>NC_060246.1:121750197-124250197 GCF_921293095.1 Ischnura elegans
TTACTTAAGGCCTGGTTACACGGTGCATTAACCCGTACGGGTTAATGTATGAATGCGTGTCTGTTTGCATGTCTGAATTCATGGACGTTTGCGTGAACGAGGAGCATGAATGAGCGGTTACACGGTACATGCGTTCGCACAAGTTTTCACACATTTTCTTGTAACGCGAGGCGTTTAGTTTTTGTTTATTCCCTTTACAGTGCGCAAAATTTAAATGTGAAAACAGTATCATTAGGTAGGAAGCAGACGATACCTACCAGAAATAATTCCCTTTTCGTTGTTTCCTGTAGGACCAGGAAATTTCACATACTGGTAATATATTTGCGCTGCCGTGTAAACATTGGTTTTCATTGTAGTTGCCGAAGTTGTTTAATTTCGTGCCAGTAATATTTATTTATATTTAATACTTATCGTTATCGCTAGCTTAACGCTATATCTCAATAGTACTCTATTTATTTCAAACCGTTATCAAAGTTAATACTTAGGCTGAAAATTTGTAGACGCATCTTGTTTTTAAGCCGTGTTTACTAGACATTTTTCTGTCATCTGTTTCACTGAGTGTAGATTATGTATGAGAATAGATAATTTTAATACTTTGTTCTACATTTGTCCGGGACGGTTATAAAGTTAAGAAGATATTTGCTGTTGATGGAAAAGATGTTGGTTTAGAGGTCTTGTCGATTTATGAACTTGCGATTTGTGAGTCGTATTTTTGTGGTGGGCCAGCGCATTCCCACCTCGGACGTATAAAAGGTAGAATCGTCGTTAATTCGTATGATATTAATTATGTTTAAATGTGTTCTATAAGTCGTATGATAGCCGCTGTATTTCACAAATGTCGTGTTGAAAACTCTGTGACAACCTCATCGATTGTTATGTTCCGGCATAATACTAAACTTGGTATGTCCGGGTATAATCTATACGAATAATAGTGTAGATGCAAATGGTGAGTTTGTGGTAGGATTCAAGCACTTACGATACAGTACAAACGAACAAATACGCGTAAAGAGTTACTGAATAGCCAAGACGGCCGTGGAATATCCCTGCAGATAACAACTAAATGTGTTGTTTCCCACCAAGTGGCTCTGTTATCAACTTCTGCGAATGCATGAACGAAATTAGAACAGGTTCTATTTTCCGTTCACGCGTTCATGCATTTGTACATTTTGGGGTGGTTACACGGTGAATTTTTCCGTTCATTCTCGCGTTCATACATTTAGACATTAACCCGTACGGGTTAATGCACCGTGTAACTAGGCCTTTAGAAATGAATGTTCTTGTTGCAAACGCGAAATCACTCCTCAAAATGAGAATATTAAAATGTTACTTAGAAATGAATAGTCTTGTTGCAAACGCGAATTCACTACCCAAAGTGAAAGAATTAAAAATGCTACTTGGAAATGAATATTCTTGTTGCAAACTCGATTTCACGACTCAAGGTGAAATAGTTAAAAATGTTACTTGCATATGAATATTCTGGTTGCAAACTCGAATTCAATACTCAAAGTGAAAAAATTAAAAATTTTACAAAGAAATGAATATTATTGTTGCAAAGGCGAATTCACTACTCAAAGTGAGTAAAATTAAAAATGTTACTTAGAAATGAATATTCTTGTTGGAAACGCGAATTCACCACTTAAAGTGAGATATTTAAATATATTACTAAGAAATAAATATTTTTGTTGAAAACGCAAATTCACTACTCAAAATGGAAAAATTAAAAATATTACTTGGAAATGAATATTCTTGTTGCGAACGCGAATTAACTACTCAAAAAAAAATTTTTTTTAATGTTACATAAAAATGAATATTCTTGTTGGAAACGCGAATTCTCTACACAAACTAAAAATATTAAAAATGTTACTTGGAATTGAATATTCGTGTTGGAAAAGCAAATTCACTCCTCTAAGTGAAAAAATTAAAAATAATTCCTGGAAATGAATAATTCTTGCTGCAAACGCGAATTCACTACTCAAAGTGAAAAAATTAAAAATGTTACTTAGAAATGAATATTATTGTTGCAAACTCGAATTCACGACTCAAAGTGAAATAATTGAAAATGTAACTTAGAAATGAATACTCTTGTTGCAAACGCGAATTCACTACTCAAAGTGAAAGAATTAAAAATGCTACTTGGAAATGAATATTCTTGTTGTGAACGCGATTTCACTCCTCTAAGTGAAAAAATTAAAAATGTTACGTGGAAATGAATATTCATATTTCGAACGCGAATTCACTACTCAAAGTAAAAATATTAAAAATGTTACATAAAAATGAATATTCTTGTTGGAAATACTAATTCTCTACTCAAACTGAAAATATTAAAACTGTTACTTGGAATTGAATATTCGTCCTAGAGAGGCAAATTCACTCCTCTAAGTGAAAAATTTAAAAATGTTACGTGGAAATGAATATTTTTGTTGCAAACGCGATTTCACTACTCAAAGTGAAAAAAATAAAAATGTTACTTGGATATGAATATTCTTGTTGCAAACGCGACTTTTTTACTCAAAGTGAAAAAATTTAAAATTTAACATAGAAATGAATATTATTGTTGCAAAGGCGAATTCACTACTCAAAGTAAATATATTAAAAATGTTACATAAAAATGAATAATCTTGTTGGAAACGCGAATTCTCTACACAAACTGAAAATATTAAAAATGTTACCTGGAATTGAATATTCGTGTTGGAAAGGCAAATTCACTCCTCTAAGTGAAAAAATTAAAAATAATTCCTGGAAATGAATAATTCTTGCTGAAAAACGCGAATTCACTACTAAAAGTGAATAATTTAAAAATGTTACTTAGAAATGAATATTATTGTTGAATATTCGAATTCACGACTCAAAGTGAAATAGTTGAAAATGTAACTTAGAAATGAATATTCTTGTTGCTAACGCGAAATCACTTCTCAAGATGAGAAAATTGAAAATGTTACTTAGAAATGAATATTCTTTGTGCAAACGCGAATTCACCACTCAAAGAGAAAAAATAAAAAATGTTACTTAGAAATGAATATTCTTGTTGCAATCGCGAAATCACTTCTCAAAATGAGAATATTGAAAATGTTACTTAGAAATGAATAGTCTTGTTGCAAACGCGAATTCATTACCTGAAGTGAAAGAATTAAAAATGCTACTTGGAAATGAATATTCTTGTTGCGAACGCGAATTCACTCCTGTAAGTGAAAAAAAAAAAATTTTACGTGGAAATGAATATTCTTGATGGAAACGCGAATTCACCACTCAAAGTGAGATATTTCAATATATTACTCAGAAATAAATATTTTTGTTGCAAACGGAAATTCACTACTCAAAATGAAAAATTAAAAAATATTACTTTGAAGTGATTATTCTTGTTGCGAACGCAAATTCACTACTCAAAGTAAAAATATTAAAAATGTGACATAGAAATAAATATCCTTGATGCAAACGCGAATTCAATACTACTCAAAGTGAAAAAATTAAAAAATATTACTTGAAAATTAATATTCTTGTTGCAAACGCGAATTCACTACTCAAAGTGAAAAAATTAAAAATTTTACATAGAAATGAATATTTATGTTGCAAACGCGAATTCACCACTCAAAGTGAAAAAATGTTAAATGTTACTCGGAAATGAATGTTCCTGTTGCAAACGAGAATTCGCTACTCAAAATTAGAAAATTAATAATGTTACTTAGAAAAGAATATTAATGTGCAAACGCGAATTCCCTTATCAAAGTGAAAAAATTAAAAATGTTACTTAGAAATGAATTTTCTTGTTGCAAACTCGAATTCACGACTCAAAGTGAAAAAATTGCAAATGTTACTTAGAAATGAATATTCTTGTTGCAAACGCGAAATCACTCCTCCCAGTGAAAAAATTAAAATTTTACGTCGAAATGAATATTCATGTTGCGAACGCGAATTCTCTACTCAAACAGAAAATATTAAAAATGTTACTTGGAATTCAATATTCGTGTTAAAAAGGGAAATTCACTCCTCTAAGTGAAAAAATTAAAAATTTTACATAGAAATGAAAATTATTGTTGCAAAGGCGAATTCACTACTCAAAGTGAGTAAAATTAAAAATGTTACTTAGAAATGAATATTCTTGTTGAAAACGCGAATTCACCACTTAAAGTGAGATATTAAAATATATTACTCAGAAATAAATATTTTTGTTGAAAACGAAAATTCACTACTCAAAATGGAAAAATTAAAAATATTACTTGGAAATGAATATTCTTGTTGCGAACGCGAATTAAGTACTCAAAAAAAAAATTTTAAAAATGTTACATAAAAATGAATATTCTTGTTTGAAACGCGAATTCTCTACACAAACTGAAAATATTAAAAATGTTACCTGGAATTGAATATTCGTGTTGGAAAGGCAAATTCACTCCTCTAAGTGAAAAAATCAAAAATAATTCCTGGAAATGAATAATTCATGCTGCAAACATGAATTCACTACTCAAAGTGAAACATTAAAAATGTTACTTAGAAATGAATATTATTGTTGCAAACTCGAATTCACGACTCAAAGTGAAATTATTGAAAATGTTACTAGAAATGAATATTCTTGTTGCAAACGCGAAATCACTTCTCAAGATGAGAAATTGAAAATGTTACTTCGAAATGACTATTCTTTGTGCAAACGCGAATTCACTACTCAAAGTGAAGAAATTAAAAATGGTACATAGAAATGAATATTCTTGTTGCAAACGAGAAATCACTTCTCAAAATGAGAATATTGAAAATGTTACTTAGAAATGAATAGTCTTGTTGCACACGCGAATTCACTACCCAAAGTGAAAGAATTAAAAAATCTACTTAGAAATTAAAATTCTTGTTGCGAACGCGAATTCACTCCTCTAAGTGAAAAAATTAAAATAGTTACGTGGAAATGAGTAATCGTGTTTGAAACGCGAATTCACCACTCAAAGTGAGATATTTAAATATATTACTCAGAAATAAATATTTTTGTTGCAAACGGAAATTCACTACTCAAAATGAAAAAATTAAAAATATTACTTTGAAATGAATATTCTTGTGGCGAACACGAATTCACTACTCTAAGTAAAAATATTAAAATGTTACATAGAAATAAATATTCTTGTGGCGAACGCGAATTCACTACTCTAAGTAAAAATATTAAAAATTTTATATAGAAATGAATATTATTGTTGCAAACGCGAATTCACTACTCAAATTGAAAAAATGTTAAATGTTACTCGGAAATGAATATTCTTGTTGCAAACAAGAATTCGCTACTCAAAATGAAAATATTAAAATGTTACTTGGAATTGAATATCTGTGTTAGAAAGGCAAATTCACTCCTTCAAGTGAAAAATTTAAAAATGTTACGTGGAAATGAATATTCTTGTGTCAAACGCGAATTCACTACTCAAAGTGTAAAAATTAAAAAAGGTAACTTAGATATCAATATTCTTGTAGCAAACGCGAATTCAATACTCAAAGTGAAAAATTTAAAAATTTTACATAGAAATGAATATTATTATTGCAAAGGCGAATTCTCTACTCAAAGTGAGTAAACTTAAAAATTTTACTTGGAAATGAATATTCTTGTTGGAAACGCGATTTCACAACTCAAAGTGAGATATTTAAATATATATATCAGAAATAAATATTTTTGTTGAAAACGCAAATTCACTACTCAAAATGAAAAATTAACAATATTACTTGGAAATGAATATTCTTGTTGCGAACGCGAATTAACTCCTCAAAAAAAAAATTTTTTTTAATGTTATATAAAATGAATAGTCTTATTGGAAACGCGAATTCTCTACACAAACTGAAAATTTTTAAATTTTTCTTGGAATTGTATATTCGTGTTGGAAAGGCAAATTCACTTGTCTAAGTGAAAAAATTAAAACTAATTCCTGGAAATGAATAATTCTTGTTGCAAACGCGAATTCACAACTCAAAGTGAAAGAATTAAAAATGCTACTTGGAAATGAATATTCTTGTTGCGAACGCGAATTAACTCCTCTAAGTGAAAAAATTAAAAATGTTACGTGGAAATGATTATTCATATTGCGAACGCGAATTCACTACTCAAAGTAAAAATATTAAAAATGTTACATAAAAATGAATATTCTTGTTGGAAACGCTAATTCTCTACTCAAACTGAAAATATTAAAAATGTTACTTGGAATTTAATATTCGTCTTAGAGAGGCAAATTCACTCCTCTAAGTGAAAAATTTAAAAATGTTACGTGGAAATGAATATACTTGTTGCAAACGCGAATTCACTACTCAAAGTGAAAAAATTAAAAATGTTACTTGGATATGAATATTCTTGTTGCGAACGAGAATTCAATACCTCAAAATGGAAAAATTAAAAATATTACGTAGAAATGAATATTCTTGTTGCAGACGCGAATTCACTACTCAAAGTGAAAAAATTAAAAATATTACTTGAAAATGAATAATCTTGTTACCTGGAATTCAATATTCGCGAAATCACTCCTCCCAGTGAAAAAATTAAAAATTTTACATATAAATGAAAATTATTGTTGCAAAGGCGAATTCACTACTCAAAGTGAGTAAAATTAAAAATGTTACTTAGAAATGAATGTTCTTGTTGGAAACGCGAATTCACCACTTAAAGTGAGATATTTAAATATATTACTCAGAAATAAATATTTTTGTTGAAAACGAAAATTCACTACTCAAAATGGAAAAATTAAAAATATTACGTAGAAATGAATATTCTTGTTGCAGACGCGAATTCACTACTCAAAGTGAAAAAATTAAAAATATTACTTTAAAATTTATATTCTTGTTGCAAACGCGAATTCACTACTCAAAGTGAAAAAATTAAAAATTTTACATAGAAATGAATATTATTGTTGCAAACGCGAACTCACTACTCAAATTGAAAAAATGTTAAATGTTACTCGGAAATGAATATTCTTGTTGCAAACAAGAATTCGCTACTCAAAATGAAAATATTAAAAATGTTACTTGGAATTGAATATTTGTGATAGAAAGGCAAATTCACTCCTCCAAGTGAAAAATTAAAAAATGTTACGTGGAAATGAATATTCTTGTGTCAAACGCGAATTCACTACTCAAAGTGAAAAAATTAAAAAAGGTAACTTAGATATCAATATTCTTGTTGCAAACGCGAATTAAATACTCAAAGAGAAAAATTTAAAAATTTTACATAGAAATGAATATTATTATTGCAAAGGCGAATTTTCTACTCAAAGTGAGTAAAATTAAAAATTTTACTTGGAAATGAATATTCTTGTTGGAAACGCGAATTCATAACTCAAAGTGAGATATTTAAATTTATTACTCAGAAATAAATATTTTTGTTGAAAACGCAAATTCACTACTCAAAATGAAAAATTAAAAATATTACTTGGAAATGAATATTCTTGTTGCGAACGCGAATTAACTCCTCAAAAAAAAAATTTTTTTTAATGTTATATAAAAAGAATAGTCTTATTGGAAACGCGAATTCTCTACACAAACTGAAAATTTTTAAATTTTTCTTGGAATTGTATATTCGTGTTGGAAAGGCTAATTCACTTCTCTAAGTGAAAAAATTAAAACTAATTCCTGGAAATGAATAATTCTTGTTGCAAACGCGAATTCACAACTCAAAGTGAAAGAATTAAAAATGCTACTTGGAAATGAATATTCTTGTTGCGAACGCGAATTAACTCCTCTAAGTGAAAAAATTAAAAATGTTACGTGGAAATGATTATTCATATTGCGAACGCGAATTTACTACTCAAAGTAAAAATATTAAAAATGTTACATAAAAATGAATATTCTTGTTGGAAACGCTAATTCTCTACTCAAACTGAAAATATTAAAAATGTTACTTGGAATTTAATATTCGTCTTAGAGAGGCAAATTCACTCCTCTAAGTGAAACATTTAAAAATGTTACGTGGAAATGAATATTCTTGTTGCAAACGCCAATTCACTACTCAAAGTGAAAAAATTAAAAATGTTACTTGGATATGAATATTCTTGTTGCGAACGAGAATTCAATACTCAAAGTGAAAAAATTAAAAATTTTACATAGAAATGAATATTATTGTTGCAAACGCGAATTCACTACTCAATGTAAATATATTAAAAATGTTATATAAAAATGAATATTCTTGTTGGAAAGGCGAATTCTCTACACAAACTGATAATATTAAAAATGTTACCTGGAATTGAATATTCGTGTTGGAAAGGCAAATTCACTCCTCTAAGTGAAAAAATTAAAAATAATTCCTGGAAATGAATAATTCTTGCTGCAAACGCAAATTCACTACTCAAAGTGAAAAATTAAAAATGTTACTTAGAAATGAATATTATTGTTGCAAACTCGAATTCACGACTCAAAGTGAAATAATTGAAAATGTTACTAGAAATGAATATTCTTGTTGCAAACGCGAAATCACTTCTCAAGATGAGAAAATTGAAAATCTACTTCGAAATGAATATTCTTTGTGCAAACGAGAAATCACTTCTCAAAATGAGAATATTGAAAATGTTACTTAGAAATGAATAGTCTTGTTGCAAACGCGAATTCACTACCCAAAGTGAAAGAATTAAAAATGCTACTTGGAAATGAATATTCTTGTTGCGAACGCGAATTCACTCCTGTAAGTGAAAAAATTAAAATTGTTACGTGGAAATGAATAATCTTGCTGGAAACGCGAATTCACCACTCAAAGTGAGATATTTAAATATATTACTCAGAAATAAATATTTTTGTTGCAAACGCAAATTAACTACTCCAAATGAAAAAATTAAAAATATTACTTTGAAATGAATATTATTGTTCAGAACGCAAATTCACTACTCAAAGTAAAAATATTATAAATGTTACATTGAATATTTTTGTTGCAAACGCAAATTCACCACTCAAATTGAAAAAATTAAAAATATTACTTAGAAATGAGTTTTCTTGTTGCAAACGCGAAATCACTTCTCAAAATGAGAATATTGAAAATGTTACTTAGAAATGAATACTCTTGTTGCAAACGTGAAATCACTACTCAAAGTGATAGAATTAAAAATGCTACTTGGAAATGAATATTCTTGTTGCGAACGCGAATTAACTACTCAAAGTAAAAATATTGAAAATGTTACATATAAATGAATATTCTTGCTGGAAACGCGAATTGCCTTCACAAACTGAAAATATCAAAAATGTTACTCGGAATTGAATATTCGTGTTGGAAAGGCATTTTCACTCCTCTAAGTGAAAAAATTAAAAATAATTCCTGGAAATGAATAATTCTTGCTGCAAACGCGAATTCACTACTCAAAGTGAAAAAATTAAAAATGTTACTTAGAAATGAATATTCTTGTTTCAAACGCGAAATCACTTCTCAAAATGAGAAAATTGAAAATGTTACTTAGAAATGAATATTCTTGTTGCAAACGCGAATTCACTACTCAAAGTGAAAGAATTAAAAATGCTACTTGGAAATAAATATTCGTGATGCGAACGCGAATTCATTACTCAAAGTGAAAAAATTAAAAATGTTACTTGGAAATGAATAATTCGTGTTGCAAACGAGAATTTACTACTCAAAGTGAAAAAATTAAAAATATTACTTAGAAATGAATATTCTTGTTGCAAACGCGAAATCACTTCTCAAGATGAGAAAATTGAAATGTTACTTAGAAATGAATATTCTTGTTGCAAAAGCGAATTCACAACTCAAAGTGAAAAAATTAAAAATGATACTTGGAAATGAGTATTCTTATGTAAAAACTGCGAAATCACAAATGTGAAAAAATTTTAAATATTACTCGGAAATGAATATACTTGTTGCCAATGAAAATTCGCTACTCAAAATGAGAAAATTGAATGCCTTATTTGAAAATGAACATTCTTGTGGCGTACGCAAATTCACTACTAAAATTCAGAAATTAAAGAACTTTTTTGGAAATGAATATTCTTGATGAAATAGCGAATTCACTAGGTACTCAAAGTGAAAAAATTAAAAATGTTGTTAGAAATGAATATTCTTGTGTCTAACCGCGAATTCATTACTGAAATTAAAAAAAATTAAAAATATTACATAGAAATTCTTGTTGCAAACGCGAGTTAAATATTCAAAGTGAAAATTTTAAAAATAATACTTGGAAATGAATATTCTTGTTGCAAAGGCGAATTCATTACTCAAAGTGAAAAAATTAAAAATGTTACTTGGAAATGAATATTCTTGTTGCAAACACGAATTCACTACTCAAAGTGAAAAAATTATAAATGTTACTTAGAAATGAATATTCTTATTGCAAACGCGAATTCACTACTCAAAGTGAAAAAATTAAAAATGTTACTTGGAATTGAATATTCTTGTTTAAACATTGCGAAATCACAAAAGTGAAAAAATTTTTAAATATTACTAGGATAAGAATATTCTTGTTGCAAACGAAAATTCGCTACTCAAAATGAGAAAATTGATTGCCTTACTTGGAAATGAACATTCTACTAGGGCAAGCGAATTCACTACTAATAATCAGAAATTTAAGACCGTTAATTGGAAATGAATATTCTTGATGAAATAGCGAATCCACTGCTCAAAGTGAAAAAAAATTAAAAATATTTTTAGAAATGAATACTCTTGTGTTAAACCGTGAATTCATTACTCAAAGTGAAAAATTAAAAATACTACTTAGAAATTCTTGTTGCAAACGCGAGTTAAATATTCAAAGTGAAAAATTTAAAAATGTTACTTGGAAATGAATATTCTTGTTGCAAACGCAAATTCACTTCTCAAAAGGAAAAATTAAAAATTTTACTTGGGAAAAAATATTCTTGTTGCGAACGCGAAATCACTTCTCAAAATGAGAAAATTGAAAATATTACTTATAATTGAATAATCTTGTTGCAAACGCTAATTCACTACTCAAAGTGAAAGAATTAAAAATGTTACTTGGAAATGAATATTTTTGTTTCGAACGTGAATTCACAACACAAAGTGAGAAAATTAAAAATTGTACATAGAAATGAATATTCTTGTTGGAAACGCGAATTCACCACTCAAATTGAAATATTTATCATATTACTCAGAATTAAATATTTTTGTTGCAAACGCAAATTTCACATATCAAAATGGAAAAATTAAAAATATTACTTGGAAATGACAATTCTTCTTGTGAACGCGAATTCACTACTCAAAGTAAGAAAAATAAAAATGTTACACAGAAATGAATATTCCTGTTGGAAACGCGATTTCTCTACTCAAAGTGAAAATATTAAAAATGTTACTTGGAATTGAATATTCGTGATGGAATGGCAAATTCACTCCTATAAGTGAAAAAATTAAAAATGTTACGTGGAAATGAATATTCTTGTTGCAAACGCGATTTCACTACTCAAAGTGAAAAAATTAAAAATATTACTTGGAAATGAATATTCTTGTTGCAAACGCAAATTCACAACTCAAAGTGAAAAAATAAAAAATGTTACTTAGAAATGAATATTATATTTGCCAACGCAAATTCACTACTCAAAGTGAAAAAATTTAAAATGTTACTCGGAAATGAATATTCTTGTTGCAAACGCGAATTCGCTACTCAAAATGAGAAAATTAAAAATGTACCTCGGAAAAGAATATTATTATTGCAAACGCGAATTCACTACTGCAAGTGAAAAAATTAAAAATATTACCTAGAAATGAATATTCTTGTTGCAAACGCGAAATCACTTCTCAAAATGAGAAAATTGAAAATTTTACTTAGAAATGAATATTCTTGTTGCAAACGCAATTGCACTACTCAGAGTGAGAAAATTAAAAATGTAGCTTAGAAATGAATATTCTTGTTACAAACACGAAATCACTTCTCAAGATGATAAAATTGAAATGTTACTTAGAAATGAATATACTTTTTCAAACGTGAATTTACTAATCAAAGTGAAAAAATTAAAAATGTTGCTTAGAAATGAATATTCTTGTTGCAAACGCGAAATCGCTTCTCAAGATGAGAAAATTGAAATGTTACTTAGAAATGAATATTCTTGTTGCAAACGCGAATTCACTACTCAAAGTGAAAAAATTAGAAATGATACTTGGAAATGAATATTCTTGTGTAAAAACTGCGAAATCACAAATGTGAAATATTTTTAAATATTACTCGGAAATGAATATTCTTGTTGCCAACGAAAATTCGCTACTCAAAATGAGAAAATTGAATGCCTTACTTGAAAATGAACATTCTTGTAGCGTACGCGAATTCACTACTAAAATTCCGAAATTTAAGAACTTTTTTGGAAATGAATATTCTTGATGAAATAGCGAATTCACTAGGTACTACTCAAAGTGAAAAAATTAAAAATATTGTTAGAAATGAATATTCTTGTTTCAAACCGCGAATTCATTACTCAAAGTGAAAAAATTCAAGATGTTACTTAGAAATTCTTGTTGCAAACGCCAGTTAAATATTCAAAGTGAAAATTTTAAAAATGTTACTTGGAAATGAATATTCTCTGTGCAAACTAGAATTCTCTACTCAAAGTGAAAGCATTAAAAATGCTACATGGAAATGAATATTGTTGTATCGAACGCGAATTCACTACACAAAGTGAGAAAATTAAAAATTTTACATAGAAATGAATATTCTTGGTGAAACGTGAATTCACCACTCAAATTGAGATATTTAAATATAATATTCAAAAATAAATATATATGTTGCAAACGCAAATTTCACATCTCAAAATGGAAAAATTAAAAATATTACTTGGAAATGAATATTCTTGTTCGAACGCAAATTCACTACTCAAAGTAAGAAAATTAAAACTATTACACATAAATGAATATTCTTGCTGGAAACGCGAATTCTCTACTCAAAAGGAAAATATTAAAAATGTTACTTGGAATTGAATATTCGTGTGGAAAGGCAAATTCACCCCTCTAAGTGAAAAAATTAAAAATGTCACGTGGAAATGAATTTTTTTTTTGCAAACCCGGTTTTAATACTAAAAGTGAAAAAATTAAAAATGTTACTTAGAAAAAATATTTTCGTTGCTAACGCGAATTCACTACTCAAAGTGAAAAAATTAAAAATGTTGCAAAGAAATGAATATTCTTGTTGCACACGTGAAATCACTTCTCAAGATGAGAAATTTGAAAATGTTACTTTGAAATGAATATTCTCTTTGCAAACTAGAATTCACTACTCAAAGTGAAAGAATTAAAAATGCTACTTGGAAATGAATATTCTTGTTGCAAACGAGAATTCGCTACTCAAAATGAGAAATTTGAATGCCTTACTTGGAAATAAACACTCTTGTAGCGTACGCGAATTCTAAACTAAAAATCAGAAATTTAAGAACGTTAATTGGAAATAAATATTCTTAATGAAATAGCGAATTCACTACTCAAAGTGAAAAAATTTAAAATGTTTTTAGAAATGAATACTCTTGTGTCAAACCGTGAATTCATTACGCAAAGTGAAATAATTAAAAATATTACCTAGAAATTCTTGTTGCAAACGCGAGTTAAATATTCAAAGTGAAAAATTTTAAAATGTCTCTTGGAAATGAATATTCTTATTGGAAACGCAAAATCACTACTCAAAGTGAAAAAATTAAAAATGTTACTTGGAAATGAATGATCTTTTTGCAAACACGAATTCACAACTCAAAGTGAAAAAAATAAAAATTTAACTTAGAAATGAATATAATTGTTGCAAACGCGGATACAGTACTCAAAGTGAAAAAATTAAAAATGTTCCTTAGAAATGAATATTCTTGTTGCAAACACTTAATCACTTCTCAAAATGAGAAAATTGGAAATGTTATTTAGAAATGAATATTCTTTGTGCAAACGCTAATTCACTACTGAAAGCGAAAGAATTGAAAATGCTACTTGGAAATGAATATTCCTGTAGCGAACGCGAGTTCACTACTCAAAGTGAAAAAAATTAAAAAATTTACATGGAAATGAATATTCATGTTGGAAACGCGAATTCACCACTCATAGTGAGATATTTTAATATATTACTCAGAAAAAAATATTTTTGTTGCAAACGCAAACTCACTACCAAAAAGGAAAAGTTAAAAATTTTACTTGGGAATGAATATTCTTGTTGCGATCTCGAAATCACCTCTCAAAATGAGAAAATTGAAAATGTTACTTATAATTGAATATTCTTGTTGCAAACGCGAATTCACTACTCAAAGTGAAAGAATTAAAAATGTTACTTGGAAATGAATAATTTCGTTGCGAACGCGAATTCACAACACAAAGTGAGAAAATTAAAAATTTTACATGGAAATGAATGTGTAATATTTATAAACCTGCCGCGTGAACGGCGGTGAAATATACAAGAATTGCCATGAGAAAAAATTCCCCTGGACCGGGAATCGAACCACGGACCTTTGGCTTTCCGGGCCACTGCGCAGACCACTACGCTATCCAGGTTCTTTAATTCTCATGGCAATTATACCGAGGCTCATGGTACTAGGTGTTAGGCCTTCGCGGTCCATCAAGGATGGCAACGCGAGGGAGAAAGGACTTCGAAGAAGCCACAACCGGTTGAGAGCCTCAAACCTGCGCTAAAGCCGCGCAAAGCAGGATGTGTAATATTTCTAAACCTGCCGCGTGAACGGCGGTGAAATATACAAGAATTGCCATGAGAAAAAATTCCCCTGGACCGGGAATCGAACCACGGACCTTTGGCTTTCCGGGCCACTGCGCAGACCACTACGCTATCCAGGTTCTTTAATTCTCATGGCAATTATACCGAGGCTCATGGTACTAGGTGTTAGGCCCTCGCGGTCCATCAAGGATGGCAACGCGAGGGAGAAAGGACTTCGAAGAAGCCACAACCGGTTGAGAGCCTCAAACCTGCGCTAAAGCCGCGCAAAGCGGTATGTGTAATATTTCTAAACCTGCCGCGTGAACGGCGGTGAAATATACAAGAATTGCCATGAGAAAAAATTCCCCTGGACCGGGAATCGAACCACGGACCTTTGGCTTTCCGGGCCACTGCGCAGACCACTAGGCTAGTGGTAGTTTTCTGGGGCCAAGAAATGGTCAGGTATACTGGACGGAAGGGCGAACCTTTTTCGAACCCTTTCTCGGGCTCTCAGCTATAATCCGGGTCCTCGCGGTCCTCGCCGTCACAGTATGAGGTAATCGCTGCCGATATGACCTTTCGTAGTACATTTTTTACTTTACTAATGCCAGTACTTGGAGGTAAACAATTACACCTATCATACTCATTGCCGTTGAGCGATTAAATGCGTCTTTTGATCGAGGTTCTACGATGAGAAATAAGGATTTTACGAAAAGTGATCAAATTGACGCCCATTGCCTCCCCTGACTTGGCAACGCCGAAATTTTGTGAGTGGAGGGGGGAACGCGAAAAGCTCCTTTTTCTCCCCCACCCCAATTTTTAGCTTGTCCACGTGTTTCAAGAATTCTGTTGACGAGGTTCCTCAAAGGTGTTTGGCAGGGTGTGAGCTTTCGCTGACCTTCACTTCTTCATTTAATCTTCTGTATCTACATAACTCCATGCGAGTCAAGGGTGTCTGGCACGGGGTGTCCAATCACCAAGATCACCACAAGCGCATGGAAAAAGAAAAGCCTGTAATCGCCATCTACATAATACCTCTAGGGTGTTTGGCAGAAGGTGACAAATCACCAACATGCAGCATGCAACAGGACCGCCACATGCACACCGCACGGTCATAGAAATATTAGTGTTTGGCAGGGTGTGAGTTTTCACCGACCTGCACTACTTTATTTATTCTTCTACATCTGCATAACTCCATGCGAGCAGCCTCTCGGGTCTTTGGCAGGGGGTGTCCAACCACCAGCATGCAGCAAGTAAAAGAATCCCCACCAGCGCGCTCCCCAATGGAGCAATGGATAAATGAAAGCATATAATCTACATCATTTTTATACGTGCACATTCATTCGTAGTTAAAGTAGATTTATATCATTGAAGCTATTATCGAGGCTCTTCTATGGCCTAGGGAGACAACAGAATGAAGCCAATATCTACCGCTACATATTACTCTGCAGGCCTCCTACAGAGGTGTTTGGCAGGGGATGATCAATCACCAGCATCCAGTAAGCAAGAGTCTACCTTCTGGCTACCTTCGTCGGAAAATAAACTGCCCTTGGATTAACATATCAGGTTTAATCTAGTTGCCAGTCAACGGTCAGACAAAGATTCCTTTCGAGTTGTTCTAAGAGGTTAGTTACACTAAGGACCTGGCAGCTCCTCTCTCTACGCGTTCTAACTTCTATGCTTAAAGCCTATTTCATGAGGATGACAACATTGGTCGTTATTGATCACCCCCTGCCAAACAGCCTAGTGGTGACTCGCGGGGTATCAAATACATGAAGATGTATTCCGAATGGGGTCTAACTAAAGTATAAACTAACTAAAAATGGGGGACTACGATTAGTTACGATTATCTTGACCTGTCATTTCCCGAATATGTTTACTCCACCATACATCATTATTGAGTCTAACTCCTTCATCTTTTGGAGTCTACAGTCTCAAATTTTGTACCTTGAATGAAATATCTTCGTTGCGGGTACGTTATTTTCAAGAATTCACCATTGCGCAATTTTTCAATTTTAACTTTAACTAGCACGCATCGTAACATGCTTGGACTGCTGTCAGTTTGTTCGTTAATTCACCCCTATCTTCAGTGCAACGGATTTCCGTGACTTTTACTCGACAGATTGATTTTATACTTTGCTTTTATATGAAAAACTAAATTAAAATTCATAAAAAGTGAACTGTTGCCATCTATTCTCCTGCGAAAAAATGAAATTTGTGGAAACTTCCCGTTTTTTCCGGACAGACCTTTAATATTTACTCCACTCCTCCAGAATTATGGATGCCATCTGGATCATTTCTCTTACTTATGAAGTACGGTTTTAGTTATGACTTACGGTCATAGAAATATTAGTGTGGCAGGGTGTGAGTTTTCACCGACATGCACTACTTTATTTACTTACGTAATATTTATCTTGTGGACGCCAACATACTACGGAAGATCAGTTCATATAAATAAAATAAGAGAGATAGATTGTAGAACAGACAGATTCCGAATGTCATATTTTCCACGATCAATTAGAGATTATAACGGCAGCAATAGAACTCGTAGATAGATTGCATGACTTGTAGTGTAGCCTACTAACCTATGTAAAACTTAATGCATGTTTCTTAATTCAATTATTTTTTCTAACAGCATATAGTAGTATAGTTTGTTATTATACGGGACGTTTTTTGGACGGTGCGGTGTGCATGTGCATGGAAAGACACACTGTGGCAAGAATAGTTTCCAGCTTGAGGGAGCTCATTCTTGTATGGCTACAGGAGGAGAGTCGGCAGATAGGGGGCCCAGGACACATCGTAGAAATTGACGAGAGCGCCTTTGGTCGCCGGAAGTACAATCGTGGCAGGATGACCAGGACCAAGTGGGTATTGGGAGGAATTGATAGAGGAACCCGAGAAACCTTCCTTTGTCATGTTGATCGACGAGACGCTTCCACACTCAACGAGGCGATCCAAAAGTTCGTCAAGAAGGGGTCGATAATTAAGACGGATGTGTGGAGGGGTTATAGTGGGCTGGCTGACTTGGGATATCACCACGACGTTGTAAACCACTCGGTCAACTTCGTTAAGCCAGGAGAAAAGTTGACCCACACCCAGAATATAGAAAATTTGTGGTCTACAATAAAGAGGGATATGAGGAGAAGGATCGGTAGAATATGCGTGGAGTCCTTTGAGACACATTTAGTGGAATATGTGTGGAGAAGTAGGCACCATACAAAGAAGGAATTGTACGCTGATTTTTTTCGTACTTTAAAGATGCCGAGTAAAATTTGAAGTGCTGCCTACCACTCCTTTAACCACTTTGTTTACAGGCAAGCAAAGCTGACATTGGGCAGAAATATATTTCTCAGATTGACATACAATTTGGAAAAATTTACCATCAAAAATTAAATTCGATGGGGCACGGTAATTGGTACCACCTTCAGCAACGTTATCACTAAGACCATGATTTACCTCACCTGAAATGACACGAATTCTATTATAAAAATCACTTTGTAGTGTTTACGAATTTGAATTAGTGAAATGATTAATAAAAGTAGAGTAAGAATTATAGGTAAGCATAAACTGCAATAATAACTTACTGGTACTGGCCATTTCTCCAGACTGCCTTCTTGACATTTTCTTTGACTTGTGTCTTGCTATTTTCAAATTTCATTTCTATCTTGTCATCTTGTTCAAAACAATTGAAAGTCACATTTGAACGAATTTACAGTGCAAAATATATTTTTGAATTATCCGAACGGCTGCACTTCTGACTTGTACGTATACAGTAGTGAAATTAATTCGTGATTCGTCAGTGAATCGTGAGCTGCATCACAAATATTCGACTCACGAATCACCTCAACTAGTAAAAAAAGAGTCGACTCACGGTTCACGAATCACGAAAAAAAAATTATCCGAATCACGAATCACAAATCACAGTTTATGATTCGCGAATCATGATTCGTGATTCATGAAGACGAATCATGCCCATCCCTGCACTGAAGAGAGAAGAAGACTAAAGTGTCATTCCTGGTGAAAGGGGTAAAGTGAACTGAGTGTCGTTAATACATCAGATTCATCATTTCAAATAGCAACCGTACCAAATAGAGGAGAGAGTATTCTTCATTTATTAGCGACAAATATACCTCATCAGGTAATAAACGTGAGCACTGTTGAGGGAATAAGTGACCATAAGGTAGCAATAGCAAAGTTGTCTCTAAATACCATTGGAAGTTTTAAAACGGAACGTACAATTTTCATTTTTAAAAAAGCTTATTTTGATTGGTTTAAGAGTTATCTGAAAAATGCTTTCCCCCTGTTTCAATAATCAATGGTAATGCAAAAGGTAGTGGGTACTTGGAAAGCTTTTATATCGCTCGTAACTTTGGGAATATATAGCTACATCCCTAGTAAAACAAAAAAGAAGGTAGCGAACCGGGATGGTATTACGCGGAAAGGAGAAATTCATTGAGGCGACAGAGAGTATGCAATACAAAAATAAAAAGAGTCCCTATAAAGAGTCACAGATTTATCCCCTAATGATCGCGACTTAATAATAAACTAAAAATGTACTGGTGGTTGGTCACCCACTGCCAAACACCCGAGAGGCTGCTCGCATGGAGTTATGCAGATGTAGAAGAATAAATCTACATCTACATAATACCCTGCGAGCCACCTCTAGGGTGTTTGGCAGGGGGGTGATCAATAGCCAGCATGCAGCATGCATTTGGACTCCCACATGCACACCGCACCGTCCAAAAAACGTCCCGTATAATAACAAACTATACTACTATATGCTGTTAGAAAAAATAATTGAATTAAGAAACATGCATTAAGTTTTACATAGGTTAGTAGGCTACACTACAAGTCATGCAATCTATCTACGAGTTCTATTGCTGCCGTTATAATCTCTAATTGATCGTGGAAAATATGACATTCGGAATCTGTCTGTTCTACAATCTATCTCTCTTATTTTATTTATATGAACTGATCTTCCGTAGTATGTTGGCGTCCACAAGATAAATATTACGTAAGTAAATAAAGTAGTGCATGTCGGTGAAAACTCACACCCTGCCACACTAATATTTCTATGACCGTAAGTCATAACTAAAACCGTACTTCATAAGTAAGAGAAATGATCCAGATGGCATCCATAATTCTGGAGGAGTGGAGTAAATATTAAAGGTCTGTCCGGAAAAAACGGGAAGTTTCCACAAATTTCATTTTTTCGCAGGAGAATAGATGGCAACAGTTCACTTTTTATGAATTTTAATTTAGTTTTTCATATAAAAGCAAAGTATAAAATCAATCTGTCGAGTAAAAGTCACGGAAATCCGTTGCACTGAAGATAGGGGTGAATTAACGAACAAACTGACAGCAGTCCAAGCATGTTACGATGCGTGCTAGTTAAAGTTAAAATTGAAAAATTGCGCAATGGTGAATTCTTGAAAATAACGTACCCGCAACGAAGATATTTCATTCAAGGTACAAAATTTGAGACTGTAGACTCCAAAAGATGAAGGAGTTAGACTCAATAATGATGTATGGTGGAGTAAACATATTCGGGAAATGACAGGTCAAGATAATCGTAACTAATCGTAGTCCCCCATTTTTAGTTAGTTTATACTTTAGTTAGACCCCATTCGGAATACATCTTCATGTATTTGATACCCCGCGAGTCACCACTAGGCTGTTTGGCAGGGGGTGATCAATAACGACCAATGTTGTCATCCTCATGAAATAGGCTTTAAGCATAGAAGTTAGAACGCGTAGAGAGAGGAGCTGCCAGGTCCTTAGTGTAACTAACCTCTTAGAACAACTCGAAAGGAATCTTTGTCTGACCGTTGACTGGCAACTAGATTAAACCTGATATGTTAATCCAAGGGCAGTTTATTTTCCGACGAAGGTAGCCAGAAGGTAGACTCTTGCTTACTGGATGCTGGTGATTGATCATCCCCTGCCAAACACCTCTGTAGGAGGCCTGCAGAGTAATATGTAGCGGTAGATATTGGCTTCATTCTGTTGTCTCCCTAGGCCATAGAAGAGCCTCGATAATAGCTTCAATGATATAAATCTACTTTAACTACGAATGAATGTGCACGTATAAAAATGATGTAGATTATATGCTTTCATTTATCCATTGCTCCATTGGGGAGCGCGCTGGTGGGGATTCTTTTACTTGCTGCATGCTGGTGGTTGGACACCCCCTGCCAAAGACCCGAGAGGCTGCTCGCATGGAGTTATGCAGATGTAGAAGAATAAATAAAGTAGTGCAGGTCGGTGAAAACTCACACCCTGCCAAACACTAATATTTCTATGACCGTGCGGTGTGCATGTGGCGGTCCTGTTGCATGCTGCATGTTGGTGATTTGTCACCTTCTGCCAAACACCCTAGAGGTATTATGTAGATGGCGATTACAGGCTTTTCTTTTTCCATGCGCTTGTGGTGATCTTGGTGATTGGACACCCCGTGCCAGACACCCTTGACTCGCATGGAGTTATGTAGATACAGAAGATTAAATGAAGAAGTGAAGGTCAGCGAAAGCTCACACCCTGCCAAACACCTTTGAGGAACCTCGTCAACAGAATTCTTGAAACACGTGGACAAGCTAAAAATTGGGGTGGGGGAGAAAAAGGAGCTTTTCGCGTTCCCCCCTCCACTCACAAAATTTCGGCGTTGCCAAGTCAGGGGAGGCAATGGGCGTCAATTTGATCACTTTTCGTAAAATCCTTATTTCTCATCGTAGAACCTCGATCAAAAGACGCATTTAATCGCTCAACGGCAATGAGTATGATAGGTGTAATTGTTTACCTCCAAGTACTGGCATTAGTAAAGTAAAAAATGTACTACGAAAGGTCATATCGGCAGCGATTACCTCATACTGTGACGGCGAGGACCGCGAGGACCCGGATTATAGCTGAGAGCCCGAGAAAGGGTTCGAAAAAGGTTCGCCCTTCCGTCCAGTATACCTGACCATTTCTTGGCCCCAGAAAACTACCACTAACCGACCACTACGCTATCCAGGTTCTTTAATTCTCATGGCAATTATACCGAGGCTCATGGTACTAGGAAATCCAAAGGTCCGTGGTTCGATTCCCGGTCCAGGGGAATTTTTTCTCATGGATATTCTTGTATATTTCACCGCCGTTCACGCGGCAGGTTTAGAAATATTACACATACCGCTTTGCGCGGCTTTAGCGCAGGTTTGAGGCTCTCAACCGGTTGTGGCTTCTTGGAAGTCCTTTCTCCCTCGCGTAGCCATCCTTGATTGACCGCGAGGGCCTAACACCTAGTACCATGAGCCTCGGTATAATTGCCATTAGAATTAAAGAACCTGGATAGCGTAGTGGTCTGCGCAGTGGCCCAGAAAGCCAAAAGTCCGTGGTTCGATTCCCGGTCCAGGGGAATTTTTTCTCATGGCAATTCTTGTATGTGGAAATGAATATTCTTGTTGAAAACGCGAATTCACCACTCAAAGTGAGATATTTAATATATTACTCAGGAATTAATATTTTTGTTGCAAACGCAAATTTCACATATCAAAATGGAAAAATTAAAAATATTACTTGGAAATGAAAATTCTTGTTGTGAACGCGAATTCACTACTCAAAGTAAGAAAATTAAAAATGTTACACAGAAATGAATATTCCTGTTGGAAACGCGATTTCTCTACTCAAAGTGAAAATATTAAATATGTTACTTGGAATTGAATATTCGTGTTTCAAAGGCAAATTCACTCCTATAAGTGAAAAAATTAAAAATGTTACGTGGAAATGAATATTCTTGTTGCAAACGCGATTTCACTACTCAAAGTGAAAAAATTAAAAATGTTACTTGGAAATGAATATTCTTGTTGCAAACGCGAATTCACAACTCAAAGTGAAAAAATAAAAAATGTTACTTGGAAATGAATATTATATTTGCGAACGCAAATTCACTACTCAAAGTGAAAAAAAAAAAATTTTCTAAATAATAAAAATTCTTGTTGAACACGCGAATTCCCTATTCAAATTAAAAAAATTAAAAATGTAACTTCGAAATGAATTATATTGTTGCAAACGCGAATTCAATACTCAAAGTGAAATAAAAAAAATTTTACTAAGAAATGAAAATTCTTGTTGAACACGCGAATTCAGTATTCAAATTAAAAAAATAAAAAATGAAACTTCGAAATGAATTATATTGTTGCAAACGCGAATTCACTACTCCAAGTGAAAAAATAAAAAATGTTACCAAGAAATGAATATTCTTGTTGCAAACGCGAATTCACAATTCAAAATGAAAAAATTAAAAATGTTACTCAGAAACGAATATTATTAATGCAAACGCGAATTCACCTTTCAAAGAGAAAAAAATTAAAAATGTTACTTAAAAAAGAATATTAATGTTGCAAACGCGAAATAACTTCTCAAAATGAGAAAGTTGAAAATGTTACATAGAAATGAATATTCTTGTTTGAAACGCGAATTCACCACCCAACGTGTGATATTTAAATATATTACTCAGAAATAAATATTTTTTTGGAAACGCATTTTCACTACTCAAAATGGAAAAATTAAAAATGTTACTTGGAAATGAATATTCTTGTTGCAAACGCGAATTCACTACTCAAAGTGAAAAAATTAAAAATAATACTCGGAAATGAATATTCTAGTTGCAAACGAGAATTCGCTACCCAAAATGAGAAAATTAAAAATGGTACTCAGACATGAATATTCTTGTTGCAAACGCGAAATCTCTCCTTAACATGAGAAAATTACAAATGTTACTTGGAAATGAACATTCTTGTAGCGTACGCGAATTCACAATTAAAAATCAGAAATTTAAGAACGTTAATTGGAAATGAATATTATTGATGAAAAAGCGAATTCACTAAACAAAGTAAAGAAATTAAAAATGTTGTTAGAAATGAATATTCTTGTCTCAAACCGCAAATTCATTACTCAAAGTGAATAAACTAAAAGTGTTACTTAAAAATTCTTGTTGCAAACGCGAGTTAAATATTCAAAATGAAAAATTTAACAATGTTACAAGGAAATGAATATTCTTGTTGCAAACGCGAATTCACTACTCAAAATGAAAAAATTAAAAATGTTACTTGGAAATGAATATTCTTGGTGCAAACACGAATTCAATACACAAAGTGAAAAAATAAGAAATGTTACTTAGCAATGAATATTACTAATGCAAACGCGAATTCATTGCTCAAAGTGAAAAAATTAAAAATGTTACATAGAAATGAATATTCTTGTTGGAAACGCGAATTCACCACTCAAAGTGAGATATTTAAATATATTACTAAGAAATAAATATTTTTGTTGCAAACGCAAATACACTACTCAAAATGGAAAAATTAAAAATTTTACTTGGAAATATATATTCTTGTTGCGAACGCGAATTCACTACTCAAAGTAAATATATTAAAACTGTTACATAGAAATAAATATTCTCGTTGCAAACGCGAATTCACTACTCAAAGTGAAAAAATTAAAAATGTTACTTGGAAATAAATATTCTAGTCGCAAACCCGAATTCACTACTCAAAGTGAAATTAAAAATGTTACTTAGAAAAATAATTATTGTTGCGAACGCAATTTCACTACTCAAATTGAAAAAATTAAAAATGTTACTAAGAATTGAATATTCTTGTTGCAAACGCGAACTCACTACTAAAAGTGAAAGAATAAAAATGCTACTTGGAAATCAATAATCTTGTTGCGAACGCGAAATCACTACTCAAAGTGAGAAAATTAAAAATGTTACATAGAAATGAATATTCTTGTTGGAAACGCGAATTCACCAATCAAAGTGAGATATTTAAATACATTACTCAGATATAAATAATTTTGTTGCAAACGCAAGTTTCACATCTCAAAATGGAAAAATTAAAAATATTACTTTGTAATGAATATTCTTGTTGCGAACGCAAATTCATTACTCAAAGTGAAAAAATTAAAAATGTTACATAGAAATGAATATTCTTGTTGGACACGCGAATTCTCTACTCAAAGTGAAAATATTAAAAATGCTACTTGGAATTCAATATTCGTGTTGGAAAAGCATATTCACTCCTCTAATTAAAAAATTAAAAATGTTACTTGGAAATGAATATTCTTGTTGCAAACGCGAATTCACTACTCAAAGTGAAAAAATTAAAAATGTGACTTGGAAATGTATATTCTTGTTGCAAACGCGAATTATCAACTCAAAGTGAAAAAAATTAAAAATGTTACTTAGAAATGAATATTATATTTGAAAACGCGAGTTCACTACTCAAAGTGAAAAAATTTTAAATGTTACTCGGAAATGAATATTCTTGTTGCAAACGCGAAATCACTTCTCAAAATGAGAAAATTGAAAATGTTACTTAGAAATGAATATTCTTGTTGCAAACATGAATTCACTACTCAAAGAGAAAGAATTAAAAATGCTACTTGGAAATTAATATTCTTGTTGCGAACGCGAATTCACTACTCAAAGTGAGAAAATAAAAATGTTATATAGAAATGAATATTCTAGTTGAGAACGCTAATTAACCACTCAAAAAGAGATATTTAAATATATTACTCAGTAATAAATATTTTTGTTGCAAACGCAAAATCACTACTAAAAATGGAAAAATTAAAAAATTTACTTGGAAAGGAATAGTCAGGTTGCGAACGCGAATTCTCTACTCTGTTTCTCGCTTTTCTATTCTCTACTACTGAAAACATTAAAAATGTTACTTGGAATTGAATATTCCTGTTGGAATGACAAATTCATTCCTCTTAGTGAAAAAATTATAAATGTTACTTGGAAATGAATATTCTTGTTGCAAACGCGAAATCACTATTCAATGTGAAAAAATTAAAAATATTACTTGGAAATGAATTTTATTGTTGCAAACGCGAATTCACTACTAAAATGGAAAAAATCAAAAATTTTACATAAAAATGAATATTCTTGTTGCAAACGCGAAATAACTTCTCAAAATAAGATAATGGAAAATGTTACATGGATATGAATATTCTTGTTGGAAACGCGAATTTATTATTCAAAGTGAAAAAATTAAAAATGTTACTTATAAATGAATATTCTAGTTGCAAAGGCGAATACACAACTCAAAATGGAAAAATTAAAAATATTACTTGGGAATGAATATTCTTGTTGCTAACGCGAAATCACTCGTCAAAGTGAAAAAATTAAAAATGTTACTTAGAAATGAATATTCATTTGCAAAGGCGAATACACAACTCAAAATGGAAAAATTAAAAATATTACTTGGGAATGAATATTCTTGTTGCGAACGCGAAATAACTAGTCAAAGTGAAAAAATTAAAAATGTTACTTAGAAATAAATATTCTTGTTGCAAACGCGATTTCACCACTCAAAGTGAGATATTTAAATATGTTGCTCAAAAATAAATATTTTTGTTGCAAAATCAAATTCACTACTCAAAATGGAAAAATTAAGATAGTAACTTCGAAATGAATATTATTGTTGAAAACGCGAATTCACTACTCAAAGTGAATAAATTAAAAATGTTACTTATAAATGAATATTCTAGTTGCAAACGCAAATTCACTTCTCAAGGTGAAAAAATTAAAAATATTACTTAGAAATGAATATTCTTGTGTCAAACTGCGAAATCACAATATTAAAAAAGTAAAAATTTTAAAACTGATACATAGAAATGAATATTCTTGTTGCAAACGCGAATTCACTACTCAAAGTGAAAAAATTAAAAATGTTACTTGGAAATGAATATTCTTGTTGCAAACCCGAATTAACTACTCAAAGTGAAAGTGTTAAAAATGTTACTTAGAAAAAATATTATTGTTGCAAACGCGAATTCACTACTCACAGTGAAAAAATTAAAAATGTTACTTTGAAATAAATATTCTAGTTGCAAACGCGAATTCACTGCTCAAAATGAAAAAATTATATGTGTTACTTAGAAATGAATATTATTGTTGCAAACGCGAAATCACTCCTCAAAACGAGAAAAATTCAAAATATTACGTAGAAATGAATATTCTTGTTGCAACGCGATTTCACTACTCAAAGTGAAAAAATTAAAAATGTTACTCATAAATGAATATTCTTGTTGCAAACACGAATTCACTACTCAAAGTGAAAGAATTAAAAATGCTACTTGGAAATGAATATTCTTGTTGCGAACGCGAATTCACTACTCAAAGTCAAAAAATTAAAAATGTTACATATAAATGAATATTCTTGTTGTTAACGCGAATTCACTTCTCAAAATGAGAAAATTGAAAATGTTAATTAGATATGAATATTCTTGTAGCAAACGCGAATTCACTACTCAAAACGGAAAAATTAAAAATTATACTTGGAAATGAATATTTTTGTTGCAAACGCATTTTCACTGCTCAAAATGAAAAAATTAAAAATCTTACTTAAAGTTTATTTTCTTGTGTCAAACTGCGAAATCACAAAGTGAAAAAATTTCAAATGTTACTCGGAAATGAATATTCTTGTTGCAAACGAGAAATCACTACTAAAATTGAGAAAATATGTCTTACTTGAAAATCAATATTCTTGTAGCGTACGCGAAATCACTACTAAAAATCAGAAATTTAATAACGTTGATTGGAAATGAATAATCTTGATGAAATAGCGAATTCACTACTCTAAGTGAAAAAATTAAAAATGTTACTAAAAATTGAATATTCTTATTGCAAACGCGAAATTACTTCTCAAAATGAGATAATAGAAAATGTTACGTAGAAGTGAATATTCTTGTTGCAAACGCGAATTCGCTACTCAAAATGGAAAAATTTAAAGTATTATTTTGAAATGAATGTTTTTGTTACGAACGCGAATTCACTACTCAAAGTAAAAAAATTAAAAATGTTACATAGAAATGAAAACTTTTTTTTTCAAACGCGAATTCACCACTCAAGGTGGGATATTGAAATATATTACTCAGTAGTTATTATTTTTGTTGCAAACGCATTTTCACTACTCATAATGGAAAATATAAAAAATATTACTTAGAAATGAATATTCTAGTTGGCAACGCGAATTCACTACTCAAAATAAAATAATGAAAAATGTTACGCAGAAATGAATATTTTTGTTGAAAACGCGAATTCTCTACTAAAAGTGAAAATATTAAAAATTTTACTTGGAATTGAGAATTCGGGTTGGAAAGGCAAACGCACTGTTCTAATTAAAAAATTAAAAATGCTACTTGGATATAAATATTCTTGTTGCAAACGCGAAATCACTACTCAAAGTGAAAAAATTAAAAATGTTATTCGAAAATGAATATTCTTGTTGCAAACGAGAATTCGCTACTCAAAATGAAAAAATTGAATTTCTTACTTGAAAATTAACATTCTTGTAGCGTACGCGAATTCACTACTAAAAATCAGATATTTAATAACGTTGATAGGAAATGAATATTCTTGTTGCAAACGCGAAATCACTTCTCAAAATGAGAAAATTGAAAATGTTAATTAGAAATGAATATTCTTGTTGCAAACGCGAATTCACTACTCAAAGTGATAGAATTAAAAATGCTTCTTGGCAATGAATATTCCTGTTGCGAACGCCAATTCACTCCTCTAAGTGAAAAAATTAAAAATGTTACGTGGAAATGAATATAAATGTTGCAAACGCGAATTCACTACTCAAAGTAAAAATATTAAAAATGTTACATAGAAATGAATATTCTTGTTGGAAACGCTAATTCTCTACTCAAACTGAAATTATAAAAATGTTACTTGGAATTGAATATTCGTGTTAGAAAGGCAAATTCACTCCTCTAAGTGAAAAATTTAAAAATGTTGCGTGGAAATGAATATTCTTGTTGCAAACCCGGTTTTAATACTCAAAGTGAAAAAAATAAAAATATTACTTAGAAATGAATATTATTGTTGCAAACGCGAATTCACTACTAAAAGTGAAAAAATTAAAAATGTTACTAAGAATTGAATATTCTCGTTGCAAACGCGAAATCACTTCTCAAGATGAGAAAATTGAAAATGTTACTTAGAAATGAAAATTCTTGTTGCAAACGCAAATTCACTACTCAAAGTAAAATAATGAAAAATGTTACACAGAAATGAATATTTTGTTGAAAACGCGAATTCTCTACTAAAAGTGAAAATATTAAAAATTTTACATAGAAATGAATATTCTTGTTGGAAACGCTAATTCTCTACTCAAACTGAAAATATTAAAAATGTTACTTGGAATTGAATATTCGTGTTAGAAAGGCAAATTCACTCCTCTAAGTGAAAAATTTAAAAATGTTGCGTGGAAATGAATATTCTCGTTGCAAACGCGAAATCACTTTTCAAGATGAGAAAATTGAAAATGTTACTTAGAAATGAAAATTCTTGTTGCAAACGCAAATTCACTACGCAAAGTGAAAAAATTAAAAATGTTACTTGGATATGAATATTCCCTTTGCAAATGTGAATTAGCTAGCAAAATGAGAAAATTGAATCTTTTACTTAGAAATGAACTTTCTTGTAGCGTAAGCGACTGCACTGCACAAATCAGAAATTTAAGAACGTTAATTGGAAATGAATATTATTGTTGCAAACGGGAATTCACTACTCAAAAAAAAAAAAAGAATTTTACTAAGAAATGAAAATTCTTGTTGAACACGCTAATTCACTATTCAAAACAAATTGAATGTCTTACTTTGAAATGAACATTTTTGGAACGCATGCGAAATCACTACTAAAAATCAGAAATTAAAGAACGTTAATTGGAAATGAATATTCTTGATGAAATAGCGAATTCACTACTCAAAGTAAAAAAATTAAAAATGTTTCCCAAAAATTCTTGTTGAAATGCAAGTTTAATGCTCAAAGTGAAAAATATATAAGTGTTACTTGGAAATGAATATTCTTGTTGAAAACACGAATTCACTACTCAGAGTGAAAAAATTAAAAATATTACATTGAAATGAATATTCTTTTTGCAAACTCGAAATCACTACTCAACGTGAAAAAATTAAATATATTACGTAGAAATGAATATTATTGTTGCTAACGTGAATTCACTATTCAAAGTGATAAAATTAAAAATGTTACTTAGAAATGAATATTCTTGTTGCAAACGCGAAATCACTTCTCAAAATGAGAAAATTTAAAATGTTAATTAGATATGAATATTCTTGTAGCAAACGCGAATTCACTACTCAAAATGGAAAAATTAAAAATTATACTTGGAAATGAATATTTTTGTTGCAAACGCATTTTCACTGCTCAAAATGAAAAAATTAAAAATCTTCCTTAAAATTTATTTTCTTGTGTCAAACTGCGAAATCACAAAGTGAAAAAATTTCAAATGTTACTCGGAAATGAATATTCTTGTTGCAAACGAGAAATCACTACTAAAATTGAGAAAATATGTCTTACTTGAAAATCAATATTCTTGTAGCGTACGCGAAATCACTACTAAAAATCAGAAATTTAATAACGTTGATTGGAAATGAATAATCTTGATGAAATAGCGAATTCACTACTCTAAGTGAAAAAATTAAAAATGTTACTAAAAATTGAATATTCTTATTGCAAACGCGAAATTACTTCTCAAAATGAGATAATAGAAAATGTTACGTAGAAGTGAATATTCTTGTTGCAAACGCGAATTCGCTACTCAAAATGGAAAAATTTAAAGTATTATTTTGAAATGAATGTTTTTGTTACGAACGCGAATTCACTACTCAAAGTAAAAAAATTAAAAATGTTACATAGAAATGAAAACTTTTTTTTCAAACGCGAATTCACCACTCAAAGTGGGATATTGAAATATATTACTCAGTAGTTATTATTTTTGTTGCAAACGCATTTCCACTACTCAAAATGGAAAAATTAAAAATATTAGTTAGAAATGAATATTCTAGTTGGCAACGCGAATTCACTACTCAAAGTAAAATAATGAAAAATGTTACACAGAAATGAATATTTTTGTTGAAAACGCGAATTCTCTACTAAAAGTGAAAATATTAAAAATTTTACTTGGAATTGAGAATTCGGGTTGGAAAGGCAAACGCACTGTTCTAATTAAAAAATTAAAAATGCTACTTGGATATAAATATTCTTGTTGCAAACGCGAAATCACTACTCAAAGTGAAAAAATTAAAAATGTTATTCGAAAATGAATATTCTTGTTGCAAACGAGAATTCGCTACTCAAAATGAAAAAATTGAATTTCTTACTTGAAAATTAACATTCTTGTAGCGTACGCGAATTCACTACTAAAAATCAGATATTTAATAACGTTGATTGGAAATGAATATTCTTGATGAAATAGCGAAATCACTTCTCAAAATGAGAAAATTGAAAATGTTAATTAGAAATGAATATTCTTGTTGCAAACGCGAATTCACTCCTCTAAGTGAAAAAATTAAAAATGTTACGTGGAAATGAATATTAATGTTGCAAACGCGAATTCACTACTCAAAGTAAAAATATTAAAAATGTTACATAGAAATGAATATTCTTGTTGGAAACGCTAATTCTCTACTCAAACTGAAAATATAAAAATGTTACTTGGAATTGAATATTCGTGTTAGAAAGGCAAATTCACTCCTCTAAGTGAAAAATTTAAAAATGTTGCGTGGAAATGAATATTCTTGTTGCAAACCCGGTTTTAATACTCAAAGTGAAAAAAATAAAAATATTACTTAGAAATGAATATTATTGTTGCAAACGCGAATTCACTACTAAAAGTGAAAAAATTAAATATGTTACTTAGAATTGAATATTCTCGTTGCAAACGCGAAATCACTTCTCAAGATGAGAAAATTGAAAATGTTACTTAAAAATGAAAATTCTTGTTGCAAACGCAAATTCACTACTCAAAGTAAAATAATGAAAAATGTTACACAGAAATGAATATTTTGTTGAAAACGCGAATTCTCTACTAAAAGTGAAAATATTAAAAATTTTACTTGGAATTGAGAATTCGGGTTGGAAAGGCAAACGCACTGTTCTAATTAAAAAATTAAAAATGCTACTTGGATATAAATATTCTTGTTGCAAACGCGAAATCACTACTCAAAGTGAAAAAATTAAAAATGTTAATCGAAAATGAATAATCTCTTTGCAAACGAGAATTCGCTACTCAAAATGAAAAAATTGAATTTCTTACTTGAAAATTAACATTCTTGTAGCGTACGCGAATTCACTACTAAAAATCAGATATTTAATAACGTTGATTGGAAATGAATATTCTTGATGAAATAGCGAAATCACTTCTCAAAATGAGAAAATTGAAAATGTTAATTAGAAATGAATATTCTTGTTGCAAACGCGAATTCACTACTCAAAGTGATAGAATTAAAAATGCTTCTTGGAAATGAATATTCCTGTTGCGAACGCCAATTCACTCCTCTAAGTGAAAAAATTAAAAATGTTACGTGGAAATGAATATTAATGTTGCAAACGCGAATTCACTACTCAAAGTAAAAATATTAAAATTGTTACATAAAAATGAATATTCTTGTGTGAAACGCTAATTCTCTACTCAAACTGAAAATATAAAAATGTTACTTGGAATTGAATATTCGTGTTAGAAAGGCAAATTCACTCCTCTAAGTGAATAATTTAAAAATGTTGCGTGGAAATGAATATTCTTGTTGTAAACCCGGTTTTAATACTCAAAGTGAAAAAAAAAAAATATTACTTAGAAATGAATATTATTGTTGCAAACGCGAATTCACTACTAAAAGTGAAAAAATTAAAAATGTTACTTAGAAATGAATATTCTCGTTGCAAACGCGAAATCACTTCTCAAAGTGAAAAAATTAAAAATGTTACTTAGAAATGAATATTCTCGTTGCAAACGCAAAATTACTTCTCAAGATGAGAAAATTGAAAATGTTACTTAGAAATGAAAATTCTTGTTGCAAACGCAAATTCACTACTCAAAGTGAAAAAATTAAAAATGTTACTTGGATATGAATATTCTCTTTGCAAACGAGAATTAGCTAGCAAAATGAGAAAATTGAATCTTTTACTTAGAAATGAACTTTCTTGTAGCGTAAGCGAATGCACTGCAAAAATCAGAAATTTAAGAACGTTAATTGGAAATGAATATTATTGTTGCAAACGCGAATTCACTACTCAAAGTGAAAAAAAAAAATTTTACTAAGAAATGAAAATTCTTGTTGAACACGCGAATTCACTATTCAAAACAAATTGAATGTCTTACTTTGAAATGAACATTCTTGGAACGCATGCGAAATCACTACTAAAAATCAGAAATTAAAGAACGTTAATTGGAAATGAATATTCTTGATGAAATAGCGAATTCACTACTCAAAGTAAAAAAATTAAAAATGTTTCCCAAAAATTCTTGTTGAAATGCAAGTTTAATGCTCAAAGTGAAAAATATATAAGTGTTACTTGAAAATGAATATTCTTGTTGAAAACACGAATTCACTACTCAAAGTGAAAAAATTAAAAATGTTACATAGAAATGAATATTCTTTTTGCAAACTCGAAATCACTACTCAACGTGAAAAAATTAAATATATTACGTAGAAATGAATATTATTATTGCAAACGCGAATTCACTACTCAAAGTAAAAAAATTAAATATGTTACTCAGAAATGAATATTCTTGTTGGAAACGCGAATTCTCTACTCAAAGTGAAAATATTAAAAATGTTACTTGGAGATGAATATTTTTGGCAACCGCGAATTCATTACACAAAGTGAAAACATTTTAAAATGTTACTTAGAAATAAATATTCTTGATGGAAACGTGAATTCACTTCTAAAGAGGTTAAAGAATTCAAAATGTTATTTGGAAATATTTATTCTAGTTGCAAACGAGAATTCAATGCTCAAAGTGAGAAATTTAAATATGTTACTTAGGAATAAATATTTTTTTGCAAACGCAAATTCACTACTAATAATCAGATAATTAAGAATGTTAATTGGAAATTAATATTTTTATTGCAAACGCGAATTCACTACTCACAGTGAAGAAATAAAAAATGTTACTTGGAAATGAATATGTATTTGTTACGGACGCGAATTAACGACTCAAAGTGAAAAAATTAAAATTGTTACTTAGAAATTAACATTCTTGCTGCAAACACGAATTTGCTAGGTACTCAAAGTGAAAAAATTAAAAATGTTTATTATTATTGAATATTCTTCTTGCAAACCCGTATTCAAAACTCAATATGAGATACTTAACAAGTTTTACGAAAAATAAATATTTTTGTTTCAATCGCGATTTCACTAGTAAATATCAGAAAATTAGGAATGGAAATATTTGGACAGGAATTCTATACTCTAAGTAAAAAAATTAAAAATGTTACTTGGAATTGAATAATCTTGTTGCAAAACTCTTTTCACTACTCAAAGTGAACAAATTAAAATTGTAACTTAGAAATGAATATTAATGTAGCAAACGCGAATTCACTACTTAAAAGTAAAAAAATTAAAAATATTACTTAGAAATTAATATTCTTGGTGCAAACGCGAATACACTACTCAAAATAAGAAATTTAAATATGTTACTTACAAAATAAATATTCTTGTTGTAAACGAGAATTCTCTACTCATAGTGAAAAAATGAAAAATGTTACTTGGAAACGAATATTTTTGTTGCAATTGCGAATTCATTACTCAAAGAGAAAAAATTAAAAATGTTACATGGAAATGAATATTTTTGTTGCAACCGCGAATTCATTACTCAAAGTGAAAACATTTTAAAATGTTGCTTAGAAATAAATATTCTTGTTTGAAACGCGAATTCACTTCTAAAAAGGTTAAAGAATTAAAAATGTTATTTGGAAATAATTATTCTCGCTGCAAACGAGAATTCACTACTCAAAGTGAGAAATTTAAATATGTTACTTAGGAATAAATATTTTTGTTGCAAATGCGAATTCACTACTAAAAATCAGAAAATTAAGAATTGTAATTGGAAATGAATATTGTTGATGCAAGCGCGAAGTCACTACTCAAAATGAGAAAATTAAAATGTTACTTGGAAATGAATATTCTTGTTGCAATTTAGAATGCACTACTCAAAGTGAAAAAATTAAACATTTTACTTAGAAATGATTACTCTTGTTGCAAACGCGAGTTCACTATTCAAAGTAAAAATTTAATAATGTTACTTGGAAATGAATATTTTTGTAGGAATCGCGGTGTCACTTTTCAAAGTGACAAAATTAAAAATTTTACTTGGATATGAATATTCTTGATGGAAACGCGAATTCACTACTCAAAGTGAAAAAATTAAAAATGTTACTTGGAAATGAATATTCTTGTTACAATCGCGAGGTCACCACTCAAAGTAAAAAAATTAAAATTTTACTTGGAAATAATATTCTTGTTAAAACGCGAATTCAGTTTTCAATGTAAAAAAGTTAAAAATGTTACTTGGAAATGAATATTCTTAATGGAAACGCGAATTCACTATTAAAAGTGAAAAAATAAAAAATGTTACTTAGAAATGAATATTCTTTTTGCAAACGCGAATTCACTACTCAAAGTATGAAATTAAAAATGTTACTTGGAAATTCTTGCTGCAAACGCTAGTTCACTACTCAAAGTGAAAAATTCGAAAATATTACTTGTAAATGAATCATCTTGTTGCACACGCGAATTCACTACTCAAAGTGAATATTTAAAATGTTACTTAGAAATGAAAATTCTTATAGCAAACGCGAATTCAGTATTCAATGTGAATAAATTGAAAATGTTACGAAGAAATGTATTTTCATCTTGCAAACGCAAATTCACTACTCAAAGTGAATAATTTAAAAATGTTTCTTGGAAATGTATATTTTTATTGCTAACGCAAATTCAATACTCAAAGCGAAAAAATTAAAAATGTTACTATAAAGGAATATTCTTGTTGCAATGGTGAATTCACTATTCAAAGTTAAAATTTAATAATGTTACTTGGAAATGAATATTCTTAATCTATACGCGAATTCACTATTTAAGTGAAAAAATTGAAAATGTTACTTAGAAATGAATATTCTTTTTGCAAACGCGAATTCACTTCTCAAAGTATAAAAGTAGAAATGTTACTTGGAAATTCTTGTTGCAAACGCTAGTTCACTACCCAAATTGAAAAATTCGAAAATATTACTTGGAAATGAATATTCTTGTTTCAAACGCGAATTTACTACTCAAAGTATAAAAGTAAAAATGTTACTTGGAAATTCTTGTTGCAAACGCTAGTTCACTACTCAAAGTGAAAATTTTGAAAATATTACTTGGAAATGAATATTCTTGTTGCAAACGCGAATTCACTACTCAAAGTGAAAAAATTAAAAATTTTACTTGGATATAAATATTCTTGTTGCAAAAGCAAAGTCGCTACTCAAAGAGAAAAAATTAAAAATGCTACTTGAAAATGAATATTTAATGACCTTCTTTGACCTTGAAATGTCAATCACCTTAGTGGAGCTTGAAAGTCAATTACCCTCGTAATTTCGATATATCAATGACATTTTTTGGCCTTGAAAGATAAGTGACCTTCGTGGAGTCGAGATGTTTATGACCATCTTTGACCTTGAAATTTAATCACCTTCGTACAGTCGAGATGTCAATAATCTTCTTTGACCTAGAACGGTCTAGGACCTTCTTGTAGTCAAGATGCCAATGAACATTTGTGACCTTGAAAGGTCAATGACCTTCGTAGAGTCGAGATATCAATACCCTTCTTTGAACTTGAAAGGTCAATGGTCTTCTCGGAATCTAGATTAGAATGACCCTCATTGACCTTGAAAGTTAAATGACCCCACTCTAGAAATGATTTTCGTTGCTTATTACACGATTATAGTACAGAAAAACAAAAGAAGTTAATTTCACATTATAAACAAGATTTTTGGCCAGTTAAGAAAAATGCGAAAAGACAATATTTGAAACACATTTATTGCAATGAACTCATAAATGACCATCTTGGCCCTTGAAAGGTCAATGACCTTCTTGAATTCGAAAGGTCATTGACCTCCTTCGGGTCAAGATGTCAATGACCTTCGTGGAGTCAAGATGTCAATGAGCTTCTGTGACCTTGAAAGGTGAATGACCTTCTCGGAGTCGAAATGTATATTTCCTTTTTTGACCTTGAAGGCTCAATGATTTTCGTGGAGTTTGAAATGTCAATGACTTTCTTGGAGCTTGAAATGTCAATGGCCATCGTCGAGTCGAAATTGCAATGACCTTTTGACCTTTAAAGGTCTATGACCTCCGTGGAGTCAAAATATCAGTTACCTTTTTTGTCCTTGAAAGGTAATGACCTTCGTGACGTTAAGAGAACAGTGACTGTCTTGAAATTTGAAACGTAAGGTACAAGTTAAATGACACCACTTAAATAATTTTGATGCTATATGCGTGATTAGGTACAAATTTTAAAAAAGGCGAAATTAAACAACGGAAGTGAATTCTTCGCTATAAACACGATTTCAGTACAAAGTAAGAAAAATGTGAAATGACACTCCAGAAGTGAATGTTTTTGCTGTATACACAATGTCAGTACTAAATAAGAAAAATTAAAAAATGACACTCCGTAAATGATTTTCCTTGCTATTTACTCGATAGCAGTACATAAACATGCAAAATGAAACAAAAAAATTAAATTTTACATAAACCAGATTTTTTGCCCCTTCAGTTAAATGCAAAAGACACTATTTTAGACTATTCAACAACATGCAATTTATTGCTATGAACAAATTAATGACCTTCTTCGACCTTGAAATGTCAATGACCTTCGTGGAGTTGAGATGCATATGACTTTCCTGACCTTGAAAGGTCAATGACCTTCGTGGAGTCGAGATGCCAATGACCTTCTTTGACCTTGAAAGGTCGATGACCTTCGTGGAGTTGAGAGTTCAATGACCTTCCTTGACCTTGAAAGGTCAATGACCTTCGTGGAGTTGAGAAGTCACTGATCTTCTTTGACCTTGAAAGGTCAATAACCTCCGCATTTTGATGTGTCAATGACATTTTTTTACCTTCGTGGAGTCGAGATGTATGTGACCTCCTTTGATCTTGAAATGTCAATTGCCTTCTTGGAGTTGAGATGTCAACGACCTTATGTAACATTGAATTGACAATTACTTTCTCGGAGTTGAGGTGTATATTAACTTCTTTGACCTTAGTGGAACTTAAAAGGTGATACCATCGTGATTTCGATACGTCAATGACATTCATTGACCTTGAAAGTACTATGACATTCGTGGAGTCTAGATGTGTATGACCTAATTTGACATTGAAATGTCAAAGACCTTCCTGTAGTCGAGATGAGAATGGCCTTTATTGACCTTGAAAGTACAATGACCTCCGTAGAGTCGAGAGGTCAATGACTTTCTTTGACCTTAAAAGGTCAATAACCTTAGTGGAGCATGAAAGGTATAGGTACTACATTCGTGATTTCAATGTGTCAATGACAATCTTTGACCTTCAAAGGTCAATGACCTTCGTGGAGTAGAGAGCTGTATGACTTTCATAATCTTGAAAGGTCAATGACCTTAGTGGAGTCTAGATGCCAATTACCTTCTTTGACCTTGAAATGTCAAAGACCTTCGTGTAGTCGATATGAGAATGGCCTTCATTGACCTTGAAAGTACAATGACCTCCGTAGAGTCGAGAGGTCAATGACTTTCTTTGACCTTAAAAGGTCAATGACCTTAGTGGAGCATGAAAGGTCTACTACATTCGTGATTTCAATGTATCAATGACAATCTTTGACCTTGAAAGGTCAATGACCTTCGTGGAGTTGAGAAGTCACTGATCTTCTTTGACCTTGAAAGGTCAATAACCTCCGCATTTTGATGTGTCAATGACATTTTTTGACCTTCGTGAAGTCGAGATGTATGTGACCTCCTTTGATCTTGAAATGTCAATTGCCTTCGTGGAGTTGAGATGTCAATGACCTTATGTAACATTGAAATGTCAATTACTTTCTCGGAGTTGAGGTGTATATTAACTTCTTTGACCTTGAAAGGTCAATGACCTTAGTGGAACTTAAAAGGTGATACCATCGTGATTTCGATACGTCAATGAAATTCATTGACCTTGAAAGTACTATGACCTTCGTGGAGTCGAGATGTGTATGACCTTCTTTGACCTTGAAATGTCAAAGACCTTCGTGTAGCCGAGATGAGAATGGCCTTCATTGACCTTGAAAGTACAATGACCTCCGTAGAGTCGAGAGGTCAATGACTTCCTTTGACCTAAAAAGATCAATGACCTTAGTGGAGCAAGGAAGGTCTACTACATTCGTGAATTCAATGTGTCAATGACAATCTTTGACCTTCAAAGGTCAATGCCTTCGTGGAGTAGAGAGCTGTATGACTTTCATAATCTTGAAAGGTCAATGACCTTAGTGGAGTCTAGATGCCAATTACCTTCTTTGACCTTGAAATGTCAAAGACCTTCGTGTAGTCGAGATGAGAATGGCCTTCATTGACCTTGAAAGTACAATGACCTCCGTAGAGTCGAGAGGTCAATGACTTTCTTTGAACTTAAAAAGTCAATGACCTTAGTGGAGCATGAAAGGTCTACTACATTCGTGATTTCAATGTGTCAATGACAATCTTTGACCTTCAAAGGTCAATGACCTTCGTGGAGTAGAGAGCTGTATGACTTTCATAATCTTGAAAGGTCAATGACCTTTGTGGAGTCTAGATGCCAATGACCTTCTTTGACCTTGCAATGTCAATGACCTTCGTGGAGTCGAGATGAGAATGAACTTCATTGACCTTAAAAGTTCAATGACCTTCGTGGACTCGAGAGGTAAATGACAGTCGTTGACCCTGAAAGTTCAATGACCTTAGTGGGGCCTGAAAGGTAAATTACATACGTGATTTCGATATGTCAATGATATTCTTTGACCTTGAAAGCTCTATAACCTTTGCGGAATATAGATGCATATGACCTTTGTGACCTTGAAAGATCAATGACCTTCGTGGAGTTAATATTACAATGACCTTCTGTAAACTTGATAGGTCAATGACCTTCTCGGAGTCAAGAAGTATATTACCTGTTTTGACCTTGAAGGGTCAATGACCTTCGTGGAGTTTGAATTGTCAATGACTTCCTCGGAGCTTTAAAGGTCAATCACCTAAGTGGAACTTGAAAGGTCAATTACATTAGTGATTTCGATTTGTCAATGAAATTCTTTGATCCTGAAATGTCGATGTTCTTCGTGTAGTCGAGATGTAAATGACCTTCTTTGTCCTTGAAAGGACAATGACCTTCTTGGATTTTAGATGTCAGTGTCCTTCTGTGACCTTGAATGTTCAATGACCTTCTCGGAGTCGAGGTGTTTATTACCTTGCTGTATTTTGAAAGGTCAATGACCTTCCTTGACCTTGAAATATCAATAACCTTAGTGGAGCTTGAAAGGTCAATTACATTCGTGATTTCGATATGTCAATGACATTCTTTTACCTTGAAAGAGCAATGCCATCGTGGAGTATAGCTGTATTAGACCTTCATCGACCTTGAAAGGTCAATGACCTTCGTGGAGCCGAGATGCCAATGGCCTTCTTTGACCTTTAAAGATCAATGACCTTCGTCAAGTTGAGATCACAAGGACCTTCTGTGACTTTGAAATGTCCATGAACTTCTCGGTGTCGAGATGTATATTACCTCATTTGACCTCTAAGGGCCAATGACCTTCGTGGAGTTTGTAATGTCAATGACTTTCTCGGAGCTTGAAAGGTGAATAGCCATCGTTGAGTCGAGATTGCAATTACCTTATGACCTTGAAAGATCATTGACCTTCGTGGAGTCGAGATGTCAATGACCTCGTTTGACGATGAAAGGTCAATGACCTTCGTGACGTTAAGAGGACAATGACCTTCTTGAAGTTTGAAACGTAAGGGAAATGACACTTCTAAAATAATTTTGTTGCTATGTTCGCGATTAGGTACAAAATTAAAAATATGCGAAATTAAACTCCTGAAGTTAATTTTTTCTAGAAACATGATTTCAGTTCAAACTAGGAAAAATTTTATAAGACACTCCAGAAGTGAATTTTTTTGCTATAAACACGATGTCAGTACTAAATTAGATAAATTAAAAATGACACTCCGTAAATGATTTTCATTGCTATTTACACGATAACATTACATAAACATGCAAAATGAACACAATAATTGAATTTCACATCATTAACAAAATTTTCTGCGAGTTAAGAGAAATGCAAACAGACAATATTTGAGAAACATTTATTTCTATGAACACATCAATGACCTTCTTTGACTTTGAAAGGACAATGATTTTCGTGACGTCGAGTTGAATATGACCTACTTTGACCTTGAGGGCCCCCGCGCACTGGCAACTTTAATCACCGGCAACTAAACAATTTACTCACCCAAGAGTTGCTCGCTACCGCGCACTGGCGATTAACCCATTTACGGCCAACGTTGCGAAAACGCAACATTATTGAGAAATGCAAAAAAAATGTTTCAATCGAATTTTATTCATTTAGAATTCGCTTTTTTCGATTAAAATGTATTTAAACTGATTTTTAGTGAGATTATAATAACATTTAAAAAATATTTCGATATTTATAAAAATACTCAAAATGCGTCAATTTTCTAGTCTCTGGTTAAGCAAGATAAATAATTTTTCCTAAGAGTAACTATTCCCTTTATTAAGTTTTTTATTCGTCCATGTGGACGTAGAAATTTCAATTAATAGAAATTAAAGCTTATATTTCGTCAGGTAGTCAACATTAAGCGAAAATCAGATCCGGAAAATAATGTTGCGTTTTCGCAACGTTGCAACGTTGCAACTCCGCGCGACCTTGCCGAAAACCTATTTGAAACTCTACCTACATGTAAAACTTCGTCGAAAAACAGTATCCGCCATTTTGTTACTGCATGGTAAGAATTTATGGCCTCATTCTTTAAGATTACGGAAAATTAAAGAAAAAACACCATGCCAACAGATTATGTGGTTTTTTATTACGCAAGAATCCACCCATAACTTCACCATCCACTTACTTTGGAAGATTTTCAGAGAAAATAGAAGACGGGCGTTTTTATGGAAATTTGCTCACGTTTGAGCCTCTGTATCTCAGTAACGGGTAGGATCTATGTCAAATGAAGTACATATCCATACATTTCAATCATTTCTGAGTATACCTGCGAAGTTTCAAGTTTATAACTCAAAAAAAGCCATTTTGTAATTTTGTCCGGCTTTTTCCGATTTCCGCCCACTGTGCGTTGGCCGAATCCGGTATCTATAGGCAGTTATGCAACCCGCATTACCACATATTTCCGTCTCATAGGAATATGCCGTTTTTACTGTCGGATATAATCCTACGCCTTTTTATGACTCGTATTTGAAAGATATCGTCATATTTGATAATTAAAATTCTTAGATATTATATTTCCAATGAGATGCTGCATTATTTAACCTAAATCCAATATAAAATAGAGATGCATTACGGCTTGAAAGAAATTAGTCAAAGTGAATATTTTTACAGAAGATAACGTATTTTCCAGTTTTTAATTGACATTTTTATCACAGCAGATTGAATTACAACTAATAATGACTATTTATGAATTACATGAAAGCATTTGGGTGCAATGGAACACAAAACTTTGTACATTCAATCCGATCCATTCAATCAGTCCTTCCTTACTTCACGATTCAGCGATATCACCGACTTCCACAACAGGATATTGGGTGAATGCAGACGATAAGGCGTAGATTTGGTTCGGAAATGATTGAACCAAAACATATAAATAAATATATAGATAAATAGAACATATAAAACATATAGATAAATAAAAAATAATCTCCACTTTTCAGATAATTCCTGTCTGGACAAAAATGACAGATTTGTAAATTATGACCTCAATTTGACGACTTGAAATAAAAATTATGTAAGAGCAGTTTCATTTAGATTATTATAAGGTGCGAGACGACGAGGGTCGCCTCGAACGGACTTCCTCTGAGACCCAGCCATTAAGCACGTTCCTGCTGTCATCGGAAGAGTCGACTGACAAACGATCCCTTCGGTGACTCCAGGGCGTGGGCTTGTGGCTGCTAGGGTCGGCAGTTGGTGTTGTGCAGCGAAACAAGGTGTATGGCTTGGGACTGAATAAAGGAAGTTGCTTGTGTGACAGAATTTGGACTTGTTCCCTGCTTTGTTTCCCCCGAACCCCTTTATCGTCGGCGAAGACGACTTACAATTATTACAATAAAGAATATTTGCGCATAAATTTTGAAATAATGAGCAAGTGGTACCTTACTTTGGTCACAGCAGTGCATAAATGTTCTTTTAAAACAAGCTTTTCAGATTTTGCCTTTAACTTTGATGCTTATGTTATTCGGACGGTTTTAGAATTCAACCAGGTGATAGAAAATTACTTCCATCGAAATTTAGGCTTGGAATCAAGTGTTATTCTGGAATTTCTCAAGGTTATCCCTGATCCCTCGAATCGTCGTATGTTTTTCGATAACTTCTTTTCATCTTGAAGACTATTTATTGTTTTGAAAGAAAAAGGATTATTTGTCACTGGAGCCATCCGTGTAAATATAACGGAGGAGTGCCTAATAGAATATAATAAAACCATCGACATGAAACCGAGAGGAACATGAAAACAAACATTTGATAAAGCCGAAGGTCTTATTATTGTTCGATGGAATGATAACTAGATTGTCCCTGTAGACAGAAATACAAGTTTTTCGCTTCCATTGGGCATAGGGAAAAGTTTCAGCAGGAAAAAGAAAATACTATTTCACATACTATTCTATTTTAATAAAATAAAATACTATTCGTGTTATTGGGGAGTATGATAAATACATGGGAGGTGTGGGCCTACTTGATAATGCAAATGAAAATTACCGCATTAGAATTAAGGGGAAAAAAGGTCCTAGCTCATCAACAGTGTTTGCACTAACGCCAGGAGATTGTACAGGTTATGCAACGGAAGTAAATTTCACTGGTAGACTTCAAATCGTATCTAGCAGGGACGCATCTAAAAAGTGAAGTGAATCAGTCAGTAGATGACGTACTCCTATACAATTCGCGTCCATAAACATCGAAAAAGTTAGGCCATGTAATTCATCGCGGACTCGTGAAGCATGAAAGGACGAATTTGGCCAAAAAATCCAGTAGTTGCCGAAACAGTGTAAAAGCCAAACCATGTATAAATATTCGAAATTTTATGTTCCATTGCACCCAAAATGCTTCAGTATTTCATAATTAGCCATTAATTGTTGTAATTTAATCTGCAATGATAAAATTAAAGTCAATGAAAAAATGTGAAATGCATGCTCTTCAGAGAAAATTTTCGCTTTGACTATTTCTTTCAAACCGTAAAGCATGTCTATTTTATAGTGGATTTAGGTCAAATGACAAAAACATCTCCCTGGAAAGATAATATCTAAGGATTTTATTTATCCAATATGACAATATTTGTCATGCACGTGGCATAAAAAGGTATAGGATTTTATCCGACAGTAAAAACAGCATATTCCTATGAGACGGCAATGTAATGTATTGCGGGTTGCATAACTGCCTATAGATACCGGATTCGGCCAACGTTGCGAAAACGCAACATTCTTTTTTTACCATAAGCAAATTTTTTTGAAGGCCCATATTTTCAATTTACCTTATTTAGCATGTTATTAGGTAAATTGAAGAGAAAAAATTATATATTTTCAAGTATTTCTTTACTCGGCCGGTAATGGGTTAAATAGTTGCCCCTCAGCTCAGTTTACAATGGATCTCGCGGAAGCAAGTTGTGTTGTTGCGCTCATTTTGAGATAGCGAAAAAATAAACAAAGGAACAAAATGTTTTGGGTACAGTATTTGTCCTTGTGGACTATCCTCTTTTTAGAGTAATATAGATAAACTGTACTGCATGTAAAATTGGTAGAAGTTCATAGAACTTTCGTTTAATCTAAAATTTTGTTGCCTTTAATTCCAATTCATTATCAAGTTACTTAAAAATGATCACAAATTCAATCACCTAAATATAATAGATATCTTAATCAAATTAAATAAACCTTATAAAGTTTATATAGGTACCAGGAATGAACTTCAATGGCTTTAATCAAAAATTGGGCACCAGAGAAGCTGTAAAAATGGTGGAGTGGCTATTTAATATGGGACCAGGTATCAGGGAAGAGATACATCCATCTAGTTACACATGGAAAGAAGACTAAGCTATTGAAAAGAGACTATGTTGGATCGAGAAACACATGAGGAGGAAACTCAAGAAAATAAAATATGACGCGAGCTAGGAAGGATTGGGCTGCAGTGAGTGGCGTAAATATGGGGGGTTAGGGGACAGATCCCCCCCAAACTATCAGAGGAAAAAAAAGATATTTAAAAAATTACCTGGTATTGAAATATAATAACTTTGTCTGCTTAAATTTAATTTTTAGCACCAAAATTATGTAAAATGTATATCGAGGCATGTCATTTTTCAAAAATTTTCCCACCCCATGCCATCTCATCCTCCCCCCACCCCCAAAGCATATTCCTAGTTACGTCATTGTCTGCAGTACAGCAATCATTGGATTGCAATCACGATTGCAATACTGTGGAATCTTTGGAGATACACAGTGTTTTCTTGTTTTTGGTAATCCTCTGTTCAGAATCACTTACTTATCTTTGACATGTAAGTGCGATTCCTCTATTAAATCCATGATAAATTTGAATGAATTTTACATGATGTCCGCCTTTTATTAATTGTAATTTGCTTCGTTCAAACAACTTTCATTTTATAATGCTCACTAGTGTAAAAAAAATGTGAAATTTATAAGAACCTGAAAAGAGCCTGAACCAGAAAATAAAGAAGAACGTTAGGATTATATTTCAGCATTAAATTTTAAACGAAAAATTACGAAAAAAAAGTGGTTCTATGGAGTAACCCACACCTGTGCAGATTAGCTCCAAATTCGAACGATTGGCGCCGCCTCAGTCGAACTTAAGACTCGAGAATTTTAACATGGATTGCCGAATCTTTCCGTAAGGGTATATGACCGTTGGTTGAGAATTTATGGCTTCAAAATTCAATCCAGGGCTTGTTCAATAAATTAAAGTACCGCAAATAATCCCAAAAGGAATGAGGCCGGAGCAAAATTTGCAGTAAAATTGAGAAATGGGAAGAAAGAACGGAAGGAAAAAATTAAAGAAATGATGGCGTCGAGTGAAGGTGTAACGCATATACCGTAGTGGAAGGACAAATCAACCTACCCAATGTGGTTTTTTAAATAGAAATCCTATTTCGAACAACAGAGGTGATTGAAATAATTGAAGGTGTCGACTTGAACGAAGAAAAAGAAATGAATCAAGATCAGAAACGTAGATGGAATGCGAGAAATTCCAAGGCTCAGCATTATATAGTCTCTACAATAGAGATCCGTGGTCCACCATGTAATGTGCTGTGAAACAGTTGTAGTTGGACAAGTAGAAAGGAGAAGAATAGGAAAGTGAAGAAAAGAAATACGAAGAATCTCAAGAGTATAAAGAAAATCAAGATGAAGAAAATTTAATGGAAGGTGTTAAATGAAGGGAAGGTGTAACTATGTGAGTAAAATTATTCTGAGGCTGTTGTGTATTTACATAATGGAAGTAAGTGAAGTTGTAAATGTAAGGCTTCCAAATAAAATGCAGAGCATGTTCAGTAATTAAAATTACCGTAAATAATCACAAAACTTAAAAACTATGAGACCTTTGCAAATCGCGTCCTGCAAAACACTTCCTAAGATGCCCTGCGAACAAGTGCCGTCAAGCAACTGAAAAGTTGACAGTGCGCGGGGTTGGGTAAACATCCACGCGATCTATTCCTGCCGGCAACAATTTAATCACCCTCAGAATAGGTCCGGACGCAATTATTTAGTTGCGGCAATTAAAAATCGCCCGTGCCCGGGGCCACAGTCAATACCGTGTGTTTCATTTGAACTTCCACAGAGCAACTAAATAGTTGCTTTGAAAAAGTTGCCAGTGCGTGGGGGCCCTGAAAGGTCAATCACCTTCGTGGAGTCGATGATGTCAATGAACTTTTTCACTTTGAACGGTCAAGAGCCTTCGTGGATTTAAGATGCCAATAACCTTCTCGGAGTCGAGGGGTATTAGACCTTCTTTGACCTTGAAAGGTCAATGACCTCCGTGGAGTTTGTAATGTCAATGACTTTCTCGGAGCTTGAAAGGTGAATAGCCATCGTTGAGTCGAGATTGCAATTACCTTATGACCTTAAAAGGTCATTGGCCTTCGTGGAGTTGAGATGTCAATGACCTTCTGTAACCTTGAAATGCCAATAACCTTCTCGGAGTCGAGGTGTATATTACCTGCTTTCACCTTGAAAGGTCAATGACCTTCGTGGAGTCGAGATGGCAATGAGCTTCTGTGATCTTGAAAGGTCAATGACCTACGTAGAGTCGAATTATCAATAACCTTCTTTGACCTTGTAAGGTCAATGACCTTCGTGGAGTCAAGATGTCAATGACCTTAGTGGAGCCTGAAAAGTCAATTACCTTCGTGATTTCGATAAGTCAATGACATTCTTTGACCTTGAAACGTCAATAACCTTCGTGGAGTCCAGATGTATATGACCTTCTTTGGCCTTGAAAGATCAAACTTTGTGGAGTCGAGATGTAAATGACCTTCGATGACTTTGAAAGGTCAATGACCTTCGTAGAGTCGAGATATCAATAACCTTCTTTGACCTTGTAAGGTCAATAACCTTTGTGGATTAGAGATGTATATGTCTTTTGTGATTTTGAAAGGTCGATGATCTTCTCGTAGTCGAGATGTAAATGACCTTCTTTGTCCTTGAAAGGACAATGACCTTCGTGGTGTTGAGATGTCAATGACCTTCTGTAACCTTGAAATGTCAATTACCTTCTCGGAGTCCAGGTGTACATTACCTTCTTTGTCCTTTGAAAGGTCAATGACCTTAGTGGAACTTAAAAGGTGATACGATCGTGATTTCTATAATAAAATCGCGAAATTACACCACTAAAGTGATAATTTTTGTAACAAACAAATTTTCGGAGGGAAGTAAGAAAAATGCGAAATAATACTCATAAATTAAAAATTCATGGCATAAATAACATTTCAGAGCGAAGTAAGAAAAATGCGAAATGACACTCCGGAAGTGAAAATTCTTTGCTATAAACACGAATTCGAAACGAAGTAGGAAAAATGCGAAAAGACACTCTTGCAGTGAAATATGTTTTTGTAATCACGATTTCAGTACGAAGTAGTACAAATCCGAAATGACACTCCTAAATAGAAAATTCTTGCTATAAACACGATTTCAGAACTATTAATATAATGCGAAATGACACTCCAAAAGTGAAAATTCTTGCTGTGAACGCGATTTCGGAACGAAGTCATGAAAATGCGATAAAAACAATCATATATTGAAAACTCTTGCTATAAACACATTTCAGAACGAAGTATGAAATATGCGAAAAGACACTGGGGTAATGAAAATTCTTCCTATAAACACGATTTTAGAACAAAGTAATAAAAATGCGTAAATCACCCTCCTTAAGTGAAAATTCTTGTTATAAACTCGATTTCAGAACGAATTAATTAAAATTTCGAAACGACACTCTAATGTGAAAATTCCTACTCCAAACATGACATCGGAACGGAGTAAAAACATGCGAAATGACACTCCGGTAGTGAAAATTCTTACTTTAAACACGATTTCGGAACGAATTTAAAATGCGAAATAACACTCATAAAATGAATATTATTGCTATAAACAGATTTCAGAACGAAGATAGGAAAATGCGAAATGATAATCCGGTAGTGAAAATTCTTGCTTCTAGCTCGATTTCTGAACCAACTTAGAAAAATGCGAAAAGACACTCTTCCAGTGAAATTTCTTGTGGTAAACACGCTTTCTGAACGATGTATGAAACATAATGGTATGAAATATGCGAAAAGACACTCCTGTAGTGAAAATTCTTTTATAAACACGATTTCAGAACGAAGTAATAAAAATTTTTAAACGACACTCCTAATGTGAAAATTCTTTCTCTAAACATGATATCGGAACGAAGTAATAAACGTGCGAAATGACACTCCGGTGGTGAAAATTCTTGCTATAAACACGATTTTAATGGGAAGTATAAAAAATTTATAATGACACTACTAAAGTGAAAATTTTTGCTATAAACATTATTTCAAAACGATGTAATAAAAATGCGAAATGACACCTAAAGTGAATTTTTTTTCTATAAACACGATTCCAGAACGAAGTAAGAAAAATGCCAAATAGCACTTATAAATTGAAAATCCAGCTATAAACAAGATTTCAGAATGAATTAAGAAAAATGCGAAATGACACTCCGGTAGTGAAAATTCTTGCTATAAACACGTTCAGAACGAAGTAAGAAAAATGCGAAATGACACCCCTAAGGTGAAAATTCTTCCAATGCACACCATTTCAGAACGAAGTAATATAAATGCGAAATGACACTCCTAAAGTGAAAATTCTTGTTATAAACACGATTTCATAAAGAACTAATAAAAATGTGAAATGACACTCCTAAACTGAAAATTAATGCTCTAAACACGATTTTAGAACGAAGTAATAATAATGCCCCAGACGGCACAGAACCCTCCGTATCTAATTCGTATGTACATAGTACCCATTGACTAAGGGGATACTATGCCGCTCCGTCGCTTTTCGTCAATGGATAATTTCCGTTCGCGGCCTGTCGACGAAGCGCGTACGCAGCATGTGAATGTCCGCTACTAAGCACGTACGATTGGATACGAAGCGCGCAGGAACACGGCACTCAGGCTAATCTCAATCGATTAGGTCGAAATTAGATATATCGTAACTCGCACGATCGAAAAATGTATCGAACGCAACACAATCGATAGCTACCGACCGTAGCGAGAACCTTGATACGAATCATTATGAATTGTAAGTTCTCAATAGGTAAATAACACCATATCATCAATTCTAATTACCATGAAAGACTCACGACCGACAAAGTTTTTGTCGGTTGTGAGTTTTTCATGGTAATTAGAATTCATGATATAGTATTATTTACTCATTAAGAACTTACAAAACTTACTCGGCCACTTAAATAACTCTGCGAAAAATGAGATTCTCATGGCTAATTCACGCACCCCCAGCATCCAGCATTGTTAAGTGGCTCGTACTTACTTGGAAACCTTGAGATGTTAATGAGAGTAAATTCTTATTAATTTTGACACTAAATAAGACATCACATAGCCCACGAGCATTAAAAAGCTTACCCTAAAGCCTGACGAAATAAAATTTTTAAATAAAAATTGCCGATGAAACAGGATTGCTGACACATCTGCTATTAGTATGATCGAATTCATCAAAATGCAAGCAAAAATTAACGTATAGTTCAGTCTCAGCTACTAAAACTTACCCATATCAGGCGCTAAAGTATTTGAAAAATTATTTGGGATGAGTAAAAGTCCCTAGGTCACTGCAGTAAATGTATCAACCTATTAAAAATATGAAAGTCCTGCCAAATCACCAGCATAAACACTTGTAAAATAAAACATGTTATCTCTTAGATCACACCTCGATTTTATACTTACTTTGCATGAAGTCACCACCGCAAGAAATTTTAAAGAGGCAGGAAAGAAAAAACCCACAGAAATACAATACATAAATTATGTATTTTCTATTGTCAACCACAATAATATTTCCAATTTTCTCTTCTATCCCACATCTAATTTAGCGAAACAATTACTCTTATTCTCTTTCGAATAGAAAATTATTTAAAAGAGGACTGGTCGATACATACAAACTATCGTCAATACTTTCTCCGATGAACGTCCACTATCACTGCACCAACTTGCACAAATCAAATCCACATCCACAAATATGTCACTTCTGCCACAATGTCTGTCTTCTTGGCGACAGGTAACAGTGAAGCAATGGTACCTTCCTCCAATCTGGGCACCTTCAATTGAGCAAGAATTTTCTCCTCGTCTTCTCGTCCAAGGCCACAGATTATTTTCTGATATCACAAGGTGCGATGTGAAGCTCACACACCTAAAATTAATAAATAATAAAATACCATGTAACTTATTAGGTCAAATCATTTCCAATTTTTGGTATTTCTGCATGAGAAATCAAATTACTAGGCTCGTAAATATAGTAAATATTTTTATGCCTGATATTTTTATTGTTTTAAACTATAGAATAAGATAATTTGAAATGATGAAAGCCGACGTGTAATACACAATAGGGCAAGCTAAGAAGCAATATTCGATCCTATAAACTTGGCAGCTTATTCCTAGTTTCTCCTTTAACCACACGTTTACCGAATGAATTAATACAAAAAAGACAACTAAAATGCAAGAATTTTCAAAAGAATTGCTGCTACAATATTTTGAATCACCATTTTTAGTACTGAATAGTACTATAGTACTTCAGTACTGAATAGTTCGGGATGTTGATGCATCCCGAAGCCACTTCTAACTTAAAATTACATCCAAATAATTACAGCGAGAAAGAGTACATACCTCACAGTTTTTCGTAGGGGTGAAATGTTTTCTTCTTATCGCCCAAATGCACTTCTTCTTCAACTCAGGATCTTTTGGAAAGCTAAAATCTTGAACCATGTCCCGGAGTTTCCATTACATCCCGACATTACACACACGGAAGGCATTTTTAACAAAAATATCTCACAAACACGTTTCTGAAGCCCAGAGAATGAAATTAAAGAATAAGGGAAACTTCACCATTACCAGACACTCTATTTTTCACAAACTTAACCACAAAAATCCCTGAAATGTGGTGAGACGTGACGTAAACCATGCCATCTCCAACGGCTTGTGAAGACATGTGATCTTTCTAGGAGGATATGGCACGATGGCACCAGATGGCACCACCCGCGAAAGAAAATAGTCCCAGACCGAATACAGTTTTATCGATGAGATACAATTTTATCGATGCATATGAATTTGCCAGTCCTCTTGCATCTTTTTTCGTCATTAAAGGAAATAAAGAAACAAAACCTTCTAAGTAACTTCCAAAGCGCGATTTTTGTATCTTGATTGTCCACCCTCGTATTTAGGTACGAAAACTTCCTGTGCCGTCTGGGGCGAAATAGCACTTGTAAATTGAAAATCCGGCTATAAACAAGATTTCAGAACGATGTAAGACAAATGCAAAATGACACTCCGGTAGTGAAAATTCTTGCTATAAACACGATTTTAGAACAAAGTAAGAAAAATGCGAAATGGCAATCCTAAACTGCCAAACTCCTTTTATTAAATTCATGAAGCTATCAAATCGATGTCAGATTAAGTGAAAATTATGAAACACGCTACATCAAGTCTAACGCACGAAAAGAAATATTTTTTCCATGCTTTATGCTGCCCTCGACATAACGTATGTGACATATCCATTGGAAAATAATAAAATATGGCAGCAATCTCTTCTACTGTGTGTGGGTAAATTTTTGCTCTTGTACTCCTTGATTACCAAGACAAAAATAAACAATCTTTATAGTTCCCCAAAAATTTCAAATTTTAAATATTAGCACATCAATTCCTCCATGTTTAGCCAACACAATTTATCTAAATTTGTAAGTGAATGAATCACTACAACAGATGTAGCGATAGTAGAATTTATTAAAACGTTACATCGAATCTCAAGGGGATAAAGAAAAAATCCAAATATTTCGAAATTTTACCAGATGGACATTCGGTTATTGCTATAATACGCACTCCCAATCTCTGCATGCAATACAGACTATTTTTGATCCTGACGAAAGCTAATGAATGTGGCCACATGTTCATTCATGCATTGTTGTTAGTTTTTTTTGAGTTCCCTGCTCTTATAAAAGCCTTGCAATCTGAGATTTAACAGGAAAAATTGATTAGGATTGTGTCGACCAGGCTTATGATTATGTAAATGAAGATGATTTTTAAAAATTATTGTCAGTGTTTCTTTAAGTTTAATTTTAGTCAATGGCTGAAAAAACACAATGTATTTTTGTGTGAATAAACATTTGTATGTAGTTTTATCCTTTTTCCTATTTATACCTATCATAGTAGTTTATAAGCATTGCAATGTTGTATGAAGTGGGTTTTAAGAGTTGAAAGATGCAAAATTGAATCGGTACAAGCAACAAAATTCATAAATCATTTTTTTTTTTAAACAAAATGATTGAAAAAAAATCATTGATTTTTTTGTGTAAATTTAATATTCTAAAATAGTTCCAAAGCATAATTCAGTCATTATTACATTGATTCTAACTATATTTTACCCATATTTAGCTTTAAAATGAAATTTCATAAGTTTTGGCATTTAAGGGTAGTTTTCGCCCCTGAAAAATATAATCGGCATAATAAAAATTTCGAAGTACATTATTAGCCTAATCGCAAATATTTTACACAAATTGATTTAGTTGGAAAAAATTTCATGCTTGAACTTTTTTTAGCTTTATTTCCTGGACTTACCAAAAGAATGGTGAGGCATATGGATTAGGAGCTGGTACAAAATCAGAATATTCTGCCTCGAGTATGCCTGATGGGATATGATTGACCGGGATCTCCAACCACTTCATTCCATTCCAAGCTAATTCCCTTGGTGCTGCTGATTCAGGGGGTCCACAGCTAAAAGACAATACATAACTCGAATACCGAAAAACCATACCGTGTATGTCTGAATATAGTCCCCCCTTTTTTTTCCAAAAATGCCCATGGTAAAAGTTATGGGGGGGACTATATTCAAACGCATTTTTTTAATTATTCCCGAAACTGCTATTAGTAAATAAATAAGGCAATACATACGCCCGTAAAAATGGGTACAGAATACATGAATTCACTAGTAAGAATCACTGCTAGATCTGGTGTCACCATCTCAATTGCTATTTGCATGGAATGCATTTACACCTTTGACTTCAGAACTGGAATCATTGCTTCCACCACACTCGGATGATGATGTCCTCGGACTGCTGTTACTAGATCTCTCCCAGCTTGAGACCATTACTACAGCCACACGGTGTTTATGCGAAAATCCTTCTTTTTTCGTATATACCTTCAATATGCACTAATTTTCATGCTAATCATCATTATTTGTGGCAATTTTGTTCCATATGAGAGCATACCGAACAGTTAATAAAAAAATAAGGTATCCAACTATCCTAATCATTTTAAGGGACTGTTGAATTAAGAGAGATCACATCACTTCATGGTAAAAACCATGCAATAGCACTTTCTGTAATTATTAAATAATAAATACATGTTAACTAATGCATGCATGTTTGTTTAAACACATAAATATAATGATTTAAAAGACAGTAGCCTTTTACCTTTCATTTCCGAACGATATGAAAAAATGGTGCCAATCACTGAAACCTCTCTATAGTGAACCTCCGCACATCAAATTGCCCAAATTTTGGTCCCCTCCATTACGATGTAAAGAGGTTTTACTGTATAATCTATACTACATAAAAATAATGTATTTTTCGATCACAGAAAAATTGCAAATAAATAAAGGGATAAACTGTAGGACTAGATAGGTAATTTTTAAAAATTTTCATTATTTTACAACAAATTATGCATTTTAAAAATACGTATACAAAAGCCGTTTTATTATTTTACATTCATGTTTGCAACTTATTGTGGAAAATGAATGTTGTAGACTTGAGTAGTGTCCCCTAGGTTGAGTTATAAAGTTCATTGAGTTGACAAAACAGCTAATTTTATGGTGCGCAGAGTCATTTATTGTAATCAAGTGTCTTGATGTTTGAATTTACATAGAACAAAAAATAAATCAGAATTTAGAATGAAATTTCCTTTAAAATGACGTATTATCCATTATTATGGCTTGCACTTATGTCCAGATATAAATTTGCAAAATACAGCGGCACATCATTTTGACGTCGACAGTAGGCGAGGATTCAAATGATAGGATATGTACAACAGAATTTTAAAACTCACCCCATTCCTCCACTCTCCCAATAAAGGAAATGATTTTGTCCCAGGCATGCAGTGTGCAGTGTCGTCCATCCCCCAAAACATGGTTGAATTAAGAGACGGTTGAATATTGACGAGACACCAGCCAAAGGAACAAGGCCAAGCAACATTGCAATGCGGTCAGCAATGTAAAGTTATCCAAAAAAGAGGATGAGATGTCAATGAAATACATTACTTGGTTGTTGTTCTCGCTTTCTCAATCATGGCTACATGACAACATTCAACAAGGAATAAAGAAAATATTTGTGTTCAGGTAAAATAGAGTATTTCAAAACAATTAAAATATCAAAAGACATCATAACCACAATCATCACGTGCACCATATTATCCAATGATGGTTTGATATTTATTATGTTTATACTCTTCTGTAAACGCTGGAATGTTGAAGTGAAACTAACTAGACGTCAGGTTTATTCACGAGGTGTCCTTAATAATATTTTACACAATCAAACACCATAATTTTTTTAAATCAATATTTATCAAGTATTTTACAAACGTTTTATTTTACCACAATAACAGAAAATTCTTTCACACACATCATATACACAACTGCATCTTAAACATTCTTTCAGTTAGCTAGAGAATTTTACAATCCCTATATGATTGTCCAGAGGATTGAAAGAGAGGTTAATATCAATTTAGAAATATATTTTCATCAATTTGAAATTTAACTTGACTGTGGTAGCAAGGCAATATTAATCCCCTCTTTTTCAATGTAATGCACATGATTCAGGTATTATTTGCTAGTTATACAAAAAAGTTGAATGTACAAAAGTATTTAGTTCTCAAGAGAGAAATAAAAACAAAACAAAAAACTGTACATGGCGAATGAAGGAAGAAATTACAGTGACTTTTATTCAAGTGCTTTAACTCAACTGAACTATTTACAACTTTCCTATTAAAAAGGGGAGTGGGTTGTGAAGGTTGAACCTACACTTCTCATTATTCATAGAATGATAGTTTGTACTGGTGCCAACCCAATTGATGCTCAAATGAATCTCGGTGCGTGCATCTTCATGGTCAAAAACTATATGGAGATATACGCAGGCAATGGCAGCGTTACCTCCCAATAAATTTCACATAGCTCCTGAGGAGCACATTACTTTGTACATCTATGCATATTAAAAAAATCATATCACTAATTTCATCTCATAATCACCTGTGGCACAGTACACCACCTCATTACGCATTTTTTTTTAAATTCGACTTTGTACATTCACTATGAAATTCTGCTTTGGCAACATAGCTTGTTTGGTTCCTATTTGCACATTATCCTGACGATCAAAATACACACTCTGATATTTCCATTTAAAAAGCAGCGACATGGAAGAGTAATACCAACTCAAGAGCAATTAACAACCATAAAATAAACAATTATTGAACCAACAACTGTCGCTGCGAGAAAAAACTGCATCAATTATTACCATGTACTCTTTTAACATCACTTTCCAGCCACATATTTATAGATATTTTTACAATACATTACTTTGTACACCTTCATACATATTTACAGCCCATTACTCTTAAAACTTAATTTTCAAACGGATTTTAATAATAACTCTATATCTGAATGACTAAAATGTTTCTCATTAAATACATGATTATCTAATTCAAATCAAAGGAATGTATAAAGAAGGCATTTTGTTTACCTCACTCAACTTAGTATTATCCATTATTATCCTATCAAAGAACTAATGTCCAGTTCAAATTTAATTCATCCATTTCTTGCAATTAAATGCACCACACAAACATGGGATCTTGTGCTGGTCATCTTCTATGTCGAATTTGTAGTCATAAGCCAACTAGGGAAAGAGAATTATTACATTAGCTTTGAGATACAACTTTTACGAGGCAAATGTTTCTTGAACCCATAAGAACAAACAATTTATTACCTCTTCTCCTCTTGAAATCCGCCTTTTTGCAAAAATGATGATTCTAAGGTCCCTCTCAACTTCTACTATTTCAGCAGCACAATTTGGATTACACGAATGGTTGATGTAACGAGCTAAACCTCCAGAGAGTGTGGCATCAATCACTCTATCCTCATCCAATCGAAACATATAAATTCCACGATTCTGAAAAAAATTGAATTAACTTGAAAATCAACATGAAACATCCATGCTCTACGAAATGCATTATCACAGTAACCACTGTGTAGCAATTAAAAAAAAACCTGCATAGCAATTTTTTAAAATAGCATGTTTTCCGGGGGAATTTCTTTGTTTTTCTGGGAGCTATCCAGTCCAAGAATTGAAGGCTAAATATTTCTGATGGGGAGGAATCACATGAGGAAGAAACGGTTGCTGAGTTATCATACTACTCTTGATCTCTTCCAAAAATTTCATTGTGGACACTCTTTTAACTACCTTCTTCAAAAGATGTCTACTAAAAACACCCTCAATATGATTGTAAATTTAACACCATGAAATACCTCAGATGGAAACTGTAATGACCAATAACTGCAGTCCGATGACAGAACAGTAATTAAAAGCTGTAACTATTTGAATAAGTGAAGAATATCAAGTAAGCAACAATCCTAACAGAAAATTCTTCTAATGGAAAGTAATTGGACAAGGAGCTTAAATTAAAGGGATTTGAATATCTAGAAAAACAAAAAAAAAGCAAATAAGCATTACTTTATTGTTTTGCTTTTCTTTGGGTGTGTCAAAGGAATCTAACCCATTGGGCTACTTTTTGCTGGATATTACATCCATCAAAAACAAATTTTTCCAGGACTTCTGCCAAATTGCAGTTTTTCTGGAGGACCAAAATTTCCAGGGTAACCTAGATATCCATAAGATGAAAGAAGACTCACCCTGGCCTCATACTGTTTCTCCCTCAATTCAGCCAGCTCAGTCCTAATAATTTCTCCAATGTATTCGATTACCATGGTGTGTCTTTCAATGTCACGAGCTGCATACAAGCCAAGTCCTTGAATTTTTGATCTGAAAAATAATAAATTATAAATCACTAAATGACTAGATCACATGAATGATATCTCCAGCTATTCTTCGACATATCAGAATACAATGAAGACAAAGAGTATTTCCTTAAACATGAATTTATACGACCACCTTGTTAAAAATATAAGAAGAAAAATAACACAGAAATAATGGAAAAGCAGATGGATTACTGGAAATCAAAGAAAACATGATTAAGTGAAACATTACCTAATGAATACAAATAATAGAATACTAAAGGATACATACCACAGACTTCAAACCAATATCATCAAATAAATATAAAGGGCGATTTCTATCAGAAAGCAAAAATTCAATCTGAACAAATGAAAAAGATGATGTGGTTGAAAGAAATTAGAACATTCCCAGGATATGACTACATAAAATAGTCCCACATAGGCCATTCATACATAAGTTACATTTTATTGACTTGTAAAAACCATAGCACTAGTGAGATATGAGACAAAATATACAAACTTGAAAAAGTTATAAATTGAAAGTGTCCAGCACTTCTGGAAAAGGTCAGCTATCAGAGTCAGCAAATGATTTGCTCTAGAGCGAATGCAATTTTCATTCAATACAATTCACCCACCTAGCAAGGTAAACATTGTTCCTCCACTCTTGCTTCATCTTCTTGTACTGTGAACTCTTAGAATGAACAAACTGCTTTGAGTAAGGGCAGGCAGGCTCCCCTGCCAGACCACTCCCAATGCTAATGCTTGATCCAAGTGGTGTTAAGGGCCTCTGCGTCCCAGAGCCAAGACCAGCAGAGGCTGTTGCTGAAGATGCGGAGGCAGTGCGTTGCGTGTAATGTGGACGCTTGCTGAGGTGTGCCCCTCTCAATCGTGGCTCTCCCCGGGCACATCCCGATGGATTCATGGCAGGTGGAAGCTCCAGTAATGGATTCCTCCCATATCGGAAACGGTAGTCTGACAGATTTTCCACCCCTGGGAGACTCTCCAAAACTCGAACCACTGCAGGCTCGGTAAGGCCAAAAAGATCTTCCCCAGAGACAAAACGAGGGAAGAGCCGCACGGAGCCGGTTGACTGCCTCAGTTCCGTCAGGGGACCAAGGACTTGTGTCCACACCCCCCGTGCAGAGCTGTCAACTAGGTGGATGTCAGGATGATGCGGCTCCAGCACTCTCACTCGAAATTCTGGGCGATTATCAGGTGACTCATGAATGGAACACACGTATCGACAGCGTTTATTGGGAACTCGCATGCTCCAATACAATCGAACCTGTTCAAGGTGAGAAAAAATTAGCAATAATGAGAAGATTTTTTAAAAATCATCATAAACATATACCATAGTAAAAAAGCTATCACAAACAGTTCGCCAAAACAATAAAGGATACAACTCTTAAAATAATTTAGTCCATCATTTCATGAACATGTAATGTTTTCAATCACATAAAACTAAATTCTAAGGTCCTCAGTTCTTGGGGCAATCAAAGCCCGAAGTAAACATAATCTAACCAAATTTTTTCATAAGAATGTAAAATTAGTCATGGTCATTTGGAGATCAGGAACGTCATTCACTTGAGTGATGTAACCCCCAGGTTGGTTTGGATTTAAGGTTAGAGCTGTCCCAGACTGATCCACATACAAGGGAATTTCAAATACTTGGGGGCTATCAAAATGTTGGGGGATCAGTCAGGGGGCACCCATGATTTGAAACTGGCAACTCTCAATCTGCAAGCAAGTGCTCAACCTTCTTGGCTACCATGCTCCCCTTCTTTTCAAATTACTTTTCCTATATCTAAAAAATAATGGCCAAACTGGAACTGACCACAAATAATTGAGAAAGCCATTTAAGGCATGGTTTTCTATTTTGTCAAGTGCTGTGTTGGCCTTATTAATGCCTCTATTGTAACGCATATGAACTGCTCTCTATACTGTTTGATTTTTTGAGTCTTTCAGCAACATTCGTAGTATAGATGGTCCAGTTCCAAGCTGCTTCTGGAAGGAAAACTAATGAAGCTTCAGCAGTGCATTCCTCCCATATCGGAAATGTTAGCCTGACAGATTTTCCACCCCTTGGGAGACTCTTCAAAACTCTATTGTATTGTATTCGAAATCTCTTGCTTACTGCTAGCTTACTCGTAAACATGAGAAAAATGGTTAACGATTTTTGGCATTCCAGTCGGCAAAAACTCACAGAAATATGACTTTTTTTGCTTGAAACATGCATTCTAACCACTAGGTAGCCAAAACATCAAGAAACGGGCATGAAACTTATTTCTGGTGCAACAGTGAACAGCCGGAAACAAAAGAGCAGGAGAAGTATAGCACGGTGGACACCTTGAAATATTGAGTTTGAATAACAATGAAATGCCTCCAGTTCTGAGTTTAAAAATTTAATATTCATTTAGAGAGAGCAGAGGATGTGGACATTTGGTTCAACACGCACCACTTTCTTGGATGCATTTAAGTGGATGAAGGGAAAGTGATCCCAAAGTGATACAGTAGTATCCGAGGAGTCATACCCTATAGGCATCCAAAGTATCAAGAGTGAGCACTGAGTTATTTCCCGGAGTATCCTTTTTGGCTTTGTGTACTTTTTACAGAGAAAATATAACCCATAATAGGCAGCATAACCATTATGATAGTCACGTAATTTGATAAGGATGAAATAATGCATCAGCATTGAGAATCCAGTGTTTCAATCTGTGGTTTGAATATCCCAAAATTTGTCAAAACAACATTTATTATTAGTTTGAAATTTAAAATGTACCTAACACAACAAAATAAATTTGCAAGTCCTTCCAAAATCATGGAGAAAGTCGTTATTTGGGCTGAAAACCCCCAATTTTGCATAGAAACTGTAACTATGCAATAAATTAGCATTGGCGAAAATCAACTCTTTGTAGGAAAAATTACTCATGGGTATTAAATTCTTTAATTTATCTCATGCCCATAAAATAAAAGATTTCCTCATTTTTATAATTTTTTTGTGAGGCCATAAACGTTACTCACAAATAAAAAGGTAAATAATCAATGAACATATCGATGGCTAAGTTCTAACAACATGTATCTCAAAATTTGGCCGGTCTGACACAGGTATCTTATGTAAAGTGTAATAATATTAACAAGAAAAAATTCAAGCAAAAAACAACTCTTTGAAGGAAAATGTATGCTTTTTTTTCAGTTTTATGAATTTTTGGTTTTCAATTTCAGTGTACAATTAGAAAAAATGAATCGTTTTTTGCTCTCATGAAAAGTTGCAATTTTTGAGATACGTGTTGTTAGAACTTAGCCATCGATTCGGAAATCCACAATAAAATGACATACAGTGAGTCCTCGTTCTACGTCACCCCGTTTAACGTCATTTTGCGATAACGTCACGAAAATTTTACGACCGTGATTCGTTTATCGTCCCTTCGCTTCGCGATAACGTCAGGTCTGGTCAGGTCTTTTAAATTTCGCGCGAGAAAAAAGGCGAAGCGGCGGGCGTTGCAGGTTGTTCGTTTTGTGGGCGGTAATACAGTCAGTCTAAACGAAGTGTAAAACGGTGTGTTTATTGTCAATTTCGATTACGTTTATAGCTAATTTTCTGCTAAATGAATTCTTAGGTAGGCGCGCAAATGTTAAGTGCGTAAATGTCAAGTAAAGTTTTAGCAAATTTTACTTGACATAACGGTTTTCTGGAACCTGAAAAGTGATTTCTAGGAATTTTTCCGTGTAGAACTCGGAGTATTTGTCGTCACTTTTTCGCCGTGTTCTCAATAACCTTGGTTCCTGTAACTGCGACGATGTTTCAACGATGATGATGCCCAGGCGACGCTCGAACGGGTGACCACCATAGCGAAGCCGAAAAAACAAATGCGGGAAGATACAAAAATGGAGAAGGATGTACGTCGCTGCTGGTATTGCCGTCGATGAAGACAGGGACTCGTATTTATGCCATAGTTTGGCATTCCCATCGTAAAAAATGGCCCAAATATGATACGCTAAAATTTTTTCACGTAGGAATTGTGAGGTCCAGGACCCGATATTCACTTTTTACATTGTTTCTTATGGGATAATGTGCTTCGATTAACGTCATTTCGTTTATCGTCACATTTTTCAGGAACGGTAAGTGACGTTAAACGAGGACTCACTGTACTGACAAGACAATAAATTTCTTTTTGCCTATAAATTACCACCGAATAACATAGTCAGAATATTGAATAAATGGGTATTAGATAGAACTCTTATGAGAACTCTTAGATAAATTCAACTCTTTTGAGGGGCATGCGTACAGGAGAAAAACACAGTTTCATAAGAGATACTAAAAATAGTGTACAAAACATACCTACATCTACAAAAAAACCAAGAGAAAAGAATAATTTTCACTCACAATCTTGTATCCTATTGGGTAAATATACTGAGGCGTATGAAATGCTTGAAGTTGATGAGGAAGAAGCTGTCCAACACTTAGAAATATCATGCTCCCAACTCTCAGCAAGCTGCCGTCAAGATCAGTAGGTGGTGGGCCAAAGCTGCTGTCTGCACCATCACCTTCTCCCTCATTGGGTTCCAGTAGCACAAGAGATGAGAATGCAGCTTCATTCGCAGGATCATTGTGATAATGCATCACTTTTGCTATCTGTCTGTTCTCGTCACGGTTTACATACACACGTCTGAAGACTGACAGGGTGGTCAACTCATTCTCTTTCTCATTTTTGGGGACATGCTGAGGACAGTAAGTAGTCTGCAAATGACAAAAGCGTATATAAATCATTTAAGCTAGCAAAAATTAGAAAAACTTACAAAGGAGTGCAAAACGACATTTAAGTTCCATTGCAAAAAATGGACTTACCTTGTTTTTGAAGAAAACACATTTATCTTTGACAGCACACCCAAGATGATAAACTGTGGAGCAGCGAGCTTTGAAGCAACGAACTGTCGCCCCTGAGCGCCGACAAACAGCACAGTTAAGGGTGAGGCCTTGGCGAAGTGCTGCCTCTAAGTTCATTAGTGCACCATTCACTGTTTCATATACTTCATCAGACCAAAGGGCACAATTAAGGTGGACCCACTGATCAACGTCAAAATTTAAAAGCCTGAAAAACCCAAGAGAAGAATTTAATTTTCATAGCTACAAAAATACATAACTAGCACATTGTCTGCTGGACTGTTACAGATATATTTACTACCCCATCAATTTTTCAATATAACTAATAATTAATTGCTTTCTTTTTATAACGGCATTTTTACCACATATTCCCATCGATAACACGCGCATTATCTATACAAAAATGTTCAGATGATTGAAAAAATGACGATACGCATGTTATCTATTGTGCGTGTTATACCTAGCCATGCATTATATGCTAATAATGCATGGCTTAAGATAAAGGTAAATAGACAAAACAACTACATAAAAATTAATTCACAACTTTTACTATAACTAGGATTGATTAACAGCAACATGACTTTATTGCAGTCCCTATGTTTACTGCTGTTCTCGCCTCAGTTCAAGAGAATAAATTTCACTCACGATCAAACACTCAAATGATAAAACAGAGTTCCCAATTTTATTACAGGTAATCAAATCAGATCTTGAAATAGTACTAATAAATACATATTAACTTTAGAAAGAAATCCACGCCTTGCTTAGCGCAATTTCGATTAAAGCAATTTGGATATAGTGAAAATTCATTCCTTGGGGAACATCCCAACGCTGCTTAGCCTGATCAAATAACCTTAACACTCTCTTGATAAAACCTGAACTTATTTATTTATTTATTTATTATCAAACTCCCCGTAAACAGCACATGACGGCCTTTTACAACGAGGGTTTCCAATATTAACAAAGTACAACACAAACATCCATGCCCTGGATAGGGATCACTTACCCAGGCGGGATTCGCACCCACGACCTACGGTTTGGCAGGCGAGGACTTTACCCCACCGCCACCGAGGCCGGCAGTTTTGAGTGAAACACACAAAATTGCTCTCATTTTATGCATACCAATAGTATTTCTTATCTCAAATCTTCTACTTTGTTTATAAATTCGTTAAATCCATTGCTATGCAATGACATAAAGCATGCCTTGTCATGCAGTCCGAGTAGCCGACCTACTGAAATAATTTATCTCATCTCCTTAACATGTTGCATACCGGGGTATTTAAATTCCTAGGAATGCCGATTCTGGAAATATGTGCCTATTAGGGCGTAATGGCTTTGGTTTAAACATGGTTAAAAAGCTAATGTTTAGAATAAAACTTTACCCAATCAAACGTTATGATGTATTTATTCATTATGAATAACGAACAACAACTGAAAACGTACTAACGAATACGTATTGTACGCTTTAAAATTGTTTAGGTTGACGCTCCTAAATGATGAGAATCTTCGTCATCCGTCCGGAACGTTCGGGAAAAAAAATGACGAGAATTCTCGCCATCCGTACGCAACGTGTTAACAGAATGATATCTGTTATTTTAGATCATTAATTAATTTTGGAGCAAGAGGAAGTGAGTTTTTAAAAAGTAATATGGTTTGAGACGCAATTTTTGCCATAATAGCTTATCGGGAAAATTGACTTCCACAGAGAGGGTCCACTCTAAAGCCTCCAAGGTTACAGGGGATAAATGGAGCGGTGACCGTGTTGCGTAGGAATAGCATCAACACATAAAAGGATCTGCTAGAGAGTCTAAAACACATTGGCTTCATTCCCTGTAGGCAGTCGTAGGCCCTCTGCATCTCAAGAATAAAGTGTGGCAGCTGTTCTGCAGTAGAAGGTGATTTTTTTAGATAGAGCCATATGGAGTAAAAACCAAGTGAACAATGGCAAAAATATGAAAGCAGATAGAAAAATTAAAAAATTATTAAGAAAAAACATAAACCCAGAAGAAAAATTGATTGATTATGGAGAGCATCAAAGCGATATCGTGTATAAGTTTTAACCCATGGCATCATCTTCTGCATTAAGATGAAGTTAAAACATCAGTGACATCAGCTGCACAGCAACTTCAACACCTACACAAAGTTCATTGCTGGAAAAAAACTGAAAGACTTCTGGATTTATATTATATGGTAAAATGATGTTCCTTTATCTCTGGCATTTCCTTTATTAGTGGAAAAGCTGTGGCTTTAGTTGAATAATGTAAAAGAATATGAAGGCGGTAATTGCTTAAAGACACTAAGAGAAAACTCCGGTTGGTTCCAGAATTTTAAACGGCAAGCAGGTATTTTCAGTGCGGCAATATCAGGTGAATCTGCAAGTGCTGATAGGGCAGTCACCGCAACATTTTCTGATGAACTCCAAGCTGTGATTGAAAGTGGCTCCTATCCCCCTCAACTAGTTTTTCATGTTGATGAGATGAGATTGTTTTGGAAAAGAATGAAATTTTGTTCATTCATTTTCTGGGAAGAAAAACCAATGTCACCTTTCAAGGTGTTTAAAGACTGTTTCACGTAGCTGCTAATGCCTCGGGGGATTTCAAGTTAAAGCCAGTTATGATTTATGATTAACAAACTCTGTGAGCAATGAAATGGTATTCGAAGTACCATTTACCTGTCATTTAGATGAGCAACAAAAGGACCTGGGTGACACAATACAGGCGGTCCTCGCCTTTCGTACACTCGACTTTCATACTATTTGCACTTTTGTACGTTCAAAATTGACACCTTTTACTTGACTGCCGTACGCTAAATTCGGACTTTCGGACGTTGGTCTGTAATTTTTTTAAATTCCCGCGATGTTTAATGCGCATCCCAACATTCAATTGTTTTAAATGGCAGTATATGCAAATAATACGAACGTATACAATGGAGGGAATTGTTGGTAATTGACTCTAATCTAGGTGATTTATTTGGGAGAGAGACTGCCTGCTATGGGCTCCTTCATCAAGAGAAGAAGAAAGCCTTCAATGGAGAGATTTTTCAAAAAAGTTGACTAGACATCATCAAATAGCTTTCAATAAAACTAGTAAGATCTTCGTTCTAATTGTGTTTTTTCGTTTGAGTGCTGTTTAATTCATGTACACCTTGAGCAACGATATTGCACGAAATATCACCCAAATTCCGTTTGTCTTTTGTCTTTTTTGAATAACATGCGAAATATACGCGATCACGAATGTCACCTGCCGAATGTCGAATTTTGGTGCAAAAATTAAAAGTTATCCATAGTGCGGGTTCAACAATTACATTTTGTTATGCTTCTTGATATGTCTTTTTATTAATAGTGGACGAAATAAGTGGAACGTCAACTTAAACGCCAAGAGGAAGTTTCACTCGATAGCCAACGGAGTTCTTGTTTTTTTAAATTTTTTTTAAATTTTCTGCATATTTTCGAAAGAAATTAGATGATTTGAGGAATTTTATTAACATATTAAAATTTAGTGAATTGAAATAAAATCCGTGAAAAAAAGGTTTTAGTGCGTATATTCCGCTCTTTTGGAACGTAACCCCTAATTAGTATGGAAGTCAATGGTTCGACTTTCGTACAAGTTTTCGGGAACGCATTGTGTGCGTAAGTCGGGGACCGCCTGTAACTGTTTTTAGACTGGTTTGAAAATTCGTTAACTGCCAGCCAGCACTGCGTTACAAACTCCTGAGATGGCATGCATTTTTTTCCTAGATGTTAGCCCACCCACATGAAAGATGAGAAGTTCAAAAGCACGTAAAAAAATTTTTAAAGAGAAAAAATGTCTTTCAATGCATGCCTCGGGGCAACTGGAGTACTTAAAAATATACCGTATAAGCTTGTGTAAGAGGCGCACCCCTATTTTGAGGATCGAAGCTATAAAGAAAAACTTTTGCGGCATTTTTTTTATCCTATCATGCGGTGTTGCAGATGTATGCCTGGAATTTCGACAGTAATCAAAATTTCCTCTTTCAGTACTATTTGAAAGGGGAAATTATGATAACTGCGGCGGTAATAGCGGCAAAAGAGGGAGTAGAAAGAGTTCCGATCCTCTCTTCGCATACGCCATCGCTCTACGCTGCTAGTCCTACTCACGAACAATTTTGTTTAAAAGCTCTCGCAGAAGTATTGCAATAGAATTGCAGCCGTGGAAAATTTTAAGGCAAAACACGACAGGCATATAGCATGAACCTTCCCAAGAGATTGGACAACAATCAGGGCAATCTCAGCGCCGTAGGATAATAACCACGTCGTAGATTTAAGGCCCCTTGCACACACACCGATTTTGGACGGCGGGTAAAATATCGGCCGTCCACATTCTAATCGTGAACAATGGGAGAGCATTGGAGCTTGCACACGTACCGACCACGCGCCGGCACCGGCAAAATGCCGGTTAGCTGCCGGCCATTGTCACTGTGGATCGCCGGCGCCGGCTAAAAAACATAGCTACTTATCGTTTGACCGGTAAAAATCTGGCATGTGTGCAAGCATCGCTTGCACACATGCCAGATTTTTACCGGTCATGTCAGATTTTTTGCTGTCCAAAATCGGTGTACGTGCAAGGGGCCTAACGGAACTACACTCGGCCCTCCATCAGCCAATGCCTCTGCAGTTTTTTTCCTTTCCAAGACTCCACAGGAAAATAGGAAAATTTCAAGTTACAGGGGAACAATTGAAACGTGTTTCATCCCTACCCCATCTCACCAACTGACCTTTTTCGGTCTACCAGGTTCAATTTTCTGAGTTTCTGGAGGTCAAATGCTAGGTGAGTCACCTTATGAGCTCGGAGATATCTCGATATCTTTCAGCAATCGTAAGACACTCACGAGGTTCTAAAAAGAATTTGGCCTAACGCGAATTATATCTGACAGCATTTAAGTTTTTTGAGCTCTAATTGATTGACACAAAGATTTATAGCTAAAACAAGGCTACTAATATTCAACATAGTCCAAACAGCACAATTTCGGAAGAAACAAGCGTAGCATAAGCGCATTCAAACAAGACGAGACGGACTGGAAACTTCAGGCAACGCAAACTGCGTATATCACATTGCTGCGCATTCGCCCCTTCGCATTAAAGGCAACGACGTCACATGCAAGATCGGACGTGTTCTTCCCTTGCTCCTTCGCTCATAGCCTCGTAGCTTGAAATACGGAGGGGAGGGAGCGCGCTCCTTCCCCTCGACCTCACCTTCAGCGCTCTTCACTTATAAGCATTTCCGATTTCTTCTATCCACCATTTAGTCCAACAATGAACACACTCGTTCGAATTTTTTAAACCGCAGGTTTAGACACCAATATAATTTTCAGTTGCAAAAATCCTCATATTAGCGTCTGAAGATGATTTTTGAAAAATCAGGTGCTCAACGTAATGGAAATTGCTCGGCAAGACAGATGTTGACTATTAACCAGGTATGTCCTTCAAAACGACGCGTTTCTATACGTTTGATAAGCAATTACACTATGCAGTATAAATGCCGCGGGATTCCCACTCGTGGCAGCAAATTTAGCGCGCGCTCTGGAGCGAAAAACCCCGCGCGATCTTTTCAATGTTCACCTCTGGGGTACCGACGTGACGGCGCGATGCTTGCAAGAAATTCAAACAGGAGCATTTCAAAAATACGTCACTAAGGGATAAACTCCCCTTCCTGCCGTTTGATTTTGACCCAGGGTTTCAGATGACTGACTCACGCTGAAAACCAAGGCCACTCAGTTCCCCTTGGACTTGCGACCGGTGAAGGGGAGGGGGGGAGATAAGAAGTTTGTGTAAGAGGCGCACCCCCATTTTCGGCTGCAATGTCTGGGAAAAAAGGTGCGCCTCTTACACGCGCTTATACGGTATAGCTTACTTAAAAATCTTTTAAGACATTTTAAACTATATATATTTACATAAATAAGGATTTCTAAGGCTATATATGATTTATAGGCAATTCGATACCCAACACCTATGCTACTGGGAATGCATCCCTATCTTCCCCATGTTAAAATGGTCTCAAATACTGCAAATTCAATTAGCGCAAAGGCCCCAAGGAACGCATCCCTTGCACTAAGCGAGGCATGGGCGTACGGACAAATAAGCCAAAAATCACAAGCCCTTTAGGCTAACATAATTAAATGGCAGAATGTTTGAATTTCTACAGTTTTAATTTTACTGGAGTGGCTTTACTCTGCAGTATAAGGATTATTTTAATTACTTAGCATGAACCCCAGAGAGAAAAAGTTTGATCTCATACATGGCCCTGAGGGCAAATATTACACGGTATCGTATGTAATCCTTTTTACTGTGTATATTAATAGTATATTTAAATGTATTTTAAATTGTAATATTTTACTTTATGCTGATGATGTTGTATTGATATCTGCTCATAGAGATTTAAATACTGCCATTGCCTACATGCAAAATGATGTAAATAACTTAACAAAATGGTCACATGACCATGACCTCTCCATCAACATGAAGAAGTCCAAAGTTATGTCCATAGCCAATAATGCAGCTAACGTTCAACAGATTCACATAACAATACATGATTATAAATGCCTGCATACTGAAATAACCAATTCTGTGTGTAAATGCAACAAATTAGAACAAGTAACACAATATACGTATCTCGGTATCATAATAGATCAGACATTCAAATTTAGGGAACACTGTGAGAAGATATGTAGTAAATTACGAAAGGTTAGTTATCAAATGTATCATATTAGAGATTTTTTGCATATTAAAGTTAAAAAGATGTTGTATTTCGCAACTGCTGAATCAATATTAAGATATGGCGTTACTATTTGGGGTAAAACCTGTAGGGTACATAAATTAAAACTATACAGTACACAAAACCGGATCATCAAAGCGATTGCATGCCACAAAAAAAATGATAATAATTTGTCAGCTAACTCAGACTCTCACGATACAAATAATTTCTATAAAACACTAAGAATACTACCACTCGAAAAACTTCTAACCTATATTTTAGTAATAGATAATTATTTTTCCAATAAATACAAAACACTGAAAGACAATTTTCATAAAATGGAAAAGAGGAATCGATACCAATATAAAATCCCCAAATGTTTCAATCAATACGGTGAAAACAAAATGGTGGTTAGTGTTCCTAAATTGTTTAACAAATTACCTAAAGAAATGCATGGTTTAACCACATATTCGGATGTCAAAAGTAAACTTTTAAATTATCTACTTGAGGACTTTAATTATAAATTTTAAGACATAAGTTTTTTATCGTTTCTTTCATTGTTTTTAGATGTTTTTATCTTCTTGTAAATGAATTATGGAGAACCTGCTGATGAGCCTGTTTTGGCTCAGAAGGTCTCCTTATTGTAAAAATATTTTTTTTATTCTAAAATGTTGTAATATCAGGGTTTTTCTCTTTTATCTTTTCTTGCCCAATAAGTCAGAATATGTGTTGGTTATATAGTGAAAAGCGTGTTAAGAATTTGTAAAGGGAATGTTTTTAATGTATTATATATATTTTAATATTTGAGATATGTATTTTTGATGTATTGTAATGTGTTTATAAACAAAAATAAAAAATAAAACCTCAAAGGAACTTACCTGGCTGGTCCATCAGAAACTCCATCTCCAACTTGATGACAAAACATGCACTTCCGTTTGTCATCCGGCATCTTCTCAGGCATCACAGTTATACCCATTCGGAACAGCAACTGCAAATTTAAAACAATAAATATTCTATTCCTACTCCTGGACAGTCAAACTATAAGACAGCTTCATATTAAAGATAACACATAACACCGGTATGAATTCTTGGAGGATATTGTGTTGCCAGCTACTAATTAACCTTTGAAGTCAAATTCAAGAAGTGAAAGATAAGTTAGTCCCTGTTGATTTAGGGATGACTAAGCACCATTTCATGGAATTGAATACAAAATGCCTCTGTGGGGATGGTGCAGCAAACCATTATGTGAAGACAAATCACCTGGCTTGTTAGTCTAAGGTACCGGCAATGCATTTGGGGAATATTGCTAATGAAGAAGTGCTTATCGGCAGATTCAATCCACTCTCATTCACATTTCATGAGAATATACTTGTTGATGAGCAGTATTTCAAAGATTTCGACAAATATATACATGAACCCACCCCATTTTCAGAAAAAAATCTAGCCTTTACAATGACAATAAAATGAAATACAGTGGAACCTCGATCTGTCGTTTTCAGGGGGATGGACGAAAAAAACGATCGATGCGGGATTGTTTGTCGGGTTGCCTATGTCCCAGGATCCGCTGGATTTTTGCGAATTATTATATTCATCAATGGATTCAAGCGAGATTTTAGCTGATTACAGGAATATTATTACTTTATCAAAACACTTAGGTCATTTTGTTGATTCGACTTATCTCTCTTTCTAATATCCTAAAGGAACAAGCCGCCTTGCTAAAAAATGTTTGCACTCCACTCGGAATTTTCACTGCTATTATGCATTTCTGTCTGATGTAAAAATTCTTATCCATCAAATGCCATTTCAAGTACACGTATTTATGAGAGAAATGTGCGTGTTATGCCTCAAACAACTGATTTTGCCGTCGCAGTGATTGGTTATGAGATGGATCAAGAAGGCCAAAAATAGTTTATTGTTTGAAATGTTCCTTTCTAGCAATTAAATTTTTAATATGATTGAGGCAATGTGGCGTTAATCGTCAGCGGCACGCCCACCTGATCCTCGGCTTCATCCCACTTCTTGTTTTCACCAGAGATTTTGCTCTACCCCCACCCCTGCCATCATGTGCTACCGGACATACCGAGGCGTTCTGCAATATTCACGTATTTCTAGCCCGGATTCTTTTCTTCATCATCAATTATTTTCAGTCCATCTTTTAAAGTTCTCACTTGTGTCTTCGGAAGGGCCATGGTCCGAAGACGAATAAGAATAAAACTAATGAAAATGAAACCGGACTCCATTGAACCCACACAGAAAACACTCGCTAGTTTTAAGTCAACTCACCCTGGAAAGTACAGAACCACTCGTACGAGGTGAAGTTTGGCACTAATGCTATCGCGTACGGCGTATGCAGAGCTTACTGCAGAGGGTGAAGCATGACCATAAGACTGCGCAATGAAATTTTTTATCCTATAGAGAAGGCAACTTACCCACTCATTTCTAACAATAAGTAGCGTAGCTCTAGATGAGCAGATGAATTCAGATTGCTAGTAGGGAGAAACAAAATATCCTGAGAAGATATCGCTTCGTTAGCACCTCAGACAAGTGAGACTTGTAGCATAACTCGTAAATTGTAACCAGATGCCCTGTTTTCGAAAAAAATCCGCATCAACTGCCGTGAAGCTCACTATCAGCTGCGAGGATATCGATATTCGCCAGAAATCACCATCGTATTATTCCAACTATTTCCTTGCTTAAAATTGTTAAATAATGTTAGAAATACATCGTGTTTGGTATCATTCTTTTTTGAATTACGTGCACATCACTATTATCTCAATCTAATAAAAGTATAATACCAATTGCCAAAATTCATTTTTACACACCTTTCGGGCTAATCGGTGATTCATGCAGCAGTTGACCTCCAGAGGTGGGGATCTTTGAAGCGAGTCAGATAAAAAAAAGTCAGCGGTCGAGAAATGAGGAGGCGTGAAAAAGGTTTCTTTTGTTCTCGAGTAACTTGATATTTTCTTTCGAAGCTAAGGTCGTCGTAATACGATCCCTGCTCGAGCTGGGACCTTTTTTTATTTCGGAGAAGAAGAAAGCTTCAACCGGGGGGAGGCGAGTGCTGAATGGAGGGGGATACCGGATCTTGGGAAATGCGATAATGTAACGATCCCACGGCACTCTGCTTCTCCCTATCGCATTTCAATCTCCTTGGGAAGATTCAAACTATGTGTCTGTTGTTATTAGCCATAAATAACACGTTGTAAACACTTCGTCTCATTTTTATCAAACGATGAATGCGGGAAAATTATTCGACGGGACCGCGATCTTCAAACGATCAATGCGGGAAAACGATACTTTGGGGAACGATAGATGCGGGAAAAAATTACATTGTCTTTATGGAACTTAATTTGGGACCAGGAGCGGCGAACGATGAATGCGGGAAAACGATGAATGCGGGAACGATAAATCGGGGTTCCACTGTATGCCCCAAGAAGATGCAAGCTTCTACAGGCTTCTAAGACTACCTCCCACTTCTTTCACAAATCATATCAATGATACAGATGAGGACTAAATTGCACCTACATACTTTTTTATACTGATATCAAGAGGTAGAAGATCAACTCAAGATAGAAAATTCTTTTGTTCAACAAAATTTTTCTCAGTTCAGACATTTGTTCCATGGAGGATGAAAATGCATTGCCCTAACGGGTAAAAAATTAGTACCTTATTTTTCCATTGTAGGGAGGACACATATTCTGTAGAGGCTCATTCTAAATGGCTTTGACTGTACTACAAAGACACATCTATGTTAAATTAGAACACAATTTTGAAATGTGCACATGGCATTCAGGAATGCATTTCTTAGGCCGAATAAGCCATCACTGCATCAATATGGCAAGTGGTTTATCTCTTAATGCCAAAACTCTGAAATAAAAGTAGCTACACATGTTAACATATCGTGCATAATTCTATGAAATAGGACATGTTGTACTGAGGTGCTTGGGAATGGTTGTCAATCCAGTAAAAAATGTTTTCTTTCCTGATTCCCATCCTAAAAATGCCAAATATTGTTTTTTCATTCCATTCCAGATAGGGATATGCCACTTCTATTCAACTGAAATTTATCAATTGCTAGTCGCATATAGGGGATCCACTGAGACATGACAACCTTAAATTCACACCAAAACCTTGTAATTTCTTTCTTTCTGAATTAAAAAACATAGTGGTACTGAGGTAAGTCCACAGTCCCTCTATTCGAAATCTATTGTCCAGTTAATTCATTTTCTCACAAAAACCTGAGCCCACTTTAACTTTCAAACTTAGAGATAAGACAAACCAGAAGCTTAAATCAAATCTGTAACACTAACCTCTGTCATTTCTCTATCAGATGGTTTACGATATTTAGTGGCCAACTGTACACCAGGACTCCAGAATTTATAGCGTCTTCCTTTCCAAACTTTAGGAGGAGGTGGTGCAGACACTGGGTCCTCCGTCCCAGAGCATACACTCCCACCCGTATGCTTTCTGCTTCGTTTTTCAGAAGACTTTGGTGTTGCCTGATGAGTCGGTGTCTGAGCTTTGGCAGGGGGTGTTGATGCCTGAGTACTTTCTGCAACTGATAAGTTTGGCTGAGCAGCCTTCCGCTGATTCTCTGCTGACTGCTCGCTGTCCACTTCTTTGACAGAGGATGGAGCAGATTCACTAGGTGTTGCTTCATCAGATTGCTTTGAAATAGGTAAACAAACAAAAATGTTACAACTTAAATATAGTCTGAATTTCCGAGATGTACTTAGTCCCGTACTCTTTTTCATTATTATTATAACTAATGTAGCCTTCACAAGAAAAAGCTAAAGAAAAAGGAACCAGAAAGGGGATATAATCCTAAGACACATAGCTAATCAAATTAACATTTATCACTATCCCTTTGCCATAAAGATGCGTCCCCTGTAGCATAGAAATTGGAGTTTCCCAAAAACAAAACACATTCTAATTAAAAAGCCTTGGAAAAATTATTTACTTCACTCTTCTGTTATAAAAAATATTTTGAAAGATAGTTCACACTTTCCAACACTTTCTCTTGATTTTTTTTTCAAATTAACTTTTAAAAATCCCAGCTTGACAGTGAGAGTACGCTAACCTATATGGCATAAGTCCTAAATTCACTTTACAGGATTTCAAGGGTTTGTAATGCATTTAAGGGTGTTAACAGAAGAAACTTGTTTCCACTAGAGACAAAAAAAATGATTAAAAACCCAAAATTATAAATCAGGTTTTAACGTAGAAAATTGCCCAAATATTCACGCCCCTTTATATGAACAAAAATATCATTTATCCATGAAAAAATGACAACACAAAGCTATTTCACAAATACCAGATGGTTGAAATTTCAATTCACACAAACTTGCCAATGCCAAACACAGTAGCCTCTAGATTGGTTTTATTACGTAGTTTGCGGGACCGAAAAACCAGAGGTTCGTAATAGCAAAGTTTGTACGAATGTTTCTTTAAGAAATCGTCGTAAAATAACATGCTTTGTCAAAATTTCTCCTCCCATCATTCTCCTGTACTTGTAGTCGCACACCTTCAGAGTCGTGTGTATAATATATGCCATTAAATTACTCGCAAATGTATAAAACAAGCACATTCGTTCGGTTTTATCAATGGAATTGAATGCGGCATGATGCAATCGGTGGGGGAAAGGGTGCAAAACTTAAAGACAAGTGTAGAAGATGAGATAAATACATACAAATTTAGACTACTCTGACAGCATGATGAATTAGAGGCATTGCTCACGGCAGTTCAGCTTTGGATGACTCTGGACAAACATACAAAAATATCAACCTAATATTTCATACAACATCTTGGGTAGCAATTAAGGTTCACATTTGACCAAGGAAGGGGAAAGGTTGAGTGATTTGGCTGGGCCATATTTTTGATGCTTCAGCAGAAATAAATTTGCACTATAGGGAATTTGCCCTTTTCGAAAGTTCACAAAAAGAAGCATGCCATGTCATGTTCTCACCATGTCCCAAAAGAAATAATAAGTAAAAAGTTAAATAACCTTGATGGACAACTCGTGAAGTTAGAGCATGTGAAACTTTATTCAGTTTTCCATGAACTAGTTAAGAAAAGAAAAAGGGTTTTGTCCCAAGCTAAGGCATATCAGTAATCATTGTGTAACTATACTATGAGATTTATACTTGACCAAGGGACTACACTTCCATTTCAAACAAAGAATCAGTTAAGAAAATTTCTCCACACCTCACAATTTTATTTAATTTTGAGAAGACTAATGCTGTGGTGAATACCATATAATAACTTTCAAACTAAATGAAGCAAAAAGGATTACTGGATTTCATTACTGATATTCATTTACATGAGAGTTAAGAAATCTCACTTCCACCTAAGACACGGAAAATGCTAGCTAGTAGCATTGTCTCCTGGTGGCAACTAAATCACCCAGTGAAGGTTAAATATCCTGTCTGGAGTTCCGCATCACCCCACATGAAGAGAAACATACCTTGGAGGCACCTTCTTTTTCAGGGGTATCCACACTCATCGGTTGGGCTTCATCCTCCTTTTCTTCTTCCTTGATCTCCTCCTTCACCACAACCTTCTCCTTCTCTTTTTCTTTCCCTTTCGCATCATCTTTCTCACTGGCAACCTTTTCTTTCCCAGGAGTATCTCTTTTTTCTGTAGGTTTTGATTTAGGTCTTCCACTCACAATGTCACACAAATGGTCAACAATAGTAGCAGCCTAAAATGAATAAGAAGATTGAATGCCTCAGAAATCACAAAAATTTTCTCTCTACTCTGGATTTGCAAAATTTTCAACTATTGGGGGGGGGGGGGGGGAACAGGGTACATATCAGGTGGCACTCTTCAACTATCAGACAAAAACACTAACCTTTTCTTCAGAAACACTGGAGCGATGAGTCAGAGCAAACTGCATGTAGCAGGTGGTACTGCAGAAGTACAGGTCATCACCACTCTCCAAGTCATCTCGTGACAGAAATGGTAAGTCACTCACTTTTTTCTTAATTAAGTTGTTCATTATAACTACATCACAATGCCGGCAAAACTTGGTAGCCCCATTTAAAATACTTTGTATTATGGCCATATCTGCAACAAAAATAGTACTCAAAATATAAGCATAAAAGAATACCTGGAATTCAATTTCCTTACCAGTGAATGCCAGGAATTAAAGAGAAAAATGAAAAATCTCCTCTCATTTTAGATTCCTAAATTGTAACACTCCATTCATTGTAGTGAGCTCAGGGTCATGCCCAAATTAAAACATGCATCAGAGAGGAGACTAGTACCAAGTTTCACAAAGCAAAGAGGTACAATACGAAGACATTTCCCCTTTTAGGTGGTACCATGAGGACATCAAGTAAGGATAGGGAGGTGCCACATGAAGAGGTTTCACAGAATCGATAGTTATTCAGAAGACATGAAATTCCTTCTGCCTTACATTTTACATTATGAGCTCCTTTGTACGTCATAACCCCAATATGTTCTTAATGGACAGTGTCAAAGAACAATAAATCCGTTATTATTATTAAGTTAGCTGTTGGATCTCCAGAAATTTTCATTAGTGACCAATTAAATCATAAAGAAGAAGCATAACGTGCATGGTAACTATCTTCACTCGTTATACATTAGATCCAAATAAAAAAATATGATAAAGAGAAAAAAGCTCTTTAAAGAAGTATTCTATAATGCTGTATTTTCCATTGGTTCTCATTGGCTTACAGTGTTAGTATTATGTCCAAGTGGACAGCACTGGCCCACAGATAGACAGATAAGTTATCAGGTTTATATCTTGGCGAAGCCTTAAGACAACCCAAACTACAATCCATACAACAGGACTTATTTGATTGTCAACATAGCAAGCAGGTAGCCTAGGGAAAGAATCCCAAAGGACTTCCTTTATCCCTTCAACAAGTGAGATGCAAAGAGTTTCACTTCATATCTCATTATGGATCTCCACAAAGTATCTTCCTCATCCATTCAATTTACCTTCAACAAGTGTAACTCAAATGTAGCTGGCAACATTTGGAATGAGCTCTACACTTACCAAAACAATTTTCAAGTTAAAACATTGATAGAGAGGATCAAGGCAAAATGCAGTGCACATATTACATAATAAAAACAGACACTGACCTCCACCTTCTTTCCCATCTTTCCCTTTGGTTCGGTATAGACCCAATTTTTGGCTTGGAGGAGTAGTTGTCCGTTCCACTATCTGATATCCTGATGGAGCAGGCACACGAAGTATATTAGCCAGATTTCTTAACACACTAGCAATGTCTTCTGCTGCTGATGCAGATAGAGTTAGCGTCACAGTCACATTTCCAGAGTCCTTCAGAGGTGCTGGCGGGGAAGATCCAAATCTAGATTTCAACATCACCATCTCTCCTTTAGCCACACCAACATTCTCCTTATCCTGGAAAGAAACAAAAGGCAAGAAAAATGTTCAAATAACAATTATATTTTGAAAAGAATATCATCACCAATCAATACCAACAAAATATTTGATTAAGAACATACGGCAAGTTATACAACTCCAAAAAAGTTGAATTTCGTAACTGATTATTGTATATGGGCTTTATATTGAGATACTAAATTTTAAAGGTTAATTTTTTTATTTCTTTTCAATAATTTATAACCATTCAGGAGCCAAAAGCATGAGAGACAATAAAACACGTAAGAACAATAATGTGGCACATATGGCAAGCAAAATTTCAACCAACAGCACAAATCAAAAAATGTCAAGAAATAACAGATGATGGGTTCACCCTGATTATTAGCAATTGATGAGAAGTCAGTTCCTCAGTTGCAAGTATGCAGTTTTCCTCAGAACTCAATAAAGATAATATAAAAATAACTGGCAAAAACTTACCATATCACTTGGATCCCTGAAAATGATACCAGGCTTAGGACGTATTGGGACAGGAGCAATTAAGGGGATGACTGGAGAGACAGGTCTCCTGACCCAGCCATTTTCCTCTTCAGAATCAGACTCTTCATCTTCAATGAGTCGCAAACCTAGAACAGGATAAGAAATATTAAGAATGAATAGTATTATGTTTGCCACAGCACAACAATTTAAATATTTCTGATGAGCACAAAGCATTTAAAGTGACCCTCAGAAACTCCAAACAGCTGAATATTAACATGGGCATAAAAAAATATTCCACTGGCACGCTATTTTGAAATCGTCACATAATTACAAAATATCCAGGGCACAATTAGAGTAAAGGCACCCTGACTTTTTCTGATGTCTAAATATTTGGTGAAAAAAATTTACTAGGCATGTACAGTAGAACCTCAGATGTACGACCCTCAGTTATACCATGACCTCACTTATACACCAAATTTTCTTTGGTCCTGCGAATAACCCCATATGAACCCATGCATTTCCAATCTTAATTATAACTAGAGATGTGCGAATAGTATCCGCGAATACTCGAATACCTCGAATATTAGAAAGTATTCCATATTCGAGTTTTCGAATAGTTATGCGAAAAGTACCGCCTCGAATACCTCGAATACTTTGAATTTCGCGTCATACACTGTCGCACGCACGTTGTTGGTAGTTGACTTGGAAAAATGTAGAGAACTGTAGTCAGTTAGTGCTCGCAGCGCCGTTTTACGCAAGTTGACGAATTACATCAAATTCGTGGATTTTAGCGGCGAAAAGAGTTCGACGAGGGGAACCGAAAATGGTCGGGTGAAAAAATCCGAAAATCCCCGATTCCCCCCACCAGGAAAACCTCAGTGCCGTGGGATAGCAACCTTAGGGCATTTCCCACGATCCGCTATCCCCCTCCATTCAGCACTCGCCTCACACACTCTGACGCTTTCCTCTTCTCCGAAATCAAACAAAAGGTCCCAGCTCCCGCAGGGATGGCATTACGAAGACCCCTGCTTCGAAAAAAATATCGAGTTACGAGAACAATAAAAACGTGTTTCACGCCCTCCCCCTTTTTCTCACCCACTGACCTTTTTCTGGCTACCTGCTTCGAAGTTCCCCATTTCTGGAGGTCAACTGCTGTGTGAGTACCTTGGGATACTTACATTAGCGCATTTCCCAAGATCCGGTGTCCCTCTCCATTCAGCACTAGCCCACCCCTCTGAGGATTTCCTCTTCTTCAAAATAAAAAAAAGGTCACAGCTCGCGCAGGGATAATATTACGAAGACCTTAGCTTCGAAAAAATACCGGGTTACACGAGAACAATAGAAACGTGTTTCCGGCCCTCCCTTTTCTCCCCCACTGACCTTTTTTTTCCTACCAGCTTCGAAGTTCTCCATTTCTGTGGAGGTCAACCGCTGCATGAGTCATGTATTAGCACAAAAGGTGTCTAAGAATGACTTTCGTCAATTGATGTTACACCTTTATTGAATTGAAATATTAGTTATGTGCGCGTAATTTAAAAAAGAATAAGACCAAACACGACGTATTTCTGAATTTATTTAAGCATTTTACGCAAAGAAATAAATGTCAAAATACGAAGGAGACTTAGCATTCTGGCGAAACTCGATATGAGCAGCAGAGCTTCTCGGAAGTTGATGCGGTATTTTTTTCCGAAAGCATATATCAAGTTACAATTAATGAGTGGTGCTATAAATCTTTATTGTTACAGTCCCAGACAAAGGGATATTTTCACAGAATATTTGGTTTCTCCCTGATAGCAATTCCAATTCATCTTCTTATCTCGTGAGAACTCCCAAAGATGGACTGAAAATAATTGAAGAAAATCCGGTGGAAAAGAGCTTGTATTTTGCAAAATGCCTCAGATTGTCAGCTAGCACTTGGCAGCAGAAGTGGGGGTAAAGCGATGTTAGTTGAATTAATTATATGCCCAATTGTTTCCATAAAATTAAAATATTCATTAATCAGTTAAATTCCTGTTCGAATCCTTTGAAGTAAATCAAAATTACTCCCCAAAATCTTGTGTTGCCTGCTGCATAGGCAACCGAGTCAAACATTCCAGCATTCATCATTTAGTATTCGAGGTATTCGAAATTCGAGGTATTCGAATATTCGAGCAATGATTTAATATTCAAATTCGATATTCGAATTCGAGAAATCTGCTATTCGACCCATCTCTAATTATAACACTTTTCATTTATACAACGATCTCAGTTACGTAACATTTTTCCAATCCCCTTGCATTAAATATCTCATTTTTACTACTTGTAGTGCACAGTTCTCCCAGAGGTTTCCAGCAGGTGCACAGATTTTACACACACAAGCATGAGTGCTGTGCACACTTTACATGGAGATGCGAATGAAGAAAAATAAGTTTTCAATAATTAGCAAAGCTGTTTACTAGTTATATTAATTGTAATTAAAGTATATGATTGTTTATCCAGAATAATGAACTACAGAATATCTATCTCTAACGGAAGATTTTCTAGAATTTTGCCAACCTTATGTTTTCTGTCGCCCCAGCAAAATAACACCCAAATGAGCCCCTAAAATTTTCCTGTACCAAAATGTTGGCTTCCAAGGTTATCAAATAAAAAAGTTAATTGTTTTTATTGTATACACGTAAGTTGGTGGCGATTCAACACAAAAGTAAAAGCAACATATGTTGTCTCACTCCACGGTCTAACCCTGCATCTTCAGAAAGGAATAGAGCAGGGGAAAGCTGCTTAAACAGCATGCTGATCAAATCTGACGCCTCTTGTTTCTCAGTGGTTTTATATGAAACATGTTTGGACCTTGAATAGCTATTGGTTTCACTCTGCAAGGTAAAAAGCTTTTATTTTTAACAGAACAAGAGTTAAAGTGAATGCCCTCAGAGAATAATCCACATAACACAGTCGTCATGTAATCATTGAAGTCAAATTCAAGGCATGAAAGATACGACAGTTCCTTTAAACTTAGGGATGGCTTAGCATCATTAGATCGAGTTTAATACAAAAATTTTCAGGTGCTGTCATCAGAAGTAGGAAACCAAAACATTACATGAAGACAAATTGCACGGCTTGTGAGTCAAGGGTCCCAGCGCTGTATTCGCAGGATGCCTAAAGAGAAGGCCTACCGATTGATTCCTTCTACTTTTGCAAAAACTTCATCTGAATATTCTTTTATAATGAGCAGACATTCAAAGAGGGTAGATTTTTCTAGGCTCTTATCTAGGTTTTCAAGTAATGACTGGAAAAATGTTAATTTTACGATATCCTGGTCACATAAATCCTGAATTATCTATGGCATGGTACTTTGAGGAGGTAACCGACTGCTGAGGTCATTTTCACCACGAGGTAAGGGTAGGGAGGGAATGGTTAATAGAAACCCTGTGTTGACATTAGCCAGCTCGTAACAAAAGGCACCAAGGGGAGCACAGCTTAGCATCCCATCTGCTGGACAGAGAGTTGTACTAGAAGTGCCCTTCATGCAACACTCAAGCAGGGATAGGGCCATCTCTGACAAGTTTCTGCCACTGCCAGGACTTGAACCCCTGCCCACAGGGTGTAAAGTCTTTGCAATGCTTTCATGAAAATTTTATCCCTAATAATGAGGTTAATTTGGACAACTTCCCTAGGGAATCTCATTTCTTCAATCTCCAATTTTGGTTTGTATAGAGGTGATAAAATGAATTGCCTGAAAACTGTTAATGAGCCAACTTTTTCGAAAATTGGCTTCTCTGTGAACATTTAGTTTTATCATTCCAAAATTTCTCAAGGGTAACAACCCTGCGGCTTAGAGCCAGAAATGCTAAAAATTCGACCACGATATTCAACCATGGGAAACATTATTCAAGAATGCAAATTCATGCTTCTCTTTAGGTAGCACATCACCTGTGGTGTTGCTTGCAAATAAAATTGTTAGGCTTCATTTTCTTGCCTCAAAATGAGTAATCGCAACCTGGAAACATCAGAGCTGATTGAGGAGGGTTTCACCCTCCCTTACCAAAAAACCTCACGCATGAAACTTCCTCACTTAAAAAGACTTGTTCTCTGCAGAAAGTTTCATTTTATAATTTCTGTAGAAATTTCCTAATATTTGCAGGAATAGTCCAGTAAAGTATGCTTGATTCGGACCCATTTCTTTAGCACAGATTTAGTTCTGAGAGGAACATTTAAAGATGGAGCTTTACTCTCTTCGTTGAATAATTAGTATTTTAGACACATCATTTTTCTTGTTAGAATACCAAACTTCTTGAATATTCCATCTGTAGTCTCTTTTAGTTCACTGAAAAAGCCACAGTCTTCCAACACAGCCACCCACTAATTACTAGAGATAATCAGAGCTCTACCGTATCAGTTTTGCGAAGTAAACAAACAAAAGCATTATCAATAAAAATTAATATTGTATGGGCATATATAGTGCTACTTACCAGGAAATCGAATTGACAACTCAGGGATGACACATTCAGGAGATGAAGAGCTGATAATAGTATCAGGTGTACCACTATCTCGATCCCTGGATCCACCACGACCACTGCGATCTTTACGGCCATCTGCCATGAAATGAAGGGAGATTATGAGCAATAAAATTAAGGTATATCCTCAAAAACAATTACAGCAGACTCTCGATTATCCGGCTGCGATATAACCGGGTTGCGGATTATCCGTGTATCAGTTCACAATCTTCCGCAGTTTTCTGCAATCTTATAAAAAAATAAAATAGGACGCGAAAGAACCAAGATACAGTGAAACCGCTATTTTACACTTTTGAATGGACCACTTACAAAAAGTGCAATATTGAGGATATTGTAAAATAGAGTATCATTATTTAATGGCGGTATTGATTGGGACCTGATAAAAATGGTGCAAAATCAGGGAAAATGTATAATGGGGGAATGTAAAAATCGAGGTTTCACTGTATTTCCATTTTTTTAAAGACAATGCTACAGTGGGCTAATTATTTCATCTGGATCCCTTATTAAAGTAGAATTATTTTATCCACTTGGTGACAAGTGATGTTTCAAGTTTACTTGGACGTCTGCTCTAGCATTGTAGAAGATGACCAGCGGCGGGAAAAACTCTCGATTAATTTCAGAACATTCTTTAATGGGTAATCATTTGTAAATTCAGAGAAATGTTACTTAGGATATAAGATTGTATATTTTAAATCGCAAATGCACAACTATGCATGCGGTTGAATACGGCCCAAGGGAACCAGAGATTTCGTTGCACTCGGGCATGTTTACACCGTTACCAGTCACAGCCAAACTGTAGAGGAATGGAATAATAGAAGTGAAAGCAGCGGGGGAAGTGGAATTTGAGATATCATGAGTCATAGAGGAAGAGGTGATTGGGGGCCTGCATAGACAATAGGGTGCTTTCCTATTACTTTTTATAGCCTAAATCGAAATGCTCCTGGAGTACCCATTTCACGCTTTTAGATTTTCGAATGACAATATCTATTTTTCGCAATTAAACGAAATGTGAAAATTTTCAAGTGCGATAAAAAGCGACGGCTAAGTAGGAATGATTGGAAAAGTCCGTATGACGTATTTCTGGTTCCCGCTGCCGCCCTGTGAGGTGACCTTTAGGCGAGGCTGATACGACGCAGGCTGCTAGCAGGTAACAGAGTACCCTTATATATGGATTATTACTACCTTATCAAACGAAGTAAACTTTCCGACCTTAGACAATTTTAATAAGTGATTATTAAGAGATGTTTCCCGGAGCTCTGTGACTCATGCATGCATTGGTAATCTCAGACGATGTAAAATTCCTATCCTCTCGTGTAGAAACTAGGTCCCTGTGACGTCACGTGGAGTGGAATCGCATGGGTGCCAATCTGGCCTTTTTCAAATGAGGTTAAAATTGATCGTTGCCATCCATCTAAACTGGGATTTCTAGAACCAAATAATTTGTATATCATGAGTACACTAATGGTAGGTAACGAATCCCAATCAATGCATTTCGTTTTCTTTGGTGAAGGAAACTACTCTATTTGCCTGAAGTCCTAATTTTCTATAACCACTACCACACGATAGCGTAATAGTGCACCCGTTGCCTTCACAGGAGTTCCGTGATCCTCTTTTCCAAGCATCGTGGTGGGATCACATTCAGTGGTTACAGATCCGCATCCCGCAGCATTTGCATCCCGGGCAACTTATGCGATATGCAACTACTCGTCATGGTGTCTTTCATTGCAGTTCCAGTTGTCCTGTAATGGCTTCGAAGCATTCTTGTAAACAACTTTTCTGAATCGTGACCTCGCAGCCACGGGTGCGTGGTTTTCAGGAACCAGGTATTACATGAAGCAGTATCCAAGTACAATCTTGTTATCACCACGAAAAAGATCACAGTCAGGAAGAGAAAGCGCTTATCGATTACGGAAAGCAATCTAAAATAATACGCACTGTGCATAAGTAATGATTGATTGTTTGATTTAGGTAAATTATGAAAATTACAGGAAATCAAAGTAAGAATTGGATTATCCGTGTTTTCCGATTATTCATGCCGCCTCTCCCCATCATTAGCCCAGATAATCGGCAGTGTGCTGTACTTGCAAAGATTATTTTTTAAATGAATTAAAGCCACTATCACCAAAAAGAGAATGGAGCTTGGAGCAAGAAATATGGTGCTCCAAAACAGATCTAAAAATAAATATCTGTTTCTTCTTCAATAAACAATATATGGATTTGGTTGTAATCTCTGAACTCACCATCACCATCCAGCTTTATTGCAGCAAATTCCTGGTCATAAAAGCCTCTTTGCTGGGAGGACTGAGGTAGGATGGGAAGAGGTGATTGGGGGCCAAATGGCCGTGTATCATAATGATCTGCAACACCTGTAATGGCAGCTCTTCCATACTCGCCATTCAACTCCCCAGTTCTCGTGTTATATCCTCTCTTCCCAAGCTTTGACAAGTCGCCAGAACCGAAAATGGGGCAAACCGCCATGTTTCGACCCAGTTCAGGTTCTGTCACAGCCATTGGTGGCAATGTTGAACGCAACAAAGTCATTACACCCTCAACAAAACTGTCATGATCCTCTTCAACCTTAGATCCCCCCAGTTGTGTGCCAGCTTCAGACTGTAAAAATGAGGAAGAATAAAAATAATATATTAGCTGTATACTGATGAATACAAAGCTATCTTGAGTAGGAAATTAAATGTGTGTATTTGCTTCACTAAGTTTGAAGTTAATATTTCTTGTCGCGTCTTAAAACCATAGAATTAGAAACTTTAAGGCAGAGTGAACAATGCTATCAGAACAATTTCATTAAAGGATAACATTGTTTCAATGACAATTTGTGTTGGTAGGTCTGGAGTGCATACAATGTTTTGACTTAATCAGATGAATATGGCAGATTAAGCTACACGTAGCAATCAAACTATAACCCAATTGAAAAAACCTAAAAAATTCTCAACCCTCACTCATGTGTTCAGAGAACTAAATAGCTAACAACCTCAACCTGGAATTATTAACATTCTCCAAGAAGAACTAAAATTAGGGTAAATAAAGTTACTTACATTTGAGCTTGCTTTCCTTGCTCTTTTCTTGGGAACACTACCCTCTTTACCAACACTTTGCCTTCTTTTTTGCTGATATTGCCGCCGTTTCGCTTTCTTTGCATCTGAAAGACAAAGGGAACAATTAATTTTATATGATTCCATTCATACAATTGAAATGGGCTTCATTAATGCTATTTATTACCTAAGGCAGACTGCTCTGAAGGAATTTTATCTGTACTTGATTCTTGTCCCTCCATTTCCTCTGACTTGGCCTCTACCTTCACCATTTCTTTCCCCTCTGTCTGAGCAGCTACTGGAATCTTTTTGTCTTCTGGTGATTCAGGTACTAATTCTTTAGTTTGCTGGGATTGAGGCTTGCTAACTGGCCTAGGCTGTTGGGTTTGAGTGGATTGAGGGAGATGAGTTTGAGCAGACAGGGGATGCTGAGATAACTGCTTGGGTGGCTGTGACTGCTGCATTGCCTGTGGCTGTTTTGCAGAATTTGGCTGCTGGCCAAGCAACTGTTGAGTTGGCATATGCTTTTGGATTGGCTGAGCCTGCTGACCATGCAGCAGCTGCTGATTTGGAATCTGCTGTTGGGATTGAATCTGATGTTGAGTTTGAGTCGACTGCTGGGCTGATATCTGCTGCTGAGTTGATATCTGCTGCTGAGTTGGTATCTGCTGCTGAGTTGATATCTGCTGCTGAGTTGATATCTGCTGCTGAGTTGATATCTGCTGCTGAGTTGATATCTGCTGCTGAGTTGATATCTGCTGCTGAGCTGATGCCTGCTGTTGGGCTGACATCTGCTGCTGAGCTGGCATCTGCTGTTGAGCTGACATCTGCTGCTGAGCTGACATCTGTTGCTGAGCTGACATCTGCTGCTGAGCTGACATCTGCTGCTGAGCTGACACTTGCTGTTGAGCTGACACTTGCTGTTGGGCTGACACTTGCTGTTGAGCTGAAACCTGCTGTTGAGCTGAAACCTGCTGTTGAGCTGAAACCTGCTGTTGAGCTGAAACCTGCTGTTGAGCTGAAACCTGCTGTTGAGCTGAAACCTGCTGTTGAGCTGAAACCTGCTGCTGAGCTGACATATGCTGCTGAGCTGAAACCTGCTGCTGAACTAATACCTGCTGTTGGGTTGAAATCTGCTGCTGAGCTGATATCTGCTGCTGAGCTGACACCTGCTGCTGAGCTGATATCTGCAACTGTGTTTGGACCAGCTGTTGAGACGGAATCTGTTGCTGTGTTTGAATCTGCAGCTGAGATTGGACATGTTGCTGAGGCTGTGACTGCTGCTGTGCATGTAGCTGCTGATTAACGAGCAACTGAGGTGTCTGCTGCGGACTTTGAATTTGTTGGCTTTTCATTAGCTGTTGCTGGGTTTGCAACTGCTTATTAATAATAGCAGCAGCAGCAGTAGCACTAGAGTGAGTCTGAGATAACTGGCTTACACTGATTTGATGTCTGGAAACTTGAGAAGGCAAAGAAGCAACAACCTGCTGCATCTTTTGCATTTGGGCAATTTGCATTTGTTTTTTCTGAGACTGCTTCAGCTGAAGATCTTGTTGCTGAAGTTGCTGCTGTCTTATAAGCTGTTGATGTTGGTCATCACGAACTAAAAATTGTTCTGGTTGCTGCTGTACAATAGTATGAGATGGCTGTTGCCCTCTCAACTGCAGGTTACCACCAGGATCTTCCACTTCCATCTTCAAATTTTCAGGATGAACAGACATAACTATAGATGTTGGAACATTAACTTCCTCTGTTTTGGACACCACTTGAATGCTTCTAGTTGTTTGTATGGAGGCACTAACTGTAGAGGTCTGAGGCTCCTTGCTGAGACCACCTTGAGGTGATCCAGAGGACAGTCTACGTTCCGGTGGCCCCTGCTGAGAGGTGTTCTGAGGTGAAGTACCCCGAGGTATCATTTGTCTTGGCCCAAATCTGATCTGGAAAGCTGAAGAAGTGGTGACAGGTCCTCTAATGGGCAAAGAGTGAGTAGGTTGTCTATGTGAAACTGTTGTCAAAGGAGTACATGTACGTGGTGGCCCATCAGCCAGTAACAATGGAGGTAAAAGAGATGATGGTGTAGGAGGCACTGGTCGGGCAAGCTGGGCTTCTAATGAAGGCACTACAGGTAATAATGGACCTCCTGAGGATGGTGCAGGAGTGGTAGGGATAGGTCTACATGACCCCATGGAAGACTGTGACTGGGTGTGAGACAAGGACTGCTTTGATAAAGGAGTTCCAATAGAGCCAAGTCCTCCACCACCTAACTGATGCTGACTGGCACAAACACTATTTTGCAAGAGCTGCTTCAGTAAAACATTCTGAGAATCAGTTCTTGGGGGAGGAGGGAGAGGAAATTTAGCACTAGATGCCACAGATGGACGCACTTCCTCTTTCTCTTCCTTAATTCCTACCACATCAGATGCAACTGTAGTTAACACACCTCCTTTGAACGATGGACTTACAGTCAATGTGGACACATTTCTAACAGAAGAGGATGCCTCTGTTTCTAGTGGCTCCTTTTTCACTGTCTGAGTTTCTGAATTTTCAACTTTAACCAAGGGTGAAGCACCTCGTTTCATGAAAGAACTCAGCACATTCAAGGTATTTACATTACTTGATGCCGGAGTAGATTGATATCCAGAAGATACACTGAAAAGAGGTGAGGTAGAACTACTGCAAGGGGAAAATGTGACACCAGAGGGGCCATCAGATTTAGAGGATGACAGAGTTTGTGAAAGCAATGATGTCTCACTAGAAGCTTTGTCTTTAGGAGGGAGACTAACCTGAGCTGTATTATCACGACTCACAACCAATGAATGAGATGTCACAGGCAGTGACGATTGCGAAACTCTTGAAATAAACTGTAGTTCATGGGCTGGCCCACTCAGTCTATAATCTTGGGTAGGTGGTATATCTCCAACTGACATACGTGATCCCAAACTAACAGTGGTACTTGATACGACACCAACCACAGGATGAGCTGTTCCTGGAGGAAGTTGTTTAATCCCACTGTCCTCATTACTTCTGGCGGAAACAATTCCCTTTGCATTCACACCTGGATACTGCTGTTGCTGGCTAAGACTAGTAATAAACTGAGTGGACATTCGAGCTGGCCCAACAGTTCCAACACCCGAGGATGCAGCTACTTTCGAATCACCAGGAATACCAGATGACGATGAACTAGGAACCAGAGCCACCCCTCGTGCAGGAGGATAAGGCAAACGAGCAGCACTTACCGCATCAGCAACTAGAGTGGCAACAACAGTAGCTGGTAGAACTGATGGAGCAGTTGATGCAGGTACTTCAGTTCCACCAGATAGCAGTGGGCGTAACTGAGATATTGATGGCTCAGTTCGGGCACGATATGTTATCAGAGATGGACGACTAGTTCCAGGTATACCAATATTGGCTTGATGTATACTCGATGGAGGAAGTTCACTCGTTTGAGGTAGAGGAGGCATGCTTACTTCTTTCAATTCTGTTACAGATGTGACCACAGAAGAAGATGAAGTAGATGGGGAATCATTCTTATGCTGACTTATAACTGCCTTTTCAGAAGCAGACTGAGCATCTTCACTTTTAACACCTTCATGCTCATTGCACACACTAACAGTGTGATGCACTTTGCTCAGTTTCTCATGGCTAGATGATGTGATTGTCCCTTCCTTAGAAAAGGGTTGACTAAGTTCAGAATCTGTATTACTCCGACCGGTCTGATTATCACTCTTTTCCACCTCTGCATGAACTTCACCTACATCCGCTAACACCTTGGCTTCGGATTCAGCTTTCAATGTCAAATTAACAGAGATACTACTTCCTACATTATGATCTTCACCATGCTTAGTGGAAGCATCAGATTCTTTGCTTATCTCAGCCTTTGTTGAAGTTTTTTCTTGCTGGGCACTGGCTGAATCCTCCTTAGATGCTTTTTCAGCCTCAGATCGTGCTTGACTAAGCCATAATTCAATCTGAGCAACCTCATCAACCTTATTTACATCTTTATCTTTCAATTCACTCTTCAGATGACTTTCACTTTTAGATGTTCCAACATACCCTGAACTTTTAGAGGATGAATACCTAGAGGAACATAAGGCACTTAGTTCACCACTGCTGTCCCTCTCATCACCCACCGGTTTTGTAGGTTCATCATCGTGAATATCAAAAATTTCAGACAAAGTCTGCAACTGAGTTTCATTCATGAGCAAAGGAATTTGGCTGACTCTTAAGTCTTGAGTGAAAAGAGCAAAAGGTTCCTGTTCACAACTATCACTACTCTTTGATTCAGAGCGGCTATAAGTTTTTTCTCCAAAAGGCATTGAGGTCTTCACATTGAGACTATGCTTCAATCCTGATGATTCGCTTTTCGATTGACCCAAGGGTTTACCTAATTTGGAGAAAATAGGTTTTTCATCTGGTGATATTTTCCCTTTTACAGATTCCAAGGCTTTTTCTTTTGATGCTCTGAAGTCTTTATCCAAAAACCGATCAAAATCAGAATCATACTTATCTTTTTCTTCCAGCTTAGGAGGATCACCCTTAAAAGTAATACTGCTACCAGGTTCTTCTTTGTCACTTAAACCTTGGTGAGGTGATCCTGACAGTGCTTTTTTACTGGAGATAGAATCCACTTGCGAATTCGTTGCCAACATTTTCGAAATGTCAGAGCTGACCACTTTAAGGTCATCACTCATCAAAGAACTGTCCTTATCACTCATCTCTTTGCTTTCATCAGTTTTGTCTAAATCCTGCTCCAAATTTATTTTTGTCTCCAAGACATCTGAAAATATGTTACCAACTATGACACTGCCATCTCTATCAGAAATGTCATCATCTTCCAACACAGACATTTTCCCAATTTCTTGAATGTTAAAGACATCTGGAGGCAATTCTATAGTATCATCTTGGTTTAAACTATGCAAAACTGTCAATGTTTGTTCTTCGCGAAGAGGTGAATCTGGTGATGATCCCAGTTTAACTACCAGGGCATCAACAGACTGGGAGTCCTCAAAATCTGTCTTTTTATCTTCTTCAGACATATTTTTCATGACACAAGAGTCATCTGACACAGCAGTTTTCCCTTTCACCATTTCTTCATCAACTGGACAGGTCATTCCCAAAATTGTACTGGTCTGCTCACTGTCATCCGTGATGCTTTTGGATGAATCCTCAATCAAAGGCTCTACTAAGTTAGAAGAAATCAGTGACTCGCCTAATTTTCTACTCATTCCCCGCATTTCACTAATAGAACGAACTGATGAACGAGCATTTTCTGAATTTTCTGAAACTGGTACCATCCTTTCGGCAATCAATAGATCACTTTTGTCACCATCCTTATACTCAACCACTTGTTCTGATTGGCTCTCTAGTTTAGACTGACTTACTAGCTTTGATACAGATTTATCACCACCTTCAACAGGCATGGCAGTTTCACTCACTGCAAATAGCTGCAAACTAGCACCATCTCCACTTTCATCAACAGTGAATGATTTGACTTCATTGCCTTTGACTTCTCCAGTACTTGAAATACTAGAAGGTACTGAATTTTCGTTTTCCCCATGACCGCTAATTTTATCTAGATTTTTAGATGCAGCAAGTGGGCCACCACTTTTATTAACTTCTTTGCTAGCTCCACCACTGGGTACAGACACAGAGGTTCTATTTTTGCCATCCTCTTCCATTATGGAGGCAATTTCACTTTCTTCCACCTTGGAATCATTATTTCCTGTCTCCTGATCTTCAGTTTGACTTTCTCCAACCACAATTTCCATCCCACCAACACTACCAACTTCTTCCTCAGTAACTTCCACTGTTTCCAACATCTCTCCCACACCAGCTACTTCCTCATCATCCTCTGAACCCACGACTACAACAACAGAAGTTTCTACACATTCTTCAAATTCAACTGAGCTGGAAACAACCTGAAGACTGCCAGGAGAATGGACAACAGTAGTAGGAGGAGTAGAACCATCTATGGTCTCAACTGAAACATTTGCAGCTACCATAACAGACTCTTCTGGAATGCAAATAACCTCTTCTCTCCCAAGATCCCCACTTATATATGGATCCGTTGAGCTTTCATTTATGACAGAAACTATCCCATCAAGTTCAGACTCAGGAAGTGCACTTCCTATAGTAAGAGGGTCAAAGCTTTCCTCTTTGGGTTCTTCCGAGACAAGAAGCACTGGGCCCTCATCAAGGCACTCTTTCTCACAGGTTCCTATAGTAGACTCCACCACTGATTTACCGCTAGTTTCCACATCAGATGCCATGTCACCAGCCGCTTTGTCACTCCCTTCATCAAGGCTTATTTTTCTATCTTTTTCCTCTGTACTAGTTTGTTGAACATCATGGCAAGTCATGGCATTATCACTTCTAACAACCTTTTTACTGCTCTGCAAAACAGCTTCAACAACATTTTCACCAGGCAAAGGAATTTCAGAGGTCTCTATGTGCATTGATGGGTCAATTTCACCACTACCATTATCTGTAGCTGAGTTTTCACTGATGGGGTCTGGAGGCAAGGGAGGCAACGTTGCAATTTTATCTGATGCTTCCTTGGAGCTGCCAGAGGTGGAACTAGTTTTAGTACTAGGAGGTAAATTGGGATTAGGGCCTTTCCTTGCCCCATCCTTTCGATAACTAGCAGACCACATAGGTGAACCACCACGCAAACCTAACTTGAAATGACCAAAGCGTCCAAATGGGGGGATGAATGGTATAACATTGGCATTCCCTCCGCCACCGCCACCACCACCATTGTTGCCCACAACCCTCTGTTCCCCACCACCTCCAGCTGCAGCACCATTTCCTCCTTCAACCCCATCCTCTTCAGCACCTTCACCAGGCTGTCTACCTTGCATATGAGCTTGGTGGTTGGGTCCCTGCTGTTGTTGTTGTGGTTGATGCTGTAGTTGCTGCTGCTGCTGTTGTTGTTGTTGTTGTTGTTGCTGCTGCTGCTGCTGCTGTTGTTGTTGTTGTTGTTGTTGTTGCTGCTGTTGCTGTTGTTGCTGCTGCTGTTGTTGCTGCTGCAGATGTTGCTGCTGCATTTGAATCATAAGTTGGTGTTGAATATGTTGTTGCAGTGGCACTTGCTGTTGCTGGTGTTGTCCTTGCTCATTGTTAGAAGCCTGATCACTTCCTTGTGGTGTATGCGGTGGGCCATAAGGAGTATGGGGAGTTCGTGGAGTTGGTGGGTTATCAGGCCTCTCGGTAGATACTGGGCTACCCGCGACACTTCCACCAGAAGGACGTCTCATAGGTGAAACACCACCACCACCCATTCCCATGGAGCCCTGAGGACTTCCCATTGGCGATGGGGAATGGGCCATGCTCCCTCCCCTTCCCTGTTGTTGAGACATTTGCTGCTGAATTTGCTGGCCATAAGCAGATGGACTAGTAGCTAGACCTGGAGAAGGAGGTGGAGGCAACCTGGGTCGGGATATATGCCCATCGGCACCCATGGGTGAACGAGCAATGAAGCGTTGATTCATCTGATGCACCCTATGACAGAAAATAGGAAAAGCATAACAGAACAAAATCAAGATAAGATTCAATTATTAGATCCAATTCTATGAAATGCCTGTATTTCAGTTTCAATCCTCTTCAGCTGACCCCTCTATATTTTACAGAGGGAGGGACAGGGATCCCAAGTTTAGGCCAAATATGAAATAAGTCATGGATTCCAGATTAAACAGAACATATAGATGGACCCTAGATTCCATCAAATTTATGAATTGATATTCTACCCATCACTCAATTTTTTTCAGAGGGAAAACATGATTTCCAAACTTCAGAAGAAAAGAAATAATTTCATGAGCCAAGCGCTTAATCTTCCAGAACAATTTAAAAATAAGTGTGTGCTTTCAAAAACTGTTTTAAAATATCATCCCAAATTAAAAGTTTCCCAAACAATTAAAAACAGTGAAATTAGTTCCATGGTTTCAACCTTAATCATGCGGAATTTGGATTTCAAAATTACGTACCCCATTATGACATTGTTGTGTCAAAAGATGCCAAACCAAAAAAATTAATCTCCGAAAGTGAACCATGTTTATGTTTGATTTATGATGCAATTATTCAAATTAAGCTGTGATATAGAATCCATCAACTGAGTTCTGAAGTCAAGTCTTACTACCACTATTCATACAGGGATCCATTGACTTAATTTTAACATTTTAAGACCGGACTCTGCCCAGGTCCAAGTGTCATGACAACTGACTGATGGCAGCAGCAATCTTGAAAGCTCTGTTCTTCGCTTCCCCTTAGCTTAGCGGTCTTGGATCTTTAAGGATGTCCGTAGTAGCTTCTCAGACAATGACACATACGGATCAGTTCTATTTTTGAGCTTTTCTAAGACACTAGCACCCTCAGATAATGTGTGTGCTTTTTTACAAGGTAAGTTCCACCAATTTGTGCTATTGGTGTTGTAAATACTTACTTTATTCTCTATTTTCACTATTTTTCCAATAATTCTTTTCTAATCACTTTCTATTTCAAAGGGTATAGGAAAAAAAATTGCAGATCAAAAATTTTCATTTTCAACTCTTGAACCCAAGGAAAAGAATTCTTAGATATAAGTGAGTTGTATTACATTGAGTTTCAAATTTTTTACTCTAATATTTTTTGATGTTTACAAAGAAAATTTTATATTTAATAAATTAAAAATGAAAGTAAATTTTACTCATAATCATATGCAATTAAAATTCAGGATATTTTAGCCATAGAATGAATAGCTTCTGCTGCAGATGAAGGAGGGGCATCCCTGGCATATTTCGATAATACTTTTCGATCAAAGGACTTGATATGCTATACATATTTAATTGCGTACAGCATGTTAAATCAGAACATGATTGCCAGGATATGCATTTCCTGCAAAATGCATTTTTGCAAGATGACAAGAAACATTTGTACCGTGTAATTAACTTTTTGGATATTCACAACATCATTGAGAAACTTTAACATGAAGCATTTCCAGCATTTCTGTACTACCTTAAAAAGAGTGTTTCATCTTCTTTGGCTATTTTTGTTTATCAGGATATACTTAGTCAGCCATGCATCTCAGATTGGTAGAGGATAGGTCGCCTGCTGGAAAGATTGGGGGTTGGGGTTAGAAAGCCTTGCTCTTACCCAGTAAGCAGTAGGCTCACTCCCTCCCTGCCCCAAAGGAGACCCTGCTTCAGTACTTGGGCCCGAGTATTTTCCGTGGCATTCACCATAAGAAAGAGTACTGTAGTCGGCTGTTTACATATTTAGTCAAGTTCTCCTCAAGTGTGTGTGGGGACTTGTGAATTAGGTCCACTCTTCAGAATGCATGGAGTTGATACAAATGAGACGTGTTCATAACTAACCATATTTTTTTCCATTTCCAAATGAATTCTTGTATGAAAATAGCACAATTAGCAGCAGAAATTGCTCATACGAGCCAACCCTAACTTGAAAGCCTTAGTGTACCGTGGGCCATAAGGAGTATGGGGAGTTCATGGAGTTGGTGGATTATCAGGCCTCTTGGTAGATGCTGGACTACTCGCTAGGCTGTGAGGGGATCATGGAGGTATCAGGGTACCAGTTCCAGGGGCGGAATTCTGTACACGGATACAGGTTGCACCGTTAGATTCACAAAACGCCGCTACCGACAGATTGTCGGTGCAACCGTCAATTTCGTGACGTAATGCTTTTGTCGGTACAAAAGTGGCACCCGCACGCGAGGCTAGGCGCCTCGACCAATCATATTTCTAGTTTCTTTGCATAAAACAAATGAGGCTCCGAAAACGCCATATGATACTCGGCAGCCCGCGAAGATGTTAAAAAGAGTTGATCACTGCTTTGTGAGATATTTACGATATTTATTTACTCTGCGAACAAAATTTCTTACGATGTGGCTTGTATTAATCAATACCTTATAGCAGCGCATTCATTTTTATTGAAAATATAAATTAATTTCGGATCCAAACCTTACCAATCAACAATAGATACCTATCGTGTCTTGTTGTGAGTAATTTAAAAGGAAAGCAATACGTTACATACTTAAAATGACGGAATATGTATAATGTAAAATACCTTACGCTATTGGAACGCATAGTGTAATATACGTGTAACATTGGCAAAGTTAAATACTGCTCCCACTACGTAAATTTAACGTTTCAAGTGTTTAATCAATCATTTTTATTATAAATAACATACTATAAGAGTGCTTCCACGGATCTAGCGTCGTAGATTATGATTTAAAATCGTCAGCTTAGGCCGAAAAGTGTAAACAAAAGTCCGCCATGTTGCTTAAAAAGTGTCGGTAGGTCCTACCGAGGGTTTTGAAATCATCGGTATGTACCGACGGTTTTACCAACAACTGTCGGTGGGATAACGACAATCGTCGGTAAAACGTGTCACCTGAATCACTCGTACCGAGACTTATCAGTAGGACCGGCTTACCGACACCGACAATCGTCGGTACGGTGTACAGAATTCCGCCCCAGGGCTATGAGCTGAGCTACACAAAGAGTGCAGCTCAAAGAGTTAGCATGAAGAGGGCCAATTTAAGAATCACTTGAAGAATGAGTACATTGAGGTACACAAATGAGTACTCTATGAAAGAAGCCTGCTTAGAGGGACACTCGAGACTCATTTAATTCATACCCACTCATTTTGCGCAGTTGTGCGGACAGTGCGGACGCACTGGCCATAGCTATTCAAGGTTTAACAACTATAAATACTTTGATGGAGTATCATGATAATGTAAATGAAATAAAATTAGATAACTCCATAAATATAAAGAAAAAATATTCTAATAAATTAAAACAAATACAACACCATCATAAGAGGAAGAAAAAGAATTTTACCTCGCCATTTGCTCTCCGGAAAATTGCTGAGACTGTTGCGACTGAGGCGTACCTCGATGGTCACCATACAGGTTATTGGATGGTCCCGGACTAGAACCTGGAATGGACTGCCGCTGGACAATGCCTTGACGGACACTCATTTGCTGTGATTGCTGCTGCTGCGGAGAAGGCATGGACCTCAGATTTTCCTGACCAGAACCAGGACTGAAAGGACTAGCCTCATCACCAGCACTTCCGGAGAGTGGAGTGCTGATTCGTGGAGATGGCTGGAGGCTGTGAGGGGATGATGGAGGTATCTGGGTACCAGTTCCAGGGCTATGAGCCATCGGACTATGCAAAGGCGACTGGGAAGGTTGCTGCATTGATGCCATCATAGGTGATGGTGATGGTGAGGTCAGGGTCAAAGGAGATTGAGGAGTCTGAGTTACTGAATTGTTCTGTCCAGGGCCTTGGCTCAAAGGGGATGATGCTGAGGACTGAGGCGGTCCGAGGGGTGAGTGATGCTGAGAGAGGATCTGGCCATGCGATTGGGCTCCAGCTGGAGTGACTCCAGCACTTGCAATCATTGACTGCTGCTGTCTCTTCTGCTGTTTGTTCTGATAATCCTGTAAATTTTTTTTTCATCACTATGAATCATGAAAGGCAGCCTTGTTAGAAAAAAACAGCACTAAGATGAGATATAGTTAAAAACTTGCTTCAACAGAATTTTTTTAATGATGATGATTTTTCAGGATTCACACCTGGTCAATAATAATAATTAGAGATGTGCGAATAGTATCCGCGAATACTCGAATACTAGGAAGTATTCGATATTCGAGGTCTCGAATAGTTATGCGAAAAGTACCGCCTCGAATACCTCGAATACTTTGAATTTCGCGTCGTACACTGTCGCATGCACGTCGTTGGTAGTTGACTCGGAAAAATGTACAGAACTCAAGTCTTTTAGTGCATGCAGCGCCGTTATAGGCAAGTTGACAAACTACATCAAATTTGCGGGTCAAAGCGGTGAAAAGAGTTCGACGTGGGGAACATAAATTGATCCGAGTGAAAAAATCCGAAAATCCCCGGTTTCCCCCACCAGGAAACTCCAGTGCCGTGGGATAGTAACATCGGCGCATTCCCCACGATCTGCTATCCCCCTCCATTCAGCATTCGCCTCATCCACTCTGACACTTTCATCTTCTCCGAAATCAAACAAAAGGTCTTCGCTCGGGCAGGGATCGCATTACGAAGACCTCAGCTTCGAAAAAAATATCAAGTTACACGAGAACAATAAAGACGTGTCTCACTACCCCCCTTTTCTAACACACAGGCCTTTTTCTGCCTACCTGCTTCGAAGTTCCCCATTTCTGGAGCTCAACTGCTGCATGAGTACCGTGGGATAGTAACATTAGCGCATTTCCCAAGATCCACTATCCCCCTCTGAGGCTTTCCTCTTCTCCGAAATAAAAAAAGGTCCCAGCTCGATCGCGCAGGGATTATATTACGAAGACCTTAGCTTCGAAAAAAATATCAAGTTACGCAAGAAAAATAGAAATAAGACCAAACGCGACGCATTTCTGACTTTATTCAAGCATTTTACGCGAGGAAATAAATGTCAAAATAGGACGGAGGCTTGGCATTCTGGCGAGACTCGATATGAGCAGCAGAGCTTCTCGGAAGTTGATGTGGTATTTTTTTCCGAAAGCATATATCAAGTTACAATTTATGAGTGGTGCTACAAATCTTTATTGTTACAGTCCCAGATGAAGGGATATTTTCTCAGGATATTTGGTTTCCCCCTGATAGCAATTCCAATTCATCTTCTTATCTCGTGAGAACTCCCAAAGATGGACTGAAAATAATTGAAGAAAATCCGGTGGAGAAGAGCTTGTATTTTACAAAATGCCTGAGATTGTCAGCTAGTACTTGGCAGCAGGAGTGGGGGTAAAGCGATGTTAGTTGAATTAATTATATGCCCAATTGTTTCCATAGAATTAAAATATTCCATTAATCAGCTAAATTCCTGTTCGAATCCTTTAAAGGAAATCAAAATTACTCCCCAAAATCTTGTGTTGCCTGCTGCATAGGCAACCGAGTCAAACATTCCAGCATTCATCATTTAGTATTCGAGGTATTCGAATATTCGAGCAATGATTTAATATTCAAATTCGATATTCGAGTTCGAGAAATCTGCTATTCGACCCATCTCTAATAATAATATATTTATTTGCCCAGCGATTGAGTTACAAGGTTTGTACACCATGTAAGGCACGTCAAGAATAATAAAAGTAGAAACTATTTACAAAGAAGACAGCATTCCAACAAAGCAAAAATTAGCATTGATCAAAAATAAACATAAAAAGGGATCAGCTAATTAAACAAAAGAATCTTTCAAATGTCTTTTGCGGAGGACTAAACTCACCTTTGCCACATGAACAAGGACCTACAGGGCAAAACTACTGAATAAATGCCTAGGAAAGTAGGCGGAGAGAAAAATAATTGCATAACCATACCTGTATAAGAATTCCATGCTGACGGGTCTGCTTCCTGGCTTGTTCCAATTGCTTTTGCAAACCTGATTGCTCCCGCGTTATTCGCTCCAGCTCTGCTGCATCTCCTTCCCCTAGCTCTTGCCCAGTCTTTCTTAGCTGCCGCTGTTTGCTATTCAAGGACTGAAATATAATAATTGTCATAGCTTTATTGAAATAGGAATGACTCACATGATCCTATTAACACCATAAAAAGCACATTTCTTTTAATTTTATGAATTATAATCAGCAGCACCAACCTTTTTGGCTTTGCGAAGTTTATTGACTTCAGTTTCATAGTACTTTAGCTGGGTGCTCACAGCCTGGTGTTGTTGACTTAGCCATTGCTCATATTGGGCCTGAGCTTGTCTATCTTGCTCCGTAACTGGGTGATCAGGTGGCATTGGCGGTTGAGCAAATGTTGGTGGGAGGTTCAATACTGCTCTCTGAGCTGCATAGTAGATAGAGATCATTATCATTAGAGATGTTTTTAATTCTTCACCAACTTCACATTTTTATTCTTTTCCATAAGGACTATTAAAATACATAAAAAATTGAAAATCCAAACCTTGTTCTGATTGAGATGGTGATGACGTTGACTGCCCAGAGACAAAGGGAGTGCCTTGAGGTGGAGGACGTGATGCCCCCATTCCTCCCACCATCTTAGGGTCAACAACAGGGCCCAAACCAGGTTGCCACTCCAAGAGTTTAGGCTGTGTTGCTGACCTTGATGGGTAAACCATGCGGACCTGTCCTCCTCCACCTGCATTGCTACTGCCTAAAACAATTCCTTGTCCACTGTTACTGCCTCCAATACCTATCGACAAACTCTGAGCTGGTAAAATACCCTGAGCTGAAAATGATCAGAAAAACATTGCATTAAATTTCATATGATAAAAAAGCTTTTCAATTTTGAATTCACCATACTGAACACACAACCTTTCAGCTAACAGTCATCAAAAATATATAAGGTACTCAATCTGCCAATTTTCCAATCGATTATGCTATAGATATCCTCCTTAGGAAGGCCTAATTATTTCCAGTAAAACGATTTAAAGGTTTGGCAGCTTAAGAGATTGAACAGGTATTGCATCACGGCACACAATAATTAATTGCATCCTTACACAATGAGAAAATTTTAGCCTAGCGTTGACTTTCAATTATAAAATATATATTAAGACCATATTTTCAAAACCTGGAACACATTTTGGTACCAAAAATGTTGAAAATGAAAACAAAATAATGAGGTTAATAGTTTAAAAAAAAATCTAATTCTGCTGATTCAGAAGGGATGATAAATTAAGAAAGCATTTGTTTTAGTTTTATTGACCACTTCTTTATTCGTATTCATTTTTGAAGAACTTGAGGTTTAGGAAAAATTTAAGACACTTGCCAGGCCAATGTTTTGCTTTATTTTTAAGGCTGCTCTCTAGTCCCATAAAAAAATGGCTTTTGTATTACATGCTGACGTAGCCAATAGTGAATTTACTATCACTTAATGAATGGTGTTCAGTTTTCATAGACCATTAGAGAATACCGTATATCTCCGAATATAGTCCCCCCTTTTTTTCCAAAAATGGCCGCGGAAAAGTAAAGGGGGGGGACTATAATAGAGTGTAATCCAATTTAGCATACTAAAGGTGACCATAAAGTAATAAATAACGGCAAAATGGCTAATGTTCCCATAGTCTTTCTATTTGAGTATATTTATGAGGATTATAATCGGAGATATTAGTAAATACTGCCACGTTTTACCGGAAATTAAGACAATTTTTACCACAAATGTTGTACAGATACGATTATTCCGATTCAAATAGCATATCGAATATGCGTTTTCACGGAATCCATCGGGTAGCCGCTAACTTTTCTTGGAAAAGTATTGTTAGAATAATTCAATCGACACTGATCACTTAATGACGCAAAACAGTAAATAATTAAAATGAAAACTAAACACACACTATCATTACATTAATCGAACACTAGAATTGAATCAATAGTATATGTACCCGTCGCTCATTTAATAACTACACGATTTAAATAATTGCGAAAAATAAACAGATAAAGTGAACCTTTCGTGACGATTTAGCATTTCATTGCGTCCGTAGCTACTATACGTCCGTGCGGTTCGTGTTTACAACCACTGCCTTTACCGCCTTCACAGAACAAGAATGCGCAATAGGTGATGCATTTGTTTCTGAAAAGGCGCAATAATCGACGACTTTAAACCAGAAGCACCGGCATTACTGCATTTGATCGAAATACAGCGACTCAGCATCGAAAGTGTAATCAATTTATTGAGGAATATCTTCAATTCGTCAGGGTAAATAGGATCGATAAATTACGTCGCATAACGTTTCGCAATTATTTCCGCGATATTTTCTTTATTAAAAATAATTTTACGTTCAACAGTGAGGTGATGGATCAAGTAGAAAGATGAGGATCAATCCTGCCGCAGATTAGAGGCCTTCAAAGACGGAGTTTCGATGCCAATTTAAAAATAGCCGTTGCAGAATACGCCGTAAATCATAGTATTTACAGCGCTAGCAAAGCGCTAATACATCGCGGAAGTCATTTCGGGTGTCTCGATGCGGCAGATTCAAAGAATTAGAGGAAAATATCGTCGAATTTGTGCGCAAATGCAGAGCAGAAGCTCTTTGTGTAACTTATGCAATGATTCGCGACGAGGCATTGAAAATTGATATAATTTTTTTTCAGTTTTAATGTTTGTTGGAAAAAGTTTATTTCTTAATTTTATTACTTTGATATTTGTAAGTCCTGTAGTTTAATTGTTTTGCTTAGCAGGCATTTGATAGCAATATTTTTATAATATTTATAATTTATTTAACACAATTTTATTTAGATTTCCTAAATTCTTCAGGTCACTTGGATTTGTGATGACTTGATGGGTGTGTTACACTGGATCTATAGAAGTTTCAGGGCCAAATGCAATACTGTTTATGGGCTTTAAGTTAAAGCTTATATATTGACATTGTCTGTAGTCATTTGGAAATCAAAAATATTAATAATTTGTGAAGGTTTAAAAAATACAATAGCCTTGGATACTTAAAAAAAATTTCTCATTTCTTCATTACATCTGGTTAAGGAACTATAAATTACTGATACATGCAATGGATCACAACATGTTTTAGGTATAGTTATTTTGTTGTGATAGAAAATATGTGAACAGATTTGTTCTTAATCTTCACAGAAAATAATAGTTTTTATCGAATCTAGAATCTTAACTTGCTAACCACAGAAAAATTGCCTTCCTTTACATTTTAAAATTTTTCCCAAAACTGAGGTCTCAAAATTGGGGGGGGGACTATATTCGGGGGGGGACTATATTCGGAGATATACGGTAAATACATAAAGGAAGTGACCTGAAAAATTCTCTTGTATAGTAAGTACCTGGTAATCCAGGAGGAGGCGGGGGAGACAGGACAGGGGATGGGGACACACCCCGGCCACTCGGCCCTGTTGAGGGGTGAGGCCCAGCAGTCCCAAGCACATCCGCCCGCAGCCTCTCAAATTCAACATCACTCAGCAGGGAAGTTGTTGGCTCACCCTGCTGCTGAAGTTGCTGTTTTTCTTGTTCCCTTTTCTCTTGCTCCAACAGATCTTCCAGAAGCAACGGTTGTTCCTGCAATGGCGACTGCTTACTGTTAGAATCACATACTCGAATAATAAGACATAAAAACTAACATTAGCAGCAAAATGGAGAGATCTTCAATTTATTCAGAGAAAGCTTGCCTCATGAAGAGAGAGAGGTTTACAAAACAAAAATTGTATCACTTATCAAGTAATGCATGAAGCAGTTTAAAGTATAGTAAAATAAGGCAATTTCCAATTACAGGTTAACCTCATCCACATATTTTTTAGCATTTCCTCTCCTTTATTGGACACTTCAAGTTGGATTTTTGATGGTGACCTTCAAGGAATATCCTTGAATTCCTTTATCTACTTGTGGTAATTACAATTTATTTTCTCGATTGGGTTACTGGCTGTTTTTCCACCAAACTTTGAAAAACTTTATTTCATTTCCACAAGTTTACAAGGGATAAAAGAGGTGACTTCAGCATACAAACAGTACAGGACAGGACTGTATGAATATTTCTTATGTACATGGAAATATGTTACGTGAAAAATTTCCATGAAGTTTATTGTAAAATTTACCTATAGAACTATTGGACCAAACTTAAGTCAATCGCTTTCAGAGTTATGAATGCAATACCTTGCACATTTAAATTCTGCCTGGCTCCCAGGGAAAAACATCATTATCTTTGCATGATTAATGGCAGGGAACCTATATAAATGGCCTAAAACCCCAATACTACTCTGCAGTATTGTTTTATGAAGCATGACAAGAGTATCAAAAAACTTTTTAAATAAGTTTTCTTACTACTTATTGTAAAAATGATTGTAGGGCTGTATGACAGTACTGTACAACAAAGACCTTTAATATAAAGATTGAAGATGCAGCCATGCATAGTATATTGTGTCAAAACCTTGCTGTTGAAATGCTAGTTTCAAGTCTCAGAGATGGGCAGAAAAAGAAAAGGAAGAGCAGTAGTAACAGGGAGAGTCTGTTTGATTATTTATGGACCATGTGAAGAAACCTTTTTTCTATTAGAAAGAAATTTCCCCAACAACTTGCCTCGCAACAATTCTCATTGATGACGGAAAAATAAACAAAGAGGATGTCATGTAATGGAAATAGCAGTGTTCAGTTGTACATGCCATTGCTCCCAAATTTTCATCCCGAATATTTATCAATTGTGTTTGCAAATTGTGTTGATTTGAATTGTGAAGTAATGGTACATGTAATCTACCAATTTTTCTTCGAGAGTAACTACCCTGGACTATTGCATTTGCACTTGATGTTAATTTCATTTGTGTAAATAAAATCAAACGCTTCAATATCAATGCATACTCACAGAGATAGAAGCATGCAATTGACAGTGAGCCTTGAGGGAAATGACGGCGTAGATGGCAGACAGCTCACTGAATCATAATCCACCCCATGTACTGATCACAAGGGAGTTATAAAATAAATATTAAAATTAAATTTACTTTATTTTCTGATTTATAACATTTAATGTTTGAAATGATTGCGTATATTTACAATATACATACATAAATGTCGTATGTGCATTATTTTCACGCTGCTGTTATATTGCATTCTATACCAATCTCTATAACGCAGTAGTTTTCTTGCTTCTGGGCCAAACTAATGCAGTTTCAGTAATTAAGTAAAAAATTGGTTTGAGGACACTTTCCGATTAGAAGGTTTGGGTCAGTGCAAAAGTTTTTAAATTCAGGAGCACCATAGAACCTCCACTAAAGGACATGTGACCCCTGCCTATTCACTCTTGCTGTTGGAGTTATTTTAGCAGTGCAAGGTGAGGAAATACAAGGCAAGTGCTGAGGTTTTCTCTCTCTTAGGAACATTCATTCACTCTTCATTGAGCCATAAGCATTATTGCAGAACATGATCCTTGAGAATTATGTTAGAAAGAGTACTGTGCTAGAGGTTTGAGAAAAGAATCTGTTCGCGTGTATCACTCATTGGCGAGCTTACAATATATCCAATAAGTGAGTCAGCAGGTAAAAAAGGAATTTGCCAAAAATGATATTAAGAAATCAAAGAGGCTAATAGGGAAACATTTTGTGCTTCTATATGATAATTGACGATACATTCTGCAGGTTGCATTTTTACACACTATGATCTTGCCCTGCAGGTCACGAGGGCAGGTAAAATTTCACAGAATTTATTATCCCACTGCAATCTACAAGTCTGTAAGTTTCATCAAGATCAAGGAGAGACACTTCATTCATGTTCTTTGCCAGATACTAATCTTTATATCTATGCCCAAAAGATAACATCTAATCATGTACAAAGGCACACATAGGTGAGACCCACAGACCCATGAAGATATGCCCGAAGGATCCTAAGTGGGCCACTGTCCATGAGGTAATAGAGAATAGGGTACCTCCTGTCTGGCACGTTCAAGAGGGTGTGCCAAACTTTGGACCAATCACGGCTCTCAGAGGAAGAACAGACTCTAGAAAAGGTGATGAAAATTATGATCTAGGCTACTGATGATGATCTTCTTTAACCTGAAGATGTTCACATATTGTCATCATATCAGCATGTGCGCAGTGAAAACCCAGAACTTCGTCAACCCTTCGTTCAAGCTCTGCAGAAACCTACGCCACAAAATGTCAGATATTTTCTTTTCTATCAACAGCTGACATCTTTTCTTGAATATGTCATAATTTTTGGTGACAGTAATAATATTCAACAATTTCTCCATTAACCTCAATACCCAAATATACTCAACCAGTGAAACTTATCGGTGGGGTGACTCCAATAAAATGTCATTTCAAACCTCAATAGACAATATCTCATTCCACAGGTGTTCGTCAGTACTTTCCTGCAGCTCGATTCTGTAAATGTCATACCTGTGCTTCGCGTGGTTCGAACCACAGTGGAGTTCTCACGCCTCTCACCGTGAAAGACGTTCAAGCGATCCTGTAAGCCTGTGTCGTGAGATGTTTGACGGATTGCGAACGATCACTTCAGTTTCTTATGTTGGTAGCTGTGCGGACGCGAGGAACGAATCAGAATCTCCGACACAAACTTACTTCAGCGGCCAACTGCAACTTCAGTTACCATAGAGAAACATATACAATGCCGTGGAATATTCACTCCCAAAGTAAATAATACTTCTTTACTCAATTTTGAGTGAGGTCTTTTCTTTTAAAAGTGCCTATTAATGATAAGTTACGGTTGCTTAATTAGTTAATAGCTATAAACTGTATATTACCTCTTTTATATGTTGTCAAGTGCTGCGTATCAAAGTCAGTTATCACGTAGCGGGCTCGTAATTGCACAATTAGCTCTAATTTCCTCATGATATGGAGCTAATGCTTACGCGGAATGAGAACAAGTGTTATTTTATTATTTAATAATGGTTCACTCTCGTATGTGTTTGAGCTGTTCTCATCATTTCAGTACATAATTTTAAATGCGCTGTGGTGCGTATACATATATGTCTGATTGTGCAAGCACATGCCACTATTCACGATTTATACTGATGAAAATGTTTCTGGCGCGAATACGAGTAGATTATTAACAGTTTCTGCTAGAGGACGAGATGTTTACATGTCTTAGTATTTCTATTATGTCAACAGAAAAACGAATCATGTTGGTCGTGTTACTGAACGGCAGCAATAATGCATGGAAGAGATGGAATAGATGATCAATGTTTATCTTAACGTACTAAAGTATGCCCCGGCAAGCCATCTAAACGTCTACGAATTAATCGCGGTGTGAACTCAGTGATCCATCGCCAATCTCGCGTCTCGAAGGGAATGTTGATATCGCGTATCTGACGTCGAAGTATGTGCATCTATTGCCTCCGTCGACATTGATGCTCATGCAAAATTAGCGGAGGTATGTAAAGAGCCTCCATTCTCGTTAATAAAAACAAATCGAAGGCTTGAACTTACGAAATAAATATTAAATAAATCTGTTAACATTCAATACCGCACAATACTTTTACCGTTGGTTCTACTCCAAATTATTATGAAAATTAAGTTGTCAGTATTTTAATTGTACATTCTAGAAGATGCACAAATATAAGATAATTGTCAAACCCTCAGCGCAAGGTTTAACTTCCCACCAACTTCAATCGCAATGAACGCCAATCAATTTAAATAGGACGCGAATGTAAATTTAACTTTATGCATTTCTTTTATTTGTTTTTAATACATATTACTTATGCGAAGTGACAATATGAAATAGCCACCATCGTAATTAATGAATAATGTGCTATTAATTATCAATCACAGCGTAAATTCATAATGAAAAATTAGAGCGCATTGCCGCGACGAAGCTACCACGGGCCCTCTTGGGCGTGAATACTTTCACGGACGCGGCTGTGAGAGTGACGTCACTAAAAAGTTTCAGAATCGCTCCAGCGTCAAAGCCGTGAATACATTGACGAAATCCGCTTGTGACGGCCATATCACATTTACAGAATCGAGCTGCTGATGCTAGAAACACCTAGCCCACATTCATCATCTTATGTAATGAATTCATTACCCAAAAAACAAATTGCTTCCAATCAGCTTTGCTCCTCCACCACATTTTTAAATAGATATTTGCACAGATACAGATGTTATAATTGGGATCCTGGGCCTTCAAATTCAAGCAGTAAAATGCCAACTTACTCAAAATGAAAGATTTTTCTCATACACAAAAATATAATTTGTATCTATTTGATAAGTTTGAAAGGAAACTTACATTCACAAGAGGAGCTCTGATCATTGTCATAGCCAAAACCTAAGTCAATTTGAGTAGCAACTTTTGATTAAAAGTGATGGGCATAAATATGAAGCTATGTGCTTTTGAAGCAAAACCTCAGCCTTAATTGAGTCATAATTAAACCTCAGCAAAACAGCTTCCACAATTGTTTAGCTGCAAGGGAGTCTCTCATTCCATGTTTTTGATGGAGAAATAAGCTATGAGCCTATATTCCGGAAGAGTAATTAAAACTATATGGCTTGGCACATCTAAGCTCGACGAAGAATTCTCAAGTACACTACCCTCACCCGGCTGCCTAAGAAATAGTGCCTCACTTTCTGCAGCATCTCAGAACTCCTAATAGTGACAGATTTGAGCAGAGCAAATTCTAAGTGATCTAAGTGAAAGCCAAAGCTGCTGCTACGTCACCTGAATCTGTTCACATTCGGCAGAAGGCCATGGACTCGAGGCAAGTGAGCAGGTGAGCAAAGCCACACTAAACTAACTCATTTGATTCCACCACAAGCTACTGTCAGCGTCAAAATTATGTGCCAATAAATGCGTAGGGTTCTTTAAAAAATTGATTGATTTTGCATTAGCGATTAAATGAATGCTGATATTTGAAAAAATTTACTCAACTGTACAGGTTTTCCATTCATTGCTTATGGATTATGATTAGAGCCCTGCTAAGCACCTCCCAAACTCATCAACTTTCACTTACTATCGGCGTCAAAATGATGTGCTGCTGTACTTTGCAAATTTATATCTGGACTTCAGTGCATGCCACAATAATGAATAATACGTCATTTTGAAGGAAATTTTATTCTCAATACTGATTTATTTTTTGTTCACTGAAAAATTAAAAAATCAAGACACGCAAGTGCAATAAATGACTCCGCACACCATAATATTAGCCGTTTTGTCAATTTCATGAACTTCGTAACTCAACCTAGGGAAAACCACTAAGTCTACAACATCCATCTTCCACAATAAGTCGCAAACATTAATGTAGATTAATAAAATGGCTCTAGCGTATTTTTAGAACGCATATTTTGTTGTAAAATAACGAAAATGTTTAAACTCTATCTAGTCCTATATTTTACCACGAAAGAAAAAATAAAATTGATGGAAGCACTTCTTAATTTATTTGCAATTTTTCTATGATCCGAAAATACATGATTTTATTTAGTGTAGATTATATATGGACATTAAAAAAATATGCCGGAACGAACGAATGCTGCGTTGCCACGTCTTGCGTGCGAAACTTTGCTTCCTGGTGACCGGTACTAGCCCCACTCAGCCCCGTTTGGCAACATGACATTGATGAAAGTTATTAACATTCACAAATATAAATATTTTTATAGATTATAGATCATAGAAAAATTGCAAATAAATTAGGAAGTGTTTCCATCAATTTAATTTTTTTTTCGGGGTAAAATATAGGACTAGATAGAGTTTAAACATTTTCGTTATTTTACAACAAAATATGCGTTCTAAAAATACGCAAGAGCCATTTTATTAATCTACATTAATGTTTGCGACTTATTGTGGAAGATGGATGTTGTAGACTTAGTAGTGTCCCCTAGGTTGAGTTACCAAGTTCATGAAATTGACAAAATGGCTAATATTATAGTACGCGGAGTCATTTATTGCACTTGCGTGTCTTGATTTTTTAATTTTTCAGTGAACAAAAAATAAATCAGTATTGAGAATAAAATTTCCTTCAAAATGACTTATTATTCATTATTGTGGCATGCACTGAAGTCCAGATATAAATTTGCAAAGTACAGCAGCACATCATTTTGACGCCGATAGTAAGTGAAAGTTAATGAGTTTAAGAGGTGCTTAGCAGGGCTCTAATCATAATCCATAAGCAATGAATGGAAAACCTGTACAGTTGAGTCAATTTTTTCAAATATCAGCATTCATTTAATAGCTAATGCAAAATCAATCAGTTTTTTAAAGAACCTTACGCATTCTAATTTGTTCCAAATTCCTATTACGCAGCAATACCTGGCATGGAGGTATCAATTAAAAATTTTAGTTTACACGTATTTACATGATAGATGAAAAGCTTGAAAAAAAACTAGATAATGCAAAAATAAATCCAATGAGTAAAAATACTAGGCTAGCATAGAACTGCTCACACCTCTTAAACCCAAACTTCCTAAACCTTCACGTCAGTCTTTTTTGTTTCTATCAAGGCACAATGGGTGCTTTCTACCTTAAAAATTACAAGCTCACATGTGCCATGAAAACAGAGTAATTAAAAGCCCCCAAAACTTGGCTCCAAAAAATGTATACATAAATACTCTGTAATACTTCCTTAAATTATAGCAGCATTGAAATTGTTAGGTTAGTTCACACCAGTTGTGAAAAAATTAACCATTACATTATCATGCCATCATTAGGAAAGAACTCCCAGTATTAATATAACCATTAACCAGCTACTTTTAGTACTAAATGATAGTCATACATGAAAAATTTCATTAATGCACTACTACCTAATCATTAATACTTTACTGATTCATCAAAATGCAATGGTGAAAAATACAGTGACAGAAGATAAAAAGTACCACCCTGTGCTCAAAACAATCATTCCTTATCCTGAGAAAGAAGATTAGAAAGAATATGAATCAGAAAAGAGAGAGTAAGAAAGAATTAGATGTATCCAAACACAAAAAAATCTTACTTAAGTCCTGCCAGCCAAAAGTTCCTCTTTCACTTAAAACACATGTATTTTTTTCATAAAATGGCCTACACACTTTTTCTTATCCCTCTCACCTGTAAGAGCAGTGGCCTGCGATGCTGCAGATGTGCAGCCGCAGATGGCACAGCCACCCCAGGCCCACCCACCCCCACTCCGCCACCACCACCGACTCCGCCGCTCGACGAATGAATTATGCCCATGGAGGGTGGAGGCTGAGCTTGGTGGTGGGGCAGGACAATGCCCATGGGCGAGGGGAGGGGCAAGGTGGCGTGGAGAGGGGGGTGGGGTGGGCCCAAGTGCGAGGTGGGCATCTGCGATATGGACGGTGGGACGGGCGATTGGATGGAGGGGGCCCTCGGAGGGCCGAGAGGCAGGCCAACAACGCCCATTCGCAGTCCCATGGCTGCCGCTGACCCAATCTGCAGAGGGCATGCGAGAGAGCACCACAAAACAATGAGGTGCAGCAAAAATGGGGGCCAGCGGAGAACAAAAACTTCCATGAGCAAACGGTGAAATATTTGTCAACTCATTTTTCAGCAATGGTATGGTATGAAAACCAATGAACACCTGAAGGTGGTCATCTGCAGCCTTTTTTTTTTCTACATATCGTATATCTATCTACAAGTGACATTAAAACTTTCATCGGTTTTAATGTCTCACTATTAATAAAGACGAAATCGTAATTCAGTAATGCACCTAGTGAAGCACTCATTAGTTATAATCACTGAAATGCATTATACTTTACAAAATAATTATATGATAAATTATCACGACATAGGATGTCAATTTTCAGATAATGAATTGCTCAGCACCAGAAATATTCAACATTTATTATTATGAGTAGACACAGCCAATAAATCAAACCAAGCAATGTGACAGCATTCAATGCTCCAAACAACCCTATATCATCTCGTCATCAAATGATTATTTACATAACTAAGGGGAGAAAGATCACATTTAACAAATTAAAATACTAATTCCGCTAAATATTCTGATGGTAAATGTCTTACATTAGATTGACTCATCATGAGCACCCACTCCCCGATTAACGCTGTGCGGATTAGAGGTGCTTTTAATTTGAGACCCAGTTCCAGTTTTATGCTCTGTAGTTCTGCATTTACATTCTTGAAAATTACACAATGTGTAGTGATCACTAGCACCCTATACCTTCAGAAATGTGTGGTTACACATTAATTTTGATTCTGAATTAAAAATCTCTGATTTAAAACCTTTAAAACTGAATATTGTTAAAAATACATCGCATGAAAGAAATAATGAACCCTTTCACTAAGTTATGTGCCTCACTACAATTAATTATATACAGTGCTCAATCATGAGTTTTAATGTCCTATTTTCTTCATTAATACAGAGAATGAGAGATACTAGGCAACCTGGCAAGGAATACAATTCCACATGGTGTGACTTTAGAAGTCTTGCATAATCATGATGCAGGACAATACGACGATGACAGTGATGCTTCCCCATTGTCCAAGCTTCATTAAATATTGGTCGAAGACTTATTTCTTTCCATCCTCCGTACTGTTTCATTTTTTAATTTAAAAATTACTCTCAATCAAAGAATATAGAATAAGTCATACATGTAAATATCGTCGAGTCAAGTTGTCCCTCACCCAAGTTTTGTAGTGTATTTGTGACTGACAGCGTACTATGATATTTTATGTTTTATTAATGGATTTAAGTTTAGTTTTCTTTGTTGTGCTATTTTTTAAAGCATTTAAAAATACCATTTAAATGTTAGATAAAGACTTGAAGTTCAAAATTATTGCAATATGATCATATGCATGAAAATATATGTGTATCAAAATAACGGTTGAGGAAAGCCAATAGCTCAATGACTGTTATTATTTAATCATATTTTTTGCAAATGGTGTAACTAATTTAATACAAGCAATATATAAAATTTTAATCATTTGTGAAGCAATTTTAACAGCAAATATTATTTACAAAAGAGAATTTGAAACTTCTACAGTCTGAAACTTGAGCACGAATTGTTTCAGGGACAAATTAAGCTCCATCACATTAGCCTTATGAAACTTGATGACTCGACTGGAACTGTTTCAATTAGCACTAATCAAGGAACTATCACAACTAAAAGAGCGTTAATCGGGGAGTGTTAATCATTGGTGTACAGAAAACAATTTCTCAAATTTGTCATGAAGTTCCTCTCCATTACAAATCATACTTTTACATAGTCTTCCCCTACTTCCCCCAGAATAAAAAGTGTATACTTTGCATTCTGAAAGCCTCAACTTCCTAGTAAGAAAAAATAACTAATATTGCAATAAAACAATAACAATCAATAAAATTTATGAATTCCCTTCAAAGCTTAATCAGATGAAGTAGAAATATATTTAACCATGAATCTATGGGATTCATGGATTTTAAGCTGAAAGAAAATTTTATGGAGCACTAATTCTAACTAATGGATCAACTATGTCAGAACAATAAAATAAATGTGTTCCATTATTCTGATGAGACTACATTTAATAAGTGCACACAGTACTATGAGGAATGGTGCAAAATGAATAACTACAGAAAACTGAGCTTCACTAGCAACTCAAAACATAATTACAAAAATAAATAGAATATAGAGTGACTTTGAGACTTGATGCAAAACTGTGGCAAAGCAAGTGGGAGTGTGACATTTCAAAGTCTTTCAGCCACAATAATCACTAGATATCCAACTTGGAACCTAAGGGACACTTCAAAAAAGGAAACTACCACTTTCAGCTTATCATCTTCTATTAATAAATACCTCATAACATATACTTAGTCCCAGATTGACATCAAGGACATACGCTGATATGTGACACTGATAATAACCATTAAAAATTGGTACATAATTTTTAATTCATTCTTAAATATAAGCATAGTAAAGTCGTAAATTGTGTTAGTTACACCTTTTACAACTCAAGAACGGCAGTAGCAATTTCAATAATACTTCATTTTTTTTATTCATCTCAGCGCCGAATAGCAGAAAAGTAAAATTTGGTAAAATTTCATGGAAAAAATTTATCTTGACATTAGCGACATTTATTTAAGAGTTGTCAACACTACAACAGATGTCAAATCGATCAAAACTATTAGTTAAATGATTTGTTTTGTTTTTACGAATTTAGTGACTGAGCTTGGAAACAATGTTACAACATTTTCATAGATTGAGAATTCAAATAACGTAATTTTTAGCTAAGCCTAGCTCGAGTTGACATGCCACTACCATGTTTGTAAACCATTCTCCAAGCAATGGTAGACTATGAGTAATGCAATAGAACCCATGTTCTACTTATGATTAGGGACATGCAAAAGTCGAAAATGCGATAATGCTATTTATAACGCGAGTTCTGGGGTTTTCCCACAAATACGCGAATTCTGTGTTAATCGCAATTTTCTTCAATTCAAGGTTGATTTTCACCAACTCAGACAGATTTTCATAATTTTTTTCTTCTGCTCATGCTTCTCCCACGAAATTGTTTTTCGAGGCGTATAATTGACCCTTTCGCGCCGGGCTCCTTCACGGGAAGTTGCTTTTGGCTGTACGAAGGCTTTGAGCATTTCTTTTTCGCCCTGTACGGAGTTGTTTCTCGGCAAGGAATCGTCCAGGTAGTCGCTCCCTCCACTTTTCTAGCGGGGTGCCGGACCCTTTCCTCGGCAACTGGGCAAATATAATCCTCGACCCTTTTCCCGAAGGCAGCCCATCACGGCGTAATTTTGCGGTCAGTTTATTGTTACTAGTTCGATTTTAATTTTTTTAAATTGTTACTATTGCATAAAATGTCAGTTCATTAATGTATACCTTTCATATTATACTTTTAAACGAAGTTCTACGGTTATTTTTAGGGTTTTCAGCAAAAGGGCATTAGATCATAGACCAAAAAATACTTAAAAGGGAATGAAATCTTTCAATGTTCCTAGCATACTTCTAGGTATTTACGATTTATGATATTAACATATTTTATATCCATAGTAATGCTGAACACGTAGAGAACAAGTGCAAAACTAACGAAAGCTCTAAGGAACCATCGAAAGGCACTTCAAGAAAAAAATACTGGCTGTATAATTCCAAGAAAAAATGTAATTCCACCGAAACATCATTTGAAAGACAATCCTTGCAGGATTAGGAAAGGGAATGCGTACAGAAAATTTACGGTTAAATTTGAATACACGTCAAGAAATTTTTGAAAAGAAAGTGAGTTATTCCGAGAAGAGTGAGGTTATTTTCTTCCACAAATTTAAGTAGGAGGCTACTTGCACCAATCTACTCTTAGATGTGCCAGTTGGAGGGTAATAAGTTTTTCCAAGAAAACATTAATGCGCTAATGTGTCCCGAAGTAAGCCTGTGAGGTGTACAGGGCCGACCACCTAAATGTAACCTGACCAGAGAACCAAGGTATGAGAGTAATTACCTGGGTAGAGCAGTGCTCTTTCCTGCAATGGTATGGAATGCTTCTCACAACATGTGTCTACGTAAAACATTCCTTATTTGTACATTAAATTTACGAATTTTTAGGATATGCATTAATTAATATTTATAGCGAAATTAATTTATAATACCTTTGTATTCAAAGGTTGATGAGAGGTTATTAAAAATAGTCGCTGTAATTTCGGCTCACGAAAAAGAACTGAGAGAATCATATTTTATTATATTACGAGGGCTATTTTACATAGTAGTTAAATCAGATATTTTATCGAATTTCATCGCAAATGTACACTTAAAATGTGGCAAACAGAGTAACGTATATCTTTAGATGTAAATCATTACAATATCACTCCTATAAATTTGCTAGTAAGTTTTAAAAATAACAACTAAACATCTAACCTTAGCGTCTCCAAAATTTGTTCTAGGTGATGATAAACTCCGTTAATATGAACGCTAGAGTTCCGTTTAAAATTTGGAACCGATCAGCAAAACATCCAGAATGTAATTCTTGGCATTGATTTTTAAAAAATGCAACATTTACGTTTTTAGTTATTCCACCTTATAAACAAATAAGTGACCATGAGCACCTTCCTTGAGTGGGTCACTAAGTGCCGGAATGGGCCGAGATAATCCCCATGCGGACAATAGGAAAGGGTCAGACCTCTCGCACCGAGGGACCCTAATGGCGGTTGGGACCCACTTGGCATGCTTGACCGCGAAACCGTGAAAACCCGGCCTTCATCCTTTAGCATCGGAAAATTCAGGCCGTGAAATCACGCCCTGCGTAGGGAAAAGGTCAAACTACATTGTTCTGATAAACCCAAGATTTTGATAGCTTTCTTAGCTAATTTTCAACAATATATGGTAGGTTGACGGTACCGCTCAATTGAAATCGATGATCGTAAAAGAGTCATCAGCGAGAAATCACAGAGTAATATTTTCACCTTTAGTATAAAATTGTAAGCGGCTCTGCCTTAAAAATATTCCCAGAGAGGATGAAACATTAATAACGAAAGAAAACTAGTAACTGATCTGATATATTCATAATGAACGTAAATAAACTCATATGAAAACAATATGCGCAAGAGAGTTTTTAAAAAATGCCTTTCTTGAGGAAAGATGACATCAAAGGCCACTTTCAGATGTGATGACTTTTCGCTGGCTGCCATGATATCCAGAGAGATGTCTCGTTCGAAAGTGGCCTGAATTTCACGGCACCATGCAGTAAACGGCGTCCAGCGCATCTGAAAATAGCCTTAAGGTGTGTGTATTTCACGCCATATGCGGTGCACCACCGGGCAGGATTGAAATGGGCGCCTTGGTGACCATCAACAAAGCCATGCCACCAACTGCACGATTTGACTCTTGAAGACATCCACTGAGACCTATGGTTATTTGAAAGCACGGCAATGTGCCACTGACAACGGCCAGAGTGAAGCCGGCTCATCTGAAAGAGGCAAAAATCGGCGGTACGTCATCTATGCCGTGAAATACACACGGTTCTACATAGAGGCAGCTACAAGCTGAAACGATTTTTTGCCGTTCCCAGCACGGCACCGTGAAATTCAGGCCACTTTCTGACGAGACGACTCTCTTGATTTCACCACGCTGTGCCGAGGACGGCAGCCCGTGGAAATCCATCGCATCAGAAAGTGTCCCATGTAGTGAAAAAATTCATGATTTCCACAAAGAAACACATTTGAGGAAATAAGGCGACTTGTTTGTCAGGAGGATGTTTAAACCGTGTTCACACAATGTCTACAAAGTAGCCAAAATGCCAAGGGAATCTGCTGGTTGACTTAATCAAATTACTGGAGGGTTCAAACTATCCTAATGCACACACATAAAATGGAGAGTTAACCCTTTGCTACTAATGACGAAAATATGAGGCAGGACGTTTCTTGATCTGGGAGAAGAATGCCGAAAATTTTCATCTGAGATTTTCTTACGCAGGCAGACAAATGCCGAAAATGCACATTTCCTTGCTCTCCTCCTTTTATGACATTCGTGGGTTTGCGAAGTCTTAGTTTCGGGACCCAACGCAGAGGAACACAGGCCATACCACCGAAATCCAGGAGCTTGTACCCAGACCCTTCGTCTTACCCCTCTTTGTGGCAAGTGACCACATTCATTTAATTTGTAAAATAAATATTTGCTTCATTCTCAGAAAATATAAACTTAGAATTGAATTCTTTTTCTTTTGAGCAGTGTTCACCATTTTTGCATAAAATTTTACCATAAATATTAACTTATACCTCGATTTCAATATAAAAATCAACATCGAAATCATTAATGCATTAAATCAGTTAATACTGACAGTAGAGCTTTGTTCTAAAATTTGAAAATTCTCAGACTAAAATGAGGAATTAAATTGGAAGCCTGCACTTTATGTGCAAGCAACAATTATCCATATAGCTTATTCACATAAAGAAAGCATGAGTTGACAGCGAACCAATGCCGATGGTAGGGTTATAAACCGCAAAAGGAGGAAGCCCCACAACCCTTGGAGTCTGAGATATTGTGGAGTCGCAACTATGAAGGATCAAAAAAGGTTGGTGTTGAGTGTGTATTATTATCCACAAGACCCTTCTTAACAAATATCTAACATAAATGCTCCATACAGAGGGGACTGAAGAGCCTATTACGGCTCAGTCCAGCAGTCATGCTAAGGAGAGAATTCCACTGTTTTGCAAGGGTTAAGGAAGTTAAAAATGAGCCTCGAGAATATTCATAAGTCCTTTTTTTTCGATAAAACCACTTATTACATATGCAAAACCTCTAAAGCAGCTGCTGTGAAGTCAATACTAATGCAGATGGCTTAAAAGGCATCAACCAAACTTAGTTCTCTTATGGTAGAAGACCTAAGCAGAAAAATAGGTACATATTTGAAAAGATGTTTTTTATCCCCAAGAAGTTCCAACTGCAGACGTGAACCCTGACTTAAAAACAAAAAAATTCATGGCCTCGGATCAATGGAGACACATAAGTTGATGTTGGGTTTGGGAGAATTACGGAAATTACTACAAAAGCAAAATTCCCGGAGTTCAGTGGATATAATTAAAGCAACCCAGGAGCTCAAATGTCTGAGACATCGTTTGCATCTAAGCGCCTTTAAGCAATTTGGACCCCCTCGGCAAACGTGAACTGAAAAAGATTTCTCTCCTGCTATAGCACTGTGTTAACAGATAAGAGAACAAATGTAAAAGATGACAACTTGATCACAATAGCAATATTTGAAATTACAGACATTTAAAAGTAATTTCTCTCTATGAAAGCTAAATATATGGATACGCAAAGGATAAAATATGTAAAATAGGTGAATTCAGTCAATACTACATGTATATTATTGCTTAAATTATCCCCAGTCAATAATATCCTAAACTTAGGGCAATGAGTGAGCCTCTGAAAGCATGGCTCTCAATCAGCATCAATTATTTTGCCGTTAAAATAACACCAATTTCAGGGTAAAATAACATCGCTTTTGTAAAAATATATCACCACTTTTGGCTATAAAATAACCCCACCTTTTGCATGTCCCTTCTTATGATTAATTATAAGTGGCATGTTCACGTGTTGGTAAACCATCTGCTTTATTTGTTCTTGCGCCTGATGACATAACAAAAACTGATGAAGACTCAAGAGAATAAACCAAAACGAGTATATAGATTGAATAGAGAAAAAATGTTTCTGACAAGCTATTTTAACACCTATTTTTGTAGTAATGATTTTTTCATTATTTTATAATAAGAAGTCAAATATGATTAAAATCAGCACAGCAATTCTTGATTTATCAATGGTGAAACTAAACGGATCATTGATTGTTAAGCGGTATGAAGTTTGAGGGGTGAGCTAGTTTTTTTTTCAAATTTTTACCATCCATTTTTATTTATTTATTTGTCAATGGGTTGCTTTTCACATACACTTATCCTACTTCACCGAAAAAATTAGTTTTAGTAGACTTAGTCTAAAAGTAAATTCCCTATCAGAAGAACAAGCATTGAGGTGACACTATGACAGAATGAAAATGAGGGCTTAATGCCAAACTAATATACACAGTGGAACCTCAATCTATCGTTCCGGCATTTATCGTTCCTCTTTCCTGGTCCCAAATAAAGTTTGATACCGGCAATATTTTCCCACATCCATCGTTTGGCAAAAATGAAACCAAGTACAGTGAAACCTCTATTTTACACTTTTGTATGGACCACTTACAAAAAGTGCAAAATTGAGTAAATTGTAAAATAGAGTATCATTATTTAAAGGCGGTATTGTTTGGGACCTGATAAAAACTGTGCAAAATCAGGGAAAATGTATAATGGCGGAATGTAAAATCGAGGTTTCACTGCATATACAATGTGTCATTTAAGGCAATATATGATGGAGAATTTGCATTCTAGTGAAAATGGATTTCCTAGCAGTTGAGCTTCTTGGCAGTTGGTACAGTATTTTTTCCAAAAACAGAATATCAGGTCACAATTTACGAGTTATGCTATGTATCTCCATTGTCAGAGTTGCTGACAAAGGGATATCTTCTCAGCACATTTTGTTACTCCCGACAAGAAATTTGAATTCATCTGCCTATCCGGCCCTTGGCAAGTTAAAAATGAGTGGGTAAGTTCTCTTCCCTTAAGGAGAAAAAATTTAACGGCGCAGTCATACAACCGTGCTTCACCCCGGGCAGTCGGTTCCTGATATTGTATAGCGTCAGTTCCAAACTTCACATCAATAGTAGTGGTTGTGCACTTTCCACGGTGGGTCCACTTCAAACCAGCGAGTGTTTTCAGAGTGGATTAAGTGAACTCAGGAGTAGAAAATAATCCAAGAAGCTGGAGGGAAAAGTGAGTGGATATTGCATAACACCTTGCATGCAGTTGAACACAGCCCAAAGGAATTAAAGATTTTGTTGCACTCAGGCATGTTTATGCTGTGATCAGCTTTATTTGAACAAGAGACAAATGGGAGGTGAAGGAATCGGGGAAAAGAAGAAGCAGAGATGTAGGGAATAAAGATTGAATGAGTCCCTCAAGATCAGTCAGGTGCTCACCTGTGTATACAGTTTGCTGGAGTAAATGGAGCAGTGAGAATTACAGTAAATTGACATTACAGTAGACTCTCATTGATACGAACAACGTTACTACGAAGTTCTTCTTATTGCAAAGCAATTCGTTTGTCCCAATTAAAAGGCCTATCCAATCTATAGTCAAAGAAACGTTATTACGAATTTACACTCCTCAGACCCAGTCCCGGCGTTTACAAAATGAACTTTATTACGAAGTTCCACAACAGCATTTAGGTGGTTATACAGTATGCTTCGTTATCATCATTAATCTACGTTTAAGTTCTCTTCTTGTACTGTGCCCTAGAGCGTCAATTTTGGACTTTTCACCGTTTCCCCCATTATTTCTTCTCACGGATAGCAATTTTTTTCGGCTCCGGCTACAATGCAAGCTAGATCAGTTCGTCACAATCGTGAGTTAACACACAATTGTGATTTAGTGTTGCATTCTGCAGGATAACCACTCTACTCAAGCCTTGTATCGGTTTATCAACTTACGAGCGAAGTCTCGGAACACATCTTCCTCATATATCAAGGACTTGCACATAATTTAATCGCGTATAATATACACTTGACTCTGAAGATTATAAGTGCGGGAGATTGAAGACACAAGAAATTCTGATAAAGTATGTTTTATTTTCTTTCAATTATTCCTAAAAGAAACATTCATATGAATTTCATAATTACAAACCTCTGGTTTTTCGGTCCCAAGAACTTCATAATAACGAGTCTACCGTATCAATTTGTGAACAGGTGAAGAGAGGTCTCCATAAGTTCTTGAAGCTATCTAAAATATCAGTCTACGTAAATAATTAAAAATATATCATTTTATTTACGTAAATTATGACACAATATGAACTTTAGATGTTATTTATTTACAATTTGCATGTTTCCCCCACAGTTTTTAAATCAGACAGAAATCCACCGCAGCAGTGTAAATGCAAAGACAGTAGACAATTTTCCAGAATTCATTGTTTTCGCCCATCCCCATAAAAAAACGATGGATCCAGGTTCCACTGTTTTACTAATATGCTTGCACTCAGAAAATTTTTTGTCTAAGCGTCAATTGTTGCATTATGATTACATCAATACTGCTTGGAGGGACAAAATGGTTAATACATGCATAAAATCTATTAAAAGAAAGCTATAAGTCTGAATACGAGTTGACTTTTCATATCTACTTATTGCCATTAAAGATGTAGTATCCAGCAGTAGTTTCTATGAGCCCTACTTCTTTTAACCACCAAATTGAACATTCACTCTAATTACTTTTGCATTTCTGCTAGAATTAGCCTTGAAATCTTTATGACAAATCTTAAATACTAACAATTTCTGTATGTTGTGGAGTACCACATGCTCCTCTCACCAACATTAAATAATAAGGTACACATCACACACAAACTGGGAGCTTAAATGAGGGCTTCATTACTAATTTTCAACCAGGTATGAACTGAAAAAGAATGAAAACTGGCAGAGGTAGGCATTGCCTTCTCAATTCTCATAGGATATTTGGAGGCTATTATGTTGCTTTTGTGGGGGATATACTGAGTTTTCTCCATGCCTCGACGGGGTTTTCAAATATGTACCTTGGTATCCTCATGGAGGATTAGAGGGCTTATTGAAGGGGTTGAGTTCCCTATCGGATTTTGCCTCTCAGGGGTTTATGGCTCAGTTTACAGCATCTGCCATAAAACTCTCAATAATTTCCATAGAAAATGAGAAGCCAAAGACAATAAGCACGGTGATAAAATGCAGATATACCATGAATGTTTACATTCATTAGGCTTTTTAAATCACCTACTCTGATTGAAGCAAAAACGAAAGGGAAGCCTAAGAGCTAACAACAGTTTATTCATATTAGTACCAAGTGGACAACAAAATACACCTAACAATAAAAAGGGAGAACCGACCCATCCTTAAATGTAAGAATTAGTGAATATATCTTGTTGAGTATGCAGACATGAATTCATCAACTCCTATTATACTACAACAACCAGTTTTTCATTAGGCTCAGTGACTAATAGAAATGTTTCAATGAAATCATCTCAAGCTCCTGACAACTCCAAAAGTGTAGGATAATTATTTATGCCTCTAAATGAGAAAGAGACTTCACAAATGCTGTAGTGGGGATGTGGAGTGTAATGACAATGCTATGGGATGCTTTTTCGTTTTCTCCAAAGGCCCTGGGGATTGTGAAATAAATTCAAGTAGTAGTAAATAAGTGAAGTACTGCCAAGTTGATGCAACCCCAGCCCAGACTACCCAGCTCGGACAGCAACAAAATGCCAACTTGCCCCTCAAAAGCAGCAACACTAATCACGTTCCACAACTTTCACCTACTTGCTAAGCCTCTGGAGTTTTTCCCTGACCATTATCTATTTCCCAGACATTTCCAAGGCTTTCAGTCCCAAATTTATTTCCCAGACCGTTATGAACCCTACCAGGAGAGTGAAGGTTTGGATTTGGCCTCCTTCAATAGATAGTGCCTCTGAGGAGGCCGTAAAACTTCTGGGAACATCATTAAGGATAGTAGGCTCTTTGTCACCTCTAACAGGAGTAACTTCCTTCAGACTTCAGAAGGGGAAAAGAGAAATTTATGTAAGAAGGGGTGGGTCTATTCAGTTCTTTGATCATTGATTCCACCAGTTTTTGAGCTTAAAACTGGAATTGGAACCAAAACCAAAAAGAAATCGTACCGAAATGCATTGCGGAAAAACAAATTTGAAAACTATCATAGAGAATAATTTGCATTATATACTTTAACTAGAGAGATCCTTTGGAAACAATCATTGATGTGACAAAATGTCATGTTATTTTAGGTAGCTTCCATAATACCCTGATAAAAATCGATAATAGTTTTGGCTCATTGAGCATTGAAAACCACACACCTGATTGAGAAACGGAACAGAGAACTGGGACCAACAATAATTGTCAAAAAAATGGACCAGAATACGAACCAACAAAAAGGGGGTACAAACAAATCCTTAAATGCAAGAATTAGACAATTTCTATTGTCAAGTTTGCAGAACTCATAATTACCTATTAAACTAAAATTATCACGTTTTTCATTAGATTCAAAGCTTAAACTTAATAATTTTAGGAGCCTAAAAAATGTATTTAATACACAAGTATAAAACTTGGTAGGTTTCTCCAAGAGCACCATAATTTACATGAAAAAATAGCACACACAGCTCGATCATACATCTATGAGCTATGCCTATAATTAAAAAAACATTTAGTTCAAATTCACAGTTATGGAATATTAACCTGAAAATGAAATGTGTGCAGAGGAAAAATACCAAAATCGGCCAATTTGACGTCTATTTGTATGCATAGAATTAATGTGTTGTGGAATATTTTCCTCAATTCTTTCAAGTCAGCCAGACAGAGCAATGATTTTGATATAACTTTTAATTTCTTTTTAATAGCTGTATCAAAAAATAACATGGCTACATTCCTGAGTTTTGGCTGAGAACACTTCATGATGCACTCAGCCAATGGTTCATGCTTCTTAAGCAATGTACATGTAGAGAAGAGAGACTCCTATAAAATATTATGAAGATGATCATCAAGTGTGAACTTTGGGATACTTAACATTAGGAAATGTGTAACATTCACTTAGTCAATCCTATAAGGAGGAATTCATCTCAAATCATTTCCATAAAGAAAACTTAAAGGACTCTGTGATACGAATACAACCTGCAAAACAAAGACCTAAATGGCTATCATGGGAAAATTCTAATTACCTAATTTAAGTACAGGAAAGCTGGCAGGATTTACTCAATTCAAATGAAGATACCCCAGCATGCAAATAATTACCTCAACGAGCACAGGAATAATACTAATATCAGATCAATAAATAATCCAATACAACAACTTAAAGTCTACCACCTTGATGTTTCAAATAAAACATTCCACAAGAGAAGGAAGAACTCATATGAAAAATTAATTTTGAGCAACAATTATAATTGATACAGGTATTAATGAAAAAGCATGCCCAGCATCCAAAAAAACAACCTTTTCACACGGAGGTAAACAGAATAAAACAAGAAACTGCACATATCCTCATTAAATCTAATAAGAAAATATGGCTAAGAGTATAAGACAATCAATAATGAGAAGATTTGGAACCCTGCTATCCTTTATTTCCCAAATAAAAAAGTAAAAATTAGAATCAAAATTAAATTTTGGAGTTGGATTCTCCAAATACTTCTTCCATGGTTAGCTTATTCTAAGAAGCTAAACAGCAAAGAAATGATAATTTTCATAAATTCATGTATTTTTCTGCGGTGCTTCCAGATGTAACCTAATAGGCAACCAGTAACACTATGCTACATACTATACAGTAAAACAGTTTTGATTTTTTTTTGGCAGCCAGAAAGGGGAAATTAGGAAAGAGTAATGTAAAGGAAAATCAAATGAGAGACAATTTTGACGAACCAGAAAACCAGAATGTAAAGGTGTAAAGAGTGGGAAAAGGGTGAAGTCCAAGAACATAAAAAAGATGTTCCAGTGAATATTTATTTTGAATAAGAAACCTCCCAAAAATCAAGCCTTTATTTTTCAAGGGTTTAGTAGTGGGTTAACTAATTTGGAAGAAAAAATAATATCAATGATAATATTCGATTCGCACATATGGCACAACAAAAGAAAATTGATTTGATGCAAAAGAAATAAGAATTACTCCTCTCAAACTATCATTTTGTCACTCACAAGGTTCCAAAGTCTTAAAATAACCAAAAGAGCTTGAAAAGCTGAAGAGTATTTTTTATAAATTCTTGATAAATTACACACAGTTAAGTTGATATATGTGCAATTCCTATCATACCGAGTGATTAATTTTATTATACCAATGCAATTCATTCCAAAAAAAATCCATTCCATACCCACAAACATGCACTCATGGTAAGGAGAGTAGAAAATGAATTCTACACAAAGGGATCAAGGACCATCAATAATTTATCACTAACCTGCTGGCAAGGGCCAGGGTAAGGTGGGGGAGGTCCAGGATATGGGGGTGGTGGGGGAGGTGGTCCCAAGGTGCCCGGTGTGTGTCCCTGTGGTATTCCTTGCGTCATTGCACCAGGGATCATCATCCTTGTCACAGCAGAGACAACCTGAGGCTTGCCTCCTGGCCCAACAGTCACCATTCGAGGCCCTTCTCGGAGTAGCAGACCGCTGGTTGCACTAGTATTGCCAACCCCACCCTGCTGCACCAGACCCCCTTGGGTCAGCCTCATCTGAAGCCGTTGCTGCACTGTAATCAACGACAACCAAGTCTATTATTACCAAGTCTTTGAATCTCATTAGCAATAAAATTATTAATGTATGACTCGATTATATAAATATACTATATATTAACCCTAGATAAAATAAAACTCAACAGAGTATATATGTCAACTACAAGCAGTCACTCCAATTAGCCATTATGGCTGAGTACCCCATTCTAGATTTTATAACAAGAGTTTATTTTTCAATTATAAGAGAGTGACATAGAATTAGTCTGATATAAGAGCAGTTTCTGTCATGCTGAGTGAGTAATTTTATTACAGCTATGCAATTCATTCAAAAAATAGCATTAGCACATTAAATCATTGCACATCATTAATTTACAGCAAAAGTGCATTGCATCACAGGCATGCAACAACTTCAAGAATAACTTTAAAGAAACGAATGGCAGGAATTCAACATGCCCTCAGATTTCTCTTCTAATTTAATTATATTGAACAACATGGAAATTGAACACCAACCTTGTAAGTGGCCATGAATTCCAGGCCTCCCAATTTGCATTGGCATTTGGTGATGCTGGGAAGTGCCAGGCGTAGAACTTGGCGTTTGAGAGAAAGGTGACGTGCTTCCAGGAGAATGCTGAAAGTGACCACCCGCAACAGAGGAACCACCATCAGGGGAGACAATGCGTCCAGCTGGGGGTGTCCCAACCCCTCCCACGACCACAATGCCCGGCCTCCCCTGAATCTGGCCTGCACCCTGTGCCTGCTGCTGCTGCTGTTGGATGTGCTGCTGAGCCAATTGCTGCTGCTGGCCAAGCACGTGGGGAGGTGGGGGAGCAGGTGCATTGGCAGACAAGTGCTGCTGCTGCACTTGCAGCTGGTGCTGGATTTGCCTTTGGTGCTGGAGCAGCTGTTGCTGCTGCTGCTGTTGCTGCAGCTGATGCTGATTGGGTGTCACCAATGGCGGCGAAGACACAGGTGCAGCTGCATCACTCACCACCTCTGCAAGCTTGTCAGACCTGAGAAGGAGAACATCAAATCAGGGTACTAATACCAAACTAACATGACCTTGATTCTCTTCCTAGACTACATGACAGACTTCCTAGACAGATGTTGTTGATGCTAGAAGGTCATGACAATGGGAAGACAACAAGAAACTGCCGAATGAATTCGAAGGGCAAGAGCTAGGCAGTCGAAAATTGTTTTTCCTAGGATAACTTTTCCAGCATATGACTTCAAAGCCAAACAAGAATATTTTCAGATACACCCATGTCTCGTATAGCGCAATTTCGATTAGCGCAATTTCGACATAGCGCAAAGTCGTTCCTCGGGGAAACATTGCAACGCAGTGTAGCCTAATCAAAAATCTTAAACGCTCTCGTGATAAAACGTGAACTTGCGCTAGGCACACATGAAATTTCTATCATTTTACGCATATTAATATTATTGCTTGCCTCAAATCTTCTTTTTTGTTTATATATTAATCGAAATCCATTGCTGTGCAATGGCCAAAAGTATTACTCGTCATTAGGTCCAGATAGCCGGCCTACCAAAGTAATTTATCTCGTCTCCTTAACAGAATGAGTTAATTTAGATCATTAATTAAGCGTGGGGCTAGTGGAAATGAGTTTTTTTAAGCAATACTGGTTGAGACGTAATTTTTGCCGTCATAGGTTATCGGGCGATTGACTTCCAGGTAGAGAGTCTACGCTAAAGCCTTCAAGGTCATCGGTATTCACGGGGGAGAAATGGAGCGGTGGCCGAGTTGCGCATGAATAGCATCAACATATAAGAGGGTCCGCTGTAGAGTCTCAAACACAATAGCTTCGTTCCCTCCCCGCAGTCGTAGGCCCTCTGCGTCTCAAGAATACAGTTCAGCAGTAGAAGGTGATGTCGATAGAGCCATGCAGAGTAAAAACCAAGATAAAATGGCAAAAAATAGGAATTCGGGTAGAAAAATCAAGAATTTATCAAGAAAAACCATAAACCCAGAAGAGAAATTGATATAGGTCAATTGCTTTGAAAATGGAGAACATCAAAGCGATATTGCGCGGAAGTTTAAACGCACGATGCCTTATTCTGAATAAAGACGAAGTTAAAACATCTGTGACCTCAGCCGCACCAACTTCAACCAAGCGGTCTACACATACGGAAAGTTCATAGTGAATCAGTGCAAAAAGACGAGAGTGGTAATCGCTCCGAGACATTTAGTGAAAGCTCCGGTTGGTTCCAGAATTTAAACGGCAAGCAGGTATTTTCAGTGCGGCGATATCAGGTGAATCTGCAAGTGTTGATAGTGCAGTCACCACAACATTTTCTGACGAACTCCAAGCTGTGATTGAAAGTGGCTCCTTTCCCCCTCAACTAGTTTTTAGTGTTGACGAGACGATATTCTTTGGGAAAAGAATGCATTCTCGTTCATTCATTTTCAGGGAAGGAAAACCTGGGTCAGGTTTCAAGGCATTTAAAGACTGTTTCACGTAGCTGCTAATGACTCGGAGGACTTCAAATTAAAATGATTTATCATTCTTAAACTCCGCTAGCTATGAAATGGCATTCAAAGTAGCATTTACCTGTCATTTCGATGAGCGACAAAAGGGCCTGGGTGACACAATAGATGTTTTTAGACTGGTTTGAAAAATCATCAACTGCCGGCAATGCATTACGAACCCCTGAGATAGCAGATGTTAGCCCACCCGCACGACAGGAAGGAATTTCAAAAGCACGTAAGAATTTTTTTTAACGTGAATAAAAGTCTTCAAATGCGTGCATACTCTCTTTAAAGATGTTTTCAACTACAGTAAAACCTCACCTTAACGAACTCCCGCTAAACGAAGAACTCCGTTCAACGAACAAATGCTATTGGTCCGGCCAATTGCCTATGTAAACACATTAGTGAAAAACCCCGATGAACGAACTCCTCTTTTACGAAAACTCCCGATCAACGAAATGAAATTTCGGCGCGATCGAGTGAAATTCACCTCCCAATAACCAATTTTTCCGGTTAAATTTTTATTTTCATATGAATAATTTAATATTCGTAGCGTTGGAGGGCAAATCAGAGACTTCCACTGAATAAGCCAATCAGAATCGTCATTATTAACCGTAACCATAGCCTTCTGTCGTGTGTTTCCGCCGACCCCAACTCGCGGTTCGCGGCGAATTGCGAAAAATGTTAATGCTGACTTTCGTAAATAACTCAATGTCCCAATATTTACACGCTCAAAGATATGATATCTAGAGCTATGTACTTCGATCGCATTCTTTTGACGGTTGTTTAAGATACTTTACAGAATTACAACGCGTAAATTCCGAGAAGCATTTTTTTTCACTCGCCGCCATCTTGGATAACTTCTTTAAAATTTAACTAAATTACGGAAGATACTATGTGCGCGCTAGAAGATGAAAGCCAAAATGTGCATCTCTTAATTATCTTAATATATGACTCAGTAGTTACTCTTGTTTCATTCACATTGTTTATTTCAACTAGTGATGGGTCGGTTCGATTCCTCGATTCTTCGATTCCTCGATTCTCGGCCAAGAACCGGAATCGAAAACGAGTACTTGCCAAGGCGAAAAATCGATTCCGATTCCAGTAGTACTTCAAACAACAAAGTAAACGACCGCGTTTCCAACAGTCATTTGAATTTTCGCGCCACGTAATCGTAATAACAAAACACATATCTTCTTGGGATGTGCGAGTACTCGAAAATTCAAGTCGATCGAGTAGTTGGTACTCGACTCGAGCATTCCGAGTCGCATTACGAATGTCGAGTCGAGTAGTTAAGGTTACAGTGCTTTCGAGGCTAGTAGGTCCAGCAATCTGGCGATAGGAAGCGCTATCATGAAACTCATGTAATAATGCAGTTTTTAAAGCCGATAAGTCATTCTAATGCCTTGGCCTGGTAGTTTCAGCTTGCCGAATACACTATAGTTGTCGACGTGGGCGCCGAATACCTTTACGCCAGCCGCAGCGGCCGATCGTCTTCCTACCCGGCGCACACTGGTCCGAAATCGGAAAAAGCTGGAATAAAGTCCAAAATGACCTTTTTGGGGATAGAGACTTGAAACTCAGCGTAAATACTCATAAATCATTACCAAATATTGCTTTATATGCCATTTCACATAACAACGAACCTTTAGTGAGATACAGAGGCCCAAGCATGACCAATTTTTCAATGCCACGCGAGATATCGTTTTTCCTCAAAAAATCTTTGAATTTATCCAAGTGGTTTTGCGTTGGTGTGAGTTTTATGGAATATAAAACGCAATATTCCTTTGATCTGGTGCTTTGCCTATACTTTCAATGCCTTTCGAAGATTTTGGCTCTCATCTGTCGGGTTTTACAACGCAAAATGGCCGACCCGTTTTTCACGTGAAATTTGACATAAAGTAGACATTATCTTTCGTTTACGAAAAATATAACTCGGAAAATTTTAACCACAATATAAAGTAGAGATTTCTAAAGAGTACTAATAAGAAATCTTGAAAAAAAAAGTTTGCGAAGAAGGAAATAAGAGCGATTTTTCAATCGCGCGTCAAGGCTGAGCTACACGCTGCGGAACTTTAAGGCTCGGTAACAGGATGATTTTTCAAGTTTTTTAAAACATTAGTCTTGAAAATCGTCATTTAAAGCATAGATAATCGTCTTCATTGACTTAAAACACTAAACTGAGGATGTTAAAAAGGATTATGTATAGATCGACTTGACCATTTAGCGCATTACTCGAGTGAAAATACTAAGGATTGGATTTTTTTGGAACCATCCCACGCATAAGAAATATGCCTCGGGTATTGAAGTAAAGTGAAGAAATTAAGTCAGCATGCTTAAGAGAGAGAAAAAAGAACTATTTCCGTGAAAGACAACAACCGATACCCTTTTTCCCTTTCCACCTTCGCCGAGGTGAGTCGGGCGGTAGGGGGAGTTTTCACACCACAAGGCTCTTTTAGCCTTTTTTATTACTACGACCGTCCGATGTGATATTCATTTGTAGCGTTTAGTTTCTTTCTTGAACTTAAAGTAAGAGATTTTAAGGTTGATTAAATGACGTGAGAAGTATAGCATTTTTTTTGGCTCTACAAAACTAAAGTTTAGTTCTATAGTTGTTCGCTTCGACCACTTGAATTCCATGAAGATTCAAGATCCAAAAAATCGTTGATATAATTTTTAATAAAAATTCCAAAGTTTCCGAAATCTTGCAATTTTGGTGGGAAAGTACATGCCCAATAACACACATGTGTAGCAAAAGGCAATTTTCTGCAGGCAGTAATACTATAACATGGAGACGTCAAAACCTGCTGGCTGAGCATGTAGAATAATTGGTTTTTCTGCTTGAGAATTAGAAAGGGCCAAATATTACATAGATTCGTATACGTAGTATGTAATCTTTATTACAGCTATGAAAATTTCTGTACTCAGGTATATTCTGTTTTGAAATTTAGCTATTATATTTTAATTACATAGTAATTATTTGAAAGATGCTTTTGTCAACTGACTCTTTCACAGAGTAATATTTTTTAAAGTGGTTTTCTTGTTGCCTGGAATTAAGTGATATTTTTCTTGGAGCCTATGGCATCAGAATCGATGGAATCGGTATCGGTAGAATCGGAATCGAAATGTCAGAATCGGAATCGGGATCGGAATCGATAAAATTTTGGAATCGACCCATCACTAATTTCAACATCATCTAAAAAATAGGAGAAACTTTTGCATTTGCCGCAATCTTGGATAAAAAATATTCGCACTTAAGACACGAAAGCCAACATTTCCCATTGATCTAGACGTTACTTGAATTGAGTGCTTTATACTAAAGGTCAGTCTCTGTCTGTCGGCGATTGTAGCGATGTCCTAACGTGATGTGAACTCAGAGTAATCCTTACTCTGAGGATGTGAAGCGGTGTTGATTTTCTCCTGAGAAAAAGGTTTGCGACATGAAGAAGACGACACAGTCTAAACATGCCATATTTAGACTGGGCCAATGGTGATGCCTCACCCCTGTGGTAGCAACAAAAATCCATGAATGACAGCGGGATTAATTCAGCGGTGGTTGGCGGGAGTTGATGCACTCATGGGGAAAGTAGATTTCTTCCTCGATCGCTGCACGGGCCCAAACATAGGACTAACAATAAAAAAATGTGCGTGTTATTTTCTTCCCCCAACTGCAATAGCTAAGTTGCGACCTCTCGACCGAGGGGTCATTTCTGCGGCAAAGCGGCATTACCGTAGGATTTTAGTGGAGTTTTTGGTTTGTCGAATGGATGTAAGGGATCGGCGAAATTGAAGAGGACCATTTTGCAGGTAATGCAGCGGCTTTGCAAAGCTCGGAAGCGTGTTGCACCTGTCACCATATTTAGCTATTTTGCAAAAACCGGGTTTGCAGTCAACAGCATCATTATCGTGACTTATTTTACTTCAAGAACTCATGCATGAGGCCTTTCAAGCTGTTTTCTTATTCAGAGTTGTCAATCTGGTTTGCAGTCAACTGCGACCACGCGATGGAGAGTGATGACGAAAGCCATGAATCCTGGCAGGGTCTCTCAAAAGTCATGAATATTGAAGGGTCGTTTGATGAGTTCACTAGAATAGACTCAAATTTCGTTATCCGCGAAGCCAGCGAACTGAGGGTTGCAGAATATAATTTCTCGAAAACTCATTTTTCAAAATCGTGACGTATTTTACTTCGAGAACTCCTGCAAAAGGCCTTTCAAGATGTTTTCTTATCGGCAGTTGTCTATCCGGAATGCGATGGAAATGATGCTAGTACAATGAATTATTTACGATGCCCGCGACCGCAAATATTGCTATGGAGTATTCTGGATTCGACTGCCACCCACTGCGCTTTAATGGGTCGACGAAAGTCGCACTCGCGCCGTTATGGTAGAGCGATCTTAATTTCATGATGAAGCTATAATTGGCGCTGTTACTTTAACTTTATATTAGTAATGGTCAAATCTATCGAATTCTTAATTTTTCAGTGTAAACTTCGCGAATACATGTACTCTATTTCAAATATTGAGAATAAAGGGATGGCCTCGCGCTCACCGCTACGTAGCATACATTTTTGAAAACCGATGAAAAAGCACGCAAAGTGATTGAATAATACGAACTGAGGCTTCCTAAATGTGGTCTATTGCCCGCGATTTGCATTGCAGCTGAAGAAATAAGCACTGTTTTGATGTATGCGAAGGTAGAATGAAGATAACGCATGCAGACGTGCTTCAATTTCCGAGCCCCTAGAATGATGCAACGTGCGCATCACCTCCGGGGAACGAACTCCCGATCAACGAAACGGCAAAATTTCGGTCCCTTGAGTTTCGTTTAAGAGAGGTTTTACTGTATAAACATTTACATAATTAATGTTTTCTAAGGCTATTTATGGGAATATATATGTTTTAGAGGAAATTCAAAACCCAAGACCTATGCTACCAGGAACGCATCCCTATCTTCTCAATGTTAAAACGCTCTCATATAACGCAAATTCATATAGCGCAAAGACCCCAAGGAACGCATCCCTTACGCTATACGAGACATGGGTGTATTATTTTGTTATAAATTCACCTCTTTAGTCACAAAAAAATTTAGAGAGCACCATTAATGCTAAATTTCATTTAAATTCATTGCATTTCATCAATGATTAATTTCAGATCCATCTTTTGACAATTTAATTTCCATTCAGCTATCCCTGGTAGAGCCAATTATTCTACAGTTTAATTACAATTACATATGGCAGTGCACCTCAATGAAACCGAGATCCCATGGTGCCGTTATAACCACTCGCTAAAGCGAATTGTTGCTTTACCAGGGATGGAGCAAAAAAACCTATTGTCAACACATACAGGAACAAGATTGGTGTGGCTACGGAGAATTTCCATCTGATAACATTAAGCATAAATCCAGATGAAAGGCGATGTTTCTTTTCATCAAAAAATTTTCTTACCTTAACAACAAACTAGCCATTCAGTTTATAAGCGCCGTACTGAATAAAAACCATGCAAAGTATTGCTCTGTCAATCATTATCACAATGCACAATGCGAAGCCACTTTTCTATGTACTAAGTGCAATTAAATGACCATTCTATTATTTTGGTATTTTCCGCTGGTAATTCAAACAATTACTGATAAAACTTTATTGCAGTATTTAATGGCACAAATACTTCCATTGGTGTATGTTTATTGTTCCAGTATGTTTTGCGGAATTTATGTGAAATAAGGTATCGCATTTGTTTCTGCAGACAAAAACTGTGGAAGGTGGTAGAACAATCCTGCCTCAGAAGACTTTTTCTATCATCCAATGTAGTATCTTTATTATCTACAATAAAAAGTCTGCTAAGCATGCCTAGTGAAGTGCTTAAAATTGTTATTTTTCAAAAAATAAAGATCCATTTTGAGTGTTACTCCCACGAACATTGAAGTAACACACTAAGTGTATCCACGGCACTGCAATGAAAATGATTTGAATTGGTATAATAAGAAAAGATATTAACTTGATATTATTTCACGAAAAATAAAACACAGATATTATGCTGATGTCACCGATGTAAGTAAAACAAAAGCTGCATGCTGAAAGCATGCTGAAAGAAACTGCGACTAATATAACATGCATGGGTAATATATTCAACTAAGAAATGAAAAAGCATACGCATCTGATGGACCCTAATGCCAACAAAACTTATAAGTATGAATTTATTGATTTAAAATTCTCAATAATGACTGAAAAACACAAAAAAGAATGCAGAATTTTTAAATTAAATAAACCAAAAGCACATCATCGTATTTTTTACATACGTAATCACTAACAGTGCATTACCTGCCTCTAGAAGCATCATTGCTAGAAACATTCCGTACTGGGTTTTGTCGGGGAGTAGACTGTAAAAGAGTTCAATTTCATCTGCGTTACATCAAGCGGAGAATACTTCTTAAGATATTCCGCTTGGATCAGAGTCCTTTCTTCCACGGCATCTGGTTTACACCACAGTCATCACCAGCAATTATGAAGGGAAATAGCGCTTTTGTGCTTTAAATTAGTGTAACCAACCTCCCGAACACTCATAATTTGAACACCTTTCATAATTTAAAAAAAAACTTAATTTTTCAAAGAAATCTTTTGTAAATCCATGTTTTTTCAATATTTTGTTTTGTTTTGTGAAGGAAAATAATTGTTTTTATATTTAGGGGGGGGGTCCAGACCCCCAGACTTCATTCACCCTTTCCTACACCACTGGTCCATGGTTTGTCTGAAGATTTTTCCTATTTTCATTTCCAAACCTTAGCGTAACAGTTAAGGTCCTTAGCGTGTAAATATGTTTAAAAAAACAACTTGAAAGCCTATAAAAATGATTTTTAATTTATAAAAATATTAACATGTGTATGAAAATCTAAAAAGCATTCCTTTGGTTGTACGTACCCAGAAGAAACTTGATTAATTACTTCATTTTATAGCAGCAATTTAAAAATGCATTTGGATCCGAAAATATACGAAGATCCGGCTCTGAAAATCAAGGATCCGATCCGAATCTGGATCCGAAAAAAATCCTGGATCCGTCCATCCTTAATTTTCACCAAACTGAAATTCTCATTTATTGAACGACAGTTTATCACATGAATTTGAGACTGAGCACTACACGTTGACTTTATTTCCATCAGATCGCCAGCAATTACAGTAGACTCTCGTTAATACGAACAACGTTGTTACGAAGTTCTCGTTATTACGAAGCAAATCGTTGGTCCCGTCGAAAAGGCCTATCCAAGCTATAGTAAAAGAAACGTTATTACGAAATTTTCGTTTTTACGAAATTACGAACCCAAGTTCCGGTCCCGGCGGTTACAATATGAACTTTATTACGAAGTTACACGCACAAGTCACGGCATTTAGGTGGATATTCACAACACTTAAGTTTTAATAATCGCGCCACGTTATTCTCGTGTACTATGCTTAAGAGCGTCAATTATGTTTCTTTATTCAGTTTACGCGCTACATCATATAACAGCCCTCATTCCTGTGAAGTCGTGGTGACCCACTCATAACCGTTAGTAAATTGGATGTACAGTCAATCCTCTTCCTATGCACATTCGATGTACGAATTTTCAGAGATACGAGCATTCAAAACTTTCAAATTTCAAATTTGGCGCCTTTCGATTTGGCCGATACTACGCGGTTTGGCGCTGTGAAACTCTCACTGTAATCACCATCTGAATAAGATATCATTGAATCTGGTGTGAATTTAGGAACTGTTCAGCGTTTCGCCCGTTCTTCGTTACCGCGGGGAGACATTTTCTCGGCTCCGGATGCATCGCAGGCCCCGATGGATCAGGTCGCCACAATCGTGAGTTAGCGCATACGTGTAATGCAGTGTTGCATCCCGCAGGATAACCGTACTCCTCGATAACTTACATGCAGTCCGGCTGGCGAGGGGTGTCCGATTACGGCACAATAGGAGGGGTGGATAATCCTGCGTCAGCACGGTTTAAAGCCAATCGCTGTCCCCCAAACGCACCTCACACCCTCGTCTAAGTCATACAACGTTGTCAAATGCATATTCGAGCACCGAAATAAGCCTGACCAACCAAAATAAGCCCATTCTTCGAATCACAAGAACAAGTAATTATCCCTCTAGGTCCTTCACGCTCGTCGTCCCTTCCGGTTATTTTCTTCATGGAACACTTTGCAAGCGTTTCGCTTTCTTACCTGGCTCCCATACCCCCTACCCAGCCCATTGTCTGTTACTGGACAACTCTCGGTGGCCGGACTGTAATTTTATCAACCTTGGAACAAGGTCTTGGGGCGCATCTAGTTTGAACATCGGAGTTCATGTGTTCGGGAAGATATCAACCTCCGATTGCGTCATGGCGTAGTCTTCTGTTGAAAAACTGAAACGAATTTTCTTGTTTATATATATTTCCGCGTAATTTAATAGCGTTTATAATACACTATTTCTTTCGACGATTCTTAAAAGAAACGTTCTTACGAACTTCGTTATTACGAACCTCCGATTTTTCGGCCCCGTGAACTTCATAATAACGAGAGTCTACTGTACCGGGATTAGGGACTCTTGCTGAAGGTTTTCCGGTGCTCTCCCTACGGCACGAGCCAACACCAAAAGGTCCTCGTAGAAACAAATTTTTTTACATGCTAATCATAAGGTCAATTGACGGAGCTTCTGCTATCTCTTGTAATGTCGGTCTTGTAATGTCGGTCTCGCAATAGCCCGTTTAACAAGGTTCCACTGTATTTCATTTTTTGTAAATGATGTGTTATGATTGAGGAAGTGCTGGGTTTAAGGACAATCACCCTCCCTATTTAGCTGCATTCTTCAATTGATAAAAATCAAACTAATATGTCGCTTGTTTTTTATTTGTGCATAATTCAATCGAGTATATCATACACAACTCTGAAGCTATTCCGCAGTGCGACTATTAGGACGGGAAATTGAAGGGACAAGTAATTCTGGCAAGATATATTTTATTGCAATGGTTCCTAAAAGAAATGCTCATATGAACTTCGTTATTATAAATCTCCGGTTTTTGGGTCCCGTGAAACTCTTAATAACGAGAGGCTACTGTACTTCACTCACCTCCATTTCCAATTATATTATAATAGAGAGAATATCTAATGTTGCCTAAGGGAATTTATCACAAGAATTTAACAGATAGGAAAACACAATAAACAAAACTCACCTATCTCTTGGAGTAGCCAAGTCACGTTTCACACTCTTAGTCTCATCCTTGCTATCTTCATCTTTATCATCTTCCAAATCCAAATTTTCATCTAATATATTTGTCTTTTCACCACCAGTTGCTATGTCCAACTCAGGATCAGCATATTCCAAAATGTTGAAGTCATTTCCCATTTCTGTAATAACAGATTAAGCAATAAACAATTGAATGTTATTCAGTTTCATAATATGAAATTCAACTGAAAACTAGTGATCAGAGACAAAATTTTGGGATCAAGAGTATTGACTACTGAAAGCCATATATGAAAGAGATTACCACAGAAATTAAGATTTATTCTCTATCATTGGAGGGAGGCAATAAAAAATTAAGAATAATTTCAAAGAAAACGGGCCAACAATTAATGTAGTGAAAGTGGAAACCTGTTCAGTACTATGGGAAAGAGGACAGTGCTAGTGAGCAGCAGTAAAAGAAAAAGCCATGCTACAATAAGTAAGGAGTATCATTTCACACTTATTTGCTAACAAGGAGCACATAATTGAAGGACTTTGAGATATAAGATTCTTGATATCAATTTTTGTCACCTTCACAGCCATATGAGCTTTTGATGCTGGTACAAACAATAGTTGATGCATTTAATAATGAAAGAGAAATTAAATAAAGAAAACAAAACTACCTCAAAATTATTGGATTGAATCAGTATGATGCAAAATCATCAGGGAAGAAATATAATTTACTATCAATACCAACTAATTAAGTTTAGTTAAAAAAAACAAACAATGACCATAACAGCAAGATAGATACATCTTTAGCAAACATAATTACCTAGAAGCTCTTCATCATCATCCCCGATATCGCCAAGTATTCCACCAACACCTTCAACCTCCATTCCTCCATCTTGCTCCAATTTTTCCAACTCAGCAGTCACACTTTCAGGGATTTCTTGTGAATCTCCAGATGGTGTGGCTCCAGCTACAGAAAGTACAGCAGCAGCAGATCCAGGTGAAATGGAGGACGGTGCAATGGGTGAGGGTATAGAGGTGGTTTGGGATGAGACAGCCATTCCAGACACCTGCATTTGTGGACTTTGGGGAAGAACTTGTGGGGACTGTGCAGGTACGGATGGCATCACTGGACTAGAACTTCGACCTATTGGAATCTGCATACTCAGACCTGGACCTAAAAACACAAGATGCCAAATGAAAATTCAACAAGTTGCCATATTTGAATCATATGTTCTTAAGAGATAAAAATATTTTTAGCAGAATAACAAAATGACGGAAAATATATTCAACATTGAAGGCTTGGATTGGATATTTCTGTAATTTACAACCTACAAATGCACCGAGTAACTCCAAGGCCTTCATGCAATAACACAATTAGTATATTACATAAATCTAGAGCCTCACAATAGCATAAAAGTATTGTTGAAGTCACAATAAATAAATTAATAATTAATAGTAATTGCAATAAATAAAGCTTCAGGCATAAACTTCAAAATAAGTGAAGCAAACTTGTGATGAGCAGTGCTTACACATTTAAAGAACAAAATACAGTGCAACCTCGATAAAACGACACCCCACGGTGCACCAATAAACACTCGCTATAGCGAATTGTCGCTTTACCGGAGGTGGTGCAAATAATAGCCAATATACCTCATATTACTCTTTTATTTTTATTTTCTCGCTTAGACGTGTTTAGTGTTTTTTTGGCCATGGTGTGTTCCATCAAATGCTTTCTATTCATGCAACTCATGGACGTGCGGGTATGCTGACGACTGCTTTCTGCCGCCCGAGGAACAAAAGAAGATCAAGCATTCGCGAATGCTAATGCCACAATATTTTCACCAAAATTAACTACTTATTTATCGAACGACAGTTTACCACATAAATTTGAGCCTGAGCACTCCATTAACTTCATTTCTAACAGATCGCTAGCAATTACAGAGATTTAGGAGTCTTGGTGTAAGTTTTTCCGGTGGTGAAACCCTCGCTATGGCGAGAGCCAACACCAAAAGGGCCTCGTAAAAACAAAATTTTTAACATGCTTATTATAGGATCAATTGACGGTGCATCGGCTATATCTCGTAATAGCGGGGGTCTCGCTATAGCCCGTACTCGCTTTAACGAGGTTCCACTGTGCTACTATATTCTAAAGAAGAACAAGTGTAAAAAGATATGACCACCTTAATGTACGATCTTAACAGTGTTTTAAACACTCAAGTCTCATTTATTGAAAATACAATAAGAACTGAGGTACTGGCCATTTACTTAGCTTTTTAAGATACCATGTAATTTCATTTTTAGCCATTTCTGTTGGAAACCTAAAGTAAAATTTAATGGCATTAATTCATTTGATATCTTGCAGAAATCTAAAAGGGGTTATGGTGTAACAATGAGGTTTCCAAGAACTCAAAACTATATCAAAATGCCATAAAATATTGACATAATTAATGTATAACATGACTATTATTACACTGAGTGAAAGACCTTCACCACTAGTGAAATTGTGCCAAAAACTGACCAGATCAATGTTCTTTCGTGCAATACCCGACTGGCACTTCATTGAATTTTCATTGCTACTTCTTATTAGTTAAAAAAAAATTAAAATTCAATTACTGAAAATAACAAAGGTAATAATTCAGAATCAATTAATTTGATGGGAAAAGGAGAGAATTCCTAGTTAGTTCATAAACCAAGCACGATATACACATGTGTGTGACAATGAAAGCACATCATTCAAATACTAACCAACCTCCAACACAATTAACGATAAATTAAAATTCAATTAGAAGTTATAATCTCAATCTTTCACATCTAACTAAAGTAAAGGTAGAGAAAAATGCAAATGAGCACTCACTTGGAGCTCGTTGAAGACTGGCCCCTACAGGATTCCCAGTCAAAGCCCTGGCAAGGCGAGCCTGCTGCACTCCATCTGGCGGTAATTGTCTCAACTGCTGCCCTTGCTGATGTTGCTGCAACTGTTGCTGCAAATGCTGCTGTCTCTGAGCCAGCAACAATGCAGCCTGGTTAGGGCTCAATGGTTGAGAGCCCTGAGTCACTTCTGAAACATGATATGGAATTTACAAAAATAAAACTTTTATAAAAAAATAAGGAGTTCATACTGATAAATATTTAAATTCAACCATCAAGAAATCAACATTTACAATATCTTAAGTTTATTAGGCAAAGTTACAAAAGCCTTCAATACATTCTTTTTTGATTGCCAATGCCATTAATAACTATCTTTATTGAGAAACAGAAGACTCCGTTAAAGTAATACATGATTGGCTTAAAACAGGCTAGGCAACAAAAATACCAGTGACATATGATTTTAATAAATAATTATTCACCAATCAACAATACCTACATCAGATTCACCAGCTGCTGATGGTAAAGAATTTTCTGAAGATAATCATTCACTAATTCATAAGATAAGAGGAAAAGAAGAGATGGAAGGTAATGTTGCTGGGAATAATTTCATTGCTTTAGACACTTGTTCTGAGCATTATGTATTATACGATCACTCCCAACTAGGAACTGGAATTACTATCGTAGAATGATAACACACTGACACCAAGTAAAGGTTAGGGGTAATTGATTTTCGTTTAATGTATATTATACATTGAGGACTAAATGAACTGACCCTGATTTCAAGTAATTTCCTCAAAGAAATATTTACACCTGCATCAATGCTCCCATGCAACCCTTAAACATATTTGAATGAATCTTATGCATCGAGCAATGATAAAAAAAGACATCAAAACAAGACACGACATGTTCAATTGTTCCTAAGTGATCCTAATGTTTTATGTCAAAAACTTAACATTTGGTCCACTAAAAACCATGAGAAAAAATCTGTCCAGCTCTCATCAAGTCATTTAGACCATAAAACTAAAGTGAAAAACTTTAAACATGCTAATAATAACTCATTAGAATTAATTCTCTTGACTTCAATGGATAAAATTAAATAAATGTGTTTTTAAAACATAAGAAGTACTCTTACCCGCTCTCAATTCAACAAATGTAAACGTTCAGATTAATTCAACTCCTTAACTCTTCCAACTTAAAAGTCTATTATCTAGAACAGCGTTTCCCAACCAGTGGGTAGCGACCCACTACTGGGTCGCGGGCGGAATTTAAGTGGGTCGCGGCGTGGCTCTGGAAAATTTACCAAATTTAACTGATTCACCAGATAATTTTTAATTTATGTATGTGTCATTTTTATTATTTTTATAACATAAAAAATCTTGGTACAATGCTTGCCTATTACATTGAAACAAAAACAATAGCGTAACAGTGCTTGTACACGATCTGGCAACGCATACATACGTATTTGTATGTGTGTGTGTAATCATGGGTGGGGTAGGGGTGGGTCGCGAAAATGGAAAAAATTAAAAGGTGGGTCACTAGACATAAAAGGTTGGGAACCACTGATCTAGAACAGTCACGTTTCTTCTATTAAAGCAATATTGCTAAAGTTCAACTTCATCTTTCAGCATATATATTGTATGCTACCAGGCAAACTAAAACAAGGAGCATCCAGGAGGACTTTTTTTGCCTTTTCACTCTCTAAGTTCTTCTGAAGAAAGGAAAAGCATTTGCTGAAATGCAAATATTTCAAGAGAGAGTACAATTTATGCTTACTTTTCATAATTATTCCCGCCAAAATGAAATATATAGTACACCATTTCCCACAGTTCCACACATACGGATCATCCACTTCTAAGTTCTCATCCTTGTTTCATCCTTGAAATGTAGACTATTTGTAATGCTTTTAATGTTGAATTTCACACTAAGTTCTCCATGGCAGTAGTCATAGAAATAATATAAATAAAAAACACGCAGATTCATCACAAAGAATCCTAATATGTATTAAAAATTACTGAAGTTCACCCTTGGAAAATTAAATAAAGGGTGCCTGTCCTACCGTAGAAGTGCCATGTCAAAACAAAACTTCATGTAAAGAAAACCCATCAAAAATTCCAAGTTACTAGTGCCTTATTCCTATGTTTCTCAAGTAATATGGTTTCATTTAATAAAATTTGAGAAGCGTTACAGAAATGGACTCCATGGAACAATTTCTTTACTGATCATAATGCTCAAGCTCTTTCAGGATTGCATCAAATTTTAAATACCAAGCAATAACCTTTTGACAATATCCGACTTTCCAAAGATTATTTCAACAGTTGTTTATACAATGGAGCAAAGGTTGTTCCTACACAAATTTTTTTAAGGAAACAAGAATGAAACTTCCAGAAAATGGCAAGGGAAGGAAGAAAACCACTGTTCACAATTAAAATAAACTCATCTTCCACTAAGACTTTAGTCAGAAACTCAACATTCATCAAAACAAACTGGTTAAAAAAGACAGACTTCAGGAATAATTCTATATAAAGTATTGGCCAATGAAAATGGTTCATTATTCTGGGACAAATCTATAAATATATTTACAATATAATTCTAATTAACTGCATTGTGTACTCACTAAAAATTTATGTTTAATAATATTATCCATAAAACAAGACTTTATTAAAAATTATTATCATTTAAATCCATTAGTAGCAATACTTTCACCTTTTTATTCATTGGATTAATTTTTATTATAGATGGGGTTTATTATGAGACTACAAGGTAAACAAATGTATTGGGTCATTCTTAAAAAAGGATCACAATATACCCAAATTTTATGTTAGAAATACAAAAAAAAAAACAGAAACATATTTTATGCATACCCTGAGGAAATCCCATTTGCTGACGTTGTTGAACCAGATGGTCATAGGGATCTAGAGGATTCCTGTTTTGTGAAAGCCCAGGAGAAACACTGGTAACAGAAACTGGCATTCTTGTACCAGCAGGAGTAGTGACCGTGCCAGCGGCTGCCATCACCAATGTAGATGATGACTGCAGAAGTGGGGAGGATGATGGAGGTGGACCATACTGAGATGATGCTGCCTGAACCACTTGGTTTCCACTGACCACTAACCCACCAGCTCTTTGCTGGATTAAAAGTCGCATTCGAGGATCTAATCCCTAAAAATATCAAAGAAAGACTCATCTCAGTTTTGAGAAATCTTTCGCACCAAACTTTTCTGCATCAAGAACAAGATGTGTATTTTTGACCAATAGAAATGATTCTACAACAATAGTAAATGATTTTTTAAAAACTTGATGCCATTAATTTACCCTTCTGGTTTATTGAGTAGATGCAGCAATACAGAGGAGTTTTTAAATATCTTTTCCAAAACATTGAAGGAGGCTTTTAGAGCTATTCAAAGTCGTAGATTAAAGCCAATGAAAGTTCATTCAAATAGGCCACATTGCATATCAGGTTAAAGCTGTATTTAATCTCTTTTCAAAAATTTATACTTCAATGCTGGCTCTGAATTATAGCTTGAGGGACAACAGTTTATTTATAGATGACAATCAAATTCCACCAAAAATATCCAAACTTTGGTGACTTCTTTAATTTTTAAATGAAATGCTGTAAAATTCGAAAAATAGGTTTTTTCATTGCTTAAAGCAGTCACTATATATCCAAAAAATTTAAAAGGAATTGGTCAGGAAAGAAAAGGTCAGTTTCATTGTTATGTTGAATTTGATTAGCCGCTTTGGGTGTTATGACTTTAAATTACAGATGGGTCAAATCTTTTTTCCGAATTACTACATCAATTATTACCCATAATTTCAGAATCAAATACTTGAATGCCTTATAACATTCATGATTCATTACAGACATTGATAGAGTATTACAACTTAACAACTGTAAAACTGAAAGAGCCGAAATATTTTGCTTCAGAACATATAATTTATTCTCTCTAATCTAAAATAGAATGGTGAGTTTGAATTATTCTAACTTATGCATTACTTATCATTTGAGTAAATTTTGGTAAAAATATAAAGAATATTATCATTAACTGAATACATTTTTTGACACAGTAAATATATAATAGCAATAGCTATCAAAACCTCAAAACCATGTATTTGAGACAACATTTTTTTTCTTCTTCCAGTATCAAATGTCATGAATACACTTAAACACTCATTGCATTCGAGTATTTGACAATTTGAAATGCACAAACTGATTTAAAATAAGCAGTGTCTTGTAATATTACCTGAAGACGAGGATCTATTGCTTGCACTGACTGCCTCACCACAGCTCCCCTCACCGGAGGACCGCCAACCACTGTTTGCTGCAGGACAGTGGGAAGTCGGGGCCTCGCCACCACAGAGGGAGGAAGAGGGTGCCTGAAAGTGGCTTCACCCGAGGAGATGACAGACATTGGTGCAGGGGACTGGGGAGGTAAAGGTGGAGGTGAACGCAGGTTGGGCGTGGAAGATTGCTGCTGAGGGCCACCCTGAGGTGCTCCACCTGAAACCACTACCCCCCGGCCCTGCTCAAAGGGGAGGGTCTGCACTATCTGCTGGGCTTGGTGGTGCACCTGGTGTGGGGAAGGTTGCTGCTGAGCCTGCTGAATGACCCCCCCTTCTAGTAGGGCTCCTCCGCTCACCAACAACTGTTGCCTATCTTCACCTATGTTCAAAGAGGTACAATTTCATGAAATGAGGTAAATCATGTAATTTCTCACAAAAGCATACATAATCCTTTATTTACACAAGCCTTAAAGTCAAATACTGTGACAAGAAGATAGCACCAGTTCTTGAGGAGGCGATAGTCAAACAAGAACTTGGCAACATGTAGTGTATCTAGAGACTGGGGCACAACAACGGGCCAATTCCAAATGCCCTGAGAGAAAGGTACAAGATGGGGCTTCCCAACCATGAAAGAATATTCAAGAACTAAGTGCCGTGGATATAAAAGGAAATCAACAAAAAACTGCTAAATTATGCAACAAATAATGAGTAAAAAAATCCAATCCAATGAATTACTGCACATTTTTATGCTCAGGCAAAACTAAAATGGTGATAGGAAAACAAAATGAAAATCAATCTAACCTTGCTGCTGCTGTAACTGTGATGTCCAAATCCTTTGCTGAATACCCAATTGGGAATCATTTTCAAACTTTTTAAACTGCTGCCTTTGCAAGAGATCTCGTAACTGTCTTGTAACCTCTGGTCCTTGCCCAGCAGCAGCACTGAATATTTCTGATTCGACCTGAGATACAGGCCGAGGTGTTGCAGGTTGCTGAGCATATGGATCTCCACTAGCACTCACAGATGGCCTTGGAGTGGCCGGTTGTTGGGCATATGGGTCAGACTGGAAAGCAATGTCAGGTGCAAAAATAAAAAAAACCTACCATAAGATGCACACATTGTTACACATACAATATAGAGAGAGATGTAACCAAACTTCAGTTCTCGACAAATTCCACTATCATGGTAAAACAAACAAAACACAGGGGAAGAAATACAGAATAGATTGCAATATAATTATGTCTGGTAAGCGAATAATACAACAGATATCCGTTTCAAATTGCTTAGAGAAGCATCATGAGCATCCGAAGATGGCCAAATTTTTCTCTAGTTCCAATGGCTTATCTTCAATTTTCACCCACACCTATGCAAATGATGATTATATAAATGACATAAAAACATTAATGGATCAGTAGAATCCAGATACTTTGGTAATTCTGAGCTCCTATGTTTGAGCTTCTATTCTGAGCTTCTTCCTGATGTTTCAGATGGGAAAGATCATTCCCAAAAATACTATGACAAGAAATATACTCTATTACACTAATTCCTACTTTGATGCATCTTTAGCATTGCTCTTTGAATAATTACAAATGAGGTAGACCTTGTTATCTTTCTCATTTCTCATTCCAGGGATGCTGAGAAAATCAAAATCCTGATGTCAGGAAATGCCTTTTCTGCTCATCCCTACTTAAATTTGATTAGGAAAACCATTAATTACTCCCATATCGACCATATAAACTAAGATAAAGACAAGATAAATTGCAGATAGTTACCTGCTGGACTGCAGCATGCACAGATCTCGGTGACAGTTGATTGTACAAGGCAACTTGAGGTGGCTGCATTGACTGCTGGGAGCGTGCAGGAGTTGGGGGTGGAGGAGGAGGTGGAGGTAAATTAACCATCCCCCCAAACTGTTGTGGAGGACCAGCCGCAGATGATGGTGGCTGAGGCCTCGGTGTCGGTGGGGACTGCACATATGGATCACCGGCAGGTGTATGAGGCCGAGAGGTCTGAGAACCTACTCCTTGCTGGCCACCTTGCATTCCCGGTCGAGGTCCAGGAGAGTGAGATAGAGGCGAAAGTCCATACCTGGGTCCATGCTGCGGAGAAGGCCCCCGGGAGAACGGATCACCCACCACTCCCTCAGCTGACCTCGGGCCAGAAGGGGACTGCTGCTGCTGCCTGGGGCCCGCATACATGTCGCCACCCGATGTGAACTGGTCGTGAGGGGAACCAAGAGGTGATGATGGAGCTTGCTGCTGAGGCAATGGTCGACCAGAAGCTGAGGGATGGGGGGATGCAGGTGGAGGAGAAAAAGGCTGCTGGGAAGGAGGCGGGGGAGGAGGCAGGGTGAGGGCTGCGCCGCCTTGCTGGGGAAACCCCGCAAGGCGAACATAGTGCTCCTGCTGCGGAGAACGGGCCTGCCTGGGAGAAGGCAGGTTGAGGCCTCTCGGGCCAACCTCTATTTGGTGTCGTGGAGAGGTCAGAGGTGACATGGGCGGTGGGAAGGATGTCGGTCCTGATGCTGAGCCAGGACTATGGGGAGTGAGTAGTCTGGAGACTTTGATAGGAGGAGTGAATGAGGGGCGTGAGCCAGGAGATGGAGAAGCCAGTGGTGATGGAGAGGCCAGTGGACCCTGACTTGGATCCTGATGATGTGGATGCAAAAGAAGAAACCATATTTTACATGCGCCAAACATGAAGCAGGTCTGAGATTAATGGCCAGATTTCTCAGACATAATTCAGTCATAATTTATCACTGAGAAAAATGCTGCAGTTACCAATTTTTACAGCAAAGGCCTTCCACATGTGACATGTATTTCAACGTCACACAGGCATTGCCATAGAAAACTGGCATCTCTCAGCTTCAGCAAAATATCACTGCAGAATTCAAGAAAAATTCAAAATGTTAGGTTTGAGCGCATGTGACAGTGACATCAACATGTTTGGCAAGCAGCTACATCTAAGCTTAGCTTCAATCACGAAACACCTTTGTCTCTTCACTACAACACCTACCTCAAATCAGAAAACAGGGAAATTTCTTGAAGCTACATACTCAAGATAGCTTTACTTCCTTCAGAGAGTATTTCTCTTCTTATTTACATGTAAGACATCCTCAATTTCCATCCATTGGAAAACAAAAATCATAGATTCTGATATAAATGTCTTAACAATTAATGACCAAATACAATAGCAAAAATAGGAGGCAGTCTTGATTTCACACTTCATCTGACCTGATGTTAGATGCAAGTATGTAACAGTTGAACTAAATCAAAATGTTGACTTCAACAGACCATTTAAACAATAGGGTAGTTTTCTTCATGAAAGAAAGCAAAATCTATCAATTGTCGCCTTGCTCCATAATGTAATAATTTAGTGCTAGTGATTGAAATTTAGAAATCCCAGTTTTCTTGGAAATCAAAGAACAAATTTGTCCTCATTAGAAAAAGCTCAGAATGCCCACCATTACAGCTTTCGGCCATTCTACATAACACTTAAATACTTTCAAGATATAGACAGTAACAATTCAGAACTACGACACTAGGAGAAACATGCTGTAAAACCATTTCTGGAAACTATCTAGGAGTGAAAACTATCCTTCGAAGTGTAAAGTAGTAGTTTTCATTATGAAACCTCATATGCGAACAACACACCATTTTGCTTGCAAGACCTGGCAAATAAATGAAAAAAATAATTTGTGTGCTAAAGAACACAAGAGCTCAGTTGAGACTGGTTCAATATAGTGTGTTATGTGCTCTCTCAATATGATCACATTTAACATTGAATTGAGAATTTATTTATGTTCCATTACATGCATTTCATTTACCAAATTTATCTGAATATAGTCCCCACTTTTTTCAAAAAATGCCCATGTTAAAAGTAAAGGGGGGACTATATTCAAGCATATTTTTTAAATTTTTTCCCAAAATTGATGTCTTTCCTCAAAATTAGGGGGGGGGGACTATATTCAGAGAAATATGGTACTACTTCATTTCACATTTCAGTCAAGAAAATCCTATCAGTTTTTTCACGATTATTGTGACGAACCTAGTATAAACTTTAATATTTTTAACAAAATGTTAGGGTTTTTGGAGAGCAAGATGACTAGCTTTAGATTCTGTTTGAATGAAAGGAAATTCAAAATAAGTGAGAAAGTGGACTTCATGACCTAAACCTTGTAGAGTATCATACCATAAGTCCAATTGATGAGGTACAAGCTTCAAACTGTGGCACTCCTTCATTAACTTTGATACTTAGACGTTGGAAGTAAGCCTCTTCATGATGCAGAATAGGATTCTAGCGTTAAAGTACAGTATCTTTAACATCAACATAGATTCCATTAGACATCTTTCAATACACCAGCTGCTTATTTGACATTTGGCCCTTCAATGAATCTGTAAGTATCAGCCAGGTAGCTCCTTTTCAATGATCTACGAAAAATATCTTCCAAAAATTCTCCTGCCAGACCTTCTGATCCCTTCCATAGTTATCATCCAAAAGACTACCAAACCTCCATCTCAACTCATTAGAATTAACAAAACTCTTCAAATCCCAAGTACTTTCCCAGGATTTAAAATATACTTTCCTCTGATCAGTTGATCTCCAATCAAAGCTTAATGAAGATTTATTTCTACTATTCACTCCTTCTCTCACCTGCACTAACAATTTAACATAAAGCTCCTCCATAACTTTTTCTTAGAACGAGTGAATGCCGGTAAATGGTTTAGCAACCACAAATTCAGCATTCACATTAACATAACATAATTTAATATTTACTTGCAGGCTGGCCAACTTCCTATTCCCACTATTACCTTCTCCCACATTTAGTTTGAAATTAACTTCATCTTAGGTACCCTCTCTACCACCTTCTGGCTTCCTTAACAAACTTTTAACTGTAGAAAATGGAACACACACCTCTTTAGAGATTTTAGTATCGAAGTGTAAATATGGAGCAACATCTTTATCCCTTCGATCTACCCTGCATCACATATCTTCCTTCCCTGATGCCCCACTCACTTTGCCTCAATTGCAGAACACAATCCCATCCGCAGTGTCTTCATATTTTCCTCCCAAATACGTAAACTACAGATGAAATACCAATAATGCTTCCAAAATTCTTCCAATATTCCACAGCCTTAATTCTGAGGCAAAACAATTTGCCTAAGTCTTTAAGAAGGCATTATTCTATACACGATTTGCAATACGATTTATTTCAGGCAAATTTGAAGACAGGAAATTTAAATGCACCATATGATAAAATTTCTAATAGCAGCATGAAAGCAGCCAATCCAACATTTATTATCATTATTTTTGTTGTTAGGCATTAAATTTATCATATGAAGAACTGTAGAAATTTATTCTCTTACCTGTCCTGTAGCAACTTGAAGTTGTGTCGTCAGCGATGTTGAAGGTTGATCCTGAGGAAATGGACCTTCCACTGATATTTGTCTGTGAACTCTGGCCATTGCTGTAAGTGGAAGTCATCATTTGTTTGAAAATCTACGGTTAGTAAATGAAAAAACCAGATTGTGACCAAACAATGGGTTGAATTAAACAACAGCCCAGGGTAAAGTATTGCACAGGAAAACGGACAAATTATATCATGCATATTGCTCCAGACTCAAAACAGTAATAACATAAGAATTAATACTGCTTCAAGAAGTCTCCAAAATTTTGCTAAGACATGTAATTCAAAACATGCATACTGACTTGTCATCACACATTTTTTTAGTAAGAATTTCCCATTTCTATACAATTATCTCTGTTCAGGAGGAAACATGAAAAATCATATTTCATCATTTTTAGCATACATAGTAGACTCTCGTTAACATGAACTATGTTATTATGAAGTTCTTGTTTTTCCTAAGTAAATCATTGGTCTCGATGAAAAGACTAATCCAATATAAAGTAAAAGAAACCTTATTAAGATGTTATTACGTTAAAAATTTATGTTATTATGAAATTATAACCTCAGTCCAGGTCCCAGCAGCTATAAAATGAACTTTATTAAGAAGTTCCACCGGTAAGCAACGGCACTTAGAGGGATATGCACTACTCTACGTCATAATCATTGTGCTACATTTTAGTTCTGCTTATTCACTGTGCCCAACAGTGCCAAATATGGTTATTTTTAGTAGGAGAGAGTAGGAGATACTTTAGTAAAACATACTTCAGTATCCACGCAACATCACATAATAAGCTTCATTCCCGTGGAATCATGGGGACCCACTTATTACCGATCGTAAATTGGCCATATAATAAGTTCTCTTCTGAAGAACACTAGACTTCCAGAGATAAACACATTTGAAAAATTCAAGCATGCTCAAAATTTCAATTTGGCACCTATGGGGTAGGCCAATGCGATGCATTGTGGTAAAGAGAAACTTGCACTAAGGGCACAGTCTGAATAAAGTATCAATTAATCAATTAATTCGTTGTGAAGTCAGGAACTGTTCAGCATTTGGCCTGTTCTTTTTTTCACACTTTGCGATGCCTTGCACGGGTTTATCAACTAACAAATATGGTCTCAAGGTAACAAGGTTAATTATATTATCTCTATGGGATTAAAAAATTAGCAAACTACTTAATATTTGAAAAAGATTAAACCAAAACATGACGTCAACCTGACACTATGAGCTTATTAATTGGTTTGGCTGAACTGCTGAACTACTATAAACAGGACCAAATTAAATGATGCCAGAAATACATCGTGTCTGGGCTCATAATTATCAAAATATCATGCAGATTTATAATTTGCAATATATATGATGCTATGAAATGCTGATCTAAAAAACATATTTTGGTTCTACCACTAGAAAGAGGTGCGCCATAAACAGAAATAAATATTAGCGCAGAAGGGGGAAAGAAAAACTAATTATTGATAAAATTAAATTATTCTCCGGTTTCTGTCTGGATAAGGCACTCAATCTACCTCCCTCTGCCGACTGTTCAATCGAAGACTTTTCCATCATCATCATGGCTGTTGTTGGTGTGAGGTGCTGTGTTTATAAAATTGTCTCTCTTCTTCTCTGCAGACTTTTAAAATGAAATGCTCCGCCCTTTCCACACTAATATTTATTTACGATTACAGTGCGACTAATTCTTAATGTTAAAGCCAAGAAATTCTTCAACCTTTCTACTAATTAATTGAAATCATTTTCATTCCTGAATCTCTGATGACGATGGGCGAGTTGTTCATCAAAACATTGAAAGGAGATATGGAGGACCTGACCTGGTGCGAAACCCAAGAAAACTTTACTGCATAGATTTTGCATGCCATTCAAAAAAGACAAAAGACATATGGAATTCGGATAATATTTCACGCAATATCGTTGCTGAAGGTGTAAATGTCATACATGAATTAAACACCACTCAAAAGGAAAAACGCAATTAGGAAGAAGCACTTTGATTTATTAATTTTATTGAAAGCTGCTTAATGGTATCTAGTCAACTTTTTTGAAAAATCTCTCCAATGAAGGCTGTACTACAGCTTTTGTCTTCCCTTGACAGAAGAGCCTATAGCAAGCAGTGCCTTTCTAAAAAAAAATCACCTTGATTTAAGTCATCACTGCCCTCGATCGTATGCGTTCGTATTGTCCGCATATTATGCCATATGAAACAGTTGAATGTTGGGATAGGATGCCCAGTAAACACTGAGGGAATTTCAAAAAATTACAGACAAATGTTCGAAAGTCCACATTTAGCGTACGAAAGACTAGTAAAAGGTGTCAATTTGGAATGTGCGAAAGTGTGAATAGTACGACAGTCGAGTGTACAAAAGTCAACGACCGCCTGTATCAGCAAATCTTTTGTCTCACCTTGAACTCTCTGCTCTTGAATATTTTGCTGCTGTTGCTGAGCTTGCTGTTGTCTCAGAGCTTGTAGTTGTTTCCATTGGCGCTCCTGCTCAGCCTCACGACTACTCTTCTGCTGCTGAAGAATTTTATCCTGATCCTAAAACAGGAATAGCAGTTGGGTAACAATCAAGAATTACACAGAAATATGGTCACTTCTTCATTAAAATGGTGACACTAAGATTAACAGGTCTATAATCTGCATTAATCAACATTAATAAGATTTAAGACATTCAATGATTGAATAAGATAGATGCACTCTCATTAATTCAGGCAGGCAGTGAATAAATAAACAGAAAAGATTTAAAATATGATAGTCCTTTTAAAAATTACTGTCAAAACTAAGAGCAAAAAAACTTTCAACCTGCAACATAGACTGTAAATAAATTATTTTCACTGAATGGGAATGAATTCTGATAATTCATTGAATGTAAATGTGATTCATATTTTTTTTTAAATAAATGTTAATATTTTAATTCAAAAGCAATGTATTCAATATAAGTAATGTCATTAATGTCACTGAGTTAATAGCAGGCTGTGCATACCAGTCCAAGAGCTGATCATTCACCTCTCTACAGTGAAACCCAATAAATCTATTCATACAAGCACAGTGCGGGAGAACTTCTCTTCACCTCTCGACTGATGTCTCAAAAGGATTACTAAACCAGAAAATACCAATGAAAACGTTAAAAAAATTAAGTATGCCTCACAGTTCTATGACTGCTGAGAGTATAATACACTACACTCACAAGGAAGAGACAATTTACTAGACCCAATTAAAAAGATATGAATGCTTTTCATTAGAAAGCCACAGTAAAAAAAATACCTACGGAATGAAATTTTCTTCTCAGAGCTAAATACTCAGCTAGCCTTAAAAAATCTATCAGTAACTTCAAAACTTAAAAAAATATAATGAATTTGTCATCCCCAGTCATCAATACAGAAACTTCAAAGTTTTACAAACTGGATAAGTCTACAAACTGGAATTCAACTTCTGTCAGCAGCCAAATTTCCACAACAATCAGAAAAACTCACTTGGCCATGAAACTATGCAACATCATGTCCCATACACCGATTTATCAAAATACTGCATAGCAATTACTTATCTTAAATTCAAAGATGCCATATGGAAAGAATAGAACCACCAATTTGAGCCCACAACCACCCAAAATCAACGTTTTCTCAACGCTAATTTTAAGGTGTGCTTTTATTCTATGATTACCATAGGAAACATGATTTCTAACACTAAAAACAAATTCAATCCACAAGTCAAGAGCACAAATTGTGTGTGAGATAGAGAGAGATAAGGCAGTATACACAAAGGAATTTAATTCTTTTCATTGGGGCAAATAGGTTCCAACACAAAAACTAAGGAAATGCCTTTACGAGTGAAGACATGAAGATGACGAGACCGAGTGGAAACGCAAACTACAATCATCACATAACCAAGTAACTACCCCGCCTTTGCTTTGAGGCAACAACGTCACACGTAAAATTGGACATGTTCATCCCTTGCTCCCTCGTTCATAGCCTCTTTGCCAGAGGGAGCATAGAGGAGGGAGCTGGCTCCATTCCCTCCACCTCTCCTTTGCGCTTCTGCTGCCCCTTCCTTTCGTTGAGCGGTCTTCTCATTCTGTTCCCGCACCTTGCCTCACTTGGCATTAATGTTGTTCTAAACATTGTTAATAGTGTTGCAGATTGCACAGTTGCAATTTAATTTAATGATATACTGATATAATAGTCTTTCATAGGGTGGTAATATTTTTATTGAGATAATGAGAACTCAATGTATGGCGTGTGTGCACAGTGGTGTGAAACTATATCGAGGAAGTGCAAAATCCACTTTATCACTATTAAAGAATTACAAGTGAAGCACAAGTAGGTGTGTGCGATGAGAAAGAGACAAAATTCGAGGGAATTGTGGGAGAGGAAAATTTAAACTCAGTCGATTCTTTATCTGAAGATTGAAACTTGCAGTGAACCTTTGATTTTACATCAAGTTTCGTTTTTACGCAGTGATACTCAAGTCCGACCAGAAAGCATAAGATATTGCAATGATGAAACTTCAATTTTACATCTTTTCTTGATTTACGGAATGTTTTGATTTTGCACAGCATCACCCCAGCCCCAAGAAGGCCACTAATCTTTATTTTACAACAAGAAAAACCTCAGCATTGAAGATAATTCTGATCTCAATATCATCTACCTGTTGTCAAGTTTCTCTAAGAATGCATGCTTACAGTTGGGTTAAATAGACTGAATCAAAGCATAGGTATTGCATGAAAACGCACATCGAATAAAGCTAGACTGAAAATAGCAACGGTGCTTTCCATTTACAAACCATGTTGCTCCAAATCACGTTCCTACGCAACTACTTCATATACTCCATATGTTGATCCCATATGATTGTCTACTTGGGGCTCCAAGGTCATTGCCCTGCAACAGATTATATCGTCTACACTAGATGCTCATAACATAAGAAGCGTTCCGAGGCCCGACAGGATAGTTGGGCAATTTCAAAAAGATGTACAACATTGGCTACCAGCATGAATGTGGAGAAGAAGGGAAAATAGATGATAGCTTGGTTGGCAAGTGGCATCAAATTAATGACTCAATCATTGAATCATTTGCACCACAAGGCCGATAAAATACGGATGAAACAAGTCTCTACAGGAAAGCTCTTCCTATCAGAGCAATGTATCATAAAGGAAAGAAATGTCATGGATCTCAAAGAAGCAAGGAATGCCTTACAGTGCTTCTCACCACAAACCAAGATGGTATGTAGCGACAAATTGAAACCTGTAATTGTTAGTAAAGTTCTTAAGCTGAGATGCTTTAAAAATATCGGAATATTTTTACTGCCAGTTAAGTATCATGCAAATAAGCATGCATGGATATCTGTGGAACTTTTTAGGCAATAATTTTTATATGTTGAGTGGAAATGTGCCAGAGAAAATCAAAATGTACTGCTAATTAATGGTACCATTCATAAAGTGGATGGCCTTGAACTAAAGAATGTTAAATTATTATTTTTAGAACCAAACACCACAAGCAAGACACAGCCTTCGGACACCGGAATCATATGAATCTTTAAGACTATGTATTGCAGATACCTTCTCCAACATTACATATGCAACAGAGATAAGATAAAATATAATGGCACATTATTTTCTTTTAAATATGTAGATCATGCCTATGTGTATATATGTCATTTCATTATGATCATGGCAAAAGCATCTCAGAGGCAGCTCCTTGGACTCCTGCATGCTGTCAGAAGCATAGCTCCAGCATGGAACAATGTTTCAAAGGAAACTCATAAAAACTGCTGGATATCAGCAGGTTATAGGGAGGTAAAAGACAATATGACTGAGGAGACCATAAATAGTCCTTCTTCATAAGAGGATCTACTTGCTAATGAACTTGAACAGTTAAATCAAGTTTGCCCGATAAACCCAGCAGTTTAATAAACTACCATGTGATAGATGAAGACTTGGCTACAAATGAAGAAACAGTGAGAGCAGATTGCACACCAGCTTCGGAGCTCGAGGAAGAGAGTGATGTAATGGATGACAGTGATGCAGTGCTTGTCAATCTTTCCCATAGTGATATTAAAGAAGCCTTCAAGTATTTGCACAATTTTTGTTATGCACATTCATATATCAGTGAAGGTCAAAACAGATGGTAAAAAAAATTGAAAACATTAATGCATTAGAGGCAGTTGTGAATAATATATTTGAGAAGGGTTTGCAACAAAGTAAAATCAAAAATGTTTTCACCCAAATAAGTGATTGTATAAAAAAATATTTTTTCATACATCAGTAATTTTCTTATTTATTTATAATTTTTATAAAAATATTTTTTTATACATCCCCATAAGTCAGAGCTTAACAAAAGTGTATGACTAAATGCTCTAATAATGAAGTGCTATTTTTATCCTAAATAGTATACTCCTCCTCAACAACAACTCTTGATTTTACACTGATTTTACGCAGTGCCCATATTTTGGTCCCTCCAACTGCGTAAATCAAAGTTTAACTATATTTTCATTTCTAAACGCAAGTGAAGCCGTTTAGATCCTGAGCGCATAAAGGTATTAATTTTTTTGTATAACTTGAAAGCAAAGACACTTGAATAATTACTTCGTTTTATAGCAGGTAATTAAAAATGCATTTGGATCCAAAAATATCTGAAGATGTGACTCCTGAAACCAAGGATCTAATCTGGATCAGGATACGAAAGAAATGCTGGATCCATCCATTCCTAGTAAATATGTTAAGATTTTTTTGGAATGAAAATCCACAAAAAAAACTTCCCTATTTGACTTTCGCTTGAACCCACGTCCTAACCTCTAGATCGCCAAAACATCAATAAATTGGCCTGAAATGTTTTGCTGGTGCTGCAGCGGATGGCTGTAAAGGAAGCCATGAAAATTGTAGTGCATAGGGACCATCTTAAAATCATTGAATTTGAATAACTACGGGCTTCCTAGAATAGCAAATTTAAAAACTGTATTTTCATTGCAAGAGGGCGCAGCATGGCAAAAATTGATTCAACACATGCCACCATGCTCGGATGCAAGTGGACATGGGAAGTGTCTGTATGTCCTGAATCCATCCGTTACTAACTATTCAGAGTGAGTGCTGAGTCGTTTCTTGGAGAATACTTTTTGGTTTTATGTAGTTCGTACAAAATAAAATCCATTATTTATTGGTGGTATACCTATAGGTATTAACCCTAATTTGATGAGGAATTTTAGGATGACACATTGTGGCAGTGTAGAGAATTCCGAGTTTTGAACAGTGATTTGAACTTAAATCACAGAATTGGTAAAAACAACACCTATTTGTGGCTTGAAATTAATGACGCAGCAAAATGATCGAAAAACTTTTCCACATTGTGAAAAAAGTCCTAGTAAAAGTCAAATACCCTACAAATCATGTACAAACCAAAATTATGATTAAAATCGTGAAAATTCACATTTGCAAAAATCAAGGAGCCTTAACGACACACAAAAGGTTAGAATGAATGACTGATGATTAAACCAAGCATCCTATGCATGTCTTTCTTAAAAAGAACACAGACACAAAAATAACATAAACCATTCTCCATTTCTTCTGGCTAATTCATTAGTATTAGTTAAATGAGACAGTCATTTTGTGGCATTTTTTAGTGTCTCCCCCCCCCCAAAATTTCTGGTACCCCAGAAATTCTTCCGAATTCCTCCGAACTTCCTCCGAACTTATCCGCAGAACTTCTCCCGCTAAGGACTTTTCGCGCTAAGGTTTTTTGCGCAAAGGATTTTCACGCAAAGGCCCTTCGACTCAAAGGCTCAGAGACTCTAAGTCTCAGAAACTCTTGTCTCCGGAAAATCCTGTCTCCGGAAAATCCTGCCTCCGGAAACCCTGCATCCGGAAACCCAGCACGCGGAACCCAGCCCCGAACCCAACCATACCTGCAGAGCAAGACTTATATAGGACTACTGCGGAGGAATACCAACTCCTTGGCAATTAAGGGGAAATGGGTGCTGAGGCATCAGGTTGCAGCTAGGAGAGAGAAGTATTACCATAGTCCTATCACTACTCTCTCTCCCTCCAACACCTCACCCCACTATCTCTCTCCCCTCCATGTTTTCCAATGAATTTCCCTCTGATTCGACTGATGTCTCCTACCCAGAAGTTTGAGGGGAAAATTCCGGCCTGAACGCTGTTTCCTCCAACCCCAGGTGGGATTACCTGATGCTTGGCGGAGCAGCCTGTCAACAGGGGGTGATACGCAGCTGAATGAACATCGCCCTTTTTACCCCTCCACTCCTTGGCAAAATCCCTCCCCTCCACCCTGTCACGTCGTGAAGAATGCAAGCTCTCTTTTGCTCGGGCGCCGGTGGTGGACGGATGGCTTGACTGACATGGGTGATTTTAGAAAAATTATACAGCTTGTACTTAGTTTGGTAATGTTTCCTATGGGATCTTTAGTTTTCATCGTTGTTTTCTGTAATAATTCTGATTTTGAATACTTCTACTTCAAATAGATATTGATTGAAAATAACTCGTAATTTTTGACATAATTTTGTTTCTTGTGCGCTGATTTTCTTGTTTGTGGAGTCTTTCCCTGAACCAGCTTGTGACCGACGATTGGAGTTCCCTATGTCTGGGGCTTACATGCACAATCTCCAAGATTTTACGACGTAACGCCACAATTTTTCAACACGATTTTCTACACAAATCCTCTGGAAATATTGCAATGTCTCATTTAATTAATATAAACAACTTCTACCACATCTTGGTGCCTATCATACATGATAATAAATTAGTAATTCTCATGTGGGGAAATACAGACTGCCTTGTAAAATATGAATGAGACAGCCTAACTTCCACAACATAAGAGTGGATTTGGAATGAATGATCACTTAAAAAACTAATTTCAATAAATGATAGAATAATGTCCTACTGTTTTTGTGAACTATATTCCTTGATGTCAAAAACCCATGCATTCCATCTTCAGTAAACTCTTTATTATACGAAGCCAGCAGGCCTGAAAAATCGGCACTTTGTAACATTGAATTTTGTAATTTCAAACCGTTTTTTAAGCCATGAAAAAATGTTTGCTTTTGTTTCCTCCAACTACTTTGGTTTTTCAAGGCCTTATTTTCACGTTTTAGGTTATTCTTCACGAAAGAATTGAGAAAACAATGCCATTATTAAAGATTTTATGCTGTCAAAGTTCGCTAAATAATTATGCCACCCTAAACTTCCTGTATATTGTAGTTAAACATCAATGACCTTAGCGCAAAAGAAATTACCCTCCATCTTAGAAAACTTATAACATGATGAATAACAAATTTTTACACAAAAATTTAATTTTGAGAAGTCAGTAGCGAAAACCAACTGGTATGTACACTAAAGATAGACATTTGTTTCAAACACCTACGCAGTTTTAAAGGCAGGCTGCAGAGTCACCATTAATGTATCCCATCTGCATTATATCTGCATCCATCAGTTTAAATTCCGAATTATTTCCATAAAACAACTAATTATTTTGCACAAATTATTGAGAGAAAAATAAGTAAACATGACCATTAATGAAGAGGAAGAAAATAAGAAAGAGATAACTCTAAAGCTAGCATCAAAAGACAAATTTTTTCGACCACAGTAAAAAAACTGTAGATATACACACCAGTCCACTTAGTTGAGTTCTATGATAGAATTCCATTACTAATAATGCTACGATATTCATTGAAAATCGTAGGGTCTCAGCAAAAACCAAATTGGTCAATTCCATATTTTGTGATTTCATTAACGCATAAAGTTCATTAAAACATTCCCCATACTTTTAGATTATTATTACTGCACTACGTATTTATTGCACTACAGTTATGTAAAATGAGTCGAAGGGTAGAGTGGAGGTCCCAAAGAGTAGGTCTCATCTCTCATTAAGCTGAGTTATGAGTGGTAGTGGCATGCCGTAGTTTATTGGTGAGAATGCAGCCACTTCCTACCGCCTTCATCGGATATAGTCAATTTTTATTCTTTTGCTTGAGAAAAACCTTGCCAACTATGGTCGAAATTTGTTTGTTTTTAAAGAAACATCTGCATCAGCTATAGCTGACAATAGGTTCATAATGGTTAATGAGGGATGAAGATAGCTCTTTTGAACAACACATTACTTCACTGAATTTAGCTCAAGAAGAAAAATCTGGAGAAGCAAAGCCAAATAAAAACGAAGTGGTAACATAATTTAGCCAACCTGGTCCAAAACAACTACTCAGTCATGCACCAAAGATAGCATTTATCCCATTTAAAAATAAAATATTAGTTATCACATATAGACTTTTGTTTCTTGACTTAAAAATTAGAAACCAACAAATAAACACTGCAATTTAGGTAAGCACTACAGCAGATGCACAATAAAATTTTACAGCCAAATTTCTACAGTATTTTATAATAAGTGTTTGATTGCCCTTTTTCCAAGACCCATTGTAAAACACAGAAAATGGATAATCATTGCTGGGTAGCAACTTAAAGCCACTACCATAAATATGGGAATACGAAGAAGACTGGCAGCTGATCACAAGAATTATAATCCTATCAGAAACACATCCACACCACATCAAGAAGAAAACGTGCATCAGAAACCATGGTAACCAACCACCCTCTTTAGCTACAATAAAGGACAAACTCCCTGGTACTATCAGCAAGATTGCAATAAAATCATAAAACAGTACAACAAAAATCATGTATCATCATGCCTGTTAGGTACCAGAGCACCAATGAAGCAGACAGCATGATCACCAAGTGCGACTGGAACAGATCTCAAAAGAGCGACCAAAATGGTGGCCTCTTGGTGAGCAAAGGGAACAAATAAGGGAGGGTCCATAGGGTAGTAGGCAAGAGATACAAATAGGATCGCGGGAGGGAAACTCGCAGATGGAGCCAACAGGAATGCCCATTTCTTGCATGCAACCAGAATAGGCAGAAATAAGTGAACATAAAAAGACTACAGAACACCACTTCAAGAAGAAGAGGAAGAGAAAAAGGAGAGAGAGTAAGAAAAATAACACATCAAAGGAAAAACCTTGATCACTGAGCTCACCATCGATGCAGGGAGATCATATGTTTCCTGCCCTAGGGATGGGAGGGTTCTCATGATTTCAGAGGGTGTCAGCACTCGGATTTGCTGGTCACTATTGCTCCCCGACAACAACCGTTCTACCGATGGCTGCCCCCCGTCCCCTGCTGGCCTGGGCGGTGACCCCACTGTCCCAGGCCCCCCTGCTGGAGCCCTCAGCAGCGCTGCCGTCTGTGGGCCAAGGGGGGTCTGGGGAGCAGGGGTGGGCTGAGACGATGATGGTGTGGGGGAGGGGACAGATGTGGCCACAGGTGTCGGTGGAGGCACAACGGCAGTGGCAGCAGCGGAGTGGACTACTGTCTGGGGAGGTGGCGTCCGTCTAGGGGGTTGAGAGGTCTGGGACGGTGGGCCCAGAGGGTTTGGGGAGGAAGTCGGGTCAGGGGTTGTGGTCAGGGTAGGCCGCTGGCCAGGAGAAGCAGTCAGTTTTAAAGGGATCGACCCAAACATAAAATGCGTTGTCCCCTACCCTCAAATGTCATTTGAAACACTTAAAGGTTTCATCACAATGACCAGCCATATCAAACATTAAAGCATCTCACTTCCCAGCATAAAAGAACTTTTATACATCTATGGAAATATATTCATATATCTTGATAGGGATGGAAACTAAAGCAATTCTGGGATCACAACACAAAGCACACAATTAAAATATCCCCAAGAGCAAGATGATTCAAGTTTAGCACCCACAATAGCACTGAGAACACACACAATGGACAAGGAGAAAAGCACACTGGTTTCTGAACAAAACAAAAATTATTCACAGAATACAAAACAAGGGTCTTTGGAGATAAGTGATCCAGAAGTACCAAACAGTACTAACTGTTTGTAACGTGTTACACACCAGTGCTCTAGTCTATAAAATTATTATATGGATACACCAAGCAAAATCTTAACTATGCATTAGTTTTATCATTAGCTCAATGCATCAGGAGGGAGCCTAAATGCTACTATCAATAAGGCTACCAAACAGTGCTTTAAGAGAAAATGAGGGATCAAAGATGACGAAAATAGTTGCTTCTCAATTAATAAATAACGGTCTTAAATGTGCATTATGACATTATGTTTACAGCTAAAGTAAAGCATTTGCCCTTAAATTGGCCAAATTGCTTTTGTGATTACTATAAGTGAAATATATTAGGGTTTGCATTAAGCATGCATTAATTAAATCAGCTATCTAAGCTAATTTGCAATTTCAAATCATTACCTGCTGGGATTTCTTCATGCGTGCTGCAGTTCTGTTCTCACGTGCCTTTTGCAAATATGGTGCTTTTTTGTCCTGAGGTAGAGCCCTCCATTTCTTCAGAATCTGCTTACATCTATCTGACCAAACTAAAAATAGAAAAGTAATTATCGTTAGTGACTTAAATATTAAATAGTAATCATGAAGTCATTATTGTATGAATTAATATAGTGACATTTTAATAACAACAGTAGGGGATAATTGATGGGTGGTTTATTAATTTCACTGACTCCATTATCATGCGGGAGTCAGACATAGGCGACTGTAATGAAATTAAGTTAACTATTCCTTGGAATAAAAATATACAGCCTCATTCCAGCCATTAGCAAGAGTTATTTCATATTAGCAATTTGATGCCTCTCTTCACCATTTCATTGTCAGTAAGCTCTAGCTACAGATATCTTTTAAATTTTTTACTATACAAAGTCTCGGTGGCGGCGGGGTAACGTTCTCGCCTGCCAAACAAGAGGTCGCGGGTTCGAGTCCCGCCTGGGTAGGTTTCCCCGGTCCAGGGCATGGTCGTTTGTGTACGTTTACTTGTTACATTTGTTGAACACCCCAGTGTAAAATGGCCAATAAGAGCTGTATCCGGTGGTTTGAGAATAAAATTTAAAAAATTTAAAATAAGCTTAACAGCAGCAGATGAATTTTATAAATGGCAAGGGCTTCCTCTTTTCATCAAATAGTCTGTTGAAGTCTTCAGTAGCTCTAAGGAAAATGGTCATACAGCATTACAAAACCATCCACAATAGTATACAAACTCCGGCAAAAAAACTAAGGTGTGGTCAAAATAGAGGTATGAAAGCATGAGAAGCTTTATTGATTGAGCAAATGGGTAAGGAAATCAAACAGGATTCAAAGAACAGAAAAAGTGCATCACACTCAAAAGACCAGCACCAATTGTGGCCAAACAGAAACTCAAGAGGGGTCACAGCTCAGATATTGAAACAAACGTACGCAAGTTAATAACCGGTTAATGGGAAGAAATTTGACTCCCTAGGGTAATTAAAAATTCTCCCACAAAATATGCTCAAAAATTTTCCCAAACGAAGAAACATTATTAAATTAAAAATTCCCAAACCATTTTCCAGGGGTTGTAACCCAGAACCTAGAATTTGCTCACATCCTTCCATCCTTACCACCACCAAGGTATGACATCATACTCACTGTCACATATTAAATAGGAATGCAAACATTCACCACCTCTTCCACTCATCCCCAGGAACACCTTCCCCGAGGAAGCCCACACTTATACTTGCTAATACATGGGTGCCCCCAGCTCAAATTATGTAAGATGCAAGCTGAAGTCTTGGACCACCATTAGCAGCTGCACTCAATGGTTCACCAAAAAATTGAAATTATAATTTCTACCATTCTTGCCCATTTTACAGGCCTCTTAATTCTGCTACAATGTCAAATTACCTGTTTAAAATTCTGATACCAGAGTTTGAAGAATAATATACGAAATACAACAAATTTTACTTAAAATTAAAGACAAAAATTTAAAATCCTTCCAACCAACAGAAGAACCATTTCACTGGCAACACAATAAAACAGCTACAAGATAAAAAGCTACCTGGGTATTCCTTTTTCCACTCAGCATGGTTCATGTTGGCATAGAGGACAGCAGATATAGTGGCACCAGCTCCAAGATTCTCATCGGCTTCCATCTTTTGATTGCTTCGCTGATTATAGGAAGAAGGAACATCTACGGATGTGCCAGATCCATCCCCAGTCCCAGAACCATCTGCTTGTGGAACCCATGGACTTGGGGGTTCGGAGAAAGCTGGACTGAACTGTGGACTACTGCAAATACCCAACATACAGATAGACAATTAATTCAGGGTAAGTGAGGAATTCTCAGTACAATATTCCAATGCAAATTATATACAAGAAGACAGCATTGCCACCAAATAATACTTAATATAGACACAAATTACTTCTCAACTTTAAAATTATTCCAGATTCCTAGACATGTCATCAACATTTTTTACCCATTGAAGCCATGATATTAAGAGTTAATATAAAACCGAGAGACAACTCATTAATAACCATCAAATGTGAATGAAATCAGGAGCCAGAATTTTAAAATCATGTCATAAACAAAAAAATTGATCAATAAACAATATTATTATAACTAGACATTGCAGTTGCAATCATAGATAAATAGTATATTCTCTGACTGTAGAGCTGACCAAAATTTTTTAACATGCCCATCACACAATAATTCAATTTCTTGAATAAATACAAATATTGCACAAATAATTACTTAAAAAATGAACTTACTTGCTATATTCAGAGTGATATGGTGATGGAGGAGGGAAGCTTATAGGAGAAGCTAAATTCTGCTGCTGACCTACAGATGGCAATGGCCCTCCTGTAACTGGTGGCCTGGGAAGTCCTAAATTGGCTGATATTCCACCTGCAAGAAAAACATGCACCAATTTAGGAAAAAAATCATAACAACTATTAATTATTGATTAAGTCCTAGAGAAAAAATAATGAGCAAAGGTACCAGTGCTAGGAGCATGAGATGGGGAGACAATTCCATGGCCAGGTGCCGCTGAGGCTCCCCCAGGGGTTCCCACTGATGCTGAAGCAGTTGCAGTAGGAGCACCACCAGGGATTGGACACAATGGGAAAGATGGCTCCTGTGACTCTTGGCTCTCATCTGTAAGAACGCCTTTGAATATTTCTTCCACATCCTTGCTGTCCATATTGGGAAGACCTAGAAATAGGATGAGTCATGGCCAAAATGAAGAACATTCAATATTATTTAGCATGCATGCAGGGAATTAAATTTTCAAAATTGATACTTAAGGATAACTAACCTGTGTCTCTGACCATGGACTCCAAATTGAAGTGAGGACTTAGGATATCAGTAAGCTCATCTTTTTGGCTGACCCTAGTCACTTCACTGCCTCCTTCATTTATTGAAAGGGAGTCATTGAGATCTGCATCATCAGGTAGAGTAGAATCTTGAAAAAAAAATTTAGTAAAAAAATTATACCCAAATTTGATCACTGGTTGGCATCTAGAAAATACTTTGCTTCTAAAATAGAAGGATTTTCTATCAAATCGACAGCACATCAACAAGCTCAAGAGAAAATTACGGCATTATTAATAGTTTCAATGCAAGAATACAAAAGTTAAGAATTAATTGATGTTCTGTTTATTTGATTTTCTATTTAATAAAATCTCGAGATAATTATCAAAAAAGTGTCTTATAAAGCTAAGGAATTGTTATAAGATGTTTTTAATTATTAACTTTTAAGTATTATTTATTATTAAATAGTAACTATCATATTTACTAATTAGGGGGAGCATAGTAGTCTATTGGGTATCGTGCTTAGTTGTTGATCGAGGGGTCCTGAGCTCAACTACTGGATGAAGCCTTCAGACGCACCAAAATTAAGACCTCAAAGTGCAAGGTATCCCAGGCCTGAGGCCAATTCACACACCTTTGGCTATGTTCACAGTGAACTCCACCCTCCCCGAACCAAACCAACCTTTGGGTTGATCACTGAGAGAGTAATTTTATCATAAAAGAAGAGCTTTACTCATACCTTAGAACAAAATCATGCCTCATGGCAAATAGAGATTGTATGCAACCCATGACACAAAAAATTAATATAAATACATATACACTTCAAAGTTTGAAAGAAATGAGGAACATCCCTATTTTAATGGGGCAAATACTTATGGAGGGGAATAGGGAAATCATGGAATTGTAGAAGACCTCAGACATCCCTGTGGTTCGGCTAGCAGGATTAATATGAAATGATATGCTGAAGACCCTTGCCCATCATCAATCTATCCGCAGGTTTCATTGAATACCAATGAAACAATGAGGCATACTACAATCAGACAATTACACAACCCAAAGATAGAGCAAACCACTTATCATTATGCCAATCAGAGCTAATCACACAATAGACCCAAAATGTGTGATATTAACTGATTTCAATACAAAATACGTTATTAGAATTCCACAATAAATTTAACTAGCGTCATATAACACAAGAAAATAGTCCCAAGCATCAACTCAATAGCAATTAAAATCACAAAAGAGAGTAACATCACATACTCGAGTTATCTAAATAAAAGTTTCTCTTATTATTCATTGAAAATCAATTAAAACTTAACAGTTTATTCTAAGGATGAGTCGGTTCTTAAATTTTTTCTGTTCTCTGTACCGGTCTGGTTCTCCCCCACCGGTTCTCGGTTCTTGATACTCGGTTCCAAGGATGAACTCTTATAATCTGAATTCATGGCAAATTAAACAATCACAAGAGGTGAATGAAAATAATTTCACTGAAAAAGTAAATTAGCGGAAAAGCTCTGTAAAAGAAAACTTAAGATCGTCTTCATAATTTTATTTGCCAAGTAAAAAAGTGTAAGTAACACGTTGTTAAAGAATGTGTGATCAACCAATACGTCACATTATATCAGGCAGCCACTGGTTCTTTCTCCAGGTTTTGATTTTTTAAATCCAACATTTTTACCCTATCTGGGTCTAATCTATCCTTTTTATGACTGAAAACTAGAGATGTGCAAATAGTATCCACGAATACTTGAATACTAGAAACTATTCGATATTAGAAGTCTCGAATAATTATGCTTGAAGAACGATCTCAAATACCTCGAATACTTGAATTTCGCACCATACACTGTCACACACACGTCGTTTGTAGTCGACTAGGAAATAACGTAAAGAACTCTAGTTGTTAAGCGCATGCAGTGTCATTTTAGGCAAGTTGACGAACTACATCAATTCACAGATAAGGCCTGTTTCACATGGACGCGGGCAATCTGCATTCCATGCTACGCGTGCGGGGGATGGAGAGTGGTCGCCGCCGCTGTTCACGTAGGCCAGGGTTGATAAAAATCATGATTTTTTTCAAAAAAATCATATTTGTTGATTTTTTTTATTTTAATCAGATTTTATTGATTTAAATCGGATTTTATTGATTTAAATGAGATTTTTATGATTCTCCATTCATCAAAAATTCAGTTATTTGCAAAACTAATTATTTGGGCAGCATATATAGGAGAATGATCGTTTGCAGAAACAATAAGAGGCAACATACTCTAAACTTAATACAACATTAAGTCAATCAGGGGAGAGAACTATGGAAATGCCAATGATATCAAATTAAAAATTACACCAGCATAATATAAAGTTGCCATTGGAAGTATCAAATGTGCAATATTATGCGGTTCTAAAGCATATGAAGTTAAGAAAAATTCCGTAATTGCAACTTTGTATGGTGCCTACGCTTAGCAGTTAAATCAGAAAACAATTTTTTTCAACGGATACACTAGTATTCTAACCAAAGCCATTTTTTAATTTTCATGTTACATGCATTCCTACAGTATCATTTCTATCTAAGAGCCACCATTGTCCTGATAACTGTCAATTCATTGTACTAATTAAGAAATAAAAATCAAAATTATACACATACAGCTTCCTTTTCTTGACTCTTTAAAAATCAAACATATAGATCACATTATGATTTAAATCACCTGATTTTTTTAAATAAAAATCAAGTGATTTAAATCGTGATTTGAATCATGATTTAAATCAAAGTGATTTAAATCAATCAACCCTGACGTAGGCACAGACGAACAGACACGGAAGTTGTTCACATAGGCACAATGTCAGCTGCGAGTAGCTTTCCAAGGTAGAAGAATGTCATACTGCCGAGTGCAATTCAAGCTATTGCTGTATACCTGGTAAGAAAAAAAAACAGAAGAAAAGTGCCCGTAAAAGGAGGTTTTGGGTGCACCCTATTGTGGCACGAAGAACATTAAAAGCCACTTTAGTGACCAAATTTACTGAACTACGCGCTGATGAATATAATTTTTTCAACTATTTTCCCAGTGTAAACGCGGCGGTAAATTTCCCAGGCGGACGATCTACAGGGCGGAGGGACCACATGGGTGGCTCCTCCGCATGCGGATGGTCCGTACTCATGAGTAAATTTCCATTAATGTCAACTATATACGCGAATGTAGCGTGGACCATCCTCGTCCTTGTGAAACAGGCCTAAGAGTGGTGAATAGATAGATATCGTTTGACGAAAGGGTCCGAAAATGATTAAGGAAAAACTCTGAAAACCCCTGATTTCCACCTCAAAACCCTTCAAAAAAATTGAAAATGGCGGGGAAAAAAATCGACTTTTGGGATACCTTATGTCACACATTCAGCTATTGCTCCCAAACTCTTTCACTCATCGGAAAGATCATCATGGATTCGAATACTACAAGGATGTGGGCTTCCCCTGAATTCAGTTTTGTTTCTCTATGCCGAACGACATCTCCACAATAGCGCGTCAAAGTTGAAAAAGGATCAAAATTTTCGTTAAAATAATAGTAAAAAAATGGTGGGTCTCGCTGCTGACTTCAACGACCCCACTGTGGGCCCCTGGCTGAATGCATACCATCTATACACCAACATTCAAAAAATTATTTTCACTACTCCTCAATCTAAATTCATCCAGGATGAACCCACACGATTGAACTCTCTTTTGAAAATGATGAGGCATCTTCTGGAACAGAAGCAAGAAATAACATTAGCTGCCTCTAACCTGAGTTTTAATGTAGACGTAACTCTACCACAGTAGGATGCTATCAAGCAATTGATTAATGTTCTGGATGTTTTTGAAGTAGCAACATTTCTTGCAAGTGAAAGTACACTCACAGTTTCTTAAGTTATCCCCCTAGTGAATACCTTTATTAATTTCCTAAAAACTAAGAAGTTTTTGCAGAGTCATCTTCAAGGTTTCATCAATAATTTGCTGTTTTTCATTTGAAGTCGGTATGAATTTCTGGTAAGAATAATTATTCTCTTTTGCCACATTTCTTCATCCACAATTCTAAATCAGTGTATTTAACGATTCAAATAAAGTTGAGATGATAAAAAATTAATTGGCTTTAGAGATGACAAGTCCATCTAAGCAATGTCACCCAGCAAAAACAGATACCTTGCGAAAAGTGCAACCAAAAATAGCTAATGTAGAGCAACAACAATCAATGTGGGGAATTATTCCAAAACAAAAAAGTTGATTTTTAAAATGTATTTTATGTATACAGCGAGTCCTCGTTCTACATCACCCCGTTTAATGTCATTTCGCGATAACGTCACGAAAATTTTGAGACCGTCATTCGTTTATCGCACCTTCGCTTCGCGATAACGTCAAGGCTTTTAAATTTCGCGCAAGAAAAAAATGCGAAGCGGCGGGCGTTGCAGGTTATTCGTTTTGTCGGCGGTAATACAGTCAGTCTAAACAAAGTGTAAAACGGTGTGTTTATTGTTAATTGCGATTACGGTTTTAGCAAATTTTCTGCAAAATGAATTCTTAGGTAGGTGCGCAGGGTTTTACTTGACATAATGGTGACCTAAAAAGTGATTTCAAGGAATTTTTGCGAGTAGAACTCTGAGTTTTTGTCGTCACTTTATTCGCCGTGTTCACAATAATTTTGCCTTCTGTAAGGGCCCCCGCGCACTGACAACTTTTACAAACCAACTATTTAGTTGCTTTGAGGAAGTCCCATGAAACACACGACAGTTGCGGCAACTAAAAAGTCGCCTGTGCGCGGGGCCACAGTCAATTCCGTGTGTTTCATTAAAACATCCACAAAGCAACTAAATAGTTGCTTTGTAAAAGTTGCCAGTGCGCGGGGGCCCTAACTGCGACGATGTTTCAGCGATGATGATGCCCAGGCGACGCTCGCCCGGGCGACCACCATAGCGAAGCCGAAAAGCAAATGCGGGAAGATACAAAAATGGAGAAGGATTTACGTCAGTGCTGTTATTGTCGTCGATGAAGACAGGAACTCGTATTTATGCCCTAGCTTGGCATTCCCATCGTAAAAAATGCCCCAGATATGATACGCTAACATTTTTTCGCGTAGGAATTGTGAGGTTTAGGAGCCGATATTCACTTTTTACATTGTTTCTTATGGGACATTATGTTTCGATTAACATCATTTTGTTTATCGTCACATTTTTCAGGAACGGTAAGTGACGTTAAACGAGGACTCACTGTACCTTTTTATTTATGCAATCATCAAGTGAAATAGAAGAATAACATTTACTATGCTTTGTGTAATTCTATTACACGAGGTATTCGAAATTTGAGATATTCTAATATTTGAGCCATGATTAAATGTTCGAATTCAATATTCAAGTTCGAGAAGTATGCTATTCGACCCATCTCTACTGAAAACAGTAGTGGTCCATGTTGATTTTGAAGGACCACGCGAAATATGCATTGGAGCACATTTTAAATACTGCATAGATAGTTAGCATAGCATCAGGATCAATAGACACACTACCCCAACTTCTGACGACATCATTCGTTAATTTGTTTTAACTTGTGAGTCAGTTCAAAATATATTCTGTATTCTGCGATGTTGCTTAAAATTTTACTTTAATTGAAAACTTATTCGCATGCTTCACTGTCACAATTCTTATAACCTCAACAATAAACTGCTCAGCACACCTGGTAAGTAATCCGAAAGTAATATTTGCGTTTCTTCTTTTTTTAAACTTTTTGGCCTTGAATACGCTGCAGACCATTTCGGTTGGCTTTTGGCGCTAAATTCAAATCCTCGCCACCGTTCTGAGCCGGTTCCAAAGTGCCGCCTTTATGCGATCCATTCTCGATACCGGTTCTACAGGCAAGAACCGACAGTACCGAGAACTGGGTACTGGAACCGACCCTTCTCTATTACAAAGGTTGCAGATTTTGCTCATGGACCTTGAGAATAAACTAGAGATGGGTCGGTTCCGGTACCCCGGTTCTCGGTACTGCTGGCTCTTGGCCTATAGAGCCAGTATCGAGAGCCGATCACATAAAGTTGGTACTTCGGGACCAGCTCGGAATAGTGGTGAAGATTTGAATTTGGTGCCCAAGCCGAAATGGCCTGCTGCGTATATAAGGCCAAAAAGTGAAGAAAAGATTTTAAAAATGGACATATTACTTTTGGAATGCATGGTGTCCTTGTTTTTTTCTTTTGAGAGTTGTTCCCTAACACGAGCATTTAAGGGTTCATCAGTTCATCGCTCTTTGTAACATCGCTCATTGTAACATTTTGGTAGCCGTGGCCGCTTTCAGACGAGCTGACTTTTAGCCTGCCGCCGTCCATGGCTCGGTGCCACGGATGTAGTCAAACGAGTCGCAGGCCGCTGTTCGCATAAAATTCAGCCAGCTTTTAGATGAGACGACTCTCTGCAATGCCATGAACAGCGGCTGGCAGAAAATCGTTTCGTCTGAAAGTGGTCTTAAGAATCTTAATTAAACCTTGTTTTGGGTCTTAATTGAATCATGTACATACACAGTAATTCTTCAACATACGAAACAAGATGCGTTTCAGGAGTTTATTCAAAAGCTGATAAACCTATTCAAAGCATCCAAAAGTGTGGTTATCCTGCAGAATGCAACACTGCATTATAATTTTGTGCTAGCTCATGTCTGCTCATTTTATCCATGGTGTCGCTGTACCAGCATGCTGAGAAGTTTATTGTTGAGGTTATGAGAACCGTGACAGTGAAGCATGCAAATAAGTTGTCAATTAAAGTAGCAATTTAAGAAACATCGCAGAATACAGAATATATTTTTAACTGATTCACAAGTTTCAACAAATTAACGGATGATGTTGTCAGGAGTTGGGAGAGTTTCAGTATTGATTTTGATGCTATGTAGTATGTAATCTGAACTCCAAGCATATTTCGGGCAAGGCTTCAAAATCAACATCGATCACTACTGTTTTCAGTAAGTGCCTGTTCAGTACTGCAGGCAATAGTTCTGCCAAAAAAAGAATAGATAGGGGGAAAATGTTGAATTTTAAAAAATTAAAATCTGGAGAAAAAAACCAGTGGCTGCCTGATGTAATGAGACATTTTGGTTGATCATGTATTATTTAACAGAGCTTTCCTTCTAATTTACATCTTTAGTGAAATTATTTTCGTTCACTTCTTCAATTAAATTTTCCATTAATTCAGATAATAAGAGTTAATTCTTGTAACCGAGTATCGAGAACCTAGAACCGATTGGGGAGAACCCGACCGGTACCGAGAACCGAAAAAATTTCAGAACCAACTCATCCTTCCATTGAAATTCCCACCATGCACACTTCCAAAGCACATACTTGTATAGTAAAAGAAATTACCAGCAATATCTTCTAAGTTTTCCCCAGCTTTTGTTATATCATCCTCATCTTCATTCATAATTGTATTCACCAAGTCTGTGTCCAGCAGATCACCTGCTATTGGTAGTATATCTTTTAAGGCCTCTGTATCCCCTTCATCATCTTCCTCTTGCTGAAATTCAAACGGTGACATAGTTTAATTTCCTCAGTTCTGTGTCGTATAAAGCCGTAACTGAAATGTTTCATTTAATGCAAAAAATCCACAGAGGAAAAAATCATTCCCCTTGACCAGGTTCCCAGAAAAAAAATCATTTACCTTAACTCGGAACCCAGTCAAGGCGAATGTTTTTTCTCCGAGGATTTTTTGCACAATTTGTGCATTGCAAGTGACTCTGTAAGGTGATCACCATGGCAAGTACTGCTACATTTTAATTAGTTATTTTTTTACCTTTATCGGAGACTTTGTTTCAGTTTCCTTGCTTGTTTTTTCTTCCTCATCAGGCTTTTTAACTTCTACTTTATCAGTATCCTTCTCACGTTTCGCTTTCACTTCTTCAATAGCTTTTATTTCATCCTAGAATTATACAATAAAAGCTATAAAATCTTTACATAGACTTCAGAGCACAAATTATCTTCTAAAATGGAAAGAAATCAATTTGTTTTTTCCCTTTCTTATTATAAAAAATTAAATTAAAATTCTTTTTCAAACAAAATTATTCACATTAAAATTCTACCCAATATTTTTTAACCAAGGAGAAGAAGTATACCTGGGACAATTGGATGGTTTTGTCCTCACTAACATGAACAGGGGAGGCTCTTTCATCGTCCGAATCACTGCTGCTATGAACATCACGGCCTTTTGTAGTATCCAGCAACTCTTTCCCAAAAAAAGCTTCCTGGAATAAAAATAGAGAAATTATGAGACAACATTATAAAAATATGAACTCAATTGTTGAGGCCTTCACTTTGTAGAATTCCATATTTAATGTTTGGAAAGGAAATTGCTTAGCTTTTCTACAAAACACACACTTTATTGCCGACTAGTTTCGGTTACACTGTACCATTATCAAGACTAGTGATACACATCAGAATTTGCCGGTATATATACTCTGTGGTCGGGTGATTGGAGGGGAAGGGGAGGGGGGAGAGGTAAGTGACCTTCCCCGTCACTTACCTCTCCCCCCTCCCCTTCCCCTCCAATCACCCGACCACAGAGTATATATACCGGCAAATTCTGATGTGTATCACTAGTCTTGATAATGGTACAGTGTAACCGAAACTAGTCGGCAATAAAGTGTGTGTTTTGTAGAAAAGCTAAGCAATTTCCTTTCCAAACATTAATTATAAAAATATACAATCCATAAATGCCATAACAATTTCATTGAATCCAGAATATTAACAGATTATTTTTAATATTAATCCTTTAAATTTATCACCAAGTGTCATTCAAATCTCTTTCAACCATTTTCCTCTTTTTCCTAGCAATAATTGAAAATGTCCCATCATAGTTACTTTGTAGTAAATATTTGAACAAATTTTCAAATAAATAAAATTTATCTTGCACTCTCGCTGTTTTCCCTCAAGAATAGACATGTCATGATAGAGATGCACACACAGTTATGAATCTCTTTAAATGCAACAACCAAAAATATTTCCCAAGGTACCAATAAGATTTGACTGAATCCATTGATCATACATTTGACCCATCACTATCGTAAGATGACAATGTTGCAAGCATTCAAATACTTTTGATTGCTGTATAAAACATGGAATTGACATACAACATATCACAAGGATTCACTACCCAAACATATTGATATTGGAATCAAAGTTCTCCCAATGTATCGCCTTCTTTGTCTCAAATCTCTGGAAAATAAGAAATTGAGAACCATATTCAAGTGCAAGAGACTAATTGAGTAATCAAAACAATCCCTTAAAGGAATACTTCATTGCATAGTTGCGAATATTTTCTTATTAGTCTTTCTCGAAGGTTATTTAGGATTATTAACCATTCATTAAAAACAAAAGTTGCTTTATTACGTGTCATCCAATAGTAGTAAATTTTTTTTTGTAAAATAAAGAATCTCTATTCAAAACATACTTCTGGAAGTTTTAGAACCACCCACACACCCCCATTCATTAAAAAAATTAAGCTAGTCATGTTTAAATCATCACTTTGTTTTCAATATGATCTTAATCATCAATTCCATAGTCTTCATTTCCTATTACCAGCACAAGCCAAAGCAGCGGATGACACAAAAAATGTTATTACAGATTGTCATCACACAGAGATCTCATTTACCCAGAAAAAAGCCTCCAATTTCTGGATTCGGTATCATGACACGATAGACTGCTGCTGCTGCTAGATCAGCTGCTTTCCTTCATGGCTCCCCATTTAATCTACAATGTTAGCCAATTCAAATGTCCTGTTTTACCAGCAGAATAATGGCTACGCGCAATCTAACATACTTGGTTTTCATTTCAGAACTAGAGACATCCTTCTCAGATGAATTAAAAGTTTAATAGCCCCTCAATATGTCTTAATGGAAATAGTATTCCTTGAAACTTTCAGGATTTACCATAAAAATTTCATTTAATATCAATTCCCTGAGTTATCCAGGCTTATGTAGGAATTTTTATGGACTATAATTAAACATAGTATCAACATCCACAGCAATAGACATAGCAAAAGAAGGTTTTCGCATTATTGTCAAAAGAAGTTTAGAAAACATAAGTTATTTTTTTAATCAAATTTCACTTTTCAACAGCCCCAACAAATATTGATGAAAATACCAAATGATGTGGAAAAGTTTTTCACCTGTAAATATGATGGGTAACTTTCCATAAGCTTATTCTTAGGCTTCCTCCTCTGAGGCTTCCTTTTTGCAGGTTTTTCATCTTTGCCATCACCAGCTGTAGCTCCTGCAGCACCCTGGGCAGCTGTTCCTGTGGTTCCAGATGCAGCAACAGCACTTCCACCAATCACTGGGGATGCACCTGCTCCATCACCTTCTCCACCAAGACTTTCCTCATCCCTTTCTTTGCGAGTGCCCCGTAATTTTGCAGAGAAACCACCAATCCCTTAAAAAATAATCAATTCAGACAAGTTCTTAGATATTAAAAGAAAACACCTACTTTCTTTGTGGAGAATTTGGAAATAAGATGGGCAGCCGAGCATCTACTACCTATCTATGACATGTTGGCCATTAAAAAAATAAAATAAGAAATTTTCCTAACAGCAGAGCTCTGTCCAATAGCATTGCAACACCTTTGACATAGAAACATGTAAGCCAGGAGAGGCCAGGTACATCGAGTTCAATTCATCCAGGTTCATCGAGGGAGGGGGGGAGGTGCAATTGAGGGGTTTGCAAAGTAGTTCTTCATATCAAGAATGGACACATAACCCGTTTTGGCAGTGCTTGATGAAGGAAGGGGGTAACCCAATAACAAATTTGCTCACTAGGGGAAAAATGTCATAGCGCTCTTTTTGAATGGGCAGTTCCATTTACTGCTGCAGACAATCAATGTACCACTGTCACATATTGAAGTGAGGTGATATCACTCGTAGGGACTGGCAACATAATTTTTAAATAAATGGTGGTTAAACTCACCAGAGGCTTTGACAATGTTTCCCCTACTACAATGAAAGTATACGGTCAAGATCAGGAGAATTGTTGATAAATTGGTGTCATTTTTCCAAACAAAAATTCAACTGTAAAGAGTAGGTAAACTACCACCACTAAGTCAGTTTGTCAATCCCTCACCTAGCTTCTGCAAGTTTCTCTGCCTCTTTTTCCGGAGAATCATTACTCCATTCTCACTAGTAATGATAGTAAAACCTTCAGGTACATCAGGCGGACGCCCATCCTTTGTAGGAGTAACAACTGCGCCATCTTTAAGAGGGAAAGGAGCCACTTCCTGGGTTGATGTTTCGTCTATATCAAGTTCCATCTTACATGAAGAAGGCTCTGTTTGTTCCATGGAATTATCTGTAAACATAAAAATGTTAGTTCCATCTAAATAATTAAGATTAAATTTTAACAAAAACCTTTTCATTAAAATAACTGAATCTAAAATTTATAGTTTAATCATTCAAAAAATTTTCAAGATAAAGATATCAAAATCACAATTTATCGAAAATTAAGAAACTTTTCACAGAAAATTAGCATAGAAATGGAAATACCTCCACTAGCAGCAGCAACCACTGACTCAATAGTAGCCATTATTCCAGCTTCCGTATCAGCTGGAGAAATAACTTTCTTTTTCTTCTTCTTAGGTTGTTGTTCAAGGGCTAATGATCTGATCTGGTGTAGACCCACCTCAGACAAACAAACACCATCCAGATAAAACTGAGCCTGCGAATTTAACTTAGGAGGCTCTGAAAGGACAATGTGAAAAAAGAATAAAATGTTTTATATAATGACAAGAAAGTGAGTTATGACAATGAATGAAACAGATAAAACAATTCAGCATGAAAGAACTTAATAATAAATCCTCCATAGCTACAGAAGACCGATGGATAATCTGTAGTCTTTCAGGAACCAGCACTAAATAATACAACAATTGACAACAAAAAAAAGGTTTATCACTCATGCAAATAGATCATCTAAGTCCTAACCAGATATTTTCAGTCTTAAAACAAATAAACATTTACTTGGCTTAGAAGTTTATTTATGGAGATGATTCTTAAAATGCTCGAATAGATCTCCTTCAAAATCTATCATTTTACCTGTAGTGAGACACATTCAAGATCACTCATGTAATGATGGAGCATTGAGCATTAACAAAATCGATTGTCCTAAAAAAAATAAGGTTAACAAAAGTGTTTTATGTGCAAACCTCTTCTTCCAATAAGCCAATATTCAATATTAACAAAAAATATGGCAAGCCATATTAGTGTTAATGTTGAATATTGAAAATATGGCTTCTTAATTCTGCATATTTTATCAAAGCATTTAAAATTATCAGAGACAGATGTAACCTTTTGACCTTAGCATTAATTGAAGGATTTTTTACATGCTGCAACATTACCTTAAAAAACTAATGTATCAAAAAAAAACTAATGTGCCAAATATGAATGGAAAAACTTGTAACCTGTGATGCATGCAACCTTATACCTGTATTTTTATTTGATAAGCTTTAGTGTCTTAAAAAAAATCCCCAGATTTTACAATTAGAACAAAATACTCACTCTTATCCACTCTACTGATTGACATAATAAATTCCATTAAATAATTAAGGACCTTATAATGGAGAAGCACATAACATTTTTTTGAAATTACAGTTGACTCCCGATTATCTAGCTGTGGTTTATCCATGTTGTGGATTATCCGTGCATGAGTTTACACAGTGACAGTGTAGTTCCCGACATCTTGCAGTGGATTTGGAAAATCACCGCAAGAATCTCTTCTCAGGATCTGCAATCTCACAGCCACTGATGCATGGTTTTCGGAAACCAGGTATTATGTGGAGCAGTCGGAATAAGAGTACAATCACCTTATCCCTGATAAAAATATCGTGGTTGGGAAGAAAAAGCTATCTAAAATAACGGACAATGTGCGTGAATAATAGTACATTTTTTGATTTACGTAAATTGTGAAAATTACATGAAATTAAAGTGAAAGTTTGTATTAATTGCGTTTTCTGATTATTCGTGCCACCTCTCCCCATCATTAGACCGGATAATCGAGAGTCTGCTGCGTAATGATTAGCTTAACAGCTTCCTTCCCCTCACATGACTGAAGATGAATATTTCTCATACATAACTGATAACAGATTTTTCTGTAATAAAAAAAATTGGAGTATTACATGAGATGGTACATACCAGGGCTCTTAGTGGGAGTAGGAGGCTTTGGTGGCGGAGGAGGAGGTAACAGGTGAGGTGGTGGAACATCCCTCGGACGGCATAATATACAGTTATAACCCTCTTCAGCACATCGCTCTGCTTCACTTTCAGTGCGAATCATATCGCATGCTCCATGCAACCACCTGCAAGACGAATAGGAATCACTTAGGAGTACATTCACAGAAAAGTGAAGGGAAGAATCCCACATTCACTTCATCCAATTTTTTCCTTAGAATTATACCACATTTTTTTAGACCAAAAATCTCAATTCAACTCTTCCAACTACTTGAACTATACATTAATTCCACTCTATTCCAATATAATTTCTCTCCCAACTTCTCAAACTTTTTCCAATGAGGATCCAAGTATGTATATGGAAACAAATTGAATGAGAAAATTCTATATGCTCAAGAGGGAATTAAATATGAAATAATGCTACATACATGGTAATATGAACGGGATATCAACAATGAAGGAAGATACAAGAGACAGACCTAGCACACTGTATCCATGAAACAAGATTTACCGTATTTCTCCAAATATAGTCCCCCCCAAACTCCCCCCCCTAATTTTGAGGCTTCAGTTTTGGGAAAAATATAAATAAATGCCTTTGAATATAGTCCCCCCTTTACTTTCACCATGGGCATTTTTGTAAAAAAAAAGGGGACTATGTTCAGATAAATAAAATCCTTTTAAGGCCATGCATGGTGCTCTTTTTTATGAGAGGAATTGCCCTGGTATTCTCATCCCTCGGATTTGGGACCCAACTCAACGGGATGCCCAGCCATCAACCCGGTCACTGGACTAGACCTTTTAGCCCTACCTTAGCACAAGTCCACAGTCAACTTATTGCATTACCAGTGTTTTTTTCACCAAATATTGCTTTTGATTTTCAATAATTTACACTTGAATTAGAATAATTAACACTTTTTTAAGGTATCATTGAATTTTAAATGAATTTCTAGCGTTATCCACAGGAATCCTGCAATGCCTGAGGATAACCACAAAATTAGTGAATACAAAATACTAAAACTATAAATTCAGAAATCTGTTATTTGTAACACTAAAATTTTGTTTAAAAATTGCTTAGACACAGAGCAAAACAAAGAATTCATTTCACAGTAAAAAAATTGGAATATGCAACTAAGTGTTTTTCTGTAAAAACCATTGACAATATAACCACTTCCTGCAGTGAGGAGGATCATAAATGAGTGGGAGGATTGAGCTTAATTGCTGAGGAGTGGGCCTAAGGTCTCACTAAGCTGAGTCTCGAGCAGGGGCTGAAAGAATCAGACACTGCTACCTGAGCTGTCACTTCCCTTCCCCCATGCCAGCTATAGTCGACATTCGGTTGTTTACGTTGAAAATTCCACGCCAACTATACACGACGTTAGGTCTTCTGCATATGAAAATGCTTGTTTGTTCCATCAGATGTTCGGCGCGAAAGGGTTAAAGGAACGCCAAATTTGATGGCTGTGGATAACGTATTTTTTTAAGTACTCCATAATTTTCCTGAGTGTCTAGTCATTATAATTCTTGGAGTGCAATTATTTAAGTTAATACCGATTGGCAATTTTGCTTGAATGAGCTTATATTGCCCTTAAGACACACAAAATAAAATACACTGTTGGAATTCCATTGATATACCAGTAAATACCTATTTCCATGACTGCTACATATACAGTTGCCTCTTTATTATGGAGTTTACTGGACCAATAAACTGGAGGTCTAATAATGAAATTATGAATGTTAAATTAATCGCCATGGTTCCATAGAAATGAAGTTTATTATACAATATTGCGTGCATGCTGAAGTATCTCCTACAGAAGAAAGAACCATAATTAACGTTCTTGGGCACAGTGCATGAGGAGACCTTAAACGTAGAACAATGATTATAGCATAGCATAGTGAATATCCACCTAAATACCATTACTTATTTGTGAAACTTCAAAATAACGTTCTTTCTGTAACTGCCGGGACCGGGACGGGGTACCAACTATTTGCTTTGTATTAACGGGAACTTTGTAATAAGGTGTTTTGTATTATTGAGAGAGTACTGTACTATGTACGTGTGATGACTGAAGTTAGGTTTAGCAAGTTAGTTTTCCCGAGTAAAAATGTGGCAGTTGGCAATGCACTGAGGTCACAGTGGCAATTGCAGATGATGATACCTTACTATGTTTGCCACAGCAGGGCCATGAATTTTGCAGGGATATGATTTTCACACCCCTTTACCTTGAGTTAATTTATCACTTTTCAGGGTCCCAACTTATGATACTCAGAAAATAAAAATGATAAACAAATTACCAAATAACACATACCTCACACATTGGACACATTGAATAATCAACTCTCCTTCAGAATAAGGCTCACTGCAAGATGGACAGATGGATAAAGAGGCACATGGTCCACACTCTGTATAACTGTTCTGCCAAGTACAGTTGAAGCCTGGGTCATTGGAACCACACATCTGACAAAGGGCACACCTAAAAATTAAGTAATGAGAAAATTTAAATGAAAGTAAAAAATATTCACAGAAATTTAAGAAAAGGTATGGTAAAATGACATTTTACACTAATGATTATTACTCCATTAAGGTAGGGACTTCAAGCCAAGACCAATTCAAACAAAAATGTAAAAAAAAATATTTTCTACAAAAATGTAACTACACATCATCTGTCATTGGATAGAAACCAATTTGGCTTACAAGCAAAAGCAATTTACTTTTTTAATTTACTTAATTTAATAGTACACCATTTTCTATCCATATGTAAAGCACACACTCAAATAAAATATAAACAGCATTCACATGAGTAAGCAAAAATTATAACTGTAACAATCCATTGGTATACCTACCACTTGCATTTCCAATTTCCGTGAGGAACATAATCCAAAGGAGGATCCATACAGTAAATGTGATATGATATGTCACAGTCATCACATAATATTAGCCTTCCTTCATCATTTCGCTGCCCACATCCTTCACAAACAGTGCAATCTAAGCATCTCCAGCCTTTTTGGAGAATTACTTTGGTGACCTGGAAAGATATAAACAATATTCAGCTTCGATTAAACAATCAAAATTAGGTAATGAGAGGGGATTTGTGTAATATTACATGAAAGCAAGTCCCTAAGGAAATAGAGAACTGCTTGAAAAGATATCCCACACCTTGAAGAACAAGGTAACTACCACATCCAAAGCCGAAACTTATGAACTGATATTTATGAATTGTCCAAGTAGACATTGAAATACAGCCCTAACTGTAGCAAACGCAGCGACAAAAATGCATCTATTTAGAAACATTTTTTGACATATCAACCCAACTCACCTTGACATTCACACAGTATGGATGATAACACTGTCCACACTGTGCACATGATATCAAGCATCCTTCTTGATCACTCCCTAATGCACCACACATAACACACACATCTTGCAGCAAAACAAATTGGTCATTGGCTGAACATAGCACAAGCCTGTTCTCCACTCCAGGTTCATCATCTGCTTTGTTAGAGCTGGAGTCTGACTGGGGTCTCTGAAAAATTTGTCCACGATGAATTATTTTTCAACAAATAAATAAATTTTAACTGAAATCAGTATCTCTAATGAACAAAATAAGCTACACAAAGTATAATACAAATTTCCTTAACAAGTGACACCAGTGGGTAACACAGTAAAACCTATGGCAAAGATTGAACATTTCATTGGTAAACACATTCCCTGCAATCACAACGACAAAAAAATTGACTTCTGTTCAACCAAAAAAGTTTCCCTCATTCAATGACCTTTAGGAAAATGTAGTCATGAAACATGATGAGTGACATTGATATTAAAACGCATCAAAAACTCATGTAAAGAAATTAATAACACCTGGAGCTGGGCAAAGCCACTGAAAAAGTGTGTGATAAATATTATGACTAGAGCAAAGTTGTGAAGGCATTTGCCTCTTGAAAAAAAAATCACTTTCACAAAGTACCGTATTTGCACGAATCTAAGACGAGGTTTTTTCCCCTCCTAACTCCAGCAGAAAAGAGGGTTCGTCTTACAATAGGATGCAAAATTCTCTATGTCAATCGGGTTGCATAATTTACATCAAAAATTATGGATACCTGAGTTAGCCACCTGATAGCTATACAACGAAAAATCAACGTCAAAAATAGCTGAACAGTAATTTAGCTTATTTAATTTTGCGTTCAAGTAAAAAAAACATTTTCCATTTTTTGGCGGCAGGCAAAGATTCGGTGCATGCTGATCAGTCGCCGGGAGCACTTCTGCCGTACCTGCGAGATCGCCTGCTTTAGCCTGGATTCAGCTCCATTCAAGTTAAAGCTTGATCAACTAACAAAATGTTCGTGTGATTGGTTACAATTTACCTAAATTGTAACGTTAAAGCCTCAATGCCATCACAGAATAAACTGCTACAAAGTCGTTGCATTTTTCTCAGAGCAACGGTAGGAAGTAGGATCATGATTTGTCTCTGATTAGAGAGATCGATTCAGTTGTGATCCCGTGCAGAGTATTATGATGGCAGAGAAAAGAAGTCATTACACTGCCGCTTTCAAAAGAAAAGTTATACAGTGGAACCCTGATCTATCATTCCCGCATTGATCATTTTCCCACATTCATCGTTCGCCGTTTCTGGTCCCAAATAAAGTTCCATATAGACAATGTAATTTTTTCACGCATCTATCATTCCCCAAAGTATCATTTTCCCGTATTGATCGTTTGAAGATCTTGGTCCCGACTTATAATTTTCCCGCATCCACCGTTTGACGAAAATGAGACGAAATGAATACAATGTGTCATTTATGGCTAAAAACGACAGGCACATAGTATGAATATTCCCCAGGAGATGGAACTACCTTAGGGAGAGGATCAGTGCCATGGGAGAGCAACATTAGCGCATTTCCCAAGATCCGTTATCCCCCTCCATTCAGCACTCGCCCGCTCCCCTCTGAAGCTTTCCTCTTCTCCAAAATCAAACAAAAGGTCCCAGCTCGCGCAGGGATCGTATTACGAAGACCTTAGCTTTGAAAAAATATCAAGTTACACGAAAACAATAGAAAACTGTTTCATGCCCCCCCGGCCCTTTTCTCACCCACTGACCTTTTTCAGCCTACCTGCTTCAAAGTTCCCAGTTTCTGGAGGTCAACTGCTGCATGAATCACCTATTAGCCCAAAAGGTGTCTAACAATGAATTTCAGCAATTGGCATTACACATTTATTAGATTGAAATATTTGTAATGTGCTCGTAATTCAAAAAAGAAGGAGACGAAACACGACGTATTTCTAACGTTATTTAAGCATTTTTAAGCAAGGAACTAGTGGGAAAAATACGATGGTGATTTTGGCGAAACTCGATATCCTCGTGAGATGAGCTTCTCGGCAGTTAATGCGGCATTTTTTTCCGAAAACAGGATATCAGGTTATTATCAGTTATCAATTTACGAGTTATACTATAAGTCTCACTTGCAAGAGTAACTGACGAAGGGATATCTTCTCAGGATATTTTGTTTCTCCCTACTAACAATCCGAATTCATCTGGCCCATCTGGCACTATGCTAATTAGAAAAGAATGGGTATCTTTACGACAAAAAATTTCAGGGCGCAGTCATATGGTCATGCAGTATGCTCCTCCGGCCTCTGCAGTATGCTCTGCATATGCTGTAGGCAATAGCATCAGTTCCGAACTTCACCTCGTACGAGTGGTTCCCTACTTTCCAGGGTGGCTTGACTTCAAACCACTGAGTGTTTTCCGTGTGGGTTTAATAAAGTCAGGTTTCATTTTCACTAGTTCAATTTTATTTGTCTTTGGACCATGGCCCTGCCAAAGAAACTATTAGTCGATTAATAAACAATATGACCTAAGTGTCTCCATTAAGTACTAGTATTCCTGTAATTAGCTAAAATCTTGTTTGGATCCTTTACTGAATATCATAATTACACGCCAAAAATCCTGCATTTCCTGGGACATAGGCAACCTAGCCAAACATTCCCGCATTGATCGTTTATTCGTATCGTTATTAGGAAAAAAAATTTCCCTAGTAGAGTTCCAAAAAGGGGGCACCTCTTTTGTCTTTCTTGTCTTTGTCTATTGTCTTAGAACCGTGTTCGCCTATGATTCGTGCAAATACAGTAGGTGTTTTCATGAAAAGTTGGAATTCTCTCACCTGAGAAATGAAAATTTATAACTAAAGTCAAAAACTTGCTTTAATCCCACTGATGAAACAAAAACAGAGCTTACCTGTAGACCAACACCAGGAACTCCAAATATTCCCCTCATTTTGGTCTTGTGACCTCTCTTCCTCCCAAAATCTGGAAGTCCTCTCTGCTTTTTCTGATAACCAGCTCCTCCTTTGCCAGAACCGCCTACCTTGCCAGAACCTTTGGGACGACCAACACTTCCAATCCCAAGTTTCTTTTTAGCGATCTTACTAGCACAGAAAGGTTTACCCTTACCAAGGCCAACAGCCCTGATTGCTTGTCCACCCAACGAATCATCAATTCCAGAGCCATCTTTATATCCCTGAGAAAAATTCATGAATGAAATCATATCAGCTCTTAATACTCAGATTACTTCTTTGTCACATATTGCATTAAAAAATAATTTCATGTAAAATTAATAGACTGCCTATAATCAAACATTTGAAACAGAGAGCATATGAATTAAAATAAAAAATGTATTGATTGAAATTTTATATTGTACATTTACCCTCTCAGTCCTCAAACTGACTTTCAATCATTAAATTTTGTTTTTATTATTCATGAAAGTCACAAAATAAAAAGGAGGGTAAATTTTTCAGAATAGCAGTATTTCTAACAACAAGATAAGATACCATGTTAAGTAAGAATTAAGGAACACAATGAAAACAAAAGGCACTGAGATTTGGTACATAGATTTGACAAAGAAATGGATTTGTTCAAAAAAAGGACATGGAATTCGTATTTGATCAGGCTCTGCGTATCACCCATTCCTACCAATTACGACTGTCATAAGATGTCAACAGTAATACAATCAGTTTACATTAGTTTGTAGTAGTTGATTATGACAAATAAAATATACTACTGATCTCACCTTTTCTGAGTCCACATCCATCATTTCATCTCCACCCATATACAGTGATTCCTGAGATGTATTCATAAGACTAGATTCATACAAGCCATCATCAAGAGCTACAAACAAATGAAAAAGTATATAAATGACACAAATCAACTACAATTTCTCAATGAGCACTAAAATTACTCCAAGAAAATTTATCCATTAAAATAATAAATAAAATAACATGAAAACAGAAGTGTAACCATGTCATATTGTGCATCCTCTAAAAATTAAAATTGTACCCTCAACTCTTATATAAGGACATGCAAAAAGTGGGGTTAATTTATAGGCAAAAGTGGTGATATATTTGTACAAAAGCGATGTTATTTTGAAGCAAATGTTTATTTTGCAAACTACAGTAAAACTTCGATATTACGCACTTTGATTTTCCATCAAGTCTCGTTTTTACTCAGCGACACTCAAGTCCGGCCAGAAAGCATAGTGAATTGCAATGGTGAAACTTCGATTTTACATCTTTTCTTGATTTTACGCAGTTTTTTGATTTTGCGCAGCATAACCCCAGCCCCAAAGAGGCCGCTAATCTTGATTTTACGCAATTGTCTTTCGACTTGTTTTGAAAATCCCGACAGGACCAATATGAAGTTTGGTTATTTATTAGTCTCAACGAGTTGCAAAAATGAATACAGGAACGGTTGAAATGACGTCGCGCCGTTGAGAGTGAAACTAAAAACATCGCGAATCTAATTATTGCTTCCCCCTGTGCCCTCTCATTAATATTTCAGACTCATTTACGAACGCGAATATTGCTCTTAGATCAAATTTGCCGTAGAAGGATATCGAAACCTAAAACATACGGCAATTGTCGTGTATGCATAACTACTTTTGATTAAGACAGATGATCGTCGGAGATATTGACATTATCACCTTTCGTTTATTATTCAACTTATTGTTCTACACTGTTTATAGCATATTTATTGTAATTACAGATCTGGTTGTTAATTCGGAATCTCTATCCCTATCCCTAAGGTTTTCTAGAATTTTGCCAATGCTATGTTTTCCGTCGCCCCAACAAAATATAACGGCAAAATGAGCCATTAAAAATCCTCCCGTGCCAAAATGTTGGCTTCCAAGGTGATCGAAAAAAGACTACTCGTAATACTAGTCGTACGTCTAGTATGGACGTAAGTCGATGGTGATTCAACACAATGGTAAAAGCAGCATGCATTGTCTTATTCTGCAGGCGAACCCCACATCTTCGCGACAAACAAAGGCGAGGGAAAGTTGCTTGCACGACGCGCTTATCAGAACTGACTTGTATCTCATTGTCAGTGGGTTGAAATGAAGCATGGTTGGAACTTGAAGAGCTATTAGCTTAACTCCACTAGGAGGCAAGCGTTTATTTTTAACGGAACGGGAGTTAATGCCCTTGGAGAATAACTCGCATCGTCAATTGTCATATAATCATTGAAGTCAAATTCAAGACGTGAATGATAAGGCAGTCCCTTTAAACTCAGGAATGTCTTGGCACCATTAAATCGAAATACAAAAAGTGCCTGGTGTTGTTATCAGATATGGGGAAGCAAAATATTACGTGAAGATGAGTCACACAGCTTGTGAGTCAAATGTCCCGGTGCTGAATTCGCAGGAGAATGCCGACAGAGAAGATATACTCGGTAGATTCAATCTACTGATGCTAAAATGTCATTGGAAAATGCTTTTGTAATGCATGAAAATTAAAAAGAGGGAAAATTTTTCCGGAGTATTAATCATTTTTTTATACGTCACTGGCGGCATGACGGTAGTTGCACGGTTAGTTAAATGGCTCACTTAAAAAAGTGATCTAAACACTGGAAAAATCTAAATTTCCGAATACCCTGATCCTGTGTGCTCCGTATTATCCATGGTATGCTATTTGGAAGGAGGTAACCAACAGCTGGGGTCATTAGCGCCATGAAGTAAGGGCTGGGGGGAACCCCATGTTGGCATTAGCCAGGTTGTAATGAAAGGCTCCAAAGGGACCAGGACTAAACGTCCCATCTGCTGAACAGAGTGGTGCACTGGAAGTGCCCTCCACATTACACTCAAGTAGGGATAGAGCCATCTCTGATAAGTTTCTGCTACTACCAGGACTTGAACCCAGGCCCACAGGGTGTAAAGCCTTTGTGATATACTAGCGAAATTTTGCTCCCTGTTAATGGGGTTAATTTGGATGACTATCCTCATACACCTCATTTCTTCAATCTCCAATCTTTGTTTGTCTGCAGGTGGTTAAACAGATTTCCTGAAAACTGCTTTTAATGAGAATATTTTTGAAAATTAGCTTCTCTGCAAGCATTTAGTGTCACCATTCCAAAATTTCTCCTAGGTAACAGAAGTAATCTAAGTGCCAGAAATGCTAACAATTCAACCATGTTGTTCAACTATGGGAAACATTGTTCAGGAATGCAACGTTGTTTCTCTTAAGGTAACACGTCATCTGTGGTGTTGCTAGTGAGTAATTAAGATTATTAGGCTTCATTTTTTTTCCTACAAATGAGTAATTGAATCCGGGAAACATATATCTGACGCAATTGAAGAGGATTTCATGCTCTTTTACCATAAAACCTCACATATGAGACTTTTTCTGGTTCTGGATCTGGCTTAAAACTATACAAAAGTGTATGACCAAGCCTTCTAAAAAATTAGGAGCAAGTATTATCCTGAAAACTATACTCCTCCTCAATACCAACCCTTGATTTTACACACTTTGAATTTACACAGTGCCCATATTTCGGTCCCTCCAGCTGCGGAAAATCAAAGTTTTACTGCAACGAATAACCAATTGTATGACTGCAGACCCTTGCCACAAAGAGGGGTAATATAAGACGAGAGGTCCGGGTACCTGCTCCCGGAGTTCGGCGGTACGGCCTGTGTTCTACTGTGTTAGGTCCTGAAACTAAGACTTTGTGAACCCACGAATGTCATTAAAGGAGGAGAACAAGGAAATATGTATTTTTGACATTCATTCGCCTGCGTAGGAAAATCTCAGATGAAAATTTTCGGCTTTTGTCTCCCGAATCAAGAAATGTCCTGCCGCATATTTCTGTCATTAGTAGCAAAAGGGTTAACTCTCTATAGAATGTGTGTGCATTAGGATAGTTTGAACCCTCCAGTAATTTGATTAAGTCAACTAGCAGATTCTCATGGCATTTCGAATCATGAATTTCTTCACTGCTTTGGCCGCTTTCTGACACGACGAATTTCCGTGGGCTGCCATTCACAGCACAGCGCCGTGACATCCACAGAGCCATCTCATCGGAAAGCAGCCTGAATTTCACAGTGCCATGCCAGGAACGGCGGCCAGAAAAAGTCGTTTCGGCTGAAAGCTACCTCAATGTAGCTCCGTGCATATTTCACAACAGAGGCGGCACACCACCGCTTTTTGCCGCTTTCAGACGAGCTGGCTTTGCTCCAGCTGTCGTCAATGGTACGGCACCATAATTTCAAATAACGATTGGTCTCAATGGATTCAAACGAGTCAAATCATGCAGTTGATGGCATGGCATCGTCGAAGGTCACCGAGGTGCCCATTTCAATCCGGCCTGGCGGTGCACCGTCTATGGCATGAAATACACTCAAGAGCTACTGTGAGGCTACTTTCAGATGCGACGACTTTTCGCCAGCCACTGTTCCCGGTATAGTGCTGTGAAATTCAGGCTGATTTCAAACAAGAAATCTCTCTGGATTTCAAGGCGGCCAGCAAAAAGTCATCGCATCTGAAAGTGGGCTTTGATGTCATTTTTCCAGAAGAAAGGCATCTTTCAAAAACTCCTTGTGCATATTGTTTTCGTATGAGTTTATTTATGTTAATTATGAATCAGATCAGTTACTAGTTTCCTTTCATTATTAATGCTTCATCCTCTCCAGGCATATTTTTAATGCAATGAATTAGAGCCCCTTAAAATTTTATACTCATGGTGAAAACATTACTCTGTGATTTCTCAATGATGAATCATTTACGATCATCGATTTCTATTGCAAAGTACCATTATTCTACCATATATTGTTGAAAAATAGCTAAGAAAGCTATCAAAATCTCGGGTTTATCAGAACAATGTAGCTTAATGTTATGCCTCAAAAAACAATTTTGTGGAAGAAGCATGAGCGGAAGAAAAAATGATAAAAAACACCCATGAATTGGAGAAAATCGCAATTAACACGAAAATCGCATACTCACGGGTAAACCCAGAAATTCGCGTTAAAATTTGCGTTATCGCATTTGCGACTTTTGCATGTCCCTACTCAGAAGTTGAAGAGTGGAGTAAGGAAAACTACAGAAGGCTCTTTAAAGCAATGAACCTTGGAAAATCATTCAATGTTAGCAACATAGGTCTATGATGTAGTGTTTGTGAGGGTTTTCCTTGGAATTCCACCAACTACGAAGACATGACTACATTGCTCATTTGCAAACTGAATTTACTTTGAACGTCAGTGGCCAATTTCATTCCTGAGGCCAATTTAGCAGCCAATTTTTCTTTTCATGGCAACCATTTTTAGGAAAATAAATTTAAATGACTTGAAAAAACTTACATTCTCTTTTCTTAACACTCAACCTTCCCTGGGTATAATTCTTGCATATGGGGCATATATACTCATAATCCCGATTCACTTCTTTGTTCTTTTGATATGTTAACATCTCTGCATCTGGATCGCATGTCCCATGGACAAACCTGAAAGAATACATTTGAGTTATTGGATTATCTTCCTAGCAAAATAAATGAACATCTTTGAACTTTAAGGAACTGAGCATATTATCATTTCTGATAATTAAGATAACATTTTATAAACAAAACCTTTCACTCAGGTCACAGAAAATGCAACACAAAAATTCAATCTGAGAAAGAACTGATGAACTGCCTCGAAGGCTGGCTATACATCCAAAAATAAAAGCTATGAAATCCAGGGGCTCAACATCAAAAAGAAAAATATAACTTCAAAAACGAGAAACTTTATGTTACTTACTTCCTACAGAGTCCACATTGCACCATTTCCCTGTGAGCAACATGACGATAAGCTCGCCGACAAAGAGGGCATGCAAGGCCCTTATTCCTCTGCTGATAGCATGAATCACAGACTGTGAAGTGAGCATGCCAACGAGAGGAATGACCAGAACCAGGAGTTCGAGAACCACAGTCGCTGCATATACGACAATTCTATAGAGGAAAAGTTATAACATATCATAAGGGGACATTGATTTAAATCTTCTCATCAGTTAAAAATGGGCATCTAAGTGATACATTGATAGCTTCTCGCCAAATATCATCAGACTGATGTCTCTTAACATAGAAATAGCGACAGAAAAAATGATAGTTAACTTTCTTTGTGCCAAAACTTGTAAACTATGAGGCAAAAATTATGACACTGTATCAATCGATATGCATATTAAATCATTTCATGATATTCATAAGGACTAACAGCTTTAGCAGGGTGTAACTACTTGCTCTTGCACCTACCATGCATTTCCACCCTTGTTTTGGAATTGCCCCCACTGCTGGGCGCACACAGTAAGGATGATAAGCTTTGTCACACACATCACACAACAACACCTTAGAGTCATCTTCAGGATGTCGACATAACTGGCATAAGCGGCATGAGGAACACTGCCAGCCAGCACGCAATCCTGTAATGGAACAAATGAAAGCCTTCAAGATCAATAGGTTCTAAGTTTATCATTAAAAATAAAAATGGGGAACTTGCATGAATTTTTTTTATTTCACAGGCGGACAGAAAATTATTTTCTGAATACAGCAAAGAAAACCACATGCATATCTGAGTTTTCCTTCGCGAGATATTCAATGATGAATATAACGAATTTTAAAGCGCGGGAATAACTCCCTCACCCCCCAAGCCACTGCCGACGAAGCCTCGATGACTTCAAAGGTGCCTAAACATCACGCGATGCTATTGTTGTGATTGTTTGTAATAGTGCCAGCAGTTGTGAGAGCTTCGTTTGTTACACGTGTTGATTATTTTCTATTTAAAGATAAATATCCGACGATAGAGGCTTGGAAGCCCTCATATTTTACATTATTTATAATATTAATATCTGAGTAAGGGCATAAAATATAAAACTGGAGCAGTAAAACCAAAACTTTTACAATACCTAAATAACATCGTTGTAGGAGTATGAGCCGAGGCCGTTGGAAGGGGGATACATTAATAGTAAGTTGATGTTATCGACGGCATATCATTCATTTAAGTATGTAAATAGAACGATTTTGATGTTTACTAATGTCCGCTATGCTTTTATATACAATAACTTCATCCGTTTATTCGTAGGTACCGGAGAATTCGTCGTTTAGGACTGTCTGTGCTTGTTATATGGGGTGAGTTCCAGTCAATGCAACTTTTACTCGCTGATTGGAGACATCTAGGAACATTTTTCTGCCAAAATAGTGTTATTTTCAATGTGACATCTCCCGTTAAGCTACTGCTAATAATCACAGTGCCAGTGGTTGTAATGCACAAAGTATGACAAGGTTGAAAAATATCGGCCAAGAGTTATCAGTGTTCCATCGTGATTGAATTGTGAAAAGTGCTATTAAGCTATCGATAAATGTCTAACAGTAGTGTAAAAATTGTCAGTGTGTTAACCTCCGTTGTTCACCGTACATATGACATTTCACGATCAAGCTATTGAAATAAAAACTGTGTGTGAAGTTTGTTATTCCATTATTTCAACGAATAGTAGTGAGAAAAGTCACCTGTGTCACTTGTGTGGGCTAATATAAGGGTTTAAATCAGTGAATAAATGTTTCCATCATAACGAGCTCGGCGTTGCCAAATTCAACAGCACAGCTTACTCTAATGTCAACAGCACAGCTTACGATCGTTATCCTCTAGTATTACAAGTTTCTTTTACATCTCGATTTGCCGCCGACGTATAGAATAATTTGTCTTAACAAATTCTATGAGGGTCGTGGCATCAATTTTTGGTGTCCTAAAAAAATAAAAGCTGGTGTACTAACACCCCATGCCACACGCCTTTTAGGCGGCTTGCGGGGGCAGCAGAAGCACAATGGAGAGGTAGAGGGGACAGAGCGTGCTCTCTGTCTTTCAAGCAACAAGGGAAAAAGGACAAACATGTCCAACCTTGCATGTGATTTCGTTGCCTTCTACGAAAAGGTGGTCGAGCTATATGATGTATGCAGTTAGTATCAGTTTGCGTTTCCAGTCTGTCTAGTCTTGTTCAAATGTGCTCATAAAATGCTTGTTTCTTCAAAACTTGTGCTGTTTGGGATATGTTGAATATTGGTAGAGCCTTGTATTTAGAAAGCTTTATGTCACTCAATTAGAACTTAAAAAACTTAAACACTGTCAGAAATGTTGCGTGTTTGGTCTAATTCTTTTTCCAACCTCATGCGTGTCATCCAAATGCCGAAAGCTATCAAGACTTTTTCGGGCCCAGTATGAGACTCACCTAGCATTTGGCCTCTAGAAACAGGGAAAATTAAAGCAGCTCATTAAGGCACAATGATGCCCACAGACAATACTGCTTTAAAAATGATTAGCTGGGACAGCCACATTTTCTTTTTCAAAAAGTTTGATTTTAACCACAAGGAATAATATAATGGCATTGTGGAATAAGACACCAAAAACTGAGTTATACCACTCAATGAGCAACTTGGCGTACCTGTAATAGCTGCTATGCCCTCTTACCTTGCCGTGGAAATTAAGAATTTCAGCTGATACACATTATGAACATATTTCCAGAGAAGTAACTACAATATAAAAACTACTTTAGCAGGAGTCCTTCGCAAGATAATTTACTTTTGCTAATTTGAAGACCAGGTTAGAATGTTGCCATACATACAACAAGCAGTAGAGCTTAAGAAATGGATTTAACAAGTTTAAAGGGCCAAAATCCCCATCTTGTAGCAGTAAAAAGTATTTTACCAAAAAAATACAACCACTACCACAGATCCCTTATCATAGCAAGTTAATGTTTACTATGCATATCTTTTTTTAAATTCTTGGGGAAATAGAGAACTTCACTAGATATCAGCATTAAGTAGTCCTCTTGTAAACGTACATTATTAGGAAATACCTTATATGTTATAAGTCACTGCTTTACCTGGCGTCACTGGAACACCAATACATCGTCCATGATAATGAGTCCCACAAATTGTACACATCACAAGATTTACAAGGTCTCCCAAAGAAAAACAAGACATGCATGTCACTTCAGGATCTGAAACAAAAATAGAAAGATATTTTATTTCTACGTATTACTTGGATCACCACAACTAGATGAGTACTTCTCACAAATGGTTAAAAGGTTTTCAGTTACAGATTTAAATTATTAGACAACAATATCTGTCTGCATTGAGCCTGAAGACACTAACTAGAGATATCAAGGATTTTAAAAATGCCATTATGGCCAAAATCATAGAGAGCATCCAGAGAAATCCAGGAAGTCAGAGGAAATTTAAAAAAATTTGCAGTTACTTCTGCAAGCACTTCAGATGTTTTGAAATATTTTAGACCAAATGTGCCTTCCCAAGTACAAGACAAAAAATTCGTTCGCCATACCAAAACCTGACACAGTAGAAGCAATAAAAAGGAGTACACAGGGATCTTTTTCTAAGCAATCTGGCCTTGAATTCAGAGATTAACCATATCATTTGCATTCTTGGCAATACTCTCCTTGTTAAAGTAGGCTGCATATGTACTAAAGGATAAGCTATTTCATAGCATAAACATAATTTTTAAACATTGTCCACAGCTTCAGTTAATGAAGTAATCAACCTTATAAATTAAATTAGGCTTAGCAATTAGGAGATTTAGACTCTTAAAAGATATAAAAACTTATACACCATAACCATAAGATAATCCAGTAAATACTTACTCATAGAAGCCACCCTATCTAAATGCTGAGTGCAAAGTAAAGTTAAAAGTTTAGCATTTTGAAATGCAGACGATGCAGCCACACAGGGAAGGTGGAAGGCACGAGGGCATGAGGTCACACTGCACGACAGTGAGGCCCCAAAGTGAGAACAATGAGCACACTTTCTCCCAACAGCAGTAGCCACAGACTGAGCCAATTTCTCAGGGCACAACAATTCAACATGGGTAACTCCTGCTGTCCACAGCGCACAAGACTGATGCACAAAGAAATGACCTATGAAAAAATAACATTGACATAGCATCATAGTGATTCAAGGAGAAGAAGCTAGATACAACTAAACATAAAATAGCTAAAATAAAAATATATCTGCCAACCTGATCTTTCGAATATTATATTCATATCCGGCTCCTCTTGGTAACCTATTAAACTTAATTCATCAACAGGGTCAGCATTCGCATTCAAGGACAACAGCCTGAAAAAAGGAGAGCATGAATAAAAACATCATCCACAGAAATATATCAAAGACACAAAATATCACATCAAAGCTGCATAACTCATCTAGGATATTTCTTAAATAATGCTTAAGCAGAGAAACTCAAGTCTCTGGACACACAATCAATTCAGCCATAACATTTTGAAGTTTTTCAATACACAATTAAGTATATAAGTGATTCAAATGTGTTTCCTTTGGTATCTTGACAATAAATTTTGATGAATATTTTAAGGGTCAATGATTTCCTAGTTGAGTGCTCTGATAACTTAAGTATTATTTTGAGGGTAAATGTATTTATGAAGAACTATTACAGAAATATAAATAGAAAATACATACTTTGCCCGGGAGAGGTTCTTCTGTCGACGAACAGTTACAGCACCACTCCTCGGACTTTTATCTCCACCAGACCCTGGGCATCCTGTACTCTCAAACACTTCTCTTTCTCCTTCAACAGAAGCTGAGCTTGGACTTGAGTGGGGACTACAGCCTCTCTGATTTGATGGGGTATGCCCTCCCGATTCCTTGGTGGGGCTAAAACCTTCTGGAGTACAGAGACGCAGTATTTCACCTTGCCCTAACTGGCTACGTTCTCCCAAATTGCAGAAGGCACACACTTTCCCTGGCCTACAAGAAATAGTGAAATTATTTTTCACCAAATATGCAATCCAAATATAATTAAGAACATATGTGGCACAAATTCGTATTACTGTACTATTGTAACAATAATGTATTGTTACTATTGTTACAAATGCAACTGTCTTCAGTGTACATGAACAGTTCCAACATCCTATGACAATGCAACCCTCAAAACATCCCTGTGTATCTAACCCATGGCCTCCTTTATAACAGGCCTTGACATGGTGAAATGGCAACGCTGTGCAGGGGTCCTACTGAGAAGTTCCGTCGCTATTGTGTTGTATGTGAAGCTGATGTACTGCGTGTGATTAACGCTCATTTTTAAGCGTCTTTAGCGTTGTAATTACATAATTTTGGAGTTTATAACGTTCATAAAGGTAAGTGGATTGATTTTATAATGCATTTATGGGTGTAAGTTGGAATGCGATGTGTATATTGTCATTTGTGAGTGTGGCCATGTGGTCGGCTTTTTGTGTTGGACAATTTAGTGTGCAGGTTTGAGATTAATTGTGATATATATCTTCTCCCATCATGTATGCGCGACGAAGGTGGGAATAGGATGTGTTCCCGCATTATTTCCTATCCGTCAATTTCAATCCATAATCTCATTCCTGGGTATACATGATAGTGTGTGATATAGTCATCTTTTGGATGTCATTTGTTGTGAAGTCATGCAAATATTGGATTTCGTAGAAATAGGCGACATTTATTTATTGATTTGTTTTTTTACGATTGAAGACTGTTAACGAGAGATGTAATATTGCATGATTTGTGGCCATTGAAATGTGTACTGAAATTCACATTGTTGTCGATGGACATTAAATAGAAGTTGTTATGAAGGGAATGAACTTTTGCTGTTGTGGCATAGCGCTTTCATTTGACTTACGTCTTTGTCCATGTTTTCATTCTAACGGGTGTCAATTTTACTTTTAAAGATGCCCCGGCGTTGTTGTGTGCCAGGTTGCAAGAGCAACTATTGTTCGGAGAAGGATAGTGGAAACGTCAGTGTGTTCTACTTTCCGAAAGATGAACGCCCTTCCATACAGCTCTCATGAAGTAATGTCTTGCCTTTTCTCATTAATTAATCCTTTCTTATCATTATTTCAGATTAACATTGGAAATAAGAGAATGGAAAAGTACAGAAATATGCTTGTATGATCATGAACACAATGGTAGACTTTGTTCAAAAGGAATTTGTATCAGCCAATGGATTCATAGCCACTCATCTGTTTGAAGCCAACTCTTTCCTGAAGGGGTATGCGATAACTTCAATAAATCCACCAAAATAGAGGAATATAGAGTTTATACTGAAGAATCAACATGAGACTGAGGTAGTTTCCCTTCCATACAGCTCTCATGAAGTACCGTAGAAGCGCGTGTAAGAGGCGCACCTTTTTTCCCAGATATTGCAACCGAAAATGGGGGTGCGCCTCTTACACAAACTTCTTATCTTCCCCCCCTCCCCTTCACCAGTTGCAAGTTCAAGGGGAACTGAGTGGCCTTGGTTTTCAGCGTGAGTCAGTCATCTGAAACCCTGGGTCAAAATCAAGTGGCAGGCAGGGGAGCTTCTCCCTTAGTGACGTATTTTTAAAATGCCCCTGTTTGAATTTCTTGCAAGCATCGCGCCGTCACGTCGGTACCCCAGAGGTGAACATTGAAAAGATCGCGCGGGGTGATTCGCTCTGGAGCGCGCGCTAAATTTATTGCCACGAGTGGGCATCCCGCGGCATTTATACTGTACAGTAAAACTTCGATTTTACGCACTTCGATTTTACATCAAGTCTCGTTTTTACGCATCGGCACTCAAGTCCGGCCGGAAAGCATAGGGAATTGCAATGGTGAAACTTCGATTTTACATCTTTTCTTGATTTTACGCAGTTTTTCGATTTTGCGCAGCATAACCCCATCCCCTAAGAAGTCGCTAATCTTGATTTTACGCAGTTGTCTTTCGGCTTGTTTTGAAAATCCGACTAGAGCAATATGAAGTTAGGTTATTATTTCGTCTCAATGAGTTGCAAAAATGAATACAGGAACGGTTGAAATGACGTCGCGCTGTTGAGCGTGAAACTAAAAACATCGCGAATCTAATTATTGCTTCCCCGTGAGCCCTCTCAGTAATATTTCAGGCTCCATTACGCACGCGAATGTCGCTCTTAGTTCAAATTCGCCGTAGAAGGATATAGAACCCTAAAACACACGGCAATCGCCGTGTATGCGTAACTACTTTTGATTAAGACATGATCGCTGGAGATATTAACATTATCACCTTTCGTTTATTATTCGACTTATTGATCGACGCTGTTTATATCCAGAATTATGAGCTACGGAATATCTATCCCCAACGCAAGGCTTTTTAGAATTTTGCCAACGCTATGTTTTCCGTCGCCCCAGCGAAATATGACGGCGAAATGAGTCGTTAAAAATACTCCCGTGCCAAAATCTTGGCTTCCAAGGTGATCCAAAAAAGATAGTCGTACTTCTAGTATGGACGTAAGTCGATGGTGATTCAACACGATGGTAAAAGCAGCATGCGTTGTCTCATTCCCAGGCTAATCCCACAACTGCGGGACAAATGGAGGCGGGGAAAAATTGCTTGCGCTGCGCGCTTATCAGAACCGACTCAACTTGTATCTCGTTGTCAGAGGGTTTAAATTAAACATGGTTGGAACTTGAATAGCTATTAGCTTAACTCCGCTAGGTGGCAAGCGTTTTAACGGAACGGGAGTTAATGCCCTCGGAGAATAACTCGAGTCGTCAATCGTCATGTAATAATTGAAGTCAAATTCAAGACGTGAGTGATAAGGTAGTCCCTTTAAACTCAGGAATGGCTTGGTACCATTAAATCGAAATACAAAAAGTGTCCGGAGTTGTTATCATGTATGGGGAAGCAAAATATTACGTGAAGCTGAGTCACACGGCTTGTGAGTCGAAGGTCCCGGCGCTGAATTCGCGGAAGAATGCCGACAGAGAAGCTATTCCCGGTGGAGTCAATCTACTAATGCTAAAATTTCATGGGGAAATGCTTTTTTAATGCGTATAAATTATAAAGAAGGAAAATTTTTCCGGACTATTAGTCATTTGTTACTCAACACGGGCGGCATGACGGCAGTTATGCGGTCATTTAAATAGCTCATTTAAAAAAAGTGATCTAAACACCGGAAAAATCTGAATTTCCGAATATCCCGGGTCCTGTGTGCTCCGTATTATCTATGGTATGCTAATTGGAGGTAACCAACGACTGGGATCATTAGCGCCATGAAGTAAGGGCTGGGGGGATAGGAACCCTATGTTGGCATTAGCCAGGTTCTAATGATAAGCTCAAAAGGGACCAGGACTTAACTTCCCATCTGATGGACAGAGTGGTGCACTGGAAGTGCCCTCCACATTAGACTCAAGTAGGGATAGGGCCAACTCTGATAATGTCTCTGCTACTGCCAGGACTTGAACCCAGGCCCAGAGGGTGTAAAGCCTTTGTGATGTATTAGCAAAAGTTTGCTCCCTGTTAATGGGGTTAATTTGGATGATTATCCTCAGGTATCGTGCGAAAGTTGCGGGTGACTCCCGTAAAAGTTATCACCGCGGCTAGTCCCGGTAAACTTTAAACTAATCCTCAGGTATCTCATTTCTTCAATCTCCAATCTTTGTTTGTCTGCAGGTGGTTAAACGGATATCCTGAAAACTGCTTTTAATGAGAATATTTTCGAAAATTAGGTTCTCTGCGACCATTTAGTATCACCATTCCGAAATTTCTCCTGGGTAACAGAAGTAATCTTAGTGCCAGAAATGCTGGAATTTCAACCATTTTGTTCAACCATGGGAAACACTGTTCAGGAATGCAACGTTGTTTCTCTTAAGGTAACACCTCATCTGTGGTGTTGCTTTTGAGTAAATAAGATTATTAGGCTTCATTTTCCGAGCAATAATGAGCAAGTGCTATCCTGAAAACTATACTCCTCCTCAATACCAACTCTTGATTTTACACACTTTGATTTTACACAGTGCCCATATTTCGGTCCCTCCAACTGCGTAAAATCAAAGTTTTACTGTATATAGTAATATTGGTGTCAAAACCTGCGGTTGAAAAAATTCGAACGAGTGTGCTCATTGTTGGACTTAATGGTGGATAGAAGAAATCGGAAATGCTTATAAGTGAAGAGCGCTGAAGGAGAGGTCGAGGGTCATTTGACCTCCAGAAACTCGGGGAATTGAACCTGGTAGATCAGTAGTAGTCAGTTGGTGGAATGGGGTAGGGATGAAACACGTTTCCATTGTTCCCCTGTAACTTGATATTTTCCTGTGGAGTCTCGGAAAGAAAAAAAACGGCAGAGGCATTAGCTGATGGAGAGCCGAGTGTAGTTCCGTTAGGCCCCTTGCACACACACCGATTTTGGACGGCCGGTAAAATATTGGCCGATATTTTACCGGCGAAGCGATGCTTGCACACACGCTGGATTTTTACCGGTCAAACGATACGTTGCTAAGTTTTTGAGCCGGCGTCGGCGATCCACAGTGACAATAGCCGGCAGCTAACCGGCATTTTGCCGGTGCCGGCGTGTGGTCGGTACGTGTGCAAGCTCCAATGCTCTCCCATTGTTCACTATTGGAATGTGGACGGCCGATACTTTACCGGCCGTCCAAAATCGGTGAGTGTGCAAGGGGCCTTAAATCTACGACGTGGTTATTATCCTACGGCGCTGAGATTGCCCCGATTGTTGTTCAATCTCTTGGGAAAGCTCATGCCATTTGCCTGTCCTGTTTTGCCTTAAAAGTTTCCACGGCTACAATTCTATTGCAATACTCCTGCGAGAGCTTTTAAACAAAATTGTTCGTGAGTAGGACAAGCAACGTAGAGCGATGGCGTATGCAAAGAGAGGATCGGAACTCTTTCTACTCCCTCTTATGCCGCCGCAGTTATCAAAATTTCCTCTTTCAAATAGTACTGAAAGAGGACATTTCGATAACTGTCGAAATTCCAGATATATGTCTGCAACACCGCACGATAGGATTAAAAAAATGTCGCAAAATTTTTTTTCTTTATAGCTTTGATCCTCAAAATAGGGGTGCGCCTCTTACACGTGTGCGCCTCTTACACAAGCTTATACGGTAATGTCTTGCCTTTTCTCATTAATTAATCCTTTCTTATCATTATTTCAGATTAACATTGGAGATAAGAGAATGGAAAAGTACAGAAATATGCTTGTATGATCATGAACACAATGGTAGACTTTGTTCAAAAGGAATTTGTATCAGCCAATGGATTCATAGCCACTCATCTGTTTGAAGCCAACTCTTTCCTGAAGGGGTATGCGATAACTTCGATAAATCCACCAAAATGGAAGAATATAGAGTTTATACTGAAGAATCAACATGAGACTGAGGTAGTTTCCCTTCCATACAGCTATCGCACATAATGAAATTTCATTATCCTTGCTTTTCAGCTGATCACATATGTCTTTCTACTATTTCCTTGTTATTACTTTGGAACATTGCGAAGTAGACCTCATGAAATTGGGTTTACAGTTTGTTTTTAGTGATGGTAAATTGTCATGTATCTCTTCATTAGTTTTTCTAATTGAAGAGCATGATTTTGGGACCTTTTTGAGAATGAACTTTTTATTATTATATTTTTGAGAATGAACTAATACTTTGGAACATTGTGAAGTAGACCTCATGAAATTGGGTATACAGTTTTTTTTAGTGATGGTAAATTGTCATGTATCTCTTCATTAGTTTTTCTAATTGAAGAGCATGATTTTGGGACCTTTTTGAGAATGAAAATTGCTGTCATCAAATTCTGTAAATGTGGATTTTATCAATGAGTTTTCTTTGCCTTTAACATTTGCACTACTCCATAATTATTGCTGTGGAACTTTTTCTTTTTAATTCAGAGGTGGGAAGAGATTTTTTCAGGCTGTTCACCCCTAAGACGTGTCATGCCAATAGTTCCTGCCAGTGCCCTTAATGGCTTTACTAATGAGTGTACTTATTTTTTTAAGTTCTATAATGATTTGCTTATTAATGGGTGTCAACTCAGAGGCCTACATGCGAACCTTTTTACATAGCCATTCTTTCCTGATCTATTGGATATTTTATTAAAATATTTAATCCTGTTTTTATTTATAAATTATGTTCATTGAATACCATTAATGGAATAGAGTTTTAATGTAATGATAACAACCATTGAAAATTCATTAACATTATATTATGTCATTACGTTCTTGCTTTTTTGACTCCTCCTAGTTGATGATGATGTAAATTTATGAACTTTTTTACGTTACATTTCAGTTACCTTTTCATGGTGTTTCCTAAAGGAGCAAGGATCGGGATGCCTTCCGTTTACTGAAGGATATAGTTCAACATCATGATTTGGAATTGCAGTGAAAGGCTTTGTCTATTCCTTAAGGAAATGGAATGTCTACACTTGGAATGACTTTGTTCAGGCTTCTGTTTTGTGTTGAAATTCTCGAAAAGTGAAATACATATGAATTTCTTTGATGTATATTTACGTTTTGGATTTTAAATATTTTTCTCATGCCTATTTCCTTGTTTACAATGAAATAAAACTTGTGAAATGTTTACTCCTTTCTCTTTTCTAATACCCTGCCACATATGGTTATTGATGCAGTTTCAGGACCGAATCTTAAAATTCTTAACCCAGCAGTAGTCATGGCGCTTCAAATATGCAGATCTGAATCTAGGGAATATGAACGTTTTAATTCTTAATGAGTGAGTTTGCATGCCAAGTTTTTAGTTCCTTACAAGCGTAATGTTTCCACAACGGGGAGTAATCCTTAAGATTTATCTAATTTTCAACTTACAAAAGTATGAGGGAATGTACAAATATCAGGTGAATAATGCCGCAAATCTGGAGAATATACATAACTTTCGCGGAAGGCTGGTTATTTCAAAGACTTATTAAGTTACTACCAAGGTGAGAAATTCAAGAGATTTACTTACTATGGCATTTACATGTATCAGACGAATAATACTGCCGTGAATTTCTCACTGAGAAAATACGTAGCTTACGCCGAAGACTGGTTCTTTCACAATAAAGCTATCGAATTTGTTCCAATATTCCGCAGATAAACTTAAGTTGTTAACGTATTATTTAGAAGTCGTAGCGCTTGACAATATTACTGTAGTTTATGTGACACTAAGCGGTACGAATCGTATCTTTCCTTCGTCGCTCATCATTCATTGACAGACGACGCAGGAAGCAGACCCCTTACTTCGGGGGCTGGGCTGGGGGACCCCAGCCGCTTGGTAGGACCCCTGACGTCACGTAAAGCGATGGTGCCAAATTGCATGTCATGGCCTGTTATAAAGGAGGCCATGTCTAACCCCATTTAAACCAAATCTACATTTTTCTGACCCCTTTGCATTCGCTGTACAAAGGTTTTCCAGAAATGATTCAACATCAACATACATTTCAAGCCCTATAATACAGTGAATTGTGTAAAATTAACAAAACTAAATTTTGCATAAAATTAATTCTCCTTTATCCCAAATTGTTCAAAATCAGTGAAACACAATAATTAATACATACAGTTAACTTTCGATTTTATGAACTAGAATAGTACTAAGTTTCAATGATATGAAGCAAAACCGTACGTCCCGCCAAAAATCCTATGATAAACACATGGTGCAATTGAAAATACAAAATTTTTGAAAATTTTCCAAGAAGAAGTTTAGCATTTACAAACAAGGGTAAAAAACTTTACAGCAAAGGTATTTATAAAATCCTATTACTATTTGTTTTGTGCATTTTTAAAACTCTATCTTGCATTCATGGAAAGACTGGAGAATGGAAGTCACAGGGAATGACAGGTGACTCACCAAGGACGAATGTGGTGGGAAGGGACTATACTAAAAAAATTCTAATACCACACAATTCCTACTTCATTATAAAAAAGGTAAAAGATAATAGGCAAAATGGTATTAGATTCATTCCTACGATCTAGAAAGGATGTTCAAAGGCATTTGAAACACACCATTGCTCTTGATAAACAGGAACATCTTCTGGAGGAGCAAAAGATTTATCCATATCCGATGTCGATGACTGACCAGGTAATGGATCCCCTAATTCATCAACCAATGACATACCGATGTCATCCGAACTCCTAAGGGGAGGTGATTCACCCATTGGAGATGCTGATCCAGTGGCCTTTTTCCTTGGATTGCCACCTCTACCTCCGCGGGAACCTCCTCTGGAAGATAAACCACTTTGAGAAAAAAGACTCATGTGAGTACAACATCAACAGAATATTGTACCATTAGCACCATACGTATTGCACGGCCATATTCATCACAGAGGTACTATAATGAAAAATTAATCAATATCCCATTTCATTTCCAGCGCAATGAAACAAATAAAATTCTAATTAGTGACGCAAACTCCATCGAACTAAAAATTTCTCACTCTCTTACCTTTTCCATCGCTTCAATTTTAGCCCAATTCCTTTCCTTGATGGCCACCTTTTTGTTCTAGGTCTTCCTGGCCCCCTTCTCAAACTCAAGGGTTTGCCTCCACCAGAAGACATGAAATCACTCGACATAAATGCACTCTCATCCATAGGGACAGGAGTGGACCGGGCAGATCCTATAAGAGAAAAAAAAACTATAATTAATATGCCAAAAACATAACAAACAACTAATTGCCAAGTGGATAGCAAAGCATATAACAAAAAGCATTATATAATGAAAATCTCATTGCACATTACATGACATATATACTAAAATACAGGTAGCATCAATAAAAATATTGATGAATTGGACTAGATTACTAAAAAAAGCCAAAAATTATGAATGACACAAACAATGCATTGTGGTTGAGTAAACAATAGCAGACAGGAGGATGACGCCAAACAATAGAAGGCCCCATAGTCCAAATTAGGTTTAACCATACACTAGATAAAATCGAAATTTTTGGAGGTTGCCACTTTGTACAAAAGTATTTAGTTATATTTTCCAATATATTTACCTTCTTTAGCGAATTGAGATACAAATTAGCTATAAACTTGGGGCCTATTTTACACGCTTTTAGTATGTTACAATCCAGAACCCCTTGGGTATCCACTTTACACTAGATAGAATGGTCATTTTATTTGGACCCCCAATACTGCTGGGAAGTTATCCTCCACTTAGCCCCCCATGTCCCTTTCCTGGATCCACCACAGATGCCAAGTGCTTGGTTTTTTAAAATTAAAAAGTAGTATGAGCAATTTTGCAATATTAATAATTTCCCTGGTTTCTTTCTTTAGATGTTTGTAGGCAATTTTGTAAAGTCAACCGAAAAGCGTCAGTTGGTGAGATGGGGTAGGGATAAAACATGTTTCCATTGTTCCTCTGTAACTTGATATTTTCCTATTTTCCTGTGGGTTCTCGGAAAGGAAAAAAAACGGCAGAGGCATTGGCTGATGGAGGGCCAAGTGTAGTTCCATCCAATCTACGACGTGATTAATATACTACGGCGCTGAGATTGCCCCGATTGTTGTCCAATCTCTTTGGAAGGTTCATGCTATGTGCATGTCGTGTTTTGCCTTAAAAGTTTCCACGGCTGCAATTCTATTGCAATACTCCTGCGAGAGCTTTTAAACAAAATTGTTCGTGAGTAGGACTAGCAGCGTAGAGCAACGGCGTATGCGAAGAGAGGATCGGAACTCTTTCTACTCCCTCTTATGCCGCTATTACCGCCGCAGTTATCAAAATTTCCTCTTTCAATTAGCACTGAAAGAGGAAATTTCGATAACTGTCGAAATTCCAGGCAGACCAAAAAATGCCGCAAATTTTTTTTTCTTTATAGCTTCGATCCTCAAAATATGGGTGCGTCTCTTACACACCCTTATACGGTAAACATTCATTCCTAACATCAAATATCTAATTTGAATACAGTAGATTCTTGTTAATATGAACAACATTATTACGAAGTTTTCATTCTTACAAATTAAATCGCTGGTCCCGACGAAAAAGGCCTATCCAATCTATAGTAAAATAAACATTTTTACGAAATTACAAACATCAAACCTGGTCCCGGTGGTTACAAAATGAACTTTATTACGAAGTTCCGCGAAAAAGCAACAGTATATAGGTGGATATACACTACGCTACGTTATTGTCATTGATCTACATGTAAGTTCTCTTCTTGTACTATGCCCAAGAGCACCAATCATGGTTCTTTCTTCAGAAGGAGATACTTCAATATGCAGGCGACATCATATAATAAGCTTCATTCCAGTGGAATTATGGTGACCCACTCATTAACGCTCGCAAATTGGACGTACAGTCAATTCTCTTTCTGCGCACATTAGATTTATGAACTTTCAGACCAGAAGAAAGAATGGGCAAAACGCTTTACTGTTCCTGACTTCACACTGGATTAAATAATACTTTGTTCAGATAATGCCCTAAGTGTGAGTTCCTCTATGCCACATCTTGTTGCATCGGCAAAAATTCAAAAAATTTAAAACGCATCCAAAATATTCAATTCGCATACGAACATTCAAAAAATTTAAGCATTCCCGAAATTTCAAAGTTGGCACCTTTGGAGTTTGCCGATGCGACACAACGTGGCGTAGAGGAACTCGCACTTTGGGTACAACTGAACAAAGTATCATTTAAGACGGTGAGAAGTCAGCAACAGTTCAGCATTTCACCCATTTTTTTCTTCTCACGGACATTTTTTTCGGTTGATCACAATCATGAGTTAACAAGCAATTGATATGCAGTGTTGCATTTTGCAGGATAACCACTCTCCTCGATGCCATGAACATGCATGTTTATCAACTTACGAGCAAGGTCTCACTCAAGGAACACATCTTCTTCGTATATCGAGGACTTGCACATTATTTAATCGCATATATTATACACTTGACTCTAAAGATAATAAGTGCGGGAGATTGAAGAGACAAGAAATTTTGACAAAGCATGTTTTTTTTTCGCCGATTCCTAAAAGAAACATTCATACCAACTTCCTTATTCATCCTTCCTCATTATCAAGGTAATATCTCACATAGTTTGAGACAATAATAGTGTATATTGTCGAAACTTAGTTCGGTTAAAAATAAGAATCTGTGGAAATAGAAGAATTGTTTTATCTTTATCATGATATTGATTCTTGATTTACACAACGCATCACCTAAGATGTTAAATTCCAAGTATACACCAAGTATGTACACCAAGATTTACATTGACCATAAAAAATTCATATGGCGTCGTCTACCACGTGGATCTCCTGACTGCCAGTTAATTAAGCTACCAGGTACACCACCAAGCCATCTGCTTCCAAGGCTAATATCAGGCCGAGTTCCAATCCACCGTAAATGCACTCTTACCAACACTTTTCGATCGTCACATTTCGGAAGTGACGTCACGTAGAGCGATTCCAATCCACTCCAGGTTCTGCTCTGAAGAGTGCAAAGTTGAAGAGCACGAGAGAGTGCAAGGATTCACCCTTCAACTCTTCGTCTTCGGCCGTTGAGGTGGGTGTATCGTGGATTCGGATGGCATTTGATTTGGAGCAATGATTCAGTTCTTTAAATCATTTATAATGAATCGAGTGAATATCAAATCTGAATGAATCTTGAATAGATGTGAATCTAAGGGTGTCCAGCGACCAGGAAAGTCGGGAATTATGCATAAATTTATGATCCAACCCAGAATTTTTGAAACTTTTATATCAAATTAATTTCACAGATAATTTATCCAGTTCAACACCCATTTTCTGGTTAAAATGTGTTTATTGTAATTTTAAGTGCAATAGCTAAGAAGAATTTTTTCAGCCGCAAAGAAACGTGGAATGTCAGACAAGACAACAGAACCGAAATATCTATATATGTACTCAACCTGAATGTATGTTAATATCTAACTATGTGCTCATTTAAGATTCAAAAACAGGAAGAATAGAATGCCAGGTGACGTCAACATCTACTTATGAGGTTGAAGCAGCTCGTTAGGCTTGCTTAGAATAAATTCAATATTAACTAATGTATTCAATGTGATAACTTATATTTCTTTTCCTTGTAAATACATGAATACAATATGATTTAAAATCATTTAAGTGATTTCAGGTGTTTTAAAATTTGTATCTATCACAGTAATCAAGTAAGCTTAACCCGGGAATTTGTAAAATTTCCCTCGAGAAGCTGGAATTATGCATGAATTTTTCAGCGTTGGCTGGACGCCCTAAATCTGTCAACTTACTGCATTTCAAATATTATGACGGGTAGCTATTTACAGTGATTATTATTTATCATTTTAACGACATCTTTAATAAAGTGTTTACAGATTTAAAAACCACTTCAATTTGTCTGAATGTTATGCTACATGAAATTAGTCTACAATTAATAAATCTGTCGACTTTGCCACATTTTATTCATTATAACTTCTGCAATTCCATTAATAAGAACATATAAGCATATATATAAGTACATATACTTATAGGGCAATAAAATATTGCACCCCTCACTTCACAACAACAACAACTGCACTGTTTTCTCACCCTCCAAATTCGTTACTCAACTTTTTTCAGTTTCGAAATCTGCCACTTGACAGTGGTGGCACTATGCAATCAGAGCAGGAAAGAGCAAAAGAGCCATTTAGAGTGTAGAGCACAAGAGCGTAGAGTGCACTCTATGATTTGGAACACGGCCTCAGACTGTGTTTAATGACCGGGAAGAAGATGGCTTGGTGATGTATCTGGTAGCATACTTAACTGGCAATTAAAAGATACAGGTTCAAATCATGGCTAAGCTAACCGATTTTTTCATTGCGAATTTCATCCTTGGTGTACGTGAAATAAAAGTATAAATTACTTTTGTAGCAAAATTTGGGCAAAATAAAGATGGGGTATCCTATTTTTGTTCTTGGTATCGTTGTAATCATAACAGCCTCAGTGCTATTAATACGAAATTGCCTTTAACATTGGCAAGTACATTTGATTTGTAAATATTGCTAATAGGGTGGTTTCCTATTATTTTTTTATTGCTTTAATCGAAAGATTATTACTCCTGGAGTACGTATTTCACGCTTTTAGATTTTTAAATGACAACATCTATTTTTCGCGATTAAATGAAAAGTGAAAATTTTCAAGCGCGCGAAAACGCGACGCTTAAGTATGAATTCCAGGAAATATCTCTGTACGTCGTATTTCTGGTTCCCCCTCCCGCCCGGTAAGGTGACCTTGAGGCGAGGCTTATCGCTGATAGGTCGCAGGATGCTAGCGGATAGCTGAGTACCTTGCTGGATGGTAGCGCTTGGCTTAAAAAAGGTTTATTAATACCTTATCAAACGAAGAAAACTTTCCGAACTTAGCCAGTTTTAATAGGTGATTATTAAGACATGTTTCCCTGAGCTCTGTGCCTCATGCATCCATTGGTAACCTCAGACGATGTATAACTCCTATCCTCTCGTGTAGAAACTAGGTCCCTGTGACGTCATGCGGAGTGGAATCGCATGGGCGCCAATCTGGCCTTTTTCAAATGAGGATAAAATTTGACCCTTGCCATTCGTCTAAACCGGTATTTCAAAAACCAAATAATTTGTGTATTATGAATACACTAATGGTGGGTAACGAATCGCAATCAATGCCTTTCGTTTTCTTTGATGAAGGAAACTACCCTATTATACAATTAGATATAGCAGAATCACAGAACACACTAAAAAAAGATAAAAAACACTCACTGAAAGTACTGAATTTTTGGTGGTGTATTACCATCTAACTCTGAGGATATAATAATAATAATAAATATATATAATTATATTTTACTACTTCATTCATTCACACGATGCCTTAAGCGCAAACATACCTACTTATAAATACATAGGTAAGGAAAGAAAGGGATAGGAACATGTAATAGAAAAAGGATGAGGACAACGGTGCTGAGGTAGATGGAAAAAGCCAGAAAATCAGAGGGTAAAAATGCGGCCTGACTGGGACTTTAACCCAGATCCTCCTGGTTGCCGGCCAGGTGCTCTACCAGTTGCGCTACCAGGATGCTTAGATTTACCATGATTTCAGCGGGGGTTTATACACAGAAAACTCCCTTTGCTTTGGCCCACAAGAGTAACCAATAGATGGCAGTCGGGCAGCTCACCACTCACCAACAGAAGGAATGGACGAAGACACAAGGATAAAAGGAAAGATACACACTCACACGATAGCAGGAATGAGACAGGAGGGCAGCGTTGACTTTAATCAAAGATGATTTTTTGAGACCCTGCCTGCTATAGGCTCATTTATCAAGAGAAGAAGAAAGCTGTAGTTCTGCTTTAACTGAATAGATTTTTCAATAAAGTTCACTAGACACCATCAAACAGCTTTCAATAACATTAATGCAAATAAAGGCTTCTTCCTGATTGTGTTTTCTGTCTGAGTGTTACTTAATTCATGTACGACATGTACTCCTTCATCAACGATACTGCACAAAATACCTCAACTTCGTGCGTCTTTTTTCATAACATGCGAAAGGCAAGCGATCACTAGATACACTGTGACAAGATGTCACCCGCGGAGGAATTTTGATGTAAAAATTTAAAGGTATCAAGAGAGAAGGTTCAACGATTGCATTTTATTATGCTTCTTGATATGCCTTTTTATTTATAGTGAACATTACAATTGGAATGTCAACTTAAACACCGAGAGGAAGTTTCACTCAGTACCCAATGGATTATTTTTTTAACTTTCCGATACCTCCACTGCATAAACGCTCAACAATCGCCCACCAAATAGAATCCGCTCATCTAGTAAGTACTATTCGGGCTATGTAGTTGAGTGGATTTGATTCGGTGGGCGATTGTTAAGCGTTTATGCAGTGGAGGTATCATTTTATTTACACTTCCTGAACATGTATTTTCAAAATAAGTTACATAATGTGAGGAATTTTATTAATTTCTTATTAAACATTAGTTAATAGTAATAAAATCTGTGTAAAAAATAATGTTTTGGCAGGTATATTTTGCTTTTATGGAACATAACCCCTAATAAGTACGGAACTGAATGGTTCGACTTTCGTACATGTTTTCGGAAACGCATTGTGAGCAAAAGTCGAGGACCGCCTGTACTGTACAAAGTGATCCTCCAAGGCTATAAAATAATATCCTTGCATAGTTGTCACCTTTCCTGGTCCTAATTTCCTGTAAGCAGCAACAATTCTTGTTGAACCTCCCTTATTCACCCAAGAGTATGCCAGGGGGAGATAACTCATTCCCATCAAAACAAAAGTCATTTGATACAAACTCAATGCACTTGCCATCATAATAGAGAATGAACAATACTAAGGTTATAACAAATTAAAAGATACCAATAGCGAAACTTGAACATCCCGCAATCCAGCATCCAGCAATTTCCACAAATTTTAAATTTAATGTACTACCGGTTTCGCTTTACTTCGCATCATCAGGTACAAAAATATGAAGTGCGCCACGTCTTAAATAGGAAAGCAGGAATAATACGCAAACGGAGGAGGAACTGGGCGAAGCCCAGACATTTTGCATAGATTCAGAGATGCACAACTAAGACTACTATAATCATAGAAGTATTATTTACAGGGAGTAATTGATGAAAAATCTTCCTTCGAGCTTCAGACACCGACACGATTAGAGCTTCTATACATTCACGGCAGGGTTCCCACAAAATGAAAACACATTCCTTCATGAAACTATGTGTATAAATAATTCTTTTTTATTGGCAATAACTCCGGCCGCAACTCCATCGGAAGTGCAAAGTTTCAGGGCCGGCGACAACCATTTAAAAGACCCCTCAAAGGCCATTCACCGTTAAATGTAATAATTGCGAATTTTGGAAAACTCACTTGTTGGTGTGTGTCTATCTGGTACGGGAGAAGATGTGGCTCCTGGAATTGCGTGACAATCAAGATTCCCAACGTCATCATCATCCTCTTCGTCTCCATCCTCTGGCAGAGCTTCTTCTTCATCATCGTCTTCCCCAGCAGATTGGGTATCTCTTTCCTCATCGTCACCTTCCTCGTCGTCCGCTTCTAAGGGGGATGACCTCCCAACACCAGATTTAATTTCTTCATCCATTTGAGCTGAAGTACAAAAAAGTGAAATCTAGGAAAACAACTTCACTTAAATGCGACAAAAAAGTGACCACCGGCTATATTAACTTTCACAATATGAATTCAACGCATTAACAAAAAATCAACGAATATGAAGTACAAGGTTTACCTAAACTTTCATTCAAATGTAATTACCATATTCAAATCACAGATGAAAGTGAAGCAGAAAATAATTTCCGCATTTATTGCACTAGCTTGAGGCTAAGACACAATAAAATCAATGCATAATAGTATTGTGCTGAGCCTAAGACTCGGAACAAACGCCATCATGCAAGCGATTTTTCCTCCGTCAACAAAGTTTTGTTTTCGTCCCGAGCTAACGTTACTCATAAGCTACGACAAAAATAATAACCAGATTACGAAAAGGAGACGGGGAAAGATTACAAGATACATATTACTATTAATTCCGCAACTCAGAAGGAGAAGAACGTCTACAACTTTCGACGTATAAGTAATCGAACCAAGCCCGCTACTTAGCTTCTATCATAGGCCGCGCCACTATGTTTACGAACGAGTAAATGAAAATAGGGTCACAACCACAGAAAAACTTACCTCAGGAGTGGCTGCAATTATCTGCAGAGCTTCATTCTTGAGTTTACAAACTATAGTATAAGATATTAAGAAAAATATAGCATGATAAAAAGTTTCTCCCCTTTCGGGAGCACGGTGAATCTCTCACACACAAGTTCTTCTTCCGCCTCGAAAATAGGATTTTCTTTCACTGCCCAATAACTCCACAAAAATCAAAAAATAGAAAGAATAATTACATTTTCCGCTGTTGCAATACTAATTTACACAAAATCTACACGCTATGCTAAACAAAAACGAGTTCTCCATTATAATTACGCGGAGTGATACGATAACACTAATAAAAGCAGGTACCAACTGTACCAAACCTATCGATGGTATCGTCAAGTTGATTGGTGTTGAGCTTAATAAGAAACGAAAATGTCTCTGGCAACGAAGTTTTTTTTTTAAATTAACTATTTGCGAAATCTGTTCAATTATTTATAAAAGGATTTGAATAATGCAATCAAAGTGAAGTTTCCGTCAATAAAAATACAATGCGCATGAGTTTTCCTATTGGCTATTGGCTCGAGGAAACAAATGAATGCCCCAGCACGCCCAATGAGCACGAATCGAAACATACGAAACAATACGAAACCCTGAGGACCATCTACACGAATCCAACGTGGTCTTCGAGTTCTCATAATACAAGGAAACTACGGGAACTCTTTGCGGTGGTGTGTTGGGGTTATTCTGACAGGGAGAGACGGGAGAGAGGTTGCAGTTGAATGATAAATGGCCTGTTCGAATTTTCTCTGCTTGCAAATGGTAGTGATGCCTCGGAGACTGGTCTTCGTGGTTGGTCTCCTAACGCGTTTTTTACTATCATAGCGAGAGTATCTATCGGAATGGCTACCGGGAATAATTTAACTGAGGATAGATAACTTTAACTAATTTCCCTGATGACATCGTCTTAAAGTTATACTCTGATCCGATTGTAGTGTGTTAGTAAAATTTCTGAAGGACTCATTCTTCAAAATATCTCGTTGATCACTCAAATATTTACTTCGATACGCCTTATTATTAAGTCTTATTACTTGGGTCATTAATCTCTCCAATTTAACCCGGAAATTCAATTTTCACGGTGCCTCCCAAAAAATCTCCAAAACATACCCGTTACTTTTCCCCTCTAATGCCTGCTGTGTGTGTATCAAATTAACAATGTTTCTTTCAATGGTTTGCACGACCTGAAATATTTCATTAGTGGATTTCTAAGGACAGTGGGTGTATATCTACTCTTTGGCAAACCATGATGAAGAGCAACCAAGAGTGCTATAATAATAATTTATTCACTGAAGGCAATACAATTGCATAGTTTCGTCAAGTGGAATACATAACATAAAGCATAAAAACACAAACAAATGATTAAGTTGATCCAATTGACGAGTCTGCCAAGCTGCCGATCACTAGGTTAATTCGAGGCTGAATATTGATATGGCTGTTAATTTACTAACGATATTGAAATGGATGGTATACAATGCATTATAACCTCTGGAATAGTAGAAGGAGCCTTGCTTCTTTATTATTTAAGCTTTACATTCGAATTTTGACCCTAGTTCTGTTAGGGCTCTCGGTTCTATCAACAAAAAAAAATTCTATCCTATGATTAGAAGTACTTCACACAGGGAATGTTCAGATCCTCCCAATCTACAATTATATTTCTAAATCTACAAATTATTTTACCAAGCCTAGATGTAGTGAATTCTACAGTCAACCGCAAGGAGAGGAATATTCTTCCTTTTGACCATTGAAAAAGGTTGACTTCTCTTGGTACACTTCTCTTTCGATATCCTTTCTTTAGACCACCGTAATGTTTGAAAATGTCATTTAACCTTAATTCACCTACTTGACAAAAAAGTGGGGGTCACCGAAGTGCAACATCTTGAAAGCACATATGTACATGTCTATAGACTTGGGTTCGTATTTTCTCCACTTATGTATAAAGGCTTGGTTACACAATACATTAACATGTACAAGTTAATGTCTAAATATATGAACACGAAAATGCACAGTGTAATCACCCAACTTGTGTGAATGCATGAATAGAAAATAGAACCTGTTCTAATTTGGTTCATGCATTCGTACTTGTTCCGTTCTGTTACACAAGAATCATTAACTTGTGCATGTTAATGTGTAACCAGGCCTTAAGAAGTGATTAACTATTTGACATCCCTTCCTCACATGTTGTCCAATGATTGGATGAAGATAAATTTACTAGGTTAGCAATTGAACAGAATAATTGGCCACTAGGTGACTTTGAGAATTCATAGAGAGGAATGACTATACTTAGATTTCGTGGTGAATAGATAAAAATCCAAAGATAGCTCTGATGAAGGTATTATGATAACTAAAGTCAGTGTAAGACTTATTGAATTAGGTCATGTATGTTTGAATAGGGTACAATGAGTGGACTAGGGATTTGAAGTCAAAGCTTGAATTACCAGAAATGAAAGGTCTACAGTCCAGCTGGCCGGAATTGTCCCATGACAGTAGAAATGGGATGGAAAACCTTAAAGACTGCATGTATTGCCAGGCCAATTGCTGTCTCCCATTTACAACCCACACTCCTTCCTTCCCATACAATGTCGTCACTTGGTCTTGAAGGCCAGAAATACCTAGAATTACCCTTTCTTCTCCAAAGCCTTTTGTTTATCTCTGGTTATTGGCATTTTCCTTTTTGGACAGTAGGTCCCATTAAAACAAGTTGTGATGATCATAAGAAAGAGGTGTTTTTTTCATAGGTAAGGGAGTTCAAAAGAAATGATAACTATTTTCTATTTATTAATTTTTGCGCATACATGTTTTTTCTTACAAAATGGTTGAAAATCCTTTTATCAGACTCGTCACATCCTGAAACCTTCAATTACCATGTATATCCTGCCACCTTAAGGTCATAGGAATTCCATGGTTGACTTTTCTGTAAAATTTATTGTGAATCAAGGAAGTTATCAAAATAATCTTGTCTTTTCCTGTCATTAACTTTTAGTAACATAAATATGTAGCACAGTGGAGCACTTGGTCATGTCATCTTAGTTTGATGATGCTCTGATTTTGTTCCTTCACTTCAAACAGCACTGCTGAGTTGCTTAGGAGAGTTCCTCAGGAAATTTATGCGAACATGGATGTCTCATATTCATCAGCCTTGATCCCTAGCTGTGGCATTCCATGTGTGATTCTTGGTTAGATCAATTAGAAGTTCCCCTTGCATTAATATTTCAGTCATTAACTCAAGCCTGTAATTTCTAATAAAAATCTTTTGCGATGATATCATGATACCTTGCTTGAAAGGACTTTTACCACAAAAACTTATTCTGGCAAAGAAAAAAGTCATAAATGAGTCGTATGTTATCATTACACTCTTCCTATCTCGCTGAAATGTTAGATGAATTCATGAGCTTAGTCAAACATAAATAGATGTCCAGATATATATATGTTGCTATCTACTTTGGCAGTCAGGCTGCAGTATTCACAATGTAAAATATTTTTGCGGGTAGCCTCTCTAAAATCAATAAATTTTAATATCCCTCAACAGTAATCGATTATCATTATGACAGAGTAAGCAGTTGACTCGAGGTCTAGAATCTTCCCTGTCATCCCATTCAGCCCTCTCCTACACAGGTAGCTTATACTGCTTACAGGCCCCCACGTTTGTTTATCCAAGACTGTCCTTCAGTCCTTTCCTCGAATACAAGAATCATTTTATGTTCTGGCAATCACAGTATTTTTCATCCTATCAAGACTACTGTGATTCTGTGAAAGTTTCCTGAGAATAGTGAATGAGCAGTAAATATCATGTTTACTATACACAATAGTCTTCAATTTTGAAATACCATAATTTAGTGAGTACATAATTTTATGTTAACATTGGTAATTGTAGCAAAAACAAGAAATTGTACCCTTGATAGACTTGCCCCATTCCCTAATTTTTACCATAGGTAATTGAAATGTTTCAGTGCACTTGCACTTAACCCTTCATTGTAAACATAATTAAGCATGTTAATTATTTTAAGTATATTGACTAGTTAACTTCTCATGCTCAACTTAAGGCAGTTATGTATAAAGCAGGGCAGATATCAGCTTGCAAAAAAATGGAAAAATGTTCTTCAATTATGGGCAATTCCATTCTTTCAGGAAACTGAGAACAGATGTCAATGTGTTTTCAACCACACGCAAAGGCTAACATCATTCTTCTCAGGAATTCTGAGATATTTGGACGGAATATAATCTCCGACCTTCACGTTTCAATCACATAATGGAAAGTGTCACTGCTCCTACTAGAAGCTGCAGTATACTTGAGGAATGGCACAGCCAGATGCAGTTCGAGAGTTCATCTTCTGCAGGAATGTTTGTTACAAATTCACTAGCACTGCCATGTCATTACAGCTATTGTCCTCTTCCAAAAAGGCAATCATGAGTGTGCACGGCGTTGAATGGGTCATCCCTTTTCTTCCCGAACTTTATCATCCTCAAATTTGGGGGGTTGGTTCCTCTTCTGCCCACTCTCTTCATCAGTTGGTAGCAGTATTGATACTGACTTTCGAGGTCCAGCAGGAATGCTGCATCCTTGCTCTGTGCTGAGAGGAGGTAGCACTGTAAGACACACTTCATTTTCTCCTTTAACTGGATGAGTGCAAGGAATAGTGATCAAGGGAAGTAAGTTGGCATTTGTGTGGCCAGGACAATCCTCTGGCGCCATCATGTTAGGCTGCACAATGTGAGCAGGTAAACTTGAAAAAAAGAAAAAATACATGTATATACTTGTAATAAACATTTTATGAAGCTATGAATTAAATAAAGCTACTTTTTTATAGATAACTCTGGGTATGAAGCTTTCACTTCACATAGTGAAACACGGATAAGTACTCTGCCTGAAGCAAAATAGCATATTGCAGAAAGATCAATAAAAGTGGTGGAAGGATTAAGAATGCAATTGGAAAGAAATGGGACCGGAAAAATAATTCTGGAATCGGGAGCAGATATCAATGCAGTAGCAAAATCAAGTTGGTTATTATCATCAATCTACAGCTGATGCATTAAGAATAGTTAACTATCATTAAATTTATATATGATGGTTTTCAATAAAATATAGGTCCTCATAAGTTGATAGTGAATTGCATGGTCTATAAGCACAAACAATTAGCGGATATATCTCCTGAATATCACTGATAAGTATTATAATTTTTCTGAGGCAGGTGAGATGTAGCGGAAAGAATACATATTGGTTGAAGAAAACTAGATGGCTTTTTTTCCACAAATTTTGGTACTATATGATTTAACAGCTAGGTCATCATCAGGCACTTATCTGATGATGACCTAGCGGCTGAAACGTGCAGTACCAAAGTAAAATCTGTAGAAAAAAGGGTTATCATGTTTTCTTCAACCAATGATCAGTTTTGTCATCATGGTTAGAGAAGATTAATGATTTAGTTAAGAGGGAGGGGAGTGTTGTCTGGGAGTATTACTCTTCAAAATTTTTGGGGGGTACAGACTTCTGAGTACTAACTGTTGTTAGTGAACCCCCCTGAAATGAAACCTGTCTCCAAATGATGCATTCCCCAAAATTCTTTCTGGCTGTAGCCTTGTAGATTATAGATATTCACTGTTATTATTGGAGTGAATTTAAATCAAAAAGATTATGTAAGAAAAACTGTATTGACATCCATTTTTATGAGTAATGATTACTGGTGAATAATAAGACTAGGTACTCAGTAAAATGCGGTAAATTTTTCTCAGGTTTTGCACCGGTTCGGGTTCTCCATATCTCCTTATGACAGCAATGAACAACTCGCCCATTGTATTCGATGAACAACTCACCCTTCGTCATCGATGAACAACTCACCCTTCGTCATCGATGAACAACTCACCCTTCGTCATCGATGATCAACTCACCCTTCGTCATCGATGAACAACTCACCCTTTGTCATCAGGGATCCAGGTATTCAATGCCATTTCCTCCAAGCCTCGGGGTATATATACAAAAATCCGCGGGTGAGAGTGGTATCAGCATCTCCTGATTGGCTGCCAGTCCCTTAGGATTTTTAAGAGGTGGTCCCAATTATGGCTTAAGCTGTAACTACAGTCTCTGTTTATTGTGTTGATGTTTTTCCGAATATGATTGGATTCCTTCACCAAGCGGTCCCAGTATCCATGGGATCAACACAGGAGCTTCGCTTCTTCCCAGTAAATCATATGATTTTCAAGTATGCTGTGCTCAGTTACTGCTCATTGCTGTGCTGATACTGCTCTCACCCATGGATTTTTGTATACATACCCCGAGGCTTGGAGGAAATGGCATTGAATTCCTGGATCCCTGATGATGATGGGCAAGTTGTTCATTGAAACATCAGAAGGAGATATGGAGAACCTGACCCAGTGCAAAATCCGAGAAAACTTTGCTGCAATTGTTCACCGGGAAAAAACCAAAAATTATATTATTCAGTAAAACATAAATGTAAGCAAATTTGAGTGGTTCATTGGTCCTCAATAAAACTAGCTAGCTACATCACTCTTAAGAATTGCTTAATGATCACTTGGGACAATTACTTAAAAATTCGAAGAAGAAAAACATATTAAACCAACTCATTTTTCAAATTAGAACTAAAATATGGTGGAAAATAAGACCTGCTGAAACATAACCTCCTCTATGACTTCACCCTTACATTCAACAGCAAAGCAGACAGGCTAACTCAGATGAACATTCTTTATGACAGAGGAAAATATTTAAAAAGAGGTACAAAAAATTCTTTACCAATGATAATGTGATTGTCTCCCACTCTCTTCTCCTGGGGATAGTGAAATGCTTAGATATAAGAATGCCCTTGATTTCCCCCACTACCCTGACTCTCCTTCCATCCCAAAGGATTGGCACATAATGACCATGGTTTATCCCTTTCCTAACCATCATTCCTCTCCCTGAACTACATATTCATATAGTCAACCTATACTTTATAGACATGTATCCGTGTATTTTCCAGAGGAGTATGGCATAGTATTTTGGTGAGGTGACCAACAGCTAATGTCATTTGCACCATGAAGGAAGGGTAGGGATGGCAGAGTGGGGAGAAACCTGGTATCAGCATTAATCTGCTCTTAATGAAAAGTGCCAAGGGGGCCATGGCTTAGCCTCCCATCTGGCAGATGAAGTGCCCTCCACAAAACACTCAAGCAGGGATTGGGTGAAATTGGGATCTAAGCACATTATACCTTTTATTATGCAGAATTACAAGGTTTTAAATTGCCAATATTTAAGGCAATTATTATACGTGAAAGAAGAAAAGCTTGTTGTTGATGCATCCTATTCAGGAATTAAAATATTACCTAAATGTAACGTCTGACCAATTTTCTATCATTGAACAGGAAGGACCCTCATTCAACCTTCCAGTTGATTCAAGTCCAGCTAGAAGATCAGAAACTAGCAGGACTTTCTGGCTATATTGTAGTGAGACAAAATAACTCCTACGTTGTACAGCATGTGGTAAGTTTCTCCCTAAAATTTTGACTTGACCTTTCAAGTCTACAAAAAGTTTTTATACGTCTCATAAACATTAGCCTTACCTTTCTGGTACTGGTGGAGGTGATGGTGTCCTGGATAATGGAAAGCTAGCCACTTCCCTTGAAACACTTAGAGAACGGATGGAACCAAATGCAGTATGATCAGGCGAGATTCCTACTCCTGGTCCCAAAGAATTGGCCATTCCACTACTGAAGAAAGAATAAATACATATTTTAAATTTTCTCCCAGTAATAAAGCATAACTTTGCCCCATTGAGTGATGAACTAGAATTGTTGAAAAATATTTTATATTCATATTCTAATAAAAATCACAAGTCCTAGATTTCAAGAATCATACTCATTCTAAGTTATAAACAGTATTACTCCAAGTTATAATCAAATTAAAATAAATGCAGAATGGATAAGTTTATGAGAGACAGGCTAAGTCCCTAATGAAAGTAGAAGGGCGTACCCAGTATCAAAACGAAAGGGGGGCTTGCCATGGTCATTCAAGTTGTAACATAGAAATGGTTACGAAACCAAAATTTCCAAAACATTATAACAGCGCTTCATTGATTTTTAAAATTATTTGCTCGGAAAAAATATATTTATTTTGATTACATGTTTTATACTAATATCACTTTTCTTGGAATTATAGAAAATTTGTTCAAAAATTTGGATTTGAAATTCATTTATTTTTGCTTCTAGGGGGGACAGCTGCCCCCCGCTGGGTACGGCCATGTTTTGACATCTTAAAAAAACCTTAACCTTTATAAGACCCAAGATAGCTGAGACGCTCCTGCAACTGGCGACGTCAATCAATTACTGTTGGATTTTTACTCGTAGAAGTTTATAAAAACTTAAAGTTGTAGTAATTTTTTCAAGAGCTACAGGATAAGTCATCGATGGATTATTTTTTATCTTAAAATTAACTTATGCAAAGTAACTGGAGAATAGCATAATTAAAACCTTCAGTAAACATGCACCAGATTTCAGGAAAAAAGTTATATTATTAATTCCCCAGTTGCAGTAGCATGCTTGTAAAGCTTGATCAAAAACTGCTGGACTTCATGAGTTTGGGTAGAAAATTTAAACCTATAAAAGATGTATTGAAAAAGTCCCTTTTCTCAAAAGAGGAATCACACATAAGCTTTCTGGATAAAATACATTGTAAGACCATGTGATAGATCCAGATCTTTAAAAATTTTGCGTGGAATATGCTTGATGAGAAGAGAGGATGTGCATTCCATATTGAAGCGTGCACAAAGCAGAAGGTTGTAAGTGTCAAGCGTGTAAGGCAATAATTCAAAATAAATCTTTCATTCTTTTAGTAAAAATGCATCTCTGTAATGGAAGGATTAGGCATGACATTTAAAGATGGGGAAAAAATAAATTATAAAATTTTAAAATGTTGGTTACTAGCATCAGTGAAATAGTTTCTCTCCTATTGTACAAATATTTTGGGGGCACAATCCCCATAACTACCTCCCCACATGGTTCTACCACAACCTAATATAAAAATTAGAGGAGGTTGATCTGTTTATATTTTAATAGCAGTGAAATTACTATGGTCTTCATTGTTTTGTGTGAATGCAATATACTTTCAAGTGAAGTCATTTGGGACGCAGAACAGAAACATTATTCTTCCTCACCTGATGGAGCAGGACATAACGAAAGGCACGGGCGTGGGACAGCGAGAGGCTGCTCCAGGGGACGCCGCAGCTTCTGGCTGCCAGGAGTTGCTGAGGGAACTCCGCGTGCTGGAGAGGGCACTGTGGGGGCAGAGCGGGGGTGGCACAAGGTTGGGTCCCAGGCCCCTCTCCTCCTCGTCCTCATCCCCCACCCCCCGGGGACACAGAGACAGCAGCAGCCTTCTCCTCTTGCTGGCGGGCTTGTCCGTAGGGACTAAGGTCCCTCTCCTGGTTCCGCCCCCATTGCTCGGGGAGTTGGGCATTGTCTCCGGAGCCGCGGCCCAGAAGTCCCCATGGATAGGGCAGTGGAAGCCGACCCTGCGGGCACGCCTCTCTCCCTCGCGCTCCCTTGCCCTGCAGATAGGATCACAAGACGCTTTGAACAAAATGCAAAGGCAAATACCTAGTAATTTGGAATGCAAAACAGAGGTAAAATTTTGTGGTTAAATGCACTTTTACTGCGTGAGGCCGAGAACACGAAATATTCATTCGTTTTCTGTGAAATGTTTAGCGTGACTCAAGCAAAGGACTCGAGGAAATCTTTAAACTTTCCAGTGTTTCTTTGTAAATTAATATCTTCTATAAAACGATTATTAAAATACTATTGATGAATTCTTCTCGGGTTCTCAGCCAGGTTAATTCTGTCGTATAAGCCGACGTTTCGATAGACGACTTGTCTCCCATCTTCAAGGCCGTGTTACTCCTTGAAAGTCTAAGTGAAGACGAGATCTGAAGGAGCGACTGACGATATGGGCCTAATTTCACACTAAGGCAAAAGTCCTATTTCTCGAAACGTCGGCTTTTACGACAGAATTAACCTGGCTGAGAACCCGAGAAGAATTCATCTACAATCAAACATTTAGATGTTTTTATACGGAAGAAAATTAGATTTTTTAAGGAATTATTTACGCGTGATGGAAAGCGCTTAGAGCCTTTGGGTGCATACGGAATGTTTTTACGAAAATCCATGAGGCATGAATCCATGGCCCGGGGCTCCCATATCAAATGACTGAAGCGTGGCCCCCTTATTACTAAATAGTGAGCAAACATGATCGAGCCTAAAGTTTCAAGTCATTCAATATTTTTACGACCAATTTGCTTCAAATCAAAATTTGTCATCATTTTCCCATTGTGGAGAGCGCGAGACTTTGGGAGAACCATTACCAGGACCAGATAAAAGGCCTACTGAAGGTAAAACCCCTTACCTTCGGGTGAGGAAGCACAGGCCGACTCCGATGGCGGCCATGAGGAAGCCCACGACGAGGCAGGCGGGCCCCAGGACGCGCGAGTTGCCGGTGAAAGCGACGCGCGCCGCGTAGTGGTCCGAGTCCTCTCCGATGCCCTGTCCGCGGTAGGCGGCAGCGGTGAGCACGGCGCCGGCCAGCAGGAAGAGGCATCCAAAGGCGGGCAAAGCGATGCGGCAGTTGGCTGCGACGAGCACGCCGGCCACCATCAGGCCGCCCTCGATCTTCTCCACGCGCAGCCGCGAGAGGGAGGCAGGGGGCGCGGGGGCGAGGCGAGACGGGCACGGCCACCAGCGACGCCACTTGCCGCCCCCGCGGCATACGCTGCCCCCCTCGGATCTCTGCCGTGATCCGTGCACCTCCTCACTCCGCTCGCTCTCCGGACTACCCGTGCCGCCAACTCTACGTTCCGCCCTGAAACGACCAAAACGAAAACGTTAACATTCACACGATTGCTAGCGCATTGGTGTGTTATTTCAGTAACTCGAGTAGTCCAGTACCACCAGCGTCCATCAATTTTTAAAATTAGAGTTCAAATTTGTTTTTTTTTAATCGTTTTTCAACGACAAAATAATTCTTAACAATGGGTATCACTTGATATCAAAATTTTCGAGCGGCAAATTACGAGGGAGAAATATTTTGCAGTGGCAACTACCACCCATCACTCACTGAATCAACCCGATGGTTGGTTTGGATATGGATAGGTGAGGGAAGAAATCGCCCAAGCCAAAGATGTGTGAATTACACACATTCGGGGAAAGGGGCCTGGGTTTCCTTGGCCATCTCAAACTTCCTATGAATCTGGTTTTGAAGTTTCCGAACTTCAAAGGTGAACTCCGAAGGCTTCAAACCCTGGGTGTCGGAGGGGTTCGTCTGGAATGGGAACCCGGTACCCTTCGACCCGCAGCCCATCGTTCTACCCAGTAGACTACCACGCTCCTTGCTACCCAGGAATTCCGTACGTAGCCTTGCATCAGGGGTCACATCCATACAGGACGTGAGTTGATAAATGGAGCAAGAATCCTAGCCAGTTGACTAGTTCTCGTATACCCCTAACCTCTCCTCACTCATCCTGAGTTTTTCATCAACTCACAATAATTTCCCTTCCCTGATTAATTTCCTGAACATTAGCTGAAAAACAAACATCGTGGAGAACATGTATAATAAATATTTGTGGCAGAGCCATGAAGAAACTAGGATTCGCAGGGGTGTTGAGGTAAGGTTCTAGGAATAAAATTGAAAAGGAGAGGTGCTACTAACCGCGTCTACTACTCGTCAGCCGCACAATGAATACGCGGCGAGCATATGGGATCCGACGCAGAAAGAATTAATTCATGAACTAAATTAAGTACAAAGGAATGATGCGTGACTCGTCCAAAAGTGCTGCGAGCGAACAGAGAGCGTTGCATAGATTTTATATGAATTACGCTGGGAGCCGCTAAAGACTCGGAGGCTACGAGCTAGCCTTAGATTTTTGAGTTGTTAAGAACAGGTATCTTTCAGAGCGACACGAGGTGCGTCATCTCCACACCACAATGCATGTCGAGGTCCGATATAAAAAATAATAAGGGATATATTTTTCCAAACTAATAGGTGTAGGAATTCGTTTTCCTCCAAAAAATAAAGGACTTATATAAACGCAAGGTGGAACTCATTATCAGGAGTCAAGTATCTCCAACGCAACTTCTTTTCTTTGCTTTTTTGCTGACGGCGCATGTCCATGCGATTTGCAGAGTAGCATTTGCATGTATGTAAAATATATTCCATACCAACCCTTCATTAGCGTTTATATTTTTTACGTATTAAACTATGACTCGAGAGCGTATATTTTCAGTTCGATTTAATTTTCTCCGGCATTGTTTCGAGATTCGATTGAGCTCAAATTAAAATTAAAAATTCTTGATTGGAAAAATTCTTGAACCAATGAAAAGAGATGTAGACAATGCAAACTTTAACAACCATCTCCATCTATAAATTTATTCAACTTGTATTAATATTTTATTCGGTTGCTTTTGTTAATTTCTTACAGTAGTTATGCTTTTCATCCAGTATGCCACGTTGAAGGGCGGCAGAATTAAGAGTTTTCGGTCGTTGGAGGGTGGATGCCAGCCCAATACTGAACCCTTACCAGTGCAAATGCCAAAGATTACCCGAAAAAGCGACAGCCTACTTCGGGACTTTCACAGCACCCGTATTTTATTCACACTGTTTTCTTTATTTTTTGTTTTTATTGGTGTTTTAGATTTTCAGGCATATTTTTATCATCCGAATAAATAAATTTTGTTTTTGTAAAGGATAAATGTATATCAGAAACAATGAGTAACTCTCATAAGGAAAATATTCCGTTTTTAGGGATGAATCAAAGAAAAAGTTTAATGCAATTTTCATCAAAATTTTGCTTTAACCTCCTGAGTGGGGATTCGGCATTAAAGAAAAAGGGAAAGAAAACATATTTGCCATTTTCAAATAGGGTATTAAGTTGCCTTCTTTTCAAATTCAAAGTCTACCAAAAAATTTGAATAAATTTCCAACGCCAAAATATTATCACTCAGGTGAGACTTTCACGAGAATCACGAATGCTAGAACTAAATGCTGAATTAAAAGTTATGCCCTTTTTTTTTAATTACAATTTTTCGCAGCGTCGCGATCTACTTCTTCATTCATTACTCCCCGCAGCTTTGCATTTCAAATAAACAGCTTTCAGAAACTGCCGCGATTATAAGTTAAGAGTAAATAAAGGCAAATTTATTGGGATTAATGAGAAAAAGGGGAGATGCAAGAAAAGCATATCGCTCAAGAAATAAAATTTAAGAACTCCTGCTGGAGACAAGAGAAACAACAATTGAGAAAGGAAATATAAGGGAAGAGAAGTGAGGAAGTACATCGCGATAGCAACAAACAAACCCTACGAATCACTCAACTATAATAACTATAAATAAAAACATTAAAAATTAGAAAAAAATTGCATAGTTATTTAATTACAGTTATATTTTAGTAAAATAAAATAATTAAATTGCGTTACTCGCGTGATGGAAACACACAAAAATGCATAGTGAATTTACAAATGATACCTATATCTAAAAAATCTACAATCTTTGAATTCCATTCACTTGCTGATTGCACGAATTAATTTCCCCTCGATATCCAAACAGTTACTTCAGCATATCATCCATTTACGCTTCTTCCACTGTACATTTCCCTCAAAGTTTCAGTTCGAATCACTTCTCTTACCATGCAAAGGCGAATTTATGCAATAATAACAAAGGTAAAAGAAAAAAAATAACGCACTTAATTTCAGATTTGACGAGTGTTCCACTTTTGCCAAATATAAATTGACTTTGGAAAATCTGTGGAAATGAAAAGCAAATTTTAACGGAAGGAGAACAAACAACCGTATGCATCCCAATCCAAGCACAAAGAAAAAGTTGCATCTATTGACATAATACCTTATCCTCTCCAAACCACTCTGATTCCTGGCTCTATAGCCAAATTCAGTATGGGAGTCTTTCATAATACCTGTATACCTTTCATATGTGTGCCCGCTAAACCACGAAATGCCTCCTATTTTCCGAGAATTCATTTTTAATAACACTATTTCTATGAGATTATACTTATTTTAATATAGAATGAAAACCATTCACTTCCTTTTATTTCCTTCATTAATATCAATTAGCCTTGAATTGTATCCCCGCATCATATACATTTTTCAGTATACCGGAGCAATCGATATCTAGCCTGAGGACGATTAAATAGTTTCTATTCTTTTTAATCCAATTCGATTAAGAAACGTCGAAAGTATAGAAAAATCGCAATGCTAACTTAAATCAGGGGACTTCAGGCTAAAACGCATGAATAATCCGTTTCTCATGTAAAAAAATTCGCTTTTTATATAAAAAAATCCAGAGAGCTGATGAGAGAAAGAAATATTGAGAAAGGTTAGCCACGCGCAAATTAACTTCAAGCTCTAATTACAGCTAGGAATATTTTTTGGTGCGAAGAAAACATCCTTTACCACTTCAACATGAGAAATCGTCTAATTAGTAGTGTAAATAACGAAATTCTCTTAATCGGATCCAGTTATATGAATATAATAATCATAATTAAATTTCTTACTCCTTCTTCACTACTCATGGAAATCTCTTCCAGTTCTTCATTAACACCATTAAAACGTCAACATTTATATACGGCAGTTACACATACATAATCTTGAAGTAAGATGATTCATTTTTTCAATTCTGTGCGTAGAGTACCTTGGAAGTAAATATGTAAGTAAATACGTAACCTGTGCACAAAATTTTTTTTGGTGGGTGAGAGCCAACGTTTATTTTCCTTATCATATGCAGGGAGGGTGAGAGAATATCACTAAGGAGATTGGGTAAATACGTCTTTAACCAATAAATGGCCAGTACGACATAGTTCATGTCGTGTTATTCTTCTGAGAAAAGGAACAAGTAATTAATAAAACCACAAAAATAATTTTAGCCGCAGTATTGTAATACTCCTGATGTCGATAGGTCAGCCTTTCCTCAATTTATGCCGGACCTGGATGCTATTGTGCATAGTTTCTGGTCGAGAACGCCAAATGATTTCCACAACTTGTACTTATCATCGTATCTCAATATGAAATGGAGCAATGTGTTTCATCACTATTGAAATCTGTAGACAAGGAGAAATACTAATTACGGAAAAATATAGCGTTTTCCGCCGGTATTATTAAGGCTAAAATCCAATTTGGGTCACATTTACATCTAAATAATACCCTGTAGGCCATCTCAATAGACGTGTGTGCGTAGTGCCTTATATGTGACGAATTAAATACGTCAATGAAAATGAATTACCTCGAGTTAATCAATCAGCTAACAAATTTTTACTCGGATTTGGCAAGTAAGCAAACTAAAAAAGCATTTTTTTATTTTTTCTAAGTAAAATAACTAAAATCAATGCATTGTTTTCGATACAAACAAAGCCAAGTGAGATTTCTTATTACAAGAAACATTTGGCTGCAATAATATTGCTTTTCAACATTTCTTGGAGGCTTAGTAAGGGAGAACCAAGAAATTCAAATTAATTTAACAATGATAGATATTATGAAGCCATTTGAAATGATTTTATCATGGTTGATCAGCGTTCAACATGGCATGAGAGGAAAAAACCTCCCTTTAAAGAAGCCTTTCTAAGAGCTTTATTTTACAATAAATAAAATTTAATTTGAATTATCAAGAGTAATTATTATAATTATACGTCAAAGACCTATTTGTGGACTGCGCAAGGGTTTTCTTGAAATTTGAAAATTATAAAGATACCTCACAAATATTGACCGAAAAATTAACATCATCAAGTAAAATCATGGATTACGATTTTTAAATTAATTCATTTACAACATTATGGAATGAGCTAAGCGCATTTTTTCAAATGTCATGCAAGAAAATGAGGAACGATTTACTCACCAAATATTCGAAGGAGTACATGAACGACTCGGTTTTTTGGGATGTGTTAATTGCGCCTTTATAGGAAATAAACATAAATTCATCAGTAAAACAGCTTAGCTGAACTGATCGGTAAAGATTCGAAGTAAAAAGATAGGTGGGTGCAGAGAGCTTCGCTTTCTCATTCCTTTTCCTGGCGAGCATACAGTCAGATTTATGACACACATTGACGGTTGCCTGCCTCTAAGGATAATATACCGGTGACCGCTCGCGTGATTTACTCGTCCGCGCTCGCAACACGGTGTAGAAGACTCTTGACATAAAAACATTCTGCCACGCCGACGTGTGCTCGTATCTATTCACGAAAGAAAATAGCTCACCATAAGAATTAGTCTACGACGTGTATAATAGACTAATTTTTGTTGTGACACCTTCGATCATCTTCTATGTTATTTCTACTGTAGAGACACCTTTTTCTCCACTTATACGCAACCAAACTCTACAAATGAGGTACTAAAATGCACAAAATTTATCAGAGAACATGCGACGGCATATCTTACTTCCTAAATATTGCTATTGTTTCCTAAAATTGGTTTTTAAATTAAAAAAAAAATAAAATATAAAACCAAAAACCGGTCAATGTTCCTGACGTTAACGGCGCACAAACTGATACATTTGTTCATTTGCAACAATATTTCGCATTCTTTAAATAACTTTTATCAAAATGCGGCTGATTGCACATTCAAGTCTCCTGTTGATACGTTAGTATGAGTCATCATGTGCGTTTAACAGAGGATAGTGTAATTACTTCCAATGTTGTGTTTAAAGAGGTCCTCTGACATCAATTTGAACATGAACATTCCAATTAAATTTGTACATAAGACCCTGCCTTTTTTTCTACATTTTAAAATTAGAAATGCTCCTATCCGTCTGTGGACCTGCATTGAAAAGAGCGGGGGAAGCCCACTGGGAGCGGGCGCATCTCGCTCGTATACATTAACAGAAATGCCCATTTATACACTTTACCATTGAAGCAGTTGGTACCAAAATCAACCTGGAACACTGGCAACTTAACTAAGTTATCTGTAATGTTTATAAGTAATTAATGTAACAAAGGAATTTTTAATTTTTATATTTTCACATAAGGAGCCCATTCACGATTTTGAGCGTTGTTTCGGGTGGAGCATTCTCAGAGCGACTCATTAGGCGAGTGAGGCTAGTCCTAAAAAAGGTGTGATTTAGGGACTAATATTTACTCCTATTTATAAATTTACTGTTCAAGTGATAGACGGGAACCAATATTTTTCACAGTCCAAGAAATATCCAATAATCTGATTTTGGTAGTGACGACTCCATTTTTCAGAATAGGGTGGTTTCCTATTATTTTTTTATTGCCTAAATCGAAAGATTACTCCAGGAGTACGTATTTCACGCTTTCAGATTTTTATATGACGATATCTATTTTTCACGATTAAATGAAAAGTGAAAATTTTCAAGCGCGCGAAAACGCGACGCTCAAGTATGAATGCCGGGAAAAAACTCCGCGTGACGTCGTTCTGCTTCCCGCTGCTGCAAGTGAGGTGACCTTGGGGCGAGGCTCTGCGCTGATACGACGCAGGATGCTAGCAGGTAGCTGAGTACCATGCTAGCTGGTAGCGCTTGGCTTAAATAAGGATTATTAATACCTTATCAAACGAAGAAAACTTTCCGACCTTAGCCAGTTTTAATAGGTGATTATTAAGACATGTTTTCCTGAGCTCTGTGCCTCCTGCATGCATTGGTAACCTCAGACGATGTAAAACTCCTATCCTCTCGTGTAGAAACTAGGTTCCTGTGACGTCTCGTGGAGTGGAATCGCATGGGCGCCAATCTGGCCTTTTTCAAATGAGGTTAAAATTGACCCTTGCCATTCGTCTAAACTGGTATTTCTAAAACCAAATAATTTGTATATTATGAATACAGTAATGGTGGGTAACTAATCGCAATCAATGCCTTTCGTTTTCTTTGATGAAGGAAACTACCCTATTACCAAGTGTCCGAAGAACGTTTCAATTAAGGTCTGATGGAAAAGGAAAATATTATAAAATATAAATATATATTTGTCTCGTTTTTATGAGTTGCATCAACATCATATTACGACGAAAAAACAATTAAAAAATGGAACGATATTCTTTTAAATAAATAAACGTTGAGTTTTTCCATTTTCTTATCCATCAATGTTTCCATTTTTTATAATAGGTGAAGCTTAAGAAAATGGAAAGATTACGAAATAGAATGATGCCATTAGCCTGTTCCTCAGCAATACATATATCAAAAGATCATTTGTTCGTAATATGCGGTATATCTGCCTAAATCTCCAACTGTCAATAAAATATCTAATTCACTTCAGTAAAATGTCTAATTCACTGGTTTTACATATATTTTTTTCTAAAAGAAAATACATTAAGTATAAAAATCTATTCAGAAGGTAAATAGCAGAAAAAACTCATAAATGGAATATTTTCATTGATCTCCATTGTCTACTCACCAATGAAATACAATTTTCCCTTTTTTTTACTATTTATTGACAGTCTCTCTTTCATACGAAGAAATAATTTTAAAGGGGGAATATTGCAATATAATTCATCAGTAATAGATGAATAAATTCCACCATAACGATTAAATTACCTCAACTTACACCTTCAATGTGGTTTCCTCTATCGTCTGTTACTCCAGATGACGTGTTTAATAATTAAATTAACCACAGTGAAAAAAGATCTCTTTAATATGAACAAGTGAAAAAAGATCTCTTTAATATGAATAGTTTGTACATAATGTAAATTACCGACTTCGGTTGAAATTTTTATTTAAAAATCCAAAGAACTTATATAACTATTAACTTTATAACTGTGGAAAGCGGGAAAAGTTCACCCTAGGGAACGCTTCTCATCTAACTGTATCTTCACCTGCATATTATAATTGGTGCGATTCGATAGCATAGGTACTGTTAAAAATTGAGTGCTCAGTGAATATAATTAACACCTGCGATCTATGTCCCAAAAAAAAGCTTCCACTTAAAATTTTCTTTGAGTTTAGAGCAGATTGTGGTTGTCAGTAAAGACATCGTTCCACTTTCATGCGTCCACTAATAAACAGCTGACCATCGCTAAATGCTCCCATAGAAACGCTCAAATTAACGCTTTCTCGAGCACATTTTTTACGCATCGTGCGTGCCTCCGAGAATTTTCAAAAGTGATACATCGCCTCTTTTTGAAATTTCACCGAAAAAACTTTCGCTTTTGACGTAAACAAAAAAAAAACGCTTAATCGGGCCACAGGAAACGAAACAAGAGAATTTTAGGAAAAGCTCATTAAAGGGATTTCGTTGATATTTTCACATTGTAGACAATCGTTCTAATGGTTTTATCCCTCGATAAGTACCTCAGGCAAGCATGTAAAATAAAAGGTAAATCAATTATCTATTAATGAGAATTTGAAGTTGCGTCACGACCAACGACATGTATCAAATTGACCCCTCAAACTGTCCAGATTCAGCTGTTACTGTTTTTGAATTACTAATGCCAAATATTTGAGACGAGCACAGCAAATTTTTATGGAAGCAGGATAACTTACCACTTCTAGAAGCATGCGTCTTCTCGCACGAGTTTATTCTTAATGTAATGCCCAATCTCCTTTTGTCTCATACATTAAGTGTAATCTTCTACCCCTATTTACCAATCGTACTTCTATTCAATACATCCCCACCCGGAATCCCTTCACCCCCAAAACCTATCCGACATTTTACTCGGAAGGCTTTGTGTCTCTCCCAATTTTTTATCTGGTCAAACACATGATCTTCCTATTAATCTTTATGTGAGCCTAATTTTGTGTTTTGATTGCAAGAGTTTCAGAGAATTTCAACATATTTTCCTTCCCATTGAATCACTTCACTAAGGATTTATCTCATTGTTTTCATAAATCATTCACCAAGATCTAAAAAATTTTAGATCATCGACCAATGGAAACGTTCGCCCACAAGTGTGACACATCAACAACGGCCACCTACTCCCACCAGAAGCTCTCCCTACGCCTTTATCGGCATTAGCACTAAAGAGACGCTGGTAAGTATCAGCGATAGCGATTAACCTTGACATATGACCTGCAACTGCCGACTCCTATCCTCAGCCAATGATACCCATTAATGATGATAATAATAATGCCATTTCTTGTGGGCAAATAAAGCTTCCCCCTCAGGATATCCTTAATATGCCTTTTAATTGAGGACCTTACTATTTTTCCTAATTGACTGAAACACCTGCACCAAATATAAAAAAACACCCATACGACGTCTTGAGAGACAAATATAGTTTTCAATCCCTCCAGAAGTTGCAGATTTGGGACAAATTAATTTCAACCTTACCATCCTGAACCTTCAGGGAAATATCTTATATCAGAAGCTTGTCATTTGATCTACTTAAATATTACTCTGACCAACTTCTATCTAACCAATTTACCCTAAAATGTTCAAAACAACTCTCCGTACTACAATTTAGGGCCCAAAATTAGCCTAAAACTGATTATAAGGACTTATAAGACACTACTGAATGATAAAGAGAATTCATGAACCAAAGTTTAGAAATATCACCAAATATAATTGTAGGTTTAAATTTTATTCATTTGTACGGGCGCTTGTTAGATAGCAAAACATTACAGAAAAAAATATGGGGGGCTTCATGCGTTCCCTAAGGTATCAGAACTAGCTAACTAAAGAGGTACTATCAATATAGATGTATGTCAAACGTTAGGGATAGTAATAGCATTCTAACAACTTCAAGTTCGAAAACGAATGCAGTGAGTATTAATGGATTGTAATGTTCTCATTAGTGCCTTCTTGAACGGAAATGTTATCTATCAGCATGTCAAAGCCAAGGTGCTCAGTGAGGATGCCATTCAAAAGCCAGTGACATAATGACTGATATGAAGGTACATTAGAATAAAGCCAATCATATCCTACAAGGACTCCCGATTTCCCTAATTACCACCAAATAATGGATCACTAGACTATTACGTAGAGTACCTATTCACTCAGATTGAGATACCTGGGCAAAGATAAGTGAAAGGAGTTAGACGTTTAGCACAAATGGTTCATTAATACCAAAATTAAGTTCATAGTAAGGTTAAGTTCAAAGTTAGGCCAAATATCTACAAGTATTCGTGGTTTTAAGTTTGCTTTCAATAGAAAAACAAGGATATTTCATTTTAATCCATAAATAATGGTAGTATTTCCGTTAATTCTCTGACAAAGAGATTAGCAAAAATATTCTTCCAGTACTTATTAGAAACCCGATTCGATGCCTGAATTTAGTCCTGAAATACATACAATGTAAGTTTAGTATTATTTAAGAAACTAACAAGTTGTTTTGTGAATATATCCGAGAAGAAAATATAAAAAAAGTATGCATGTATTATATTTTATAAAATTTTGTAAATGCATACTTATTCATAAGAGCTGAATAAATATGCATTTAAAAAAGAGTGAGCTTCATTACACCACCAATCTACATTAAAGTATAAAACAATTTAATAAAATCATAATATAAAATTAGGCTCCAGGTACATTTGGCGACGCTGAAGTATATTTATCACTTATTTACCGGGAAACTATCGCACTATTTATCCGATTGAAATATTGCTACATTTAAGACAATACTGGTGAGTATTAGTGTGCAATAGTTCTTCTGCAGCCCAAAATTTGTGATGCTTATTGTATTTGAATTCATTGCCTCGTTGGGTAGAAGTTGGATAAAGTTGGATGGTCTGGGAGTGAGTTTGCCCTTGATTCCACCGAGAATCCCCAGGATATGAATGCAAACACGACCAGCGCCAATTATGTAGGTAGATTGTTATGAGAGCAACATTTCTGAATAAATTACTCCGAAACTATTTTTATCTAAAAAAATTTCAGAAGCTCTCGAAAAAAAAATTTACACCAGATTATTGCGATCAACTTTTTATTATTTTATTTATTATATCGATGAATCCCGACGTCTCTTGGTCCTTATATTGCATACAATGCTATAAAAGATTCTAAAAGAGACGCTGAAACGATATAGGTACAGTTTTAATTTGGTAAATAATGTTCTGAATTTCCTAATATTGTGAGTTCAAAATGAAAGATACACGATATTTAATGGCGTACTAGTCGCATTCATGCGAAAAAATTGTAATGTAATTTATGAAAAAGAGCAAGGAAAGAGCCCGAATCGAAAGGCTCACTAAAAAACAATAGATGATTACGTATGATATACTTTCAATGAATTTTTCAAGCATCCATGTCGGGATTTTGAGCTAGAAAATCTCACTACATACTAAGATAAATAAACTGAAAGAGGTCCTGTAAATGCGTTCTATACGTTCAAACTATTGCGTTCTGGATACTTTAAAAATTTAATGCATTCAATAGCTTGAAATATTTCAATTATCCGAATTGGAAGTGGGATACTACCGAAACCATGGAAAGTTTATTTATTTGGATATGAATGCCAGCCCAACGTTGTTATAAAACGAGGTGGCCGAAGCCTCCAAGTCCGCGTGGAAATATCATGCATTCAACATAATAAGGTAGGATTAAGATCAAATCGCATGAGGTCCTTTGGTCTTATTTGAATCTGATCGGACCCGAAAAATATTTAATTTATGACATTTAAAATTACTTATTTCATCAATCACCATATATAGTAAAGGAAATAGTATTTCTGATTCGTAGTAAACTAACACAACATTGAATTTTTAAAATTATTCGACAAATTTCAGTTACTATTAAACAATAGAAGCTGTTACAGCCAAAATATCTCCAAATATATGTGTACCTGAGATGATGTTAATACAGCTAAAAATGAAGAAAATGCCAATAATCATCAGGTCAGCTAAAAGAGAATCATAATAAGTTTATTAATTTTTGATTTTCAACCGCAATCAATCCAAAACTTTTACATAGGAGTATAAAACATATATGTAGTCTCCGGCTTCACTAAGATGTCACAAAAAACGAAAAATACTATTTACGGTCTTTCTATTCACTTTACGTATGACTTAAATGACAAGCGACTACTAAGTTCCGACACCATTGTTGGTTACATTCAATTAAATTTGTGGAGAAAGTACCTCGTAATTTTCGTTGTGAGCGAGGTCTATGAAAGGAGTCCTGAAAAGCAGGTGAGTTTAAACAAATGGTTTGAAAGACGATTGCGCGGGGAAGTTCACAAAGGCAACGGAGATAGCCACTCATTGCAATTGAATTCATGGAATGCACGTGTGACAGCAACTCGCATTGAGTTGACGCAGATCCTCTTCCCCTGCGCACAGTCGCCACTCTTCTCAAGAGGACGACGCCACGAGGGCCGGAGCAAGAAGGATGTGTCGGGGGTGAGGGGGGCGGAGGAGGGGGCGTCCCAGTGCTTAATTTTAATTCATTAAAAGCAACCCCTCTCGGATGGCGTGTCACGCTCTCATGCGTCCCCTTACCCGTAATTCATGCCAATTCGTCGCTAGAGCCGCCGACGCTTTGGCAACCTCATAAGATCATCACGGTGCGAGACCTTTTGCATAAGAGCTTAAGGGAGAGAGAATCGGTTCCTTCTTCCGCGTAAATATCACATCGCTGGCACATCGAGGAAGTATCGGTATTCAAGTCGATTTCGGCCCGTGTCAGTCCTGGTTCAGCGCCACGAAATGAGTTGATCAATCGCTGCATGGAAGACTCGGATCTTCGTGACCGGATATATACGACGCGTCGGTCGGTGGAAATGATCCTGATGAAAAAAATACCGCCTCACATGTACTGGAAAATAAGCTTTTCGATTGCCATAGCAATTACTCACGAATACTATTGAATAAGAAAAACACCGGCGGGAACTCGAGAGGCTGTTTTTATGCGGCTTCTATGCTATGGTATTAATATTAATCATTCTGTACACATATACACACTTATCAGATTTAGAATTTTTTGAGCATTTTTTTTTCAATTTAAATATGATAAAACTCGACTTTGAGAGTGTCCAGGTATTCGAATAACTATGAATTTTACTTTCTATGCATAATATATGCAAGTGTCACCTAAATTCCATGTATGTTTCAATCAAGACCTTAGCCAGAAATAAACGAGGACGTGATTGAATAGAGAGGGTACTTCTTTAGTCAGAAGATTAATTGGGAAGGGATACACTAAAGACAGATCTTCCAAAAATTTCGGTGGTGGGGAATTGTACCTTCTGACTCTTCCAACGTCCTATGCCCAATAGACAACATCAAATAGATATCATATATACCCTCAAGATATAAGACATCATCAAACTGCTTTTAGAATTTTGACTAGCATGAATGTAATACCTTTCCTCACCTCCTTCACCACTAGTTCCTCCTTGCTGCAAGCAGTGTCCACTGCAGTATCCCGTCAAGGCCTTGCCCCCCCCCCCCCCCCCAATAAACAGTTACGGTGCTGGGCTGATTAGTACCGTCACATTTGCACCGTTGTCAAGATCACGAGAGAAACCAGTCATACCCTACGATTGCTTTCGCTATTCCACTCGCGCTACGGGTCTCCTTTCAAAGGGCAGGCGTGAGAGAGAGAAGATAATTGCTCTCCACAAAGCGTTAGGCTATGGCAATGCCACGATGAACAAGTGCAGGAATAGTACCAGAGAGGACAATTAGTGGTTACTGAAAGGATGAGCAAAGGGGCTCCAGTATGTTTATGCAATGGGTGCTCCGCTGATTGCGCTGAGTTGTAATAACGAACAAAAGTTCGGTGAAAAATATTATTAAAATAGGATCAATCATATCAAATATTATAGGAGAGATCCGATATGCTATTGGAAAATTCGATTATAAAAGGTGATCCACCAGAAAGATAAGCTTGCGTGGAACACGACACGCTCCAATTCCACTAATCATCCCCACAAGTCCTCATATCATTATAGAATTTCCTTTTCCAGTTCGACATAAGGCCTATTAAGGCCCATTTATAAAAAATAGCAATAAATTATCCGCAGGGAACACTTCGTCTCACATTTTAGGACCCATACGGCTTTCATAGAAAAAAATAACGAGGAATTAGCACAAAATTAGTATAGGATTTGGTGAATTTTAAATTTTAAGGGAAAATTAGCGTGAAAATTCGGAAAGCGCGGTGTCGTATTCATTGTTTTTCATCCGTTTTTTCCTAGCTCTAACCGCGAATCGTAGAAGGAGACATCTCGCAATAAAAAATAACATGGATATAGTATAAAATTGAGAAGCAAACTCCGGAACAGACATCGATGCGACTCAGAAACAACTCAACGCAATTTCAATACCTTGTGCGGCAGTTTGCTATTATACTTGTAAAGAATAATGATAAATGGCGTAGAGTACGCGTTACTTTTTTTCTATAAACGCCCCAAAGGTAACTGAAGCTAATTTATCGTTAATGTAAACTTATTGCTATTTTTTATTTCTTTTACTCTTCATTCCATCCGTGAACACTGTTCTCTTCCTCCAAATCACCGCTTGCCCAACATTATTCCCTCTATTAAGGTGTTCCGCATTCCCTCGCCCCACAACATACACTCTCTCCATCACCATCCTCTTACACGCTTCTACCAATTTTCTGATACATGCCCACTACGCAGTGAACTCTGATTTTGATTGATCATGTATTTTCCATCCCTCCAACTTCATTCTCCTCTACATCTGGAACGCCTCGAATATATATTCCCATCTTCCTTCTTCGCCGTCCACGTTTCCGCGCTGTAAGGAGCTAAGACTAATTAAACTATTCACCAGTCATTTATTTAGACAAACAACGAACCAGTCATCAATGCCCTCCTTTATGCATGATGACAAGATGATTACGAATTTCAGGAGGAGAAAGTCTCATCTTCATTTCAAATACATTTTTCAACGAATACCATGGCAAAAGTCACCATAATTTAAAATCTTGTCTCAACTCAGGTAGCATAGCTATTTTCATATCAATTTATTGCCTAATTTTACGTCCAGTAGTATGCTCCGAAACCAATGCGCATTTAACATATACGTGGTTAATTAGCAATGCCGTTTATAAGCTGCCGCAGTAAAACTAATTTTGCTGCATAATTAATACGGAATGGTTATTGAAAGGTAATTCCAGCCACAGATATGCTGGTGTGAGCAGGGTAGCTCCTAAATCAATGTATATTATATAGTATTATATTTCTGTAAAACTCATGCACTACTTTATCCCTTGTTGTTCGGCAGATGGGTACCGCGTAGATTTATAAGTGAACGGTTTGTGAGCAAGGGTTTGACTTAAATTCACAGGAGATGGTAATGGGAGAGAATTGGAAGAGAAGCAGGGAGAGAGAAAGTAAGTCCCTACAGAAGACGATCCCTAATGAAACAATGCTTTTTGTCCACCTGCTGAGGAGAAACAATTGGTGAGTCACACATGAGGAAACTTCTAATAAAATCAAAACGAATGCCATTCCATTCACGCAAAGAGAAAAGATTTTTATACCCTGACTTTGCTAACCCTGAAAGTCAACTATACAATGGACATTCATGCAACAGCGGCGTCGACATGGCATGCACGAGGGAACTGTGGACCGAAGAATTTGATAAACTGTTCATAGGACACACTTAGATGTGTCATATTAAGAGCCGTCAAAAATAATACCAATGTTATGAAGCATTTCATGGGAAAACGTCTTTAAAACCACTTATTTCGTCGATATACGGCGAAAAATCATCATTTCCTCAAAGATAAAAGTCTGGGTCGAATTGTTTTACTTATGAAAAAATCGTTTCAAATGCTTACGATCTATTTGATAATTCGAAGTGGATACTATGAACTTCTGCGGAAAAGTTTTCACAAGCATCTAATAGCAATTGAGGTACAAAACGAAAGTGCAATGTGATATGAAATATTTCTAAAGCACTTTAACTGGAATCGTAAACCAAAACAGTGAGACTCGTGGCCAGCTAAATCAGTCGGCGTGCATTTGGAAGACTGTGGTTCCTGATCAGGACAAAGCAAATAATTTCTCCCACGTGAAATATTTGTACTTTCCCATGACTCAATAAATGTTTACAGGTGGTTAGTCAAAAGTCATTTCCTAAAAATTTTGGATAAAAATACTTCAGATGATTCGTGAGAGTAAAAAGTGTATTTTTGTAGGAATAATTTTTCTCGAATGGGAAAATGTAGTTCATGATCGCTGATTATCTCAAATGCATAGAATTGTAGAGGAACACGACGCAAAGGAAGGGAGCGGAATGACTGATCTTGCACACCTATCTTATTTAATGATAATTAAAAGCTCAGGTTTGGTACCTACCTACTTAGGGATGGAAATATGTTGATAATTTTTTACGGCTATATGAGTAAGTTTTTATCTAATTCTCAAGCTTTGATGATGCACATGAATAGCGCAAAACTTCGCGACTCGTCAGCAAAAAGGATTGGCTGATTTTGCAAAAAATAGTAATCCATCTCCAAAAATTACAAGAAGTTAAAATGTCAAGAATATTCACATAGCTGATTTGGCAAAAAATAGTAATCATCCAAAAATAACATGAAGTAAGTAAGTTAAAAGGTCAAGAAATATTCACATTTCTAAAAGCATACATCACTTAGGAATCTTAAAATTTCCTCAAATTTAAATGTAGACAGAGCGACGTTACAGTGAATATATTGTGTGCGGGTCGAATTCGAAATTATGATCTCCAATAACAGACATTTAAATCGCGAAATATATATACAGATTCATTTCCCGCCCCTCAATGAGCACGTTCGTAAGTTATTTACGCTCCAGCATGATTGCCTATTCCGGCATCCATGAAAAGGTGCAGACGCACGTTTCAGTTTCCGGTATTGGACGTGAGTGGAAGATAAACGATTCCTATTCATTGTTATCCCTCGCTCTTCAATCGACGAAGCGACGGACAGGAAATGAGATACGAATCACTTTACGCACATTCAAATCAAGCGTCATATTACGTTAAGCCTCAGGATTCACACTTTAGGAAAAAAGTAAAAGATACCTTCTACGAAGCCGAACACAATATACCTATGGCATCACACTGTACGTTCACTGGCATTGGCGTAAAAGGATTGTACGTAAATAGTATAACTTATCAATATCTATCGCTGAAATATAATAATTAGTCATATCGGGTTAGGAGTTAGGAGGCTAATGAGTCTAAGATTTTCTCCATAATGAATAATGGCACGACTTAAAGGAATTTCAATGACAACTGATTGCATATTTCCGCGCATTAAACGAAGAATAAATTTATATAAAATACAATCAGAGGAGAAAGCAAGCGAAAGTAACGTTGAGGCGTTTTGAAACTGGAAAAATGAGTGAAAAGTAAAGAAGTTGGCTCGTCATATCTTCGAGGATATGAAACGAGTGAATAATGCGAAAACGAGCGATCTGAAAACGATCGAGGGTATCGCGCAACACGAAACACCTGATAAACCGACAAAGGAGAACAAACAAGAGACGTGAGTGCGATCCAGGGAGTTCTTTTCATCGTTGATTTCAAAACGGCAGCTAGAAGTGGAAACAGAAAGTGCTTCCCGTGCCGCAAACGGAAAGCAATTTTCGTCATCACCCATCTTCATCACGCCGCGCACGGAACACGCTTGAAAGTGAAGGGGTCCCAGACGAGCGACCCAAGGCACGGACGGCTCTTCCGTCGCCTCCCAGTGGCACCTCACACACTCACAGACCTCCCCACCCCTCCCTCCCTTCCCTCACGGCTGCCGCCACCAGAGCCGACGAGCAAGGTCAACGCGGTTTTCGAATAAACCGGTGGAGCAGCCACCCGCCGCCTCCAGGCGACTGGAGGCCAGCGAACCGAGAGCACGCAGACGGCCGATGACTAGGCGTAGGGAATTCACCCCTCACCGCCGAGCCATAATATGGGCTATGATTTGCACGATATTTGGTGAAACTTCGCGAGAATCTTTAATTTAATGTTAAACTAACAAGAAAATTGAGCACACCTCCACAGGATGACCTAATGATGTCGACTGGTCGACGAAATAAATTGATCGTTAAATAAATCATCCTGTGGAGGAGTATACCTATAGTTATCCTTGTTGGTTAACCATGCACCGCGTTTCATTATTATAACTTTGACTTACTTAGGGTTTCCAAATGGTAGATAGAGTCTACGCATGATGATGTTAAGGAACAAAACATGTTTTCAAACCTCAGGGCTCCTGAATGTATTTGGAAGCCTAGATGATTGAATACGCGACTTATTCCGAAACAGCGGCATTCGAGGAACAAACAATAAGCACCCGGCGGAGAGGCTGTGAAAAAATTATTATGTATACTACGATTCAACAGCATGCATTCCTAATGCACATCCACACTGACTTAAAATATTCAGCTGTGGAAAGTAGCATAGTAACATATTTCTCATCGCACCAGAGAATCCTAGCAAGGACTGAGGAGGCATAATGGCTTATGTTCCCATCCAACCACACACAAACACGCTTTCGATATGGCTTCCGCTATACACGTTCCCTGGCGTTCCGCGCGAATGATTCGAAGCCGGCGGAATCGTTTTCCACAGATTCTCATCAGCACCGAATTTGAGCTCATAAAAAAGGCACCATGGAGAGGGTGACCCTCCTCGGATTCGGTTACGAAACTCGCGGTGACAGTGTTTACTTCCCCATTAGGAAACAGCTGGTCAGCTGGCGAGGCCGCCATTCACGCGCGCGCACTCATGTTCAGAGCAGGTAAACAAGGGCGAGGAGACAAAAGGGAGTGATGTTTTGAAGCAGGGATTGGCAATCTTATCCAGTCTGCTGGTCGTAAGCTCAAATTGATAAGACTAGGCGTGACTCATACATGCATATTTTGATTGGTTATTTTCATAAATGGCGATTACTTTAGTGAGCTTAATTATTTTTTTAATTTATTTTTTTAAATTATTACACTAATTCTCAAAACAAATTTCGCCATCTACAGTATTCCAGCATTAAAAAAATGATATTTCAAGTAATATTTAAGATTGTAGTTATCACAATTAATGTTAAATCAGTAAGACCTATACTTATATTCCAAGATACTGAATCAACACAAAACAAAATGATCAAGATAAAAAACTCAATTTTTTTACAGTTAATGGATTGGTTTACGGTAGACTATTATGCTGATGACTCCAGCCTATCCCCATTCTCTAATTGATTAATTTCTCTTCAGCTCGACACAGGAACCTCGATTGCGCTCTCGATTGCAAACACTTCCGAAGTAAACAAACCTCAAGCACTAATTTACCCACAATAGCCATCGATGGACCGCATGAAAATTACACGGGAGTACCGCAAGCGGTCAGCGGGTTGCCGACCCCCTGCGATGCAATTGAAAGCGGTGGCTCATCACACCCACCAGCAGCACCTGGGAACACTGGCCTTCCTGGCTGGGCACGGGAGCCGCGAGTTCCGCCGCTTCTCCTCGTTCGGCATCAGGGTCATCTTCATCATGACGGCGACGGCGGTGGGGAGCGTTGGCCTCTCCCCTGCTGGGGCGCGGGAGTCGTCGCCGGGGCGTCGCGACGCCCGCGAGCCGCTACGAGGGGGCGCCGCCCGGGGCGGAGGAGGGCGGGGCACGCGGTGGCCGGAGCGGCGTGCTCGGGCCCGACGCGACACACATCAACAAAGCACGCACTCCCCCACGAACAAGAGGCTCGTCTGTTTAACTGTCTCGACGCACAGCTGGGGGTTGGTCGAGAGCGATGATGCGGTGCACACCTTCAGTTCTGCGACGCAAGAGGGGGGTAAAGAAAGGGGAGGTTTTATTATTATTGTTATATTGGTTCAAAAAACACAGCAAACGACACGGATAAGGGGAACACACGAGAGGAGTCCGTTATTATTTCTTTCAAATGGTGATTCGTCGTAGAGATAGGGGCGGAATTGCGAGGTAGATCGACGGGCTATGGACAGATTCACCAAAGGCCGTGGGTGCGTCTCTCGGTTGGATAAAAAAAAAGACGCGCTCACGTCGGAGAGGCCGAGAGAGGGAGCTGGCGGCACCGGTTCGAGCCCCAGTGGCGCCCCTCTGTCGTCCACTTCTCCACCCACCCCTTCGTCGCGCACACCTCGAATTCCTTCCGTCCACCTCCTCCACCAAGCCAACTCTCGTTTTAATTATGGCCCGAGGAGCGGTATCACCTAATGCACAAACTACCCTCCCTCAATACCTTTCACTCCCTCAGCCCCTCGCACGGGGGTAGGCCGGTTGCTAAGGCTACGAGAACACTTCGGAGGAGGCAAAAAATGCCTCCGTCTGCAATCCTCAATCGAGCCGACGATGCTTCTCTGTCAATCAAATTCCACTGAGCCGCAGATGAGCGTGAGCAGGTGTGCGAGTCTCTTGAGGGCCACAGCTGTCTCGAAAGGAAGTCCCGATGAACAAGGAGAGAAAAAAAATATTGTAAACGCGCAGACTCCTCCCGAGGTTTGCATTCAGGCGAGCATGGACGCCGGCAAAAGGAAGCGACACAATAACACACTCCCGTTAGGACGCCGGTCCTAGGGTCCTTAAACAGTAGGAAGACGACCGGTTACAAAAGGCTCAGGTGATCGTCTCCTTGCTCACAGGTGAGAGGACCAGGCGGTCGAGGGAGGGATGGAGTTAATCCGAGCAGGTGGACGGGCGCCGGCCGGAGATGCTCCTCCCTTTGAGCAAGGTGTGCGCTTCTTCTACCTAGAGCACCACTCGATCGGAACGCCCAGGTGCTGTGGGGTCGAGCGCACGGTGGAGCGGTGCTGGCGGAAGGTCTACGACGCTCCGGGAGGGACCTCCGCGGTTGGTTTCCCTGCCGGGAGACAGACTGCGACTGAGCGTGCGAGGGACACGGGGGAGAGCAAGAGAGAGAGATGTAGTGGGGAGGGGGGAGGTTCGGAGGGATAGCAGGGAGACCCTGGCGCAAAGCCGTAACGATTGAGGAAGAGAGACAAAGGGGGAGGGGGGAGGGAGGGAGGGCAGGGATGGAGGTAGGAGTGGCGTCGCCGCTGACATCTCGCGGCCGACGGTGGGAACTCCCTCTCTCGCCCTCCAATCAGCTGAGGCAAACACAGCATTCCAGGTCAAAATGAATATGGCTTCTTGCATTCGTATGTTCCCTTTTCTGCACTTACGATTCCGACCGAAACAGACGTACCCTCTCGGTGACGTGAGGAAATTAAAAATCTGGCGACGCGAGGACGCGAAAGAACAATACCGAGAGCGCAGAGACCCTTTTCACGCCTTGTTTCCTCAGACTGAATATGATTTTGTACGTCGTTCCGTTTTTATCACAACAAACACCACAACCGTCGGACCTGAATGTTAACTCTGTGAAAATTGGTAGAGATAAAATTCCGGCACTTTTGTGAGGAATTTTTCAGCAATGTGCAAAAGCTGACATTTGAATCTTGTGAAGTGGATGTGGATGTTCTCTCAGGAAAATTACACCCTTTCCCAGAATTTTGAGGGAACGTGAAATACACCAATGACAGTTGGTTTGGTTTTTATTAGTATGAATGAGGAATATATTCCCGTAGGACACAGAAATGAAAATATTTTCTCACACAAATCCGCAGAAATGAAAAGATTTTTTTTCGGGGAAAAACGGATTCCCACACCTATCCGTTCGGTAAAATATTTCTCTTAATGTATCACCTCTGTCGTACCTGAAAATGTAGTGGAGTTCTAATATTATGTTCTTCGTAGCGGTCTGTAAGTTATCTATTCTCAATTGCTACAACAATCTAGGCCTAGCTCGCAGCCTCCGAGTCTCTAGGGGCTACCAGTCTAATTTGTTAACAATCTGTGTTACGCTTTCTGTACGCCCGTATCAGTTATTGACTCGTCTAGCAACTTCCCTTTATATTTTGTCACGCATTAAGTCTTTCTGCGCTGGATCCGATTTGCTCACTGCATGTTCAAGGTGTAACCGAACGAGTGCGATAAAGCACCTCTCTTTTTCTTTTTCATCCGAAAATCTTCCCACAACATGCTTGAGGAATCCTAGCTTCTTCAAGGCTCTGCCACAAATATTTCTTCTATGTGTTAAACATATGTGTTAGGTTTGAAGTTATCGTAACTCTCAGAAATTTCATCTGACGCCCGGATAGTTGGACGACCCAAGCAAGAAATGTGCGCTGAGCATTCTCTCAGATTAATTTCTAGTTCCCACTCTTGACTCCACTCATGAACATTGTTTAAATCCGTTGGTAGAATATCTAAGTCAAAGCGATCACTAATTCCGTTATATGTGACAGCGTTGTCAACAAACAAGCGTATTTTACTGCCAACTCGAGAGCAGAGGTCATTCATCGTGTATATAACAATCATCGTGTATATAACAATCATCGTGTATATAACAATCATCGTGTATATAACAATCAAAAGGGGGAAGATTACGCTTCCTTGTGTGATACCTGATGTCACTTTAACTACATCTAGGCTAATTCCGCCAAGAACTAAGTTTTTCTTATGATCACTCAGAAAGTTGCAATTCAGTTCACTATTGCTGACCTACTGCTTAGCATAGAAAGTGATGTTTCCTCAAGAATCTCTAGCATATTAGTGCCTTTGCTTCATTATATTATGGTAAGATAGCGTAACGCCCAACATATGAAATTGACCTTCACTTGGATCACTCACCACAAGCCATGGATTTAATGGGCATAATCTGGATGAATATGAAAAGTAACGCCAGAGAAACTGTTATGAGTGCTTGAGGATTATGCTCCTCGTAAGAGTTCTCATCGGCATATTGGACTAAATCTAAAGATCGTTTAGACCACTCAGCGTAATTCTTATCAGGTCCCCATCAAAAATGTGTCAAGTTCGCCAATCATGGTTCCTTTCCTTCAATCTATGAGTAAGTTGAAGACTCTTTCGCTGGTGATTTAATACATAATTAGTATTACCGTTAAAGCCGCCTGGGTCGAGTTGAACTGGAGACTTTCTGATGCGACAGTCACTGACTTGAACCTAGATTAGAGAGGCGATTAGAAGAGCCATTAAATCGGTTATTACTACCAACCCTCCAAATGACACAACACAAAAATACTAAAAGTGCCATCTATTTCCGACTTGAAACATACCAAGCCCCCAGGAATGCACGGCTTCAGTAGGAATTATGTTTTTTTCCTCAGAATAATTTGTGAGTTCCTATTTCAATGGCGATACTAAAAAAGATGTAATCCTGGAGATTACCCGTTAGAAAACAACGATTGCTGCAACGGAAAGTAAAGTCTAAGCGCTTATCCAAAATGTATTCACTCGCTTCGCTGAAAAACCTCGCGATCGCTTTCAAAAGTACACGAGATTAACCGCCAAACAATCAAATAAGCAATGGACGAAACGAGAAAGAAATGCTTACTACAACTTCACCAGGAAAAGTTTGAAATATTCGACAGCTGGTGCCAGCGGCAGTTACTGTAGATGCAATAGACGGACAGGGAGTGAAGCGAGGTGTACTGAATACCAGGAAATTAAAGGAACTCTGAAGTACCATACGCCAAATTTCCTTCAATTTTCCCACCTTGCACTCCTCACGTACTTCCTGTAGCCTATCAATGATCCATCCGAGTCCTTCTTTGGACCCGGATGGATCATGGCCACAGGGAGTACGTGAGAAATACAAGGAGAGAAAATTGGAGGAAAAGTCCTCTGAGGAAGACTTAAAGATAAGTTCTTAGAGGAAGAACAACGTTAGGCAAGTGAAGGAACTGGCTTGAAAAATGGAGATATGGAGAGTTGCAGTATAACACTCTTAGGATAGTAGAACTATGCAAGTGCGTCATTGTCAATCATTTAATGGGAGATCTGGGAGGTAATTTAAAAAATTACCGCTCAAACCACTGCTTTCACGCATTTAGGAGGTGAAATTAGATCATACTAAAAATAAATTACAATGTTTTTCAGGTTCGTTTTAACGAATATCTATCGTTTCAATCTTTTATATTGAGGCGGACGTAAATATTGACCCAAAATATTGGGTGGGACCTGAACCACATGTCTCCCCCGGTGATGACGCCCGTGAAACAATGAATACATGAATTTCTTATTTAAAAAAACACAAATGATGTTTCTCTAACTTTAAAATAAGTAGCACAGTAAACCTATGACGTCTCTTTTCTGTAAATAATGTGAAGTAGAATTTTAACCTTCGAGTTCAAATATACGAGTTTTTTTTTCAATTTTTAATAAGCTGCTATCCGCGCTTTGGGTAAAATTGGTATGGCGTTAGCATGAAATGATGCTGTGGGTTGGGTATGGCAAAATGCGGTGGGTATGGGGAAAGGTAAAGGAGAGTGGAAGGGAGAAATTCATGCAATTAATTCACCACTCCGATATCCGCCCAAAAACGCGAGCGACACCCCTCCCCTGAGTCCTTCCTCCTCTAAATTAATACTGGGGACATAATTTATTCTCACGCCAGATAGTGACTTACACAAGATCAGCCCTTTCGAACATCTATATAAGGGTTCGATTTAATTAACCCGCATGCAATCAAACTCAATTGAAAATGTCGAGGGCCATCCAACGTGGAAGCGAGCCTTTATCAATTTCGTCGATGAATAATTTCTCGTCCGTGCTCACAGGCGCATGCACATTTTATCGCCGGGGACACATTCAATTCATTAAAATTTCACTGATATGAGTGAAAGTCGAAATTCGCCCAAAATTTATAACGCAGCTCTTCCTGAGATAGATGAGAAAGCCATGATTGCATTGTAACCGGAACCAGCCCTTACGTAAACTAATAACAGAGAGGAGGTCTATGGTATCGTTCTCAAAGAAAATGCCACGAATGAATGCCAATGCCAAGAATTGAATGCCACTGTTAAAGTCATTTAATCAGTACTGGTTCGAATGAAGTTAAAGTACACCCTCCTATACAGTTATTTGGTACATAATTTTTGCAGCAATATCAGCTATAACCATCGCATTATTTTAAGCCAGCGATAATATTTACCTCTTCGTGTGTGGAAAACCAAGAATAGAGAAGAGCCTTTAGCCCATCGCCCTCAGTGAAATCGCTACAACCGAAATTAAATACAATTTAGTAATTATTGTTTCAACAAAGGTAAAAGTAAACTCTCCTGTTATGCTGATTTGTTCACACATATTATTAAGTGCAAATATCTGTTCTGATCACCGCAGTAGCCAGACATGATTAATCTCTAGATTGTCTCCAAAAGTTACCACCCTGTGTATGGTCTACAATTACGGATGGGCCAAGAGGGTCTGAAGCTAGCAATAACTTTTACAATATATATAACTATTATATCGTCTACGACAAGAATTGGCAACCCGATGGCAGTCCGCAAAATAATTTCATGTAGCTCGCACAACTATCAACTGACCAGCATCATCACAAGTGGTGAGAGCGGTCATGGAGAGGGTTCAATGCTTTCAATAAGGGCATTAATTATTTATTTGAAAAGCAATTCGTGGAAAAACGTACATTTACAGCTCGCGAAGCGTGCAAAATTGAAAAGATGAACCACACCCACGTGCAGTTTGCGTGCGGCGACCGCTGTTCTTCTATTCTGAGCAAAGGCACTTAAAAATACAAATTATAAAACAACCATATCATCACAAGTTAAGCTTTTCTTTTAGAAAAATCAGTTTTATGCCCTTGACAACATTTTTAGGGACGTAATAACGTTTTACATTAGAGAATTTGGTTGATTACTTTATGATGGCCCGGAACTAGTGCGGGGCAGTTGGGGAACGTTCTCTTGACGGCATATTTCAGGGGGCAGCAATACTATAAAAGTTTATTTTAAAAAGTTATTTGATTTTTCAAATTGAATTACATAACAATAATTATTAATTTATAAATTATTAAACAATAACATTGATAACACTTCTTAATAGCAAACATACGGTGTTTAATTTATTAAAACTACCGAATCCAAAAAAGAATAGCTTACGAATGTATTAAAAATTAGTGGTGGGGGAGATATAGGGAAGTAGCGAGGGGAAATTGGGAGGGAGGGGGGTGGCGAACTGATCTTTGCCCCCCTGACAAAACTCCTAGTTCTGGTCCTGACTCTATGGCAATTAAAAATGCCCTCGACCTCACCGAATGCATCGATGCGGTAATTGCATAAAATGCAGGGGGAGGACATATGAATTCGCGAAATATCATGGAAGCCAACTAATTTATCGCTTTAAGAGTGTAAAAACTGGAGCAGGCATGTAGGTCGTGTGGCTGCGGCAAGGGATTCCTTGCTATACTGGGTGTCACCTCGGTCGACGTCGTTATTCATTGGCGTCGCAACCAAACTTACGGGTCATTGCCTTAACCCGAGTCCACGGGGTTCCGCAACCAAGGCTACCAACATGCATTACCCTCACTCGCTGTATTTCAAGTTTCTATACATCGTGGCTCTATATCAGAGATTGCACTCTAATAACAGGGGGTATAATTTTCCAAAATCGGATTTCCCTTCCTATTACCAATCAAAAGATGACATAGAATCTCAAAGAAAATGACGGTTGCCAGAATGTTTCACATCACATTTCATTAGCATCAGGTTTTGTCCAACTTGGTTCATTTATTTTCACTCTCTTTAAGAGTGACTATCTAGCATATCTTTTTTCCATCTGCAAACCAAAATCAGCCTTTGATTCTAGAACCATTAGAACTGACCCTTCTGCGTCCTAAACCTCGGACTAATACTTATCGTAAATCTTTTCTAATGTCTGGTTGCAATCTCTGCTTAATTATCACCAAAATAAGAGCTCAGGTCCATACATTAAAATTATTTTCATGGTACATTATTAAAAATTATCTAGGAGATGTTTGTCTGATTTTCCCTTTCTTCTGACTGTTACTGTATGTTCTCATTATGCATTTAGTGTAATTTTACCTCGGTGAAATATTTTTGCTTCTTATTGCCAATATAATTGTGCCAGGTATATCTATATTTTTATTATTTAAGCAGTAATTGTTCCATGAATTTATATTTGCTCTTATTCGGAAACCCAAAGCATAAGTAACTTCATTCATTCGTGCTCGGAAAACAATATTTGTTTTGCTGATTCCTCACCAAGTACTCGCCTCAGCTACAATTGGCCTACATCACACAGCAAAATTCGCACTCACCCTAACTTGAGTGCCTATATGAGGTCATGAGTACCGATTTTGCATGTATTTATATTCCCAGGATTAAAATAATAACCTATTCTTAAATCTGACATAAATAACCTGAATCAAATGTTCATTAGTCCTCTATCAAATCTGAAAAAGATAGCAAAATCCTCACCATAGCTACAATTAAAGTAGTTGAAATCATCCAGCGGAAGTAAATACAAACATTCCTCCGAAAATTAATATTTAGAGAGTATAGAGGACACAGCACCTAGTACTCAACAATGTCAAAATATTCACTACACCCAGCGAATAGTAACTGGGAGTAATAAAAATTGGGAGAATCCTCACACTACTAACGCATCTTTCCTGATACAAGACGGTATTGAGTACAACTCTTCGCAAAAAGCATAAAAATTAATATTTTCGCCAGCATTAGAAATGTCATCAATAAAGCGTAGTAGAAGATGCTATTCCACGGGCGCAGAAGATGGGCGCAATTCATTCAGATTCATCGTAAAATATTAAAAATTCTCTAAAAAGGCATAATTTACATCAAAATTTTCCATATTCCACACACTGCGATAGATGCACGATGTTTTTCCCCAGTCTCAGGCCAAGGTGACTCGAAGCAAAAAAATCCGTTGACAGAAGACTTCACAATATGCATCGCACTCAAATCTAGAGGCGACGATGTCGCTCAATTGAAAAGCCTTAGGTGGAATCAATTGGAAAAGCCTAAAAGGAGGTATCGAAATCCCAGAAAGACTTGATCATTCCTAAGAAAATATGGAAAAATTTCTCATACCATGCAGGCTATATGGCTCGGTTACGAAATGAAAACGATTTGAGAAAGAGTCTTTAACTCACAACGATTTAGGTTCAATCACCAAATGCATGACTTATTGATACATTAATACTCGAAATACGCTCTTTTCGTCGCTTATTTTCTCTGCAATAGATTACTGCTGTCTTGTTTATTATTACCTTAACGAATAAATCTTTTGTTTGCGTTTGTAATAAATCCAGCTTGGTGCATATCTCCATCTACAGTTTTTTTTACTTAGATTTCATGCATTTGCTATGTTTGGTTATGTCATGAAATGCAATAATACTATGCAAATAAATTTCAAAAATTTCATTTTATCATCATTTTGATCATATATCTTGTAAAGCACTGCAGGATTAAGTGACTTTGTGCGCAGTCACGCGCACGGGAGCAAAGTTAACTGCACCAACGGATGAAGTTCGCCATGAAAAAATATTTGACATAACCGGGATCCGAATTCGAATTAAGTCAAATATTTTTTCATGGCGAACTTCATCCGTTCATGTATCTTGTGTTTAATGTGCTAGCAAACTGTCATTTATTTATGTACTTTATTATTATTTTTGTTCTTATGATTTTTTTCCTGAACAATAAATATTTTTCTATCTATCTTATTGTTACTACGATTACATGGGGGATGGGGGAGACCTCAACTGCAGAATCATTTAAAATGTAAACGGAAAGAAATCAAGTAATGAACTTGCAAACGCAACCACAGTGGATCGATCCTTTAAGAACGATTCTTCGGCCAAAAAAACTTGCCTCACTGTGGCCAAGCAATAAAAACCTACAGCATGGAATCCGAACCTATTCCATATTTCTTCATTTGCATCGCATTTTCATTAACATGACCCCTACGAGACTAATGAGTTTATTAGCGTCACCTGGAGTGGGGTCGAGATGAAAAATTATGGCTAACGCGAGATTACTTAAATCATTGGTGTTACGAGTTGAACAGCTGAGTGGCTTAGGGTTTAAAGATTCAACCGGACGACCGGCGCGATGTCTCGCACTCATGCTCAAAGTATTCAGCGTGTTTATGACTAATGGACACATAGTTCATCAATATTTTAACTCACTTCGGAAAAAAATGTCAACGAAATACCTCGCTAAGGATCTTACACTTCACTTCATTTTCTGGATCATAAAAAGAGACTGCTAACATTATGCTATACCTAACATTATCCACAAAATATTATAGGCGAAGTGACAGAGATTTCAGTCACCAGACGTTTCAACCCCAAACTCGCAGCCCGGAAACCGTCAACGTAAACTCAATGTGCACTTCATTATTCATCCCATTTTTCTCATTCCGTAGATAATTAACAAGTAACTGGCACAATTTAATTTTACCCAGGGTATCAGGTAGTTGTAATAGCTACACTTCTGGCGTTCCAAGTTAAAGGCTCGGGTAAGAATCCCTACCTTGCCAAATATTTTTCGCCGTTTTAACCGTTTATTATATGTAACGCCGTTTCGGCCCTGGTTAACAAAAGATATAATAGTCAAGTAACACTTTTATCAATTTTGCTTCCTCAAAATTTCTAATATTTACTCTCGTAACAAAAACAAAATTTTTTGTAATAAAATGTAAATAAGAACTTGTAATAAAAGAACAGCCACAGTAATATTACCCTGCAAATAAAAAGTTAAGGCAAGTGCGTGCCGTCACTGCTAATTTTGCCGTGACGTCACTGTTGTGACTCCCATTGCCTTCAAATCACCCTCCACATCCTGTAGCCATGGTCTAGCTCTTTTTCTGATTCCATCTCTTTTGCTTTCAAATATTAGCTTGAGCATTCTGCTATTTTTTATCCTTAATTCGTGGACCAACCATGCCAGCTGAAATGATTTTAGAAATCTGAATATATCACTCCCTTCCATAATTTCATTTATTTTCTTGTTCATTCTTATTCTCCATCTCTCTCCGTCTCTAATCAAGCCCTAGACTCTCTTTATGACATTTCTTTCAAATTATTTAGGAAGAATTTTAAGTGACTGAAATTAAGTGAGATTTCATACCCCGCCATAACAGGTATGAGTATGGGGAGGATTTTTTGGGGGGTCGGTTCATAACTTTTTACGGTGCTTTGATGGTACATATTACCTCACGTCAAAAATGCGTCGAAGGACTGATATGGGTAGACGAGTGACTTTTATATAGACAGATAGACTGCTCTAGATTTCAGATCTACAGTATTTAATAATCATACTGCTGAACAGAATGTTAAATTGCAGAGAATTTTGAATTTTTGCATAAGATTTACATTCAACCTCCGGCGAGATGAACTGCCAATGAAAGGCCAATGAAAGGCCAATATTTACAGCAGATTGAATGACTTTCCACTTATTCCTTCCAAACGTACCGATTGGCCACATCCCTTTACTCCTTTTTCCGGCATCAGCAACCTGAATACCTCCTAAACCTCTTCCCAGGCGCAAAATATACTATAAAAATAGGAATAAGATCTCCAACACAATATCTATACTACCCAGAACACCGCAACGCACACTTCGAAAAGTCAATTTAGGTTCCTGATGCAAGCCTGTGGGGTTCCCAAACAACAAACATAAAGGTAGTGCAATCGCTTACTCATATAAAGACTGCGTGAATAAAACTATATTGGACATAAAAATTCTCCCTTTAATTGATTTTCGAAAGAATTCTCGTATTATTGTAATACTGAGCTATTGTTGTCAAGTACCGTTTCCGTTAAATTTTTCTCTGAATATTTCATTACTTTCAATTATATTCTTGCGAAAAACTTTTAAATTTCGTGTTGTGTTGCTAAAAGGGTATATATCCATCAATATTTAAACCATCTAACTATAGATATTTTCCCATTATACATCACTAAAGGAATTTTTATCACATAAAGTATGTTTCCTTATGCAATGCAGGTGATCCTGTGTATCACCAATTCGAGCAGATGTTTTAAAATCACGCTTCAGGCCAGATCATGTGCTCCTCGGGGGTGACCTTCCAGTGTAATCCGAGTAGGAGTAAATCTCGCTCCACCTCCGAAAATAAATTCAAACGATTCTACAAACAGCCGGTAGCCAGCGTAGTCACCCATAAAAACAAAAAATTCGAATATTCATTAAAATAGAATAAGACCTTAAATTCCAATGACTAAATTAGCCATTGGAATTGCTGAGGTGCCATTTGAAATAGGATCAATCAATCACTCTTGAAATCGTGATTCACCAAAAGAATTCGGTGGATGAAAGAAAAAAGTAAATAACGAAGAAAAAAGACTTTCCTTATTCAGGGATTCTCCATGATAAAAAAAGGGAATTTTGCCGTACATTTTTCATGAGTTAGTGACGTCATTACTTTCCGCTTATTTTACGTCATCAGAGAGAACCAATCACCTAAGGAAAAAATAGTTTACATGAATCTAATCGATAACACGAGACCAAAGTGCGAGGCGCGGCGCGAGGAGTAATCGAGACGCGGTGAGGCGCTAAGAAGTCATCAGCTTCCCTGCGAAAGGGTCAAATCGGTCGATTTCTTTCCGATCCGTCGACGGATCGAAAAACGGTAAAATATGGGTATCTATTATTTCAAACTCTATCACAAGCGATAGTTTAAAAAAAGGAGACAGAGTCCATTCCATAGAGGAAAAATCATTTGCCTTTACCTTGAATCCCAATGGCTGAAGGCATCATTTGAATTTCTGTGATGCCTATTGACGGAGTAGGCGCTGGGGCAGTCGAATGGTTTTCTGTATCGGAGGACATGAATAATATCGTAGCTCATCACTCACGGTTCCTCGTTACCGTGTTGGTACGACTGCTCTGCGGTGGCGTGCGACAGATAGGGATAAGCCCGCGCCCTGCACCAACAGGAACGGGAGTGCGGCGACAGGCAAGGGGTGTGAGGGGGGAAGGGCATTGGGGAGGAGGCGAAGGGAACCGAAAAGAGCCAAGGGGAGGGATGACGTTGACGCGGACATCAGTCACGGCGGGCGCACGAACATTTTTCATGCCTTTGAACTGCATGGATAGACGCGAATAAAGGGATTCCTGAAATTGACTCTCGTACCGCGCTATCGCGGGGAGGAAATTTCAGAAGCCTCGAAATCTATTGATTAGCGATTGAAAATTTTGGTGAAAATTCATGAGTTCTTTGACAGTTTGTTCAATTATTCCATTGATAATCTCCTCCCCATGTACTCGCGAAACTGGGAACTGCTTTCAGAAATGGTAGGAGTCGGAGAGGGTAATTAGGGAGGTGGGAACTACCATAGGATCTTGGAAAACATAAGATGATGTTCTTCTTGTGGCATTGAAAGATTTTTTATAGCTTGAGCAAACTAAGCTTTGCACATCGACTCCGAGTAGGATTGTCTACATCATACAAAGATATTAATGACAATTAAGTGACAGGCGATAATTTGGAAATGGAAATGTAATATGCTCATTATAATACACAAAAAGAACTTCTGTAGATCATTATAACAAAATAAAATTTTGTACATCTCCAACGACTTAGTATTTGACTGAGCTAATTAAAGGCGAGTTTATTGCCTTTATTAATCATTATCAAGACTGCGTTAATGGCGAGTATTACGTTGCAGAAACCTATGTCGGTCAAACAACAGTTTTTTGTGTATTATAATGAACGTAATGCAGAATAATTGGCCTTATGCCACAATGAAGACGGAAATTCATCGTGGGAAGGGGCACAGTTAAGAATGATTATCATAATGTATCATGCAAGTCTTTTTGAAGCGGTAGCATTCGTATAATAATAGGTTTTAAAGAAAACGAGTAATTATTGCAAGTTATTTCGTTTTCGCAAATAAGCCAAATTAGCACTTGTAAATCATACATACCAATTCTATATTTGTTGTCGTAAGGGAGGGAGGTCGATCGAGCCTATTTGGCTCCCGTAAATACACCAGTGTCTTTGTTCCGCTTACACGATTCACTGAATTCCGCATCTTGGAAAGAAATCATTTGTTTCACAATCTATTCCATTTCAAAAGTATACAAAACTTTAAGGATATCTTCCCCAAGAATTTTGCATAAATTTCGTTGCATGTTTTAGGAGTTAGAGAATAACATTGTCGGAAACACTTTCCGTGCGTGAAGAGCACAAGGAAAAAGAATTACTTGCAAGTGATTTAGCTCTTAAAAAGCTACTATTTACATCTCACGCCTGTTAACTTCGAGCCTTTGATTTCTATAACTACATTTGACCCTTGAAAGATCACGTGAGGAGTAACTTTTTTTAAATACAGGTAGATCTAGTAAAGATCATTAAATATTAGATTCGCTTAGTTTTAATTATGAAAACTGAAACATTAATTATTATTACTCTTATTGTTATTATTGGAGATACCAATGAAGCAATTTTATTCAAGTTTACTACGTTAATAATTCAGTCCAATGGCTAAATTTCACTAAAAACAAAAGAAAAATTGAAAGCTTCACATAGAATTCGTTATTTGTGTCTACTTGGGAAGAATTCGTTATTCGTCGAATACCACATGTGCTGGGGCGAACACCATGCATGAGATTGAAGGGAGGAAGATTAGCTAAAACGATAAAATCGCATTATAATGAAAATAGCAACGTAGCTGATGAACGAATCTTTGGCACCAACCTCAGGTCACACGGCGAGAATAATATTTTGTTCTCACGCTATAAAGCGACGGTCTTCAATAATTGATTCATTCGAGGAATTATTTTTCATGAAAGCTTTTAGCATTAACAGAGAAGTTTTTAAATATTCAGAGGAAGGCCCAATCCGAGGACCTGAACCAAAATGAAAACTAAAATACCATTTTCAATGAGTAACTAATTTAAAATGGTAATTCTCATTAATGTTCTCATATCTTCTCTTAGCACTCAAGATGATTACATTTATGCTTGCCACCAGTAATGCATTTACGTACCGCTATCAGTGGCTTCATATGTCATTACTCACGAGGAGCTGTTAGCAGCACAGTGCCTGTAAAAAACACATTATTTTGAAGACATCGCTTATATTTTTCCGCATTCATATCATGAGAACGTGGAAGTCGAAAAAAATACGGATCTTGGTTCGCTAAAATAAAATTTATTCACTACCGAATAAAATGTTCGTTGTCCTCTATTTCATTTAATAAAAACTCCGAAATATTTTCTTCGGCCTTTTTTGCTTTCTGTGAAAGCGACGATTAAATTTACTCTCATCTTCAAGAAACTTAAAGCAGTGTCTTTTCGACCTATCGGAAACGACCTGCGCCGATACAAAGGCCATCCAAATGCAGTACAGCCATCTTAAGCCTAAGAATGCCTCTGGATTGGAGGAGAAAATTTCGCAAAAACACGTAAATAGTATTTTCTCAACAATGGAATGGAACACTGATACAGCCATCGCGGAAACCTTAAAATAATACTTCGTAGTACTTAATTGAAATTGTCTAATTGGTACGGAACATGAAGAGAGGATTACATTTGTTTCAGGGCGTGGCCAATTACATCCAAATCATAATGCAAACACTTGAGAATGTATACTCAATGATTTATAAAATATATTCTATCATTTTAAAAGTTGAGGTGATTGATGCGAAATATGGATATGTGTAAAAATGGAGTCATAAGGGTGAAAACCGCAACTGGATTTGATTATATTCCCTATAAAAATTAAGATATTTTTGGCTCTGTTAACAAATTAGAAAGGCCTCTACGGTTTTGAATTAGCATTCGTAGTAAATTGATGCTACTGATCCGGCTCTAGGTGGACGTGGACACATTAAATATGTAAATTAGACACGTGCTTTCTCGGTAATCGTGACGTGATCATTCCGTGGTTTTAACACCACTCCTCCCAAGTGAATTCCCCAGTTTAATCTCGAATGAAAGGCCATTACGTAGTGAAAACTCGAGAGCAATTAGCATTCCGTGGCCATACAACTCAAATTTTTATTTACACATGCGAAAATATAAGCATGCTAAAAACTCATTTCCAACTGGATTATATGGCTGGGTCACGCGTTTCATTGCGTGTCTCGCTTAGTTTTGCTTATGAGAGTGAATCAGTGGTAAATTCCTTTTTTACTATTAGAGGGAATATTACCTATTTCTTCAAAAAAAAGACAAAATGCAGATTTGCGACAAAAACATCTCAATAAACAATCCTAATCATTGAAAATTTTCCTCGTCAAATTGCATTAAACAATAACAGGTCTTCATACCTCACATCTGACCTGGATTTACAAAGATTTTTTATGCAATATGATATGCATTTGCAATTTGTAAAAGCAAGCATCTAATGGAGGAGTGGATTTGTGTTATAATCTTGCGCCGCTATGGATTCAATTCTACTAAGTAATTAGGTAAAACTACTCAAAGAATCGTAAATTAATAATTAATTCATAATATTTTAAAGTATACCGGGACTTGCCGCGGTGATAACTTTTACGGGAGTCACCCGCAATGCATAATCGTGCGAAAGATCCACAGAGGAAAAAATCATTCGCCTTGACCGGGATTCGAACCCGGATCCCCCGATTTCCGGTCGAGCGCTTTAGCCAGTTAAGCTACCGAGGCGTCATTCTTCCCTGTGGATATTTTCGGACAATACCGGACAAGATTGTCTTTGATAATAAAATAATAATCGCCATAATATTTGATAAAAAAAATAGCCTCTGGGAAACTTACTGACTCCAGGATAAATAGGTAACTTAAAATTAAGCATGATTTTCAGAGTAACTAATTCCCATTTTTCAACGACGTTAGGGGTTTTTATGACTTAGAATATCACGGTCAACAAAATTTTGTCAACATCATTATCCACCACTCCATTTAGGCAAGTATGCTGAAACCCGTTATTATTAGGGTAATTTGGCATATTCTGAGTCAGAAATGTGTTTAAATGTCATCCGTTTGTTCCTACGCTGCGACCGAACATTTAGTGAAATAATTGTGTTGACCTGATTTTCAACCAATGACTGATAAACGGCTGCCAACGAGAAAATTAGCATGGGCTCTTGCTGAAATTATGTTCTACCTGGCAACACTTGTACACATTCGATTCCTCATCTGTCACTCTGTGACAAAGTGGAAAATTTCACGAACAGAATAATTTTGTGTCACAACATAATTCTTACCTGGACCATCAGTGTCCGTGAAAGTGTAAACGTAGATAAACGGATTCTTGGATGTTTTTCCGGCGATTAGACTGTGAAAAGCTATCGGGACTAGAATACTGCCGACACAACGCTTCGATCACTCTCAATTCTGGGGACCATGAGTCGTTCCAAATGGAAGGAATGGTAACATCGAAAGGCTTAAAAAAAACAAAGAGCAGTTAGCTGAAGATCAAACTATCGATAACTCTGTGTATGAAAAAACAAAAAAAGTTCATTTAAAATTGAAAAGGCCACAGTTAAATCGATACTTAAAATGTGGGAATACAAATTTAGATCTCAATTTCCCTTGAATCGTTGCAAGATGGCGCTTGAGCATATCCTTGATGTTATCACCCTCTCCAATCTCTAAAAACCGGAGACGATGGTCATGTCGGTCGTCAAAACGTCGGCATTTCAGTCCCTGACCCGGTAGCATTCCCGTGAGCTTTTCACACTGATAATTTGGTAGGTATGCATTTTTTATAATATTCAGCACCTTGAATTCAATATATAGATATAAAAATTATTGCAGCTGAAGTAATTTTCGTAATTATAGACTTCAATCGAGCTGATTCGCAATTATGTGAGGACAATTCACTGACAAAACAATATCTCAGAGATATAAACTGCTACGCAATTAGACCTCTCCTGGAGGAAATCTTAATGAATTATTTGCGAAAGTCAAGAGCGTAAACACGAGAGGAGGAGAGCGGAGAAAGATAAAGGAAGGGAGACTGTGAGAGCTTGAAGAGGAAAGGGAAGACGAAATACGTAGAGAGCAAAGTAGCCTCGAGCCCTCGTGATTCACTTATTAGTTGCCGTCATCCCTCCCCTCTTATCAAAGTGGGGACGCGAAGGAGAGAATAGCGCCTTTTACCTTGTTTGGGTCCAGCTCAGTCCTTCAACTAGCAATCAAACCTGGGGCGCTATATACCTCCCTCCGCTTGCTCACCCATTAAAGTTTGTTTGCTTCTCGTTCCCCATTCATTTGTATCCATTTGCCACGAATTTTTCTCCCCAAATAGTTCAATTATGACCATCACAGTAAAGCGAGGGTCTTATAAAAGTTTTTTTTTTTGAGCTCCAAGGTTAGCGTTATCATGTTTTGATTCCAGTAGCTACTCTTATTCCGACGGAAAACAATGTGCAAAACAACATTTATGCTGGCAAATAGGTTTCCTTCCCGCCTATTGGTCTTTTCCATCACACCCGTAAATTTCCTTGCTTTTCCACGATCATGCTAACTATAGGATTTTTTCTTTGATAAACACTGTACATATTTTGCATATTTTGTCATGTTATGGATTCTTGATAGCTAAATTCGCTTATCTCTATTTCGCGCTACTCCTCAAGCTATTCGAGAACAGAAAAGAATTTAAATTAAATAAATTGCAGTGAATCAGAGCTACTAATGCGAATTTGATCCAGCCCAGTAAAATAAAAATAAATTTAAAAAAATAAATCTCACGTTACTAACTTAATTCACGACTCGGGTTTCGATGGCATATTGTATGAAAACCTTGATTGCGAATTAAATGTAAAAAATAGAAATTCGTATAAAATGCCTTCTCTCTGCGAAGTGTTGGGTATAGCATCATAAAGTATTAATTGTATTTTACGTATCAGTAACAGCACAGAGCAAGGGAGACTATCATTTTTACACCCAATGATTATCATTGTCTTCTGATAATCTCATGAGGCCTGTTCAACTCATATCCTAAAATGCCAACACCAGCAAATCCACCGGTGGAAAGGATTTTACATGTACTTTGGCATCGCATCGTATTAAAAAAGAGAAGAAATATTTTGCACTCTCCCGGCGTTCTAGGCAAAAACATTCATCTGGTGTATTCCACGAGTTTGCATTCTCCATTGCAACACACATTTGTAAAAACGAATAGAACTTCGTCATCTGAGCTAAGCTGGAGGAACACCTAAGAGGAAATCTCCAGAAGAATGGGAAATAGAATGACAGAAAACACCATGCAGATGTCCCGCTTTCGTGAGGAAAAAGCAGTCTACAGTTCTCATGGAATTTATGTCATCGCTTCTGTTGCTCGGAATGGGTGCCACCTACGATCCTACTCAGGCAGGGTAATAGAACGTTAGTTAGTGGAACAGGTAAATTTATTCATCTCGTTCCACCGTGAGGATTAAAAAAAACTTGCGATGTCCATTACCCGCGAAATGATATCCGGATTCAATTATTCGCCTGCGCATTTAGTTCTTGACTCAAAAATGAACAAGGTGCCCCCACGATTAGTTTATTGCCTCAAACATGAAAAGAAAGCCACCAAAATTAAATGAAATTATTCATGGTGATTTAAAACGAGTTATCGTTGCAGGAAAAACCATTGAACCTATATTAATGCAACGTGTTTCCAGTGCAATGCCTTTATTGCAATTATCCAGCGAAACTTGTCGGCCATCAAATTGGCTTGTCATTTAATCATTAAGCAATGTACTCAATCAACCATTCAAGGTCCACTTACGTTGTGCCCTAAATTTACGTAAAACATTTTGGAATGATAAAAATCCAAAGCAATTACTTAGCCGTATTGTGACACCTAGCAAGTATATTAAATTGCTATCAATTTGTTCATAGAGAGAATAAATTTCATTGAGTAAAGGTTAATGAAATAAAAATTGTTTTTAATAGCATAAACAGGAATTTTATTCTAGTGAAATACAGAACGACTTGGGATTGCCATAGTAACGAATATATTCAATTTATATTATGCATAGTATAAGAGGCCACAACATGAGTAAGCAAAGTGATTTGTTAATTTGAGGTGATATTGAATTCCTAATACTCAGTCTTGCCATGGAGTAAGTATATACTTACTCTATGGTCTTACACAGCAGTAAAAAAAGTAGGGTCAGAAGAAAGAGGGACGATGGCGGTAATATAATAGAAACTAAAGCTTTAAAGGCAAACCAAGCCCCAGATGGGAGGAGTAGATTCGTATTCCAGGTAAACACCCTTAATGACTCAATGGGACCTCTAAAAATAGACTACGGTATAGCGATGTGAGGGACCGTGAGAGTATTATTTTTGCACGCGAGTCCCAGCTGTGTCTTAATTGTTTTAATCGGAACCATCTTGGCTCTGTCGCCGTGACTTCTAGAGTGATGTCCATGATAGTTTCTAAGATGACATATTAGTTTTTATCACGCCCGATAAACGTTCTAGGACGTAAATTCAATCACCATAAAGCAAGTTTTTAATTGACGCAATCAATGATTCATCCCTAAGGTTGCTTTCAATAGAAAAGGGCAGGTCTCACACCTGACCAAACCAGAGGTGTATGCATTCTTTAAGGGGTAGTTCAAAGGCTTCCGCCGGATCTGAACCCAGGACTTTTTGATCTGCACCCTAAGCCTGCACTCACCACTCCACTACGATAAGTAATTAAGCGCCTCGTAAATAATAACATCATCGTCAATCTGACGATTGGTTTGATGCAGTTCTCCGCTCAATTTTCTTATCAGCTGGTTTTTTTAAACACCAAGATAACTCCTCTGTTTCACACCCTCCATCACCCACACTTATGTATCTCAAGACGTTCTTCCCTTCCACATGTCCTTCAACGGCAGTGCTAACATGATACGAATACTTAACGATTAGCCACGGGGAGGCTTTATGGGGAGCACCCGCGCCCCGCTACCATGTGCAACCAAGTTTGGACCATGACCTCTTGGCTCCGCGTGGCACTCAGGGCTGGAGTGGTAATCCATGGGCCCCGGTGGTAACGTGCTCAACGAGGTAAGGGCCCCAATAAAAAAACTCCACCCTTAAGACAAAGTGAGTGGACACATTTCGGAATGTCTTTATTATACAGAGAAAAATTAAACAAAGAATTAATCGATTAGCATTCCAAAGTAAGTCTTTTAAGTTCTTCTGACGAGTGAGCAAAAATATTTTTTTAATTAAAAAACATTATTTTTGTCTACCTTAAAAGCCGGCAGTCTTTCAACACAAATCAAGGGCTAAAAATTCCGGGGTCTTAAGCTCTGGGACCCCTAGCCCCGACGGCGATTCATTCCAGTTCACCCTGATCAGTCCGCTCCTGATGGCACCTCGAACTAGACGGCTACGCAACAGAGTAGGGAAGGTTCTCGCGGTGAAAAAATTCGCACCCCTCGCACACGATATTCCCCGCCACGAATTTTCGCCGCAGGAATCTAGGAGAGAGGGGTCGGCTCGTGAACAGAGTAATCCCGTTAACTTAAACCCATGATTAACATACGGGGCTGAGGGGGTGGGAGATTCCCTCTCTTTCACGGTCGGTGACCACCCCCGCCAGTCCTATAACATCAACTCACAACTCCCGTTCTGTCTTGAAGTCGGGAGCACCGGTTCTCGCATCACACCCAGACGACCGGACGATTTTTACTCTTTTCCGCGAGGAATTCATCCTTAAAATTACGTTACCATCTTGATTGTTTTTCAGAGTAAAGATTATGAAAATTTGCGAGTCGTAAAAAAAGTTAACAACTGATAAAATAAAGCGAAATTTTCAAATCTGAAATAGATGTAGGGAAATGTTGGTGAGGTTTGACGATATATCAACTGAAAATTTCTATATGATCCCTTAAGTTTCAAATGAGTGATTCGTCGAGAAATAAAGCAGTCAAATTGGAGTGCCTCACTTTGATAAAAAGTTTTACGTTGCATTTGGAGTGCCTCCGAGAGAAATGGGACAGTGCCTTTTGATTCCTTAGTGAATAAAGTTTAAGACTATTTATAAAATCATATAAAATAAATGTACCCATTTTAAATGCTCAAAAAGGAAATTTCCTGTTAGGTAATCAAAAGAGGTTCGGAATCGTGTCATTGGAAAGGAGATTGAGCATTAGCATCATAATAACACTGGTTTATTGGTTCAGTTCAACTGCTATTCGAAATTAAGGTCCGGTGTCAAGACGGCTTAGGTTGTTACATAGGTCATATAAAAAATTGAGTTAAGCCTGCTACCAAAAGATTTCAGCCGTTCAAGCTCTCCGAGTGCATAGATAAAATAAGCACTCAAGGTTTTTGCAAAGTGAATACAAGGGAAGGCAAACTTTGAAACTCTCGTAACTTCGGTATTATTATGGGCTACAGAAAACGTTTACCAATGAAATATTTCCATATAGATGAATAAAATTTCAAATCGAAATACCCAACATGTAAAAAAATAATTATCGACACAATACGCGAATCAGAACGATCGGACCAACTGTGTGATCTCGGATTCTGCCATTTCACTCTCGGCCATATGCACAGAGGGCGACTAGCCCCAATCTTTACAGGAGCGTAGGGCAAATTATATGCTAAGCTTACAAAATGATTTCGGGGAAGGGTTTTTCTCAGACGACGTGAAAAATATCCTTCGTTTACAATCGCACGATGGTAGAAAGTATCACAGAAGAAAATAAAGGAAACAGACTCAAAAGAGAGAGATTTAAGATGCCATTCTTTCCGCGTACTATGCGGGTTAACAACAGTGTTTCGATTAATAATACGTGATAATAATAATTCCAATGACGTCACTCGCTAGGATGACTCACTGCATGTTTCGTCTTTGCATGAATGTGCGCGTATTTTTTGTTGCTATGCGTAATATTTTCATGACCGCGTGGTGTGCATGTGGATATTGTCTTGCATGCGTAATGATGGCAATTCGTCACCCCTTGCCAAACAACCCAGCGGTTTCTCGCAAGGTATTATGCGGATGTAGATGTAAACCACATGTGATGAAAAGCTATCTTCAGAATACGTGAATCAGAACCATCAGATCCATTCTGTGATCTAGGAATCTGCCATTTCAATATTGGTCACACACGCAGAGGGTGTCTATCTCTCTCGTTCATAATTAATCTGAGGTCACTCCTTCGTTATAACACGGCCGAGTGAATTTTGAATTGAAAAAGTGAGTTGAATTAAACTTTGGAATCGAATCATAGAGCTTACGCACACGACGGACTTTGTTAATTTGGTTTTAGATACGTCCTGGCTATGCGGATGTTCCAAATTTTGCTTGTAAAGTAGAAAATTCGCTTCTCAGAGAAAACTTCGACCACGGTTTTCACCTCTTCAGTGCGAATAAACAAAAATCTGTCGAGACAGTTATGCAATATCGATTAACATTGAAATCTCATTTTGTCATTTCAATCCTTTGTCATAGGTAAAATTTTCTCCCAAATTAACTCAGGTCCTTTTATCCACTGTATTTTATCCACGGTATTTTATCCACTGAGAACTCGTCGTGGCATCGAAGCACCAGTGTAATAGGTATCGTATCCTCAAATTTCAATTTTTTTATGATATCCATTAAAAATTTGGCTAACTTCCATAAAAATTACCTCAGTTACGTGGCCAAAAGTTCCAAAAATTTCTTGCCAGACTCACTTTTGGTGCTTTGAAATCCCCGCAAGTAACATTTGGACTTATCTATCTTTGAAATATCCTCCGAACCACGCAGAAACTTCAAATTCAACTGAGATGACATACGAACGACCCAACAAATATTTCGAACTCACTAATATATTTCTGCGAAAAATTAGGACGAAAAATTGAGACTTGTCGCTTCACTCCCAATTTATTTCATCGACGAGAGCCCACGTACGTACTAAAGGCAACTTAAATAAGAAATCAAGCACCACCAAATCCTTCCATCACAAAATACAAAACAGACAAGATGAATTAAATATAATTCCATCATAATCATATACCGGCCCTTTACGTGAGTTGGTTGTATCGCCGTGCCTCCCCGTGGAAAAACCTTTTCTCGAGTCTATTTTTCATTGCCAACCATTTTCTGGAGATAAACAGGAAATTACATATCCACGAACTGCTCTAAAAAGATAATATTCCATGCGAAGAATTCGATGAATTAAATTATATGCACAACTAAAGTTGGATTTATGATATAATCGTAACCCTTTCCAGGATTTGTAATAAATATGCTACCTCAATTTTTAAAATTCATTTAATGGATAATGGCTTCGAAAGAGTTGAAAAATGCAGAAAAGTTTCTGGGGTTTTCCACTGGTTGATGTTTTCCATGAAGCACCAATGTCGAAGGATGAACAGAAAGTCGCTGCTCGAAACGTCGGGAGACATGGAAAACATCAACCGGTGGAAAAACCGAGAAACTTTTCTGCAGTTGATACGCCGGGAAAACCTAAGATCATACAACAGTTGAAAATTGTTTACATTGTGAAAGTCGCAACTAAAAATGTACATGCCTGTCAAAGCTCAAAGCTCAAGAAGGCCTACCAACCGATGGCCCCAATATTACAGCCTCCAAATCATTGCACTTGGTGGAGAAAGTTTCCGGTATTAGGATGCATGGGTGCAACCTAAACCGAAATGGCTCAGCAGCACAGCTAGTTATAGCGACGAGCATTATTTATTAGGTTTCGGGTTAGGAAAAGTGAACATTTTCGATTCATGGGAGCCAAACTTTTCTATTGTTAGTGCATGGGGAGAAAGTGAGGTTTTACCGGCAACGCCGCTGAATGATATTTATCTGAAAACTTTATTTAAAAACGGAAGCTGTATTATATGCACATTTAAGGTTACATTAATAATGAGAGAGGAAGGGTTGACGTGAGTAGGTCGGTTGCTGTTATTCAGCAGAGCAATCGATCCTCAACCCGTGTACCATCGACCATTAAAATTAAATTGTCGAAGGCTGTCCACGGCATCAACGCTAAAATCATCGATGATGTTTTATAATGATTAATCCATATTAACATCCATCCAGCGCTCATTTGTCTTTGCCAAACTAGAAAGTTAGCGTCAAGGGGACTGTTTCGAGTAGGCCCCAGTCCGCACCGAAGCTTGATACATGTTGCCACGAGCAGTGGCGCAGCACCCCCTCCCCCCAAAGCTCAGAGAAATTTTTAAGTTTAATCCATTTTACTTAATTGGATTGGTATTACTAATAGAATAATCTACGGATTAATACAAATATCCCACACAAAGCCGTAAAACTCACCATTTTGAACCATTTATCTTAAAATTCCGCAAGTTATTAATCTCGCACCTACCGCTTATCCTGGTGGGTATTCCACAACCCCACACAGCCCGGTATTAGTTGCACCTAAACCCCCCCGCCCCCCGCAGCCTTAATTCACAGCTGCGCCCCAGGCCACGAGGGCGCATTGTAATCAGTTTTCAAAAACCTCATCGTGGCAATGAGTGCAGAGCGAACTGTTTATTCTCAATATGTGCAAGAGAGTATTTACACTCGCGACTTTTATCATAAATAACCTATTAAATTAAATTATAGTGAATATATATTTCGGTTAACAGCCCCAATGAGATCTTGTTTCCCCATGATATCCGGATCGCCCTACTGCCAGCGCTGCGAGTAGCGACTTCAGTAAATTCATTTAAATGGGCGGTACAGCATATTTACATGTGCGTGGCAGCATTTTTATTGTAGTAGTAGCGGCCGGCTGAAGAATCCTATATTGTAATATTCGTGATAGTAACGGCTAACAATCACTCATAGCCAAACTAGAAAGTGAGCGTCCTCCTTTGTGCACTTAGATACATAAAGGCCCCTATGACGTGTTTGGGCATGGAACAAAGAAACACCACAAAAAAAGGGAAAGATGGAGTAAGCGGGTCCCCCTTGAGGGTTTCTTTCCCAGATGGAGGCCAAGGATTCTATCTCCAGCCCGATCTCTAGGCTTAGAGGTCGCTCCCGTCACAGGGGAGGCCGTTGTTTCCCCCGCGCTATGGATTTCCACCCCCACACAGACTGGGGAGGGAGAGTGGGAGGAAGAAGGCTCCGTCCGTCACGGTCGCCCGACCCCCTTTCCCCCACCCCTCTTCCTCGGGTCATGCACTCCGCTCACTGAGGCCCCGAAAAACAACTTCCACCATCGCTGTCGGAAGACATCCATGGTGACACGCCGCGCCGTAACAGAAGCCAGAACGGTGACAATGTAGTTTAATAGAATGGCCATTTTTTAGGATTTTTCACAATTTGCACTTTCTAAACAATACAAGATGTGGACGTAAGCGTAAGCCACAATTGAATTAATGATTCATATATACTTATCTTAGCAAGGGATATCGTTTACATTGGCTTCCATAACAAACGGTAATGAATTACACTCACCGAATTAGCGAAGGCATTATTACTAGTACAGCAAGCAGTGCAGTAAATAACTACGTCATAAAAACCGTTCTTTTGATTTAAGATTTCCGCTTTTCGCAAAGAGATCGGATGATATAATAATTATTATTAAAGTATTCTACTGATTACAGCTAGTTTCCATGGAGTATTAATAAATAAACCTCCCTTTCCTCGTGCCTTCTATTTTGTTCTTTACTATGCTCTCTGTTCAAATTTTTTATGTTAAAATTTTATGTTTGTTACTGCGTCACTATAAATTGACAGAAATGCTGTATGTGAGCAACTTCTTAAATAAATAAATAAATAAATATTAAAGAAGTATTATAGCAGCCTTCCCACCCTTCATGGACTTCCCTCTCCAATTCACAGTAAGACCTACTCCTTTTCATTTTATCTAAAAATCCTCTCCTCTTCCATACTCTCCCTCGTTGACCCAACATTCTACCCTCTAACACCGTTTTCAACATTCTCACCCCGCTCAGCATTCGCTTCATCCATACCTTCTGTGTTCTCCGTATATCATCTAAAAGCTAACTCTCCTCACCCACCATGTCCAGCACTTCGTCCTTCCTCCTTTCCATTCTCCTCCACACCCACATCTCGAGCATTTTATTTTAACTCTTACATTACGATCCTCTCATAAGCTCCCTCTTTTTCATGAACACCTCCTTTGCTAACGCAAAGGAGGTGTTCATGAAAACTCTTCCCGATATCCTTACTGTTAAATCCGTTTTCATGTTATTCGCTTCCCAAATAGTTGATATAATATGAAAAATATTCAGCTACATACTCGCCACTATACATTACGGATAATTTGTAGAATTTTGCTTGTGTCGGGTTAGTCCATCACGGAATTCTATTCCTTTTATCTAGCCATATGCTTAATACCACTACCATTACATAAAATAACCGCAAATCCTCCGTAAATCATCCGCAATTCATTTTCATTTAAGACCATCGAGTGATGACGTTGAAATCTTTAAGCAGCGATATTTTAGCCTCAAATTATACGGAAAGGAGGTTAGTGCCGACGAGAGATTCATCAGGCCCAAAATCTCGATTATAAGGATAACCTCCCGCTCCATCGCCTCCATCCGGTTGGGCAACATGACATTGATCCGGAGTAGACCTCAGTCAACCGATTATCACGTAATCCTCGACTCATATTCCGTCCTCCACTGGGGATTTTGGGTGAGGGGAGATGGGACCATCTCTTCCCCGTCATTTCCGTTCTAAATGAATACGATGAACCACCAGCATAAATTTTATTCTGGCACATTATCCGTAGTTTCGTGGATCGATGCTTATTAAAGACGTAGAAAAGAAAAAATGTATAGATGCTTAAGACACGAGAAAGGTGAAACAAGATTTGTATGAACACAGAAACTAACATGATGAACATTTCATTGTAAAATTTGGATGACTCGAAAGATGTCAAAACACATCATTAAATTGAAGTTCAAAAACACCTAAGCAACTCAATGTTGTTGAACAAATCATTTTCATCATCATCATAAAAAAAATTAATTCTTCATCATCAAAAATCACTTTCAATACCAATGCAACTTCACCAATAGAAATCATCATAGAACTTATTAGCTAACATAATATCACAAGCAAAACTTATTTAAGGAGAGTCAACTTGATATATTTAGAAAGAAACGGCTAATATATTATTCTAGTTGGTAAAAAACTTCAGGATGCACGGTGTACCTGAGCAACAATAGTTTTCCACAGAATTAACGTGAGCACTATTTGCATCGAGAATCCTCTGCTCCTATGACAAAGTCATAACTTTTAACTAGCACACCACCGTTACATTGTAAATTTGAAAACGTGATAGTGATTGTATTCCAAGTCTTTTATTCACCGTATAAGTATAAGCATCCCTTCAATACCAGTATTTACCAATATAATGTAAATCAGCTTTAAAAAATAACCCTAAATACTTTTATACTGTTTGAAATAAACAAAACAAAAGGCAATGAAAGGTAATGAAATATTGGAAACGAAAGTCAGGTGAATTGGATATTGTTTTCATATTTTAGATTTTTAGCTGATTGTATGGAAATTTACTTAACGCAGTCGACATAAATCACAATCGACATATATCGACACAGTCAATAGTGATTGAATTCCAGCAGTTTTACCATCATAAAAGCATATCTTATCCTTTTAATACCATATTTTACCAGTATAATGTAAACCAGCCTTGTATAAACACCCTTAAATAATTTAATACTGCTTGAAATACAAAATATGCCAAAGGCAATGAAAAGTGAAATGACTGTTTGGCAGAGAAATATTGGTAACGAAAATTAGTGTAACAAATATTTTGTGAAATTGTACAATGTACTTTATTCAGCTGAATGTGTGGAAATATTCATTTAAAGCGGTCGACAAAAGAAAAGAATAAATGAGAAAAGCGTCCAATTGAAAAGATAATTATGAAATGGAATTGTGGTTACGACCCTGCGAACAGATATATGACAGTTTGCAAAGACTCCTTATGCTTTGAAAGGACGTATATTAAAAAAACGAGCGAGGAAACGGCTCAGCTCCCTCAGCAGGGAGGATCTGGACCGGAGACGCCGCGAAATTATTATCATCCTCTCTCAGCGAATGAAAAATAGAGTCGCGTTGTCATCAGGATTCCCGGAAACGCTGAAGCAAGATTCCCCTGAGGGTGATTTCGAAAATAATCTACCGCCCGCCACCGCCGTCCACATTCAGGGAATCTCGGGGGAGGCAAAGTTTTGCGGAAAAGTCATTTTCATCGATACCGCATGGGTTTCCTGTGAAGCCCCTCCCATCCCCATTTTTTGGAACATCTATAGGAAGTTCCTCGAAAGCTGGCATGGAGCCCAGGAGAAAAATAGGTGATCCAGCTTCAAACTTATTCGTGGCTTGGATGGGCTGTACGAGCCCGTGCAAAATTGAGCCTCGGTGAAGGTAACCTAGTTTTAAAATCAATTTGTAGGCAGGATATTCTATTTTACATTTCCATTAAGCCATTACTTTTATCCCCCAATGCAAACGACAAAATGGGATGCCTGTTCATCAATTGAAGTGTACATGGAAATCTTTCCCTGAATAGAATTTTGATGGTTCGATGCCAGTTCCATACTCACCATATTGAGCCAAACAAACAAACCATATATACATCTGAACTGAATACGTAATACAATCCATAAAGTTTGTAAGCGGAGGAAAAGGAGGCATATCTACGCATTTACTAAAAAAAGGGTCAAGGTAACTGCACATCAGTCAACACGCGAAAAAAAGCTGTTACCTAGTTTTTCCTCAACTTATCCACTAATATCTCGATAAATTAATCAATAATGCTGTAGAATTGCTATTAAAATGAATATTAAAATAGCATACATCCATCAAAATATACCAGGACTTACTTAAAATACTTGGCATATTAGAATGAAATTAATTAATATAAAATGAATATTAAAATAGCATACATCCATCAAAATATACCAGGACTTACTTAAAATACTTGGCATATTAGAATGAAATTAATTAATATTAACCTTCCAACTAATTACTACCCAAACATTTACGCATAATATTAAGATAGGAAACATCTTTTATCCAACACTATCGAAATTTAGCGTAAATCTTTAATGCCATGTGACGTCTAACGTTGCTGTAATTAGTAGAAATGTTGTTGTAAAAAGAAATCATTTTTCGGAAATTTCAACTTTCGATACCAATGCAACGTCACAAATACATAACTCCAGATGGAGTTTATTGGCTAACATATAGTACGATCAAAAATTATTTTGAGATGATTCAACTCGATCTATTTAGAAATAAATGGCTGACATATTATTCCAGTTGGTAGAAGGGACTCCGGCCTGTACAGTGTACACGTTCAACAACAGTTTCCAACAGAATTAATGCGAGCACATTTGCTTCCAGAATCCTCAGCTCCCATGACAAAGTTATCACTTTTCACAGGCACAATGCCGTTATATTATTAAACTGATAACTTTTTCCATAAATCCTGTATAATAATCAATCCCGCGCAACGCCAACAATCAATAACGTTACTTTGAATTGCCTCAAAATGTGTTTTTTAGCTCCAGGCTGTGCTAGCTCTAGTGACGGGTCCCCCTGCGGCCTGGGTAGTCAGCCAAGTTTTCAGTCAATTGGGAGTGAGATAAGTTTTCCGCGCATAATGATGGCAGAAATAATAAATTTAAGTGGCCATATTAGTCCGCCTGAATGTAAATACGCATGTTTTACACATCGATGTCTGAATAGCGGATTAATAATGACCTTAATTAACTCTGTGACAATTGTACCCCATAAACTGACCATAATATTTGATGACGTGATAAAAGGAAATTATGTCACGGTGCATTGGTTACAATTATTTACCCAATGCAACTATTGTGTGACTTTTAGGCAAAACGTCATTCAAATGTTTTACAACTTAAGCTTCAAATACACTCATCAAAAATACTCATTAGTCAAGCTAATAAAATTTTCGCGGTCCAAATATGTAAGAACTAGACTAGTTTTTGGAAAAAACCCGAGTCTTGGAGTAAATTCACGGGAATTTTCCCTCTGGTGATAGTGTTACAAATAACCATTTATTGCGCATCGAACGACCAACTTGGTATATTTTAATAGGAAAAATACTTCAAATTACAAATATAGTTTGATCAAAAAGATTGCATAACAGTACGAAATTAGGAACTGACACTTCACTAATAAAGAAATTTACTTGAAAGTTTCTACCATTTAAAAAGTATCACTCTAAATCATTAATTTGACACTTACGTATTTTCGTAAAAAAAACAAATGTGCGGCATTGCTCTCATATTCATCATTCTGTCGTTTAGACGACTGAAAATGACCATGGCGTATGCATAACCCTCCAATATGCACCATTACTTTATAGCTAGAGAAACATAACCTCTCAATAATTAATTGGGTAATTTAAAACACAACACCAAATATTTGCAAATAGAAAGTTATATCTCATTCTCTAGCCTGGTGAAATTCAAAGATGAAGAAATAGATACTGAGTCGAGTTTTATGAGTGCATGATTAGATTTTAGGGATATATCCAGTACTTAACGGCAAAATGAACAGGGAAAAGTACAATATAAAAAATATAAAGTTGAAATCACTATTTACTATATTGATGTAATAATCCAAATAGTAAAAATTCACACTCTAAAAATTTATCTGTTCTTCATACTTTTTGATCTCACCACGCCAACCTAGCTCCACAGTTCCACACATATTTTTACGCACGTAAAGCAAAAACGATTGAGATAACGTTGACAACAGAAAAAAAGAGTCAAAGCTGAATTTTAAAGCTATATATAGCAAAGTTTTACCGAGCGAAGGATCGCATTTAAAGCACGTAGTTTCCTATTTCTTAATATTACCAAAATATTCAAGGATACCTCAAATGAAATGCTTCCATTTATTAATTAGACTTTCCTTAAATCACTTCAGAAATTGCTTTTAGCGTAAATAGCTTCACAACCGTGGAATATGTCAAACTAGCTATCAAGAAAATCATTACAGTGCACGAACAACGGGAAATGGCGTCCAGAGAGGGTAGAAAGCATAGTTAAGAAAATTCCAGATAAAAACAATTGATTCATAACGGGGGTGTTTAATACAAGCGTAATGAAAGGTACTTTGCTGAGTGAGAAAAGAAATGAGACTTTTATGAGTAGTTACAAAGTATCAGCGAAGAGAAGATGAAAGGAGTAGAAAATTTCTCCAGGGATAATTTAATGAGGGAAAATAAATAAATAAATAGAGGAAAATAAATAGATGTTGAACATATAAAAAACGGGTGGCAACTGAGAGAGCTCAAAAATCTGCTTTTCAATGCTTCCTAGACATGTTACGGCTTAGTAAGGTTTGAAAAAAACTATCTCAGGTCTCTCCTGTGAAAATTACAGATCGCGCTATCTCGTCCCAGGACTGAAAATTTTCAATTCAATGTCATTGTTAAGAGGAAGAGTGGTTGAAGAAGAAAAAAGAGAAGCCTGTCTGCTCTGTGAATAGAACGGTGTTCTAGGGTCGGAGGACAATGAACAATTCTAATAGAATAAGCATTGAAATAATAATTAATTATACAGAAGAGTAGCTAGAATAAATTTGCAGATTATGACTGAGGCAGCTATCATGCATCCAATCAAGGGATCACATCGATGATGCAAAATTCGTGACTTTGAAGGCTGATTTTAGCCACTTTGTTTGCCACAAATTTTAATCTGCTTTCAAAAATGTCCTCAACGCTAAGAGGAGTGCCGTGCGACCATTTATTTTTAATGTTTAGTACCTATATGATACTAAAAACCGCGAATAGTAGCATTGAAAATTATAATTTTGATTGATTAAATCACTACGAATATACGTTTCGGTTTACAGCCCTGATTACAATTTATTTCTCCGTGAAATTCGAATCTCAGTGCCCGTCAGCGACGCGAAAAGCGAATTTTGTGCATGCATATAAATGCGTCGTGGGTGAATACATCCAGACGCTGACTGGAATTCTCCATAGTAATAATTGTGCATCAAATGACGGGGAGCCTGATGATGGTATTGGGAGCCTAGGGGTGGGAAATTTCACCTATATCAACCATTTACCCCGCAAGCCGTCTCAATAAGCGCGGTGAGGAATGTTAGAATACCAGCCGTTCGTGAAAAAAAGTAAGGAAAGAATTGAAGTGCTTTTAATCCCGAAGCCCTCCTAGCGTACTTTAATTCCTTCATATTTATGGCGAAAATAAAATCGTTTAGCTTCGCGTCCGATCAAATATATCTCTTATTTTATCGCCTCTGCCGGACTTTGAAACATAGTGAGGGTCAAATGAAGGTCAATTGAAATGAACTCCATAAAGCACTCCGGCAAATGGGGAAACAAAAACTCGAGGAAGACGAATATATCCGAATTAATTCATAATTCCCCGGATGCTTGAGGATAAGACTTTGTGAACCGATCCACTAAAGGTGCAAGACATCTATTTTCGAATACCGTACTCACGTTGGATGTAAAACCGAGCAAGTTCGTAACGTTTGCAGACGAGTGGACACATTTTTTTATCGCGCACGAAACGAAGTGGGTGGCGAGGTAACGTATTTTGACTACGGTCCGTTTCGCATAATATGCGAACGCAAACCAGACGATGATGATGGCGAAAAAAATATTGGACGCAGGAATGTGCGCTGAAGGGGCACCTGTCACACAGCGCGGCGGCGCAAGGAATGGTCGGGGACGGAGATCATAATGCGGCCGTGATGCTGAGAGGGGAGTATGAGAACGGTGGGCGAAACACGCGAGGGAGAGTGAGCGCGAAGCTTTTCGCGAAACAAAAGAAAGAGAGGGAGCGCCCCCGAAGGGAATGAAAAAGTGTGGGTTAACAAGGGCGATGTGGAGCGAAGGGGACGAGGGAAGCGTCGTGAGAGAAATGCGGAGCAGAGGGGGATCTCTCGTTTGGAGAAAACCCACTCATTGCGGACGGGAGGATCCGGTAGCGCTTGCTTGTAGGAATAAAAAAAAAAAACAACAACGGTGAGCGATGATGATAATAATAATAATTTCAGATTCCGCACCACGCTGCCTCACACCCTTAGCATCCCACCCTCCTCTAACTCCACCCTTTTCCCCCACCAACACCCCCCCTCCTCCTCTTCCCCTCACTCGCATACCGCTTCCATTCACTCAGGGAAACACAAAATAAAAAGCGCAAATGAGGGAGGCGTCCAATTACGACGGCGCTATTCGTGGATGACTGACCAGAAAGACAGAGAGAGAGAGAGAGAGAGAGATGAGAGAGGGCGAGGCAGGAATCCTGACGCTTCTCACTAATAAATAAATTTTAAAAATTAGAGAAGCAATTTTTAAAAAGTACGTCGCAGCTCATAATAATTCCCGTAATAAGCATTTACGTAAGCACCGAGGTTGTCGCCAAACGACATCAAGAGGAGGCCGGGTTGAAAAGGGCTCACCCATCCATTCCACCGAGCACTCCGTGGCATCACGAGTGGTTTTTCCGCCGAGTAAGGATGGATAGAGCAAGTTTCGGTTTCTGCGCAAGTTCTCATTCGCGTGCGGGTGTTCATACAAGAAAGCGCAAGTTGATACACCTTAGGAGACATATTAGTGTGGTAGCCAATTCTGGCACCTAACGGGTTTTTCAAATGGCAAATCAAATCCTGGTAATTGCAGAGACATTGCCATTGAGTTCCCTCCAATTAAGGGTGTTTTAAGGTTGACTTATCAGATAAGTGGGAGCAATTATCACTTAGTGATCAACTTTTATTTAACCTAACCGTTTTCGACGCTTACACAGTACTTACGGTTGGGTTGAATGAACGTTGTGTGGAAAAAACTAATTTTAAATCGCTATTACTTCCACTAATATGACAATCGGCAAAGCTGAACCAGCAATGCTTGATTCATGAGTAATCAGAATAAATAATAGCTAGAATTTCATTTGCAAGTGCTTTATCCTATCCCGCAGTTTTTAATAGAATTATTTAGTTATTATCAAACCAATGTATTATATATGAGTGGGTTGAAGCCATGGGGTACAAGTGATTTATTTTTTCTACACTTAGTTAGGTACAGAAATTAGGTATAGAAAAAAAACGAGATCAACTACTTGTTTAGTAGTTCATTTGATTTTCCACTCGATGTCAGCGCAGAACAGAGACTCATGTCAGTCGTATCCATTGGCAACCAAGTTTTTGTGTATTTATTCTAACAATTAACTTTACCGAACTCTGTTGAGGAAATAATCACTTGTACCCCTTGGCTTCTCAACCCCTCATAACAGTAAGTATGGTGTAATATTTGGAGGAGGCGACCAACAGCTGAGGTCATTCGCGCCTTGAGGAAAGGTTAGGGAAGGAAGGATGGAGAGAAACCCGGCGTCGGCATCAGTCAACGAGAAGTCGACGATGAGACGTCTACGAAAGGCGTAAAGGGAACCACGGCTTATCGCCCCATCCGACGGACGGAGAACTGCATTTGAGTTGCCCTCAACACTGCATTCTCGCACGTATCGGGTAACGTCTGAAAAATCTCTCCTACCGAAGGGATACGAGCCCGGGCCCAAGGAGTGTGAAGTCAACACTTTAGCCAGCGTACTATCCCATCCCCACATTTATCGTGCAGTTGGGTTTTTTTCACTTTTAACTTTAACGATCCCGTTCCATGCGTCACGTGACCTTAATGTTTGCGACCCATCCACGCTACAGCGCATCCATTCGGAGCGGCTTACTTCCGCACTCCCTCTGCGGTTTTTCCATCACCCCTCGGCGACGCCCTCGCAATGAGGACAAAATATAGGGATTACATTCTACAATCCTTGCATGTAAAGTACAGGTATTCCTTATCGCTTGTTCGCAAGTGCTTGTGGGACCGCAAGCTTGAGCCCCTGCGTCGTGTATTCAGCAGGACGGTTCAGCAGTAGTTGCGGTATTGGGACTACGAATGTCTGAGGTCGAGAGGGAGTGATGGAAATTGCTAACGGCCATTAGCGACCAGTAATCTAGTAAAAGCAATCGAAAATCTTCAGCGATTACTTTTTAGTTTATTTTTACTATAACTTATTAATTTTTTTGGATTGAAGGAATATTCATATTTAATAAACAACAAAGTCACTTTGGGGGATGGCTATATTTAAGAAATCGTTACTTTAAAAGATAATTCATCGTGTACGTTCTAAACTCACACTTGAGTTGAGATCACAGATTCGACAATGCCATGCCATTATCTAGGTAATGACATGATAGAAACCATTTCTGTAATTTAATTACCTAGATAATAAAATAACATTGTCGAAACTATGGTTGGAAATAAAAGATGTGTATGAATCGTGCGCACCAGATTAATTTTCTTATCCTATTTCGTCGCTCCACGAAGAAAAAGCCGCAAACGCTTAACAGAATAACAATAACATTTGAAATATATTTCTTTGAAGATAGCCAAGTTCCCACTTCTTTGGCCGTTCTAAATCGAGCCGAAGTGACGTTGAAGTCCAATTTTATAGTAGGTACTTAATGAATATCATTTTCCTGGTATGCGCTTCAATTCCACGTACCATTAATGGGGAATAGTGATCCTCTCATGGTAGCAGTTTAGCTAATATAACCAGATAAAACATTGGCAACAGCCACTGCCTTTGCCAAGTAAGGGAAATTCTTGCAATCACTTACGTAATGCTTAACATGCAAGTCGAAAAGATTACCAGCGAGCCAAATTGCTTATTTTCAGCTTTTCAAGCCAACACCACGGTTGCTTCTGGGGGCGCCATTCCTTCACATAGTAGAACATCGTAGAGCGTCATAATCATAAAAAAAAACACTTGCAGCAAAGCGAAAAAGAGAGGAAGGATAATTATGTAGAAGCTTACGCGGTTTAGTTACCTTTTCAGAAAGAACAACGGCTGTTTATAAGAGGGTCCGGGTTAAAACGTTGGATAGTGGAGGAGAATAAATTCGTGCGTATTCCGATGGTTGAGTGGTCGCTTTGAGGACTTGGGCAAAGTGTTTTCCAGATTGCTTAGTGGGCATCACCTCAGGATAGATTTTCGTCCAGTGGTGGAGACTGTTATCGAGTTCCTCCGTCACTTCGCCAACACCCCTACGATAATTTCTCCTCCAAAGAGTCTCGGCTTCCGGGCGTTCCTCCGCGTTGAGCTGGCCATAGGTGACGAGAGTTTCTCCAGCCATCCCGCTGGCGTCTTCAGGTAAGAAGTAGCGATGCATAAATTTGGCCATTTCTATGCAAGAAACGCCGTGTAAATCTCAGATCAAATTCTCTCCTCCTTTTCACCGTAATGTCCTCCTCGTGTTCAAACACCTATACTCTTGCATATAGGGGCCGAGTCATACAGAACATGCTGTAAGTACAAATCGACGATGAAAGAATGCTCCACCGATGGCAAAACCGAAGAGATGAAAAAAGTATAAAAATGATGAAATGATGTCATATCTGACGTAATCGGCAAAATATCTTGAAACTTCGCAAGAATAAAAAATAACCTCCGACATGGAGTGAGATTAGAAATCATAATAACGTTGTGCTTGATCGGTATTAACCTAATTAAAAAAAACAGGTCTTCTCGCTACTTGAAGCGAAGCATAGAGGCAGTTGGTATAAGTGATATACGAATAACTATGATTAATTATTCGTTATTTGTGGGATAAACCTATGTTTTCACAGCAGTAACATTTTATGAGAACATTTTTACCTTCGATAACCTCGCCAGAGACTTAGATAACACCAGATTTTGTTCATGCCTTAAGAACAGCATTTCGTGGGACGACATGTAACATCTACAATAATATTCTAATAAAAATTCCTTGAAATATTACAAAAATATGCTGAAATTAAGCACAAAGAAAACCAAGATATTAGTATTCAGCAGAAGAGAAAGAAATTATGAGCAGAATAGCCCAGGCGAAGAGAGCATTCCACTAAAAGAAATATCTACTTACAGTGGTAAATTTAAACATATAAGTAAGGAAACAATCCATCAGAAGTTAAATTTGGAGTATGTCTCTCCCCGAAAGTTAGGCATGGACAATGACAGCAGCGGGGAAATCGAGGATAGAGGACTTCGAAACATGGTGCGAGAGAAGAATGATGAGGATCAACTGGTTCGACTGAGTAAGTAATGAGGAAGTCCTAAGAGATTAGAAGAGAAACCTCATGAAAACCTTGGTAAGAAGACGCAGTAACCTTATCGGCCATATCTTGAGACATGATGGCCTGATGAAGATAATCGTCGAGGAACAAGTAGACGGCAAGAACGGAGAAGAGAGACCTCGAATGTAATATATGGAACCGATCAAGAAGGATAAGAAAGAGAAGAAATACGTAGCTGTGAAAAGATTAGCTGATAGGAGAAATGAGTGGAGAGTTGCGTCAAACCAATCTTATGATTGTTGACCGGTGATGATGTTGATGATTACAAACATCAATATGTTTGTGGATCGCTAAGTACCACTACTTAAAGAGAAAGTAACCATTATGAAAAAAATTAACGTCAAAACTTCAAGAAAATACTTTTTTCAACTGACCTTTGCGTTATCAACTGCTGACCAACTGAGATAATGGACCGCTTAAAAAGCATAAGTAGAAAAAGCATACACTCAAATTAATAATCTAATATGTTTAATTAATTACGAAATAGGAAATTCTATAATCAATTTTCCATCTTTTCCTATCAATGAGGTTTCGCCCAACTAAATTAACTGTATTTTAGTTCAGCTATTTTATTCATTAATCAGGCCATAAAACGAACTTGGCACAGTAAAGTTTGAAGCTAACACGTGTGATGTTTACTCAAGCACGGCGAGAGTGTATGAGGATGTTACCATGTGTTTGGTTTCAGTTACGAGAATATGCATTTCTTACATTTCCCGGCCATAAAACTACCGTAAGGTACCTTTCCTAGTTATTCCTTGTGTCACTCTTTCAACAATGTATTTATTTATTACTTTACCCTCAAAGTGGAAATATGCTAGTATAGAATGACTACGATACCTACCGGTCAGTAATGATCCCACTTAATTGCTCATATTCCCGCGACTTTGTCGAATGATATTTTCACAGCGCTTCATTACACTCATAGTACCTACATTGTGATATTTTTTCAAGTTGTGCGCTTTACTCGAAATTTACATTGTGTGTAGTCACTTGTGGATTAATATTTATACTAAATAATTAAGTACTTAATTGTAAAAATAAATGGCAAACTATTTTCTCTCCGAGCATCTTCCCCAGCATACAATAATTAAAATTATATTCAGCAACGATCTGGGTGCATTGCGCACAGAAAAGTTGCGGGAAAATTAATCAAATTAAAGAGTTTACGGCATAATATGGTATTCAACAGCGAACGACAGCTAACGCCGCTTGCGTCATAGGGAAGATTAGGGTTAAGGAAGAATGGAGAGAAAACTGGCGTCGGCATTAGCATGCTATTAAAGAAAGACGACAAGGGGCTACGGTTTTGCGTCCTATCCGACGGTCGGAGTGCTGTTCTTGAAGTGGTTACCACAAAACACTCAACCGGGGATCGCGCAGTCTGAGAAACTTACGCCACCGCCAGGATTTTAACCCTAGCCCGCGGGTACTATACGCTACCGCCATGCACGGCAGCATGGCGGTAGCGTATAGTACCCTGCTAGCAGGTAGTGCTTGGCTTAAATAAAGATTATTATTACCCTATCAAACGAAAGAAACTTTCCGATCTTAGCCAGTTTTCATAGGTGATTATTAGGAGATGTTTCCCTGAGCTCTGTGCCTCATGCATGCATTGGTAATCTCAGACGATGTAAAACTCCTATCTACTCGTATAGCATCTAGATCCCTGTGACGTCACATGGAGTGGCATCGCATGGGCGTCTTTCTGGCCTTTTTCAAATGGGGTTAAAATTGACCATTGGCATTCTTCTAAACTGGAACCAAATAATGTGTATATTATGAATACACTAATGGTGGGAAATGAATCTCAATCAATGCCTTTCGTTTTCTTTGATGAAGGAAACTAACCTATTGAACCAATATGCATTGACGTAGCCTCGGGGGGAGGGGGGTAGGTTCCAGGTTACAACCCCCTCTTGAGCCTTTAAAAGAGGCGCCAAAAGCGAGTACGATGGAAAATAAATACAGCGATAATATATTAACACTGCTTGTGAGTCCTAAGGCCCGTTTCACATGGACACGGACGGTCCGCTTTCCGCGCGGGGCACGAAGAGCAGTCCCCGCTGTTCACATAGGCGCGGACGAAATCAGTCCGCGTCCGGCACCATATCAGCTGGTGCAGCTTGCCAAGGTGGAAGAACGTCATACTAACAAGTGCAATTCAAGCAGTTGCTGAGTACCAGGTTAGAAAAAACGGAATAAAAGTGCCCGTAAAAGGAGGTTTTAGGTGCACCGTATTGTGGCGCGAAGAAAATTAAAAGCCGCTTTCGAGACCGCATTTACTGAGGTTCGTGATGATGAATATAAGTTTTTCAATTATTTTCGCATTTCCACTCCCTTTTACTAAATATATTATGAATACAATAATGTTTGGTAACGAATCGCAATCAATTTCGTTTTTATTGATGGAGGAAACTACCTTATTACCAACATTTTTTTTAGATCAACAACCTTTTATAATTTCGGTTGGGGCCACATATAATGATGTTGCATACGGGCATATAATTGACGCTGAGGATGCAGAGAGAGAAAGGAGGAGGGAATTGGAGTGAGAGAGAGAGAGAGAGTATGGCTGATATGATGGGCGCCCGATTGTCGCACTCAAGGGGGCGCTTAAGAGAGGCGCGAGGGGGGGGGGGGGCGCCCAAGCAGATCGATAAACATACACACACCTATACGACGGGGTGGCCTGTCGCCCCTTTCTCCCCAACAATGCACGGCCGATGCATGAGAGGGCTCCTCGGCGCTCTCCTCCACCCTTATACTCCCTCGCCGCAACTCGATCGGTCTCCTTCAGGATAAAGGCAGGCCCTTGGGAGAGAGCGAGGGGACTGGGGTCTCGTCGAGATCGGCGCTCGGGCTCTCGCCGCGCCGGCTTGCTCCTCGACTTCAACCGATCGGTCTTGCTGGGCGTCTTTACGGAGCACGTACTCCAAAAGCAAATGATAATGGGGGGAAATCCACGGGTGCTAGTTTTATTATTATTATTTTATTTATTATGATTGTTATATGTCTGATAAATTTATTTTTTTATTTTATTTTTTTATTTATCACATTTACTCCCGAAAATAGCGCTATGAGGCCTTTTACATCGAAGGTTTTAGCAACAACAATAAACGATCACACACATTCATGGCCTGGATAGGAGCAACCTACCTAGGCAGGACTCGAACCCGCGACTTTCAGTTTGATAGACGAGGACTTATCCCCACCGCCATTGACGCCGACAAAGGAAGTGCCGGGGATAAGGATCGATCCCGGGTCATCGCTATGGCAATTGAACACCATAACCACTGGGCTGTAGGTAGCCATTTATTTAATGTCCGTAAAAATAAACCATTGTTGGCATGTCACGGGTTCGCATTCAATCCATTTTCTAACCTTACAACGTTGTGTACAAATATTTTATTCGCGAAAACAGTATTTATCTCTTAATCATTAACGCTATAGTAAAAGTGACCCAACCTTTTTGGGATGGTCTCTACCCTCGCCTATCCAAACCAACTTTCTGGGTAAGCAACGAGTGATTTACAAAACTAACTCAGAGTGAATTACAGCACTTGATCTGAAAAAATACTTTTTGAAAGGAGGGTGAAAATTTTTATATTTAATATGTTGTATCCACAAGACAATACCCAGATACGGAGAACACCAAATTCAAATCAATAATTATGGGTATATTAATTAACTGGGGCAGCCGGACACCCAAAAAAGATCTGTGTGAGTTTGGGATCCAACGCCATAATCTGTGGTCTAGTAATGCTGACCAACTGGTATGCATGTGTGGGTGCGACAAACTTCAAAAGCAAGGACACAGCCAGGGGCGCCAGCGCTATCCATGGAATATGTTAAAGGAGTTTCCTGGCGTTTCAGCGGCGGTACGGTACAGGGAACTAACTGGGCTCGAATAACGAGACACTCTACATGGCGAGGCAGTGCCAAAAGCAAATGGAAAAGATAGACATAGTCACAATCACTGCGGAAATTTTTTCATAAGAAAAGGCGTCACGCCACGAATAGTAATCTTCATTGGGGCGATAAACTACATATATTCATGGCATGATAAATAGATATCAAAGCATTTATAATGAAATGACTGGAAGAGTTTCACCTCCCCGGTACTTATTATAGTAGGAGTAACATGAAAATATTTGAACCTTTGGGTTTGAGCCCCGTGGCCCCTTTCTCCCCCTCCCTATGGGCACGGATTAAACACAAAAATGCACGCGATGTTGGTCGCCATAAAGAATAAATATTGATTCACAGAGTTTCGTTTTCCATAATTTCCGCCTCAGAACACGTAGATAAAATAATCGGTCTTAGAAAATCGTATTTGAGTGCCTTTAGGATTACTAAAAATTAAAAACAAGAAATATATTAAATTAGAATGAAAAACAATTAGTAAGAACTCTCCACCACCTCTCATCCACTCTCGCGCGCTTCTTTGATAGTTGATACATATTATAGTCTCACCGAGATCAAAAAGAAAAACATAAGCGACCATATTGTAATCAAATATGGGGTAATTCTTCGTTCTACTAGATTCATCAGCTCCACCATAGAATCCCAGCTAGGCGTTTATTTAAGGGAGAATAGTGACGTTCCATTTGGGATTTTGGGGTCCACATATCAGCCGATTCACTCACATAATTACCATGAATTCTTCTAATATTTCCCTTGAAAAATGTACACCTAGCTTGACACAGTTTTAGGTAACAAACTGAATACTCACTCAAAAAATATTACAAAAGCAGAGACGAATGGAATAATGATGACAACTACTGTCGTCTAGTTGAAAAAATTGAAAACATCTCAGCAGCTCGGCGAATTGTCTTCTCTTTTCCAACGAGAGCACAGGCATAGGGTAGGTATTTTGTTGACTCATAACTAGAAAATATGTGTAAAAAGTTCACATAGAATATGCTCACAATGGCAAGAGAGTTATATTTCAAATTGTAACCCGAATGCTCTTATTACTGGCAAACTACATTCGAGTTCATTCGAAACAAACCAGATCATAAAGAAATGAATTGTTCCCACGCTTAAAAATTGACCATTAACCGAAGCATTCGCTCTCCACACGTAGGTTTTTAGTACTAGCCGTGGAGGGGGGTGGTGCAAAATTAATAATTCCACCAGTCGAATGGATAGCTTTTGCCCCTTTGGCATCACTGGTTATATCTCTCTCCGCACGAAATTCGTATATGAGGCCCACTCGAACGCTATAATGGCGATTTATGACGGGTGAATGAGATGCACTGGAATGGAAATGGCGTAGTAGATAGCTTTTTTTATGAAAAAGAGATGAGAGAGAGAGAGGAAGAGAGGTCGAGGGGAAGAGGAGCGTCGAGAGAGATTTCGTTAAAAAGTTAAAGCCAGAAGGGCGGATGAGCGTGGGCGTTGCCTCCGCGATGAAAACTTAAGGCTTGCGGAGCTGCGACGGCAATTTTTTTCCTCCCCTCCTCGGCGCCATCCCCCACACCCCTCGTCGTCCTCACAATAACATCCTCTCCCCCTCCCTCTCATTTCCGCCCCTGGGATCACTTGTGACGGCGCAGTGCCTGAGTGCGGCTCCGAAATACGAGGAGCCTCAAACTCTCTCATCCAGGACGTCGAACTCGCATTTCTTTAATTCCGACCCTCGCGCACTCGACATTTTTCCCCACTGCGCCACAAGCTTCGCGAGGTACCTCACACAAAAAATTCCTCCATGCTTTGTATAATTTCTCCTGGATATCACAATGTATAAAACATATTTTTTATTATTTGTTAAAAGTTGTCGCGCAATCTTGATCGTTTTCAATTTGTCATTTCTTTGTATTTTCACTGCCAAAAGTTGATTTTCTTACAAGTTTTATAAATTTTTCTTTTCTTCTTATGATTCATGATAAATTTTGTATTTCCATTGTAATTTATAATTCTTAAATTTGTCTTTTCTTTATTCCACTATTGTACAGCACACATTACATATTTGAATATATAAATTGCTTTTTTGCTCATTATATTTTTAAACAATGTTCATAATCTGCTCTATCCGCTGCTTTAAGGTAACATATGATGATAACCTCAATTCAGGTTAAACTATGGGGTATAATAACGTACAAATTAAAATAAGAATAAAAGAATGGTTGGAAAATGAATAAAAAATTGGGGATGATTGAAACAACTTCATTTACTTTAGGATATAGTAATATTTCTGTGTTATATGAAACCGCTATTTTTCAAACATTTCTAAATTCAGTAATAGTGATTGCTTGCAGCTCTCTGGTGCATAATGTATCAAGCTATGTAAAATTAAGATCTGTTTTGGTTGGAATATGTTAATCTAAATTACTATATCTCAATGTATTCTTTGATAATATCCTTTTTATATGTATATTTATGAATACTTTTGTAAGCACCACTCGAAATTTTTAATAGAACCCACTGACAAGTCCAAGTGGCTTAGTGGGACGTAGGTGGATGAATTAATAATTAAATTTTTAATGTACATTGTATTCTTGAATAAATAAATTTTTGTGAAACAAAAAATATTATTATTATTATTATTATTAGTAAATTATTGTTATTATTTGACATAGTAATTGAATCAAGGAAGTAATGCCTCTGATGTGAAGATTGGTGCGATGGAAGCACGTGACGAACATTGTTATTTGATTATCTCGCCCAATCCGTTCACCTCAAGCGTTCTGAGACTTCCTGGATGAGAAAGATGTTCTATTCAGCAAGATTTCCGAGATGCAAAGCCTGTATATCATGAGAAAGTGTTCCTCTTTTAGGTACTTATGTACCTATAGCTTTTTCGTTTAATGCTTACGGACATGTGAATATTGTTTTTTCTGCATTTCCCGTTAACTTTTTGTAACGTTTCGATTCTTTTTTCCATTTTAAACATGCCAAATATGACTTTTTAAATTATTTTTTTTGAACTTGGAGGGTGCATATAATTTTTAATAACAATGAATGCGAAAATAGTGTCCGAAGAACTAGGATCTATAAATACATCCTTTTCAATATCAAGCAAATGCAATTTTTCGATTAGCGACACCAAAATCGTAATGATCCATAAAAATTGCTGTTAACCCGAAGAGTTCGAAGAACTTCTACCTGAAGACGCCGACAGAATAGTCGGAGAAACCATTGTCTATGATGTCGACGTACGCGGAAGAACACCAGCAAATTTGAAGAGATCAACAAGAAAGGTTCAACCCTTTCTGTACAGGAGGAATATGGAGGTGCCTGAAGGTCTACTTTATTCAAATAGAAGCAATGAAAGAATGTCAGAATTTTAGAATTGTTGTATGCTGTTTGCGACACCCATTTTATCTTTCCTGTACCCCTTCCGGGAAATGGTCAATATTATACTATTGATAATTTCACGTAGGAATGTTCAGTTTTTTAAGATCATCCATTAGTAGTTTTTTTTACAAGCACGTAAATTTTCCAAAGAAATATTCCTGCAATGCAAAGGGTAAACATCAGGATGTCACCCATCCCCACTTCACTCCACCGACTTATTCCGCACCCAGCGATCCAATTGCGCAGTGCCTTCCGACGACGCAGTGCGCCCAAATAAGCAGTTTTAAGATGGAGCAAAAGGAATATAATCCATGAATTCTAATTCGCTTTGCCCGCATTTTTGTGCGAAAATAGGATTTCATTTGAAAACAATCCCAAGAATTATTCCTCTCATCGAATAGAGGATTATAATCTTCTAGGCAGGACGGAATTCCTAATACAATGCCACAGAAGGCGAAATTATTTTTTTCATAATTTATTAAATTAATACATACCTCCTCTTCTGTATTTTTTTGTCACAGTAGATGAGAGGTTAAATAGCTCTGAAACTTTATTTTTATCGTTTTGTGAATGACTACATATATACCACTGTATCTACTGAAAAACACTTTCCGATTCATAGATTTTTAGCCAAATGTAATCAGTACTATATTTCGGTGATAAGAATTCCTATTTTAAGACATTACTCCCACGACTCGTGAAAATACTTGTGCTAATTATCTTCACGGGAGGAAACAGAACAATAGCCTTATGAGGTTTCGTAGATCAAATTCTGATTAAAGGACCAAGCCAGAAGCAAGTGAGAACAATGCAGTCGACGAGGCGATGACTCGCCAAATCTGTCAGCCTTGAAACTTAGCAGCACCGAATGCTCCTCCACGACATATTCTCTGCAGTGCCTATGATTTCTGGAGAAATTCCTCATTAATTTCAACTGACAATTTCAGTTTTTGCTTAAATTACAGTAACTGAGAATGGACTTAAGTACATTTGTTCCACATTATATCGTTAAAATACGGTGGCACGGAAACTGATTCATTATTTCTGAAGGGTTTATCATTCTGTAGTGAATGGTTATCAACCAATCTGGCTTAATTATCACACATCATAGACTTAATGTTTCACCTCTTAAAATGTACCATAAGCCTTGGGTGGATCGAAAAAGGTTTTATGTCAAAAATTTTTCCCCGAGAGGCGCCATTCAGACCTAATCATTGGCTTTCATTAGGAGATTTGCAAACTATTTTTACATAGGGATAATGATTTGCAATCTAAAATCCTGAAAAATGAGCAATTACGCGCATTTTTGGGGATTCAATATTTTTTTAAGTGTTTTACCACCGTTTAGGCAGGAAAAAGCTTATTTAAAACTTTAACCTAGCCCTTGAAAAGTAGTTCCATAAATACATTTCAGTTGATGTTTTTTTGGATACAAATGCATTATTTTACCAATGTTAGGTATATTATCGCCCATTTTCAGTATATTTGATAAATTAAAAAAATGGTGGCTAAAAGTGGAAATTTGTTGTACTTTAATTCACTCCTCCTCAATCCCTTCACTTTAAAACAATCTTTTATGATACACAGAAATAAAAATCCAGCGAATGAGGTAAAAATTTCCATTGAAAACGTATGTTCTTTGGGATGGGAGCGTACTAAGTTTTTCGACGGCTAACTGCAGGCGTTTGCTACATAACATGGAATCGATTACTTAGTCATTATATCCCTTAGTTGGAAGCATTTCTCTCTGAAGTTCCACATTAAATTCAGTAAATTTTTATTTTAAAGCACTGGACTTCAAGGATGCAAACTTTTAGGAAAAAGGACAGCGGAGCATGAAAAAAATACGATGACAAAATACTCCTTCCACAGAAGTTTCCTACATCGTTCAGCGAAATAAGAGAGCAAAAAGTGGAGAAAGAAACATACACGTGGAAGTATTTAAGTTCTCAGTAAATAGATAATTGTGTCCGCGACAGAGAGCGACGACTCATGTCGTAAAATTCAATTTACTAGAGTCCAGTCTGCTCCAATTGAAACGAAAGTCCACTTTAAAAGAGACAGAATCCTTTTGTTTTCTAATTTCCATCGTAGGCGTTGAATAACGCGCACATCGCAAAACACAAGAACCCATGCTTATTTCATAGGGTTGAAGATTATCTCAAAACATTTGGTAATTTAACAACAGGCGGAAGTCTATGAGATCACAGTGAACATGACCGAATGGTATCTAGAAGGACGTATCATTTCCGTTCAACCAATCATATTTTGGCTTTTTTCGCGGCGTGCACTTCCTTTAAAAATTATGCTAATATGCTGAAATTATTCGCTTATACATCGTTAACTCTAGTTAACATTAGCCCATATCTCTAATGCTAAACTTTTAAATTTGGGAAATCCTGAGGTAAACTTTTGATGATGACAGATTTTAATGCCGGTCTATTAAATATATCCTAAGATTTTCAGGAATACTGCATACATTTAAATTATTTAAAAATGCACAATATCAAAGACTATCTCCTTATGAAATCGTTTCAGGCTTGATTAGGTGGAAATTCAATATACCCACGATAAAATATCTTATATATATAAAAGAAAGTCAAAAATCGTGTTAGTTAGAACACTTATAACTCGAGAACGGCTGCACCGATTTTAGTGACATTAGGCTCTTTGGATTCGTCTCAGCTCCGGATAACATATAAGACATTAAAAAATAGTAAAAGTTCACAAAAAAAATCAAATTTATCTTACAATTAGAGATATGATTTTTGGAGTTGATTGTAAAGACGGTCAAAAAATAAGATTTTTTTCGTTTTTACTAATGTATTGACTGATCTTTTTAACAATATTAAAAACATTTAAATGTTCAAACATGTTAAAAATATTAAAGTAATAGTAAAATAGTATTAAAATAATTGAATTAAATATAAGCTCAGCTCGACTTGAGTTTGTCAACAAACACATAACTACCGTGTGTGTAAACAAATCTCCAAGCAATTGCTGACTATCAGTAATGTCCGTGTATTCTGCATGAATTCAAATCTTTTAACTTTGTAATAAACGAAGAGGAAGTCACCAACTATCTACCTGAATATTTAAAGTCCTTGGACGCACCTGGCTTACCACGGCACGATTTACAGCTAAAGGTAGGCTCTGTGTTCATGATCTTTCGAAACCTAAACCAACCAAACCTATCCAACGGAACGTGTTTGGTTATTAAAAAAACTGACAGTGAAAGTGATTCACGCCACTATACTCAAAGGAAAATTCAAAGATGAGGAAGTTCTCAATCCGAAGATTCCATGATCCCAACTTATAAGCCCTTATGCGCTTAAACATATTCAATTTCCAATTCGTGTTGTATTCGTGATAACGATTAACAAATCGCATGGTCAGTCTTTCAGTTTTGTGATGTTTGTTCTCATGTGTCAGTGAAAACCCATGATTTCCTCATGGTAAACAATATGTGGTATGTTTACGAGTCGATAAACCATCCGCTGTATTTCTTCCTTCGCTTCAAGGGCGCAGCTAGGAATTAAGGATAGGCACAGCTAATACTGGCGGGTCTGTAGGGTATATAAAACGTGGGGGCCCTCCCCAGACATTTTTTAGGATAAAAGGTTCAAAATGGTAGGTTTTGCGGCTGTGAACAGTTAAATATTTTGTGACTCATCCGTCCCCCTAATATTAATAACCAAATGTTTTATAAAAAGATTCTCTGGGCTTTTGGGGGGGGGGTTTAACTCCCAAAAACCCCCTCGCTGCGTCCCTGCTTCGCTTCGCTATTTTTATTTAGCTTCATTCGCTTTATCTTGCGCCTGATAACAAAACAAAAACTGTTGTTTATCAGAAGGCGCTTGACGCAAGACATTAAACCCGAATGTGTAGGGCACACCGCGGTGCGTTTACGCATGCAGCACGTTTACGCAGTGCATTTTTTCCAAACAGAGATACTATAACTGGCGCGCCTAAAGACATTTGATACGAATGCTACTTCGTAGGGGCTTTTGTTACACTATTTTGAGCATCAGTCAAGCGTCGGTCTAGCGTTGCGTTAACCTGCCCCGTGAACGAGCCAAGTTTACGCTGCTACTGCTGACTTTGACCTAAAAACATTTTTTTACGGTTAATAACACAAATAGCCAACAACTGAATGCGTATATTTTTTATTTCATCAATATTTTCTCATTTAATTTATAAGAAATCAAATATGATTCAAACGATACAGCCGCTCTCTCTTTATTAATGGTGCAACTAAGCTATAAGTTCATTGAATGTTAGGCGGTACGAAGTTCACCGGGTCAGCTAGTAAACTATAAATGGTAATTTCCACGCTGTAACATAAAACTCCACTACCGACCATGGTTTCGACATTCTATGTCATTTTCAAGGTAATTTTCTATGTGATAGGATGTCGAAACCATGGTCAGTAGAGGAATTTTATATTAAAGTGTGGAAATTACTATTTATAGTTTATATTTTATCATGGAAAGACTATCTCCCACGTATTTTGGGGGGGGGGTAAAATTTGAACCCCTAGAATCTTACGATCGCAACGACGTTGAACAGGAAGCGTTCCAACAGCGTCCATTCCATTCTACGAATAACCTTTATGGGACTCTGCTGAAACTTTCGATTTATAAAAACAATTATACTTTCCCAACCGGCAATTATTAATACATAACACACCACATAATTACGCCAAATCCACATAATATACCATTTTATCGCAAGAAGTAATCTTCCGCTCCAAGAAAACACAGTACACCTGCGGCAGTGCAAGAATTCCTATGATATGCTGTAACATAGTGAAAAATGCTCAACGACAAGAAATGGTGGACACCTTGTAAATTCAAGCCTAAAATTTGTCATGCAAGTTGAAACAGCATACTCCTGGGGACGAAAAATTCGCTTCGACGACGACGAAAAAAATGGGCACCGTTTTTACGGAAAAATATATCAAATTAACATATATGCTTTCACATTCCCGTGATGGGAGTGGGGAAAGGATAGAAAGAGTGGCCAAGGAGGCTGAGCGCTGAGAGAATCAATGGAATTTTTACCCAAATGCGATTGTAACCAAGATCAAAGTGATATCTTTTTCACCTTGAATGCGATAGCATTTCAAACACAAGAATTGATATTTACCAGGTACAGTGGCGTAACTATAGTCATATGCTTTGGGGGCTTAGGGGTGGCACGGGAGAGGGACCCCCCAGACAACGGGGTTTCCGGGAAAATTCTTGAAAAACAATATGCCTGGAAATACATTTTACATCATTTTGGCACGTAAAATTTAACTTTAAGCAGATCAAGTTATTACATGTCAAAACTAGACCATATGAACTCTATGAACTAGACAATAGTTTTAAATATTTTTTCTATTTGTCATAGGTTTTTGAGGGGGTATCTATCCCCTCCATCCCCCACCCATAGTTACCCCACTGACCAGGTGTATTATTTGGATGTAAAATATATATCAATTGCTTTAGCTACCGTTTAAACGCCAAAATGAAGAAATCATACTGTCATCATTTTGAAAAAGTGCTGCGCTGTAACGACAAACATTACATGATTAAAGTTTGTCCAGTTTTTCACCATTAGTAGAGATATCAAATTTTGATACCCTGGATTATTTTTTGATATCGCTTTTTCATCACTTGGGAAGTTATAAAAGTTTTGTACCTTAAAGTTCCTGGATTGAAATTTAACAGAAAAAATTGAGCCTCGCGTAGCAGAACTTTAAAAACACTTATTGTTATGTAAGATGTTAGATTTATTTATGTATGTTTATTGTTCGTTTAATTTTATGTACAACCTGTCCTTACATTAGAAGGACAAGGCGCACACGAGAGAGTATTTTGCATAGATGCTCTACATACATAGTAATATTAACTCTACGGTATTCTGAATACGCCTAACACGATAAATTGAAAAAGTGGTATATGACACATAAGTGTTAACTAAAAACCAACATAATCAACTGGCCCATTAGCTCAGTTGGATAGAGCGTCGTGCTAATAACGCGAAGGTCGTGGGTTCGATCCCCCATGGGCCAAATTTTTTTCAGTTGCAAGGTAATGATCATTCCAATCTAATGAATTATTTACTATAATCTTACCACTGAACTATAATTTCGTTACACGCATAGGCTGATCAAAAGCAAATGTTTAGCTGACAATTCCAATGGATATTTTATGGGCGATCTTGGTGACTATGTTAATTCCCACATTTGAAAACATGAAATAAAGATACAATTAGAATTTGGAAAGACCTCTGTAAAACATTCGTCCAACTTCCTGCATGAGAAATAAAACACAATAGAGCGTCCTTTCCTAATATTTAAAAACGAAAGCAAAACCGATTGTCGACTTAAAATGGAATCGTTTTCGCAGTAGGCCTCCCGTATCTATCGCTGATGAATTATTCCAAGAATTACGAGTACGTAAAAATCGTACTTCTGGATGCACATTTGCATACGATCATGCAAAGATATTCGAAGACAGTCAACTGGAGGACCATTCATAAATTTTGCTTTCAACGTGGGGAGGGCAGAGAGTTTAATCGCTTAATGTCCCGGAGGATACTCGTAAGATGGGGGCTGCTGCTATCTTTAGGATATGGAAATAATTAAGCAATTTTATGCTCCTAAGTTACGAATAAAAGACCAATGATGGATGGTGATAGAGAAAAATATTGAAAGCGAGTCAGATCCAACTCCTAGCGGGCCATGAAGGAGCCAATTTCAAATGCATTAAAATTCATTAACATACATGTCATTGTTACGGTTTTATGGGAATTTAATGGGAATAAATCCCAAGGAATTCAAGATTGAGGTTTAGACGAATGATAAAATTCTTATTTGGAAGATTCAATTTACTGATTCCTGAGTAGTATCTGCTAATTATGTATTAAAGTGACAAATAATGCCACAAATAGTCAGAGATGAGCAAAATACAGCCCGAGGAGTATTTGAAATTCAAAATACCTCTCCAAATGTAGGTATTTGAAATGCGAAATACATAATACCTTTGACTTGCGCATTTGAAAAACAAACAAAAATTGTATTTTGAATACCTTTCAAAATACAAAATATATTTGAATGGAAACTAAGAGACCTTTAAAAAATACACCCTGCTTTGGCACGTTATGGTTAGTTGCAAACATGGAGAAAGTGATTTTAACGAAAGCGAAGTAATCTCTGAAGCATAATTTTACAGAAGTGCCATCAGAGCTACCTACTTCAAAAGCATTTATTTATTTAAATGTATTTTTTTTATTTTAGAATGGGGAAATGCCAAAGATCTGTATTTGAAATACAAAATAAAAGATACATTCAGGTCGTGTATTTGAAATACCAAATACAAATAACAAATGTATTTCAAATGCGTATTTTCAAATACTTGTATTTCTAATACCACCCAGCCCTGCTGAAGCGCCGAGAAAATAAAAGGCAAGAACTCCAATCCAAAATTTCTCAAATATAATTTTGAAAGGAGGAAAGCTTCGGTACTTTAAATCACTTAAGTAACAATTCTTTAAATCAGAAAATATCACGAGAAATTTTATCATAAATGAATTTTTTTACAAAATAGCGAATTCCCACTCACCGAGGCACATTCTTTACATGGTGGCTGTTAGCTTGCAGTAAATTGGCTTCATAAGGCAATCTCATTTGCCTCTAAATATTTTTAAAACCATACTGACGTTTATTTGTAATTGAGTTGGCTGAATGTCTTTGTTGCTGAAGAGCATATTCAACCGTGGGACATACAGGGTAATTTTTCTCTCCGTCTCATATTCCGAACTTTCTAATTCCATTTGGTGACTATCTACAATTGCAATATACTGCAGTGCAAGCAAACGTAAATGAATAAAAAATTAATGATCATTATTAAAATGATCAGTATATCGGCACAAAAAGTGGAGATTTAGTAGTCATTTCAAGCCAAAGTAACTCCTAAAACAGGCTTCGAGGCTTCGAATTCGCGCAACGATAAATAAACTTTTTTAACTTTTGAATCAGCAAAGGGACTGTTATTGTTGAGAAAATAACCCAACTGAAATGCTGTAGTCACACTTGTGGGAGCAATAAAATACGAAAAAGATGAGATCTTTCTCAAATATTATTACTTCTACTCACTTCGGTTTCACCACAGAGTAACTTGGATTATTCGATACTGAATGAGCGAAATAAACAATTTGAGCCACCAAAATAATATATTTTAAGTTATCAAATACTTTACTTAAAGGAGTGAAGTAATTCTTTCCCGACGAATTATTTGCGTTAAGTTTCTCGGGATTTTTACCGGATTAATTAATTGTATATCTCACATGATGCTATTGTCATATACAACGAATACATTAAGAAGAAATCCTGAGAAGATTTGAAAACAATGTTACGTCAAATTGAAAGGATTCAAGTTGATGCGGACCAAGCAAGAGGTTCTATTTTAATACATTTTCCAAGTTTCAAAATCTAATCAATCCCTATGGCCAAAAGTTCAGGAACGTGGAAAGGTTAGGGATACCGGCTAAGAAGATTTTAAATTTTAAATTTAAATTTGTATTTCTCTCTCCTTTCGCGAAGGTAATGCGCACTCCGCGATCACATCGCAAGCATTGCAACGGATTCGTAATTCACCGTCTTAGAAACGTCGGAGTAGGAGGCCAGAGGGACCGCGAAAGACGGCGTCCTTCCCAGGAGCAGCGCTCAGCTGTTATTCCGAGTGGAGATATATGTGCCCGACCTCGCAACACCAAACAGAGCGGTCGAGGGGTCAGCAGCAGTTACAATGGCGCATTGAAAAGCGCGCGCCATGCACTTTCAGTCCGTTCCCCGCAGACTGCCGCATTCCTCCTCACCCGCCCCCTCTCCGCGCGCCTTCTCCTCCGAGCACGTGCTCTCCCAAGTTCACTATCTTTCTTCCCTTCACCTCCTCAAGTAAAATCAGCGAAATGATTGGAAAATGACGGGCATCGCAATGAGAACATTCCATCGCCACTTGAGATATTAACCCTTGATTGATTGACCAGACTTGATTTTTTTCGGTGATATTTTTACACGCTTTTTTAAAACTTACTTCATCTGTTTGTCTGTTTCATCGATGGAATCACGGGGACTGCATAGAGGAGGGCCAATTTCAGCCCATAAGTGGCTGATATTTGTTGTCACTTCGGTCACATTTTAATCGGTTTTCAAAAATGTCCGCTGGGCGGTGATGAGTGCAATGTGTTGGCCCTTTTTTTCTAATATTTTGCAGTATAATATTTGTGATTGCGAGAAATAAATTAGAAAATTTATGAATTTCATAGATAACGTCGTCATGTACATAAATTTCGGTTAACAACCCTAATCATACCTTAATTCCAGGTGAAACTCGGATCACTTTGCCTGTCAGCGACGCGAGTGGCGAATTTTGTAAACCCATTTAAAATCACGGCGGGTGACACAGTAGCAGATATAGCAAAAACTCAAGGGGGGAGCAAAAGACATCTTGAGCTACTTTTACTTTTACCGTAATAAAAAATAATCAAGTACGTGCGAAGTTTAAGAAAGTTTTAATTAAAGTTATTACACGCCCATACAAGACCTCTTATGACATAAAAAAGTTACAATTGTGGTTCTGCAATGTTCGGCAGTACGGGCGGTCCCACAAGGGGGGGCGCGCCCCCCCCGTCCTCCCCATATCTATCCGCCACTGTGGTGACAACAATGGGGTGTTTGCATAAAAATTTTTTGCACTTAAATATTTCTTCATCGTATAGAGGAAAGGAAGTAGATGAAGAAAACATAGGTTATAATGCAGTTAAATGGAGAAATATATTATTAAATGAGTAATAAAATCGCTAAAAAGCCAAGGAAATCAGCGGGAGAAGATACGGTTGGTGACGTCACTTGCCCGTAGTTACCGGTATGAGGCCTCATTGCGACTGGGAAAATTGTCGAAAACATGGTATTAGACGTAAATTTTGATAAAGGAAATACAAATAATCTACCAAAAGTAGATGTATTTATGGTGGCGGAGTATTTGGAGGGAAATGACTGCTTCAGCATTCCGGAAGTTGGAGGAACGAAGGCACTTCGGTAAGTTACCTGATGATTTCATCTCCATAGTACAATGAAAGGTATGGAAAGCTGCCTTTTTATAGTCACCCTATAAGGCAATAGATCAGTTCCTTCAATGTGTGTGCCAGTATTGGCACAGTTCTGTTAAAAAAATTTACATGCATGGCCACATGATATGAAAAATTGATCCGCGAGCCTTTCAAAAGAATCATTTACCTTGATTTTCATGAGAGTAAATACAATGTCTCTATGGCCAAGTTTAGTGTATTTCATTATCAAAGACATTGCATGAGGAAACCACTCATCTGGCACGCCAATATACATTTTGGATTTCCTATTTACACAACAGAGAATTGCATCAGGGTCCTGAAATTCATGAGCAGACTCATCACTCTCAGATGAGCATGGCTCATATTCACTCCCACTGCCATTTTCCATACCCTCAGTCGTTGTGACAGACTCCAATTCCTCTTCATCCACAGCCCCACCTATTCTCTTCAGTGGATATGTCGACACATCTCTCTGTAACTTGATGGGTGATGTGGTAATGTTAAGGACTTCCTTTTTTGTCATATTGCAATTAATACCCTTACTCCTGTGAGAAACAGAAGTTTGGACACTAGCATCACTAAATGTCTTAGTAAGAGTCAATGGCTCATAGTTGGATGCAGCATTTCCACCCTCATGAGCTTCAGAGCAGTCTAGTTCTATGTCCACTGACTCCTCATTCAAATCATGACTGGTTATATGGGGAGGGATATGTTTATCAACCTAAAAGAAAAGCATATATTTTATGAGTTGTATAATTCAGGCAATAATTTGCAAGTAGCTGACATACATTTAACGAGACCCTTATCTCCATAGTACCAAGTTGATTTTTTTTATTTGAGTACCTGAGCAGCACCAAACTCTTCACTTCAAATTTTCAATAATCACTTGAGCTTATATGAAAATATTCAAACTCCTACTGGGCATAAAAGTATAGAATTAAATATATGATTAACAACATTTTATTTCACTTTCAAGCTTATTATTTTGCCCATTTTATTTCAGATATAATGGGGTTAGAATCCAAGTATAGCCAATAGTTAGAAGCCAAGGGTATGGATGCCACATTTTAATATGAAATATTTTTTCAGAAATATCAACTGTTCTGTTGTTATTAGACTTCAATGTTGCACAGGGGCGGATCCAGGATTTTGTTCAGGGGGGGGGGGGGCACAAGGATACCTCGTCATACAAAACGAACGAAATGATAATGGGACCGTATTAAAAATTTAGCACAATTTTAAGGGTCTGGGGGGGGGGGGCACGTGCCCCCCCCACCTGGATCCGCCTATGATGTGGCAGCATATCATATATTAGTCAATCTATACCTGTAGAACACATTTATATGTCTCTGTAACTGTTTCTATTTAGTGATTATCATTTATTTTATTCATTTATTAAAATATTAATTTATTTAAAGGGCAAATATAAACAATGCAGTCTACACTTAAAGTAGGTACCTATAAATAGTTCCCATAATAAGACTGTAATATTCATCAATTCACATTGATGCTACAAATATCTTTAGAACCAGCCTAGGGAGGGCTGCATATGTATAACTTACACTCAGTGCGTCTTCTATTAATCTCTGCTGAGTCCTCTTCATGGGTAATTTTCGGGTGGTTGACGCAAATACTCTCTGCCGATCTTCCTGGTAGCCAAATACGTGGGGGAAAAGCACATTTTTTCAATAGTTTATGCCCTCCTACCATTTTGCACCTCATGAAATTTCCCATGTCGTCCTCCATCTATGAACAAAAGCATTACGTATATATTTTTAACTGTACATACCAAAATCATAGCTCAAACTGTTTACTTCTCATCTACTAGATGCTTCTTCCAAGGTTTTCTTCGTCAACAATTTACATCCTTTGAATAGCAGTTTTTTGGAAGCATCTATTTTCCATTTCATTACGTTGGCTATTTTGTACGATTAATGGATTCATTCAGCAGATGTTAAAGGCTCTTCATCATGAATAATTTACGTTTCATATACATACATTAGCATCTATTCAATAAGCGTCAGTAATAAGTATTAAAATACCTTAAAATGGTCCTCGCAGCAATAAAGGGTTGATTTCAGAGAGACATTGAAGTCCCTTCTTGCAGCTCTAAACCATTTCTTCCTCCGTTTCTCTTCCTTCGGAACCGCGAAAAACACTTTGCTAGGGTTCCTGCTGCTTGTATTTGTACACTCAGGTATAAAACACCATTTATATGCCGACATTGCGCACAGTTTATCTCTGACTTTCGTTCAAGAGAGCGCGTAACCATTAACTACAGCATACCCGTACGGCAAGTACTCGAAGTTACGGGCACGTGACGTCACAGGCGGCCATGTTTATTTTTCTTGTTTTCGCGGACGTTCAAACCGGGTAATTTTTAACGCAGCCAGAAATGGCCAAAATTACCCTAAATTTAAGTTTAAATAGCATTTCCGTATCTAGGATGAAGTGAAGTTTCCGCATATGTCGCTAAAAAAATCCATGCAAACACCCCATTATAGATGTGGTCTTGAGGATCCTCTTCTGTAATATTCGAGAATGGAATCTTGTGATTGATTATCAGCCTGCTTCTAATCGTCGGATTGGCTTGAAATTCTGCACACTCACTTGCTTCTGATGACGATGCAATATTCAATAATCAGGTGTTTGAAATTTTGCTCCTGAATTGAATGAAAACTGAATTTCTATAAGGAATATAGTTTTAAATTTTCTGAAAAGATGGTGCAAATTAATTTTTTATAAATAATAAAAATGAAATAAAAAGATTAAAAAACAAACTTTTTCCAAAGGTAAAATATAAGGAACGTATATTACTTTGAATTTATTAAAGGTACATCTCAAAGGAATTTGTAAAATATTTTAAATGTAACCAGAAAAGGTAAAACAAAATTGGCTATTTTTTCTATCGATGCTTACATGTTTCTTCTCCCTTTTTACGAAGTTCTAAATCATTGGTGCTTTTCAATGCTTAATAGAATAATCTTTATTTATAAATATTTATGAAGGCAGAACACCGTCACTATAGACATCAAAGTCGCAATAGACGGTTCCCGAGGAGCCTCACGGCATTTATGGGGAGGACCTTTCCTTGGGAGGCTTCCGCGAGGAAGTAAAAAAATTCATTTCCGAGAAACTTTCAAAATATGCCATTTGAATTGACTATACATTTACATTCACCGACTTCGATTTAAAAACTAGGAGTTCCACTCTAAATTTTGTAGGAAATGTCATTCAAAAATAGAATAAAAATATTTTCATATGTTGACATGGCGATGTGACTGCGCGGCAAAAACTTATATTACAACGATAGTATTAAAGCCGGTGTAGTTGATTTGAAATTCCTTATTGATTTGAAGTTCATTATATTTTTTTAAATCCCTATAAAATTAAAATTGACTACTTCAACACACTTATTTTTTGTTATTCAATGCTGCAATGAAGTAAATTCCTGTTATTTACATGATAATGGCAGACAGCTACAGTAAACAGTAAATAAAGCTTGAGAATGTTTTAATTCAAAGTATAAACTAAATATCTTATATTCTGTTTATGTTTATTTTCCATCTTAGAATTGATCATTGAAAGCAAAATTTAATCAAATAATCCATCCCGAGCAGTTATTAAAATTAATATTTATATATATTATAATAATATGGTTGAATTGAAGATAAAAAATTAACAAATAAGATAAAAAATAATTATGAATAATTAAATAAATAAGATAAAAAATTACTTTCCCAAGTAGAAGTTATGAAAGGCACCTTTATCTTTCACGTATTAGTTTTAGTGGCGGTGATTTTATCTTTCTCGATAGTTGTTTTAGTCACAGTGACAGTTTTTCGCACAATTTATTATTTTATTTCAGTAATACTTTGATTCAATCCAACAACCTTATATTAGAGTTGAAGAAAAGGGTTGTTTCAAAGAAGCCAATTGGGACGATCTTTTGACCCTATACCAAAGTAAAATATGTGGTTAAATGCGAGTAAATTTATGAATCTATAAAGCACTTTTGAATGATGTACTTCCAAAAAAAGCAAAAAATAGCTATCACAGAATACAATTTTGGCACCATTGGCTTTAAATTTCATTAAATCGACTTTCATTGAAGTAGGAACTACTTAAGCGATGCAACACGAGCTCAGGAATTGTTTTCTTTTAAATATGAAGTCGAGTCAAAAAGATAACGGGATAATTCGAATTTATGTATCCCATTGTTCCGTCTAAAGAATACATACCAGCTTAGGAAACCTCTTGGCAAAAATAATCACATTTATTTAGCTGGAAATCGATTAAGACGAGCGGAGTGGCACACTTAATAATGGCGAAATTTAAAAAAATATAAATTTGACTTTTCCCGATAAGTAATCGTAAGGCTTTTCTCGATGGCCCTGAAATCTGCTCAACCTTCGTCGTCGGCAGTTATGCAATCTGCGGATGCAAGGCGGGGCAGAACACCTGGCCCGCTATGGAATCAACCTGGCGATCCCTCAACGGCGTACCCCTTCCTCCGCGTCTAGGGGAGGAGGAGAGGCTAACAGTAGAAACCCGACGCGGCGCCCTCAACGCTCCGCCAAGAGGGCGAAGAACTACAATGGCGCCCTCCTTGAAGCAAGCGTCGCGACACAAGGGGTATAAGCTCTGAAACACCTTTCGAAGCGAATACCCCGGCCCCCTCCACCTTCCCGACCACCCAGTCCACTTAAGCCTAACGATCCACAGGAGAGATAAAAATTTGCCAAAAAATTATATCTGAAAATGTGAGGGGAGAAAAGAGAGATGTTAGCAGCGAGTTTTCCTCCACCCGACCTATCTAGATGAATAGTTAACAACGACTGATGCTCAGGAAACTGAAATGCATGGCCGCACAAAATGGAGAGGGAAAATATCTAAAACTCAAAAAAACTTAAAATATCCATATTAAGTTACATTTTATAATATGTGTTTGAATAGGTAACTGGTATTCAAAGTGGTGAATGACAGATATATGCTTGTATATTTTCCATGTATTAAAAGAAGAAAAATTTAAATTCTCTCACTCGCCGGCTGAATGATGAAGTGTGAAAATAAAAATGCAGACTGAGAAGATTGTAATTCGATGTGATTACAAGGGATTGATGTGATCATGATGTGGAGATGTAATCTACCTAGAGAATAAAAGAGTGGATCCATAGAAAGACGTGGTAGGATCGAAGGCGGCATGCGGTCATAACAGGATGTTTTAAAATCAATAGCGAGTTCCTTAGGTCTAGGGCATTCATATTACCGCCCTTGACTTTGACTCTCTTGAGGAAAAGGGAACAGCATTCAAAGACAGTTCTAGTACTAGGGCATAAGCTCTAATGAGAAAACTAATGTAATGCCCCGGTCGATCCGATCAACTTTTTTTTAAGTTCGTGGAAAGCCAAGTTTGAACCTAGAGTCGGATTTCTTCCAATTTCCCCGCGTCCACCTAAGGAAAAATAATAAATGATCCGATGACTTTCAAAAGGCAGCCAAAATATGTCCGACATAAACTTAGTTTGTAAGGGTGGAGTTTTACTTAAGCCTTCTGAGACTCATAAGAGCTGACTTTTCTAATTCTCACTACCCACAATGGCTTTCGTATTATAGTTACTCATTTTCTCCGTGAACTTCAGAGCTGGTCTCGGGCCTTTAGTTAATACAAATCTAATACGCAGCAGATAATCCTTGTATGAGATGAAATAAAAATCTATGATTCTTCCATGCGGCGCAAAAATTTAGCGTTAGCGGGCCTCACTAAGGCACCCTGGAAAGAAAACTTCTTTTCTACGACTATTATTTCATGTTCAGTGTTATACAATTAATGCACTCGAAAAAAATCCAGCACGCAGAGCTTAAGCAACAAAAAGAAAAAAACTAACGCTGAAGACACGAAAAACGTATGAAGGGTAGATCAATGACAACATCCTGACCGGGAGATAGAGAAAAGATAAGGAGATCGTGATTATTTTAGCGATCCTCACCGCAACGCAGGGGGAAACTTTTGCTTCCGATAAATTTCCCGTCAACCTTGGCCCGTAATGCCATCCGGAGGGCTGAGAGAAACGTCTTAAAAAAGCTTTCACTTGGATATGAATCACATCGTCATAATACGTGGCTTCTCATAAGACACTATAAGTGACCAAAAAGGCTCGCATGACGTGCAAATATACATATTGCGGTCAAAGCAACAAGCATGCCCAACGGACGCAACAGCTTGTATGAATTTACATTTATTCAAATGAAGAAAAACTTTGAGTTCTCAAGGAGCATTCAACTTACGCAAAAGGGGAATTTCACCGTAGACTAAAGTGCATGAACCCATCACCTTTTGCCAAGAATCCATGCATAGATGATGGATGATCCTCCAAGCTTCTCGACAGGTTGCATATTTTCCAGAGCACAGCTGATATTTCGCGGAAACTCCTGCCCAGACCTTCCCCTGTGGAATTAAACAATAGGGGTTAAGCATGAGGTTATGAAAGAGATGAATGGCTGCGTTCTATTCTTGGAAATAATTCATACCGTCTTTCGTCTTTTCTTATAAGTTGCGAAAAAATAAAGTTTCAATTTTTACTGCTTTTTTTTTAAGGATTCACCCCAAAATATCCTTCCCAGCGGCACATAAAATTCCATGCAGGAGTTTTGTTTCATCAATTTGTAGCCACACTTTACTTGATGTTGGCACATGAGATTCACTGCACGTAGCAAAGAAAACGTTTCGTGAAGACAGAAAATAAACGCGAACCTCCAATAAATGAGTTATTATCAACCGAGTGGATAAAACTTGAACAAATAAACTGGTGCGATGCTGAATATTTTCTCACTTAAGAAAATTCTCCTTCTGGTATTGTACACACGATTGCAGAAGTTGCATTATTACTTTAAGGACTTAAGGTCGAAGTTAGACTTACGTAATCACTAGTTTAACATACGAATTGACCCAAATTGAGTTACGAGTTTTTTAACAGCTCAAATCATACCGAAGTCCCGATTAACATGGGAGTAAGCCAATATTGCCTCACCAGCGAGAGCCAGTTCATACCGCTGAAACGTGATCGATTTTCTTGTTAGGGCTACTGCATGACATTAGTTAAGTGACCTTCCGACACAATCTTCAGAATTGCCACTGGATAATTCAACTCCTGGATTTAATATTTTTTATTTTCAATGTTATTTAATATCATCGACACCAACTGAAATAATTATGAGAGCATTTTACCCTTCTCCATCTCTGCAACATTGATAGTTTAGCCTGTAATCTTCCTAGAAGGAATGATACGCTTTACAAAAAGAAAGATCTACTTCTTTCCGGCCATGGTAATATGTGGTGATCATTATGCCTGGTGATGACGCCGAGGTGTTGGAAAGCGTCATATCAAAGGAATAAATTGGTGGGCAGAAAAAAAGTAATTATAAATCATAAAATACCGCCCGACATAACTTGCCGGTTAAATTTCAATTCATATGATACGAAGAAGGAATAAAAAATCATCACATGGGAATATTTATTTCTATTGACCACATATTGGTAAGGTCTGTGAAAATAATCCATGATGTGAAATCTTATCAATATCAATTAAGATATTGAAGTGATGACGATTTGGCGAGTGACTGAAATGACAAATGACAACCTGGAATGACATCCTCGATAAAAGACTAGTCGCATGACAAAATCAATGCTATGCAATTAATTTGGAAATTTAATGAACTAAATTTCACAGAAACAGACTAAAATAATGTTTAATGGGAATTTTGTAAGTTTTCTTTGCAGTTTTTTATCGAGGAACTATGATATAATATGGCATCAACTTGAAGTGTGAGATTTCAACTCTCCTAAATGAGACTAAGCGGAAAATTTCTCGCCTCCAAGGGAGAGGTTGTTAACCTGCACATTATCTTGTATCAGTTTCGAGAGAAAAACTAGTGGGTTTTCAAGTATCATATCTCAATCCTCTCAAATCACACGTAGAGGAAATAATTCGCCTTTGCGTGGGATTTTATTATTTCTTTCGGCATCGCAAGATGTTCTCTCTCACCCTTCTCGATGTTAACGCTAGCCATTCTCGCATTGCGTGTGAAATATCTTTAACCCTATCTCTCCTTATACACTATTCGGCAGTATTTAATAAAGCAGGAAATCATTTTTGGTAATCTCTGGGAATATCTTGTGAAAGACTCTTTGTTCTCAAACAAACGCCAAATTCCCTACAAAATGGGAACCAAGTCGTTTTATTTGAGGGATATTTCTCTACGCGCATGTTAGTAGTTTAATCTCATGGGTAAAAGAATTTGCCGAAAAAAAAACAAAAAAAAATGAAAAAAGAAGGGACCGAATAGAACACTGGAATGTAATAGCATTATCGTTTAATTATTTAAAATGAGGCGATATTGGCTAGACGGTAAATCTAACGTAGCGTGCAGTTCACGAGGAATTCTTCAAAGGAAAAAAAACAGTTCCAAGCATTTCCTCCCCCAGCACCTCTATATTTGATTCGGGTGTCTTTCGTCACTTCCTTGAAGTGGGGGCGCTGAAATGAATATTTCACGGCCCCCGAAGTTAATCGTACTCCAACGTTTTTGGGCTGCAGTACGTCAGAGCAATCAATGAGGTATTTCCGTCTTTTTGTAAAAAAAAAGGTTTCGGACGATGCCCTGGGAGGAAGAACTAAGACGCAGGAGCGTCCTTTTCCATCAATTACGAATACACCCACGTGGCACACGTCGAATGAGAGGAGACCCGGGAGGGTGGAATAAGGGACGAGGAAGAGGCATGCAGGGGTCACTTCCCCCGAGGCTCCGCTGAGAGAGAATGGAGAGGGAACTTGACCCTTTTTCTGTCAGCCAAACGCGTCACCGGCAAAGCAGTGACGTCGTTGGTGGAGGTTGTAGGAACGAGGAGAAAGCAGAATTGCGGGGCTAAGGAGGGACATTTTGACCTTTGACCCATTACAATAGTTTAAATTATGCAGAACGGTATTAGCGACGATTTGGGCTGAAAGAAGGGACGCGAGGCTTCAAAATAGAATATCATCAGCGTTTTCCATGTAAATAAGGTACGCGTCACGATCGATCAATTTGTTTTGGAGGCACCATTGTGTATGCACTCAATATTGACAAAAATAACAAACCTATTAACGATTGAATTTGTCCTCTGCATTGCGGACGTTTCCTTTTCATAAATGGAAAAGGTCGCTACAGATGGGACGTGTTGTGACAGTGAGAGAGATTTCTTTTATTTAGCCAGCAACGACTTAAATCTTTTTATACCCACCTTTTTGTGGCCCCATTGTCAAAGACAAGGTCTGGCTGAGACCTGCTAATCAATTAACGCACAAATAAGTATGTGAGCAATCGTAAAGCTTTGCTATTTGACAAGTACAGAGTTCCGCAATATTACGGCCCAAGTTGCTTCAAGTATTTCATTGAGGTAGCGTAAATATTATGACACGTATTGTTGATTGCATCACCTCTTTCTTGTTAATCTGACAATGAGTGACGTAATAACGACATGCAATCACTGACAGTTTCTTTATTTGTCATTCTAATATTTTTTCAGGGCCAAGCTCGACGCTGACGAGGAAGACGAGTGTATCAGGAAAAATGTCATAATGATACACAATCGTGAAAATCCGGGGAAGCAAACGAAGGGAATGGCAAGACGAGCGATTTAGGATTATGTAAGAAATATGTAGTCAATCATACACAATAAATATCGCTATATATCATCTACATGTAATAATATATCGCGTTGGGATGGAATAGAATTCGGCGTGAATATGAAAGACCCTAGTTATTGCCCAAAGGATATTTTTCGTCGGTGGAATTTCCGTAATTCGTAATTATTAGTGAAAGGCTCCCGTAAAGATTCACCGCTGGTAAAAACCCTGGTTGTTTCCAGAAAATATAATTTTCTTGTTTTTGAACGATGAATATACAAATATGGACGAACGTGACATGTCAATCAAGAGAATTATCTTCTAAAGAAATCATATTCATAACAGTCATTACTTTATTCAAGGGATATTTCAACCACTAATTTAAGACATAAAAACAGAAAATCTGAATAATCAGGAAATTATGAGCGCCCATTTCAATTACATTAACTGAAACACAAATGAAATAGCGGCATTTTCCTGGAGGGTGTTCTTCTTCATTGCATAGTGATGAATACCAAAGCACTAAATTAAAGCCGAGTGAATGGATTTACCGACTACCCAGTGGAAAGGGAACTCAATGTTGTAACGCAAACTGTATAGCTCCAACAGGCCACTTTTACACTTCCAACGTCCCTTAATGACATGAGCAAGTGCAGTCAATAATGGCTCCAACGTCACTTTTTGAGCTTACCCAGAACGCCCGTGGGCATGCTTTTATTTTTAGCCGTTTCCTTTGGATACGTGTTTATATAAAGTGAGGGATAGAGAGGCGGAGGCAAGAGCATATACATACTCTCTCGGCCGCAAGGATCCACAAGCCGTAAAACACGAGAAACTGGTGCAAAGGGGCCGACCGTGACGTCACGGTCGGTACGACGTCACCCCGACAGCGACGCAACTCTTTGAGGGCGACGCGACGTGAGATCCCTTCGAGTGGACGGAATGCGATGCCGAGAAAAATAGCGCGCCGTTGCGACGACGACGCAAATAACGGACGCCACGAGGCCGAGAGACAATCGGAGCCCTGACGAGCGGCTTTGCGGATGAAGGAGATTGAGGAGGAAGAAAAAAATCCCCAGGGATGATTCTTCTGTGAGAGATATGGCGACCGGGATAATCTCTCGAAACGAAGAATAGTCAGCGTGGGGAGATGCAGGAAGGCCACAACTTTCCTTCCATTCCGCTCGGATAGTAATTGGCGTGATGCCAAGGAGAGAGGGAGGACTAAGGTTAAATGATATCCACTGCGCGGTTGAACGATCAATACATATGCTTTCATATTTATTGCTGGCCATTCGGGGAGGTAATGAACAATGGAGGTCATAAGCGGATTTAAGGGACAGGTTGGTACTTGGGTAGTAGGAAATCAAAAGGATTACTCAGAAGAGGGAAATGCTGATTGAACAGCGGTGTAATTAAACTAAGACACTTGGAGTATTTCTCCGAAATTACCCAGCTTCGAGGGGCTTGAAAATACATTTTGATACGTAGTTTAAGTGAGAGTTTAAGTAAGTTTATTTGAGATTTTCATGACAGATGCAAACATTTTATTAAACGCTATCAACTCACAATCAATAGTAGCGGACGTAATTTGGTGGAAATGCTTTAACGTAGGAGTTGAAGGAATAAAAACTTTGCTTTTTCCACATGATGATTTATTTTGTCCGACCATGATTTCATTACCGCGTGACATTTTCAAGGAAAAACTAAAAATATTATTATTTATAAATAATTAAACTTTATATAATTGCTTCAATATACGCGTGAGGATAAAGTAATTTTAAACTTTTGATAAATGTAAATACACGTACGTATTAGTATTTCTATGCTTAGCGTACACATTTCTAATTATTTATTCAAATAAATTCGTTGCGATTCATAGCTAAGTTATTGGGTCTACTTTAGGCGACTTACATTTACGAGTAAAATATGTTGATTAAATTTTCCCTGTAAACTGATTGTGAGTAGTGGCGAAAGATGCAATGAGAACAATGGATTTAAGTGTCATAGTCGACGGACAGAGTATTGTAGCTGTGCGATGATCTCTGTGCTGCAGCAATGCGGTGTAGCGAAAATCGATGATAGAGGACTAATTTCCACTGGTATATAAAATTCGGTAAAATAAAAAAATATTGATGGAACTTTATATTCTTGGGGGGATGAACCTTCCCAGTTCCTCCTTCAAAAAGTTTACATTTCACCATTCCTCTACACTCCCTTGCAGCGATAGTAAAGAGGCATCTGGGTGAATGGAGAAGCAATCCGTAGGGCAATAAGTTGCTCTGAAGAGGGTATTCTGGTATAACTCCACATAAAAATGAAACAGAGATCTGGATTTCCTCTGAGAACGTTGCGATTCCATGCTCAATCCGCCGCGTGAGCGTTGAGACCACTGGGGACCCATAGCAACGCATCCGAGGGCAGTGAGAGGAAGTACTACATACCACGGACCATAAATACCAATAGGAACTCGATGCATCTGACCTTGCTTTGGTGCTTCTAAAAATCTTTTCATCGCTTTCCACCTCAAGCATGGAGGAAAAAAAAAACATTTTAACCTCCTCTATGGCAACCAACCTCGAGCTGCGCTGGCTAGATATCCACTCCCGTCGGGCCATTGAGTGGAAATCCATCACTCAAGCTGGTTCAACTGCTCAATTAAGATATGGGATCATGCAAGCATACGGGATGCGGCACAGAAAGATTAAATCCGTAATCTAAATAAAATAAAAAGGAAAAGGAGTTCTATCCCTTAAAAAGTGCTGCGAGCGAAAAGAGAACGTTACACGGTTTCACACGAATTTTGCTGAAAACTACTAGAGGATCTCGAGGCCGCGTGCTAAGAACAGAGCGACACGTAGAACATCATCTTAAATCCTAACAATCATAGGCGGATTTGGAGGGGGGGGAACAGGGGCACGTCCCCCATCAAGACGCTTAAAAAATTGGCGAGATTTTTAATACAAATACCAATAACCTTATATTTTAATATAAAAGTTATAAATATTTTCATATTAATAGCTTCTATATGAAAATTAAGAGTATATTTCGTATAGTAATTGTTGCATGTAGTTTTTAATCCCAAATATTAGAAGACCATTTGGCTGTCAGACCCTTGTGCACCCCCAGAAAAATATCCTAGATCCGCCCTGGCTAACTATTATTCCAAGTTTGACATAAAAGTTATAATAAGAAAGGTATTTCACAGAATAGTTACCGGAATTCGTTTTTCCCGCGAATGACAAAGAACTTATAAATAAATTCTAGCACGAACTCAGAAAGTGAAATCATTTCAAGGCTCCCTGGTTCTTTTTTTACGGCTGCTTTCCTTAACCCTTTCACTGCTGTTCAATCTCCGGAAACCTTCCCCTCACATGCGGCGAAAATGTTAAAATGTGTTTCCTGGGCCCATGGAGCAGGTACTTCCAGGATGGGTGTGTACACCCTCCGAAGGGTCGCTAATCCGCGACCCTATCCTCGACCGGCTCACCTACGCAGGACCGTCTCCTCGACCCTACCAGCGGGGGGCCCCCCTCCCGAAAAGTGACCACTCTGACTGCAATTTGAAAATCAATCAACCAATCCGATCATCAAAAAATGATTATTTTCATCGCACTCCTGCCAATCAAGCAATCAAGTACGTCTTTGAACCGTGTCTCTGCGATAAAAAATAACGATTTTGTTAACTTTGCAACAAAACGTGGCTGCGGACCACCGGAAAACGGCCATTATATCAAAGTTAACAAAATCATTATTTTTCATCGCAGAAACACGGTTCAAAGACGTACTTGATTGCTTGATTGGCAGGAGTGCGATGAAAACAATCATATTGTGATGATCGGATTGATTGATTGATTTTCAAATTGCAGTCAGAGCGGTCACTTTTCCGGAGGTAGGGCCCCCGCTGGTAGGGCCGATGAGACGGCCCTGCGTGGGTGAGTTCGTCGAGGAAAGGGTCCTGGATTAGTGGGTCCCTTCGAAGTGCTTCGGCGAAAGTGCTGACCACATGGCAGGGAGGAAGAAAAAGTACGTCCACCGCAGTCTGCCGTGCGGACGTACTAGGTACGTCCACAGCAGTGAAAGGGTTAATCCCCAGCCAGGCGACTACTGAGGTGGCTCTCTGGTCAGTTGTTGATTACCTCTTTTTCCACACCTAAGCCCACTGTAAATAGTACATCGTAGAAAGAAGTGATGAGGGCATAAATATTGGATACTTAACATTAGTAATATAAACACTATGGATGAGGACCAATCTCCAGATTCAAAAATTAACGGAAGAATGTCAAGCCTCTTGCAATTAGACAGTATGACGAGTTTCCTTGCTGAAATGCCACCACATTCTCTCAAGGTTATTGATTAGGTATCAGATTAGGTATCCTGTGAAATTTTATGGAAATAAACGAAAAAATATGGCGGTTCTTCAAAAATACATCAGGTTAATTTGTTGCTGTTAGTCACGATAGGTGGCGAAAATGGTCTTTTGGTTCTCTCACGAACATGCCAGTGAAAATACTATACTTCGAGAAAACAGCTGATATTTGTTTTAAGTTGTGAAAGTGAAAAGATTTGGTAACACCAATGTAAAATGTAGTATATTTTGAACAAGAAATAATTCAGTGAAATAGCATTAGGAGGAAAAAAGAGATTTTGTGGTGATAAAGTTTTTGTAACACTTTTACAAAATCAAATTGATGAAAACATTTTTATGCGTTGAGTGCAACATAACAAGACTCTTCCTTTACTACATCCCCCCTTTAATATGAAGCCAACAATCGATTATTTACATCATATATCTCAGATTAAGAAGCAAGGACAATAACTTGGGGAAGATTAATTTATAGTTCAGTAGTAGCAGACATAACTATATGAAAGTTAAATTTCACAAATGATACGGAACATAACTTAGTTTATTTCCTCAGATATGATACAGAACATAACTTAGTTTATTTCCTGGTTATATTATATGTTTCAACATATCGCTGTCATCATCGAGTAAAAGTATATGTTTAGGTAAATATATATTTCCGACACCGGTACGTCGAAAAATATCGTTCCAAAGTAATAAATATATTGCAATAAACACAGCTACTTTTTCATTGGTAATGATAATTTAAATTTTCTTGGCTTTACGATTCTGCGAGTGAGCGGAAGAGTTTGATGGGCATTTAACTTTGTAACGGCATTCAAGGGTACTCTTCATTCTTCCATTCATCTCGAAATGTAAAGAAAGCCATAGAAGTGAGTACAGGAATATAAGAAATAAAGAGGAAAAATATAGATGGCTTACGTGCGCATAATGCACACAAGGTCTGGAGTGGGCAATGAATTGCATACGGACAAATGCCTCACGTAAATAATCGGATCACTAACTGCAAGGGCTCGAGTTCACAGATTTCTCCTGCGTGATAAATAAGACAACGGGATTGATACCAAAATTTTAAAGTCTAAAAGGGAGTATTGTAGAGGATAAGAAAAATAATATTAATATCGATGAAAATAATGCAGTGATTATATAAGTGCATGATACAGATCCCTTGGACACTATGGAGGTAAAAGTCAAGAAGGTTCAAAAGTTGATTGCATAGCCGTAGGAAATGTAGAGAAGAGAGGTTATCTGAGAGCAAAATCTGCAGCATGAAGACATGAACCCTACCTATCTTCACACCAAAACTTGGGTGGTTTAGGGCAGGTTAAACTAAATACTGTGGGTGGGGAAGTAAGAAAATTACCAACGACACATGCAAAAACGTTAAGTTGGAGAATTAACTGGTCATGAAAGAATATTTATGGACCATCGTTAGGAAAATGTAAGAGGTGAGTGCATACTGAGTTTTGGCATATCGAAGGAGTAGCTGTAACATAAAAGTAGATGGTAAAAATGTATCATCCAAAAAATTCAATTCGATGACTGCGTTAATATTGCAGAGGGAGGGATAAGATCGAAGGTGTTAAATTTGAATGCGGATGAAGTTACGCAGCGATAAAAATGCCTGGGAACAAATTCAACCGAAGACTGCGCATAATTAATTGGCCACAGCAAAATGAAAACAAGAAAAAGAGAGAAAAAAAAGTCAAAAAAGAAAGGAAGACATTTATCAACGGACTAATTTCGTATGTCAAACGGAAAGAAATAATTAATTCTTTTCGATTGACTACATCCTAAAAATGAAAAGCGTTATGTCTATGTATGCAGAAACTAGTAATGATTAATACAATTTTTTTTACCACAGGGGAGGATTTGTATCCTCATACCCGCCCTCTGTAATAAGGGGGACCCCTGAATATAACACAGGAATTATTTTTAGAAGGAGAGACGGAGGGTATATGGCAGGCGAGGTAGACAGGAGACGCATTTTCGAGGGGGGTGGAGAGTAAGGGGAGGGGGAGGGAGGAAGCGTGTGGTGGGGAAGGAGAAAATAACGGCACGCACCAACGAGTGCGCACTCACTCAAAAGACCACCTCGTCATCATCTTTTCACATTTTTCCCTTCGGAAGGGCCGCGGCCGGCTATGAAGGAGCGTGGCGAGGGAAAGATCACTTTTAAGAGAGTACTAGCCTTAAAGGCTGTCCACCGAGAAACATAGAGTAAATGCCATGTTCATGAAACTCTAAAAATATATCCAGCATATCCAAATCCAATTAATATCCTAAATGCATCTAATATCAATAAAATCTGAACATCCAAGAGGAGTGAAATTTTTCCATATTTAAATAAACACTTGCAATTTTCCGCGTTTATAAAATTTATTCCGATCTAAGTTTCGATGTTATTACATCATCTTCAAGGCAGTGGTGTCAGAACGCGGCGGAACGGCGCGCCGTTCAGGCACTGGTTTACAAAAGACCTAAGAGTCAAATAACACTTTTACCAATTTTGTTGCCTCACATTTTCAAATATATACATTCGTAACCAAAGCAAAAAATGTAAATAATAACTTGTAATAAAAAAACACACAGATTAATATTTCACTTCTAAAGAAAGTTAAGGAAAGTCCGTTCCGGTACTGCTAATTATGCCATGATGTCACTGCTTCAAGGTACACCATTTTGTACCTTCAAGATGATATAGTAACATCGAAACCTGGGTCGGAATAAATTTTACAATCGTGGAAAATTGTGTTTACTTAAATATATCTTTGATATTTCCAGGTCCGACACAAACGATGAATTGATTGTGACGTTTTGTCGAACGGATAGGATATAGGAATTCATTTTTCCCCCGAACAATTAAGGAGTTAAATAAATGTTTTGCGGCACTTCCTTGATATTAGTAACGGCTGGTGAACTATCTCCTTATGCCACACGACTATTGTAGCGGCTTGCGGGGTAGTATGTGGATGTATCGTCCCATATTGTCCCAGACATTATGGGGTCAAATAATTGAGCTTTTCACTTTATTCATTATGGATATTGTGTTTCAAAATTTGAAACTGTAGATGTGATTTTATGAAGGTGCTTGTGCTCTGTGCGTTAAAATTTATGTTATAACTGGAACACACTGTAGCTTTCACGAAAAATATAATAGAGGCATGAGAGTATAAATGATAAGAAATTACCAAAGAACATATAAAATATAGGTTTTTGTTGTTCACATTTCCGATGATTAACAATGAGTCGGTTAACTATAATACATGAAACACTGTCTTCATTAGAGTTCAGTGCGGGAGTGCTCTAGAGTGGAAAGTAGAAAGGGAAGGGGAGGGGGACAAGTATATACTAGCTCCTTCTTTATGATAAAAATAAAATATAGGCTTCCTACTTCCGTACTTAAAATCATATTAATTGTGACGACGAAGTCAAAATACGTAAGCTGAACGAAGATGGAGATAATTTGTACTCGACCTTCAATAGACGTGTTGATGTAATATTAGGCACGTTCACCGACTATTTGTGATAAGAGGTTTTATTTGTTTCTGTACTGGTAAGTATTGCATATTCTACAAAATATTAACGAAACATAGGAATAAATAATTTACAGTGAATTCTGTTGCCGCAGCGAGCCGCAGGAGTATTTCTCATCAAGACCTTCTTAAAGAGGACCGAAGAAGATAAGGGAGAGAATATTCGAGAAAATAGCGGATAGGGAGAGAGCCTTTGAGCGTGTTCGCGGCGGTGACTTACACACGCGGAACTACGTAAATAATGAATAAGAAATTGGAGGAGAAGAGAGGAGGACTCTCCACCTTTTCGCGGTCCTTCCGAAATAGAGTCAATTTCAAGGGAAGAGGCTGCCCATTACGGAGTGCGTGTTAAGGCCCGGTGTGGCGCGCGCAGCCTCCCATGCGTCAACTCTCCTCTCTCGATTTCCTGTCGCATAGCCCGGACCCACCCAAACCTGCATGCGTCGTCATTTTCCCCTTTCTCCTCCTTTAAGAAAACAATCCCACCAACAACAGTGCAAATTTTTATCTTTAAAATCTCATCGATATATTACACGTCAATAACAAAACGAATGAAAAATCATATGTCTCGGCTTTCCGTTAATAATTAGTTCATATTCCTCCGCAATTTCAAGCTGTTTCATAAGACATTACACTCTGCTTCACGCAATTAATCGCAACGGATCTCTTGTAGAGGTAATGTTACATATATTGTAATGATGGGGCTTTTAATATTTATGTTACGATTTGATGTGCATTTTTTCTATTTTTACTTCACGTGAAATAAATCCATTGACATATGAATGCATTCAATAGAAAAAATAAACGAGTTTCATTTAACGATTGCATTTACTTATTTGAATTTTTTGTCAGAAATGAAGATAAATGTCTTTGAGTAATTAATTTTATTTTGTTACTTGTTTCCTCTTTTCCCCACGCATAATTTAACCCATCCCCATTAACTGTGTGTTCCTGGTGCTGGTTCCCGATGTCTCCATTTTGCTCTTGGCCTGTTGTCATTCTTTTCCAAAATAGGTTACTGTGTTTTACTCATGGTCATCATTTATGGAGGCCATTAATGGGGTAAAAGGCAACTTTCATAGTTAGAGATTTTATAATAAACAATAACTTATTATTTAATGCGAGCTACTTGTATCAGCAGAAAAACTTTTTATTTCGTTTGCAAGATATAAGAACTCTTATCTTTCCAATTATTTCCAACCAATTTGCTGTTTGAGTTTGGGAGTTAGCTCGTCTATGTGATGATTTCATTATGTTTCAGCAAAAGGTCACCTGAAATTTATTCATTTGATTTTATAGCAACTATCCAACCATTCCTTTAAGTGAGATCTCTTGTTCCATGTCCCCTCCTGGCTTTTGCAACTCCGTGTAACGTCAACGTGCCCACACTTCCTCATTCGCTCGCTCGGTCCCTTCCTTGCCCAAAAATTTCCCTTCCATCCGACGTCGCAGCACGCTCTACGGTCCTATTTTAATTCACGTAAAAGAAAAACAAAAGAGGGGAAACGTGCGGGGGAATAAAAAGAGCAGCGATGAAAGGGGAGAGGGGGGGGTTTGTGTAGATGGCGCTCCGGACTGCGGAGGAGGGGGGAGGGGGCGCCACTCTGTGCACGCGAGAGCTACTTAAAACACTCTCTCGGGTACACAAAGGCCTATCACACAGACACCACTAGCGCCACCCGATCTATTATTAAAGCCACGGCAGACTTGGATCGGTTCCGTCTCCCTGAGGAGAACCAACCCCTCATCCACCCCTCCTGACGTCACGGACGCGAGGTAATTACCGCGAAAATGTTCAATGCCATGGAGCCAACTACAACAGAATTCTTTCCGCAGGCGAGCTAACTTAAACAAGCCACGAATAATCCGAAGGTTTCGTCGTCGGGATAGCTCTTTTAACTGAAAGGCGCGAAACCTTGAACGAGACGTGGCACTCATTTCACCTCTCCGACAACCTGAGAGCACCGCGGACCATTCAATAAATTTCACGAAATATTAGCGACCTCCCCCAAACTTGCAAGGCAAAAAACGGTATGCAGTTCGTACGCCACCTAAGTGCCTCAATTTACAGTTACAATTTATTGGATTGGGGTCTTTTACATTGCAATGTGAGAAGCACGTTGGAACTGCACCTGGCTAGAATTACAGTTTTGGGAAATTGTAATGAAGAAAATATCTAAGGACGAAGAACGAGGTAGGAGGTTGATGATAAATATGATGATGTCCTTTAATTTCCCACCAAGAGATAAGTCAAGTGAAAGCTCTCCAGTTTGAGTATATACGACCGCTAACAAAACAACTACCTAAACTTCATTAATTCATTTTACATAACATTAGTCAACAGAATATTATTTAAATATTTTATGGCAATTTCAATAAAGTAAATTTTGATTATTTTTATGTTTAATAAAGATTTGATGGTTATCAATGGAATACTTTATTTTTATAGCCATTTTCAACGCTCGCTTTTTGACCGCCTCCACACGCTTCCCTTCCTCCAAGCGTAGAACCCTTTTCTCTAAACCAGAACGTCGTCACCAGCTCTCAATGTCATGTTTTATTGATATTCTTTGTCATTGGGTCACGGTAAATTGGACAGTTGCCGTACGTGAACATTTTCAATGAAATGAAATGAAATAAATAGCGATCTGTGAATTAAATTTTCACACAATTATGAGTCATGTTTCACAGCGAAAATTATTTTTGCGTGACTAAATATTTTCAGTGGAGATTTTCATAATTTCTCATACTCTTTTCAATAGGTATTTTTTGGGTTAAATGATTGAAAGCAACTATTAGATTAACTTTAGCAGAGGAATACAATTCTAAAAATAATGTACGACAACTCCCCAAAGTGGGATCACAAGGTCACAATTAGTTTCATGGGCACAGTTTCGAACAGATTATTTTATAAAATCATTAAACCCAACATAATTAAAATAATCAATATTTTATTTTGGGCCCGATCTGTTCCGATAAGATTTTTTGATTTTTAGCGACACAAACCACTTCCTATTCAAATAACGCAGTCAATAAAAAATATTTTTTCCCTTAAGGAACACGAAAACAGTCATCGGATGGCTTGTGGATGAGACAAAGGCAAAGGAGGGTCTAGAGTTAGCTACATCGAGCAAGTGAGAAATAATATAAAAGACAAGAAAGGCCTAAATAAGAAAATGTATCTAATAAAAGCGTTGAATGAGATGCGTGAGAGCCATCTCAGCAAAGTGTTGACCGAATATGATGTTAACTTTCTTTCTTGCTTCTTCTCTCTACAAAAATATACACTCCAAAAACCACATGGCATAGTTCGTTAGAGGCATTGATAATATATGCTGCGATATGGAATGATAATTGATACCTAAGTTTATAAGACACTTTTAGTGATTTCAGCCGGCAAATGAAACACACTGTAGGTCTTAAAGGAGATTTGTCTAAACACAAAAACGTAATTTTACACGGACACTATCATTTTTCTCAGAGAAGAATCTTATATTATATATTATGAAGATTCTCGCATTTTGAAAAATCTAGGAAAAAGTTTTTGCTTGGAAATCACATAAATGATTGAATTAAAATGGTAATTGAAATATTTTATCAACTGGAATAAAAAACATACTAAATTACCACAGTCATATTTTTTTTCAATTGTTGAATCACCAGTTATACCTTTTTTTTCAATTTCAACCCCACATGTGATTGGTGCGCAATCACGGCAGACAAAATATCTGGATATTCATAGAGCATCGACCCTAACAGTTCTGAAACTGAAAGAGACGAATCATACCCTTTATTTTTCTCTGAGTGCCCTAGAAAAGCGAACGGTTTCCGAAACTCGGCGAAATGCAATTTGAGTGGCTTCTTGAGTGCGCCGCATGATAACTGTTTCCAAAATCCAGGAAAACGTTTGCTTTCCAGCGTGGCGAAATGATTTACAAGCATTTCTCGTTTCCTGTGAGGAAAACAATTGGGGGTAACGTGGGATTTCAGTCGCTAGGTTTTGTCGCACGATGACTACGGATGATCTCAAGTTGCCATCATTGTTTTGGGTCACACCGATGTCTTAACCGGGCCTGCTCGTGACTTTTTCATCAACTTTATTTTCCTCGATCCTTTGTCGCCAATAAATAAGATTGCGAACGTAAATTGCAAGTGGCTCAAGCACGAAGGTAATTCAACTTTAAATGAGAAAACGTTAAAACTTGGAAATATAAATTAACGTAGGAAATAGGAAAATTAGCAACGTGAAATGAATCATCTACTGCAGAAAAACAAGGTCGACTAAGCAATTTTAATAAATTAACTGGCTCCAATACTATTCTGGAAAATATGCTCCTTCAAATTTGGAATTCAAAAGGTAGGAAAAAGACCAAAAAAAATTCTGTTGAAACAGAAAATGATACATCAACAGTAACGTATAACATCCCGGATGTGCAGTCGTAAATAGAAGTAAACGAAAAATCCTTTAGATAAAAAGAGAGAAGAGATAGTATTAAGTATACAGAAACAAAAGGAGAGTGGGTTTTCAAAAGAATAAGAGTGGAATTTGGCATGTAGGCCGAATAGATGACAAAATAATAGATATAAACAGCAAATAAAAAGGAAGGAAAGAGTGGAAAGGCTGAAAGGAGTCCTTTGTCGTGCATGAAAACTAGAGATGGGAAAAGTCGTTATTTCAAAGATTCGACCTTTATGAATCAAGTCACTAGGGCGATTGAATCACTTCGTTTTACACACGGTGTCTTTTTTAAATTACTTTCCTACAAATGAAACCATTTCAGAAATAAGTAATTAATAATGAAAACTGCAAATATTTGCAACTATTATATTAAATTGTGGCTTCATAACGTGAAAATCACTCAATTCTTTTATACTTCAACTTTTTCTGTGAGGATAAAAATAATTAATCAGCAAACCCATGAGATTACCATTGAAGCTACACCGGTTGTTGTCATGGTCGCTTTGATGAAACCCGAAGTTTAATAGATTGACGATGCTGATAATTGACTTTTATCGCTCAATGAATCGTGAGTTTTTTTTCTATTCACTCGGTGACCAATTTGATTCACTCGGCGATTCAATTGCTTTGAACGAATCTATTTCGAACGACCCATCACTGATTAAAACACACCATACAACTGATTTTCCCCGGATGACACCTTTATCCACTGCTTACGATCCGACCTACTCTCAACTGTATCTTTTCTTATCCTTACAGGAGCCATTATGGAAAGGGCATTCACTCTTATCTTGCGTATTGAGAGCGCCCCAGGATCGAAAAATGCTGCAAGAAGCTTCTTTCCTTCTCACCGCTAGCTTCCAACTCCATACATCGCTACCACATCGCGAAATGAGTCACGGCGGCGACACGCCGCGGCGTGTACGGCGCGCCGTAAGCACCGATTGCGACGGAAGAAAATTTCTGTTTCCGCATTTCAAAGTAAAAATTGCTGAGCCAAACAGGACCGATCCACTTGTGTCACCAAGACTGGAGATGTCCTACCGGGTCCAAAAGACGTTTTGCCGCACGGCATTCAAGAAGGTGTCTAGGAGAGACGTGTAGATCAATGAAAGTGCGCATCCAGGAACACAGAAGAGCCACAAGAAATGCTTAGGCAATTTCAGCTCTCCGCCATTGCGGAGCATGCTTGGAGTGAACCCGGACACCAGACACTGTTTGACGAAGCAGCAGTTGTTGCAAAAGAAAATAAATATTATCCCAGGCTAATAAAGTAGGCCTTTCCCTTGGGCTACAACCTTGTCGCGGTGGAAAGGCTTGCGCGTTCCTATGACCCCTAGAGCTGCACTGGCGGGATTAATTCTAAATTATTCCCGGTAGGGCCACCCATGCCAGATAGGTCGAAGGGTAGGAGCCAGACGAAAGGTAGTCCACGTGATGGTGTCACGTAAAAAACACTGTTGGAATGGAAGTGGGAAACCCTACCAACTATCTTTTCCCTGAACACATGGGGTACAACCAAATGAGCCTCGCAATCTCATCGCCCGGGACCCGTCCGCAAAGGGCGGGTGTCGGGCACGGCAACGAGGTCGGCAAGGTCCTCGGGGTCGCCAACATGCGAAATCCTTGCAGAGACTTATCATCATCACCATCAGCAGCAGCAATGAAGAAAGAAGAAAAGAAGACCAAGAAGATGGAGAAGAAGAAGTCGGCTGTAAATGTAGGGACGTGGAATGTGAGGACTATGATGAGGGCGGGGAAATTAGAAAATATCAAAAGGGAAATGGATAAAGGGAGGATAGATATCTTAGGATTATGCGAGGTGAGGTGGAGGGATGGCGGGGACTATTGGAGTGATGGGTATAGGGTTATATATATTGGAGGGGAAGAAAGCCAGCGAGGGGTAGCATTAGTATTAAACGGGAAGATGGGTAAACGTGTGGTAGGTATAGACCAGGTAAGCGATAGGATTCTGATGGTAGAAATTGAGGCGCGGCCCGCCAACCTTGTGGTGGTCCAAGTTTACATGCCCACTAGCAATCATAGGGAGGAAGAAGTAGATGAGGTGTATGAACAGCTCGAGGAAATAATTAGAGACACACCGGGTAAGAAAAATCTGGTAGTAATGGGGGACTGGAACGCCTCAGTCGGGGAAGGCAGGGATGGAAACGAAATAGGAGATTTTAGTCTAGGAAAACGGAATGACAGGGGAGAGAAAGCAGCAGAATTTTGTAGGAGAAACAAATTATTTATCACAAACACGTGGTTCAATCATCATAAAGGGCGAAGGTACACGTGTAAAAGTCCAGGGGATGCGGGGAGATATCAAATAGACTACATTATGGTAAGACAGAGGTTTAGGAATAGTGTGAAAAACTCGCGCAGCTTCCCTGCAGCGGATGCGGATTCGGACCACAATCTAGTGCTCATGAAATGCAACGTAAGATTCAAAAGACTTATAAGAGTTAGGAAGACGAAGAAATGGAACGTAGAAGCCCTGAAGGGGAGTATGAGGAGAGAATATCAGGAACTAGTGGACATTTGTATGCGGGGCATTGACAGCACCAAGACTGTTGAGGAAAGATGGGATAATATTAAAACGGGAATAGTCAAAGCGGCGGAGAAGTCAATTGGCTACGTGGACAGTAGAAGGATAAAGAAGCCGTGGATAACGGAGGTAATAGTAAAAGAAATGGAGGAGAGAAGGAGGTGGAAGAACGTGGACACAGAACAGGGCAAAAGAATGTATAGGGAATTGAGTAATCGATTACGACGTGAAACTAAGAGGGCAAGGGAGGCTTGGTGGAAAACACAATGTGAGGAAATGGAAAAGTTCCAGAAGGATGGAGAACTAGGCGCGTTGTACGCCAAAGTTAAGTCGCTATCGGGCGGCAAAAGAGGACAAGCCATGTCTAAAATTAAGGCTAAGGTTGGGAGGATGCTAACCGAGCGAGCAGAGGTATAGGGTAGGTGGAAGGAATACGTGGAGGACCTGTATGACGGAACGAACAGACCAGAGAGATTGACTCTAGAGGAGGAAAGTACAGTGGAGGAGGATAATCTTGGACCGGAGATATTAGATTCGGAAATAGAGAGAGCACTTCGTGATATGAAGGCTAGGAAAGCAGTAGGCGTGGACAATATCCCGTGTGAGCTTCTGAAGAATCTAGGGAAGGAAGGTAAGAAAAGGTTTTTCGAACTAGTGCGCAGGATCTACGAGGAGGGATGTTGGCCGGAAGATTCCGTGAAGACGGTTTTAATTCCGCTTCCGAAAAAGAAGAAAGCTGTGGAATGCGGAGATTATAGAACTATCAGCCTAATATCGCATGCGGCGAAAGTGGTACTGAGGATATTGAACAGACGAATGGAGGCGAGGGCAAACGAATATTTGGGCGAAGATCAGTTTGGTTTCAGAAAAGGGAAGTCAGCTCGTGATGCAATAGCAATAATGAGGTCCCTCGTGGAGAGGAGGCTAGAATATGACCAGGACGTATATGCGTGTTTCGTGGATTTTGAAAAAGCGTTTGATAGGGTGAATTGGGTGAAGTTAATGAATATTCTCAAGAGAATGGGTGTAGATTGGAGGGATAGACGACTGATTCGTAATCTATATATGGCCCAGACTGCGCAAGTGAGGATAGCGGACGGAGAATCTGGGTGGGCAAGCATTGGCCGAGGTGTGAGGCAAGGCTGTCCTCTATCGCCGCTGCTCTTTAACGTGTACGCTGAAGAGATGGTAAGGGAAGCGTGGGATGAGTTAGAAGCTGGTATAAAAATGGGAGGAATGATGTTCAAATCAGTGAGATTCGCGGATGACCAGGCGTTGATCAGCCAGTCAGCGAGGGGGCTTCAGGCTCTAGTGGATGCGTTATACGAACGTTGCGAGGAGTATGGGATGAGGATTAATCACAAGAAAACTAAGGTAATGCGGTTTTGTAAAGCATCACGAGCGAGGAATGTGAGACTCAAGATAAAGGTGGGAGGTGAAAAACTTGAGCAGGTTGAGCAATTCAACTATTTGGGCAGTACGTTGGAGGAAAACGGATACAGTAGCAAAGACATCAGGAAGCGAATTGCACTAGCAAAGGAGGCGTTCATGAACAGGAAGGAGCTTCTGAGAGGATCGTTGTGTAAGAGTTTAAAGAAAAGGCTGGTGAAGAGTTTGATTTGGAGTGTAGCTCTCTACGGTGCGGAAACGTGGACACTGAGGAAAGAAGACGAGAGAAGATTGGAGGCATTCGAGATGTGGGTATGGAGAAGAATGGAGAGGGTGAAATGGACGCAGAGGAAAAGGAACGACAAAGTGCTGGATATGGTTGGCGAGGAGAGGCAGCTTTTAGATGAGATACGCAGGAGACAGAAGGTATGGATGGAGCGAGTACTTAGCGGGGAGGGGATGTTGAAAATGGTGTTGGAGGGTAGAATGTTAGGGAAACGAGGGAGGGGAAGGAAAAGAATAGGATTTTTAGATAGATTGAAAGAGAGTAGGCCTTACAGTGAATTAAAGAAGGCAGTGCTGGAAGGAAAGGGAGGCTCCCAGATCGCTTCTCGAATACTCCATCGAAACCTACCTTAATCGGTAGAACACTATAATAATAATAAAGTAGGCTATCAAAATATTAAAGGTACCTGAAAACATGAATAGAGAAGACGGCTACCCTCTCCACAACTCGTGGAAGAGGCCATACGAGAAAAAAGGAGGTGGACCAATTAGCCTCCAGCGTGAAAAATTGGCGCCAAAAATGCACTATATGTATATAAGTCACCAAAAACTGAATCCCGACATCGACCTGAAGACGCCGGTCGGAATACCGGAGAAACTGTCGTCGCAAAGAAAATACACGAGGTGAAACCCAGAAGCATGGAAACATCATCTAGACAACGCCGCGGAAAACTGCGCATCAAGGACCGACACCATTTCTGGACCAGTACTTTTTCGTGAAGTGCTACACATTTAAAATTCATGTTTTCATCTTGAAATTTCCGGGATTTAAAGATTGGACTTTTGTCAACAATGCCCTATACCTTAAACTCGAAAGTTTTATTTTAGCATTCTCTTAAAAAGTATAATTTTTAAATATGAGATACTTACTAGTGAATTTTAACAAAGGTCTACTCCCTGAAAAATTGAGAGTTGATTACGTAATTTTTAACTTTTAAGAAAGTTATTCGTCGCGATGTAAGGCAAAATAAGATCATTCGAAATGGAGTGATTCATACTCTTAAACTAGGAGGTTTTTTGCAACTTGCGAAGACGCAGATAGTGATTAAACTCCAAGCGTTGAGAGTGGCTAAGAGAACTTCTTTGGGGTAAAATTTCAACTGCAAATCTAAGGACCAAAATACCTTCATTTATGTCAATTTTAATTGCCAATATTTTATCAATTATATCGTATAGTTAATTTGCAAGTTCCAAGACATGAAAGAAAGTTAGCAAGTAAGATCCTATTTTTTTCATTGGTTGGTTATTAGATACACCTAGCTCTTATTATCACTTAAATAAGAAAAATGAGAAACCTGGGAAGTAGAATTAGGAAATCGGGATCGTATTATAAACAGAAAGCAAATACCATAATCATACATGCGTATATCCAACTATCGTATTTTGTCTCGCAACAAGTTTTCCTTTTGGCCAATTTTCTCGCATTTACCCCTTTTGATGGAATCATTGGATTTTTATCACTAGATTATTGATAGAACTGCAAAAGGAGATAATATATATTTTTTTCTCCCATGAACAACTCTTTGTACGACCAATACTGTGGTGACTATTAGTCATATTAATTTTAGCCCTGTCTGACGCATATATTTTACTCAATGATCTTATTCATAGGTAGTAACTATAATCATTGGCGGAGACATAAAGGGCTATCGTTCAAGCGATATATTTCATATTTCTTATTAAAGGCCACAGCAATACCTCATACGGCATTTTCATCAAGTTTAACATTTGAAAATCGGGTGTGTAACTGAAAATTCCTTAAAGGCCGTTTTACACGGGGCACGGAATTGCGCAGGTTAGAGCTGCATTAATTTCTAAAATGGCGTGGAATTGCGCGAATGCATGAACGAAATTAGAACAGGGGCTACTTTGCCGTCTCGCATCCACGCATTCTCGCATGTGTTCTAGCAATTCACCGCTTTACACGACGCAATTTTGATTGCGCCTTCGCACGCACGTCAGATTGCGCAATTCCGTGTACCGTGTAAAACGGCCTTCAGAAATACAACGAAAAAATCCCGAAACTTTCCGTGATGAGTAATCGTAGATACGTATGCGTGTAAAGAATACATTCCGACTGCGGTCATTCATTCACGCGTCCGTTTACCACTCTACTTGCACAAGATCACGCCTCGTGAGCATAGTACAAGCCGTGAATATTGGTGCCAAATATTAGCCATTACATTACATAATATATTTATACAGAGAATTATATGTAAACGAATAGATCTCAAAATATATACTAGCTCCGTCAACTCGCACGTGCTGCGCACGTTTAAATGTCGCTTTTCATCATTTGCCAATGACATTTCAGCTCTAACGGACAAGATGCACGGATTTAAAACCGGGAGGCTATTTCATGCGTCACACCGCGGTAATTGATTAGATTCGGATCTTCGCCCTGCTTTGAGATCATAACAGCCGATGAACATATGAAAAAAATTGATAAATTCCATTATTGAATAGATTTTGTAGTCCCAGACATCGAGTGGAGTTGATTCATATTTATTCGAAATATAAACGGCAGGAATGAATACAAGCAATTAGCTGCATTAGAAGCTACAACGAATATCAAATTTAATATACTTCATGAGGTACTAGTCGTGTACTTTGAAGGAATCCCAAAGGTGTCGTTGAAGGTTCGAAGTCTTATGTAAGGTATCTCTCTTGGCATTCTTTCGGGATCACATAACGTAACCTGACAACACGACGGCATCCCAAACAGACACATCCAAATGGCGAACTTTTGAGAATGGAATGACAGCAACTGCTATTGTCCATTCATTCGTTTGGATATTCTCGATAGTGATTACAGAAATTTTCCGGTATGCACAGCCAAATTTCCTTGCGCAAGCCATCCCTAAATAAATAAACGAATAAATTTTCCGTGGAAATCAGCTTTGTAGTCCATCTCAACCGTGAATATAGAAAATGAGAAAAGTAGCGCTGAGCAGAATGACAAACTGGGGAAAAATATTATTTAATTCAATTGAAACGTTCAATTTCGGATTTTTTGCTCATATATAAAGTTGCACCGTTAAAAAATTACCTATATGGAAACTTCGGAATCCTAAAACTAGCGGATGATGGAAATCGAGAATATAAACTCTAGTTGTGAGCATGAGAACGCCAGTCCTTGTTCCGTACCGCACCACCTTTATAGAAGTAGCTGTTTGACAAGCGAACCAGCAGGTGTCTCGGGGAGTGGGTGACAGCGACCGACCTCCGACCCCCCCTTACATCTTCGCGCGACCGACAGGGCTTATGCGCCGTGCGAAGAATTCACAACAAGGTCAGTCCGCAGCGCTCGACCGGCTATGGCAACTACTTGCCCAACGCCTTGCAGCAACGCCGACTTCCGTATCCGACTCGTCACCGTTCGCACTGCTTCCGGGTGGGATACGCGATACAAGCGGATATTCCGTCTGGAAAAGCAATGCTAAATCTTTAGCTTAGCTATTTAATATAATACCTGAAGATCTGATGACAGTCTTTCAAAGGGCAGCCTTACAGGCTAACATTTAAACGAGGATATATGCAGTATTTATAAACAAGGGCAGACGTAAAATGGAATAGAAAAAGCATAGAGTCATGTTCGAGACTCAGTCAGCCTTCGAACCTTATTTGCATGCGATGGCAGTGTGCCCGTACTCAATGTGCAGAATGCCCTAAAAGCATGCAGCAGCTGATCTTATTGCTTCCGGACATCACTAGCGGGAGGGAGTAAAGGCGAGAGCCTTATGTGCCCTTTCGGAAAGATCAGGAGCCATGTGGCCACATGCAAATAAAACTAGTATGTCTAGGCTAGCATAGTGGAACTTGAATCAAGCGGACACCGACGATTCTACAGAAATATGGTCGCTATAAGAGGTTGTCGTTTGGCAGGAGTCTGGATAGGCGGTATCTTGTAATGCTAGTACTTGCTAAGGACTAAAAGGATTGCTTGAAAACAAATGGGAAAACTACTGGGCTTAAGCATCATTAAAAGAAATATGAAACGAGTTTATTCAAATATGTTTACCTATTCGTCAGACATCTTCTAATTTATTAATTTAATTTCAGTTATACAGTAGTTTAATTCGCTGAATAGAGGGAAATTTTCCTCGCATTGGTGGTATTTGGCCGGATTAAGGGTGACCTTTGAATATGGGTACTAAATACTATGAATTTTAATGAAATTAATACACTATAATCAATAACGTGACACACTGGCCTTTGACAGGGGAGGTTGCTTATGTTAGATGTATTGGCCGATTAGACAGGTTTCACTGTAACTGGGAGGGAGGAATCAATCACTTATTGATACCAGTCGAAGGTGATCTTTCCGCGTCATACCCTCCAGGCAAAGCGCTGCATACAAAAGTTAGTTTCTGGCTGCGTGTGAAGCTTGATAAGGTGGAACTCTATAGTAGTGAAAATGCACTTTTCGCCTGAACGTTATCACAAATAGCCTGCATCGTCAGTTATCACTCATGAGAGACGTAAGCCCTAAGCATCAGATTCACTTAGCATCAGAGCTTCATTTACCCTAAATAAAGCCTCTTACAAGGGTAAAAAAATCGGAATAAATTCCGTAGATGGATTATGAAACCGCGAAATAGCAGCAGTCTTCAGCGAAATTTCACCCCAAATAAGAAGGTGAACCAAAACTCTAATGATGTCACCAACTAATGAAAAGTGGGCGACTACTTTCGCATTTTTTTTATTTTAAACTTACGAGAGAATGAATTAATGAGGTAGATTTTTCTTCGTCGTGCGTAATCTTTCCCTTCCATTTAAGAATTCGGTTAATGAGTTATCCCATCATAAATATACTTAAAGGTATAACAGAATTATAAGAGCAAAGTTACTTATTCTTGGGATCCCAAAGGTATTACGCTTTATCTGTATTTATTACTGGGGCAAAAATTAATGTAAATATTTAAGAGGTGTAAAAATTTGCTTATTTGATATTGATTATATACCAACTTTACGTCCATAATGCGTAAAAAAAAAGGTGTAGCTCAGAGCACTGTCGCTTTTCTTGATTTCTTGTTTTACTTTTTAATTTACTGATTACCCCAAAACGTAGTTTCTATGAAGGGAAACAAAATATATTCTATTCAAAATTTTAATTTTGACGTCTAGAATAGAATACATTATTTTTATTAGTATTAGTCGTATTAATTATGATTTTGGGGCTGAGTGAAAGGCCCAATTTCAATTATATAATTAACTCAGGACTCGAAGCATCATCACCAGTCACTGGTTTTCCCTCTCCCTCTGAGAGAGAACGCCGGAACATCAGCATCGCTTTCGTCTTCACCCCATGAATGCCTTCACTTTCTACTTTCCATACATCGCATTTCGCCTCGCCCTTGCTCCCGGTCCTCCTCCCGCATTTCCTTTTCTCCCGCTTTCGATCCGCGCTCTACTTCACACCCCAACTCAAACGAAAGTGTATTCGTCGGCAGTGGTTGCTGTATACGCGACGTAACCCTCCGAAACAATTCGAATTCGTTGAAGGGCGGCCTCTTAAACGCAACCCATTGGAGAGAGAGAATATGAGAGCAAATTTCAATTTCTCCGGTGGACCCAAATACGTAAATCAACTCTCCACTGTGGGAGAAAAGAATGCTGCTACTGTGGTAAATGAAGAACAAACCTCTCATTTCGTGGATTCATATCGCGATAGTGGAACACGCCTTTCAAAAAATGAAATACCAGTATCCTTTTGGTATAGCGAGAATTTCACCATTTTAGCTGTGAAGTGAAACGTGGCATCGAGATCACCTAGACACCCTGTGTTTTAATTATATTGAAGTGAACAGTAGTTTTCATTACTCTATCTCTACAGAACTCATACAGCGCTTGCAAAAGAATGTTTCCGGGACTCTGCGGAGACATTTACAAGCTTGATTTATAACTCAGAAGTCCTACTTTTTTAGGTCCATCAACCCACAAAATCTTGCACCTAGGGATATCAAATAGATAGGTCTATGTAAACATTTGGGACATATATCGGAGGGCATCAAAACTTTCACCACCAATCATGATATACCATTAAATTAAATAATCAAGTGGCCAGGTCAAAACGATAGCGATATTTAACTTAAATATACCGAGTTAGGTTCGGGTACGTAAGGAGTGCATGACTAAATTTGTACTGTTGCCATCAAGTATTATTAGAAACTTATCACCAGGTAATATTCTCATCTCACTTAGTCTCGTGTGCATTTGAAGTATTGAAATAAAAGCTATTACTTCTCGACATTTCAGTGGTATCACTAATGGAAATATGGTCGGAAGAGACATTTCCAAAGGACCACAAAGTAGACGTTCATCAACGAACTCAGGGCATCCGAGTTGTCTAAAATATTGCGTGTGTAAACATATGCCATTATTTTCAGGAAGATACCTCCACCACTTTAATCTCAACATGTATAATAATTACGTACGCTACAAAAGGACTCTCATGTTAAAATTCAGTCATTAGGAATTCTGCCAAAATTATTTAACCCCTTGCATTAATTTAGGATGGAAACGTTTTGAGAAATGTTGCGTTTTATTCCATAGAAAACAAGATAGGGCTTCATAACATTACAGGCCATTCCTGTGAAGATTCCCGGTTTTTTGTGGAGCCAGAATCCTTAGTGGAGGTCCCTACAGCCCCCACAAAGGATCTTGTTTCGTACGTTTGTTGAGTGAATGTGTGTGTTTTGGGCTTTCCGGTTGAGAGGCTGGTGTTTGGTCCCTGCGGGGAATTTCTCCCCCTTCCCGCACACCAACGCAGTAACTTTTCTGACTTGCAAGGTGGACGAGCAGGGAGAATTATACGGCCGATTGAGAATTTGTTTTCTATAAGATAGGGATTGAAAAATACGATAAACATAACACCTATATACCCACCAAATATTTTTTAAATCCATCTCAAAACTTCCGCAAACCACATTCCACACAATTTATTTAAATTGCGTTTATACCACTTTATGAACCTCTCGTCCTTGATTTACATGTTAATGTTTGAACGCGTGAAAGTAGATTTCTCAGGCGACATCATTACACCACGAATGTACTTGAGTTCTCTTATATAAGCACAATGAAATTTACCTCCAAAGGTCACAGAAGCAAAGCACAGTGGTGGGTGACGGGTGCCCACTGCTCGAAGCCACTTGCGACGAGGTTACATCGGCAGCGAGGGCACTTTAAGATCAGGAGATTTTGAGCGGAAGTGGAGGAAAAAATCAAAGATTGTAAAATTCGTACTTGCCCACGCAATCTCTACGAATGCTTATTGATTCCGATCCCAAAGGGCAATAAAGCGTACCGTTATCTATGCCGTTTTATAGAAGCAGCAAACGCCCATGGTTCCCGTTCAAGGCCAATGGTCAATAATCGAAGTGTTTGACACCTGTTACCTAAAGATTGATTATCTAACTCTATTGCGGGCCGATATAATTTCATCATCCGCCTATCATAATGATTGATAAACGAATAATTGGCCGGAAGTATGGACCTACAACATATTTTAACGCCATGAACAGGTTAAAAAAATTGGAATCAGCTCATTCTCGCGATCAATGCTGAATCACGTTTGTTCAAATATCTTCAAACATCTTTTACGGAGAAATTGTTGTGCTACGGACAAATTTTATAACAACTGGTTACTCGCAGACTCATTCCAGGGGACAAGCGATTATTGCTCTTCCACTGGAGACATTTGGGTTGTGATTGGAACAATCTCAATTCTAAAACATTTCTAATCGTAAGTAAATTCCTTCCGGGTCTTACACCAGGTCAGCCTCTCCATGTTAGCCGACGTTTCGTTATAATACTCTTACAGAATCTCTAGGGCTGACGTACGATCTATAGGTATCATCTTAGCTCAGATGATGTTATTGAAGTAATTTAACGTAACGTTGGCCAATATGGAAGGAGGAGATGACCTGATGGAAGGCCTTACAGGAACCTATCCACTCTATCCTCCTAGAGAGGCAAATATCTTTCATCATTTCCAGTCATTTGCCGTGGAATTAGGCCTATTAATCTGCCGATAGAGAATATCAATAAGAATGTAATTTTTTTCATTTTACCAATTAATAAATATTACTTTGAAAAAATAAATATATAAGTAATTAATTAATTTTAATATTTTACTGCTAGTTATTTCCAAGTTCCCCGTAAACAGCTCAAACCAGCCTTTACATCGGTTATCTCAATAATTTACCACTGCACGAACATACATCCATACCGCTGATATACTCACTGAGTGGGGATTCGAACCCAAGACCATCGGGATGGCAGGCGAGGACTTCACCTCGTTACACTGTTACCCATTCCACTCTACCTCAACCGAAAGGGCTCATGTAACAGCGCATCCCATTGGTCGTGGGATTCAATGACCAGATAATCTAACCCGTTGGTAGGACTAGAGTCACTACAACGAAATTTTTCAAATCCAAATTTTGTTTGAACGAAAAAATTATTTCATTCGGCTTGCGCCGTCGTTCATTTTTTTTCTCCATGGAATTCTCGCTGCGCAACGGACTGACTGCAGTAATATCACACATCGATCGAGCATAGACGCAGGGATTCCTCATCAATACGAGGGGTAAGAAAAAAATGGCCCCCCTAAAAATCTCGTAATGGCTCGTAAAAGTGCTGTACACATAAAAAAACAATTTTTTGGAAGAGTGCCCAGTCACCTAGCAGGGTTTCCCTAGTATCCTTGCGGACAAGGTCACGGAAATTGGCTGGGACATCAAAAATCATAGAATGTGTTTTCCTAAGGGCTTGGAGGCTTAACTCAACCCTACTTTCAGACGCCACACGACAAGATGTTAATAGCGAATTCCTTCTTATTTTTTCTCTTGCACCGCACATGGTCTCTTCTCACGCTTTAACCGAGCTATTAGGATAAACCATCAAAACTCGAATATATGGAAACGAATTTTACCCGACATTCACAAACTTAGGTCGTTAAAGAAGATAAAGGATGAAAACTTGCCCAAGGGAGCGAGTAAAAATAGCGCTCGATGTAATACTAATGAAAGGGCGTCCTTCAAGAGACGCGCGGATAAGGTTGGAGACTCGGGTAACAAACGAGAGAAAAAAACTAGAATCATAAATAACGCCCTCGAGCAACCAGATGGTTCTTGTCTAGCTTATTCACAGTGGCAAGCGTATACGGTTTATCATGGATATCGCGATAGCATTTCTGACACCCCTGACGTTGAACTTCGTAAAAAGGTTTACCTATTCCATTAAATCATACGAAAATTCACTCAAGCGTCTCGGAAAATATTACCTGACTAAGTGGTAAAGTCATACATTTATACAAAAATGAATGAATAACGAGCACTTAAGTACGATTAAGCACTTTTATTTACTTTCTCTACCGGCCTTTATAACTTTGGAATCATAGGGTGTGCTTGATATTTATTAATTAAAAACGAGTTCAACGGAGTAACTCAAGATACGTTGTCTAATGAGTGATAATTTTAGCGTCAAATGCTTGATAACTCCGCATTACATTTGTTGCAAAGCACGTCAGCACTGCGTAAAACTGAGATATTGAAAAAAGGATCTGAGCGACGGCCTTAAACTTATCAGATACCATTTCATGATGTTACATATGAATGATATTCGGGAGAGGATGAAGCACTGTTAACTAATACATGACTTAAGGAATATTATTGCCATGGCACAATTCTTAACATTATAGGATTTGAACTTAAAATTGAGCAATAACAAATTGTACAGGTGTACCCTTCGACACATTTCATAAGTATTAAATCAGGGTCAATATGAATAGTATGTAATGGATGTTTCACTAAGATCCCTCAAATCGTTTCATTCAAAGAAAAATAGTGACAATTTGCAAAATACAGCTGGACAGTGTTCAAAATGTGGGGCGTAATTTAGGATAACGCAATCAACTAGAAGGCTAACCTAACTACAGCGAGCAACGCACGCCTTGGAGTTAAGACGTACTTCATTAAAACAAATACCGAAAGCATGTTCGCGTAAGGCAGCCATGCCTACTGGCTTATATCAGCGGCAGAACGAAACAACTAGGGAGCATTGGATATTAGACACCATCACCGACTGATATAGATCAAATGAATGGTGTCTCCAATGGAGATGTCTTGTGGAGGGTTCAAGAATGGAAGAGGCATACGTGCGTATGTTTCCGCAAAATTCATTGATGATGACATGCTCCCATGGAAGCTATTTTCCGCGTCAGTTTTCTGGAAGGTGACAAAATATACGTCGGCATTCATTTGATTAAGCTAGGGTCAGGGGGCGCTACAGCTAATCTTGAGATTTAGACCGTGGGAAAACTCAATTACCCACCGATTTTTATAGCAATGCTTTGAGCCCATTTCATGCCCTATGTAAACCATTTAAGCGTGAGCATAATTTAAAAGAGCGACTAAGTCCGTGGCCGTAGCCAGTCATCGAATGGACACAAAATGATGCCCGCAGGGAAAGAATACGAAAAGAAAACACTGTGAAAAAAGAGCAAGAGCAAAATTTTTGGACATATAGTGGAATAAGACATACCTTACAATCAGAAAGTTGAGATAAAAGTGGATGACCGTATGATACTACTATCAACAACAGTTGAGCATAAAAATCACTAATTGCAATATGACGGTAGTTGAAAAGAGAAATAATAAAGACTATAAAATTTATTAAAATATTTCAATGCAGCGAAGAGCGAAATATCTGGAGTGATGGTAGCTACTCACCAAACTATATAAATTGTTCAATAGAATAATGGAGACTTTGAGTAAGAATCAATTCAATCCCTTGTAAACTTTTGCAGTCACCTATAATTTTAATGTCAAGCCTTATTTTACGAATTTTATCTCTTTGAGTCAATTTCAACCTATAATTTGAAACGAAGAGCACTAAAATGGAAGAACGCCACATAGTTATGGTAATCCGCACAAAAGGAATCATCATGCCAAGTGGTATCACATAGCGCCATGAGGGACAAATTTTTTTAGGTATGCCTAAAACAAGAGAGAGATCATGGTCCTCATATGCGACTCCCTTCCTCATAGGTGACCCGCAGATCCAAAGATGAACAGATAAAAGTATTTCTGAGGGATGAGATGATAAGCTGTCACTGAAGGTAAGCAAAGGGAAACTCGCATAGAGCCAACCCTAAAGTCCCCCATATATGGTGATGATGAAATGACATGAAAATATATGTCAATACAAGATATAGAAATATTTACTGCGGGCTATTAATCTAATTTTGAAATGAATGTAATGACTAGAAGATTATCGAAACTGAAAAACATGGGTAGGAAACATACGTTTACGCATTGCAGTCAGTCACTCAGTGAATCAACACGAAGGTTGGTTTGAATAGGTAAAACTCACCCCATATACAGCCACATGCATGTGAATATCACACATTCACAGGAGTGGGGTCAGAACCTTTCCCTATCTTAACTTATACTACGAGAATTTAATTTGGAGATGCCCAAAGGCATGCCCAAGGATATGAACCCGGAACCCTTCGATCAGCAGCCAAGCGCTCTACCCACTAGGCTACTACGCTCAAAAGCATTTCAATGACGAATAAAATAATATGAAAATGAATGTCTAAGAGGTATCCAGACTGTGAAAATGAATACTTGGGAGGCTTGGGAGTCTTAAGGAGGGCTCACAAGGGTGTGCCCAGGTTCTTAAATGGAGGGGGGGGAAGCCATGGTCCTGGGAGGGTGGAAGCTATGGTCAAGGGGTCAAGCCAAGTTGTGGCATTTTAGCATGGAAAAGGTGAATGAAACCAACATTTTAAGAAAATCATAACAGCGCTTTATTAGTTTGTGAGATTATTTCATTGAAAAAATAGTTTTATTTTCGTTACTTATCTTATAATAATACATATCATTTAAATAAAATTTGTTGAATATTTTCGTTTCAATTCAGTGCTGATGTTGATTAAAGACTTTTGCGATTTATGCTTCTAGGGGGAGCAGCTGCCCTCTTCTGACCCCCCCCCTCTCCGCTGGGTACGCCCATGAGTGGAGAAAGCTATCTGAGTATTATAACGGATGGCATGAGATAGATCTGCTCAGGTGCTCCACTTTTGGTAAATTTTGCCATGATGAAGAGAATGTGCCCCCAGAAAAGTTTGCAGCAAACGAACCTGTGAAAAATCAGAGTAGCTTCTATGACATCATACGCCTGTGGCATAACTGAAAGTCTCAGGCGTACATTGGCTGTACAAATTCATGTTGAAATGAAAACTTTGAAAACTGATACCTAGTTCATCTTTCTTTTAGGAGGAATATGAGGTATTCCGAGGTAAAAAAAATCAAACCACATTGCCAGTGGCGCCGACTCCATGGGGCCTGAGGCGGCCCGAGCCCCCTCTAAAATTCGTTATGAGCGTGAGAAAAAAATGTGTCAGCCTTGTCGATTTTCCCCGTAGTGTCTAGATATCGAGATTCGAATTATCAGGGTTCTAATGTTGATCATATGACTCTTCTAAAATGCATTAAAAACTTAAAACTCACTATTTATAAAATTTCCCGGGGCAAGATCCCCGGTTTGGGCCCCCCAATATTTTTTGTATGTCGGCATCCCTGCACATTGCACAGTACACAGCGTAAGTAATCCCCTGCCCCTCGCTGGGTACGCCCATGAGGGCACGCGTTGAATGGACACGCTATTACTAAGATGTCTCGCCTCCGCGTGGCCAAAGACAGATCGGAAGGTGGCAATTGGCCACAAATGGGAATATAAATGGAGTGCGACCCGACGTTGAGCCACATGTTGAGCAAAATCGAACAAATTGGTCTGAGTGATCACTCTTAGGCGATAACCAGCCGCCAGCAACCAATTCCTTCCGGCACGTGATATAAAAGTCCACCTGTTCGGGATAGTCAAGACACGACGATCGGGAAATCGGATCCAATGTCGTAGCTAATGGGTGTTATTTATTATGAAGTTTCGTACGGAAAGTAAAGCTTCTGGGCGGGGTCTACGGCGTAAATATAACCGATGCCAGCAATAGTTTCCATTTCAAATATATGCACGCACAGGGCTTCACATACCATATTGCCCACGAAATAGTTCAGCAATATACGAGAATATTTCTACTGCCTTCAGTTAGGAATCATAATAATGGTAAGCAAAAAAGAGCAGTGAAAAATTTTGTTGATGGGGAAGTATAATGGAATATTTTGTTAGCAATGAAATGACCCTCCATTTTATATTCAAGAAATATAAATTTTAAAGGAAATCAATAAAATGATGAAAAATTTTCATTTGTTATTTCACTATTTAACCGATAGATAAATAAAAAATAGCTCCTGGTATCGATATCCATACAGAATAAACGTCGAACGTCATTCGGTAAGGCAATAATACATAATCAGAGTTCCTTCTTGAACATTAGTATTTTATGTGACCAGTACGTTGAAATTGAATTCTGCGTTTACAGTTTTCAACATCGACCCCTTATTTTATATACGTAATTTATTATCCAAAGTTATATGGCACATATTATTTACTATTTTATAACAAGGCAATCGAAAAGAATTCCACGAATAATTCAAAACATTCCATCAAATATTCTCAAAGCATTGCTATCAATGAAAATAGCGTATCAAAAAGCTAAAACAGGAGTGCAAGGGAATTTAAAAGAATAAAAATGTCTACTGCCATGCAATTCAGTAATGTTTCGAAAAAATGTATGGAAGCGCTGGCCAGCTGAGTCACCTTACGCTAAAAAATAGTACGGAGGGAATGAAGGCTTGTGGCATTAGTTTGTAATAATTGGAAGCGATTACTTAGAAATAAACTTGGAAACGATCCTTTCTTCGACGAATGAAAGATTAACATTTTAAATTTTTCCTATTTTTAACGAAATTGATGGGAGGTAGTTGTAAAAAATTAATTTCATTGTCACAAAATAATTACTGTAATATTAATTAGTTTTTAAATTTATTAAAAAAATACAAGGCATTCAAAATTTAATAGAATAAGAATATCGATTAGAAAATTGATATAGCAAAATGCTTCCACCGCAATTGGTTTCATGCTTTCCGAGCTCAATTACACATTTTTATTTCTTTTCTTGTGGACTAGTTACGTACAAAAGAAAGCCAAATGAAGAAAAACAAAAGACGATATCATTCAACAACAAATAATTCTCAAAACTACAAGTGACCCATCGATGATTTCCGACTCCCATTCTACTACTAGCACTCACAGAGCAATCATGAACAATATCCATTCATCAAGGTACTTTCCACAGCATTAAGAGCTTAAAGTGCCTCTCTTTTCGATGAAATACGAATGTGTATTCGTTATTCGTATATACCTAGTTCCGTATAACAATTGCAGTTAGCGTCGATTTACGAATCCGCCGCCGCCTCCTGTCACCATTTCCCTTCCATTATGTGCATTCAAGTTATTTCATTAGAATTCCGATGCGTCCTCGTCGCTACCCATTCTATGCCCCAGACTCCTTTCATATAAAAAGGGTTCCGCCGCGTTAGGAGGAGAGAGCGAACCCTTTTTTATCGGACCGATTGATCGATATTCCCTTTAAGAGCATGTGCTAGTGGGTCTACGCCGATCAGATGGGCGTCTCTGACGTTATAAATGTGCAGAACCAATTGCTGACCACTTGCTAAAGAGAGGGCCAATAGACATTTGTGAGCCAGCAGCGAAGAGGCTCACCGCCACGGGGACATTAGCGGCTTTCGCGCGGGAAAAGTGTTTGCGCACTGCGCTATACCATCGTCACGTTTAACCTTGAGAGAGGAACTGGGAGAATGGAGGGGAAGGTGCTAGGGAAGGGAAGGGGATGGGGGAGAGAGGAGAAATTGAGAGAGAGTGGGGAGGGTTCATTATTCCCTTATCGCAAAATCCTTCCTCGCCATCATCCCTTGAAGTGACCTTAAGTTGGAAGGCGAGGATTTTCACTAAAAGGATTCGACGGTGCTCATCCTTACATATAGCGGAGGGACGATGATCCCATTGATCGCGCACTTCAATCGCAAATAATTACGGTCATTTTCGCTTACGTTTGCGAAGCAGACGAAATAAGCTTTCAAGGCTATATTTAACAGGCATTGAAAGTATCGTATAATTGTTTTGTTCAAGTACAGTAGCGTAGATAGTAGGAGGACAAGGTTCAAGGATTCCTAACCACCTCATCGAAAACCCCGACCGGTAACAACAGGAAAAAGAAGTAGATGCAATCATTGTGCCACCAAACATTATTCCATATTTTAATGCCCAGAAGTCACGTTTCAAAGGATTCGCGGGCGTAGGCTAATTAAGTGAACGGATTTATGCAATTTTTCGATCTCTTTTCTCCCTTAGTTACATTTCGCATGGTTTAAGTCGTACCCTTCGCCCCCCTTAATCTTCGTGAATTTTTTTACAAGGTGTGATTCAAATAAAATAGATTAATCTGTGCTTGAAAGAGTTAGATTTATTAAAAAAACATAATTTGCCTAATTATTTTTATTACATACGCGTTACGATTATCATTTAAGATTGCAAATGACGTAGAATCACAATATTAAAATCGAAAAATAGAATATAATTTTTTGCTTACAGATTTTCTCAGCGATAAGATGCACTATTAAAAATCATTTTCGGATGTACTGCCACGTGGAATGAACTTTAAATGCCCAAAATTTCGTTCCTCCAGGTGGGAACTTTGTCAAGACGCAGAACACCCAGAAATGGTATATAGAAAAGCCATAAAATACTTAGATACTTCTCAAAATTCTACATTTTTTCTCATGGAAGAAATTATGTGACATTTGCCGCGCCTATTTCACCACTCTCCATTGTGTGTAATTTAGTGGGACTCAGCTAGATCTCTTAAAAGCCTCACGTAATAAATGACCGCCGTCTAATTTCATTCCACATCGCTGCGAAAGATAAATGTAATATTTAATGTTAAACTTGATTGCGGAAAAAGAAACGTCCGGAGAAAAAATCATCCACCCCACCATCCATAATGAAAGAAATGCTATTCCGATCGTTTGGTATACAATCGCATCATTGCAGCGGTATAAGTATAGGTAAAATGACGATGTTAAAACCTGCACCTATCGTCTTTGCTTTTTGCTTAGACACATCCCCCCGTCAACAAAAATCACCTCAACGAGGCACATTTCGCTGGTGTGAATTGATTGTGTCGCATCAACTCGGGATAGGGAGGAGGGTGAGAGACAATTTGCCCCCTCTCGAGACGCCCTCATCACTAATAGACGATCGCCTAGCGATACAATTGGCTTCCATTATCGCCGATTCGGCAGAAGCTTTGGACGGGCGCTTTAAAGGGAAGGCGCAGGGAAACGTCACCCGGGGAGTGACACCGACCCGCGCCCGCGTCCTCAGGGCAGCACCAGCGGCACAACATCTGTGCCTCCGAGTTCGCTTTCGTTTCCATTGCGGGCGTCCGCATGCGCAGTGGGGAGGCGCAGCATCCCACCATCCCCTTTCCTCTCGGCGTCCGACCAACCCCTTCCCCCTCGAGCGGGGGTGGGGAAAAGACGAAGATAAAGCACGCGAGCACGCAAGTAAGGCTGTAATGTGAGGTCAATACATATATATATATATATCAACTGAGAGATGCCAACTAGATGTTGCGATGACTACGAGATAAGCCGACGAACACGCACGCACAAGCATCGGTGTGTGATTGATATTCGAACAGGCGTCGATGCGATCCCATATTACGAATCGGATCGGTTGTATTCGATTGCTTCGTCACAATGCGATACAATTCCGTGAGGATATGAGAATCCGGCATAATTTCTTTCGCCGTCGCGGCTTTGATGCCGATACCGCTTCGATATCTCTTACAAAGTTTTGAGAAAATTGAAGTACCCCACATTGTGGAAACTCAACGTTCCTGATATGGACTTGCAATTTCGAAGGGATCTCCTCTATTTCCATCCAACTTTTAATCAAGTTAGTTGTGGCGATGATTTTAAGTATTTGCATAATCTTTGATTGCCTTCGTGGAGAAATTTGGAATATTTATGGAGAAATATTGATTTCATTATAAATTTTGATAAATAAATAAGTAATCGTCATTGGTGTGGTATAGTGTTTAATTTTCTAAGAGTATTAATCAACAACTACTATAGTAAAATACCGTTTAAAATATGGAAATTTTTTAAACGAGTTTAAAATCAATAAAGAATTAGACTTTGCAGCAAGATGGCCATCGATAAACTCGTTGATGAAATTGGGCTTGTTAAAATTTCGTAAAAAATGGATAGGTACTCCATTTAAATATTTTCAATGCTGTAAGATAAGGATTCCAAATATCATCTCATGAGAGTGTAATTAACGTGATAGTAATGTTCACTTGCAAGCCTAACTGGTTTGCCTTCTTCCAATACTTCAACTAACTCTATACCCTTTATTTAGAAAAGAGGATTTTATGACATTATTCCAAGTCAATAGTATTTGCGTGTTCATTTCAACCGACCCTTTTTACCGAAAAATTCTTGTGATTTATCATGATGCTTTTCGAGCTATTTTTATTCCTATTGCTGGATGTAGTCAAAATCTTTAAACGCAGTAATTCTGCATTAAAATGTGAGGTAGGCCATGATTTCCTACTAACTACAGTGAAGAAAATTCCATAATAACAGGCATTGATGCTAAAATTTTATTCGTAAATCCTCTTTAAGTTCCATAGTAATTATAGTACGAGTTTTGAATACCTGATTCAGAAGTTTCAGGAGTTGTAGCAACCTTGGTATAGGCCTCCTCCATTTAGGGTACCTATTGCTACTTATTACCAAAATTTCTGGAAAAAATGTAATGATTTTCATGCTTTGAAATGTTAAAATCAATGTTATTTGCGACAAATATAGATATTTACCTGAATACGTTGTTGAAGGGAATGATGATACAATATACTCTCAGAAAAGGATCCAGTAAGTCAAAGGGAGAGCGAACAGAACCCTCTCATATCTAGATTGAAGCAAGAGATGTGCGGCCCAAGAGGTTGATCAATAGTCGATTACATAGCGTGATGCCAAAACGATATCCTCATGCTCGATTGTGGGCATCGAGGATTCAGCGAAGATTTCCTTAGCGCAGGCCAATTCTCGCGCCATGAGTGCACTTGAGTTTGGGTCAACAAGACTTCGTCCTTCGTTTCGCCAGGGTCACAGCAGGCCGATGACGCAATTCACTCGAATTCACTTGACCCTGACCCCATCAAAACGCAAGCCGCCCGCCGGGGATATGCAAGGCCGCCAAAATAGGGGAAGGCGCAAGGGTTCGGACGGATTCTAAATTAAAGAGAAACAGATTCTCGCTGCCAGCGTCATTAAGGAGAAATAAGAAGAAAAGATCCAGAGTGGTGGATCCTTTACAATTGGTGCTCGCAAGCAATCATTACCCACCTCATAATTAAGGTATTTTTTCACGGAATCAGGGGTAAGCAACGGCTTTTCCAGAAGTACCTTAAACCAAATGCCGCATAAATATCTACCTAATGACTTTCCAAAAGTATACCGAACTGCAACAAAATCCGGCAATAACATATTATTGCACCAAAACAACAAGTTTGAGAATGCTAACAATCTCTATAAAAGTAAAATTGTTATAACTCCTCGCTAATATAATACAAAAGCAAATATCGCTCCATGTCCTACCTTGGGTCGAAAAAGTGCCCTTTGTGTAGTATCTTAGATTTAAAGTACAAGATTGGCTCCGATATCCAGCCTGTCGTTCATTAATTCACTACCGTGGGGATATATGTTCATTAATTGCAAGGATTTGAAAGGCTTAATTCGGTTTTACGCTCAACTATTAATAGAATAAATTAATCGAATTTTGATAATTTATTTTCAAGCTGAAATTATTTTTCAATAAGCCGCTCAAAAACCCAACAATAATTCTACTGTCAAGTACGTAGCAGAAGCAGCGATATCACCGATTTGTAAGTAGACGATTGACGTATTTCCTTTTATTCGACTTTCGTCTTACTATATTTCATCTTTTTCGAGTTATTATAACTAATACGCGTTAGACAAAATATGTAAAACCGACCTGCATGACTGGAAATGGACATATGTCTTCTAAAATGAGAAGTTATAATCAAAATATATTCCATAAATAATCAATATGAATGGTATCCTAGTCATCAACTGCTCAAGATGCTGATTAACATAGCGAATATTTGAGACATTTCCTAGGTTAATTTTAAATCGTTTTTAAGTATGGGCTCACCAAATGACTTCTGTACCAGCCACTTTCGAAGTAGAAAATTATGGGGCACAAAATATAGAGTAATTTTTAAGACATTGGAATCATTATTATGAGGGAGAGGAATTTTTGTTAAAATAATTAAGTTATAGATTGAATATTACGCTTGAGCTATGTAGCTAATCCTGGGATCAATATTAGGAATAGCAAATATCAAGGGCGCGAAGCAGCTATTTTCCATGCATAATGTTTTAAAATGTATGCTTATCCCGAACATACGCACACGGTAACGTCATTACTCGGCAAACACAACGTTTGGAAATCAGTACATCTCTCAAATTAGATGAAATTAGATAATGAAGCGTTCTGAAAACGAGATCAAATTATTGCGAGCAAAGGTCATATGATTGTCTCCAATACCCTATACCCTAAACCCAAAAAATTAACGAGGAAGAAAACCGCAGTAGAAAGACTTGTACCGGCAAGTCCTTACCTATCGGCAGTTTATGGCTTAAGTGACCGCAATGCCCACATCAATTTACGACCAGTGTTTGTCCCTAAGGCCATGTTTATCTCCCCGTCCATATTTCATTCAATAATCCCAATCCAGCACCAGGAATTCCGTAAAACTCGATAAACGTATGTATTTATTGATTATCAGCCCAAAAAAATATAGGCAAGCACGCAAGGAGTAGAGTAGGGAGTAGAGGAGAGAGGCAAAAACAAATGTGCATTTTCTATTAATTATCACAGTTCATTTCATCACCATGTTTAATCCTCCAAATAGCAAAAAGACCGCTGCAATTGGAATACCTAGTTTTATGAATCCATGAGCATGAAATATCAGTATATCGTGTCAAACCAGTTTAACTATATAGCGCGAGCACATATTGCCATTGCCTTCAACATTGACGCGCTGCGGGTTGAATGCGCTCACTTGGAAACATTTTGCATAACAAATAAGCAAATATGCCGAAGTGAAAAGGGATGAGTAGGTATGGTGACATACGACGCCGCATGAGGAAGAGTGTGGCTGGGGATCAATAGAAGGGTTCGCGGAACGATCGCATACAAAGGAAAACAGTCCTCCGAACTCCCAGCGGCACAATAGCTATTCTTCCGAATGCTGCGGAGAAAAACGCGAAGATTTTACGCTCGATGTTTTAAAACTTTTTGACTTCACACCAGAGGTTGCTGAATGTTGAGAAATATTTGTGGCGGAGCCCTGAAGAAGCTGCTATGAGTCGTGTTGTGGGAAGATTTTCGGATGGAAAAGTAAAAGAGAGTTGCTGTTTCGCACTCGTCCGGCCACGCCTTGAATATGTATCGAGCATATGGGAATCCGCGCCACGGTACATTAACACGTACAAGTTAATGTACATTTGCGTGAATGATTTTGGTGGACCGGAACGTAACATGTACCAATGCATGAACCAAATTAGAACAGGTTCTTTTTTCTGTGCATGCATTCGCACAAGTTGGGTGGTTACACGGTGCATTTTTACGTTCATTCTCGCGTTCATACATTTAGATTAACCCGTACGTGTTAATGTATCGTGTAACCAAGCCTTAAAGCCGTGAACTTCATGAAATACAAAGGAAATCTGCGCGATTCGTAAATAACTGCTTCGGGCGAAAAGAAAGCGTTACACAGGTTGTAAACGTATTAGGCTGGGAGCCGCTAGAGACCAGGAGGCTGTTCTCTAGTCTTAGATCGCTTGAGCAATTGAGATTAGATATATCTTTCAGAGCGAGACGGAGAACATCATCTTAGAGCCCCACTGTATTACCAGGTATCTACCGATTTGATCGATAGATTTTTCTTCCTCGTAGGAAAATCTACTAAAATTGGTAGCATATTAATTGCGTAAGCTTGGTTTCGCTGATGGTAGGACCTGCCCGCCTTGTGACGGTGCAGGATTCCTCGTCCCCTCCCTTCCTTCCCCCGTCCTTCCCCAGGAGGCGTCGTCGGGCTCCTATCGCGGCGGCGCCTCCTTCCTTGTTCCTTCCAGACCTCCCCCTTCTGTGGTGCAGAGGTGATAAGCTAACGCTTCAGACCTCGGCCCAGGAGAGTAACCCCGCGAGCCCGCCCAAGGGTTTCGTATCCATTGTATTACCAGGTTCGACAGAAGCAATACATTAAGAGAGATATTTTTCCGAACAAATAGGTATGGGAATTCGTTTTCCCCCGAGCAATAAATGACTTTAATAAATGCTCGACGGAGCTTCGTTGGAGCACATACTTTTTAATTGTTAACGGCTGGAGTACAAACGGCCCCCGCCACACTCTATCCTCTCTATCCTAAGCCTCTCCGCTTAGTATGTAGATGTAGATGAAAATTGATTTTGAACAGGCCATCATATTAAAATTAGGTAATTAACGGAAACCATGCACCTTACTGTGGCAAAGCAAGCAAGTTCAACTTCCGCAAACTTCATAATGAGAACATTCAATACAAGTTGGACTGCGTTATAGTCCGGGAGGTCAAAAGACCGTGGTCGATACTCGGTCTATAGGAATATTTTCCTCCAATAAACTACGCTGAAATGGCAATTCGAACCGAGAATATTAACTAGTCTGTGAACATGTCACGTTCCATATCATTAATGCATTCAAAGTTCGCTGAACCAGCTTTACGAAGTTGATAACAAAGATAGGGAGACGATGCGTCACAGTTTACTTGAAGTCTAGTATTAAAGGCATAGATTTCCAGAGAGTGATGCATGTCTTTTTAGACCGAAAAAAGTAATAATTTTCCTACGACTGAGCGTCGCAGCGTTTCGTTCCTTTTCCAAACCCATTTTAAACATGAGCATTATTTTATCCGTTGCCTCTCTTCAATTTTGCTTCGTTTCTGGTCTTCCATCGAGTCAGCCAACCATCTGTTGCCTTATAATGGTCATGATGAAGTTTCAAAGCTAGTTCCTCAGTCTTGATTTTTTAACATTAGACGGCTGACGCAAACCCCTCAATCGTTCGCAATGGAAAGCGTCCTCGAGATCTGGATCCTTACCTTGACGTTTGCGTTTCAGAGGAGGTGCTTGCTTTCTATTGTGATTCTACTCCTCTCTCAATACATCCCGTTGCTGCAATATCCGAGGTATCGTCGATTTGGCCACCCCAGTCATCTTAGCCAAACGGCGAGGAATGAATTGGGGTGAACAATCTTTAATTTTGTCCAATTTGGCAATATTCTTAGCCAGTAAAAAGTTCTTACGCGGAATTCCACCCCAGAAAAGGAGTGTTATTGTACTCTTGGCGGTAAAAAATAGCACTTATTCAAAGTTCACTTACATCGTGAAACACGAAATGAATCCCACCAAATATGCGCACCGCTGACACCGGTTCTCAAAAGGCTAGGTGCAAGTGAAAATAAAAATTACTTTTGTGCGTGTGTCAACTACTGAGACGGGCTAGAAACTAGAGAAAGATACAAGAAGACACTGTAATCCGTCAATGGCGATAGCTCAGTGGTGCAGTGGAAAGGGGGGAGTGGATAGACTAAACAAGTAGGTTGAATTTTGTGCAAGATCGCAAACAAAAATCTCTCAATTAGCAAAATTGTTCATCCCCACTAGTCTCCGCTGCTCGACATCGGCCAGTAACTCAAGAAATTAGCCAGTACCCGTTCGCAAGTCCTCAACACTGGTGTCGCCACTTTCTTTATCCCAGGTTCACTCACGTGCGACTATTAGGTGGCGTGTTCAAGTGGCTGATAATAAGCCAACACTGAAGGCCATTGCCCTCACCCTTCTATCCTCAAAACTCTAATCTCTTAGCCTATCATACATAGCCCAAATATCACCAGAGGAGTCCTCTCCCCTTTATAACGATATTACGTTGAATGAGTTATTATGGTCCGTAAACGGAATACGGATGCTCTAGCGGATGGTGCAACAATAAGTGCCCTAAGAATAAGGCAAAAATAGGAACCCATGTGAAAAAGAATACTGAATTAAAGAAGGAGAATATAAAAAAACGGTATCATTTTTTAAAATTGACTCCGTCTCAAGGATAGGGTCAATGTCGCCGACTCATGACTCAATAAAGCGGCTTGCTGTCCCAGTTAAGCGGAGACAACTCTGGGATATTCTCCAATTCGGTTCTGTTCTTAAAGATCTGCCACAATTAAGCGGCTGCCCCAAATACCCGGTGCCCCCATAAACTTCCACTTTTTACGATGGTCTTCCACGATAATTTAAAATACTCTTCCCTTCATAACGCATACATAATGTAACAATAAATCAAATTAAGTATGGGCAACACAAGTCGAAATCCGTTACTGGTGTACGCTAAGTGTATAATTTACAGTGGTAATGAAAAAATACATTCGAAGGTATATTTAAAGCATTCATTTACAAAGCATTACAAAGCATTTATTCAGACTTTGTTTGTCGGCGTACCACATACAATTTAAAGTATAATTAGTTGTTTCAGGCGTGACTTTATGGAATCTACTAAGCATGATGAAAATTAAAGAAAACTTGGTAATTCCACATACATATATATTTGTACTCGCTTTGCTCGCTGGGGGGGCTGTGCCCCCCCTAGGCCCCCCCCGAAAAAGGCCTGCGGCCTGTTATGCTCACTGTGGGAGGTCTTACACTTTTTGTTTACTATTTGTTACTTAAGGATCGTTTACTTTTAAGCTGGCTAGCTTAGGTATAAGCATTATTTCCACTTTCACGTAAAACGAGCGCATGGTACGTAGGCTACAATATGAATGTAAATATTTATAAAGAGAAACGTTTTTCTGAGGGGCTAAAAAAGTAAAATAAATTTCTACGAGTTTCTCTAACTTATTCAATTCAAATACAAAAAACGTTGAGACCACGTTCCACTGTAACACCCAATGCATACGTAATATCATAACATAACGACTTTACGTATTACAATGAAAAACACGTTTATTAATTATTTTCCACAAAACTCAACCAAATTCTTGATATACGAATAAGATGTAATAGCTGTTCCCCTTCATGTTGTTCGTTTGTATGACTGCCGCGCCGCCATTGGAATTTGGTGGCCATTTTTTGAACTAATCCCCATACACTCAATTTTATATGAATAGACGGATAAATAATTGTAAATTTAGTGTTTTCATAATTTTTCCTGGGGTTTCAGACAATTTTAGAGGGGGTCTTCATTAGACTTTTTGCCGTATCTCGTCTCGTTCACCCCAAACATTTGTATACGTGAATGAATGAATGAATGAATGAATGAATGAATGAGTGGTCGTTAAGGGGCTTCATGTTATATAGATAAGTAATATATATTTACGTGGAATTACAATATTTTCTTTACATTTGATTATACCGAAAGTATAATTTAAAATACTAAATTATGTATATTAAAGCTTAAGAGTTAAGTTTCTATGCCCCATTCCTCATGAAAGCAACCTTATAATCTTAGCTTTATCCTTAATAAATTCATCTTTCTAGACAACTAACAAGGCAGGGGATTCTCAATTGATCGTCACGTGGATATCCACAATATTCCGCGGTATTGAATCGACCTCCGTATTCTTCCCAATGAAAATATCAATCGATAGAGAAATTGCTTTCCATATTGCTCCAGCTGCATGCAAAACCTCGAGTGCACCAACATCTGAAATTAGCCTAGAGTCGCGTTATCGCTTTTAGAAACTCCATATGTCGTTTCGATCACCTCAGACAGGGAAGGCACGCAACTCCACGCCACGATTTACCACAATTTGCACAACGAGCACGCGAATATCAAGCTCCCAATCCAGCGATTGGGCGGTAAGTCACGATCTTCAAGTGGCTTTTTACCTGTGTAAATGTGGGAGTTCATTTTTCCAGCATGAAGCATACAGTTGCGAGTCTTCAGGAAAAGAAAATCTAGATAGGCAGTAGTAGCTATTCACGACTGATGCTTCAATCGTGCTTATCAAATAAAGTTTTGCATGGCAATTAAACCTTAAGAGGGAATAAAAGCAGCATCATTTGTATTGATGTCATATAAACATTTAAAAAGGAAATGCTCAAACCAAGTCACGACTAGCATTTATTAAAGTCCTTTATGCTGCGAGGGAAAAACGAATTACTCTATCTAACCGTTTGGCAAAATATCTCTCTTAATTTATCGCTTCTGTCAGGCCTGAAAATATCTACCCGAAGGACCTGAAGATAAAATAATCTCTTAGCATACTAGTTGAGTCAAACCGCTTCCAAAATAAACTCCAAAATATCAATTAAATTAATTTCATTCCAAAACTATTATAGTTAACGATGATTAAATTTTGATTCGATTGAAATAACAATTACATTCTTTTCTCCTTTCGATATTATTCTTCTTTCGACGGAACTCTACATTTTTCAATCATATTCGTAAAAATATATTTCGTTGTTTGAACCATGTGGATCATTTGAGGTCTTTTTCTTAAGTTCTTTCTATTAACTCTTTCATGTTATTCCGTAGTAGGCTTCACTGGGCCCTCTGGTCCAAGAATTTGCCCAAGATGAAGTTTCTCTACAATTATAGAATTAACAGAAGGATTCCAAGTTAGGTTACTCTTCGCAAAACCAGGTCAGGAAAAAATATGAAATATGCAATGAACATAAAACGAAATAATAGAATATTAACGAAATAAAGAGCGGCAGGAATGCGATTAAAGTTACTTAGGCAAAAAAGAGATCCCTAAAGGCACGAACAAAAGAATATAGTCGGGAAATATTTAAAGAAGGAGAGATAAAGAGAGAGAAACAAAAATGTCGCGAAGAGGCTAATGATGAGAGAAGAAAAACAAATTCTCTCACACGCGACCGGATCACCCGGGGCAACAGGGCGCCCGCGCCCGGAAATTCCGGGCTGGAGAGCGCAGAAATTCTTCTGGTAGAGGAAACGAGCGTGCTACAAGGAAAAAAGAAGCAGTGGACAGGAGGACACGTCGCGATCCAGCAATGCATAGAATTCACTTTCTCACAGAGCTGAGACGTGCACTGCAGTTGGTGCGAGGACAATGAAAAACGACGACCATAATAAAGTCAGGACTGAAATACTTTTCCCAACATATTCCTGCACTGCGTTCAAATGTAGCTCTCATCCAGAACTTCTGCTTCACCTAAATACGTATGTTACGAAATATTTCCGGAAATGATTTTTCAAAGAGTATTTTTATATTATTTCCAAATAAAATAAATATGAAATTGATCATACATTTCGAGGAGTGCTTCACGAAATGCTCGAGAAAAGAAGATTCCTCGCTAAAATCACAAAAAATGCAAGCATTCAATTTCAAAAGAAGCAAGCATGTTCTTAAGAGAGAGCTTAAACGGTGGATTTATCTTTATTATACAGACGTTTCCTAGGGTAAGACATTCCATGGTCAGAAGAAATAGAGCAAAGGAGATCGCGTAGTAATAAATATTTAACCTATTCCACACCGAAATAAGCCGGAACTGGATATATAAGGGCGAAATACGAGTACAAACAAGCAAACGGCTGAAGAAGATCCACGGAAAATCGCCATGAAAAACTTGCGAGGAGCTCATAAAAATTTGTTTGCGCCAAATGCCTTGCATGTATTTGTTACCGTGTGAAAAGTAAAACTGTTAATTTTTTCCTGCGGTAGAAGAAAACAATCAGGCAGATTCATACACAGAATACATCAATATTGAGATCCTATCAGTCCATTTCCTCTTTCCTATCCTGTAGCAACTTAGCTCAAGGCGAAAAGGCTGCCCAAAATAATTGACAAAGGGTTAATTTTTACGATACATAAACAGCCTACGAGACGAATAAGACCTAAGAATATGAAATTAAACATAAATTATTTTATTTCTTCCAAGAATTCATACAGAATGGAGCCTTTATTGTATACACGAGGAAGTATCATTGCGTATCCATGAATATCAGTGCTACGGCTGCCATCATTTACAAATAGGACATTATCACAAATAAACGTAAAGAGGAACAGTATTTTAAAGTACCGTACATAATTTTAAAAATTGATGTTATAATAAAAGGAAAGCATCCACCATACTTTGCCTTGTAAACAAGCACTACCAGACATTTTTCATAATTGAAGTACGGTTTTTCAATAGCAAGACCTGAATCCGGCAATACATTGAATATTTTTGCCTTATGCCATAAAAAACATCGTTAATACAACGTTAGGTTAGGTTTACGTGTAGAAATAAAAAATAGATATATACGGCAAGTGGTATTAGTAGAACTAGAGAAATTGTCATGAAATAAAAATTGATGTCGGTCCATGAAAATTTCAGTTCAATGCTGCAAACCATTGCCTGGGTTAGCTAATAGTAGTTATAATTTCCTATTTACTATTTCAGATACACGCGCAGCTGACGTCACATTTCATTTCTCTTACGCTAAATTCAGTCTCTTTATCTTCTCCTAAGATTACGACGGCTTCAGGCCAAAAAAAAACACAAAAATTAATGACAGAGAGTTAATTTTTACGAGACCTTGACAGCCTTCGAGGAGAATGTGTTTTCTTTTCCTCAGCCAGACGAACAACCACTATCGACCCCTCCTTACCCTCCCCCTCACACTTCCTCCCCCTCCCCCCCCGACCCCTAGAGTGGCAAATTCCGAACGCAACACGGCCCCCGGAAGATGGAGCTGGCCCTCGCGTGAGGGCCCGGCGGGGTTGGGGGCGGAGCCGCGAATTATTCCCTTCGCCGACACAGCCGGTGACAAATGGCTCCCCGGCACGAAACCTCTGTTTGCACAATTGAACTCCTTGATCGCTGCATTGCCACCTGTCACTCCAAGATATCCGAGTTGGAGCGTCTATTTCCCTTCACGAGCTAAGGAGAAGCAATATTTTACGACGACTCCACACAACAGACCGTATTTTTGTGGAGGAAATTCTGTTGGTACCGCCGTAGTTTCAAATTCCGATGCGCGGCATTTAAAGAAAAACATGAAATCCGGCGTGAGATAGGGAAGTCCTACGTAGGTCATACCTTTGAAATTCACACTATGAATCTTTCATCTACATGTAAGAGGTATCGTGCAAGCCCTAACCGCGCTATGTGGCACGGGATGATTACACACCAGGCATGCAGCACTCTTTCTATCCTTAATCAGAAACGCGCTCGCTTGCCGGACATAGGCCAAGCACACATGACAACGACTCGCGGTCAGACCAGAATGTAGGAGAGGGCGAAGAACACATACATGCTACTATGAAAATAAAACTACTAATAAGTTAAAGAAGAACGAAGTAAGTAATTCATGTATGAATTATAAAATGCCAAAAAGTCCATGCAGATAGTAACTGAAACATTTAATAAGTAATTGACTACCCTGGTAGAGCTTGTTTCACCCGGTCCGAGTCAAGTTATGCTAGAGTTAAACTATTGCAAGTATTTCGGTCTCTTATTGTATGCAGAATCTTAATACATCTTAAATTAAATACATCTAAAATCGATCGGTTCTGCATTCTATTTCCCAAGCTTATCCATGATATCGTTCCCACCATAATAATTAGGCACTCTCAAAATATCTTGAACATCAGGCCAAAAGTATTGCATTTGAAATTTTTGCCAAAGATTTAATAAAAAAATTTCCCGCCGATCAGTTACACTTTCCCATTCTAAAGTCCCGATTAATTCAGCTAGACTAATATGTTATCGTTGCAGTTTTAACAAATCTTGTTGCTCGCCCTTATACTCCATCTAAATCCGGAACCATCCCTTTGTCACACGTGCGACATACACTAGTGGCGTACTCCGAACGAGGTCTTATATGAGAAAAATAACATCGTCCTTATACTTTTTCATCGCATTCTCCAATAATTCCTTTAATAAATTCAAATTCACGATTTGCCTGCCCGCAAATTTCCTGAATGTGCTTCCTCCAGGAAAAGTCCTGGGTTACTCCTAAATACTTAACCGACTCTACATTTAATAACTTTTTCGATCAATTGCATTCGGTTCGTTGCGAAAGGCTTCTTTTTCTAAAAATTCACTACTACGTATGTGCTAATACTTAACCTTAATTGCCAAGTATCACACCGATCGTTTAAAGCATTGAGATCTCTCTTCAGCGCAATTCTGCCGAACTCGGCGTTGCCGGACATAGGCCAAGCACACAGGACAACGACTCGCGGTCAGACCAGAATGTCGGAGAGGGCGAAGAACACATACATGCCACTATAAAAATAAAACTACTAATAATTTAAAGAATAACGAAGTAAGTGATTCATGTATGAATTATAAAATGCCAAAAAGTCCATGCAGATAGTAACTGAAACATTTAATAAGTAATTGACTACACTGGTAGAGCAACTCAACTTAACTTAAGCTTTACAACACTGCATCGGTCGCGAAGACTCGAATTTTAATAGAAACAACCGAAGTGATATCATTAATACACAAAAAGAACGATAAGGGCCCAATAGCAGAACCCTGGGTTACACCGGATGTGACGTTCGCCGTATCTGAACTAATGCCATCTATAACTAACGTAGTTCCGCGGCTGTTTAATACATCCTTAACCCAACATATGATATCGGAATGTATTACATAGGATTCCAGCTTAACTGATTATTTCGCGTGCAGAACTTTATCGAAAACTGCTTTCAAAATCTAAAAATATCGCGTCTACTTGAACGTGCCTCCCCCTGACTTAAGAGACTTTGACACTATCTAAAAATTTCATCACTGAGCTGGCGATTATGTTTTCTAGTATTTTGCATGAGGTAGACGAGAGGGAGATAGGTCTTTAGTTACTAGGATCTTTTTTATCACCCCTTTAAAGATAGCAGTGACGTTCGCTATTTTCCAATCTTGAGGGACACGATGCTCCGCGAGAGATCTTTCAAATATTAATTTTGAGAACGGTGCTATTTCAGTCGCTAGATCTTTATTAACTTTGGCGAAATATTTATCGCGACCGGTTTTTTTTTCGGGGTAATTGATTTAAAATTATTTTCCATACCGCGGCAAGAAATATCAATGGACTGCATTGGAGTTTTATACAGTCTAGCAATGGTAGCGGTGTTTTTTCTGAGGACAGGGAGTGAATACGGTTTGAAAGAAGTATTTGAGGATATTCGTTATTACTAAGTTGTCGCTAGCTTTATCTTCGTAGGCTTATATGCGTAACTTTACTGTAGATTAATTACCAACCTTGAACCTCCCTTAAGTAAGATCACAATGCCTCCGGATTTTCTTCTAAACTTTCACTTATTTCTTTACTCTTGGAATCCATTATTGCTATTTTTATGGCCGTATTTATATACATCCATTATTTCTACCGCGCCCTGCTTCCCAATAGCATTAAATAAAATTATGCGTCGATTCCGTTCATATGCTCTGCACATTTTTCATTTGAGCGTGAACATTTTTTTGTATAATCCCGGTGCCCTTGTGACCTTTGAGCCGAGTAATTTGAATTTAAAAGTTGGCTAGAGGCAACCCACGCAAATCCACCTTGACATTGCCGCTGTCTAACAGCGGAAGCGACCCTCACCGAAGGCAGGCTATTTATGTAAAGTAGTGCAAGCGGCGGCGATATCATGAATCATTAAAGAAAGAAAATATCACGAGGCTCCCATCATTCTGGATTGCACTCGGTTGCTAATTCTTCTTCACGAGAATGTTTCCAAAAGAAAATACCTTCGCTTCCAGCGGTGATGACGTTTGCAAATGGTATCACAATATTTAAAGATTGGACAAATACCATTATATTTTGACGATTTGTCATGTCATCAGAAAAAACTAGCTCTATGTCAAATTTTCAAATATTCTCAACCTAGCGCATGGCGCATAAATTTACCGACTTATTGCATTCCCTTTCCTAGACTTTACCTTTATAAAATTCCTAACTGCCATTCAATCCCAGTAAGAGCGACTAAAATCGTTGAGTCACAAGTACATAAATTATCCATGATAATTTGCTCATTTCTTGCATCAAACCTTAACCATCTGCGCCGCAGTGATAAAATTCACTTCGGCGAATTTTATGCACTGACAAACTAGAACTATAGAGTGGTTGGATATCATTCATTCTCGATTCCATCCGACGAATTCCATACCATTCACTTTAATATCCAAAATTCAAATCCACATATACCTTTACCTCGTTCGATCTGTATTCCTGATGGTAAGAATTCAAGTGCGTGGTCTCACCGGGAAAGCATGATACTCGGCCTCGCTTCACTTGACCACGCATTAACGATGATAGCAGCAGGCTATTCACGGGTGGAGGTATTCAAAAGTGGTGGCAAAGAAGATCTATGAAGATACCACGGATTTCCCTTGAGAGTAACGCTAAAATCCTGTGAAGAGTTCGGAGAAAGATGACTATTTTGGAAATCTTTAGAAGAAGACGGAAGTTTACTTGGGCCTACCACGAAACATGATAGTCTGATGAAGACAGTCTAAGAATAAGAGAAAAACAGCTTCGGAAGGATTATGACGACGTATAGGTTACAAGCGATGAAAGGTGCGGATCAAAAGAAGCACGCGAGTGTTGAAAATATTGGTTGACAGGAGATGGCAGTAGGCATTGCCTGCGGTGTTGATTAGTTTTGATTATGGCTTCAAGTTATGCATTGAAATTTGCACCTAAACTTCACGGATTCATCTTGAGGTAGCAATTATATCTCCTCTCCTGATCATTATAGCGGAATCGTTAATTGCCGGAGCTAGAGAATGCAAGAGTAGTAAGCATAGTGGAATAGAGTGGCCACATTAATTAAATGCGTTGACATATGGACTTATCGAGCAGTTAGTACGGGAGGTTTTCTACGATTCAAAAGCATGAGCTCTTTGAGTTGTAAGTTAAATATAACCTCTAAAGTATTTTATTTTTAATAGCAAAACTTATACCCATGCGCTTTGCTATCATCCTATAAAATATTCAGTTATCCTTGCTCCTCACGGAAATTCTATTGATTTTTTCAGTAAAAAATATAGTCATTAGTCATTCAAAATGCAGGTCCTCAGCGTATAAAATTTTAGATTTATAAATTAAGGATAGGTTGACTGAGGGATTGACAGCTATTGATTTGTACTAAAGATATTTTCCCCTATAACCACATGTAAGTGCAGTTCCTATAAATGTAGCTTTAAATAGAGGGAAGGCGGAAAACGACATTGGGCCGAAAATTCTTTATGAAGGTACTGAATCGAGAAAAAAATTTATTTAAGTATGGTTTTAATTATATTTTCATCTCAATTTAATTTATATAAAACGTGTAAATGCAGAAATTGTAATCATGTGCCGTTAGTAATACCAACAAGATCATCACCAAGTAACCATGTTAGAACGAACCCTTCCGCGGTGAAATTATTGTCCACAAGCCAACTGACGCGGAAGGAAACCCGAGAATAACTCAGAGATCAAACCAAGTAACCATATTCGCCATGAGGGCTTCATAATATCAATATGATTTTACGCGGAGGAAATGAAATTAAATATCGCCCACTGTTTATACTTTGAATGATACGAAGATACAAATTCACGCACAAAAATGAAGAAAAATGAAAGGGCATGTATGCGTGATAGTCTAGAAAAATGATGCGTCACTCATCACTAGTTTACTAGAGAGCTAATTAACAAAAAAAACCACACCCTACAAGCAAAGGGACTACAGCGAGAAGGCTCCATTTCATATCGCAAAAGCTTGACCAATGATACCAATTTTGGCGCATTTCAATCGGTTTTCAAAAATGTCCGTTGAGCGGCGGTGAGTGCCAAGTGAGCCATATATTCTCAATATTTGTAAAAGATGATTTGCACTCATATGGAATGGGTAAATAAGGAATGCTGATATATAATATCATGAGGTATATGAATTTCAGTCAATATCTAATTGTAGCCAATTTCCCCGTAAAATTAGAATAGCATTGCCATCAGCGATTACTATGAATCACGAGTCGACTTTGGTAAATCCTATAATATTTGCGTTGGATGACAACATTTTTAGCGGCCAACTGGAAATCCTCCATCATTATATTCGCGCGTACGAGTTTCGCTTCGGACTAATTGGCACCTCAGTCCTGTGATCCCTCGCTACGAGAGGTCGATCCGAAAATACAACTTCGCGAGAGGGTGGCGAGTACTTAAGAGAAGACGGAGAGAGTGTTTCGAACCCATAAAAAGTTCTCACGAACACAATCTCACTCCCTCTTGTGGCAGGGTGGAAGTGGGGCACTCATCGCCGGGGCTCCCCGTTTCGGAAGTCTACTCAGCCCCCCCTCAAATGTCATTTTTTCATCCCATAAGGAGAAAAAATAGAGTGATTTCATGCAAATAATGGAATTCGCCCTAATGACACTCGGAAGAGGGGTGAAGCGGGTACGGTAGTCTGTTCCCCTCCGCAGATGTTCACTGCAATGCTATTTTTAGAGAGACCCACTGGCAAGGTGCTTTCCCGAAGGGACTGATTACAACGTAAACAAGGGATTTAAGCCTATTTTACAGCTGGAGACCGTAAACGTGATGCGGAATCACGCTCACGAGTCCGGTATAACGCTCGACTGTGAACCGCAGCCGGACTCCGATGGCAATCTTCCTCGGCCTACTCGATTGACCTTGTGATACACCGACGGATATTGGCAATGACCGTATGCTTACGTACACAAGAGAAAAGTCTCATTTCCGTGTTCCAATCGAGATCGTAAAAAAGCATACTGACTCCCAATAACAGAAGTTAGGTAACCGATATTAACTAGATTTTGAACAATTAAAAGACCACTCTACCCAGGTACAGACCAGTGTAACCTTGAAAACTTCTAATCCAGAACAACATTCAAAAAATTAAAATGTGCTTTGATCAATTTTGACTTGCCTTATCTTCTGATATATCTGATTCTGATGAATAACAAATAGAACTTAAAAAATTAAAGCAAATTTCAAGCTAGTCATAACATTCCTAATTTATGGCAATGCTTCTGTTTCTAAAGAATGCCGATCATACTCCAGCGCAACGAGATACGCTTGAAACGAGTTTGAAAGAATTTCTAATTTCCAAAAGATATTCATTTCAATATACTCATGGGTGCTGCGCTGAAGGCATCTCAAAAAATAATAATTACCGGGACATTTTCATAAGATAGAAGATGAACTTATGGAGAGGGGACATGAATTACTTCAACTGGCGATTCTAACGGAACAAAGGGTCCGCAATCAATCATAAATTCAATAGGAACGATAATAGGAGAATAGTATGTGGACAAAATCAACGACTAAGAACATACCAGGCCTCGGATTAAAGTCTCCCATTGCCTGTTCTTAGAGAAGTACAAATCAACGTGGATGATTCATTTTCCATTAGCGAGAACGACAAAAGGAATCAAAATAAAGCAGATACACTCCACTTTTTAAATTACCGGGGGTTAATGACTCTGAAAAAGTTGCAGCCAATTTCAATACAGAGAGGAGAGGGAGGTGGTGTGGGGATGACCGGAACTCCGGCACAGTGAACGGATGGAATTTCAATGTCATGGGCCACGAGAGAACTCGAGTTGTGGGGAACATGAAAAGGAAACGGCCAGGGCCGGTTCTAGAAAATGTTCCACTGTAAGCGAACAGCATTCCATCCCCCCCTAATAAATAGCCTGAGAGGTAGATTAAGGTGGTTTCCTATTATTTTTTTTATTGCCTAAATCGAAAGATTATTACTTATTTTTTCACGCTCTTAGATTTTTATATGACCATATCTATTTTTCGCGATTAAATGAAAAGTGAACATTTTTAAGCGCGTGAAAACGCTACGGCTAAGCATGAATGCTGGGAAAAGCCCGTGTGACGTCATTCTGGTTCCCGCTACTGCCGTATGAGGTGACCTTGGGGCGAGGCTTTGAGCGCCACTACGATGTAGGCTGCTAGCAGGTAGCGCCTTCACTTAAATCAGGATTATTATTACCCTATCAAACGAAGGAAACTTTCCGACCTTAGGCAATTTTAATAGGTGGTTATTAAGAGATGTTTCCGTGAACTCTGTGCCTCATGCATGCATTGGTAATCTCGTACGATGTAAAACTCCTATCTATTCGTATAGAAATTCGTATATGGGTCCCTGTGACGTCACGTGGAGTGGCATCGCATGGGCGCCAATCCGGCCTTTTTCAAATGAGGTTGAAATTGACCATTAACATTCGCTTAAATTGGGACTTCTAAAACCAAATAATTTGTATATTATGAATACACTAATGGTGGGTAAAGAATCGTAATCAATGCCTTTCGTTGCTTTCTTTTTCTTTGACGAAGGAAACTACACTATAGAGTCTCTCTGGATACATTTAAAAATAAATACATAAACTTTTAGAATAAGGGTCGAGACTTAAATGTAAGCGCCAACTTATTACGTGCTTGATCTTAGGTATTGAATGTGATATTTTTAGAGCTAAAAACAAATTATATGTTTGAAAATTCACAATAAATAAATCAATAAATGCGACACAAGTCCGCTCTCAAGAAATTCATCCATTTATTTACTCGACAAATGAAAACAAACTTAAGAAGTTTATACTTAGAACACTAAAAAGAGATTTTTCTTTGGCATGGGTACCTACTTTACGATATATTCTTACCTCTACAATCATTTTGTGAATTATGTCAACCCTCAACCTTTAATATCCTTTTTAAAGAGAGCGCTTAGGCGTTCCCTTTCGCTCGGTGCCCTACGCGGATACGTACTTTGCTTACCGCTTAAACCTGCTCTTAAAATGGCCTATGAATTCTGATATTAGCCAGGAATTCTATCGGATTACTTTCACAGAAATTACGAAACTATTTCTCTTACAGTTTGAAATAATTTATTTTATCGGCATTTATTCACTCCGGCATTATGATACCACAGTATGAGTTTCGATTATCCTCAATTATCAGCACGGAGTGGTCTAAGACCAGATTTTATTTCATCCATGCATCAATCGCAAATTTTCATCCATTCAGCATTCAGCTCCTCATAAAAAATAAACTTAATTCAAAAAGTGTGAATTGATATAATACCAAATTAGTATTTATTCGGATGAATAGAAAATGAGAGGGAACAAAATTTGCATCTATTTTCAATTAATTTTCATCGCAAGATGGAAATGAATGTCATGTGAGATTCGCCACATGGTCTCTGGATAAGGGACACATTATGGAAATACAAGAAGACAGAGAAAGTGGTTGTACTATGGAAGGCTAATATGAATACCGCGATGAATGGATGTTGGGCAAGTGATTAAGTAGAAGAGGAAAACAGGATTGAATGAGGAGAGGCAGGACGCATGGCGACCCGGAGAGAGTTTGCAAGAAATAACGGTTTTCATACCTTGAAGAAAGAGGGGAATGCGGCATATATTTTATGCAAAAGGGCTATCGAAAAAGTCAGTTTTAAAAAGAGTGGATGACTTGTGAGTAATACAGTATTTAGAAAAAAATATAAGCCGCACATGCAACCGTCGGACTGATATCAAAAGGTGGTTGCGCGTAACGGTTCTCAGCCGATGAAGAAAAAGCAATATAAGGCAGTGGCTGATACATATGGCGGGCGCAGGGGCCGCGCGCCCCCTCCCCCTTTTCGGGGCTGCCCGCATTGTCGAACATTGCAGACCCACAATTGAAACTTTTTAATATCATAAGATAGCACAGCATCAGTTTATTTAAAAATAAGTAATCAGTTTAAATAAAACTACGCATCTTAAACTTTGCAGGTAACTTGATTACTTGCATTAGTACGATAAAAGTAAAGGTAGCTCAAAATATCTTTTGCGCCCCTTGAGTTTTTTCTGCTTCCGTTACTGATATGCACCCATGTAACTTTAATACTCCTGTGAGCATGAAAATCCAACATGGTTTTAGTCCTCGCCAACGACCCATCTCCACTCTTCCTTCTCTTCCGTCATTTCTGTTTTTGTTCCGATCCTAATCATATCCAATCCAATTTTACGTCCTTCACTATTTGGTCTCTTCACCGCAGTATTCGTCTTCCTAGAAGTTTTTAATGATTGGGTTTACCATTTAAAACCTATTTTATCATGCTAATGTTGTCCCTTCTCAATATGTAGCCCAGCCATCTTAAACGTTTGCTTATTATTTTTGCAATTACATCCGGATCACTATAAATCTCTCTCAGTTCTCTGTTTTTTTTTCTGATTCACCGAACTCCTTCGTCATTAATTGGTCCAAATATTTTTCTTACTTGTTTGTTTTAAAAAGTTATCAGTTTTTTTCTTGGGGCTTTGCTAGTGACCAAAGTTTTTAGCCGCAGAGTATTATAGGTTATAGTATAGTCTTGTAGATCCTGACTTTGGTTCTCATGCTTAGTAATATGCTGCTCAGATGCTTCTTTAGGCCTCAGTAACGTCATATGTAAATTTATGAAATACGGATTTCGAGAAAGTCAACCTTAAAAACGACGATATTGCGTAAATAGGAAGTATTACAATTAGAATCTGTCTAAGGTAAAATGGAAGATTATTTGACATTGGCAAGCAAAATTATAAGTTATTCTTACTTTTATTCACTTCCTGAATGCTGCACAATTCTTGTCATAGTTCATTACTCTGCAGAGGAGCAGGTGAGCCTGATATCACGAGCAGTGATGCGAGAGTGCAGACGGTCCGGATGGACCGGAACGTAGCATGTACCAATGCATGAACCAAATTAGAACAGGTTCTTTTTTCTGTGCATGCATTCGCACAAGTTGGGTGGTTACACGGTGCATTTTTGCGTTCATTCTCGCGTTCATACATTCAGACATTAACCCGTTCGTGTTAATGTATCGTGTAACCAGGCCCTAAGAGTGACGCCATAACTTTTATCAATCGAGACACCGATACAATATCTGATAGTGCGAGGAAATAACAGCATCCCAAATCTCTCTCGTACTCTATTTCCTTTATTTCCCTCTCATGATCGCGTATACCATTGTGCGACAGTAACCAAAGGTATGTTTCACGTCGTCTGAGAAAAACATCTTCTCCGAATTTACCAAGTATATTTAGGCTACACAATGCACGGGCGAATAACCAAAATGGGTAGTCTCCATTCCATTCGATGAGTACCTAATCGGAATGACGAGCGGCGCGTGCCCACGGACCATTAAACGGCTTCCTCGCGTCCCTCTCCCTCTTCATGCTGCCGCCTTTGCATTTCAGACGCTCGCCGTTCACGACGAGACCTATTCCTGAGGCGAATCCTAAGAGTGCGGATGAATTTACTTTACCCTCTAGGGACTCCATGAGACGCAAAGACAGTGAATAACAAAGCTGAAAATGACGCCAATAAAAACGGACATGGCGAGCTTCCTAGTCATACTTGAAGAGGTTTGTTTTTACGACGCCTCATAACTTCATGCCGCAGCATTCACATGCAATGTGATTTCCCATGTAAAATTGGAAAAAAATACAGCACCCAACCTGAAGAAAATTGTCTTCACGGACAAAGACAAATGTCTAGCGAAATGCTTTCTTTGCGGACAACAATAACTACCGGAGCAAATTAATGAAGTCATAGTTTCATTTAACCTTGCCTTCAAAGGTGTAAGCTTAGGGGGTTGCTTTCATTAAGGGGGAAAAGGAACGAAGTTCGCGCATTATATAACTTTTAACGTCGAATTTCGTACAGAGCATTGCACGAATGAATGACCCCGGTGCAACTCAAAATAAAGCGAGAACTAAATGGAGGAGAAAAAATTGCTTTTGCAGGTCACTGCCACCGCCACGTGCCAACTTACCATCAGCACAACCTAGTTTCGGCGCATAACGGTTCATGTTTTGTGCTTACTCGAAACAATTAGCGTGGGAGCAACGATTACATTGTTCGAATACGTTGGGAACTTTACCGTGGGAATTGAATCCAGCTGCAAAGATGAACTTCGCAAAAGTTAATTTTTTTGCCAGCGGCAGATAGCGGCTACACGAGCTTTCGCGATATTCAGAAAAGTGTTTCATCCCCACTATTGGAAAATATTTCGAAAACATATGCTGTCACGTTATTTGACATTATTACATGTTTTAAAAAAATCACACATCATGGAGATAGCTCCATTTCAATAGAATTATCTTCGTTATACTAGCCTTGTCTACAAGTTTTCAATTAGTATATATTTCAATAAAAACTTTCATGTATTTTTAGCCAAAATAAGTATCATTTTCATGTAGCAAGCGTATCTTATAATCATGCACAGCACTTATATTCTAATTGTTCATTATTAAATTTTCTAAGGTGCCCAGTTTGGTTTGTATATGATATATACTTTTATGATATGATGCATCTTATATAAGATTTTTCGTAAGGATAGAAGATGTATTCTTATTAGAACGTATATTTTTTGTGCGTATAAGAATGACTACAAGGTTAATCATAAATATCGAGGATAATTAGCGAAATTTTTAAATAGACATATTTAAAAAAACATATAGCATATATAAAGTTGGAAATTCGACCTCTTTTCCACTCCAGGTAGTATATTGCAACGTGAACGATACTGATATTTGAAAATTTCGCGAATATGACATTCAGTTCGATTGTTCGTGGTATTTCTTAAAGAGGGTACATTTCTCCCTTTCCACTGGTCGCATTTTGTCTTTTTTGGTGACGCATTGCCAAATTAAAACTTACTTTATCATCTTTAAAATGTATGAGAATACAGAGCAGACCTTAGCCAACATTCACCACTATCTTTAATGTAAAAGATTTAGCACATGGTAGTGAAGTCCGCCTGGCCCAGATATACGAGACCCTAGACTGGGCAATCATCGCTCAAGCACGATCCTTTCTAGACCCTTCCTCGATCTCCAGGAGATAATCCCCAATTTAGTACCATGAATCAAAGATTCTAATGTGAGAAAATAGTGGGGCAAAGTTATCAATTTTGATATAACAAAATTTGGAAATGTTTGAAAGGTTTCGTTTTTACAGCCAACAAATTTTAAGATGATAGCTGGACTATCTTGTATGATAGATGAGGATTTATTCGAACACGACGCGTTTCGATGCTACAACAACTTTATCACTCAGATCACATCACATTAACACTTGATAATGCTGTTGTAACAACGAAACGCTTCATGTGCGAATAAATCCCGTGGAAATGTTTCAACGTCTCATTTAACGAATAATGATAGAATGAGTTTTACACAAGTAAGGGGGCATTAATTAATTTCGTGAGGCTTTTAGAGCTGAGGAGGTGTTCAAGCCGATTCTCACCTATTCTCCAGTTGGGGATAACGGGGGTCCTGGAAAGTATCAGGTAATTTTTTCCGAAAGAAACAGTGTAATATGTGATTCTAGTCTATGATTTTAGTAATCTTAAGTAGCAGTCTCAAATAAAAATAATTAAACAAATTGTCTTTTATGAATCCAACGAAATTAAGGATATATTCGCAATGAAAATACGTATTTTGAATAATCTCACATGATATTAGAGGGAGGGGGTCGAGCCAAGTCTCACGATATCTCACTAAGGTGGAAGGGGTCAAAAATCGCTTCACGTAATTATTGCACGGCCCATATTCTGTCACCAACAACAGCCGATCGAACCGAAGGGACGCTTTCTCTTTACGGTGGTGTCTACCAAGTTCTCTTCCCCGACTCAATATCTCCTTGGCGCCTTCCACCGACGGCACCCGGCTTCGATTCCGAGGCAGGGCGATCCGCCCTTCATAAGTATGTCGTCGGGGGAGAGAGAGTGGGTGATCGATAGTACAGCCAGGCGTCCGTCCACACCCGCCGCAAATACGACACCCAAGGACGGGCACCTCTCTCGCCGCCGCATAATTAAGGGCGCGGCGGCGGAAGAGGTGCTCTTCCCGGCAGCGAGCGATACCACAGAGACCAAGGGGCTCTCCACTCAAGAACTCAGACGCATGCCTGGCACATGGAGAGGGCTAGATTACAGACCGGAGGGAAGGAAACGGAGTTAAGGAATTCATCACGAGAGCTCGACTAGTTCTCAACTACAAAAATAAGTTAGTTTCAGCATCGAAAATGTCGCATATAATTCAATAATTAGAGTTATTTCTAACTGAAATACATATGTAATACACTTTTATCGAGGCTAAGTCATCGCCAGCTACCTCAGAAGTCAAATTCATCGCCTTCCAACTAAAGGTTCAAATGCATAGGTGGATTCTCACCACCCACGGCATGGGTTTATGTGATTTTCTACCATAATTAGAATAATAGTCCTATTAAACGTAAATTCACATGTATAAATAACATCCAAAGAAAAAGAAGTATATGAATATCACGAGTGTTCCGACGCATTATCTTCCCATTACCAAATACATTCTACCTCCTCACCACATGCATACAATACATTGCGCCAGATGATGACGTATTGCTCTCCCATACGTGGAGCCATAATTATATAAGTAAACGTAAGAACAAAAATATTTATCAAGCATAGAGGGCGTATATATTACTGCGGGGGAGATAGGATTTCGAGATGACGAAGGGATTAGAATTTATTACGAGCGCAAAACGACATCTTTCCAGAAATGGCAAAAAAGCATTTCACGCTGACAAAACTTTTATCTGGCAAGACAAATTCATCACTCAGTAGCTTAACCCTTTCACTGCTGTGGACGTACCTAGTACGTCCGCACGACAGACTGCGGTGGACGTACTTTTTCTTCCTCCCTGCCATGCGGTCAGCACTTTGGCCGAAGCACTTCGAAGGGACCCACTAATCCAGGACCCTTTCCTCGACGAACTCACCCACGCAAGACCGTCTCATCGGCCCTACCAGCGGGGGCCCTACCTCCGGAAAAGTGACCGCTCTGACTGCAATTTGAAAATCAATCAATCAATCCGATCATCACAATATGATTGTTTTCATCGCACTCCTGCCAATCAAGCAATAAAGTACGTCTTTGAACCGTGTTTCTGCGATGAAAAATAATGATTTTGTTAACTTTGATATAATGGCCATTTTCCGGTGGTCCGCAGCCACGTTTTGTTGCAAAGTTAACAAAATCGTTATTTTTTATCGCAGAGACACGGTTCAAAGACGTACTTGATTGCTTGATTGGCAGGAGTGCGATGAAAACTATCATATTTCGATGATCGGATTGATTGATTGATTTTCAAATTGCAGTCAGAGCGGTCACTTTTCCGGAGGTAGGGCCCCCGCTGGTAGGGCCGATAAGACGGTCCTGCGAGGGTGAGTTCGTCGAGGATAGGGTCGGGGATTAGTGACCCTTCGGAGGGTGTACCACACCCATCCTGGAAGTACCTGCTCCATGGGCCCAGGAGACGCATTTTAACATTTTCGCCGCATGTGAGGAGAAGGTTTCCGGAGATAGAACAGCAGTGAAAGGGTTAAGGCCGTTTTACACGGGGCACGGAATTGCGCAAGTTAGAGCTGCATTGATTTCTAAAGTGGCGTGGAATTGCGCGAATGCATGAACGAAATTAGAACAGGGGCTATTTTTCCGTCTCCTATCCACGCATTCTCGCATGTGTTCTAGCAATTCACCGCTTTACACGACGCAATTTTGATTGCGCCTTCGCACGTACGTCAGATTGCGCAATTCCGTGTACCGTGTAAAACGGCCTTTAAAATTCGCATATTCGAATTCCCAAGTAGTGATCTAAACGGGACCTATTTAAAAATATAAACCCAGCGGGGGGGGGGGGATTCGACGGGTGCGAGACGTAGAAGGGTTTAGATGCTGGAGGAGGTGAAGACGGCAGGAAAGGGGGGCAATACGAGAATTGGAGGAAAGATTGCATGGTCTACAATTGGACGTAAACTATAAGAAATTGCTTCGATGGGAGTCGTAAGCTGTAAGACAAAAATTGAAAATGAATTAAATTATTGTGGAAAAGGGTAACTACCTTTCATTTCAAGATACAGTTGTGTTCCGATATCAATTCTCGGAAACGAGGCCTTTTGGACGAACATAAACTACCGCGTGTTCAAATTCCACCCATGCCCCTTCATCTATAACACCGTACGGTACGCATCCGGCGGTCCTCTTGCATGCTTCATGTTGGTGATTGGCCACCCCCTGCCAACAATCCTAGAGGTAGCTCACAGGGTATTATGTGGATGTAGATCTACATCTATGACGTATCGTGCAAACCAACACCAGGGTTTGTGGGACGGGGTAATACCAGGCCAAGCCTCCCCATCACCCACGAGATACCAGCTCCATATCACCGAATTATCACAATACGCTTCCGAACGTGAACAACATACACTGAACCAAAGAACACTGAAACACTTACATTATTTATTGGCAAGGCGATTTCCAAATGGATATTTTTTGTACCACGCTGCGTCATGCAATCCTTCACTGCATATGATGAACATTTTGCGAGGTTTGGAAGCGTAAGACACCAACTTCATGTTGTAGAATATCAGAAGCACTTGTTTCAGACGGCGGAAAAGCCTCAGCACTCGAGAAAAGCGAAGGTCTCAGCGTCATGAAGCGACTGCTCTCACTGCAGTAGCTTCACGTCCGACCAAAATACCTCTACCCCCCAACTCCCTTTTATCACACTGATGACTAAGTTTTGGACTACCTCTGGTTAAATGGATGTGATGCCGGTGAACGACGCTTTAAACCTCATACTGATTCTATCTTTGACCCTATATCATTCTCAGTCACATTCCCCACGATTTTCGTTCGTAAAAATTAAGCGTCAACGATACTGTAAGACCCGAGATATGCATAAATACTAATGCTGAGCAGTTAAACATATTTCTGATTTTTTTAACAGTACATCCAAACTGAGGGATGAAGTTGCTCTAGAACAGGGGTTCCCAAACTTTTTTGTACCACGCCCCCCCCCCCCCCCCCGCTACACATATCAGCTTTCCATTTTGCAATACCCTATTTCCACTGCTATGGATGGGGACGGTTTTGAGACCCTTGAACTCCTGTGTGTTTTGTAGTTTTAAAAACTGTAACCTTCTTTGACAAAGTTTACAACTTTATTGAAACTTTACAAAAACATTTATGAAAACTTAGAAAGACTTTATTTCAAAGATCTGAGGAAATTATATTTGTAATTTTTTTATTTCATTTGAGTGTCACGCCCCCCCCTGGACTTTCTCCACGACCCCCCAGGGGGGCGCGCCCCCCAGTTTGGGAACCCCTGCTCTAGAAGGTGACCACAGGTGAGCGCCTTCTGCCCACTCTGCCTGCAGATGCTAGGTAAAACGCCAGAGAAACTGAAGATACTAATCGACACGGTGGATAACCCAAAAGAACGAGGTTCGCCTCCAACAACACTCTCTAAAGGCCGTTTTACACGGTACACGGAATTACGCAGGTTAGAGCTGCATTAATTTCTAAAATGGCGTGGAATTGCGCGAATGCATGAACGAAATTAGAACAGGGGCTATTTTTCCGTCTCCTATCCACGCATTCTCGCATGTGTTCTAGCAATTCACCGCTTTACACGACGCAATTTTGATTGCGCCTTCGCACGTACGTCAGACTGCGCAATTCCGTGTACCGTGTAAAACGGCCTTAAGGCAGGGCCAGAAACCTCGAACATGTGAGCAGTAGATGCTTGGTGATGGCAAATTTTTGTCCCAACTTGACTCCATGATGACCTCTGAGTATTTGTGTATCCCGAACTGCCTGTGTCATATGTTAATGTCAACTAATATCGTCCAGTATGAAGCAACATGAGGTTTGGTAAACACCACCGTCGAAATAGTTAGCTCCATTATATTTACAAGCATCTAAATGTATTATATTTACAAGCATCTACGTGGCGATTTCGAGCCTAGTTGAGAAAAGTTAAAGATTGCGGAATAGGAGCCAAGGGATAAAATCCATCGGTACGAAATATTTCCGATATTAAAACAAGAATTCAACAAGATGGCGAATTTTTAGCATGAATAAAAACCGCACAAAAATTCACGGAAACATTCACTGATCGTATTCAGTGATGGGGTTGATGTTGGGACCAAATTCCACAGTAATTAGTATATCATTAATGGGAAATAAGTAGAAAAAATTAACGCAATGCTCATTGACATCTGGATGAGGCCAGCTCGGGATCAACTTGAATTCGTCTTTCTAATATTTGCCCACTTAAGTTTCTCATACTAACGGGAATTTTCAAACGAAATGCAAATTGTTCCGGTAAAATTCAATGGATGCATCGAAATGCGAAAACTCGTTGAAGTTCCAACAGAGAATACATAAAATGCAATGCAATATTGGATATATTCCTCAATTTTCGAAGTATTCTATCGCCCACGCCTCACCCGGCATTCGGTTTGATACGATCTGCGAACGCAGCCGACATTTTTGGTAGGTATTGATATAGACCGCCTACGGAAGAAAAAGGTCAACGAATCGAAGTAACGGCTGATTGAATACTGCACTCAGAATGTTGACCGTTACTTTGGTATTAAAAATCATAAAATAATAGAACAGCAAGTCCATAGGAAGAAATACGACCGTTGCTATCTTTAGCCATTATTTATTAAGCAACCGCGAGGATCGAATTTTGTATGTAAAGACAAGTCGAGAAAACATGCACCAATCACGTTTCAGGCGGACGAGAGGGTGACCTTGAAAATTTCGAAATCGGGTTGGTGTGGTGGCTAGAAAGTCCTTTTTCCACCCTGAGGATCGGAGTTCGATTCCCGGCGGTGGCAGACATTTTTCATAGGCTGCATGATCCCTGCTTGACTGCTTTGCGAGGGGCAATTGATGCACAGCACTCCGTCCGTCGGATCGGACATAAGTTAATTGCTACCCGTCTCTACATCTCATACTAACAGCATATTTGTGGAGGTTTTCAATGGCGCAAGAAAACTCATCATAGACACATCTTTAAAGATCACATTTATATAATGAAGTTTCAGGGTGAGCATTTCATCTGGATTTTGAAATCGCTTTATACAACAGCAGTAAGTCGATTTCTAGATTTATCAGTTCCAAGAGAGCCAAGAACTACGTCAAGTGGGACTTTTCCTGTGGGACCTTTTCAAGTGGGACCTTTCACCTTAATGTCTATAATAAATTGAACTTAAGACATTTCTCTGAGATTACAAAGACGAGGTTAAGCAGTCCATAGAGCAAAAATTGCAATTCATACAAGAAAAATTCCTATTTGATGCAAATAAATAATTGTAAAAGATCCAATAAGTATTTCTGATATTCTTCAACATGAAGTTAATATTTTACAAGTCCAGGCATCGCAAAATGCTCATCGTATGCAGTGATTCGATAGTTCACCATTATATTGCGCTGCGTGGAGCTACAAATCTCCATTTGGAAAATGCCTAGTCAATGGATAATGTAAATGTTACAGTGGTCTTCGACACGGTGTGTGTTATGAAATAAAGTGAGTAATCTATTGAAAGGATTCCGCCGCTGATGCTTATACTGATAATCCATTGAAACACAGGCACTAAGTAACAACCCTCGTAATGGAAACAAAATACACTATTTTTCATCATGTAGCAAAAATATTCTCACCGTATATCCAAGAAGAAAATGAGATTCTCTAGGCGTTTGACTCATTAATCAAATAGAACCGTGATACTTTTTACACTCTATTGCTGACCTTCTCCACGCAATCGTTAGCTTCACCTCATTGGACGGGAGTACTAGCGAAATAAATTTCCTCTATCCCATTTAACGCAGGCCAGACACAAAACGGACTCCTCCCACGATGAATGGGTGATCTCAGGATCCTAACGAAGCCATTAGCGTAATAGCGTTCGCCTTCTCCCTCTCCATGTGTTGGTCCTCCGCACAAGGGATTCCACTCCGCCTTGATGCATCGAACTCGGTAGGTAGCGTGGGAAATGTTTGGCCAGCGTCGCCCTGCCCTCGCCCACCTTTTTACCAAGGGGGAATATATGAAGGAGGTTTCAGTCCGCCACGTTGAAACTTGATTTGTGTTTCCATTTTGGGCACATTTAAATCGGTTTTCAAAAATGTCCGCAGCGCGGCGATGATATGAATGCGATCCATTTACTCCCAATAATTATTATGAAATAATCGCAACCGCGAGGAATAACAGCGAAAAGTCATGAATTCCATTTTTCACTCGGTCATGAACATAAATATCGGTCAACAGCCCAAATTTTAGCTTACTTCTTAGCGAGGTTCGGATCGTTTTGCCCGTCGGCGACGCCAGCGGTGACTTTTGTTACCAATTTGAATGCGCAGTGGGTGGCAACACAACAAGATGGCGACTGGAGAAACCTCTATTGTAACATTTATGGTTTATACTTACCTAACGGGCTAATCTTTCAAAAAAATCTTTATAACAGCACGATTAAAAGTACTCATTTCCGCATTTTAGAAATGGATCCTATTCAAGCAGCTCCGAAATTGCAGTTCATTCATAGAATTCGGGAGATGGAAGGGAGAGATAATTTACGACGACGAAAATAATATCTTCCCGATACATCCATTTTCTCTTATGATTAAAATTTTAAAAAATCTGAAATTGCTGACCACTTTCCATAATAGTTTCGATTCATTAATTCGTTCAATAGGAACCTTTCATTGAGGGTAGAAATCGTTAATATGATTGGAAACAAAAAAACACGCGAGGCCGTGCACTTGCTGAGAACCAGTACCACGCTCGGCAGGAGCTCTTGACGACATGAAATAATACGTAAAGGGGTGAGACCGTCAATTTTTCGTCGCTAATAATCTGAGAAGGGGATGGTTAAAAAATGAAAAAATACGGTTCTCTTTGCGATTCATACTTTATCACATCCGGGAATGTAGAAAGAATTGGGAAACGCGCGCATCATGGCGTTTAGAAACTAATCTCATGCGATACGAGCAAACATATCAAAAAATAAATGTTAGGACACGCAGCAATGCATATTAGCATATGAATATATATTTTAAATAATATTTTTTCCACCAGGTACAGTCGACAGTAGCCCAATTTTTGTTCTTTCGACGTATTTTGCCCTCAGTTTCATAAGCATTTACACTAATAACTCAGAAAGTAGTATTGCCAGGTTTCAACTTTTTTACTTCATGCATGCGTATTAAATATATTTTTGCATGTCAATATTTATAATTTAGTTTTAATTTGCGTGTATTTCTCGCACAAATTATATTTTCATGCAGTCATTTAGAATTATTAGAATTTTTAATTCGATATACACAAAATGTAGAGAAGATATTCGATATTAAAATAGCCGGAAGAGGACATTTCTCATGGAGTAGGATGAATATCGAAACTTTATCATTAAGAGAAATGCAGACTTAGCAATACCTTCAATTCCTGCGATAAAATAAATTTTACTTCATACCTAAAATAAACTAAGCATTGATTTTCATGGAATAATCAATAACTTATCCTCGTGGCCGTCTTCAAGTGTAGAATTTTCATATCATATGTCATTTTCGTAAATTGCTTCTAAGTAAGTAACTAATGCTGGTTTTAGGGAACTGCAGCCTTATGGAGGCTAAACTTCGGCCATAACATCCATCCTTGGCCATCAATTAATATGGCACTCGGTGTAGAGCGCTCACAAAGAACACGTTTTATTAAGGAGCAATCCTCATGCAACGATAGTCTTTTTGAATAGGAAGATGTTTCTGCAATATTCCAGGAAGGAGGCGTGTCCATGCATATTTAACAAAATTTTGCCAGCATGTACCAGTATTTTTTTATAAAAAATAAAGCGATCCACTGTAATCGAAGTTTACAATCTCGAGTGATCAGCAATCAAGGGAAAACCAATAGCGCCGAAACTCGTTCCCCACGGTAAGGAAAAAATTCCAATGAAATTTAACCTTAAGGGCGTAAGGTCACAGGGCTTATCCTAATGCGAACCCTTACATGTTGGGATACAAAATAAAAACAGAACATGGCCACATTCCATCCATCCGTCCTCTTACCCCATCTAAAACATAATGCAATGCCTTTTCGCATCACTTGAGTAATTACGTATGCCCTTACTCTTTCTACGTCCATTCGCAAAACCTCTATTCACACTTTATCCTGCCTACGACCCTGGTTAGACGATACATAAACAGGTACGAGTCCAAATGCTTGAAGGTAAGATCGAACGCGAAAATATATTATATAACAACCCAAATTGTACGAATTTAAGAACAAAAATATAACCCTCTCCAATTTACATGCCTCTATTCATAATCATTTGTACATTTTCCGTTGTGGTTTACTAAAGTCGTTCATGCATTTAGTCATTAACTCGGTAAAGGAGGTAATGTATCGTGTAACCAGGCCTGAACGAACTGCGTTGGCCGCATTCTAGAAGAATTATCGCTTCTTGATATAGATATTTAATCGATAATTTTGAAAGGAAGAAAGACGATTATTTCGCAGTTCATTTTTACTTGATAAAAATATGTATATCTTCAATGCTGGGTACCAAAGTTAACCTGTGCACCTACAAACTTTACTTTTGATGCAGTGTAAATCAATAAGACCCACAATTTAATTTTTCCCAATCTCTTTCCTGAGTGAGCAGTCGGCTATGTAATTACCGTTATCACTTCTTAATTTCTTACTAAGGTTTGGATGCAACGAAAAGGTTAACGGTCCAGTGTTCAGAAATATTTGTTAAGAATAGTTTTAGTTTATAAAGCAGCACCCTGGGTCACGTAGTCACCCTGCACGCGCGCATATGAGAATAAGAATTGGAAAGCGAAATTTTCGGTTAATGCGCATGCAGCCTAGATTTAAAATGCAAAATAGCGCTTACTATACTCCCACTCATCCATCTATTTGCTTGAATTCGGAGATGAATTCATTTCGAGCAAAACTTTGTTGCTACTAGATATAAATATATAAGTCACGATCGAAAAGAAGTGTCCGGGTTTACCTCGAAACTGTACGGTGATTTAATTTTGCTGCTTTCGGTTTTTATCCGTTCGTAGGAATTTTTCCGAGGTCCAATGGTTTAAACGCTGAACTCGGAAGCATTCGGTTTTTGTGCAGCCAACTGGAGCGATCTGGTTTATACTTACTCTGGCAGCATACCTTCACCACAGGCGTCTGGAGCGAATAGAGAAGACTTGGAAGGTGGCGATCGACACATTAAAATCTTATATTTCGATTAATATTACCACAGGTAAGAGCTATATCATTACAAGGACCTCTTCAGGTTTAAAAAAAATCGCGGTCTAGAGAAAGATATGCAACCTTGATGAAGTCAAATCTAAAAATGTGCTTTTTAGTCATGAAAAGAGGATCAAACAATAAATACAAATTAATTTTTTTGATGATTCTGTCCTAGGATGGGGAGCCGGGCCAGTCAGGCCTATCCATGGAACCGCGCCAAGGAACTCGTTGTACGAACTTGGAGAGTCCGCCTCTAACTGCCATTACTGCCCGTACCGCGAGAGAAGAGCGACAAGAGCGCCACTATCAACTTGCGGACAGAAAGAGAAGGCCTAAAGGGGCGAGTAGAGAGAGAGAGGGTGCGGGGAAGAACGGATTCAGGGAGGAGGGGAGGAGCTCCTTTATCCTAATCCAATTACGATTTTTGAACGCGCCCTGAAACCTGGCAGGAACTGAGCCAACCGGCTTGGCGTGTGAGGAAGTGCATTGGTCAGTCACTAAAAAAAAATTACCTTTCCACTTCGTCGTACTAGAAAGGGTAGAGTTGTCCAGTTGATTGAAAGGTTAAGGGAAGGAGTACTTTGCTCTCATCCCATAGAACCAAATTTATCGAGCCTCCAATTTTAAGTATAACCAGGACTCACTTATCATCCGTTACATCACTATGATCGCCAGAAAACGAGGAATTTCACGGTGACTTATCTAGGGTAAATTGGATATCCAAGGGGGGAGCGCCACTTTGGATTCGCCACTTGATGCCGTTGAATTATGCGCAGCGTACGCTATTTGTGAGGTTTCACCACCAAGGATGGCTATATGAACCGAGAGTGGATACATTCGATAATGTTTAGACTTCCCTATTAAACTTTCCGGAAGACCTAAAGCCTTTAGTGAAAGGCCTCCCTATCGCAACCACTTCCGCAAGTAATCGTCAGCCTCAAGCAATATACGCATCCACAATATTCAGGGTACCACACGTAGAGAGAAGACTGTGCCATTAATAAGCTAGACGCCATTTATCAAACTATCATAAAACTGGCTCTTGGCGCAGAAGAGCTTGCAGTGATAGCAAGAGAAAGATTCAATTTTCCACGGTAAATATTATTCATCCTCAGCCTCGAGACAAGAATTATCAACGTCAATAGATCTCAAATCCTAAGATGGCATTAAAAGTAATTATACAGAAAATAATTGCGCATATCTTTTGCTTTTTTCCACTTCCAGCAACATAATAACACAGTAGCGGATATAGAAAAAGCTCGAGAAGGGGGGGCGCAAAAGATATCTTGAATTACCTTTACTTTTATCCTAATAAAAAATACTCAAGTCACATGCAGAGTTAAAAAATTTTTAGGTAAATTTATTACACACGTATACAAGACAATGCCATCTTATGATATAAAAAAGTTAGAGTTGTGGTTCTGCAATGTTTAGCAATACTACGGGCCCGCAAGGGGGGGGGGGGCGCCCCCATCTTTATCCGCCACTGCAATAACACCAATTTCAAGCCCTAAGAGTAATTCTTTCGCGACTCAAGTTATACGATCTACTGAATGAAATTAATGCATTCGAGATTGAATAGAAGGGAGTGTTGGTTGTTTACAACACGTTGCAAGTGTTACTTATGAAGCGGAACCCAAAAAGATGCATTGCTTATTTTGAGTCAGTCGCCAGTCGGAACTCGGTTTTCTCGCCGTCAATGCCAATAAAATATAATGACGTTTTCCTCTCCGTACCATTAGGCCGGAAAAAACGTAAAATTTCCTTAATTTCCCACTTAAAGGGATTTACGGCCTTCGTTTTAACTTCCTAGCTTGAGCGTAGTTCGTTCACGAACATTGAAGGCTAACTCCTTCTTTCTGGCAACCGTAGTCGGTAACATAAAAAATGGGGAACGCAAATTGTTTCAGCTCGAATTTGTGGCGTATAAAAAACATATGCAAGGCGGTAAGTGCTAAAAAAAAGCGCATGCGTCGTTATTAAATCGTCTATATTGGCTGACTCACCACGACTGACGACACGAGAACCGCAGTTATTAGGTCACATTTTAATTTGTGGAGCGAGGATGCAAACGCACATGTCCGCCAGTGACGGGGGAGAGCAAAACAGCGACAGAATCCCAAGGGATTTGGGCCCAAAGTAACAAGGGAAAAATATATTAGTTGCATCAGTATTTTACTTGTTGATAGGGGATAGGAAGAAGATGTCAGCTTTCGCAGCATCATTCAAGCCAGGTCAAATCCAGAAATATAGTTGGATGATAATTCCTTTTCGTCAGCTGATTCACTGAATGTACTCAACAATGGCGTGTAAGACTTCAGAATATTTTATCCATAACAACGAAGAATATTTTATCCATGGCAACGAATTTTTGGAGAAAACCGATAATGATCTGTGTAAGATTAATGCATGCTGTAAAATAATTGCAAAATTATTCTATAAAAAACATCTGATATGAATTACCATAATTCGATGTCGATCATTCATCGTATCTATTCATCGAATCTTGACGACCGAAATCGTTCAAGCCCGAAATGACATTCGATTCTTCAATACTGTAAATTATCAAAAATCGACTTTAATAAATACATTTCTAAGTTCTACTCGTTTCGCTTCACTTTGGGACAGTTCATATGCGTAACTAAAAATGTTTTATTGTTTTCCTGTCTAATTTTTCCAGGGTAGCTTTGGCTTCCCCTAAATACGTGATTGCTTGATTTCAGAGGACATTAATTATCATGAGAAAAATAAAAGATTTCGGCCAATGTCACCACTCCGTAGCACATCGAAATTGCGCTACGTCTCTCATCACTGAATGGTAGGCAGTAGATTACACAATGCACAGTGTCGAAACTCTTAGAATAATAAATTACATTCGGATAACTACTCTTTATTTCAGAACGAAGTAGTCCTATTTCCTGGATGTAAAAGCTCTTATAATGTAAATTAAACTTAATTAACTCCATTGATTCCAGGTCACGTATTCCTAGCCATTCCAAGTCACGTATCATTTTATAAATTGACCGATACATTCGGATCGATTGACAAAAAAATCCAGAAATGAGACTGAATAAACAATATAACCAATCCCATGTCATTATGAGATGAAATTAATAATGTTATATGCGCGAGGGTTCTCAACAAAAATTTCCGTCCTAAACGCCACAACTGCTTGCGAGTATAACCTCCTGAATATAGAAACTTGGGAACATGACAAAATTGGTGCAGCGTGGCTATGGAGGGTCAAGTACTTCATATCTCCGGGGAACAGAAGACTGGAATGGGGTAAAATTGATGCGATACTGGACTGGATAGCGGCCAATGGATGGGACTCTCATAGGGTACGAGGAAGGATGAAATAACAGACTTGCAGGTGACTGCAAGGGCATATACCGGTTTACTGCAGAACCATTCACGAAGCGTTGAGTTATTCATTGCAGAATTCTTTCGGAAAGGACTGCAGCAAATTTAAGCGTCACTCTCGATGAAATTTATCACTGAGATATATTGGATAAAAGCGCGACTTTTTTTATGATTAAAATGTCAGTCAACGAAAACTTGCGGGAAAATCTTATACGTTTTCCAACCCATGAGGGATAGAGAGCATGGTGACATTTTATTAAAATGCAAGCCTACAATTGAAATTCATCACCTTCCGATGATCTAGGGGGAAAAAATGTCCCCACCACATATAGTTCTGAATGCTAAAAACGAACTAACTCAATGAAAATAAACTCCTCTAAGTTGAAGTTTTTCCTACCGATTTATGAATATTAAAAATACAGGACTTTAGGGTGCACTTTGAAGATATATTAGCTTGGCCGGATATATTTTATGACTTTCAACTTCTCCCCACCCCTTTTAGACACGACTTATCACCTGGCACGGATAAAATATCGCATGATAAATTACCTTTTCCGACAGATTTATTACAAGCATAAAGTTGGTTTTTGACTGCATTGAGACATCTTCTTCATAACTAAAATAATGAAATTCAACAAACAAACTCGGATAAATATTCCTGACTTTCCTGCGGGCTTACAAACATTGAGCATTAAAAAACAAAACAAATAGTCAGGGAAGGAGATTGACCATTGGTATGGATAAATAACGAAACGTATATGTATCATAAACGAAGAAGTACATTTATTCGTACGACTTAATTGGTAAAAGGGATGGAAAAACAAATAAAAACTGGGAATACGAATGAAGAATGAAGGCATTAAAATATAAAGAAAATGGTTTCGACGATGACTTCGGAACTGCAAGGGACAACACTATGCATGCATTGGTAATCTCAGACAATGTAAAACTCCTATCTACTCGTATAGAAACTAGGTCCCTGTGACGTCACGTGGAGTGGCATCGCATGGGCGCCAATCTGGACTTTTTCAAATGAGATTAAAATTGACCATTGCCATTCGTCTAAACTGGGATTTCTAAAACCAAATAATTTGTATATTATGAGCACACTAATGGTGGGTAAGGAATCGCAATCAATGCATTTCGTTTTCCTTGATAAAGGAAACTACCCTATTGAACAATCTGACGTGTGTACGAAGGCGCAGACAACATTGCGTCCTGTAAAGCGGTGAATTGCCAGAACGCATGCGAGAATGCAAGGACGTGAGCTGGGAAAATAGCCCGTTCTAATTTCGTTCGTGCATTGCCGCAATTGCGCGCCCTGATGAGATATAACGCAGTTTTAACCTGAGCAATTGCGTGCCCCGTGTAAAAGGACCTTAATTTCGTTCGAGCATTCGCGCAATTTGACGCCATAACGAGAAATTAACGCAGTTCTAACCTGCGCAATTTCGTGCCCCGTATAAAACAGTCCTTAGGCAGAATTCATGACGAGGGAATTTCGTCGCATCGTCCGCTCTTTTCACCGTACTAGGAGGACATGAAAACCTGTAGGTAGACGCAAGCGCAAGATATGGTAACATTTCCTATTAAATTTCTTATCAGCTTTCCACTTCCCACGAAGATTGGGACTTCTTGATTTTCGCAAAAGCCAATATCCGCCACCTCAATATTGCTTGCTCTTACGGTTGGGTTCTGATCTAAGGGCACCGGGTTCTAATCTCGGGAGAAGCCTCCGGTCAACTACAAATAAAATTCACTCACGCACACATTCTACACAATAAAAAAGTGCGAGGTGGCCCAAGGGATAGATTTGGCCGCTTATGCCTTGAGTGCGTGATACATAGAAGCGTATGGCTAAGTATGGGGCGAGTTTTCTCTAAAACACTTTTCGATTCGTATCATTGAGTGATAAGAGTGATTATTGCTTGCAGTTTTGGAATGTGTTCGTAGAGTCCGAAAACCACCCAAAATAGTTGAAAAATCATAAAAGACGCCACTATTATTGAACAACATGCGAATAACTTAAAAAAATATGAAGCAAGAACATTTTTCATCGCCATAGAAATAAAATATACAGAGATTTAAAAAAATTCACGCCTTTTCAATAAAACGATAAAACAATGCACTACACATGTGCACTCAAAAGTAAAAAAAATAGCTTTTCATTAATCGGAGCGTAGGCAATGGCTTAATTAAGTGTGGGTACTAATTTCGTTTAATAGAAATGAGTGTAGAAGAGCTTGATCGGTGAGTAAGGTTTGGCACCCAAAATTAATATCTAAACCTAATTTGCACTTACGCCTTTTATTCCGAGAGATGAAAATATATTTTTTTTTTTTTACTTTTTAGTGCATTTTATATTGCTTTCGGAAAAGCGTGTTTGTTATTTGATTTTTATTTCCTAATTCTCAGCGGTGAACCAAGCAATCGATTTGCCAAATTATAGCCAAAACAATAATAACTAACGACATCTATTGAGACATCAGAAACAATTTTTCCAGTTTGAAATTTAGTTAATTAATTAGAGCGCAATGGATCTAATTTTCAAATATCAGAATATTGAATCATTATATTGTAATTGTATTGTCATCAATATTGAATTGTATTGTCATCAGAAGCAAGCAAGTGTCCAAAACTTCAAGCCGACCCGACGATGAGAAGCTATTTAATAATGAATTACAAAGTCCCATCATGAAGCAAACCAACAGACGAAGCAATTGAAGAAAAAGCGCGTAAAAATCAATGGACCCCACCTATGATGCATAAAGAGTGTTACTCTCACCGCTTCCTCAAATACGAGAGGGCGTGGAAGCGTAGATGAACTCTGAGTGAATCGTTCGACCTCGCCCGAGTGCTAGAGAAGCTGCCTCGTATGAATACGGAGGAGAGGTAAATAAAAATACCTTTATAGATCACTGACGAGTTACAACGAAAATAAACGCCTTTTACAGACAGTTAATCAGCCATATAAGCCCACCCTCAATATAAACACGGGCAGAAAAAATCATTTAAATAAAAAAATTGAAGACACTGAATACATTAACCCACTATAACCCAATGTTGCTTCAAAGCAACATCGAAAACGTTTAAATTTTCAGCTCTATTTAGGAAATATCTAAGCTACGTATTATTTTATGGTGTAAATTTTGATGAAGAAATATTCATCTGCCTCGATAATTGTGATTGAGCGCAACATTTTCATCTTTTCAGAATGAAAAATCTTGAAATTTGATTACTCCCTTAAGCAGCTCGGGGTGATAAAGGGTTAGCTATCCTTGGCTGCCTCTAGCTCTCAAGAGGAATATCATTGTCTTTAAAAGAATCATCAGTGCCCTTGAAAGAGTCATCAGTTCATCCTCGTTATCGTACTTACCGGAACCTTGACACTGTCGAGGGGAAGGAGAACGGATCATCTGCACGACATTCGACCAACGAGCAATCACAAGAGCTTAGGAAAAAATACGTTCAAAAAAGTGGTGCAATCCCCATCGACTCTTAAGCTCGAGGTCTACATTTCAATATACGTCCTCCAAATTTCTCCCCCGAATGAGCATTCCGTATTTGGAGCACAAAGAATACCCATTCATTCCCCACGTGGAACAATTTTTGTGGGCTGAAGTATGGCGCGCTATGGTTCGTAGGAGGCTTTGGTTTCCCAAGATCATGCCATAACTGACAGTTGCGGATGATTAATTCGAGCTTTTTTCCGTTTTTTATGATGCTCAATTTTCAGTCGTAGATATCAATAGATATAAATCAGTACGTATGTATTCACGCTCAGGACTCCACAATTCCACACGTCAAATAAATCCCATTAAACATTCCTATAGCAAGTAACAAAAGCAAGCTTTCGTCAAAACTATAGAAAAAAACAATTAAATTTATATTTTGAAATTTTTAATCGGATTCTTTTCAATAACTGAAATAAATAATCACTTCAAGCCGAAATTGAAGAGATATTTCAACATATTGACCTTGTCACGTCAATTTCATTAACAGTGAGAATGCCAGTTTATAAGTTTTGAGTCCTAACAAACAAATTACAGTAAGTTCATCACCTCATGAACTCTAAGTCGCAATGTTTGTTCCCTTTCCATACTTGGCAATTTTCCATCATTCTGGAACGCGTTCATCTCATTGTCTCCAAAAATTTTCTTCAAGTGACGATCACGGTTTTTCATTATGTTTGCTGCGGATAAAGTAAGTCCTTATGATGATAAATAAAGGTCTCGCTACTATTCAGAGAGTAGTAAGAAAATCATAAAATCGGCTGATGTGATGAATTTAAGTTTCGCGTTTCTACCAAATGATTTTATTAGCAGGACACATCCATCGGTGAAACGCCGCGTCGCTGTCAGGAAAGGAATTTTCAGGACACGTTGCCTGAATGTTACAAAGAGGAGACGGAGTGAGAGAGGATTGGTGGAGACAAAGTTTAGTGTTGAGTCTGGATGTCATCAAGTTCTCGAAGGAAAGAGGCAATGTAAGTATGATGATTCATTTAGGGGGCACTCTTCTCGAGGCGAAGAAATTTGGAAAGGAATGGTTTTAATGTAAGGGGGGTTACGGGTTTTTTTAAGGGTTTAACGGTGCATATTATGGTTATCCGTTTTGAAAATTTATTCTGACAGATAGTATTAATATCCATTAAAAGTTACATTTAGTTTTCGATGATTCAGAAGTGATTTATTTCCAAATAGAAAAATATCTTCTGTCAGAATTTTTTCCACTAAGCCACGAATTTTCCGATGAAAGAAAAATTACGATTGCATATTTCGATCAGAATAACAATACTACACATTAATTTGGCTGAAAATTTTCGATTTTTCCTCCTCGATTACTCTCTCGAGGTATATCGACTCAACACAGTTTTTTATTCTAAACTTCGAAAAGGTTAAAAAACGCGTTAAATCCACAACTATACAAAAGAAACGTAACATAACCAGGCGAAAATATTAAAAATAAAATCTAAGAAATATGAAGAATGTAAAACGTTCTCTAAAAGAGGCATCGTGTGTAAGGAACTTAAAAGATAACGCGTATCATGAATAAATAAAAATATCGTGTTGAAAGTATTCAAGAATTGGAATTGACAAAAAAAATGAAAATAACACGACCTTCTTACGGGTAACCTAGTGTACGTATATTAATGTTGAATTCCGGCAATGGGATGGAGAATAATTATTTTAATCAAAAATTATATTCATCAATTAAGCGACCTAATTCACCAATGTGAATCATCTTATCCATGATAAATAGGCATACAAATAGCGCAGTGAGGTTTTAATAGAAACTTTCATCATGAATCACGTCTTTTTTCCAATTATATGGTATTATTATCCATTTTATGCTCATTATATTGTATGATAATACTATGACCGAAAATAGCTAATAGTAATTTTTTGTCGAAATTTCAAAAAATTACAGCCAAAGTTCCATCAAAATATATTGAAATGGGTAAAAAAATCAAATGTGTAATACTAACAAGAGTTCGCAAGTTTTCCCAGGTTTAAAAATTCGCTCAAAGAAAAGAGAGGCGAAACGAGGTACCTCAGTGCATATCAACAAACCATAATCATATTACATATTAAGAGGGAAAGAAAGATGTTAGAGCTGTGGAGCCGACTTATAAAAAATATTGGGGGGCCCATATCGGGGGTCTTACCCCGGGAAGAGGTTAAATTCAAAGTGTGTCGCAGCACCGTAACACTATCATAATTCACACCACTTGTTTTCAGTTAACCTGCTTACTACCTTAAAATTTTTTGTTTTAACACATATTTGAATGTATTTTAAAAGGTATCTATCGTCAAACATGGGAAAATACCAATATATTTTGTGATTTCACAAATCATAATATAACTTAATTATTTTCTTCAATTATTGAGGGGGCTCCGCCCCCCCTCCCCCCCCCCCCCCCCCCAGCGAATCTTTGAGGGGGCTCGGGCCCCCTTAGGCCCTATGGAGTCGGCGCCACTGTGTTAGAGTGAACTTAAATACTCTAGCCAAAGAACGTAAGTACACGGACCACTTTTAAAAATGGACTTCAGAATCCCCGAGTAGAGCGAAGATTACTTACGCTGTGTACTGTGCAATGTGGTTTGTTTTTTTTACCTTGGTATAACTCATATTCCTCCAAAAAGAAATATGAACTAGGTATCAGTTTTCAGTTTTCATTTCAACATGCCCAGACGGCACAGAACCCTCCGTATCTAATTCGTATGTACATAGTACCCATTGACTAAGGGGATACTGTGCCGCTCCGTCGCTTTTCGTCAATGGATACATACCATTCGCGGCCTGTCGACGAAGCGCGTACGCAGCATGTGAATGTCCGCTACTAAGCACGTACGATTGGATACATAGCGCGCAGGAACACGGCACTCAGGCTAATCTCAATCGATTAGGTCGAAATTAGTTATATCGTAACTCGCACGATCGAAAAATGTATCGAACGCAACACAATCGATAACTACCGACCGTAGCGAGAACCTTGATACGAATGAATTGTAAGTTCTCAATAGGTAAATAACACCATATCATGAATTCTAATTACCATGAAAGACTCACGACCGACAAAGTTTTTGTCGGTTGTGAGTTTTTCATGGTAATTAGAATTCATGATATAGTATTATTTACCCATTGAGAACTTACAAAACTTACTCGGCCACTTAAATAACTCTGCGAAAAATGAGATTCTCACGGCTAATTCACGCACCACCAGCATCCAGCATTGTTAAGTGGCTCGTACTTACTTGGAAACCTTGAGATGTTAATGAGAGTAAATTCTTATTAATTTTGACACTAAATAAGACATCACATAGCCCACGAGCATTAAAAAGCTTACCCTAAAGCCTGACGAAATAAGATTTTTAAATAAAAATTGCCGATGAAACAGGATTGCTGACACATCTGCTATTAGTATGATCGAATTCATCAAAATGCAAGCAAAAATTAACGTATAGTTCAGTCTCAGCTACTAAAACTTACCCATATCAGGCGCTAAAGTATTTGAAAAATTATTTGGTATGAGTAAAAGTCCCTAGGTAACTCCAGTAAATGTATCAACCTATTAAAAATATGAAAGTCCTGCCAAATCACCAGCATAAACACTTGTAAAATAAAACATGTTATCTCTTAGATCACACCTCCGATTTTATACTTACTTTGCATGAAGTCACCACCGCAAGAAATTTTAAAGAGGCAGGAAAGAAAAAACCCACAGAAATACAATACATATATTATGTATTTTCTATTGTCAACCACAATAATATTTCCAATTTTCTCTTCTATCCCACATCTAATTTAGCGAAACAATTACTCTTATTCTCTTTCGAATAGAAAATTATTTAAAAGAGGACTGGTCGATACATACAAACTATCGTCAATACTTTCTCCGATGAACGTCCACTATCACTGCACCAACTTGCACAAATCAAATCCACATCCACAAATATGTCACTTCTGCCACAATGTCTGTCTTCTTGGCGACAGGTAACAGTGAAGCAATGGTACCTTCCTCCAATCTGGGCACCTTCCATTCAGCAAGAATTTTCTCCTCGTCTTCTCGTCCAAGGCCACAGATTACTTTCTGATATCACAATGGTGCAATGTGAAGCTCACACACCTAAAATTAATAAATAATAAAATACCATGTAACTTATTAGGTCAAATCATTTCCAATTTTTGGTATTTCTGCATGAGAAATCAAATTACTAGGCTCGTAAATATAGTAAATATTTGTATGCCTGATATTTTTATTGTTTTAAACTATAGCATAAGATAATTTGAAATGATGAAAGCCGACGTGTAATACACCATAGGGCAAGCTAAGAAGCAATATTCGATCCTATAAACTTGGCAGCTTATTCCTAGTTTCTCCTTTAACCACACGTTTACCGAATGAATTAATACAAAAAAGACAACTAAAATGCAAGAATTTTCAAAAGAATTGCTGCTACAATATTTTGAATCACCATTTTTAGTACTGAATAGCCACTTCTGACTTAAAATTACATCCAAATAATTACAGCGAGAAAGAGTACATACCTCACAGTTTTTCGTAGGGGTGAAATGTTTTCTTCTTATCGCCCAAATGCACTTCTTCTTCAACTCAGGATCTTTTGGAGAGCTATAAACTTGAACCATATGTCCCGGAGTTTCCATTACATCCCGACAATACACACACGAAAGGCATTTCTAACAAAAATATCTCACAAACACGTTTCTGAAGCCCAGTGAATGAAATTAAAGAATAAGGGAAACTTCCACATTACCAGACACTCTATTCTTCACTAACTTAACCACAAAAATCCCTGAAATGTAGTGAGACGTGACGTAAACGACGCGATCTCCAACGGCTTGTGAAGGCATGTGATCTTTCTAGGAGGATAGGGCACGATGGCACCAGATGGCACCACCCGCGAAAGAAAATAGTCCCAGACCGAATACAGTTTTATCGATGAGATACAATTTTATCGATGCATATGAATTTGCCAGTCCTCTTGCATCTTTTTTCGTCATTAAAGGAAATAAAGAAACAAAACCTTCTAAGTAACTTCCTAAGCGCGATTTTTGTATCTTGATTGTCCACCCTCGTATTTAGGTACGAAAACTTCCTGTGCCGTCTGGGTGAATTTGTACAGCCAATGTACGCCTGGGACTTCCAGTTATGCCACAGGCGTGTGATGTCATAGAAGCTGCTCTGATTTTTCACAGGTTTGGTTCCTGTAAACTTTACTGGGGGCACATTCTTTTCATCATTGCAAAATACAGTGAGTCCTCGTTTAACTTTGTTGATTCGTTCCTGAAAAAGTCGACGTTAAGCGAAACAAAGTTAAACGATGCAGTGTTTCCCATAAAAACAATGTAAAAAATTTAAATTGGTTCCCAGCCACGTTCCTAACAATCCATTTCTTCGTGAAGAATCCAGAATTTCCCGGGCGAGAATCCAAGGAGGCCAATTATCGGAGCCGTAACTTTAAGCAGACTTTGTGACCAATCGGGAGACACCTGAATCAGGCCAAAACGAAAAAAATCTGAATCTGACACTCTGAAGCACGAGGATGAAGGGCGAGTCAATTTTCGTGATGATATGAATTCTTTAACCCGGTGGAAATCGCGAGAAACATTCATTACCGATTATTCACTTCAGCATGATAACGATTCATTCGAAACGAAACGAATTTTCATAACGAAAAGGTTGGGAAGAAGGCATTATTAAATGAAATATAAAAACTAAAAAGGAAGTATTTTAATGGCGAAACATCGATATTTTCAGTAACAGAAGAAAATTTAATTGTAAAGACTCGACCTGCAAACCTAAAACTCGACCGATCTCTCCAGCAGTTGCACCTTCTTCAATTCTTTTAATAATACCAAGTTTTTGTTCTAATATCGCCGTTTTTTCTTCACGCCTGAAGAACCGCCAGGATAGCCACTCTTCTTCGTGGTCATTTTTTTCGGTTGGCATCAGAAAAATAAACGGATAATGGGTAAATGAGGCGATAATTATTCGCTCAGACGCATATTTAACATACGCTACCCACACCAACCTTTTCTGTCGAGCGAAAATTACCAATCGCATTAATATAGTAATATTTACTATACATCAGATGCGCTTGCGTCCTATTCGCCATTCATTTTTTTTTCGCCGCGCATAATTTGAACAACGTTATCGCGAAGCAATAACGACGTTAAATGATCAAGGGTTTCAATTTTTGGACAACGTTATCGTGAAACAACGTTAAACGGGACGACGTTAAACGAGGACACACTGTATACCAAAAGTGGAGCATTTGGACAGATCTATCTCATGCTATCCGTTATGATACTCAGATAGCTTTCTCCACTCATGGGCGTACCCAGCGGGGGGCAGGAGGGGGCAGCTACTCCCCCTAGAAGCAAAAATCGCAAAAGTCTTCAAGGAAAATCAGGACTGGTTTGAAACGAAAGTTTTCAACAAATTTTATTTAAACTCGTGAAAAATGGTATTAGTAAAAGACATAACTAAAATATTTGTTAAGCAAATACTTAAAAAAACTAATAAAGAGCTGTTATAATTTTCTTTGAGTATTGGTTTAATTCACCTTTTCCATGCTTAAATGTTACAGCAGCCCCCCCCCCCCCAGTTTTATTCCTCGGTAAGACCTTGTCTCCACTGATAAGCGGTGTTTCCTACATTAGAAACTTGACAACGTCGCCTTCGAAGCCTTCAGAGGGACTTTCATGGAGCAGGACTGAGAGCTGATCTGGATATTATGCTCGCCCATTTTGATGACACCATCTTGGACACAAACGCACATGGGTTGCCGAATTTTCAGGATAAGAGGAAAAACGATAGGCACGCCAACAAAATGACCGCGACTACTACACACTGAGGAAACAAAAATGGAACAAAATGGAATATGTATATATCAAGTGTTCAGGTTTCACTTGGTGGAACCACACATCTATAATGCGAAATAACTCACTTTGTATTGTTGCAGATTAAAAAGTGCATTAAAAAGTGAGGATAAAATAAAATGTTAACTTCCACACACTTTTTTATTAACAAACTACCGACCCGGTTTCGAGCGAAACCGGGAGCGAGACACTACGTGTCGAAACCGGGTCGGTAGTTTGTTAATAAAAAAGTGTGAGGAAGTTAACCATTTTATTTTATCCTCATGAATATATAACATTTCCACTATATATCGCCGGACACTGTGAATTAAAAAGTGAGTTATTCCGCTCTATAAAAAGGGATTATTATGGACAATAAGACTGGAGCGTGGACAATAAGACCGTGCGGCTTCTGAGAGAGATATTTCCAGCAGAAATCGATAAGTAATGGTCATTCAGTCCATTCGGTTGTATCCTGAAGACATGCATTCCCCGTGTCAAAAAAAGCCCACATAGTATAATATGCCGGCTAGTGAGCAGGAGATGAGCCCTCCAGCCCCTCCACGCTCTGGTCTTCACAGGTCTTTCTTCGACTCCTCTTCCTCCTCCTCCTCCAGGAACGGGGAGAGCGTGGAGTCCGAGGACGCCCCTCCTTCGCCCCCCTCCCCCTCCTCCACATCCTCCTCCGACTCGCTCCCGCTGCCGCCACTGCTGCTGGTGGCGAGCGGCGACGGCGGCAGCGGCGGCGGTGCGGCGGCAGACTGCGGATGGCCCTTGGACATCCTCCTCTTGCCTGGAGCGGGGCCGTCATCCTGCTGGCCGCGCAGGCGTCCCGGCAGCCAGAAGCAGGCGCAGAGGAGACGCAGGAGGAGGCGGCCGAGGAAGGCGAGGGCCACACAGGCCCCAGCCGCGAGGGCCATCCTCCACAGGTCCACGGACACCGAGGCCGCCACCTGCCGCGCCATCTCCGCGGACTCGCAGTGTGAATCCAGGGCGCCAAAGAGCGTCTCCACACGTTTCCTCTCTTTCTCTGTCTCACCCCGCTGAAACAGGGAGACATGCGCCATGACACGACTACAATAGATAGGTCTCTCGGATGTTCCAAAACCTACCAATTTCCTGCGTAAACTTCTTCGAGAAGTCACCTGGTGCTCACACCAAGGCAGGCGAACATAGTTTGAATCACCATGAATGTTTCCCTGAATTACCTGAAATTACTATAAAAAATGACCTGAATCAAGTCCCAAACTTGTACACTGATTTACAATAAATGCGTCTAACTTTCTGACTGTACGCTATCTAAGCTGGCGAACGAGTGAGCCTGCAGCCGTATTTCTTTGCTCCCTTAGGTATTACGCTACCCTAATTAGGACTGAATCAGCAGCTTAACAGCACGTACTTCCCTTATACAATAGCAACATGGTATACACTACGTTTACGTCAGTGATAGAGGATTGATCAGTAATGTATGTCTGCTGACCAAGCCACTAGTTGCTTTAAAACCCTGGATGACGAACCTGCCGTTCTTAATAGAACAATCAGATAGGAACTCTAAAGCGTTCTATCACAAAAAACACAGCAAATCAAGCTCAATTTCCAATACCCAGTCATACGCTAAAAACGTGGATGTTATAACAATAGTCATATATACTTCATTCATGGGAGGGTGCCAATGAGGACAGTTTTCCCACAGTCCCCATCTTTAGTGGCCAGAAAGGAGCCAATAAAGGAGTTTCCATTGTCCATAATCTTATAGTTAAATCAATCAAGAGCTTTGATCGAATATCGACAATGCGATTGCGCAATCTTACCTATTATGAGATTAATTATTTCAGACAGTTTAAATCGCGCACTTTCGCAAATCTTTATTATTTAATGTCCTTAAAATCCAGAGTATTTAATAAAATGTCGAAAAGACTAGATACCCAAGAGGGACCGTTTTCATGGCAACTGCAAAGTGCATCCAAAAATGTTTGCGTTGCCATAACTCAGTAACTAAGGAGTTGCGAGCCCATATTTTTGGACAAAAAATGCTCAATATTGTCTCGCCTACCACCTCCTGAATTATTGCAGATTTCTCCTGAAACTACTTGTATAACAGAATTACCAAATTGTGTCCGTCGATAATCAATTAATTATTAAATTCTGTTTCTGACCGAGCTCCTCTATAGAATTAAACGGCTCACTACACATCTGGCATTGTCATATTATCCATATTGATCGTAATTTTTCCCAACTTTCACTTATAGTTTTAATTATCAGAATGTGTTAAATTTATCCTAGGTTTCACCTCATATTCCTCATCCATTACTATGAAAACAATAATTTTGTATGTCGCATATTTGATGCGTCATGGGATGCATGTTTCTGTATCGATGTTTCTGATGGAGAGTTCTGCATTTTCATGTCTGAAAAGATGTTGATTTTTCACCATAAATTCATGAATATTAGACTGCTCGGGCTTCTACCGCGATAAAATCGTTTTCATTTGAACATTCACTACATTTTATTACATTCCCAGAGATAAATTTTGTAATGCAAATCGATTATAAAATTTCCTCATCCTCATTAACGTTGGATTAAAAAAAGAGCAAAAATATAGCAAACATTTGACTAGACTTTATTAATGATCATTTTGCCTTCACCTTGAGTGTAAAACCCAAATAAAGTATTGTATATTGCTGGAAATGTATCATCGGTGGATTTTTACATCAAGTTAATCAGAATTGAGGGCATAACCATAGACACCACCCTATGCGATCTCAGTGTTTTGCTCCAGCAATTTATGTTAACCTGGTACCTCGTGAGAAATATTTTTGCTCCTAACGCTTGAGAGGTGCTGAATATATTATTGCACATAAATTAGGGAGTATTAGAATCGTATGATTTAGAATTTTATTTCTCGGTGCATACCCAAAACCATCCGCTCTTGAAAAGGAAGTCACACCTTAGGTATAGGTTTTTGCGATTGAATTAGTTTGCATTTTCTTAGATATCGATATCGAAACTGGCACCAACAGATGCCGTTAAATATGTCTATTTCTGATCTTAATTTTACGTCTTATACAAGTCATGTTTGGTGGGCGCCCAATTAGCAGATTCTAGATATTCCGCTCAGGATTAAGGCAATTTATTTTGCTGCTGACCGACACAAATGCTGAAACCAATTTGGAATCTGTAGTAATTTAGCCCGTAACTTTAGCTAAGATATTGAAATTCAGTAATATGTATTACTAATGACTAGGATGAAAAATGGGATATTATTTTCGCCATGAGCATTCGTCATTACGCTTAAGAAATTTTATTGGGTAATTATTTACTGAGGCTTTTACTTTGGAAAAGATTTTTTTTTAAATATGAAGTGGATGCAGGAAAAAATAAACGAAGAAGTTAAATATTTTTCAACCTGTCATTGTTGCAGGCATTTATGAATCTACATTGTAGTGTTAAGGAGACGAAATGACTGATAATATTAATAGTAGAGACGAATGGTTTATGCCGTCGATGTTGGTAACGACACCAAATTTTAGTATCGCTAGAATATTACCTTTCAATTGACTTGAGACGCAGTGATTAATTGATTACACCCAGTGCGCGATCTTGAGGAATGTTTTTTTATTAAGTCTACCTCCTTTACCTACGTAATACGGAGGCAGAAAAGTTCTATGTTAACATCAGTAAACCATGTTTTGATTCTAAAAGTACTGATTAATGCTTTCTTAAAAAAAAGCGTAAATATTTAAAAATAAATCCCTTGCTAATAATGGACTGAATCTTTAAAAATTTTAGGTTTGCAATGCTTGGAAACGCAAAATCAGTAAATAGTCTCCAAATTTGATAGAAAAATCATTTTTGGTGATGGTACATTTCTGCAAGAGCAAAAATTTAAACATTTTTTCCAATTTTGGCCGAATGTGGATCAGTAACGCATAGAGAAATAACTCAAGGTGGGGCGCAAAAGATGTTTTGAGCTACCTATAGATACTTTTTTCGCAATGAAAAATAATCAAGTTACATGATAGTTTTATTAAAACTGATTATACGCATATACAAGACAACGCTATCTTTTAGTATAAAAAAGTTACAATCGTGGTTCTGGTCGGCAAAGCAGGCAGCCCCGCAAGGGAGGGGGGCGCGCCCCCTGCGCCGCCGTATCTGCCACTGAATGACCGTATGACCGTATGGTTATCACTCACATTACGGTTTTTAGTTCTTTTGCCCTTCGATTGATATAGATCAACTTTACCAGAATTAAAATACCTATGAACTACATACAGCCGTGTTCTTATCCATTTCGATTTTCACACTTGTTTATCTTATGTTAGTAGCTAGAACTAAAATTTTACGCCTCAGTAGCTAATTATTAAAAGCCGATTCAATAATATGGGGTCGCTAAACTTCAAAATCAAAAATAAAGGACAAAATATAGCGGTCAGAGGTTATTAAAGTAATAGAATTTTCTCGTCACTCACTAGAAAAAAATAAGGATTATCTGCACAATGGGTATTAATTAAAATATAAAAAAACATTTAAAATCTGTAGATAATATACATGAGCGAAATGTAATTTATTTAAAAGCTCAATGGATCGATAAAGATTGATTATCACAGGTTATTGATGAATAAATCTTAAAATTCAAAAATTGCTGTAGGTAAAAGCTATGGCTTCATTCATAACTGGCAATATTAGTCACTTCACCGATTCGGATGTCGTATGAGACCGATTAAGTTAAATGTTCGAGTCCATCGGAATATTTAAATTTTTTATTTATCGATTAACACACGGTCAAGAAGCCTAGTCTCACCGTTAAGTAGCAACCAGCCACACGAAGGAGTGATTGTAATCCTTTCAATATCCCTTGATATCATTCCCTGATGGACGTAAATCGATACCTCAAGTGCTTTTCACGGTGAAGCCAGTACATAACTTTCGATAAACTTCTACCCACCTTTACAAGAGTATCCGTTCGCAAGCATTCATCAACTTGTTCAGCCTCACCGCCTTCTGCATGAGTCTACTTGTCGAGAGGCGCTGCCTGTTGGCACTATCTGCAAGTTAAGCGCCGAAAGCTCAACTAAATGTCGTAACCACACCACTTCAAGTTGTTTTATTACTCCACTTTATAGACCAAAACGCTGAGGAAAAGGTAGGCGTCAGGCTATCCGCGAGGATAACGGTTCAAGTTGCGAGTATTATTGCAAATGTCCGAGAGATACTTCGCTGTTTCGTATTCTGACTCCGCTTTCATCTGAACCGCCGGCATCGATCTCCATGTTGTGCGGACGACTTAAGGCCGGAAAAACTATTGTCGGTCAACAGAATTGATTCAAGTGCCTCGCCTACGTGGGTGCACATGTGAATTATTTAGACCGGTCGCTCTTCTCCCCTCGTACGAGTATCGTAAACACGGCACGTCGCCAGGGAGACAGGAGCCACGCCTACTGGCAGAGGAAGATAGGGACGAAACATAAATGCATTCGTTCTAGGGAAAAGCGCCTTTTCCCTCATAAACTCTTCAGTATGCGTAAAGAATATATTCACGCAAACACCTGATTATTTACCACGATAGGCAATCGATTCATCGATTAACGCGAAATGATATCTCGGAATTATGTTCATAGGGAGTTTAACAACAAGTCAGTGACGTAACTATTGGGGGATGAGGGGAATAGATCCCCCCCCCAAAGCCTCAGAGAAATAAAAATAATATTCAAAACTATTTTCTTGTTTTGACTTTATTAAGTAAATTTTAACGTAACCTTTTAATGAAACCCAAATTTAAGTGCTAAAATTATGTAAAATGTATTTGCAGGCTGTCATTATTCCAAAATTTTCCTAAAAGGGGGGTAGTGGATGGGAGGTCGCCCTTCCCCATCCCCTCTCATCCCCCCAAAGCATATTCCTAGTTACGCCACTGCAACAAGTCATAATAACCATGGAGGTTGACGCTACGTTGGAATACTTTCCAAAATCCAGCCCCGCAATCCTTCAGCAAGAGATTTTTTTTTAAAGAAAATTTTAATTCTACCCATAAATAATTTTACTTGCTCTAATTTTGGTATAAAAAATAACCCAATCAGCAATAAAAAGAATTATGTTTCGAAGCTTTTATACCCCCGAAAGCGTAAAGTCGGACATGAAATAGCAATAAGTACTCGTGCCGTGCAACAGGGTGGTTTCCTGTTATTTTTTAATTGCCTAAATCGAAAGATTATTACTCCTGGAGTACGCATTTCAGGCTCTTACATTTTTAAATGATGATATCTATTTTTCGCGATTAAATGAAAAGAGAAAATTTTCAAGCGCGCGAAAACGCGACGGCTAAGTATGAATGCTGGGATAAGCCCGTGTGACGTCATTCTGGTTCCCGCTGCCGTCGTGTGAGGTGACCTTGGGGCGAGGCTTTGAGCGCCGCTACGATGCAAGCGGCTAGCAGGTAGCAAAGTACCCAGCTAGCAGATGGCGCTTGGCTGAAATAAGGATTATAATTACCCTATCAAGCGAAGGAAACTATCCGACCTCCGAAGCAATTTAATAGGCGATTATTAAGAGATTTTTCCCTGAGCTCGAGCATGTGTGCAGTTGTGCCTCATTCATGCATTAGTAATCTCAGACAATGTAAAACTCCTATCTATTCGTATAGAAATTCGTATATGGGTTCCTGTGACGTCACGTGGAATGGCATCGCATGGGCGCCAATCTGGCCTTTTTCAAATGAGGTTAAAATTGATCGTTCGTTTAAACTGAGGATTTCTAAAACCAAATAATTTTTATATTATGAATACACTAATGGTGGGTAACGAATCGCAATCAATGCCTTTCGTTTTCTCTGATGAAGAAAACTACCCTAATGAGCTCGCTGATTCCAGTATCGGTATAATATCGGCAAAATTTCGTAAAGCTCCCTTGTGCCTTCTGTCTCACCCCACCTAAGAGCTTTACGGCTGTACTATGCATAGCTGTTCATCTTCTTCAATGCTGGCATCCCATAAAGCGCATTAGCGTTTTTGGGGCTACTTTTTAGGGTCCATATGGGAGAGACGGGTTCGGATATAGATCCTAAGGAAATTAAAGGTATTGAGATATGAAACGCATAAGCATGGAAAATAAAACGGCTGAAGAAAAAATTGCATGCCTCGTAGCTGATGTCCATTTTTATGAACAAGTAAGATAGTTTAAGGCTTAACTACGTAAATATCTATAATTATGAATGCATAGACGTATTTTTCTCGAATATTTAACTTCATAAAAATAGTTTCACCGTTATGAGATATCAATCATCTCAACATTTTTGTATTTCCTCATTATTTTTTCGAGCTAAAGAATTTGAAAATTATAATCCTAATGTGCACTGAATGTGAAGTACGTAACTCAAAGTTATAAATGACTGAAGTGATTAAGTATACGAATTACTTAATAGTTATTAAAAACCTATTTCATTATAAAGTGAATGAATTTTGTTTGGAAAACCTGATTTAATTAGTAAAATATATTTTGTAGACCCTCATCAAATAAAGGGGTCCAGTTCATTTAATCAATTTTTAAAGTAAAACTTTGTTTATTTAGATTATTGCCATGTTTGATCCAGTACGTGCGTTTCGAAGGTAGTAACTTAAAATTTTGTTTGTACAAATTGAATTAATATTAAGATTTTTAGCTTCTAAAACAAGCGTGTACCTCGGCCGGTGGGGTAATGTTGACTAACTGTTCATCTTCTTCAATGCTGGCAGCCCATAAAGCTCATTAGTGTTTTTGGGGCTGCTTTAGGTGGCGGAGGGGTAATGTCCGGGAACGTCGCGGGTTCGAATCCCGCCTAGGTAGGTGTTCCCTTTCCCAGGGCATGGATGTTTGTGTCGTGCGTTATTAAATCATCCGTTTTAAAGGTCTTAATGTGCTGTTTACGGGGAAGTTGAAAATAAATAAATAAAATACGTAAAAACGAAACCTAGCAAGATAACTACAAATAGCATAAAATAAATTGGTTGAATCGCGAATACATCGATGAAGATATGTTGTTAAAATTCACCGTTTTACATTAAAATCAGATCTTGTCTCGCAGTACAGTTCAAATAGAGAAGCGCCATGGATTCAGGTTGAATAAAGCTTGATTTGATATGTACGCAGAAGGCAGTTTTAAATACGGTGATCGACACATAGCCGAATACTGGGGAAGCAACTGTTTGCGCACTGGGCTAGAAAATATTGTATTGGGGTAGTAGCACGCGCACTACGAAGTATAATCGGCCGATGGAATAGCGACATCCGTTTTTTATATTCGTAATCAAGGGGACTCTATTACATTAATTGTAATATTCGTGTTCGTAATAGCACACTTATCGCACCAGAATGTCTGGTAAGAGTAGTGCTACGAGAAGCTCACAGAGGACTCTGAGTACGTTCGATCGAAGCACGACATCTCTTGAGGGAAACAACTACTAGACGAGGAGCGAGGTCTCTGTTGACGCAATAGACTATCGTTCGATAACTCGATGCGACAACTTAAACGATTGGAACTGGTACGTGGTGACGTAAACACGGGAACGGAATTTAACGGACTAGATCAACGCGAGGGACGTGAGGTGAGGAAGACTTGTAACCTTGTAACCGCACGAGTATCCCTGTGTACGCGACTGAGAATTTTTCGGAATTGAAGCATAAATTAGTTCAAATAGTAATGGCAGACGACGAGTGTATAGGAGATGGTAGCGAGGATTTGGAGCAAGAGAAGTCCCAGAAAAAAGTGGCCAAATATGACAGTGGGGCGGCAGATTTAGAAAAGGTCACAGACTATGCGGAGGAAAAAGAAATTTCAGCGTCTGATGCATTTACGGGTGTAAGTAAATGACTTATTATGTTATTGTTATATCAAATTGGCTTAATTCTCTCAAAAATCACTGTTAGCCAAACATTTAACGAACATGCAGTGTTCGCCGCTGGCATGCATATTTTGTGGTATATATGATTAATGTGATTGTGCATTCATTTAATTCTTATAGTTTTATAACTCTTTTGAAGATAGTTATTTCATCGTCGATTAAACCTTCACCTGAATAAAATTAGAAATGAGAATTTGTTACTGTGCATCGACTTATTTCCTTCTTTTTCCTTTGGTCGCATAATAGGCTATGACGCTGATTGGTGACCGAAGAAATAAGGAAGCGGCGGAAAAAATGGCTAAAGAAAGAGAGCTTCTGAAAGTGTCTATTAAAAAAGAGGATGTTGAGTTAATAGTAAGTAATTGCATTAGGGTAGTGTTTATTTTAAGGGGATAAAGTAAGTGGTCTAGAAAGAGAGAATTTTATTTTGCTCTTTTGTATTCATATCTTTGTTTTTGAAAGCTGGAGCCAAGGCTGTCAGGTTATTTTCTCTTGGATGTAGACTAACTTGTTATTAGTGGTCTAAGATTAATAAGGGTGACAATAGTGTTGGGTGGGGAGTGTGGCAGGGTAGACTATTGGGCTGCTGACCGGAGGTTCCTGTTTTCAAATCCTTGGGTTCATCCCAAAACTCGGAATACAATTAATTTTTTTATAAATAGAAAATGAAAAAATCCTCTACTTGCCCAAAAATTTACCTATCTCCACTTTTTGTCATTTTTGAAATGGAAAACGTTTTGATGAGGACAAGATTATTGATGGAAAGAAGAAATTTGGTGGATGGGATGTGCGGGATTGGGCAAAAAAATTCTGGCCTTGGTTGTGTGACATGGCAACCCCTTACCAATTTATTTGAAGCTTAAGAATTTACGTCTAGTTTACCCTCTCTGCTCATCAGTATGTTGGAAAACAGTTAAAATACATTCCTGGAGAGCAGAAACCCTTCCCAGGTCACTTTTCAAGTCAGGATCTTTAGGCCAGCAAGCAACTGAACCACCACAGAAGCCTGAAAGTGATCACAGTTGAAGGACCAAAATCTGTGAACAATACGGGGTTCCTTGACAAGTAACTTAGGTAATTTCATTCATCGTGAAACATTGTGTTGAAATAAAATTGTATTAAGTAAAATTTCTTTCCCAATCCATTTACCATTGGTTCCTCGAAGTAAGGGCTCAAGCATTGCAAGCTGTTGGAGATTAGAATCACTTCCGAGGAGGGGTTTGTGACTGTGGTGGCATGTTGCAGACCTTAAGTATGTCGAGGATATAGCATCTACAGTCAGTGTTGAAGATAAAATAATTTTACTGATTTAAGGAATTTGTTTGTTATACTTTGTATTTAAGTAAAAGAAAGCACTCAAATGACCAATCCACAGAAAGTAGTGAATTTTCTCCTCAGTAGCTGAAATTAAAGGGAAAGCCAAGGTTGTAATTTCACTGGAGGACATTTAGTAAATGTACTATACAAATATAAAGGTTCCATTGATGTTGATGGAAATGAAACCTTGGTTACAATGGTGGGTCAGCAATTATAAGCTGTCTTTGGGGAAACTAAAAATTGAAATATTCTTGGAATTTAAATGTGGCCATTGGGTCAGCAGTAGTGTGGGAGGAGTTGCCACTCACTCCCCTAACCTAGGAGCTGTAATGCTGAATTCTACAGGCTGTTACTATGTGACTATTCTTAATTTCCTCCGTGATGCACTAAGCTGAATCAAAGCTTAGTCAAACATAATGCTAGCTACTTATTTGCTATGGTAATTCTCTCATTTTTCAGGTAAAGGAAATGGAAATTCCAAGGAGTAAAGCTGAACACACACTCCGTGAGCACCATGGGAATATTGTAGAGGCCTTGCTTTCCTTGACAAATTAATCTTTTTAATGTAATTTTTCTAAACTTTTCTCACTTAAATAATAGCTCTGGATACTTTTTTGTTTGTGATTATTGATTCAACTTTTGTAAATAAATTAAATAATTGCAATTTTCTGAATCAATTATTTATAAAAACAATGTGAAATTTTGTTAATTATTCTTTACTATTTTTACTCAAATAGGAAAAAAGGGATGATATGGGTAATAAAACATCCAAAAACAAAATAATTCATAAAAGAAGGAAATCGGTGACAATGAGAATTAGGAAAAAATGTGAATGACAAATGATCAATGACAAGCAAAAAGAACAATGATTATGAAAAAATAATGAGGTTTAAGAGTGGAATTAAAGGGAATCCCAAACTTTATTTGGGCACAATCACCAAGCGAGAGAAAGTTACTTGTCGTAGTTTTTAGAAAATACTGTGATGGTTTGGGTGAAGTGACACTTAACCTATACAGTTGAGGCCCATTAGAGTGAGTACTGCATATTGTTAGAATCTCATTAAATGAGGGCTTACGTAGTCCTCTTTCTTCATCAGAATAGTTTCTTTTGTTCGCCGGGAGTATCAGAATCTCCTTGTTTCTGAGAAGACTGGTTAGGCATCACTTCTACCTGAAGACGCCTGGTGGAATCCTGGCAAAACTGTTGTCACCTCTGACAACAAAACGTGACGAAAACCCAGGAAATGGAGAGATCCACGAATTCTGAATGCCATGGAAGACTACGAGACCCATTATACTTTGGTAAATAAAATACCGTTGTTTCCATGTAGATATACTACTCCCTTGATTGATTCCCCTTCCCCAATTTTTGGAGCTTCATTTTTTAATTTCGGGAGCACTAAGTTAAGCAAGGCTGTTTTTGCTCAAATTATCATCATAAGAAAAATTTTACTCTCAAGAGTACAACTTTATTTTTAAGACATAATTTTGAATTTGAGAGAAAAAGCATTTCCCAGAGAACTCCAAGCTATCAGTAAAATTTAAGCATGTAACAAACTGGAATTCTTATTACTCTTACATTTATGAATAATTCGTTTCATTTTGAAATAAAAACAGAAAAATACCGAATCTAGTAATTCCGCAATTTGTGACAGCCCAGTCATTTTGTCAGGATGACAAAAGTCAAGTTCGTAAAATTATATAAAATCTTTAGTTGCAGAGGTACTTCCATGCACTACATTTCTACATTGAAGATTTTTAACTGTAAATTATTTCATGATTTATTTGCAAAACCTTTACTTTCAAAGAATTAGGTCAAAAAATAAAAAAGATGGAACTTATGGAGGATAGTTAGGTTGAATTTTTGATGGGACGCAGCCCATCTTTCTCAAGAGAGAAGCGGAACAGGAATGACTGGGGGAAACAAATGAGGAAAGGTACAAGGGAGAGGGTAAAAATGGAGGGAGGAAAAACGGTTGACAGGGATTGGTGGTCCCCTTGGTGCCTTTCATTACAAGCTTGCTAATGCTGACACAGGGTTTCTTTCAACCATTGCCTCCCTACCCTTACCTAATGGTGCACATGACCTCAGCAGTCTGTTACCTCCTAAAAATACCATACCATAGATAATTCAGAACATACAGGACCTACGATATCCTGAAATTAAGATTTTTCTGATGTTTGCATCACTTTTTTAACCTTTTCCCTACTATACACGTGTGGATGTTTCCTGACCCGGGAGAGGATGGCCTTATATTTACGTGTGAGATTTTGCTAGCCAGGAGAACAAAAGCTGTATGTACATATACGTTTTCTAGCTCTCCCCCTTTTAGGATGGTCGTATACGACGTCTTTGTTTCGGGACCCAACCCTGCAGGGTTTAGGATTTACCCTCGGAATCCGGGAGCAGGTACCTGGACCCCTTGTCCTTTATGACCCCTCTTAGTGGTAAGGGACAGCGGTCATTCAATTGTTTATCCAGTCAGGTTTCGAAATAAATATTTGGTCATTTCTCAAGAAAAATAAACTAAGAATTGAATTATTTGTCTTTTGAGCAGCGTTTACAATTTTTAAACGAAATTCTACGATAAATATTAACTTATATCTCGAGTTATATATAAACATCAACATGGAAATTGTTGCTGCGTTAATAATGGCCTTAGAACTTAGTTTAAAATTTGACAATGCTCAGATAAAAATGAGGAATTCAATTCAAAGTCTGTAATTTACGTGCAAGCAACAATTATCCATTTGCTAAATACATATAAGCAATACATAAGTTGACCGCGAACCAATGCCGCAGGTATGGCCGTAAACCCGGAAAGGAGGGAGCACAACTACTCTTGGAGTCCGAGATAATGCGAAGTCCCTGCGTGGAGGGGTCGAAAAAGGTTCAGCGAGACCCTTCTTAACAAATGCCCTCCAAAAATGCTCCGTACCACGAGAAAGAAGAGTCTCTTGGGGCTCAGTACAGCAGTCATGCTAAGACGAAAACTCCACCGTCTCGAAAGGGTTAAAGTGAGAAATTTAGCTAACCTCACAACTGCCATTTCGACTGCGAGTGATAAATGAACAAAAACAGCTTATGAGCCTTGAAAATTTTCTCTCTTTGAATGTCTGCTCATTAAAAAAAGAATATTCAGATGAAATTTTAGCAGGAGTAGATGGAGTCAGCTGGGTAATGCCTCTCTATCGGCATCCTTCTGCAAATGCAGGCCAGGACCCTCGACTCACAAGCCACGTGATTAGTCTAAATGTAATTTTTTGCTCTCCCATTTCTGATAACAACAGCAGAACATTTTTGCATTAAATTCGATTTAATGGTACTAACCCATTCCTGAGTTAAAAGGAACTGCTGTATCTTTCACATTTTGAATTTGACTTCATTGATTACGTGACGACTGACAACACGAGTTAATCTCCAAGGGTATTCACTTTAACTCCTGTTCTGTTAAAAATAAAAGCTTTCCACCTTTCAAATCTAAGCTAATAACAATTCAAGGCCAAACCATGTTTCATTTAAACCCACTGAGATAAAAGTTGAGTCAGTTTTGATCAGCGTGCCACGTAAGCAGCTTTCCTCTGACTCCATTCGTCCCACGGATGTGGGGTAAGCCTGCAGAATGAGACAATGCATGCTGCTTTCACTATCGTGTTGAATCACCATCAACTTACGCAAATACTAGAAATACGATTATCTTTTTTGGATAACTTTAGAAGCCAAAATTTTGGTATAGGAAAATTTTCAACGGCTCATTTAGGCATTATTTCACTGGGGTGACAAAATATAAAGTTGGCAAAATTCTAGAAAATATTCCGTTAGAGTTAGTTATTCCTTAGTTCATAATGCTGGGTAAACTATCATCTACTTTAATTATAATTAATATCTAATGAACAGCATCTCTAATTATTGAAAACTTATTATTCTTCATTAGCATTTCCGTGAAATGTGTGCACAGCATGCCCATTCGTGTGACTAAAATCGACAGGCGTGCTGCAATCTTCTCATAGAAAAGTTATCCTACAAGTCGTAAAAGTGAGGTATTTCAAGAAATTGGACTGTAAAAATGTTTTGTAACCGATCTCATCAAATACATGAAAAGTTTCTTAAACAAGGTTGAAAATAAATGGTTTCATATGGGGTCATTCACGGGACAAAAAATAATTGGTGTATTAGTGAGGCCATCGTATAACTGAGATTTGAATATCTGAGGTTCTACTCTAATTTAGCAAGTGGAAAGCATACACAAAGAACATTAAATGATCCACCTAATCTCATATTGTTTAAAGTTATGCGATAGAAAACCTGGAAGAAAATTTCATATTAGAGTATGTGCACGTTTTTGGGAAGTGATCTTAAAAAAAAATTTAATCCTCAATTAGGCTAAATTCCGAGTCTGAGAATAGAGAGGTACTTTTTAAGCGAGATATTAATTATTAAAACTTGCAAAATTAATGATGCGCTGAAACACCAGTCAGCCATATTCTCAAGGCTGTGACGTCATTTTGTTTGATGTGTTCTCAGGCATACCTTGTTCTTTAGGGTGAGCCCCTCTACAGCGTACACTAAGTTTGGAAAGAAGCCATGGAATGGCTTATGAACTAGATTAAACGTGTGTACATGCCATCATCTACATCTTTTAATTAATTTATTTCTCGGTTACGCTGCCGACAAGTCTCTATCAACTTTTCTAACTTGAACTACCTAATCGTATTTCTTACTCATCGGTTCTCGCATTTGCGTTCGTTTGCAGATTTATAGTGACATTAAAATTAAGAGACACTTAAACAGTGATGATCCTTGAAAATAGTATGACTTAATTCGTGAAAACTAAGTCACTAATTAGTAACAAATTAACAATGAAAAGTAATCGTCTGTAAGTATGAAAAGTAATCGTCTGATCTAACTATCAAAAATTTGATATCCAGCCCGAGAGATTTCCATCATTCATCCGGACCAAGTTTTCAATAACATTATTTTTAGATATACCTCACAAATGCTATTCATAAACCTCAACCAAGCAAATGTATATCTGACTGACATATCTCTGTTAGCGAAATGAAAATAACTTGTAGAAATATTGAGATAACCAGAACTCTGCTTTTGAATACATTAATTCTACGAAAGAACAAATACGTCGATAAAAAGTGGGTTTTTTTTTAAGAAATTAAGATCAGATTACTGCTTAGACTGGACCAAAATGTAACTTCAGTTATTTGTGCTTACGTTTCAGACCTTAAATAGCCCAGAAGAAGAAGAACCCAGCTCAGTAGCGGCAATTAAATAATGAACTATGGATATTCATCCATTCACCACGGGTCATAACTGAATATGAAAAATTATTTTTCGCGAGTCAGTAGGTTAAATAATAATAGAATAGAAAATAGTTAAATAGATAAATTAAATAATGATCGGTATTTGAAATTATAATAATACAAATATCGATAGTTATCTACGTACCGGCACTTTTACTTCCGTAAACCTTCGAATCGTGCTAACAAACTTTTGACCAATTACCTACTGTAAACAATCTTACTTAATTCACTTAGACCTAATTTCCAATTAGGTTTCCCGTTGATTGCTCTTTATTATGAATGAGGCAACACAACAAAAAAGCTCCAGTTCAACATAAAAACTTCGTGCCGAGGCATGTAGGTATAGTCCAACATAATCAGCACGGTCAATCATTGAAGTATCCACCTTCGGGATATTATTTGAAGAAACCTTCACGGAACCTTATCCATGATAAGCACTTAAACGTATTTCACTTTACACAGATCAGATCCACCAACTTTTTCCAATGCACACATAGTTTATGGTATCATAAACACGATCATAACACGATTGACACCTTGCATGCTGATGAGATAGAACAGAATGACGTCACATACCAAGGAGCCAATAGATGAGCGTTTTCGTCTGCCCAATATCGTTGCGAAAACAATGCATATTAATTATTAAACAAACTAAGCAACAATTAATGCTGTTAATCGAAAGTAATGATATTTACGATACACTTTATCGAATAAACTGCATTTCAATCGTATTCCTCCCGGGTGCACATACTCTAATAGTCTGAGAGATTGTCAAGAGGCTGCAGGCGTTCCTAAATTTGAAATATGGATGATATTAGCTGATAAAATATGAACTCAACCTAGATACTGAAGGAAAAAAGCCAAAAATAATTAAATGTTATTTATTAACATTGTAGGCATCTAATAATCAACAACATTCAATCACGTGATTAGTTTAAATTTCAGATCTCACTAGGAAAGTATTGTTCACAACCTTTCAAAAAAATAAAATAAAAGACATGATGACACTCAAATTTCATTGATTCTTTGTATTACTTAAAGCTAAATTCACATCTAGTCCATCATTTTCTTCCCACTTGACTAACACACAAAGCTTATAACAAAAAAAACCAAACTGAGATGACAACGTTGCTTTTCAGGGAAGATGATTTGACCATGATTTATGCAGAAAAAGAATACCTGATTTATACATACACTCTCAAGCAATGACCTGCGTCCTCTTAGTTACACGATTATCTTCCTGGCATTGCACATTCTTCAACAGGAGTTGCATTAACTGTGCTCTTAGGTAATCTAAAGACATTCTGGGGCAAGTGGGCTTAGCAGTTCTTCAATATCAGTCTGACACCAACACTCTGAGTGCCTCTTGTTCCATTTAATAGGGATGGTCTCCAGCCAGGATGTAATTCAGTGCTCGGCAGCTTTAAGAAGCAGGTCTTAAAATAGCACCACTTTCACCAACTATCATCACTGATCCAGTTTAGCACTCATTCTGCTCCGAGAGTAAAATCTGTGAAATGAATAATGAAATGGGTTTGACCACAAAATAGATTTCCTTTGGCATTCACAGGTACTGCCATTGCATGGTCATGAGTAAATGGTGAGTAGGTGATGTATTTGGAGCTGTGGGAGATGAAGATGCATCTAACGCCCTTGCCACTTCCTCGGGGAGGGCGTGAGATAACCAGAGGGCATGCAACTTGGCATAACGTTCATGACAAAGCCACAAGGGATTTCCTCTCCTAAGGCCAGGATCACTCTCACCATAACGATCCAGATATGGAGCTAAAAGTAAACAGCCTGGAAATAAATGAGACCACTTTAGAATTCTGTACAAAGCCAGTTGACATAAATAGAACTATATTAAAATACTTCCCCCGCCTAAGCAATGATAAAATAAGAATGCACTTGCTTGACTCGCGTACCAACCAAACCCATTGCCCTTACCCTCCCAGCTCTGCTTGCCAAAATAAGAGCTGTGTGCCACCATGGGTACTTATCATAGGTTTACCACCCCCACTCCATGCTAACTGATGAAATTAGTAGCAAAATCACACATAGGATCAATAGTGTTTGGGAGTTACAGACAACAAACCCATGTACAGATTTACTTGGCAAGTACAAAAAATAGGTAGCTGAATAAATTTATTAGAGCTAAAATCGAGTGCCTGTTTGATTTAAATGTATTTTTTTCGGAAAAATATCCAGCATAAAAGTGGTAGTATCAATTCAGTCAAGATGAGGTATGAACATCTTGACCCTCAAGCACTCACATGGTAGAAGTTATGAGTTCAGAATTTCAGAAGTTGACACTAAGCTCAAAAACCGTAACAAAGGTTTGCTTTGACGTAACATCCTCAAGAGAAAAATTTCAAATGAATGTCTAAATTTGATATTCTGCTTGAAAAGCACAGGTTTGAATGAGACAGATAATAAGAGTATCATACTTCTCATTTAAGTTATTTGTATCTAAACTCAAGTATGCATACTTTGCACCAACAGTAAAAAGGAAAAACAGGAAATTTTTTTAATAAATAGAATTTTTATGTAAGTCTCTGAAAGCATTTAGCAGAGAAAATTAAACTAAAAAAATTGATTTACTTGACCGATTTGTGTTTACAGCATACTCCTAGGCTAATGATGGGGAGAAGCGGCATGAATAATTGGAAAACATGAATAATCCAAAAGTTCACTTCGATTTCATGTAATTTTCATAATTCATTAAATCAAACACATTATTATTATTTATGCACATTGCCTGTTATTTTAGGTTGCTTTCCTGAATCATTCATCGCTATCTTTTCCCAACCGCACGAGAGCAGGGATTCAAAAAATTAGTTTGCACAAATGCTTCAAAACAGCTGCACGACATTGGAAATTGCACTTTCAGCTACCACGCTGCGTAGTCGCATCTCGAGCAAGTCTCCTGATCACTGAACGCGATCACCACCATAATGTTTAGATAACATGAACACGGAGTTCCCGTGCGATCACCCCATCGCACAGCAGGGGTTATAGGAAACCGGGACTCTTGGCAATTTGTCTACACAGGCGAGTGCCTGTTTGACCTTGACTAGTTGCGGCGTAAACATGTCCGAGTGCAGACGAAATCTCCGGTTCCTTTGGGCCGTATTCAACCGAATAAGAGACCACGGCAATAATTGCATATTTACGATACGAAATATATAAATATAGATTGTAAACAACAATTCTCTTAATTTGCGACTAGTTAAACATTGAGGAATCTTTTAAAATTAATCAAAGAGTTTTTTCTCACCACTGATCGTCATCTGCAAGAGGATTCTAATGGAAATAATAAGCCCCATGTAGCCTTGCATGAAAAGGCAAATATGCCTGTGCTTTTGGGTCTGATTAAATTTTTTATAAAGATCGCGGAAAACATTGAAGATGCGTAAAACACAAGCACAAATAAGCTGCAACACTGATAAACTGCACCCGGATAATCAGGAACTGCTGTATTTCATTAGTTAACCAAAATAAACTGACCTTTGACTGGTGTTGAGATGATGAGTACTTCACACTCTCTGACCCGCAGGAAAAGACCAACACCAGCACCACAATGATGTGCATGGTAATTACATGCACCTACGAGCATTTTATTTATGTGCATCTGGCAGCAGTAACTCTGAAAAAATTTGTCAAAGAAGCAAAATCATCCAAATGTGCAAATGATAAATTTCTTACGCATCAGGTTTTAAGATTGAGTATAACTAACAACTACCCATCTATTTTTAGCTGGATTTCAACTTTTAATAATTCATGGCCTCTACATGAAGCAAGAACAAAATATTTTAACTAAATATCATACTTTCAAAAGTTGAAAAACTCAAACATAAGCATCAAACAATTCCCAACTATCACCTCTATAGCATAAAGTAAAGATATATTATACTAATTTATGTAGTCATACACTGTACATTATTCCACTTCAAATGGTAATACACCCATGTCTAGTATAGCGCAATTTCGATATAGCGCAAATTCGTTCCTCGGGGAAACATTGCAACGCAGTGTAGCCTAATCAAAATTTTTAAACGCTCTCGTGATAAAACGTGAACTTGCGCTAAGTACACACGCAATTTCTATCAATTTACGCATGTTAATATTATTTCTTGCCTCAAATCTTCTTTTTTGTTTATATATTAATCGAAATTCATTGCTGTGCAATTGCCAAAAGTATTACTCGTCATTGGGTCCAGATAGCTGGCCTACCGAAGATTTATCTCGTCTCCTTAACAGAATGATAATGAATAATTTAGATCGTTAATTAAGCGTGGGGCTAGTGGAAATGAGTTTTTTTTCAGCAATACGGTTTGAGACGTATTTTTGCCGTCGTAGGTTACCGGGCGATTGACTTCCAGGTAGAGGGTCTACGCTAAAGCCTTCAAGGTCATCGGTATTCACGGGGGAGAAATGGAGCGGTGGCCGAGTTGCGCATGAATAGCATCAACACATAAAAGGGTCCACTATAGAGTCTCAAACACAATGGCTTCGTTCCCTCCCTGCAGTCATAGGCCTTCTGCGTCTCAGGAATACAGTTCAGCAGAAGAAGGTGATTTAGATAGAGCCATACAGAGTAAAAACCAAGAGAATATGGCAAAAAATAGGAATGCGTGTAGAAAAATCAAGAATTTATCAAGAAAAACCATTAACCTAGAAGAGGACTTGAGAGAGGTCAATTGCTTTGAAAATGGAGAGCGTCAAAGCGATATTGCGTGGAAGTTTAAACTCACGATGCCTTATTTTGAATAAAGACGAAGCTAAAATATCAGTGACCTCAGCCGCACCAACTTCAACCAAGCGGTCTACACATACGGAAAGTTCATGGTAAATCAGTACAAAAAGACGAGAGTGGTAATCGCTCCGAGACATTAAGTGAAAGCTCCAGTTGGTTCCAGAATTTAAACGGCAAGCAGGTATTTTCAGTGCGGCGATATCAGGTGAATCTGCAAGTGTTGATAGTGCGGCCACCACAACATTTTCTGATGAACTACAAGCTGTTATTTAAAGTGGCTCCTTTCCCCCTCAACTAGTTTTTATTGTTGACGAGACGATATTCTTTTGGAAAAGAATGCATTCTCGTTCATTCATTTTCAGGGAAGGAAAACCTGGGTCAGGTTTCAAGGCATTTAAAGACTGTTTCACGTAGCTGCTAATGACTCGGAGGACTTCAAATTAAAATGATTTATCATTCATAAACTCCGCTAGCTATGAAATGGCATTTAAAGTAGCATTTTCCTGTCATTTCGATGAGCTACAAAAGGGCCTGGGTGACACAACAGTTGTTTTTAGACTAGTTTGAAAAATCGTCAACTGCCGGCAACGCATTACGATCCCCTGAGATAGCAGATGTTAGCCCACCCGCACGACAGGATGGAATTTCGAAAGCACGTAAGAATTTTTTTTAACGTGAATAAAAGTCTTTGAATGCGTGAATACTATCTTTAAAGATGTTTTAAACTATAAATATTTATAGAAATAATGTTTTCTAAGGCTTTTTATGGGAATATAGATGTTTTAGAGGAAATTCAATACCAAAGACCTATGCTACCAGGAACGCATCCCTATCTTCCCTATGTTAAAACGCTCTCGTATAACGCAAATTCGTATAGCGCAAAGACCCCAAGGAACGCATCCCTTGCGCTATACGAGACATGGGTGTAATTAAATTAATGCCTCAAGCAATATAATTCATCGTTAAAATATTAATAAAGAAATATCACCTTAAGATCAGTACTAATTAGTCATTAAAGGTTACCAAAAACTAGACCCCACATGCTTTCATGATTATATAGTACATTAAAACTGTTCAAATTGAATTTTAATATATTGGAAAATAGCAGACTTTCATTTATAAATCACATATATTAAAAAATCTGCAATACTCCTTCTTTCTAAAACATTACAAGTGAACTTTAAATGCTAATGGCTCTTTAGAGCAAGAGATACTAAGTCTAAATACACAGCAGAACTCCTCACCTGAGAACACAAAATCTCGCCACAAACAAGACACAGGGTAGGATTCCGGGAATCTTCACGGTCTGAATTTGGACATGCAAATAGAGATGCTTTATTTATCAGTTCACTATAATCCTCAGGAAGGGTGACTAACTGATTGACCCCAAGAGGCTGACGAATACTGGCAGGTCCTTTCCTTTGGTCTAAGGGTTTTGATACATTCTGTTGAAGAAGTCGTTTCAACCGGCGATTTCTAGACCACCTGAAATGGATAGTAGCTTAATTAATAGTGGCAGATCGAGGCTTGATAACGTGGAAGGTATTCATAATTGAAAAATATGAAACATCTTTATTTAACTACATGTTTCAACACAGAGTCATCACAAGTACAAGACCTTTCTTATTAATTGAAAAATATTTCTTCCCAATTCTATTCAAAGCAATACAATTTTTGTCTAACAGAGCCATCATCAGTTGCAAATCAAAATGCAGTGAGTATTGAATAAAACTAGAAAAAAGCTTAATATTCTTTAATTTATGCATGTTTTTGATAAGAAATACAACTCTCTAAGTTAATTTTCACGTTACAATGGGCAATGAAAAAGAATAGTAGCTGCAAGCAATATTGATGAATACCTCCATTCTTCAAATTCCAACCCAAGGAAATGTAATCACTTGTCTTCAATAGCATTTAGACTTTACTCACCCAAGAGCTAACTGCTTACTGACGTCACACGATCCATCCAGTCCTAATGATGCAGGGCAGGTAGGAGAGTTATGTGACGGTGACAAACCAAGGTAATCACACAATGCATGGAATGTGGCACCCCCGGGAGTTTCCAGGGCTGAAGAAGGAGCCACACCAGATAGGAAATGGGCAAGCAGAGCGGAACAGCGCAGGAATGCCATACTAAAAGTGAGAAAAAAATTTATGAAATACCTCTGTAAAAACAAGAATGTTTGGATCTTTGGATAAGAATCACATGCAGAGAGCACAAACTGTTTCGGGGGTCAGTGTATGGCATATTGATACCAAACTTTCAAGCAGTTTTCCAACAACTTCACTTCCACTCATCAATATATGGGTAACTTTGCTAACCCTGAGGGTATTTCATGCAATATATTGTCAGACATTCTGACCACTAACAATAACACTTCATCCTCCACAGGCATTACTATAGAGACTGGTTGGTATGAGAATTGTGAATTAGTATAATAGCATAGATGATGGCAGTCAGAGACGGATCCAGGGTAGGGACAAGGGGGGGCTAAGTGGGGGTTAAAATTTCAGTGGTAGTGGGATTCGAAAAAATTACAATTCTATCTAGTGTAAATTGGATACCCAAGGAAGGGGCTATAGCCCCCTTAGCCCTCCCCATAGATCCGCCACTGATGGCAGAGAGTGTTGACATTATGCTGAATCTGATTACAGCTTGTAAATCACTTGGGAATAAGAATTCCTACGACCTTCAGATAAATATGAAAATAACATTTGCCTAAAAATAATTTTTTACATTCAAACGTGAAGCAATGCATTAAGTAATATAGACAACTTTAACATTATTCTTAAGATGTTAAGCTCTTTAAGACTTAGCAGTGATAGATTCTTCATAAAGCTCACTCTCTACTCTTAGATCTCAGGCCGCTCACTGCTTTCAATTAATTCAAACCTAAATTAATTTTTTATTATAGCTATGATGTCTGCAACAGCCAAGTTCAGTTACATTAAGAGAGAAACTACAATTTGTAATAAAACTGATTCCCTTGGAAATGATGGTGATAAATATATCCTACCTGTCATTAGCAACTTTCCTCCACAGAACCCTGGGATTAACATCTAAAATGGGACTTGGGTCCAGCCCAGCAGCGTCCCTAACACTGGCTGCTAATGTCTGGAAACCTTCAGCTCCAGCATATAGATTAGCCTCATCACCCCATGATGGCCCACAGGAGCTCTTAGCAGCAGCAGCAGCTCCATCAACTTCCATTGGTTCTTCTCTCAAACTTTCAAAGTCTGCTGTAAGAACTATCTTGATGATGTGAGACAGCAACACCAGCCGAAGAACATAGAGATCCTGTAATTTAACAGAAGTAAGAGGTCTTTATCTTAATAAACATAACTTCATTTGCCCATTAATGTAAATTTCAATATTGAGATGAGATTTTCAGGAGAGGGATCTAATATTAACTACATTTGGCATTTTCCTGCCTTCTGTTCCACTAGCAGACCCTTTGTTTAAAATTTACGCTTTGTTAGCAATGCACTCTCTTACTCAATGAGCACTTATCTCAATACCTGGGAAATTAGGGATGGACAGATCCAGGATTTTTTTCAGATACACATATGGACCAGATCCTTGATTTCAGCGATTGGATCATTGGATATTTTTTATGCAAGTGCATTTTTTATTTGATATTAGAGCAATGAAGTATTTTTTGGGTTGAAAAAATTATAGAAATGCTTTTTTAAAATCAAGTGCGGCCTGAAATTGAAAATATTATTGACATATGTACAGTGTGTCCTCGTTTAACGTCGTCCCGTTTAACGTTGTCTCACGATAACGTTGTCCAAAAATTGAAACCCTTGATCATTTAACGTCGTTATTGCTTCGCGATAACGTTGTTCAAATTATGCGCGGCGAAAAAAAAAATGAATGGCGAATAGGACGCAAGCGCATCTGATGTATAGTAAATATTACTATATTAATGCGATTGGTAATTTTTGCTTGACAGAAAAGGTTTGTGTGGGTAGCGTATGTTAAATATGCGTCTGAGCGAATAATTATCGCCTCATTTACCCATTATCCGTTTATTTTTCTGATGCCAGCCGAAAAAAATGTCCACGAAGAAGAGTGGCTATCCTGGCGGTTCTTCAGACGTGAAGAAAAAACGGCGATATTAGAACAAAAACTTGGTATTATTAAAAGAATTGAAGAAGGTGCAACTGCTGGAGAGATCGGTCGAGTTTTAGGTTTGCAGGTCGAGTTTTTACAATTAAATTTTCTTCTGTTACTGAAAATATCGATGTTTTGCCATTAAAATACTTTCTTTTTAGTTTTTATATTTCATTTAATAATGCCTTCCTCCCAACCTTTTCGTTATGAAAATTCGTTTCGTTTCGAATGAATCGTTATCATGCTGAAGTGAATAATCGGTAATGAATGTTTCTCGCGATTTCCGCCGGGTTAAAGAATTCATATCATCACGAAAATTGACTCGCCCTTCATCCTCGTGCTTCCGAGTGTCAGATTCAGATTTTTTTCGTTTTGGCCTGATTCAGGTGTCTCCCGATTGGTCACAAAGTCTGCTTAAAGTTACGGCTCCGATAATTGGCCTCCTTGGATTCTCGCCCGGGAAATTCTGGATTCTTCACGAAGAAATGGATTGTTAGGAACATGGCTAGGAACCAATTTAAATTTTTCACATTGGTTCTTATGGGAAACACTGCATCGTTTAACGTTATTTCGCTTAACGTCGACTTTTTCAGGAACGAATCAACAACGTTAAACGAGGACTCACTGTACCTGTTCGCTCACCAGAATAGCTTCTCACACATAAGTAGGTATAGGAAGGTATTTTGAACGTACAGCATAGTCCCGGTTATCTGGGCTAATGATGGGGACAGACAGCACGAATAATCGGAAAACATGAATACTTTCACTTGAATATGATTTAATTACCATAATTCAAATAAATCAAATGATTAAATATTATTATGCACATTGTCTGTTATTTTAGATTGCTTTCCGAAATCGTTAAGGGCGTTCTTTTCCCGACCGTGATCTTTTTAGCAGCGAAAACGTGATTGCACTCGCATTCCTACTCCTCCGTGTGATACCTGGTGTCCGAAAACCAAGCATCTGTGGCTGCAAGATCATGGATTCAGAAAAGTGGTTGGCACAAATGCTTCAAAACCACTGTGTGACCTCAGAAACTACACTGTCAGGCACCACTCCGTGTAGTCGCATCTCACACAAGTTGCCTGGATGCCACTGCTGTGGGATGCGGATCCGTGATCACTGAGTGCGATCCCACACCGCTCTTTAACTCCCGTAATGGTAATGGGCATGCATGCACACCATCGCGCAGCAGCGGTTATAGGAAACCAGGACTTATGGAAAATTGTCTACGCAGGCGAGTGCCCGACTATGACTCATGCTATCTCTACTTCCACTTCCCTCACTGCCTTTGCTTCTACTATTCCCTTTCTCTCCAGTTTGACCTTGACTCATTGCAGCGTAACATGCCCAAGAGTGACCAAATCTCCAGTTCCCTTGGGCCGCATTCAACCACATGCGAGGCCACAGCGATAATTGCAAATTTGTGATATGAAATATGCAATTAAAGATCGATAATAACATTTTTTCCTACTATACGATAGGCTAAACATTGAAGAATCTTTCAAAATAAATCAAGAGTTTTTTCCCGCCGCTGATCGTCGTTAGCACTGCTAGAACAGACGTCTGAGTAGACTTGAAACACCCCTTGTCAGTAAGTAAATAAAAAAATTCTATTTTACGAAGAGAATTCTAGTAGAAATAATAAGTCCGGAGTAGTCTAGCATTAAAATGCAAATATCATGGTGCTTTTGCGTCATTTTTATTTTTTTTTTAAGATCGCAGAAAACATTGAAAAATTTTAAAACTCATGCATGAATAAGCCGCAACATGGATAAACTGCAGCCGGATAATGATAAATGTTTGGAGGAAGTGATTGGTGTCAAGGGATCTCCATTGCATAAGAAAGAAAGTAGACAAACATGATGCATAACCTGCATGGTGGCAAAAAAAAACCTGCAGTGTTTTTGGTACAGTGTATAAGATTTGATTTGGTAATTTTGTAAATATCCAATAATATGCTAATTAGGTCACTCAGAAAGCTACCCACTCATAAACTGACATAGGAAGATATTTTGAACCCAAATGTGACCATCTGACATATAATTGGGCTGATATGATTAATGAGCTCTGCATGAAACAAGTAACTTTGTACTCCATTGTGCACACAGGTGCAAAGTTATGTGATAAAATTCCCAGATCCCAGCTATGACAAATATTTTTTTCATGGTAAATTTTATCCTTGAACAACTCATTGCCTTGATCCACTTTACCCGGTCTTTTCTTCAGACACTTTCAAAAATCTATCTTCAGCTTCTAAGCTATGCCCTGCAACTTTATCCTCATATCTTCATCAAGTTTCATCCACTAAAGCATTCAATCAAAATTTCAGATACAATTTTTTCCAGATACAGGCATCCCCCGAGTTACGTATGTCTCCACTTATGTAAATCCGTACTTAACGTAAGTGATAACCATATTTCAAGTGACTACGTTAATTTTCGAATGCGAGCACGAAGAAGTAGATATTCGCTCGTATACCCAATGGCAGAAAAAATATCAAATAGTTATAGTTTTTTACGTGATAAACAAAACAAAGTGACCGATTTTTATCATTTCCCGAAGGAATTTTCATTAATTTCTGTAGCAAAATCGCTTATATATCCTAAGTCACCAATCAACGTGAAAATTTGCAGTTCTAGCGATGGAAGTGGTTGCGCTCACTCCTATACGATACATCTTGCTACACAGCTTACAGACCCAAACTCCGACTTTCAACTACATATTTAAAAATAATATCCTTAAGTTTGGCCATTTCCAACTGTGGATTTAAAAGAAAATGAAGTTTGAGCATAAATCTTTATTGCGGAAAAGAATTGGAAAGTAGCAGCTTGCTCTTAAGGACTCTCGCATGCCTCCCCTCCCAAATATTTGAAAAAGGAAATAAAACTAAATAAATACCCATTCAATTATAATTATACATCTAATTAAGTGTTTTTTTCAATTGCATACATCAAAAAAGTAGGAAAACACGCAAAAATAGCGCGAGAAGTTCGCATTTGTAGCCGCGGGGCACTAGCCAGAACGTCCCAATACATTGCCATGCTGTTATATGAAGAGTGGTAGTGGTGGGGGCTGCTGGTGCTATGACGCATCTAAGCTTGCGCTGGCGTCTTGGGACGCTGCCCGAGCATGCGCAGAGCGACGTATCTAGTGAGTTGATATCTCTGCGCCGGCTGGCAGCCTCATTCTTGGTGTTGCAGTGTTCAAGAATACCTTGTTTTGGTTTAAATTTTATTATTATAAATATTTAAATTATAGTATTTTAAATTAAACAAATTTAATACCTAGGTAGCCTTAAAAACCCACTAAAATAAACAAAATATTTTTTTTTAATTTACCCCCTGGTGAAGTGTGCCCCACCGAGCATTTGACTCACGAGCCACCAATGGAATTGGTTATTACCCACGTAATTGAACTTGGCCCACGATAAGGCAGCAGTGATTGTGCAACAGAGAATGACTTACTGACAAGAAGTTAACTCGTATTTTCTCAAACCACAAACATCTACCAACACTCTCTGGAATCCTTAAATCGGATCATATAGAGATGCTATCATCATCTTCTAAATTATTTTAATAGAAATCGACTAAATATAACTTTTTCAAACCTAGCCATTGGAAAGACACAGCGATCAGAGACTTACCCTTAATTTTCAAAGGACCACTAAGTAAGAGGTAATATGTTATCTTAAATACTATGGCTAACGTATCATTCTGTATTTTAAAGTATATAGTTGTTATAGTCTGTTCATATTTTGCTTGAAAAAAAAAACATACGCATCCACCACTTCCAGTGCCTGTGGGGAGAGTAAGCGATGCGGTCCGTCGAGGGGAAAAGGGGGAGGTAGTTTCTAGAGGAAAGTGGGGAAAAACTCACGGGGCTCATAGGCACCTGCCTGCTTTACCTTATTGCTAGAAGTCCGTGAATTTCTCGTCTCGTGCGAGACACGATATCGCGAAATAACGTGAAATAACACGAAATAACGTGAAATCAGTAAATAAAAACGAAATTTCACGTTACTTGTGATTTTAGGTGGATTAGCGAAAAAATCCCATCTAATGAGTCATAATCCATTGTTTAACGCTGCCGACGTTCATTTGCTCCATCTCATTACGATTCCAAGGTCAATTAGCTCATTTAGTCTCGCGCATAACGCATCCGCATAATATCGTGCACTGTAGTGATTTCTCCACCAGAATTTTCCGTTAAATTTATCACAGCCTCTCTCTTTGATTCCCATGTATCCATCCTGAAATATTTAGAATGAGGTGCTTTCTCACCTGAAGAATTAGATATTATGAATCAAAAATGTGCGGAAAGAAATTTAACGCGGCCGCGTAAGAGCGGAAATACAAACTCACGCGCCCGGTATGCATCAATGCCGAGCAGTAATTCCGGTAACTCACCGCGACGCATTAGACAGCGTTATTGGATAACTTGTAGCAGGAAAACCTTGAGTGTGGGTCTAATGTAACAATTTCTTTGACTTAAACACGGCCGCTGGCTGGGACCGGGCCACCGTTCACGGCATGGCCCACAGCGTGGCAGAGAGTCGTCTTCTCTGAAAGCCGCCTGAATTTCAGGGCGTCGTGACGTGAATGGCTGGCGGCGAAAAGTCGTTTCGTCAGAAAGCGGCCACAATGTAGCACTGACTGTATTTCACGCCTTAGACGGCGCACCGCCGGGCTGGTGACCACGGCGGCCGTCAATAGCGCCGTGCCGTCAACTGCCCGATTCGATTTGTTTAATGACAAGTTCGTTTTAAGTTTCTTTGAATCCGATTATGTATTGTTGTGTGTGCTTCTTTCACTGCCTTTCCTGACCAATTGGCAACAGCTGTAAGCAAAACTAAGCGATTTTGTTGTATCTGGCTGCTGTCCTACCTTCCCTCAGAACCTGAGTGAGGGGTATCGAAAGGGAACCCACGACATGAAACATTTCCGCCAATTTGTAAGTTATACAGTACTATGGTTATACCGTAGCTACCCGGCACTCAGTTTGAAAACACCATCATGATGGATTGTGTTTTGCGGTTGCACTTTTTTTAATCATAGTTCCAGCTTTAAATATTGAACGAAGGATAGGAATTTTAAAATGCCAAAAGCTAGTGATACTGTTCATACCAGGGCAAGTGAATTTAGCTCAGAAGGATTTTATGTGAAAGACAGAGTATTTCTGTGCAAAGTTTACGATAAAAGATCTGAATTTGAAAGATGTGACACTTTGTTAAAGCGCATCAGTAGCGATACACATATACATGGGAAAGAAAGGGAACCTGCAAAACGACAGCTATCATTTGAACATACTGTCACTCAGTCAAAGCAAGTGAAGGAGGAGCTTGTTGTTGCTACTACTGAAGCATTTTTAAAGGCTTTAGTTAGAGCAGAGAAACTTGACAATCCAAAAATTCTGGAATGGCTATCGAAGTATACGCATTTAAGGTAGTGGGAATTTGCTGTTTGCCGATCGTATTCACCAAGACTACACACTTGAACCATTCATATACCTTCAAACCAATATAACTTGAACCATTTCTTTCATTTAGTTTTGTCAGAAATTTTGTACAATCGAAATTGTGTTAAAAGTTATGTAAAATGCTTAATATAAGTATAAGTATTCGTGAAACGTGTAGCGTAAAATAATAAAACACCTATAAACATGGGAAAATTGTTGCATTAAAATAACACCACCAAGATTTTCTACAACACCGAAATCACATGGTTTTAAAACGAATTTTAGCAAAAAATAAAACCACTTTCACGGACCTCTACTTATTGCCAATCCAGCACTTGCCCAGTCGGCTGCAAACGATGCAACAATGTAGTCTACTCAGGCAACCAATGACCGTGCAACCAACCAATTTACCGCGCATTTCTCCAGCAAGAATTCACCGCACAGATTGAAATCTCTGAAGCACTAATGCAGAATTCTCGACTTTCCTAACTTTCGACTTACGCAGAGTCTGCTGGAATACATCTCTTACATAACTCGGGGGATGGCTGCATAATTTCTTTCAGTAAATTTAGATCTGATTTCTTCAAATCGAGAAACATGATTTCCATGGGTATCAGAATCCAACATATCCAATCCGACAATTCCTAATATTTTTGAGTAGCACTTTTGAAAACAACTCCGAACTCAGATTCGCTAGTGAAAGCAAAACCCACACCTCACCTCTGTTTTGAAAAATTTCTCATATTCCAGACAGAATTCAATATGATAACAATCACATGTAGCACTTTTTGAACTCACCCTCAAGCTTGACCCATTTACTGGCTCCATTACATAAACAGTTTCAGAGGTTTGGTACATTCCCCCTAAAGACATCAGAAGTGGTACCAGAAGTCCAAATGAATCCCAATCAAGTAAACATGCAGAAGATCTCTGACATTCTTGATTTTTACTCTCTTGGCCTTCAGGGATGAATTCTTCAGGCAGAAGTAGGTGTAGGAGACGTAAAGCATGAGAAGATAACACCTAAAAGAGAAAATGTTTTCAGCCAACCTGGATCAATGTAGCGTATTATAAGCAGTTATGATCCAAATTATACAGAAAAGTTAAATATAAATCTTTCTACATTTGGCAAAGATAAGTAATTTCTATGCTTTGATTTTGCAAGATTTTGGTTCCCTGAATTGGAAATGACAGAAACTCTTTCCTTATGGACTTGGTGAACAAATGCATGAAGCAAAGTTATAGTTCTTATTATGATCAAAATACTTAAAATATTAGTAGAATAATTTTTTCAATAGCAAAGTTATTAGTACAATAGAACTATATGGATATATTAATAGTATAGACAACTTATGAAATGATTTCAAAAAAAGAATGGTGAAACAGGTTCATTTTAAGGTTCTACATGCATCAGTATACTAAAAATGTTTAGACAATGTAATATTTCGAAATGACTGAATTTGTCTTACCAAAGGCTTTCGCCAATTACTTTCAATAGAACTGGCTAATTGGACCAGACCACGCAAGCAATCTCTCTGCCTGGATGACAAATGTCCTAAAAGAGAGCGGGGAGTGGATTGAGCTGATTCTGATGACCTAAGCAGCCATTCCAAGGCATGGATGGTATAGGCTGTTGACTGCCACGGCAAAAGGGGTGTCATTTCACCTCCAAGCTCAGGTTCGGAATCCATCCCCTTCTATAGAAAACAGAACTTAACGTAAGACGAAAATCAAGCAAGCTTCACTAAAGACTAGTGGATGCTAAATAGACCAGGAAAACATGTGATAAACGATTACTGATACTATGATCATTACCATTATCATGATAAAAATATGCTTCAACCTTGGGTCTTGTCAGCTTGAAGATTTATTTTAATCAAAGAAATATCATAATAGGTATACTAGGAGTTTAATACGTACAGCACATCACTTCTTAAATACCAAATCAGTGTTATTAAGTAAAGATACTTGGTGGCTATAAATTCAACTTTTTAAGTGCTTCAATTAAAGCTGATTTAATTACACGAAGCAAAATTACAGTAAACTCACAATCATCTGATTAAATTATAAGGAAAGGTTGCAAAAATAATGGAAAATACAGATAATCCAAACTTTCAATTTAGTTTCTTATAATGAACATCATTTACGTTAATCAAACAAAACATCCATCTTTGCATCACAACAGGATTACACTTACGATACATACGGTGAAAAAATAATTATTCTTACTCCTAAAATTTGGACAGTAGTGCAGAAACATACCTTAGCACAAACTTTCTTCAACTATAAACGAAATCTGCACAGTAAAAAAGTTATGTGTCAACTCTAGTGACAATTGTAAGAACTAGTGTGAAATGTATCTCTTTACCACTCTTCTCCTAGAATTTAATACAGTTTGTCAATGTACATCTTGCTGCATGCACTTAACGACAAGAGTCATCAACGTGGTTTCCTAGTCAACTACCAAAGACATGCATGCAGTGGTATGGGGAGCAAAATTCAAAGTATCCGAGGTATTAGGGATCGCACTTTTAGCATAATCATTTCAGATCTCGAATATTGAATACTTTCTAGTATTCGAGTATTTGCGGATACTATTCACATATCTCTACTCGTAACACACCAATTAGACATACGATTTGATACTCTTGAAGAAGGCAACTACCCTATTTTAAGAAATAATTTTATTTATTTATCATCTATCCACATTGTTTACTTATCATTATGCCTAAATCAAACTCAAAGGCCAGCATTATCTGTAATATATGTACTACAGGAGGATAAGGAGGGAAGTTAAAGTTGAATTTACTGATATCATTCATATACATAAACAAAAAGTCAAAGTCATACATCAATAACATCATTATGATTGATCACATAATCTCTATACTAGAAATAAATAAGAATAAACAGTCATCGTATCTCTAAACAGTTCTAATGAAGTCAATGCACTTACCTCAAATGTTGTCTGGCAGAAGAGGAGAAACATTTCACAAAGTGTCATGGACAACGGTATAAATACTCCTTGAGCTGTCTTATCGTCATCATTTTGTTCTTCAGAATGCTGAAATAACGTAGCATATGTAGGTCCATACATAATACCTAATTCTTCAATAACCTGAATCAAGAAATAAATAAAAATATAAACACAATGCTAGAGTAAATTTTTAATTGTAATAATACATAATTTCTCATTTATTAACTCAAAATGATTAACAAACTAAAATCATTCAATATATCACACTTATTCATCCAAAGTTCTCACAAAAATTTTCCTAATCATGATGAAGTGATGATAAATGATAATTTATAAGTAACAATTAACATTTCAACTTATAATTTGATAAAATAGAAAATTAATTCATAGCATCGTACTTTACATGAATTACCATAAGAAAAAATTACTCTAGACCGGGAATCAAACCATGAACCTTTGGCTTTCTGGGCCACAAATATTACACATTTCTGCAATGTGAAGCTTCGGAGTAGGTTTGAGGCTCTCAACAAGTTGCGGCTTCATGAAAGCCCTTCCTCTTGCTGCCTTCTTGGATGGACAGCAAGTGGCTAATATCTGGTACCATGGGCCTCAGTACTATTGCCATGATAAATCAGAAACCTGAATAGCATAATGGTCTATACAGTTGCCTGGAAAGTCAAAGGTCTATGGTTTGATTCCCAGTCCAGGGAAATTTTTCCTCATGGCGATTCATGTGAATTTCTCCACCTTTCATGCGGCAGGACTATATTATTACACAAGGAATTGTAATTCATCACCCATAAACAAGGAGGAATGGCATATAATTGTTGCCTAAAAGCACCAAGGTCAAAGCAGAGCAAGATTAAAAACTTGAAAAACACACAGTCACATCTGAGAGCATCTTGTTACTGGTGGAAAGTTTTACAGTATAGGGAAAGGTAATCCTCAACTCTTATTTCAGAGAATAAATCATTACCATGAATGCTTTAAATGACCTCCATCTTGCACAGCTTTAGTGATAAAAACTAATTGCCCCCCTATTATCTGGAAGCAATGAAAACTAGCCTCTATTTCATTATTATTTCAAAATAACAGCTATCAAGAAACTTGCACAAAAAAGAATTTAAGCTTGTGATTCATGAGAAAAAGGATAATGTTTATCTAGTCTCAGTGAAATATCTGCCAATCTCAACACAGTAAATTATTAGCTGAAGAATTATGGCTTACTAAGATATATTTCAAAATGAATAAAGCACATACAAGAAATGGTATTACCTTATCTAAACCTCATTGTGAAAATTTAATTCTAGCCCTCTACCAATAAACAACAGATAAATACAATTACAAAAGACAGGCATAAAAACTAAGCAAAAAACTAATCATAGATGTGATCAGTGGCGTAAATAAGGGGGGGGGGAATGAGGGGATGTTTTATCCCCCCTAAAGCTTCAGCGAAATCAAAAATTTATTTGAAAATCTTGTCTGGATTTGATATATAACAACCGCACCTGCTAAAAGTTAAATTTTAAGTACCAAAATGATGTAAAATGCATTTACAGTCATGTAATTTTTCACAAATTTTCCTTAAAATCCCAGTTTCCTGGAAGGGGAGGGGGGTAGATCCCACTAAACCCCCTTATTCCCCCCAAAGCCTCCACATTCCCCCCCAAAGTATATTACTAGATTTTCCCACTGTATGCAATGATAGACTTACTTTAATATTGGCATGCAAGAAAGGTGTAGAAATGGTGGGAGAGCAATTGGAACTACATGCTAAATTATATCCAAGGTAAAATAAAAAAGCTTTAGTATATTATTCTACAGTGACCTTTGAAATGGGACAAAGATGAACATCCACAGTGTTTGCCCCAGTAGAAACGTGGGAAGAGGAGGAAGATCCAGAGGAGTGTGAGACACGATGGCGTCGTATGGCAGCACCCGCAGGCCCAGACGTTTCCCTCTGCGTAGGTGAGGAGGCGAGAGACGAGTTGCTGGGCACTGGGATCCTAGAGGAGCTCCTCCGAGCAGGCAGAGAGGTGGGTCCCATGGTGATGTCTGACCTAGGGGGGGACTCACGTGTCCATCCATCGTCCTCCTTCTGGAACATGAGCAACAATACAATGTTATTAACTTCACGTTTTACTATGTGAAACCTTTCCACTACTGAAAATAAAAGTACAGTAAGCCCTAAACTAACGAAAATCTGCCTTACGATCTTCCAGAGGGATAAACATTCATGCCCAATGGAAAAATTCATGTGTGCCTGAAATTTCATATTTGAAACCTTTGGGGTTGACTGCTGCAACTCTCACAGTGGCAACAGAATACAATAAACTGTTATTGAAAGTGCGATAAAATAAAAATGAAAGTGCGATTTTCACAAATCTCTAGTAATGATATAATTTTAAGCATCAATTAAACCATTATAAAGTCAGGAAAAGTTCAGAATTTTGCCTGTTTTTACTTCCCATGGGCAGAGAAATTTTTTCAGCTCCAGTCAGATCACATACACAGGGAACAGTTTGTGACAATCATGAGTTAACAAGAAATTTTTACACAGTGGTACAAGCAGCAGGACAGTTACACTTTTCAATTACTAACCTAGGTTTTTCAGCTGACAAACAAATTGAACTTATAAACAAGAACTCAGAACGTTACGTAACATTGTTTTATCTTTCAAAGCGTAATACTTTCATTTTCGACAATATAATTTTCTGTAAATTGATCACTCAACAATATCAACAGCTGAGATAATAAAAAAATAGATAGGCATGCTAATAAGTGAATTAGCGATTCATTAAACCCTGGATCTCTTTGGATACAATGCCAGTCAATTCTTATCAGTGCACCACATTAGCGATGAAACTTTCCCTCACATCCATTTGTCCTGCACAGAGGTGGAATAAGACTGAGTCCCTTTATGAGAGTCCAGTTATCCCCTGCCCCGCGAATTTTTTGAAAAGTTGAAAAGACGTTATTATTCAAGTTTGTTCTTTAATTACAGTTTTTATTTCACGAGCTCAACAAAAGCAGGTTTAAGAATTTTTGCTGAATATTTTCCATTCCGCAGTTGAAAATAAGCAATCTCACAGGCGAAATGTTGACTTATTGTGATGTGTTCGAGTAGCCTATTTTTTATACAAAGACTTGGCACACTGAAATGTTCCTAAAAGTCTCTAATAAAATACATTATATATAAAAACTTTGGAGAAGATTTGCGGTCTCCTTTTTACAAATCTCAAAAAACTTGTTATCTGTGCTCTCAAAATTAGCACCATTTCATTTCAGACCCTCCTCAAATCTCCTCAAATCGCCAACTGAATGGTAAGATGTATTTCACCCATGTAATCAGGAAAACTTAGGAGGTTAAAACGAAATTATTTATGAACCAACTCACTCAAAATAAATACATCCAGTGAATACATGAGAAAAGAACCAGACCTTTCTGTACTTGCTGTAGACTAAATATTTTGGCAACATAGTCTAATTGAGGAGGAGGTTCATCACTTCGAATGAGATCCTTCCTATTCTTTGGCATTCCATCTAATAAATGGAGTCTCCAATAAAATGAAAAATGCCAACACGAAGTCACAAATGAAAGCATGCACAACTGCATGTGCGGCAGACTTAAGAACGCAGGTGGGCTGCCAGAGGTGCTAGACGATGCTAGCGGTACAAAAGTAACCACCCATGTCAAGAGCCGTCAGAAGCACTTCACCAAGCAGTTGACAGCCATGGCAACCGGCAATGCTTCTCCGCCTAGAGCACTCCTTTCCCCCTTTTACCCCTCTCTCAACTTAGCTGAAGAAAAGTGGCTTAGTATAGCCCTTCACATACGAGCCCTTAAGAGACCCAAAATGGCTGAGTGATGGCTCCATCTACCCCACAGAGCATCATGCTACTTGGTTCCGCATAACTACAGTCCAGCCGCCGAGAGTTGTACGATGACAGGCAGAAGAGACTAGTCTGGGGTAGGGGGCAATGTTGCCAGGTAAGAAAGGGAAACGCCTATGTCACATGTAAACGAAAGGGTTCCATGAAGAAAGGGGTCGGAAGAAAGGGACGGAGAGTGTGAAGGGCCCAAGGAAAGAACCCCTGGTTTTGGTGATTCAAAGAAAGGCCTTTTTTGGTGGTTCAGGCTAATTTAGGAGGCTCATATGCATGCGACAACATTGTATGACTAGGCGAGAGTATGAGGTGCGAGTGGGGGACAGCAATTGCCTGCAAACCGTGCTGTCACAGGGTTCTCCGCCCCTCTTTTTGAGGTGTCATCGGACAACTCTCGGCGGCCAGACTGTAAAAGGACATTTTATGTTAGAAACTTAATGATTATTCATTAATACTCCAAATTATATAATAGCAGAAACTGCGATTTTTTTTCTCTAAAAATAGGTGAAGTGGCACTTTACTCACTTCACCCGACAGGCTGCCACTGCAAAGAAGGATAGGAATTTTGCTGTAAGTCTTTCCCAAGAGAAGGATTTAAACCAAGACAGTAAAATGAGAAACAGTCAGCAACCTATCCATCACACATCCTTCATCCACCTCCATGCGTGATAAAACAACATATATATGGGAAAGAAAAATAGCTTCAAAATTTCTCTAATAATGATACGATAAATTCAACATGATGCATGTATGCATGGCAAATGAAGGACTGAAATAGAAAGACTGGATATAATGATTTTCAATATTGCAGGCTAATCCCAAAAAATAAATTAAAATTCCAGATACGACCAGCACAAAAAACTCAGATTTATTACCAAGCACAAAATGATACCCTAAGTTTAAAAGGTCCTTAACATAATACAGTGCAACCTCGATATAACGACACCCCACGGTGCACTAATAAACACTCGCTATAGCGAATTGTCGCTTTAGCGGAGGTGGAGCAAATAATAGCCAATATACCTGTTACGAACAGATATACAGGAACAGGAGTGGTGCGGCGACAGATAAACATCTACCCGATAAACGTAAGCATAAATCCAGACGAAAGGCGATGTTTTTTTGCATCACTAAATTTCCTTACTCAAATAACGACTAACTATTCAAACAATTTATAAAAATCATGTAGAGCATTGTTTCGTCAATCATTATATTTATCGAACGACAGTTTACCACATATATTTGAGACTGAGCACTCCATTAACTTCATTTCTAACAGATCGCTAGCAATTACAGAGGTTAAGGAGTCTTGATGAAAGTCTTCCGGCGGTGAAACCCTCGCTATGGCGAGAGCCAACGCCGAAAGGGTCTCGTAAAAACGAATTTTTTAAAACGCTTATTATAGGGTCAATTGACGGTGCATCGGCTATCTCTCGTAATAGCGGGGGTGTCGCTATAGCCCGTACTCGCTTTAACGAGGTTCCACTGTAATTTACTCACATAATATTTCAAATGTACTCTCAGCTATCACAATGATTCAAATTTTACTCACCGCTTGATCCACTGTATACTGAATGCCTCGAACCCAAACACCAAATGGTAAACTGTCTTCGGTAGGCACTTGCTTGCTGTTAACCTTTGAACTTCTGGGCACAGTAGGAACTAGGGGAAGGACAGTATTGCTCAAGCATTCACAGAGTGGACACAGGAATTCCTTATTTTCCACATCAAAACTAGCAGGTTGACGAAGCCTAAAAATCATGGAAAAGACACCATTTATATTTCCTTGCTTAAGGTTAGGTAATAATTTTTTCTTTGAATCAATACAACAGAGCTAAAAATAAATGCAGTAAGTATACACATTTTTAATTCAACAAGCATATGGCATAATCAGTTTCACATTGAAGGAAAAATAATAAACATTCTGACTGAAATCTACAACTGATATGTTTAGAAACATTCCTTAAAATATTCTATTATTTCAATATCACAGGGTATAAATCAATTTCAAGCATGTCTAATAGCATGGGCATACCCAGCGAGGGGCAGCAAAGGGCAGCTGCCCCACCCTAGAAGCAAAAGTAAATTTATTTCAAAACGAAAGTATTTTTTACATCCAAGAAAAGTGATATTAGTATAAAACATGTAATTAAAATAAAAATATTTTTTCGAGCAAATAATTTAAAAAACTAATACAATGCTGTTAGAATTTTCTTGAAATTTTGGTTTCCTTAACCTTTTCAGTATTACCACTTGAACGACCCCGGCTTACCCCCCTCTAGTTTTGATCCTGGGTATGCCCTTGTCTAATAACTTTAAATATTTCCAAAACCCTAGCATATAAAAGTTTACAAACATTTGAATTAGGCATGAGTCAATTTTACTTTTTTTCGATTCCGATTCCAATTCCGATTCCTTCAAATCGATTCCCGATTCTCGATTCTTATTCCTTCTAATAGGTGGGATATTGATTTATCTGTCGCCTTGCTGTCATTAAAATTTAAGAATTGAATGGAATAAAATAACAATAGCCGCGGTGGTTACATTGTCGTTTGGCCGCGGAGGCTAAACAGCAATATAGCTTTCATTGCATCCATACATTGCATACATACATGCACGGTGGTGGCCGAACGCAACCTGTCGGATCCACACGGAGGCCGCGGTGACTTATGCCAAGCAAGTATCAACTTTCTCAAGGGTTGCATTGATGCAACTGCGCTATACAAATGCGAATGTGTCTAAATTTTTATTATTGACACAGACGCGTGTTAGTCTATAAAAAACCCGCTCTCTTCGCGTATTTATAAGAAACTTTTTTTTTCACAGAAAAACTCGCTCTCTGCACGTTTTTATTATCATCAGACTTCTAATATCATTCGAAAATAAAAAATATATATTTCGATCTATTATACGCTAAAATTGGTGGTCCAGATGAATTCTCCGATGGTGATTCATAATTGCAATAATTTGATTTGCCGCAACCAGCGGTTAATAAAAGAACGAAAAATGCATGCATTGCTTCCCGATCCCGTGGTTTCCGATTTTTTTCTCTGAGAGTTGCTCATGAACACGCACCATTTCAGGGTTCCTCGGTTTGTCACTCTTGCTGACATTTTCATGTTTCAGAGGACGCCTAGGTATGTTCGTCGCTGCACCCGCGTGCCAGGCGTATCCTCCGCCCGGGCAAGGCTGACACCGCAGCTGCTTAGGTGTGTGGCAGCCTTTATGCCCCAATCTTATAGTCTATGCTCAAAACATGGAATCGGAATTGACTTTAGGCGATTGATTCTCGATTCCGATTCTGAGCCCGAGAATCGGTGGAATCGAGAATCGACATTTGGAATCGACTCATCCCTAATTTAAATATATTTCCAGCGATGGGGGCTTTAAATTGATGGACTTTTACCTGTATGGTCTCCTATTTTCTCTCAGTAAAACACTGTTATAGTACTTTTGCCAGCAATATGCATGCATGACATGACCACATGTTGAAGTATGAGGAGCAGGACCCAAATTCCATCCTAGGCAGAGGCCACCAAGATCAACTTCCTCTTCTCCGTCATCAGCATTAGTACTTGTTCCTGGATTTTCACCTTTAGATACTCTAAAAAAATAAAACAAGGTTATGATGAAATGCTTTTTATTCAAAAATGAGAGTTAAAATTGATTAAATATTTACATGCATGCATTAATACAATTCTGATTCAAGTTATCAAATGGGGTAAGAATGACTCGTTCAATGATGCAACCCAAACTTTGGTTTCGATACGAGAGGGTAGAGCTCACCCCAGACTTTGCCAAAGGCATGTGAATTCACACATTCAGGGTGGGGATTTGAAACCCAACTTTTTGGCCACCAGCAAAGCAGTACCCACAGGGCTACTAAGAATGGACTCTGTAAGAATGACTACAGTACATCCTCGAAATACGAATAAGATGCATTCTGAGAACTTGTTCGTTAATTGAAATAACTAAGTCAGGCATTGGAAAGTAAATTTATCATGCTGCATGCAGCACTGAGTAACAATTTTTGCATAAACTCATGATCATCACAAACTGCTCCTGCTGCACCTAAGACATGACTAGAGCTTAAAACAATTTTCTACACACGTGAAGCAAAATTCTGGCAATGAGCAAAATTTTATTAATTTTCTGACTCCATTACCATTCGAATTCTTCATAAATTTATAAGAGTGTCGGCTTCTGGGTATTCCTCCACATTGAGCTGTCTATCATCAACTCAACGCGGAGGAATGTCCGAAAGCCGAGACTATTATGAAGAAATGCTGCTGAAACCTCAGATCAAGCTTCTTCATAAATTTGATAATTTTAACAAACACTAACACGAAAAAACTTTCACTTTGGTTTTCTGCAATTTTACTCCGTTTTTTCACCATTGTTGTTTGTGTCTGCAGTATATCCAGCAAGACGTGCTGACAGGAAAACATTATGTCTTCAAATCCTCCGCTATAATTAACTCATATCCTCTAGCCACTGAACCTATTTCGCTCATAAAAAAAAACTGATCTATCTTATTTTATCCTATCACTTATTTTATAATATTATGTATCAAAACCCTTATCACTCATATTTTTCTTCTGAATTTAGCGACACTTGGTATTTTTGATACTATGTTTATTTTAAACAAAATAAAAATGGCTTGTCTTACGTCATGAAAGAGGAGCAGTAAGCATACATAGATGTTAACTTTGAGTGGGAGGACAAAACTAATTACTAGCAATGGAATTTAAAACAAAAAGATGATGAAGCAGCATCAAAAACAAGAGGTTGAGGGTAAGATGTCACACCTAAAGTCACCAATACCTCTTGTAAACCTGATGGCTCATTTTCCTTTTGTTAGGCCTCTGGAAAAACCGACCTTCAGAAGTCTGGATAGCGGATTTCTTCCTTTCCACATAAATGCAAAGACAATTATTCATTGAGTCATGAATTTCAGCCACAACATTATGAAAACGTTCCACTTTCGGATGGTATGGTATATGGAGGAGGCGACCGACAGCCGAGGTCATTTGCACCATGAGGGTAGGGTATGGAAGGAAGGGTGGAGAGAAACCCGGCATCGGCATTAGCCTGCTCTTAACGAAAGGCGCCAAGGGGACCACGGCTTAACGTCCCATTCAACAGATGGAGTGTTATGCTGGAAATGTCCTCCACACAACGCTCAAGCAGGGATCGGGCAGTCTCTGAAAATTCTCTGCCACTGCCGGGATTTGAACCCGAGCCCTCCGGGTGGGATGCCAACACTCTAGCCACCACACCAACCCGATCCCCTTCCACTTTCGGATCCTGAGCTCCAAACGTCAACAAAGCTTCCTCAATTGAACGAAACTCTTTTCTCATTAGTTTCGTCTTGAATCACTTTTTCCTCCTTTTTTTGAGTCTCCGGCTCGATAAGGTCTTCTTACATGAGTTCTTTGTGTTCCACTGCAAGTAGTTCAATGAAGTCATCTTCTTCGAAATGAAGTAACAGATTTTCACTTATGCTAACTTAGCTGTTGATAACAGCTTTCGACTAATGTTCCAAATCAAACCCTCGAAAGTCATGGAAAAACTGGAGAGAATTTCTTTGACACCCCTAACATATTGGAGGCAGTAACTTTGCACCAAGCAAAATCCAAAAATTTTAATGGGTTTTTAATTGTAGTAATCCTTCCAAAATTGGTTCAAGGTAATTTCTGAATCTAGAATGGCGTTTGCAGCCTACTAAAAAGTATGATACAGATAATATTTCTTATATGTCCCTATAATGCCCTGGTCCATTGGCCGTATCCATGAAGTTGTATTCGGTGGCAAGTATACTAAATCCACATCAAGATGAAAGTCATCCAAAGATGGGGCATAGCCTGGAGCATTATTGATTAATGAGAGGATTTTGATGTGTAAATCTTTCTTTCGGGAAAAATTTTCAACCTCCAGGATGAAATTTTGATCAAATCAGTCTTGGAAAATGGTCATTGTGACCTAGGCTTTGGGGCTACCCTTCCAAACAACAGGAAGACACCCATTGACAATATTTTTAGGTCTATCAGGTTCCCCAAATGATAGACTAGAAAAGGTTTTAGCTTCAAATCCCCCAAGCAAGAGTGTCAGCCTATTTTTTGTTGATTTGAATCCACAAATGAACTTCTCTTCTTTGCTAAGATTTGAATGGTTAGGCATCCCTTTCCAATATACACCTGTTCTGTCTATATTGAATATTTGCTATGGCAAAAAGAAAATGAAATGGGCTTAATTAATTCTAAATAATTTCTTCGAGTATTTCAGGGAATTCTTGGGTGACTACTGAATCAATACTCGCCACATCACCACTTATCTTCACGTTATGGAGGTTGGCACAAGCCTAAAATCGGTGAAACCAACCATGGCTGGCACTAAAGGAACCTTTACTGGACTTGGCCCTGTGGTCAGCAAAGACAATTTCGGCTTTCTCTTGGATCAGACCTAATGGCACGATACTGATGCTGGTCATGAATCCAAGTGATGAGTAGTTTTTTCCATCTCTTCTCTTGCTTAATCAGAGTTCTTTGAAATAATAGTAGATGTCATTGGAAAAGGACTTTTCAAATGTTCCATCATTTTATCTCTATTCTTGAGTATCGTGGCTATGGTGGAATGGTTCATATTGTATGAACGAGCGATATCAGCCATTTTCTCGCCACACTGCCCACTTCGTATTATTTTGATCTTTTGTTCCATTGCAATGGCCAGTCCCTTCTTAGAACTAAACTTTTGAACACACTGATCTTATGCTTCACACCTGACATGCTGTAGTCCTGAGCTAAATATTAGGCGCTACCACTCAGCGGCAATAAAGGAACTATCACATGGACGATACAAACTATTTTCAGAAACACACACTCTTGCATGTGACTATACCTCACAATATTTGAAAATGAACTGTGCCGAATACATTTTTGGAAAAAAAACTCGCCTTCCTTTGTGAGCATTAACAAAATAGCATGCCTAACATCCGGCTGAAATGCAGCGCAACATCAATGAACTCAATGTTGAAAAATTTTCATGGCATAAAATAATTAACTGTTGGAAGGATATGATATCCCTACACCGTAACATTCTCTTCCACTAATCAGTTGAGTATGCCAACCTGTAACAAAATGCACCAACAGAAATTTTCCTCTATAAAAAGTAGCATTCTAAGAATAATAACAGTGAGTAATCAAAGCAATGCACGATTCTCTATCAGTCATCAGTTTTGCGAAACTATATTAGTCATACTTTGTTATGCTTCCTATTACGTAACATTTTCCAACACGTGCCCCCAAAGTAAAATATCCATATGATATGATAATATGATTAACATTCATCATGCATGGAATTTGACACACCCGTTACGCCCAAAGTGATATCTCCCCAATGCACCGCCAGATGCAATGGCAAACCCCAAAGGTGCCAAATTTGAAATTTCAGTCATGATTGAATTTTTTGATTCGGCATGTATGTTCGAATCTCTGAAAGTTTGTAAGTTGAATGTCCGGAAGTTGAGGACTTACTGTCATAGATCTAGTAAGTAAACTTTGCATTTTGAGAATAATGACATTTTCTATGAAAAACTATGCCACACAAGATATGGTATATATGATAAACAACAAGCGGTGATTAAATTCAAATGTCAACTGGGAAAATTACCTTGTGCCTTTACTCTCCACAGTGTCTTCCTTCCCTCCAGCTTTCTCCAGGTTAGATTTACGTTTAAGCCATGTAATAGATGATGTGAGAATACTTGGTGGGCTGCTACAAGCGAGTTCTCTGTTCAGTTGCATGGCAGTGTGTTCTGATAATGACCTTGGAACATGTTCCCTTTCCAGACACAAAACAGTGGAGCGTTGAACAAATGCAGAGAGTACAAGGGCACGGTCACTTCCTGTAACCACATCTTCCTCTTCTTGACACAAAATGCATGTGTACCTAGAAATAATTTAAAATTTTTGTTGCCTAGAAAGACTACTGAAAATACATAACCTTAATCATTAAGGTAATGAGCTATAGAGCTTCATATTATTGAAATTCAATAAAAAATAGCTGACATCATATTCTCCACCTTGTTAACATGGATGAATTGAATGATGCGAGCCACAGCTTTGATTCAAAAGATCATCATAATCTTACTACGTGTCTGATGAGTATAAGTACCAAATTTTTGCAAATTGTGACATTGCAAAAATATGGTGAATTCACTTGGTTTCACAAAAATATATGTTATCATTTTAAGTACTGCCACGAAGAAGCAAGGTTAAGACCATCCCTTAAGAAAAAACCCTAAAACCATGAATTTTAAAAAATGGTTTCGCAAAAAATAAAATCCTTTATCGTGAAGAACTTAAATCCAATAGACTTAAAAAACAACAAATTTAAGAATAAATTAAATACAATAGCAGAAATTAACTCCTGAATTTTTCTCCATTACACTGGTATGCATCTGGTAGGTTTCACAATTCAAGTAAAAAGTTACGTTATGGAAATTATAAGGAATTATATAAAGATAAGAGGAATTAATACATATAATTTATGAAATTGAGATAGAGATTAATATCAGTAGATTAAAGAAACATTAATAAATATCATAAATGGCCATCGTAAATATAATGAAAAATTCTAACTTTGCACAACTTGGTAATAGTATTTTTCTGTTTCCTCCACTACAAAATTTTAAAATTGATCAAGATGACTACCTAAGAACCATACAAATGGTTAAAAGTGATAAAATTGAATGTTGCTATCAGTTTACATGAACTCAATGGAGAAAAGAAGTACATTAGGTAATTCAAAAGGAAAAATGGATAGGAGAACTAATTGCTTTTGGTTTTAATTTATTTAGAGTTTCAGGAACACACTTTTTTCACTGTGCATGAAGAAGCTCAGTCACAGGTTACTCAGTAATGGTCTCAAAGTCATCACGAAGAAATCAACGCAAACAATACATATATGGAAAATTTCTTCTACTCACCGTTTCTGAAATCCTACAGGTGGTGTTTGTTGAGGCCCAAATGCTATAGGATTACCAACAAATGAAGTTTCACTCTCATCTGCTAACTCCATATCAGCATCAGCACCAGCTTTCTCCATATCTGTAACTAAAAAGGTTAGTTACAAAACATAGAGACATTGTAACCTTTACTCAGAGATAAGTCTCAAATTTACACCAATCTAATCAGGGGCCGTAATCTGAATTTCATCCTGTCTATACCGATCGGTTTCCCTTTCAAGCCCACCGACTGGACATCATTCTGAACCGACAATGATATCCGTACTGATGACAGCACTTCCTGCGATTCTGTACAGGCATCAGTTTCAAACCAGTCGGTACAGTTCCCCCTCCATCCCAAACAAGGGAAAACCGAATATATTCAAAGTTAGAAGTCATGTGACGTGTCACCACCAATGAAAGAAGGGTAGAAACAAGTGAAGACTCATTGGCACACAGTTTGTTGTAATCAATATTCAGCCCTGATGATGAGTGCCGAGATGGTACTTGAAACGTTGACCGTTATAAAAACATTAACCCGGTGGGAATCCCGAGAAAAGTTTACCCCAGTTTGTTGTCGTTGTTTTAAATCTTTTTATTTGCAGAAATTAGGATTTATTGTTAGATTAAGATAATTGATATTGGGTGACATGTTAACAATGCTTATATAATGTGTGGTAGTAGTGCTGTGCCTAGATAATAAAAGGAAACAATATTACGACATCAAAATATAGTTTGCATGTGATGGAGATTGTTGTTGCTGAAATGAATTACTGAAATTGTCCTTGAGATTGTATTTACTTTTTTATATATGGTAGCATATATTGCTATTTATTCATGATTTGGTAATGTATTGTCATTAAGTATGCTCCGTTTAAATGTTATCAATGGAAGATTATACCATTGGCACCGTTGCAGACAAAAATCACATACCATGGAATGTGAACGTAGGATTCAAAAGCAAATGTAAATGTTATATTAGAGAACCAAGTAAGGAAATTATTATAAAAATATGGAGCTAGGAATAATTAAAACAGCTGTAATGACAAGGAAGTAAAGAAATTGTGATTGGGTGAAATACATGTAAGTTGCACATACTGGAATATAGCTGACGATAAAATGAAATATAGTTACCTATTTTAAATGAGAGAAAGTGATAACATTGCGCAAACTTCATATTTAATTATAATTATCATATTTTTAAGCATAGGGAATCAACAACTGATTGTACAGTGAAATATAGTTGCCTGTTTGGAGTGAGGAAATGCAAAAAAATTACGGCAAAACTCATATTTAATCAAAAATATCTTTTTTATGTCAAAGGAGTAAATAAATAATGATAAAGTGAAATAAATCCTATTCCAAGTGAGTGAAAGTGATAACATAAATGAGAGAAAGTCATAATATGGTGGCAAATCTCATGTTTATTAACCAATATCTTACATTTACGTCAAGGTAATCAATATTTGATGACACAATGAATTATAGTGGCCTAATCGAAGGGGGAGAAAGAGATAACATTGTGGCAAACCTCATTATTTATCATCATTAACCTTGGTGAAGAGGGGAAAACAAAATAAAACACACGGGGGAATTCATGTAAGCCACTAGTTGGTGGCCTTACCGACAGTACCTCTACCGATGATCTCCTGTTTTCACGTCGGTGCCACACCGACCGGATTCGTACAGAATCGCACGACTGCTTGCCGGGAGTCGGTGTGACGTCCCACTCGACAAATCGGTGCTGCACCGATCGGTTTTGAGATACAGAATATGGCCCCACGAATCCTAAAAGGTTCTCCAATACTTCAAATCTTATAAATCTTTAATTTTTCAAATCTTCCATTTCAAACATTTGAATGTCAAAAAACTCAAAAATTTAAACATCACATTTGTATTAAAAAAGAAATAAGTATGAGAATGAGTTTGTAAACTACACTGTTTTAGAGAGTAAAAATTGTATGTACAGTAAAACCTCTCTTAAACGAAACTCAAGGGACCGAAATTTTGCCGTTTCGTTGATCGGGAGTTCGTTCCCCGGAGGTGATGCGCACGTTGCATCATTCTAGGGGCTCGGAAATTGAAGCAAGTCTGCATGCGTTATCTTCATTCTACCTTCGCATACTTCAAAACAGTGCTTATTTCTTCAGCTGCAATGCAAATCGCGGGCAATAGACCACATTTAGGAAGCCTCAGTTCGTATTATTCAATCACTTCGCGTGCTTTTTCATCGGTTTTCAAAAATGTATGCAACGTAGCGGTGAGTGCGAGGCCATCCCTTTATTCTCAATATTTGAAATAGAGTACATGTATTCGCGAAGTTTACACTGAAAAATTAAGAATTCGATAGATTTGACCATTACTAATATAAAGTTAAAGTAACAGCGCCAATTATAGCTTCATCATGAAATTAAGATCGCTCTACCATAACGGCGCGAGTGCGACTTTCGTCGACCCATTAAAGCTCAGTGGGTGGCAGCATTTCTTTATAGTAGTCGAATCCAGAATACTCCATAGCAATATTTGCGGTCGCGGGCCTCGTAAATAATTCATTGTACTAGCATCATTTCCATCGCATTCCGGATAGACAACTGCCGATAAGAAAACATCTTGAAAGGCCCTATGCAGGAGTTCTCGAAGTAAAATACGTTACGATTTTGAAAAATGAGTTTTCAAGAAATTATATTCTGCAACCCTCAGTTCGCTGGCTTCGCGGATTACGAAATTTGAGTCTATTCTAGTGAACTCATCAAACGACCCTTCAATATTCATGACTTTTGAGAGACCCTGCCAGGATTCACGGCTTTCGTCATCACTCTCCATCGCGTGGTCGCAGTTGACTGCAAACCGGATTGACAACTCCCGATAAGAAAACAGCTTGGAAGGCCTCATGCAGGAGTTCTTGAAGTAAAATAAGTCACGATAATGATGCTGTTGACTGCAAACCCGGTTTTTGCAAAATAACTAAATATGGTGACAGGTGCGACACGCTTCCCAGCTTTGCAAAGCCCTTGCATTACCTGCAAAATGGTCCTCTTCAATTTCGCCGATCCCTTGCATCCATTCGACAAACCAAAAACTCCACTAAAATCCGACGGTAATGCCGCTTTGCCGCAGAAATGACCCCTCGGTCGAGAGGTCGCAACTTAGCTATTGCAGTTGGGGGGAAGAAAATAACACGCACATTTTTTATTGTTAGTCCTATGTTTGGGCCCGTGCAGCGATCGAGGAAGAAATCTACTTTCCCCATGAGTGCATCAACTCCCGCCAACCACCGCTGATCCCGCTGTCATTCATGGATTTTTGCTGCTACCACAGGGGTGAGGCATCACCATTGGCCCAGTCTAAATATGGCATGTTTAGACTGTGTCGTCTTCTTCATGCAACAATTGACGGGCGTCGCAAACCTTTTTCTCAGGAGAAAATCAACACCGCTTCACATCACGTCAGGACATCGCTACAATCGCCGACAGACAGAGACCGACCTTTAGTATAAAGCACTCAATTCAAGTAACGTCTAGATCAATGGGAAATGTTGGCTTTCGTGTCTTAAGTGCGAATATTTTTTATCCAAGATTGCGGCAAATGCAAAAGTTTCTCCTATTTTTTAGATGATGTTGAAATAAACAATGTGAATGAAACAAGAGTAACTACTGAGTCATATATTAAAGATAATTAAGAGATGCAAATTTTGGCTTTTATCTTTTAGCGCGCACATTGTATCTTCCGTAATTTAGTTAAATTTTAAAGAAGTTATCCAAGATGGCGGGCAGTGAAAAAAAATGCTTCTCGGAATTTACGCGTTGTAATTCTGTAAAGTATCTTAAACAACCGTCAAAAGAATGCGTTCGAAGTACATAGCTTTAGATATCATATCTTTGAGCGTGTAAATATTGGGACATTGAGTTATTTACGAAAGTCAGCATTAACATTTTTCGCAATTCGCCGCGAGTTGGGGTCGGCGGAAACACACGACGGAAGGCTATGGTTACGGTTAATAATGACGATTCTGATTGGCTTATTCAGTGGAAGTCTCTGATTTGCCCTCCAACGCTACGAATATTAAATTATTCATATGAAAATAAGAATTTAACCGGAAAAATTGGTTATTGGGAGGTGAATTTCACTCGATCGCGCCGAAATTTCATTTCGTTGATCGGGAGTTTTCGTAAAAGAGGAGTTCGTTCATCGGGGTTTTTCACTAATGTGTTTACATAGGCAATTGGCCGGACCAATAGCATTTGTTCGTTGAACGGAGTTCTTCGTTTAGCGGGAGTTCGTTAAGGTGAGGTTTTACTGTAGTAATGGAAGTATTCATCTAAACAAAAACTTTGAACTTTGAGGTTGATAATTTCATCAAATTCTTTTCTTTCAAAGTCATTGCTCTTTTCAAATACAGTAGAACCTTGCTTATACGACCCTCAGTTATACAATGACCTAACTTATACACCGATTTTTTTCCTTCCCATGAATAACCCTATATGAACCCATGTATTTCCAACCTCAATTATGAAACTTTTCACTTATACGACGACCTCTGTTACGAAACGTATTTTTCCAGACCAATGAGGAAAAATACCTCACTTATACGACTTGTGAGAGAACTGCTCTACGAGAAGATTGCGGTACGTGCACCGGTTTTAGTCACTGGAGCGGGAGTAGTATGTGCTCATTACATGGATACGTCAATAAAGAAAAATAAGTTTAATAATCAGCGATGATGTTTATTATATATTAATTTCAACAATAGCAGATGATCATTAATCCGAAATTATGAAATACGGAATATCTATCTCTCGGATGATTTTCTAGAGTTTTTCCGAGGTTATGTTTTCAGTCGCCCCAGCGCAATAACGTCCAAATGAGCCGTTAAAAATCCTCCCGTACCAAAATTTTGGATTCCAAAGTCATCCAAAAAAGATATTCGTATTTGCAGTATGGACGTAACAGATGGTAAAAACAGCATGCGTGGTCTCATTCCACGGGCTAATGCCGTATCTGCGGGACGAATTCAACGGGGGGGAAAGTTGCTTACGCGGCGCACAGATCAAAACTGACCCAACTTGTATCTCAGTGGGTCTAAATAACAGTTGGACCTTGAATAGCTAGTAGCTTAACTCTGCCTGGTGGCAATCGTTTATTTTTTAACAGAACGAGAGTTAGTGTGGATACCATAGGAGAATAACTCCCGTAGTCAGTCGTCACGTAATCATTAAAGTCAAATTCAAAGCGTGAAAGATAAGGCAGTTCCTTTCGACTCAGGAATAGCTTATAACCATTATATCGAAGTACAAAAAGTGACCGGTGTTGCTATCAGAGGTGGAAAGTAAAATATTCCGTGAAGACAAGTTACATGGCTTGTGAGTCAAAGTTCCCGGCGTTGAAGTCGCGGAAGAATGCCGACAGAGATGCTATACCCAGGAGATTCAATCTACTGTCGCTAAATTTTAGTGGGGAAATTCTTTTTTAGTTCGTAAACGTTATAGAGAGGGGAGATTTTTCCGGGCTCTTAATCTATTTTTGTTCATTCATCACTTACAGCAGTTGCACGGTAATTTAAATCCCTCACTTTAAAAAGTTATCTAAACACCGAAAAATCTTAATTATGGAATATTCCGGCTGCCAGTGGCGTAACTAGGAATATGCTTTAGGTGGGGGGGATAGTAGCGCCTGGGGGGTGCCCGAAATTTCTCCAGTGTGATAGCCCTACGGCTTAAAGCCTTTCTGAGTAAAAATAGGAACAAGATATCACTTCTTTGGCATAAAAAACATTTTGATTTGAATTTTAACAGAGAGCATCTTGATGAGTTGCAAATTTGATGGATCATGTGATTTTCAAGGTTTCAGCTCAATTAAATGTTGAACATTTTAAAGGTTCTGTTGTCATTGTCAATTGTACGGGTTAAACCTTATTGCATCAATAGTGAAAGTATGAGTTAGAGCAATTTCTCAATAATCAAAAAGTTATCTCATTGGTGGATCGATTCCTCTTTATCACCCTAGAAATCACTTGCATGAATGAAAAAATAACTCATTTTTTGGTCAACACAGATACAAAAACTTAATCAGTAAGAAGTGCACTGTTCAGCAAAACCACCACCTTGTTTTTGGCAAATCTTCTTAATTGACAAATGTAACTTAATAAACAACACTTACTTGTAGCCTCAAAAAGCTGAGCGTTCTCTGCCAAGAAACTTCTTTGCATAGCCATCATTTGCTCCATTACTTTTGCACGTTTCATAGCAGCCATTTTTGTCCTCCTTTCCTTTTCTTCCTTCTACATGCAAACATTTAATACAATAACAAAGCAGTTACTTAAATGGTCCACTTTGTTCACAGTTTAGTTTTCAGTTGAAAAATTTTAGAAGTTATTTATGAATCACAGTTCAGCAAAGCTCAAAATACCAACCTTTGAGGCTTCATCTTCACCTTCCCTCCTTTTAAGAACAACTTCTCGGCTTGACTCTGATCCCTCAGCTTGAGAACTGGAACTAGATGACTCAGGGGATGACACATTTCTCAACGCAGCAACCTAGATAGAGACAAATACTTAATCAGAATGTTTTGTAGTAATTCTGAGATGACTGATTGGCACAATAAATCAATAATAATATAATGAGGTGAATGCATGAGCCACAAAAACAACCAATGGATGGAAAATTCTAATACATAAAATAAGTATTCAAGGGATTCTTGCCTGAGTACCATCATTAGTTATTTTTAAAATCATTTACAAGAAAAATTTTCCATAAAAATAACCGTAACAATTATAAAAACTGATTTTTTATACATGAATTGAGTGATTATTCAATTGTCAAATTTATTTCAGGAACCCAGCATCTGCTATTTCATTATTCTTTGGTACAGATATTAACCTATTCTCTTGAATTTTTAACTCTAACAAAAAATATTAAAAATAACCAGGACTGAAAAAGGTTACCAGTAATTTAAAAAGATTTTTTATCCCTTTATTTTCAACAACTGAGGAATTACCTGCTTAAATTTCCCAATAGTCCACAACAGCATATCTCTGTGGGCTTCTACCCTTTGACTGCCAACCAGTTTTTCAATTAGCTTAGGTATCCCCACTTTCTCAGCCCGCTCAGTGAAGCAGAAGAATCCAGCTACTGCATCACCAACTTCTGACATGGTATCTTCCCCAAGGGCACACTTGGCCTCAGCTTCTTTGGCCCGTTTTCGACTTCTTTCTTCTTCATGCAGTGCATAACCAATCAGATGCAGAGTCTTGTGGAGCTGAGTTTCAGAAAAACTTCTAGCTCTAAGATCAGCAGACCTAAAGGAATTCCAAAAAATAATTTTACATACAGTTATGAGGGGAACAGAACTCCTCGGACCTGGAACATACCCCATTTAAAAAGAAGATACAACATGAAAACAGGAACTAAGATGTATAGCAATCTCCAAAATAATGTTAGCTTAAGTTTTTGGCAAAAAGCAATGCTAAAAGCTAGACACTTTTTAAGATATAATGCAAGAAAAAATGCAAAAATACTCATAAAATCTTGGAAGCCTTGATGTAGACTGCCAAGTTATGTGCATAAGGCTGTGCTTCTCTAACAAAGGAATATGCAGGCTAAATAATGTACTGTTACAACTGAAAAAAAGAGTGCCACTTGAGTTCAGTAGCATTCACCCACCCACCTTACGCCCAATAAATATTTCTTCCTTCTATACACAAGCCTTGAAAACAGACTCGGGGAAAAATAAAATGTAATAGACTCTATCATTTACCAATGCAGCAAATTACACTGTCAGTAGCAACATACTACAGGGTCCAATTTTTAAGCAAATCTTAGTGAAAGCTTCATGATATCAAGAAATAAGAAATTAATTGAATTTAATACATGTAAAATATTTAAAAAATATTCCAAAGAGGTCATACCTCTGTAAAACGGTGGCCATGATATGGAGCATGAGATCACATTGAAGGAGATTGGCCAGCATAGCAAATGGAGGGGAGAGAGCAGGTGGGGCTGGAGGAGGGCAACATTCCAGCTGGCCTTTGCCCTTCCTTCTTTTTCTCTGCACTTCTTCCGACCTTGACATTTCCTCCCGGGTGTAGTGATAGAAGAACACATCATACTCATCAGCAAGTTCTGTGAAAGCATGAAGAAGGAGAAATCCATTAACATAATATCTCTCAAGAAGCATTTCTCACAGATATACATCCACAGACCACCCCTAAGCTGGTTCAATAGGTATTGGCAAGAGGTTTGAGGAACCTGTTGTTTCCTGCAAGTATACAAAATAATTAACTAAACGGAAACAAATTTGAAATAAATGGAGGAGTTGACAGGAAATAAATAAAGCACTTTAGAGCCCTAGTACTTAAAATAATAATAACACACTAAAACACTTAGGTGTGCGTTGGATAAGTAACAACACCATGGTTCAGCAGTTATTTAACTCTTCTATTGTTCTAGGGAAAAACAAAATTTCTTCACCTGTCTGCTTCAGAAAAGTATTTCCCTTACTTTATGGTTTATAGTTCACCAGGAAATAGCAACGTTCCAAGGTGATCTTCTGCGCATCACTCTGAAAGATAGCTGTCCTTCATTGATCAGGCAATCTAAACCACACACACAGCCTCTAAGTTAATTAGTTAATGGATAAAATCTACCAGTGCCAGATCCCATATGGTCATAATGAAGTTATAAACTGGGAAGTGTGAAGTAGCACCTCTATTTCTATTTTCGTGTGAGGGCCTAACTACAACATGCATAATGAACAAATAGATGTATCGAAAGGATCAAGAGCAAAAAAGTTAATTGACTGATTCAACTGTACCTGGCAATATACTTAGGGATAACATCTTTGAATAAATAATTGAACTGCTGGTACACACACCATTATTTCTTTTGGCCTGGTAATGCTTAAAACATTTAAGCATAGAAACACTCTGATTATATGAAAAAATTGTGATTGCCATGAAAATAAAATCAGAGATTTTTTCCAGCGATTATTTTTTCTCGAGCAATTTTACATTATTTTAAACTATTCACAAATTTCACAACAATTACTTTTATCGCAGATGTCCCACGTTCGCATCGCACGAATTTCATAGATTTCCACTGCATAGGTATGCTACATAGAAATATCCTAATTAACGATGCAACCCACGAAACATTTATGCAATGCATATTGCGCATATTCAGGGGACAACACTTCACAGACCAAAACTCATTCAAAACAAATTTGAAACAGTCTCAGACTCAAGCAGTGGCAGTATGTACATATACCCATGTTAGCAATATTAGCAACTGCACACTCAAAGATGAATGAATTATAAAAGAAAGCTATGTATTCCTTAGCAAAGAGAAAGATAAAAATCCTGTCCACACAGAGATGGGATATGAGGCTCCAAACACTACTGCTATCTTGGTGAATTCACCTGTCTACAAGTATGCGATCCCGTGGCATTGCGCCGGCCACTTATTCGGCCTATGCGATTGCTTTTGAGTGCTCGGGCGGGACGAGGAAAGCAGGCGGGGGGGGGGGGGGGGGGATGCCGAATGCCATGTTCAAATGGGTCATGGAGCAGACTCAACACGATGTGAGTACGCACGCGCATATTTTGTGAGTAACTCACAGGTAGTGTAGTGGTGTAGCTGCCATCTGTACTACCTGCGCTCAGGATTCTAGTCCGCCAATGCATTTAGTGCCATTTAGCATCATTCATTTGAACTTTATGCCCTTTTTCATCATCGTATATCTTGTCTAATGCACACCCTGGATATATAACCACCACCTGACACTGGACTCAAGCACTAAAAAGGTACTTTTTATCCGGATTTCTTATTTTCTACGATTTTAGGTGAATTAGCAAAAAATCACATCTAATGAGTCATAATCTATTAAAGTTAAAGCCTTCATTCTTTAATGCTGCTGACATTCATTCGATCTATCTCATTACCATTCCAAGGTTAATTGGCTTGTTTTGTCTCCTGCATATTGAATACGCATAATATTGCGCACAGTAGTAATGTCTCCACCGGAATTTGCCGTTAAATTAATTGTGGCCTTTCTCTTTGCTTCTCATTTATCAATCCTAAAATTATCGGAAATGTCTGGAATGACGTGCTTCCTCTCCTGAAGAATTAGATATGCCGTCAATGCTGTGATTTGTCTTGTTTGAAGACATCCAAAAAGACTTATTGTCATTTGAAAGCACGAAGCGCTAGTAGTTGGGGAAATGGAAGGAAGGAACAGGAAGGATAGGAGAAGGGGTGTTAATTATTAGCAGATGGATTTTTGGATATTTGGTGCTCCACTGAGCTTCAATGCCAAAAAAATCATTTCAACACACCCCCGGTTCAAGTTTATTTGTATACGATTATGTTTCGTTTTGCATGCTTCTTTCACGGCCTTTCTTGACCAATGGGCAACAGCTGTAATCAATACTAAGTGATTTTGTTGAACCTCCCTTCCCTCGGCACCTAGGTGAGGACTACAAAAGGGAGCCCACAACATGAAAAATATTGGTCAAAATGTAATTTACTTATGGTTACACCATAGCTACCCAGCACTCGGTTTGAAAACACTGTCATGATTGGTCGTGATTCGCGTTTGGACTGTTTTTAATCATGGCTACAGCTTTATAAATCAAATGAAGAAAAGGAATTTCAAAATGCCGAAAACCTAGTGTTACTGTTCATACCAGGGCAAGTGAGTTCGGCTCAGAAGGATTTTATGTGAAAGACAAAGTATTATTGTGTAAATTTTTGGATAAAAGACTTGAATCTGAAACACATGACACTTTGTTAAAGTACATCAATTGCAATACACATAAACGTGCGAAAGTAAGGGCTACAAAACGACAGCTATCTTTTTAACAGACAGTTACTCAGTCAAAGAAAGTGAAGAAGGCAGAAGGGGAGTTTGAAGTCACTTTATCTTTAAATGCTGGAATTAGTGTAGAGAAACTTGATAATCCAAAAATTTGGGAGAGGCTCTCGAAGTACATACATGATGAATAGTGGGGATTTGCTGTTTGCCGATCATATTCGCCAAGAACACATTCTGATTAAAGGGAAAAAGAAGCAGGAAGAGCTTAAATATTGTGTTATAGGTCTAAATTAATACAATGAAACTTAAATTTCAGCACTATTTAGCCAATTTAAGCTCTAGTCTCCTCACAAAAATAATTAATCGATTGAAGTGCTCACAGTGAACCCTTTCTTGCTCACTCTATACCAGCAATGCTTCAACCATTGATATATGTACCTTAAACCATTTCCTTCATTTGGTTTTATCAGAAATTTTGTACTGTTGAAATTGTATTTAATGTTATGTAAAATGCTTAAAAAAAGTATAAGAAATTGTGAAATGTGCACCAAAAAATAATACAACACCTAGAAATGTGCAAAAATTGTAACATTATAATAACACTGCCAAGATTATCTATAATACCAAAATCACATAGTTTTAAAACGAATTTTAGCAAAAAATAAAACCACTTTCATGGATCTACACCAATAGTCCTAAAAAAAAAACAATCTGAGCAATAGCTGGGTAATCATTAACCACCATGTAATTAGATAAAATTAGGCAGATTTTTATGGGGGTAAACTGGGCATGAGTGTCCATAGTAATGAACACAAAAATACTTTAAAAGAAGAAACTTGGAAAAATCACTGAAACAAAAAAATAGTCATGATAGCAATGCATATAATATACATATAATAATATAATAATACATATAATAATAATTATAGTTCATAACAAATCCATCCACATGCTGTTATGCAAAATCCACACTACGATATCAAATGATGCTGTTCTACAGAGAAAGTATTCCCGCTAGCCAGTAAAAGAAATGTAAGGTCCTTGGCTCTTTCAAGGTTCCTCTGTGGAAACTGAACTTGGTTTGGATTAAAGGAAGGATCTTTGGGTGAATTGCATAGTAAATATTGGGCCTCTGCTATTGAAAATCTAAAGCAGAGGCTTGGGTAAATATTAACCTAATAATGGACAGCCAACGAAGATTAGAGTTGAAAGGAGCATAAGATCTCGAAGAAAAATATTCTCAGAAAACCCTGGTGGCAGCTGCCGTTGGAGAATAACTTGTGTTATCATCTCTCACAAAGTTATTGAAGTCAAATTCTTAAAGTGAAAGATACGGCAGTCACGGGTGATTCAGAAATGACTTGACACTACTTGATCAAATTTAAAGCAAAAAATGTCCGGTGCCGGGATCAGAGGAGGGGAGTGAAATATTACATGAAGACAAATCACCCAACATGTGAGTCAAAGATCACAGTGCTGCAGTCACAGAATAATGCTGATGAAGAAACAATAGCGAGTAGTTTCAGTCAACTCATATTAAAATTTCAACAAATATTTTCATTGATGAACAGAAATTCAAAGAAGAGAGATTACTGTAGGCTCTACGCTATTTTTATTCACTCATCACTTCCATTATGCATTTGTGCGGTTAGTCAAATTGTTCACTAAAAAGAAAGCGATCTCAACACCAAAATAATCTTGAAAACAACTGGTGGTTATAATCATCACTGATGTTGACATGCACCATCATGAAAAAAAATTAATCAGGTAAAAAATCCTGAGCAGAAAATTTTTTATGACTTAGAATGAGCAAAAATGCATAATGTAGCTAAACAATGAATAAGGACAATTTTTACATTGTTTTTATCAGGAATAAATCAGGACCTCCAAAAATAAATGCTAAATGTGGAAAAATTTTAATCAGAAAACATTAAATCTGGATCTGACTGTATTTAAACCACACACAGCTATTTGCTAAACTAGTTATTATGAAACTCTGTGCTAACCTGGTCTCAGCTCATATACACCACGGTCACCACGTGCTGAACTTACTCCACTATTATCAGCAGGGTTTCGGCCAGCTCCTGATGCAGGTTTGAATACAGCAACCTCAGAGAGAACATCATCAAGGCATGAGGTAGATGGCTCCAATGAGCATGATCCACCATCTTCTGAGGGTAATGCCCGCCCAAGTTCCGAGTGCGCCATAGGGCGAACACACAGCTGCTGAACAACTTCTCTCCTCACCACTGACCTAGGAGTGACACCCTCACCCACACCAACCTGAAATTACAGCACCACGGAATGACACCACTGTTATTGACATTAGGTTAAGTTTACTGGCTTCAGAGTTTAATACTAACTCCTTCAAAAAGCAGGCCATTAATTACCCCCCTACTCCGGAGGAAATAATGGTTCAAAGGGACAAAAATATGATCATGATAAGATAGCTTTGGAATATAGTAGTTATGGGTAAGAAGTCAGTATTTTATTATGCATCCATAAACATCAATTAGAAGGAAAACCCTTTCTACTTCAAAAATATGCCAACAAATGTTATACTCTATCTAGATCAGGATATGGGTTAAACACTTGTTCAAAAGTGTCAAGCCGAATACCAGGAACTTGATTTTTATCTACTCTCAATTGAACAAAGAAGGTAAGCAAAATATACATGTACAGTGGAACTTGGTTAGTACGTTCCTCCTTAGTACGTTTTCCTCTTAAGTACGGCGATTTCCCTCGGTCCCGGTACCATCCGAACAAAATACAGGTAAAAGAATTTGGTTAGTACGTTTGAAAAAATTGCGCTTTCCTGGTTAGTACGCTCAATTGCTTGCCGTGACGCAACCCGCAATTCGTTCTTAAGTGTCGTCTTAAGGGTCGCAAACGTCTGAATTCATGATTTAATTTATTATTATTAGCCATTAACATTCTTCCATTCATTCCACATCTCTTTCTTCTACCGTAATTTATCCAAATGCATTTCTGAATTCTTGTGACGTGCTGAATAATAAAATGCGGCCATTTTTCGGGAATGTCTGACTATGAAAAACTGCAGCCAATAAGAAGCCCCAATTTTCCCCACCCCGAGCTTCTCACCTTATGTTGCCTTTGGAGCGCTTGGGAGTGCCCACTGCTGCGCACAAAGTTCGTGAGTGGGCAATTGTTGCTATTGCACGAGTTATCATGATGAAGAAATGAGTCTTAACGGTATTAGACAATTCCCACATTATCTAAAGCAGTACTGCTCCATAAACTCGACGTCGTGCGTATTAACTTGACTACTGTTGCGAGAGCAGACGATTCTCTAGATCTCCTCGCGAAGCTTAGCTTAAAAATACTTGATCTCGGAACGAAAGCAGACGACATTAGAAAAATTTTGAAAGTAAATTTCAACTGTTTAATATAAAATTTTCTTGTAATTACGTCGTAATCTAATAATCTTGCGTGTCATCAGTCGATATATCGATCGATTTTACAATCGAAATGGTATCATTCCAGAAGCGAATGTCTACGGCTGTTGCCGTAATTTGAAAGTCAATATAATTTTGCCCAATTTTTATGATGTTTAAAAAACCAGTTGACTTACTCCGGGTTGTTGTTATATTCTCCGAGTACGCTGTGAGAAAGAAAAATGACTTGTCTGAGCTTCACTCGTCCTCGTTCTGTAAATATATATAGGATAAATCACGGGAGATAGACGCCGTAATCATGAAATCGTCTCCGGGATGTCCATGAAAAATTGCGATTTTTAATCACATGGTATTGTTTTTCATGGTAGCGCTCATTTTCTTGATTTCAAATGTGAAAAGAGTTCAGGAAGGCGATCCTATGAGAACTACCGATAGTAATTGTAATTAAGACGACTTTTTCACTGATTGCAATAACCCCGACTGCTATTATTTACTTTCCTCGTTAGTACGTTTTCCTGGTTAGTACGTTCATTTTTCGTGGTCCCTTCAGAAACGTACTAACCAAGTTCCACTGTATTACCATCATAGTAGCGCAATGTAACTGTGCTTTATTGGAAAATAATAAAAGCAAAAGGTTTTAATCTTTATGACACAAAACACTGGAAAAACATTTGACATATAAAATATCTTTATATAACACCTAAAATTTCTCTTATAGGGTTTGTTTAAAGATTAATGCTATGCAGTATGTGATTAAATTAGTAATTTTACTAGAATTACAGAAGTGTTTACAGACACTACCCCTTGCGAAATATCCAAAAAGAAAAAAATCATCACCTTGAACAGGACAGTCGAGCAACACCTTGTCTGGTAATGTCCAAAAATATCCTCAGGGAAGAATGATGCCTCGGTAGCTTAACTGGCTTAAGCACTCAACCGGAAATCGGGGGATCTGGGTTCGTATCCCATTGAAGGCAGATGATTTTTTCTCTGTGGATCTTTCACACGATTGTGCATTGCGGGTAACTACCGTAAAAGTTATCACCATGGCTAGTCCCGGTATACTTTACACTACCCCTTATTAATACTGAAAAGTACTCACAGTCCACCTCTCCCCACAAATGGTAACCAGAAGTCCCAACATTTCCTCAACCAAAGATATTGTTTGCCGTGTACTGTCTTCTTCTGGATTCTGCAGAAAAAAGAATATAGGTACCAAAAATGGAATACAAATGAAAAAATATGCGATAGTATTCGCAATAATGTAATTCACTGACTAAAGCAAATATGTATCACTATGTAATGGAAACATAAACTTATCCCAATGACCCTCTCAAACCTGACAGGTGGAAGCATTGATAATGCAACAAAGGGCTACTAAGCACTTAGAATATAAAATTATTAAGGGGAATTTTTCCACAGTGAGAGTGGGTATTTTTTATGGGAATTGGTTTTCTTTTGCTATAAATATGAAACTTCACTGTACTTACCCTTTGGGACGTCAATTCAAATTCTGGATTGGCCCAGGAAACTAAGTTGAAGCGGTTAAGGAGATGAATGATAAACTCATTGCTCTCTAGAAGAGATGCTGCCATTTGAAGGAGTACAATATCCCTATCCAACATCTCTGAGCGGCATTTTACATTGTGGTAAAAGTAAAGCTGGCTCAATAAAGCATAACCATTTCGCCTCCACATACCAGCATGTACCTGAAAAGTTACAGAAAATGAAGTCATCAAGAGAGAAAAGTTAACTAATCGCCGATATAAATTGAAAATAGAGACAATCAAATATTTCTGAAAATAAACAGAATAACATTCAAAGAGAATAAAGGAGGAGTGAATGGGAGAGTCAGATATTACCTTCTGGAGAAACAGTAATTTCTAACAAATGTGACCTTGAATATGGCCCATCAGTGCTTGTTCTTTGAGGTCTCCCAAGTTCTTAGAAAGAGTACTGATGTTATGTTATGTCATTGCAAGATGGCATCCAAAAGTTGGGCATAAAAATTAGTGCATACCACCTTCTTGTTGAGTGCATGCATTTGTTGCTTGTATGTTTCCCCATTCCATAGTACTACTGCCAGAGTAGCATACAGGCGGTCCCCGACTTTCGCACACAATGCGTTCCCGAAAACGTGTATGAAAGTCGAATGTACGAAAGTCGAATGTACGAAAGTCGAACCATTGACTTCCATACTAATTAGGGGTTACGTTCCAAAAGAGCGTAATCTACGTACCAAAACCTTTTTTTCACGGATTTTATTTCAATTCAGTAAATTTTAATAATATATGTTAATACAATTCCTCAAATCATCTAATTTCTTTCGAAAATAGGCAGAAAATGTAAATAAAATTAAAAAAAACAAGAAATGCGTTGGCTATCGAGTGAAACTTCCTCTTGGCGTTTAAGTTGACATTCCACTTATTACGTCCACTATAAATAAAAAGACATATCAAGAAGCATAACAAAATGCAATTGTTGAACCCGCGCTCTGGATACCTTTTAATTTTTACACCAAAATTCGACATTCGGCAGGTGACATTCGTGATCGCGTATATTTTGCATGTTATTCAAAAAAGACAAAAGACAAACGGAATTCGGTTGATATTTTGTGCAATATCGTTGCTGAAGGTGAATTAAACAGCACTCAAACGAAAAAGCACAATTAGAAAGAAGATCTTACTAGTATTATTGAAAGCTATTTGATGATGTCTAGTCAACTTTTTTGAAAAATCTCTCCAATGAAGCCTTTCTTCTTCTCTTGATGAAGGAGCCTATAGCAGGCAGTCTCTCTCCCAAATAAATCACCTAGATTAGACTCAACTACCAACAATTCCCTTCATTGTATACGTTCGTATTGTTCGCATATACTGCCATTTGAAACAATTGAATGTTGGGATGCGCACTAAACATCGCAGGAATTGAAAAAAATTACATACCAACGTCCGAAAGTCCGAATTTAGCGTACGGAAGTCAAGTAAAAGGTGTCAATTTTGAACGTGAAAGTGCGAATTGTACGAAAGTCGAGGACCGCCTGTACATCTTTCATTCCTCTTAACATAAGTAATAAAAATTAATTTACCTGAGCAATCATAACTTGGCAGCGTAAAACAGGCTCCATTATTTCCACAGGTGTTGGCTTTGAGTGCAGAACAAACCTCTGTAAGATCATCATAACAAAATGTGGTTAGCTAGTTGATCACTACCATATACATTAATAAAATAATCATTTAATTTGAGGTTATGATAATTTCCTCATTTCCAATATTTTTTAAATTTTGAATTATTTCAGTATTAAGATAAAATTAAGGTAGTACATCAAAAGAAAATGATGGTAAAATATTGAAAGCACACTGTATTAACAGAAAAAGCGGTAGACTTCATCATCAAAAATTCACTTCAAATTTAAGTCATTATCCCAATGATTCAACCTGAAGGTAGGTTTTGATAGCTGAGGGCTGAGCTCAACCTAGACTAAGCCACAGCCATGTGATATTATAAATTCAGTATGGGGGGCCAGTCCCTTTTCCTGGCCCAACTCCAACTCCAAAGATTTATTTTGGAGTTTTTGTAGGGTTCACCCAGAATTTGAATGCTGGACATTTCGATCAGTAGTCAAATGCCCCACCCACCTGACTACCATGCTCCCCACATAAAGTTTATTCCAATAAAATTAGACCTAATCACAATTAATTGAATTGTCATCACAGTAGTCAAAATATTTTTACTCACATCCGGGTGAAACTCTGGGCTGTCAAAAGAGAGTCCATGCTTATGCAGATGAAGATGGAGCCCTGCCAGAAGCCTGGAGAGAGGAAGGTGAACAGACACAGGCTTTGAGGAAACATCGTACTTGATGCAAGCAGCTGAATGCTCACCAACTTCCACTGCCTCACCAACCATTACTACTCCCTTATTGTCCCCTTCTCCTGTCTGACTTCCTCCCACATTCTGAGACTCTTGTAATTTTTTCAGGGTTGCTCTGAAATACAACAAGTAAAGTAAATCCTACAGGCAAATATTAATAATAAGTATTCACAAATGATTCTAAGAAGTACGGTAATACCAAGGATTTCTTTCAAATCACATATTGGGAAATTAATGCAACTTTTATCAGAGTAGTCATAGTCAGGATCAGCTAGTCATAATGATTCATAATAAGATATCCTCACCTGTAAGCCTTTATCAGTACAACTCGATCAGTAGAACACCAATCAATGACTAGAGCCACAACATGAGCCAGCTTGAGGTGAAGGTTGAAGGCAGACTCCCAGTCCGGCTCATATTCCATATGTTGTCCAGTTTGCCGGGTCACAGCATCCATTCCCTAAGAGCAAAAAGATAGTTTTAATATGACAATGAGGAAATTCATTACCCTTTCAGCACAAAGTTAACACATACAGTAGAGGCCCGGTTTTATGAGTGCTCATAATTCCTCAGAAATTACTCGCAAAACCGAGTGCTCGTTGTATCCGAAGGCATTGAATAAACAGACCAAATCCCATTCAGTCCAGATCATTCGTATTTACAGTTTTTCTATTGTTTCCACGGTTTTTAAGGAAGTAAAACAGCGTAAGAGCCAATATCAGGCACAATCTAGTTGAGTATCAACATATTTAAAGAAAGAAACTTTTCAATTTTATTAAATAAAATTTTCAATTTTATAAAATATTAATTACCCAGTTTCGCTGATTTTATTCCCGTTCTTGTATTTTTTGATCGCCGAATTAAGTGTAAAAACAGTGTAACTAGTCTCAATCATATGTTTGGTACAAGGTGGACGTTTGTGGATAACTTTGCGAATACATTATGCCGACAATATCAGTTTTGTCAAGTTTTCGAATCTTTAACCAGTACGTCAGTTGGAAAATTGGCCGAAAGGTTCTGTGAAATATGGCATGTTTCGGTGGTCGAAGGTATTTCTCCCCATTGGAAATGAATTCAGCTTTCGTCTTTAACATCACACCATTTATGGGCAGTCCTGCAGACCTATGTAGACAAAACCACTTGAATATTCCATTTGTGGTCCCATGCCGCAAATGTTTTTGGCTGCTAAGTGTTCCTAGTTCGTTCACTACTGCACGATTTTTATCTTTCTTTAACATTGTGAACAACCTAAATGACGAGACACCAAGCCGCCTCCTGATATCAGTCTTTAAAGTCCAGCTACTTTCACACTCGTCTATAATTTAAATTTTGGTATTAAGACCAAAATATTTACGGTTCCCGGACATAATGCACTCGCGCAAACAACCTGACACAACTATGCCCCTAAGACTGAAAACATACACTCTGCCCCTCCAAGCGAGTAGGATCCACCCCTTACCCACACCCCAACTCTCCGTTGTCGTGTGATTGGGCACATTCAGTCCACGCGACGGTAGAAGTTTTTCAATCGCTCCCTTCTGCTGAATGCTGAGGTACGATCAGCCCTCTGCCTTGGATTGTGCTCAAAGGATCGGGTGCATTGAGTTCACCCCTCTATATAGTCCGGCCGCTGAGAATTGTCTGAGGACAGCCACAGCCTAGTTTGGGGTAGGGGTAAGGTTGCCAGGTAAGAAAGGGAAACACGCACGTTACTTGTAAAAAAAATATGCTTCCATGAAGAAAGGAGCCGGAAGGGACAATCCCTTGTTTTGGTTTTTCGGGCTTGTTTATTTGCTTCATATGCATGTGACAACTGTTGCATGACCAGGCGAGAGTGTGAGGTGCATTTTGGGGGCAGTGATTGGCTGCCATCCGTGCTGGTGGAGGGTTCTCCAGCCCCCCTTTTTGCTGTCATTTGACAACTCTCGCTGACCGGACTGTAGTCAGAGAGTTTTCTGGAGAGCGATTGCAATAATATAAATATTTTACTTAATGTAAAGTTAATCTTCAGTTCCACTGAAAAAAAATAGCCCTGGGCGGTTCATATGCCTACGATAAAAGCATCACATGGGAACAGATTGGCGACGACGCATGTGCTGATTCGAAAAAATTCGGAACGGAATATTATTTTTGACATAGAGTCTTATACAGGAGCTTTTAAGCATTGCCAAGAGATTCAAAGGATCTGGTGTAAGAAATAGTATTTTTAATTGTGCTCGCATAGTACATAGCCATTGAGGGTAACCCGCAGGTAAGTTAAGCCATTAGTTTAAAAAAATTTCAGGGATTGAGCAGAAGTGCATCACAGTTCTGCTGATATGATGTGAAATTTTGAATTATTAAGAATTTTGGAGAGTACGAAGAAGAGATATTGAAGATTCACTATGATTGGTCGCTAAGAAGAGGATTTCTACTATTAGCACAGTAATTCTGGTTTTACAAATTTTTTTACAATTGATTACCCGGCGGTGCTGTGTCCTCGTTCGCTAACCTAAGGTTTATTGTTACATTACCATCTTGGTGATAACTGTGATTTTTCTACATGGCAATAGCTGACCATGTCATGATCGAACTACATTTCCATGCATTTATGAAATATCGAAAAACGCATCATCGGATAGCATGCAACGGCAGGTAGTTTTCCATAAGTCGGAAGTCAAGGGTGCTGATCTAACGACGACAATGTTGCACTTTCAACTTCCATACCTCACGCTGGAAAAGATGGAGGGGGTTTCACCACTGGTTTCACTACGATGTAAGTTCCCGAGCCTAAAGGCCTGGTTACACGGTACATTAACACGTACAAGTTAATGTGCGTTTGTGTGAATGATTTTGGTGGCCCAGAACAGAACATGTATGAATGCATGAACCAAATTAGAAAATGTTCTATTTTCTGTGCATGCATTTGCACAAGTTGGGTGCATTTTGGCATTCATACATTTAGACATTAACCCGTACATGTTAATGTATCTTGTAACCAGGCCTTAAGACGTAGCCTATTACATTATTATAGCGATGAAGCCAGCCAAGGAGGATGGGGGGTGGAAGAAACTCCATCTCCCACTATTTTCTTCCTTCCATTCCCCTCCCACTGATAACTGGGCATAACAAAAGAAGAAAGTAAAATAGTAGTGTGCGGAGCATACTAAAGGCCGTAAATAAGATAAAAGTTTGGACGTAACTGGCTGTAGGTGTTGTAGATCTTACTCACATCTTGTATTTTTAGTTTGATAAACAGATAATACAAACCATAATAGATAATGCTTGCTCAGCGGTGTATCGCCCTCGAAAAATGTCTGTCGTAAAACCGAGTGTACACGGTGGAAGGAAGTTTTTGACCTCGCTACATCCGATTTATTTTACATGTAAAACATAGACCATTTGGCAGTACAAAGACTAGCATTCGCAATAACGCAATTCTCGTAAAATGCTGTACTCGTTAAACCGGGCTTCCAGTAGAGTACCAAAATTTCTTCATTTAGTATAAATCAAGTATTCACAGTTTTTTTTCGAAAATTCCTCAGGAAATTTCCATTCGCCTTGACCGAGATCTCGATCGGTGAATTGAGGCAAGGTATTGATTGGAGCACATTGTAATTCCTCTAAATAATGACAACTATACAGACAACCTTTCCTTGATAATATACAAAAACTCATTGGAATAGCAAAAAATTAAAAACATAGCTTATGGCAAGTGAAGAAGTACCATAACCAGCCATACCTGTAACATTGTCAGAAGAGATAGCAAGAGGGAAAATCCTTGAAGAAATCCTTTCCTGAGAGCATCTGTCCATGTCGTTGGAACTGATGTCAGAAGGTATCGCAGATCATAGAGAATATACTGTGCCCTCTTGAATGTGGCATTTGGAGCATTTCGTTCAAATTCCAGTTTTCCTTCTGTAAGACAAAATACTAACTTTAAAATTGATCAAACATTAAACATAAAAATGGATACCAGGAAAAAGTACATTAAAACTAATTTGACTCCAAATGAAGCAAAGAGAATCATAGAAAATAACTAAATTTCCCAGCACATAAATACGTATGTACAAGTAACACAGAGTCAATTGGCAAAGGAAAAATATCAAGTAAATAACTCTAAGCTACTGACCTCTATTGCATTTTGGAGCACATTCAGAGAGAAATGTATTTATTAGAGGATACAAAGCATCCGAGTGAGCTATCAGTGACCGTGCAAGGCTTGGAACAGTATAAATCTGGACAGATAAGGATGCCACTGAGAAAGAATGCTCGTGGTCATCTCTAATGAAATCCTTCAGCACATTTCCGTAATGCTTCGTAAATACCTACAAAATAATAAACACATGGAAGAGAATCAAATCATTCGTAAGTAAAGAACTGATGGAAGAAGTCACAAGGAAGGTGATCAAGGTAAACAGGTATTACTGACCTGAGCAAATAATTTTTTGCTTGAGTACTCCATTAGCATTCCTGTGATGAAAAGGTAGTGCCAATGAGAACGAGCAGATTTCCAAAGGAAACAATCTCGCCTCAATATACCTTCCAGAATAGAGAGTTCTGTTGAGTCAGTCTGAAAAAAATGTAGAACTGCACAGTAATTTAACAGATAACAAGATAACATAAATGCTGTCCATAGTTTAATATGGCATGTTCTATCTTTTCAGCAATTTTTTGGTAACAGTGTCCATTTATAGAAATGCCAATTTTTGTCAGATCTTCACCAAATTTAGAATCTATAACTTATTTCACATTCAAAACAATCCTAGGGATGGGAGAAAGCACTGTGACTACAATGACAATATGATAAATATGGTATATATCTTGATTTCCGATGGATAACTTTTATGCTGCAGCAGCCATCATGAATGACAAAAGAAGACTGACAACAATGCCAGAAGATGATAAAGTGGGTTGCATTTGGGTTGAGTAAGGGCATTATGCTTGTATATAGCGATCAGCAACAAAACAGCATTATGACGAAGTGGGTTGGGTTTGGATTGAGTCAGGGCATAGTGTTCGTATAAAGGACACTAATTTGTGCAGAAAGGTTTCTCAGGCTTTCTACCAGGTGATTTGCTCCATGTTCCACTTGCATTTCATCCTAAGGGGATCTTCTGAATTTGTTCTTCTGAATTAGATATAATCCCAGCTGGATACCTGATTTTAATCCAAACTAAGCGGACAGGCTGGTAACTTAATGCATGGGGGATAGAAATAACATAATTTCCCACTCTTTCCTTACCTTTCCGATGGATTTCACTTAGCAACATTTTGTTTTCCATCGTCTTTTGTTATCTAGGATGGCTGCTGCAACGTAAAAGCTGTCCATCCAAAATGAACATAAGTATCATATTCACCATATTTTAATTGTAGTCGCAGCAATTTTGCCCACCCCAAGGATTGTTTATAATGTAAAAAGAATTAAGAATCCTAAATTTGGAGAAGATTTGAAAAAAACTAGCATTTTGATAAAGTATAGGTCACCAATTTTTTTCACATTATCAGATTATTTAAGCTCTTACCTGATGCACAACTTTAGAGAAAACAGACCTCAGAACTCGAGACTGTGATAACAAAGAGCGCATCCTTGCTAAAAGACGGAGGGCAAAAGTTTGATGAGCAACAACGTGGGCGTGCATCACCAAAACTTTCAATGGATGGCCACCATGACGTGAGGTAAATCTTTCTATCTCACTCCGCTCTCCACTACAAACCTGAGAACAAAAATAAATAAATTGCTATAAATATAATAAACTGTAAAAAGTGACTTCATTACCAATTATCCCACAAAGTGATGAGACATTAAATGAACACGAAAATTATACTCACGCCTCGAAAATATTTTTCTTACAATTTCATTACCTAACTAAGATTTTAAAATGCCATTATTTCTTAGTTATTTAGTTTTTATTTCCAAGAGGTCTTATATCGTGAAATGCATTAGTAGCATTAGGCTATTGAAGGTGCAAAATGTTGAAATAAGATGATAATCGGGAATAATTATTCAGTGAAGAAAAGACTTAGGTGATGTGAATTCCTTTCCTCATATGTACACTTTCCTTATAAAATTTATGAAATTCCAATTATATTAAAAATAGTGGACAGAGATATCGTGGAACTTCTGGACTTACTGACTTTCGAGGCTTTTTTCTGACTTGAAGCAGGGAAGGTCCTTCCCAAAATATCAGGCGGGGAAATAATATTTTTTGTTGCTCTATGCAATGACCTTGAAATGTTTTACAGAAATTCCTTCTGGATCTTTGATAAGTACTATTGAGTAAAGGTAGAAATTCATACAAATATCATCACCCTGATCTAATAGTAAACTGATGATGCTATGAGAATCCATTCCATAGATGAGAGAACTTGAGGCATATTCAAGGCGTAAAATAATTCAATATGCACCTTATCCACAAAATGCTTTACAAATACATAATTTATAAAGAAAATCTGCTAGACAGCCAAAGCTAAAGAGGTCACCAAAATAACCCACCACTAAGACTTGTATACAACTCAATTTCTAACGATGAACGCTGCAGTTGTATCTAAACCAGCCATTGCACCTTGCAGTTCAATGCTAAGAATATTTTCTTTACATTAAACCAACAAAAGTCATTGTAGCAGCTGATATTTTGTGGATCTCCATCATTACAGAAGGGCAATGAAACTTTTTAAATCCCATTCAATATATTTCGACTTTACTCAACCAAACAAGTTTCACTGCACTGCTGATGCTTATGATCCTACAACACCATGAAACATGTTGACTTGAACAAAGTTTCAACCTATTGAGCAGAATTTGGAGAGTTCTGATGAGTTTCTGCTAATTATACTGACCTTTATTAGTGATAAGTTTTCTTCACAGCTTCTTTTTCATCCAACAAATATACATTTTCAAATGTTGAATTAATTTACACTATCCTCACAAGCTACCTCAGGAGCTCATATGCAAGTATGAAATGCCATACATTGGGTAGGTAATAACTTGAAGATAGCATACTGCAATATGAATGCTTGGCAACATCCCAAGGATTTATTCTAAATCCAAAAACTTAACCCTAACTTATAGCTAAATGCATTAAAATACATCACAGCTTGCAAAGCTAATGTTAAATGAGTACACTTATTAAATACAATTTAGTTAAAAAGTCTGCGGAGAAAAAGTTATTTTTTAGAACTCACAGTGAATTCTCCATTTTCAACATCCAGATACTAATTATTTATGATTCAATTATCATGGTATCTTTAATATAATTTGCTTAAAAGCTTGAAAATTGAGAAATTCAACAATTAAAGAGGATTATCATGCAATAAAAATAAAATTTAGATAAATAACACACCACTTGCTCATACCTCCTGGTAAACCTTGGCATTAGTAGTTTAAAGTAAAAAAATGATGAATAGAAGAATGGTCTTAAAGTAAGCTCCTATCCTCATTGTACCCTTAGCAATTCTATTATTTATAGGAGCCATACTAACTTTTGTTAATAACACTTGGCTTGGCTGAATCAAACTTTATCTCATTTTAGCATGCAAATTACCAATATCATGCCAATACTTACACTAAATTTAGCACACTGAACAATTGCTCGGCCTTCCAGGTCGATGGCAGTAACAAACTGAATGGCTTCTCTATGTGGACATTTTACTACCCGTTGTACAGTGCTGATTACCTAGAAATGTCAAAATAAAATTAAAAGGTCTACTCGATTACCACTTTAAATCCGACTTCGATATTACAATGACAAAAATAACTACTATCCTAAATTTAAAAAATTACCATAAGTGTATTTCCATTAAAAACTCTCTCTTTAATTCAAGTAAAAATACGGTGAAATCTTGGTTTAACGAGAGCTCATAATCCCTAGAAAACCACTGGCTATATTGGGTATTATATCTAAAGGTGAAGGATGAAGCCTCCCAATTACCACAGTCACATTTAATTACCACTTTTCTTTCTTATCAGTGGTACAGTGGAACCACCATCTATTGATCCCTCGTAGATCGTTTTCCCGAATTTATCATTTGCCGTTCCTGATCCTAAAATAAAGTTCCATAAAGACAATGTAATTTTTTCTACATCAATTATTCCCCAAACTATTTTTTCCCACATGGATGCTTTGCAGATCATGATCTCAATATGGTATTTTCCCACATCCATCGTTTGACAAAATGAAACCAAGTATTTGCAAAAAAGGCAAATACGACAGAGACTCGGCATTTCAGCAAAACTCGATGTCCTGGCAAATGAGGCTCTCAGCTGTCGATTCAGCACATCTCATTAGTCAGAATTTTAAACAGTAGGCAGGTATTTTTAGTACTGAGATATCAGGTGAATCTGTTAAACACTGCCATTCACTCTGAATTACTCAATTCCTGTGACATACCATAATCACTAAAACAAGCTACCACTAAATAAATTTTACATTATCACTTCCTGCTAAATAATGTACTCAACTATATTACAGAGTACTTTCCATCTAATTATTCAGCATTATCCTTTGCCAAGAGTTTAGAATGTATCAACATAAATTGGTAGAAATATAGGAAATAAAAATAAATTGAAACTCAAAACTTTCATAAGTCTTAAATTATTATTGAAAAAAATTCATGAAGTGGAGTCTGCTGATGGCATTGAAAAGATAACCTAGGGGTGGCATTAGGCCTCAATAACATAAATTCCATATCAAATCATTGCAGTGATGCTAGATTTATCAAATATGAATTTTACTTACATAAAGCATAAATAAATATGGTTCAATTTCGAAGTAATGTATTTCATATATAAGTGGCCTTTTACCCACTTAATCTCAAGAAAGAAATCATTATTGTTCACTAACCTGCTCAAATGTGTGAGTTTCATCATTATAAAGGACAGTACAGTAAAGATCCCCACCATCACTATTTTCTGGGCTCCCTTCTGAACCATCATTGGATAGTCCTTCAGCTTCTTGGCAGCAATCTCTTCGTCTTAAATCTGATGGCAGTCCAGGAGCATGCTCCAATGTGAGTAAATGAAAAGCATATCTATTTGGAACAAAAGAGAAAATAAGAACAGAATGATAATCCCTCTTTGGCTAGTATTTATAATTCTTCATCCATAGCTGAAAATTCTCCATTAGCATTGAATGAATCATTACCATGGAAAGGGTCTGGGGCAAGATTAATTACAAAAATTAATGCTGTTTTCATCAATAAATTAAACTATTCAAGAAAATACATTTAAATATAAGGTACATAGTACACAATCGGATCTCAAAATAAAAATTAATGGCTGTGTGAAGACATGCAATAAAAGAGGAGACTTTCCCAAAAAACTTCCTTGCTTACTGGAAGACAAAAGTTGTTTAATAAAATTATCATTTACATGAAGTAATATGGTGCCTAAATCAAGATTTCATTTCAACAGATACCCAGAGACTTTGGAGTTCCCGAGCTTTCAAATATTTACACAAGAAATAAAGGGGATGTTCACTAATTCGACTATAGCATTGAACGGTATGACACGTCACAATGAAATTTGGGTGCTACTCACTGTAATGCAGCTGAAAATGCAAATTTTGCTCTCCTTTCAATGTCTGGGGCTAACATTGCGCATGCACCTTCCTCTTGGTTTTCTCCTCCTTCTTCCATCTGTCAAAATTAAAATTATGAGGGGTTAACAAATGACTAATCAGCAAAAATTGTTAGTTTCCAAAAACATCCTATTCAAGTAACAATGAATTATCTACCAATTTCAAAAACAACAAATTAAAAAAAGTAATTACTACAACAGAGAGTGTTCATACAATGAATTACTCACAGAGCCGACACATTGCCATGCATATGAAATAGATTATATGCACTGACTCTACAATTAACGCACCATGAAAACCAAATGCTGATTATAAAAGCTAAGATATCATACAGTTTTGAAAAGCTACATTAAAAGTTGAGCATTTTAAATCTCAATATTGGAGCCTGAACAACTTAAATAATATTTTTCATAGGAAAATGTATTTCCTGTTCAGCAAATTTATAAATAAAGCAGGAACGAAATAAAACTAACACTGTTGGAATTATTTTCTTCCTCATTTCCTTGACCATCTGCCTGATTTAATCTTGGATTATGATCAGCACAATAAGGCTCTGACTTCCACGCTTCCAGATCACCACAATCACAGCAACCTCCTCCACAAGATGTCCCCATTTTGTATCTAAAATATCCCAAGAAAATAAGTGATAAATACTTTTTTTCAATCCAAATTTATCAGACACACACAAAGAGAACACCTTATATTTTCTATGCTGACAGACACAGGGAGGAAAATAACCATGATAAAAGATGTATTAGGGAGACACCATTTAAAAAATTTAATAATTGGTGAGCTTCTCAAGATCAAAAGCATAAATTGAAGCACTATACATCTTCATAAATAATGGCAAATACATTATTCAAGAAGGTATCACGAAAATAATCAATACAATAAGTAATAATAAGTCACAGCATAAAGCACCTACCAGTAAAGAAATGCTATGTAATCTTAAAAATTTTGACACTGACAAAATAAAAGCAACATTACAGCAACTCCTTGTGCAAGCACCAACCCCTGATTATGCCTTACGGAGCAAGGACAATGTTTCAAGGGAGAGAATAGCAACACACAGCAAAAGGCACCCACCTCATGACCTAGTATTTTTCTACACAGCCTCAGATTCTCCTCTGATACCATTTTGCACGATAAGCTCAGCTTACCACTCAGAAAGGGCTCATTCAGTCATTCAAGCCAAAGGTTGGTTCAGAAAGCTGAGGGTAGAGCTCAACTTAGACTGAAACACTGGTATTCAATTTCATACATTCAGGGTAGAGGGGCCACTTCATTCCTTGGGCCACCTTACATCATGAGTAATTTAATTAGAAGTACCCAAAACCTTCTCCCAGATATGAACTCAGAAGCCTTTACAGGCATACCAAATTGTGCTTGTGTTTTTCCTTCATTGCTGAATGTTGTGAATTCCCTGTTGTAAAGGCCTGTGTGCTGTTTACAGGGAGATGAGAACAAATAAAATAAATAAATAAAAACACAAGTTTGACATGCTCCCATCATTAGAACCACCTAAGACAAAAATGAAGTCACCAACAAACAATTATGGAACATGAAAGTTTTTAAAATTTCATTATCTTCGAATGCTAAAAGATGAGCAGGAATAATTTTTTCCCAATGCTGATAACAACAAATGACTATTTTCACTACCAAGGCCCATAAAGAAATTACGTAACAAAAACCAAATGCATTTTCATTTTAAACAATCTTATAATCTCTTTTTCAGTGAGGTTTCCACTTGCATAGATGACAAGCCATTTTATATGTTAATATTTATTTAACAATTTAATACATTATTGAAAGATGTGAGCTAACTACAGGCCTCTCTTAGTAACAGACTTCTATTCTATTCTGCCGCAAGCAAGTCTACTGTTAGGATAATTGACAACTGCATCCCTATTTATATTCATGGCAAAATAAAAATCCCCTTCAGAAAATATTAATCTGATCAAAAGCACCATAAGTACAAAAAAATCCAAAAATAAATAATTCACTTTCATAGTGATTATAGTCAAATAGTCAAATCACCGAATACCTCCAATAATAAGCTTTTTACATTGTACAATATTCGATTATACAAAGTTATCAATTGTTCGAATTCCGAATACACAGCACAGATCGTCTGTGATTCTAATTAAATCTGTAGACAATGGTTGGGTCTTACATGACGGTTTTAACATTAGGATGGTTCAATTCTAAAATAATATTTTTGCAAAAACTTATCATTAAAATTAAGCATTAAAATATGCATAATACTGATGACTTCACGAGAAAAACATTAGGAAGCACGTAAGTATACTTTCAAATGCTCGCAAGATTGGCTTTTCCTTTTACGACTCTGCTGCATGATGAAATTTTTGTTTTACATATTCTAATTTTTAAATAATTGTCAATTCATCATTTAATTTAAGGTTTGCAATAAATGCAATGAAGCATTAATAATAATATAACCTTCAACATGCATGTGATAAAAACCAAAAGAATTGCAGTGCTCATTTTTGAGTGCAAGTTTAAGGTAATCGTGGCTGATAATTACACTAGGATTTAGGTGCTGTATAGAAGTAGAATGACTGGCAAAGTGTTCAGTATTTTTTATTTTTATTGCCATTTGTATTTTCAATTGGTGGAAAATGCATATTCAGTAATGCAGTATTTGATATTCGAGTGAGGTATTTGGGAATAAAATTAGGTATTCGTATTGGATATTTGAATTTGAGAAAAATGCCATTCAACCGATCTCTAATATTTTTACTTTACGTTCACAGCATGCAACATAATTGGAGTCTCTTAGGATATTCATTACTTGTGGTGCCGATGTGGAGAAGCTTTGAAGCAGTGAACACAGAGGACACAGGTTGAGTCAAGTCCGCACTCTCGGCAGCTGTAAGTTGGCTCCCCCGATCGAAATACACGGCCGCATACCTGACGGGGGCCCTCTTTCTCTTTCAGTTTCTGTTAAATAAATACATTATTCCATTTATTCTAACATCTATGATAGGGAACTGTCAACTCTAGTTATAACACCTTTAATTTTGAAATATATGACACTACTTCCAAGCATATGATTTGCAGCCACTGTCAAATTTAGGCTTCAAAGGTTCATGATAAACAAGACTTTCTGAAGTCATCATTAAAAATGGAAGGAAATTAAATTAAATGTCACAAATAATGAAAAATAAAATTCATTAACACCTCTAGCTATCACTCCTAAAATCCCTACATCTAACTCAAAAAAGAGTAACTATCAAAGCTACATTTGTCCAATTTTGTCAAGGAGTAAAATGCTGAAGTTATTTATCAAAACATAATCTTTTGAAAAATTAAATTAACACTATGCTTTAAACTGAGGCCTAAGACGCACAACATTACCTCAAATAAGAGCCTGTTAAGGCCTGGTTACACATTACATGAGCACATATATGAGTTAATGCCTAAATGTATGATTGATCTTCATTAACCTGAACAGAAAATGAACCAAATTAGAACACATTCTATTTCCTGTCTACATGCATTCATTCAAGTTGGATGGTTACATGACACGTTTTCGTGCTCATTAAAATGTTTATACATTTAAACTTTAACCCATAATGGTAAATGTACCATGTAACCAGGCCTTAATAAATTCTTTTAACTTGGAGGGGGAAAAATTTAGTAAAATGCTACATGAATTAGATGAAAACTAATTACTACATGTATCGAATAACAATTCAGCACGGCTGGATTTACAAAAACAAGGAGACATAAAATTGGACTGCTACATAACTGTAAATCACTTTGTGATATCAAATATGATTAATTAAATTATGCACCATTAAAAAAATAATTCTAATTATCAGATAAAACTATGATTAGTAAATCATAAATAATTTCCTGAGCACAAAACCAACCTGTAATACTTCTTCTGGTTCACCACCACATATGAATCGTTCAAATGGTTCATATAGCATCTTTTGAGCTTCTTCTTCATCACCACTCCACTCCAAACCCGATTCATCTGCTGCACCTCCCACATTAAAAAAATACAGAAATGTGTTAGCCAATGCAGAATAACATGACCCAACCCATTTACTTTTATTAATATAAATAGATCAATATTATTCAGGACTTAATGCATCATAACCAAGACATTACAATTCAAGTACCTCCATAAAACCTAAAATTATTTGCTTCAAAGCAATTGTATGGTGACCATCTCATTGCATAATTGGATATTTTCTAACTTCAGAAAAAGATGAAAGACTGCTCATATTAAAATCAGATGGCAATTGGCAATGTACTGGTATTAGGTATTTATCAGAGAGCCAGAGAATTTGAGTTTCTCAATTCATTAATTTACATTATTTACATATTCAAATGTGTTAAGCTTTATTTTTTATCAAAGTACAACATGTTCCTGACATGAACTTTGTATTTTCTAAATGATAATAGACAGTTTTACATTTACCTAAAAAAGTGAAATGTAAAAATTTATAAAAGGAATGCCTAACCGTTTAAATCGTCACTCATGAATTTTATCACATTCCATGCTATAATGAAACTAGAATATTCCTCAAAAATGATAAAAATACATTGAGAGCTGACATATTTTTAACAGATTGAATATATATTCTTTCAAATATGATTTAAAATAACAAACAGAAAAAGCAAAAAAAGGAGTAAAGAATAGCTTTTATGAAATCAAATTCAACAAGTCACAATTACTAAAAGAAGATGACAACATTGACAGAGCTAAAGTACAGTTGAATGAATAAATATTTTTCTAATAATCTTTAAATAGCCTAAATAAAGGCTCAACTTTGCGGAAGTTCATTCTGACAAATGAAAAGAAAAAAACTATGTATTTATCCACCAATTTATTCTAACAGTACAACTAGTTTTGATGCAGTGGTGTACGCAGGGATAAATACATAGTTTTTCTTTTTATTTCTTAAATATATTTCTCTCATTGATGCGATAATATGATGAGAGAGAAAAAGAGAGATAAAACAATTTTAAACCTTGGGCTGCGGGAGTTCACGATATTAGCAGCCAGCCAGTGCAAAAGAGACCCCCTGAGCAGGAGGCACCCCCCTACAACAAGGGCTGGTCTGGTAGAATTAAGCCCTTTAGCGATCCTAATGGTGAGGGAAAGTGCCCAAGTGCAAGATATCCTGGTGGCAACATAAATTTTAGATAAATGCCACAGTCATCGTGCAAAACGTATAAAAACGTTCCCACACTACTCTCACCCAAAACGTTTACCTACTTTTCCCAAAGAGCATTTCTACAGTGAAGCACTTCGATTTTTTAAAATAAAAACTCCCCCACTCGTGTCAATCCTACTCAAAGCATGGAAGATTAATGCAAGAAATAAAATAAAAAATTGAGGAAAATAGGGCCACCAACATAACGGAGCAAACACAAAAACTGCGTAGGCAACCAGCATAACAAGAATGAGGGTATTACTTTGACCTAGCACCATACATTTTAATTCATGAATTTGTAAGATAGATGATGGATCGGAAAAACTTTTCATCATTTAGAGGAAAAACTTCTTCCCTTGCTTTCATTCGCAAACGAAAACATTTGTAAAGCTACCACCCATTCAAAAGGAGTGACTTCATTTGATGCATATTCGACAGATTGCGGAAGAGGAAAGCTGTGTAGCGATTTTGATGAATGATTCCAGCCGCTTTCAGTGAAAAGGCCAAGCATTTCAATATTTCAACGTGAATGGGAAGAGAAGCAGGAGACAGATTAAAAATAAAATGGAAAGGACGGGTAGTAGTTTTACTTGGCTAACAAAAACAGAATCGGAAAGCAGTAAATATTGGTGAACGATCCCATTCAACCTTTACGCGCACCCGCTCCCCAGAAATAATCGAATTTCCTCGTCATCGCTTCCTAGCGAGGCTCCCTATCGCGTCGTTGGTAGCGTCGCGACGGGACGGTTTCGACCACGTTGCGTTAGGAACCTTAAGGTCATAAATATTTCCAGAGGGTTTTGGCCACATTTGCCCACATCCTTGTCACATGCTGCGCTGTGAATGAGGCTTAGGTTTGCGAGTTGGCCGTCAGACTTTATTTAAGATAAAATGGATCAAGTAGGATAAAATTGTTTTCTTTCTCTCCCATTTAGATCACCTCGAGGGTTTGCCGGGGCATATTTACGTATTTGGCCATATAAAATAACGCCAGGCTTTCCTTTATGGAAATTCTGAAGATACACTTTCGAATGAAAAAGCCGGTAAAATTACACACTAACCGACCATGGTTTCAAAACATTGTGTCATTATCAAGGTAGTTAATAAGTTATTACCCTGATAGTGACGGTGTTTAATAAAACTTTAAGAGTGGAATTCTACCAGCTTTCTCTTTTCAACGAGGATATTCTGTATTTGATGCTAGATTATTCGAAATAAATATTGTGACGGGCCTTCCGGAAGTGCTCGGCAATGGCTGAGAGGCACGGCCGTCTATTTTTCGTCGATCTTCGCCGAGTTCTCACGCACGGAATTCAATGCCCTAGAGGTCTGCCCCGCATAGCACTTGCCTCAATCATACGTCGCGTCAGTTTTCCATCAGTCATTGATCTTTCGCTCAGCATAGAAGTTACAGTCTTGATCACACAAGCGAATCCACTGATGACATTCTGTAGTCCCGACAACAATGACGAACGCGAAAGGAAGCCCGCAAAAAAGGGTCTCCAACACAAGGACAAGATGTTCAACCAAATATTCCGCCATGAATCAACCTCTGATGCCAGAATAAGTGACAGACATAAGGAGTTAGTTGACCCCATGCCTAGATTACGATATGGCACACCCACAATAAATTCTAGTAGAAGGAACAAAAAATATATTGAAATGACATACAATAACGAGTAATGAACTATGACGGAGACATAAATATTATTGATCACCCATACACGTTAGCTAAAGCAATGAAAATGGTAACCGCGGCCGAATTTTCGTTACATGCCAATACGACACCTCCACCGCACAAAAACTCAACAACTGCCCGCCGAATCAAATACGCCCATCTCCCATCAACAATACGAGTCCGCTCAACTGGCAGTAGTCGGGAGCATAAACGCTCACCTCCAATTCTCAAGCTTCGGAGGTGAGCGTTTTGATTCAAAGAGTTCGACTGTTCGCTATCTCATTGTGCCAGAACATGTCTGTTTAGGCAGAGCCGAATAGGGTCGATTCCCAGTCGAATACCAAAGGCGGCCGCGATATTTTAAAGGCAATGCGATTCCTTCTCGAAGCCGAAAGGAAGAGTATTTCAGTGGTCCGTTAGTCAGTTAGGACGCTAAACCGTGGCATCTTCAATGAAGAACATGCAGCATCCCGCCACTCTCATTACGCTTTTTACCTGGTCACCCTCATACTGATGTGCACTCACAATCAGAGTAAATATAAACAAAAATGATTTTACCGCAAGGCATCCACGGAAGCCAGTTATCGAACCTCCTGAGAAGAAAATTTTTTCGTCTACTGTGATGGGAAAGAAGGTCCAGTTAAAATGCGTAACCTTCGGTCATTTAAAACAAAAATCTTACAAGGATAGGCATTAGGAGCAAGAATTTTTCCCCTTTAGGCCGCTATACACGGTGAATGATCATGCCATCATTCACGGGATCATGCGAGCAAAATAGAACATGTTCAAATTTTCATTGAATGATCATGCGCTTGACGGCTCATTCGCGAATTTATCGTTATACACGGCGAATAATTTATTTCGAATGATCATTCGCATGATCATTCACCGTGTATAGCGGCCTTTTGGAAAGAAACACTTTTCAGGGCATAAACACAGTCCTCAAGGATTTAGCCCTACATTTATCGATAGGCGTTATATTAGAGCTTAGTAACCTAACTCCATAGCTACATCCTTCATCAAACATAATAAAAGAAACATAATATAACATGTAAAAAACGAATAGAACAGATAATATTGCACAGACATGGAGACTACGCCGGGAACAGGTATCCCTACATTAACTGACGAGGTAAACAGCCAATTGGCGATTAAAAATTATGTTTCATTTCATTTCTACCGTTTAAAAATACTAATGACAGAAATGCCAGACTTCGATACTAATAGGAAATATGAAGTTAAAGAGCAAGTGGATTAGTAAAAAGAAGTAAGAAACTCCATATCAATCTAAATTAATCTTTTACAGGTATGTGTCTGCGGCGCGGCTCAATTTCCATTCCACTACCGTATTTTGACTTTTAATTATTTTTTATCATATAAAAATTTAATGAGACGAACAAGCTATTTTTACAATAGACTTTTGATTTTGGCATCTACTAAATGTTTTTCCTTCGTATTTATCACTAAGAATATAATATTCCCAAATTCACATGCAAATGCTTCCTTGATAGGCCATGGGGATTTATGGGATGTGAAATGCAATTTCCAAATAAAATGTAATGTTTAATATAAGTCAGTAGATTATAAATGATACGGTAAGTTTTGAAAATTTAAAGCATAAAATGCGATTCGTTATTCGGTGGAGCCTCCATCAAACAAACATAACAAGGAGTTGGAACTCTACATCTCTATTCGTGCGTAGGTTTCCGCGGCGTTGTTCACGATGACTGCTAATTTTCGGGTTCTCCAGCCGCGTCTGTCGTTTATGGTTGACAACAGTTTCGGGAGCCATCCTGCTTCCGTCTTCAGGTCGAAGGAAACTGGATTTAGGAAACTGTTGTCAACCATAAACGACAGACGCGACGCGGCGCGAGAACCCGAAAATTAGCAGTCATCCTCTACATCTCTATTCACAACAACTTCACTAAACTCGGCGTGACTAAAGATTTGAGGTCTTTAGAATAGCGTCTGGAGGCCAGCAGCAACTTAACAGGAAGTAACTTGACCTGATATCGATATTATTTGGATAAACAAAAATTTTCCTGCATTGAGCCAATACAGGAAGATAGCAAGTAAACCATCGGAAGTCCTCTGAATTCGATTACATTACTGATTCATGGTCAGCGCTGAGATTTTTGGAAAATTTAAGTTATCGGTCCGTGATGTAATGAGAAAAGTTACGTCCAGTTAAGTCATCAAACGCCAAATTATTTATTACATCCGAACATATACTCTATCAAAAAAAGAGGCACCCAGTAAGCACTACAACCGGTGAGACGGGTTCAGAGTTTGTACTCACTTGATTCAGATCCTCCACTCCTCCTTTTTGCTACTATCCTAGGGCCATACACCTTGGGGACCCATATCCTCCACTGCTCCCTGAAGTGGGCCGCAGTGAGTGTTCCTTGCTCAAATTTTTCCCGCCATGCCTCCAGCCATGCCTGGAACAAAAAGGTAACTTTAAATCTCCTCGGTTCGTAGAGTTTCTACATGCATATGATTATGAAATAACAGATAATAATTGTGTAAAGATAGATTTAATTTTTTTCGTAACATAGATTCATGCACTAGAAAGTCTTAGTATTGCGAGTACGGCCCGTGCTCGCAATGCTATGAAATTTACTCCGCCAAGGTTTACGAAAACAGAAATTTATACGTCATCCAATGAAATTCATTGTAAGGAAGCTTGTTGAACAGAAGTAAACTTTCATTCACTCGTCCATGTACAAATACTTGGTATACACGCAAAGTAAAACAAATAAAAGCATTCCTTTGCTATGCTAAAGGAGAAATGTTTTGCTCATTTATAAAACCTAACAACAAATATAACTTGCATTCTCAAAGCTTTTTAATAGTAATAAATCTATTCATATTGTAAGCCGATAGTGTAAGAATATAATTTTTCCATTAGTATTTGTCCCTCTGACACTGTTTTTTGTTCAGTTTAAACATGGGCGGACAGGGGTGTTTGGGGGCCCTCTGCTGGGACTAATGATGGGGCCCCTCTTACCGGGGGATTCGGGGGACCTCCTCCGGAAAATTTTAGGAAATCAAATGCCCGGAAATAGTTTTGACGCTATTCTGGCCCTTAAAACCTTGACAAAAGTTAATAAAAATAGCAATTTCGTAACGAATATTATGAAAGTAAGAATTTTATATTTTATAAAATTTATAGTTCATAAAATTTAATAATTTATTCTGGTTCTATTACCTATTTAGTAAATTAATTCCTCGAGACTGCATTGAAATCTAAAATAATCTTTTCGAATAATCCTTTCAAACAAGCATAAAGTTCTCTTTCATCTTCTGACAACTTTATTTTAGTTTTTTTATGTAATCTCTCTGCACTGATTATTATACCACTAATGAGAACGTAGAATTATAAAATAGCGAAAAAAATTAAAGTAAGCTGACTCTTTTATGTTACACCTTTCATATTCGCTTCACTATAGACGCGAGCGTTTGGGGGGCTCCCTAAGCTCGGGGCCCTCGGCGATTGCCGACCAGCCCACCTGACCACACCGCCCCTGACTTGAAAGCTTCTTCAATGAAAGGAACTCTACATCCCGACAAAATAAGATTTCATCCTATTTTGTGTGAAGAATTACCTTAGTCATAAGTCTCTTCTTATTAAACATACTTCTCTACTTCACATTCACAGACACTAAATGTAAAGGCCAAGATACATTATTATCTGCCAAACCTGAAAATTCAATGTTTGACCCGAAATAGTAACATTTTTCATAGACAACGGCATTAAAGTGAGCATGCTCCTAATGGTCGTCAATACTTAGGGCGACGCAACCTGTTCTTTCAGAGCGTTGGTGATTATGGCAGCGTTTGCAATGGCAACGTAATCAGCATAATTTATGCGGAGTGCGGAAAAATTTCCGATCGAAAGCGCCATGACATCACTGCATTGCGCGCGAGCATCACTCACCACCTGATATACCCGGAGTGACGCATTGTAGCCCACGTGAAAACATCGCTCATCACATGGTCACCCTTCGCTTTCCCGAAGTCAGCAATTCGCTCGGACGAGCTAAGGAGCTGCCTACGGCAAATTATTAAGTACAGATAGGTAAGTAACAACATGACGCCCCGATTAAGTTTTTTACAGCAATTCGGTAAAAAATACACGATCATACATGTGGCAGTGGTTAATTGCCGTAGTTTAACAAAAAATAAGATTCCCGAATTCCACCATTTAACTCATAGTACGAAGTGTAACGTTATTACAGGAACAAAAATTTGGCTAACAGATGATTCAGACAGTGAGATCTTCCCAAATTCGTTCCCCGTTTATCGGAGAGATAGAATTAATCGAGCTGGAGGCGGAGTATTTATAGCTGTTAAGAATTCAATCGTCAGCCTAGCGGAAACCGTAACTGAGACCGGCGTTGAATTTGTGTGATGTTCAATTAGATGTCCAAAATCCAAAACTATGTTATTATGCTCGTATTATACACCTCCCAACTCAGATATAACATCAATGTTGGATTTATTAATTGATTAATGATTTTTTCTCTGGATTTTTCGCACAGTCAATGTTGGATTTTGAAACCCAAATAAACAGCATAGCATCCAAGTATCCTGTAAGAAACTTGATTGGAGGTGGAGATTTCAACGTACCTTCTATAGTTGGGAGACGTATAGCTTCATTCCTCGTGGGAGAGATGAATCGATTTGCGAGGCGTTATTGCACGCTTTGCATAAAATGCATTGCTTCAAATAGCATCCGTACCTAACAGAGGAGAAGTATTCTCGATTTGTTAGCGATGAATATACTTCATCAGGTAAAAAACGTGAGCACCGTCGAAGGAATAAGTGACCATAGGGCAGTAACAGCCAAGTTTTCTCTGAATACCGCTGACAACAACAAAACAAAAGAACGGAAAGTTTTCATTTTTAAAAGAGTTGATTTTGATGGATTAAGAGTCCCTGAAAAAAAGAAAGAAAAAAACGCTTTACCCGCGTATCAAGAATCAATAATACAGTTAAATGTAGATGGTGGTTGGAACTTGAGTTTCTTTCGCTCGTGACTTCGGGAATAAATGGCCACATCCCTAGTAAAACAAAAAATAAAGGTAGGGAACCGAGATGGTATGAGGCGGAAATGAGAAAATCAGAGGCGACAGAGAGCGAGCCATGCTAAAATGAAAAGAGTCAGCAACAATTTATCCGCTAATGAACGCGAGTTAATAATAAAAATATAAGCTGTCTAAAGCCGCCACGATGCAAGCGTTCAGGAATGCATTCACGAACTTTAAAGAAAAACACTTGTAGAGTAGTTACGGGATAACCCAAAATCATTTTGGTATTATGTTAGGGAGGTTCAAGATAAAGGATCTAGACCGCATGTTCGCTGAGAAACGATAATGGAGATGTCTTGACAAACAGTACCGATAAAGCTAATTTATTAAATTCCTATTTCTAGAGCGTGTTCGCCGAGCCTTCTGAGAACTCATCCGAGACAGTTGACAATCTCTGTATACGAAAGGTGCCGCCTCTTGAGATTAGTGCGCACAGAGTAGAAAATTTATTGAAATCGCTCAGTCCATATAAATCACCTGGTCCATACGAAATCCCTTTTCGCGTATATAGATAACTAGCCTCAGAAATTGCTCCCTACTTGCAGTTAGTATTCAGTATATCTATCAAGCAACACCCAAGAACCTAATGACTGAAAAATTGCTAATGTAACGCCAATATTCAAATGCGCAGACAATGAACGGCCAATTAATTACAGACCGATATCTCTAACGTCCATCTCATGCAAAGTTCTCGAACACATTGTAGTCAGCTCAGTAATGAAACACCAAAACGCTCAAAACTTGTTAATGAGAACTCAATATGGATTCAGGAAAAGTGGATCATGCGAAACCCAGGTAGTGCTTTTCGCCCACGAAATTTTAGTATCCGAAGAGGACAACATTCCGGTAGACGCTATTTTTCGTGATTTCAAAAAATCATTTGATAAAGTGTATCACGGAAAGTTATTGATAAAACTGAAATCTTACGGCCTAGATGAAGATGTCATTTCCTGGATGAGAGAACTTTCGAGCGACCGCATGTAATGAGTAGCATTAGATGGTGCAGTCTCCAACGAGGTTAGAGTCACTTCTGAGGGAGACATGGAGAACAAAGAGGAAGATATGGAGAACATTAACAGGTGGAAAACCCGAGAAAATTATCAGCACCTGATACGCCGGGAAAACTTAAGATCATACCCTAAAGGTGGCTCGCAGGGTGTTATGTAGATGTAGGTATAAAATTTCTACCAACACCATCATCGAAACTTATGATGTTAGCTTTAAGATTTAAAGCAACAAGTGTTCGGTTCGGAGTCACTTGGCAGGTGAAAAAGATGAATCAATTGGAGCCATTTACAAAAAAATGTGAACTCGATAACCTTCCTTTTCATTTTAGTCCACTATCTCAAAAAAACAATATCTTGCTATTGAGAATCATCCAATAGTGAGGAAAATCGCTCATTAAAGAAGACATGAGTGCGTCATGCCTTCAGAAGGCCCTTAAGACTTGAAATTGACGAAGACAAAAATGAGCCAATGAGCCAAAAATACAAAGACTAAATTTACAAGACTAAATGAAATCGCCGTGAAACGAGAAAAGACTAAAGAGAATAGTGAGTGGATTGAACGACATTGAAATAAAATAACCGAATAGGAGAGTTAAATACACGTATCTTAGAAGTAAAAAATAGTCCCATTAAATATGCATATCAAAGGTTAAAAAAGTGAAAAAATAACAAAAGCTATCATAAGAGCATTTATGTACGGAATTCATAAATAAGACTGGTAAAATTTGTGTCAGTACAAAATAATAAAACATCTGTAAAATGAGGAATTAAATAAATTATAGAGGGCTTACGAAGACTTTTCCAAGGAAAGAATCAGCATCTATTACAAATACATAAAATCACAGAATTAGATAGAGTAACCTATATTTACCTTGTGATGACATCAATTTTGAAAAAAAAAATCCAATTTTCACCGACATTTAATGTTCTAGTAAACACCGGGTTATCGAACCATCTGATTATAATCCATCCGCATCATAAGTAACTTTGGCATGAAAGAAAAGTAAGCATTCAAAATGATATGTTGAGTTAACTCGCCACTGAAAAGAGGAAATGAGAGCTTTTAAAACAGATAACGCTCCTTTCGTGTCATTCCAACCTCTTCTTTCCAATCACTTCCCCAGGTTATATAGAGAGGAGGCTCCAGTGCGTCCCGTAAAATCTTGATTTATGTTGCCATTTCGGGGTATTATCATAGGTTTTCACATATTTCCACAGCGCGACGATGAGTGCACATCGATCAATTTATTCCTAAGTTTTTTTTACGAATTTAATAACTATCATCACGAATATAAATTTTGTTTCAAGCCCTAGTAACACGATCCATTAACCCGTACAACTTGACGCGTGAATTCATGAACGATTTTGGTGGCCCGGAGCGGAACATGTACGAATGCATGAACCAAATTACAACAGGTTCTATTTTTTGCTCATACGTTTGCACAAGTTGGGTGGTTACACAGTGAACTTTGGCGTTCATTCTCGCGCTCATACACTTAGAGATTAGCTGGTAGAAGTTAACGCATCCTGTAACCAGGCCTTTACAGCCCTATTTATCGCATATTTTCCCGCCTAATTCGGATAATTCTGCCGTCACCGACACGAATGGTAACTTAGGTAAACATATTTAAATATGCGTACGGTATACTAAACTAGGACCCGAATGGAGAATCCTCTATTTCAGGTACCATTCGAGCACTTAGTACTTCATTTACAGGAACACTTACGTCGCCGGACATGAATTCCAAATCCATCTCGATATTTTCTCGCTTAATTCGGATCACTCTTCCGTCAGCGACGCGGACGGTGACTTACGTAAATACGTTGAAATACGCGTAGGGTGACAACTTAACCAGTGCCCTATTGGAGAATCCTCTACTGCAGGTACCATTCGCGCACTTCCCACTTCATTTCCAAGAACACTTACGTCGCCGGACATAAATTCCGGATCCATTTCGTCCCCCATTTTCCCTCGTTCCCGTGCTGACCGTCTTCTAGGGGCTCGTTCGGCATCCCCTCCCGACCGTCACCACATCTCCGGTCACGCCTCTCCAGAAGAGCGCGAGAGAAGTTCCTCGAAGTTTGAAGTCGATATGAACTCTTTTTCCTCTTCGCAAATCACTACTTGCGAATCCCTTTACCTTGGCCACCTCCCCACCCCAATCGCTACTCGAGAGACGTGTTATCTAATTTTACCGCGACCAAAATTGAAATGTACACACACGCGAACAATGTCACTAGATAATTACACCAAATTAGAAGAGCATCACTGTGAATAAAAACAGAGCGTAAAACTGCCGTCTTCGTCGAGCCATTCTGCCAACATCTTGTCGCTTGGTAAATGTCGCGACACTCCTTATCAACACGGGGCTTCAAAAGCCATATAACATCTTTGTGCGATAGTGACGCACCGCCTTCATGATTGACTTTTCTAATTTCCAGCTTCGAAGGCAAAACAATCGTTCCCACTGAAATGTTATAAATTTTTGCATTTCCTATTACTCTTCCGCCAGCTTTTAAGGAAGTATTAATAAAGGCCAAAATCGGAAATACTTACATGATGGGAGACGAGGAGCATTTCCATAGCGTTTGACATTAATCCTAGGCTTTCCTTCTCCAAGTACCTTCTGAACAAATACCGCCCGACCAACATCAACTTTGAGGTAGTAATCTTAAGTTTCAGCTCATAAGGAGAGTAAATCTTTCCGCCATCTTCCTCAGACGACGGATACATCGCAAAGATTTCAAGGGGTCGATACTTATTTACATGCGAGCTTTCCCCGGCTAGTATGACTTTTCAAGAGGTCCCTAGCTATCAATCATTAAGTATTATCGGGAGGCATTAAAAGTACGTCAAATTATTTAATAGAAAATTTACCTTATTGAAGTATACTTTCCTATCCCATGCTAAGAGTAAACTATGCAATTTTGGAGAAAATAGCAAAATTATTAATTTTGCGATTTCCTCCAGGATTCTTCCTCTGCACTCGCTGGTTACTTTTACTCCTTAAAATGAGTAAGGCATTATTAGTTCTTGCTAGGCACATTTTCCAGCTTCGGAATATAACGCTTATGACACCACCAAATAGGTAATTTGATTATTATTATAAAAAAGTTTATTCCTATTAAATTATCTTTGGAGGAAAATAATCTGGAGAATGAATGTGGGAAAACTCGAAACCTCACCCTTAAAACTGGTTAGCCTGTCAAGAAATAAAAGGTTTCCATACAGTTTAATGACTATTTTAATTTTCATAAAAGATTCACCAGCGAACTCTTGATTAGATTTCAGTTTCACGAACTAAGCGATGAAATGATGATTACCACACAATCAATTCTAACATAAAGAAGTCAGCGAATAATAGAGCTATTCTAGAACAAAAATATCGCCTAAAACTATACTATATGAGTATTCAGATAAGCTCAACAAGGGCGCAACATCTTAAACGGCTCTTAATTTCATGACAGAGCAGTTCCGCCGTACATATCATTCATCTACATGATTCCCTTCGGGCAATTTCAAAGGTAATTAGAAGTGGAGGTCAACCCTCCGCTTCAATTTCCATTGCTTGTATACATACAAATAACATTTTACATAATATGACTATTGTCGACGAAATTCCTTATAAACAGAGAATATCGTTTACAGCTTCACTTGTGAAAGGTTGTGTGCATTGAAACAAAACATAAGAAAGTCTTCACACAAATTTAATGAAGGGATACACTGTGATAAGCTCACAGCTACGACCACGAGGAGACTGATTACTAAAAACAGACCAACAGTTTGCTAATACCTAATCAATCAATATTAATTAATAATTTATTTATATAGATATTATTTAAATCACAATATTGCGATATTCTGGCCAACAGCAAATAATACCAACTTATTTCGCGAATAATATATATAATGAAACCCAGCATAAAAGAGTGCATATTGAATAAGTTTTTAAGAATAGAGGGTGACGGTTACATGCCCGAAGTTGCTACTGATATTGAAAATATATATTAGGATAAGTGGCTCACAACACACTCGGGCGAATAGATAGTGGAGAAAAACCATAATACAGCAAGCAATCTATGAGCGAATTTATAATAATGAAGGTTTGTACTCAGTGTATATAACCCATTATTCTAACTCCGCTTTAAGTTTTGGCACCAAAATTTTGTAATATATTTTATCACAGAAAGGTCTTTTTCTGTCATTCCGTAGGCATATGATTCGTTAATGATGCGCTTACAGTGATGAATGAGGTATCCCTTTTAACGTTGAATCATCGGCTTCTGAAGAAAAATAAAAACAATCTCAATCTCAAATTTAACTATTTAATAATTTGAGTTAAAAATTTCGATTTTTACATCTCGATCACTCGCTCGAGGTATATCGACTTCACACATTTTTATTCTGAACTTCAAAAAACTGTAAAATACATAACTAATCCAAAGAAATTTAACTTAAGCAAGGCAAAACTATTAATAATAAAATCTAAGAAGCACGAAGAATGTTAAACGTTCTCTAACAATGACATCGTGTGTAAAGAACTTAAAAAATAACGTGTATCACGAATACATTAAAAAATCGTTTTTAAAGTTTTTAAGAATTATTATCAACGGGAATTGACAACAAAAACTGAAAATAGTAGGAAATGCAAGTAGTGATTGTACACGGGTGAATAGTAAAAGATTTTGTCTTTGAAAAAGTTTTGTAAATTGAAGTTCAATTATTGCCAACTGCAGTGCAGTCACTGAGGTCATGATTGTTCTTACTGGCACCAAACACTCTTGCCTGTACTGTATTCATATGTTTTGTATATTTTTGCAAGAAAAAAACTATAAAGAAAGTGCTATAGGATTCACCATCTTCTCTATTTAAAACCAAATTACACCGTTTCCTTTACATACTTATTCCCTGCTAGCGTGAAAGTGCGAATTATCGTACGGGTTACCCGGTAGCTTCTAATGAGACTCTCGAATCATTGATAAAATGATTCCCGTACTCACTGAAAAAAATAAAACTTTGTACTTTTCCACGATAATATTGTCTTACTGGTTTCAGCACTTCCGTGTCATTTTCAAGGAATATTTCTCAACGGACAAGTTCTGAAAACCGGTAAGAAAAATAAAATTACTGTAGAAAAGTACAAAGCTTATATTATAATTGTTACACTAAGTGACGGCCGATGTTGCCTATACTATTCCAGCTCTCCAATATATTCTATTTTTTCTCATTTTCTTCCACAGCTCACTTTTATTCGGATCAAACACTAGTGACATTAAACAATATTCAAGCAGAATTTCATATACGCTACACCGATAGACGCGCGTGGGAAGTGATAACGCTGCAGATTTAAAAAGTAGCCCAATATCTTCCCTATTGCATTCTCAATCGTATCAGAGGAAATCAACCGCCAATATTCCTGGAATCACTTATCAGAACACCGAGGAAATATGAGCAACTCAAGAACTGATTAAGGGACATCGCGAAACAACTAATCGGTGCGCCTCTAAGCCTAGACCAGCCTTGAGCAACTGGCACGCTCCTCTCTCCCAGACCTTGAGCGACGAAGGCACTCCCACCACTGGTCATATTTTTGAAAACTTGCAACACCAATAGGAGGGAAAAAAATAAAAATCTCCTAGAGCCTCAAATTCACACGGAAGATATTCGTACTGAAATAAAGCACCAAGATCACACGCTCGGTGCAGTGATTCAACCTTGCTCGAAAGTAACATTGAAAATAAAAATCTATTTTCTCAAATTTTCGGAAGAAAGAAGTGTGCAGCGCGTGCAACCATTAACGCAGAGAGACAAGTAATAAATTAGGAAGACTCAAGGGAATGCAAAACCATCTTCCTGATTCCAAGAGATAAGGGGAGGGCCACGCAAAAATGGCACGTGTGAATTTCTTAGCAGAGGACAGTGATGTCCATGAGGGAAGGTAACTACTAGATACAACCATCGATCACATTTTAAACTCACTTACAGTACACATTCCAAATGCAAGTGTGATTAAATATGTGAAGCACTAACACCTTTCAGAGAAAAAATAATTAAATGTTTTTTTACCGATCCTAATAAGCCGTATTCATTAACGACTAATTCATACTTCTTGTTTAATGTTAATATTTTCGAGAATATGAAATACATAATGTCGCCATGTCACCCTATATCTGTGAATGTTATCAAAGGATTTTTATCACGGGGGATGGTTGTTCCTCAATGTATCTGATACTAAAAATATATTTTAGGCTAGGAGACTCGCCACAGCCTTGAACGAAGAAAATAGTTAAGAACACTCGCAATATAGCTAATGCAATCGCAGTGAATTGATATTAAACATGGCAGGAACTAAGGATAATATTCGCTGGCTGCAGGAAAGATCACGATTAACTGAACAAATTTACATCACTTGAGGTCGACAAGGAGGTATTTATTTTAAAACTGTATAATTGGAACCTTCGCGTTAGGATTGTAAAAAAGAGGAATGCCATATTTCCAACAAATTGGAGCACTTCGATATTCCCCTTTCAACAGAAATCAGTGAAAAAAGAGCCCATGTCCAACCGGTACTTGCTAACCTTTCAAGCCTCACCTTTTTAATTACTTTTCCATACTCTGTACATTGAACACATTTGCTCATGGTCCAATTCAAAAGAGTGGGAGAATGATCGATGAGGAATACTGAAAATTCGATGCATAAAATTTTCTAGAAAATAGATGAAACGACAGACGTAAACCAAGATAAGCGTAATTTCAAAAACAGCTAAACCGATATTTGTATAAACAACTCAGGAAAATCAGTCAGAAAATAATCAATTTTTACAATGATCCGCGATCCACTTCTGAAGATTGACCTAATAAAATTCACGTCGACTCCTTTGATTTGCAAGTATTTACGGAGTATTTTGACCCAACAACATCATGCAATGTGCACTTAACCAAACTAGTAAAGTATTTTAGAGTAAAAACTTTATACTCGGGGACAGCACACCGGTATTTGTAGGTGCTGTACCATTTGGTACAAGTTGTCTTTCGCAACAAATCTATCGTATCTTTTCGTCTGCACAAATAAAAAATCCTGTGGCTCAACTATTTCTAGAAAAATAAATCATTAGCTTCATTTGATGAGTACACATCTACCCGAATTTCACTTCGCACAGCAACAACCTTAAAAAACATTTACGTTCATGGCGAATAAATCAGTGAACACAGGTTTGTCCTCGAAGAGACCTTTCGGATTGTGGTATTTTAGGTTCAACTAGATAGTAGAATTTTCGACTTGAATCACTGAGATAGCAAGATAACTTTAATACATATGATCGCTCTTAACGCAGAGAATGAATACATTGCATCAGCCCCAACTCCCATCAATCGAAATAATATGGACATCTCACAAGTACCTCACAAACAGAGCCTACAGATAGGTATAATTTTACTATTACCGGTGACCCGATTAGCTGACGCTATATTCTATAACTGTAATTCATATTAATAAATAGCATTGAAGCAAATATGCATATCATATTCGAAGAAGTCAATTACAGTAGGGACACAAATTTAAATACAAAGTCACAAAAACCTAGCTGTTACTACAAAAGACAATAAGGTTGATTGCAAATTGATTGTTAAGTGTTGCTTACAAAGCGGATAAATTAATTCTCAGTTTATTCGTTCTACCTGATAGATGGAAAATGAATTCTGAGATATTATTAACATTGACTGAACCAAATAGTTAATTATAGAAAAATCACTCATAAAGTTTTGCCGTCAGTTCAACACCAAGACAATTTATATCATAATTCATATTTAATTCATTATCCTCTACCATGAATTACTCTTCAGGCAAGTAAATCACTTAACATTAAAAATTCGTTCATACAGTACGATTCTTTATCAAAATTACATTATTGAGGTTAAATTATCAATATATCTCTCCTTACAAATATAATCGAGACGTCGTTCAAGCATGAAGTAATGCGGTCACGACTACATCAGCCGGAGGAACATAATTGTAATGAAAAGGCTATACTGAAAGAAAGTAAGTTCCAGTAGCTGACTTATGATTGCGCAGCCTTTCAAATAGATATCAGAGGGATATTGCTAAGAGGCGAATCGTTCCAATGCCTGCCACTACGCGTTTCTAATGAAAAAGAGGATATCATCAGACTTGAATGGCCTTCATGCGGTAGACGGGCTGAAAATCCGGTATGTGCCCATGCCGCATGTTGAAGTGAAGTCACATTTGGGTACACACAAAAGCAATCGCACCAATACAATTCCTCGACAGGATATAGACTACCAAAGCTAGGAATAGGGAAAAACAAAATATTCCGTTGCTATCCATGGTATTTATCATTAGTGGGCATGTATTGTGCTTATTATGTGCTCAGTAGTAATGCGGAAATGTAGAAGAATTATTCTTGTTATACCAAATTATGTAACGTCAAATCCCTTTAAACTGGCTGCCAAGTACCGACAGTGTCAAAGAAAAAGTTCCGCAATAAATTAATCCACACGCTTGCGAACATAAGATACACCGAAAAATCGAAGACAGGTTGATTGAATAAAATCAATTTGATTTAAATCACAGTAGTTTTTGAAAGAGCCAAATTGCACTTACTGAATTCTTCTAAGTGACATATGCTTTAGAATCACATAAACTAGCACCCCCAACAATCATTGCATAGAATACGGACATTAAAAAAAATTAACCAATGCTTAAAACAGGAAAACACAACAAACACACAATAGTCACTTCACTGTAGCAGCCATGGCGAAGGACTAAACGATAACTTTGCATCGAAAAACGCTCTCAACTTAAAGACGTTAGGAATCGAAATCAGAAATGATGGCACACCATTGTTGAACTCGCACAAAAATTATTGAAACAACATGCATTACACAAAAAGTAATGAGGAAAAGCAACGAAAGTAGAAAATGTATTAAATAATCCATCTCGCTTAAGGGAAAAGCTTTCGGTTTATTGTTCCACGCGCGATTTCATTTTGCGTTTGAAAGAGCAAATTTTTTATTACCCATTGTCATCGCGCAAAAGAAGCGATTTGTCAGAGATAAAAAAACTAAGATATCGCGGGTTTTCCATCTTTCACAGGGAGCATTTCGAGCGTGTATAGGTCAGTAGCCGTTCCGCATCAAATCGGCAGCTTTCCCCACAGGATATCGGAACGAAATGCTTTTCATCTCACGAGGTGCTAGAATGCACACAAGAAGATGCAATGGTATCCACGATGGGCGAGCACAATTAGTTCATGAAGATAATAGTTGAACTGCCATTCCAATTAAAGCCTCGAAACAGAGTACAGCATATTGTCGCAAATAATTGGTGCTTTCCCTTCGTTATAAAGCTCCACTAATGCCGCGCTAAAGAGTATTGCACTGCTTTCTATTCTTTCCGGACGCAGCTAACTAACAATAAGCCTGACACTTAAAGCGGAACTGGGAGAGAAATGCTCAAACGTCAGGACAGTCTCGAACGCTTGGCCTGCGAACATAATTTCACTCGCAGTAGCTCACAGACACTGAAGTGTGATGATGTGCTACGATTTCATTGCATGTACTTACTCAGTGCCTCGGCAAGAATGCCTCCCGCGTCATAAGACGGCCATTCCATTACATAATTAACTGACATTAATCTCAACCGAAAAATTAATAGCCACGTTGATATTTAATTATTCCGCGTCCGGAAATCAAATCAGGACGTGACGACAATGACTTGTATTGCGTAAGAATGGCAGTAACATTTTCAATGCGTCAGAGATAGGGATAAGGTCCTCAATTTTTTCAAAATATGGTTATTTTTTAGGATACCATGGATTAAAATATCTATTAAGCAATCCTGATTTCTATTATTACAGAATAATTAGAAACAATTCGGCTGAATTTTTTTTTTAAGTCCACAAATATCGATTATCAAGCATGAACAACACTAAACAAATCAGTGTGTTCCCACAAGAGCGCAAAACATGAGGAAGGAGGCTCACTGATCACGGGGAAAGCGTGAGGCTAGGTTAGTAATATCACCGATATGGTCATCCGGTCCTTTGAATGAAAACAACAGGCGCTGAAAGACTAATTTGTTCATCTATTACTCAATAATTTTCTCTTTTTGGTGCCAAATTCTGAATGGATGCATATTTTAAATGGAACAATAACTTAAATTGAAATTATAACACTGAAATTGAAATTATGACACTGAAATTATAATAGGAGAGAACTATTCTTTCCTCAGACTACAATGTAACATTTCAGAGCACCAGCGCTCACGCTACGCTACGAAAATAAAAACTCTAAGAAATTGAGGCGGCGCTTCCCAAAGCATTATTTTAGAAATTAAAATGATGATAGAGTACAGACAAATAAGAATGAATCAATGATTCCTATCATTATTCTCACTTTCATCTCACAGTTGGAAAACCTCACACCATATTTCGCTTCCTATACAAAGCAAAACGCGCGCTCACTTAAATGAGGGCGTGAATGAGCTTAGCAGCGCAGCTCACACATCATCTCCCCGAATAATAAGAGCGAGAAATATCTCAAAAATCCAGAAAGTGAAATGATTTGCTGAAAGGACTGCTTTCCCAAAAAAAATTACTTCCGCCAACGCAACAGAGCATTAAGGTCTTGCTGAGTGAAAGACGGGAATCATTCGCATGTACGTTACGTCTCATTGAAAAAGCTCGCCAGTGAGGCAACAGGAATCTTTCTTATAAATCGGAGGATCGCAATAACATGTAATTACTGAGGGTAATGCATTAATGTATGCACACTGCAACCTTACTAATGCAAATCTCACGGCCCAGAGATCATTATTTATGACGGCAAATTTCTGTCCTCCGGAAATGCACGATTCAGATTGCAGTAGAATTTTCAGATGCTGAAATACCAAGAGATAACAATGTATTTCACACGAAGTAAAATCGTGCGCCAATACTACACTGTTTTGGCGCTCATGGGAATCTTATCATTGAGGGATTACAGTTCATACGCAAATTCCTCACCCCCCGAGAGAGTATACCTAAACACATGCAAATATTTCTATAGTATAAACATATTAATGGCACAAGACGAGGTTTTTATTTCAATTTGGTACGATAAGAATGAATCAATGTTTTATTCATAGCGATCTTCATCCTTGGTGTATTTACTTAGCACTCGTGCGCAAAAAGTCACTTGTTTCATGCACTGCTTTGGCACGATAAAGTAATTCGTACGAGGCAACGCTTAACAATGTAAGTAATGTAATGTTTACATTCTCCAACTTCTATTAATTTGATAGCGGCAAGTGCATTTTTCTAATGAAATAAAGCAAACAACTAAGTATCCAGAGATTTCGCTGATAGTGAGACGGATTTTTAAGGCTTATATTGGTCTGCACCAGAGACCAAACTTAAGAACTTAACAGCGATAACTGAGTCATGCTCGCGATTATGACGCAAATCTCCAGCAAATTACGCGAGGGAATTGCACAAAAAGATATGCTAGTTATGGAAGACCATTATTATAGTCTTCTGTCCCCTCGCCCCCGGCCATACTCCTCCCCTCGCAACAAAAAAATAATACCGGCTAAGCGAGTCGTGGTGAAAACAAAGGAAAAGCACTTGCACCAGACGCGACCTACGCAACAAGCCCAGTTTCGGCCTTCCACTCAGCAACTTGGGAACGCTGACAACGAGGTTCTTTATTTCTCATTCTGCGACTACGGATGCACAACAAATTGCCCGCTCGCAAACACAATGGAACGGACACAACCAACCAGCCAAAAATAATTCGAATACCTTTCTTTTCGATTTTTATGAAATGTTTTTACGAGAACGTCTACCTGCCTCAATACCTACCGCAATACCCTCTTAATCACTGTGAAAACACAATTTATAAGAGTTTCTCATGGAACATAGAGAAATATATAGGCACATAAGCCTAATTCCAGCGTCCACCATATCAATCCAATTTGAACGCATCAAGTGTTAGGCCGAACTCTACAATAATAATAAGTGTTAGTAGCGGGCGTACCCTGGCGGAAATCCTTTATCGTAGGAGTCGAAGGAATAAAAACTTTACTTTTCCCTAATGGTGATTTATATTGTTCGACAATGGTTTCGTTACAGCGTTATTTACCTTGAAAATGTAATCACATTTGGAGACATCAAACTTTTTATTCCTTCACCCCTCACAACAATAAAAAACAAGTAATGACGCTTATCAAGCAAAATATTTACTGTCTTTCCTATCTATTATTCTATCAAGGCAGACAAATTTTATTTCGGGGAAAAATACTCGGCACATCCTACACATTACCTTAATCAGCAAATTTTCAACGTTGCTTAAATATATCACGGGCACCTTGGACCACCTTTGATATATCGGCGCAGATAAACCTTATCGTTAATTTTTTTTTCCCACATTCCCAGAATAGCTTTCACAGTGCTGTCTCACGCCAAGTATTTCCCCTCAGATAAAAACATGGAAATGAAATAAAAACGATATACGAAATAGTTTCCGGTGTCACTTGTTAGTGGAAGGGTTCCATCCAAAGTCAATAATGTATTTTCAACAAATAAAATTTTCGAATTTACTTATATACAAAAATATTTTATTGGTTTTATGCAGCAAGTGATGCCGTACGATAGATGGAAAAAATAAATTTCCGTCACGAAAAATCCCACATAGCTTAAAGAGTTTCTAATGACGCGGACGATTTTTTCCGAGCGCAGATAAAAGACATCATTTAACCTTTGTTTCGATAAAAAAAACCTTAGTAGTCGTGTTAGCGAGAGAGGCTACATATTTATGCAACAAACCGTACTAGGGCCTTTGGGACAGATGATTTCCAAAAAGGGTGGTATCCAAGATCAAGCATTTGTTTAATCATGGATTTAAAAAAGTTTCAATTCTATTACTCCAGTAAACGTTTAAACGTATTATAAGTTCTACCGAGGAATGGAATAAACTTTTGAGAGTTTATTAACAAAAATACATAGTTAATGACAAAAAAATTTACCTCTCGACTGCTTTCATACGGAAATATTTCAAGCGCGTACTGAGCCACAAGAGCGAAAAATTAAGAAAAAAATGCATGAAGCTGGAAATTTTCAATTTTCCACTGCTTAATAAACCAATGACTTCGAACTGAATTTCTATGCTGATTTCTAAAATAAAATTTAAACTGTTGCATAACGTACGATTTTCCCATAAACCATGAAAAATAAAAATTAACAAACCAGAATTTCTTCTTCAGCTACACGGCTGCAGAGCGTTTAAAATCCAAATAAAAACGTTCTTTCAAGTATTGAGCAATTAAAAAACGAATAGATACTAATGACGAAAATAATCCATTAGACACAATAAAATACGCAAAAGAAACGACAAATGCAAATAAAAAACATTATTTAGCCTTTATTATGCAAAATTACTCAACAAGTAGTCACGTCAGCGAGATATAAAGATAGGCTCCAAAAATTATATAATAAGCTGCACTACGGTACTAGGGACCTATAATTTCCAAACACATTCATAAATACTCCCAAAAGGCGTTTGGATCTCTCACGGTAGGGATCGACGAAAATTGAGCCATAATATGCTATTTAAACTATATGCCGTAGATGATTGATTAAAAATAACAATATTCATGAGGAGTAAGAGCATCTATTATACAGCCAATAGCATATATTACCGAACTCACTGCAACGAGCAATAACAATAAAAAAGGCTTTATTTTACTTGCATTTTATGCGCAGATTGGTTTACGCAATTATTTGGAATGAAAAACTACAACTGATACTTCAAGTTCAACTTAGTATTCCTCAGGAGAAGTTACACATACTCGCAGTAAATTAAATGCAAATTATTGTATAAAATGGCACCTACTATTTTATCATAATGGCATACTCAAATGATGACATACACAAGAATCAAAGTAAAGATCACGGAGCCTACTGAAATTGCACTAATTGTATTTCAAATTTTAACAAAAAAAATTCAAAACGTTTAACGAAATCACAGAAGAAATTTTCGTGCATGAAGAAGCTGAAATATACGACCCCCAACTGCAATTTACTAATATCAGCACAAATTCTGATGGAATAATCACATCTTCTTAGCCCGAAAACTTAAAATATGCAGTTGACAAACCCTTTAATCCACCTACCAAACCTAGTTAGGATGCTGACGACATACCCAGCACGAAAATAGCAAACACTGAAGAAGGGAGAATTTATCTGCTCCCATTCCTTGTGCATAGCCTTCACCATGACCTGGAACGGAATTCAGACGTTCGTGTTTGATGGGCATAAAAGTTAAATTGAGTTGAGAGCTACAATAGCGTGAACGACGAAACTCCGATTATTTTGCACTGCATTCCGCGCCAACACAAGAATCGATGGTTGAAATGCAACTCTGAATAGAAATGTGAAATGATGCAATGTATGCACGCACGACTCCGCGCGTTTAATCGGTAAGGCGACGAACGCACGATACATTCGAACATGTTATTTTATAGTCCAAATTAAAAATCTAAATCACTGCAATCCGATGGTAGGTGCGGTCACATGACGACGTATGCCAAATTGGCTACGGAGTGGAAAATTAAAAAGTGAAATTCCCGAGAAGTTCCTACTCACGTAGATCCAAAAAGTATGCAGTCCATAATAAGGCAGGAAGAATGATTTCTTTCACAAACAACACTATTGGGACATCAAAGCCATCGAATTTCGAAAGTGCCCGCGCGCGCGCACACACACAAAACATGAACAAATGGAGGCGACATCACGTTAGGTGCACGATTGAGACACGATTACAGTGCTCTTCCATTCTCACACTGGACTGTGTTGGAGACGTTGGAACGGAAAGTATGTTTCCACGGCCAATATTTTATGAATGAAAAACAATATCACCTAATTATTTAAAACAAGTCAACAAACCATACCACATTTCAGCCAAACTGGCACCAAATTGCTAACAGATACGTTGTTTTCAGTCATTCACGACTTGATTGTCCACCCGATAAACATTTCGCCCTGAATTGACAAATGCCATGTCAACACTGACTGTAAAAATTCCTTTCCATATTTTCTCCTAAGTTAGGTATCAACTGACGCATACACCCGAGTTTAGAGCCTAGGAAACAGCACGGCGCGATGTGACGCGAAGTTCCGATACCCTTCCATCGAAATTCCCACAACTTGAGAAACACATTTGAAAACATATTTTCATTTTTAAATATATTTTCAACAAATATCAGAGATATAATCTGTGTAAAAACCTCATCGCGTAGACAGTTATATTTAGAAAAAATTGCTGCGCGTCTCATGAAATAAATTTCCAAAAATTCAATTAGCCAACGACTGAATTTACGTGTTTTTTGAGGCTGAGCGTCTTTTTAGTTGAAAAATAAAGTAATTCTTTCGCTTTATGTAACCAATATTTCTATCCTATAAATACGCTCACTCTTTTCAATCCAACGCCTTCATTACTGTTTCAGTATTTTGTTCATGACGTTGCCCAGTAATTCTCCATTAATTTCGCTTCCTCCTCCCGATTCAGGTTGTCGTCATAGCGTGAGTTCTCCGCCCCCCGATCGCTACCCTACTTCCCGCGGCACCTCCTTGCAGTTCCGCATTTATTCTCTCCCCACCCAGATTCCTCGACCCGTTTCGACACCCCAGGAATTTTAGCGCCAAACCTCATCATTTGCAACTCTTCGCTCCACACCAGAGTTTTTGGCATCTCTTATAAGAGTCTTTACTGAAATATTCCCTTCTTGAATTTGACACTCCGAGAAAAGGTTGAACAACGCAGAAAGAACTTCTCGAACGATTCGCGCCAGCTATAGTTCATGTCCTCCGATTTTACGATTCCGAAGTATTTCCAGGTCTCTCTAATATCAATTTTCGAATCCTAATTTTTTTCACGAAAATCTAATAAAGATCATCCAAAATTACATTTCCATCAAAGACTGGATTTTCAAACTTAACAAAGAAAATAAATTTATGCAAAAATTTACACAGCCCTTTATTCGCCACACGACGAGTTTCATTTCATTTACCGTTATTCTCAAGGGCACATACACATGCTTGGTTTAGTGGTTTAAAACTCTAGAGAATGAAATCGAATACCTTAACACCGATCGATCAAAGAATAAAATTCTTCGCGAAATCGAAGCTAAGGATTCTTGGACACAACCCAAACAAAACCATTAAAAAGTAATTTCACCAATTATCGGTAACGAATATTTCGACTATCGATCCCCTATTGAGCCACTCCGGCTCTTCATGTCGAATAGTTTCTCAGAGCCGCCTCAATAATTTCATCATCGATCACATTGATTGTGATAGAGGGCAACGCGACCTCACCACCTCAATTCTAATTCCGATCCAACACTCGTACCTGCGCAGCCCCATCTAAGAATAAATTCCTATGTATTCCTTTTATAAATGCACAAGATTCAACTGCACGCGAGCTGCTGGAAGCGTGACCCAATCGTTAAGCTAGGCCTCAATGCTAATATTTTCTCGGAAAAAGGAATTCATTCCACGTTTTTCTTCCGTATAAGTTCCTCTATTCAATTCTGGAACTTTCCGAAATTTCGTCAGCGACTGTTTGAGAAAATATTTGATTATTGATACTTTAATCATTCCCGTCGGCATATTTCTACATCGGGATTCTCCAGAGAAATAAGAGAACTACTTACTGTCTGTAAAAAAAACAAGACACCCGAGGTTGAGGAGCTCCATCGTCTGAAGGAAGCCACCGATTTCTATGCGGCCACAAGAAGAGAAGACCGTTTTCATCTACGTTGGGTAATATACTTTTCAAATCCTCTGCTCTGTATTATTTCTAGTATTTAATTTAAAAAAAGTACCCCTCTTTCCGTGTAAATCACTTTGTACAATTTTGAATGCTGGTCATTCCCGAAGTTTTCGCTTCCAATTTATGCAGCTTTGATATAAGGAAGCTATACCTATCTATTTGCGGAAAAAATTGTAATTTTACTACAATCAAAGAAATCGTTTCATATAGCACAAACCTCTGCTAACTTCGAAACCAATAGTGCGGCGGAAAATTGATTGATACGATCGTGTGCAGTAAAAGTTAAGCAGGACAAGTACTCAGGAAATTTAGATTGATACTAACATCATGGTCAAATTCTTTTGTTATTTCGAGGCTTGCTTTTCTAAGAGCATCGGCTGCTCGGCTGTGGGGGATAGAGGAGGAAAGACCGGCGAGGTTGCACCTACTCGGCAATAGCTAGCAGAAGATAATTTATATACTGACATGATTCTATGCAACACAATGCACATTGTGGCATCGACGTACTGCTCTGAGGAACTTTCTCTTTTTCATGGCTTCGTTTTGGACTCTCTCACTAGGCAGAGAAAAATCGATACCCATATCTCAAAATATAAATAAATATCAACCAATCTTGGATACTGATATTCTACCTGAACACCCAAATACCTCCAGTAAGGAAATTATGAAACTCACAACAGTATCAATAGATTTTCAATCGAGCTATCGGTTTCGAAGTTAGGTGATTTTTGCGTTATTTACAGCAAGTTCTTTAATTTTATTTGTATAAGCAAATTTTTCCCGCAAACAGGAACAGAAATAGCTGCGTTACCTTAAACATTGCAAGTTATGGGAATTACGGGAATGGCTAGCGCTCAAAGTTGGACTAAGTGATTTTGCCCGCAAAAAGGAGTATTTTTTTGAGAAAAAATTAAACACAATAAATACTACGAGGCAGAGGGTTATTTAAAAGTATACGATCCAACGTTGACAGAAACGGTATCTCTTATGATTTTGGTCGTGTTGAAAGTGGTGGCTTATTTTAGACGAGCAGACTCCTTAAATTCAGGTGTCCCGTATTTTCACAGACAGATGGTCAATTCAACAAAAAATACTTTATTTAATCCTTGCCGAGCAATTTATGCATGCATCACTACACAAATATAATAACACTACATCACTAACCCCAAACCCACCCAACCACCCAAAAGCAATCATTTCAGACAATGAACCCACACCCCAAAGAAAGGACGGAACTCCTTAAAAATAAAAATTAAAAAAAACACTTCCAATACACGCTTCAGTTTCAAAAAATCCTCTATTCGTCTGGAACCTAAAAAACAAGAATTCTACACCAATATCCCATTTTTAGACGCGGTTAAGATAAGAACACTATTGGATTGATTACGATGCCATCACAACGAGAAAATAATCAATCTGAGCCAATTTAAAAAAGGCCTATGTTTACGAATGAAAAACTTAAATGTGTCGCCAAGTTAAGGATTTCAATTGAAACTGTGAAACGAAAAGGCTACAGTCGTGAAGACATTATTTCAAGGTTTTTGCGCAAGAATGGAGTAATACCGGCAAGGGTTGATTTCGCAGGCACCACTTCGCAACGACGACTGACAACACCGAGAAAAGACATCCTTGAGAAGCCACTGCCATTTATTTTTTACCCTAAACCGAAAATTAACTGCAAATGACAAGAATAAATGCTTTGGAATCAATCACTCAAATATTTATCACCATTATTACTCCCTACGGCAAAAAAACGCTCAATTAACAAACAATAAATGGCAATGGGGATTTCACGAATATAAATACGTTGTGTCGTGCTGGAGCAAGTCTGCGTATGCTAATATGGTTTAAATGCCCTAATGGAAATTTTAACCGCTTTGAAGGGAGTCAGCATGTCAGGTGTCCACAGCGAACAAGCGAATAGTTGCTTCGAACTTGAGTTTGCGGCGAAACCAAAAAGGTATTTTTGAAAAAATTGAGTTATTTATGCAGAGGAAAACCGAATGGACTGAGAAATTGAAGGAGTGCGATGGGTTTAGCAACCTTTTCACTCTCAAATTAAGAAAGTAATACAGAGTAGACCACATTGAAAATAATTTGAAGCATTTAAATCAAGATCTGGAGTCAGCCACCGATTAAATGAGTAAGCATAACCAGTACGATAATCTCTCTCAGGTTGGCGAAATCGATGCTGTTTTCAAACGTCTACCTTCGAAATGAGAAAAACAACGACTAGCCACAGAAAATCCAAGAAGACAAGTGAAAAATGAAACCAGATAAGCCTTGAAGACATCAGCGAGAACTATTATGCAGGAGAGAACTATGAGACTTTTTCAATGCCACTAATGAAGACCAATTGATACAGTTATATGAATTTAACCGCCAGACTTCACTTCCTATCGATGACGTAAATGGGTAATAAATATATTACAGCTATAGGTACTAGCCGCCGCCCCAAGGGCGTTTGCGAAAACAGCTTTCACGACTTAATTAAGGATATTATATTTTAAGCAATCGGAAGTGACATCAGGAAAATTCGGAATGGACGTGAAGATCGGCTATTTTTACGTAGTATTTTTATAGCAAAACTGAAAGGAAAAACTTTAGAAAAATGGCTATAACATCACAACAGAAACATTTTGAAACATGAATTGAACTGGGGAAATGTTCTCACCATTCATTTCGATTTACAGGACCGAAAATGATAGCATGTACCGAAGAATAAAAAAAAGAGCCACATAAAATTGATACCATAGGAAGAGTGAAGAGTGTGTATCTAACGTTAAGAGTTATTAAAGCAATAGATAATTAATATTGGCGCAAGAATTAATACTTCTGAAACGAAAATACATCAAAAAATCCTCTTAATGAGCATGATGCCATAAAAAGAATCTTTTTAATACGAAATATTTTTACTTCAACACAAAAAGCCGGTATTTCAACATGTAATGACAGTTATACCTTGCAGAATTATTCATTTTCGAGTAGTCCATACCTTTCGATGGAAGCCATAACTTAAAGACCCTTGCCGAAAGCAGACTGTTCGCCCGGTCAAAACAATTGCTAAAATTTCAAAAACTTTCAACTAGCATCATACTATTAGCCGCACTGTAAATTCTAACAATCTGTCATCGGAAAAATAATCTGAAAAGAATGTTTCGGATAGTATGATCACATTCTTAAGGTCTGATTTCCCGAAACGTTTACAAGCTGAAGGCTGCAGGAAATCCAGTTTTTATCGTCTCGAGCTGGCTACTCATTTTTAAAATAGGATTAGATACCCAACCTCAATGAAATTTCAAGGAGACATTTCGGGCGAAATGACGTCACCTAACTGTCTCAAGGACACTGCTAATCACATAAGTAAATATAAATATACCAAAAAAAATGCAGCGTTCTAGAAAATGTTGCCCGATTAAGCTATCCGAGCTGATAGCTGAAAAGACGAATTTTGATTTATGGAAAATAAATAAATCTGCAAATATTTGGGCGTACAATTGACCAACTCACAATCTATTAGGATGATGAGAGCCATACATTATAGGAAAGTGTTCTAGCAAAATAGACACATCAAGACCTCCAGATTATCGCCCATTAATTCATTATCTTCAAAACTTCACTCATAGAACGTATCTGATGACAATTAGCAATGTTCACTCAATACCCGATTTTCAAGGAAGAACACACAAAAAGACATTAATTATCATTACTTGGTGACATTAGCATTGTTGTTGTTAAGTGGCCACTCAGATAAATTACATTATACTGGACCGCTTCCTGCTAAAAAATAAAATTGTTTGCCCATAATTTCCGTGTTCTACGTAAATTCCAATGAGAATATTTTTAAATTTGAGACAAAACTGCCTGCTCAATACGAAGCTTTATATAACTCCATAACTTTGCTAGAGAGAGAATTCATGTACCTACCTGGAACAAGATAGTATAACTGACAACACATACTCAAATAAAATTCACTATAATGTTCGTATCATCACCATTAACCCCTAAGATGAAATATTATCCTTCAATTCACGTTGATATTAACCTTTCTTGGATGATTTTATGGGTTTAACATTAGGGAAAGTATGGGCTTTAACAAGAATAACTTGTACTTTGCAACAAACTTGCACCGAAAGAAATAATCACTAGCACCAACTGTAATTTGCAATCGCAAAGTTACATTATTGCAGTCAGTTTCAGCGACTTTATTATGCACCATGCATACAGTCTGTGATGGGACTTATCAAAAATTGTTCTTTATTTGGTGTCAAATCATTCTGTATCTTACTCGAAGTGAACTACTTCATACTTTCATAGTTTTTATACTTTCTACTTCATAGTTTCACCTTTTTGAGCAATTTCAAGGATTTTTCAGCGAGAAGAAAAAAATGAAAAAAACAGCATAGAGAGGGAGACACGAACATGACTCAGCGAAAATTAAAACATGTTTGCATGGCTTCTCAGCATACATTTCTCGGCATAAACTTCAAGATCAAGATAAAACTAAATTTAAAATAAAGAACTTCATTCCTATCCTAAAACTATAGTAGCACGAATTCTGCAATATATCTTATTTGACGTGCCCTATTTCTTATAGTTTCACCTTTTTGAGCAACTTTGAGGAATTTTCAACGAGAAGAAAAAAGAAACGAGAGAACGGCAGAGGGGGGAGGGGAATATTAACATGACTCAGCGAAAATTAAAACATGTTTTCAGGACTTCTCAGCTGATATTTCGCGGCAGTAGCGTCAAGACCAAGAGAAATATAAAGTTAAAATAAAATGCCCCATTCTCGCCCTAACGTTATGCTAACACGCATATATCAATGGAATACTTAATTTTCATTTAATTATAGACGGTCCTCACGGCTTCTTACGGGGGTCCAAAACCAGGGGGGGAGGAATTTTTTAAAACAGGGTACTAAATTAAGGGTTTTTAAAAACTAATTTTAACACTTTTATAAATCGAAAAACCTTGATTTTTGCTAAATCTTTCGGAAAATTCACGATTTAAAAAAAATATACTGCTATATTTTCTGAAGCAAAGTAATTGTGTTTTTATTTTTCGGGGGAGGGGGTCCGGACCCCCCTAACCTCCCCTCTACCTACGTCACTGCCCTACACAGTCCGACATGCAACATCATGACATCAGATAGTTAAAAGTCATCTTCATTCTTACCGACATGCGCATGATTATTCCCTAAATGAAACAAAGATAAATAATCCATATAAACGAAGTAATCATGTGTGTCAATAGAGATAACCAGATGTGAATTGCTGGAAGAACAATGAAAAATACTTGCAGAACAAATATGGTAGCCTTGAGGTAAAATGTTACTCTAACCAGGATCCAAAATTGAATCGTGATATAAAAAATATCGGACACTCATTGTAACACCATGTACATCATTGGTACTTGTTTTATAGAAAAATCAATTTGCGATTCAAATCAACGTTCATTCAGACCGAAAGAGTAATAGAATATCAGGGAATCACACCATTATCAAACCCGCAAGTCAAAAAAAGAGGACGTCACCAGTGGCTGACAAAATGAAGTTTTGAAGGTGGATTAAATTATAAGATATCTACCTAATTCTAAAAATCCCAAGCGGCCTAAACTAAATGTAGGGAGGATATAAAAACAAAAAAGTGAAAGATAAACGCTCTGGATAGGAAACATGATTTCAGTAGCCAATTTTCGTCCGTAGATATATTTCCAGTATCAATAAATACTACTCCTTCCGAAGTTATAGGAACACACAAAGACTTCAAATCATAATGATCCAATGTTTGCGAATTACTAATGCCGTTTCCCTGCACGGTACACAATAGAATGACGATCCTGCTCTGTTTGTTACATAGAAGGAACAAGCATAGTCGAAAGCGAATGACAGATATAGTAGCAATGAAAAGGTGTGTAGAAAGGGAATGGCTACGATAATTAAAAGCGAGAGCCTTCCCCTTTTTTAGCCAGACTGCAATCCATATTTTTTTATGAACGCTGAATGCACTACAATCAGACTCGATTCAGAAAAATACCACTGGAGATACCGGTCAAGTCACGATCGAATGTGCATAATGGGTCTGAGAAAAGAAAATTGTCTAAGGCGAAATGAAGGCTGGGCCATTAAATAATCCCCAAAACCTGTTCGACCACCAGAGGGGAAGCGACTTTTTTCAGCGAAATTTCGCCGCGTTACCAAACACTTACGATTTTTAGGTCACAGGTACTAGAATTTTCAAGGTTAATAAACCTGTTTCAAAAAAATCATGTCCATAAAAACAAAAGCAGCAGAGCATCAATATCAATATGGTTCCAAAACCATTCGTAGATACACTAACGAAATATCGGAAGAGAGCAGTAAAAGCACATCCATTTGGAGACAGAACGAGAATTATGCGGGCCGCCCAAGGACTTAAATTTATCACTCGCTGCTAAAGCAAGCGAACGAAAAACGACGACACGGAGAAGGACACTCATAAAATTGTTACAAGATCTCATAGAAAAAAAATGCTCTTGGGGGAATTTTTCATGATATCTTAAAAATAAAAAAAAAAACGATTCAAGGAAACATTGACCAAAGAATTCGCCTATATTTCATCAATTTGACAAAAAAAATAACTGTACTTAATTATTTTAGTAGTAATGAGGATCAAGAGAAGCGAAACTACTTCCCGCAGTCCGTCTTCTAACGATATGCAAGGACGTAAAATTTGCTTCGGGGACACAAGATTTGACTCCACGTGCGAAGGTTCTCCTCTTTATGGCCGTCGACTCTATTAATCCCATTTAAACATGGACTCCTCGTGGTGCGCCGAAACGCACGTGGGACCCGAAAAATGTGGCTCGTGGCATAACTACGGCATAAGTGGTGAAAAATATGAATTTGTGAAGTGATTTATGAGACCCATCAACAACAATCCATTTCGTACTGTCTAAAAAGTAATCCTGGAAAGGAATTAATAAAAAAAAGAATATAGTCGAGCTAATTTGAGACTGAAAAGCTAACACTTCTATTGCAAAATATACGGAATAGCACATAACCTCATCAAATAACACAATTCATTGAGGGTATCTTTTTCAATTATCCACGAATTTCTACGTCCGATAGGACTTGTGAATACTAATGGACACAGTACGTTACAGAACTTAGGAGGTACTTCAGACGTACCCAGTAAGTTGGAATTTAGCATTATCATTTTCGACGCCAATAATTTCTGTTGTTATGATGAAAATCGAGTAAAAATTGTCCCTAGGTACTACCATTTTTCACCACACTTAAAAAGAGGTTCCTTCGAGAAAATACGTAGTTAAGTTTTCGAGATAATTTCAATAATGCCGCTTCATGCAATAATCTGCCGAACAGCCCCTCAAAAATGTCCTTGAATGTAGTAATTCTTGCAAGTTACAGTTATATTTATGTACACACCTTTAGGACCAAGTTAATATGTACTTTATGATATGAACATCCTTCCGACGAAAAACTAAAATAAGGTATTGCAAGGCATAATAGTTACAAAACATCTAATATCAACATAATTCTTTCTCAGCTTTAAGAAAATTACTTCCGTAACCAAAGCCAACAAACGTTACATCAATGAAAATATCGGTAAGATCGCCTAAAACCGATAAACACGTACTAATTTACAAGTTATTTATTTGAATGATTTGAGTTATGAATAGCGTAATTTTAATTTATAGTAAGGGGGGACTTCATCAGCGAAATCTTTCTAAATTGTGTAAGGAACACACGAAACGGAATTCACTATTTGTTTTCAATCGGAAGAACGTCCGCGAGTTATCCCAGAAGACAGGTCACCTTAACCCCTATCCCCCACCTCCCACTTGCTTGTTTTCCGTCACGAATCACTTTCAGATGAGAAAATATCCCCGGGCCTCGTACCGCAAGATCCTCAAGTCTCACCGCCCACCCGTCTGAATACCTTTGATGGCTCATTTCGTTTCGGTTAAGATTCACAAAAGAAAACATTCCAAACGCAATAAAGGAAACAATCCGTTAGGACAATCAGAAACATAGGTACAGAGCACTTCCAATCGGCTTCCTCCTCTTATACAACTCACAAGCATATATCTGGAAAGTATTTGGAGTAATATGAGGAAAATCAACTCCAAAGAATGCGAAAAATTGATTCTAGTGGCACGATGACGTAAAAAATGATTAAAAATGAAAGGTTCTTAAATTAACGTTACCATGGAAATGTTTTTGAACATTTACTTTTTATGATAAATTACTCGTACGAGGACTTTTTATCGTTGTTCTTCAGCTTAAATGACTGTCGCATTGAGTAGCAAATAACATGAGGATGGATCAACACTTAAAATTAAAAATAACTAGACTCCCTTTCGCAAAAAGGCCTCCCATTGCTCCCCAAGATCCTACGGTCACTGATGCTCAATAAGCGCAATCGAGCAAACAATAAATATACAGATATTCGCGGAGACACCCCTCCTTCGTATGCTGAGGTAACATAATATATACTTACTGTAATGAGCGCAGTTTAAGTTACATTCCAACCACTATAATCTCTCAGAAATGAATTATTCACTTTTCAATCGCGCAAATACATCACGGGCACGATCCAAACCATAACCTCGAGCTGCACAAAATATTTCATAATAAAACAGTCGCAGTCACTCGCAGGTCGCTAGATTGACAACAAAAAGTATTTAACAAGACGCATTTTTTTACCGTAGGTATATTTCATCGAAGAAAGGAAATTTATGCTGCAATCTCAAGCCATCGCTACGGACATAAGAGCTGATATCGCATCACCACAACTTAGGGAGATGAGATGGGCCAGCACGAATGTTGAATGCCCATTCCACCGCAAGAGAAACTACTTTTTTAAGTTCAAGGACAGCAGCATAGGATACCTAGAATGATCTAGCTTCACGCACTACGGCCCAAAGAACCCGAATCAGACGGTGAAAAGACGCTCACCGTAATCTGGCTCCAACAATGGAGAAACTAGCATCCATTTGACCGCATTACTCGCAGCTCAAAATCCGTTAGTTCAAATTTCTATCCGTTTCCTTGGCAATACGAGTGAACAGATGGAAAAAGGCTGTCGTATACTTATAACTATAAAAACTAGATAACTATAGGTACAAGAAATAAAGAAAAGAATGCATACGTATGATGGCGGCGACTTTTAGGGAGGGTATGCATCCGAAATTTTTCAACCGAAGTTTACGCGTGGCGTCCTTGAAGTAAATTTAAATTTCTCAGGCGAAAAAATATGATGAATTTGATAAAAATCTTACGTTCTGCCCCTACTGCAAGTTTTCGCAAACAGTCAACCCTAACGAAATATCTGCCAGTGAATTTGACCCCTCCCTTGAAACTTCCTCTCCCCTATACCACACACGGCATGGCTATGGACTCCTTGACGGCCTGACGGCGGATGACAACAGAATAAACCCGAGACCGCACAGCCTCCAAATACAAATGCCAAATACTAGGGCACAGTTCTGCCACCGCTAAGACATAATATTAATACGGAAGTGAAAAATAGGCTTATAAAATACTGAGAGTAAAATATAATTCCGATAATTCTTCTCCCTCGGTAGTATTAAATACGATGGAAATATGATTCCCAAACGAAATAAATGATACGAAAACAAATGCTCTCGTCGGAATCAGTCAATAATCCATCAGGGGTCACGTGGCCTTACATTTGGCCTGTTCAAGCACGCGCAGAAGCCGAAAATCGGTCTTGCTTATAATTATCTGGAGGTATTATAGTATCTTCGTCAGGGGCCGCTACGGCCCGCGAGACCCTTTCATCTGGCCTTTTCATCCTCGGAGAAAATTACGGAAATTTACGTGAATCTTGCAAGTATCAGCCGCAACTTACATTAACGTTACGGTTTTACCAAATAAAAATAGAGGCATGCAGTAGTTCATTACGTTTCACAACCGATTACTACATTGCAAAACTATATTCGCTGCTCGCCTATTCCTCTCCCGCAACAGCTCGTGATATGACATAAAAACAATATTTCATTTATTTTTTATTTGAATCTCGAGAGTTTGCACACCCACAATGCTGTTTTATATAAGTTAGGAAAAATAATAGACCTCGCTTTCTACAGCTTAACTTTTAATCATCCTTGGAGACGATTAAAAGTTGAGTGGTAGAAAGCAAAGTTTGTTATTTTTCCTAACTTACAATGAATTCTATAAGGTTAAGGCCTCAAAAATACAGCGCATGCTGTTTGATAGTTAATGCGGCCCTCGGCCTATGGCCTAAAAGCTAGGCGACCTTTGATCTGGATCAATGGGAAGGGAGGCATTGTCTCAGGAAAATGAAGACATCATTTGGAGAGTGTCCGTGGAAGAGCGTGGTGACCCGAAAGGTGGACGAAATTTACGTGAGCGACTGGAGCCCGCGGCGGCGTCGTCGAGAGGCGCCTTTCCCTTTCGAGCACGAGGAGCGGAGAAAGTGAGCGGCGTCGGCGAGAGAAGAATCGAGCCGTTGGTTCTGCTTTACGATCGACGAAAGCTCTCTCTCTCTCTCTCTCTCTCCACATGGACCCCTCCCCCACCCGACGAGGGCGAAACGATTTTCTCGCCGAGTGACGAGCAATAATTCCACAAAGAATAAAAAGCGCCCCATAATCCTAAGGAAGCGAATTCTCTACCACTCTCACCATCGATACAAACGAAGGAAACGCTCGATGATTCGAGCGAATGTAACAGCTGACGAACGCGAGCCGTGTCCTGAGAAAATCTGGTAACACAATAATTAAACAATATGGCCAAGAATATCCGCGAACGAGAATAGACTTGCTTTGGAGTAAGCTGGCTTGGTGGTGTCACAGGTAGCATAGCTGACCCATAATTCGGAAATCCATAGGTTCGAATTCTGGCTGAGTCAAATGATTTTTCACGACGAATTCTATCCTTGGCGAAAAGAAATACAAACGTCTAGCATCACAACATACAGCGGATGTTAAAGAATTTAATTCGATTTTAATCAGCACCTGAAAATTATCCGAAGCACTTAATGGCATTTAATCGATTGAGGGAGGTGAAGAAATGTGTAGCCATTATCTACACAGAACAAACATAATGGGGCATCGCGAGGGTTTTCTTAAAATTGTTTTACAATAAAAAATATAAAATAAGCTAAAACAATATATTCACGCAAATCACCATAAATTTATAGTGAATATTAAACATCAACGATCGTTCTTAATTCATTACTCAGCTGTGAGATGGTATGCATCTTCGGAACAGATAATTTCTTTCCATGATAAAATATCCTTACCTTTCTAAAAATTACAATTATTCCTCTATACATAATCATACTTCGTTTATGAAAGGCATCGAATGGCGTTCTATCAATTTCCACCCCTAAAAGAGGAATAGACCCTTTCGCGAACTTAAAAACTTTTATTTAAAAAAAAAACAACGGCGAAAACACTACTTCGCCTGTGATAGGCGATACACGTTCGCTCATTGATCCAACTACGACACGGGAGAATTGGTAGCTCACACTATGTAAATGGGCAATCAAACGTCCACGCTTCCTGTAGCATGGCGCAATTTTAAAATTTTGTTTTCTTGACCGAGCGGTAAAGCTCAAATTCCACGGCGACAACGGAGGAATTATTTTCCTTCGAGCTACGGCAGGTGCAACCCAAGATTTGGAGCAACTGAGTTTATACATTGCGAAATGACAATTACAATTTCGCACGACGAGAGCCACTAAAAGCTACGCTGCTTCGACTGCCCGATCAAGTCGAATTACACAATAATAACGACATGCAAGTAAGCTACTGGCAGAAAGACCGAGTCCTTTCTTCTTTGGACAGTGGAAAAAAATTAATAAGTAACCTAAATAATATTAAATCCCCGATCATCATACTTTCCAGAGATTTTTTCCGCGAAATAAACAGAAGAAATCATTTAAAGGGTTGTTAAACACCTTTATGTTAGCAGGCATGGGATGAACCTAAAATCAACGAAAATAAAAAAATCACTATATTGAAGAACTCGCTTTTGCTCGCTGGGGGGGCTCTGCCAGGGCTAGACACTCCGCAAAAGGCCTGCGGCCTGTTATGGGCACTATGGAAGGACTTACAAGTTTTGTCTGCCGTTTGTTACTTAAGGAGCGTTCACCTTTCAATTGGCTAGATTAGATATGAGAAATATTTCCACTTTCAAGTAAAACGAGCGCATGGTACGTAGGTGACAATGTGAAAATATTTTTTATAGAAGAGCAACGTTTTTCTGAGGGACTGAAAGAAATAAAATAAATTTCTACGAGTCTGACCGAGTAGCTAAGCTATTCAATTCAAATACGAAAAAAATTTGAGATCATATTCCACTGTAACACTCAATTGATACTTAATATCATAACATGACGAATTTACGAAATACAATGAACTACAGTTTTTTTTACACATTTTACTTGATAAAGCATTGAAAATGACCATTAACAACAATCACAAAAATGCGTAAAGACTTTTTTCGCAAGGTAAAGCACAGTTTTACAGTGCAATCAATTCAAACTCCCCTTAGGTAAATTTGATATTAGTTAAGAGAAAATAATGTGACGGTAATTCGCTTCGGTGCTTATTCACATCGCCCAAATTTCATAAGTCCCAGTTGCATTTACAGAAGATGAGAAATACAAACGCAAAAAACGAAAACTAAATCTATAAAATATTTCACGCATCTATAGAAAGATGTTTTTCGGCATGTCACCCAAATGTTTCGAATTAGGCCACGCCAGAGTCTTCGCATGCCTCCGGGTCCAAATACAAGCGACCGTTCACAACGATAAAAAGGCAAATCTCACGATGGGACCGCAAATGTTGGGTCCCGTTTTCTTATGCAATCGAGAAAAAATTGGACGAGGAACAAGATTTCTGTTGGCCCACCAGTGAAATCACCGCACAACCGGTCCGGTACGACCAGTCCGACGAGAAAATAGAAAGAGCGAAATCAAGACAACGTGCTTACGGTAAGGCTCTCCTTAATTTTCTGAATTGTTCTCGATCGACTTAATATTAATAGCAATTAAAGCATAACTCGGCTTTTCAAAAGTAGGCACGCAATATATTTGCATATATCTTTCGTGTAAATCACAGCGTACGGTAGCGTAGCAAAACAGTGACATTGTTTTCTTTGACAAGGTATTCGGCGCGATGACACAATCAGTTGAGTAACCTAATGAAGTTAACGTAATCTTAAATAGGAATTGGTGCATTCGAATTAACGTAATTTTGGCGCCACTAACCGATTAGAACGGGAAAAGGAGGCCTTGATATGTGTACGAACATCACTGTTTCGCAGAAATATGTCAGGGCCATTCATGGCTATTTCCTATTTGGCGCCATATCTGTAGTTCATCAACGAAATCGAATGACCCGCCAGGATTCAGATAAAAGACTTTCGCAGTAAAGCGTTATTCAACCTTGGTAAACTGGAATCCTAACGTAAAAAAAGTAGGGGAAAAGTAGATAATAACCGAGCAAGCTTTTCTTGATCTGTCATGGGTTTATTTGAGAGCCGGTGAGAATTTTTATATTCTACATATACTTCCCAATTAAACTTGACCCTAAGCTGCCAAGTTTAAGTTAAGGTTCTGCATCATATGAGTTACACAAAGAACTTGTTAAATGGAGAGTAAAAGAGCAATCAAAATCCATAATGAGAAGGCCCTTAGGTTCACAGTATGCAACAGAGAATGATGACCCATGAAAGGGATGACAAGAGTACAGATCGAATCTAAGGAATTGAATTCCCCTGATCTCAGAGGGCTAAAACAAAATATCCATATTTTTTAGATGAATCCAAATGCAAAAACCTCTCATAATAATTTAAATATGGCATATAAATCAATCACCTGCAAGGGGAGTTATTACAATTCCACAACTTTAAATTATTCTAATCTAGTAAGAAAGGAGTTGCGAAGTTTTGGAAAATTGCAAGTTAAATTTCACCACCCAGAAGCATCCAAAAATAGATTTGGCAAAGAGACATTTTTCAATACTTTACTTTAATACTTGATGATAGAGTGTTAAGAGGCCGAAAAAGTTTCCCTCATTTGCTCAATTACAAGTCATAGGTCATATAGCTACAATGCAAACATGGAACATAAGAATCGAAGCCATGACAAATAATGGCTAGGAAGATGCCACGGAAGGGATAAAGAAAATTTTACAATAGGGAACTAGTATCTTAGACAATTTCAAATGGTTAGTGGTAATATACAGAAAGCTAGAAGTGAATATATACTCAATTTCATTTCTAATCATGAACTTGTAAAAGAGATAAAAAATATTAAAGATTATTATTATAAAGATATATTAAAATATTCTCTGAAACAATTATGAAATTTTAAAGTTTTGGATGTACAATTAATAATCACGCACATGAAAAATTGACCATTCCCAACACTATTAAACTCATTGCCCACTCAGTGCATGACACTTCAAGTTAAATTATCAAATAACAAGAATCAATTAAGGTACATACTTCTTCCTACGGGTAGATGAATTGTTGTTCCGTCAACAGAAATGTTAGTGTTTAAGAAATTTTAAATTTCAACATGGCCAAATTACTTCATTTCCATAGAGAATGTACATATTAAAAGCATGGACCAACAAGACCATTAGTTTTCCACAAATGCATGGTAATGCACAGACAGGAGCAATAAGGTATGGATGAAAATACCCCAAAGAGGAAATATTAAGAACACCATGAATTAAGAACCAAGAAATCATGGATAGCAGGAGAGAACAAGAACAGTTGAGAAATAAATGCAAGTATAATCATGAGTTAAGATAATGATAACATGAGTTTCAGACAGAAATTTTATAGAGAATGAAAAGCTTTCAGTGACTGAGTTGAGTTGGTCTACAAAACCTAGTAGCAGGAGCCATGAATCAAATTTGCACATCATACACAAATGGTATACCAGATAACAGATATATGGTTAAGAATTATGCATTAAAATAAAATTTAAATACATGAGTACCATATGTAAATACAAGAACAACGTATCAATTAATGAAGGCCAAACATTTTACTTTTAGAAAGAGAAATTAGTAAAACATGCAGTCAGATACAGGATCAAGAATGTTAACTTGGGAGGAAGATAAGAGATAAATTGCTAACAAAATAGTATGACTAAGAATACCAAGACATTTTGGCATATTCAAAGGTAATAACTCAGAAGTAAATAGGGTTAGCGAATAGCTCATAGATTGAGACTCTCTTGTACTCTACCTAGCCATTCATTTGTCTCAATACGCAAGACTGGAATGATGGAACTGGATGATGCCTTTTTTAATGCCAAGGATACAAAGATATCATGGCATAATGCGAGATGTTCTCACGATATATTAATTATATTTCAGAATAAACTATGGGCTACCTAGCAGCAGGGGAGAATCTAGGATTTTCCTGAGAATGACGTACAAGCCCTTTTGGGGGCGGTGCTTGCTGGGAGTTTTGAACATCAACAACAACCCCAAACAAATATCCTTATAGTTTAAGGTGGCCTGGGGAAAGGAACTGGCTCCCCTACCCACAATGTGTGAATATCACACCCCTGTGACTAAGTGTTGGGTGAGTTCTACCCTCACCTGTACAACCAACCTTGAGGTTGATTCACCGAGAGGGTGAGGATAAAGGAAACCTGAGGGGAGGTGTGCACTTCCTAATGCATTCAATCCTGACCACTAGGATACTTTTACTAAATACATATGAAGTTTTATTTATTCTCACTACCTTAAGGGTCAGCAATGATGAAAGCTAACGCCTAAAATGCTGATTCACATCAGGCATACAGACAGCATAATATTTTTTCACATTAAGTGCAAAATGTTCACTTTGTGTCACGCCTTATCAACCCTCATGATCAGTCAATCACTTAAACAAATGAAATAGGGCACATTTAAAGCTGCAGACAGGATTCTTCTGAGTGAGTGCAAATACCAAAAATGAAAATGCACAAAATGAACAATGAGTAACGCAGCAGGTCTTTTACAAATTCTGACCAAGCTCATGCATAATCAGCTAATCTAAAGGCCTGTTTACACGATACATTAACACGTACGAGTACGTTTGCGTGAATGATTTTTGTGGACCGGAATGGAACATGTACGAATGCATGAACCAAATTAGAACAGGTTCTATTTTCTGTGCATGCATTCGCACAAGTTGGGTGGTTACATGGTGCATTTTGGCATTCATTCTCGCATTCATACATTTAGACATTAACTCGTACGTGTTAATGTACCGTGTAAACAGGCCTTAAGAGATCAGTAAACGTCAGCATTACTTATAAATTTTATGAATAGTGGAGGAATGATTTTTTTCAGTATACAATGAGCAATAATTGCAGTACATATCAATAACAACAGATCAAATACGAGAGTGAGGAGCTGTGCCAAAATAATTTTCTAAGACTGTTGATCAACGATAATGATCAATAAAAAATAACATATACATAATTGAGATGCCTCAGTTCTACATTCAATTTAAAATTGTTTCCAATACATTCAATGATAATTCCTAGAGCTCAAAATACCATGAATCAGCATTAGACTTGAATTCAAGTCATCAGTACAGTTTTTACTAGTTTGCCATCTAGCTTATTGCTATGCATAATGCATTAGTGGTCAAGCCCAGCATCTTGGTATGCCTGCAGCTAAGAGAGAAAAATATAAGATTTTCCTGTAGGGTAATTCCATTTTATAATTTGATCCATTTTAAAATACAAAAATAGTTTAAGGTATGACCTCATGATTTTTACACCACCAAATGAATTATATCCCTCAGTTTCAATGATTTAGTTAGGATAAGAAATCAGGTCCAACACAACCTTAGCAATGTGATCTACAGTCAATCCCTACTTTACGATGGATTCTATGTAAGATCTGGGCTGACTTTGCGCACAGTTTTCATTGCTGATTTTGTTTCCACTCCCACAAAACATCATCAGCTATGTAATTTTACATCTTATTCGCCAACAACACACATTTTAGACACAACTATCATACATACACTGATGATGTTTTTATCGTTTCCTTGTCTGAAAATAATGGTGATTCAACATATGATTTAATTCCCTTCATGAATTATGTGTGTGAGCAGGTACATTGTACCAGCCACATTACTAATAGTGAAGCTCTCTCGCCCTTGTAGTCTGCCGCAGTATATTAGGAGACCCCCTCCTCCACTTGGTAACATAATATGTATTCCCACTACCTTAGCAAAAAGGTAAAACAGAATAAAGCCCATTGACATACTATTAACCACTGAGCTCGGATGTTCCTAACATTAAAAAATATTTTATGATACATCTCAATCACCTAATATGACTAAAATTATAGCAATGAAAAAAAAATGTTTGAAAAAGATACAACAAATATATTAAAGATGACTATACGAAAAATATGAAACTTTTAAGATAAATTGTACAAAAAATTTAACTGAAGTATAAACAGTAGAAAACGATCCTACCCTTCATGGCTACACAAATACCTTATCAATGGAAAAAATTATTAAGAATATTGGATTAAGTGGCTAAAAGTACTTACATCTGCAGAGGGTACAGGATACTCTGCTGAGGATCCGGCTCTGGTTCCAGGCAGGGGGTGAGGATGAAGATGCAACAGATCCTCACCCGAAATGGATGAGTGCAAAGCTCTAGAGCCACTAGACAATGATCCACCTTTGCGGCCTCCCATACTTCCAGTCCTTGTGACTGATGGAGACACTTGCCGGTTGTCTTCCATTGCTTTCAATCTGTGATGTATATACCTGGAGGTACATCAAACCATTTAATGAGCAGCAGTCACAAATCGCTCTGTGCATGAGAATACTAATATATAAAGTGCATTATCAAGTGACACTTGAATAAAATTAATCCTGTGGAAAAAGGCCAAAGCATTGTAAACACAAGTGAGAGAAGAAGCAGAATTCCAAAGGCAAAAGCAGGAGCACAATTCTTTCACAGGCGGGACCACAAAACACTACCAGTGACATAAAAAGATGATAACCTAGACCCCAAATATATGTTTCATCTTGGTGTAGGTACTTTGCAAAAGTCGTGCACTTTTTGAATCAATAAAATTATCCAAATCTTAAGCACAACCACAAAGAAACAAGCCAACTTTCTAAAATGATACTTGGTATAATGCCTGGTACGATAAGATTTTACCACAAACAATTTTTCATGCCATCTTTTAGGAAAATGAACTATTTACAATATCTGAATGCCACTCAAAAGACCATTGTTAAATACAATTAGGTAAATTCCTCGGGTAAATGGGTGAAAGCCAACGTAAATAAGGACTACTTTCAATTACCACTTCATTTAGGGGAGAAAATCAATGCAACGACTAGTTTCTATTGTCACAGATTCATACAGCCCCACTCATGAAGTTCTAAGGGTGCACAGATCAGGCAGAGTTTATGATGCTGAGCAAGATTATTGGGCTTACTACTGGACCCGTCTTCTCAATTACCTAGGATCCCGGAGAAGATAAATACAGCATATTCAAATCTCTTAGAAAAGTATTGTCAATCAAAATAGCTTGACTAATTGACGGCCATTGCTAGATTCGAATAAACAGTGGTAAAAGTGTTATTGAAAAATTAAGTACGTTCATGATAGGGGTGAGTTCATATTATCCATCACCATTAAGATGCTACCAAAAACCTCTTACGTGCAGCTATTGCTGAGTAAGGTTCGGACTTGGACGCGATATTTTTTTCACTATCAATGGATTCGCGAACCTTATCATATAAACCAAAAATTGCAAAACCACTTCACCGAAAGTACAAAAGTTAAAATAAATCTACTGGACGTACCAATTGGCAAACCATAAATAATGAGAAAAATGAGACATTTTGATGACATATATGCTCTGTCTAAACAGGGGATTTAGAGGACTGGGATGGATTTTGGTACATGCATTAGGAACAATAATTATTATGAATAAAATTACCAACGTACCACTTTTTGAATCCGCGGTAAAACGGCGAAATGAAAATGATACATACGAACACACACTGCAGATACAAAATCATCTGGCCAGCCCATGAACTTGCCCGTACGATCCCGACTGATTTTTTTAGTGACAGTACAACATGACTAGGGGTGGAGCATCTCGTTCGTGACCCACTTTGGTGGGGTGCATCTCCTCCTCCCCTAATTGTTAATCATTCACCTTTCTCTGCGGCCTACTCTCTCCTAGTCAATTCACTTTCCCTTAAACACTTTCGTTCCCTTGAAGTTAATCCACTTCAATATTACGGAACTGCCGATTACGAAAATATTCCAGATTGCATAAAATAATCGAAATTCATGTCGCTAACAAAAAACTATAATTGAGTTTTCAATCTGTCTTTGAAAACAACGGCATAATCAGAATGAACTATCAGTAGACGGGATGTTACGCGTCTAACGTCCGAGGTAAACCAGCGATCACAAGCAACTGAGGTGTGGGCTCAGTATCACCTAAATCAGCTGATAACTTTCTCTTGGTGGACATGATGCTTTGATACATCAAGCGCCATTGAAACACAAAGCACCTCGGAAGCAATCGAATGACTTCGTGAAAGGTTTATCTAATTCGTAAGCGTGAAATCATCACCTACCTGGACATTCTGGCTTCTAAATTGCTTACAATTGAGTTTCAATTTACGTAATCAATACCTCGTAAGTTTAGAAAGCTTGAAGGCACTTACCAAAAATTCAGCCAAGTATTCTACTTAGGCCAGCACAATGAAACTTCGTACGATCAGCACTACTAGGAATAAACAAGCATTCTGCGATTCACCCCGACAGTGCAGGAAACTAAGTTGAGCAAGACACACAGAAATAAGTCCAAGATGGCCCTTCGATGAAACGTAGCAGAGATTACTGCAGCCAGTGCGCAGCAGCTAAAGAGGCGAAACTCCCCTCTTTTCCTTGCGCGGCCCTGATGTGTTTTTTTTCACCTTCGGATTTCCTGTGCGATTTTCCCAGTGTTTCCTGACTATTTTCACCTCATATGAGTGTTTATTTCTATTATTACTCTTCGACATTGCACAGTACTGTGAATAGGTTCCAGGTTCCATTCAGGTAGTGATTCCGGGGTTACTTGTTTTGAGCACATTGCCCGATAAGTATTTTAGACGAGAATGGTTGGATGTAAGTTTCCTGATAATTTGTGGTCCGTACTCTCATTATTTACACAGTATCCACTTAATTATTTCACACTAGGGTATATATTTCTTCTAAATGCACGTGGATCATTATTTTCTGAGGATAGGATAAGTATTTGCCAAAAAATATTATCTCTATTCATGACAAGGTCATTCAAGGGAGACATCCTTGGTGCGGAATCGGAAACATAGCTACACCCTAACATGGATTTGTCAAGTACATCTTCTTTCCTGCGTGAGTGTTATTATTTAGAAAAACGGCCTTGAATCCCGTTCAAGGCCCGGCCACAATGCCTCCTTTCCTTCCGAATTTGCCTTATAAGCTTAAACATTTCCAGCCATGAAAGTGGTTGAAAATAGACTTCCGGTACAGTGATGTTGATCTTTGTTTTCGTGATAAAGACGCCACCGTTTCATTAAGGATTTTCGCTTACAACTCATTTTGATTGCATATAGTGTTACAGAAAAATTATATGTTATGTGTATTAGTACATTCATAAAAAGCGACATGAATTATATATAAAATGATATGTAGTCGTTGGTGGTCACCTTATTACCTTGAAACCAAATCATTTGAGTTAAGATTATTCGATTTCTGTCTGTCGATTAATGCGATGCTTTTCTACTCTACCATTATTTTATAATTCTTGGCAAAACTGCTGATTTGTTCATGTGGATAGTGCCCAACTTGTTAACTCAAGCGGTGACGAGCTTTTTTTTCAATACATTCTCCAAGTCAGTTCAAGGAATATGGTGAAGAAGTGATTCAAAAAGCGACGTATGGTTCTACGGAGTAACCTCAAAATCAAGGAATCGCAGAGGCAGGTCAAATCATGTGTTGTCTGTTACTTTCTGTATGAGAAGTTAATTGCTTCATCTACTTTATTCGGGTTAATTTTTATAGTCATGTTGCTGTGATACAAAACCGAGGATAACTAAGGTCAGTGAGCCAAAGTTCAACTCCATTTCTTTAGCTAGTATTGCAGGAATACATAAATTGCTACCTAAAAATGAAGTCCGAACTTTATTAATTGTCAGTTATTAACCCATTTATGCCCAGAATTTTTTTTTACCATATGCTATTGAATTTTTCACTAGAGTTGATGCAAATGGTCTCAGGAACACTAGAAAAATGCTTAAAAAATTCCTAAGTACTCTAAGTCGTAGTAATACCCTGGGTCGAAAACGACCCACTGGGCACGAAGTGGCAAATAAGGTGAAATTTGAGAGAGAAATTTTGATTATTTATAATTTTATTTAAATCGTCAAAAAACATTTATTTACATTTTTTTACTTTGATTTGACTGCATACTCTATTGTAAATGTTTAAACAATTAAAAAATACATTGTGTTTTACAAAGTACATTTTTTTCATTCAGCAATAATCGTCCTTTTAGTATCGCGCAACGAATCGAGCTAATACACTTGAATATAAATACATTTAATTTGGAAAGCTTAGACTATTATAAAATATTGGATATGATATTAACAAATGTAAATGCAATAAAACTTAGTAAAGTCAATTTATTGAACTATACCGGATGATTGGAAGATCTAAGAGAGCTCTACAATGGAAAATAAAATTTTGAAATGATTTAGCTGAAGGAACCTTAGAACCATCAAATGTACTATTTTAACTTAAACACATAAAATATCATATGATGTGGCTCCTAAGCTCGGTGAAATAGTTCAAAGCATTTATCATGCAAGTTCACATGGCACCTTTGACAGGCTTTTACCATCTTACTGCGGCACACAGCACATCTGCGTCGTGTTCCTGTTGACGCTAGCAGGTGTCCACCGTGATCTTGTCTTAGAGGTTTACTTGCATTATCCATGGTGAATTCCGCACGCTTTGCTGCTGTCCCAATTTATGTAGCATGGCTTGGACTACCTGCCTACGAAAGGTGAGGTTTTTCAACGCAAGACCGTGGTACCTACATAATATCCGTGCATTATTCATTGCAATATCTAAAATCTAGAATATAATTGGTGTTTACCACTTTTTCCGCGGATATTGATGGACTAGTTTGAAATATTATTATTCATTAAATCTACATCACCTATGCTTTTGTTATATTGTGCTACAACATACGGCTGTGGGACCATGATCTTTTTTTCTCTGCTGCGGAGTAACATTTAGCCTCCCGTAAATTTCTTATTTGGAAGAGGACATTGCCCTGTACGGATTGTTCCTGTTGTACATATTCCTTTGTTGGTGAGAGTTTGAGCTACTATTAGCTCAGCTGAGGTACAGAAATTATCAAAAACACGTAAAATTTGCCATTGGGGAATTCTGTGAGTAATATATAGCAAACATCAATGACTACTGATTCACCGAGACCTAAATCTTGTGCTCTGGATTTAAGTCCATTTTTACCTTGATACAGATCGAAATACATACCATACCCTTTTCTTTGAGCAATCACCCAAGCTTTGTGCCCAAATCTAATCGACCTTCCTTTTAAAAACTGTTTGCAACCGTGCTTCCCAAAGTACCCCACCGTTGTCTCATCAATAGAAATTTTATTCCCGTTGAGAATAATATTTGCAATGCATATGGAATTTAAGGAATCGATCAGAGGCCTAACCTTTGCCATTCTGTCGGCTGGGTTTATCGTATCTTTATCACAAACATGGAGCATCGATAGAATTTCTTTTCTGTTGCGACGTATCGAGTTACTGGCTAAACTATTGTGAACATCATCACTTAATTCCAAAAACATCCGTCACCTAGGCAAGGGAGCATACCCGCTCAAAAACAAGATGCCAATAATGGTATACATTTCATCAATACTGACTTTGATGTTTGGCTTGTTTGCACAAATAGCGTATTGATTAGTTTGCTCAGTTATCAGTCTTCAATATCTGCCATTAGAAATGCATTGAAAAAATCTAGAGAATGCGTGTCTTCACTTGCAGATGCTGTGGAAGAATGCCTCAGATAACAGTGGTTCTCCGGGGGAGGAGCTATGTCTCCTCATTCATCGCAAGTACACCTCTTTTCTAATACATTTCTCTCTTCTATGATAGCAGTCATGGTAGGGATCGCGAATGGGGTATCTCGGCTGTTGCTTACTACTCTGCTCTCATCATCCGGAGTTTCATTCTGTCCTTGTCTGAGCCAATATGTGCCGAGGGATTTCCTACTTCCCGCATGGCATGCTGCTATTTTTCTCGAACGAATACTGCGTGTCTCTCTCATAATATTTGTTGCGATGGAACCCTTGACTTACTCCGCGATGTTATTAGCCTCTCCAAACGATGTAGCCTCTCGTTTACTATTTTCATCTTTACCAACAGCTCTGCTTCAGCTTGCAGCTGGCGCCTCGAGAGCCGATCAGGATTCGCACACGATTAATTTCCAGAATCCCCATTGGTTTCATCTCCTTTGTCACTTGGTGGAGTGATATGACCGCAGTCCAGATACCAGACTGTGACCACAGTCCAGATACTGGCCGTCATCACACTCAAGAGCATCTAAGCCACGGACAGTGTCAATCGCCTGCAACTGACAAAAAAAATTAGGAAAATCACCGACTAATGCTTAATTTGCTTACCTATATAGGTATAAAATTGATTAAATATAGGTCATAATTATAATTTATAATCTAAATTATAAATAATACGGATGGTAAATTAAATAAAATTAAAAAACGATGGATGCAAAAAAGTGTGCCAGGCATAGGCTCATTTGCAGCTCCGTGCCCAGTGGGTCGTTTTCGACCCACCTTACATAGAGTCGCATGCCACTCACATGATAATGCTATTATTGTAGAAAAAAGTTAAGAAAAATATTCAGGCATACTTCGCACACTATGTTACATGAACTAATAATTAATTTTCATTAGAACGTATAAAATACTCGCCTTCGTTTAGGAGCGTCCGCGTGCCTCTCCGCCATCTTGGATGTAACTGCCAATTTTATTGAGAAGGCGGGGCTGAGGAACACCACAGCTCCTCAACAATGTTGCTCTAAGCTCACAAAACACGGACAAAAAAATTGTAGTAATATATTTTTTCATGACACCCAGAAAATATTTTTCTACGACGTGGGTCGAAAACGACCCACTGGGCATAAATGGGTTAAGCAGTCCACCACTTCTTGCAGTCAAAAACAGGATAGCTAAAAAAATTACTGGTTTTGAAGAATTACAAGATCAGCAAGCATAGTAAAATGAATAAGTATTAAATGCCAATCACAGTTAGCTTCATTCAAATCATCTTTTTCCTTTGTCCTCGATCCCGCACTCAAGTTTTTTAATTCAGTTTTTTAGAAAATATGTAACCAAGTAAGTTTCTACCTCTTCATTTACTTGGATAAAACCTCATTGCACCTAATTATTTTCTTTACAGTCTTCTTTATCTATTATTTTCTGTAAAGTCTTTCGATTTCAATTTATTTTTGACCTATTTATGTCATTGTCTCTGTGTTGCTTTCAGGGACTATAAAATAAATTATACTTAATACAAACAATTTCTACTGCATATCTTCCCTTGCAAGCATTTTTCACCCCAAAGTGTGTAAATTGCAGGAAAATTGTGCCTCTTATAAGTTCATATTCCCACCCATTGAAACAAATAATTGATACATAATCAGAATTTTCTCCCATAGGTTTAGAGTGAGTACCTATGCACTCACTGTAGGTACTCATAAAACTCAGGCGCTATTCTTTTCGAATATCCCTACTGGATGTGCATTTTCAATGCTTGGACATGTAATGAATTTTCTAGCTAATATTACCAATATTTCTCCTGTATTTTATGACTTTTTGCAATCATTCCAGGGTTAAATAAAGTTCTAAAACCTTCCATAATGTTTGTGAATGTTTTTTTCATTTCACCTCACATAATCCTTGTGAGTTAGAAAATTTGAATAACAGCTTGATGAAAAGTGAATACTTGACCTCTGAACTTAAGAGCAGACATAAGCATGAACTTGAACCAAATAGAACAAAAACAATGGCATTGAATGGAATCAAACTCCAGAGTAATAAAGCATGGTCATGGATAATGAGGAGACTTATCTGCACCAAGAACTAAGAGAAGAAAGAAGAAATCCAATTACCAAGAAGAAGAAAATGGTGATAAACATAGGAATGTAAGGAGGGTCAGTATTATTGAAATATAAAACAGGAAATGGAGAAAGAGGGATGTAAATATTGGAGCTTTTCAAAGCGCAATGGAAGGAGATTGGTGTGAGGGGTAATATAGATAGAAGTAAACAAGGTAGCTTTGGTTTTCAATGGCAAACTGAGTAACAGCATAGTAGAAATAGATCATGTAGGTAAGTCATAGGATTCTGGTGTTTTTAATTGCAGCATCTACCCTCACCTTGTGGTATACAGGTATTCATGAGAACTAACAATCAATCGGAAGATGAAGTGGGGAGGATACATATGAGCTGCTAGTGGAAATAAATATGGAAGCTCTGAGCAAGATAGAGCAGGAAGTGAATGGGAACTGACACATTACTGTAGGACAAGGAAGAGGGGAATATAAATCAGATAAAACAAATAAGGAGGAAAAAGCATTAGAATTTTGCAATAATGAACTTATTGGAACACATGGTTGAGGCATCATTTTAGCAGCACGTACACAGGGAAGAGTATACAGCATCTAAGGAAATATCAGATAGATTACTTCATAGAAAATCAGAGGTTCAGGATTACTATGAACAACTATCAAAGCCAGATTCAAACCTCAGCCCTGTGCTAATGAGGGGTGGTATCAAGTTAAATGGCTGGAAAAAGCAACAAGGACAGGAATGTGCAAGCTCTGTTGGGGACTATGATCCGGCACTTTTTATAGCATGGCTATGACTACAATCTGTCCCACACTACTTGCTAGTAAATTCCATCAAATGGAATGATATTGTTTGGGCTCAAGTTGTGCAACGGAAATTTTTTTATTTTACCCTTTCCAACTGACCCCTTTTTTTGCTAGTTTTTCTGTCAGAAAAAAAACATTGTTACAAACATTCATACACTACCTGCAGCTTCACCTCAACATGAACCAGTCCTAATTGTGTGGTCATGTCTATGGGTAATGTTCATGCTTATCAACAACAATCAGTAGTGGGCACACTCTTGCTCACCTGCCCTAAAAGAATGGAGTATCTGTGACTAAGAAAGTGTATGATGCAATCATGGTCCGTGGATGCAATAAAGTGTTATTGAGATCATTGAGTAAGGATATGAGAGGGTTTTAAGAGGAATGGTTAAAGAGACAGAAGCTGATGAGATAGTTAGGTGGGGAGCAGAAGGATTAAGAAGCCATGGATTACGAAAATGGATGATTTGAAGTGGTAGATAAGGGGGAATTGAAAGTGGTAGGCACTGGGGAAAAAACCAATGTAGCCCGACATTGGCTCAATGTTGATATGGTAATGCTTAGCCAGGCTACAGTTGACATTTCACCCAACGTTGACTTGACGACATGGGACCAATGTCCAACTGGCTCAACATGAAGCCGACATAGGCCCAACACCAGGCACACAGACCCAGCATTATATATGAATAAAGTTTGCCAACAGTAGATGGCCATTGATCTGCAATCAGCCCTATGTTTTTCCAACAGTAGACTGTTGTTGGCCTAACACTATATCTATCTGACAGTGAAGGAGAAGAGCTTTAGCTTTGAGAAAGGAGTTTCCTGCATCAAATATCAAGGTAAAATGGCATAAAGAGATAAGCAGAATAATGAAGGGCAAAATACCAGCAAAAAATCATTTATGAGTTCAAAGGTGGGATGTTAGGCAAGGTGGAGGTATAAGAGAGTAAAGAAATTAGGAGGGAATTAGAGATGATGTGAGTTTTGTTGTAAGGCAGGGAAAATTAAGATAATAAATAAAGAATAAGATACAATGCGCAGCTAGATCAATGAATTGGCACTTAAGACATTTTCAGATATTTGTGGGGGATGCCCATACAGAGAGAATAAAAGGTGGAAGAGGTGGAGGGAAATAAGTTATGCCTTGGAAATAATAAGGAAAAACTGGGATTTCTGAAAAAACAGTGTGAATAAATGGAAAAGCTTCAGAAAAGTGGAGATGAAAGTATCTGTATGCCAAGTCATGGAAAAATAGGAGGTGCCTAGCCAAAAATTAGGGATAATGGTGGGAGGATGTAAATGGTGAGACAAGGTTTATAGTGGAGGGAATACGTGGATGAACTATATGACAGTACATGCAGGCCGGTCAGAGAGATAAATATGAAGGCTAGTAAAAGTAGGTTAGGACAATATCCTGTCTGATCTTCAGAAGAATATAAAGGAAGCTTTCAAATTTATCAGTTTCAAGGAACTAGTTAATAGAACCATGATATACATTTTTCAATTTTATAAGCTGTGAAATTCTCAGTTTTCGTTGTATTTTTAATTACAACATTGCTCAGCACAAAATCATGGACGGTACTTTGGATGCAATACACACCACATTTTACAATATCGGGAGAGTATAACTGAATTTTTAATTCGCAAAAATGATGAGAAAATAAATTATATTAAAATGGCCGGATAACTGAGCTGATGGATATCACACGACTAAGCCAGCCATGGCAGGAAAGATATGTGAATGGACTACAAAATAACTTGATAGAAAATAAAAGTAATGCGCATCAATTGTATGGAACAAAAATTTTTCCGAAGCGTCAACCTACAAATATCTCGATTGCTATCATTACTGCGAAATCTCTGAAAGCGTATTCAAAAGGCCCTCCGCAGTTTACATTACCAAATAGTACCTAGAGGGCCTCTATCGCCGCTATCACGAATTTGGCCGCTATATTGTACGAGCGTCACCATTGCGCGAATTATGCACTACGTTGGTCCAGGTTGCCCGACATATCCGAGCGTTTCCAAGACTTGGATCCACCCAACATTTTCGTTGCTCTATTGCTGAGGAAGAGGAAAGATGGCAGCCATAGTGAAGTTCATAAGACCTCAACAACTGAAAAGGTTACAGCCTTTATTTGCGGCTCAGTCCGTGAGAAATCGTTAGTATTTCTTTGACTTTTCGGTTTTACAATATTTTAGTTAAATATATTACCTCGGTCACGAATGCTCTGGTTAATGCCATGGAAATATCGTTAGGCTTCTTTCTGCTCCAGTTTCTTCAAATTTGTATTACTCAGACATTGTTAGCTGTAGTAAAATTTATATTTATTTTCAGTAACGTAGTTTACAAACGTCTAATGTTTTCCAGGGGAATGGTTCTAAAGGAATGATGAAAATGCATGGCAATAGTTGCGTTCAACTTACCTTGCCTCTATGTGATATCGTATTGCACCTTATTTTATATTCGCAAATGCCGAAAAACTCATGTATTGACCTAGGTGTCATGCTGAAGAGAGAAATAGTATTAGCTGAACTAAAATCAAAGAATTATGGATTTTCAAAGTTAAAATATCTCGTTTTCGCTTCTGGTTCTTTTTGTTAAAAAGATAGTAACACGAGCATTGTTGTTGTTTGCGTAGTAAGGGTCTCTTATTTTTTATTACAAATTGTCACTTTTAGATCCGTCGTTGATTCAATCACTCCTTCATATTTTTCCGTTGCATTAAATTGCGTTCAATTGGACACAGCTTCTGAGTGTGTCTCATGGGCCATTTGCAATATAAGCGTAGAGCTCAAATACTTAAGACATTCAAATATGTGAGCTGTGGGTGCCGAATGCATCCAGGGAAAGAACTATTTTTCCCTTCCATACATATTTCGTGTTATCTCATAAGTGATTTTTGAGAATATATCATGGCAAAAACATCGTCAAACACTACTGATTACTCCGACTATGTTAGAATTAGAGCTCTACATGATTTATAAAGCAAAAAATCTAGATCATCTTAAATACCCGCTAGTGGAAAGTATCTCGACAGTTATTCAATTACTTAAGTTAATATCATCTAAGCTATATTGATGTGATGAATTTCATTTATGCGTGTTATGGCAATCGCAATTTGTGTATTTTACTTTATCCCGAAAATTTTTGTTTCTCAGAAGATATCTTTGATTTCCACTGCTATGCAATGGTGTTATTTCTATATGAGTTTCCCAGACATTTTTTTATCATATTTCCTTAATTCATGCTAGAAACACTATAAAAATGTCTGAAGTACAAAGATTCAACTGGGGAAAAGTCATATGCCTTGATGGGAATATAAGCCCGTTCTGGGCAGGTGCATTTTTCGCTGTGAAATTTTGTACTTCAACTTGCACTTGTGGGTGACTATACTGCCTGTCTGCTAATCTGTGGTTATTTCCTTGATAAATGGCAGAAGTCCTTGCTTATTATTTTCAAAGCTTCTGAAATAATTCCGTCAAAAACTTGCGACAATTGTACTTGATGGCACAAATATGCATGAAATATTTTCACTTAATATGAACAATGTAAAATAATAGATCAAGCTGGAGTGATTGCATTGTACTCAGTGATAACAATTTGCTGAATTAGCAAACTTCAAGAGGAATTTCTCTTAATCCATGAATCTAGCTTACAATCATCGCCTTGTTTACTCATCAATGATATTTGACTCCACTGTATTTGCCATTTGCTTATGTACACTCTATATACAGACTGGAATAAAGATTGGAAACCTGGTCCATACCCACAAAATGCAGAGGAACGTGAGGCTGCTGCCAAAAAGTATGGCCTTCTTCCATCGGAGTATCAACCGTATCCTGATGATGGCATGGGCCATGGAGATTATCCATATTTACCTCCTAACTCAACTGAAAGTAGGGATCTCCACTACCCTTATGATCTTCCAGAGTTAAAAAGGAACTTTGGGGATGTGGTAAGTATCCTTTAATGCCTTGAATACTTGCTGAATTTCCTTACAAGTACCACTGCAATGAATGAGGTTTTTGATTGTAAATGAAGTACTTGAAATGCCAATTTATTCCAAATGTATTTTAAATTTGTAGTACACATTAAATAAGGAGATAATCCTTATACTACTAGGAAGTGAAAAAATTTTCAATGAGGCAAAAATTTTCTTTAACTCTAGCATGAAGAGATTTGATGGATTATTCTAAAATTTTCTTGAGTTATTTAAGAATAAATTATCCTCAATGTCTCATGAACTGATCCTTCAATGGAGGTCAAAGCATCAATTATAAATATATTGTATGCACAACTCCTAAGGATTGGCTACATTCTGCTGCCCACATTAGAGCTTACTATTTTGCTAATTTGTAGGACTGGTTAAATTCCAATTTATAAATAAGTCCATTTAGCCTATCTAATTTTGAGTTTTATAATTGTTCTCATAGTTAGATATCTAAATATCTTAATCTAGTTTTTTCAAACGGTTTTAATGTTGCTGTTGTTTGAGTGGAGAAAAAATTGATTAAGGGGATAGTTATCATCATTGCCCAGGTGTAGTATTGTCAAATATCCATGATAGTTAACTACTGAATTGCCTAAATTATGCTAAGCTACTGAAATGCTAACTACAGGCGGTCCTCGACTTTCGTACACTCGACTTTCGTTCAATTCGCACTTTCGTACGTTCAAAATTGACACCATTTACTTGACTTCCGTACGCTAAATTCTGACTTTCGGACGTTGACCTGTAATTTTTTTAAATTCCCGCGATGTTTACTGCGCATCCCAACATTCAATTGCTTTAAATGGCAGTATATGCGAACAATACGACCGTATATAATGAAGGAAATTGTTGGTTATTGACTCTAATCTAGGTAATTTATTTAGGAGAGAGACTGCCTGCTATAGGCTCCTTCATCAAGAGAAGAAGAAAGCCATCTTCGGAAAGATTTTTCAAAAAAGTTGACAAGACATCATCAAATAGCTTTCAATAAAACTAGTAAGATCTTCTTTCTAATGGTGTTTTTTCTTTTGAGTGCTGTTTAATTCATGTACACCTTCAGCAATGATTGTGCACGTAATATCACCCGAATTCCGTTTGTCTTTTGTCTTTTTTGAATAACATACGAAATATACGCGATCACGAATGTCACCTGCCGAATGTCGAATTTTGTTGTAAAAATTAAAATGTATCCAGAGTGCGGGTTCAACAATTACATTTTGTTATGCTTCTTGATATGTCTTTTTATTTATAGTGGACGTAATAAGTGGAATGTCAACTTAAACGCCAAGAGGAAGTTTCACTCGATAGCCAACAGAGTTTTTGTTTTTTTTTTACTTTTATTTACATTTTCCTGCTCATTTTCGAAAGAAATTAGACGATTTGAGGAATTTTATTAACATATTATTAAAATTTAGTGAATTGAAATACAATCCGTGAAGAAAAGGCTTTAGTGCGTATATTCTTCTCTTTTGGAACGTAACCCCTAATTAGTATGGAAGTCAATGGTTCGACTTTCGTACAAGTTTTCGGGAACGCATTGTGTACGAAAGTCGGGGACCGCCTGTATAGTGAAATTATTTATTTATCCTCCATTCACTGGGGAAGATTTTTAACCCTTTCATTACTATCGACAAAAATATTCAGCAGGACATTTCTTGACCTGGGAGACGAAAGCCAAATATTTTCATTGGAGATTTTTCTACTCAGGCAAACGAATGCTGAAAATTTCCGTTTTCTTTACTCTTCCCCTTTTATGATGGTCGTGGGTGTGTGAAGTCTTAGTTTTGGGACACAACGCAGCAGGCTTGGGGCTCACTAGAGGAGCTTAATTTCAGTACGTGAGAATTATTGCAATTAACCTTAACTCTTTCGAGACGGCGGAGTTTTTGTCTTAGCATGACTGCTGTACTGAGCCCCAAGAGACTCTTCTTTCTCGTGGTACGGAGCATTTTTGGAGGGCATTCGTTAAGAAGGGTCTCGCTGAACCTTTTTCGACCCCACCACGCAGGGACTTCGCATTATCTCAGACTCCGAGAGTAGTTGTGCTCCCTCCTTTCCGGGTTTACAACCATACCTGCGGCATTGGTTCGCGGTCAACTTATGTATTGCTTATATGTATTTAGCAAATGGATAATTGTTGCTTGCACGTAAATTACAGACTTTGAATTGAATTCCTCATTTTTATCTGAGCATTGTCAAATTTTAAATGAAGTTCTAAGGCCATTATTAATGCATTTAACGCAGCAAAAATTTCCATGTTGATGTTTAACCATACCTCAAGATATAAGTTTATAATTATCGTAGAATTTCGTTTAAAAATTGTAAACGCTGCTCTAAAGACAAATAATTCAATTCTTAGTGTATATTTCTTGAGAAATGAACAAATATTTATTTTTAAAATTGACTGTATAAACAATTAAATGACCGCTGCCCCGTACCGCTGATAGGGGTTATAAAAGACGAAGGGTCCGGGTACCTGCTCCCGGATTCCAAGGGTTAATCCTAAACCCCGAAGCGTTGGGTCCCGAGACAAAGACGTCGTAAACCATCCTAGAAGGGGGGGAGCTAGAAAACATATATATATGTCTTTCGATCTCCTGGCCGGGAAAATCACGTATATATACACCCGTCATCTCCCGGGTTAGGAGACGTCCACACGTATATATACGTGTACAGTAGTGAAAAGGTTAATATCAATACAGTCGGACCTAAAGATATCACTCTATAACTGTGAAAAAATTTCTTTTAGTATCAAATGCCCAGCAGTCTTTCAGTCTGTAAATACTCTGTGCTGCAGTTGATTTTATCATAGTTTTTTCTATAGTAATTCTTCCCACATTTTAGATGAATGCAGAAGCTGATATGTATGGAGAGGATCGAATTGATGCTTCACACACTCCACACCCTTCTGGAAAGGTCCAATGGGCTATGTTTCTTGGTGTATTTTTGGGATTTACTGGAATATTTTATTTTCTGGAGAATTACAAAATGTTCCAGCCTGCGGTAAGTCATTGGATGCTTCTTTCACAGCTGGTAATTTTTGCTTCAGTTTCAGTTTAAACTAAAATTAATTATGAATCTCTCATTGTCAAAAGTGAGCTACTGCTAAATTCAATTTTATTCATGGGGTATGGAAATGAATTCTTTTTAACTCACCAATTTTTCCATCATAACAAGGCTTAGTAATAAAAATTTGGTAAAATTAGTAATGCAGTTGTCACATTAGTTGTAATGTTGTGGGCAGTTTTTGGTGGAATTTCATTTGGTGGTAGTGGTATTTTGTCACGGTCAAATGTGGGATCTCAACTCCTTAGTTATCAAGCTGTCACAGTGCATACTTTTTCTAAGAATCTTGTCTTTAACCTTTAAATGCCAAGAAGTAGTATACATAATTTAGTAGGTTATAAAATTAAAATTTTATGCATATGAATGAAAATTTGCTCAATTTGTACAGTCCTATCCTAAAATTTTGGTTCTTGGTTGGAATTTTCTATATAGTGGCCGGAGAAGAGAAAACTTTGGCTTCAATACTTTTTTTAAAGACACAAAAACACATTTTTTAGGTGTGGCAGATTCATTGCAACAGTACAACCTGGCTTTGTATTATAATGTTTCACTAAAATGATGAATCTGTGAATGATGTTCATTGCTGTTAAAACTTAAAAAAGGAATTATATATTGTGGGCAATTCAATCCTTTTATTTTCAGATTGGCTGCTCGTTCAAACTATATGAGCCAAAGTACCATTTTCATATAACTGATGCTACTCTCTTGCAACATTCATTTGACCATAACTCATTGAGTAGTAGAGTTTTGTGCATAGATTTATTCATATATTAACTGATTTCTCAATCAAGCAGGTTGTGATGAGAGAATATACAAACCATAAATATAAACAGATTGTGAGACAAAGAGAAATATGAACATATGACGATGGAAATAGTGGTGGTGTGGATATGAAATGATAGGCGAAAACACTCGAAAAAAATTTCTCCTTGACCGCGAATCAAACCACAGGCCTCCTGCTCTTTTGGCCATCAAGACCACCAAGCTACCGAGATTACTTTGATAACCAGTTGTTTTTGGTGGGGGATTTATTTAACCATTTCCTTCAAGAGTTGCCCATTGAGTAGGCCAAGAAATGGCAGTGGGGCTTTCCTGCTGCCTGTGGAAAAAATACACAGAAAAGAAAATGAAGATTGACTCACTGACATAGACAGTACGATAAGTATAGCACATGCCTTTTGGGGAATGCCAGTCCCAACTAGAAGGGATTGACCATTTAATATCATACATCAAATACTCAATCACACAGGTTGCCATGAGTGAATGTACCAACAATACATATAAACATGAATCTTTGTTGAATTCCATGAAGTGGTTTTATAGGAGCATATTTTGAAATATTTATGGAAATGATGTTTCCAAGGATTTTGTTGGAATCTCATCAAATATATACCCAATTAAGCTTATTAATATGATTGGAACTGTGATCATTTGGTGGAGAAGAAATCTTATTTTTAGCATAGAAAAGTTAAACTTTGTTTTGTTACTAAAGTTACTTTTTGGTAACATAGTTACTACAAAATGTACTTATATCTTGGAAAATTGCCATTGTATTGCCATAGCTGAGTTTAGAAAGAGTTTCAACATTGTGTTCATATGACGAAAAGCTTAAAACTTAAACCCTTAAATACTCTGGTAGTATGGAGATTTCCATATGAGGATCCTATGCATTAGGATGACTGATTGATGAATTAATTATATGAAAAATAGCTAAGAGTTTTTACGATAGCCACTATGAAATGATCACTCACACTTTCCGTGAGTCAACCTGGATTACCGACCAAACTTAATCACAGGTTTCACCTGGAATTTGAATGTGGGAATCATTGTTCTGTGTAGTCCAACATCTACCAAATAAACCACTGTGCTCCCCGAAATAATATAGTAATCAGTAAATCATAGCATGCCAGGAAAATGAGTGATTTTTGTGTACTCTGGGAGTGAATCCTTTGCTGGATGATGTACAAAGTTTAATATATTTGAGTTCATATATTAATTTTCTACGGTGGATTTACCAAATTGAATAATTCTGTTTATATGATCATAAAGTAACATTTTTTTATGATCAAGAGCTGAAGTATGTAGCATTTTCTTCAATTAACTCTACAATACGTGCATGTTTTGTTATTTCATATTGAGAATTGTTAAATTTAAGTTTCAAATTCGTTTTTTATCAATAATGCACTAAATTGTTTATTTTTTCCACCCCCAGCTTCCAAAATCATACCCTGCTGATGGCAAGAAGCACTACACTTTTTAACCTGCCAGTTGATGAGGGAGCATCCTCCAGAGAGAGCATGAAACGTTAGGTTAAAAAATTCTTGTACATAAGATACCTGGAGTAATGTCTAAATAAGCTGCATTGACTGTATAGTGGAAATGGTGACAGGAAAGGTGATATTAACATCAATTCTGTAATTATGATCCATGTAATGTTAGTTATGAGGCTTTACAATAAAGTTTCACAGTTATTTGAAAAGTTAGTGTTTCTATGCTCACTAATTAATGCTTACTGTAGGGAATTTCAGTACCCTACTAATATTATGTAAGTCTAAATACACTATTGGCTATTAAATACTGGAGTATGTAAATATTTTCACCTAAGGGAAGATAAAAGTGACAATCATGTGGTGGGTTTAATATATGATCTAAGCACAGCCACAAAGAATAAGTTTATAAGAGCTAAAATAATTTTTTGCGGTATTATAAGGTGCAGAATCATCGGTGCAAGTAGGATTGGCTATATAAATGAAGGCTTAGAGTGGATTTGCTAGCAAAAGCTTCTCTTTGTTGACCCTAATTGCTGTATGTATTAGGGAATACGATCTTGGTAGAGATGGACTTCGTTTGAACAGAAGAGGGTCAAAGAAGTTTGGTGGGCTATTTTGTGACGTGGTTTACTCCGTATTTGTCCAGGAAAACTAGTAAGCGGTTTGCAAGGTGTTAAAAATGAGAATAATTCAAAGACAAACGAGCTTGTTCCACAAAATTCGGGTTGTGTTTTAAACATTCACTGAAGGAATCCTACCAAGTGGGATGGGGATAGTGAAGATTTTTTGTTGAAGGATTATTTATTGAATGGCTATGTGAAATTGCTACAGTTACATTGCAGAAGTATTATATACACAGCTGTAAAATTAAGTACTTTAGTTCAAATGCATATACATGACGTTATAATTGGTACTGAATCTTGGTTGAATGAAGATACAGTAAAACCTCTTTACATCGCAATAGAGGGGACCAAAGTTTGGGCAATTTGTTGTATGGAGGTTCACTAAAGAGAGGTCTTAGTGATATGCACAATTTTTTTCATATCCTTTGGAAGTAGAAGGCACTACTGTCTTTTAAACCATTATATTTATGTGTTTATTAAAGGTGTAAAAGAAAAAAAAATTAGCATGAAACATTTATTGCTGAAAATTTCATTCCATGTACGTAATCGCGGCTGCATTAATGATCTAGTTGTCTCGGTACAATTTGCGGAGGTAGTTAGGTAGTTTGATCTGAGGTTTCCGCAGCGTTTCTTCATAAGAGTCTCAGCTTCCGGGCGTTCCTCCGCATTGTATGGACAACTCAACGTGGAGGAATGCCCAGAAGCCAAGACTCTTATGTAGTTAGGCAGTCTCAGGAAGTCTCCTTGGTATGATAAGCGGAGGTTTTATGAGATAAAGAGGTTCACTACAAAGAGGTTTGCCTATAAATTGACCTATAAATCTGACGAAACCATAGGGGTGGTATGAAGTATGGAGGTTTATGATGTAAAGAGGTTCACTACATAGAGGTTTTACTGTATATAAAATGAGAAGGTTTTCCAGGGTGGGTACATGGTCTACAGAAGAGTGGATTTGTGAGCAAAATGCATTGGTATAGGGGGAGGGTTATTCCTGTGTGTTAAGGAAGGTATACCTTGTCACTTAAATTGGGTGGATGAAGTTAACAAAATGCTCAGCATGAGATTGTTCCCAGGAACAGTCTTGGAATTTGAAGTAACGGTGGTGTAAAGATTGCTTGGGAATTTATGAAGGATTGAGGGCATTGTATGCGGACCATGCTATTAGTGCTAGGGAAAAACCAGCCATGTGGACTTGAAGGCACAGACTGCAATGGGGGTGAGGCGCAGTGGAGAGTAAACAACATAATGAGGCTCGGAGGGTTTTCCCAGGTAGTTAAGGCTCCCACTTGCTGGGAAAATATTTTGGATGTATTTTTGCTGAGGCCAATGGATATGTTTTTTTCCGCAGATCTTTCTGAAGGCATTAGTGACCATAAGGCCCCTATTACCTGTGGCAACCAGACGTGCCACCGGTGGAACTTGTCAGTCATGGGGCATAGAATCATATGAGTCCCATTAGCCGAGGCAACTAGATGAGCCACCAGATTTTCCACTGAAACCAGTCGCCTGAGCCCCGCAACCGCGCCTTCCACTTTGGGTTGCTCAGCATCGTTCCCGGGCATTGGAGTATATGTAGCCCATTAGCCGAGGCAACCAGACGTGCCGCTGATGACTGAATATTGCATGCGCGATCATCATACTGCCCTGACCATAATGCTCCTGGCAGAAACACAAGATCATTCGCAGGAGATCTGTCTGAAAGAAAAAGTTCAACAGGATATGTAATTCTGTTCAGTGGTGTGCCAATCCTGTGGTGCTCACACAAACAAAGTGTTGTGGCACTATCCTCTACTGAGGGAGAATATAGCATATTGCAGCAACTGAGTGCTGTCAAGAAATAAAAAATGCTAAGGCTTTAATTGGGTAGCTGACAGGCAAACCAGTATTTGAAAATTAATATAGCCAATCAGAGTGCAATAAAAATGATACAATCTGGTCAGATGAGTAGGAGAAGAAAGCACATTGAGGTGAGGTACACATTTATAAGTAGGGAGTATTTGGAAGGATTATGTATTTGATTTACAGTTTTGTCCCTCAGAAAATCAAGTAGCTGACATCCCAATGAAACCGTTTGTAAGTGTAAAGTTTGAAAGATTCAGGAATTTTATTCTCACGTGTAATCAAACAAATATTTGACTAAAAAATTCAGTGATTACTAGAATATTTTATTGTGTTAATGAATGAGATTATTTTAATTGAAAAATGTTAATCAATACTACTGATGTTTATTTGAAGACTGTTTGTAAAAGTAGAATTAAGTTTTGAAAACTGCCAAGATTTTTGTAAAATGTTTCATTTAAATTCTTAAATGATTAAATTTAAATATAATTCAATTAATGATTTAAGATGCACAAAGATCATCGTATAGTGTGTAATGAAGTGGTAAGTCTTGACATCAACATAGGATGCTTCCGAAACCTCCTAGTCCGTCGCCTTTTCTTCTTTATGAGAAGTAGAAGCTTAGTACATCCTCACAACACAACATCATTTTAACCACTGCTGTGCGCTGGGTAAATTTTAGAACCAATACTGATGGTGCCACCGGTGACCTGGGCGGAGTAAAGCTGAGTAACCAGACACTCCATCGGTGGAGGGCTCGGTGGTGCATCTGGTTGCCTCGGCTAATAGGCCCATCTTTATGTGCCTTTCACAGAAACGACTAGAAAGAATTGAAAGGGAAGACTTGCTGGCAATGAGGTAGGATGGATTTGGTCAGCTTTTGTAATTATCTTACAGAATACCTCACCCGGCATGGGTGAGCAAGGGGAGTAATGAAAATGAAGTGTGAGAAAACTTAAAAGACATTCTTTTCAAAGGCACAAACCTCTACGTTCCATTGAAAACTTTTAAAGCAAACCTTGATCCGGAATATGTACTATAATGTAGGGATTAGAAGGCTGAAGATCAGGGTGAGAAGGCTCCACATGTTGAGAGACTGAGGTGATCCGTATGCATGTAAAAATCCGTATAAAGATGCTTGCAAAAAGTTGAATTCTGAAAAATTAAAGGCAAAGGGCAAATTCAACAATGCTATTTTTATAAATAGCATTGCTTTAATTTTATCAATCCAATGGAAATATGATTAATTTAATAGTTTAATTTTAAAAATGCCCTCGAATCCAAAACCATCCATTCATCCCTAATTTTGACTCACTTTTCTTAACTTGAATTTTCGTCTGTTTGTCATATAGTTGGGGGAAATAGGTAAGCCTTTGGTTTTGGATGTCGATGTGAGGAATTTTCCTAATGTTTTCCACGTGTAAAAGTAGATACAGGAGGTGGAGGCCTAATTTTTCAGACCATTCGATAGATTTCCTCTCTATGGGATAATAAAGCATCATTTGATCCAAATGATTGATGCCACTCATGTATTTGTTGTATTCAACCACTGCCTGTGGCTTTTTTAAGGAATGCCATTGTCTGTTTGTGGCAGCAATCATTTGTGCACTGCATTCAGTGCTGATCAACAGCACTTCCTTCTTTTCCTTCTAACTTAGGGTGCAGATTCAATCCTCAGAGAAGGCCTCTATCACCTCACCTTTCTTTAATTTCTGGGAAAGCACCACGGGAGGAATACCTTTCATATCCAACCACAGTTTTCCCATCACATAAGTCTTCCTAATCAGAAGGAATCTGAGAATGGTTAGGCAATTGTCATGGTTGTCTATATAAATGGATTAGTTGTGATCAAAATGGTATTCACCAATTTTTTTGCCACCTTCTCGGAATGCCCTTTTTCAGAAACTTCTGAGTTGCATACAAGGACCTGAAGCCAGTGTTGTCATGGAAAAATTAGCAGTGCCATAACTCACTTTCCTTAACTATTTTTACAAGTTAAATATTACCTATTCTGTGCGTTTTTATTATAAGTTATTATTTACATTAAATTACAAAATTTTTTGCTTTGGTTGGTTACAAATGTTTGTATTAGAAATTTTGAGCCACCAAAATTGATAAAAGTGTTATTTGACTATTACATTTGTCTTTTCTCAACCAGTGCCAGAACGGCGTTCTGGCACCATGACACCACTGCCTGCTGCGCCAAACCCTTCCCTTCCATCAAGAGATACAACTTTACTATGTACCTGTGGCACTTTCCCTTCATATATTCATGAAACCAAAGCCTACCTCTCCATGGAACCATAGAGTCATCCAAACTCAAATCTCAATTTTTTCCATAGGCTCATTGAATGCGTCTATTAGGGGGCTAATTTTGAATAGTCTGTTGGAAGGGGGTCGGAGGCACCTCAGTTCTCATTGAAATTTGTCATGAATCAATCACATGATGTGTGTCACCTGAAGCAATGCAAATTGTACAAAGGAAGAATATTCCAATAATCTGGGAAGTGAGGAAATTTGATTGTTCCAACATGAAAAATAAGCCTAAAACACGGTAAAACTCTTCTTTAATTAAATGTTTTAAATGAGTAATTCATGCATCAGGAAACACATTGTTCCACATGATTAACTCTTCAAAGCTGTTAGTTTGGGTGACTACTGGCTCTCCAGTCTGGTCTGTCAGAAGCAGTTCGAAATAATCCGAAGGGAGAGGGAAGAAGCGTATCCTCAAACCTTACGCTAATGGTAGGTTACTCAATTCATACAGGCTCATTCTTGGGCTTGAATTTATCAAGTAGTTTTCCTTTAACTTATTCTAGCGTGAATTAGTCACCTCTGGACTAGGATCAAGGGCTGGAAGAAGAGCAGCAATATGGATATTTTTAATTTCTTCTCCAATGCATGCCTTAAATTAATTCTAATGTCAATGTTATATATGTACGTTATCTTGGATAAACTGACACTTTTCAAGCTTGGATTGACATAGTAAGTTTCTGGCAGGGGTACAGCCAGGAATTAAGGCTGGGGGGGGGGGGGGGGGGGGGGTTAGCTGCAACTAATACCAGGGTGTGTGAGGGTATGGAATACCCACCAGGATAAGCGGAAGGTGCGAGATTAATGAATTGTTGAATTTTTTCTGATAAACGATTCAAAATGGTAAGTTTTACGGCTTTCTGGGGGATATTTTATTAATCCTTGCACTATTCTATCAGTAATATCAATCCAATTAAGTAAAATGGATTAAACTTAAATAATTCTCTGAGCTCTGGGGGGGGGTTTAACCCCCAAAACCCCCCCCTTGCTGTGCCACTGGTTTCTGGTCCTTATGTGCTGTATTAGCTGGAATTACTGTCCTTAAATATGTTATCATCATAGAATTTTCTAATCAGCCTTGAATATTTTACTAACATTACCTGCCAATTTAACTTTCTATGCATTGAATAAATAAAAGAAAAGCATTAGTTTGCATTTGATATTTTAATATTGGATATAAATATATACATTCACACGGAATGCTTTTTCAACATGAAGTCTTTTACAAACAGTTTTTGTTAACATTAGAGAGATGATATGAGACAATGAGGCTAACATAGGAGGGAAATGTAAATGAGCTAAGGAGAATTGCCACTATCAATTGGAGAACAACCTTGGTACCTTACTATGTACAACTACTCTATGGTTCAACGTATCAAATGTTGACAAATAACTCAGGTTTAATGTACTCTTACATCATTGTTTCTAGGATTTACTATAACATTCCTTCCCTAATACACAATTGGTCAAATTGTGGTGCATAATCGGTGGCAGTGGCACAGCAAGGGGGGGGTTTGGGGGATAAACCCCCCTCCAGAGCCTAGAGAAATGGTTAAACCTAAACCTCCCCAGCATTATTCCCTAGCTACGCCCCTGCTCAGTTTTAGTAATTTTTTTATACAGGTAAAAATAAATGTGAAGAGGTGCCTATGCAGAGGTACTTATGCATAAGGGGAGCTGAGGGAGCCTGTTCCCCAAAATGATTAAATTACATTAAAAATTGGTTAGTAATGGTTGTCACGGAATATAGGTTGTCTACCACCATCTGGGTTCAGCTATTGTAGTACTGCCCATACACGGTGGCAAACTTTTAGACCATATAAGCAAGTAGACCCGCCATGCTCCACCCCTACCTATGGCTCGCCGTGTGGCCATCTCCTCCCCTCCACTCCCTTCCCATCCCTCAAACTTTTAAGGCGGCGTGACGTCACGCTTAGGAAGCGCATCGTTGCGTTGTAGTGAATGGCTACGAATGGGGATTCACTGGTTCACTGCGGTATTTTGACCATTTTCTTCGCGATTTTTCAATTGAAGTACTAATATTTATTGCGTTATGTACGAGAAGTATTCTTTCAACCATGGTTGGATTGGTGAACTTACAGTTAATGAACACTGGCATTTTTCGGCAGCGACGAAAACATATTGTGGCAGTAAAATGAAGAGAAAGCCCTTTGTACACTTCCGCAGATATTTATCTTATCTCTTTAGCGATCTAGCATCATTCGGAACATCGTTATAAAAGTATGAAATCTTAAAAAAATTGGAAATGGGGGAATTTTAGAGAGGAAAAGGGTCATGGTGTAAAGAATTTGCCGGTCGTCCACGAAGTAACGCGGCAACGCCTTCGTATATAGTAATTTTTTTAACGGTCACTTACGCGATCCAAATTAAACTGCGCGCTGGTGCTATTAAAAAAGGGATGTCAACAAATCAGCATTCAGATGATTTAGGTAAGTAATTTAGTTCTTTCATAAATGCATATTTTTTATTTAGCAGACAGCTCTCGTGTTATTTATATTTTGTGATGGTGAAAAAGGCCTTGCGTCGGCCTTGCAAGTGACACCTACGACTTACGTACGCTACGGAAATTTCTAGGAATAAATTATATCTATTAATGCATTAATAATTTATAAAGAAATATAGGATTGGATTAAAATAATTTTTAAAATAAATTTGCTTTATAACAATCAATTTTATTTAAATCATTAACTAACTTACAAAATATTTTCATGTAATTTTGTTTGTATATATTTATAGAGTTTTCAATTAAATTTTTGTTAACAATTTACGACATAATTTAATTTTTTAGATTTTTGCCATAATGCGTAACAAAAGAGGATGCAAATTTGCACGGCAGTGGGAATGATATTTCGAAGCACTTGGAGATGAAGCACTCAAGAACATAAAAGATATTTAAATACTGCCATATCTTCCTCCTAAATACAGAAATTTTTAGTAATAACAACTTATGGAGACGAAGAAAAGAAACAAGCATTAGCAGAAGGATTTCTTTGCATGCTATTTTTCATAATCATTCCTTCAGATCTGAGGCCTGTACATCACAAGTTAAAAATGGTTTTGCATCGCACATGACACATAACGCCGTTCAAACAGCTGCTGATTTGTTGCCCGCAGATGTGGAAAATATTGTTATAAAAATATATTTTTATTTCTACATTACACTGTACATGTTCAAATGCTGAAATAATTTTGTGAAACTGCGGAAGTCGAATATAAGAAAATACTTGGTTACTGTAAAACGCACTGGTTAGCTTTTCGTCAACTGTAGATAGAATTTTGAAATTATACCACACTATGAAATCATACTTTCTGTCACAGGTTTAATATCATAGAATTCTAGAAGAGAGTTTTGAATAAGAATCCTCAAATTCAGCTCGAGTTTATATACAATCAATCACCTCTTTTTCAAAATGCTATTGAAGTTATTGAAGGTGATAAAATTTTGGTAATCGAAGTAGCGAATGAAGTTAATAATTTAAAATTTCTGTATCAAAAGCGGTTAGAGAGTAATTTTCTTCCGTTAACCATCGTACAGATATCATGAATCACGTTAAAAATTTCTACAGTAACTGCATAGATTATTTACAAGAGCGGACGCTTTATCAAAATTATATTGAAAATTTTCATTGGGTTACATTAAAACATGAACTTAATTGGAATGATGTTCGAAAATCATTCGATCATTGTACACAAAATTTCCCATATAACAATATTTCCGAAAATGATCTTTTTACTGAGGTATCATTATTGAAAAAATATATTGGTTAGAAAAGGGTAAAATCTTGGGCTTCAGCACAAATCTTGATGGAGTACAAATGGTTAAAAATATTTCATCATTTTGAAACAAAGCATATTCCATACAATAATGCACTAAAATTAAGGAATATTCGTTGCCCTTACCACAAGCTAATGCTGCGTCTGAACGCGTTTTTTCTACTGTAAATGTAGTGTGTGCACAAGAATAATCACTATCAAGTGTTGAGACTTTGAAAGCAAAAATTTCATGACCCTTTCCGCAAAACAAATTAAGAAAAAAACTCAAATATAAGAAATATGCCAAAGAAAAAATAACACTAAACTTAATTTTTAATGCATCATATTTGCAAATTGTAATTGTGTTGACATTAAAAAATATTGAAATACTATTTTCGCGTTGTAATTTTTTATTATAATGAATAAATATAAAAAATAAATTCAAATAAAGACCACATTTTCAATCAAGTACCCCTTCCCCCTCGGTCAATGGTGTCCCGCTCTACGAATGTTAAAATTTGGTCACCTTTGGTAAATATCACGTAACGTTTAATGCTCTCGTATTACGTGTTTACATACAAGGGCGTACCCAGGATCATAACTAGAGGGGGGAGGTATATACGTAGGTAGGGAGGGGTACGTATACGATCTGCATTCCCAACCGTGACGTCACGCTCCCTCATCCCCATCACTTCCCCGCCGTACCTACAACCTTCAAACAGCCAAAATGCACCTCTAAAATGAATCTCACACATTATTTTTCTATTTTCTACTTTTTCTATGTCTCTCTAATAAAAGTGTTTCAGATTCTCTGGTAAGAGATTATTAGGTGAAATTCTGGTATTGGTGACATTTTAATCTAGACTGCAAGGGTGGCTCAGAAACTTTGGTCAGAAATGGTGTCGTTTCTGTGGCTGATGTCCGGGTGAAGAGGAATGTGCTGTGATACCAGCCTATTGCAGCAGTTATGGACAATCTTTGTTTGACACTGAATAAAATTGGAGCAAATATGGTATTCAGATGAGTTGCAAAAGGTATTACTACCCTGAGTAAGTCTAGCTGTGGGTGTCATATTGCAACATAAGAGAGCTGCTCATCATAAAACACATGAAAAAAATTATCACTTCAGACCATTACTGTGATACTCTCACACATCTGACACACTCAAAAGGCCTTGCCTCATGTGATTACTAAATATTTGGACAACTGAAAGAGGCTACTGGAGGAAAGAGAGTCCAATGTTAAGATATAGTGCAAACATCAGTTTACAAGAAACTGAGCTTATCTCAGCAAAAATATTTTTAGAGGGAAATTATTTATTTCTGTTTTCTCTGTAAGAATGGACTTCTGAGAAGTATCTGTCTTTTTCTTGGGCCTGCAAACTTGTCGTGGTGGCAACGTTTGCGACTTCCAATGATTCCAGAGCTACACTGGCGGGAGTAATTCTTAAATAATTCGGGAGAGCCACCATGCAAAATAGTTAGAAGGGTAGGAGCCACGATAAAGATAGTACCTACACGTAAACAAACACTCTTGGAATGGACATAGGAAGCACTACAAACTATATTTTACTTGAAAACATGAAGTTCAATCAAGAGAGCCTCAGAAACTCACCGAACGGGACTCATAAGGGTGAGTGTCAGGGAGGTCATCATCATGCGGAACCCTTGCATTGACTAATCAGCAACATTCGAGAAAGAAGGACAAAAGACCACGAAGATGGAGAAGAATAAGGCAAAAATGAATAGGGGATATAGAATATAAGGACAATGACAATATATTGAGCGGGTAAGAAAGAATGATATAAAAAGGGAGATGGAGAATTGATATTTTGCGGCTCTTTGGTGAGATGGAAGTGTAGAGGGGACTACTGGAAGGATGAGTACAGAGAAACAATTGGCAACCATATCCAGGAGGAAGTAGATGGAGAGTTAGCACATCTCGAGGAAATAATAAAAGAAATCCCAGGTAAGAAAATTTGGATTAGAAATGAGGTAAGATCAAGGGGCAGAAACTAATAGAATTTTGTAGGAGGAACACATTCATCTCAAACACACAATCCGAATGTCACTATGGGCATAGCTAAAATATGAAAGAGTGATTCGGGAAGATATCCGGGGTTTAAGAATAGTGTGAAAAACTGTAGCGGCTTCACTGCGGCGGATGCGAATCCGGAAATAACCTAGTCAAATGGGATACAACATGAGATTCAAAAGATCGAGTAAAATCAGAAAGGCAAGAAAATAAAATGCAGACATTCGGAAGCGGACGGCGAGAAGGGAATGCCGGGAACTAGTGGAGAATAGTACGGGTGATGTATAAAATTCAGACTATAAAAGAAATAATCAAATCTGCAGATAAGCGTATTGAATACGAATAGCGTACCGTGATAAAGAAATGACCCAGGAGGAAATGGAACGACCAATGGGGGAGAGAGAATATGGAAGAGCGTGGAAACAAATCAAGGCAAAAATATGTACAGGGAAATGAGTAATAGACTGAAGTGGAAGAAATGTGTCGAGGATCTGTATAAGAGCGGGAACAGAACCGAGAAATTGAAAATAGAGAAGGAAAATGGGGCGGATGAGGATAATCTTTGATGGGATATTAGACGAAGAAATATAGAGGTCCCTGAGCGGTGGGTGTAGACAATATCCCATGTGAGCTTCTGAATAATTTACGGTAGACAGAGAAGAAAAAATATTTCGAACAAGTGCGCGGGATCCATAAGGGGGGGGGGGTCAAGGCCGGATGCTTTTGTGAGAGCAGTTTAAAGCCCTTCACCAAAAAGAAGGAAGCGGGGGTTATAAAAGCCTCATATTGCATGCGGCGAAAGTGGTACTGAGGATTATCACTAGACGAATGAAGGCGAGAGAAAACGATTGTGGTTGGCAGGTATAACAGCCAACAAGCACTCATTCACTCAAGGAGTCGCAAATTGGAAGAAAACTTTCTTTCAAATATGATCTATTTCTTTATAAGCTTCTTAGAAATCCCTGAAATGACAGAAAATAAACCTTTTCTGCATCACTACGTGTCAGTTTCCCTGCCTCAAGGGGATATTTCTGTGCAAGTTGTTGAAAGTGGTTTCCTTGTTCAGAAAAATCTTCTTGAATTATGACCTACCCAGATGTAACCTTTGAAATGATCTTAAAGTTTTGGCGGTAATTTTAATTTCTTCGTCTGAAATTTGCTTGATTTGTGGAAGTTTATAGCTGCTACATTGGTTTGAATTAGGGGTTTTCACGCCTCGTCCATTTATCAACGAATTTCTTTGCTTGGAATGTAAAAAATTTATATCCCCTAGTAAAGTAAGCAAAAATGGGTAAAAATGAGATGGAAATGGAAGCGCCCTGATAAAATTTATAGAGATCCGACTACTAGAAGTTCAGCGCAGGAGTCGGACGCAGCAGATCCGGCGTAACACAAGTAAGGATGTTTCTCAGAACATAATGAAGGGCACGCAAGGAAAATGGGATAGGAGGAAAAAATGCGAAAAATCAAAGGGGTAGCTACATTGGCTGCAATCGATTTAAAATCTTAAATTTGTAATTAACTATATCAAAGTCTTTAAATTTTATATAAAATCATCCTTTTTCAAATCAAGACCTTAAGATGATCCAATTCGTGCTTATATAACTTAATTTTTTCCGATAAAATGACGATAGATTAGAATACGCTTTCGTAAAATTAAAGTTTTACAACATTGAAATATCTTTTAAAGCGTTGCATGAATTTAATAAATACTTTAAGACTTTTCATTTCTTATTCAAATGAAGACGATATGCCAAATTTCTTCGAAATCGGTGAACCTAGGGGCAAGCATCTCGTCGAAATAGGGTGCAATGACTCAAATGCAAATGTGAAGAGATGAAGTGGTTTATCTGGTGGAGAGAAATTTATCTCGTTACTTTACCCAATCCTGAAGTAGGCCCTAAAATTAAAGTAGCATAAATTTAGGATAAAAGTAAAGTTGCATCAATGAATGCGTTTAAAAAAATGTTAGAAATTTTCATGAAAAGGAGCAATAACGCGTTAACTGTATCTATCGTGAAATTAGTGATCACTCCTACTATGAAATTCTATCATCGGATTTAAATAACGTTTATTTGTGGAGCCAGGAGTGGGGACTCAAACTTAATCTGAGCAAATGCATGTCGGTACATTTTTTGCAGAGTTCGTCCAACTTTAACTATGTTTATGCTGTCGATGGTATTAACATAAAGGCAACAGACGAAGTACCTAGGAGTTGCGATAATCTCGAACCTATCGTGGGGAACACATAGAAATATTTAAGATGTAAGATGTAAGAATAATATAAAATGTACGTAGATGAAACTGTTTTTTAAATATACCATCGCGATATGGTCCACAAATTTGGTGACATACGACGCATGAATACTTAGAAGAAATTAGTGGTGATAGGATGAGATGAAGTTTAATTACTACTCCTACGTAGAAAGCTCGATATTTAACTCGTACAATTATGACGTGAGGTTCCGTGACAACAGTCACGCCAGCGGATAGCATGCAGTACTCCTCAATCGTCAGAGGCAGATGAAATAAGTGCCTCAACGATGATCCGAGAAATATAATCAGCGTTGAGCGAGAATTACGCTTCAAGCACTTCATTAGTTACGCGAAATGGGGTGACGAGGCTGGGGGGTAGGAGACAAAAAAAAACAGGCAGCACGCGAAGTGCACGCTTTGGGACTCGTTCAACATGAAAGGCAAGCGCTACGCAACGACCATCAGGCGGCCACGTCATTCCTCAGTGACGTCACTTCTGTGAGGCCACCGCCGGGACATTTCCCAGGGACCCGCCGAACTTGACACGACATTCTTTTGAAGGTTATCCGTGCGGAGGTTGATTGCCTGGGATTGCGTGCTTTGGGGGTTGACTCCTCTTTTAAGTGGCGGCACTCGCAACGTGGCCGCGTACGTCACGGAGCAGGGATCGCGTCCCGCCGGGCGAAATTGCCGCCCTAGGGGACGGGCGGGATTCCGAACGCGCGCTGTGCTGCGAGTCACGTACTGTTCTGCCACGAAAGCGACGGGGGAAGAAGGGCGTCTCGCAAAATCGTGACCACAATCCATAGGCCCATCTGCGCCGCCCGGCTTCAGACAGTGAGACGGTCGCCTCAGGGCTAGGGTTATGTCGGATGCTCTCGAGCTAAATGTAGGGCGCAAATTATCTAAAATGTAGGTCCACGAAAAAATTAATAAGAGTGAGAGGTAAGGACAAAATTGTCTCCTCAAAAACCTAAGACGAAGGGACATGATGAAGCAATCTATGAAGGGCTAGCGGAAGGAAATAATTAAAAGATAAGAACTCGCGTTAGTTTTATAGAGCGAATGACGAAGGATGTAAAAAGAGAATAAACACGTTAGAAAATGTTAGCAATTATCAGATAGAAGAGTTGCGTCAAAGCAATCTCAGGATGATAACGATTGCACAAATTGTAGTACGCTGGGAATTAATTTGGTGGCGGCTAAAATAATGTAAACATCTGAGTTTGCATGCATTTCTATTGCCTCAAACCTTGCACGAAAACGAAAATGTTTTTATTACTGTGCAGAGCTTTGTAAAATGATAGCTTGTACAAATAAAAAATTGTTGTTGTTTTTTACTAGGTTTTAAGCAATGCGTCGCACCTCGCATGAAACACAATGAGATGTGTAACTGATATATAGAAAATACTAACTCGGAAGCAAAATTTTGTAATAGTACACGAGAAAACTTAACCTCTTTATAGCTTTCTTAAGCGAAGAATTGTCGTTTCGTGTTTCCAATTCCTAAAACTGAAGGCATTTGGAATCATGTTGACATTCAAAAATGGGTACAGGAGTTTATATTGTTGCAGATGACCGATATTTCGCGGGCACCCTAAAAGTTAGTTCATCACTGAACGGGCTCGAAATTCGGAAAGAACAGGTGCTCTACAGTGCTGTTGTTGTTTCTTCCCATTTTCATAAAATTCCTCTCTTCCCCTCATTACCCTTCGCTGGTCACTTGGTAAAAAGTGTGAAATTGGCACGTGCATAAGCCTGAAGAGGCATTTAAAAATATTATTTGCCATGTTTCACACTTTGCAAACTTCATTATTACACTAAATCAACCCAATCGTTAAAATGGAATCAATGTGTACCTTTAAGAGTAGAGCACATACTTTCAGAGAGGATTAAATACCAATATTCTCGATAGTATATAACAATGCTACAATAAAACTCGTAATTACCGGGTAAATTACCTATGACCTAAATTACTTATGACTATTTAGATCGAAATCGTTGAATCTATTAGCCATGATGACATTATTTTGCTTCTAGGAATTGTCCAAGAATGTTCTTATTATGAATGAATAAAAGTTATTTTAAATATATAATAATCAAAATGCTTGTTATATTTCTAAAGCTATAGATAAAACCTTCAAGAATGAATTTTTGGGCCTTTTTTGCATGCGAAAAATAATTTTATGCATGCAATACAGAGCAGCACCCATAAAACTGTGCATTCAATATAATTTAGGTACATAATTGTGATGGGTGAAATTTTCTGACCCAGGGCGGCTAAAATTCTGAAGCCGGTCCTCTTCCCCCCCCCCCCCCCCATCCTCTCGAATCTCCCTTCACTCTATCCCATCTCACTCCGAAAACCACCGACTGAGGAGAGGGAGGGGTCCACGCCGAATTCGCGATCCCTCCCCCACCTCAACCTCCAAAAACACACACTTCCGCCCTTGCCCCGAAACCAGCTGGGGGTCACGTTCGTTCGATGTCGTGCGATACTTTAATGGGAGGTTGCCACGAGGGGACTGGAGTCCTTTAGATTCGAGGCGTGGGAGAATTTGTTCGAGAAATTGCTCTTCACGGAGCTCAAGTGGTCACGATGACGTCTGGGGCCCTTTCTCGCTGAAGTAGCCTGATCTGCGGATTTCACGCGATGGGAAAATGCGATATTAGCGCCGACGTTCCTCGCTGAATTTCGGCAACCAAACGAGAGTGAATTAAGTAAATTATCATCTGGGTCTGTCGCTCTGATCCGAAATCGCAGTCCATTTAAATAATTTGGGAGATGGGAAGGAAAGATATGTTGCAAAGAAAAATAAATATTACCCCATTCAGCTACTTAGTCATTCGTTTACAAAAACATAACGCGAAAGTTGCCGGCCACTCATCGGCCACAGTGGATGACATCTGTAGAGTTCTGGTTCATATACTAGTTAAAGGATTCAATGATAAATGAAGAGCAAACTTAGTGTATGTCCACAGTAATTTTATTTGGTACGACGCGTTTCAGCGACCTTACTTCGCTATCGTACCTGATGATGAGCGAACTTCGCTAACGTACATGCATTATGTTCCACAACATCTCGCCGAGCACCGTTGAGTTAAAGGATTCACAGAGGGGAGGCATTGATCGCAAGAGTAACCCGATTTCTTCTTGTTTATTTACTATCCCAGGGAGAAATTTTCACAGTGGGAAGGAATTATTCACAAAAGGATTAAGAACAACGAAACACGCGAGGAACACACGCCGGAGTTATCTTAAAAATTAAATAAAAAGTTTAAAAATTAAAATAAAATGCAAAAGTTGCCGTCAACTCTTCGTGAGTCGGTGACGTCACTAGAGTTCGGGTCCATTTACTAGTTCTAGGAGAATTTTTCACAGTGGGAAGGAACTGATCACCAGAGGGTTAACGATAATGAACTCCACTCGAGAATATACGCTGGACGTACGCGCGACGTCAATAGAGTTCTAGTTAATTTACAAGTCCAGGGAGAGTTTTTCACAGCGATGAGGAATTGACCACGAGAGGGTTGGCAACTAGGAACCACGCGAGGCCTATTAGCTGGGCAGAGGGGTAGCGGAGAAGCGGTGGCTCGCTCAGAATGTGGTCGTGACGTCGTAAACTTATTTGCGAAAGGATAAAGCTCGTGATTTTTCTTCGCGAAGAGCTCAGGAAGTAAGCGACCGATCGGAAAACGAAAACATGCAAGTCTCTTTATACAGTAGATTCCGTTTAATGGGTCCACCGGTTACTTGGGGCAGCCGCTAAATTGGGGCAGATCTAGAAGAACAGAACTCAATAGAGGAGTATCCCAGAGTATTCTCCGCTTAATTGGGACAGCATGCCGCTTTATTGGGCCATAAGTTAGCGACATAGACTCTATACTCGCGAAGAAATTAAAATTTTTTGTTTTCAGAATACTATTTTTTAATTCTCCTCCTTTGTTTTACTCTTATTTTTCACAAATGTTCTTATTCTTGCCCTATTTTGAAAGCTCTTATTTTTATGCTATCCGCAAGAGGATAGAACTTTTCTTTAATTGGACTTAGTAAAAGACAGTCATTTAGCGTGGCCCGAGGCTGTGAAAAATATTTTTAACTAAATTGTTATTATTCTGAAAAATGACAGTAAGTTAACTAAACTCGCTGATTTATTAATCAAATTAACAGTTTAATAAACTTCTGTTGCATTATAAACATTCTTTAATCTTCTTTCTATCACTTCAACGTTTTTTTATGTCCATATACAGGATAGTTCGCCTAATTGGGGCAGCCGCTTAATTGGGGCAAAGTGCACAAGTCCCGATATGTCCCAATTAACCGAAATCTACTGTACTTCGGTTTCCATCACAATCGAAAATGAAATTCGATCCCATTTGGCCAATTGAATCGATCGCGTGACATGGGTTTGAAATGTAACATCGACGTAAACTTTAAAAAATATCTGGGATGTTATGAAGAGGATTAGACCGTTGCCTTAGATTATTAGCTCTTTTGAGGAGAAGGAAGGCCGGAGAGAAGCCGAGCGTCGGCGTTAGCCTACCTAGGTGTCGAATGAAAATTCAATGAGAACTCGGCTAGCTATCTTATCCAGTGGCTGAAGTGTGGCAGAACTGATTATACTATTCATGAACCACCGATAAAGCAAGGATAGAGATATCCCTAAATATTTTGGACACTTCCAATTTTTATGCCGCCAGCAAACTCAATCTTTTGTAAAAATTACGTTGAAAGTAATGCCAGAAACAGTTGTACAGGCTCTGATGAAAAGATTTTGTAAATGATGCTTCTAGGTCTGTCTGGACGGTTAAATTGGGGTTGAAGATGGAAGTAAATTACTTTACACAGGATAACCCAGTATAAGGATGATAGAGTTTTAAATTGGATAAATGGCTTTATTTCTGCCTAATAAAATGAGCAAGATGGAATTTTGTTTTTACTGCCAGCCCATTTCGGGTAGGGTGTGCGAAGACTGCCAAGGCTATTTTCCGGAATTTGCAACATTTCAGATTTTAAACATTTTCAGCTATCAATGTTATTTAATACGACTAGATTTTTTCCCAATACTTAAGATATATTTATAACTCATTACCATAGATATATTATGGGGGTTTACTTAAATTACAGCCGTTGAAAAGTCCACAATCACGAAAAAAAAGTCAAATAAGTCTGGCCGATAAATCGGCCCCTGGCAGTTTTCGCTCAACCTGCCAGGGCCGATATATCGGCCCGGTGGCAGTAAAAGGGTTAATATTTACCAACCGACCGTTCTAAGTGCAAGTGCACGTGCTATCGACGACAAAAATTCAAGAAGTTCGATGCTCTTTGTTATGATGGAGTCCATTGCGATATTCTGATATCCCGTTTTTTGCATGGACTTTTCGTAATTATCGGTCATAAGTGCAACCATCTTCGCAAGAATTTTTCGTTCTCTGGTGGTAATTACTCCACTCCCTCTCCGTCATCGTCCGGCCTTCGGAATCTAGAATTTCAAGTGGAAATTTTACGATGTTTACACCACTCGTAAACGATGAACTCAGATTCATCGCGCAAATTATTTGAAATGTGCACGCATCTCAGGAAAATATGAATAAAAGCGGAAATGTGGGATCAACCCGATGATTTATTTTTTCGAGTGAAAAACAACCTATTGGATTCAGAACGGATATTCCTCACAATGCCCTATTTTCTAGTATTTCGGCCACTCAGAATTCAAAATCAAGGGAACCTTTAGCGAAGGACTTTGACCTCTAACCTTACACGTGGAATGATCGCCAGACGAAATAAGAGCCTGTCTCTCCGATGATAAATGGATTTTTAAATGCAGTAAAAAGCAAAAAAGAGGTAATTCGGCAAACTGAGCTGAGTCTAGATGCGACATGAAACGGGCTGATATAGTCTGATCGACTCCCTTTCTACGGCTCCATCCAATAATATGAGGGAGACAAATGAATATTTAAAGTATAACTTCCAACAATATGCACAGACAGAAGTACATTAAAAGGAGAATAATTAAAGCATGAATTTCAATTTTAAAAATAATCTAATGACGTTAACATCATAAAAATATACTAGGCCAATACTCTCCTTTTCTTATTTTCAGGAAGGATAGAACATAATCTTTTCAGACATGGCGTTTAATATGTTAGATACATTCTTTTAACTCGAATGTGGATCTATATTACATATTTTGACCGCTCCATATACCTTATTTTCAGCATAGATAGGTGATTATGTAAAATATAGCACTAAATATAATTGCAGAAAAAGTTATCTTCGTATCGCAGAACTTATTCGAGCAAGAAAACCTATACGAAAGAGCAATATGCCTTCGCTTTATATTGATTCCGGACTGAGAGGGTTTTCAAGAGGATCGTAAACTCTGCACGACTGAATTCAATAACGACTCTAAATTAATAAGATGGCCATCGGCGTATCTACAGTGGGTGCCGTGGTACCCATGCGCTATTTCCATGGAGTACACGAGATGCCTTGAAAACTCAAACAATATCATCGGGTAAAACATAAACTGAATGCTCTTGACTACTTATGATTAGTTGAATTGTATAACAATTAATTTTTTTTATTCATGACGACTTCACCCATTTCCGCGCGGAAAAATGTATGCTTGAAATTTTTAAGATATTTAGGTGTTTCGCTCCTATAGTCGTATAAAGTTATCCTTATTAATATTTTGGTGATGCATTTATTAATGTTCTCTCACGACCCGTGGCCACATGGCTACACTCATAGAGGTTACACACAAGAAAACTTTTATGGCTACACTGGGCGGTAAAAATGTCAAAATCAAAACAGATGCATTTTTGCAAGCATGAACAAGATTAGAAAATCTTCAGGAAAGCTTAGTTTTGGATGAAGGAGCGTTGAAATTATCTTTTCTGTCTTCTCCTATTTTTACTTCTATTTTATTTATAGACAGAATGCGTTCAAATTGAAATTTCGATTTGAACCTCCCTCATTGAGTGGGAATTGAGCTGCCGGCTTTAGAAATTAACTAATAGACGGATAAGGTAGACCAAACCTTATGCATCATATTTTTAACAATCTGAAAACAAAATAGTTCGCAGTTTTTCATCAACGTAGGACGTAGCAACATTGATACGGTCGGCGGAAATGGGTCGTATGAGAGACTTTAAGTAAATTTATTAGGGGAGGCGCTCATGAAAGTTCTTGGCACCCACCTGAAACAAAATCCTAAACACGTCTACGATGATGAAAAATAGAGATCTTGGGCGATGTGCGAACAATTTCAGGTATATTGTACATAAAATTGTATACCACTGTATTAATGGTCAGCTGGATTCCGATCATTGGCGATTGGCACGCCCTTGGATCTTCCGCTGACCTCGACGCTTGTGTTCATCACCATCAGTCCTTCAATCCCAAAATTGGTCAGCTGAACCCCCCCCCCCATTCTTTCCTATGCCTTCCCAATTCTCGTTTGCCCAAATGCTTCACCCGTCCACAACGTCCCTTTTTAATTCGTTCACTTATTCGTCCCATGGTCCTCCTAGCTTCCCTTCCATTGTGTTCCCTTCGCACTCATCAAGGGTGATGGCCTGCCCAAAGCTGGGTGGATGCTCTCTTCCGCACGGTGCTTAATACAGTCTTTTATCTAATTAATTACCTCCCACATCTGCCCCTGTTCCTAAATTACCCATTGAAACTTCAACATCCTTTTTCAGTATCGATTAATTGAGCTGTTCTTTCGTTCACATTTCCAAGACGAAACTTTTTACACTCAAGAAAAAAATACTTTGACTTTTTTGCTCCTTGAGTGCTAACCATCACCTATTTATCTAAACGAATGTTACTTTAAGATTATCTGCCTTCGAAGACATTAGCAGCTTTCCGAGTATTTTTTCCCAAAGATCCTCCAATGTCGAGACAAAGTCCTTCAGATTTCTGCCTTCAACATGTTTTGGAGTATTGCCGGCTGGCCAGTGGAGTGGAGTATTTCATTATATATGCCCTGAATTTAATTAAAAACTTATTTTCCCCTTTAGCTTAAGGTGTCAACCTATCGAATTCTTGTAAAAAATCCTGTTTAAATTTGAAAATGGAAGACAACATTTTTTCCTTAGTTTCTATAGCCAAGAATGTCGATTTCTCATTCACCAGAATATTTGAAGTGTTAGCATTCGCTAACATATATTGGAAATAGATTATTTTAAAAATATTCACTCTTAATATTCTACTTTAATTTCATCCTAAAATTTTGTTTTTCTTTAATTTTTACAGAGCGCATTAAAAAGACAACAATCCGTTTTTTTAAACACATCATACATAATTTTGATATCTTACATCCGCATGAATATCTAAACTCAAGGTGTTAACTTAGTGTTGTACGTACCCCTTTAGAACGACTGTGATTGATCAAACTTGGACGACTCGGATTGTCTGCCCAATGTAACGCTTCATGAGTTCTATGGCACCAAATCCTCACTGTATCCTAATTCAGAGATCAATAGGGTAGTTTCCTTCATCAAAGAAAACCAAATGCATTTATTGCGATTCCTTACCCACCATTAGTGTATTCATGATATACAAATGATTTGGTTCTAGGAATCCCAGTTTAGGCGAATGGCAAGGGTCAAATTTAACCTCATTTGAAAAAGGCCAGATTGGCGCCCATGCGATTCTACTCCACGTGACGTCACAGGGACCTAGTTTCTATACGAGTAGATAGGAGTTTTACATTGTCTGAGATTACTAATGCATGCATGAGGCACAGAGCTCAGGGAAAAATCTCTTAATAATCACATATTAAAATTACCTAGTTCGGAAAGTTTCCTTCGTTTGATTGGGGAATAATTATCCTTATTTAAGCCAAGCGCTACCTGCTAGCAGGGTACTGAGCTACCTGCTAGCAGGGTACTGAGCTACCTGCTAGCAGCCTGCGTCGTATCAGCGCTCAAGCCTCGCCCCAAGGTCACCTCACACGCCGACAGCTGGAACCAGAAATACGTCACACGGACTTTTACCATCATTCCTACTTAGCTGTCGCGTTAACACGCGCTTGAAATTTTTCACTTTTCGTTTAATCGCGAGAAATAGATATCGTCATTCGAAAATCTAAGAGCGTGAAATGCGCACTCCAGGAGTAATAATCTTTCGATTTAGGCAATAAAAAAATAATAGGAAACCACGCTATTCTTCATTTAGAAGAGTCATTTTTACTTGCTACCCATCTCTCACATCTTTTATCACAAAATAAAATCGGAGAATAAAAAAAAACTTGTTTCATTCTTTGAACTGTATCGAAATTCAAGACTAATTGCTGGTAAAATTAACAAGATGAAAATTACATTTATTTAGACATTACAACTGGATTACCCTACATTAGAATGACGCCCTTATAAAAATATTTGGATTAGTTTTCGATATTGCATCTATATCATCATCGCTTTATTTAACATTCTTCATGTATAATTTTAATTTTAACTCCTCTGTACATTAGAATGCTCGAAGGACCTGTCTCGTTTTATGCTTCTTTATCATCACTACAATAATTTCGGACAAAGGTATTTTCTTGGAATAGTACCCCTAGACTTAAAATAATTAAAGCTTCTGCCAAAGTCAACCATTTTCCTATCATGATTAATTCAGAGTCTTCATTTGGAATCAAGCGAATGAACGACCTCCACGTTACAATCGAGAGGATCCTCGGGCTGGCCATTGGAGTTTTTAAGTGCCTATAGGCGAAGGAAGTCTGGTGAATGGTCATTGACGGTCGCAAATGGACGCAGGCTTCACAACGCAACGGAGGACTACTCGACCGAGTGTCACGGGATGGGCGACCAATACGGATATTTTATCGGACGCGACGTCGCTCTTAATTGGGATCGCTATAACTACCACGGTTAATCAGACCTGTTTCCGACGCGCCAACCCGATTCATTGACCGTGAATAAGGCGAGACTAAGGTGCATCCTGACAGAATATTCATACCTAGAATTTCTACCAGCTCCAAGGACGGAGCTCTTATGTATTAATTGTATCAAACATACCTTTTCCTATCACTGTTCTTATGCTCTTCACATGACCCTATAGGGTCTGAAAATTTCTCGTACTTCTATTCTCATCGCCTTTACTAGCGCCAAATCATTGCTTTTAGATCCTTCACTGAAATGCTTTTTCGCTCTCCCACATTTTTTTCCCTTGAGAATCCAAATAATTGTCCTGCAAGAAGAATTTATATTCTCTTGTTCGTAAATGAAAGAAGATTATTTTCCTCTTCACTTTCACTTACTCAGCAGCACTTCACCAAAATTGCTAAAAGACATAATACCTCGGCTGCTGTTTTTTTCACCCACACAGGCTTTCAAATAATCATTCCACAGGTGAATGTAATCAAGTATCCGCCCCATAAAATTATTTTATTTTGAGATATCATATCAGTTGTTTGCGCTGCGAAGGCCAATTTAGCACCATTAAACGCTGGCAAAATTCAAATGAAGGCAAAGAAAGGATTTACGCCGTGAAAAGTGAGATATAGCATGTACTAAAACTCTTGATAATTCAGTTCCGTACAAAAAGAAAGACATTGCTCGAATCAAAATTTAGCAAGTGTAAATAGTTACAGCCATAAAGGTGACTTTGCTTGAGCACAGTGCAACAGAGAAACGGCAGTGGGTAAAGGCATTCTGGGAAATTTAAGAATTTTAAAACTATAGTGTAGAATGGACAGGATTAGCCCACGATAAAAACCTTCGGATAAGTAAAGAGGAAACATTGAGGGGATTTGAAGGAAGAACCATGAAGTGACGAAGATAGTCAAAGAAGAAAGGCCACTGTGAATCAGGTTTAGGATACCAGGCTTTCTGCTTTTACCCTTTCATAACATTTCCTTTACGGGATACGTCGGCTGACTATCCATGTTTGACGTCACAAATTTCGGATTTTCAGCGGAGAGAACAAGCGTCATTGAGGGCGCTTGAGACTCTAGACAAAGAAACACGCAAGTCACGCTGGGACTCAAGCGGCAGAACGTGCCGCGGTCACGAGAAGATGAAGATGGATGTAATTGCCACCAGAGACTTAGCCAGAGCGATCTCGGACTCATAGCCGGTTAGTACTACATCACTGAGCGCCGCCGCGGCTTACAATGTCATCGCGACTGATTTGCGGAAGAATCTGTGGACTCCAATGTAGAGAGCTACCTTTCAAGTACTTAACCAAGAGTGACGAAAGATCATGAAGACATACTTAAAAAACGTTGAATATTAATTCATTCGACAGTGAACGCCATCGTTTTATAAGATTTACGCAATACAATTAATTCATAAAGACCTCTTTAAGGTTTCCAATGGTAATTATGAATCTTTTATTAGTGATTTTCATAAAAAATATCCATTTTAATGTTACATTATTCAATTCAATTGGCTAACAATTTTTCTTCAATGGCAACATGAAAATTAATTTTTTTCTTAAAAATATAGCAGGAACTAGGAGAATGAAATAGCTAACGAATTGTCGAAGAACATGTAGCGATTTACGGAGGAAGGTTAAAGTAGAATCAAGAAGCATAGGAAGTATTATGAAAAACGAGGAGAATGCCGTGACAAATGAAGGGAACTCACATAATGCCGTCAATTGTAAGTGGCCAGAGACCGAACATCAGTAGGAAGAATAAATTTAGGTATAAAACTGTTTACAATCGACGATTCCCGGGATTTAGAGCGTGTGGTGACAGAATGCGAAAGCGGAAATGCTTGAGGAAGGAGGAGACGCATTGCTGAATCTATGCCGAGAGCGATTGAGCGATTAAGACCTCAGGCCAGAGAGACCTCCCGCGAAGGTGAGGCGAACTATTCAACCACCGAATACCAGCTCACATTTTAAAGATACAAACAGGCGAGGCAAAACAAGTGGAAGGAATCTGCTAGTGGAACCGACCGAGGTAATTTTGGTAACATTAATGTTATGTTTATACTGTGTAAGTACTTAAATCCATTTGAATTTTTCTTTCATCAAATTATTTGCCCCTATTAAGGCTTAGTGACCAGTGAAATTAATCTTCTTCAGTGTGGATTCAACCCCTCGAACAATCAATGGCTCATTGTTTGCTTACAAACTTAAGCTATGCTGGTGCACATGATTTCATTGCGCTGCATTGATGACCAAGGTTTTAGCCTTAGCCATGTGTCAAAAGCAAAATGAGTATAACTTGCTTAGCTAATGACACTATTAAAAACATTTGGTATCATTAAATAACTTGAGTCTTTGTTTTAAAACAATGAAGGGCATATCATTTTTTTAATTGGACCATACTCCTTGCAAAATTTACCACAGAACGTCATCTTCTACCAAATTTTCAGAACCTCGCCTTTAGAATTAAGCCAACGATTTGCCTACGGAAAATTACAGTGTTAATACTGATTTGAATGAAAAGTTTAATGTATAGGGATTCAGTTAAGCTAAATGGAATTGATCATTCTCTATTATTTGTGATAAGTGAAATAGGGACGAACATTTCATATTTATACCGATTTCCAAGAACAGAAAACATTTTTACCCTTTAATTAAAGCAAATATGAAATAAACTGGCAATTTTCAGTGCGTTATTTCAACTAACGAAGAACCGAAATAAAATCAAAGTATTATGGTCCTGTTTGGAGAAGAAATAAAATGCTGGGGATGTGGATTATTTTTTTCGTTCGTGGAAACCCATATTTAATACCTCCGTCCTGAGGAAGAACTCAAATGATTTAAAAACCCAACTGATTCCGTTTGGTTTCCATGAAATGTGTGCTCTTATAGGAGTTGATCAAAATTTTCATAAAATGAAAAATATGAATGAATGCTGTTATTGACAAGAAATGAAATATGCATTTTAACCATTTCCTGAAAGATCCTGATTGCTTTATCTCAATAAAACATTCAGGATCATATAATTTTATTCTAACAGAAGTATAGCTAAAGTATAAAGAGCCACGCTAGGTTATTTTTCCGACTGTTCTCTATTCTCATGAAATCGTTCAATCATATCAGCTTCAGTTACGATCGAGAAAATAACCGTCGTTATGACGAGTAGAAAAATATAGCTCTTCTGAAATTCGGACGAAGAAAAATGAAATAAATGGTAGGGAGTGCTTAAATTACTAACTAATTAGGAACGATCAAGAATGGATGCAGTGGATGAGCAGCATCAGTGGAGAAAAACTGACAGTTGTTAAATGTAGTGACCGAAAGCTGCGATGGAAAATAAAATGAGTAATAGAACAAGCGAGCTGAGCCTTTCAATTAACCATCTTCTTGTATACTGTTTCTTAAAGCACGAAAGATTATTGGGCAACATCCACCATTTTAGAGAATTTATCATAAAGAAAGACGAGGCGTGTGTTGGTGGAATTCAAAGAGATGAAATGAAGAGATGAAATGAAGAGATTCATGATCATTTTTTTTTAATTTTTCGAAAAAGAATTAAGGGAATCCATTTTAGGAATTTCTAAAAGATTTTTTTCTATTAAAGAAAATCATTTGTTCTTAAGAGAAGGGAATTCATAACATGCTTTATTCCTCGGTATAGGTAAAAATTAGAACAAATTCACCGTTGCGAAAACGAAGCGAAGCATTAGTAATTTTCTCAGGCCGGGTGGGTATTCCGCGGCGTTCAAAGCGTGCAGGCAAAGAAAACATTGACGCAGTTGACGAGTGCAACTCTCCGCCCGTGCTGTTGCTCACGCCGTCAAGGGCCGCTCTGTCTTACTCGCGTTTACAAACACGCCGCCGCCGCGGTTTATCCAACGAACGCGATTCCACGAGTGGGCCGATGGCTTCCGGATATCCTCATGCCTCAACTACAGCTTACTGCGAAAAAGCCAGGAAATAAAAAGAAAATTGAACTGACCACACGAATATAATGATGATTTTAGATTAAAGCAATTGGCATCGCCCGATCATTACATGCTTAGCGTACTGCTTGCGCATATCATGAGTTCAATCACGTGTATGCATTCTGTAGAAAGAATGCATACATGTCGTAAGTGGTGCTTATTTGCGTTTATTTCTCTTATTTCAAAGCACCCAAAAATTTATCCATTTTCTGCGTGGTACACAAATAATACAGATTTCTTTCAATCCCACTCTGGGCCTGACAGAAACTTCAGAATTAGAGGGGTGAAACACCGCCATAAGTTATATTCATATTCTCCACACAATAAATAACTATCAAAATGAAAATTTGAGCAGTTCTTTGGCCTTTTTATATCTTCTTCCTGCACTAAAAAAACATTTAATGACCCATAAATGCCTAATTTGTATTGCGTAATTCCATTATTATCATAGCAATACTTTTTTTCAGAAGAATCAGAGATCAGAGAAAATTGAGATTATGCTTACCAATGTCAGCGAATAAAAAACAAGACTTTTCAGCAGCATCATTATATAATTAGATAGGCTGCGTTTCAATCGTCCGCAGCGAGTTAATCATTTCACCATCGATAACGAAATAGGAAAGGGATATTTATCCTTTGCAATTAAGACTTCTTGGAACACACGATCGTGGCGGACGGGAGCAAAATTGGTGAAGAGGAACAAGCGGGATCGATAGATGGCGTGGCAAATCTCTTTCGAGGAGGAATGAAAAAAGAAGCAGCAGAAGTTTCCATAAAAGTTTCACCATCACCACGTCAAAGAGAATATTCTCCACTCAGTGGTGATACTGCGGCACTCCGGATTTCCTCTTATACGGTGCGAGACAGATCCCAAAAACTAGAGCTATATTTGGCCAGATGAAGCAAGGCTTCCGCCACAAGGCTCTCGCCAGGGGCATAGCATACCAAGGGGCGTGCGCTGAAGATCTACAGAAACAAAGGGGGGAAATGAGTAATCCAAAGGAATAAGTTAAAAGTTATCCATCGTATTTTTTTACGTGAAATGTGAATATTAATAATATTAATTGTCCATTAACACCAATGATGGAAACGTAAACAATACAATAAATCCGGACGGACATTCTGGTACTTACTATCAGCTTTTAGCTAATCACGATTATCGAAAATAAAATCCGGCACTCTGGGTCAGTGGTGAACAAAAATGAAAAAAAGATGCAGCAGAGCAGAATATTTATCATTATATGAGGGGGAACAATTTGAGGTTAGGTTAGGTGAGTTATTTATAAATAAGGACGTGATCTTTTATCATATCCAATAAACGCTAAATAAAACAGTATTACTAAATGCCACAACTTAGCCCATGCGCAAAATTGGTCAAGAAGAACAAACGGGATCGATAGATGGCGTGGCAAATCTCATTCGAGGAGGAATGAAAAAAGAAGTAGCAGATGGTTCCATAAAAGTTTCATCAACACCGAATATGTTAGGTGCTATTAGGCAGGCGGTATTTGGTTATTTACGCAAATAATTATACAGCCTGGTTAAATACTTTTATCATGCCACTTGCTCCCCATTACGGAGGGCCGCTGCCGTAATTAATGCAGCATAACTGCAATGACGCGGAGAGTACATCGACATCTAATATGTTTTAGCAACATTCGTACCTCATCGTACTCATCTCGCAACTTGCCTTCTGGATTAGTGAAGGACGGAGAATCCGAAGGTTATCTTGAACAGAGTAGAATACCGAAGTGCGACGACGAGATACGTTATAACGACTATTAAAAGCAATGATATTCCAATTTCTGACTAGACTTGCATTAAATTAATAATAATATATGCCCATGACGTGAAAGAGGAATTAGAAAGTCGAAGGCAATGCATGTGGTTCAAATGAATCACTCAGCCCTAAGAAAGTGCATGAATTATTAAACGTTATTTTTAATTGTGAATAAATGAATGTACAAAGGCCGAGGTGATACACTATACGCTTCCTACCTCCGCTGAACACGATGCTTCAAGGTCGTTCGCTTGAAATTTAAAAATTATATTTATAGAAAAGTATATTTCACCCCTGACATAAGAATTTTCCCACGCAAGATTAAGTGCATTTGTAATTTGAGCATTGAATTGTTGATTATAAAGGATTTTTAGGTAGGTGATATTAGCACTGGTATACACACTGTAATTTTGAGAAGGTATCATTCTAATTGGTAATATTTCCTTCAAGGAACGTTTAGTTTATGAATTCATAATATTTTTTCAGAAATTATAAGTTATGAAATACGCGTATTTTAAACTCCTTGAATCTAAAGCCGCCGGATAACAGTAATTACGAATGAATAAAGGTACGAAATAATGCATTCATTTACGAATCAGAAACTAATAATATCTAACGGCCTCAGGATTCACTGCCTGAAAGTAGGTTTCATTCATTTTTGGTTATTTACGCAATGCGATCTGCTACAACTTTTCATTTTTCCGATGCACTATGTGATACCCTGAATATGCCGCAAGTCGACGAAACGCGTTTGGAAAATGAATAGTTGCAGAAGAGAGGACCTTAAAGTAATGCATATTTCAAAATATTCGAAAAATAATTATACAGTCTGGTTAAATACTTTTACCATGTCATTGACAAAATTTATTTCATATTTGAGAGTAAATTATTTACACCATGTTCCTCACATACATAAATAAAATCACTCATCAGAGCAACGGAATAGGTAGCGCGTAAATGTACCTGAGAATTTCTGGTAATTTGAGGAGTATTTTTCTGGGATATTATCCTGTAAGCACTAATATAAAAAACCCCTTGGACCTAAAGATACCGGATAACAGTAAGTACAATTAAAGAAAGGTACGAAATAATGCATTCACTTACGAATCAGAAACTAATAATATGGACTGACAGCTCTGGAGATTTGTTTCATCGATGAAAAAACAAGATCATGCCAAATTTAAATTGATCAGGTAAATCCTTGGGCTAGGTTAGGTCAACATTTAGCTCAATTTTATTTTAATTCACTTTACGTTTGAGATTTCTGGTACTTCCAAGCTTTACTCGCTCGATGAGCACCAAACACTCTTCTATCTGTTATGTCAAGATCTTTTACTGATTGGCTCGTGCCCCATCAATTTCTCACTCGCATCTTCCTAGGATTGATAAAAAATACTTGAAGCCATAAAATGCTGAATGTAACAACAATTGTAATACACCATTTTTTGAGTTTTCCTCGATGAAAATTACACATATGTAAGGAAAATAACTTTGATGAAACAATTAATAATACCTGCAAGGGATGTATGTCATGGATCGGCTTCCTCCATTCCAAGGAACGGCTAAACGGAAGAGGAGCACGATTGGCTGCATTTCAAGAAAAGCACATGGTGCAGTGAAAGAAAATAAGCCGTTAAGAAGCTAAGAGTCTATCTCTATCCGTCGGATTTCCAGCTTCCTCCCTACTCGAATAAGGAAAATGTGCAGGTTCGACGGAAAAGAGAAAATTCGTCGGAGAGTGGATCTTGCCAGCACATAAACCAAAGGGGCGAGAAAAAGCGGAAACAGAAATCGGTATGATCTTTAGTTTATTTTGAACAATATGAAATTATAACAGCCCTTGTCACTTTATGCCCAATCTTTATTCTATTTTTCAGTAATATGATACCTCTCACCCTTATTCTATTCGTTGAAAATTCGAATGACAGAAAAATAGGTTACTCATTACTGAAGGTATTAATCTCTCGGTCCCAATTTGGTGATATAATTTCCAAATGGACCCAATTGGGTTATTGATATCACCAAATTTTGGGTCCATTACATCAAATTCATGCAAATGAAGCTCCAACAAAGCCTCTCATGTTGTGCCACAGTAAAGGTTGTACATCGTACACCAACAAAGTTCGTTGAAGTCAAAAAGAAATAAAATTCTCAAACATAATGCGAAAGCCAAATTAAATCTGAAAGCACTGCGAACCAAGTCTTCCATGCTTATAATTTAACGAGCCCAATTACTTTATTTAGCCTAACAAGTACTGTTTTTTTAAATTCCTTGTTTATATTGAAATAAAAAATAAAAATAAAATCTTAAGTCTCATAAATATCTACGTATTGAATCAGTCATTAGGTATACTAACTGTATACGTAGTCAAATTTGATTAGATATAACTGAAATCCATCTTCAAAATTAGCACCTAAAAACAACATCATTTTATGCTTGACGATACAAAAAGATACATATTCATACAGAGGGAAACATAAAAATTCTTGAAGCGAGGAGTTGAAAATTCTAGACTCTAAAAAGTGCACCAATTAATTTAATTTAATTTAGTAAAAAAGTTTAATCATTTTTAAGTTGAGTGGCAATAATTCTTATTATCATGGAGTATCTCAATATTACATATATATTTGTTAAAACTTAAGCTGTTGAAAAATTCCAAGTACATAATTAAGGAAATACTGTAATCGAATTGATTTAATGGGTAGTTAAAATATTTTCTATATTCCTACTAATTCCAAGGAATTTATTCGAAGCAAGAAATGTCCTGAGGAACTGTAAGAACCATGGAAGTAAAAATTTGAATAAAAAAAAATATATTTACAGCAGTAAATTTAATGGTGCTTCCAAATATTTCAACTATTCAACGTTTAAATTCATAGACCTCAGTGCACGCTGAGTCCAAATATAATATTTCCCTGGTTGAAATAAAGTTTATTTAGTGCAAGTAGTGGTTAGACGACTTTTAAATATTAATTGAATTCAGTAATTGAAAATTGAAGCTTCAAGAAATAAAATTATAAATTAATTAATCGGAAAGTTACACTAAGGAATATTGTCATGAAAAAATAATGGGCAAGATAGAAAATGGCTCTTGAGCACAAAAAGTTGAATATTTGAAATTCATATAAAACAGCAGCTAATTGTTTAAACGGCGAATGCATAATTTCTTCCTGAAAAAAGGAATTTTTTTCGGAAGAAGTATGAAAAGGATTTTAAGAATATATGTCATAAAAGTTAAAGTAGCTTCATTCGTTTAACGATGAGCAGTGGCGGATCCAGAGAGGGGCTAAGGGGCTATAACTCCCTCTCCCTTGGATATCCAATTTACGCAATATAAAATGGTTATTTTATTCACAGCAGAGGACCGCCCTCTTGCCATTATCCTGGATCCGCTGCTGACAATTAGTACAAATATTTCCAAAGCACCTGGTATTAGATACAGTTTTTTTGCAATTAAACGACTAGGTAAAAAATGAGACAACCAAGACCATGCATGGTAACTGTAGTTTAAAAACTCAAATCCATAAAATACAGCAGGCAAAGTGATTAAACGGAGAGTTTAAATTCCTAATGCTCTCGGTTAAACCAGGAATTAAATTATTTCTAAGAAGTGCAGAGCACACAAAATAAAAAGATGTGATAAAACTTGAATTATTTTAATTAAAAAATATAGCAGTGGAATTATTGAAATAGTGAATTCAAATATTTCTACAATTCATGTTAAAACTAAGGAATTTATTCTGGCAATCTCTGTGAGTGCACTGACGACAGGAGTTTGACTTGAGTAATTGAAATATAAGAAAAACAAAGTAGTTACAATTTTAAATATGATTTGTAATATTTACAATATGCCAGCTCAACAGTGCATGGGGAAGCTTAGTAATTAATTCATAGGCCGAAGGATTAAGAGGGCATTTTAAAATGAAAAATGGGAATACAACCTCAAAAAGTTCAATTGTTTAACTCCAAATAATTCAATTCAGAAAATTCAAATAAAAAATCCTACAAATAAACTCATTTGCCCCCACACGACAATTAGTACATATTGACTTTAGATTAAAATATTTTTTGTATATGAACTGCTTCCGTCAAAATTTTAAATTGGTCCCGTCACCGCTACTTAATCATAAAAAGTCACTAAAGTTTACTCGGACCATACATTTTATTTAGTTAATGTAAAAATAATTGAAACTCTGCGTTTTTTGTTTGTATTTTGTACTTGTAACTTCAATGAGCTCTTGTTAATCGTTTGGCTACTACAATTGAGTGAGTATGTTACTTACTCTATGCTACTATTATCTAAAAAAAAATCCTTAGATCTTCTAGGTACTGAGTAAAAGCTTAATTTTACTGTTTAAATAAACGTGTTATAATATTGCTTCAATAAATGAAAAAAATATCAATTAAAGTAATTCAAACTGCATTCTAAGAATATTTACTTTTCAACTGCTGCGGTAAATTCCGTATTAAGTATTATATTAAATACATACATCCATTAAATTCTCAATACGGATAAATATATTAGTACTCACCGTATAAATAGCTGCTTAAAACTTTACGACTGAAATTTTAGCTACTTGCGTAAAATAATTCATTATAACCTGGTAAAATAATTCATTATAACCTGGTAATGAATTATTTTACGCTCTTTCTAAGAATAAATATATTTTACCTGGAATATTCTAAATAAAATAAGCTCAAAAAACAATTTAACTTATAAATTTTTTCATTTGATTTTTATCAATTCTTGTCCAAAGTTCTTGTCTTATGACGGCCACTATTTTACTCCGATTCAATTCCGTAGCTAAGCACTGCAAAAAATACTAAAAATATTTTGATAAAGATTTATTTAGAAATGCTAAAATAATATAACACCTGACGCTCTGATATGTCTTAAGAAAAACGAATTGTCTTTTACTGATCGTTAAAGAAATATAATTAAATTACCTTTGTACTAACTTCATTTCTTGAGATGAGATGAATTTGACCTCGCCATTAAAAATAATGCGAATACTATTTTTCCATTTTGAAATTTTCAACTGCACCGGTCAAAAATTCTTATTTTTTCGTGCACACAACACATCAGGTGTATTAGGAATATTTGAACTCATCGTACGTATAGTATAGCTACAGTATTTCATAGAATAAAATTTCAAGTTCCATATCAAGGAATTGCTACATAGTCTTTGGTCATTGCTTAATTTGAATCTTTTACTTAGCTATATGCGTAACATAATTGTGCTTCCTTTTAAAAATATTTCACTGCAGCATTTTTTACAATTATTCATTAACTCACGTCAAGATTCTCACTATCGCCCAGGTAGCTACTGATATCCTTCACTTAGATTATGGGAAAATATTTAAGTCGCTATAATAATTGAGTAATAAATAACTCAATGTTTCGTAATTCAAAAATGTTTACCATTTCAACACTTTAATACCTCCTTCGCCACTTTCAAGGTATGAAATCCTTACGTACCCAGGCAAATTGGAAATATTTGGACACTTTCAATGTCATAATTGATTTTTTAGGTTTCATATTTCAACTGTTCATGTCAATCAAATTTGGTTCCCGCATTCTCAGAATATTTGATTTCGTGATTTCACGAAACTCTGCGATTAAATTACTTACGTTTACCAGCAAAATATGATATATTTGAAGTAGTTTAGAAGAAGTGAAATTTTATTCATCTACAGACTTGAATAACGTTTTCATAGCATTGGCTGATATTAACTCCAAATAAAATCCTTAACTTCACCAGGCTCATGAGAAACTCCCCGTATACATAATCGATTGCTAATTTTTTATAGTTCGGGTTCAAATAATTTAACAGAAGTTTTAGTTTAAATTTCATAGGCTCCTCAAGTCATTGAACTTAAATTTATTTTTTGGTCACTAATTTCACAAAGCCTCAGGTCAAAATATTCTTATCCTTCTAAGAATAATTCCCTAGCATTACACGGATAACTAAAAACCATTGAACTAAATATTCAAATAGTCAAAGTATCCTTAACTTGAACAGGATTGTTGGATATATTTAAGATCACCGGTAAAATGATATAAATGCTCTATTTTTTGAGGTTGACATTCTGAGATCCGAAATTTTAATTACTTTACAGCAAATACTTTCTCCGAATTAACTTCCTTCTCATTACCGAAAAAACAAGCTATATTTGAGCTAAAAGTTAAAATATATCCAATTCTGTATATATTGAGTTTTAATTTTTCTGATTTTCATACCAAAAACTGTTGTTTTTAATCCTTTACACTTTCCCAATTAGAATCCTTAGCGTCAGTCTCAGAATTATTTGAACTCGCCCTTAAAATCATTTACAAGATATAATGTGTCATTTGCCCATGCCGAAAGCTAAAAATTTCCGCGTGGACTCTTCTTCTTCTTCAATTTTTTAACTTAGAATTTACAAAGCTCACTTCAAAAATTATAAAATGTATTTTGTACACAACTCGCACAAAATAAATTTCTTAGTTTTACCGAGAAAGTTAGAAATATTTGAATTCAATGATAAATAAAGGTAATTGCTATATTTTTCCTGTTTTTATTTTCAAATCCTAACGTCAAAAAGTTTTATTTATCCTGTGGCAACTATTTCCTCAGACTACATTTTTTAATGAAAATATTTTCACTCACCGTAAAACAGTTGACTAATGAATTTCCTTTATGTTAATATTGCACTGCAGAAAAAAAAATCAAATATATGGAAACTTCTATCCGTCAGAATAAATCTCTCAGTTTCATAACATCAGAGAAATATTTATGGCTAAAGAGTAAAATTAAAAATTAAGTAATTTATATTTTTTGTTATTTCTGTGAAAGTTAATAACTTTACATCTAAATGAATTCTGAATACGCTTTGGCAGCTACATTCAGAGACTATATTTTTTAGTTTTTTTAGGACTGTAAGAAGTTTATAGAAATATTGGATACTTACATGAAAGTAAAATTTTGATTTTGATAAAACTAGTGGGTTAAGTTTTAACAAATCTGCTTCGATTAATGAATAGTGGAAAATCAGAATTGAACACTTTCATATAGGTAAAGTTTAGATGTGTTTTTAACTGCCTCTAGAAATACCGATGGTTAAATAAAGAAAAGTAGCTTCTTCATTTGCAATCAACAATCAATCGTCTTCCTCAAGCTGTAAATGTCATATTAAATGTTTTAGATGTTTAGTAGCTTTAATATCAATGTAATAAAATGTCCCATTATAGAGCCTAATTATACACATCAAACTGAATTTATGTGATGGAGATATTATAGAATACCAATTTTTAGGGCTAAGTTTCATTTTAACACTCACAAGGAAGTCCTTTTTTGAAGTTCCGAGAGCAAACGTATTCTAGCATCCTCTAGAATTTTCAATGGAATTTTATCGAAGATATTCAATGGAAAATTATCCCAAAAATAATAATCGATATTATCCCGAAAACATCCGGAATTACCTCTAGATTCGGGTATGCAGTTTTTATAAAATTTTTACGGTTTCAGCATGCCAATAATTTCCCTTTCTGATCTCTCATTTTCCTTGAAATCTGATGAAGTTGTGACAATATTTTAAAGGGTCAAGGCAGGATCGTGTAGCCTTGGTGCGTGGGGCGACGCACAGCGGGTGAAAATAAAAAAAGGCTGGCCAAATCTTCAATATTGGATTGTTTCTATCTTTCCAAATATAATATGGGATTGTTTTGGTATATCCAGAACCCATTCACATATAATGATTTATATTAATCTGAATTATTTGCTGGTGAGTAATGTGCTTCAAACGTGACTAAAAACCTACACCCTAAAATCGGGGTGTTTTTTTATCGATATACCTCAGATGATCTATCTCTCTCTGCGACCAAATTTCAACTCAAAACGTAATTTACATGCATTGCTGATGTTTTCACTGCAAATACAGCGTAAATTTTCAGATTATGAATGAAAGTAACTCAGACCATACAAGTGACTTTAAAAACTTTATGCTGACTTTTTAGACCACTTTTTTCTGAAACTTGAGGCTACTTTCCTGTGCTATTTTTATGAGGAGAAAAAGAATGATATGGAAATTAACACGGAAAAGCTCAAGCGATAAATTCGAACGCATACTATGAGGCTGAAATAATTTTTTAAACTTTGGGGCAAAAGAGACGAACCAGATGGCAGCCAGAGACTAAATATGGAGAGGGTTTCGCAAAGGTCGATTGAAGGATTTTTTCTACTATAATAATTGCACATAAAGATATTAATTAAAAAATATATAATGTATAAAAAATAAATAAAAGGTTATACTATTGTGTTGGTTTAATGATCATTTTATGATTACGGAAATATTCAAACATTCAAACCAACCTTAGGGTTGAATCACTTAGAGTGGAAATTATTTCACAGCGATAATTTTCAGTAAGAACGCTTAAATACCCCATTAAATCCTAAAACCTCTTTCTTACCCCTGTGGTGAACTATTTTAATGGACAATAAATATAGAAATTTTTATTCAATACGCTTATCGAAGCTGTTTGTATTCGCCATGACCTAAATTTAGGGTCCCTGTACCCTATTTGAAAACAGTGCTACCACAAAGGATAAGAATATGAGCACTACATCAGTATTCTCATAAAAGCGCCCGGCTGACGATGACCACCGAGGCCATAATTAACCATACGCTTGTAAAACTATTTCCGATAGCTATCCGGAGACGACGAATCATCGCTTGCTCAACACCGTCTGCACTCGAATCGCTGGTAGACATACATAACGATCGCCGAGATCACTTCCGCTCTCAACAAGACGTTTGAACAGCCACTTGATTCGAGGTCTGAATCTTCCGAGCGTTTATTTTGGAAATGTGGACCTACTCCTAGGAGAAAGTCCTCTCGCCTCGGAAATCATTTGCGTAACGACCGGGGCGGGGGGCAAGGGAGGTGGAGGGAGAGAATAGATTAAGGGAAGGGAATGTTGAAGGAAAGAATGAAAGAGCGAACACCTTTTTGCTCATGACGAGAACTGCAGCGTGGGCTCACTGTGAGAATACGCACACCCCGGTCTATCTTGGTGATGGATTAATCGCTCAGGTTTTCCCCCCGGCAGTATTTGCCTGAATCACAAATCTAAAGATTTTGCATCAGCGCTTTCTGAGATGTTAAAATTGCATTGTTAAGAAACGCGCAAATGTTGAGAAAAGGTTCCATGCTACTTACCCTAAAATTTTTAAAGCGATTGTAAATGAGTAATCATCATCACACACTTGGTCCGTTTCCTCTCCTGTCTCCCCAAAACCGCCATAATTTCTTAGCCAACCCTCACCTCGCCGCGATTTTTACTTCACTTCCTAAAGGACCCAGCAGTATCATTATTACTACGATATTTAAAATGACTACCTATTACGTCTGGAAAAACGAAAAAATACGACCGGGCGAGAGGGAAGCATGCGGCTTCTGCTAAGGAAGCATATATCCTGCTTCACTAGAAATATTCTGGAAATTATTTTCACATTTTCTAGATGTTTGAAGAAGACCCTGGAAATTTATGCTTGTATCTCCAATTTGAAAATTTTAACTCAGTATTTTGTCACATGAAAAAAAATTATGATTGAGTCATTGGCAAATGTTGCAAAAAGTATAGGTATGCACTCGGAAAACTATACGGTACTCAATTGTATTCTTTATATAAATATATCATCACTATCGGGTAAGTTTTAAATGCGTTATCTTGAAAGGGAGCGAGGTACATTCGTACTAATTTCTTGGAGAGCACCACTCCATCCTCCTTTTCCCCATTCTTCCCCAATCTCTCTCTCCCACAGTAACTAACCGCACCCCCCTCCCCCACTCCCACACACGCTCAGTCATTTCGACTCCCTCTCCGTGCCGTCTCGGTGCCATCAAACTACCGCTCCCTCCCACAACCTGCGCTCTGACTGCGCGTCGCCTTAGACATCCCAGAATAGTCAGGAGACCAAACTAACCTAGGTCAACGATCGTCCACCGACGCGCCAACCCTCCCACTCCGTTCCCACCTCCGAAAAAAAACCACAATGCAACGCTCACCCTCCCCTCTCCGCGCATTCCTCCTCCCCCTCCTCCTGTTCAACCCCCGTCGCCGTCCGTCCTCCCGGCAAGCAGTACTTAAAAGTCCTCTCCCCCCCTCCCCTCCACTTTTTCGCACCCCTTTCGTCTCCTCCAACCCCCTCACCCACCCTCCCCGCCGCGAGGAGGCACTCCGATGATGTCGTCTTTGTCACTTAGAGTGCGACCGTTTTCCTCCCCGCCGCCTGCTCTCTCTCCCGCCATCGTCACACGCTTGGTCCGTCTCTTCTCCTGTCTCCCCATTGCCGCCATCATTTCTTAGCCAACCACCCTCGATTTACCGCGATTATTACTTCACCTCCAACGAGACCCGTTACTATCGGAATGTGAATGGACAATAGGGTAGTTTCCTTCATCAAAGAAAACGAAAGGCATTGAATGCAATTCGTTACCCACCATCAGTGTACCTATTCATAATATAAAAAATATTTGGTTTTAGAAATCCCAGTTTAGACGAATGGCAATGATCAATTTAAACCGCATTTGAAAAAGGCTAGATTTGTTGACATTTGTAATTTTCAGTTGTGTTTTGTCTCTGTTGGTTGGTTACCAAGATTGTTTATTGATCTGTATTTGTTAACAATCCTTATGTGTGTGAAGTTAAAATACGGTACTACTAAAACTTTTAAAATATGAAGAGTTATTGCATTTAATTCATTTACAACTACCAGTGCTTTCCAATAAAATACCAACAGAGGTTATGGGCCCAGCACTGGTAAATTATAAGAAGTAAGTGAAGTCTTCATAATGTCGTCTGACGCATCCGGTATATCGTCTCACATTAAGCCGTTGTGTGGGCGTGAAGGATATCCAACTTGGAAATTTAAGCTGAAGGCGTATTTAATAGATCAAAACTTGTGGCATGCTGTTGATGGATACCCAAATGATGATCATACTGATGCTGCTTCAAAGTCCAGGAAGGATGAGCGTGCCCTAGCTAAGATTTGTTTGTGCGTGGACGATTCCGCTATCATACATGTAAGAAGATGCAAAACAGCTGCTGAAGCATGGAAAGTTCTTGCCGATGCATATGAAGATAAGGGTTTTGCCCGGAGACTTAACCTTCAAAAGACTTTGTACCGGTTATCCCTCGGAGATTATACGTCCATTGAAGAGTACCTAACTGCCGTAATGGATACCGCTCAGAAGCTTGCTGATATTGGGAAGGAGATTCCTGATGAGGATTTAGTTGCTATTTTGCTTGGAGGTCTTCCTTCACATTACGACCCCCTAGTAATGGCACTCGAGAATTCAGGAGTTGAAGTAACGGTGAACATGGTGAAAACTAAACTCTTAAATGAAATGTCCAAAAATGATGGTGCAACTGAGACTGCATTTGCATCCAATGCGTCTCGAACTATTCCGAAGAAAAAGAAGTTCCCGAAACGCAACAACTCTCAAGATGGTATCGTCTGCTATGGATGCAACCAACCCGGCCATAAAAAACCAGACTGTCCAAACAAGACCAAGAAAACGGCACAGACATCGAGTTCAACCCACAAGCAGCTACACAAGAAACAATACACTTTATTCTCGGATTTAGGTGTTGGTGGTTGTGCTCAAAGCAATAAAAATGATTGGTTTGTGGATTCCGGGGCAACTGCCCATATGACTCCTCATAAAGATATTCTGTTCAATGTTAAAAGTAACTCTGGTTTGGAGATTGTGTGTGCTGATAAACGTAAGTTGCAGAGTGACAGTATAGGTGATGTCATGATTCACAAAAGTAATAACAACAACAGTATTAGTAGTATTTCTGAAGTTGTTCATGTGCCTAATCTTGCTACAAATCTTATATCTGTGTCAAAATGTGTTTCAAAAGGTTTTATTGTAGTATTTACGAAAGAAGGTGCTAAATTTTTTCATGATAATGATTGTAGTATTTCAGGGAATGTTTTAATGACTGCTCTTCCCAGTAACGGGTTATATAAGATAGAGTCACAGGTATCAGAAAAGTCCCTGGCTGCTACAACTAACCCTTCTCAGCAAACTCTTTGGCATTGGAGGTTGGGACATCTCTGCCGCTATGGTATGAATCTACTGAGAAATGGATTAGCTGATGGAGTTGATTACGCCCCTGAGGAAAATAGAACTGTATGTACTGCATGTCTAGAAGGGAAACAGAGTCGAGAACCTTTTCTTAAAATCAAAAGTAAAAGGGCGACTAAATGCCTAGAGTTGATTCATTCTGACCTCTGTGGACCATTCAGTGTAAAATCATTAGAAGGAAATAAGTATTTACTTGTATTTATAGACGATTACTCTAGAATGATATTTACCTATTTCATTAAAACAAAAGATCAAGTTAGAGTAAAGTTTCAAGAGTTTAAAAACCTCATGGAAAAGCAAACTGGCCAGAAAATTAAAATTTTACGATCAGATAATGGTTCTGAGTATGTTAATAGGGAATTCTCAGATTATCTTAAGTCAGAAGGAATTATTCACCAGACTTCCATACCCCGTACTCCTCAGCAAAATGGTGTTGCTGAAAGGGGAAACAGAAGCATTGTGGAGAAGGCTCGTTCCATGTTGCATAGTGCCAGACTACCTAAGTCATTTTGGGAAGAAGCTGTGAGAACTGCTACGTATCACAAGAATAAATCACCTCATAGATCCGTTACAGGAATGACTCCAGAAGAAAAATGGACAGGTGAGCGTCCCAACTTGACACACTTAAGAGTATTTGGCTGCCGAGCTTTTGTACATATTCCAAAGGAGGAACGCAAGAAGTGGGATAGCAAAAGCAAGGAACATATATTTGTAGGATATAGTGAGAATAAGAAAGCTTACAAATTTAGGGATCTTTCTAATTATATGAAGGTAGTCCATGCTAGAGATGTTGTGTTTTTAGAAAATAATTTTTCCGGTGAGAGCAGTACTGATGCTCAAATTCCTTTGGATTCTTACAATGAAAATGCAGATTCAACAAAAGATGAAGCTGCGGCTGCTGTTAAAATTCTTTTGGATTCTCCTTGTGAAAATGCAGACTCAACAGAAGATAAAGCTGGGACTAATGTTCAAGAAACTGCTAAGAGTCCTAGATATCCTCAAAGGGTACGTAACAAGAAACAATTTCCTGATCATGTTGTTTTACAAGCAAAAAATTTCTTTGACAAAGAACCTACCACATTTGAAGAGGCTATGCAAAGTGAAGACAAAGAGCATTGGATGAAAGCAATGATGGAGGAATTAGAGTGTCTTAGAAAAAATGAAACTTGGAAGCTAGTGCGAGTTGCAAATAAAAGTGTAATACCATGTAAATGGGTTTACAAATTGAAAAGAGACAATGGCTGAGGAAATGACAGCTGACATACTTACCAAGGGCTTAAATCGTATAAAACATGAAAAATGTATGAGAGGTTTAGGCATGGTTTAAAAATAATTTTAAAAAAATTTGTAATTCATTTGATGGAAATGCTAAAGAGCTGTTTCAGCACATCTTCAATTACGGGGGGGTGTTGACATTTGTAATTTTCAGTTGTGTTTTGTCTCTGTTGGTTGGTTACCAAGATTGTTTATTGATCTGTATTTGTTAACAATCCTTATGTGTGTGAAGTTAAAATACGGTACTACTAAAACTTTTAAAATATGAAGAGTTATTGCATTTAATTCATTTACAACTACCAGTGCTTTCCAATAAAATACCAACAAGATTGGCGCCCATGCGATGCCACTCCACGTGACGTCACAGGGACCTATTTTCTATATGAGTAGATAGGAGTTTTACATCGTCTGAGATTACCAATGCATGCAAGAGGCACAGAGCTCAGGGAAACGTCTCTTAATAATCACCTATTAAAACTACCTATGGTCGGAAAGTTTTCTTCGTTTGATAAGGTATTAATAATCCTTATTTAAGCCAAGCGCTACCAGCTAGCAGGGTACTCGGCTACCTGCTAGCATCCTGCGTCGTATCAGCGCTCAAAGCCTCGCCCCAGGGTCACTTCACTAGCGGCAGCGGGAACCAGATCGACGTCACACGGAGTTTTCCCAGCATTCATACATAGCCGTCGCGTTTTCGCGCGCTTGAAAATTTTCACTTTTCATTTAATCGCGAAAAATAGATATCGTCATTTATAAATCTAAAAGCGTGAAATGCGTACTCCAGGAGTAATAATCTTTCGATTTAGGTAATAAAAAATAATGGGAAACCACCCTATTAGGTAAATTCTTCTGCTATCGTCAGCACCAGAAGTAAAATAATTTATGTATTTATTAGTGTTTAGGTAGTATTTTTTTCTACCGTTAAGTGCCATATTTATTGGTTCAACAATGCTAAGTACCCAAAAATTCAACTATATTTGCGTGAGTGATTACAAATTATACTTGTAAGATATATTCACGCGATGGATACGCCCGCTCGTTCTCTCCCATCATCATCACACTCCGGTCATTTCTCAGGCACCTCACCCTCATTGCGACTTTTACTTCACTTCCTAAAGGACCCGGCAGTATTGGAATGGGAATGGTCAATTACGTGTATTCTTCCGCTATCGTCCGCGCTATAAGTAAAATCATTTATGTGTGTCAACGTGGTTTTCTTCTATATTTAAGGCCTTAAAGTGTCGTATTGTTTTGTACCGCAGTGGTAAGTACCCTAAAATTATATTTAGGTGAGCGATTCCCGAATTATATTTGTTAAACTTAGAGTTATACAATCACATGGCTACAGTGCGTTTTGAATACATTTCCTCAATATCAACAATGGAATATTTTCGTAGGGCGCGATAAATAATGTATACATTTTGTTATCGTAGCTATCAGTCAGTAATGGGCTCGTTCATTAATTTTTAAATTGACGATTATGATGAACTTTGAAAAATAAAGAGACGAGTGTTTTTTCCGTTTTCCCATCCGTCACCTACTTCTCGAGATATTTGCGACGAAAATTCGACAACCTTAACAATTTCGTAGGTAACCTGATGTCGTCACCGGCTAATGCCGAAAGGGTCATCGAACCTCTGCTGCTCCTCGGCCTCGTATGCAGGCATACTGTGGTTCTTTGTTATCCAAAACTCAAATGATGTCATGGACTCTCGTTTTAAACTTACGAGAGTGAAGATTTTTTTCATCGTAACTTATCTGCCGAATTCTTTTCATTACATACCCGCAATTACAGGTTTGAGTGAACGACCAAATCGACCTGTCCGCCAAGCTCAAAGTTAAAATCATCTATGGTGAGCCATATTATATAGAATAAATTATTAAATACATTCTATGGTATAAATTATGTGTTCGGGTTTCGCACCAAAACAATGTAAAAACAGTGACAACAAGAATCCTTTCATCGCAAATTAAAAATAATACACTATCATTCGTATAAATTTACTGCCTATTGAGACGTGATTCTCCAGTTTCTATTCCTCAATCATTTCCCTGGAAACAGCCACAATTGCCACCATACTTACATACTTTTTTCATTAGAATAATAAATGTTTCCTTAGGGCTACTTCTCAGCTTTCACCTCGCTCACTCGGAGTCCAAGTAAAATTTTAAAAACCTCATGTTTTACAGTTGAGACCAAATCCGTGATGCCTGGTTAAAAGCATAGCAAGAGGCCATGAAAAAAATGTCAGTTGCTGCATAAGTCGTTGAGATACATAGGGATCTTCATTGCAACTTCTCTATGATAGTGTTTTGCTGCGATACTGTAAGTTGAGTGATAAAGTGAGACAAGGAAATGAAATTCCTGACTCTTCCATTGCTAAAAACTCGCTATCTTCTCGACAATTTCTGTCGAAGAAAATAACATACTAATTTAAACGGAGAACTTTAGGTTACGTCTATAAAGAAACAAATCTCCAGTTGTTCGCTCATGTACTCACCTTTCTGGAACTAATCAATTTTATGATTTTTTAACTCCGCCCCAGAAACATTATTCATATCATTTCGAGGAAAAAAAATATTATTTATAGCCAGAAAGACTGGCAAAAATCCACCGATTATAAATGTGGATCCCACTAAGCTCTAATATATTTATAATTAATAAGTATCAGTCAATAAGAATGCCTGATCTCGATTCTCAAGGCCAAATGAATAGTATTATGCATAATACATCCTTTAAATGACGAAAATAGTAATATTTTTCTTTTACACGCTCCGCGTGTTGTCTTTCATGCAAACCTGGTCCAAATACCTCTCTCCATTCACAAGTATATAAACACCACAAGTTATGAAACCGAGAAAATGAACACATTCATGCAATAAATTACTCCCAATAGAAACTTTGACTGGCTAATTAGCCGTTATTAAAACACGATTGAAATATTTGAACAGAAGGAATTAATAATGGAGGGCATTTAACCATTAGCTGTGGCAAGATCTTGAAACACCATGAGGGTGGCCAGCTCAACAGAGAGAGCACTTCAAGAGAAGCCATCTTCCCATCAGAGAGACTATGGTTATTTTTTAAGGGATGAAAACTCTTCGTCAAGGACTTACTTATTCACCGAATATATCTCCACAGTACCGGCGAGCTACAAGGCCTCGATCCACAATATTGAGAATTTCATCTATATGGTACATCAGGGTCTGTACTCTTTTCAAGTTCCAAAATTTACTGTCTTTTTCTGATTTTTTTCAAACACAAATTTAGAAATTTTACAGACCTATCACGGGTTGAATATTTTCACCTATTCACGCCAAGTACACCAGAAACTATGATGGGAGACTCTTCCAAATTCTAGAAATAATGAAAAGCATGCTGCTAAACTGAGTCATTTTTTTATCTTCAGGTCTCACTTGAAAATGCCTTTATTCAGTAATTTTCAAAAGAGATAGTGATTCGCCTGAAGCGGAAGATACTTATGGTAGACGCTAAATTTATTCATAGTATTTATAATCAGACTTGAAAGATGCAAGAGTAATAGCACGGAGGCAAATATTCGGAAAAATAAAATAACGAATGCATGCAAAACATAATAAAATAATCTTATCTCAAACAAAAATAAGACCTCTACGGTTCTTAAGTTAAGCATGTAGCAGATGACAACAGACGATGGAATCAACAAGCAGCTAATTGTAAGTGATATGATATTATTTTATACAATAATTCGTCTTTCTAAATTATATAAAATCCGAGCGAATGGGTATCGAAATTTTTATGAAGGTGTATCGGATTATGCTGGGTTGGGTTGGGTAGGGGCATAGTGTTTGTGCAAAGCAAACTATTTCCCGTCATTCGAACCAAAGTTTATATTCGAAAAATTATTTTCTCAGATCGAGATAAATTACTTTCCTCTGACGGAACCAGAAAGAGCTGATTTCTCTTAATTTGTTTCATCACGCTGAGCCGCTATTAAACACGATCTTATGTTGTTATCTATTAATTCAGCACCGGATCCAGGATAGGGATAAAGAGGGGCAGTTAGGTGGGAGAACTGAGGGGGCAACCTTCCAGCAGTAGTGGGGATCCGATCAAAATTACAATTTTTTCTAGTGTAAGTTGAATACTCCCCTCTGGACCCTCCACTGTCTATTATGAAAGCCGATGTAAACGATATAATAATCCCTCATTACGATAAATACCAGATATACAATTCAATTAATTTTTGTCGCATCACTTTCGTCCATATCTAGGATTGTTTAGAATGTTAGATAAGTGAAAAATCCTATATTTGTTAAAAATCCGACAACAATTGGCCATTCGATAAAAGTAGAATGCCATCCTATATTCCTTTTAGACGTCGAAATTTTGAGTGGTCTAACCATTGGAGAGACAGATAAACTGTCGCACTCGTCCACCACTCACACCCGACGCGCCAGGGCGTCAGGACCAGAATCCAAACAAACAGTCGCGCCGCAAGGCACCGCACACTACTCATATTCTACTCATACTCGTACGTGATTAGGTCGCTCACACTTCTCGTCGGTCGGACGGCAGCAGATAATAACGCTTCTACATAGAAGAAGCTTTATATGTGGGCTCTGAAGGCGAGACAAGACTTTCCGGAGCATCCGAGTTCCTCAGATGGGGAAGTTCCAGCACAAGTTATCGTCAAAACTTTGACGAAGGCTTTTGGCGAGAATTCTTGGAAACGGAAATTTCTCAGACTATTTACGGACTTAAAAAATTACTGAAATTTCCAGGTTTTAAGACACTTAAGGAACTTGCAACATGAATCTGTACGCTGTGGCATATTCTTCGAACTTTATATTCTGATGTACGAGTTGTGTTGTTATTATCGTTACATGAATTATTGACGTAGTCAACGGAATCATATGATCAGCCTTCCAAAAGCGAGCCTTTTTGATGGTTATTTTCTATCTAGTTCAGGGTTTCCCAAACTTTTTTGTACCACGCCCCCCCCCCCCCGCTACACATATCAGCTTTCCATTTTGCAATACCCTATTTCCACGGTGCCGTACATACCAACTCCTAATTGTACAAGTACTTGTACTCGTACAAGTATGTGCCTACTTGATACGGTGAGTAGGTAGATTTTTTTGTTCACTGTTGAATGCGGTAACGCAGAATGGAAAGATTCAATAATTGTACGTATGATGAAAATTAAAACAAGTATTTCACGAAAAACGAATATAATTACTGATGCAAATCTAGCATTGTAACACAGATACATTTTCAATTTAAGGAAGGTGAAACACGGGGACGGGGACGGTTTTGGAGTCGGGACAAGGGAAGGGGACGGTTTTGAGAACCTTGAACTCTTGTGTGTTTTGTAGTTTTAAAAACTGTAACCTTCTTTGATAAAGTTTACAACTTTATTGAAACTTAACAAAAACAATCATGAAAACTTAGAAAGACTTTATTTCAAAGATCTGAGGAAATTATTTTTGTAATATTTTTATTTATTTCATTTGGGTGTCGCCCCCCCTGGACTTTCTCCACGCACCCCCAGGGGGGCGCGCCCCCCAGTTTGGGAACCCCTGAATTCTAGTCTCTGACACGGAGGCCAATGTTACAAAAGTCGCAAAGAAAGTTAGATTCATAATCCTTATATACGGACCATGTTTAGATCGTTGCCGAGAAAGTAAAATGGTGCGTTCATATTCTTCTGAGAAGGCATCTCCTGTAAGATACAAGGATAGGCGAAAGAGAATTGATAACCTCCATAAGTACATCATCTAGTTGAACATCGAGAAAGCGATTGATACAAAGATAGTAATATGTGTAGCAATTTGAGAGTGGGACTGTACAGATGGAATGAACACTATTCTGTGGTTTCCAGATGACAGCTAGTCAAACAAAATAAAAGGAGTATAGACAGAGAAAAAATGAGTGACATGAATAAACACGAAAAAATAAAGCCCGTAAGTGAGCTAATAAAACAAGAATATGATAGCATTTTTCAAAGCTCGATGGACATATGTCCATCATGATGGAACATGCGAAAGTGAGGTTAGCAGGATTAAGTTTTATACTCAAATGGAGTCAAAATCAAGTCACATGGGAAAACCAAGCAAATAAAATGGCGATTATCCACTAGATGATATTTCCAGTGCTTTACCACCTATTAGTTACCCGAAATGTTAATAAGAAATCAATAGTATGCATTCACCACACTTCATTTATTTATAAATATGATGATAGAGACTTAAAAAGTAGGTCATTATTGTCATACTTTGGCGGCCTTTCGTAAGGAAATGAAATACAAGAATTACACTCATTAAGTAATGCACGTTCACTAGTGGTTTACATAATCGAATCAATCAGAATAAAATCGACTCTACAAGAACTAGTGAGTAAATTACTATGCCTGAGATAAAAATAAACATTAAATATAAAGCTTAATAATGGCTTACTCAGACTTACTGGAAGATACCCACAAAACAAATATGCAAGCCTCCTATGGTCCTCTTCCTCCAAGTCCAAGGCTTCTATGTTAGCCCCACACACTTCAGTGGTCAGTGTTTTTATAGATCTGTGACAAGCATAGCAAATGATTAATGAAATCCAACAGCTAGTGGCATATCGGATACCATGGAGTTTGTGGAATGGAAAAATGTTTTGGCTCAGAGATCGATACTTCAGTCAACCTTTTGAACAATTTACATGCCTTTTACATATTATAGAAAGGTAATACTCAAGGACATAAACATATACGGACATTTTGAATAAATCGTACCCTTTCAATAAAGGAAATATAGGTTTCATTGAAATAAATGAAATTATTATACGGAAATAGGGATATTAAGTACAGAGCCCACCGGTGAAGACCAACGAATTAAAACTCTTTCATATTTCTCAGCATTTAAAGCACCCCATATACGGTTATATTTCATTATTAACGATACATTTTCCAGGGCTAATAATATAAGGGAGCGCATATTACAGTTTTAATTGTTCAGATTTACAGAATCAACAGTCATCAGCACCATGGCAATATATGAAATCAAAGGATAATGAGCAAGTAAAATAACTCATTAAGGTCCTTTCTAACCCGATGGAACTCCACTAACCACTACGTACATAGAAGTACTGGTCTCATCTATCATAGTTTAGCTCCTTCATAGGAAAACTAAGTCATAATCAACAGCCGTTTGAAATTTAATCAATAAATTTTAATGTCAGGATCAAAATGTATGTGCATATTTTAAGCATGCATTTGCCACTTATTAAAATATCCACCCTAATTTTCGGTCGCCGCCTTCAATTGGGGATCCCTCAACTGAGAAAAGAAAAGGTTCTTAAGAAAAAATATGTTAGGCAGGCTTATACGATTTATATGAATATATATTCATATATATTATATGAATTACACTCGTATATATTAAACTAGACTAGCCTACCACAGGCTTATTGCGAAAAAAGTTTCTCGCAGAAAAAATACAATTGAAAATAATTTTTTACAATGTATAATTGTGTCACCATTGTCTGGATACATTTCGCTATTCCAAAGGCATTCAATACCTGCACGGGATGATGTATTAGTGTCATAGTGTACCGTAACATGATGGGTGTGATAGTTAGTAGATAGATGGGTGTGGTAAATTAAGGCGCTCTACTTTGAAAAGCCTGGAGATGTTTGAGACAAGATAATAATGACATTTTGATTCAGTACCTCCACAATGCCAAAAATTGCTACTTAAAAAGTTGATATTTTTATATATCTGTACGCCAAGCCCACGACAATGAGACTATTAGAATGTTAGAAAAAAATTATTCGAGGCAAGCAACTTTCACACGATCATTTCGAGAAAAAAATTCTCACAGTCAAATAATAAGGACACTAAACCGTCTCCAAAGCAATCTACAGAGAGCAAGAACGCCGTTTTCGAACGAGTGGATATTCCCGACGTCCGCATCGCACCCATCCCTCTAGCCCCATCTTCTGACCACGTGACGGCGTGTTGTTTCCCTCCCCCATCCACCCATGAGACCACACGAGCACCACAGGCATCTGCCGAAGAAATTGGCAGAGGCAATGCCCCTCAAGCAGTCCCGCTTCCGAAAACTCGAGACTGCCAAGTGCCAACTCATTATCATGCCGTAAAATTCCACCAATTCCTGCACCGTAGTTAGTACGAAGATCTGGCGATGCCCAATTGCGATGCCATTCATCCGTAAAACTGGAAAATTTATCGATCGGTCGACCCAAAATATTTAAGAAGAATTCCAATTTTCTCAATTGCCCCACGTCCCGCAGTGCGGGTAAAATTCTTCCGCAAATAAAAATCTCGTTGCGGGCTGGACGCAGAATTGAACAGAAAACTAAGTACCCGGGAATTTTTTTAACCTCAATAACGGTCACCCTAAACTCTGACTTAAGCTTTTTTTTTTCGCGAAAATACATATTGGCGACAGTTAAAACTGAGAACGGTAGGATTTCGGTGGGAACCAAATCTCGAGGAAGCTTCATTTAGAAAATCAGAAGGTAGTTGAATACACAAAAATCCGATGCCCTTCGTGTCTCTGATTACCATTTTTAATAGCTACGTATAACTCAAAGTAAGGGAATTTTTACGCTACTTTAAAGGCTGGGTTCCACGCAATATTACGCATCAGAAGTTACTACCATTTTTTCAATTAGGAAGAGGAACTGATAACGAATATTATAAGGTATAAAATGGAAATAGGCATAGTTTTACATATTTCGTTCGTAGTTCAGAGAACACAAAAATTCTAATGAATCGAAATTTAAATTAATTTTACACTTTCGTATGATGTAGCGAGGAAAACGCCCGTTTATGTCCGAGAGACTAAAAGTATACAAAAATACAATCATCGGTAGATAAAGCGTCACTTCGAAGACAGTTTTTGTAATTAGAAGTATGCATATGCATGCTTAAAGTAAACATAGTATTTGTGAAAAAAGCAAAGGTCGTATTAGCAAGGGTACGATTAATGCACAATTAGTATGTAATGCACTATAAGTTTGATGCTTCATTCATTGCCAACAATTGCTAACGCAGGAATTATAAAATAACTCCTACGTCAACTTATCCTATCGGAAAATTTGCATAGACAAGATTACGAATCTTGCACATAGGCCACGAAACGACGCGCATAATTTAACTTTAGTTATCAATCGGTATCGAGATTAAAAATAGCCACAAATTCCAAGCCGATTCCATCCAGTGGTATCAATGCTGAAACAGATGAGACTATTTTACCCTAACGCCCATTGGGTTGAAATTGTTAAAGAACAGTGGATTGTTACTGTCGCAGCAAGAGGTAAATAAGGGAAACCTCAGACTTAGGTGTATTAACATTCTCCAAGTGCTGTATAAGTGGATGTGCGGTGACGTTGTGCTCGAAAGTTTTACGAGCATTACATGTTAAATCACTCCGGAGGATGAACACGAAGGACAGTAAAAGAAAATGATATCACGTATAAAGGGGGAATCATTGTGGTGACGGTAATTGTACAGAAGATCGTTAAATGTCGCGGTAACTCATCTCCACAAAAGCTGATCAGCGGTTCATCCGTTTATCAAGCTCCACCACCTCCAATTGATTCACACAGCCTTTAGCCGAATGTCTCCCGGGCCAACGCCGCCACTCGCTGATGACATTACAATCTTGAGGTGACGGTAAATCCTGCCAACGTGGGAAGGATAAAATTGAAATCAGAATGAACAATGTTAGCAGAATAGTCTTGTGTCGAAGTCGACTGCTGGATACCGTTTTGGAAAAGAAACAGTACTCATTTGGACAAACCGAATGGACTCAGGGGTAAATTTCAGTAATTTAATGAGCAATTTTCCCAAGATAGAAACAAATAAAAACTGCGCAAATTTCACTTAAGGGGGCGCCCTAGCACGGTCGCGGAAGGCGATGCAGACCCTTTCTATTAACCAGTTTGTGCTTCGCTCGTTATAGGTACATAGCGGTTTCTTGACTCAGAATATTTATAAAGCTTAAATCTGTGCCTTGAGACAAAGACGGGTCTTTTACCAGGTTTCCTACAGGAGATACTTCACGCTTAATTTCACGAATTTCGATTTTTTTCAATGACTATCACCACGGCACAAAATCACGTAAAGAAAATCCAACCAGCCAAAGCATAATATAATGCTTCAACTACAAGCAAAGGCTGCACGTATGCCACACGTCGTAAATCAAAGCTACTATTTGGGAAATTGTGAGACCTTGCAGCCAGTTTTTCGATAACGCGCAGTCGTTTCGAGTCATCCTAAACACCTTTCCTCCTTCCGCGAGTCATCCTTCACTTCTTTGCCTCCCCTCCTGGCCCTCCCTTCCGAGGCGAGATGGCCCTCCCCTCAGGAACACCGGCAGCCGGCCGGTCATACGTTTTCTTAGCTGCTTGATTTTGAGGTCGCATCGTCGTTCTTTCGTTTTGCGTATTTTTTTTTGTGGTGCGATGGAAGTGTCTAGCAAGCCCCAAGGGAAACGACGCCGTCGAAAAGAACCTTGGAAACGCTTGGACGCCTTGGAAAAGGAAGACGTGCAACAAACAGAGACTTCTGTCAAATTAACATAAAATGATCTCAATAATGTTTTCTTATCTTTTGATAAAATTGTCAGAAGTATATGTCTACAGTTGCGTTTCATTTTAAAATGAGTAATTTTTAGGATTCCATAGCAAGAATGAATATGGTTAGATTCCGTAGTAGTGAAAATTTCTTTTCTATTGATAGTTTCTATTATTTTTTATGAAACGATGAAAATGTTTTATTTTTCATATCTTGATAACATGGTGAGAGAAGAACTTCATGTTTATTCACATTGCTACGCATGAGATCTTACACCGCATAACAAAAAAATTATCAACTTCGATTCTCAAGAGAGAAATCTTGCACCAACCTGCCACCCCGCCTCTCCTATCAAGTTATGTGCCTGAGTGTCCAACCACCCGACGCGACGCGATGATTAGATGCGGAAATTTGTTCAGCATTAGTTATAGTTGAGGATATTTCGCTAAAAATGAGACGACATTACAGTTTTCTACACTTGCATACATTATAAAGTCCATATAACTGTTATTTTTTGATTTTTTAATGTGCAAATTACGATTTTATTCATGAGATATATGTTACGGACTCAACGATTGCGCTGGCAAGTCAGAATCTTGTCTCGGAAAGGGCGCGGCTGCAAGGAAATAGTTTCTTATTCTTGGAGAACCCATATCTTACCGCAATGCACCCGTATTTTGCTAACCACATTCTCCTTGGTCTTTCATAGCACCCATCAGCTCAAACATTGGAAAGGGCTCAAGAGTGGCGGCGGGCTCACCGCGGTAACCCCTATTGTAACCGTAAACCCTACCTCATTCTTACGATTTTTACCTAGCGTTTAGAAAGTTTTCTACTAAAAGCATAGCTGTCCGTTAGTAAAAATGCCGCTAACTGCTTTATTGCCTCGTTATATGAAGGGTTTTTGCCATTTTGAGGATCGCTTATCTTCGATACAGGTGATTTCTACGAGGTGGCTAGCACGGAGTTTTCCACAAATGCTTCTTCCCAATTGATTGAAAAACATTCCTTTCACGATTTTACCGAGCAAATTAGTCAACTTTTACTAGTAAGTGTCAAAGGATGCTTGTGCTACGGAAGCGAGGAACCAAGGTCTATTTTCCCTAGAGCGTGAGATTTCAGCATTGGGGACGAACTACCACTATTGGAGGATATCTCGCAACGATAAAAAGGTTCCTATGTTTTCCAAGATAAATATCTCACTGATTTCGTGTGTTGTATTATGCAGGGTATTATATTCTAATTTCGATTTTCATCTTTGATGATTCAGATTGTTGATATTTTGGATAGGAAAATTGAGCGAATGAAAGTAACACGAAAAGAAATACATGACGTTATTATTAATGGAAGTGGAAATTCGTTGTCCTCAAAACGTAAATTTTCCGTTCAATATCTTCTCAGTAAGTTAAACTGGGAGCAGGAAGTGAAGACGAAGGAATTAATGCAGAATGTCATGAAAAAATACTTTTTCAATACGTATTTCCAGAAATGGGACGAATGCAAGAGAACCAGCGACAGGTTTGTAATAAAACGTCGATGTTGGTTAGAGAAGGGTATACCCACCTGACATGCATAATAATCTCCTTGAAACTCCTTGCACAGTTTGTAACCTATTATTGTTTAACGTATTCGTATTGGCTTTACTTTCCTCCTAGGCGATTTTATGTCACTATTGCTATCTAATTCCTGGTTTTTCTGGGTAAAGCAGCAAAGAAAGGCCTAAGAAAGACTTTAAGAGGTCTAGAGATAGGTCTAACCATAAGAGCAGAAAAGTGACTGGTTTGAGAAAGCAACAGCAGCTGAGCTATCGATAGCCACATCTGTGACACTGCGCTCGCAAGGGAATGATGCGGCAGCGAAGATAATCACGGAAATGACCACGACCACCCCCACCCGAGGAAAACGGATATTACAGAAATAGAGGAAAATACCTACAACTCAAAATAACTGACGCCAGAAGAAGCTCTTTCGCCGATTGTTGATTGCAATTTAACACAATTTCTATCCAAAATTATTCGTAAGACTGCAAAGATCTGTGGCTACCAGAATTATCCTAGTTATGAAAGGGCTTCTCTTCATACCCAGAGGGGACATCAGTGGAAGAAAAAAAATTAAAGTGGACCATCAAGGGCTGCTGTACCACACAGCCTCGCGCATCATAGCATCAATGCCAAGATTCATTGATGGTCACGGGGTCAACTTTTCCCTTGAATGCAATTGAAAACTAGTTGTAGAGCTGGTGAACTTATTCTTTATGTTTTCTTATGATTTAAATACTTTTGTTAATTTATAATGGTTCATATATAATTTCATGTTTTCCATTGCATTTTTCAAAATATAAAATGCTTGCGAGGTGATTACTGATGAGTGTTATATTAGATAAAATGATGACACAAAGTTCAACTATTAATTAACTACTTACTACTTTTGTCTTGAAACGCAGGTTTCGGCTCTTCACAGATTTTTTTCATCGTGTTCTGTTTTATTGCTTCTTTTCATCGGTGTTAATAAAAAAATTTTCTAGCTGTAACTTAAGTAACCATTACTTTTCGCATCCAAATGTGATTTTCAAGCAAGCTAGCTGACATATATTGTTACAATTTATTAATAATTAATTATGTTAGTTGAATATATTTCACGTAAGTAAATATCAAATGAGAAACCTCTCCATTTTTCGTTTGCCACCCGTTTTTCCCTTCCGTTTCGAAAACTGCGAGCGATGATATCTTCATTACGTAAAAAGACTCTACATTCCGTTAAAATAACATCATAAACCACAATTCAATGCTGAAATTTTATTTTTTAAATTTTGTTTTATTCCCAAACCACCAAATACAGCTCAAATTGAGCCATTTTATATTGAGAATTCAAAAAGTTTAACAATTATTTACACGAATAACCAACCCCTGGATAGGGGAAACCTACCCAGGCGGGACTCGAACCCGCGATTTCTTCTTTGGCAGGCGAGGACATTACCCAGCCGCCACCGAGGTCGGCGGCGTGATGTCGACGAAATGCCTGTTTACATAATGAAGATATCATCGCCAACAATTTCGGAAAAGGTGTAAACTCAAAAGGACCTTCGCATACACAGCCCTATTTTTTCAGCGCATGAGAGAGGAACCAGAAGTTGGCTTTTACTATTTTTAATTGGCTCGCCGCCACTTAGGTGTCACATATCACCTCCGACTGCGACCCCTGTTCCAGCGACCCGTATCAAATTTATCCTGAGTATCAAATATCTCCTACGAGTCGTCGAGGGTGAAGTTGGGAGGGGAGTTGCCTTTCCCCCCCCCCTTCCTCGCCCTCGCGGCGCTTGGGCTTCCGTCTCCATATCCCGGCACTGCGGCTAGAGGCCTTCGTGAGCCGTTAAATTGGGAAATTCAAACGCTAGGGCGCCCCCTTAAAATGTCGATTCAAGATCCGGAGTTCATAATAGTATGTCATCTTTACGTTTGATGCTTTTATATTGAAGAATTTTACGTGTGGTGGAAATTATTATTTTTTACTATATTAATTAAAAATTGTCCTGAAGTGCTACAATGTTGAACTGAATTTTTACCTTAGGTTTATTATTACCTTACACCTTAAATTTCCGCAGGCTTCGGTTCGATCGGCCTACCCCTTCACATCCATGCAGATCCCCGCGCACTAACGGATGTATCGGCATCGGACACCTCCCTTACCAATTCCATGCGTCCTGTACCAATCCTGATGTCACTTGAGAGGAAAAGGGTTGGCACGCTCTCTAAGTTTCCGCGGTCAAAGATCCGCGCCATGGTAGAGAGCAGCAATGAAACCGCGAAGGGGGTAGGTTGGAGGGTAAATAGTAGAGGGTCTCGCGTGGAGAGGCCGCATCGCGAGCAACTCCCTTCTCTCGTGTCCGAACCGCAATACATGGCTGTACCGCACCCGCGAGTTATACAATAAAGGATTCTTCAGTTGGCCACTGAATAAAGTTGTGTTGTCACACATGTAAATGAGTTTACAAAAATCGCCACTCGCGTCGATATTCCTCGCAGTTCAAAGTATTACTCTGCCAATAATAAGAATAAATGGTTCACTATGAGCTTTTTTCCACGCTGCTGATATTGATGAAAACTAATTGAAAAAGACCCGAAGTGGCAGCACAAATCAAGCTTCTACGGAACGGACTGGGGTCTCCTCTTTGTGGACCCCTTATTCGTACATCGGGATATTTATGCGGGGTATAACCGCAGCTGTCTAATCCACTTTCTCTTACCCTTATTCTCGCATCTTGTAGTTAATTCTATTTACCTTTAGTTTGGCTACGCTTTGCGAGAATTCGAGGAAAACGGTGGAGGAGGTATGAATTAATAAAAACATTATCACTTAAAGACGATGCTAATGGAATAAATTATTATGGTCAAATGGACAGGAATCTGTGAATGAGAGAAGCAGCGTAATACTAAAAACATAAGAAAAATTTACCAGGTCTAACTAATATTATTCGATTTTTTTACACTATTACACCGATAATTTACCCAGGGGCGAATTAAGAATCAAATAATGAGGGGGGCATGTCCTGAGTTCGGGGAGTATGTAATACCGCCCGGGAGAGAGGGGCGTTCTCCGTATAAAATGTTTTAAAATATTACACGGGAAAATTATTAACTTTTAAAAGTTGCACATTCACTCCCTTATTTCCTTTGCAAGGATACAAAAGCCAGCAAAAATGATAAAATAATGAAAATTAAATTTTTTTGATAAATTTGAGGGTAGGGATTAGGTCTTGTGGGTCGAGACCATGATTGGCATGGCGATATTTGATTAGTTTGCTGAGATTGAGTACCAGTGACTGGTAGAAATTTTTTTTCTACACTTACGTATTTGGAATCTATTTGTGGTTTTTATGATTTTTAGCCGCAAAACAGATTTATACTATGTATTCTTGATATTTTCTGCATATCTGCTTAATCTAATGTAGGTAACACTATGTGTTGGGGAGTCACATTTTTGTAATTTTTCCCCTCGACATAGTATGCTTTGTAACTTTCATTGCGTTCCCTTGGATGTATCTACGAATAAAAGTACAAAGTATTTACTCTGCAACACATTTCGAATTTTGTGTTCTAGGTCATTTTTTCGCTTTTCTGTTTCTGGAAATACAGAAAATGCAGAAAAGTGTAATTATGATATAAAAATTACTGTCGGAGTCTTGTGAAAATCTGTCTCCCATTTATTTTTGTATCATTTACAAGGGGATTTGCAGACTACAAAACTGATTCTCCTGCTTATAAAAACACACATGGAAAGAGATAATAGGCATTTCGTAAACTTTTTAGACGCAAGACGGCAGGAAATAACATTCGCTTGCTAAGAAGAAAATGGTGTGTTATATATTGCTATCAAAGAAGCAAATAAATGCGAGAAAAAGTTAATATATTGCTAACAATATATTAACATATAGCTAATTGCTATAAGGGATAATATACATTTTGCATGCTTTTTAGACGCATGACGGGTGGAAATAACATCCCCTTGCAAAGCACAAAAAGGTGTGTCACATATTATTACCAATAGGTAAAATAAATGCGATAGGTCAGATAGGTAGATAGATAATTAAGTAAATAAATGCGATAAAAAGTTAATTATGTTTCAAACATCTTATACAATCGTTGGTTTCCAATACTATTTGTTATAAGCACTGGCAACATGTTCTACTCCAGTTAGGGAGGAAAGGGAGGGGGGAAAGAGGAGGTGGGCGTGGAGGGAGGGAAGTGTCAAGAGAGTGAGTGGGGGTGAGAAAATAAAAACGGGTGGAGAGGGAGCAACTCTCCTCACCCATCCTCTGAAGCCATTTTACGATCGTCTGACTGTTGTTTTCCGTCGGGGAAACGTGGGGATTGGAGAGGGGAGGCAAACTCACGCAGTCAACCTTCCTTTCTGCATCAACTGCTCACAGTGACTTTTCTTTTTACCACTCCGTCTCCCTTGCCTCTTTCTTGACACCCTCGGAACCGCTCACACTCCCCCACCCCCACTCAGCCAACCCTTCGCGCCGCTCCCCCTTCATCTGTTTCTTCGATTCCTCTCCCCCTCGAGAGATGGAGCCACTCCATCGCCGCCTCCTCCATTTCGCGCTCCCCCCCACACATTCAACAACCCCAACATTAAAACGGCTGTCGGGTGAAAGGGGGATCGAGTGTGTGACTCCGCCGCGGTTAATAGAAAACAGGTTAGGAGAGGACCGGTACAAATCGAGACCGCTTCCCTCCGACCGGGTGACAGATGGATGCCAATGGAAAAGCCAATGTTTGGTTTTCAAAGTGATGGCATCCACAACTTCAACGGATGGTCTTTTTCTCGAAAAAATTATGGATGAAGCTCATTTTTCTCTTTGCTAGGATATTTATTCACAACACCCCTTCATTTAGGTTCAGGTTTCGTTGGACCACGACGAAACATCCCTGATTGTCACTTACTTAACGTTGGCTAAACGTGCGTGAAAAACATCAAATGTAAATTGAATCGCTAATTCACGGGCAGCTATGAATTAATGATGGGTCAGAAATCGCTGAAAAGATAATAATAAAGAAAATATATACAGAATCGCTGATTTCCGGGCAACTAGGCATTTTGACCATACACCATGGGCAGATTTTTTTCAAGTGATTTCATCCATGACTTCAAAGCTTAAAAAGACTTTCCCTAAAAAGAAACCATGGGTGAAGCTCATTTTCCCCTTTATTCTACTCCACACGGTATCCTAGTTTCGTCAACGTTGAAACAAGAGGTGATACCCCTTACTGTTACCGATGATCATGCGAAAAACATGAAACGTACACTGAATGGTGCCTGAGCGGGCAGCTATGAATTTTGGGCGTGGGGCCATTCTCCATAGGCATCTTTGGTTTATCAAAGTGATGGCTTCCATAACTTTTATGAATCGCCGATTTCTTAAAAAAATACAGATAAACTTCATTTTCCCCATCTCTACTCATTGTAGCATGCGAAGGATTTATGCTAGGGGGCTTAAAGGCAAGGAAACTGAGTGATAAAATTTAATGAGTAGCTTAGTGAGTGGATCATTGCCGGACGAGGTGCTGAATTACCGATATGGAAAATTATCAGAGTGAACTTACAACGATGTGAAGAGGGATTCGAGTTTTTCTGTCCTCTCCTCCCTTGTTACTACCCCTCCGACTACTTTAACTGCTTAGAGGCCCCCAAGAGTGTTGTTCTTCCGCAGAATTAATCTAGAACTATAACCTCTCGTGTGAAATTTGAACAGAGAAATTACAGGGTTCCCATTTCATCAGCAGGAAGTTGCAAACATCATACACAGAGCAGTCTCCTCCTTTTCTTCGACTATGAATCAGTTTAAAGCCTCAAACAAATGATGGGGTTGCGCAGAACAAGCCTTTGGTGGTGAATTTTCGTCTGCGGTACTAAAATCATCAGACTATTTCTCTTCGTCGTGATAAATTTAAATTTTAAATTCAGCCTGTCCAGGTTATTGTCTAAACACACATTTTCTGCTCTAAACACTGGCAAAAAAGAAGACGCAGCATGTTTTAATAGTTCTATGCCGACCCCTTACATTGTGCGAGGGAAACATGAGAATACCCCGTTGACAATTAAGTGGCAATGATGGCAACTAAAAAACAGCTTCGCTTATTTACGTTTACACACTTTGGACCACATGCACCGCTCAATTAAATGAGAATATACGGACGGGAGTCCTTCCGAGAATCCCAGCCATGGCCCATATTGTACCCCAGTTTACGGCCTCCCCGTCCCGTTTGGATATCCTCCGCCGCTCCCCACGGAGGCAACTTCACCCAACCTTTCCACGGAGGAAAAAAAGTGACACTTCCCAATGCCTTCTCAAGTTTAATTTAGTCCCTTGCGAAGATGAAAGAATCCAAAACCTTTATCACTATCCTACGTGCAATTCGAAACACGCACAAGGTCACGCGGCGACGCTAACTTCTTACATCGACTGCTTTTTAACCACCACTCTACTGAAAGCATACATTAATTGAACAGGTACTAGGAAAGAGAACTGAAAATAATTTCAAGGTTTTATTGCGTTGCCAATACTATAATCCTCCTCCGGTCATAGAGCAATAGATGAAAAGTTATTAAATGGAATTACTTATCAATGATTAAGTACTATAAAAGAAACAAACACAACAGAATCAGAGTTGGAAGATATTGATGACAACTGAATCAATCGCATAACTCGCTAAGGATGAGCGGCGCACAATTATCCAGGGACCCCAAAAATCAGGCATAGGCCCAAAAATCATCATCGCAGGAAAAATGAGGAACGGGTGAATCGCAAGTTAACATTAAAGATGCTTTCAAAATTGAGGATGACATCGGAAATAGTCATTGTTCCGAACAGATACATTAGTGGATTGCCAATAATTTCAAGGTTTCAATATCCCCGTTAAGCTTATTCTAAAACTGACTCACCAACGAGCACGATGCCATTGAGGAATACGTTTCGTTTAACTTTGAGAAGCGATAAAACGACCGAGCTGAATTCTTACAGCAAAATCTCATCATAGGTACGGCGACAGATGATGATAGTTAGGGGGCAGTACATTTTAATGTAAATGAGGAGACTTGTTGCCATACGGCGGGATATCTTCGCCGGTGACAGAGGTTGATGGAAAATGATTTTAAGTTATGCTATGCATGTGGTGTCATTGAAGAGAGATGTAGGTCAACTGAATAAAATAATGGATTGATTAAGCATAATATTGTGAGAATGCTACAACCCAGTTTAAGACTACCTTGGCTACATATCGAGGGGAAATGGGTTAAAATCTAGAGTGAACCATTTGGACTCCCCTATCCTAAATCTTTGCTGTACAAGGTACGCTACCGTGAATGCGCGGTATTAAAACAATAGTGGCTTAGTCTGGAATGAGCTTTACCTCCACCTACCCAAGCCAAAATTCTGGCTGAACAAATTTTAAGGATTCAAGGGATGACTTGAGGAAACGCACGTTAGTCATAATCACAATGACAACTAAAAAATTTCCACGCTAAATTATTGCTAAACTACGCAGGTTTTACGAAATTATTGTTATTATCAAGTTACCTTGATATTGTGAATAGTTTGTTTATTACGGGTTTAAGCATCTATTAAAGCTAGATTACACACGCTTCAAATAAGTTGCCTTCATCGAAATTCCCAAGAGAGAGCGATTGCAGGCTGAGAAATATGAACTATTATGCGTGACTTATTAGTGCTATCCTAAACGTGCATTTCTAGATTCGCGTGACTGACTCAGCTACTTTTAAAATTTCAACGACTTTGCGAAAGGAAAGAGTGAATTATCATCCGTCACAAAAGTATTCAGCGTCACAATCTTCTGAAGAAGTCAACTGTGGAGTGTGATGGGCGCGAGGAATGCGAGAACAAGACGGATAGAGCAATGTGTCAAATAAATAATGAGACATTAGCTAGTCGCGTTAAGAGAGTAGCTGAAGAGGCGCGGACAGAGGGAATTTATTTTAAGCAAGGCAAAGCGCCAGATGGATTTATTGTCGACATTGAGGGACATTGTAAATTATTCACTGTAATTCATAATTGTGTAAAACATTAGTTTCTGAGCTTTCCACACTACTCTAGACACGATGCCATTAGGCTTTTCAAAAAGTCACAGAATTCAGATGAAGGCATGATTAAATTTAGCAATATAAAAACGATATTTGATAGCTATAATAGTCCTGCCTTCATAACGTTCAACTTTGCAATCAGTAATTAGTAGCTGTGAGTTTCTCTTAGTTATTTAATCGATGTGTCAATTTCTTGCGTGTACTGTTTCCAGCTGTTAAATAATGTATCCATAATATGTTTACAATTAAATAGCACCTTGACACATATTTATGAATCAAATGGAATTACAAAACAATTAAAAATTAAAATGCTACTCTGAAGTCCCCTTCGCATCCATCTTAAAGTGGCTAATAAACTTAAAATACCAATGCTTCATTCTGAACAAATCGGTACATATATAAGCTATAAATTCTATTTTTTCTTAACCCGCGAATTCAAAATATCATTTTTGTATCAATCAATGGCACCGTAAGCTATATTTGTCCCAAAAATATTTTTTTTCCTCAGCATACATCCACAACTAGTTGCGATAAGGAGTAAAAAACCACTTGAAAAGACCCTCAAATCAGATTTATAACGATTTTTTTTAACTTCGTCCAGTCTACCATTTATTCCTCCCTTCGCTGGATGCTCTCTCCATTTCCTTTACGAGTGTTCTATTTTCCCATCACCTCCTGCGCTAGTTCAGTAATTTTTTATTTCTGCGGAAAAAGTTCTTCGTCCCATTCATACATCAATGTGCGCCTTCACTTCGAATAACATCTAAAAAATGAGCGTCATCTGCATTTTTTTATTTCTCGCAAAAATTCAATGTAACCTAAAAATGCGCACTTATTCCATCCAAGAATATTTACAGTTTGTAATTCTTGCATATGCACTGCCGCCTTCCTCAATGCCTTGGTCAATGTAGGTTTCCAAGAAACCCAAAATATCTGCATGCATGAACAAAATTGAAGATACCTGAGGAATTAGAAATTAATCAAGGCAAACGAAGTGCTATCCGAAATGCTGTTCAGTGCTGTTGTCCTGGAGGGTAATGAGCAAAATCAGCAGAGCCAGCAACCCACGAAGAACATAGTTTTACCGTGTATTGCCAAACCTTGTTTATGCTAACGATGCATGATACGACGGCGAAAGGACCCCGAAGGATTAGGGAGATTCGAGATCTAATTGTAAGCGGACAAGATATGAATTGAAGCGAATTTGGACAAAACAGAGAAAACGGAGAATTCCTCTCAAATAAATTGGATTGTTTACAGGCAAGGTCGTGGGCCTTCCAGTATATTTGAGCATGAGGAGGATTTTGTGTTGCACATTGGGTAAGGTCGCTCAGTTTGACCAATATTTCGGTCTTCTAATCGAGCATCATGGACTAGAAAGTTAAGCGACAGCCATAATCCGTTGAACCATAGTACGCTGAAGTACCTACCACTAAATAAACCTACAATTACGCCCTGAATATTCTCGCCTAATTATTCGTTATGTTACAATAAAATAAATCAATAGCGATTTGCTGGAGCGTAACTAAATTGGCAGCTAAGTATCCTATGCAGAGGAAGAATAATAATCGGTACCGATATCGTTCGGTTGACGAGAGTCACGTTCGTGAATCTCTCCGCTATAAATCAGGGGAGCACTTGAAAAATGTAAAAGGAGCTTAAGAAATGGCTGCGAAGCCTAAGCAGCAGAGCAAGATGAACGCATTTGCGAGGAGGTTTCTCTTGAATCTCGAGTCACGACACAACACATTCCCCTCTTCATACGCGACTGCATATCGCGAACACTCACTTGACATTCCATTTGGTGCGGCCTTCCCGAGAGTGGACTCATGCGCCCCATGATCACCGTATTCACACTCATGTGCTGATATAGGACAGATTGTTTCGAATCTCATCGCAACGTCCGTTGCATAAGCACCGAATTAAGTTGATGATAAATTTTGTAAGTCTACGCGTAAACGGATCTGCAATAGGTTCAGGACGCTAAATTTCGCATTTTCTCATCGTAATTTTATTTGTCCAACCAGTTTCAGCACCTCTATTCCATTCTCAAGGGACTGGAAATTCAGCATTCAGTAGATCAACCGCCTATATTACCAGAGACTCCTATCTCTCCCCTTATTCAATGACATAACCATGTTTTTCCACCTAAGGCCTTCCTCTCCGAGTCCGCCAACGTGAGTTTTAAAATATTTTTAAAGATGTGCTCCACTGATATTTTGCCTACGATTAATTGGCTGGTTTTTAGCATGCATGAATGTTTTAGATTATCTTTTATTATTGCAAACCCAGTGGTAACCTCATCCCATGTCTAAACCCCATTATCCTTCAGCAATTTTCCCTTCCTGATAACTTCAACTGGTATTTCGTCGATATAAAAAATGGAATGTTTTTCGCGATGGCATTTCACTACGATTTTTCCTGGTATTTTTGTTAAGGGTTTTTCACTCCAACAAAGCAAGATTTTTCTGTTTAATTCTCCCCATTTTGGTGCCCTATATAGGGTTAACACCATGCTCTGAATTATTCCTCCCTTGATATCGTAACAGAAATTCTGAAACTGGTTGGGAAAATAAAATTGTGATGAAAAAGTAAACGTGTATTTTTTTAGTGCTAGTTTGCGGGGAATGCATGTTGAAAACGGCTTTAGAGGGTGGAATGTTGGGAAAATGTGGGAGAGGAAGGAAAAGAATAGGATTACTAGATATAATGACGGGTTAGGCCTTATTTTGAATTTAAGAGGGAAGTCCACGAGGGGAGAGGAGACAGCCAGAATACTTCTTTGATACTCCATAAAAATCTGCCTTAATCAGTATAAAACTTTTATAATAATAATAGACCACAAAGTAACGGCTGAAGTTGTCTATATGATAAGCTTATCGATCAAAAATTCATCTATCAGATTTATAAAATTCTCAATTCCATATTCATCATTATCGCCAGAGGTGATATCTTCATCCCTTAAGACGCCTTTACAGTACTAGAATAATATGCCTTTTCTTAGTAAGTTACGAGAAGGCGAAAGAATTATTTTGATGGTTGGGAAAGAGTGAACCCACGACAACCGAGCGGATCGGCTTGAAATAGACGAAATATACTCGATCTTACCTAATGTGAGTTAGGAGTTTACATTTTGAACCGTATTACCACTAAAATATTGAAACGAAGTGAAAATAAAAACAAAATGACTCCCGCACCAAATTTGAAGTCAATCAATTCAAACTGAAAAGATAGCATCAAGAAAACTGCATTTTATGTAATCGAGGAAAATAATTGCCTCTCCATCTTTAGCTGCGAAAAAAAAAAAACGTTTTAGTGGATGTCTTATCACGGAAGTGACCTTCCTGAACCAGACATTACCAACGCACAAAGATTCTAAAACGAATCCAATTATTTCCTATCTTTCGCTATCGAAGCCTTGTGAATTGCTGATTAATTGAATTTAACTATATCAAATTCAATACCTCAAATTGCTAGCGGTAGCAGAGATGTAGAATACTAAGTCTACTGCTGTGTTCCTTATCTTCCCCTGTCGACATAAAACCCAAGCTCTTAATGGCCGAAAGCATTGCACTGCGCAAAAATAAAACGAAACTAAATATTCTCCGTCGTAACACTCACTCTTTGCTGAAACAAAAGTGAAATGCGCTAGGTATCGCCGCCAATTATGAAGTCCAGAAAAGGATAGAGAGGAAATTATGATGAACGAAAACGCAGAAGCATGGATGAGAAAAACAAGCTCGGCTAATTCTGAGATCGAGAACCCTCATAAAATAAGTGACAATCACCAACAAGGGCCATGGGGAATGTTCAACCGGAGAACCTCAAGGCAAACTACGTAAATGGAGTCACAAGGAGGAATGACTTATTTACAGCAAGGAAGATTGCCGTTGAAACTGTGAAAAAAATAACGGTCCGTAATAGCGATGAAATGCTGTAAATGGAGATTTATGCATCTACTTCGTACAATAATATAGAGGATATATCATTTTTTACAAAAAATTACTTACCAATTGATGACGAACGAAATGCAATTAGAAAGGAGGAGAAAATGAGATGGTAGAGGGGTCATAACAGAAAAGCTTAGATTTTATCTTATTTTTATGGTAAAGTGCGAAAAATCTTCAAGAAATGTCGAGTAAAGCCTTGACCCCAAGCGGTAAAGCATACATCACGCCTAGCTAAATAAAACTGCAGGACGACTTGAAGTTATCAAGAGTATTTCAGAAATGTAATTTGAGTAGATCAATACTTGAAAGTTTAAAAAAAATCACCTGCCAGGAAAAAAGTCTGCAAAACTGCAAAATTTACCAATAACTTTGATTCGAGCCCGGTTCATTCCTGTTCTTTAAGGGGCATAAAATTTCCAAGGAGGACGTTTATAGAACATATTTAACAACAGAAGACCGCCAAAGGATTTTTGTCGGGCAGGAGGGTCTCTCGAACCGCCTTTTAACACACAAAAACTCCATTTCAAAACGTAAATTTATCGCGTCACGGCAATGTCCATGGAATACCTTGTGTGGGACTCGGAAGACAGTCCTCTCTCCCGGAGACTTCGCCCATAAATTACGATCCCACCGGGTTTTCCTGCGTTCTCGTCCTTCCAAACCCCATCTCCCCGCTTCACCACCCCTTACAAACACTCACGTACCCCCTTTCCCTTCGTCTTATTAACCAGACCGTCCACTCGGCTGTCTCGACGTACACCGCGAGTCGCCCAACAGCCGCAGTCCTTCCCGCCCCCTCTTCAGCGCGGCAAACCGCAAGCGTCTCGCTTCATTCAGGCGCCCGCCGGGATTCAACGTCTCCCTAGGGCCACCAGCTACTCAAACTATGATGGCAGCCTACACTATTGTACTCGCCTACACCACATATGCTACATAAAATCAACGAAGTCGCCGATAAAATTGCCTGGACGCAGAAAGGCGTGTTTCAGAGAGACAGAGTAGTAACATCTTGGAAATTAAATGACGGCTTTTTACTGCAAGAATAATCCTGTTATAAAATAAATCCTACTTATAAAAAGCCTAACGTATACACTTGAATTTTTTAACAATGAGATGTGGATAATGGAAAGGGAATACAATATCTTTTTCTGAAATTGTAGCCAAATTATTTAAATTTAAAATTTCGAAAATGGTACGGCGCGAACAGATTGCAGAATATGAAAATGCATGCGAAAAAGAAAACTCAAGCGGAAATATCACTGATGCATGCTGTGGCTAAGTCATTGAAAAAGAAGCGAAATATTGGAAAAATATGAAGAAAAATATGGAGGGAAAAGTGAAAAAATTGTAGCGAAGTTATACGGAATCTATAAAATATAACTTTATTACAAAATTTAAATTATAACAAAGTAATTTAGTTCAAAGAGAAAGAAATATTACAAAAATCAAATTCATATTATTTTAGTTTTCCATATTGTTGACTAGTGATAGTTTGGATAAATAAAGTACTTTTCAGAAACTGTTCTTAAAGCATTGTCATTTAAGTACCAAGACTAGTAACTTGCGTCTTACCAATACCAATTTAAACGCAAGGCCAATTTTTCATCGAGATTTCAGCCGGGCGAAGCTGGCGGATGTATCCTAACTTGACTTTCAAACATTAATTTCAAACAAAAGAAAATACTTCTTTGTCATCTTTACAACTTGAAATATATAAATAGTATGAAATGAACGTAAACTTTTCGGTATCGTTAAAAGCAAGAATTAATCCATTGAATAACTTGGTAGAGCATGAAAGCTCTTCAGCTAGTAATATGGCATGGAAAATCAACTTAGCACACTTGAAGCGTTCAAAAATGTATGGGCTACAAAAATGTTGCGAGAATAGGTTTCAACAACCACATCATACCTGAGAGTCTCGCGTTTGAAATGGTATCGCTAAATAGGATTAGACTTCGTCCTTAAATGAAAATCCTTTAAGCAAAACACGTCTGAAAATCACATCATTTATCCGAACTAGCTGCAAGTATCGCGATAAACGATAATTAGTTAATGAAATGAGAAAAATTTCTTTTATTCCACCATTTTATTATATAACTAGTTTCGACGCAACGACGTCATTATCAGATATCTGCTTGTTATCTGATGATGACGCCGTTGCGTCGAAACTAGTTATGCCTTAAAACAAATTAGTGGAATAAAACAAGTTTTTTCATTTCATTATTAAAATGAACTTCTGCAAAGTTGAGCCCAGGACGATAGGGATAGCTTAGGGTTTTACTTCCCCTCGAAAAAAATTCTCGAGACTTTACCAGCGAATGCATTGATCCTAAGCGAATTTCTGAAGTTCATCCCCCCCTAGGTCCCATAAGTAGTGTGGGCGTATCGCATCTCTCTCCAAACAGTTCATCCCCCCCCCCTGTAAAGTGCGGTTTGCTTGGCATGGGTGTTGTAAGGGAAGATTCGCCGTGGAGAATATCTCTGGGTCCGGAGAGAGGAGGCAAAGAGTGTACTCCAACCAAACTCGCCTATCTCTCTCTCGAGAGGAGTCCTATCTTTCCTGCCTTCTCTTCTCCGTCGCCTTCCCCACGCTATGCGCCCCCTCCCTCCCATTCGCCGCTGGCGACAACAAGCGCACACACGCTAATTGCGGCGACCTCGGTCGCCGCCACCGACGACGATGCGAGATTGATCCGGGCCTTTTGTCATCGTCCACTCGCACGGCGGCCGCATCATCCTCCGCGAGAGGGCATCCTCCTCATTGCTCACCACTTCCAAACGCTCGCGATTCCTCGAAATATACAAAATGATATAAAGTAATCACAGATACACAAATATTATATGATTCACAAATTTTATATTGGTCTGACTCAGGTTTCGATAATGTACCTACACTATGACATTCACAAACGTTTGAGAATGACAGATGACAAGCCTTCGAGAATGGCATAGTGTTCATTGTAATATCCTGGGTAAGGCTAGTAAAAAAATTGTGGAACATGCAATATAAGTGTATCTGTGGTTATGTTTCATGTTACACAGTTCCACGAAGTATCGCCATCCACCCTTGAGTTGATAACAATGATGTTGATTCGAAAAAACTTTATAGATTTCATACGCACAACTTTATTCTCGGCCAGTTTCGTCGCTATGCGACATCGTACCTGACGCACAGCGACGACACTGGTCGAGATTAAAGTTTTCTATGGGAAATCTACAATTTTTTAAATTCAACGTGAAGCAATTTCACGTAATCACGCTTCAAACTATCCATTTTATATCAAACGATGTCCATAACTTTCGGTTCTCTCCTTATGAACCGTGAAAATATTTTACTCATATTAGACCTTTTCAGTCTTCACGCGACGAAATGTTTTATCCAGCCGATTACAAAAATTCATGACCACGTTCTTTTCAAGGTTCAATACTGCATAAACTAAGTCTCATAATGGTAAAACGGAGTTTCGAAACCATGATTAGCTGAAATAAGATATTTGTGGAGAGAACTTATTGTTTATCGTTACTAGTTAATTACTTTGCATCTGATTTATCTCTTTGAACAAGACACTACGAACGGCAATACGCATAATGGCATGAAACAACAGCCATGTAGGCCAATGAAAAATACAAATTAATAGAAGAGAATAAGCAAATACCATATGAAGGAAAACAGCGATATAATTTGATGGATGGCATTGGATGGAAGAAGTCAACTCGGCAGTTTGTTTTCAGGGGATGATTTGAAAGCGAAGCGGCGCGCCTATGACTTTCATCGGGAGGGGGACCTTTGTGTGAGAGCTGGGGTTTTGACGACAGACTTGTGTGCACCCAATATTAAGTGTGCGAGGGAGGAGAGATAGGATGGTAGCCCTCAAAGGCCGAAGCCTCCCCTCAAGTAAAGAGTTCTGATCAGAGGTCTCACTAATAGCTATTTCGACATCACCACAAAACACCTATAATTAAAAATTTCCATCGATAGGAATGGGAATAAGAGTTATCGCGTCAATAGTTTTTAATGCCGCCACTACAACGTACTAAGGACAAAAAACTAATTAGAGCTATTCATTCCACAGGATTTATTCATGCCAATATATCTCATGGCAATAGCGTATTCATCACAAATAGAATTTCTGAAAAATTCAAACCAAGGCTATCATTAACATAACTTCAAATCCTTCGCAAGTCATGTGATAAAAGTTAGCGGTATAGTATGAACTTCAAACAGATTAGTGAAGAAAATAATATTTATCAACGAAACGATATATCAGTATTATAGAGAGGAGAAATGTAAGCATTCCGAAAATGATACGTGCATTATGTTATTGCTGTGGGCCTCCGCTCTTGGCTCTTCAGTTGCGATGATATAGGATAACGATTGAGACGAATGACACGTTTCCAACTCTATATTAAATTATAACAACTCCCATTCTCCAAAGGTCATCAATAGATCTCAAGGGTAATGGCTTTCGTGGGAGAGATCTGTTTCCTCCACTATTGCAGGTAGTTATAGGGACATAGGATGGATCGACATTTAGAGCCATTTGCGTCACATGCAAATCACGGCTACAAGTAATTAAGTGTCAGAATAACGCATTGAAATGCGGCCATTATTTCGCTTAAGGCGTGAAAACTTCAACTCAAGTTTAAAAACGCTGAAATAATGGTGATTTTTGACAATATTTTATAATCCCGACACAAGGTTATAAAAATTAACATTAAGGGAAAGCCTGTAATAAGCTTCATTTAAGTACACATTTTTCAACTTAGCAACTTCAACAATTAGCGACAGAAATTAATACATGAAATAGGAAAAAACTCTGTTCTGCCAAAATTAAGCACGAAAACGAGTTTGAGTACATATAGTGCATAACAGGTGGAAATAATGAGTGAATGAGAATATAATATCAGAGCTAGAGCGCATGGAAAGAAGACCTGCCAGCTACGGGTAAAGTCGTCACGAAAGTCTTGTTAGTGAAACTGATCTCTTAGATAAACTCGGATGGGAATCTCTGTCAGACCGTCTATTGAAAAATAAACCAAACCTTTTAAATAAATTCAAGAGCAGTGTCTTCCCTGACGAAGTAAACAATATCTTACGAACGCCAACATACTACGGTAGATCAGATCATGTAAATAAAATAAGAGAGATAGACTGTAGAACAGACAGATTCAGAATATATCTTTTTTTCACGATCAATATGATATTATAACGGCAGCGTTAGAACTCACAAATAGATTAGATGACTTTTAGTACAGCCTAATAACTTATGTATCACTTAATGCATGTTTCTGAACTTTATTATTATTTCTAACAGCATGTGGCAATATAATTTGTTAGTATGAGTGACGTTTTTTGGACCGTGTGGTGTGCATGTGGGAGTCCAATTTCATGCTGGTGATTGATGACCCCCTGCCAAACACCCCAGAGGTGGCTCGCAGGGTATTATGTAGATTAAAAGAAAAATAAGTAACAGGTGGAAGAGGGGACTTATTAGTCTCAACCTCGCCCGAATAAAGGCATCTATGATTGCTATTATTAACTCCTTAAGAAAGGTGTGGGTGACCCCACTTTGGTTACTCCAATGACCGCGGACCCTTGCAGTGTTATTCCGATATTTTTGACTTCGGTTGGTGATCAATTGGCAAGACTTTTAGACGGTCAGGTACCTCGAAATGAGAGGGAGGGATAGGATGCTTTCTCCTCTCCTCCCACCCGCCTTGTCCTCCCCTCCCCTTCCCCATGCGATGACCACTCGGCCGAGAACGGCGGGCGAGACGCGCGGGCCATAAATCGACTCCCTTCAATGAGAGAGAACAAAAAAAGGAAGATCGAAAAAGGGCAGCCTCAATTGGTTTTACATGTTCGAGATACCTTTGGGAAATTTCTTTTTTTTCCGCTTCAACGATAACGCAAACTCGAACGCTCATTCATAACTCGGGACGTCATTTCGGGCGAGCCTAGGCCGGTGTTACAAATTTTTACATGCGTTTCTCCAAGGGACGAAAATACTCGGGCACTCGCCGCTGAGGTCGCCAAGAAAGCCTCCTCCCACCCCACCCCCCTCACACCCCCCCCTCCCCAGCCTCGTCTCGTCATCGGACGCTAATATTCACTCCTCACGGTCCGCATTGAATGGATTCCGACTACAACGACCCGGGAGCTACTTGATGGTAGGATCGGAATGAATTGCTCCGTAAGCAACGAGCATGATCGTCGAGTAAGCGACCCATTACCGCAATGATTCGACACACCGACGGCTCATTACGTAGCCCATTTTACGTTCAGTGTACTCAAACTTTTATACGCCGAATGTATGTCAAAGTCGGCGAAACCTAAAAAGAACCCGGTTTCAATGCGTTCAATGCGTACACATTATGTTCGAATTAGCATTCGATAAAAAAAGAAATTATGAGCACAGAGGCGAAATATTGCCCCGATGATCATGAGTTTAAACATTGACATTAAACAGATCATGGCTACCGTCGCTGAAAAGTCTGGCTGGTCTCGAGCAATGCCTTACATAACAACGCAACATTAGCTCGCTGATGGGTTGCAGTGTGTATACACCCTCAGAAAGAAGATAAAATAAAGATTGGATTTTTTTGAACTGATTAAAAAACTATAACGTAAACTATTTTTTACTGCGACCATTCAAATTCATGGCATTACAATTTTTGATGACATATCAGTCTCTATAAAAACAATGCCCCAATCCAATATATGAGAGACGTTTTAAATTTTACATGCAATAAGAAATGTGGATCACGACCAAGGGAATTGGAGATCAGCACTATTTATCTTGTTTCCATCGTATTCAAAATAGAAAAAGGCAGTGATGCAATATTTATAACGGAATTTGCCAGAGCAAAGCACAGAACCTACACCCACTGATAATTATTCAGCACGTCGACAGCAAGTCGACATCAATTCCTACTCTAGCCTCATAAGAGCAAATATTTCACAATTCCCATGTAAAAGATATCTGTATATAATTAGCAATTTTAACCTGCTAAGTATTAATAAATTTGAATACGATTGACCAAATAATATTTATAATACTACATCCCAATGTTTTTTATCCTAGCTTATATTCATCAAGTTCTTTCCTTTCAAGTACATCAAGAATTACCTTCACCGATGTAATGCAAATAATAATGCAAAGACTGGAACGGCCCAGTGATACCTAACTCGACAACAAATGTACTATCCATAAATTTTTTCAGTGAGGATTACTTTTTTTCCTCTTCTGGATCCATAGATATCTATAAAAAAGAATTTTTTGTTAACTGACTAAATATTATTTCCTTCGACGATAAATCACAGAATGAAAGTGATGGTGCGTCTGTTTGTGCGATTGTTTGAGCGCGGTTTGCGAAGTAAGCTTCGACTGGGTTACAATAAACACAGGGCAGAAGCTATTAGCCTCGGGAGCCAAACCACCCCTCTCGCCATCGGTTAGCCATAAATTATCTCGCATGTGTATTCATGGCTTTTCGCTGTTGATTTGAATACATTTCGCGGGATCGCGGGCGTAAATTAGCAGATCAAAGTGCAATGCAAATGAGGAGATGTTAAACCACCGGGGAAGGGGAGATGCAATTCAACCGAGTCGCCCCACCCCCTCCGACGCGCGCTTATCTCTGGAGATCGGATACGCACTTTACACCCTGCCCCGCGAGTTTTTCCACTCCACAAACATCCCCCGCACACTGCTTTCCTCACCGCATCCGTGCGCCGCCGCGTCCTACATACATACTTCTGCACCCCTTCTTCCGCTCCCTGCCGGCTCCCCGCTGCACCTTCCCCCCCCCCCCCCCTGATCCCCCTGCGGTCGATCTCAATGAGTGACTAATGGTCGCGATGATTTATGGGATAAAGGCTCGCATCACGAGATATGAGCAAGGAAAACAATTTCACCCAGGAGTTGGTCTCCTCGGTCTTTGTCGGCTACTTTCGCAGGATAAAAGTCCTCGGCGGAGCGCGCGCTTTGAAGGAGGAGGTGGAAAGGGGGAGGGGTCTTCTCCCCCCTCTTGCCGTTGGAGGCAATGAATGCGCGGTGCCTGGAGAGAAAGAAGTGTCTGGAACTTTTCCGCCTGACGCGGCGAGAAAAACTCTCGACGCAATAGTTTGAAATCAGCGTAAATTTCGAGAGGCGAGACGGGCCTTCATCTAAATTTAAATTATCGCGCGTATTATAAATGCATCGGGCTCTAGTTAAAGAAGATAAACAGTCACCGAGGGGGGACTGCTGGATGCCAAAAAGAAAGGAATAGCTGAGTCCGCATTAAAGTAAATAGCTGGCTTTCCGATATGAATTTATATTTGCTTCCTGAAGAATAAGCCATCGAGGCATAAATTCAAGGTGGCTAGTCAAAACATTTTTGAGGATGCATTTTGAGAAAAAGGTTACGAGGAGATTATGATTACATTACGACTCCAAAACCTCATATTGTAAGATCTGTTGACTTTCCACCGGACAGTCAACGTCTGAGTAACTCATCAAAATCCGATGAAATACGTAACGGCTTGGTTTGACATTTCATAGATTAGCGGCAAGTTTTTTTGGCCGATAATACTAAAATGAGACGCTTAAAAGTAGCCATTAGGCGTAATCATTACCACCCAGGGAATGAAGCATTGAAAAGGTTAAATAAAAAGTGACGCCTGATCGGCACAAATTAAGACTCATAGCTTGTCATTGTAAACAGTTCCCCTTTTGCAATGGGATAACATCTACCATTGAAACATGAGAATTTCTTAAGTCGACTGGTAAATATATTGAGGGAAATAATGAAAAAGCGAAAAAACACGAATGAAACAGTTAGAGATTTTGCTCTAAAAGTAGATGCATATAATTTGTGAGCGTTATTTGACCCTGATATGAAAAAGTTTAAATTAAAATCGTAAAATTAAAAAAAACACGAGCATTACCCTCGATTCAAATCAATATACGATACCTACTGTTGAAAATCAGCAAATTCATCTTACGGTTGTGTATTTACACACTCCATTGATATTTCCGTGCCCCAAGTTTGAATACAGACACTAAACGCACATGCTGAGGCTAAGAAAGTCTCAATTTAAAATTATAATCGTTAGTATTACGGTGAAGGAGGTTGAAATTTCATATTAAATGCTCTCAACCTCAAATAATATTTCCGTATGTTACTCAGATGAAATTCTTAGAGTAAGTGTGCCACCTAACCGTTGGTAGACAACGAGATTGTTCGTAATTGTACGCAATTGCGGAGTACGTAAAATCCATATAAAATGTGTTTTTATGCTTCTTAAACTTGGTAGAATACATACATCAACATGTAAATACCATTGTGAAAATTTATTTGTAATGAGTTATCTTATGCTCCATTCGTCTCCGCGGTAAAAATTAATTTCCTGCAGCAAAAATTAAGGCATGATTTATTCACCTGCACCAAATTCTCTTCCTCATATGAAGGAACAATCTTGTTAAATTTCACGAAAATCTATTGGTAGATATACAAGTTATCTAGCGAAGAAACTTGAGGTAATGACAAAGAGAAAAAAATGACTTAATATTAGTATTTCCATCAAATTATATTAAACCGGTATTAATTTAATAATGGCATAACCGCGGTCGGTTGAATGTTAGCGAATCGTTCGAAGTTTTTAGTAATTCCCGTCGAGTATCACCCGAGAATCTTCTCTTTAGAACATCTCTCTTCTATCAAATAATGAGAAGTACAAGTCTCTATGAAGGATGTACGGGTTTTCGTCAGAGTCAATCGCTGTATTACTGCCGACATTTCGACGGTAAAACGACCATTAACCTCAGGACGACTGTGCCATTGAAACATTGGAAGCAATCCAGTGATGTACGAATCCAGTGGAAGAAAAACTGCATAGCCTTCACTGATAGTATATGCCCGGGAAAAAAATAATCTCATCTTTTATCCCTATCATTCATCCCTTTTACCTGTCCCTTCACTACTCACTTCATATCTCATTCTTGCAACGTACTTCTCTGTCTTTATCTACAAAAGATCCTGTCTATTTTCAAAGAAAAATTATTAAATTTTTATCTCAATGAGAACTTACGCCAATCAGTTAAATTTATTTTTACGGTATATTATTACAAATTATCTGGGAAATATTTGTCTGATTTTTCTCTTCCTCCCGATTATTGCTGTTTGTTCTCACCATACACTTGTAATTTTAATTCGGTGTAATATTTTTGAATCTTACATCCAAGAGAATTATGCCAGGTATATTTTTATTTACATTTGAACATAAATTGTTAAATGTAATTGTATTTTCTCTCATGGAGAGAAATAGAGCATTAAAAAAGGTCATTCGCTCATATCTCATCCACTTTCCCTCTCCAATCCCCTTCCCCAGTGACCGCCAGTTACTTCCATAGCAGCACCAAGATTGCCTTCTAATGGCCATTCCATTCGACTGCAGTCTCCACAGCCTGCAGTAATCGTGAGTCACGATTTTTTAATTCCACTCAATTCCATTGGCCTTTTTATATTTTATCCTACCCTCTCTCTTCCTGCTGTTTCCTTTATTCCCCACAAATTGGACTATGAAACGTACGTTTGTATTTATTTCATATTCTTTCGGGCAAAAAAGGAGGTCACTACATCCTGCATCCAATGTATCCTGTGCCTACGCACGAATGGAAAACTGTATTAAATAATATGTGTGCATAATAAGAGTGAATGAATATAAATGTGCACCAAATAGACTGAACCCGCCCCTATTCGGAATAGGCAGGACGCCGCCCGAAGCCTTCCCTTACATAAATTCATAGCACTACTAGTAGACTGCAGCCTCCATTTCTCCCATCCCCATGCTAGTTTCTTCAATTCGTTGATGTTCCTTTTTCTTCTCACCTCTCCCAAGTAGGTACTTATCTCCTGGTGTTCCTCGAGAGGCTCTCCTTCAATATTTACCACCATTACATTTCCCATGCAATTGTTAAGTCTAACGATAAAACCGGGTCCGTCTACGGCACAAGGTCCTCCACTAATTCCTATCTGCTCTTATTCACCGGTACACCTCGTCGTCTCTCACCCGATCCGTCCATTTGATCTTCTGCGCCCGCCGCCAGCGCCAATTCTCGAAGTTTTCCTCACATCGCACCTCACAACTTCTCCATCTCGCAGCGTTCTGAACCGGGGCCAAATTGTTATGTGGCCGTCCACGGGGAAACGAGCGGCGAAATGAACAAGGGCCTTGTCCGATGCACTTTATTTCGGGGAGAACAGCAAACGGAGCAATGCGACTGAGGTTAGGGGGGGGCTCCACAAATGTCTCACTGGGTCCACCCGCAAGACCCCGCCCGCCCGTGGGGCGCAGAGCGGCTGGGCCGTCCGGCAAGGCAAGTTTCCCGCACGCATAATTTATCCGTCGGCTGACCGCTCAGAAAAAGTTGCTCAATGCTTACAAGTAATTAAGTTACACTACAATCGATTCTATCCCGCCACAGGCAAGTCAATTGAATGATTTTTCGCTCCATTCGTGGACCTCCATATTAATCGCCCGAAGGATGACCACTGAGCCAATTATTTCACATTTTCCAGTCTAAAAAACGCGAACGTACTATCCAGTTCAACTTTCCATTAACGCCGACGATTATTTTTTAGATCCTTCGATTTACGATACGCACAGTGTCGCGTCGGATTCTTTGAAAATTTTTTGTGCGTACAGCTCATCGAATGGCAAGTTAAGCTGCATTTATAATATACCTTCGGACCCTTACGACCCAGAAAAAAATCTAGAGCAGTGAAATTGAGAATCCGAATATTAGCATATTTTGGAGAACATCTCATCTGTAGCGAAATTTTATTTTCTAAGCATTCATCGTCTTTACCTAGGGCCAATATTTAAGGACTTATCACTAAGAAATGAAACTTAAATTTCAGATTACTTCAATATTAAGCAACTATTATCCGTTTCAAGTATTAACAACAAAAAAAAATATTCCAAAATTTGATTGTCTGGAAATATTGAGTGAAATTAATACTGTTGTTCGGTCTAACTGTGAACCAGTTAACACAAAATTATTTCCCATTTCAAACCTATAGCTGATTTGGATGCATTTATTTCTGCGAATCATTAGAAAAAAATATTTAAAAACACTCGGCAGGGAGAAAAATGTAATACTGCTCGAAAAATAAAGAATGAGAAAGAGCGGTGTAAATAAAAAAGAATTATTGGCACTTTTTTAGTTTTCATAAAGAGGTAAAATTTTCTCCAGAGCACCAATGTCAAGCTGTGAATTCGAATAAAAACTTCCTCTTGAATGCAAATTAAAAAAAAATCTTCCTTTAATTTTAGGCACCACGACATTATTATACAAAATGCTAGAAAACTAATTAAAAATTACTGTGCTCTATAGTAAATTAATAAAAATAATAAAATTGTGTTTAATTAGTTAGTAGCATAAGTTCTCCACTTCGAATATTCTTCCCGCCCTTTCTAAATAAAACCCCTCAGGAGATTTGAAGCGAGAGAACAAGAGCCACGTTGCCGTACAAATACTGTGCAAAGTGGACTCAAAGTTGCTTAAAGAAAATATTTAGCAAATTGTATTTCCTGGAACTTAACGATGCTTTGCGAGAACTCATTTCTTCCACAAAGGGTTAGAAATGAACCACAGCAGGAAAATAATTCTAGTTGATCATGCTCAACTGAGGAAAGAAAATTATAAAAATAGATGGAGATTGTATAATATTTAACATACTCTAGCCTTGGGTACATAGTTCATACGCTCAAAGTACTGATTCATGAGAGGATTTTCAGCTCAAATCGTGAAAGTATAAAACAGAGCTATTTATAGTAGAACCAGTACCCCTATGGCAACTGATCTTGGACTTAGATTAGAAACACCTGCGAGAATATAATAGGCTGGATCCACATCATTTCCTGGTAGATTTTCCATCATAGAGCGAAATAAAGCAAAATGTGAATCCAAAGATAGTAAAAATTGCTGTCATAAAGGTTTGGATGCACCTATCTACCCATATCTTTCTTGCCAATTTAAAATTTTAAGAATAGCATCCGATCCAGGTAGGATGCAACCATATAATACCAAAACGTCGACGACCGTTATGCATTAATATAACGAAAAAGGAAAAAAAAGATAAGGGCGAAGAGAACGCCATATTTTCACCGGGACCAAATGCAGGTGGAACGCGAGACCAAAAAATGGGCAGACAAGTGGACACATTCCGGCCGCCCCCGAGCCTCGGAACGTGGAAAGTCGTATCATAACATCGCTAATGAAAAGGTACAACCGGTAAGCCTTGCACCAGGCCAGACATCATGAATTCTCACCCAACGCATGATCATCCTCTATATTTTATTGAGTGGTATAATACGGGTCCGTGGATATTTTTTCACTCGTCGTACTCTGGAGTCGATAAAGCGACTTCAAAGGGAACGCCATTAGGCGTGCATTTCATGCTCTTAGGCAAAGATCCGATCGCCGTAACCGATAGACTATGATCACACGCCCTCCGCCACTCCTAATCACACGACCTCTTCAAATTGATTTTTAACCTGGTTGCCATGACACCAATGAATCCCTAAGGAGCACACCCAATTGTTTTTGCATATTCAGTGGCGCCTCACATAGTAATTAAGGGGTGAACGATGGGATTTAAACGCTACGCACCCTTGTTTAATCAGCAGGTTCTAGGAAAAGAGGCGTCAATCAGGAAAGAATGTCAATTCTTGGCAATCAATAATTTTTGACTTCGTGAGCCATTTAATCAAGATATAAGGTTCAATTAAACACATTCATTAATAAGGAAAGGAGGCTCCAGCAATGCAGTAATAATAGTATACCGGGAAGCATCATAATCTTTCCTAGTTCTGACTCAAAACTACTTTTATAAGGCCATGAAAAATACGAATTTTGATGAGAAGAATATATTTGAATAATATCAATGTATAGAAGACTATGACGGGACAGAAATGGAATATTTTTGTGGCTTCGATACTTATCGGCATTCAATAAAAATGGTCGCTCATAAACAGACAGACTCCAATTTAGTGGGATACCTCATGAATTTTTCCCTTTGAATTAATATACCGCTGGAATATCGTTCCGTTTGGTGGAATTCCTCCACGAATATATTTCATTTAATACCATGAAATAAATTTGCCATCCATTTTTATAGCGACAGCATTAAAATTTGACCTCAGGCCAAGAAATTCCAAAATTCATTTTCCTATCTTAGCCGACTCTCTTTCAATTAGTCAAATTTACCGTCCGTTTAATGGGAGGAAAAGCCAGGTAGCTAATTGTTAAATTATTTTATTTAATTAATTTTCAATAACATAATTGGACTAAATGATGGACACCTATCGCTGGAAGATAGAATTCTGATCCAGTATCGAAGTATGTGACAGCTCCTAGATGCAAAAAATGATATTAAACATTGTTTGTCTGAGAAAGGCGAGTTATACAAACAATGCCGAGGCTTTTTACTGCCATCTGACACCGTTTGCGTTATTGAATTTTAACTCCGAACTTGAGGATAAATGAAGAGGTAAAAATAGTTCAGTTTCAAAAATTACAGTTAAATATTTTTAAATTTCACAAAAGTAATGAAATAAGGTTTGATTAGTTAGTAGCATAACTTGTTCACTTACTACATTCTAATATAATTTGCAAGAAATAAAACCCCACAGGAGTAATGAAGCGAGAGAAGCTCTCATTGAAGCCACTACCTCAATTACAATTCTTTTACACATAAGATTCCATAGGAGATTTGAAGCAAAAGAATACCCTCATTGCGGCTCTTACTTCAATCACAGTTGCTTAGAGACTAATATCGTTGATTTACTTATATTAGCAAAGGAAAACTTTTTTCCGCACAAATCATTGAACTTGAAAAAAAAAAAAAAACCTGACGCTCAGCCGATTTTCCTGAATCATTAATCATGCATTTCAGTACCCTAGAGAAAAGAGAGAGGTGATCGTAAATACTGGTTTTCGGAAATTGCATCCGGTATGAAAGCGTCAGGCAGCGAACCCGGCCCTCGTGCATTCGCGGCATTTAACGGGCAATTCTTTCTCCTCGACCGGTTGCACCCGCTACAGCCAATAAGCCATTACCCCTTCTCCCCAGGAAATTCGGAGCTTCATTGCCGTAAATTTTCCCGGCGGCATGTCCCTCTCCGACGCTCTGACTCACACCTCCACGGAATTTCTTCCAAAGCGGTACGTGGGCGCACCCGCGTTTTTTTTGGTCAACTTGCGTCCCTTTCTTTCCCTTCCTTTCTCTCTCTCTCTCTCTCTCCCTCTCTCACTGCATCTCTCACGCACATAAAGAGAAGCACGCAGAGACAGGAAGAGGACACGCGGGACCGGAGATCAGGAGGGCAGTATAAGAGGATTCGAGAAAGGATATCCCGGCACTCACAAAAATCCTCGGAGGAAATCTCGGGATGTTTCTCGATGGGGTAAGTTTAAAGGGGTGGTCGAAGAAAGATAGGAGAGCTGGAAGAGGACGCGTGGAGAATGGGGGAGAGGATGGCAAAGAGAGAAGCCCAGTCTCCTCTATCCCCATATCTTCCCTTCGTCTCCTTTGGTCCCCGCACGCCACCAAGTGCATTCACCCCAGGACATGACCGAAAGGAAGACAAGTCCTTTTTCCCGTCCACCCCGACTCGTCGCTGCCTTCACTATCCCTCCCCTCCCACTATTACAAGGAGGCGGGGGATGCGTGAAGGGGCTTAACACAAAAAGCATCCAACCCCCTTTTATACTTTGTCCCCCTCTCCTTCCCCCCCACAGTACAACCCCCTTCCCATCCTCCTAAGCAACCATTAAAGACGGCAGATAGGAGAAGGATGGCTCCCGCTGCATTTACACATCTTCGAAGGCATCTACATAACTGCACCGACCACGCCTTCCTCCTCCTCCACGATCTCCTCCTCCCTTCCATTGTCCTCCCCTCCCCTTCGCTTCCTTGCCCTTCTCTCTCAACTTCCCCTCTCCTTCCCCCCTCTCCTCCTTCACGTGCTGCTTTCTTTACTCTTTCCTCTTCCCTTCCTCGCGCACTCTCCTTCACCTGGTCCTCAGCCTCTCTCACCATTTTAACGGAATCCGTTCCGATTTTTTTCGTCGCCCTGTCCCCCTCTCCAACCACGATAGCATCTCTCGGAATTCCTAACGCTGGGCTTTCTTGGACTCGGAAGAAAATTTGGAGATTGAGGGGGATGCATTTGAAAAAATCGTCCGCTAATCCGTTTATCATACTTCCGCCACCGAAGCCCATTCTTAATTTGCTTATCATGCAAAAAAGTGATAGTTGCGAGATCGGAAAGTGGCGAGAAAGAATTATTTCCAATCAAATTAAGCAACAAATAACTCTCAACGTGGTAAAATATCTTGAATTTAAGTATAAGGATACGGTTGATAACCTTTCGATGCATAGATACTATAGAAACCCGATAATTAGCGGGTTGTTAACTGTAGGGCACAAAGGCTAACCTGGCACAGTGTAACTAGGAGCAACTAATGAAAGTTGGATGGACGAGGTCATAACCTTTGAATAATAGAGGCCTAAAACATGAACGATAAGCTCCCAAACTCTTGCTGCCGGCGAGTTCTCGATGAGAAATAATAATAGCTTTTCTCTGACTGTCAAGGAGTAGTGATCTCGTAATTATAGGTCATACACGGGTTGAAAAATCCACCAACAATTCGATCTATCTTGATTTTCCCCGTGGGACTAAGGAGACCGGCGCACCAGCTCCGTCCGCCTCTGATGCGGACCTTGTGAATGAACCGAGGAATGCTTTACCCACTGCCCCCGACTACATACACTTCCTCTGCCTTTTTCCCCCACCCCTTCGTCGACTGCTGCACCCTTCCACTCTCCCTCCGAAGAGAAAATCCCCGCGCACGGCGGTGGATCCAATTACTTGCCGCTCTCCTCCGCGCACCTCGCCTGAGGGAGCACTGAACAAACAACAGTCGAGCGACCTGAAATTGGGCCAGCTCCGATGGTATTTACGGTCAAGAGTGTCTCTGGATGCTGCGCGGTTGATGTCATGTCGGACAAATCTAGATACGATACACGAGCGTGATCACTTCAACGCGAACGATGACCCAGTGAATCATTTTGTTTGATGAAAATTTATCCACGTCCACGGCGCCACGCCTGAGAGCAAGAAGGCTCGGGAGCTTCGAACGTCCCGAACCCCTTTTCCAGCCGAGAATACAGCCCCGGGGGAGAGTTAGCGGTCTGCATCGTAAAAATGCACGTGACTTCGCCGCTCACGTCTTACGCTCCCGGGTTTAATGGCCTCAACTATCGATTAGGTTGTTCAATAACTACTTGGCTGTCCCTTGATGGCGGTAATCAGAATTTCCAATATCAATTTCGCCGTTATGATTAATGGTAGATAAGAAGTTGAAGACGTTCCATAAATCATTCCAAAACTTTGTAAGCTTAATGGGAGTATGGGCTTAGTTATTTCTTTCAATAGAAAGACAAGATAAGCGTAGAATAAACACCATTACTCTCCATTTGGACGGTCCTTCAAGATGCATGCCAACTAAATTTCGTTCACGCACATCACATAGCATTCTGAGATTTATAAAGATGTTCACTCTCCATAATTGAAAGATTTTTCGTGTCCGGTAATGACATTACCGGTGAGAAATAATTGGTGGCTATAGTATCTTTATCACGAACATGTCTCACTTTAAAATTATTTGAATAATGTTGAATGATTGAACTAGTTGAGAAGGCTGATCGAAATTTTTTTAGGCTAAGAAGAGTGACTGCATAATTTGTATTCAATGCATCACAAGCAAAAAATCTTAGAACTCAAATCGACTTAATTATTGGATTAAAATATTTCATCATTATTAAATCACTTACAAGCAAAAAGGGGAAAAAGCTAGCTCTAATGAAAAGCTGGGGGACACCGGTATTTACTCTTATCAACATGAAAAAAATTGGTCAATAGATGGTGTTTATTAAAAATTTACCAAAAGCAACGTATTTGACACTAGCATTTTAAGTATCCAATATCGGCCATCTTACTACCTCCTTGGTATTTGGGTATAACCTACTAGGGTCGAGTAAAAACGGCCATAAGAGTAGTAAGTGTAACAGTCCCAGAATAAAGATGCCGACACTTCTTGTAGTGCCGTACGCGCTCTTGCTATGCATTTATTAAGAATATATTTTTTGAAAGGCGAAAAATTAGAGAAAAAGATAACGCTATGGGTAAATTTTGAATTTGCATTAGTGCAGCTAAGCAAACCTTGCTTTAAAAAGTCAAAATAACACAACGGAGAAGAAAGCTCTACCAGTTATTCAATCTAATTTATCTAATTCTTCTAATTGAATGAACAACTGACACAATAGGAAAGACTATAATGAGAAATACATTTGGACTTGGTTAAGCAAAAATGGCACTTACAGTCTTAAATGCGATGGAGGAGGGATATTATCAAAGGCACGCGTGCATATTGTAAATTTTGGTAATTTACGTAATGGGTAGTGAAAAATAAATTCCCCATGATGTATCAAAAAACAACAATACTCCATCTCCCCTTTTCTGAGTGGATGGCAACGCCCTCTGTGCCCAGTAAATTCCTCTTAAACACACACCTGATGACCAGGGAAAAGATACCTCACGACCGTGCGCGCTATGAAACCAGCTCTTCTTCATAAAGCGGGCCGTGACGGAGCAGTAATGGGAGTTTTACTCCGTGAAGGGTTGGAATGGAGCGGCGGGTGGAGGGTGCAAAGGGAGTGTGAGGTTTAAGAGAGATTGGGAGGGGGTGGAAGTGCGGTTTGAGGGGAGTGGCCATTCGACGAGAAGATGGGAGGTCGCAAGGGACAAGTCCTGAGACGAGTCTTCTCATCCTGCCAGCGACAAGAGGTAGAAAGAATAAAATATGCATATCCTAAAAATAAATAAAAATACTAGCAATTAAAGTATTCTGCTGATTAAGGTAGATTTCCATGGAGTATTTATGAAGAATTGGAAGTCTCCCCTCCCTTCATGGACTTACCTTTTAAATTCACAATAAGCCGTGAATCCTTTTCATTGTATGAGTGGGTGGGAAGCCAAGGGGTACAAGTGATTTCTTTTTTCTATGCAGTGTTCGGTACAGAAATTAGGTATTGAAAACAAACTAGATCAATTAGATATTTATTAGTGTATTTGATTTTCCACTCAATGTCAAAACAGAACAGAGACTCACTCATATCCCACGGCAACCAAGGTTTGTGTATTTATTCTAACAATTAACTTTACCTAACTCTGTTGAGAAAAATATAAATTGTACCCCTCGGCTTCTCACCCTCTCATATCTAAAAAACCTATTCTCTTCCTGACTCATCATCGTTTACCCAACATTTTACCTGTACATAACACTGTTTTCAACATTCCCACCCCGCTAAGTAGGTACTCGCTCCATTCATACCTTCTGCCTCCTCCGTATCTCATCTAACAGCTGCCTCTCCTCACCCACCATGTCCAGCACTTCGTCGTTTCTCCTCCTCTCCGTCCACTTTACCTTCTCCATTCGTCTCTATATTCACATCCAGTAGCGCCGACTCCATGGGGCCTGAGGGGGCCCGAGTCCCCCCAAAAATTCGTTACAGATGTGAGGAAAAAATGTGTAAGGCTAGTCAATTTTCCCCGGAGTGTCCAGATATCGAGATTCGAGTGATCAGGGTTCTGATGTTGATCATATGATTCTTCTAAAATGCTTAAAAAACTTAAAATTCACTACTTATAAAATTTACCGGGGCAAGGTCCCCGGTTTGGGCCCCCCAATATTTTTTGTAAGTCGGTACCTCTGTTCACATCTCGAACGCCTCCAGTCTTCTCTTTTACTCCTTCACAAGTGTCCACGTTTCCGCACCGTAATGCGCTACTGCCCACAAGCCACGCTACTCTTACCCCTACTCTTCAATAACCTTTCCTTTAATCTCTTGCATTACGGCCCTCTTAGAAGCTCCCACCTGTTTAGAACGCTTCCTTTGCTAACATACTTCCCATCCTGATGTCCTCACTGCTGTATCTGTTTTCTTCCTATGTGCTGCCCAAATAGTTGAATGTCTCTATCTTCCCAAGTGTTTGCCCTCCTACTTTTGTCCTTAGTCGCACATTTATAGCCCGCAATTCTTAACAAAACAGCATAACTTGGTGAACTAGAAATAATAAAACTAATACCATGATAAACTCCAACCCAAACTCCAGAATAAATGAATAAATGTAATCAGTAAATTCAAAAGTACAAACGGCAAGCGAATGTGATTTCAGTAGTTGGATATGAAGAAAAAGTAAAAATTGCACCAGTTCTCAATTCAATGACAGGTTTAGTACCAAAAAATCCCCAGAGCAACTCAAAAAAATTAATATTGACTGAAAAATACATAAAAATCTGCAGAAGACAATCCCTATTCAAAAAACTTCAATTCTACGTTCGTAAATAAGGAAAAAACATTTACAAACAAACTATTTCTCCACTACGCTCCTGTGCAACAAAAGATAGGTACCGGAAAGTTTTAGCATCGAGAAAAGGAAAAACTTTAATGAAAATAAGTTAGTGACCTAAAAAATATATTTCTCCATACGAGTCCTGGAAAGATTTGAAGTCCTAAGGATATGGTACTAAAAAAGGGAATTCCTATGAAACCCTGAATAGACGGGTTCACTAGATCAATCATATCATTACGTAACGTCCTATAATGAAGACATTCGTCGGAAGAAAAGTGGATTGGTAGAAAGGTAAAAGAAAAAATGTTTGATACTCAGATCAAGTGATGGAAGAGGCACAACGGAAGAATTAGGTAAAATGAATAAATTAGCTGAAAGGGTTTAGAGAAGAGAGATATTTTTAATCAATAACAAATTTATGAATGATGGATGATGATTACAGTAATATATTAGAAATACTCCGTAGCATGGCACAGTTTTTAGAGGAGGCATTTAATGAGCTTGATCCGGCCTATAACATCACAGACCCTGAAATTCATAAATAGTAATTTCCGTTATTTTTTATCTTTTAATGAATTTAGGCACGTAATTCAATATTTTACGTCCCAAATACACAAAAGATCTCTGAAAGAACAATGCATACTTTAGGATCACGTAAAGTTCGTATCCTTCACATTAGTGGGGCGAATAGGGCAGTGGAAGCGCTTTGAGGGGAGTGGTCACCACAGATGGGCGAGCGAGTTCCGATATGAATCTTCCCTTCCCTCCGTAGCTCAAGGAAGGGAAGGGGCAATATCACACGCGGGCGCACGTACCAACCCGCCCTCCGCCCCTGCACACACGTTAGAAGGCGGTGGGGGTGGGGATGGTTTGGGAGGGTGGCCCTTTCTACATTCCCACCCCCAAAAGTCCCCCCCCCCCCCCCTCTTCCCCAACGCCCACTCTCCTATTCAACAATCCCCCTCCGCGTCGCCCTCGCTTATAATCCCAACTTGTTGCTCCGGCCCGCTCCGAGCTCCCCCTCCCGCACATTCCTCTCCCCCCCCCCGCTACCCCCATTCACCACTTTGACGGGCGTCGCAATGAGAGGGTGGTGCCCCTGTCACCCGCCGACTTCACCCAGGCGCCGTCGCGGCGCTACATTCCCTATGGGAGAGACGAAAGGGAAACTTAACACAGTTTCCCTCGGAAGCATCATCGTCAAACTCAAGAGTTATCCAAAGAATGGAAGCTTCGCTTTTGGAAGCTTCAAATTTAGTTTCCTTCACTTAACGGGGTGGAATACGGAAGAGCCGTGAGGCGAATAGAATTATATTAAAATTTTGAACCCCAAGCCCGAGTATACCACGGGATGTTATTTTCTGTCATGGTCCCGAGCCCGAGTAGAGCTTGGGCTGTCGTATTTGATTCCATGGAAAAATATTCGTCTATATTATCTAGCCTAAACTATTTAGCCTCTTTATCATTCTGGTCTTCTTGTATTTAAGGTGCTTTAATTTTGCGGCTCCTAAATGTGATTTTTTGGATTAGGAAATGATTTTATAAAAAAACAAAAGCCCTGGGATTTTTGCTACCTACAGATGAAAATATTTCATAAGAAAGAGCTTCAACGCGCTGATGAATACCACATAGTTTTTTTACAGATATACGATTAAATATTTTGGAGCTTGAGGCAGCCTATGAGGTCACATACCCGACTGCTATCTGTGGATGAAACTCGTTCCCGAAATTGAACATATATTTCAGTAAAATATATTGCAATTAAAATGAGCGTTCAATGTTACCCCACCTGTGCCCTATGAAATTCACATGCAATTTCTAATCCTCCTGCATTCTTATTAAACACAACTCACCAGAAATTCTTTTATGGGCATAATCCATAAACACCCAAGGAATTAAGGCAATAAAACATCATTTGTTGTCGACAGAACCATTATCTCTTAATCGTCAGTGAAGTAGGAAACCATTTACACCAACATACCTACAACGGCTATTCTACCAAATCAGATATGCCTGGAAGAAGTGGAGCGATTTTGGAGCTCTGCGCATTACTATCAGCACCTAAATTTATGAGTGCTGGAAAAGTGAGTAAGTTAAGAAAACTGAAATACTTTTCCAAGCAGTATAGGTGTTTCGATTTAAGGAGTACATACTTTTTTGGGGATTTCATTCACTCACGACACTCGAACCTGTGAGCTTTTAGGCTGTCTAAAGCTTCAAAATATCTACACGTATAACTGTAAAAATCTATGTTGTATTCTTGTGATAATATATGTGATCATCACCAATGAGAACCCAAGGGGGGTTCTTTCAGGGTTACCACGCACCGGGGCCAGGAACCAAGTCAGAGACTTATACGCCCGCGCTCCCGGGGAGGGGTTTGGATGGGAAGGAAAAAGGAAAGAGGCGCCGCGCCGCCGCGATAGGAGCCCGACGACGCCTCTGGGATAGGGAAGGACGGGAGGGATGGGGAAAACACTCGCCGCAATAGAAGCGACCAGGGCCCACTAAATAGCGAAACCCGGCATCAGCCATCATCACTTTGTGATCATCAGTTGGACTCTAACCTAATGGATCATAAATTCGTGCGTAGGTTTCCGCGGCGTTGTTCACGATGACTGCTAATTTTCGGGTTCTCCAGCCGCGTCTGTCGTTTATGGTCGACAACAGTTTCTGACCAATCAGCGCACAGGAGGAGATCGGCCAGTGCAATATAAGACGGCAAAAAATGAAAACTTCTCACCTTCGACCTGAAGACGGAAGCAGGATGGCTCCCGAAACTGTTGTCAACCATTAACGACAGACGCGGCTGGAGAACCCGAAAATCAGCAGTCATCCTAATGGATCATAACCAGTCACTATTGGCAAATTATGCTCGGGAAATAGATGAACAAATAGGAAACAACGGCGCCAGCGAGTGAAAGACGTTATTGAAGGAAAAATAAGATTCAAGAAAGGAATGAATTCCCACTGAAGTTGGGAGTGAAAAAATTGCTATCGTTATATGCTAACACATTTTCACTATAATTACGGAAGTTAAGAATAATATTTTCTATTAGATGATGGTTCTTGCGTGATTTATAAACTTTTTGGGGAAAAAGTAATTTTTTAATGATAAAATAGGAAAGTCTTGTGATGCAAGTTTGAAAGCGATTTCTCGTTAATGTGCAGCTTGCCCTCCCTCTCTTTCCACGCGTTCTCGCTCAATGGCCAGAGCCAAGATTGTGCTGCTGCCGTTCGTCACCTCCTTTTATCTTCTTCCCAACATTCATAATTCACACATTTCATGTCCGCAATCTTCCATCAGATGGCTTCCCGGATTCAATCTTCCTTACATCGCTGCCTTACGAAGGATCGCTTCCCTGACAAATGGCATTGTAAAGCACCGCTTGTATTTGAGTCGTCTTCCATGAACTTTTTCAAATAGCTTTTTTGAGAAACATTTCACTATCTGAACCCTAGAGATGGCGTGATGCTTGTCAATCCTCCGAAAGAACGCACTAGCTATCGATAGTCCCTCCCTCACTGCTGTCATTGGTATCTACGCACTAATGAGATAAATCAACCCCGCTCATATCTAGGTATGCTGACATGAAGTCTCTTCACTACGATGAGTTTCAAAATCGAAAGGTAGAGGTTGATTTCATAAGAAATTCCTCCTTTGCGCGACTGACTCCAATCCCTATTTCAAGCAAAGTCTACTAAACAGCTTCGGCATTAAATGTTTAAAGAAATTACTGCGCCACCATGCATTAGACACTTGCATCGAAAGAAAGAGATTGAGAAAGGAATTCATGGTGGGATTGGGCAGAGAAACAAATGCTAACATGGAATACTACACGTAAATTCAATTATAATGACAGTAAGTCATTAAATTAAATTTTACCCGGGATGAGAAAATATCACTTTACGTACTGTGCCTTTTTATATCATCATTGTACGACATGCATTTTAGGGGACTATAAAATTGAACATCGTTAATTTTCCCAATCTCGTCAGTCATAATGGGGATAATTTTAACCCTAGCCTTGTTCTCTTCGGCTCACGGTTCATGGCCAGGCTGATTTTATTCGTAAGAGCGTTGCCGAGCCTTAAATGACTATATGGAAAAAATGGAAAGTAAATCGGCTCTTAGCATGCTTGGAAAATAACAGATTCTATTTTTAATATACCACGGAGTACATATTTAAGCTCGGGACAGTTAATTTAACATTAATAAACTTCTTAAAAAGCTGTGAAGATGAAAATATTTGATGAAAACGCCAGTTTTATGAGCCGATAAAGGGAGCATTAAGGGTTGGTGATTAAACCCACGATCTCGGACACGTTTATGATTTTTCTCAAATAAGTACAGGCCCCGTCGGGCCAGGTCTAAATAAGCAGCGGCTGGTTCTAAGCAAACATCGTTTAAATAAGGATTGATCATGTGTTTGTGACATAGTTGCTTTATATTCTAGGCCGTCATCTGAGAGCCGTAAAAAACATAGAATGATTTTATGACAAAATTCCAGCGGCCACGGGTTATGTTCATCTCTCAGGAGAACTGCTGGAAAAATGGACAATTAATAATAATAATACCATTTTGAACCCTTCCATGCAAGGGTTTGGCCCCAACGCAATGCGACCCATGATTTGAAGCCAGAATAATTCACTTAATCAGAGGCGAAAGGTTAAAATTAGATTGGTGAACGATAATAGGTAAATTATTTTAACATGACGATATCAATTCCTATGTGATTTGGCATCAATTTTACAGACAACAGTTCTAACTCAATTGCACCAAACAATGCTTGAACAATTATGAGTCGAGGAATTGCACTGAAAAAAACTGATGAAAGAGTTTTCACAAAAAATCATCTTTTGAAACTAAATTCTATAATTTGCAGCGGAAAAATTATCAATACGGACATAGTTCCGCCTTTTCACACATTTTTACTTTTATACATTCACACATACTCGCACCAAAGTTCCGCATTGAATTCATCGGCTGAAGATTAAGGAGAAGTAATGGGATGATGCCACGCCAAGGAGTCTATATATTTTCCCAATTGCTTAAGACCTTCATCATATTCTGTGTGGGCTCACTAAATCTAATCGAATGGAACCAAGTACGGCATATTTGCCGTGTCATGGAAGAGCTTCGATTCTTCGGTGACCTCGGATCCGATGACCAAACGGATTCTGGTTTTTGCCGGAAAAAACGGTTCTGTGATTGCAATTACGCAGTTTGGCAACGTCGGTGGGTCTCTTGCTTCCCACGAGGTGGGACCGTGGGCGCAAAGAAACGAAATCCGAGAGAGATAGAGAGAGAGAAGGAGAGAAAACGGCAATTGGGGCAGTGACAGAAAGGGGCCGTCAGGCTACGTCTACTAAATCGGAATCATTTAGAATACTATTTTTTAAACACTTGACGCAATTAAATAGTGTTAATTATAGCCACATATACTACCTTTGGCATTCAATACAATTAAACAAAGACTTTTTAGAAATGAACAAAAACATTCATAAGTCATATGCTTGAAAATATCTTATTCAGTTTTATCGGGCATTAATATCCCATTTTCCGTGGAGGGAGCAACCTAAAACTCCATTTGGATTTGCAAAATAATTATTTTAACAAAACCTCAAATAATATTTAAATTATCACATACATGTTATATATAACTTCGAAAACAATGGAAAACAGCTACAGATATCAATCTTTACATCAAATACCTTTGGTCCGACTGCGTGACTGGAGGGTAGCGAGGCGGTGGTGGAGTTTGCGATCGGGACACGGGCGACCTCTGCCCCCCATCCTCTGCAGTCAGACAGCCTCCCTCCAAGGTGTGGGCCAAAAGCGAGAGAAGGCACTCTCCAGGCCATGTAGGCCCGTTTCCGGTTCCAACGCAATTAAGCTCGAATGAGATGATGCTCCTTCGATGAGGCAATCCGACCAAGCAATTAAAGAGAACGCAGCCTGACCGGCCTTTCTGCCGGACGAATTACTTGAATACGTAACTTAGGTAATCACCTTGAAATTTTCAGAGTAAATATATTTATTTACTTAATGATGTCTAAAAACAACACGAGCCAATAACAAAGGACTAATAATAACAAATGAGGAGCAATATATAGAGAATCCTTTAATTATTTGGGACCACAAATATTTTGCTCAATACCACCAGATTCAACCGAAGTAAGTAGTGAAATGAAGTTCATTAAATCTTTCCGAATTTGGTTGCTTAAAACTGTACAGGTTGAGTTTATGCTCAGTTACATAAAATAAGATCTTCCGCATACGTACGAAGAGAGAAGCAGGGATAATATGAAGTGCTGTTCTTTTTTTCTCTCTTTGTATAATTTCCATTTTAGAGTACTTTACTATCTGTATGTATTTCATGTGTCTATTTTATATATTTTGTTTTTTTTTCACTCCAGTATTTAGGTGCAATTATAGAAAAATCAATGCATCACAGGGTAATTCTAAATTAATTTGTTAATGAGTGAGTTGGCAACACTAAAGCAAGGTGAAAGTCTCATTAGGTGTTTAATTCTTAAATTTATGTTTAGGCATACTAAAAGTATTATTTGTATCGTGAGGAAACATATATATTATTTATTGCGTGGACCCTTGTCAGCATGTGATTGAAACGTATGCATGAAAATTCCACCTATGTATTTTGACAGAGATAAAAGGTTTACGTTTTAGATATGGGGCAAATACTGCTAAGGATTCACCCACTGTCCCTTGAAAATGTCGCAAGTAGAGCAGATTTCAAATGAGTAATACGTCACGAAAAAGACAGTTGACGACAGGTCGAGCGGGGTTGATGATTCCCCTAAGTTTTCTTCAGAAATACTTGGCCCAGAAAGAGGGCCTTTGCGATGTAGTGTTTTTTTCGCTAACACTGCAATACAGAACTAGCTCTGTTATCATTGTCGACGTTACTTTGATAATGCATTCCCCGCCAGATAGCGTTCGTGTTAACTCCACAGGTTTAAAACGGGGACAATGCATGCACAATAGCTAAAGATTTGTCGGGAAAGGATTCTAATGAAACGTCGCTACTGCCGTCACGGCTTTAACAACCGGATGTGAAATCTGTGAAAAATTCTTCACAATCGTTATCATGCTTGGTGGGATTATGGATTTAAACATAATTTGTGACCAGTTTTAAAATAATTTCGCAGGCTCATGACACTCGTCGTGAATTATAATGGAAATATATATATTAGCTGGTTCACCGGAAAGAAGACATTTCCTTGTATTACCTATTTTGGGGTATTTATGGTATTACTACACTGAGGACTGGCTTGCAGAAAACAATATGTTATTATCCTTGTTAATTCTTTTATTTGGTGAAATGGAGGAGTAGCACACGTAATGAATAACACGTATTGCAGATATTTGGTTGGTCTTTTGGCTTGCCAGAAAAAGTTTTGCCCGAAGATTATGAAAAAGCTCATTTATATACCAATGGAAACGGGGATAACGATTAATGGTTTTGAAGAATAGTAGCAGAACGTAAAAGACAGTTCCAGCAATCACATTTTATCTTTAATTCAGATAGATAAGGCTAAATGACGTTTTTTTATGAGAACAATAATCAAATTTCTATAATAAAGGTGTTGAAAAATTTTATGACATCAAATATAAGCATTAACCAGGGAGAAAATTCGGAGGAAATGCGATGAATAACAATTATTTGGTAGTTATAAAAATATAAGGCTTGGAATGACGGTTTATATATAGAGGCCCATTGGATTGCCTTTTTTGTTCTCCAATTAAACTTCTTCAATATTTATTTTATTTTAACACCCAATTTACATAAGCGAAATTTTCAAATCAACATATACTTCTTACTGAGGTCGTGCAGATCTTTTTCTGCTTGTCCACACTCACAGAAAGAACCAAACAAAATAAATGAACGCTTTTAAATGTCACCTAGTCACCGAGTTCTGGGAGGCCCAATATTGGACGGCTTGACTCATTTGGGTGGAGCACACGTTTCAGCGCTACAAGTCAGGCAGTGGCGTTCAGTATCCATAGTTATGCTAAAGAGGTGAGCCAACGGTGAGTCGACGGTCGTTGACAGAGCCGCATTCTCAACGAGAGGGGCGGTGCGACATCATATTTGCAGAGATTAAATTTAGCTCATTCGCCATAAAAATGGCTATGGAAGAATTTTTAAAACTCTTAATTATTGCTCTCTTTATCCAATCAGGCCAGAATGGAGTGAACGCAAATTTATGCGAATTTTCAAAACCAGTGATAATTACTTCATCCAAGCAATTGATAAAAGCGGGTATAGAATGCGCAGACAATTTTTATGTTTTCTTAGAGCCAGGAGAATACAGCTTTCCTGGGAAAAAGCCCGAGACAAAGATATGATTCTCTGAATAGGCGTCAATGAATACGGAAGTTATTTCCTAGGAGGAAAAATCGATTGCTGACGGTGTTCGAGCAGAAGTGGAAGAATTTTTCCTTATCACATACAGAAAATATCAATTTTCAACACATATACGTTAGTAAACAATTGATTTTAGTCAGTAAATAGTTAGTAAGCGATTGATTTTTATTTCACATTACTGATTATTACAATCGAACATATTATGAATCAATAGTTAAGTGGCCATCGTTTTCCACTTTACTTACACATTGATCGTAATGGATAACATCTAGATCTTCAACAATTGTTGCCATGTCAAAATAAACAGTGAAATATATAAAGCGTTAAGGAGCTATTAGTAGGGCATTTCCATATCCCATTTGGTACCTTGATATTTTCTGCTGCCAACAAAGTTTTTTCCAATTTAACAAAGCCAATTTCCCTCGCTAAGGAAAAAATGTGATTTTATTTAATGGCATCGTTCCCAAAAAATCATCGTAACGCGGAATATTTTGAAATAAAAAAATAACGCAATTTACTTCTTCCTGCTTTACTGTGCCTCCAAAAAAATTGAATAACATAAATTTAAAAATTGCAGGTTGAAGAAAAAAATTAATGACTTTATTAGGCGCGAAAGGGTTTTAAGCAGGCTGAAATAATTATTTCTTATTCTATTTGGCTCCAGTTGAGAATATGATGGGGTAAAAAAGCCTGGAACCAACTTAAACTATCAAAGGGATTTTGGCTTTAACGAAATTGATAGGTAGCGGAATTCCAATCTCACTAGGTCGTCATTAAAACGAAAAGGTGAAATTTTGGCAAAGTATCGGTCGGATTAAAGATCACGCTGTAGATGATGCTGAAATAAAAAAGCCTATAACTGGAACTTTGTCGTATAGAAGGAAAAGGTACAAAGCTTGGCGAAGTTTTGATCACATAAGAAACCAGCCACTTCCATAGGCAACGAGAAACAATGATTTCCGACGTTGCTCACAGTAACGGACCGCGGGTGCGAATTGCGCTTTGGAAATCCGCGAGGAACTCACTCAATTCGAGCGGTGCATTTAATAAAGCCACTCGTCGCCCGACTGTCCCCGCACCTAATTGCCCCCTCCCGCCGTACTAAGCAGCCTCACTTGCAATTCCTCCTCCATCACCCCTCCTCTTCCAAACCCCCCAACCTACCCCCGCTCGCATCTCGTCCCGAAATACTCGGGGCGGCCGCGTCCAGACATCACCTGACCCCTCCCCCGTGCGTGCTGCGGGATAGGACATCGACAGAGAGGGTGAGAGAGAGAGAAAGAGAGAGAGAGAGAGAGTCAGGTGTGGCAGACAGGGGAAGGGGCGAAAATCCCGCGGGAGACATGACGACGACGCATCTCCGAATTTCGCCCAGGTGATATACCGGGTAAAGCACAAGCTGCGGTGTGAAATTTCTCACCTCTTGAACGGAAATAGTTGTGCATCAGAATTAACGAAGGGGAAAATTGGCACAAACAAGCGTAAAGGGACCAGTATTACCTTTGAAGGAAAAGATCTAAGACAAGCTAATAGCGAGCGCGTGCGATGCACAAAAAGTCTAAGAAGAACTAAATATTACTGACAAATTACACCAGGAAAAACCTGTGTGGACAAAAATTGTGGACAAAATTAATGGATTAAAACTTTTTTCTCGATTCATTTTGGTTTTTGCCTTTTTTTGGGTTTTAAATTATATTTTTATTTTTTGTTCGTTTTTATCTTTTGTAGGTATACATATTTTTAATTTTGCAATCATTTTCCATTTTTTATTTCGTTCTGCAATTTTCTCTTTTTTTCTTCAACAAATTAATCCTATACATTGAATGCCAGCAGTGGCTATAGTCCAGCCAGCTAACAATGCAATACGATATCACAGCATACATTTTGAACAATGTGAGCAATAATAATTTTTGAAATCACAGGCATTGAAAAGGATTAGGTATTATCGAATTAATATTTCTGTTGGAAATCCGTAGCTTTTAAAGCGTGTATGATGCACTGGGTCATCCCACATTTTTTTCCGAAAAATGCGTTGCGTAGACGGGAGTTTCGAAGGCGCTCAACTTGTGTCTTTATGAACTCGTGAATACTGGGTACTTAATGACCGCGTCTGATTTCTTGTGCCGGAATGAGTTTGCGTTGGTTTGTGAGGCACAGGTGACATGGCTTGGGGAGACAAGGTAACGGGTCCGCATTACAGACCTTTCTTGAGGACCAGCGGCCAGGGGCACACGCCCTCGCGTGCGCAGAGGCTTGAATGGGCGCGGAAGGTAGACTCATCCCAATGTTCTCGTTCACTATATCTTTATTATTGCTGGTTTTGATAGAGTTTGGAAAATAAAAAAAGACTCGTATTTTACCGTTCTTCGATCCGTCGCCTAATTCTCGAGCTATTCTCGGCGACACATCGACGTCCTAACCCCTTTCGCCGATAAGTTCATGACGTCGCTGACTCTTCCCGAGCGGCTCGCCGCTTCTCCGCTACTTCTCTTCTTATCCGTCTCACGTGGTTCAAGGTTACTTACGCTCTAATTAACAATTTTTTCGGACAAAGGCGACGCTAACAGAACGAATTATTGGAACAGAACTTAAATGATATCACTAAGTCATGAATAATGGGTGACAACTTTGGCAGTTTTTCATAACAAATCTACGAGAAAACAGCTGAATGAGGAAGAGTTTTTTGTGTTACAACTTATATTTGTCATCCATCTAGCAAATTTTCTTATTATATTTCTATTTCGGGTCCGAGTGAACAGCCAAATTCATCGAAAGAATTGGGTAGATGGAAGAGAAAGACACGGAACGATTAGAAAAACTTCCCATTCAGACATTCTCTCTCGATTTTTTATTTTATCTCGATAAATGAGTTTGTTACGTCATCAACTCATCTGCGAAATGGCTAGGGCCGTCGATTTTCCGTCGCGATTAACTTGATAAGCAGACGTCAGATGGGAAAAAAGAAAAGTACGGGTCTCTTTAGCTTTTAATATCTGTCGCGATCGAAAATAAAAGATAACATTTGGACGAACCTTGCATTGGAAGGGAAGTGGTTGATGGGAAGGGAGGATCCCATAATGCTTCTCAAGCACTCCATGGAAACCTACCTTAATCGGTTGAATACTTAATATTAAAATATAATAATAATATTAATAATAATAATTAGCTCATTCACTCTTGAAGGCGAGCAGCAAATTCATTGAAAGCTATAATTTTCCCACGGAAGAGGAAATTGTTGTTCGGATTTGTCAGTGGGAGAGGCCGCTAACGTCTCGAAGGACGGGTAGGACCACGTCTCTTCCGAGGGACGGAGAACTGTGCTTGAAGTACCTTTCAGACAGCATCGAAGCTGGGATCGGGATAGCTCAGATTAATCTTTGCCACCGTCAGGATTAAAACACGGGCCTACACGGTGGAAAGCCAAATGGAAACTGGAACGGAAACAATCCTGGAGGTCAGCTAAGAGCAAATAAAATAGTAAGGACTCCAGTTTCATTAAAAATGGACTTAACCGAATGGGAAGAGATGTGGAGGAAAGCCTTGAATTAGTTGGATAGGACAAGCTATTTAGGATAATAAAGACAATTCATACGCAAACACGAAAAGGTTGGCTGATAGGAGAACTGAGTGAAGAACTGCATGAAACCGTCCTTTGCTGGCCTACTATGATGATGATGAACCAATGCGGAAAGTAATCGATTTAAGTACCATAAGAAACAGACAAAGAATTCATGCCATCCCCTCCTGGGCCTACATCTATTAATGGAGTTGCATAGAGTTTATATTCGTCCACGTTTGGCTAAGGCTACACCCTTTTTCCTTGGCAGCCTACTTAATGAAACGTATTAACCATTCACATCTCATTACGTGGGCGGTGAAGCCATTCAAATCCAAAGGGGGAAGAGTGATCTGAAATTAATATGCTAATTGGCATCGCTGCCATCACGAATTTAATGAGACCGTCCAGTTTCTTCTGCGCGACTAAGCACAAGGACAAGTTTAAAAACGATGGCCTCCAAGGAAGACGCTGCTTACATCGGAGGGATCGGGATGAATGATTCGACAGCGGGCGACAAATTAGAGGAGAGGGCTTGAGATGTAAAACTTCTAATCCGACTCCTGCGGCTAATACGTCATCCAGGCAAAGATAATCTTTCGCTTCAAGTGATTTCGATTTTGAGGCTGTCCTTAAGATCAAAATAATCGTTTCATAGCAAGCTCAAGACTAAATGCTGATTTGCAAGAGCCGTCTAAGCATTTTGATCGTTAAAACCATAACCCTTGTGTGCTTTAAAAATTTGGAGTTTTATTAAATTTTCTTAACCTTTGGTATGTTCATTATAATAACCTTTTGATATAATACAGTCAAAAGACAGTTCCAAATCAGAGATAAACTGAAACATTGAAGATGGTTTTGAAATCGGTGACCTTACCAATTTTTCTCATATAGTTAGGCAATCCACGAGAAATAGAGACTATTCGGAAAATCAAAGATGATATATTTCATGAAAAATATAGTCTTGTTTGGGTGCGCAAAGAATTCATACCCTAAATCATTCAATTGAAACATATATAGTCAAACCGTCTCTACAGTACTCTAACTTAAGGATTTAGTGAGTACGCTGAGCGTGAATGTGGCATGGATGATACACGTAGATATATTCAAGATAATGCTCTGATGGCTTTACTTATCACCCTCCTTAAATTCCGATATTCGCAATTGGAAGTGAACATCATCGCTCAGTGTACACAGGTGAACAAAAAATCCGTTTTTCCATTGTTCCCATTCACAATCACGATGAGTGCTACATAAGAAATTGCGATCCAATTTAAAAGATATCCACCCAGACTTGACGCAGTCCGTGAATCTTATTTTCGCGAGACATGTAAATATCGTTATACCTGCAGACACACTTTTCAGGTCGAGCGATGGTCTGAAGTCAAGCCGCCCGAACGCGTGTATTAAAGCATGCATGCGTGACAAACGGTTCACGCGACAAATCCACAAGAAAAAATGCGTGCGCTGATTGCATCTCGACTGTGTTTTTCGCAATGGGGAAGGAGGGATATGGGGCCGAAGGGATAGGTGTACGAGTGGGCGGACGGAAAGGGTGGGGCCAGCGAGGGGAGGGGGTCGAGAATCGGTGGGGTGGGATGGGGTACGAAGACGTGCGGACGGCGGCAGCGATCCCAGCGAGAGATGCGGACTGCGACGAGTGAAAACTAAGGGCGAGCACGACGCATTCCTCTTCTTTTTTTCACCCCGGCAAAAAAAAAAGATTCGGAGCACAAGGGCCATCATAAACTCGGTTATGATATGTGAGGCGGAGAGCGTTGATTTAAGGTGATGGTGGGCGGCTTCCTGTGCCCACGTGCGACGTACAACCCGCATGCGTTCGGACGACCGAAAGGGCAAAAAAAAAAAACCGTCAAGCAGTTCTTACCTGGCATTTATTACGGAGGATGCAGTCTCGGATCACTTACGCGAATCGGGTGGAGTGGGTGATAATGGGAGAACGTTAGATTTCACGAAGCAGTCGAGGAATGGCGCAAGATTTAGCAAAAATTGTCGTGGTTCCATAAGTAAAAATTGTCATTCGATGAGAAAAATGCAGTCTATTCTGGTGTTATCAAAAATATCTATCCTGAAAATATCTATCCTGAGAAAATGACACCAATGCCAGTCATACACGGATTCTAGGGTGGTCCACCGATGAACTATTGCAATAAACCCGTCACCACTATTATTCGGTCCACTGCATGTGAGAGCGAAAGTTAAGAAAGCGATATCTCAAAGATAGAAAGCGGTGATTTTGAGCGGAGTGATCAAGAGAGAGAAATGTTATATTGCCAATGTTCTACCTTTTTTAACAGATGATTGATCGGATACAAGAATACTGTAACGCAAGATGCAACGCGCAGATAAAATTATAATGTCCAAAGAATACTCTATATACTCTACTAATGCGTAATTAACTCCTTTGGCCTGTGTAAGGAAATAAGTTCAAACTATGCTTATGGTCCACAAGTATTCTGGACATTTTCTTTCACACTTTCCATTATATCGTAACCGCACGAGAATATGTTGTTTTTTCATGTAACCAATAAAACTCTTGTCTATTGCACTATCATAATGATAACGTTTCCACTTTGCACCCTTTGAATAACAGTAGGTTAAATAGAATCTCCAAATTCATAAAATTAGGAGAAGTTATGTCTACTACGCGTCCATATTCATAAATTGATTAAAACATGACGTAAATGCCATATAACATACCTCTTGCGAGACTCGCTTGGGCAAAACTCCTTTATAAAATTTTCATACGCTGACACTGATATTTGCAAGTATGCTACATACTCAACTGAAATTTTGAGGAGAAAATGCCAATCAACTCGGGTAAATACCAACCAGATGGTGGTCCAATATCAACAGGGCAATTTCAAAATCAGCGAACGCCCACCCCTTAAATGTCGCGAAAAAAAGGCAACGGTGTCAAAAATGTAAATCGACGCCCAGACCTCAGATCAAACTTGCGACGCCCAGTGATTCAGCCGGTTACCTATAAATCCGCGTGTTCCAATGTACTCTACGAAGGGAGCTCCCGTATCCACGGGAGGGTATCTTACACAGACTCAACGAGCGATTTTTTACCGCCCTCAAAGCACCCGAAATTTCCGATCACCACACCCGCGGGTAAATATGCCCGGCTCCATTGTGTGCATATGAGCGTGAGCCTTGTCTCGCGCTTGTGACCCAGAGACGCGCCTACGCTTGCCCACCGAGCGGTCCGGCGGCGGAGGCTGGGGGAGGCGGACAGCTCTCAGCGGGCATTCGGCCAGTGGGGAGACACGCTACTGCCCACCGAAAGAAAACACGGCGAGGGAGGGGTGCGCGCCTCCCCCTCCCCACTCGCTTTTGTTCCCCGAAAGCCAACTATTTTTACGAGAGGTAAACAGTCGAGAGACAAGCTCAAGGATATCCACACTTGAGTAACGACCCGGAGCACGTATTAATTTTGAAAAAGGAAACGGAAGTGGGGGATAAAGTTCTAATCCGGAATCTTTAAAGAGAACTAAAAGGGTGTGATCACTGCAAGATGTAGGCAATTGATTGAATAGCCGCATAGTAGGATAAATGTTGAAACACGTCCACCTGCTCTGAAAAAAACCCGAAAACGCGGGAGTATCTCAAAATTGGATTTATTACAGCCGGTTAAAAAAATGCATTTCATCCAAGGTTTAGAGCTATTCCTTTTCGTTTATTCCGCAATGATCTCAAACCCTCTACCATGCAAAACACAAGTGACAATATTATCATCACCGGTTAAAATAGTTGAAAATACGTAGTGGTATTTCCCTTGTGAAGGACACCATTCACAAAAAATGAACGATTTAGGAAATTTAAAGATGTCAATAACGTAAAGTAAGCTTCAATTTGCCCCTATCAACATATGAATCTTCCTGATGCCTTTTGATGTTGACCGTGAGTGAGATTTCTAAGAGAGTGAACAAAGTCAGAACATGCAAGCGATGATAATTGAATCATGCCTCAACGAGGTAATAACCACAGCCTTAAAGGAGGTCAATAAAAGTTGGCGATTTTAGCAGAGAAAAATAGTCACACTGAATGAAAACGCTGGAAAAAGTTTCACGCTTAATGTTAACGAAGCACCAACCATGGTTCCTGCGCAGTGTCATTTTTCTCATAATAACATAATGCGTGGAAACTATGGTCGGTGTTTTGTAAACGTTTAGCGTGGAGTTTTACCAGCGTTCTTATTTTAATATGGGTATTCAGAGTTTCCACAAAGTAAAGCCTGTCGTTATTTTATGTTTTATACGGGATGAAAATAATTTGATTCATTCAGAGATACAATATATTCTTGATGATTTACACTCTAAATATGATTGAAATTGTAGGCATATTGCTATCGTCACCTCATAGATAACAGATATATGAATGAGCTCTACAAAACGCCTCAGGGTGTATGCACCACGCGAATGCAAAGCTTAAGTCTCCCCTTTAGTAGACAGGGAGTTCCACGTGTTCAAATAAAATCGGCCAATTACAGCTTTCGCTGGCCATAATTAAACCTCTAAATCAAGAGAAATATATCTTTCAAAAATAAACACAAATTTATATGATACACAGAATCAGCAGGGACAGAAGGACACGATTTTAATGGCTTACATACAGGTACATGGTGACAATCTGTGCGTACAATTAATTTCAACGCTTACAACGGGAATAATGCGCCAAGCAGCTGCGCTTCTGATGACGGTAATGAGGCGTAGAATACTGCACGGCAGATGGCACGGGAAAATACGCTCGAAACTTGGAGCTATATATAAACACCTGAGGCAGAGATGCTTCATGAAACAAAACTCGGACAGTACGATAAATAAGTACGACGATGAACCCTTAAGAATAAATTAATTATAGGGGGAGCAGTACATGCCACGAGAATCTCAGAAAGTTCTGAAAAGGTAGTTTCTTAACCCAGAAAGTATAATTAAGATCAAAAAGACCAATTAGTTACAGTGCTTAATAATTCAAAATTATTCAACCTTCCTAGTACCTTCCCACCTACTGAATTCCTAACTAAGGTAAAGAAACCCACTAAATCCACGCGCGGGCATGCTAAGCTCACCAGGGTCTCAGAATTATAAAAATCTATTTCAATTTCAATTAGGCAACCATATGCGGGAACTATAGGATGGGTTTATAAGAAGAAACAGCCATACCACTGACACTTCATTCCAGCAATATTAAGTACATAAAATTTCAATCATTTGGCTTCTAATTAAAATAATATAGCTCAACATTGATACGATTTTTCAATTCAATGAGAGGTAAAGATAGCAAGGAGGAATGACAGGACGCGAGAACACCGTTAAAAGAAGAAATTACTTGGGTGTCGCCGTGAAAATTCAAGTTTTTTCTACCAACTTTAATGCTATGAACAGGACTTGTGAGTCTATATAAGGTGTAGATTGAAACGAGCAACGTTCCACACCATCTGCCCCAGCAAAGACAATACATGAACAGTACAATTTTTCCTTGGGAAACAACGAATCGCGTCATACCTGCACGGCCCTTGCCTCAATATTCCAAGCGTGTTTCACCTTGTTTTCCATTTCTCCTCAAAGATAAGATTATACGAGTAGTTCAGAAACTGACTCGGAGTGAGTTCGGCTGTGGTGCCATTTGCAGTCTGAGTCCCTGGGCTTATAGGCATGTAATCGCCACAAATTGGCGACAACGCCCAGCTCAGTTCGCAGGCCAAGGCCCAAAAAATAAATTCCAAAGCAGATGATAACAAATAACCTTGTCTACAGCCCACAGACGAGAAATTGAAACGACTCAAAAGACGTGTATCCAATTTAGCTGCCTCCTTGTTACCCATACAAGTTTTACCATCATGCGATATGGGATTTCGCAGGAAGAAGTAAATAACAGGCGGGATACAAGACAATGAAGTGAGTAGATTAAAGTGTATCCTCTTTATTGAATTAACAAACTCTCCAGGATGATAAAATAGCTTATATTTTTTTTATCAACCGAGAAAAAATTCAGTAAAAACTTGCAAACACCAACTCAGCTTTCGAGTGACTAAATTGAGTATTGTTTACAAAATCAGGTGAAATGAAGGTAATTCAAAATGACTGCTAGCCAACCTTATCAACACATTCTGTTGGTTTTTACAATCTTTCAGGAGTTAACTCAATGATTTAAATGACTACCACCATAGATATTCGCATTTTCGAATACATTTGACTAAAATGCCTCATCTGCCTGTTGTGTATCAAAATCATTCGTTAGGAAAGGAGCTGGTCTTTTGAGGATTAATACAAAAATACTCGCACCATGTTAAATTAATTGTTTGAGGTAAATGGACGCGTTATTAACGAAAAACTTATAAGAATTTTACGGGTTCAACTAGGCGTGAAATATCTTTTCTTTCATAATTTGAAAGAAATTTCCATGGAAAGCGTATAGACCGAGCAAACTACGGTGAGCATTTCTGATCCTTGAGGTATTAAAATCATAATAATATTATTATAGTTAAAAATAAATATAAATGAAGTAGGTTGAGTAATATCTACTTAATTTTTCTCTGCGAAATCTGGAGATTTATGCTATAAAATGGACCTGGGGTGGAAGCAAGCGGAAAAACGCTCAAACCTGATTGATATGGTGCCTTCATTTCTTCCTGATTCTAACACTCAAGGAATCAGCTACATCACCACCATTATATTGCGTACCACAGTTATCCTTAATCTCAAGTTATTTCCAATTGGTATGATGGTCAAAACACCGACTCAATACATTCATCTGTATTCCTTATATTGAGAAAAACTATGCCGCATGGAAATTTTTTTGGATAGCCATGTACATGATTTAAAAGACTACTTCTAAAGATTCACGGCTCGGGTAAAATATTTTCACATTTGGCGGGGCAATGTTGAAATGTTATCGCAGCAAAAATGGAGAATTCCAGTAAATCAAGCGAAGTTTATTATTTTGTAAGACTGTGAATCTAATTTTGTCTCCACGAATGAATAGTTCATATAGAATAGCTACGTTGGTAAACGTAAATCGTTCATGACGGAGGATGTAGAGAATAAAATAAATTTCCTACGTCATCCGATTGTTGATTCGAGCTCATTGAAACGCCTCCTAGAAGAACTGCGGCCTAGTTCCGCCTTCGGCGTAGACTTAACAAAGAAAAAAAAATAGTTTCGCGATCATCGCCAAGGGATTTCCCCGCCTGATCCGCTTCCAGTAGCCTGGCAAAAATTGCGCGCGCTGTTTGTTTACGCTGTCACCGGAGTTGAAGGCGGCGCCCATCGGAATTTCGGGCGGAACCCCCTTCCCGCACCCAAGGCAACTTTTCCCTTTCCTCCCGCTAACACTCCATTCCCTTAACCTCCCACTTCGTCTAACAAGGTAAATCCTTTAAGTGTCACCACCAGATCTCGTTCAAATTTTGCTAGGTGGTAGGAAATGGATACATTACGCATGGTCGACCAGAACTAAAGAATGTTCTGATGTAGTAAACAATATTTTTCCGTCAAGATGAGCGAGTTAAAAATCATGGAAATAATGAGTTAAAATTCTGAATACATCACAGTTAAGATTCTCGTGAGATGTAATTTTAGTTTCAGCCGCCAACCCTCAATACTTGTCGAGATATTAGCGACGGAAAGTACCTGAAAACGCCCAAATTAATTCAACACTCAGCCCAACAAAAGGCCCTTTTATACCGCTACTAGGACGAAGAACACTGGCGGTGAATTGTAATTCTTCGGATGCATACTTTTTTTGGGGTGTTTTCTGGTATTTTCCGCCGCTAATATCTCGAAAATTGAGCGTAAGCGGCGGAAACCAAAAGTACGTACCATTTCCTAACATCTAGAAAAATTTGAACGAGGCCTAATTGTGACACTTGAGATACTTCCTTTGAAAGTCCTGCCTCACCCGAAATTTTCCGCACAAACGTTGCCGCTTCCCTCAATTCCCCCGGCCTATGTTCGGCGGAGAGGAAATTTAGTCAACGGGGCACTTGGAGATTTCGATTGGTTCCCATTTGGTTCCTTTCATCGTCGCTTTCCCGGCTTATCTCCTCATATCCAAACCTTTGGCCCCCACGGCGGGGAGCCGAGTTGAGAGCGCTACTCACCCCGGCTGATCCAGCCGAAGCCACAAATGGCGGGAATCACGCCCAGGGAGTGCGCTGACATTTTGGGTGACATAGGAGACTCTCCGTGGAGAGCCCAAGGATGGAGATATCCGCGCGGAAATTGATGGGCAAGACGGCGAGATTTATCTATTTCCACGCCTTCCGCTTCGCACACCCGACTTCATAAAGTATCTGAAGAAAAACCTCAAGCCAACGCCACAGCCTTGAGAGCTGAAAGCTGGTTCGTGGAAAAAGGAAATGAACTACGTTATTTCTGGAGCGAGGCCCTTCTTTCCTCTCTGGAAAAATCTTCGATTTTTATGAATATAAAGCTTTGAAGTGAGTTTTCACTGTATAAAGGTAAACCTGTCAAAAAAATTTAATTGCGAAATGCATTGCTGCAGAAGCAGGTTTAGGTTACACTCTAAGCGTAATTTTACGAATCAAGCGATGCGCTTAATCACTGGATCACTTGGTAGAGTATTCGGTGACCATGATGCCCTTGGGCAGGATTTAAAGTAGAAGCGACCGAGTCTCAAATAACTAGAGGGAAGCGTTCCAAGAACATAAATTCCTTTCGTTCCGCGATTCGGTGTCAGAAGAATTCTCTACCTGTTTAATGTCAACATCATATTTAAGTGTTAACGACTGGTTAAATTTACCGCAAAGAAGCAATAAAATCTGGACGCAGACAATATACTGAAATCGTTGAGCTTCTTTCCATATTTCTTATGTCGGTCAAATAAATACGATAATTTTTCCCAACTATCATTACACATGGTCGAACAGAACTAAAGAATGTTCTGGCATAGTAAACAACATTTTTCCGTCAAGGCAGGTGCGTTAAAACTCATGGAAATAGGGAGTTAAAATTTTGAATACATGACTTCAAAGATTCCCATGCAATAATTTTCTTCATCACTGAATTAAAAGCTAAATAGATCATCGAAATTAAGGCGTGTTTTGGATAAGAATTATCAATTCAAGTCATAATTTTCGAGTACGGAATTTAGTAATTGATAAGAGTCACATTTTTCCACTTCCTATTTGCTTATTACCAAAGCAAGTATTTTTGTACTTTAATTTTTAATGAAGGTATGCTCTAATTCTCCATTGACTGCTTCGTCTTTCCAACAATGGTATTAATTTTTATATCCAATAAGTCCAATTATTTTAATTGGACCTTAAGCTACAAAAAGAACTTAAATATTGGTGTACATTTATTGAATAGATAAATTAATTATCATTTATACCAACTCAATTAAAATGCAATAATAAAATATTTATAACACCTGACCATTCTTCATTTCGTATGAGAGTTATTTCGAAAATGCAATAATTTTTAAATCGATTCCATTTATATTGAATAATATCTCAACAAATACCAAAATGCTTGCGTTTTATAGCTGTAAAAGCTAAACTCAGATTTATTCAAGCAATTTGCACCTTTCTCTACGCTTTGTGCTATTTTAGCAAAAAACGGAAGCCTTCTTAATCATCGTAACAGATTTCATCATAAAAACTCACTATGGCGATATTTTACAAGATAAATTTCGAAAAAAAAATAAATGGCTATGGTTTCAAAAAAAGCAGAGGAGATTTTTTCGGAACAAACCTCAGATCCAAATATCGTGTTCAAAAATTACTCTACCGTGAATTCAGGCTAAAATGGTTTTAGTTCATTACCCTCCATCTTGAATTTATCCGAGAATAAGATATCAAACCGCCATCAGTTCCTATCCTACGTTTACTTTTACATAAAGGATAATCACAAACTATTTGCTTCACCAGCCTTCGCTCGGCAGCGAGAAATCAAGTATTTAACGCCCAAACTTAAGTCACCGAACGCGGATTAACGGAAGCACGACCCCTCAATGAGTTATTTTATCCAGAGAGAATCGTACTTTCACGGTATTTCGATAAAAGATATCGATAGACTTTAAAAATACAAATTTAACTACCAATACTTTATTTTATTGGCTCACATTTTGAGAAAAATACATTTCAAGTTAAGTATTTTTTTAAATTCGATAGCTATTACTTACTAACACACAATACATTAAAATAGAGGTCGAGTAGGTGGGCATAGGGGGGAAATGGAGAAAAGTCGTGTCATATTTCAGCCACGCAAAATTATTTTAAACGCATGAAAGTATTTAATATAGCTAACATTTTGACAATGAACTAGATAAAAATAATTCATACATTATCCCGTATGTACGGCAAAAAAGGAAACCGACTACCAATTAGAAAGAAATTGAAAAATTTTTCTCTGAGACATAACGAACGGTGAAAATTCCTCATTATTGGAGCTGGGATATATTCTCTAAAATACTAATTCATACATGGATAGAAATCGAAAAATATTTCTCCTCCAAATACAAAACCATTCGTTGAAATCGCTTGGTGCAGTTGTCAATGAGCATGAAAAACTTATCTGGAGATTATTCAAAAGGGTAGATTACCAACAGTTATCGGGAGGGTAGACTACCATCAGTTGAATCGTATCGGTGATTTAGTAATACACCAGGGTTAGTCCCCAAAATTTCACGAAAACTTAAAAACATAAAATACATTTTTGCACATTAATAATAACTTATATAACTATTTCACCGGAAAGTCAAAAATACCAGGTGAATTTTAAACCTTTGGAGAATTGAAAAATAGATTTGCATTAGGAAATATTCAGCATTATAATAACTAGGATACCATAGAAATAAATACAAACCTGATATAATGCAAATTAAATGTATATGTTGTTCTGCTAATGAAACTGAACTTCGAGTTTGGAATCATGCCGTCTCTCATGCACGTATTCAACCCAATTATGGATAAGTGAGAGTAGAGGTCACCCCGGATTAAGCGCTCTCGTATGACTTTCCACACTTTCAGGGAAGCGGGACCATGTTTCTTTACCTACTTCGATAGCATTCATGTAAGGGTATTCAAAGAGTTTGGGCCAGGGAAGCTTAGATTTGCAGCCAAACGCACTACGCACTACCGCAATCCACCTCATTTTATCATTAGGTACGTGGCATCACACCATTTGCATTCCAAAATAATAGCTCTAAAAATTTCTTCTACAATGATTGCTGAAAATAAGTACGCCGGAAAATGGACTTGACCAACATAATGTGCGACCTCGGATACCTTGGCTTGAGTCGAACTAACTGATAGCACGTTAAACTGCCTGATAAATAGCAAGTATCTGCCCTGTCGCACACGAATAAACTAAATTCGCCTGATTATAAATCTTAATCTACAAGAACTGAAGGGTACTTAAATATAAGACTTCGAATTACCTCAGTGCTAGAAATTTCGAGCAATAGTTCTGAGCGGGACTGTTTGATGCAGCTCTCGATAATTTAAATGTAAAATATTATTCTGGTCTATCCACATAAATAGTCTCTGAAGTTGCATGGTAGAAAAAGCTAAGTTGATTAATTGTTTTTAGATAAGCTAACGCTAACCACTGAGAGGGAGGCAAATAGAGAGAAACCATAATAAATGCTGGCAATGCATTTTGTTTGAATAGCATTTTAGCGAGTAATTTTACGTCGTGAAATTTGAAATGCCGTGCATTCTCAAGCAACGAGAGAATCTTGCCCTTAACTCTTTCTGCTTCACTTGTGATGTTCCACTCTCGGACTTTATAAATTAGGGGCGAGTAATGGGTATTAAGTAGTCGCTTTACATGACTCGTGTGCAGTGCACCAGAATTCAACCATGTCCCCACATTCTTCTCCATGAAACTTGATGCGCTTCTCCGAGGGCCGCGCCTTTACTTCTCCATAATCTGGCTCCGTTATTACCTCCCCAAAGCAGTGAAATTTAAACCTTCCGTAATATTCTTAACTCATTCAATACAGACATTGGTTGACTTACACATGCCTCTTAGCTAGTCCCCAGATCGCTTTATTTTTCTTACCTGCTATTACAAACACATTTATTTGTCACACTTGGTTTTCTTGGTTGTGGCCGTACTAACACAGAAGCAACAAAGTAGAAGGGACAAAGAACGTAAAAAAAACATAACTCTCGGCACAACATCGTGTTTAGAGTGCTTTTATTAGGAGTTGAATTACGATTACCATAAATCAGAGAATATTTTTGACGGTTTGATTGGACTAAATACGCCTAACAATATGCATTTAATATAAAAATTAATTGCTTTTCATTATTGTCATTTCATAGACGCTTCCACAGAAATTAACTAGAAACACAACCATACCTATAATTTTTGTGGGCCATTATACAACTAAAGAAGTTTGCTGAAATATCCCCCAAATGTGGAAAATTTTACGACGCTACAACTGGAAACTTTGAAAGCGAAATATGTACCGAGTGCTCAGATATTAATGTTAATGACGGAATAGTAAAATTCCTCGAATTTTCCGTACCAAAGTGAGCTTTAAAATTACTCTTAGTACAGTCAGCCTTTCTTTGGCCTTTCTCTCAGATATTGTTGGAAGAATTAGAGAGGATAAGTGAATTACATAATGATATTAACCTGGGTCAGAAGAAGTCCAATTTTAACACGTATTTCTATTAGGAGAAATATTTAATAATCCTTAACGCCTTTACATCTTTCAACGGAAACCATCACGATGGAAAGAAATATTTGGCAAAATGAACCAAATGAAGAGAAAACGTCACTCGCATTATTTTTTATAAACTTGAGCCAAAATGATAGAGAGAAGCTAAGTTCAAAAGGTTCAAAAGAGTGGGGTTCTAACGGCAGATAAGCGGCCGAAAAAAATAGCAACGCTAGCGAGTGAGGTGTACCCCAGCATACAAATGAGATTTGTCAATCGGACTAAGAGTATGCTTGACGAAACCTGCTTCTTCACTAATGAAGGGAATCCACGGGCGAATAAAGTCCCACTTACACGGTCCTGCGCCGACAGGTGTGGAGGTTCAAGCCAAATTATTGAGCTTCACGGCACAAATCGATTTTCTTTTCGGGGACCTCTCCGCATTTTTCGTCCCGTCAAACGATTTTCCGGGTACTTCAAAACCGGCGGCGGCGCTGAGATTTGCCACCCGTCCACTTTGTTCTCCCGTCCGGACGTCGTCGTAATTCGCGCCCTTCCGAGACGCCTCCAACCACTCCCTCATTAATACATCCTCATTATCGCCATTTGGCCACGAAACGCGCGCCTTCGTGTGAGTCCTCCTCCCTTTGCGTCCTTGTAACCTCCGCCCGCCTCTACACCCTCGCTCCGATCCTAAATCCCAGCTCGCCACTCCCTTTAACACTTCCCCCAACCCCCTTCGGCCACCCGTGCGCCGCCCGCCATGTTTACGACCTCCCCTTCCTCCTCCCACGCGCCTCCCCTCCACACAGCCACCTTCCCCCTTCACCTCTCTCCTTTCTTACGTCCAAAAGTTTTATCCCCATATTTATCCTCCCCTTATCCTTACACCGTTCATCACTTTCTCTCCTCCCGCCTCCCATTCATTATTCTCCGCATCCTCCTCTCCATCGCGGAGCCGATGGAAACTCTCGCCCCCAACCCGCCCCCTGTCCATTCTCACTTCACGCGGACAAATGATATCCCTCCGTTGAGTCGCCAAACCCACCACAAAGCCCCCTGCGATTCCCGCCACTAATTCGCTTCATTACTCACGCTCCTTTCAAGCATCCTTCGATCAAGGTCGTGTCGCTCTCTCAAATTCCAGGGTTAGTGCTGCCCTCGATACAACACTTCGATCCTCCCCTGGCTGCCTGGTAATTAAGCCTTCAGTTTAGTCCATTCATGCGACTCACGCGCGCCTGCATGCCGTAAAAGCGAGAATGTACGGTAATTAATGACCTCTGGATCCGCACATGGGTGGCACTGCTTTTATAATGAAAAGGGTCATTTCGTATTCATCGCGTTAGACCCTTCATACATGCATCATGCATCGCCTTACACCGTTATGTCACTGTCATCAGGTCAGCAAATAGAATTATTCGCGACACTACGCTCTTCACCCATGATTTCAGTTCTTTTAATCAAGCTCCCATGGGGCATTGAGACGAATAATATGCATATTAATGGGATTTGTGGCTCACTTTCTGTTACATTTCATTTAGCCTTACAACTCAGTCATTGCCAGGCAGACATGAAAAAGCACTTCGAGTGAAAAATGTGGAGAACTAAAAGTGGATATAGCTTCATTTATCTACAAAATAAACTTACCAAATGCGTGAGATAAATCGATTCCCATGGTAGACGGGGACGATGTAATAATCAATACGCATAGCGAAGTGTTTTCCTAGTTGCGGCTATAACAAGGATATAGATACGATATTCTGCATAAGCGCGGATAAAGAATATTCCTTCACGACTAGTAAGTAAATCTGTACACTGCTCAGGGATGGAAATATGTAAGTTTAGAAAAAAGTTTCTCCTCGCACTGTAGTTAATTACTTACGAGGTATCTTCGGCATACTAGAGAATTAACTTAGTTTAAAAAATTGCTTTGGTATGGGGGATTACTTACAAGTTAAATGATGTTTATCAACTGAACAACCATCCTTGTACAAGGTACAATTTTTATCATTTTTATTTTAAACACGTTGAAAAACCTTGATTTTAAAACTTAATTCAGTTCTGAGTGGTTGAAAGGGTCGTTTTAATTGCAAAACCCTGTATCCTGACTATTTACTTCTGGATCCCTCATCAATTCAAGAATATATCAGTTGAAGTAGCTGATAATGGTATCGTCACGTGACTATTATATAAATTAAGATCGCACACAATGGGTGTTAGATGATTTATGTAAGTATACATTGATCGGCTATTTTGCACAGGTATTTTCTCAAGATTCTGACCACAGTTATATTGCCATGAATTGCGATGGCAATGACCCAAAAAAGAAGTATTAGCCATTTATATAAGATCTCTCCACTACTAAGTGCCGTCGAAGAAAGAAGTTGTTTGCCAAAGGTGAAATATGCTATAAAAAAATAATGTTCCACTAAAAGCTCTTATGCATTAAATAATTTACCTCCGCAAGTTTATAAATAAAATTCAATGTAACGTAGAAGAATTAGAGAGAGATAAATTCCTTAAAATGTGAGAGTTCATTGCCATTAAATGCTAAAATATGTCAAGATTACAATCTTGATAGGAAATATGCATTGTTCTCCAAGTAAAACAGACTTGTTTACAGGAAAGATAAAATATCTCCCATCCTAATCACACAGTGGCTATCCAACATAAATATATGTAAAATTACAGGCTGCACAGAGTATAAATAACATAGCGTAAAATTCAGGGTATAGGAAATCATTCTTTGGGTGAAGTTAACTAATGGAATGACTAAACAAGCGGGTTGAGAATAGTCAGTTCAGGCGCATTATGATGTAAAAATTTCATTTATCAAATGCAAGCATCAGGAAATTATCAAATTTATTGATTAGAGGGTAAAGAGATTTTTTTCTTCAAAGAGAATGTAAGACAACAATTAAGAAAATAAAAAATACGGCTTCTATTTTCAGGAATGAACTAGTTCAATATTGATTCCGAGAATAAACCTCGTTCTTGTATTTAAAGCCATACTTGGCGTACGGAAAATCCATCAAAAAGCCGATAAGCCATCGGAAACTTTCATGAAAAAAGGTGAGGAAATATAAACGTTTACACATTGACAATAAGATAAATATTTTTCTACGTAAACTAGCAGCATTGTCGTTTACCAATTTAATATATGTCGTTAATCAAATGATTTTTTATAATTTCAATGATAGTGCATATTAGTAAGGAAAAAGTAGTGGTCAGGCTATGTAAAGTTATGGATAGACAGCAGTTGTGGGCGGACAACGTTAGTTATTTTTAAACTACTAAAAAATTTAATTATCCCTGAGCATTAAAAAACTTGGAACGGACTGAATCTTCTTGAGATATAATGTCAAATTTTTATGTCAACAATCTAGTGGGTACCGATCCCCTAATATCCTTCCTTCTTTAATTTGTTCGAACTACCACGCGAAGATGCCTCCAAAATCATTTAGATGAGGTAGAATGAATGGCTCTGACTGCATTAACCTAAGGAAGTAATTCAGATACGAGATAATTAACACATCTCGCAGTACTTGGACTAAAAAAAAAGATCCCTTCCAAGGTCATCATGCATACCTCAAGAAAACAACTGCACAAGGTATAGACGAGATGAGCGCCGTCTGCATATTTATTTCAATCACCACATCGACAAAATAATCAATATAACTTAAAATACAATAGAGAAGAGTAAACGCTGTTATGAGACATACCAATTCTCTGAATATAATGAGGTTGCGGTTTAAAATTAAGGAGACACTAGTTTTTAAAAAATATTTTAAGGTTGCGACTTCAAATATTGATATTACAGATGTGGTTTCCACCATATCAATTTTCCAGGCATTGGCAAAAATGGACACATGAAAAGTAAAAGTTAGAAGAAAAGATACCTCATTTGCATCATTCCGCTGAAGCCTACACAGTACACAGGTACAGTTCTATCGCCTCAATATGGCTGACCCAACGTGTTCGCAAGGTAAGTTCATTTACTCTATGGTATGTATTTTCGTACTATATTTGAAGTAAATAACTATTGAGGAGGAGGGTAGAGTTGAGAAAATATATCCTAATGAAAATTATAGTTTTATGAAGACACATACCTCCGTCTTGACCACCTTTTTCGTGACGGGATACTCGCATGTATGCCATCATCTTGAAAAATTCAGGAGAAGCAGAATAGCACTGCTAAATATTTTCCTGTATCTAAAATGTAAAAATTCTGAGCTAATTATTCAAAGGAAATAGGTAAGCATCACACTTGAGATAAAGAAAAATGCTGACAATGGTCTACTATGCATACCCTGAAAATTTCAAGTTAATATCTTACACTTTAAGGGGGTAAACCGCCTCAAAGAAATACAGTTCACGCATAGGGTATACGACTTCTTGACGGATTGATACAATCGCCGTCCTAAGGACAGTTTCAGTTTTAAGATTCGGAAAAGGAAGTGCGGTGGGTTGGGTGGATGATAATAATCAAATTGATCAACCGGATAATAATTAATGAGTGAGAAAATGAAAGATGAGGATACCTAAGGAGAGCACGAGAAGAGATATGTTATCTGAAAACCTCAAGAATAAGACGGGACAACTTATCTGCCATATCGTGCGGCAGTTATCGTAGGACAAGTAGACGGGAAGAAAGATTTAGAAAGTTCATGAATAAATTATGCATCGCTATTTATCAACAATAAAAGACAAGACAAAAAATAAACATGAAAAATCTGATTGATGAATTGACAGACAATCTCAAGACTGTTGACTAAAGATGATGAAGAGAATACGAAGAAGGCTCACCATCAATGGTAAAACCGTTAATGGGTTTACGGAATTAATAACCGCCAATAACTGAATTAATACACACGATAGTACCCAGTTGCGCATTTACGAGGGGTTTACATACTCTTCTTATGTAATGAACTAGCACGAAGTACATGCAGCTTGATATAGGCTAATTGGACTCCTATGAATGAAATGATAAATTTGGAATCGGAGTGATTAGCATAAAATTCTCCAGTAACGAACTGCACTGTTAAATCGGCTGTTAACGTTTCATTCATTTTACGCAGTAAGTTTTATGGACAAGTGACGGCTGAACAGTGATTCCTACGCAAATTGTAAAACGTCATGGGCAGTATGGATCATAAAAAGACTGTTTACATAACTGGATTTCCATTTATCGTTTCCTGAGATTTAATTGCTTCATATTATAACATTTTTTCTGAACTATGATAAAATAGCATGCAAACTTCTCACGGCTCTGCAACATAACTCAACCTAAGGAATCCGGCAAAGGAGTTAATAATCTAGTACGGTATTTAAATGGCGTCTTCAAATAATTTAATATCTAATTAATGAATTTAATTTATGCTGAGGATGGTGTGCCAAAATAATAAATCAGAGTTATTGACGTGGGCAGGTTAAACATCTAAATAAAAAATAAGTGTTAAAATGATTTATACGGTGATTTCAAATGCTTTATAACTACCTTGGCACGCTGAGTACATATATTCAGAGTGTGTAGTGGCTTCCGGATTAAATTATTTTTGACTCCAACATTAGAAATATTTAAGCTAACAAAATGCAGAGGATTAATTATGACAATAGTGAGTTCAAATATATATTATTTTGCTGCTAAATACTCGTACAAAAAAGTTAATAGGAAAGAGTAATAGCAACAGGATAAATAAAAAGCTATGGTGGGAGAAGTTGTAAAAATCAAACAAAAATATCGAGGTTAACCGAGATCTTAAATATGCCCCTGTTTGAATTACGGATTATTTTGACGTTTACTTAAAATGTTTCGTAATTATTCCATAGATTCTGAGGAATTCATTTTGAAAATGCATTAGTCCAAGATATCAGGTATTTAGTTAAGTGTGGCTAGAAATTTAATGTAAACATATACTGTTAAAAAATTACGCTGATGATGAGTGAAAATGCACCTGATAAAGCCAAGAAATTAATTCTGGGATAGTTTTGTCTACATGTACAATAAGAAATTTTGACATGAGAATTTAAAAAATTCAAACATCAATAATACCAATGAAAATTATTATCACCGTTAGTTTACATTTTTCAATTTTTATTGTAGCTGAGCCAAAACCCTGCTGAGGAATTTATAGGGCGTAAGGAAAGCCGTGATAATAATCAGTTTAATTGACTTGAGTGTATGAAACAATCTTACCAAAATATTCAGCGATAAATTTAATGTAATGGTTATTAGAAATATTCATGACGTTGCTGGTGAAGCTGAAAAAATAATTGAGAAGTGACAACAGCGATACACGATACTTCATTTTTGACAGTTGGAGTTGAAAAGTTGTAAAAAAATAGTGTTTGAAACTTGAAAATATTCTGGATTTTAAAGTTCTTAGTAATCATTATCGTGGTAAGATTTTGGCTTTTTTATTTTTCAATCTTTTTCATCCTTTAATATTTTTAGCTGAGGAATTCCAATGTTGACGAAATAACTCGTATGAACGATTAAATTACTACATTCGACGAATAAATTTCTAAGTTTCAACGCAAACATTAAAAATTTGAAAAGCGACTTTAACAAAATTTTCGAACATGAGATTTTAAAATGATCTCGTAAAAAATTATTTAAAATATAAAATCTTGACATATTGGTGTCTAATTAATAGCATATTTGCCGAAGTTTCGGATATTTACTCTTCGTTCTCAAGGCTTTTTGAGAAGCATAAACAAATAATTAAACTTTACCTTCCCCATCTCTCACTTTCATTCCGAACACCTCACAGTGGTCTCTCCTCGTCTGAGTTAATATTATGTACGCATTAACTGCCATATCCTGAGCACTTCTTCCGCCCCGTAACAGTTAACCTCCTGCTCACGTATCCTGATAATCCTTAAAACTCCCAGGACCCAAGGAATATAAAATAATAGAATATAAAATAATCCAATAAGATAAGGTATTAGCTACCTTTTAAAAATTTTACCCGATTACGACCCTTAATTTATTTCTTACGTATTTTAGTGGTATCAGGAATATTTATAATGCAGTGATAACCGCTAACTAATTAACAAAATGGTTCATTATCAACAATTATTATTGTATGTAAAATTATGGTAATTGGAGAGGATAAAATTTCCTGTAAAAACGTGGAGTTGATGTTTATCTTACCTTAATTCAAATACTCAAGTTTGGACAAATTCACTAAATTTTTGTTTAACAATTTCTGAGAATAACTAGAGGCAGTGTTAACAAAACAGTTCAAATAATTTTTCTCCCACCTCCCATCACTTTCCTTCCAAATACGAGACGGTGGTCTCTCCTCGTCTGAGCCAATATCAAGAATGCATTAACAGCCACATCCTGATCGCTCCTTCCGCCCCGTAACAGCTAGCGTAGATGCACCTCCCGCAGGCGTTCTTCGAAAACTCTTTAAACCCCCGGGACTCAATGAATATTAAATAATAATCAGAATGCTAGATGAAGCGGCTCCCACTATCCATCTCCAATGCCAAGTATCGGCATTCAAGTTTAGAGAAACAGCAAGTTCGCTCTATTCTCTAGCTGCTGAATATACTTTCTTAGTTATTCTGTTAGGTTTTTTAGTTAATTTATAGAATTAAATGAATGTGTGGCAAGAGAATTAAATAATTATGTGCGTATATTTTAACACTGCCAGAGCACAGTTTCTTACCATGAATTGCAAGTTCACGGTTGCAGAATAAAAATGGCATAAACTAATTACCTGCTGTTACAGTGCAGCAATTATTTATTTAAAGTTTTGGCAAGATAGTCTCGTCAGAAAAATAATATTTTAGAAGCCCATTGAAGGTAAACAGTGGTGGCTTTTGTGCATCATCCTAAATTACTATTATTAAATTGCTTCCGGAAAAATATTAATTACATTTAAATAGCTCAGTTTGGATTTTAAAGATCAATGGGACGAATCTCACTGAGCTGGACTGAGGGACTACCACATCCCTACCATAACTTAGATGCTTAGATGAGCTTAGATGATATTGGTCCTTAGACTCATAATACAGTAGATTCCGTTTGATGGGTCCACCGGTTACTCGGGGCAGCCGCTTAATTGGGGCATTTCTTGAAGAACAGCACCCAATAGATGAATATCCCAGAGTATTCTCCGCTTAATTGGGACAGCATGCCGCTTTATTGGGCCATGAGTCGGCGACATAGACTCTATACTCGCGACGAAATTAAAATGTTTTGCTTTCAGAATGCTACTTTTTTTTCCTCCTTTGATTTACTCTTATTTTTCACAAATGTTCCTATTCTTGCCCTATTTTGAAAGCTCTTGTTGTTATATTGTCCGCAAGAGGATAGGGTTTTTCTTTAATAGGGCTTAGTAAAAGACATTCATTCAGCGTCGCCCGAGGCTGTGAAAAATTATTTTAACTAAATTTTTATAATTCTTCAAAATGATAATAAATAACTAAAATCGCTTATTTTTAAATCAAATTAATAGTTTATTAAACTTATGCTGCAGTGTAAACATTATTTAATCTTCTTTCTACAGTTTAAAAGTTTTTATGCCCATCTACAGGATAGTTCGCCTAATTGGGGCAGCCGCTTAATTGGGGCAAAGTGCACAAATCCCGATATGTCCCAATTTACCGGAATCTACTGTATTTGATATGTATAATTCAAAGAAATTTTAGGGAAATAATTGTTTCGGCGAAAATGACTTAATGAAATGATAAGGACGTTTGATCCAAGCTAACACGGGTTTTACAACCAAAAACAAATATTGACGGAATAGGCTCATGCTCATGGACTCAATTATGACCTTGTTTGGACCATGTTTGTTTACAAATAAAAAATGTTATTTTATTATATTGCTTATAAAATATATGACGGATTAGTTCTAAACGATTCCATCATTCTAGCATGGCTACTTGAGGAAATTTAAAAAGTAACTGGATATATTCAATACATTTGGCATGTATTGCTATTCTTTCAAAAATGTGGAATTTATAAATGTATTAAATGGGTTTTGAAAATGAATTTCAGGTTCCTGAATGAGTTTCAATGGTTAACCGAAAGATTTAAGCATCCAGGTTGAGGCTTTCGTAGCGCTGGATTGCAATTCTCTCCGTAGTTTCCGGGTAAGATTTGTACAAGTCGACTTCCGACGATGTTTCGTAACCTATGCTGGCCACATCTTCCCATCGCAGATCTGATCTCAAGATGTGGTCAGCATAGGCCACGAAACGTCATCAAAAATCGACTTCGACGCCACTAACCAGGACACTGTGGAGAGAACTGTAAGATTTAAGTACTTTGGGGGCACCACTCTATTAAAGCAAGTCCACCTGCCATTTTGGGTAATGGAAGACGGTATTTAAACTTGACGCCGTCATTTTTAGGAAGTCTTTGGGGAAAAATAATAATCGGTCTCCAAGGTGATGGGTTCTTCTTCTTCCTCCGATGCCCGTCTTCCATTTACGCCTCCCCTTTCATCCTCCTCCACTCCCCTTCCTCACTCGCGCATATTCCCCCAACGACCAATACATCACCGAGTTACGAACAGATCCTTCCCACACTTTTCTCCCCTCCTTCTACCCCCTCCCTCCTCCACACCCCATCCCCCCTACCACCCACGCCGCCGTCCCCAGCCCAGATTTGTTTTTCATCTCATCCTCCCCCCTCACTTCTACACCTCCCTACGAACTCTTTGGTTTTTTCCTCTGCGTGACTTATTCCACCTCATCACTTTGCCTCTCTCCCTCTCCCCCCTTCCGTCCCCTTACCCTCTTCCTAGATACAGAGACTCTCGCCGCACCTTACTCAGTCTCCAGCGCTCCCCATATGCCACCACTGCAATAGGCTTCTAAAATGTTATTTTTCTGAGGAAACTATCTTACCAAAACATGAAATAAATAATTGCTGCACTGTAACAGCAGTTAATTAATTTATGCCATTTTTATTCCGCAACCGTGAGATTGCAGTTCATGATTAGAAACTGTGCTGTGGCAGTGTTAAAATATTCGCGCATAATTATTTCATTTCCTTGCCACACATTCATTCAAGGCTATAAATTAACTAAAAAACCTAGCAGAATAACTAAAAAAATATATTCAGTAGCTAGAGAATAGAACGAACTTGCTGTTTCTCTAGACTTGAATGCCGATACTTGGCATTGGAAATGGATAGTGGGAGCCGCTTCATCTAGCATTCTGATTATTATTTAATATTCATTGAGTCCCGGGGGTTTAAAGGGTTTTCGAAGAACGCCTGCGGGAGGTGCATCTACGCTAGCTGTTACGGGGCGGAAGGAGCGATCAGGATGTGGCAGTTAATGCATACTTGATACTGGTTCAGACGACGAGAGACCACTGGCTGGTATCCGGAAGGAAAGTGAGCGATTGGAAGTAGGAGTAATATTATTTGAACTAAATTCACTAACTCTTGGCTAACTATGTGGTATTCCATTATTTCCTGGATATAGACAGTTATTGGGGGCAGCCAATATTGCAAAGAAAATGAAGGACGAATTATCCACCCTTCTCAAAATATGTGTGGCACAAAATTATTTCAAGTTCGATGGTAAATTTTACAAACAAAGTAGTGGCCTCGCTATGGGCTCACCACTTTCTCCGTTGCTGGCAGATGTTTTTGTTGATAGTTTGGAAAGGAAAATTTTTAGCTCAGGGCATAACCTACTAAATTCTGTGGTATACTGGTACCGGTACGTTGACGATATTATTGTGCTTTGGAATGGAACTGGGATATGTTCTTGAGTTTTTTGAATGACATCCATCCTACAATTTCATTTACCTGTGAAAGAGACTCCAACCATTGCTTAAATTATCTGGATCTTACAATCAAACTCGATAAATGCCGGCATTCCTTCTCCATTTTTCGGAAACCCTGTTATACCGATCATGTCATCCCAGCAAGTTCAAGACACCATTACTCACACAAACTTATGGGTTTTCATTCCATGATTCATCGCCTGTTAAGCATACCACTTTCCAAAGAAGACTTTAAGAAAGAAATCATCACCATTAAACAAATTGCTTCTGCCAACGGTTATTCTAAAAATTTAATAGATAAACTGATTTAAAAAAAACAGAGAAGATTGGCTATCGACCAAATGTTTTCGGTGGACGAGGATAAAAAGAACCAGTGGTGCACAGTGACGTACCTCGATGCACTTTCTCTGAAAATGGCTCATCATTTACCCAAGGACAAATTCCGCTTGGCTTTTAAACCTTATTCCACCTTAAGGAGACTGATCGTTAAATGCAAGGACCATATAGACCGATTGGATAGATGTGGAGTATATTCTTTGAAATGCAGCGATTGCAATGGTGTATACGTGGGACAGACAGGAAGAAGTTTTGAAATTAGGAAAAAAGAACATTTAAGTGCTTACAAACATAATAAAGATGAAAAGAGTAATTTTGCTAAGCACTTAATATGTAACTGCCACAGAAGCGATTTTAAAATGAATATTTTAAATTTTTGCAATGACTGCCGAGAACTGGATTCTAGGGAACAGTTACAAATTTTAAAAATTATTGAAAATCAAGATAGTACCCTTATAAATGAATACCTCTACCCATCCTTTTCACCTATTCTGGCGCCCGTTTTAAAATTCATCAAGTAACTAGGTAACAACAAGATTAACAACAAGATAAACAAATTATAATTAGCGCCTGATGATGATGATTACTCATTGAAACCCGGGTCGCGCTCTTATAAAATAAGTGGTATAAGTAACTGTCTATATCCAGGAAATTATTTGAACTGTTTTGTTAATACTAAGTGAGAATATTCTCAGTAACTATTAACCAGCATTTTAGTTACTTTTTCAAAAATTTGAGCAAATTGAGAAAATTATAATGAAAAAATGGAGTATTGGAGTTAGCGTAAGGTAATGTACGTCAAGTTTACGTTTTTGTAAGGAATTTTATGCTCTTTAATTACAATAATTTTAAATTATAGTTACTTATTTTATTATTTTGTCGGCGGTTTATACGTTACACTGTCAAATGTTCCTGATACCCCTAAAATACGTCAAAAATAAAACTTAGGGTGGTAACCGGGCTAAATTTTTAACAATTCACTAATAAACGCTGCCATTTGAGTCAAAGGATGTCATTGGAATCGAAGGAAATATCAGCATATTTTCCATTTTTAAATTGAAGGCAAATTTCCATAGTTGAATAATTTTGACATCAATTACGAGAGAATGGCCTTTTTGAATCGCTGACTGTTTTAGTTTCTGTTCTTGCATTGACAGATTAACAAGTCCAATTTTAATATCATACGACTTCGATGATTAGTCAGTGAGCATTCAATGGCACACAATTATTCTCATCCCAAAACTTTTACACCAAGATAGTCACATATCTTGGTTTTCGTTAGACTTGGTAAAAGGTGGCCGAAATAAGGATGTTCGGCGCTTGAAAACTAGATCATGTAGTCATGTAGGCAACAAGCGTAACCCATCCATAAGAGAAATAAAGGAACCTAAACGCACTCTCAGATATTAATACCGAAGGTTTTCTTACTATTTTCGCTCGCTATCAGAAGAAACCAGGAATAGCTTACTTAAAGAATATGTCGGATAATAAGTTCGGGGTTGGTATCAATTTCCTAGTCATAAATATTTTATATAACTTTGAATTCGTCTCACGGTTGTCAAGCAATCCTGTCCACATAATTTCTAACAGGGTGATATAGGAATATATAATTCATGCAAACTGCATGTCTTAGTGATGGACAGAATAGAAATGGTCGATTAAATGAACTGCTGGTTCACTTCTGGAAACACGCCACTCTAATGCGCTATTATATAACACTTAATATTTCTTCCAATCGCGCGGAGTAAGCGCAATTAAAAAGTAAGAGTTAGTCGTTGCTTTAGAGCTTGATCAGCGCCTTTAAGATTTGTAGGGGGTGACATATCAATGTCAATCAAGGTACTCAAAATCAAACCATTTTTCCAATAGTCATCGTGCATTCCAAGCGCGTGTCCACTTAATGAACGTTTCATTTTTTTAAATAAAAATTAAATAAAGTTTTTCTCTCTCTCTCGAGGCAATAAAAAAGAAGGCGTACAAATTTACGCATGAGCACGACAAAGAGTGGCGGTTTTGAAGGGCTGTATATCACGTGAGATTGAGCGAATGTGACCAGGTTTCTCGAAGGCAACGTAAACATTGTAGGGCGTGCTCTTCGCGGCACCTCCCGTCTGGGAACAATAAAAGTCGTATCCGGGCCCTGCTGCTCCCCGGCCCTCCGTCACAGCCTCCCATCTCCGTTGGAGAGAACTCCTTTTTCGGGTGAGTAAGGAGGCCCCCTCTCGGGAGAGGGTTGTGCGGGGGTGGAGAGCGGGACGGAAGGGTCGTAAAAATGAAGGGTTCCCCACCTCCCGGCCATTCCGACACACCAACCGATCGCCATGTTGGGAAGCCATGTTCCCTGGCGCGCAACCCCTTGGACCGCCACGAGGTTATGATGCTGTAATCATTAATATTATGACCAAACAGATTTTTGGTTTTATGGCGTCGCATAGGTGTTTGGATTCACCACCCCGTTTATGATTTACTCATCCAATGTGGCGCCCCGCCCTGATCCCTCCCCCCCGCGTCGCTGGGCCTGGGAGTACTAGGACGTCGGAGTGCTCGATGAGTCTTGGATTGTGAGGGAGAACGAAGATATAAGAAGTGGGGCGCGAGCGTTTACGAGTGCCGGCATTCACCTGGTGGAAAGACGTATGAAGTATTCACCCCATGGTCTGGCGGTGAATGCGATCAAAGCGAAAGACGTCTTTTGAGTGGCACTTTACCCAGGCATAAACCAGGGAAAGTACACGTTTACAACGAGAGGAAGGCCTCAAAGAAATACCACGTTCAAGATAGCTCATATCTTTTTCTCGCGCAATCACAGGTCATGATCACTACGCCTTATCAATGAGCTCTCTAAAACATAACGGAGTGTAATTGTTTCATAGCCATACTCAAGGGTCTTGCGTTGAATCATATTTGTTCCAACTCTTGCACAAAAGAACTGACCCAGTTAGTGAGATAAAAACAAACGAATAAGAATTCAAAAATTAGCAATTTTACAATAACATTATGAAATATACAAACGAGACCGTAGTTTCTGCACATATAATTTTTTTAGATAAATATTTTGACATCAATTAAACCTACTAGGGGATTTTTACAGAATCCACTTGCAAGCAGGAAGTGATACTTCTTCGTTGCATCTCCAGGTAATTAATATTCCATTTAATAATCACTTCAAGTTATAATAATCACAATATTTTGAATCAATGAATTTATTCCCATTCCTGGGTTATCACCAATTAGTTCAAGTACCCAAACCCATGACCCGTACATGCGTTCTTGATAAGAACCACTTTCACTAACCACATCATTAAATAGTTGACACCGACTTTCACTAGATATACGAACTCAACCATTCACCTCACTTAATGGTGTCAATCTTAGTTTTTAATGCCCTCCGTAAAATCTCACCTTAAGTTATGCATGCGAAATTTGTTACGTAAATACTCCCTTTTCCAGTTTCCCCGCCAACACCTCACTTCATTCAAGCTTCGGAGTAATTTAAGTGGAAGCACCTAAGCATAAAAACTCCATGGTGACAGCTACCATTCTTCAATTCCTAACGATGAGAATGTTTTCGCAAGACTTCGCAAATTATGTAACTGCGGATGCTAAATCAAATGACGCGTGATGAATGAGGACATGTTAAATGGCTCAGTGCGTTAGGCGTTGCGGCATCGTTACATAATTAAACTGCGATGATTTCCCTATTAAAGCAATCCAAATTTACAGTCACTACAGAACGACTACAACGATGTGAAGAAACTCCTTTACTAAATGTTGGTTATCGTCAGAAAAGGTTTACCCTGCAGCTAAATAGATTAGATCGTTTATTAGTTGAAGATTTCACTTCCACACAAGCCTGAGATACAGAGGTGAGCTCCATACCATACTATTCATGTGAATTCGCACAAACATTCTGAAACTTAGATGTGCTAATCTTGATTTTGGAAAGGATAATTATTCTTGCATAAGACTAGAATCAGAATCGAGACATTTAGGTTAGTAAGAGCGCCATCGGCCGAAGTCAAGTGAAGTACTCGGGCTACCTATTATTATTCACGCAAAAGAGTCGCCAAAAATATTAACAAAAGAAAACACAATGACGAATAATATACGAGTGCAATTTTGCACCTCAGCATAATTCAAACGTAAAAAATGATTTTTATAAGGTATTCAGAGTAGTCAACTTGACTAGTTTCAACGCTACTTAGAACCTTTGAAAATTGAACTATTATCGTCACACCCTGACTAAATATTCACAATGTAAGTGGCAAATCCTAAATAAATATATTAATTTTAAGGATGGACGGATTCAGGATTTTTTTCGGATCGAATCCTTGATTTTCGGAGCCGGATCTTTCGGATCGGATATTTTCGGATCCAAATGCATTTTCAAATTCCTGACGCTGAGATTCCCCCGATGATTGTTCAATCTCTTGAGAGGAGTCACACTATGTGCCAATCGTATTTTGCCTTTTTTATTTTCCACGGCTGAAATTCTCCTAAGTAACCCCTGCGAGAGCTTTCAAACAAAACGGTTCATGAGTAGGACAAGAATCGCATGCGACGGCGCATTCGAAGAGAGAATCGGAACTCTTTCCACCCTTATGGGGAGTTGCATTCACTGAAGCTATTATTTAAAATTTCGGATCCAGATCCGATGTCTTCCGCGACTTTTGATCCGATGTATCCGATGAAGGGCAATATCCGCGGATATTTGAATCCGAAGTATCCATTTCCGACCATACCTAATTAATTAAAAAACAAAAGAAACAATATTTCCCTCTCACAGGTAAAACGAGCGTATAGTACATAGGTTACAATATAAAAATAATTTTTCATAAAAGAGCAACGTTTTTCTAAGGAAATAAAAAAATAAAATAAACTTTATATGAACCTGCCATTAATGTCTAAATTGTTTGCTTCATATACAACGAAAAATGTTGTGCCCATCTTCCACAATAGCTTTCAATATATGTTTGATATCATAACTTAATGAAATTACGAAAGACAATGAAAGAGGGTTAATTAAATTTTTAGTGATAAATCATTAAAATAGAGCAAGTAAACACTACACGAGCGATAAAATAAGCATAGTTAGTAATACCAGTTCCTTTACAGTAAGAATACTTCACGGTGGCCTTTGGAATTGAAATATTTGGCCGGTGCCCACAAGATGGAGAGATTGGTCACGATGGCGGTGTCTGCACCGCTGGTCGGGTGGGAAGGCAGGAGGTTGACAAATACGGCGGGGGCGGAGGATGGCGTGGGGCGAGATCCATCAATGCCGTAGCAAAGGGAATGCCGAGGGGGTAGGGATTGGACCTTCAGGGCTGCCCCCGAAGGCGGGCGACGAAGCAATGGCTATATGGGGTGGTAGGGAGCCTCACAATGCACCGTGAGGGGTTGGTCCTCTCTCACGGTGGACACTGACACGGTTTTAACTGATCGAAAGAAGAGCAAGGGCAACGCCCTGAGGAATGGTGCCAGATTAGGATTTTGACAGTGCTTGGACCCTCTTTGGTGACACTCATTATTATTTAAAACGCCTCCATTATTTGTTATCTCTTCGTGACGGAAACAGAGTACAACGTCAGTATTTCAGTATTAAGAAATGAGTTTCTAAATAATGGAAATAATTCCTGATAATAGAAAGAGATCTTGAGGAATTTCTTGCCATTGAGCGATTTCAACGCACCAAGCATAGAGTAAAAGAAGTCATTCCGGATAACGTCAAGATAAATTCATTCAGCTTATAAAATCGATTCGTGGTCACCGAAACCCCATAAAATACCATATCCGCTTCTAAAAAAATCGTCAAAATCAATCAAAACCACAAAAAAATATAGTTGAAAAAGATTTTATCCATCTTCTATTTTTTAGATCACCTGAGTTAATAGTATTTCATTAATGATGATGATCTGGTTAACATGTATGAATCAAGCCTCCTGCATATTATTTTCAGTTTGAGTCGGAAAAAAATACATACGAGTTTTTAATTTTACAAATTTTATATTTATCTTTCAAATCAAATCGGTATTTATATAAGAATAATATAGCGTAAGAATGAGTATTGCTTCAGTCAAACGAGGTCCTATGGCTTTCTAAATGTGAGCGGCAAGTTACGAGAAATAACTTTACGTAACTAGTTTTTTAATCACAGGTTTGACCGAGTTCACACATCTACACTTCATTCAATCTTCGCCATAATTTGCTATACCAGCGTCAGTGAAAGAAAATTATATGCAAATCAAATTAGATCGATGACAGATTTATTTTGAGTGGCCTTCATCAGAAATAATACACGGCATTGATAATATCAGTTGCTTTTTATCTTTCAAACGCGATGAAGAACTTCATTTAATAATTGTAATGCTGAAGTTCGCCTATAAATAAATATATCTATAAAAGTTGCTGCGACTGAGATAATTTCAATAATTCCCTATACTTATCTCAGTGAAAAAGAATGATCACAAGCAGAAATTTTCCATATAGCTATGAGCTGTCTATAATTAGTCACGAGTTTTTTTGTCTTCAATAAAATACGTTGTACGTCAATACGTATCAAATACGAGCAAATAATTGGCATTAACTTTCACTGCGACCCGAAAGAGTGTAATCCCAGCGGCCTAGCTGAAGGACAGCTATCCAGCCATATGTCCAACAATATGAGATATCAATAGCTAGTGCAAAGAGCGGATGGCGCTCTTGGCTCAAGTTCTTCAGTGAATAGGAAGAGAGAAACATCAAAAATTGGTATGCGTAATGTTTTTTGGACCGTGTGGTGTGCATTTGGGAGTCCAGTGGCATGATACATGCTGGTGATCGATCAACCCCCGCCAAACACCCTAGAGGTGACTCGCAGGGTATTATGTAGATGTAGATAAAACATACCGGGCAGTGCCAGGCAGAAATACATCGGTCAGTTGCTAGAAGAGCTCAGCTGTCCATATTATGTTGAACTTAAGAGACTGGGGCATGACCGATGTAAGTGAAAATAGAGCTGTAAACTAACCATGGTGTTGTAAGTGTGAAATGAGACAAGATAGGTCTTCGGATACTGGGACTTTTACATTGTAAAAACTAATTTAATCTTAAAATAATTCAATTATACTTTTAGGCAGGGTGTCTACCTCTCCATGAATGGAAATTCACCAATGACATGGATGAAGACGGTGAAAAAATCCTTGAGCAACTCGATAACAACTTTGGATTTCTTAATCCCAATAAAAATGAAGAATAGCTTGATATATCAGAACTTACTGGTAATTCTAACTTTGATTAACAGGCAAGCATTCGTGGATGAGCAAGTGTGCCGTCAGTTTATAAAAGTGCAACAAAATTAAGAAAAAAAATTAGAGAAAGACCGCTTGCACTTGAATAATCATTCCTTAATTCTAGTATAAACGAAAAGCACGGCAATGACTAAGAGGATCAGAGTAGATTTGAAATGACATAAGTGCCCTTCATTCCGTGCAATAGAGACAATGACCTCTCATGAAACTACGTTCAAGCATTACTTTTTAGACTCAACGGCCCTATTTTCCTTCATGAGTTATGTCCCGCCAGCAAAGGAGCTATTTACGCATTTGCTCAATATGAACGCCTTTTACGATGCCCAGCCTTCCGGATGCTTGCGCTTTATTTTTAGTGCACTTCAAAGCGTCGTCGGAATCAAAACGGTCCTCGAGACTGCTTGAGGACGTACTTACCGCGAAGGGGAAAAAAACCGTCAACGAGTCATTGCGCCCGGGGGAAGGGAGAACAGCACGAGAGCAGGAGTTGGAAAGGAAATAGTAGCATGGGGAAGGGCAAATCTCACGAAATAGTCACTCCTTTTGAAACTTTTTCCGTGGGTACATTATTTTTTTAACGACGCCGGACAGTGATTACGTCCGCAGGTGTGGATGTTTCGGTGGCATTAACATCAGACTCCTCGCACGATGCCCCGCCTCGCCTCCCCCGCCTGCTGGGTCGTCTGGCAGGGTCTCTACTGTGCGGTCAGAAAGAGCGGTGGACCTCCGCGGTTGACAGGGTCACCACCCCTGGCCAGAGTTCCCCTTCCCGCCGCTGGATGCGAACAATTTTTTGGACCTGCCGTAGACTCTTCAAGAGAGTCAGAGGAACACGGAGGAGGGAAGGGAGGGGACGGTCTTAATTGGTCGTAAACGACCCAAAGAGAACAAGAAAATGCGCGCGCGCGTCGGTTAGAGCGGTAATTGAACGTTGAGGGTGGAGAGAAGCACACCATGACTACGCGTCAAGAGACGACGCCCTGACATGGGTCCATTGAGTAATGAGTGGGGGATAGGAAGGAGACTATTTTACCTGACAATATGGGCACCCGAAGAGGACACGAACGAGACAATGTTAATTATAGACAATGACGGTATCATGGTATTCTTGCATAATGTTAACGAAATATTCTCAGAAGAGCCAAGTAGAAAAGTGAATATTTAAGGGGTACATACCAAATGAAATGACCCTGCCGTCGGCAATTTTAACGTTCTGAGAAGCAGAAGAGAAAGAGACCAGATAAACCGATGATAAATTTGGGAGGAGTTATGCCAAATAGCTAATGGTTGAGGAAAGTCACCAAAATCCAAGCGAATAGGAAAAAATTAACTGCGGGTTGCGTGACGTTAGGATAAATCCATGAGAAATTCCAGATCTACGATCTATAACACAGAGCGAGACTGAAGTCTCCAGAAAATTTGTTCGAACTACCGCATTGCTTTAAAAAGATTCGCCATTTTCCTAATCACGAATGATATCTTATCCAAAATGCATGATGAGGGAATAATTGGCAATCTATTCTATCGTGAACAGTTGTAAAAATCAAGGGTTTACTTATAGAGATGTCGGATATTCCTATGATGACGTGATCCCAATAGGTAACTCTTCATAAAACGTTGAAAAAATACTCGACAGTGAACAATTACCTTATTTAAAAAAAATCTTTCATAACCTCAAAATAAGCTACAAGCGACTCAATACATTCACATTGGTAGAATATCTGATATTATCAAAGACCCACCTTCATTTGACTCAGGTGATTGAGTATGAACGGTTTATTCCATAACATAACTATCCAAAATTATATACGTCAAGAATATATGATGGTATGTTAAGAATAATTATGAAAACCTTGTGAGCCATGTTCCGAGATTAAATATCTTTGTTCCTTCATCAGCAAAAACCCCAAATTACAAAAATAGAGCAACTTACAGAGAGAAAAGACACACAAATGGGAAAAGATATCTTGGTGCATTCCTATGGGTAGGCTGGCGGGTAGTATGACGGGTAAGCTGCGCCCGCAGAATAGGTTTTGTTTTTATATAACTGGGCGGTCGGGGAGGTCGCCGCTATCGCGGACGCGAGGGTTGCGCGGTTGCGCTAAGCCGGCCTGTCGAGAGGACGATAGTTCGAGGCAGGGCGATAGATGTGTGAGGTCCCTCAGCAACTGCTAATTGACTGGAAGTGTTCCCATCTCCAATAGGGTGGTCTGTAAGTGATTCTGCTCCGTAGTTTTTCGTTTCTTTTTCTGCCCGTGCCCTTCATGAACTCCTTGTCGTTCCCCTTCCTTCGCAGCCATACTTATTATATTCCTCCGCTTCCAGCAGTAGCGTAGCTAGGGGAGGAATCCGGGGGGTCCGGAGCTCCACCCCCCGAAATATAAAAACTGAATTGTTTTCCTTCATAAAAGAAAACAAAACATTGAAAAATCATGAATTTATGAAAGTTTTCTTAAAAAATGAAGCTTTTTCGATTAAGAAAAGAAAAAATTAGTTTAAAACTGATTACTTAGTACCTAGTTTTTCAAAAATTTTCCCCCCTGGTTTTGGACCCCCCCGAACAAAATTCCTGGCTACGCCACTGATTTCCAAACCCCCATTCCCGGTGATGAAGGGATAACACCTCCAACGAGTGCATAATTGGCAAACAAGTATTCTGAGGGAATCACTCCCTTTTCCTAGTTCCCTTTTACTCACCTTCCCTCTTTGTGCGAGCGGAAGGCTTCTTCCCTCACCCCTCTCGCAACGGCGCACAATAATCATTTTTATTTTTCTCTTCTTCCGCCAAGGCAAGCCTTCGGAGTCGATATTGTCACAGAGCAAGATTCGAATAGCCTTAAAACACAAATAACGTATCCCATAAAAAGAAATCTATTTGCCTATAAATGCGTGTTATCTCTCGCCGTCAGTGTTCTTTAATTCAGAGAAATAATCTCAATGCTGCTAAAACAAGCAATAATTAAGTTTTAAATCCACCTATCAATTATACCTCTCCCGTACCTTTTTTTGGCCTTGAATTCCCCCTAATACGAATCAGGAAACTTATGTTTAAATTCAAACTGGATTTAAATATGAGACCGATTTCAAAATAAATTGCATAACCCAGCTGACAGAATGATTGGCAACGTGATTTTATATTCAACGCGTGCTAGTATGCGTACTATCTTCATAGAAGAAAACGAAACACGGCAATATCGCAATTTAAGTTCGTTTTACAACAAAGGTTAAGTGTTCCGCCACACATCTTCCTTGCACTTTTATTGCAAATAGCGGTAGTATTGGCAGCCGTCAAGGCCTCCTACATGATTTTTTGTTTTGGGTGACGCGAAGAGTTAGTTTCTTCGAATATTAAATGGTCTGGATAACATAGAGATACAAAAAAAAAATCGCACGCGATAAAAATCAGATACGTGATGTTTTTTTCTTTTTCGATAGTAGTAACAAATAGAACCACTGAAATTGGCACCCTATTAATGCCGCTAATGTTATCCATTATTCTAATTAGGCATAGCTAATTAGACTAACGAAGATAGAAATATACTAATTGATTTTAAAGTTCGGCAGTCTCAAACGTTTTGAAATCTTAAGGAAGCACGTTCGAGTAGATTCAAGATTAACTTATACACTCATTATGAGTTATAGAACTCAAAGACCTTACCTTACACTCGATGATACTTACTTTAGAATCGGTGGCTCCGCCGAGTTTTCAACGGACCGAGCTTTTTTTTGCAGGTTTTGTTTTCCATTTAGTTCCAATACAAACGTATCCATCGCCAGGGTGAGCATACCCTTTCAGTCGCTGGCAAAATAACCAATTCCCCGTCCCCATTCATCTGCGATCCCCCAAAATAAGAGCACGCTTCATAATCCCTCCCGATAGCTATTTAATCCCTCCAGCCGTATCTCTTCCCCCTCTCCTCCACTCCCTCCTCCCCCTCTCCTCTCAAACGCCACAAATGTATTCCGTTCCTCGAAAGTGACATTATTTATCTCCGTTCCCTCCCCTCCACACTTCCCCACCCTACCCCATCCCCTCAACCGTCGGCAGTGCCACCCAAACATCAATAACGAATAAATTGAATATGACTTCTTGCGTACGACATCGGACTTGTCGATTGAGACGACACGAAATGTCTAAGCCTCGACTCATTATTATCTCGTGTCACTTTCTGATAGATGGTCATACATCTGCAAATTAATGAACCATGGATATCAGCACTTTATTTGGGATTCGAAATCAGATAATTTCAAATGTTTCGAAACGCATTCATCAATCACTCGCCGGAATGACTAATGAACACTGGGCCTATTACTTCAGTAGCTCTATTACATTGCTCTACACGCCAGAATAAAGTTTACGCGCCAGAATTTGTTTTACAGTGTGTCAACCCAGATGCGTTGCGTGTCAACTAAAGTAATTGATAAGGGAAACGGTAATTTAGCCCAAAAAATTCTCAGAGGATATTGATTCGCGAAATATAAAATTTTACCTTGCGATAAATCGTATATAGACGTTGCAGTTCTCGGTATAATAGGTAATACAGCATGGTAAAGCGACGGAAACTATTTTTACGGCGAGTTGATCAATAAAGTGTAATATTGATGTCTTATTCGATAGCAATAGCTTATTGAACCTCTAAAATTAGCCTCCTCTAAATGCCACTCATTTTAGCTATCTCCATGACCCATATACTTATTGTTTACAAAGTTTGCCAGTCACCATATCTCATATGTTTTGAAAACTTAAGATCGCATTTAGTAGATTCGGGATTAAGTCGTAACAATCATTACGAGTATTAAAATTTAAATAATAAATACAAACAATAAGGAGTATGAGCTCCTAGCCAGAGGCGGAAGATAAGAGACGCAAAAGAGCCTTGCAGATTAGCTGCACATGTTTAAAATTACGATATTTTCCAACTCAGCATCACATTACAACCAATTTATTATCGAAACCAGATAAAAATCAACATATCTAGAGGCTTTCCATCTTCATACGCCATTAACTTCGTGCTATTTCTGTTCTCTCTGATTTGTAATGAGATTCAAATTAATTCTCTGAAGGTCATTTTAATGATATTGTATGACCGTTCTTTTCTTTAATATTAAGTTCTGACCTTATTTTATGGAAAGCAAAATGCTATAAAAATAAAATAAAATTTCAGTCAAAGACGTAAGCATGATGCGTCTTTCTCAATTGCTCAGCTATTAAATTCAACATTCAAATTTCACTCATACAATATCGACCAACAGATCTCTCTTACCGTAAATATTGGCGACTCAAATCTCATCTGCTCTATTTGGACTTCAAAGATGTGATTTAGTCCCTTAGTCCCCCATCAGATCTGTGTAATCAGGCAATTTTTAGAAACTGGTCTGCAACGCAGTATGCAATGTACTACAAATTTCCGCATAGGTAAAAACACTGTCATTGTCATCAAATTAAGCTCGACAAAACTACCAACAAGGACACAATACGAATGGAGACCGATGCTGACACGGACAGGATTCCAAATATATCACCATATCAAGGCACGTGTGTATTTACATTGGTAACTTTACGTGACAGCTAAACCCCCGCATGATACTCATTATATAACAGAGGCATGTGAAAATATGTCCGCTATTTTCAAGGACCTTACGGAGAGAGTAATTAACTTTCGCACTCAATGCCTTTTTCTTTTCTATCTCTCTTTTTCTAATACTTGGAATACCGGTAGACAGAGGCAATTTATATCTATTCATGTCCTTTTAAACATTGAGGAAACAGATTCAATCATAAGTTTGGCCTACCTTCAGAGCACATGATTTCCATTTAGTGTCAAACACTGCTTAACCGGCTAAATATATACTACGTTATGGAGTTGGAAATTTCAACACCCAAAATCCTCCCCGTTTACGAAATGATTTGTCGAAAGAATTATCTGAACTATCTAGAAATCTTAGCACCATCTAAGATGAAGACCATGGTGCATATTTGATAAAATTCTAAAATGTAAATCTAATATAAAAAAATGTCACTAAGAACATAGAGTGTAGGTTCTAGAAACAGAGAGAGAGTGTAAACACTGAAGAATAATACTACCTAATTATGAATAACGACGAGAGAGGAATTGGATTGAAAATAACTCATAGTTATTTACAAAAAAATTTGAATGCACATTTCACAGTGATAGTGACGCTGCGGAGAGAATGAATTTCATCCATAAATCGAAACAATATCAACGTAAACTTCCTTTCTTCAAACTATCAACTGTGGAAGACACACGTGGAGAGAGAGAGAGAGAGGGATTTCTCCAGGAAAGTCACATGGCAGAAGTCGTAATGTGATAAATTAATAGAGAAAAAGAATTCGAAGAATCAAATATAATTACAATGTCAAATGAAAAAAATCATGAAATTACTAGCTTATTATCAAGAAAAAGACAATTAAATGAATGAGAAGTCATAGCCAAGACTAGCAAGATAAAAAGATGATAACAATGAATGAATTATGATCGGCTTTCAGTGAATATTTTGGCAGCTTTTGGCAATATTAATCAACTTTTAGGTCAAATATTAGTCATAGAGACTGAACGGCTAATAGGTGATATAGAAATGTGTAGAGTTGCAATGAGCCAATTTTGAAATTTTCACTATGTATATTTTTTTTACCACCAAAATACGACCGAAAATTTTCCTGAACAGTTAAAGCTTGGATACGTGAGATTGTTTTTTAGTCCGAGGTCCCAAGGGCGTGTTGGGGTGCATTTAATGAGGTAGCCTCACTTGGGAGTGAATTTATTCCGCAACGCGCGAGATTTCCATGGCATGCTCTGTCGCAAGGGAATTAAGTCGCAGTGCTCTCGGAATGGGCAGAGTCTGTGACGAGAGCCTAATGGATGCAATTCGCGGGCAAGTCCTCTTCCACGCATACGCTTCCCATCTCCATCGATAAAGTCGGAAAGAGAGTGAGTGAAACATGAAAATTAAGGAGGTGGCGAACGTATAACAGGTCGGGAAGACGGCGGATGCAAAGATAGCTATTCACAATGGTAGCTGCACTCAGACGTCGCGCCGCACATCCGAGATATTTGTACTTCTAGGGGATAAGCAACGTGGAGAGTAAGAGACCTAATAATTGAGACCCATTTAACATGTTAATAATGCAAGGAGATGCGAGAACATACATCGAGCACAAATAATAATTGGGACTGATGCAAGATAGAGGCGTAATTATGATATGCAAGAAAGAGGCGTAATTAGGTCAAATGTAATACTTAAGAACAATACCTACGAACAAAACACTTAGCATAACTTTGGCACAAGTTTAGATGAGAATAAGAACTGGAATTGATGTCATAAGACTCTCTGGAATGAATGAAGTTGTCCTATGAATATGTTCATTCGAAAACGAATGAGAGGAAATTCAATTTTCTCGGAGATGAATACGGAAGGAATATAGGGCTAAGGGAATTTAAGCATAGTAATTTTCAAGCAATTTACTGTGTGTACGTAGAATGAAGAAAAATATACTAGATATTCATGAAAAAATTGTATAGTCGTTCGACGCGTATAATAATAGAGTACGCATGTGTATTAACAAATTATTTTTGAATATAATGATAGAAATCATTATCGAATGAATTGATGAATCCTACTCGGCTTCCAGAGGTATTAATACCACATAACTTTGTTATAAAATAAATCCTTGAAGTATCTATAACTTTGCTTAATTTTCGATAAAAGTCTTAATTAAGAGAATAGAAAAATAATTCCTCAAAGAGTTAAGACTTCACTGGATTATATTATATTTGCACACAATCACAGATTAAAAGGAGGTAACCCATTAATCGAACAGCCTTTCACTTAAGTTTTTCTTATTGACGAACGGCCGTTCCATGAGACTGGAGCTGGAGATAAAATGCAAGCGTAACACGTAATTATCTCGGAGGAAGGAATCATCAAGTTTTCCGGAGGAGCAACTGCCAATTTGATGAAGATATGATGAATAATAATGATGGCGATGAAAAGTTGACTACAAGGCAAGATTGCAAAGAAAAATAGATCTATGCGGACGGGTCGAAATCTGAGGAGCTGCTCAGAAAATGGAATAAAAACTTCCTGTCGAACAAACTATGAAGCACGCCCAGCGCGGGATATGTGATAAGGCGAGATGACTGTTTAACAGAAAGCAAAATAGCAAAGAGATGCGACCAATGGCTTAATAGTCTGATAACTGGGTAACGTGATACTTCCATACGGCTGTTTTTAATAAAATAATAATACTGATATAAATAAGATTTGACCTTAGCCCCCCAAATAAAAACCGGCACAGGCGTTACCCGTTCTATTTCTATAATCACAAGGTGACTCATTCGCAAAAATCGGTATGAAAAAACGTTTTGGAAATATAACACTGACATTCATTCATTAATAAAATAGAGGTTCGGTGAATAGAATTTGAGTATGCACAGTAAACAAATTCTAAATCGAATGGCAAATGCCTAATAGAATCGCCCGAAGGATAAAATGCTTCCAGAGTTCAAAGCATTAATCAGCCCCGCTTAAAGGTAGCTACCCTCAAGTAAATACATATTCAATGAAGTGGTGCAATGAATTCTTTATTTACCCTCTCGATTAACGAGCTTCGGGAAATTAGTGGATTACTTTACGCGGATATTTATCTGCTATTTAATAATAATGATTTAACGGTGCTACAGAATAAAACATAATCGCCCAAATTGAGACAAAAGGAGTAGTGTGCATAATTCAGCCCTTAAATTTTACAGGCAACCTTTTTTTCCGTGTACGGTGCAGCTAAAAAATTCAAGATCCGAAATTTCACGCATTAAATAAGAGCGCACAACTTGTAGCTTTGACAAGGAAGAAGGAAAAAAATTGAAGCAGTTTAGTCGTCTCATCAAGTCCAAATTCAAGAGAAACGATGATATTTTTCCTACGAGGGATTACACACATTATGTGAAGATTTTCTGACAAATTTCCATTTCTTTTTCCAAGTCTGCAATATAACACCAAATAATAGAACCTCATACAATATTTTGGAGCGAGCTGACTTCATTCCAGTATTCACATTAAAGATTCAACGGAAATCTTGAAAATTGCCGTATTAGACATATTTTACTGCTCTTCGTCACATTTACGTATTTAATGTTTATGCATTTCCTCACCACTGGCTCTAAAACATATGTAATTAGAAAAAGCGATCCTTTGATCTCTCTCTCTCCTGGATAATTCGAGTTTATCAGTAAAATTCGAATCACATTTTAACGCCGCGCGTAAACTGTTAAGAAGATGTGCTCAAAGAATCACTCGGATTCGATCCCGGGGCTCTCGCGCCCAAGGCATCCAAGGATATCGGGAGGAGCGTTTGGCAAGAGCATCGGTATGAGCTCTGCGTAGGCTCGCACTTTCTGGAAAGTTACGATCGAATACAAATTGATTTTCTATTTAATATTTCATTTACTACAAGAATTGGGGGTCAGTGCTAGTTTCGTGGGGTCAAGAATCAGCCATGTATATTGGACCCAAGCAAAAACCTCGAGCACGACCCTTTTTCGAACCCTTCCTCGGGCTCCCAGAGATAATCCCCACGGTTCTTGGCCCCACGAAACTACTACTAACAGCATAGGGTTCCCGTGGCGCAAAGGATTCCGTCGTCCTTACTAACGCATGGGTTGAATTTCTGTGAAAGTAAGTGATGTATCAATATCAGACAAAGGATGAAACCTTAACAGGTGATCTAATTTGAAGTTCACCGATTTGCAATCATCTAAAATGCCTTAAGGGCAAATAGAATTGGCCTACGAAATGGCCAAATGACAAATAGAAATGGCCGATATAAGCCAACGCCTAGAGGCGTTTGGTAAAATTGTCATAGTTTTACATTAATTTATAAATAAGGGATTCATTTTCTGGGTCACTTGAAAATCACACTTCTCCTTAACTGAATGAACATTCATCATCAAAACTAGATAAGGGCATAGATTTACATTTGGTTGGAATTATAATGCGGCATACCTCCGGTCCTCCGGTGAACATAATCAACTATTAAGAACTACGGACGTATAAAATCGTTTCCGTATTAATTTTGTGGAATAATGATATATCCATGATTAAAGCACAAATGGTAATATTGACACTATTTTATTTATCACTTAACCGACAATGGTTTCGACACTTGGTGTCATTTTAAAGGTAATAAAAAAATTTTTTCTCGGTATGTATACCCAGGCCATGGTAGGAGGTGGGGGAATGGAGTGAGGGAAGTGGGAGGGGGAACAGTTTAGGTGAACAAATGAGTGAAGGCCGAAACCAGAAGACCTTTTTGTTGGATTACCTTGAAAATGACACCAAGTGTCGAAACCATTGTCGGTTAAGTGATAAATAAAATAGTGTAGATATTACCGTTTGAGCGCAGCTGGTTGGTGCACAAAGGGGAGATTTCACTCAGGAGAATCGGACAAAATTAAACGTCATGACTGAAAACTTACGATGCGAAAGGAATTGTAAAAACGCTTGGTCATCGCGCATATGAGAAAAAAAAACAGAAGATGATTATATTCGCGATTGAAGATTTGCCAGCTTCTAGCAAGGAGCGTTCAAAGTTAGTGGTCTCTTGCATATTTCCATAAATGTCAATTTACATTCATGAATGATAAGAAATAAGAACGATAGATTCAAAGAAAGTTAACTTTCCGGTTATACATATAACTCTCGCTTTGGTCATTGAATAGAAATAATGAATTTTACAGTATCCATATTAAGAGACTTCACATCGCACGCGATATTTATAAAAATTAAAGATCGGTAATAAACAAGATAAAGTAGAACATACAGATGGTCATACCTTGGGATACATTGGTAATGAGTGCATCAAACCATAGACTGGTTTGGATAGGTGAGGGCCGAGGTTGCCCCAAATTTATCCACAGGTTTGTAAATATCACATATTTAGGGTAGTGGGGCGTTATTTTGCCTGGGCCACCACGCATTTCGAGGGTACTATTTCGGTTGTCCGAATGCTTTACCCGGGAATTGAACCTCGGGGCCCTCGATCAGCATCTAAGCGCTCTACCCACTAATATAACGCTCCCTCAGACGCATTCATAAGGTCTAAAATTTATGGAAAGACACAAACGTTCAGAAGTGGAAGGTCATTTTTATCACACATACAAAATCTCGTAACACAAGTCATAACTAATTCAAGGAGATAATGTTATGCTAATTTATCTACAGTGACTTATGTAGGACGATGTAAACGATAAACAGAGAATAAAGAAAAACTATTACAGAAAAAAACTTATTTTGCGACGGAATACTTCAGCAGAAACGGATTAAGTTTAAAGTCGATGTACTATGGAATACATATGGTAACGATAATTATGACAATGAACTATGCAAGACGCTGCACAGTGGGCTAGAATCGAAAAAAGCTGGCCAAAACCTCAAAATCGATTTTTTTTGAGCTAGGAAGTTGAAACTTCGCATACACATTCTCAAATAAATTGTGCATAACTACCCAGATTATTTTGGTCCTGTGTTTTCACTTTAACAATATATGTGAGGTCAAAGTTTAGCAAATTTAGCGAAAAACGACCACCCTCGATTTTTTCTGAAAATTGCCGACTTTATCCTCGTGCAGTGGTTTTATAAATAGTTTTATCGACAAAACTGTTATACCATCTTAATTGAAACTTCTTATTCTCTCATTTGAAAGGTTTTTAAAGATTTTGTTTCATCAATAACCATAGATACATAACAAAATGGCGGAGCCTGTTTTCAACCCATTTTTTTACATAAACGTAGAAAAAAAGTATACATTGTCACCGGCTTACACTAAGTAACTTATATCATGTCGTTCTTTGAAGCTTCTACATTGTGAATCTAAAGTCAATACGGCTCATACGTCGCATTACATTGTGAAGAAGCAATGTCTCTTTAGGGATTATAGCGATAAAAAAGCTATTCAACGTTTCAAAACGATTTCTGTCCACCACCCCTTCCTCTACCAACAATGCGACATAACATATCGAAAATAAACGACCTACGTGAAATAGACACGCTGTGGCTAATTTTATACTGCCTCATTAGAGCTAAATGTTACGTTAAATTAACTGTTTATTTAACTTGAGAGTGTTCGAGAGCTATGGCGAAGCTATGAAATTCTGAACAACGGTCATTCGAATGAGTGGTATCAGAAAGAAGTCCTGCTCAACTTCGATTATTATACAAACAGAAAAATTGAACCTAGACATTATTTATCGGCCCTAAAGTAGATATGCGGGGACCTGGGAGCGGTTTAAACTCTCTCAAGGATACCGAGTGCACTCAGCAAACCGAAAGTGCTCTCGGAGGACGAGGACTTGAACCAAATTCACATTTCAATCCGACAAAGGGTGAGTAATGGAGGATTTTGAGCGAGAGCCTCTAAATGCGACTTGGGTGAGTAAATTACATTCCCTTCTTCTCCTCCCCCCTTACACCTTTTTAAAGCTGCGATGGGAATGAGGAACGGCGCGAGAGGGAGAGAAAGGGGGGATGAAATGAGGGAAGCGAAGAGAGTGGCAAGAGGCGTTTAGTGGTTGGAGAGGAGGGAAGTGGGCGGAGGGAGGAAGGCAAAGCCAAAATAAGAGGCGGGGGTTGAGAGGTCGAGGGTGGAGGGGGCGTATGGTAGGGATACTGGAGTGGGCGCGAGGTGAATTTTAAGGGGTTCACAGCATGAATATAAATACTGGATCTCCGTCGGCAGGGCGCGCTCAATGTGAGCGGCTAATTTCCCAAATTTTTACTCCTACTATTACTAGATGTATCCTACATTCTCTAACATTTGAACAGCACTTCGTGAAAATTGCGAAGAAATTTTTTGGAATCTAAGTAGATGGGAAGGATAAGTACTCCTCAATGAAAAATAAAATTATCAATAAATAAGGCAATTTTGGAGGTCCTGAAGTATTTTCCGTATTTTAACTCAGACATCCAATCTGAAGGTTGGTTAAGACAGGCGAGGATTGAGCTTAACTCAAACTAAACCACGAGCAAATACTATTCACGCAGTCAGGGTAAAATACCCATTTCTTCTCTCACGGAGACCTACTAGCACCCGGAGGATTTTTGAACGGGGGTATTCAAAGGCTTAACCTGAGATTTGAACCCATAGCCCTACGATCAACGGCCAAGTACTCTGCCCTTGATACTTCCAGGATTACGCAATTTTTAGGATACATAAATCATATCACCAATAACTTATTGGTACAATTTGAACTGTCCAATCTTCATTTAACGGACATGTATGAGACAGGAAAAACTGTCCGCTATTTATAGGATGCCTTACAGATAATTACGACCCAGATTGAATGCGCTCCACCTGCGTCGCTTGAAAAAATATTAGAATTTTAATGCCTTTCATCAATAAATAATTTTATAAATGTTGAAACTGCATTCGTAATGAAAATATCATTAAAAATTATTCTGGATAAATTTTCGGCTAAAAGCTTCGGCTTTCAATAAATGGCTCTTTTTGTTTTGAGGAAGATACATTTGCGCAGGACAGCTCGTGGTGTGTCCGTTATTGGAGGTAATTGGAGCTGAAGTATATATTTACTGCTCTTGGCGACGGTTACAAAGAGTATCAACTATTCGAAGGTTTTACTGCCAAAGGTTCAATGTTCTGCTGATGGGACCCGAAAAATCATCCGCTTAAGGGAGGTGTCCGCTATTTGGAGGTGTTTCCCACATGGAGGTTTCCACTATTTGGAAGTATCCGTTAGTCACCATTAATACTTTCCCTTTTCCTTTCCATTCCTACCCTCAGGTGCATTTTGATGCTCAGAATTTCATGAGGTAAAGGAAAAGAATTTCTTTCCATCCGAATCCATCCAAATTCCATCTTTCTATCCGGAGAGCAACGATTAGCTTGTCGTGATTGCAAAGTTATCGTTCTCAGAAATGGGAAAGATAAAGGAAGGTGTGAATAGTGACTTAAGGGAGGTTTTACTTCATTCGGTTACGGAATCAGCCAAGGACCAAAATCGACAATCCAAAGTGGCTGAGAGGGTGGAAGTAGAGCGGTAAGGGGAGAGTGGGGGAGGAAGGGGAGGGGATGTGTGAGATGGAAGAGGGGGGGGGCGCCTCTCTCCGTATTTTATGACGCCATAATCCGAAAGAACGTGTTAAAAGTGAGCCCGGCCGAGTGCCTCCGACTCACTTAAGACCGTAGGCCCGACGGCGTGCTTCCGCCGGGGGAAGTGGGGAAGCAGGCGCCGCAGAACGGGGTCGCCTTGGCCCCCGCACGTCAATTTGGCCCCTTCTCATTCAGATATCCCGCATAAAATGCACGAGAGGGTTATTTTCTGTGTTAACCGCCTCGATGACCGGGCGAGGTGAGTAAAATCGAGGGATATATTGTGATCACGGGGTTGGCTCATCCCGATTAATGGTGAGGAATCATGGGCGCACTAAAGAGCAAAGCTGAGGGAAGTAAGGTCTCAAAGAGGAATAGAGATACTAAGGGAAAGAGGAATAAAGCAGTAAATGCTCAAAAATGCTCGTCGCTTAGGCAAGTTTGTGGCAAAAATTGGTTACAACAGGCGGAATAACACAGAGACCAAACACAAAGTCAGGGAAACCTCATAAATTTTGGCGGAATGGCTTCCCGGTGAGCAGCAAGGGGAAAGGAGAAGAGATGTGGATTGTAAAACGGTGAATAAGTAAGCCGCAAGCATTGACCCAAGTTTAGGAGTGAGGGAGTTGATAAAAAACGAAACATCATGATAAATTTCTATAAAAACATTCTGAATTCTTCGGAACTGGGTTAGATAGGTTGGTCGAGTAATAATCATCTGACGGAATTACGATTGCTACTTCCCTAGTGATCAATTCACTTCAATATACCAAACTGAAGGTTATAAGAGGTGAGGATAGAGCTCACCCCAGACTAAGCAATCGGCGTGTGAAGATCACCCATTCAGGGTTGGGTGGGGGGGCAATTCCTGAGCCCCCTCGCAGTGTGCTACCACGCTACCCCGGGTGATCATTTAGGGGCTAGTAAAATTTCTCATGCATAAAAAGAATTTCAAATATGCCCTTCCAATTACGTGCAGTTTGAGGCCAATGGCAGAGGTGATTATAAAGAGGAATCCCCGACCCAGACAGGAGAACAAAGGGAAAGAATAGGAGCTAGATAGGGAGATTTCGGAGATAGCCGTCAGCGGTTCCGCGAAAACAATAAACGAAGAGAGAAGATAAGTGGGGTTGGAGAATTCTACCGTGGCCCAACAGAGGAGCCAATTAAGGAAAGCCATAAAAATATTCCCTTTTGCTTGAAGGGTCCAGCGAGAGCATTGAATATTTGCCGCAGGGTATCGATCTGCGCATCTGGAAGCGCACAGTAGTAAAAATGTTCTTTCTTTTTATTTGTCTTTCAGGATCTTTGTTGAGATAAGAGTCAAGTTCGTGTGTGAGGAGGCTCAGTTGGCGAACACTTCCGTCGTCTCCACGTGGGTGGGCATGGAAAAGAAGCCTATTTGGATTAGTGAGAGTTAACATCATTGGCGGGAGATGGCGACAGGGGAGGAGTAGGTCAAGAAAACAATTTTCCTTTATTCTAGTACTTATTTTACATTGCTATTGTATGTATGGTGAGTTCTAAGGGATATCAGGCAATAAGAATTTTCTGAAGGGTATGAACGGATAACTCGATACTGATGATGGCGATGTTGGTAATTTCCAACGATACCTTGTGGAATTTGCTGAATATTATGAATGAATGGCTGTAACTTTGTTTTTCCGCAGATTTTTTTAAAAATAAAACACGACCGTGTTTTCGACGGTTAACGTCGAATGAATGAGGTCCATCTGGGGGATGAGAAGATAACGGTAACCGTCGAAACCATGGTCGTGATTGAATAAAAAATTTTGAGAAAAAAACGAAGTTTAAGTTGCTCATTCATAACGTTTATGACGTTATAAAATAACAATCAATAACTTTTTATAAGATAGAGAAAAGTGAATCCGAGAAATGATCCAGGGCTACGCGTGGAAAAAGAAAAAAAAGGTCATGAAAATCCGAACCTACGCCTCATGCACGTTGCGTACGAATGACGAGAATAGGGTAGTTTCCTTCATCAAAGAAAACGAAAGGCATTGATTGCGAATCGTTACCCACCATTAGTGTATTCATGATATAAATATTATTTGGTTTTAGTAATCCCAGTTTAGACGAATCGCGATGGTCAATTTTAACCGCATTTGAAAAAGGCCAGATTGGCGCCCATGCGATGCCACTCCACGTGACGTCACAGGGACCTAGTTTCTATACGAATAGATAGGAGTTTCACACCGTCTGAGATTACCAATGTATGCATAAGGCACATACTTCAGGGAAACATCTCTTAATAATCACCTATTAAAACTGCCTAAAGTCGGAAAGTTTCCTTCGTTTGATAAGGTATTAATGATCCTTATTTAAGCCAAGCGCTACCTGCTAGCAGGATACTCCGCTACCTGTTAACAGCCTGCATCGCAGCGGCGCACAATATCCTCGCCCCAAGGTCACCTCACACGGCGACAGGGGAAATCAGAATGACGTCTCACGGGATTATAAATTATATATATAAATATAAATTATAAATTAATTCAGCAAAAAGGAAGATGAAGACATTCCCATATACAACGCCGGAGGGATACTAAGAAATAAATCTACAACGAGGCAGATAAAAATCCTGGGCATATTTAGAAATAGGAACTTTGAGAAATGCCAAACAAACGCAGTTACAACGTATAGTGCATCAAAACAGATATATGTACTTATTCATCCAAATGAATAAAAATATCGAAATTGTTTCATTAATCACAGCTAGTTGCTACATATTGGTCCTAAGTACATGAATGAGAAAAAAAATTAAAATGTGTCTGAGTGAGGTCGATTAATGCTTTGTGTGCGTAATATTAGGAATGTTTGTATGTAACAATTAACTGAGAGATAAAAATCAAACAGATTTAATTTAATAAATTTACGCAAAATAAATGTGCACCCATTGAAAGTGAAATTATCTAAGAATTTCAATAAAATTGCCACACCTACCCTCCTCCTGCAGGAAACTACAATCCAACCAAGTTGAAAAGACGATGAACAAAACCTGCATACCTCTTTAGCATAACCAAGTGATTTCGTTGAAAAGGACATGGCGCATGGAAGAAAATTTCCCAGGAAATTCCTGGAATCCAAGTACCTTCCTCAACGTATTAAAAATAAACTGGCACCTGAAACCGAAAGCCTTTGTCCGTTTCTTAAGGCATGAGGATGACTCTGCAACCAAATCTACCAAGGAAATCTTAGTCTCTTCCCCCTCACCTCATTCCGTTTTATATTCCTCCTAGTTTTCTTCAGAACAAAATACTTACTTCACCTAGGATACAGGACACAATTGGAACTATCAAAATCCGCTATTCGTAGGATAGTGTTAGGGGTCTAGCATCACGTCTAACGGCATCAAAGCGTTGGCATATCAACCGTTCCAAGATGAAAAAAAGAGGGAAAGATTACCCACCTGCATAGATGCCGACTTCGATAGGGAGAAGAAGGGCTCTTGGTGGGGCAAAACACAAAGGTGGAGTATGTGTGAGCTGGTCGAAGGCGTAAGGTGTTCACATAATCACTTCCACCGAATGGGAATCCCTTAAGCATCTTAAAACGCTCGAGAGAGCGGCAGGGGGGGACTCTCTCTCCCCCTGCTCCGCCCACTCCCATTACGCGGCCCCCAGCGGCCCCTCCGGGGGCGGAGATTGTCGCCGCCTCCGCCGTGAGAGTGCATCCCCCTTTTGTTCACTCCTTCTTCTCCCTCGCTTCACCAAAACCAACCCACACCCCTTCCCGCCTCCTCCTGTCGGAACTTCTGATCCGAGAGTCACTTCGGAATATTTTAAAGCGGGCAATTGATTCATAATTGGCCCCCTCTTTAGTACACCGGGACAGGCTATGATTTATCTTCCTTGCCATGGCTTCCTCGCTCTTGCATTTCGGGAAGAGCAACGAAACAGCCGAGGTATTTCCTGCCGTTGGAGCCTTCGTGCAACAAGCGAGGAAAATTTAGTTCCTGACTGAGAGACGACAGATTCTCTCTATGGAAGGTGAGTTGTCGTAGAAATTTCTGCTGATAATAAACAAATGATAGATCTGAAAATGTACATTTATTATTTGTAATGCAACTGGTTTCGATGTCTCCGCATGACTTTTAGGTTTGGCATGCCAAGAGTACATGAGCCTTGTAAATATTATTAAATTAAAATGAAGTGAATGCGTAGAAACAAAATATAATCTAATGATTAAGAGGATATTTATAAGCCAATTAATTTTCAATTAGGTCCTACATATAGCACCTACCGTTGGATTCGAGAGCTTATCGGTTCAACGAGAGATAATAAAAAATGCTATTCCATGCACTTACACGAAGATTCGCTGAATTTATTTCGGTATCACCCCATTAACAGTTCTATCAAGAATTCGGTGCACTCAAAGCAGAAAAGGGAGGCAATCAATAACAAAGCGACCAACAGTTGAAAACAGCGACGCGATATGGCTTCATGCACAACCAAAAGACGTGATATCTAGACACTTTCAAAGTATAGGTGAACTCGTATTAAACGCTGTGGACAAATAAGGCGTTCCTAGTTGGTACGATCTAATAACTCTACCGATTTCAAGGATTTCAAATGAATCACCCTCATTCGTACTGATAGTGGTCAGTGAGGATGTATGTCAAAGAAGAAAGCGGAAAACGAATAAAATGGCCATAGAAAACATTATGACGACGCTAAGGAAAATAACACTTACCAACAGAAGGAGAGATGTTGAACCACTGGAAAATGGAAACGATGAAAGTGAAGAAAAGTGATAGAACGTATACCAACATGAAGAACGACATCGCGTTAAAATATGATCGTTATTTCAATTTGGGGAGGATGAACTTTTATTGAAAACTTAGTTTACCCCGAAGATTACCTGGAGGCATTGACTACTAGCTATCATCAACCAAGGCAAAGATCTAACATCCTTGGCAATGTCCCCAACGAAGAATTTTAACTTACTTGAGAACATTAGCATGACCAAGTTTCCAAGAATCTCACGGAAGTTCTGCCGTCACCTGAATTAAAAAGCATATCCATCGCCAGGATCGTTAAAATACGCATTACTCGGCACGGAATGCAAACGAAAAAGGCTGTCACGTAACACTGTCTACTGCGTCTACGTAAAACTCGTCCCTGACACGCGCGAGCACGGACGGATATGGAGGACGAAAAATCCCCACGCGCTGCATATCCACTCGATCCGACCTTCCAAGAAATACTTGCAATCGTACGCACGGCATCGACAAGGGATAATGCTTGAAGCGTGGTTGAAATCGGCACACAATCGGAAAAACACTCAGTCCATCCATCAATCCTTTTATATAAGGAAATGATGATAGAGTAATAATTCACGCGGCGGCGTCCGCGAGAGGGATATCCCGCGGAAGGCCTATTTGTATTCCCGGGAGGGAGGGCGGGGGAGACGGGCGAGGCGCGAGGGAGGTCGCTCCTTTCGCGACGCGCCGCTTATGAATCATTTGAGACGGGCAAGGGGATGCCGACGACTCGATCCACTCGGCGATTTATGAATCGACTTGTCGGGAGAGCGCGCGAGTCACATGCGCTGGCGCACGTCCCCTCAGACGTGTCGCGCCTAATCCGTGGCACGCTCCGGCGCCGCACGCGAGTGCCGAGGGAAGTAAGGGGCAGCCCTAGGTGGCTGAAGCGGTAAACTTTGGCCGCTGAGTAAAAGGCGTGATTCCGTCGATAAGGGTGGCTCGGAAGGATGTTTAATTACAATTTTTGTCCTCTTTGAAACATGACGTGACTTATTATTTGTTGAAGATGTCAGAAAAAATCAGTTTTAAACTTGCTTTTTCGACACTAGCAATTCCTTAAAATTTCTCAAGAGCTTGGTGGTTATTATTTTCCGTATTATATCCTGCCTAGAAGAGTATTTGACAGTCAATAATTACCTCACGTGGAAATTGGAATCAGGTAACGTTACGCTACCAGTTATTTAATCTTGGATATGACAAAATAAATCATGTAAGAGAACTTGTCCACTAATGCTCGTAATGAAAGAAAAGACGCCACAGGTACTTTGAGGTTGCCATTTGTGGGAGAAGTCAGTTCTCTAAATCAGTAGGAGTCTGGTAGGTACGGGATTTAATTCCCCAAAACTGAATCGTGAGGAATGGATATTTTGATTTTTTTTTTTTAATAATAATAATAATATTTATTGCAGAGATTAGAAATTTTACAAAAACTTATAACATTAATCAAAGATGAAATGTCATTTACAAGAAAATACAATGTGAAAAAAAAGTCTAGGTCCCGCTAAGCCTTTCAAGGCTTGTCAGCAGGTGCCTATTAGTTTTTTTTTATTCGTGGTCGTACATTGTCTTTTAAAATTGTGTATCTCATAATGTTTCCACTATTACCAAAAACATATTATAAAATTATTAGGAAGCAAGAGTACATACATAAATACACATTAACATTACAGGAATATATGTATCAAATATTTTTTTTTATATATAACGTGATTGCATTGGAGTTATTTCTTGTATTGGAAGAAAGAAAAAATATATATGACAAAATAAAGACAAAGTATATGTATCTTTCTTTATACATGTATAAACCATAAATTTAGGTTAATTTTTAACAAAACAATGTTTAAAATTTTTAGCAATATAATGTAATAAAATGTTTTAACAATAGACTTTTTTATAATATAAGAAATTTAATGGCAGAGATTAGAAATGGTAGCAGAAAAGGTTATAACTTTAAGCAAAAAAGAAAAGAAATGTATTATCACATTAGCAAACATGAAGTCTCACTAATAATGTTTCCACTATTGCCAAAAACATATTATAAAATTATTAGGGAGCAAGAGTACATACATAAATACACATTAACATTATAGGAATATATGTATTAAATTTTTTTTTTTTTATATATAACGTGTTTGCATTTGAGATATTTCTCGTATTGGAAGAAAGAAATTATATATGTGACAAAATAAAGACAAAATATATGTATCTTTCTTTATACATGTTTAAACCATAAATTTAGATTAGTTTTTAACAAAACAATGTTTAACATTTTTAGTAGTATAATGTCATTAAATTTTTAACATGTGTACATAACATAACATATTTTTAACATACCTACAAGACAAAGAAATAAATGTATTATCACATAAGCAAACATAATTCTCATATATCGGTATCATTATATTTCTCTAGTAACCAATGTCTCAGACGCGTTTTTAGTAGAGAAATATTTTCTATTGATTGCAAATTTTGTGGTAGCGTATTAAACAATTTAGGAACTACGTGTTCCAAGGTTCTTTTCCCGTGAGCGTTGATGAAACTAGGTACATTATATATTCTAGTACTTCGGAGTCCTATATCGTGTGTTACATTTCTTACAGTTTTGTAGCTATTGTTAAAATAGTTGTCCGTTATTAATATGTAGTGTAATAAATCGCGTATTGGAAGCATGTTTAGATTTTTGTAAATTTTAAAGACATTTCTTTCTCTTGGATCCAATTGTAATACCATATTGTTTTGGATTTTTTCCACCTTTCTCAACAGGGTTTTATTTGTGGAGCCCCAGATCGTTAAACCATATCTGAGTACTGCTTCACCGAGACTTAAGTACAACATTTTTTTACATTTAATTGGTAAGGTATATTTCACACAATATAGTTGGTACAAAATACATCTAAGTCTATTACACAAGTGATTAATATGCTCACTGAAGTCAAAATTTTCGTCTACGGTCAATCCTAAATATCTAAAGGAGTTGACTTGGGAAATAAATGAACAGGAATATAAATGACAGTTACTCTTTTTATGGCCAGGGTTACCAGTATGAAGGCATAAATGCGTATGAAATCTTAATTTTATTAGTTTTCTCGTTGCCTTGGCATTTCGGAATTGCATGGTTACCGTTTTCTTATCATTTATTACTAATTTATTGTCATGGCACCAGCACTGTATCGCATAGAAATCCTGTTGCATTTTTTCCTTAGCCATTTCAAAAGATTTGCTGATTGAAACTAGCGCTATATCATCAGCATACATATATATTTTAGAATGATTAATATATTCTGGTATGTCGTTTACATATATACAGAAGAGTATTGGCCCTAATATAGAGCCTTGTGGCACACCAGAGGTGACAGATTTAATCGTGCTCTTATGTTCAAATAATTTTACAAGTAATTTCCTATTGGTGAGATAGCTTTCTAACCATGTAAGCGGTATTCCTCGTATTCCACATCGTTCCAGTTTTTTTAAAAGGATGTTGATATCGATAGTATCGAAAGCTTTAGTGAAGTCGATATATACAGCGAGAACGGACCAGTTCTTATTTAGGCTTTTCCGTACATCTTCACTGAAGTACTCCAGAAGCGATCGTGCACTTTTATTTCTTTGGTACCCATATTGATGTTTAGTGATAATGTTGAATTTTTCTATGAAGTTAATTAATTGTACCGCAAAATATCTTTCTATGACTTTATCCAAGGAGGGTAGAATAGAAATGGGACGATAATTGTTTGTGTCGTTTTTCTTTCCTTGTTTATATATCGGTCTGATTACCGCTAACTTTAAATCGTTATGTAATTTACCTTCAGTTATGCTTTTGTTTATCCAGTGGGTTGTTGCAGCAATGATGTCATGTTTACAACTGAGATCGATCATTCTTATATTATCGTGCCCTGGGCATTTATTTTTTGATTGCTGTAATATACTTTGGATATCAGCTGGAGTTGCTGGCAACAATAAAAAGGTAGATGGAATTATTTTTTTAGCACCAGGGTTGAGAATGTGTTGTGAGCATTGGGGCAGTATTTTTTGTATGTCATTAGTGAATTGAGATGCAAAGGATTCGCAGACATAGTTTAAATTAATATTCTTAAAATTTGATTTTATTTGCATATCAATGCTTTTCTTACTGGTGACACCCCTAAGGCTATTGATCAGTAGCCAAGTCTTCCTAATGTCGTCTTTGTTCCTTTCGAGATTAGAGCGAACATAAGAGATTTTAGATCGCCTTATCAAGGAAGTTACCTTATTTCTTTGGGTTCTGTAATTATTTCTGTGCACTTTGTTTGTTGTATTGGATTTGTATTTTTTGAATAGTGTGTCTCTTATCTGTATTTCTGAATAAATAGCATTATTCATCCACGGAAGTTTAAATGTATTATTACCGATATTTTCCCGTTGCCTGATTTTAGATAATGAATAAACATGATTTAACTTTTCGCACAGTTGCTGATAAATGCTGTCAGAATCATTGAGTGTAAGTAGTGTCGCTCATAGGTTCATAGTTTGATTCATTCGTTCATGAGTATACCGATCGAAGCATGCGGACATTTCTAAACAGAAATTCTCAAACATCAAGATGGCCCAAGAAAAGGAAAGAGTGGCCTGCTCCCGGGTGGCGTTGTACCACTTTAGTGGTTTGGTCATATGTGAGCTCTACCCAAACCAACCTCATCGTTGAAACACAGAGTGAGGGATAGTTTGAATTACCTACAGGAAAAACGCTCTTTTAATCATGTTAATGATGACTACAATAAAACTCGCAAATGACGATAGCGTATGTAGCAAAATACCGCCCATAACGAATTGAGTTCTCAATCCGTAAGACTTTCCTATGATCATCAATGTTAATTTCCCCACATGCAACGGGTACGAATGATAAGAAGTCCCCTCTATTACGAACTTTCCCTTTGTCCCTTGGGGAATTATTCCCTCTTTTTTAAGTGAATTACGGAAATCTTCGCTGCTTAACCATTCTTTACATTATCATCAGTTGTTCTGGCCATCACCACATAGTTCTACCGTTGATGCTAAAATCCTTTCCTTTACCACCGTTTGAAGGAAAGAGTGGGACGATGGTTAGTTGTTACGGATCTGTTGCTTAAATAAAGACGATTATAACGGAATATTAGCCGGCAATCCTGTTATGCATAGGGAAAATCCTTTATTATAGATACAACAAAATCCCGTTCATAACAAAATAGAACGATGTTCCCTGAAATTCGTTAAGAGCGAGTTTTATTGTACCTCTGAGCTTACCGTTCACACTTGAATCCCCTGCCAGAACCCCTAATCCGTCCCCGGAGAGAATAGGCGCCGAGTGAAGCGCGGGACGGGAGGAATTCGGGGGGTTAGGAGGGGGTGGAGGGGTTTGATTCACGGCGCGTGGTGAGGCCACGCCTTCTGGGGTTCCCGGGCGAGAGGACAATGGGTGAGGAGGAGGTCGCGTCATCAGACGCACGCAATTTACATGGACGGCGACCGCTCAAGAGAGCGCCGCTGTCAACCCGAAACCACTTTAACCCGAATTAATCATTCAAAGGTTTTAAATTCAAAGCGAAAGAAATGACGCACTGCAGCTCAAGAGGCGGGAGATCCGTGGAGGCGGAACGAAACGATTTCAACTTGTCTTTTTCCATCATCACCTCGGAAGGAAGTTATGCTCCACCCACGGCCGGGAAATAATAGCGCCATACACCACACCATAACAATTGAATATCAATTCAAGACTATTCCGTGAATAGTATTACAATAGGAGGATTGCTACCCTGCGCCTTCCACTTCCCACCATCCCTCGAGAGTACCTCAACTTCCCTCAGGTTATTCTTCCCTGTGACCTTCATCCGAGAACTTTCCTTATCGTCACCCTCTGAAGACTTGCCCTTAAATTTTTCCATCTTTATTGCTCCCGACATATGGCTGCGTATCATGACATAAAAAACCCTTCACACGGACTAACTATTCATGCCGTGACAAATAAAATAAATGCATGACCAAATTTAAAGCGAAATAGTGAAGACAACGAAAATTCGTTTAACTCATACTGCATAATGTCTACAAAATATTATTGAATATAATTATACAAGTATTTCGGTCAAAGTGTCAGTTCAGGCTCTTTTGTTACTCATTATGATATGAAATCGAATACATGCGATTAAATCAATATTCCTACGAGGATTAAGGTGTTATTTACTGAAGTTGTATGGCTGTTCTTCCGTATCCTTACTACCTGCGATGGATAAATTCTATTCCTGCATTCACTTTTGACTTTAATAGAGGAGACAAAGGGCCAAAGGTCTAAGACGTAACAGTAAATAACCGTGAGCTAGCACTCTAAAGAGAATTTATCTCTTTTGAATGCCCCTGCCTGGGATTTCTAAGCCGCTCTTCTTGGACGGAAGGCTTAAACTAGTAGGCCAATAACTATTTATACCTTCGCTTCCAGCGGAGGGCGGCTGAAGACGTTGATGGCTTCGTTGATTACTTAAAGCCACGTATTTAAAGCTCTGACGATCTTTGTACCACCGGAAAAAATTACGATCGATATTCATCTACACTGACTACAAGGCAATGCTACCACAAGACCTCGGGTAAGAAGATCCTTAAAAGCCCAGCACTAAACTAAGCAGATAAAACGTCTAAAAATTAGGTACGGTATAGCCCATTACATCATGTCCATCATTATGCAGTAAATAAAAATGTTTAAATTATTATTTTTTTTAATCGGTTGCAGTGGAATCCTTTCACAAAAGGTAATGTTTTATGACATAATATCCTCACACGAAACTGAATACCTATTAATAATGATTTACATTATAGTTACCTTACAACTAAATATTTCCACTCGTGCCATGTGATTGAAAAGATAGCATTGGATTTATGAACCAAGCATACATGCCCTCAAGGTATTCAGCTCCTTTTCGGCGTAAGTTATATGAAATAATTTGATCACAAGGCCTAGCAGATATAATAATTTCCTCTGGCGACATCCTTGCATAAATAATAGCATCCGTAACTGCCGACGTAAGCTTAAAGTAAATGTTTCATATTTGTCACAAGAATTGTTTATCATTTTAAAATCAATTATCCGATACAAGAACACGGAACATAAATGTGAATGGAAGAAAAAAAACAAAAGTACGAGCGGATTTCTAATTGCATAACTTTTGTAGCAATACCGATTAGAACCACGAAATAGGAAGCGAAATTTAGTTTAATACATTCCACACTAATATTTTACTTTCGAACTTAGTTTCGCCAATACTTGGCCATTATCTTGAATAAAGATGGAAGGTAATATGTTGTTGTAGAAACCATGATCAAGAATTAAGTATTAGTAAGGAATGTGCAAAGTGAATTTTAATTTCCCAAATTTATCATGAATTTTTCATCTTTTTTTTAATCGTAGACTCTGAATCCCTAGAATTTCCGAAGAGAATACGTTTAAAATATATAATATCTCATTTTAAGAGAATTATGAGGCTAATTTTAATTTACAAATTTAGTCGTCGCTTCATTTATCTTATTATTTGCATTGCTGAGCTATCAATTATGTAACTGTATCGTTCATAATGACCGGGATCAACCCGTTTCATCAGAAGCCACTTGAGCAAATAATATAAACAGTACATCGATCGTGACACATCGCTCCGTTATTCTACCAAATTATGGTAAATTTAGGAAAGAGAAATTTTTCAAAAAGTTATATAGTAAAAAAGTAAGAATCGTAAGTATCTAACTTTTTTTAAATTTCTAATTAGAGATATACCGTCACAGAGATTTTTGATGCAGACAAATTAATTACTGCAATCAAAACAAAAATATAGTTCTTGGCCTTTACTTGTGGTTGATCTTCGAGTTTCTGATTCTTTTCGCAGTTATTTGGCGAATAACTGGCGAAAATGGCGAAAACGAAGCCATCATCACAGAAATTTCCACATTCGGCATATGGATAAATTGAATACTGTTCCCTATTCATCCCTTCCTCACAACTTAACAGAACTTTTCAAGATCATCTTAGGGAACAAGTATGGAAAATAAACTTAAATAGAAAAAAAATAATATGTAATTTTTTTAAAGTTACCCGAAATTTGAACTTCAAAAATCGGAAAATTAACCTTCAATCAAAATTAAATGATGAATTCATAGAAAAATCGACCAAAAATATAATATTTTAATATCTAAAGCAATTAATAGAGATTGAAATAAAATAAATATAATAAAGACAAGCAGTTCTCCATCATAAATTTTCAAATAAAGTTACTTTAATATGCATAAGTTTAAGAGTCTTAATCGATTATCAATTTTTCAATGCTGGATATTTTCCGATAAACGCAATTGATATGAGGTTAATTATAAGAACTCATTCATTACCATGTTTCATAAGTTCAGAATCAATGATCAAGGCCAAAAACATGGATAGACAAAGTATATAAAAAAGACTAAAACGATTCAGGTTAACACGACCTTGTCTGCTAATCTCCCCACCCCGCCTTCCAAGAGAAATAATATTTTTCTACATTCGAACCTTCTTATGCCGACCTCGGGATAATTTATGAGCGAAAAAATCTGAGTACGTCTCCAGGTGTATAAATACATATACAGAAAACTTTATATTTTTCTTGACACTGTATTCCTCGACTTATTCTTTTCCTTTCTTGATTGAAGCTGTCGCGGCTCATGATGATTAAAAATATGTCACATACGGGTGAATGCCCCGTGTCGAACTGGAGATTGCCCCGACGTTAGTTGTTATGTTGGCAACATTTCGCTCTCTTCCCTCTCCAGTCCTAACTCCTCACACCCTCCGCCCACCCCTCCCACCTTAAATATGAAAAAGGCAGCAAAAATCAACCCAACATTATTCCCATGAAAAAGTGACCAGCAGTTGGTCGCGAAACGTCGGGGCAATCTCCAGTGCGACACGCGGCATACACCCGTATGTGACTTATTTTTAATTATACTTTTCCTATTTATTTTACCTATTCTAATTAAGTTTTTGTTATATCTCCTGAAAAAATATGCAACTATATTGAGATAAATAATTTTTGTTTTCGATTTTCTTGCCCTGGATACTTTAGATTCGCAAACTATAAAGCGACTCGTTCCGATTGACTTTCTTGCGTAGTTGACCTTAAGGAAAGGCATCCTTTGTCTATGATAAATAAAAGGCTATAAAAAGTACATGCATAGCATATAAGTATGGCATTTTTTTTTAAAAGATTTGTGGCGGCCGCACCTCCTGCCTCGCCGCCACACCGCTTGCCCGGAGGCAAGTTAAAGGGCGCTCCGTCATCGCTTCCTTCCAACAGTCCAGATAGCCCAGCGGTATGCCGGGATGGGCCAACGGGTAGGGTAACTGTGAGGTTCGGATCCTCACACCCCCCGTTGTAGGTGCGATCACGAGTAAGTGAGAGAGAGCGGTGCGCACTACTAGCGACCGGAGCGGAATCCGGCAATACTAGCCACTGGAGCGTAATCCAGATTTTGATACCATTGTCAAAAGTGCCAAACCCAAGCAGGGTGCCGCAAAGACCACCTGCCCAGCCGCTGCCTCCACGTGGCCCTGGGCGGGCAACGGGCAAAGGCCCGGCTAAAAGCGGCTTAAATAGCAATAAAGGGACAGTGGAGCTCGCACCCTCAAGCACGGCGACAAGGATGTCGACGAAATCCGAGCTTACAGTCGACAGCAAGGAGATGAACGGGAAATTGCAGCGTCTCAACGAGACGTTTGAGAAGAGTCTAACGGCCTGCTTTACCATTGCTTCCACTGAAAAATTATCAGTGCCTAAGAAGACAGAGTTAATTGAGGAGTTAACTAGAATGAAGACCTGCTTCGAAGGCTTAGTACACGATCATATTAGGAATTTAACACGTATGGAGGAGCATAATGGGAAAGCCCAAATAGATGAAATTAAAGATTGTATGAGGGATGAGGTGAAGAGGTCCTTGGAAGCAGTCCAGCTGCAATCACAATCATACGCCAGAGCTGCAAAGTCGATGGCGTATCCTAAAGTAACTGATGGAAAGAAAATAGTATTGGAGAGTAACAATACTGCAGTAATCATTGCACCAATAGAGGGTGGCAAAATGACAAGTGATGAAACCAAGACTGCGGTAATGAAAGCGGTAGATCCTAAAAAGCTTGGGATCAGAATTAGAAGACTTATAAAAACGAACAATGGAGCAATTAAAATTGAGTCCGATAGCCCGGATTTGGAGAGCAAACTAAAAAGCTGCGAAAAATTAATAGGAGAATTTAAGGTGCAAACCATGCCTAAAAATAAACCTCGCTTGTGCATATTTGGAATTAAAAACACTATGCCTGAGGAATTTATTTTGAATGGAATTAAGACTCAAAACAGCTTGCTCAAGGAAGCACACGTCAAACCCCTATTTAAATTCGGAAGGAAAGAAGCTGTCACATGCAATTGGGTAGCAGAAGTTGATCCTCATTCGAGGAACATACTATTGAATAGTAAAAGAGTCTTTATTGATTATGGATCTTTTAATGTAGCAGACCATTTGAAACTTAAACGCTGCTACAGGTGTCAAGCGTTTGGACACTTAGCTAAAGATTGTAAAGCAGCAGACAACATTTGTGAGCACTGTTCAGGGAATCATGATACCAGAAAATGCGATAACTTAGGAAACGACCCTATTTGCATAAATTGCAAAAAAGCGAATCTTCCAGACAACCATAAGGCCAGCGATCCCAAGTGTGGGACCCATCGAAGACGAAGAAGGAAGTCAATGGAGTCCATCGACTATGACGGCACACCACCACAGGAATGAAAATGTCAGGATTGGGCAAATTAATCTTCACAAATCAAAGATTAGCACATCTGAAATTAAAAAGGTCGTGCTGGATCTTGGATTGCACGTTCTACTAGTCCAAGAGCCATACACGTATCTTAACAAAACTGAAAATATATGGAAAATTCCCGGTGTTGGAATTAAAACCAGAAGCAGTCCTACTTTTGCCCACTCCACCTTTAAAGCTAGCATTATTTGTTTTAATGAAAATTTCGACTTTATTTCGATGGAGTGCTGTGCCGACGGAAACTTTGCTGCTGCGGAAATCAATACAGGTAGCCAAGTATTCACATTAATTTCTGGATACTTTCCACCTACGGATTGCATAAAAAACGGAATCGCAAGACTTTCAAGCATCTTGTCCAAATGCCGTAACAAGAGAGTGATAATTGGCATTGACTCAAATAGCAAAAATGAGATATGGTTTTCAACCTTCACCGATCCAAGAGGCAAAGAGGTAGAGGAATTCATAAATTCAAATAATTTATTTTTGCTAAACGAACCTGGGTTCCCAACCACGTTTAGCTCTAGCATAGGAGAATCGAATATTGACTTAACGCTTTGTACTGCTAACGTAGTTCAAAACCTCATAAACTGGGAAGTAAGGGAGGATGTAAGTATAAGCGACCACCGGCTTCTAGCATTCTATGTTACGAATAAGCGGAAACATACTCAAGACGTCAGTAGAAGACGCCTTAACCTTGGAGCAGCGAATTGGCCACTCTTTCAAGAAAACTTTGCCACATGCAGCTGGTGGAACTCAGAAAGAATCCCCTGGCAGCCTACTCAATTAAATATTGACGAACGAGTAGCGCAATTAACTTCAGACTATATGAATGCAACGACTAAGGCAATACCCTTCACCAGACATAGAAAGAGTGCAGTCAAATGGTGGAATTCAAAACTCCAGCATTTGAAGATGAAATGCAGAAGGCTACGGAAATCTTATCAGAGAAGCAAAAACGACTCCCGTTTGGAAATGAAGAGGATTTACTACGATGCGGTTGGAGCCTATAAGGATGAAATAAAAAAGAGCAAAGAGAGAAGCTGGCGAAATTTTGTACAAAACAACTTGGAGCAAAACCCATGGGGTTTTGTGTACAAACTCTCCAGCCAGAAATTGAGAGTACCGACTACTTATATTTCAACTTTAAGCCCGCAAGGAGAAATGGGAAGCCTAAATGCAACCCTGAGTAACATTTTGCAGACCCTCATCCCCAATGATCAAGAGGATAATGAGACAGGAATCCAAAAGGAGATCCGATTAATGGCAGAAGGAGATGGAGAAGCTGCAGAAGTGGAAATAACTGAGGCGGACACCGCAAATGCAATTTACGGGATAAAGCAAAAGAAGGCACCGGGGATTGACGAGGTCCCTGGCGAACTAATTTTACATTCAGAAAGAATAGTAACTCCGCTACTCACAAGAATATTTCAGGATTGCCTCCGCCTAGGTTACTTCCCAAACAGCTGGAAGACAGGACTTCTCTGTACAATAATCAAATCCTCAGGAGGAGACCCTGCAGACCCTAAAACCTACCGTCCCCTTACCCTGCTCCCCGAGTTGGGTAAGGTATTCGAAAGAATTATCAAAGCAAAAATTGAAGAAAATATTTCTGATGAAAACTTATATCATCCGAGTCAATTTGGGTTTAGGAAGGGACTCAGTACGATCCACGCTGCGCGAAAACTCAAATCGGAAATCATGGATTACCAAGGGAAGTATGTGGTTGTAATCTTTGTGGACTTTGCTGCAGCCTTCGATTCAGTATGGTGGCCTAATTGTATACTGCAAATGAAAAGCTTAAATATGCCCAAAAATATAATCAGGCTCATGAGGAGCTACTTCTAGAATCGGAAAACAATATTAAGAAGTAAACACGTCGAAGCACATTCTCCAACCGGACGATTTTCAAGAAAGGACATCGAGACCTTCTGAACCGACCTCCGGAAAACCATCTTCCGCGCCATCGACCGGGACGTCGCCTTCGCCCGCGGACACCTCTGCCGCCCCCCCTCCAACGACGCGCTCGGGTCGGACTCTTCGTTCACCTGTACGCCACAACGCCAGCTGTCTTTCCCCGGGGGGGAGTAGTGTGGCGGCCGCACCTCCTGCCTCGCCGCCACACCGCTTGCCCGGAGGCAAGTTAAAGCGCGCTCCGTCATCGCTTCCTTCCAACAGTACAGATAGCCCAGCGGTAGCGCGGTCGCCTCCCAAGCGGGCGGCCCGGGTTTGATTCTCCATGCCGGAAAGTTTAATTATTTAATTTTTCTGGCCTTCTAGAATTCCCTCCTAGAAGTTTCTTTAATGTTCAAGAAAAGTAAGATAGAACATACTGGAAGTTGGCAAATTGAATAAATACTGCGGCCTTTCGGCCGGCAGTTCAGTGTGGAATTGTACACGAATCAATAAACATCGTCCAAACCATTCCATCGAATCTTCATTGATAGCAGCCTACTTCGACGCCTGCTACAGATTTTAACAGTTGAAGAAGCACATCTCCGAAAGCAAAAGAAAAGAAAGCACATACAAAAGGGACTTAAATTTTTATGAGATCATTTCAACGCAAAACAGTTTATTTGGAAGTTAATTCCATGTTGTGAGTTATATTTTCACAACACGCTGGAATATAACGTCTTAACAGACCTATTATGTACTGAAAATCACGGTGAATTTTTTTTATTTCGCCGCATTTAAACGCATATTATGATATAATATATGCGTATATAATTTTGTTATTTTTTCCTTTGAAATTGAAAATATTCCATGAAATCATAGTTAAGGAAAAAATGTTAATCCTGCCGGGATTGGAAAATGTCATTTAAATTCTCTTGATGGCCTAATCCATCTAAGAACAGGGGCATCAACCAACAGAGGAAAAGTGATGAAGTCCTGAGATTACTTAATGGGATTGATGCCAAGCTTATTAATTAAAGGCGCCTGAATATTCCGAAAAAATGTAAGATCACTTCCAAAATCAAAAACATTAAGATAGTTTTCTTCATCAAAGAAAACGAAAGGCATTGATTGCGATCCGCTTCCCACCGTTAGTGTATTCATCATATACAAATTATTTGATTTTATATATCCCACTTTAGACGAATGTCAATGGTCAATTTTAACCTCATTTTATTAACTTAACTTAATCAAAGCCATATTGGCGGCTAGGTGATGCTACTACACGTGACGTCACAGGGATCTAGATGCTATACGAGAAGTCAGGAGTTTTACATTGCCTGAGATTACCAATGAATGCATGTGGCACAGAGATTAGGGAAACATCCCTTAATAATCACTTATTAAAGTTGCCTATCGTCGGAAAGTTTCCTCATTTGATAGGGTATTAATAATCCTTATTTAAGCCAAGCGCTACCTGCTAGCAGGGTACTCTGCTACCTGTTAGCTGCCTGCATCGTAGCGGCGCTCATAGCATCGCACCATCGTGGCCTCACACGGCGGTAGCCGGAACCATATTGACGTCACACGAGCTTTTCCTAGCATTCATACTTAGCCGTCGCGCTCTCGCGCGCTTGAAAATTTTCACTTTTCTTTTAATCGCAAAAAATAGATATCGTCATTAAAAAATCTATCGTGAAATACGTACTCAATGAGTAATAATGTTTCGATTTAGGCAGTAAAAAAGAAATAAGAAACCACCCTTTAAGAAAAATCTAAGAAAACGCAGCTAAAGAAATGTAAATACCGGACGAAAATTTACGTAAATACGCCCTCGTAGTACATTTGGCCACAGAATTGATTGTATGGATGGAAAAACGACACGACGGGCCGTGATTGAATCTGAATCGAAGTTCAGAAATAATGCCAGTAAAGAGAAAGAAAGATGATATATTTGGCTAACGAAGATAAATCAACAAATATCTAATTACAATAGTCATTAAAATTATTTTGATTGGTAAGGAAGTTTTACCTGGGTGATGGTATTCCAAAATTTCTTTTATATCTGCTATCCACTCTCCCACATTGTCGGTAAGTATTGCGCAACGTGGGAAAAACCGAGTAATGATACCGAGGGATGCTAGGCACGAGGTCAGAGACGCAGAAAGCCTGCCGTTAGAATGTTGGCTTTCCGTTCTTAAACACTTGTCTCCATCTGCGCAGGAAAAAAATGAAGGGCAGCTCTTCCGTCGATAGTCAGGAGGCGGAGTAAATAGGCGTCAACTGCACTATGACATAAGGGTAATTCCTGGAGTGTGGCAAGGCCGTAGAGAGTGATGTGTTCAACCAAATAAAATTTAATTTTCAGTTTAACTTTCCCTCCCCCCGAAATTTGAGAGATGCCGTGTTAGATGTAATCACTCCGAATAACCTTCCCCCGAAATGCATTACCCCTCCAAGTAAAGCCCCCAAAAAAGTTGCAGAAAAGTTTCTCGGGTTTTCCGGTTGATGTTGTCCATGTCTCCCATCGTCCATGAGTTTAGACGACATCAACCGGTGGAAAACCCGAGAAACTTTTCTGCAACTGATACGCCGGGAAAACCTAAGATCATAAACCCCCAAAAAAGTTTCTCGAAACGGCCTTGGTAGGAGGTGCCTTATATTAACTAGGCATGCTTTTCCTGCCGGCTGATCACGAAGGTACTGCTTAGATACTGAATATCGTATAAATAAGAGCATTTCATAAGGAAAACTGCCCACACTACCCAATGGTTGCACCATATAGAAATAACAGCAAGCCAAAGGATCAGTTGACTGATAACCTTGAGTATTTCGCATTTCAAACAGCTTATTATATAATACCATTACTTTTTCACTCTAACATCGCCTGCGTTGGAGGGCACCTTAGGACATGGATTATGAACAACCGGTACCAATTTCTCCGCTCTGCCGTCACAGGAATTATCATGCTTGGGACCCCAAGAGGACACTTCCGCAGGTAAACGCTTAGAATTGGTAGAATTATTTGATTTCACATATCAGTTGCCATAAAGAAATACATAACATCGAACGCTTCACTAAATTGAACCTCGGAGAAGGTGCGCACGCAGCGATGGGTAAAATGAGGCTCATTAAGACGATTCGGAATTTATACCGCCAACTCAGGGACTCTGATCATGTAATCAGGGAAAAAACACTAAATCAACTTCATAATTGGGCCCGAGATCAACCCTCAAAAAAGGAGCCTTCTCGACACTTGGAATATACTTTTCGAGAGGCAGGAGTCTGGTCGGTTCTCAATCGGGAGCGACTCCTTGTTAAACCCAAAGGACCCGGCTCCTCCGAATTAAGCAACTTCCTGCGCAAGAGGGTTACGAAAATAAACAATAACAGTTTTTTCGACGCAATAACTCCCTCATCGCGGCAGGAATTTCGAGCAGCCGAACATAGTATAGGCGGGAGGACGGATGAAGAGTCACGTCAGCCTCTTCCACTTTTGACTGCTTATTCCTTTGGCGAGGCCAACGGTCCTTTAGTATATAGGTGAGGGAGGGACCAGGAGGATGGCTCCGGAGGGTCGTAAAATCGTAAGACGGATGCAGTGGGGACAGGGGGAGATGGAGATTACATGAGAGGGGGTTGGAGCGGGGAGAGGGAAGCAAAGGGGGAGGAGGGAAGGAAGGAAGGGGTGGAGATGGAGGAGAGGTGGGATGGGGTGTGCTCCAAGGACGGGGAGGGGCATGATTAAGGGCCGATGCCTGGAGTGACGAGGGCGGGAGCTGGGCTGTGTGTTCGGGGTGTGCGTGGGAGGGAAGGCCGCATCCGCACCCTCTTGCATCTCCAGCGCTCAACCACTCCGGCCGGCGCGCGGGGCAATTATACTTCATCTACATACTACCTCGCAAGACGCCTCAATAGGCGAGTGGACGTTGGGCGTGTTTGGCAAAATAGAGGTCTGGACACCAGCCGTTAAAAAATAAAAAGGAAATTTTCCAACGAAATTACGCCAAGCATTTATTAGGAAATAAAGTTTGATTTTTTAAAGAAATTTTAATTGAAAGGAGGTGCCTTCAATTAAGTGGACACCTTCTACCAATATTTATGTATTTTGTATTTTTACATCTACGGTTTGGGATGATAGAACAGAAGCCGTTAAAAAATAAAAAGAATATTCTCTAATGAAATTACGCCAAGCATTAATTAGAGTCCTTTTTTTGTCCAGAGGGTAAAAGACATTTCGCATACATATCTGTTCGGAAAATTTCTCTCTTAATATACCGTTTCTGTCGGACCTGAAAGTATGGTGAGCTTCTAATATGATGCTCTCCGTGTCGCTGTGAAAGGTATTCTCAAATGCTCAAGCGATATAAGCCTAAGCCTAGCGCCTAGCTTCCGAGTGCCTAGTGGCTACAAAGCGAATTAGTATTACTTCTGAAATACGCTTTCTCAACGACGTTTTGATGAAGTCCTCCATCATCTTAAAATTCACTGCTGGTGGTCCCGGCTGAAACTTACCACATAAAGGAAATGTACACATTTTGTGATAGGCATATACCTCCGAATTCTAAGGTAGCGCACACGAATCGTACATCATAATATTTACAGCTATACGCAAATAGCTCACGAAACATGCATACAGAGTGCATTAAACTTAGATTGGCCCATTTTAAGCGTACAGACGTACAGGAATGGCAACTCTGGAATTTCAAAGGAAACGTATTTATGCGTGAACGAGACGTACGTTGATGGGTCGTCCTTGACATAATACTTACAGAGTATATGAGGAGAATCTTTCCCGGTGTATATGAGCAGTAAATGTTTATCGAGTTTCCGTTCGGATTAAAAAAACTGCATCGTCGCCAACGTTGCCCGAAATCGTGGAAACATAGGGCAGTAATGCTGTGACAGAAGGTCATTCCATCTCCTCCTGTATTTCCGTAATTTGGCCAGGGGCTCTTTTCGCGGTCGTAGAGATTTCTCGTTTTGTCCATACCCGTTCTTAATGAAGGTCTTCTTCAAATGGCGTAATCCTTCAGGAAAATTCTTTTCGTCCGAGATGGCCTACGCTCTATGGATAATAGACGATATGCTGGTGATGGACCACGGATTCCACCCAAATCAATTGTGGAACCCAATCCTTAGGAGAATCCGCCAAATATCATCCGGCTTGAACTCTGGGAAATGTATTGAAACCGATCGTGTGAATAATTATTTTGGGGAAATCTTTAAATTAAAAATCGGTATACATAATTGATATAATCAGTGTTTCTGCATAAAACTTTAAAAATATATAAAATTTTACCAAAAATGAATGAATTGAATGTACCATAAAATATACCAAAGCTTCTTAAATAGAGTAATATCGTCGATATGACACAACTGTTCGATTATGTGATGCGAAAGTATCTAATTATAATATATTTATACCGTTGTCGTGCGATTATAAGAACATATTTCCTAACACGACAGTGTGTTGATAAAATTCCGTTAAAAACACCAAGTTAATCCTGGTCAATCTTCCGTCAGAATACATCAGCAGTTAATCGACCAGAAAACAGGAATCCACAGGGCAACTTAAAAATAAATATCTGTCGATCAACTATGACTTATACAGCAAATTTGCTTCCCCAATGATAATGCCACCAATTAAAGCATAGACTCTGTACACTGGGTGGTGGGAGGGCCCTCCCGCCTTGATCTTCTACCAGGATAAACAAACAAAAAGTCGCTAGCCGGCACAGACGACGGAGGAGGAGAGGTCAGCAGGCGATGTGATTCGTTGGTCTCCACACATTTGGGAGGCAGATGTCGCGTTCGGCCTCTCGCCTACGCTAGCAACCCCTCCCGCAAGCACGCATATAAAGTCACGGGTGCGGCATAGATCCCCGCACCGCATCGACTCCTATCCCAACACTCCCCGCCATCTCCCAACCCGCTCACGCCACCACACATGGCTCTCATTCCATTTTTCTCTACACCCTCGCAGAGGTAGACACACCCCGATGGTGGGGTGTCCACAAGGTCTCCTCCTTTTGGTTCACCTTTCTCCTCTTTCCAACCTCTTTCTCCCCCAGCACAGATACCGGCCTATCCGTCGCCCCTCGTCTCTTCCCGGTGCATTGAGCGACACGCCCTCCCCACGGCCACCCCCGCACCCTCTGCCACACACCTTCACGTATTTTTTTCCCTCTTCTTAAACTACCACCACCTTATGCTCATCCTCTTGGAACCTATCCATCGTTATCTCCAGCGTTTAGAATCACTGCTCTGAGACATTTACGTGACAATATGGCTGCTTTGAACATTTACCTGCTCAGTGTTTCGTAACGTCGTCAGAAAACAGTGTTCATTGTAGCAGTGATACCGAAAATGTTCCTCAGTAGTTGCTAAAATATTTTGGTCTATCAAACATTGTTACGAGAATATATTGAAATATTCAAACTGGCAGCGTTATCGAAAATATTCCTCAGTTGTAGCTCAAATTATTATTGATTCATCAAATATTACCATTAGATGTCAACGCCTCCGGTGGCGGCGTGGTAAAGCCCTTACCTTCCAAACTGAAGGTCGAGGTTCCAGTCCCGCCTGGGTAAGTATGATGTCGTAGATGATTGTGATCGTAGATTGTAGCTTGTTGTCAAGCCCTCCAATGTAAAGACCTAATTATGGTATTTATGAGGTGATGAAGTTAACTAAAAAATAAGAAAGATCTACCTTTTCATGGAATAGCCGTCCAGCGACATCGTATGGTGTGTGAATTAGATGTTTAAGTGATTTCATAATTTCGTCTCGCGCCCATAACCTCTCCGAACTGGAAAAGCATTACCCCCTCTTCGCGCAGCCCTCGTTCACGTCCAGTAACGCGATATCAAGGATCGTCACCCTAACAACATGCCCGACCAGTCCGGCAGACGCAATACTCCCACGAGGAGAGGATAATGCGGGACTGGCATCGATGTATCACCATGTTGGTTTTTAAGCTTGGTGTTAGGGAAAAATCCATTTGCAAGAGAGTATCAGATCTCATATGTTTCATGTTCTTGTGAATGCGTTGAGCTATCTTGGAAAGGTGACATCGTCAGGGTTAAAAAGCATATCTCACATAGGTTTTGCGATCGTAAACGTGGGATCGCAGAGAGATTCGTAGCTTTTCAGATATAGCCTAAAACTACCTCCACAATCCGCTGGACTCATAAAATTATCAAACACGAGAGCCTCGCATAAAAGTTACCATACCGCTTTTGGAATTACCATTGCCGCGCTAAAACCGATCTGAACTCACCACAATTGATTACATCCAAAACTTCGACTCCGGAAAAATACGGGCACCACATTTGCAAGTGGAATGGTCCGGACGCCAGAATAAAAGCCGAATTCGTAACCACTTAGGGCCCGCCAAATTTCTCCGAATCGTTTCATCCACCGCCTTGTGTTTCCCAAAAACAGATTGTTTGCTCTTCGGCCCATTATTTAGTCTATGTGGCGCTGGGAACCAACAAGTGGGCGCTGTCTGCTGATCGCTACTGCTCGGCAGATGTCGTCATGGAAGTCTTCGCATTCCCGAAAGACACTATCTTTTTAGAGGGCATTCCAACATAAACATGAACTTAGGCAAGCTATCGGCTCCCAGTCTTAAAACAGATTCTTATTCGACACAAACACCGTCCCGGTGTCAATTCTGCGGTCTATATCGTGCGATTCAAGAACTGGTTCCCCGGCAAGGAATGTGAGCAGATCGGTTAAGATAAAGTGGGCCCGAGATTTTGGTAAGTGAAAATACAACTGATTGCCGCAGATTCCGCCAGAAAAAGTCTAAAAACTTGGCGAAATCACAAAAAGAAAAGCTTACGATTATCTGCTCAGTCTGCTTTCCTTCCCAGAGGACCCCGGTTGAACTTGAGCCAAGACAAAATATTTTGGAAGAATTTTGATCTCTGATTGATGTCCGTATATAAGTAGGGTTGTACTTTTAGAAAATGATTCAACCAGTCAGAAGTGAATGTAGGAATCTTTGCCATCCCTGGGCGACGTGACGAAGAGTAAGCCAAAATTGACGCCGGATATTTGTCCACCATTCCTACATCCTTCTCTTAACTGAAACGTGTTGATTAAAAATTAATGGTAAAAGTTATAATTTTGGCTCGTTTTCTTCCTCAAACAAATAGCCTACGAAAAGAATTTTGATTAAATTAACACGGAATCACGGATCAAAAATCGTTTAATAAAAATTAGGGTAAATCCTTGTTATTTACAGCACATAATGTTTAATATTGGTCACTTTAGGTCAAATTTGATCCCTATAATCTCAAATGTAATCAAAGGATACTACACTTAGTTATAAAATGAATATTATCAGGAATTTTTTGCATGGGAATTTTCACCAGAAAATATCTTTGGATGGGTTTGTTGGTTTCCAGCGCCACGTTGACTAAATAAATGGCTGAATAAGATCTGCTTAACTATTAAATATAAATCAAATGATATCGGTTGGCGAAAAGTCCCATTTATAAAATTCCTAGCATTGTTCCTAATTTAATTCAATATAATATAAGAATACTATTAAATATCATTAAAATTAATATATTTAAAAAATAGTTTTCTTTTAACTGATTGGAATATCAATATAATGTAGATGACTAGCGGGCAATAAAAAAGCATCAGCATTTTCCTTTACGACCCATATTTCACAATAATTGCAGCAGCGCATAATTCATTCTTTTTAACTATTCGACGGGAATGAGAGACTATTTTAACTCTTGCGAGCAAAATTTAAATCGGAGTACAATGAGATAAGCATTTTCAGAAGCGACAGAATTTCACTATTGGGGATGAAATAACTCCAAATAAGGAAATGCAAAAACTGGGAATGAAGGACTATTTATTGATACAGTGCCGTGGCTGAGCGGAAGGTGGTTGCTAAAATGAAACTCCGGGAAATTCGCTGGAGCCGTAAACTGGCTATTACAGGCGACACATTAAGAGGGCAACGCCCTATGCCTCATAACACTGTGCACTCGAATAGGACTCTTTGGGATGAAACGTCGCGTCGCCGGTGACAAAAAAGTCGGAAGCACTAACATCAGGGGAGTTGACTGCTGCATCCTGCGCCTGACCATTTCCTAAAGTAAGAAGCCTTCGTTTCCTAATATACACTTCACCCCGATGGAATTTTTATTGATTTCATATTTCAGTGCACTGAAAATTTTCAAAGATTATTCCCTAATATCTAATCGAGAGAACACCAATGATTTATTTTTTCTGTTGAATTATTCTTAGAACTCCCGATTAGGATGGTTACTGATTTGGCCGTTCAGTTATCTCAAACGCTACTGAGCCAAACTTATAGAAGTGACGATAAACCAACTATAAAGCTGGGAGATTTTCCATTAGGGAGAGTCTTTTTATTACTTCAGTTTCATCATACTTGAAACTTGGTTGGTTACTGACGTGGTCTTTATTTTTTTCTATTATGTTATTAATATACGACCAAAAAAAGCACTTTAATGGTCTTAATATTGGGATTAAATATTAACAACTAAACCAGTGGCGGCTTGCCTATGAGGACTCTCGGACGCCGCCCCTTCCAAAGATTTGAAAAAGGAAAACATTAAATACCCATTCAATTATAATTATACATTAATTAAGTGTTTTTTTCAATACATACATCGAAAATGTAGGAAAAACACGCAAAAATAGCGCGAGAAGTTCGTATTTGTAGCAGTGGGGCGCTGGCCAGAACGTCCCAAACCATCACAATGCAGTTATATGAAGAGTGGTAGTGGTGGGGGCTGCTGGTGCTATGATGCGTCTCAGCTTGTGCTTTATGGAAGTCTTGGGACGCCGCCCGAGCATGCGCAGAGCGACGTATCTAGTGAGTTGACATCGCCGCGGCGGCCGTATAATCTTGGTGTTGCAGTGTTGCAGAATACCTTGTTTTGGTGACCAGTTGACTTATTATGTGTAAATTGTTTTAGAGTAAATAGGCCTAGTTGTAGTTGAGTTAATCGAGTTAGTGATTGTTAGTGTTTTAGTGTTAGTGATTGTTTTATATATGTCATAATGAGTCATAATGGTCTCTAGATTGCCTTAAAAACTCACTAAAATACACGAAATGTTAAAAAATTTTGACCCCCCGGTGGTGTGTGCCCCTCCCAGCATTTGACTCACGAGCCGCCATTGAAATAAACGTATCCATGCATACATGTCCTACGTAGGGTTAACCTTCCCAGGCGAAACAAGAACCCGCGACCTTCGGTACGGCAGAAGATAACCTGACCCCGTCGCCAATGAAGCAAATAAATTCGATGAGATATCACACAAAGCAGAGCGAAACTCACAGAAGGGACAAACCATAGGTTGATTACCTAGTGGTGTGCCAGGGTGGAACTTTTACGTTAGTGGCAAGTGATTAAATAAAGTGGGTGTTCAAATAAGTGGAATGTAAAGCGTACAGGCATTGATATTGAAGAAAGGAATGGGCTGTGTGGAGTGACGGAAACATCTGATGCATAAATGGATTAGCAAAGGAAAATTTTGAGGAGCAAGGATAAGAGGGATTGAAAGAAGGTGAAAAAGAAAGGTTAGAAAATTCTTCGATAACGATTGTAACATAGTACGGTGTAGAAGAGACTTAGCCTTTGTTGAAAAAGGTCTGTGAGCACATGGAAGACTTAGGAGCTTAGGGCGTGGAAACAAATGGAACGGGTGAGATGGGAAGCAAAGAGGGCGAGCAAGGGAGCTGTGGAAATGAGATTGGAGGAAGAGATAAGGAGAAGGCTGGGAAAGAGGATGAAAGAGAACCTGAGAGAGAATGGAATGCCAAAGGGGGAGATGGAAGGAAACATTTAGGGGGAGCTCAGAAGAATAGGACGAATTAAACGGTATTGAGGAAGCGGAGATAAAGAGAAGCTCATTCACTACACACGAATAGAAAATTTAAAACAAATTGGACACGAGAACAAATATACGTCTACAGGAAATTTAAATTAAAAGAATAATTGATCAATATATTGAGGATAATTTGTAGGTATCACCTCGGAAGATTACAAGAAGAAGTGTCTCAAATGACAAAGTATATTTACAGAATAGTTGGAATCGTTTCTGAATTGATAGTTGAGGTAAGTGTATTGGCCGTAGTAGTCGCAGCTTCCTTATATGAAATAGGATTTATTAGGATTAAGTTAGATCTATGTCCTTGTGAGTACTTAGACGTTGTGTGTACGCACGCAAATTGTTTAAAACTATTCCATCGCTAATGAGAGGAAACCAACTAGCTTCATCTTTCATCCGTTTTCAGAGAACGAGAAACTGACGGAGGGATGGGATTCCCCAGTGATCGCAATCGCAATCCCCAGCGCAATCGCATCATGAAGTGCGTTCTTAAAAATATACGAGTAATTGGCCGGGTAGAGGAAGATTCCGTGATCTCTCTGGGTTGCTACGAAAGTTACGTTCGGGCATCACACTCCACAGTCTGGAGAGCAGTAGCGGATGGCATTTCCTTCAGATGAGTAGACCGAATCACAATCAAACAGAAATAAAAAAGGATTAATCTAGTATGCTTGACTGGCTGTCTTCTAAGTTCCAAGCAAAAAAATTGTAAAAAATGCTTCGGTCGCAAATCAGAATGAATGGGATGGGATTTTTTATAATTCAGTGAGTAAAAAGTGAGGGTAGAAATAAAGAATAATAAATACGAACAAATAAACACTTAGAAAGATATGCATATTTATTATTAAAGGACTGATTTTATTTGGCTCATTCACACGCTGCTTCTAAACTGTGACTATTTCAGGAAGGTAAGAAATTGTAGCACGATTCAATTCGATGGTAACTCATCTTCGGGCTCCGCACAATCAAAAGTGAATAAGGAAAAATTGCATGCGGCCTCCCGTAATAGTTGAAGTTACAGTTAAGACATACATTACGAAGCAGTTGCTATTTAAGTAACGTCTTGCGTTCATCTCTGAGAAAGTGCATGTTAAAATCTGAAAAGCGTGTTAGAAGCATTATAGCGAGTTATCTCTTATGCGCGCCAAGATTTGTAGACTGCTCCTAATTATGTTAATGAAAACATATCTATCAATTCACAGTAGATTCATTTTAACATCAATACCAATTTATCATTTCAAATTTAAAGGAAAACATTCATGGATGAAGTTGAATAATTTAAAGTTCAGATTCGATAACTAAATCAATAATAACTTAGTGAAGCAGGGGATTTAAGTATACTTTAATTAATTTCATATTTTAAATAACATCTTACGCTATTAAAAAATGTAGAAACTAGCTGTCGTTGAAATAAAAAAAGATGGTTCCGAATGTAATAGACATAAATCAAAATCATAATTATATCAGCAAATGTGGAGCTCGAATGTCAATAGTTTCTCAAATTTAAATGCTTAAATATTGAACTAAATACGTGGCCATTCCACTAATCATATTTTATGTCTCGATTAGTCGTAAAATGATATGGTAGTTCAAAATGAAAACCTTACTTTACGTAAGCTTTTATTGTTTCTCAGGCATATTTTCACCAATTTTATCCGGCATACCATGTCTAATTTTTATATAATTCTACCTTATATTCACCATTATTCACACACTATAGTCGGCAATGTCCATGATGGTTCCTCAATCCCAGTATTTCTGACAGCTATTGTATTGTATAGTAATGACTGCACGCCACTGCTCGACTTACCTATGAGTATGGCCTTCAATGAAAGTCCTCAAAAGAGCCTAATAATCGCTCACTTTGGATTTCACTGGAATTACGAAATCGAAGTGTTGTCATCATTAAATATATAACAAGAAATAAAATACTTTGTCAATTCCACTCTTGAAATGAAATATGCATGGAATGGGCCCACGAAGACTTTATGTTTATGGATTTCATAATTGGATATTTTGAAACCAAAAATATAACGGCAGGATATTTTATTCCTTGACATAATGAATCGAAGCGCATAAAAATTACCCACTCCTGACAATATTTAGGGTGGAATATTTTACCAATCCATCTTCCCAAGATGGAGCCAGGATGCTTGAAATGTCAAAAAAATATGCCTAGATAGAATTTAAGTATACCGGGACTAGCCACGGTGATAACTTTACGGGAGTCACCCACAATTTATGCCTAGATAGTTTTCAGCGAATAAAATTCAAGGCCAAATCTGACATAAGTAGCATATTCTTCTTTTTTTATACTTAATTTACTTTTTTATAAAGTATCTACAATACGGATTAGTTAGTCGAGTGAATAAATTATCAAAATGACAGGATTTTCTCACGTTTAATTATAATAAGATATGATGAGAAACTAAGTTGTCTCAATTCAAGTTTCAAATCATTCCCAAGTCATATCTATTGGGTCAGCGTTTTGAAATTTTTAATTCAGTGTGTAACGATAAATCATGAAGCTTCTTGATGTGGACGACTTCATCGTAGAGCACTTAATCATCTTCCACATCGCTTATTTTTTCAGTTCCCCATACCTTAATCAATCTTTTTCTCCGCACCCTACATTCGATAAGCCATGCTATTATTTTCTCATACTTTTGGAGGCATGTGTCCCTGGCCTTGAGAACATTCCTCATTCACCTACACGTCGTTTACTGAACAAGCTTTCCCTCGAGTTAACACACTTGAACCAAAAAAGTATCATGTTCCCCACGTCATACAACTTTATCTACAGATAAATACATCTCCTGTTCGTATTTATCATTCACGCAATCAAAAGATATCTGCATTAATTTATAAGAATTCTATGCGTCGCAGCAGTTTTAATTGGGGATGGATTTAATAATAAATACACAGCTTAAGATAAAATTGTATGATAAGGAAGAAAGGAACATAGTAAATATCCGTTATTGGTAAATATGAATTTGCGTGAATTAAACTGGGAGACGTTACGGACTCGGAGGATACGTACAAGGCTTAGATAGCTTGAGTGATTAAAAATACATATCTTTCATAGCGAAATGGAGAACATCATCATAGAACATCATTAAATTTCTAGGTCCGGCAGAAATGATAAAATAAGAGTGATATGTTGCCGATCGATAAGTACAGGAATTCGTTTTTCCCCCGAACTCCAAAGGATTTAAATGATTGTTGGATGGGATTCAGTATTGAATTCATTCTAATTCGCGACTTAGTTTCTTTTCTATGTTTTTGTAAATGGATGGTGTCCTAACACCATCCGCCACTCACTTATTATGTCACCTTTGGGACAAGTGTTTAGATATATTTGAAATTGGAGAACTTCAGTAGCTGAGTGAGATTATCCTATCCCCTGCTTCCACACCGTGGGTATTTGCACACATTAGCAGCCAACTAGATTTCCTAACAATTTTAGAAGGATATTGATGGAAGGTAGCACGAAATATAGTGACTCACGGATCTAACCATAAAAAGTGAAGGAGGAATTATGTGTACATAGCAATTTAACTATTGAAACTCTTACAAATTAGATTCGCGGAAAATTAAACTTGCAATCTCACAAACTAGTATTTTATTCCACGACCCATTTTACATTTCTTTTTGAAATTGATTGGTATATGTTTTATTGAAAACCATAAGCTGATTTCAAAAAATCCCAAGGGATTGAAGAAATTACGGGAATCAACATTAAAGTTAAGGGAATAGAAAAATAATAAAACAATCATCTGGTGAGAGCCTTTGCTTTTTCTGATCAAATGAAATACAGCGATGTAATCCACAACTAACTAATGATTTAGGGTACTTACATAAAGCACTAAATGGAGTGCATCAATGTAAAAGAAAGTGCAACACAGTAGTTATGGTTCAATCGAAATAATCGAATAAATGATAATAAATACAATTTCTTAGGGCAATAGGATGAAAAATTATTTTGGATCAATGCTCGCATGGGCTTTTGAGAATAAATGACTGCTATAACAAAAATTGAATAAGAGAAAATGAGCAATCGTACTCTTAGAAATTACGGAAAAATACGATTAAAAATGAGAAATGAAAATCTAAAATACTATACTGACAACTGGAATAAAAGATTATTTATTTAAAATTGCAAACAATTTATCCAAAAACTCGCGGCCGACTAATTTCTATATCTACTTCTTTTTGGAATTGCAATTTGCGACTGTTAAGAAAAAAAATAATTGCCAATGAGGGCTTACGTTATTTTGGCAGAGCAAAATTACGTGGTTCCATTCTAGTAACGATTGTACGACCCTTAATTATTCTGGTGATTGTATTAATTAGATATATTGATTAATCGATTACACAATTTCAAATTGGTAGTTTCTCGTAATGATAACCTAATATGTACGTGGATTTAAAATAATGCTTCAGGTTATTCTCGATCTCAGCCGTATTAAAAGGGAGACGAATATAATGTGATGAGTAAAAATGATGGATAAAATGGTGATTTTATGGCATTTAGTGAAAACATGTTTTTTTATCCGAATCAGGATTGTATATTGCCGTATAATTTTTCCTTGAAGTACAGAAAAATTTAATTTCAAGAAAAAATATCGCTGAATAATTTTTTTGGCTAGGGAGCAATTTTTGGAATCGGGCATCTCAATAGAATCCAGATCCAGTTTAGTTTGAGTGAAGCTTAATAGTTAAAGCAAGGATTCCTTTAATCATTTATATTACACAAAACTAGCGGCGATAGTATATTAACTCTTCTGTATTGGGGAAAAAATAGCCCTGCCAAAACATGAGCCCATTAATTGACCGAAACAATGCTTTACAAGCTACATATTATTAACAGAAAGCGTATTTGCCACTCAAGTTATCCTTAATGTGCATTTATTCCTATCAATAAATCAGTGAGCCGCAAGTGACTAAGCAAAATGGCGACATATCCCTGGTCTTTACAAAACACTTCCGGTCTCTGGTTTCGGCTTTCCTCGCGGTCGTCTCCAAGGCAAGACACATCAGGACCTGAGGAAACTTGGGATAAAATGAGTCCCACCAAACATAAACCTTAAACGAGTTTTTTTGTACGCACAAGGGTTCCCAAATGGCACAGCGCAGAGAGTAAATCTTAAGGGAAATATATGCCGACAGCTTAACATTACATCGAATGAAGTAACACCCTTCTACTTTCATCCTTAAAAGAACAGAATATTAATGAGACATTTATCACTTCCCTTAAAGGTAGTTGTGCTGGTTAGTGGTACCACGAAATACATCTTATGGTTTCGGGAAAATAAAATGGGTCACAAGAAATGTTGAATAAATGAGAACTATCTATTCCCCGTTCAGTATTTCTTATGTTTCCGCTATCTCAGCAGGAACTCAACCCAACTAGACTTAGAGCCTAGAATGAGAATAGAGCGGAGAATGAGAAAGTTATTATGAAATTATAAGCCGCAATTCCATCAACAGATTTTGCATATTATGCTGAGAAACAAATTCTATGCTTCATATTAAAACGCTATTTAGATGAATACCAACTAGGTAAAGGTGAACAGTGCAAGATAAAGACACGTATGTTCACCTGAACCATTCAAGCAAGGAGCTCGATTATCAGCAAATCGTGTCAGCTCGTAAAGTCGTCGTCAGCTTTGTTTGACGGCTTTCTTAGGTGCTTAATTCCCTTCATCTGATTGTCCTGTTTGAGTGGACCAGTCCAGTTTGGTAAATACCTAGGAAGTGATTATATGAATATACCTAGGAAAGTCCTCATTACACTTTTTGCGAATGGGCTGTTTAATGCAAAAAGCCCCTTTTGCTTGCTAATAGTTCTGATACAGAAAACTTTGAAATTTCACAAATATCGAGGGCACTCTTAATTTGCAGTAGAGTTTCGGAGATGGCTGGCGCTAATACGTTTAAGCAGGTGAAGATATTGCTTATCATCGTGTATGTGAGAGATCTTTGTTACAGGAATATATGTTACGTCCTAGACTTAACTAGTAATAATTTTACACGAAGTTAAACGAATAACGTTATATAAGAAGGAGCATCACTGCATGCTATGATAATGACCTCGGATATGATTCATAAAACAAAGTCGCAATACGCAGAATAAAATATATCTTAAAAAGAGGTAAATGTTCATAACGCTGATATCTAAGAGATGATTATAGATTTAAAAGGATCTTCTTATCTGAGTTAGCGTTAGTGCCATTCAGAGTCCGTGGCCTGAAACCTGCGGAATTAATAAAAATATTCTTAATGTTAGAAAATTATACTTATAGCCTTTGAGGTTATTATTAATTTAAGAATTGAGGAATTCAGCGTCAGCATAATTTTCTTAATTTAAGGCAATTTCCTGAAAAGGATTTCCGCTTAAATTAAGAAGATACTCTCGCCACCCTTTTAAGATGAAGCTAATCTTAAAGCAAGAAAGTGCCATTTTAATTCAGAAAAAAACATTTTTCACTGTGAGATATTTTTCACTCCTTTCTTTTTTATATTTATAACTAGCTTGTAAACAGCGCATAACAACCTTTCATATTCATCATAAACAATGCACAACGCAAACATCTTTGTTACGAAGGATAGGGACCACCTAACCAGGCAGGGGTCGAACGGACGATCTTTGGCTTGGCTGTCGAGGACTTCAACCCACCGCCACCGAGGCCGCGGTTCCGCGGTTCCTCAGCGCACGCGGCGACCCTCCGCCACAATCTCGTCCCGTCCGCAATCATCCTCGCGCATAACACACCCACCCTCTGGCACCCACCTTTCTACATTTTTTTTATTTTCCATATTTCGGGGGGTGAGGTCTCATAACGCCCCTAATATAAACTGAAAATCCCAAAATTCTTGCCATGTGTACTTCCGTCCGTACCAAAAGTAAAGAGACTCGAGTTTGAACGCTTATAAAAACTATACCCTTTAATATATTTTTATGATTTTAATACCACTACTTTTCTTGATTTATTGCGCGATAGGTAAAAGCAGCGTCTTTCGGCACCGAGCTGTTGCCATATGACGGTGCAGCCAGCGCTCACCGCTTCGCGTAAAAATGGAACAATCGTTATAAAATCAACGCTTGATTGTAAATAATTGATAATATAAATGAACATAGATACGGAAGACTAGCCAAAGGCAGCAATGTTAGAATTCACTACGTATGGATAACCTTTGCTTTGAAAATGTTGTTTCATAAATAATACAATAAAAATTGTTATAATTTTGGGAGACATTAAACTTATTGTAAACGCTAAAAGAGCCTTCCTCAATAACATATATAAATTTGGGTTTGGTGTTAATGCGCGTTTAGCGTTGGGAAATGTTTGAAGTTGAGGTTTTCTTGGAAAGGCTTAAAAAACCGGTATTCTTTAGCTTATGTATTAATATCTATATTTATCCAGTAGAGTATAAAATTTTCAACCTTATTAATCAACGCGCAGTAAACAAAGAAAAGTAGTGGTATCAAAATGATAAAAATAGCTTAAAGGGTATGGTTTTTATAAGCGTTCAAACTCGATTCTCTATACTTTTGGTACGGAATGTGGTGCTGTGGCTCTAATTTGGCTAGGTGGTGGGCGCTGGTCATCAGTAATGGCTCTTCCGCGGTTCCTCAGCGCACGCGGCGACCCTCCGCCACAATCTCGTCCCGTCCGCAATCATCCTCGCGCCATCATAACACACCCACCCTCCGGCACCCACCATTCTACAGCGGCACGTGGTTCGCCCATGCGTGCATGAATGGATGGCACTTCGGCCCGCGTCTCGGCCGGAAAGCGAGGGAAAAGGGTGCCGAGTTATGTGCGTGGGGTGCGCAGTTTCTGGAAATGGCGCGTTATCATCGGCCGCAGGTTGCCCCGGGGGCAAACGAAGCGATATCTCCGAGGAAGTGCATCGGGTGTGTGCAAGTTCGCGAGGGGGAACACGCCGCACTCACAAGTCATGCGAAGAGGGGCAAGGGATCCACTGCTTTATTGTCGGAGGAATGGATAGAGGGGGGCGGAATTGGCTCGTGCGAAGCGAAGGAGCTGGAAGGAGAAGTGTATCTCAAGATTCGGATTGGATTTCTTCGGAGGGGGAGGTTTTTTTTGGGATTCCATCGCGAAGTGTATGTTTTCAGAACTTGGCGAGTGAATTCCAACGATGAAAGGAACATCCTTTCAATAAATTGATAACACTCGTATCTTCGGGGAAAAGATGATTCTCCGTGTAGGGAAAATATTCTTCCAAACTGCCTTGAAGGAGATTGGAAAAGTTAAAAATAAGCATTCAGAGATTTTCTTTTTTTGCACTCTGCGGGGATATTTATGTGTTTTGACCATGTTCTGTCCTCTATTATAAAAAATAGTCATATTTGGATGGATGTGACAGGAATTGAGGAAAATACGACAAATTTAAGAGAAGACAACGAGAGTTAGTTTTGCAGGAAAAAAATTGATATTTTGATTTTGCACACGATTTGATCTTTCAGTGGTACATACATTTATGAAAAAAGTTATTATAGAGGTACGATAATTCCATATCCATCATTCAATATGCCTTTAAGTGTACTGAATTGGTATGGAAGACAAAGAAATACAAAATATATCATTTTACGTAGATATATTATTTTTATAAAGTTATTTCGGAAAACTACCAAGGGGTTCATCTATACAAATAGGTACTCATTTAAACAGTGGTTTGATGGATAAATTACCAAAAAAATATACCTTAAATTTACGCGCACATCCGATAGAACAATCACACTCAAATGATTTTTGTTCAAATGCTAATGCATGGAAATTCAAGAGGTAAGCTAACTGAATTTAAAAATATCATTGCTGATACTTTGGACCGAATCACCGCAAATGAAACGAAAGGCAAACACTAAAATGATCCCTAAGCTTCTGTGGCAATAAAACACGCAATAAAAGATTTGCCACAAGGTTGAGAGGGTTGAAGGCATTGTCTGAAGAAAGTTCATTGTACTTCATTGAAAACACACACTTTTTCGAAGAATCGATAATTCCACAAATAACGTCAGCTTGAGACGTAGCTAAGCTACCTAGTGGTACATCGAACGAATATTACAAAAGAGGATTCTTCCTTCTTCCACTAGATGTGTTGCCATTCCCCGCGCATTTCATTGGATTAACAACCGTCCCTTGCGTCGGACACGCCAAGGCGAATTTCACGGGGAAATAAACTTTTTGAGGGATCGGGCTGGTGTGGTGACTAGAGTGTTGGCTTCCCACCCCGCGGGCTCGGGTTGAAATCCCGGCGGTGGTAGAGATTATTTAAAGATTGCCCGATCCCTGCTTGAATGATGTGTGGAGGACATTTCAAGTGCAAATATCCGTCCGTCGGATGAGACGTTAAGCCTTGATCCCCTTGGCACCTTTCATTAAGAGAAGGAAGCTAACGCCGACGCTGGGTTTCTCTCCATCCTTCCCTCCATACCCTTCCCTCACGGCGCAAATGATCTCAGCTTTAGTTTGCCACCTCAAAATACCATACCACACCAATAACCTATGATTATAGCTATTACACAACATTTAATTCGTGATTATACAATCTATCAAATTCATAACTTTTCAAAGCTATTCCTCACGGCTGCAAGCAAGGGCGTACCCAGGGTCAAAACTAAGGGCAGGAGGGGGACAAGCCACGGTTGTTCAAGTTGTAACATTTAAGCATGGGAAAGGTGAAGGAAACAAGCATTTTAAGAGACCTACAATAGAGCTTTATTAGTTTTAAACTTATTTGATTGAAAAAAATATTATAGCCACATGCCTTATACTATCATTTTTCGTGGGTTTAAATAAAATTTGTTTAAAACTTTCGTTTCAATCCAGTCCTGATTTTCCTTACAGACTTTTGCAATTTTTGCTTCTAGGGGGGCGGGCAGCTGCCCCCTCCTGCCCCTCGCTGAGTACGCCCATTACTTAAAGTACTCTATTTCGAAGATGTAGATAAAATGGATAGCTCTGCTCACATCGCCACTCTTCGGACGCTATTGAAAACTAATTAAAATGTCAAGTGAGTGGAAACATAAATCAAGCTTCCCACGGGACGGAAGGACTGTACGTGGTCCCCTTTGGATACACGGATGAAAAACTGCTCATCAGGAAACACTGAGGCGCCAAGGTATCAAAAAATTCTTTTATGCACGAGGCGAATTCTCGAGAATTGAATTACAGCTGCAGCCACGGCTAGCAATCGGCCTTACTCGGAAGCGGGCTCTCGTCACTCCCACCGCTACTCGTGAGGGGGTGGTGAGAGGAGGCTGAAGCGATTTATTTGGCGCGAGATGGCAGAAGTGAGGGGAGAGGGGGGGGGGATGTTCACAGTGATATTAGGCATGGAAGGGGGGAGAGGAAGGCAAAGACGATTGCGTTTGTTGGCGGAGCATGGAGAGTGTAAGGTATGAAGAAAAACGGCCCGCGGAGAAGGAGAAAAGAAAACGATGAGACGAGGAAAGACAATGATGGAGACAAACGATGCAAGGGAGAGAGGGAAGGGGTGCGCCGAACGGAGGAAGAGATGAAGTCGTAAAAAATTCAGGGGGCGGGGGCAAGGTGATAGGATGAGAATGCCACGCGGTGCGGGACGGAGCAGACAGGCCGAGGAGAGAGACGTGGCGTGGTCCATAAGGCGTGGATAGGAATCCCCACGGTGGTCTGAGAATACGGCAGTAGCTCGTACCCAATGTACAGCTAAGCTCAGGGTCCATGCCAACACCCCATGTAAAATTGCCCAGACTTTATGTCAGCGCCAAAGTATTCGTATGCATAGGGATTTGTCTCATTACACTTATTTTTTCCAAAGTGCACTAAATTTACTTTTTTTGATGTTATCAGAGGTTTTTGTGGCCCAATCATGTAATTTTCCTGACTCTGAACAATTTATGAAAATATATAATTGCACTAGCTAATTTGAAAAAATTTAGCCTGCAATGAATTATTAGAATTTAGAGAATCATAAATTTCCTTGCAGGATTTTCACAATCGTGAATTGCATGTTAATAAATTGAATAACTCCGATTTAAAAGACCATAGAATAGAATAGAATAGAATAGAATATTTTTATAATGCTCTAGGTAAAACCTATGAGAGCAAAAAATGGAAAATACAGGAAATTTTCTACTCTTAATTTAGGGCATTTTGACAAAAATAAGGCATTATGGAGATTATTGCTAGGCTAACAAGTAGAGATATTTATACAAAAAATGTAAAATATTCAATACTAATAACACAAAAATATAAGTTTTAACTAAGACAGCAATGAACACACACATACATATACACATTTATGTAGAGAGTTTTGATAACATCACAGTTTCAAGATGATAACTCTAATGAGTTGAAGAGACTGAATTAAGCCCCAGACTTCAAATAGGAGTACAGCCTTCTTTTAAACGACTGAAGTGATTGTGACGTCTTTATATTTGGCGGAAGAGAGTTCCAGAATCTAAACGCAGTGGGATGAAAGCATTTGAAATATATATTGGTGCGGGCTTGGGGAATTTGAAGGTCAGAAACACGGCGGGTGGAAATTTCAGTAACTTTTTTGCGGTGGATGAATAATTCGTACAGGTATGCAGGAGTCTGTTTTTGGAGTAAGGAGAACAGAAAAGATCCCAGGATATAATCCCTTCGGCTGTGAAGAGGTAACCAATTCAGATCAGTGTAGAATTTGGACAAATGTTCATCTCTACATAAATCAAATATAAATCTAACACAGGAGTTAATTAACCGTTGCAGACACATTTCAAATACACTAGGTAAGTAATTATAAACTAGTATACAGTAATCAATAATGGGGAAGATAACACATGTGACAAGCATAATTCTCGTGGAAATAGGGAGATTTTTCTTTTGTAGTTTCAATAAAAAAAGAGCCTTATTCCCTTTATTACATACTTCAAGCACATGCTGATCCCATGATAGATTGCAGATGAGCGTGAGTCTAAGATATCTTAAAGTTATGGTAACCGGCACAGTGGTGGAAGCGGCACTTAAATTTGGGAGGCTGTCACAAGCATTTGCGTTTAGAAGTCTTTTATTACCAAAAATTATAGCTTGGGTTTTGTTTGGGTTTAACTGAAGGCAGTACAATTCAGCTCAACTGCATATTGAGCGAATTTCTGAGTTAATCATGTCGATTTTGTATGGAAGCTCCTCTACGGTAGAATGAACATATATTTGTAAGTCGTCTGCGTAGAGCATATATTTACAGTGAATGATGCTCTTAGTCAGATCGAGAGTATACAGAGTGAACAAGAGAGGTCCGAGGATGGAGCCTTGAGGGACACCGCATGAGACCGGGAGCCAAGAAGATATGTCACTACCCTGGCCCTTGACTGCTTGAGTTGTGCCCGTCAAGTAGGAATGGAACCAGTTCAGGGCGGAACTAGAGAAACTGAGGGATTTCAGTTTACGTAAGAGCAGAGAATGGTTCACTCGATCGAATGTATACCTGTAGATGTAGATATAATGTAGACCCCATATAGAGCTGTTTTCGGTGGTATGGAAATGAATAAATAAAAAAATAAGCCGCAGTTTCAATCCTGCTTTCCCTATAAGAGTGCTTCTAAATCGTAATAAGCCCTGTTTATTTTAAGGGAAGGGATATTTAGAAAAAGTAAAGGTAAAAACTATTCAGAAATACCATAATGATAATTCATCACCAAGGAATTTCCACCCCTATCGCATAAGCAAATACTGCTTAATTTGAAATATTTACTAATTTATTTTCAAAAATTATTATTGAAATTGAAAATTATGAAACACTACGAAACGTAAAAATTAAATGAGCCCATTATCCAGGTTTGTAAAAAATAACACAAAATTAGTAGCTGTACTCTAACAGGACGATGTAGCCTCTTCTAAGACTTATGGCATATTGTAATTTTGCTTAATGCCATATCATAAGGAACTCTCCGAACACTTCCACAATTTTACTTCAAAAAAGGTAAGAAAAATACGAATCGTAATGAAGCGGGAACGAAGCGGAAAAATGGAACGATAATGCTGCACTTATTCTTTCCGGAGAGATTTTGAAGCTAAAAATCCTTTAATTTCACGAAATATTTTAGTATCAACATACTCGGCCATTCCATCGGCCACATTTTTCTGTATTCTTTTTCACATGTAACGACTATTTCGCTGAGGCATTCTTACCACAAGAGAATGATCGCTCGCCAAGGGAATCGGAGGAAGAGTTTAAAGTTAGTAACCCTCGAACTCACCCCATGAATTCTGCAAACAACCCAAGCCGAAAGAAGAGAGATAGCTGTCTACCCCTTTTATGACTCTCCAAAATGTAAAATCGATAATACCGCGGAGAAAAGCTAAGCCTGAATCCTGATCAGACCAGAGTTGTTCCCGCTGCCACCGCTGGATTCCGTGGAAACTATTGTGAGTGGAGGAGGTAGAAACTTGAGGGGGGTTGTTGTGGAAGAAATGACCGTGAATGAAGGGACTGGAAGAAGTAGTATGGGCATGGGTGCGTGAGAGGAGGGAGAACGTGGATATCGGGTTTGTAGGGCTGGTTAGCGAAGGGAATGGAGGCTGGAGGAAAATAATGCGGAGAAGGAAAATGCAAAGGAGAGGAGCGTCCGATGAAGACAAATGAATGCAGGGAAAAACACGGACCAAAAGCAGATTACCTATTTGACGACACCATATGCAGATACAAAGAAATGCCTCACAAATGTCAGAGATTGGAACAGGCAAGAGGGTTAATATTCTTAGTTTTAATTTTAATTTTCTGTTCCAGGGGAAAAATACCAATTAGCGCTCGGCGATTTATTTTAAAGAAATCGAAGATTTACGAACGAAATTCTTTGCCATTATCATTAAGTCACTAAAACCAAATGCTTGCCAAATTATCTTCTTTCTCCCGACATCCTCAGCATTAAAGTGAACGTTAATGCTTTTCCATCGCTCTCAATACTGCATCTATCGTGGAAAGTCGATTTCATTTCAAACTTCAGGATACGAATCACTGCCAAGCATAATATTCCCACAGAATCATGAGCCAAACAACATTGTGTAGATAAGGAAATTGGTTGGATTTATCAATTAGGAGATGAAAGCATTAATGCATCTTAAATTTTTATTTAGTATCTGAAACATTAGGCTAATGTATAGGATGGAAAAAAATGAACGAGTTTGAAACGCAGTAACACGAACTTGGAAGTTGAAGTTTAGGCGGTATTATGGCCATCAAATCATTCGTCTGACATCTAAGAATGCTGGTCCTAATTTTGAAATATATCGTGATAATTACTTACTTGTTACTAATAATTACTTAAGATACTTACGCCTAACAGTAGCATGCCTGCTGAAGGCAACCGAGTTCAATTATAGTTCGCATGGATTTTTTTGGTGAACTGCTAAGGATGCATGTGATAAATGGAGGATAGTCGAAAAGAAATTCGAGAGTCCCCAGACGTGACTAGGGATCAGGATTAAGCCAAAACTCCCCTCGGGATGGGAAGACTTCTGCCGCCAAAAAATCAGACAAATGTCAACAATTAAATTTTAACTGGCTTTTAGGAAATGGATGACATTTTTCACTCTATGTCTAACAGCTGATGAATATATTTTTTAAATATAAGTTCAAGCCATCGCAGACAATTGAAAAAATATTTTTCCCAATAGGGAGAACTTCTAGAACTAAATACATTATTCCTTTAATTAAGTTCTTAATTTTTTAGCTTGACTCAAGTCCACTACGTTCAGCATTTAAGTTATAATTGCAAAAGTATTCTCTCGATCCACTCAACCGGCCAAGCCCAAAACGCTTAGCACATAATATGTTAATTGAAGCTTCGAATACAGAGATAATATTAAAAATACAATTTCCCTGGAATGATTACGCTAAAGTTGCGGCTGCATTAAGATTAGGTATATGCCAGAAAAAACGCAAAACTGTAATATGAATATTTTAAAGAACAAGATTATATAATAATTGCCGGCTACTCCTGAGGAAGAAGGTTATTTACAAGGAATTTGCACATCTGTTATAGTTGGTATATTCGTTGATTTTATAAAGAAATTTTTATTTATATTTATGAAGATCAAATACAAATTTTCCGTGATTGAATTCAGTCATCATTACATTAATGCATGTTACACTTCAAACGACAATGAACGTTTTTTGGTGACCACCTTCCTACGAAAAAATATAATCTATACCAAAATAGACGAAAATTTCACTTATATTTTTCGGGATCTTTTTGATTTGGTCAATACTTTCATACACCCAAAGGGAGTAACATGTTACATTTATTAATCACTCAATTTCCAAAATGGTCATTAATAACTGCATCTCTGACTAGGATTATGTTATGTAAAAATCTAAGTTTAATTCGGTTCCATTCCTGCCGCTATGTAAGACATGTAGAATAGTTTAGCAACACCATTTACCATCAATTTGGTGATTAAAACCACGGCGAATACCATTAAAATTACCATGTAAAAATCTTAGTTCAATTTGGTTCCATACTTGCCGCTATGTAAGACTATGTCGGAAAGTTTAGCAACACCATTTCTCATCAATTTGGTTACAAGAACCTCGTTGAATACCATTGAAAAAGGGACTGTAAGATATCGATTCCATGAGATAGGAAATTTCTGGAACCTTCTCCAACGTTTCCGCGCCGACATCCTCTAACACGGAATCTTCCAGAAGGTTCTCGCTCTCTCAAATGAACAGGCGAGTAGGGCCAGGACAAAATAACTAAATTAAATCAAAACTATCAATCCCCTGGGCAAGTTTAACTAATTACATCTACATCAGTACTCTCTAAGCATACTTGGAGTAAAAGTCTGCACACAAAAATGAGTGTCAAAATTAGGAAATTAGGATAAATATTTGGTGTGAAATATTCAACACACACGCAAAGAGAACAGTATTTTTGATGATAGCTAAAAATAGAATTCACGATGAATAAATACCCTTGTCTTACTTCTGGTTCTAATCACTGAATTCTCATCTACGCAAAAGTCTTACTTTCCGTCCAAATTAATCCACTTACTTCAAGGCTTGCACTACGCTCATTAAAAAAACCTTTAGCTATCAATTGGCCCCAATACAATTGCTTGTTACTCGAATTGGTGGGCATTGAGCAATTTGGTTAACAGATACTTCACGGCCGATTTTTTTAAGGTAATAGGCTTTTTAAGTATCTGCTGGCATGAGGAACTCATGGTTAAGATAAAGCGGAAAAAATGCCGGTGACTAAAAAAGGGACTGATAGAAAATCAGCTCTGGCATCAAACTATGCAAACGAATTTCTGTGGTGGTGCAGTGGTAAAGGGTCTTAAGAAATGTATACATATATTGATTATGAAAATAAGCGACACAATATACTACCTATACTGTGGACATGATCCCGAAAAAATTACCAAAATAATTCTTTAATTTCCTGACAATACTTTGTGATTTAACCCCACAACAGTGACACCAATTAATACACAAGTTCAAACGTTTTCTTCCCACAATCCAATAATGACGTGAAATTAATACCTTTCTTTCATGATTATGAAATCCATGACAATCAAGAAAGGAGTGCCAGGATGTTTTGATTGCTCATGCAAACGTAACTAATAGTACAAAGAGCCAAACGGACTATGATTACAGTTAATAATACAATCCAGTGGTGGGGAATCAACCCTTAAAACGCCTCGGCACCACATACTGGAAGGAACTGAGATTCCTTTGAAACGCTATTACCAATGGGAACGGAATACGAGGGATAAAAAACTAGAAAAATTAAATTGAGTAACTAATTGGCTAAAGTGAAAATATCTGCAGATGGAATACTCAAATGCCATTAAAGCTGAATATATCTTCGAAACCTGTTTATCGATTGACTTGGCAATAATAATCTCCGGAGGGGACAATAGGTGTCAACCCGCCGAAGGATAGGCCTTAAAAAAAGTCTTTAAGTTTCATCCTGGTCGGTCAAAATCCAAACATAATTTCAATATTCAACATTTCATTCGTCAGGGAAATGATTGAGGTTTTCGTAATCTGCTGCATATTAAATAGGTAATCATATAAAGGCTGATAATTATTAATGCTTTCAAGGCATTCGTATTCCGCATCTCGATAAAAAATGAAGCGCATATCATTTTAATGTAAAAGATGACTCGCGGACTAAGACCAGGTTCTGTCGACTGGTTTCCGTGTTCGGCGTCACACGCCTCGGAGTCCCTGCGAAGACGGACTTTCTCCGCCGAGGGCGTATCTCGCCTTACATGACATACGGATATGAATGCGAGCGGAAAAATTACTTTCCAGACGCAGAGCCGAAGGAATGTCATACTATAGAATCATTTTTTGAATCTGAAGTCCGACTGTTAAAATCTTCATGTTCAAAATCGATGCTATGACTTCATACAGTATACAAGGATAAGTAAAACCAAAATAACCATAAAAGTATTTTTTACGCCTGAAGTTTCTTCTATTTTCAACTTTGAGTAATAAATCAGAGCTCTATAGGTATGGTAAATTCTTTTGGCCTCTCTGTAACTATGAACTTCGGTTCCCTAAAAAATTACCCCTATTTCACATCAAAATTTAAAATACGATTCCTTGCTATCCACAACATTGCATGAGAAAAATACGGAGAGAAAGAGAATAGCGACCGGATAAAAGGTCTAAATTAAATTAAATTAAATCTTTCAGCTAATGCTCAGTATTGGTTATAATGTGATCGATCAGGTAGACATCTCATCTCCACCCTCAATGCTTATGACAGAGATTTATGGCTTGATGATGCATGCAGCGCGTGGGATTTCGCCTATTTTTTCTCATTTGATGATCAGAAAAACATTTGTCATAATAATGAAGCAGACTGGTAATACTCCGCACAGAGTTATGTTAAACTGCTAGTTAACATTCGGTTCGTACGATCGTCATGTGATACGAACTTCATTAGGATAAGACGTTGCTGAGGTGATTAAATTTAATAACGAAATACAACTTTTAATTACTAGTCTCTTTCGTGACTACGTTAGAATTCCATCCAATTAAGCCTGAATACACACTCGGTGTAAGATATCCATTATATTGTTTCACCTAATAATGACGTCAGTTTAAAATTGGCGAAAAAATGATAAAAAGGGAATAAATGACATGTAATTTGTCTTCCATATTAATTGTAAAACTATATTACACGAATTCTAAGTGCTGGTAATCCAATCATTCATAGCACCATATAAATGTGAGAAAGAGGATCCTTTCGATATCAAGCCCATTTCACTCTCAGGGATCGGAAAATAGCAGTGACTTTTAAAAATATAACTATAAGGTATATAGACAGTGGAATACTTCCGTGTAACACTTTAAACAGCAAACACAAATGATTCGAAGCCTTTGTTATTCATAGAGACAACGGACAGAAGGGAAATTAGATCTATTTATAATTTATATTCTCGAAAAAACGTGACAAAACAATCCAGACATCTCACGGATAAAGAAACATCTTGAAAGTACAGAAAAATGAAAATGATATCGGCAGCAATTTTCATCATCGGAAAAACACTACAATTTACCCGCTTTTTTACACAATTAAAAGGAGAATTTCATTCTCTTTTCATAGTCGTTCAGAACCATCGAGAATATTTGTCAAAGATTACATTTTCAGTAGAATTTTCCTTTATAACAAGAAAAGGTATCCGCTAGAAATATGCAGCCATGTTTTAGAACATCTGGCGGTCAATTTGGTTCGAGGTGGGCATTGCTTGATCACACTCATTTCGAAAGGTCAATACATCGGCTCAAGCTCAATGGGGAGGTAATTTTCGTCATCGGAAAGACTCCACAGTTTACCAATATTCGTATGTCATTAAAAGGAGAATTCCAATCTCTTATCAAAGCCATAAAATATCTAGAAAATTTGTCAATGTTTAAATTTTTAATGATTTTTTTCTAAAAAAGGTATTCCCAGGAAAAATGCAGCCATATTTTAGAAAATTTGGTCCTCCAGTTGGTTCGAGGTGGGCATTACATGATGAGCTTCTCGGTAACATTTTTACTAAAAAATACGGATCCTCCAGAAATATGCAGCCATATTTTAGAACATTTGGTGAACAAGTTGGTTGGAGAGGTGGGCACTGCTTGATCACACTCATTTCGAAAGGCCATTATCGGCTTAAGCTCAAAAGCCGACTCCGCGGACGAAAGGGGGTCGGAGGAGAGAAAACCCGGAGCAGTCACGAACCCAGAGCCGCTGACCCCCGCGCACCCACCCCTGGGAAATCCCATAATGACCCACTCGGCCAGAAACGATCCTCCTCCGCCCTCCCCCCCCCTGCCGGAAGGACCCACCCCCGCATGATCCCCGTGGGTATGGCTTCTCCGTCGGGCAGGGAAGAGGGTGGGAGTTATGGAAGGGAGGAAGAACTTTCACTTTCAGTTTGATTGAAGAGGCAAGGGTGTTCTCGTCTCGTTACTCCATCATTCTTGCCCCGCGTTTTCCCAGGAATCCCCTTTTCCTCCTTGCTCACAGGGAGAGATATACAACTATGAGAGAGAGAGAGGAGGCCTTTCAACCTTCCGGAAAGGAGGGCTTGACGGATAGGAGGAGAGAGTCTCGAAGCTGAGGTCTGAAGTCGAGGGTGGGAGGCTCAAATTGAGACGTCGAGTGCCAAGAATCGTGGCGGAGGGGGCGCATTATTATTTGCCGGAGGAAGGGGAGTGGAGGTGGTCGCGGGTGGAACTGATTTTATTGATCACGGAGGTCACTGCATCGGAGAAACTGACATTTTTGACTGGATCTGCCTCGGTTATATCGGGTGATCGACCCCTAGCCCAAAGAGTTCACGTTTCAACGTAAGACAGTGAGAAGTGAGAACTCCAAATAATAAAGAGAGAACTGAGAGCCTCACGCTACTGACGTATATAAGAAAAGGGTTCAGAAGAAACATCTAACGCAAGGGTTGGAATTATATCAAAAACTAAATCACTCGGTCGTAAGAATTATTTTTTAAAGGGATCTGATCCTAATTCCGTGAATTTTGGAGTGTTCTCGCATCAAAATACGGACGGGAAATAGAGGAAATCGCCAAAGGCCGCACGCTACTGACGTAGGTACATGAGAAAAGCATTCTGAGGCAAGCTTCAAATGATAGAGTTGGAAGTGCATCAAAAGCCAAATCACTTGGTCATAACAATTCCTCTTCGAAGGAAAGTTTCTTTCAAATCCTTGAATTAAAATATATGACCCGGAGATAGATTTCAGCATTGAATGATTTCCAACGGTATAGTACGTAAATGCGGTAAGAAACTACTGGGGTGTATTTGGCAGTATAATATGGGTGAAATTCTAAAAAAAAGTGGATCATAGGAAACGCAAAATAATTCTGTGAAAATAGAAAAAAGAAATATACTGCCCTCTAATGTTTACTCAAAGTACTTTGAAGTTTACTAGATTGTTGCTTTTTTCTTTTAGTAGTGCCTCTTGTTACAGTGCCGGAAAATACTGAATAAGAATGCGGTAGATCCTAAATTTATTAACTCGAGAACTGCAGAGGATATTCGTTCATCTTCTGTGAGGAAATAAGTTGAAACCAGTGGCGTGGCGAGGGGGAAGGTCCGGGGGGTCCGTCCCCCCCCCCCCGAAATATAAAAACGCAATTACTTTGCTTAGTCATAAAAGAAAAAATGTTGAAAATCATTGATTAGTAAAAGTTTTCTTTGAAAAATGAAGTTTTTTCTAGTATGAAAAGTGTTAAAATTAGTTTAAAGCCCTCTACTTATAACCCTGGTTTTTTTAATATCCCCCTGATTTTGGACCCCAAACTCCCGAACAAAATTCCTGGCTATGCCACCGGTCGAAACCTGAGATAAATTAATAAGAAAATAATGAGAGAGGATGCAGAAGACTTTTTATCGCAGAACCATCTTGATGATTCTGATGGGATTTTCTCCATTTTTCCCAGTTGTGCAATCCCCATGTTACCCAGAGAGATTTGCTACTTGTCGGGCTCTTTATAGCAACCACCTGCGAACAAAATGTCACGCCTTTTTATGAGGCGAGAGACTTTGCCTGGCAGAGCGCAGAACCATCTTGATGATGCTGCTGGGTTACGCAGTACTTTATTCTCCTAGTTAAGCAGTTCTCCGAATTACCCAAGGATATTTGCCTCGTGTAGGGCTTCTTATAACAACAACCAGCGAACAAAATGTCACGACCTTTGACTGATAGACTGTAGTTTTGTGCATAAACAGCATTTTTTCGTCTTTTATGGCCAGTGACAAAATCTTGGCCGACAAATACTTCGCTTGCAGTACTGAACAAACTTGGTAGCAACGGTTCCACAATAAGGAAGACTTTAACGCGGGGAATATTAGTAAGCTTGTGCCTTAACGGAAAAAAGTACCCAAGGGCTTCGATGGCATATCGAGAAATAGCTTACTATATATGATATTATTTTACGCACGGAAAAAATAAATACCTTGTGCTGAGTAAATTCTTTCGCGTCACCTAATAAACGAACTTGCGTAAAATTTATGATTTAAAGTTAATGGAAGTATTACAAGGAATATCGTGGTAACCTTTACGAATGTTTGAGAAAAATACTCTAGCGACATATATATTAGCGACACAACGAGTAATTACAACTATAGCCTCGTCCAAGAACTTGGTAGGTACATGTTATTTTACAAAAGCTATAGTTGAAAATATCAATGGGAATAAGGAGACAAATCAATTCATAGAATATACTTGAGGCTCCTCTTCGAGAATTGGCCTGCATCAACCATGGATTCTATGATTTTAAACATAGCTGGAGTTCCCCGTAGGGGTTGGAGGAGCAAAAAGGAGTTTGCCAAAGAGAGCGGGGGTAATAGAAGGTGGAACTGTGGCAAAGTAATAGTGCCATACCAGTTGCGGTGAAGTACGAAATGAAAATGAGCATGCATTACATAATTTCATCCTAATATCAAAATCCAAATAAATGAAACTTCCGATCCAAAACGTTTAGCAAAGACACTCCAACGCTAAAGATGTGGCAGGAGTGTGGGTATCAGCTAAAAAGAAAAAAAGAATTTTCCAATTTTTTTTCTGCCTTTGCTACATTTCTACATTCTCCAGAAACTTCGAAGAGTTTTCTACTTCAGGAGCCATATCACTATCTCCCACAGCCGTGAAAACTTCTCAAAATCTCTCGAATCTCAAACACTCATTGAAAAAGATATTTTATCCTCTCAAACTTTTCTTATTTCAAATAAATATGTCTAGTTATCCTTAAGTGTTTAAAGGAATCCTTTTATGATTTACAAGGTACGTGATTTTAAGACATAACTTTGTAAACACAAAACCTTAACTAAAGAGCTTTAGCTTGAAGCTCTTAGTGAGAGTCGCTGATTTCTTCGCCAGCTTAAGCAAGCAACCGCTAGTAATAAATAAAATAAATGCTTAGATCTTGAATTTGATTTCTATATGACAAAGCGCATGCTGCATTCAAGATGTATTTTTAGTTCCACCATAAATTCTTCTACCAAATTCCTGAGCAAACTTAAAAAAAAAACTTGAAGCATCTGATGAAGGTTGCTACGATTGCGAGGGAGATCCCTATGGCTTCGCGGGATCTCATGAATGTTTTCCACATACTGGGCAGTGCTATTCGTCACAAAACAGTATCTACTCATCAAATTTTATTGATAAAACTTCAAACTTTTCTCATAACAATAAATGACAAAGGGGTCAGCCAGTTGCAATAGCGTATGCGAGAAGAACAGCTGTTTGAACGCGGAGGAAGAGGGCAAAAGGCTCGGAGGCAGAGAAGAGGAAATGATAATGAGATCCGGGGAGGGGCGAATGTCAGGGTCGTGGGGAGAGCGGTTGGAATGAAAGTGAAAATGGTAAGGATCCCGAAAGGGAAGAAAAATTGAGTGGGACGGAGGACGGCTGCTGTGACTGCTTTGGATGGGGGGGGAGAGGGGAAGGATGGCAGAGTATCCATCACCCTACGCCCTCCATTTTCAACTGCTCATCCCAAGCCGAGGCAAATCCTCACTGCGATTTGCATCACCAATGCAATTGCTCAATGACAGAAAAAATATGGCCCCAAGTCAATGCATATCAATCAGTCAGAACGACCAGATGTATTTTTCTGGTATAAGGGACAGACCTAAAATGTCTAAAAAAAATTAGTCCCTTAACATGTTAAAATTTCGTTATTATTGATAGAAAAATATAAGGATACCTGCAGATCACATCATTATCAATATTAGTTTTGTAAAGCTCTGTAGAGTAGAAAACCAAGCTATTCAAGGTTATCGCGATCCCATTTAAAAACCGGTTTTGACTCAATCGGCAAAAATAACTTAATATAACAAAATTTTTAAATGGCCTTAACAACAAAAAATTGAAGTAATTTATAAATAATTAAAAATAGCGATATTTGCCAGTTTATTTAAATTTACAATGGGGTAACAACAGAGGGGTTAATATTATTTGCTTAAGAATAAAACGCGTCTTCAGCCATCGAAATTTAGGAATAAATAAAATTAATGAAAGTTGCATAACGATTTACATATATTACAAATAAAATACTTCACATAAAAACCGCTGTCGACGAGCAAAGGAATATTAATTTTAAAAATATTTCAATGAAGATAATGGTGGACAGATGGAGACAGTCGAAATCGCAGATGGAGACAGTCGAAATAATTCAGTTGAAGTTGCAAGACATAAATAAGTCAATCAAGCTAATTATTACCCAATAATTACTCTTACCGATAGGTAATCGAGATCAAATTGGAGTCAACTACACAATCCAATAATACTGCAAAAGGCGAAACATTAAATGATAAAACCGAACAAATCGTTTATGATATTTCGATTGGACTCACAATTAATAAACAATATAGTATATAGAACAGTATATACATTACCATTACTGAATCCAATAACTGAGCTCTGGGGATTAAATTTCTCTTATTAATTTAAACATACTTGGAAGATTCATAACTGTATCTTTAATGTATGAATATGTTGTAGATTAAACTGAGAGGAGGGGAGATTGAAACATTCACAACGTGAATGAAACCAAAGACAGCCAACGTTGTTTTTTCTTGTGAAAATAATCAAAGAATGATAATTACACTTTCTGATCCATCTCATGGCTCAGAAAAAATCAAGCTTATCAGTTGAGTCCTGAGTTTTCAAACTGAAATTATCGTATTCATGGATTCTGTGTTTTAATATTTACTTGCCCAGACTCAAGTAACATGGGATGCACTCAAAACAATGACTATGGTGCCATTTGAATCCTGCGAATTCTTACATTTTGAATTTTTTTGAAGTTAATATAGTCCATGTGAGACGCGGTCAAAGTGGCGCGATAATAATATTTATTGTCTTTACGGATCAAAATTAACAAACTTAAAAAAATTACAACTTTCGATGTCTAATTAATTTAATGTTTCGATGTTCAATCTGGATTCGGCTCATTCAAGAATATCGCACCACAAGGAGAACGTGCATGATGCAAACGTGATCATACGTGAATAGTGGCATTAGCCGTGTGAAATCACACTTCTAAAGTAAGGGATCGAATTTAGACGTGAGTTTTTCGATACATGCATGGCAAAGAATGAGGAAAAGAAAAAAAAAGTTTGGAAAGAAACGCTTGAAGCACGGCACATCAGTTTGGATTAGTTGAGAAGCGAGGAGAACGCGGAAGAGTCGCCTTCGAAGCGGAATGAGGCGATTATCAAAGGACCGGCCACGCGGAAGAAAAGGGGAGGGCGTGAGACTAAAGGAGGGAAGGATATAGCACGACAAAGCGATGCACTCAGCGGGAAGAACTTGGCCAAAAAAGAGCCTGGTGCATTCCAAAACTTTGTCGCTCCACTCAGCAGAAGCCTATAATTGGAATCAGGAGTAATTTTCGAAGCGAATTGACTGCATTCAGTTAAAATAATTAACCCATGAAAAAAATGAGTTAATCAATGAGACACGGGTATGCTGAAAATTCTTTTGGGATGTAAAATTATTCTATTATCGCCAACGACATTTTTTGCGCTCCCAAAAGACAGAACTATAAAAATTTTACTGAAAATAATTTGGAAATGCCTCTCATTGTTATACTCTCGAATCACCTTCAAGAAACATATTTTGGAGAACCATCAACGCATTATATATGACGGACTAATAGAAGCTGAGAATTGGATGTTTTAAGCACAGTTTAATGCGATTAATGTTACGACTTTTGAATGCTACACACATTCACTCCACGAAGTTTTGATCGCGAAGTGCATAATTGCAACAGTCAGTAGAAATATTATCTTAGAGATATTTCTCCACCTCTCTTCTCTTCCGGGCATCACGCCACAAATACTAAATCGATCTTGTTTAAAAGGCCTTAAAGATCGAGGGTGATATCAAAGCTAGAGGTTGTAAGCCGATGAAAAATACACCGAAAGTGATCGAGAGGAATAAGACGCTAGACGTAATTCGATATTCAATGGAGGGGCAAAAGATGTCCGCGTGGCAGGCAGACAAGGTGGCCGAGCGTGAGAAGGTTCCCTAGGAGAAGACATTCGGGACGAATCGGGTGCAAGTGCGTTGGGGTGAGAATATCCATCCGGAGAAACGTCGTCAGTGTGAACAAATCGCTCAGCACTCGCTCATGTTTCTTCGTGGGGTGAGCGGGATCGACGCAGCCTACCCGACGTTATGAGGTTCCCTGTCGACCCATGGTATTTTGTCATTTTTGGTGGAGCATCACGCGCACCTTTTATTGGACGATGAATTTAGGAGAAAAATAATTTCCGAATTTTTTTAAATCCCTACGCGGAAAGTACATTTAAATGACTTTCCTGGAATCAAATGAATGGTTTGCGACTTAACTTCGTGGAATGGTGACAAAATAGATATAACTTTGCTATATTCCAAACAGTTTTTATTTAAAAAAAACTTTCTCAAATATTATTAAGAGGTATAAGACATAAGAAAGTATTTCTTTTACCTTTTGATAATGCCCTGAAAATGTTGAAACCGGTTGAGTTATTTTTAAATAAATACTGTGTGGAATGTAACAAGTTTATTTTTGATTCTATCTTCCCTCTGAATGATTAACGGAAAGAGTATACCCTTTCTACTACCCCAAGTTTCTTACTCAGGATTCCGGCACGTTCGGGATCACAATATTCACAGAGTATCACAGCGCCGCATTACGTCCGACGGCACAGTAACAGATTTCTTCCGAAAGTTTCGATGCAGGAAACCACGGATGATTTTGCCGAATTACTTTTCAGTCAGATAAGTATCAAAGGCAGAGCTTGAAAAATATCAATAACAACCAAACATAAAATTTTCTATATATCTTTTGTATAAGAGTTTTCTTAAATAATTCTGACCCCTGTATTCGAGAGCATCTCTCTACTTACGGAGGTTTATAAGTAACTAACTGCTGATCTACTAAGCATCAAGGAAAGAAATCACTACCAGGAAGGCAATTCATTCTCATCCACTTATAAAATACAGACGTATAAAATTACCCTGACGCATGACGCATAAAATATCACAGTTCATGTTAAATGAAGCTGAGGAATAATTTTTATACAAAAATCACAGCATCAATACAATTTTCAGAGGTACCTCATCGAATTCAATCGCGACTAAAACCTCTACTCAAGCATCTCCATTGACAGTTTCCAGAGATATTATGTTTTTATATGAATGACTACAATAAAACCTCGGAAATAACGCTACTGGGATTCATTTCGGCAGACTAGCGTTTACGTCACCGGGAATTAAAATTGTTCCCGAGATTGCATTGATTTGGAAGGGATGGGCGAATTAAGAGTCTGGGAACACTTGGCACCTATTTAATTGCACGGCCGTGGATGGGGTCAACGAACGGGAAGGGAATCCCGAGGCGCCGAAATAATAAAAACCCTCTTCGCTTTGCGTCGAGTGCATCGGCAGCACAAGAGCAGCAACGCGCAAAATTCTCTCTCTCTTTGGTCTCACGACTTAATCGGCTTGCAACCGGACGACCAGAATTCCGGGGCCGAAAACATTTTAATGGCCACTTGAGCGAGTTCGCGGGGCGCCGCGGCGAAGACACAGAAGGAAGAATGGCTCGAAAGGTGGAAGGGATGAGTGCAGGCACGGCGAAAGACTGTAGCATATTTTGGTCGACTGTATTCCCAATCGTGACTTAGAGATGCATTGCTATATTTTAAAGAAATTTTGATTTCCTTAAAAAAATCAAAATTTTCATCTACATCTACTTACTAATCAGCAAGCCGACTCAATAGACTCAATAGAGTGTGGAGGGGGGGTATGATGGGGGGGACGTGATGGGTGCTAGGATATCTGCCGTTGGCATATTAAAACGAGAAGATGTAACGAAGTTTGGCCTAGCATTTATTTAAGTCCTTTACTGAATGAAGTTAAATAACCTTTGCAAATTTTCACATATTTTTTATTGATACGACGAGTTTCGACACTAAGACGTCATTTTTTAGTACAAAGATATTACACCGGACAAACCTCAATTTTCATTTGCCAGGGATGACGCCTTAGCGTACCATTCAAATTCAGCGACAATTTACGAAGGTCGCTAATTTTCATTCAGGATGAATCGGCATTTCGGCTTTCACCCAGTGAAAGTTGAATCTAGCATTTCCAAGTCCTTTATTCAAAACGAATTTCCATGCTAACTTTTCGGCAAGATATCTCTCTTAATTCATCGCTCTTGTGGACTGGCAATATAGTGGGATGCTACTGTGACGCTATCCGTTCCGTTCTGAAAGAATCATTTCTCAGGTGCTCAATCAATCTAATTGTAAATATAGCGTGTAGCTTCCGAGTCTCTGGCGACTTTGGCTAATTCGTTGCTCACCTGTGTGACGATTTCTGTAAGCCCTTAGTAGATTTTGACGAATCGCACAACATTCCCTGGTATTTTGTTAAGTTCGCGGTTGAACCCTTTTTGCGCTGGATTCCATGCTCGCTGCGTTTTCAAGGTGCGGCTGGATGAGTGCAAAATAGCACCTCTCTTTTACTTCCTCATCCGAAAATCTTCCCACAAAACGCTTGACCAATGCTTACTGCTTCTGTGTTCTACCACCAATATTTCTCATTGAATCCATTTATTTTTATTCGAAATTTTGGCATTCTAAAAATCTTTTGATTTTGCCATAGCGTTGATGAACTTCAAATACAATAACTACGAGTATCTAGTAAAAAAAGCAAATGATAACAAAACATGAAACTAGAAAGCAATTCGTGCGAAAAATTTTCCCGGTAGACTTAAATAAAAATAACGAGCGAATAACTTTACAAGGCTTGAGGTGAGACCGCGTGCCTGAGGAGCATGAGCCTTCTTTATCTTTCAATTCTTTGCATCGAGGCATCGAATTCTTTCCAATTCTTTCCAATTATCTCAATCGGTCGGGTCGCACCATAAGAGTGGGAGACCGCGACCAACGACCCAAAACGCAGCCCCTCAGTCGTTAGTCTCGATTAGTGATGATTTAAATCTATCAAGATTTCGTGGGGCTAAGGGCCATATTCCAGAAAGTTACTCAAGTCTTGATTCCGTCTCCTTCTTGAATCGGTGTCTACGTTGATATTACGAGACCGCACTCGTTCAAAATGTCCGCTGCCATCGCCTCAAATTTTTGAAATAGATATATGTCGTGAAAAATACATCCTTTTTTGATATTGTACTCCAGTAATGTTTGTTTTTAATGAGCAGGAGGCCTGTTAGTGACAAGAATTAACGTAAATGCATTTTTTTCACAGTTTATCTAGGCCAAGTGAGTTGAGTTGAAGTTAGTTACTAAAATAAAGTTAGTATGAGGACTTAACATTGAGGGAAGTTCTGCAATACGGCCCTAAGTCACTATTAAAATTTGGTTATGATTTTTTTTTCTTAAAAGCCATAATTCAAAAGACCTTCAAATTCATAACAACAGACGCAAAATCACACCATACAAAAAAATCAATAAAAATAAATTTCTCCATTTTTTTCACAATTACTCCTTGCATAAAACGTGATGTCCAAAGCAGAAGTAAGCATTTTACATTATTCAGCTGGGGTAAAATGTACGAACAACAATACTTCTAAAAGGTATAATTTACAATATCGAGGGCCAGAGTCTCTTAACCTCCCTCAGTCTGTAGGAAATGGATACTGTCACCGCGGAGGAGAGGCACGTTTCGGGAATGGCGAAGGGGTGGTGTCTGCAACGCAAAGAGTTGCTGCGGTCGCGCGCTGAGGAGCCGACAAAGGCGAGGCGGAGCGAGGGTGTGCAGGGGGAGGGAAATAGTTTGGGACCCTCGAGAGGAGAGAACTCGGGGAATAAATATTTGAGTTTCCACTTCGGAGGGAGAGTCTGAGGGGTTGCGGAAGGCATTAGGAGAGGTGAGGGAGGTGAGGGAGGTGCAGCCAAAGTGGAAAGATAGGGGGAAATAGAGGGGAAACTCATGTAAATATCTTCAAGTTTATCTTCAAGGGGCAAACCTCGGGCCAAATTCAAGTTTAACTGAAGTTTGACCAAAAGTTAAGCATGGTGGCGGGGTACATCGAACGATGTTCTGTAAACGCCTCGCCTATGCTTAGTCTAGTAATGAGATCGAAATTTGGCTTGAGATTTAAGGGTTTTCAGACTGAATGCTAATGTGGTCATCAACTAGAGCCAATTTTGGGTTAATTTTAACCAGTAAATGAACATTATTTGATGTATTAATATAGCCTAAATCTGGGATATACCTCCATTGATATCAAAAGGGAATTATCTTACAATTAATCGACCCTCAACTTGAGACCGAATTTCAATACGATAATATTAGTATCACTCGCCGGAGAACCATGAAGCACAGAGTATAAGCACTATATACCAAATGAATTTCTGCAGTAAATCATAGCAACTGCTATGGCAACGGGTTATATTTGTGGACATTTATGCCCACAGATAAACCCGGTATTTTGTTGGAAATAAAGGAATAAAAATTTGTTAGTTTCACTATTATATTAATATGAGCATGACCCGGGTTCCGTAACGTAGTTACATCTTCAGGTGACTGATATGACATACATCTGATATTTATACATGCATATGACAGTAAGGACATCTTTTTCTTCCGAAACTCAATTTCCCTTCCGAGAAGACGCAATTTCCATAACCATATCATATCAAAATGATATTTGCCTTTCGTCAATAATTAAAGCTGAACAGGGATAATTTTCGAATTTATGAGATTTGAACGAACACTGGTGAACGTAAATGGTTTTTCCTAATCCGGAATTTTCGCATTCAATGTGCACATAAGAGTGACTCGTTACAAGTGCATCGCTGGTTTTACCCATTTTTTCCTTGCATAAAGCTTTAAAGCTATGAAAACCCTTATAATTGTTTAAAATATAGTACCTTTTACATTTTTACTCCATGCGTTTACTCTATGCGTATTAACGGGCATCTTACAATTGCTAACGGACATTATTAAAACACTTAAGAGCTTAAATTGACGACGATATTCAATAAAATGCTTTAAATTTTTATTCGAAGAATGCAAAATGATCGAGGCACTGATGTACGCAAATGCTGAAAAAGATATCTGACGGCAATTTTAGCTTTCCAGCCCGGGTGAAAATGACTGAGAAGAACGATAAAAACCGGGTTGCATTTGAGAACGACTTCGCGAAATGAGGGCTATTTCACTGAGAATGTAATTTTTAGAGGAGAATTCGGGAAAAGCTATAACATAACAATGTTCTTCACATTATTTACTTGCATCTGAAAGCAAAATTCCCATGAACTCCTTCCATCATCTTGTTTCGTGCGTAAGTTTTTTCAATACGGTGCAGGAACGAATTTCTTTTTCGTTTCACCAATGGGTAAAGTAAGTAGGTAGTAATGAAAAATGGGGATATATTAGGTGGCTGCGGATCTAAACTGCGGATCTATGCGGGGTATCTTGGAAATCAGACACACAATATTGTTGAGGGATGTTAAGTATTTTTTGGGAGATTGGCAGAGGGGCAGGAGAAGGTGGTTGGGGGTACACAGGAGGCTGAAACAGACTGAAACAGCGTTGCGTAATGGGATACAAGGTGGCCAGACCTTAGCAACCTTTATTCGTTCTCAATGTAACACGCATGAGGGGAAAACCTGTTTGGGCCACATTTCGAGAAACTACAAATATAAGGTTCAGCAGTTTATGAGGTCCGGCGTTAAGTTACACTCATAAAATAAATACATTAGTCAAACACATGACAGGAAACGCTAAAAGGTAATAACTTACGAGAATATTCCTCGCTTGGCCCACTTGTAAAACATCGAGCACAAATGAAACAATCACGATTGAGAAAGACACATTCGTTGAAACCAAGACACGACAAGTGCATGACCGTAGAAATTAAGCTGTAAAATAATTTAAAATAACATAAATGTTGCCTCAGCCTTTCAATTTAGTATTCGAACCAATGTTACTCAAGATAAAAGAAAATGAAAATGTGGCGAAATTGAGACGAGGCATATGTTAACATGATGAATTTCTCATAGTAAGCAAACCAAATGAACCAGGATATTCAATACAAATATTTATGATATGCAAATATTTAACCTCGCAATGACGGCATGATTTTAAAATCAAATCATAAAATTATTTAAACAGCGCCTAGATTTTTTTAACATTACCAAATGACATTCTACTTTCAATCTATTTCTATATTTCTGTAAGAGGCGAAACAGCAGGGAAAATATATTGAATGAATCTATTAAGTAAAAAAAGAATATTTAGTTAGGTAGGAGAAAATCGCCACATATTCGTATTCTTCATTATTTTTAAAGGTTATTTCACAAAGTTCCATAAGTTAATTGGAAGAGTGCGAAAAGTGTTGGAGTAAATTTCTAAAAAAAAACTGTAATTAGCGTTCTGTGTTTGCGAAAGGTTCCCATTGATAATACATCTCCGATTGCATTAAATCCTCGAAAAGTTAACGACGTTTCTTTATGACATACGCTTATAAGCATGTTGTAAAGTATGACATATTTAGGTAAAAGTATTAAAATTATATAATATAAAAGGATCAATCTACAACGTTTCCTATGCGAGCGTTTCCCCTTCTCACGATGTCTTGTTTAAAACTAAATTTCTCGGAAACACGGTTTCCATCACCATTGAGGAGTGTAAATCGCGAATTAATTACGCACTGGTACCCGGAAAATGTTCATCAGAGAAAGAAGCTCCTTCGTGGATAATTGAAAATTTGACACATCTTCTAATCGATTCATAAACGTAGATCAATCATCACTTATTGAAGATAATAAAAGCCAATAACCGTGAGAATTGATTCGACCGTCCTCACGGTTTAAATACATTCAAGCGTAATCCGCTATTCCAAACCTTTTCGCACATTTTGTGATTGGTAACAACATCTAAGTGAGGAAGTGATGAGAATTCTTATATATATGGCTGTCCAGTTAAAATGAAGGGCTACTTGATAGAATTAATTTATGCCTATTTTTTTAAATAATGCAGCCGAAAAAAGTTCTTGCATTAAGTACCGTAAACATTTTTTTCAAATGACATGATTCATAGCGGCATGGGTTGCTTAATTGAATCACAAAACATATTAAAATACTTGCAAAATTAATACCGCACTCCTTAATTACTCCATATTTATTCATAAATCGAAGACTAGATCAATTTATCCTCATAGACGATATTTATAAATAGCGGAAAAGAAAAATGATAATGTAATTTATAGCAGCGAATTATGCAGTCATCTGCAAACACTTATTGGTGGGAGAGACAGAGAGAGAGAGATAAATACCCAAATAATCATCTTATCCTAATATCATCTTATCCGCCTGTGTCAAAAAGTTAGCGGCACCTTTGGATCGAATACTTATTTCACCCGAGAATTGCAATTAGGAATCTTAACTAGTATTAGAAACGCCAGTTTCAAATGAAAAATTATCATCAAGAATTACGTCAAGATATTTATTACGTCAAGAAAATTACGTCAAATTAATCCTTAGACAAATATTTATCACTCAAATCATTGAAGTTTGGTTGGGGCTTTCTATAACAGGTATCTACATAACGTCCTCGGAATGTTTTCTGCGTGACCAAACAGACCTTAGGCAGTAATAATGCTCTTCGTTTCAGAGAATAAGTTCTCTTGACTCATAAATTTCACTCACTCAAGAATGCACGGCATAAAATACTTCGCCACAGCCTTCGTTTTTAATTTTATGGAGAGGGCAGACTCCATTATCTATTCGGAACGGAGCTTAGTGGTACCGATTCAGTGGACTGTAGAATGAAGAATTGATTCCTTTAATATAATGGCCGAGAGCCAAATCGGACGAGGAAACTATTGCGCTTTGATTTTTAACAGAGCTTCTGGCCATGTCTGCAACATTCATCAGTATTTCCATTAAAAAATTCACCCACTTACTGAAATGAAAGAACCTGTCAAAATAGAAACTTATGAACGACCTTAAAAGTCACCTTGTATGAAAACACGAAATAAAATTCACTCAATGTTGCTCTCCTACTGAAATTGATATCCACAAACCAATAAATTACCCCGTTCGACTAGTTTTTTGCTACCCTAATCATCTTGTCATCCATTAATTATTCATTCTCATATTAGAATTACTAATAGGTACGCCATCCTCCTGCTCTCCTATTCACAAATCACCGACGGCCCACCACTCGAATCGACTAGTGTTCTGTAATTTCATCCCTTCCCGCAAGAGCTCCGCGTATGACAAATTTGACGTCTAGTTCCCTTTCCACAGCGCCTTCGCGCACCAAATCATCCCGTAACGAGGGGAAAGGCTACGCTTAGCACTAATTAACTCCAATTTTTCAAACCCTCTTCAAGTCGGCGACTAGGCCACGTAAGAGACCGACTACCTCCCACTCCCCCTTCCCAACACCCCCAGTTAGTTAGCAGCCACCGTCCCACCCCCCCACCCCCGTTACCGCACACCAACCAATCTCGCCCACACTCTGGAGGAAGACACTTCGATATCCGACGGGACGGGTCGAAGTTGGAGACGGATGAATTATCGAGAAATATCGAGGGCGGTGTCTCTCTTAACAAGCGATGCCCCCGAGCGGTCGGTTATAATGCGACGGTATCAATTTGAGTTTCAGATTTAGAGGGAAGGGGAGTGGGAGTTGGCTGGCGGATTACACGGAGCAGGAATGCGTAGTGGGGGGAGAATAGGTAGGAATCATTATGTCCTTACACGGGAGAGAGTGGCCGGGTTGTGAGGCGGCCGCCGTGAGGTGATTGCGGCCTTTGGTAAAAGGGTTTCCACGAAGACTCAATCAGGAGGGTGGTTGGGGAGGGAGGGGAGGGGAGGAGGTTGAAGAGGGGAAATGAGCAGGCGCCTTCTCTCCGCCTCGCGAGCCTCCGATTCCGTACGAGATCATTTATAGAGCGAAAGAAGTTGACTTCCTCCCAGCTCCATGAGACCATCCTCTTTCAGCCGCAGGAGTTACATACAAACAGAGTATTCGTCAGATGTCAAATACATACAATCCTTATGTAAAACATAATATAGACTGCAGAGAGAGAACGCGTTTTACAGCGCTATCAACAGAGAGGAGATATTCGTTAAAACGCGGAGTATAGCAGGGATTGTATGTAGCAAAATAAGTAGGCAATGGATTACTCGTCATCAAAAATATCATAGCATAAGGGGCGGAAGGAACTTACAAGAAAGGAGCAACTCATGCTCGGGGGAGCTAAGGACCAAAGATTGTGGTAACCAGTCCCTCTAGCGGGTCCGTAACTACGCGTGTTGTCTACCGGAGAGAAATGATGATTGAGTGATGCGATGCCGATAAAGTGAACTAAATGGAAAGAGGACCTTCCTTGAAGCTTCAGAAACGCCCTAATAAGGATAAAAACATACGGAGTCTGAAAATCGGTGCACTGCAACTATTCCTCTAAACCTATCCCATATGACATCTGATCTTTCTTTTAGTTCTCCTTCTTTGTGTACTTCTTTACTCATATCAAGGCGAAAAAAATGCTAAATGTACACAAATGGACCAAGGGCCGGGCTGAATACGCGGACGGCCAGGGATCCCTTAATGGGCCAGAAAGGCATGATAGCTCAGCAAGCATATGTAGATACGTTTACCCAGACATGACAAAAAATAAAACCCTGCCGTCAAGTATATTCATTGAAATAATTTTATCATCTCAATAATAATGCTAAAATGAATGTGTTCTTAAATATGAAATGATTAGCTGCAAGGAGAGGCGGGTTTATTTGGAGTGCTGCACTCTCCATCAGCCAGTCTTTCTGTACTTGTGAGCGGTGATGATGATGGATTTGAATGTAGTTCCTCGTCCCTCTTTACAGGTAGATGTTTCTGCTTATTGAAGCCCTTTCACGCGGCGGCCTTCGGGTACACGGACTCTGGATGTCCACGCATCTAATTTTCGATCCCATAATAGGCTTTGAGAATCAGAGTACATATTCTTCCTTGCCATTTTCAGAAGATTAAGCAAACAAAAATAATCCAATTAATGTGCATTTAACATACATTTTAACTGGAATTACAAGTACATACTTATGATCGCAAGTTCTCTATTCCTTTCCAAGTTTTCTGCATCAGCAAAATAAAAAAGGGATGTTTTGTGAAAAGAATGTCTACGAAGACTTGAATAAAGGTCCCAATCCTAACAAGTTGAACCAGGAAGTGGATTTAAAGATTTGGAACAACAAAAATGATGTAATTGCACGCCAGAACCTCTGAAATTTCAGAGACCGTCAATCGAAAACTGTAAACATACTGCTTATTCCACACACAATAACAATTTTTTTGGTAGTACATATGTACGAGGGGTCTGGACCACAGGTACCCATTTGGTATTATGACTCCGTTTTGGGTCAACCGATTATGGAAGACCTTAAGGACCATATAGACAAATAAAGGCCTCAAAGGTAATATCCTCATTTTCTTGAATGGAGGGAAGGAACGCGTTACATCAGATGCCCTCAGTATCAGGGGCGCAGCTAAGAATTGAGGCTAGGGGGAGTCTTAGGCGCAGGTAATACTTAGGGGTGTGGTCGTATTGCATACCCGCCACAGGAAGCAGGAGTTGCGGGGGCCCTCCTCAAGAAATATTTTAAGAATAATGGTTCAAAATGGCGAGTTTTACGGCTTTCTGGGGGATATTTGATTAATCCTAACACTATGATATAAGTAGCACTGATCTAATTTAGTAAACTGGATTAATCTTAAAATTTTATCTGAGCTCTGGGGGGGGGGTTCATCCCCCAAAACTACCCCCCGCTGCGCCACTGCTCAGTATAACCCTTATTTGCTATTTTACATTCGTCCCAGTTAATAAGACTTTCTCAAGAAAATATCGAGGCGTAGAAAATCTTTACTGAATACGTCCTAAGGGAGGAGTGCGGTGTTTTGGGTGGAGAGAGGGGGTGGGGAGGAGGGTTAATCGCGGGGAAACGAGAAGGCGCCTACTACACCATTTCCCCCACTCCTCCTTTCGCCTCGCGAGCCTCCGATTCCAAATGAGAGGCCACGGTGAGGAGGTGGGCAGACAGGCCTCCGAATTTATTTCGCCCAGGGTCGCCGAGATTAAGACCTCCGTCGCCTTCCATTCTCGTTGACAGAGGGAATGGAATCCTGCTAAGATCGAAAGAGAGGGCGCAGTGACTTGGGTCGCAAACGCGGACGGGGTCCCAAGGGGCGGTGTTATAAATGCGACTTTATTATGGAGCACTACCATCCTATCAAATTTGAACGAAATCGGCGGAAGACACTTCGTGAATGTCCCTTATTAGTTCACTGGACCCCTCTTAACCAACGAAGGTGGGCCGCCGCGACACTTATTCTAGAGATAGACAAGAGGATGCATAAAGTCAACTTTTTCTGGAGAGATATAGTGGAAGAGCATATCAAATGTTAAACAAAGATTTCGAAATGCCTACTTAAATTAATTTCACAGCTCTACTTCGTACACGTGTTTCGGTTGGCTTTCATTCAACAGCAAGTATCAAACCAATGGAATCATGCGTAGTGGAGCTGAGAAATAAATTTAAGCGGGCAGTGCGATATCTATATTTATCATATCATATTTATCATCATAGGATGCATATTTCCTCCCGTAAACTTGGTCGACTTGGTCTTGGAAGAGTGGGATGGACGTAGACTGACTAAAAAATGTCATAAGGCAAAGCATTTTCAATTAAATGTATGCTTCTGATATTTGTGCTTCCTTGCTGCAAGTGAAAGTGATGACGAAAGGGGACGAAAGGTAACGAAATTTAACTGCACTCGGTTAGTAAATAAAGAGATTGCTCTCTTAAGTACGGCGCTTCTCTTCACGCCTCGCAAAAGAACAAAGAGATTGCCCTGCGATGCTTAATTTTGAGAAAAGTGATAAATTTTCTATCACTTACTATAAGAGAGGCAATATGAATAGGCGTGAATTAATAAAGAAAGCTATTCCAACGAAAACGATATCTCCTAGGATATTAGTTTTGCAAATAGCTTCTATGGAACGTTTCAACAAGCCATGTATGTAGCGATATACAAAAGGGGAATAAATGATTATTGTTAATGCTCTAGGATAGCCTGTAAGTGCAAAGAAAAGAAATTAAATATCGTATTCTGTTCATGAACACGTATCATTTTAACTGAATATTCAATATCAAAGATGCAAAAAATATTTTTTTTGGGTTTTAAAATCATAACGAACGCTAACAAGAAATAAAACGCTTTGGCAACAACATAACAAAATATTCAATATAAGTATTTTTTTTAATGTAGGTTTTAAGATTTGAATGAATCACAACGAACTCTTTCGTATAAGAATAGAAAGTTTTGAAAACAACAAAAAAAAGTAAAATGGTATACAAACTTAAATGCGAGACTTCAAATAACAGTATAATAGCTCTTTATAGGATTGAGGAGATTGCGATGATTTGATGTTTATCAGTCGGGAATTCCAGAATATAGAAGCGGTAAGTTGAAAAGAGTTGAAATACATATTGGTGTGGGCTCGAGGAATTTGAAGGAGGTCAGAATTAGATCGGGTGGACATAGCAATAGCTCTCAATCGGGGGATGAATAGTTCGCACAGGTATGCAGGAGGCTAGTCTTTGAATATGGAGAAGAGAAATGATCCCGGGAAGAAATTCCCTCGGCGATGGAGAAGTAATCAGATAAATGTAAAACTTGACTAACGTGAGTCAAAACTAAACCTTAGTAGAATCTAAGTGGACCGACCATCGACAACATTATGGATGTTAATTAAGTGCCATTGTGTAGTAAGCCCACCTTTTATCTCCGATTTTTGCATACCAACTGGGATGAATTATAGCGTAAGTTCTACGCGATATACTGAATTAACTATATCTATTTTTCAAGAATAAAATGAATAGGGAGTAAGTCACCATCCCCCGCATTTAAGTGAAAAAAATTAATCCTGCTACCGCGTAAATGCAATAACTTGGAGCATTCATTAATTTTCACAATTATTCATGAAAATCAATAATGTTCGCATACATTATTTAATAGCTTCATACATAAAACATATTAGAATTTCACTATTCAAGAAAATAACCACATACTAGCCTACGGTGTTTCTTTACGGAGTCCTCCGTTAGTCCATATTAAATGCGGAAATTCCACAGAGGAAAAATTCGACCGGTATTGGAATCTCCCGAATCCGCGCTAAGAGTTCTACCACTTGAACTGCCAGTTCTACCAGCTCTTCCTCGGAAGAATTTTGATTTCAAAATTACAGTAAAAATTAATTAAAATTTCAAATACTCATGGTATAGTTTTCTACTAAATTTTATAATTATAAAGGAGCCTTCTGCAAATTTATTTAACCATTTCCTAATGTCTGGATCGCTCGTCTTGTCAAAACAAATGTTTGCCTTACTGAAGTCTTTCTACGTGTATTTTGAAAATTCGTGAGAGACATATCTCTTCGTGGTTGTTAGAAGCGGTTTTGATACAGATGCTTGCTGATAAGTTCCCCTCCCACAGGTAGAATGTTTTTCTACATTTAATTTTTTTACCCCTCAAAATGTGTTTCCCTTCCCTTCCCACGAGACGTTAATGCAAAAAAAATATATTGTGAGTGATTTTTTGTCATCGGTATTACACGCCCATGTAGTCGAAATTCTACTTCGCTCTACTTCGGAATTACAACACCCAATTTGTCATTACAAGTTCGTTTAATGTGATATAACGAAATAAAATCACTATATCGATGACTTCAACTGACGGCGGATTGCTTTAAATAGGGCGTGTTCTTAGTCTTTCCCGGGATGAAAACTGGAGCGCTGCCATAGGCGGTGATAAAATTCGTAATTGGAAATAGTTATGAACAATCAATAGACATATCCAAAAGAAGGAGTCTTTTTAATTCGAACTTATATGATATCATAGCCCATTAGAAGGCATATTCGCTTTAACTAGTCCGACAGAATGTTCGACCTCGCCGTCATCTTTTCGATAAGAAAGACATTTCAAAATTTTGGTCACATGTGTTACTTCATAAGTGTTTGCCGAATCTCTCTCAGGCCATTATTAATCCATCAAATGAGTTTGCTAATTTTTTTTTCGATATTATTCTCTCATTATTTGCAGATTATTGAATACAATGAAGACATAAAGCATGTGAATTAATTGTAAATGTATTTAATATTGTGACGTTAACTTCATGCACGTTTTTCTTTACTGTATTATTAATTACATCAGGCGAATTAATATTAAATTAACAGCTATCCCCATTAATGAATCATTATTACAAATTACTAGCAAAATAAGTTGCTTGGCCACTATAATTCATGTTTTCATCATTCACCAACCGGAAAATATTATATTTCCAATCATATTTACCACCTATTAAATACCCCGAAACTTATTCATCATTAATTTTATTTTATTCATCTCTGAACTAAGACTTCATTTTTTGACACTGCTAACCGTCCATTTTATCACAAGTATGAACCACGGTTTAAAACAGTGAACAGCGGAGATCTTACGAGTACCTTACGATTTAATTCTTGGGTTAAGGTGTCAATGCAATTATAATCAATAATTATTCGTCATTATTTGGTAATTGGCCTGCTTACTTCCCTAGGACAGTTTTAATCTTCTATAAATAATTAAAATGCTACTCTCATCATAGCAGAAGACAAATTTCCACGCCACAATAAAAATCCCTAGAGAGGAAAATGTGCTAGTTCCGTAGCATTAGCCAAATAGCTGCTCATGATTAATCTAAACTCCAGTCACAACAATAATACATTTTGAAGAGAGGTCTGGAAAAGAATCTCATAGTTAGCAGGACAGTGCGTTTATAAGTGGCTCATACCTACTGATTCCACGTGGACAGGATTCATATTTTCATCTCCAAGGAAGAGCACCAAATGAAATGCATGTAAGAATGCAATTTTCAATCATTCAATGTCCGGAGCTGATGGCACACAATGAAGCTGTTGGAAACTGCAAGCATTCTCAGACAGCATACAGCTCACAATTGTGGCCGTGGATTAATCATACACACACTAGCACTCAAAATTTTAAGAAATAATGCCTATAAAAATTATGCTAAGAATAAACCTTTAAAGTGTAATTTAAAGTTTGGGGCGTGGAGTATGTTGGGATAACTACGTCATATTGTCCTCAAAATAGACATATTTTCTCTAATATTCCTGTAAATAAAATAAATATTCAAAATAAATATGAAACTAAACATAAAAAAATAAATGAAAGTTTCATAACTTTAAGTTTTTAAGAAATAATGTCTATAAAGATTATGCTTAAACCTTTAAAATATAATTTAAATTTTGGGATATGGAGTATATTTGGGATTAATTATCGCGGGTCCTTTTGTCCTCATTAGAGGGCATGTTTTCTCTAATGTTCCTCTAAATAAAATACTGCTAAAAAAATGCACGACATATAAATATAACAATCATAAAATGGCAAAATCTCAAGGAAGGCTGGCCAATGAGAACGAAAGATTGTTTTCAGTGACCAGCCAAAACCCTTCAATTCGACCCCATCAAGAATAGGCAACGGCTATTAAGTGCAATGAACGATCGCGCCTACACTACGAGTAACCTGAAAAAGATAGATACAAGCTAAATATCCAACGGTTCAACCGTGACGAGATTCGTAGCGCCACAAATGGGCGAAAGAATTTGACGGGATATCTTTATGAGCAAAGACCACTTTAAAACATCTCGCATAACTTTCGATTACCCTGACCTTGCCAATCACGTTACTGAGTGAGAAAAAAATCAAATATTTTTGACCCTCTCTTCATATGACAGGTATCAAAAATGATCAGGATATTTCATGATTTTGCGGTGTATGGCAAGATTTCTTCCTTCACACACAAGCGGAGAAAAACGTAAGTGAACGAGAGGCAATAGAAAAAACATACATGCTGCGGACAATTTGAGTCCCAATCGCGGGACAAAGCGTCCCCTATCCGTTCTATCGCGATTCTATTGCGTTGAGGCCGTTGGAGCAAGGAGTCTTAAACTATTCAACCAAGGAGTAGAGAAATATATTTCTGTGGTCCTTGGTTGGAGTCCGTCGTCTCCCTACCTTTGCCGTGGCTGCGTCTCCCAAGGCGTCACCTGGCGTCGGACGCAGTCCACCGGTGGGCGATTCCCTACCTGCAAGCAACAAAATCAAGATCTGTATCAATAAATACGAAAAAAATCCGTAAGATAACAAAATGAAAGGGCATTGCTTTCGTCAATGACTTATTTACTATGGACTCAAATTATCAACGAAACAGTACTGCAATTACAAGCTGTAGTCAAGTTCATGGTGAAACAAAAACCAAGTGCCGTTCCACAAACTTTTATTTGCTGTCGACTATTTTCAACGGCTCTAGCGTCACTATCAAGACAAACATTTTTTAATGGTTGTCTTGATAGTGACGCTATAGTCGTTGAAACTAGTCGACAGCAAATAAAAGTTTGTGGAACAGTATTTGGTTTTTGTTTCTCCATGAATATCTCATCGTTCCACCAAGCAATGCCGAAATCAGTTGAATTTAATTGTAGTCAAGTTGTTAATATTGAATCGGCACGACTCTCTAATGCAGTGCTTCTTTAAAAAAAATCAATCACAATGTCTGCCGTGACTTAGGAGAACTTAATAAGAAATATTAATTTTAGGCCCTTATTCAGGAAAATGGCATCAATGAATCCCTGAAAAATCTTAGAAGAAAGGTACATGAAAGTATGATTGAATGGCGAGTTTATAAAACCCTGTACCGTAAGGAGATGAAACTCATTCTTAAAACTAAACTCACCGATATAATGTATTTAAATTGCTAGGATAATTAAAGTAAAAAAATTGTTAACTGCAAGAAATTCGAGAAAAAATATAACATCACGGCCTCTAGCAGAGAGCCTCATTCCTTCTCGTATGAGAAAATTGAGCTAAATTAACAACCTTACTCATCGCGGCTTTTAGGACGCAAATAGTACTTTGTTCCTCACCTTTAGAAATGCATCCCCAGAGCCAAGTCGAAAGTATCGCTTGAATTCGTGACCTCGACAAGATATCTTCTTCGGGAGCTCACTTCCCTTTCACAAACACAACCATTAAAAATCACAACACTCAAATTCACTTCACAAGGAATAACACTACCACATCCTGGAAAAACAAGCACTCAATGGAAATAACTACACATATGGCAGTCAAGGGCACACACACGCGATTATCACGCGACACAGGGACGTCAAGTAAACAAATGCAAGAAAATAACTGTATGAAGGAGCAGAAGCATAACGGTAAGCCGCAAAATCATCAACATCAACAGTAAACTGGGACAGAACACAAAAAATGCATGCACCAATAAAAGGCCAAAAGAACGGGAAATTAAATAACGATACTTATTCAAGGAATGAGCAGAATTACAATTCTGCAGTTCACCCAACTTTGAGGCGACGAGTCGTCACTATGCATGATATTCACAGGGGTGTGGCGATCAGCCCAAAGCTTGATAGAGAGCTGAATATGAACTTATATCGAAATTGTAAAAAATCATTTAAAAATCTGATTTTCAATCTAAAGGCTACACACTAGAACTGTAGTCCGCGCTGCCCTTCCAGAATTGACAGTCATGTATGGTCCGCGTCACTGCAGACAGTTAAAACACTGAAAAAACAGAAAAAAGCGTATTAAACCCACTTTTGCCATCTATTGATGACCAAATAATCCAATCAAATTTTTAAAAACGTATTGACGCTTGAGGTATCACTAAAATGACGTTGAGCCGACCAAATATTTTTTCACCGCCAGGATAAGTAAAAATGATGAATGATAAAATAAAAATTAGATTGACCTATTCCTTGCCTAGTTCCAAGCGAGAGTAAAATTTATTAATGATTAAGTAAGTAAAGGTGAGTAAGGAACTATGATTAAGTTAAAAAGCATTACGTGACACAAAGAAGGAAACCAACATTATCGGTGGGAGAAGGAATGTCGAAAACGATGGATTCCCTTCGAAAGCCTTTCATCAAATGCAAGTCTTAAATTCAAAGGAATTTTCAAATCTTCCTTTAATTCGGCATAATTAATTTAACAAGCACACCGAAAATGTACTTGGTGCATGCTGGAAGAAACTTAATTATTTCATTCGAGCACTAAAAGTGTTTTCTAGGTCAAAATGTTCGAAAGAGTTGCCGATTTCGACACTTGCAAGCTTGGGCCCAACCCAACTTATTACTACCTGAGACATGGTCCCAGAATATTGAGTTAATCCCATGCTGCTTCTACATCAGCAAGGGAAAACAGTCGGCAGTAAACACCGAATGGGAGCTGGCACCGATGGATGTATTCAGAGGAAGGGTGAATTTGGTTCGAAAGGAAAAGAAATATTATTGACTACCAACTAACAAGTAAGTATAGCTATAGACTATCTACTAAGGAAGTACAATCGCAGCACAACAAAAAGATCTTCATATGACTATTCCTGTTATTCTGTGAAACAAAGTAATGTTACGATTCCTTATCACATTAACTTACGAAAAACAACTGCAAGAAGATCCCGTTTGATGTAAGTGTGCACTGTACATATTTGACTGAATCGAGTTTTATTGATCCCTTTTCTAAAATGACGAATCTAAATCGAATCTCTTCAAGTCGAGACACGCTCATTTTCACGGGTTTAAAATAAAGTTGGCAGTTATTGGAATCTTTCATTAGGATAGGCACAAATAAAGTTCTCAATATGGAGAGAACAAAATCATCAAGACGAATTTCAATGCAAAGATTAAGATATTTCATTCCTAAAAAGAGTGTATGTAAGGCATGAGATACTATTTGGAAGCCCAACGGAAAGGTAATTAATTCCGATGAACTGGGAAGGAATGCATTTTTACATTGATGTCACTCAGGATTGCATTGCTGTAGGAGCAAGCAGGAATACACTCATTTCTATTTCAGTTACAAGCTCAAGGATGCACATTGGATTGAGAAATAAACCGTCCCCACGTAATTTGTTTGCAGAAATCGGTCATGTCACCGTTGGCATTGCTGATGAGAAGATTTATCGCAAGGCTTTCACAGCTAATTCTAAAGGTTATCACAAATGGAAGGGAAAGGTATGAATAACATATTCCAACAAAACTCTCCGTCGCTGAATAAACGCAGCATACTTTTAATGCGCGTTTCTCAATAAATCCGTAATTTATGCGCCGTGAAATCGGCAACGCAATTCTCGAGTGGTAATGAAAACATAAACATGTCTCTTACAAGGGGGATATGCGAGGATAACTGCCACCCGATGTGCACCCAGACCAGGATGGGCAACCCCACTTTTATTTCTCGGATGATTAATGTGGAGCCGGGTTGGAAAGGGGGGATTGGATGCCGTGGACTGGCACGCATAGGCAAGCGATTTGGGATGGAACGGAGAATGAGAAGGCGTGATAGAGATATTAAAAACAGCAATGTTAAGAGCGGGAAAAATAAGATAGCTAATGGACCACGAGAAAGTTTAGTGTTGATGTAGACAGGTATTATAAAATTCTTTAAATAATTCTGAGCAATTAAACTGTGTTGCACGTTTAAAAATAACTGTGTTGATTATAAAAAATATGGAGTACTTATTTCCCAGCGAAATAATTGCGTGAAGTCTTCTCAGGATTTCTATCGGTTATGTTTGTTGTAAATCTCCAACGTTTCAGCGGACGAATCGTTCATTGTGCTGAGGGCAAACGAATTATTTTTACTAGTCTCGATTGTAATTTAACTGAGTACACTATCAATGAATGTAAATGTTAACGCATAATTACGTCATTTAAAGCATGGTTGAATGAACATCAGATCTGCATTCCTGAGAATGGTAACTCCATTAGGGGTAAGTACTTATATTTTAATGTGCAATTATTTATTGTATAATACAATCATGTATCATTTAATTGTTGATTTTATGTATGCATCAATATGTATTGCGATGACTATGCAATGCCTGCTAGTTAATTAATTGTTTCAATTTCCCTTAATGCACCGCGAGAATTCTTTTCACTTTAACTTTGCCCTCCTTTTGAAGGTGTTCGTCCTCTTTTTCGTACGGTTGGTCGTTCTCAGCCTGAAGGTACAGAGATGAAGGATGAGGAGGAGACAGTGTGATAGGTAGACTAATAAAGCAAGAGCGAGAATCATAAGTCGTGGGCGCGCAGTTAGTAAGGCGATTTAGAATGAAGGGGTGAGCGTGGAATCGCTATAAAGAAGAGAATGGGAGAAGAGAGAGGGAGAGAGTAATAATAAAGTGTATCCAAGCGGTGGTGGTTGGTCGGGTGGCCGAGAGAGCGACAGGGAAAACAAAAAGGTCTCGACTCGACTCCCGACTGGTTTCCCATTCGAGAAAGACGGAGAGAGAGATCCGCTTGGCAAGGAGCGGGAGAAGGGAGGGGAGGGTGGGGGAGGAGCCGAAGGAGGGGCGTGGGAACTGTAGGGGAGGAGGGGGAAAATGTGCCTATGGAGGGGAGGCGAGGGGTGCACAATTTCATCCACGCATGCGCAAATGAATGAACGTAAGGAGACAAAACAGCTCCTATTCTAATTCTAAAATGATCGTACGTCCGACATAGAAATAGATGCAGCTCGAAGATGAGCAATTTCGTGGAAATTGTAATAATATTTCCATTTTTCAAGCCTTCACTGAAAGTTTTTTTTTTAATCTCTCAAGTTATCCTTAATACTGTGCCGCGATTCAAACTTAACCATTCTTATTGAATTACCTTTAAACAACAACACCATTTTCTTTTTTAGGGCAATTCGGAAAGAAAATAATTTTTACAAATATGACTTTTTATTGATTTTATGCGTTCGTTTATAATCATTTCGCATATGCTCCATAGAACCAATTGCATCAGTAGGGGAATAATCTGTGGATAATTAGCGATAATTAAAGTTGGAGAATTTTTTAATTTCAGTTTCATCAATTTTACCCTACTTAGTTTGATTCTACATGCCAAATTCTTTCTCATATGGAACAATTAAGTTCTTCATGAAGTTAAAACATCATTATCAGTTCTGTTTATTGAATCATCTATTTCTCGAGCTGTTAAAAGTAGTGTATGGTGCCTGCAAACTACGAGGGTGGTTTGAAAAGTTCTCGGAATCACCACGAGTTGTCACCGCCAGTGTAATTTTTTAAGTGATATCCATAGGACTGTAAACACATGCCACGTCAATGCTCGTGGAAAAGAACTGTGGCGGTGACGTGGCTTTTTTGTTGTTCCCGCATAGTAATTTCCGAAGATGGAAAAAAACGAGATTCGTGCAGTGATTAAGTACTTCGTACAAATTGGTTTGAAAGCAAAGGACATTCATGCCGATTCCCAGAAAACACTAGGGGACGCTGCTCCTTCATAGTCAACTGTTGCCAAGAGGACAAAAGAATTTAAATTTGGTCGGGAGAGCTTAGACGATAGTCTGCGCAAAGGTCGGCCAAGAAGTGTCACTACTCCAGAAATCATTGCAAAAAAAGCACAAAATGGTAATGGAGGATCGCCGATTGAAAGTGAGTGAAATTGCTCTTTCTTGCCAGATGTCATATAAAAGGGTATAATATATTTTGACTGAAAAATTAGAAATGAAAAAATTATCTGCAAGAGGAGTGCCGCGATTCTTGACGCTGGATCAAAAACGCATGAGAATGGACATATCGGAACAATGTTTGACCCGTTTTAGGGAAAATGAACAAGTTTTTTTGCAACGGTTTGTGACCAAAGATGAAACTTGGATCCATTACTATTCCCCAGAGACAAAAACAGAGCCAAAGCTGGGGAAACCTGCTGATTATACACCACCAAAGAAAGCAAAGACAATTCTTTCGACTGGATAGGTCATGGTATCAGTGTTCTGGGATGCGAAGAGGATTCTCTTTATAGATTGTCTCCCCACTACGCAAAAAATTACTAGAGAATACTATGCTAACTCTTGGACTAACTACAACAAAATATACGCGAAAAAAGGCCAGGTCTAGCAAGGAAGAAAGTCATCTTTCATCGATACAATGCGCGCCTGCACACATGTGCTGTCTCCATGGCAAAATAAAACGAACTATGGTATTAATTGTTGCCACTTCCGCTTTATTCAACTGATTTGCCTCCGTCAGACTTCCATTTCTTCCAAAAATTGAAATTTTTTCATGGTGGACCTGGCGGATAAAATGATTTGCTTCAAATGAAGAACTGATAGCCAGATTTGACAACTATTTTGCAGGCCTAGAGAAATCTCATTTTCTAGATGGGATCAAGGCACTAGAATATTGTTGGACCAAATGTAGTAATCTACAAGGAGACTATATTGAAAAATAAAATAAGTTTCAGTGATGCAACAACATTTTTTCTATTCGATTCCGAGAGCTTTTCAAACCACCCATTGAGGCTTATTTAATTTTTCTATTTTAGCTATCACAGCCGCAGTTTATGTTTCTCGAAGATTGTGCCATCTACCGTCAAGCTCGCATATTTTATTCTCTTCAATGAAAACTATGACCGAATCTGTCGCATATATGGCGTGCATTGGGTATCGACTTGCGCATAAAATAATACATGCAATGGATTCCAAGAGTTAAATCAAATAGAACCAAGAGCTATTAAATGCATGCCTACCAAAAACCTCAACATTCTCCGTCACTCTTTGCTTACTTGTGATTTTAGTCCAATGTCTATTTACTACAACATTAATTGTAATACAATAATAATACTACAACACTAACAATAATAATTAATAAATCAATCTACGAGTTTGCCACACGGATAACTCCTTATTTCTTAAATTGAATTATTGTGCATCACTAAAATGAGATTTGTATAATTTTCTGAAAAGGGGAAGAAAAAGCAGAAAAGCTAAATCGTCGCTAAGGAAAGTGTGTGTCGCTAAGTGAAAGGGAAATGACGACGAGAAGAAGTTCTATGGTTCTAACTTTAAAAAGATATGTAACCGGTGCATGATAACCTAAATGTGTGTGCGCTTAACTTAAGGAGTTTATTCTTAAGGTAGTCTTCATAATATTGTCTTTTGATCAAAATATAGCATGCATAAAAAATAAGTAATAAATAAAATTTTGAAGAGATTGGTGGTTTGTAGTTTTAAGTAAAGTTTAAATGTAAAAATAACAATTTCTATTAATCGCCCCCAAACTTAATTGCCGTCGTAAGCATTGACTCGTGGAAATTCATGGTTTAGAGCTAGCTAGAGGATCATAAACGACCCCTTTATACTTATCAATAATGGGGAAGTTGCATGAAATTTTTTTCATCAAAATAATATATGATTCTTATAGCAATTTCAACCAGGAATCCATTTTCACCAATCAAACTTCTCGTAAACCATTGATTTTATCATGAAATTCATTTAAAACAGTGAAATGCGTCTGCGAACGCGAAGTTAGCTCTGATTGTTGGTGACGTCATTTCTCCCTACGTACGGCGTTTTCTTTTTGCATGTACGGCCGCAGAAGCTACAATGAAGCAGTCGTTGAGTATGTGAATATTTCGGTATTTTTTTAATCCGTGTTTTCTCTCAGACATTTTATGACGTTATTTAGTCACATCAAGTATATTTTATCCATTTTCTGTATTCGTAGAACAAGAATATATCGAATATATGCGAAATGGAAGACGGTTTCGTGGAAAGGCTGTTGCGATAATCTCCCAGAGGTGAATTCCATAATGATGGCATTATATTTTATAAGTAACCCAGACTTTTTGGCTGCAGAATTTAGAGAAGTGAAGGCTTCGCGGTAAGTTTTTCTAGTTTATTATGGCATTACTGGACCAGCTTTTACGAATACAGTAGTAGCTACTCGGCCTCCGTTGAAAATTTCTGCATGAAATGTTGATGCATCTAGTTAGTGCCAATATAGTTAATAAGGTACAAGTTATGATTTTTTGCTTTCTGTATGATTTTTAGATTTTTGATTCAGTATGTTGTGAAATGCTTTCTGTGCACAGATTTAAGGTAATTTTTCTGTACTCATTATGCACATCATACTATGGACAGTTTTAAGGTGTGTTCTGTATGCATACTGTCTGAAGTTTGTGCAGGTTTTGACAGGTTATGCACTTTCGGAGCCGCTTTTATAGTGGCTGCTTAACGATAGGCATAAGCATAAGATAATACAGCTTTTAATGTTAGCTACGAAACTTCTATCAGATGCCTACAAAATAATTATAAGCTATTTAGCAAACGTATGATAAAATTCAATCATTTATGTTAAATAGTATTAGGTGCGCAACTAATCTCTCGCTGTTTTTTAAATGAAAAATACATCTCTATTTAAAAAAGGTTATAAATGAATCATTCAACGTATTTTCCGTCGCTTCCTTAAAAATTTCCCCACCATTGAGGCAGAGCCCGAATATAGTTATGGTAGAAGTGATTGTCTTCTAAAGCTATCCTCTAATCCTGCTTTTTTTTTCACCAAACGGTTGTCATTGCAGGAATGAAGGACAAGCAACTTGTATTCCCTGACCTTTCTTATTACTCTCTCCACATGGGTCCTAAAGCTTTCTATTTGCTTAGTTAGCTTAACTTCATCTTGAGAGCTCTCTACATTCTTGGAAACTCTTGGTGGTCTAATTAACTCTCAAATTTTACCACTGAATGAGTGAACAGTTAGTTTGAACGCGCGATCTACTTTTACCCCACAGCCGTTTAGAATTTGCTCAAGAAATCCAGTCTATGCGAATGACACTATCTATTGCCCGGCCACCATTATCCCTCGAAATGAAATTTTCTCAAGAAGAATCATATGATTTATTTTTTTTGATTGAGTTTAGACATAAATATTTGAGCTATAAACAATTCATTGATTTTATAGTAATGTTAAAAATGATTCCTTTTGAAATAATTGCGTTTAAAAAAACATTATTTCTATTTTTCTTTACTATCAGCAGTATAATGCAGTGATTAGTACTGTAAAAAAACGGATTTAGAGTTTCCTTCGCAATTCACTTTTTTACTTTATACCTATTGCAGCGTTATAAACTAAGCGCAATTTGTTATACTGATCGCAGTAAAAAGAACTGATCCATACGATAGAAAATGTCACTCACTGCAGTGAGTACTGATCTATTTTTTATGCTCCAATTCAGGCTAAACTTTGCCAAATTGGGTTACCTGGTTTTTCAATGCCTATTTCTAAACTATCAATAGTTGACTCTACATGCGAATAACGAGCAGGAAAGGGAATTGGCATATTAAGCAACATCTTATTTTTGTCTACCCAAGAAACTAGATTTTTCAAAAGACTAGCCACCGGAATAATGGAAGCAGAGAAATATCGTGCCGCTGTCGAGGGTGAGACATTGAGATCTTCTAGGCTAAAATATTGAAGGATTTGTTGAGTCTAATTTTCCTTGACATAACCATGACAAGTAACCCAGTCTTTCCTGATAGCATATTGACATTAAAATAATGTTCACAATCTACTCTTAAATACAATGCTGCCTTTTTTCCAAGAAAAACACAATATACTTGACCCTTTGGCTACATATCTCCCTGCCTGATTCCATGTCAGTCACTTATCATATTCATAGGAGAAGTAGCAGCATTGGCGGAAACAGGTTTCTTTTCTGAACACCAACAATTTTTGATTCTGGTTTCAATTGGCATGACTTTTCCTGACCTCGACTTTCCACCACTTCCTCAGGTTTTATTTCCTCCTATGGCTCTAAGTCAGTTGATTGGAGGAGGTAGTGATTATGCATCCGTGAGTTTCTTACAAATTATGCACTGCAAATATGGTTTCGAGGGAGTTCAGTTGGAATACTATGCATGTGAATCAATTGATTTCGGAGAGAGGGAGGGTAGCCTACTGTATGCACCCTTTAAGTATTCTTATCATTATTAATCATTGACGAATTCAAAACATACAACAATTATAAGACATCGGGTACTACGAGGGCCGTCAACCTACGATAACTCAGCAGCATGCAGGCGACAGGCGGGTACTGCGCGAACAGGGCAACTGCACGTCCTCCACTTCACACGCTCAAGTCATTTCTCAGCATAATTCTGTCGTAATTACCTTGGGTAAAGTGATCTTCACGAACAAATCCCGTCGTTTTCGTCGACAGATCGTTCTTCCTCTTCATCGCCGTAACCCACTTCTTTCTTCTCGCTTTATTATTCGACATAAGGACGAATATTTTATTAGAATTTCGAGATGTATTTAAACGCATAGGCACCACGCAATATTTATTATTCGATATTATAAACAGCACTTCACGTAAGTAAACATACCGTCTTCCTGGCGTACGTATACCGCAACAATCTCGAAGCTCCACGCCTCGGACGTTAGCAACTCTGTTTGGGGAGAAATGACGTCACTCCTCTTGGACACACTAATTTCGTTCGCACCCCCCACTCCTCCACTTTGACCTTTAATATCTTGACAACTAACGCTAGTATTGAAATTTCCCCCGGTAGATATTCTTTCCCAGAGGTTTACTACATTTTGACAGAGTTTTCAAAAAATGTGAAAATTCCCCATTCACGCAGTACGCCAAGTTGTGAAAGTCGTTGGAATAAAGTAGACCTCTGACATGAAGTAATGTATTAAGATTTGTGATGCTTTTAAGAAAAGCAATTTAATTTAATGGAAAAAGAATGACGAGACTTGGAGGCTTTATGTATATATTTAAAAGGCATAAAATAACTCAAACTTTCTGAAGATACAGATCTTACGGGTGAATCCATATGAATCGGCCGAGAGCTGGCTGCTGCTGCATTTCAAGTATTACGGTTTATTTTCATACCTTTACCAAACAAACTAAGATGCATTGAAAGTACAAAAATGACATTATATTTTTACAATTGTATAATCCTGATAGTGGCCCTTTGATAATAAGTCAATTTGATCGAACGGAAATTTCAGAGTTCCGTAGAATATATAATATCTCTAGTTCCGTGAATCATGCCGACACTATTAGACATTTTATATTGCTTTTTAAACCATAGTTATAAGAAAATATTTACTTATAGTGATTTGATGGGTATAAAATTTCTGAGATATTTCTTCGCACAATGCTTGTAATTTATTTTCCCTTGCATTTCTTCACGTCTTCATTTCTTTTACCTATCACGTCTATAATATTCTCTCCCTCGTTTCCAATTCTTACTACTAGTAAATTCATGCCATTTCTATGCACGGTATGACAAATTACGTTTCCTTAAAGGTTTTCAGTTTTGCGTTGATATTTATCCAAATCTCTTGAAGTAGAAGAAAAGTACCTGTGATCCTTCTGTGCGGAATTATCTCGCGTATTATTTATTGTATTCAGCTTACTGTACAAGGCGTCTATTGATTCGGTAGTTCCTTGGAGGCCGGTTGGTGGTGGGCATAAAATCTTTGCTTGATTGTGATGAGGTTTGCATTTGTAATTTTTACTTTTCAGATCTTGGTTTAATGTGACTTTTCAATGTGGTATTTGAATTTAGGGCGGAATACTGGATGGATTTGATTAAAATTGGAAGCAAAATTTTTCTTTCCACGGCATAACCGCGCCGAAGGCGTGAATAAACGCTGTACCGGTGAGCCTTGGCTCGCCCCAACCAGCCAGTTTACAATAATAATTACAATGGCGCACGTGTTCTGTTATTCGTGTATAATGCTGTTTGTGTGAAAGAGAAACTTAAATCTAGAATTGGATAGTACTTAAAGCAATTAAAATTCAGAATAGCATATGATATGATATATGCACTTTTTTCCACCAGTTGGAATAATTTTTTATATCATTTGTTGAAAGCAAAATGTTCGGAAGAAAATATAAATGGCGCCCTCTCGGTTCGTGGTGCATAGCGATGATACCGATAGCTTGCAAACTTCCCAGCACTATAATGGCTTCCGAGGCGTGTTTTTTTGGGTGCCTTGTTGAATTTTCCAACTCATTACCTCGATGTTCTGGGACGTGGGAGCGGATTTCGGGCGGTTGGTGGGATGCACGGCCGTCCGTCGCGCGACTCCAGTGACCCAGATCACCGTCGACCGCGGGACTTAATTGACACCAGGGTGCGACACCTCCGCATGCACCCGGTCGAATATCCTCCCACACCCAAACGCCACCGCTCCCTGCACTTCCCGTGGAGAGGGAAGAGAAAGAAATAAGAAGGGGAAAGAATGCCTTGCTTCACCCGAAACAGAACAGGAAGGAATGGTGCACCGCCACCCCTTGCGAGTGCATCCAGCGAGGTCATCAACCCCGTGCGGCTCCCGTGTCGTGACTGGCGCACGTCCCTTGTGGTTCGCCCCGGATAGCCGAAATATCTGTGGACCCCCCGATGCACTCGTCACAGCTGGAATCCTTTGGGATGAAACTAAATACGACGCCGTGTAATAAATCTCTCCTCCACCGCACATCATGTCCGCTTCGGATACGGCAGCAAAGGATTTGCTCGGTAAATGTAAATTAAAAGTTCCGAGGGAATGCTTTCTCTCCGCTAACGGGGTCTGACGCATCCAAGGAATCAAGCAGCCGCGCATATGATGGGAGGCCTGGCACGTCCTGTCTCCTCCCTTCGAAGACTGCTGACTGGCGTATCTTATTCTTTATGCTGAGGGTGGTAGCGACTGACGTGACTACATTATTTCATGAATTTACCAATCTTGAATGTAAATGACACCAGCTGTATCTGCACAAAAATTACCTCAATAGTTTCGTCTTTTTTTGTTCGTCATCAAGTGTATGTGCCTATAATGGCCAGGAGAATGCAAAAAAAACATGTACTACCTATATCTTTAAAGTGAAAGAAAATTACATATTTTGAAAATTCGTTGGAATAATAAAAATGTTAAAATTAGAAAAATAAAATAAATGCCAAAAAAGTTAACGACCGAAGAATAACCTTTAGTCTGATTGTTCTTAGTCCTGAATTTAATCTGAATAGTAACTCAAGATAGATATCAAGGAAAATATACACCTTGTGCTTAAGGGTATGTTCCGCTAACATTATGTTTCCTAATCGTTATTGGTATCAGTTATTTTCTAGTCGATGGCTCATATTTACTTTGACTTCTAGTGCTATAATCAATGGTGGCTCTCAAATGATGAATATGATCACGCAATCTCAGAGTGTGTTGTGTAAAGGCCTTTTCTCATCGATTGAGGGTTATTGACCTCGGTGGATACCTGGAGGGAAATCCAATCATTAAAATGCTCGAGTTCGATTCATGCCTGCAGTTCGGAGATCGTTCCTTTTTTGCTTCGTCAATCGCAGGCAATTGCGACCCGGAATGTGATGGAAAGCACTAGTTTACATTCTGTGCAACGTTTCATCTCAGTTTATTCAAACCGATTTATTCTTGTGGGCCAGTAATAACCTGGAAAAAGGCTCTTAGATACAAAGTATGTCTCTGAGTTTGAGAAACTGTATTCAATATTTTCTGACCCCAAAAGGAATATGAAATATTGCTTTGATGTACCACTTACTAAAATTATAATGATGCCAATACTACATAATTTGAATATTTTTCATCGTTCAACATTAATATTGATAAATATATTTCCCCAGCATCGAAAAAATTAAATTACTTCAACAATAAGTTGTGAAATGAAATCATCAAACAAGGGATATAATTGAGATTCATTACCGGTTGCAGATGCTTGAATTTTTTTATGGAAGATATGGAAAATATTAAAAAGATATTGAAGAAAACAAGATAATTCTTGAGACAGTTAACGAAGAGAGACAATTCTGGAGAAGACAAAGAAGATGATGACAGTGTGACCGATACTTATTCTGACGGGAGAGGAGTTAGCGGAGTCCATGTTAGAAGCAAAGATAATGGTGATGACTGGTGTTGTACGTATCTCAAATGAGCGCTTAAATGAATATTTGGACATTAACAAGCTATCCGCGCGATGGGTGCCGCGACTGACCAGATCGAGCACAAGCACAACCGCATGAACTCTTCAAAGAAGTGTTTAGCGATTTTCAAATGCAAACCGAACGGCCATCGGTTTCTGTGGGTGAACGTACACCAAAGAAGGCTTTGGCGGGTCTGTCGGCCAACAAGGTCATGGCCACAGTTTGGGATGCACGTGGCGCCATTACGAGTATTATTTTGAAACTGGTAAAAAGATCACCAGCAAATATTATTCAGAGCTTTTGGATGGATTCGATATTGATTTTAAGGAAACAACAACCACATTTCAAGGAGAGAAAAAAGAACTGTGCCGTCAAGGCAATGCACGTGTACACACAAGTTTAATCACCATGGCAATTATACATAAAATAATAATAATAATAAAATTTATTGTTCCGCTAGTCATGTGACATAGAACTCGTCATACTCGTAGAAACATACATATTGTATACAATACTAATACAATATACAAATTTACAATGTATGCAATACACAAAAAATCAATTAGAGAATATCTTCAAGGTATTCAGTCAAGTTGTAATACCGTTTGTTATGAAGAATTTTACATAATCTGCTTTTGAAAATGGCCGGAGAAGAGACAGACTTTAAAGAACTTGGGAGCTTATTGTATATTTGGGAAGCTGGGTAGAAAGGACCTCGCCTAAAATACTCTAAATTGTGCCCAAATGCATGTATATTGCCTCTACCACGTGTATTGTATGAATGGTAGTCACTGTTTGGTGGGAATAGAGAAGGATTGTTTTTAACCAACATAGAGCATTGCAGAATATATATACAAGGGAGTGTAAGAATGCCAAGAGCTTCAAATATTGGCCTACCTGGAGTCCTAACGGACACACCTAAAATGGCTTTGATAGCTTGTTTTTGTAATGAGAAAGCTTTAGCAGCTGCTGTCGTGTTTCCTCAGAAAATTAGGCCGTACATCAAGTGAGAATGGACATTGGCATAGTACACCATTTTTAGTGTGGTAGCAGAGGTAGTTGGTCTAAGTTTCCTAATCACATAAATGCCAGTAGCAGCTTTTTTTGATAGATGTTCAACATGAGTAGACCAGTCAAGATCCTCTGTTAAGTGGAGGCCCAAGAATTTAATTGAATATGAACGTTGAACTATGCTGTTGTTTAGAGTTAGCCGTGGACTACTTGTGGGAGGAGATATTTTGCATTGAAACTGCATGAAGGATGTTTTATTGATATTAAGGGACATATTGTTTTCATGACACCATTGAGATATATGTATTATTGAGTTTTTTGTGTTCGAGAAAAGAACTTCTGGAGTAACTGCAGAATTTAGGGAGGAAGTATCATCTGCGTACAATACCACAGCACTGTTTTTTTTTGGGCTACGAAATTGGGCTACGAACTGCTAATCTACCCAGCATATTCTCCAGAATTAAGCCCCAGCGACTAAATTCTGCTTCCAAATATAAAGAAATAACTTGGTGGTAAGATATTTGGGTCGAACCAAGAGGTTATCACTGAAACGAACGCATATTTTTAGAGCCTTGGTAAATGCTATAATTTAAAGGAAACCATAGGTTAGAAAAACGTTGAACTAAATTTATCGGTATAAAAGGAGTCTATGTACAGAAGTAAAACACTTTTTTGTCAAAAAATATATTTTACTAAAAAAGTCACGGCCTTATCAAACCACCTTAGTATTTCAACAAGGAAAGGTCGGCGAAATGTTGCGATTATTCCTCACCTTCTTATGCTGCCCAAATTTCCCTGGGTGACTAGCTCTTGAGCATCGTATAAGCGCACCAATCCGTGGAACGAGAGAATTTGGTCGGACGGGCGTCTTTGCGGTTAACCCTTTCGCATGCACATTTGAACATTGGCCCACTGAAATTTATTCCATGCCTGGCCTCGGAAAGTGCTGGCTGGACACATATCTTGATTTCTTTTTAATGAAGGATGACTTTTGAGTCGTATTTCAATCGAACTATCCGCAACCGCCAACTATTCGTGCAAACAACATTTTATTCTGCGAAAAAGGATAAATAAAATATTGTCAAAAAGTTAAATAATGATATAACTCTCAAAATTTTCAAATCTTTTGCGATGCAACTATATTCTGTCCACCTATCTATGTAATTTTTTTACATTTTTGTAGCATTGTTGGATTAATATTATTTTTTATTTTAGAGCTTTATTCAATGTTAATATTATACACATATTCATACTGACATGTATCCGCATAGGTCCTGAAAAGTTCCATTGATTGCGAAATAAAGGGGCATGTGCTTTTTAGCAAGCAGGTGATCGTCGTTTACGCAACAACGACTGCTCTGAGTGAGTACAGCAGGGCGGCATCGACTCTCCCGGTGGAGAAAATTGTATGATCCTACTTATTTCATCGCAAGAATTATTAAGATATTGTATTGAGCCATATCGTTGCCCTCGTTAGGTTTAAATGATCTAAAAATAAGACTACAGATATATTGCTCAAAACTTTCTAGTGAAAATATCAGTGCGGGATGGTAATTTTACAAGGCAATGACCGGCCCCGTTGCATTTATTGTCAAAAATGAGGAAAATTAATTTAGCAACGTATTATATTTTGCCTTTTCAAAGGAACAGATAACAGCTCGTAATCAAATTTGGATTCAATTCAATCAAATGTTTCAATGACAAAATTTGGCCTTTTTCTTTCTGATATTGTGATAAAACAAATTGTTTTGACAAGTGAAAGTGCTTATTATTTTTATTAAAATGTGTGAATTGCATTAAATAGGTATGGAAGACTAAGAATTGCACGTCCAAAGGTAAAAATTTAGAATAACTAAGAGCAAATCCCCAGGATTCAAACATTTCCATTCCTCTTATGTTTTAGAAGAATAAAACTAATGAACCAAATCTATCGTTACCAATAGTAAGAGGATCAAAAACCTTTATAGATGACTGTGCGTTCGTTCTTCAGTGTGTGCCTTCTTCAACTGGAGACGGTCAAGGGCTTATGGTGCATCGGCTATCCGAATGACATACTTTCCGGTCCGGATGAAACATCTCGTCTTTTTCCAACCCCCATCAACATAACAACTCGCGTCCGATTGAAGGCTTTCCATCTCGAAACATTTTCCGCGCCCAACATCAATTCACTTCGGGCCCAGATACATCCGACTCACGGGCCCTTCTCCGCCCTCCCCCGTGATAGCATGCATCACTCGCTAGCCAGTTATATCTCCCTATCACTAAACCTTACACAATGGACGCTTCAACATCCAACTCAAAAGACGCTGATTCTTTTTAGGTACCAAATTATGTTTTAGCCGCTGTTTTTTTTCCAGAAAATATAAGGCTTAAGTATTACTACAGTAATCACTTTGCCCTCTTTAAATATATAATTGTAGCATACTATCGATTACCGTCGTCAACAAAAGCTCACGCACGGCGACGGTTTTTTAGGAGTATATTCTCTAAATGCCTGGATCATACCACGAAAAACAACACTTTCAATCAGGAAAATCACAATAAATTATCCTTGCTGTCACAGAATTACGATAAAAGATTCAAAAGAAAAACTCAGTTAGCGAACGCGCAACCTATCCATAGTGTAATTATTAATGACATTAAACTTCATCAAACCTACTTATTCAGTCTCGCTGTTTATACTAATAGGGATGTGTTTGGAACTAGCCCTTTATTCTGGAGCAAGCAGCTTAAATAATCCTTGAAGCACTGGTGATGTAACCACAATGCCCCAAGTCTCCACCCTCGCTAGCCGCGCTAAAAATTGCCGGAGACTGACATCACGGTGAACTACAACAGGAAATTTAGATTAATGGTGTGACACGCTGTGGGTGGACAGATATGGAAAACGACAGAAAACAAGTGTATTTTTAATTCATTAGATCTCATGTAACACAACATCTGAAGTAGCTATTTCCAAGTGTTAGAAAAACTAAAAAAACTATGAAAAACTTGTCACCATACAAAGATGGGTATGAGTAATAACCTAATAGGCCCGTAATAACTAAGCTTTTGCTTGTTTTCTCAAAACCTAATAAATAAACGAAGAGAATATTACCTTTGTATAGAAAGAGAGTTTGAAAATGATTCTAAATAAAGTTGAAACTGGCTCCCGTCTCCCTATGCTTAGCGCAAGGACTTCCAAGGATGCTTAATTGACAATCGCATAAGAAATAAATGCCATCTCGAAAAAAATAACTATGACCATATTATTTTTCTATGCCGTCTGATGAACAAAATTTTTTAGCTTTATAAGGTTCGGATGTAGAATACTAAATTGAGAAATACGCAAATATCAGTAGGCTCCAATAACGATGCAGGTCAATGCTAGCATAATAATACGAAGATTAAAACTGGATCATAAATGAAATTGAGCATCACTACATTATCATCACAGACAAAAATAAAACGCACACAATTTCTCAGACAACTTGGTGATTTTTTAGCAAATTGGTACTGTATATAAATGATAGAGTTATTTGATTTTATATGATTACTTTTCAAATATTACATCAGCGGATACAAATATTACATACAATAGTTACAAATTTTTCCAAATGATATTTACGAAAATTTGCTATTAAGTGTCTAATATTTATCGCAAACAAGAGAAGCGATGGGAGAGCCTTTAATGTTGGTTCATTAGACCAGTGGAGTTAAGTTAGGGGGAGAGCGCTTATTACTAGTAAATGCTGACCCATCCACGGCTCCCAACAAGTGGGAGGAACGCTCCGAGATGCGCCACAGGAAAAATTTAATGGAAGGAGGAATTTTTAACATGCACACTGACACACGTGACCTTAATTAAGAGTTAAGAAAAGCTGCTCGATTAGTAAAAAACTGATGCCGGCAAACAGAAAGCGTTACACTGATATTTAAAAAATTAGGCTGGGGGCCGCTAGGAACTCGGAGACTGCACGCTTGGCTTACATTGCTTGAGCAATTGAGAATAAATATCTTTCGGAGTGACACGAAAAACATCATATTAGAACCCCGCTATATTTCTAGGTCAAAGAGAAATGATAAATTAAGAGATATCGATCGGATAAGTAATGAAGAAGTCCTAAGAAGAGCAGGAGATAAGAGAAGCCTCATGAAAACCTTGACAAGAAGACGGAACAACCTTATAGGCCATATCTTGAGACATGATGGCCTGACGAATACAATCGTCGAGGACAAGAAGGTTGATGGTAAGAACGGAAAACGGAAGACCTCGAATTAAATATATGATCCATTAAAAAAGTATGTAAGGGAGAAGATATACGCATGTGTTAAAACATTGGCTGAGAGAAGAATTGAGTGGAGAGCTGCGTCAAACCAGGATCGTAGACCAGTGATGATGAGTTTTCCGGAAGGATAGGTGTAGGAATTAATTTTTCTCCCGAACTATATAGAACTATTATAAGAGTTAGGCGAAACTTCGCTAGAACATTTCCATTTTATTTTTTTAGGGCTGGTGTCGTAGTAACTCCCCCGCCATACGCCTATAGTGGCGGCTGTGTGTAGATGTAGTTGATGACCAGTGGGGGAGGGAATTCGTTGCTTTTGGAGAGAGAATACGCCATCAGCATTGGGATTTGGGCACCCATGGACCAAACCCTTTCACGTGAGACGTCCAAAATTTGGTCGTCGCAACGGAAACTTCACTACGGTCTGCGGTCGCACGGCGGGGAATTCCCGTCGGGCAGCACCCGAAAAATGAGCGAGGTGTCTGGAGGATAGGAAGTTTGCGGTCTCGGGTTCGGTTCCTCATTCGGCTTCGGGCACGCACGAAAATACCATCACTTCGAATGAGAGGACGCATTTTCAACATTGCCGCACTTTCGGACCCAAATAAGAGGAGATGGTCAGCGGGTGAAGCGGCAGAGGCCAATGGGAACGAAGGAGGAAGTGGCATTGGAGGCGATGCGTGGGAAGCAATCGACCGCAGGGCTCATTGGTGGACGAAAATCCGCATTATGCATTTGCATGCGTACGTTTTAGGATCGCAATTTAAAATGCGTCGACAAAAGCTCCAAATGTATATTTTTATAAATTATGTAAAATTTTCCTGGTGAATAATATTCAGGAATTACTCTCAGGATCTACACCAGGTTAATACAGTCGTAGAGCCCGATAAGAATTCATGGATTTTTTTATTTTTGTAAATAAGCTAATTTTTAAGATTAAGTGTTAACTGTTGGTGTTTACTAGGTCCTGTACATTCATAGTGGACAAATCCCATTTCTATCCTTTTTTCATTGGATTACTTATTTGACAACTGTTTTTTTCACTCGATGAAAATTGAATTTTTACCGTTAGTTCACACTTAGTTCGATAGTATAACCACGATATCACGCCACTAATCCGTCCGCTTAAAATACTTTGTCGTGAATGGTCCGGGTTTCCCACCGGGTCAATGGGAATAACCTTCGATGGTGATTTACGCCGGAAAAACTTCAAAGGAAACTATAATGTTGCATAATTTATCAAAAATTATGGTATCAAAATATAAATTAAAATGTATTCAAGATGATTAATTTCAACGAGATATTTTTCGTTAAAATTACATCTTGAATACCATCTGTAAATTACTTGACCGACTAGAACCTTCCAAAAGTAAATTTGATCACTAATCTGTGCTTATACTTAGTAGTCGACTATAAAAATCCTCATTTGAAATTGTAGCTAAAGAGCACCACCACCGCTTCTATTATGGCTATGAATTCTAATTGATGGCGCATATCTGCTGTGTTAGACATAACTATGCGGATCGAGCATCAGATCATCCAACCAAATGCTAAAGCCACCTTAATTCCAACTTGCAGATTTTTATTCCGTCCGCTTATAGGAATTTTTTTCCCAAATTTGCGATACGACGAAAGGGAGTGGGTCATTGAGAGGGAAGGAATTCTTGAGGTGGTAATACAAGGTGGCAGAAACGTAAAGACATAAAAATAGAAACGGACTGGTGGCATATCTTCCGTTTCGCTGGAAACACGTGAAATAATGTGGTTTTAGGAGAAAAATGGCAAAACAAATCAGAATGAACCATTTCAACTCCACTCATGCGGTAAGGAAAAAAAAACAATCAAAATTAATGAGTGAGAGTAATGCCTGTGGAAGATGAGAAAAAAGACAGAAAAATCAGGGCAAGCAAATGATCCAAGTGGATAAAATGAGTGAAAATGAGATCTCCCATTCGCTTGGGCGACGAGGAAGAAAGTTACTGAATAATGTGATATAGCTTAATATTTCCGAAAGTTAAATTCCTGAAATATACTCCAACTTTCCCCAAGGTTTTTGTATTTAACTGGTCATTTATCCACTGGCGTGCTCTTGCAGAGGCTTTAACATAACGACGTACAAGTTGTTAAATATATCATTGAAACATTACACAGAATAGATCACGGCTGTTTCACAAATCATCAACCGGTAGATTTACAGTCTATAGCTTGCTCGTCAATGCTCTCCAATGCCATTTCTTATAAAATAATGTACTTAGGTAGTATGGCCGCCATATTACCGAAATTCCTTCCTGTCTGCCGCAGATTTTGATTTTGCAAAATATTTCCTTTTTTTCTGATTTGGAGCTATCGTTCATGCCGCACCAGATGATCTCCTCAACCTGGAAACTCTTCATTGAAATGGCGATCCCTCTTATAACGGAGAAAAATATTTCAATGAGGAATCAGTTAAAATGACGCATTATCAGTAGTTTCTTTTTATTTATTTCAAAACATTTGAAGCGCACAAAAACTGTTAAGTGTGCTTATTTCACCGTGTGAGTAGTTACTTAAAATTATCGTAACAATCAAAATTAACAACAAGAACAGGAAGCCACCCTTACCGAGGCAAAAATTAAAGAGTCCCTGGACAGAAATATTTATAATTGACTCCATCTTTTACACAGAGAAATGAGCAATTGAAAGTAAATCGAACTGAGAAAATTACGCGCAATAAATTACTTCTTAAATAAGCAATAAAAGTAATCATGTATACATAATTAAAACATGAGAAAATTTCTTCTAAAAAATATTTCATCTATTACAAGGGATTAGAATCACCAGAAGAGGCCAGATCTTGCTTTCATTGCAACTTGCTTGCGAAGACGTTTTCGTTAAAGTTGGTTAGAAGTGAAACGCAACGCCGTAAACTCGTGAAATGAAATGCAAGCCTACGAGATGAGGGGTGCTTTGAGAATTTCCCCTCATTAGCAGACCTCATTCCACCTTTATTTCCCGCCGGAATATTCATGGGCCAAACGGAAGAGGTTCGGATGGCGGCGGGCAAAGGGTAGGGGAGGAGGATGATGATGATATGTGAATTGGATAGTTGAGGCTGAATAGGGTGGGGTTGGGAGCCGAGGAGGAAGATTGGAGGCTGCAGTCCATTCGAGGGGGTGGCTGCGACCCAAGACCGAGAGGGGTTTGTGCCAAGAATCGGTTACTGACGCTACCGTTGATCTGGTCGAGTAAAAGGTAGCATTGGTAACTAGTTAAAAAGACACGGAGGCGTCCCATGGCCATAACGATAAACGGAGGGATAAAATTGCGCTAAAATGCTTTTCGATCGGAGATGAGGCGTGTTTATAGCAGCATGAGAAGGCAGAGAAACTTGATACAAGGAAATAAAAGTAGAACTTGTCGCATAAAATAAGTATAGCAGCATGTAGTAGCCAATAGTACGTAGGTATTACACGTGAGATCCGAAGAAAGAACAAAGTTATCGATGTCGATGACACTGAAATGGGTAAAGGGTTCTTGTATGTTAAATGAAAACATGATCCGGAAAAAAATTATACCTAATTTATTACTCTCTGAGATCCTTCATTTCCAATTAAAACCTTCGCAGAGAAAACGTTTTGGGAAGAGAATAAAAAAACACAGCTCCTTGAGTTTATAAAAAAATACCAAAAACATAAAGCAAAAGAAGAAGACATGAAAATAGTGCGAATCAGGAGCGTATATAAGGGGAACTGGAGGTCAGGCCAACATTTAAAATACAGAGGCAATTATATCGTCTAGGAGGAATTGTGTTCTCCTCTGTATTGGATGAATCTTATTTCCCTCAGATTTATTTCATTTCCAATGTAGAGGTTCAAGGTCTTTGTTCCAACAATCTACCAAAGACAACACTTTTGCTGTGGTCCGAATATCTTTACCCAAGGGAATCAATGGGTTTGTTCCGATTGATTTGAGGACCTCAAAAATGGAGAATATGCAGAGCAAAGTGAACACCCCACCCGAAATGAGGAAAAAAAATAAATAAGTACAGCAGTTTTCATTAGTTTAGTGAATAATTCTTGAGGTCAGTGATACTCTTACATACGTAATGTAATTCGTACACATATCAAGGGGTGAACACAAGGGAGGGGGCCGATAGGGACCATCCGAGGCCCCCGAAATGAGGACTTTAGACGCCATTCGTACGAACTATGCATTCAAATTTCTAATAGGGGATTATTCTAGAATTCTCATTGATGAACAGTGTTATTTCACCACACTAATACCCAACGCACTTCGAGCCTCCGAGAGATGTGGAAAAATATAGCTTTCTTCAAGTTGACGCGAAGGAGATACGATTGCGTTTGAGGCCGGCCCAGTGCCCAGGGGCTGCTGGGGATGGGCCCAACCCACTTAGGGCCCTCTCCTGTGATTAGGGGCGAACAGGTGGAGGGAGTACGGGCTGCCGAAACTTCCCCCGCGCTGAGTGGAAGGCGGGGAGGAGAGCAAATGGGTGGGACCAGTCAGGGGACTCCACCTCGGGAGCGGCGACGGTACGGGCGAGAACACATGCTTCCGGAGGATGCGTCGAAAGCAGAGACGCAGTGAGATGGAGTTTAATAACGCTTCCAGAGTAAATTTAAATTTACACTTACAAACAAGTTTCCAATTCGAGATTCATAGATTACTTTACTATTATCAATAGAACTACTAATTATCCAATTATTAAAAATAACATTTTAATCGGAATCGAGGAAGATGGAAGACATTTTTCGCATTCATGTTTCTAATAAATAGAAGATATGTATTTACATGTTTCAGATAATTAATACATAAATTTCAAATTCTCTTGAAAAATAATTTTTAATCAATTCAGAAATTCTTACTGTGTAGTTCTTATTTTAAGAAAAAAAGTTTTCCTGCCGTGATAAATCAACATACTACATAATTATAAGTCCAAGTTAGGTAACAGGTTAGAGCAGTTTCAGTTATGCGTTATTTTTACATAAGATAATTGTTTAAACATTTTGTTTTTTTTCATGCTGTAATGCCATGCGTTCTATTTATAATATTGCTGTTTATGCCTGCCAATAGTACTAATGGTTCAAGACACAACACACCGGATAGAAGTTTTGTTGAATGAAGAAACCTTAGCCGGATCAGGGGTGCCGACTTACAAAAAATATTGGGGGGGCCCAAATCGGGTATCTTGCCCCGTGAAATTTTATAAGTTGTGAGTTTTAAGTTTTTAATCATGTTATAAGAGTCATATGATCAACATTAGAACCCTGATAACTCGAATCTCGATATCTGGACACTCCGGGGAAAATCGACAAGCCTGACACATTTTTTCCTCACACCCATGACGAATTTTTGATGGGGCTCGGGCACCCTCAGGCCCCATGGAGTCGGCGCCACTGAGCCGGATGCAATAGTTAATGACGCTAGTTACTGAACGATAACTAATAATCACTTTAGAATGACACTACGAAATATTTCCCCCGAACAAAAAAAGAAAGCTGAGTGGGATTCATAAGACAAATATCAACAACGCGACTTCACCTTCTTTCATCACGAGGCGGTTTGCGGGGTAGTTAGCAGATGAACAGGAAATATTGATGACCAGCTGTACAAAAAGTGAAAAAGGGGATAATGTATTTCCATTTTATGTGCGACATAATCATTGGTATCGCCCGCTCAAGAGTTACAAGCTGAGAGGGTAGAGCTCACCTCAGACCAAGTCATAGGCGTACAAGCATCGAAATAAATTACATCTTCGTTGCAAGCGCGGGAGGAGAGAAAAAGCATCCTGCCGGCGGTTTTAAAGGGCGAGGAGGAATGGGGTGGGTGTTCTCTTCTTCATAGGGTTGGAACAGGGTTGAGTGAGATCTCAGCCGTAGGGGCGAAAGGGTTGGCCGAGCCATCGACCGACGAAGGGAATAATGGGGAAGGAAGCATACAAGTTAAAATAAGTTCCAAGGGAGGAAGAGGTCAGAGGGAAAAGACCGTCCTATCCATAAGCTCCCCTTTTCTTTAAAAAAAAAGTAAAAATAATGCTCCCTTAGTAGTGAGGGTGGAATCATGGAGGGTGGAAGGTATTTGTGGATCAGGCCAAATCCTTACTTGAGCATACATGGCCATGGGATTTAGAGTAATTAATTACATTACATGCTGGTTATTTGTGTTACTGAATATTACAGGAGGCCGCTTATCTGGGATACATGTCCGTCAACAGAAACTAATTGAAGAATGTATTTGTGTTTTATCCAGCCAATTGGGAAAATTAGCATTAAAGCTAATATTTTTATTATTATAGCAAATAGAAAATTATACCGGCTTCGTATCGATAGTATTTGCCCAGTACTTCGGGACGATATGCAAACTTCGACACAGCAGAAACCGATTTCGCACATCCTCTCCGTTGAACTTATCCTGAACAGGTGTCCGACGGACGAAGGGAATAGTGGGGAGTTAACATCCGAATCAAAATAAAGCGCAAGAGGGAAACAGAGGCCTAAGGAAAATGATCGTCCCCGTTTTCCCTTCCACTCATAAAGCAGTAAAATAATAAAAATAACATTAAAAACCTTGTTATTATTGGGCATGGCCGGTATGTTTTAAAGTTATTATTCTTTTTTTATCATAAATATTTTCATTTTAATTAGGTAACTTTCAACTTTATTGGAAAATAATAATCAATGAGAAAGTAATTAATGTGTAGTTCTCATCGTGAAAAATTGCTTTGCTAACGTGATAAATCAACATATCTTCCAAATTATAACAAAATTAAAATGATATTACAAACCTAAGCTCAGGCTAACTCGGCATCCCTAGTGCACAACTTGGGCATTTTAGAACATTATAAACACTTTATTCTTTGAATGGAAATTTTACAATAGGTATCTGATCAACGAAAAAACAGTTCCTGACGTTATATTATTTACATTTCAAGCAATATTCCTCATGCCTAACAAATATCATGGGGTTCTGATCATTATAATGCATCCAAATTCGTATTCGAAGTATTCTGTCATTTTAAAGAGCAGGAATCAATTTATTTTTCAGTCGATAATGGATTTCGCAAAGTCTAAGGCTAATCAGTCCATAAATAAAATGATTCAATACAAGTACGAAAATTCAAAAGGATTAAAAAATACGTCTGAATATCTATCAGCGTTATTAAAATTTTGGTTATGAAAGATGCATAAGACTGAAATCAAAAGTTAAGTAAAAACCCTAAGAGCGACTGATAAACATACAACCTACTGCCTAATAGACGCCGTAAAAACTGGAGGAAGCCATATGCTATGTCTCGCTAAAATGCACCATGGCCAAAAATTTCTTTTATTACTTTTCAAAATTGTTTTTGATATTGTCAAAGGGTATTTATGCTGCTGAAATTAGAGTTACTCATGCATTTGTTAAATACCATTCATCGCCATTTTCAATACGCTACTTCTGCTACAATCTGAAATATCATCAGCATATCTCTTTCTAACATATCCATAAAGATTAACCTAGCGTATAAAAATGAAGGGTGATAGTTTATATAGGCTATGATATAGGTGCTATGAGATACTTCCGGTTTGAACAGATGGTCAACTTTTAGTAAGATACTCTTATTAATGCATAACGTTTAAAACTTAATTCAACTTCATAAGTCATGAGATACTAGACTGAATCTGTGCTGCTTAAGTGTGTTTATGCCACTCCCGGTCTGAAGCGTAACTGACACCTTAGTCAAGTATAGCTTATAAAACCAGCCGAATTTTAAGGAGCCGTATAATATTTTTTGCTCATACAACGGTGTTGCGGTTGAGTAGATAAAAGTATCACAAGGTCTGAATCGGAACAATACTTTAGTTGCACCCAGTGTACAATGCATAATGAACGTAAGGAGTCGAACGAAAGTAGGCTCACTAGAAACGGTTTAGAGGACGAGTAGATAAATTCCTCTTCTGGTCTAAACCGGAAGTTATGCTTCACTTAAATATGTCTTATAAAATTAAGAAAAACGTGATGAGTATAACGATAGTTATCTCAGATAAAACGGTGTAGCGATTGAGTAAATATATTTGAGCCAATTCCGGTCTGAACTGGAGACTTCGATAAAATACGCAGTATGTTGCTATCGCTAATATAACAATTAAATCAATAAAGTGTAAATTTAAATCGGTGAAACCGTTTGGGAGCTATGGTGAAAAAAACCATACATGCCCAGGAGCTAAGCACAATACACTTTTCTCTCCTTGGCAAGCCGTATAACGATGGTCTCTTCATGTAGACAGCTTTAAATAGGGGCTAGACGATCACACCTTCCTTGGTGTTAGGGAAAAAGGGAATCAGCCAGAAGGCGCACAGCCAATGGTTGATATTCCTTGCCAATAACTCACTCTAGGCGATAATACACAGGGACGGTTCTAGACATTTTTCTAGTAAAGCAAACAACATTCCGGCCATCCACACAAAAATAACGTGAGAGGTAGTAGGATTAGTACTGAACATTGGACTGAGCGATTATGCGCCCCATTGCTTGCCGTCCTACGAGGCCGCGTACTTTGCTTACCGTCTAAACCAGCCCTGATTATACTAGCTGTACCTTCTACGAGCCTGCCTATACTTTTATACGTTACCAATACCTCCGCAAATTCCTAGCATTATTCTTTCCCATCAAATAATTTCGCATCAAAAAACTAAGGATTATCAAATTATCTTAAAATGGAGACTTAAAATTTCTTCTACCAACTGAAGGCACAACAATTTGAACTTCTCTATATTCTTATCTAAAAAAGTACATGTGGTCTGCCAACTCCTGGTAAACTTTATTCATAAAGTAAATTGAGCTAGTAGATCAAATTCAATTAGGCTCTGTTTTCACCGGCATCGAATCCAGTTAAATGATATTTGAACGTCAGAATTAAAAAATAATGGAAACATCTATGCTCCATAAGATCAAATGCGGCTAATGACCAACTCCATCATATTTTCACGTTAAAGATGCAAGCGTGCACTCTAATGTCTAATTCGTCAACCCTGTTGACGTTAGTTACTTACTACCTCATGCCAAATGCTACCAACTGTTTATCTGAAGAATGTTCTCTTGAAGAAACAATTTTGGTTTATTTCTAAACGCAGAAGACACAAAGATGACACAAGGCACCATATAAGAGTGGGACTTTCCGAAAGAATGACGTTGATTATCAAGTTATTCTTCATTCGCATATGGTCCACCAGTTGAGGAAGTGGAAACCCCAAGGTCCCTAGTGAGCCTCAGCGAGGTGGGAAATGCCAGCTGCTTTCCATGCACTGCCAGTGATCAGTTTTCTCTTGAAGCACGTGACGCTAAGCGACACGTAAGGCAAGTGCGACGCAAAGGGTGACACATCCTCAAAACTGAAGAATCTCATTAGTCATGCCAAAGCTACCCGATTCCCTATTCCCTAACCTTTGTTTCCGGCATCCCACCATACTGATGACCCTCGGGAAAAGTTGCTTCCGCAATTAAACTTGCAAATGGAAGATTTAAAATGAAGTCGAGGCTAATATTAGAAATGAAGATGAATTAATGTGAAATAAAATATTGTACTTGAGCCTCTCGGTCGGTTCGGACTCGCAAAAAGTCCGACTAAATTCTAAAGAGAAAAAAAGAATAGCCCATCAAACATCCTCGCCATTGGTGTATTTATCTTTAAATTCCTACTTAAGTGCACATTCAATATTTTTACCAATTAATTCATCACATTTCAACTTAACTTCTTTTCCTTCTTTACTTTTAATAGACCGCAGAGATCTATTCTTAAATAATTTGAGACAATCATCTAACGTAGATAATTGTATGCAAGTGAACCATTTCGAAGAGAATGGGAGAGTAAGAAAAATGGACGGCATTCAAAGGGTGGACGAGAAAAAGAATGGTGTAAACAAGTGGGGTGAGAGGAAGGTCTTGGGGTTATTGGGTTGGACAGAAGGGAAAAAGGAGAAAGGAGAGAGGATGAAGCCGCGGTGGAGGGAGAAAAAAGGAAGCAGGAGAGACACTGACGCAAAGAAACATGGGGGCAGGTGGACAAAAAGAAACGAGGGTGAATGGAGGGGGCGGGTGAGGGGAATGAGGCTGGCTGTGTCATCGCAGGTCCAGCGACCGGCATCTCCGCCGCTCCGACGACGGCGCCAGGGTCCGCCGAATCTCCGCCGGCCGCTCGGACACAAGGAGACCGCTGGATTTATCGCGTGGGAGACAAAAGAAGGACCCAACTTTCGTCCTTGGCTTTGAATTTAGGGTGACCGCAAAAAGAAGATATTTTTTGGACTTTCCAGGTGTAGTATTTACGAGCAGTAGAGTCCCATATTCATTCGAATGCATACACAAGGAAGGGATTCTCCGCTAACATGACGTCGTATTTGCATAAAGATTATCCGGAGCGTTTGTCGAAAACGTATTACGAACACTGTGCTGAGATGGTTTTCGCGCATCATGCAACAAATGTAAAAGATGAGTGTTCTCCTTTCTTCACGACACGACTTCACGTACCATGACATTTCGTTAGGCCGAGTGTTTGTCGAACTGTTGTCTTCTAATATTCAATGCGGCCTGATTTTTTTGACCGGTTGTATCAGAACTTTCCAAACTAAAACATTAAATCTAAACAGGATGAATGAGCGGAGTCAACGGAAAGAGATCTAGTCGAAGACGGCGCGTCCGAAATGCATGATTTCGTTAATCCTGTTCAATTCAGTTCCGCTATTCCACCGTTTATTTCACTTTTCACAGACTTTGAGATGAACATTGCAGATAAAATCAACCTAACCAAACTTAAACGCAGTACCTCCAATATTTTTTTTACAAATCATTTGCTCATTTCTTATTCTCCATTCTCTAACCTATTACAGCAGGTGACTTAAGCGTCTCCTCATGCAATAGCCAGTTCATAGATAGTTAACTGTGCAGATACACAAAACCCTTAGGAAGACGCGCACATCCCTCTTTACCGAACGTTTTTTTTTATTACTCATTCAACACGCTTGCAATCATCTTGAAATATTCGGAGTAAAATGGATTACACCTTTTCAACATTTGCCTGAAATACAAATATAAAGAAATTACGTATGAGAAAATTATTAGGTTAAATTTTTAAATTTGAAACACAGGAATATGTTACATTTACACACACGTAAAACTTTCTCGATGTCAGTTTAAGTTCAGGCGAGTGCATAATACGTCATCAAAAAGAGCGGTCGCTGGGTAGGGATGTATCTTCTTAATAAACCATAAAAAACTATGAATATTTCGAAAAAAGTGGAAATTTGGACTGCAGAATGCTAGCTTTTCCGCATTATCAAAATAAAGTGAGCCTTAAACAAGTATCACCATCTCATCATTCACTGAAAGAATTCATAATGAAAGAAAATATTGAAGCAATCCTCGAATTTTTTAATAGCCACACCACGCGTTTTGTATCGCTGAGTAATTAGTCAGAGTATAAAGCGAAACTGAAAAAAAAAAAGGGTTCCACTTATTTATTTTCGAGAAATATCGATTCTTCTGCCTCCATGTATTAAAATATATCGTTAACTTCTTAAAAAAAATGCATAAACATACAATTTTGTTTGAAGTTAAAAGGAAGAACGAAATAAATTATCCGCGTAGAAGCGACATATCGTGGTTCCAAGGCATTTTTACATGCCCATAATGTTATCTACAGATCACGAAGCACCCTCAGGACAACCTGGCATTTATTTGCGTCATATTTAACTATAACAATTGATAACAGAAGTTGACGCCACGATAAATGTATTCACTGATGGCGACATTTTCAGCCTTGTTAAATTTCGCCATTGTCAAAGCAAAGTTCGAGAGAACGAGGATTAGAAGATTTGAAAAGCAAGGAAAACAGAGAATGACGAAAACTCGGCTGAGAAACAGACGCACTAATGACGGGAACAGCTTGAAGGGAAGCGGAAAGAGACGTTTGTGGAGGACGTTCACAAAGAGCAGTAATTGGGACCTTTCTGAGGCACAATAGTTACCCCGAGGCCGAAATGGAGAGAAAGGAGAGAGGGGTTACAGCTGAAGCTGGAGGACGATGAGCGCGGGATGATTATGATTAGACATAATTGGAATTGTAATGAAAATCGCCATTACCTTAAGGCGAGCGGAGCTGTGTAAAATCAAGCCTCGAGGTTGGAAAACTGCAGGTCTTCTATTTTAAACACATAGTTACTGAGTGGCTGAGTTCACATTTTTCTTCCGTTCGAAAAACATAAATCATAACAAGTTCAATCACCAAAATACTGGATGAAATTAATAATCGATAAATATAAAGAAATTTGGCGGTGAATTCTTCTCGGGTTTCCATCCGGGTGAGCTCCATCTCCATCGCTGCCGACGTTTCGATAGAATCCTTTTCTATCTCATCGGCCCTGATAACGATAGAAAAGGATTCTATCGAAACGTCGGCAGCGATGGAGATGGAGCTCACCCGGATGGAAACCCGAGAAGAATTCACCGCCATCATACGCCGGGAAAAAGTGAAATCTTACATAAAGAAATTTGTCTGTTTCTAATATTTATTAGCTAAAAAAATTAGAAACACGACGAAAGGGTCGGATATAGCCAGGGAACGTAAAAAAAAGCCTTTTGATATGAACTGGGACATCTTCAATATCGTGAGCCAGAGGAATAAACATAAAGACCTAAATCTTAAGGTGTTACAGGAATCTAAAATTACAACACGATAACTCCGGAACATATGTGGCCATAAATGACGCTCACAGTACGAAAAGTCAATGGAGAGGACTCGAGATGGAACACCCACTGACAGGCCCGCAACTCGGGCGGAGCAAAGGTAGTACGTGCCCTGGGCGCCAGATTTCGGGGGGCAGATAAATTCGAAAATTATATGAAAGAAGATTATTTTATTTTTCCAACTAAATTATTTTACAATAATAATTAATTTATCAATTATTTGACAAGACTAATAAAACCTCTTAATGGCAAACTTACGGTGTGTAATTTCAACCACCGCATCTAAAAAAAAATAGCTTACGGATGATTTATATTTTAGTGGTGGGGGAGGGGGTGAGATTGTGGATCAAGAGAGGTAGGGGGGCGGAAAACTGATCTTTGCCCCCCCCCTCACTAAACTCCTAGTTCTGGTCCTGCCCACGGACCGCGGCGACGACGGCGCAACGATCGGGGCGCGGGGCATTGTCACCGGCGGCGGCGGCGTTTAAGGGAGTGGTGTCCGGCCACTCTCCCTCTCGACCGGGGGCAGTTTATATTTACACACCCCGCGTAATGGAGCGACGCCGGGAAGGGGAGCCGCGCATTCTCACAGCCGCAGCCGCTTCCCGTCTCGGTGGACGATGTCATTCGCCTGCCGCTCCCGACAGCCGCATCCAACAGATGACACCACTCCCCTTCGTCACCGCCCAGTCCCCTTCGCGGACGAGAGTGACTGAGGACACGGGGCTTAAGTGAAAGAGGGCCTTTTGGCGTCCACCGGCGCGATTAACGCTTCCTAAACTTGCTCGGGAGAATGGAACGGTGAGAGGTTGGAAACCGCCGCGCTGTCTATTAGCGCACCATTGTTTGAAAACACCATCTCGCCTGACTTTACCACGAGGAAGCGGTGGCAAGAAAATAAGGATCAAGAAGAGATCATCCTCCGACCGCATTGCAGTAATGGCGTCGTTTGATAAGTTATTGCGATTAAGTTCAGGTACGGATCGGGTATATGGATTGAAAAAATCCGGAAAGAAGAAATATTTACCAGAAAAAAGAGCTAGAAAACTTATGTTTAATGAAGATATACTAGTTTCGTGAACTTACTGATTTTTTTGATTAAGTTCGACGCGTTCGGACGATATTGCGTCATTTTCGACTCGTGCTCGAAAATGACTTGAAGTGGCGCAGCTAGGGGAGGAGGTTTGGGGGATTAAACCACCCCCCCCCCCCAAGATCTGAGAGAAACTTTTAATTTTAATCCATTTTACTTAATTTGACTAATTTACTTTTAGAAGAGTGTAACGATTAATAAAATATCCCTTAGAAAGTCATCATTTCGAACCATTTATCTTTAAAATTTTCTGTGGAAGGGACCCGCACCTTCCGCTTATCCTGGCGGGTATACCACACACTTCATGTCTAGTTACGCCTTAACCTCCCCCCCCCCCCGTCTTAATTCCTAGCTACGTCCCTCGACGCCTTAGCGTCGAAATACGTCGCACCAAATTAAAACCAGTGAAAATTTACAACGGTCGTATTCATTCATGTCATGAAATCTTTACATATTCGGTTCAGTACCAAACTTATTCGCAGAAAAAAAGGGGGATGATGATTCGAAGAGCATGGTGCCGCTTAACGCCCAAAGAGACTGGACGAGTGAGGCAGGTGGAGGGAAAGAATAAAATATGGAAGAAAATGTGTCAGCCTTGTTTTAAAAAATCATTGGGCTTCGCAATAGAAGGTACTGTGCGAATGAACTTATTCCCGTCTCCTAACTGGAATTCGTCATCCAGGTTATCAGCAGTAATAATTTACTCTGCATAAGGCCATGAAACAGACTAGGTAATAACATTATTTTCCCATTTGACTCCATTTGTAATTAGGTGCATGCCTGGTAAATAAAATCGATCCCAAGTTAGGACCAAACCGAATCCTTTAGGAGCAATAATAATTAATATCATCCCGCCTTCTTTAAACTTCCACCAAGGGCACATGTACTGCTTGCCAAATATCGCTTGAATGTGTAGAAATTTCCAGCGCATAATATTAAGATACATTTAATGTAGATAATTCAATGAATATATATTTTAACTCATTGTACGACTATACCCATCAGTTAAAGTCAACTATAGCAATGTTTTCATCCGACAATCACACTTAGACTTCAGTATGAACATTACATGCTGATTATCCGTAAATACCCAAGTGATCTAACATTTTTATCTCTTTAATTTAACATTACGCTATATTTATTCCATGTTTTGTCAAAGAGATACTAATTATCATGATCAACGGTCCTCAATCTAAAGATTAATTTGACGCAATAAATTCAACTAATCTTTTATCACAAACATATTTCTCTGCTTTTGGCGATATTAATATTTTCGAAATTATTCTACTTTTAAGATATATTTCAACTCAGGAGGTCCTAAAGAAATCCACGTATTTCCATTACTGTATTTGTAATATTTTCAAATTTTTATTTATTATACACATTTCTCAAACAATATGACAAGGAAGACTTAATTCTCCAAACGCAAATCGCTGTAGCACATTCAGAAAATAATTTAGAGCAATTTTCAGGAAATTAACATCTATCTCTTTTCTCAAGTAAATATTTCATAAATAGGAGCACGAATACGAGAGTGGAAGGGCTCACATTCCTTAACGAAATAATAATAGTGTTTTATGTGGCATTGCGTTCTCAGGGCTATCTCTACTACTGTCCGCCACTGCCCACGGCAATAACCACCGTGCGCCCTCGTAACAGGGTGACTCGGTCACGGGGGAAGATCCGCGAATCTGTAGCACGGGTATGGCGGGGGCGTAAATGTTGGGAAGGTGGCGACGACCCACAACACAGGTGAAACAGAGGGAGCGCGGGCAGCACGTCTCGCCGCTTCGCTGTGCGCGTGCGAGATCCCGGCGTTTGTGTATCGGAGCGTTGGGAGGGGCGGAGGTCCCGGGAGGGGAGGGGGCGCTGCGTGCGCATCCCCCTCCCCTCCGCCGCTCTCGCTCCCGCCGGCTGCTCCCGCTTCAGACACTCACCACACTCACTCTCCAGAGCTGCGGAGGACAGCTCTTTCCCACCGAGTGGACTTAGCTCCTTCGCGCCACAGCGCGCCCTAGCACGAGGACCAGTGGCGATTCGAAGCGCGACGACCGGCCAATTTCTCTCCCAACCGGTCGGCAGACTGTTTTGCTTTTCCCGTGACCCAACCGCGACCGCTGACACCGGTCGAAAAAATCCAACGGATGAACGCGAGGCTCAAGTGAGTGGTAGCGTACGAGGGCTCGCGGAGCAGCACGGAAGGAGGCCTGGGGGGTGTGACGCCTCCGGCTGGATCATCGCCCTCGATCGGACTTAACCCTCGCGCCTCGCTGCGTGACTATCCTCCGCGAACGTAGCCGGGTGCACCGGCTCTCTGGACCTAAAGGGAGACCCTCCCGCGAGGACGTCCTCCCCTTTGGTGAACTTGCCTCCCCCATCGAGTGCGGTGCAGTGCTAATCCGCGAGTGTCTTCCGCGTGCGAGGCAGTGCCATCGTGTTTTCGCGAAGCGTGTGCGGCGCTGAGGTATTTGCCCCGTTGACTGCGATCCCCGCAAGGGCGGATGATCCGGCTGCCCGCTCGCTTTTCCCTCTCTTCCCTCCGCAAATGGGGAGGAGAGCGCACAACAGCAGCTAGTCAAACTGCTTGTCCTCCCTCCCGGCCGTCGGACGGGCAATAGGGAGCTTCGCGGGTGGGAGGCGGAAAAAAGACTTCAACGTCGGGCGGAGCTGAAAAAGGAACGGAGTCGAACCAGCGACACGAGCTCCACGGCCCCCATATCCTTTCGCGACAGAGCTGAACGGTTACGCGCAAAACGCACATATTTCATTGCCGTTCCGTTGTTGTTCTCGCGTGTCGTCGAAGGTCGCGAAACAAAGTTGACCGAATGTCCGCTTGAGAGGGTGGCCAAGAAGTCTGAGATCTGGAATGTGAAATTCGTTCAATATCTCCGTTGATCCCTGAAGACCGATCATCGGCGAGCCCAGACTTAACCCTTCGTCCTTTCCAGGTCCCGAGGAGTACCGAGTGCTTTAATTGGTGGAGGTCGTGACCCGTTTCTCCGCGCTTCTCGATCGTGATTCCAAGTGAACGCCCAGTCATTTCAGTTTCTCTGTGTCTCCTTCTGCCCCTTCGTCCATCGATAGGGAGTGTAAGGATATTAGGGGTGAGCGCCCCCGGGGGCAGTTCCCGCCCGTGTGAAATCCGCGGAACTGGGGAGGAGGTCCGTGTGCGAGCCGGCGATTGCCCGCCGAGGCATCCCGTGGAGGCCGGAGGCGACGGCCGCGGGGCAACACCAGACGGAGACCACCACCACGTGGTCTCCCGCGGGCCGGCCGCCTCCGCTGAAAGTCTCCCGGTTGCGGGTCGTGTGGTGTTCGGTGCTCAAGGAGCGGTGGTGGCGCGGCCGCCGCAAAAGCACCACCGCGGAACTGGGTGGAGACCTCGGTTGACCATCAGTAAACGCGTCTGGAATGTAATCTGATATATTCCTGCATAGGAGGTAATAGCGAAGAGTACAGGAGAATTTTACTAAGAGAGTGCCACCTGAAACAGGGATGAAAGATTGAAGTAACATAGTCCTATGTCATAATTTGCCGTGAACCGGAAAATTATATATTAACAGGCATTTGAGTGCTTGAAGATTACTTCCTTGTGGAGTCATTCTGGGCAAACGATACAAATATTGTGCAAATTGGTACCAGGAGGTCTAGTCGTATTACCGAGATTATCTCGCAACTTCCGTAAAGTGAATAGCAAAGTGACAATAGCTTCCAAAAGAGGCATAAAAATTTAAAGAAAAGGAGAGTAAATTAGGATTCAGGCGTGGATACATTTTCAGGGGAAAACCAATTAACGGAAATTAGAACAACTCCACAACCACCAGTGCTACCGAGATTCACTCTACACCTCCGCTGAGCAAGTTCATTGGAGGCATTGGCCAGAACTTACGAGTGCATAATATAGTAAGTTTTGCATAAGGACCCATCCATTGAGCTGAGAAATGTGAAAGATTAAACGCATCAGCTCTTCATTTCCTATATCCTGGGGCCTCACATACGCAGCAAAAGTAAAAAAAGTACATACTAATAATATTGACCACGATATCGAAAATATTTTCCGCCCAGATGTAATTTAATTCTGAGAATTTCGGTAGAACAGCATAGCATTGCTATTGCGCTTCTGTTACGAGGAGTTTAAAAAGTAATCTGGAACTAAAGTATAAAGAAGTGAAGTGATAGGCACATAGCGATCCCCGGTGGCATCAGTGACACGCTTATTGGTTTTTGTTGAAAAGGGTGCCAGTGGAGTAGCGTGTGAAATCCAGTGTGGTTAGTGGTGAAGGGGCGTGGGTTCGTGTCTCGAGAGAGGTGGACGCTGTGCTACGAGCATAGGTTCGAGGGGAGAGGGCACTGCGGCGGGGGGCGGGGAGCGGCGCAGCGGCGGGCGGCCTGTGCCGCCGCCGACGGGCCGGGGGTGCGGCGCGGGCGCCTCGGCGGTGGTGAGCGGTGGTGCGGCACGCTCCGCGGGCGGCGGACGCTACGATGGGCCCGGGGTCGCCCTTCCTCTTCGAGAGGGGGCGGTGGCGGAGGAGGGGACCATGGCCATGAGGCCCTGGCGGCGGAGGAGGCGGCGGCTAGTGCTCCTGCTCCCCTGCCCCCTGCTCGGGCACCCGCCCAACGCCCCATACCGTGCCCCGCTCCTCTTCCTCCCCTCCCTCCTCCTGCTCCTCATGCTCTTCCTTCTGGTCGAGGGTTCACACGCCCGACCTGCGCCGCCCCCGACCGCAGCCCCCCACGGAGGCGGCGCCAACCTCCCGCCCCCGGCCGCGCCGATCCGGAGGCCATGGACGGGTGGCACTGAGTGGACGCGACTCGCGTGGGGATGGAAGGGAGGCGGCGGCGCAGGAGGCTCACCGCCTCCAGCCTCCGGCAGCGATCCCGCCGGGGATCGGCGGAGGAGGGACGTGGCGGCGGTGGGAGGCGCCCCACCGCGCCCCCAGAACAACGTCACGCTCCTGGATCCACTTTACGGGATTGTGAGTGACGTGGAGGGAGGTGACGTGGACTTGATGTTGGGGCGCTTGGGGGGTGGTGACGTGCTAAGTGAGGACTTGGTCATGTGGAGGCTGACGAACCACGACCGGAGAAAAGGGGCGCTGGAGGCGGACGAGGATTTGATATCCCGCAAGAGGAGAGCCTCCGGAGAGAGGAGGACCAAGTTGCGCGAGAGGAATGGCCGCAGGGAGGACGAAGACGAGGAAGAAGAGGAGCGCGGTGTGAAGGAGCGGCACCACCGAGGGCGGCGGAGGCGCAAGGGCGAGCGAAAGCCGCGCTGGAGAGACCGCAGGAAGCAGGAGATGGAGAGGAGGCGCCGGAAGAAGGAGAAAGAAGAGAGGGCCCGGAGGCGGGAGGAAGCGGCCAGGCGGAGAAGCGAAGGCCCCCGCGGTGAGCGCAGGCGACGGAAGGACAGCCGGCTGGGACCGCGGGCCCGCAGGCGGCACGGCTCTCGCGCCCTCGACCGCATCCGCCAGGCTTCGCGGAGGTCCCAGCCCGCTCAGACGGCACTCCTGTTGGAGGGCGCGGATTCGACGGCGGACGATGCCGCAGCGCTGCTGGAGGACGGCGCGGCGCGGAGCGAGCGCAGCGCCAATCTGTCGCACATCACGGGCACGGCGCGGAAGATCAAGATGCACCTGATGGGCAGGTACCTGCAGATCGACCCCAAGGGACGAGTGCGCGGCGTGGAGAACGACAGCGACTACAGTGAGTGCGCCTTGTTTACTATGTTACCACTTTGCCTTGCATGTGCACGAGAGGATTCTCTTGCTCTTATCACTGAAAGGACGAATTCCTCGAATGTTTGTATAGAGATTTATCGTAATCGAAAACCTCGTTTTTCATAAAGAATTTATGAGGAGTGGAGATGATATCGTCAGCTAAAATGCTCCTCGACTGTAGTTGAGTGGACGGCAAATGATTTTAAATTTCCTCGCTCTGTGGAAAGTATGCAGAGGAATGGGAGATGGGTCGGCATAATCCAATGGATATGTGAAATAAATGAAGCCAATACTGGGAAAATAACTGATATTATATATGAGCTGAAACGTAAGTAGGCAGCTCCTGGGAAATCTAACCAAATATTTCACACTTATCCATTTAGCGTATTATGTACCACGTAATCCACCCAGAGGCAGCAGAGACGGCATTGATTATTAGACCATGTGAATAAATTTACAACAAAGACTATGATACAAAAATATCATTTTTTCACTTCCAAATATTAAAATGTAGCGCATTTGCATAAAAGAATTTAGGGATCCGCAAAAGCATTCAAATCCAAAAAGTATTTTCTGACACTTTACTCATAATCACTTGATCACTAGCGTATCAGCTGACATCCTCAGCTTTATATAGTGATGAAGTCTAGTGATCATAGCGCCCTAAAGCTTTTATCAATAGGCAGATATTCAGGATCCTTAAATTATTATAAGCAAAAACTCTTAGATTTAAAATAAATGCAAAATTATTCGAGTTTCTCAGCCATTAGCCATTGACTTTTGTAGTAGAGACAAATGAGTTTCCCAAAGTTCGTCAATTTACTGTATTACTCTTAAGGCTTCATTGAATTCAACTTCGATCGAGTGAAAAATGTAATTTATACTTATTTAGGCAATTGATAGATTATTTTCTTACAGTATGAAAGCTTTTAATGCATAAGGTTACATTGGATTTTTTTCTTTATAGAAAAAGTATCTTGACCTTCTCTTTTCCATTAGAATGTTTCTTCGTCCTTGCAGTTGAAAATATGTGCATCATTAATTCTTTGGCAAATAGTTTTTCCGGGTTTATAGGTCATTCCTTATCGTCATTGATATTTAATCAATAGTTTGGTGAGATAGCAAAGACGTATACATGTAGCGCTAAGAATTGACGTTTCTATCAAGACTGTAGCGAGCGATAGGGTCAAGCGGTTCAAAATCCCCCGAAATATTGGGAAGATGGCGTCTTACGCTTACTCGCTCCTAGTAAACCTAAAGGAAATACGTAGCCCCTATCCCCCCTGACATTCATAAATATTTAACTGGCTACGCCTATGTGTCTTGAAAATATTTTATAGAAAAAATAGAAATAAATATAAAAAAGGATTATCGAAAAATTTGCATCACAGCTACGGGTTAAAAATGACGTTAAAAAATTAGGTTTGACTGGACACTATTAATTGAAGCGATGACATGGGAAGGTTAGTAAGACTGAAAAAATGGAAATTTCGTTTATTCATGCAGAAGGTAGTAACATGCACATCCCATGGCAAGGTCATGGGCGGATCCAGGATTTCCTTCTGGGATGGGGGGGGGCAACGGATACCTCCCGGGGCACAAGGATACCTCATAATACAAAACGAACGCAATGATAATGGGACGGTATTAAAAATCTTGCATATTATTTAACGGTCTGGGGGGGAGGGGTACGCGCACCCGTGCCCACCCCCATCCTAGACCTGCCCATGGACAATGTAAAAAGTCAATTGGTACAATATATCAGTTTCTACGATTGACGAATTTTTTACACCAACATAAGTTTCTCTCTGTTGGAAAACCCCTTTCTTTCGCCTCCTGTAAAAAATTCACATTAGGTGACTTAATACCTTTCCGATTTCAACGATTCATTTATTCAATTCCGCAGAACTATAACAACATATTGGCGCGAATGAGGCATGCAAACTGAGTTCAGCTGTTTCTTAGCCACATCGATTTTTTCCGGAGTTTAATTCTCGGATCCATACTTACTTAGTACTTATTGTCAAAGTAATTTGTCACTCCGGGGAGTTTCTTTTTTCACGATTCATGGTTAATTATAAGAAAACACGGTTTCAAAGCGCATTACAAAAATTGAATTCGACATTTCGCGTTCCTACGTTTCACGCTAATTTTCCCCTTAATTCCTAATCGACCAAATCCCATTATAATTTTAGCGCTAATTTCAACAAGCTCCGCCGCAACATTTTCCAATTCACGCCGGCTTTGGCGCACGGGTACTGAAATCAAAAGCTAAGTTTTTCATATAAATTGTTTCTTGCTATTTTTTTCATGAACCACCCTTTAGAATCGCAATAGGATGGTCTTCTATTTTATTTTATTGCCTAAATTGAAAGATTATTACTCCGGGAGTACGTATTTCACGCTTTTAGATTATTAAATGACGATATCTATTTTTCGCGATTAAAAGAAAAGTGAAAAATTTCGAGCGCGCGAAAACCCGACGGCTAACTATGAATGATGGGGAAAGCCCGTGTAACGTCTGGCTGTTGCTGTGTGAGGCCACCTGGGTGCGAGGCTATGAACACCGCTACGATGCAGGCTGCTTGCTGCCGAGCACGGCTGTAGCGTAGAGTACCCTGCTAGCAGGTAGCTCTTGGATTAAATAAGGATTATTAATACCCTATCAAACGAAGGAAACTTTCCGACCGTAGGCAAATTTTATAGGTAATTATTAAGAGATGTTTCCCTGAGCTCTGTGCCTCATGCATGCATTGGTAATCTCAGACGATGTAAAACTCCTATCTACTCGTATATCATCTAGGTCCCTGTGACGTCACGTTGGTGGCATCGCATTGGCGCCAATCTGGCCTTTTTCAAATGAGGTTAAAATTGACCATCGACATTAGTCTAAACTGGGATTTCTAAAACCAAGCGATTTGTATATTATGAATACATTAATGGTGGGTAACTAATCGCAATCAACCAATGCCTTTCTTTTTCTCTGATGAAGGAAACTACCGTATTACTACTCGTAATTACTCCGCTAAAACTTTATGTAGTCACCCGCAATGCAAAAATTGTGCGTAAATTCCACAAGGAAATTTGCCTTGGCAGGGATACGAATTCGGATCCCCTGGTTTCCTGTCGAGTGCTTTAGCCAGTTTACCTACCGTGGCTTTGTTCCCCTCGGTGGAAATTTGCTTACTATACCGGACAAGATGGTGTGATCCGTGGCGCAGCGAGGGGGGGGGGTAAAATCCCCCCCCCCAGAGCTCAGAATTTTTTAAAAGTCAAACCCATTTTTACTTAATTGCATTAATATTACTTGTAGAATTTATTAAGGATTTATAAAATATCCCTCAGAAAGTCGTAAAATTCACTATTTATCCTAATTTTTTTCTGGGGAGGGCCCCCACACCTCCCGATTACCCTGGCGGATATGCCATACTCCCAGACACCCCAGTATTAGTTGCGCCTAAAACTCCTCCTAGCCTTAATTCCTAGCTGCGCCCCTGGTGTGGACTGCTGGACATATTATGCGACTAGTAGTCGAATTCGTGCGCACTGCGCCACAGCCGAAGATCAAAGCCCGATCTTTGAACGCTCAGAGGTGTTCGCACTTGACTAAATTAAGAAAAACGGAAGCAGCCACGGTGAAAAATTCACGGAGGTACCCGCAATGCAGAAAAAACCTTTAAGTGCTGATAGTAGTCGTAATGGATTGCGAGAGTGAAAGTAATGCAGAAGACAACAGGTCTCCATTCCGGTGTGATGCTGTGGTTCTCCATACGTATCTCGGCCACCGTAGTACCACGGCATGGTGGGAAGGCGCGTGGGTTCATCGGGTTGGGGATACACGGTGGGAATTTTGCCATTTGGCCCACATCGAAGGGATGACCATAAATCGAGGACGGGGGTCTCCAAACCCTCCTCCCCCTTCTGCGCTCCTTTTAAGGAATAATGCTCTCTGCCTCCACGCCAAAGTCTTCGTCGGATTCGGTCGATGGCGGCCTCCGCTCCGCTAAGCAGATACGGCGTCGGATTTCCTTGCCAGGACTGTGATATAATTTCAATGGAGAAAGGGAGAGTGCCTTCTGAAGCGAAAAGGATGATTCCGGAAGGTCGGGGCTGCCCGAGTTTCTCTGACTGTCAGCGCTCGTATTGTTGCGAGGAATTTTGCCTTGTTTGGACAATCATTCATCCGTCGCAGGGACTCGGTGGAGTGTGACCGATACATTCATTCGTCTACCATGGCTGCTCGCCATGTTTTATTCATATCCAGCTCCTCCGAAAAATCATTTGTTTCTCTAACGTGTATTTGATAAATTTCCATAGTTTTTGATGCCAAAATAACGCACCAACATACATATACCTACAGGTGACGGAAATGATCGATGTCGTTTCTTTGGTTACAAGATATGGACTCATATGTGAACCCCAGACGTGCATTTCGCAGTTAATTCGTTACTAACGATTAGCCACTTATAGAATTAGCTAGCCATAAAAAGATAATGAAATTATGGTAGCGAAAGTGGCTAATTATTTGGGAAATAGGAGTTGGTGACCTCTAATAGAGACTACAGTAAAGGACAAAACCGATCATACATCCCGAGCAAATCAGCTTGCACAGCCAGAATAGCGAAATCATTTTTCCGTCCATTTAGGGGGATCGCTTCAATGATAGCTCGAATAATCGCTTGAAATAGCCGTTATAACTATTTCATGCGGATATAACCCAAGAGCTTTTGCCATCATCTGTTCGTTCTTTTTTATTCTTGAAAACTTCATTTGTCAGATCACAAAAAGCGATTGTAGGCCTATTTTCGGCTTTCAATGCTGTAAGAGTAATAAAAATTGTGAGGACAGAGGATATAATAGATTAAGGGGTGTACCTAAGGTCATAAAAACGACGGGGTAAATAATTTTGTGCTTCAGAAAACAATAGCACTAACTATCATTTTCGTAGCCAGTGAAAGTTTACCGCGGGAGTCGTTCGTCAAAAGGTCAGGGCATTCCTTATTATATTCATTATATTCATTATATTATGTGAATACAAAGCCATTAAACGGAAAATATTTTGCTTTTCTTTATACGAACGTGTAAACGACTACCAATTTACTCGTACGAGTGAATTCACCGAGTAAGCAAGCGTTTATAAATGCCAATTTCCGCATTTTCAGGAGAAATATTGGATGCGTGCCCCTTGCTCATTACTTCTCCAAAAGCGTTTCTCTTGTCCCACTTCATCTGGTCACATTTGCATTGGAAAAGGAGAGATCGAGAAAAACCTCTGAACGCGAAACAGGTTCATACATCACTTTAATTGAGATATTAATTATTAACCGGCTAAAATGTTAATGAAGTCGAAGAGCCTGGGATGCACAGGCCACTCGCATTCCTTGCGGATGTCCAGAAATTCAAGAGTTATGGCCTCTGGTGGAATTAAAAAAGATAAATAAACAAAATGCCCCTCGACCACCCGGGATTCGCCCTTTGTGGATGCAATTACGAGCGGCTGGGGGAAATTTAAGTCACACGGACGTTCCTGACCGATCAATATTGGTTCACTTTCCATGCCGGGCCACGGAGAAGGGACCACGGGGCTGGGTGAACACTCCACCAACCTGCGATGCCGCTGGAGGGAATCCTCTTGCGGCCAGCACCCGGGGTTAGGCCTAAGTTATTGGTTCGAAGATAGATTGCATTTAATGAGGGGGAAACGGTGGGGGCAGGTGAGAGTGGGGGCGGGGACGGAGAGGGGGACCGTGGGAGAGAGCGGGGGCGGTGTGGAGCGCCAGCGAAAGGGAGGGAGGCCGGACAGCGGAGGGAATGTATGGGGGAGGGGGTGGATTGGAGACAGGATCAACTCGTCCCATGAATAATTCCGAGAGAGAGAGAGGTTCTTTCTCGAGTGGAGGCAGAACCCCTGGCGGGCCGTGCAGGTAGGTAAGGCGCTCTCTTATAAGGAATTTGGGGGCGAGGTGGAGTGTGGGGCAGGGCCGAAAACACGGGGCGGCGGGGGCGGAGGGAGAGTGAATGGGAGGGGGGCAGAGGGTGCACGGGAGGCGGCGGCGTGCTTTAAGCCCTCCGGGATGGACAAACGACATCATCGCGACCGGAAAACCCACTCTAAGGGCGGGGCGGGCAATGAGTGAGGAACACCGGCGTTGCAATTATACGGCCGATGAAGGAGGCGAGGGTGTTGTCGGCCGAGGACGAAAATGATGCACGCGAGGGTAGTTTTGTCTCTCGTTCGTTTTCCATCCGTGGCAACGCGGCGGAACTCGGGCGGGAAGAGGAAAAAACTCGGTTATTAGGTGGATGGATGGCCAAAGGGTTCCCTGCGGTGGTATGCGCCGTGTACTGCTCTCACGGGAAGTGGGGATAAGGGCCTCTTGTTTTATCACGTGCCTGCGAGATTCCACATGGCGCCATCAATTTGGGACTACGTGTGAAGGATAAGTAGGAAGAATGCCATTTGGGCTGCGAGAGGATGCACCGCAGAATGGTTTTATTTTCTCTCTTTATAGCGGGAGGATGTTTATGAATGCGTGCAGTCCACGCCGAGCAGGGCGCCTTTATGACTGAGCAAACGTAATTATCGTGAAGAAACTGCTGAGGATGTTCTAAAGATTTGTCTCGACATTTTAATGGGCTACCTCTTATTAATGTCGTTATTCACTACTGCAAGATGTCTGGTTCAGCGGACGAATGGAAGAGTTACGGCGGCGGCTTGCGCAGTTCACCACCTCCAACAGTTGCCCCGAACACATAAATACTCAGGTCGCGCATTTACCAGAAAAACACTCATACCAGTTCGTTTGACATGCATTCATTCGGACTTAACTAGTGCCATCGGCGTTGGGGGTGTCTGCGTGGTCTTTTTAACAAACCGTCTTAACTCGGACTCCAGCTGATTATGTACGGTACTCCGAAGAAGGAATCATCGCTGTACAAACAGACACCTTTTGCGTCAGCATCCTGTTTTAACACGGCTGAAATAACGGCTCCGAAGCCATTGAATTAAACGAGCCAAAGAATTTAAGACTCCAGATCGCTAGAATGGTGACTTCGTTGTAATTGAATCTGAGATTGACGGCCATTTCATAAATGCTCAATGGACAATTCCCGAAGCGCTTTCTTTCCTTCGGGAATCGAGAAGAGGCGAACCTGAATGTGAATGTGAGGGACGGTGTTTATTCGGGTTGTGCCGAAGGAAACGCATCAGGATGCACCGGAGTACGGCGCGATGCGGACATCCGATTAAGGAAGAAGTAGAGGGTGTTTATGCAGTAAACTGTGTCCGGTTAATTGGGGATTGGAGGAGACGGCAATGGAGAGGTTTGACGATTAGCATGGGCAATTGGAAAGGAAGTTGTTGTTGGTCGCCAGGGCGAAGGGGTTAAATCGTCTTGGGGAGGGCTGAGGTCGTCCTAAGAAGGTCCGCTAGGAGTGGGGAGGGTGGAATAAGGCGAGACAGTAGGCTAATGAAGAGGCGCGTGATGCGAGCGGTCGAAACGGAATGAGCCATCGGATCGACACGCTCTAGCGGATGGAAACCCTTTTGTGTGAGCTTACTTTACGGCCTCCGCGTAAGTGGCCCCACGATTTGTGAGAAAACTAACCGACAGATAATCTCAAGAAATCCCATTATGCATAGCAAAGTGCTTCTTCAGGTAAATTCATTTGGCGGCGCTCAAAACCGATATCAAGTCGGAAGAAACAAATGCTTCGTCGAATTTACACCGTGACCGCTCATTATTTGACTGTGTGAGAATGGACAAAACCTAATAAAGTTTATGTGAATTACTTTTATTAAACCTCAGTGGATATCAGCAAATGTGTAATTAAATTTAAGAAACTATTCCCATTTATTTCCTCAAGAACTATTAAGGCTATAAAGTGACAGAAAATTTTAATAAGTTACGGTGAGCTTACGTGATAGGGAAGTCCATTCTGAAATCAAATATATGGCGCTAACAAAATTGACCCCAAATTTTTACGATAGTAAATTAATTTTAAATTTTGCCACACAATTTCAATTTTCTACCATTAAATCAATAACGTAGTAGGCAGAATTATTCCTGCTCTACATCGTATAATTCGCTCTCATATTTACCATTGCATCAGGTAACCTTAAATCAAACATTTTATTTAAGTGATGCTCATGCTTCTAATATCTTAGACATTAACACTAGCTAAGCAACTATAGTAGGAAAATTTTGATTTTCCATATTTCCATATTTTTATCGAAAGGAAATTCATTGTCAATGGGAAAATCCAAAGTATCGTGAAAACGCAGGCTAGCCTAGCTAACGGAAAAATACGAGAAAGCCATCCCACTTGAAAACCCTTTGAATCCAAAGCAAAATTATGCATACTTTTTTGAACATTCAGTCCTGTCACGGAAAATTTCAAACGAGAAAATCGACACAATGCGGGGATACACGTGTCGTATTTTTCAACAGAATTTCTTACTTCGACCTCACCTCTGTTCTCTTTTCCCAGCATCCACAATATCAGTTTTAATCAGTTGTTTCCCCTCGGTATGCCCACCATAAAGCAAGTAGGCCGGCTGTCCCGCAGAGTGGGAGCAGCTCCGTTCGGCTTCAGGATTGGCGCTGGCCAGCCGTCCCTGGGATTCGGCCGAAAGGGTAGTTGGAAAGGGCGGGCCACGGAGCAGGATTTATGGAAAAGAGGGCCATCGGCCATCCCAGCTGCTTGCTAAGGAACCTATGGGTGTCCGACAAAGGGGTATCGGCACGTATCCTGGAGTTTGGGAGCGATATACATCGGTTTTCAACACGTACACGGCCACAAGTTAAGAGGCGGAGGGAAGGGGGTCTGAGGTGGCAGCGGGAGTAAGTCATCTTTTTAGGGGATGCGTTTCTCGGAATGGGATTCGTCGAGTGTGGATCGTAATATGGGAGGGAATTTATGATAAGTGCTCTCAACTCCTGCCGGTTATCATACGGTCTACAACTCCCCGAAAGTATCTTTCGAGGGAGAAAAAGAAAAACGCTTGCGTAAATCACACTCTAATATCTCACAATCTATAGTTCTGGTAACGCATCAATTTATCGGGAGCGAATTTATTCATGGCTGCATGAATATGCGCGATAAAATGTCAAGTAAAACTGTCAGGTTGGGATTGTATTTTTTTTTCCTTTTGAAAATAATCAGCCCGATCTGACGTGTTGAGGCCATAGCCAATGTTTATGATGTGAGGACAGATCAAAGGCTCTCTGTCTCATACATGTCGAAGACACTGGGTTTTCTGAAAATTAGGGAGTGTAGAGTGAAAAGTATGCGAGGCCAGTAAAGCGGTAATGTTTCACTTATCGAATATTTGAAGCAAATTCAATTGATAGGTAGGAAAGCCTCGGTGAAATGGACAAAGAACACTCCTAGTGGGAAAGAATTACGACTCTGAGTGAGCACCAAATATTCTACTCTCCAAAATCAGAGGGAATATTATGGACAGAAAAATACATAAATATCATAAACTTACGCAAAACACGATGCTAAGCGTAAAAATTACGCTGGCATAAGTTTTTCTAGTCCTCATTCTTCTTCGGTGAAGGCTGGAACGCCTAAATGTGTACCTATCATCTCATTTTCCCTCATTGAGTGAAATGATTGATGAGCCGTACACTTTACTCAAAGAATTTCTCTGTGCACGTATCACCTCAGAACAACCCTCTGAATTTTCATTTCACAATGGTGCATTCAATGATAATATTCCCTCCCTCAATGCGTGTCGACATGTTTACCTTTCTCTGTACTTACCTGTGCGAGGAGGTGAAAGCGAGAGTAAACGCGCACAGTTAAAACATCGTTTTTAACGAACTAAAACATGAGGTCGCGGATCCCTATCTCTCCAGGCGAGAGACACTAACCGCCCATCCGCTGTCAAAGGACCTTCCTCCTCCTAACCCCCTCCGTTGTGTGGGGGGGGGGGGCAGAACAAAGGAAAGTGCGCCACCCGAAGCGGAGGAATATCCACGCGGCACAATGTGAGCGCGTCCCCGTGTCGGAGATGTCCGAGGGACTGTTGGGATGTGGAACGGGAGAGTGCAAGAGACAAACAGGCAGGGGGGGAGACGGAGGAGGAGGAAGAGAGAGAGAGAGAGAGAGGAGGAAGAATGAGAAGGAGGAAGAGGAGAGAGAAGGTGAGAGAGAGAGGCCAGACAAGTCTCCTTAAAGAGGTGTCCCCCTCCCTCCCTCGGCCGCCGCATCCACTCTTACTTCACGGAGGAGCACCTGAGCGGCTGTCTCTAGTGGCCTGCCTCCCCCTCCCCACCTTCTCCGACCCAAGGAATGGAAAACATTGAGGAACGGGCGGGCGCCGAGGGAAATGAGGAAAGGAATAGAGAGAGACATCCGTGTATTGGGTCCGAAGGGATGGGAGAACGACATGGGTGGAGAGGAGAGCGAGTCGTACAGACTGTAGGGAATATCGGGAAGTTGGGAGGGGAGGGAAGGAAGAGCTAGGTGGCCCAGTGGCAGTGACGCAGCGATATATAAAAACACAATCATTGAATAAGAAAAAATATTGAAAAATCATGAATTTACCAAAGATTTCTTTGAAAAATGAAGTTTTTTTCGATTATGCCAAGTGTTAAAATTAGTTTAAAACCCTCTACTTAGTACCCTGTTTTTTTTTAACTCCCCCTCTGGTTTTGGACGCCCCCGTCTGACTATCCCCCTTCCCGGTGTATAGGTGAAACTTCTTGCACTCCCTGTATGCAATTCGTTCGGTGTACCTGTAGATTTGATATTTTTACAATGTATTTCTTGGTTTAAGCTCTCGCGGGTCATTGTAGCTGTTGGTGACGTTTTTTCGGGTGTGCCCCGCGTACTTATTCGGTTTGTTGCCCGACGTTTCGTGGGAGTTTCTGGTCACTTTTTCTTTTGGAATAAGGATAGTTTTTCCGTTGAAGGTTTTTATGGGTCATGGAGGGAAAGAGATTGAAAGGGGAGTAGGTGAAGGAGTTGTCATTTTACATTTGCATAACTTCAGAGCAGGATCATTTTTACAAGGTTTCTCTCTTCGCCGGAAACCCTGAAATTGTACTGCCTGCTAAACGCACTTGTGGATAGGTTGGAATTTCACTGCTTATTTCAACTTCAAAGTAATAATTTGACTGAAAAAAAACATCACAATCAACGTAGTATGCAATTCCAAAAAATTTGAAGGGTGACAGACACCAAGGTTATTCGGGAATTGCGTACGTAATTATCCCTTACGGGCTGAAGTAAGTAGTGAACTTTGGCATAATGAAGAATACTAGTTCATATCCACTCTTATTTACTCCAAACGACCTAGGTTTCGGCATAAAATGCCATTTTCAAGCTCGAAAATGGCATGGACGAAACCTCAGTGAGTTGGAATAAATAGGTGTGGAAATAGAAAAGTACTTTTCATTATGTTAAATATCAAAGATTTCCACCGAATTGCGCCGGAAACTGTAATTTTATATGTAGTATTTTACCTTTTCCCGGCGAACATTTAATTTTTTCTCGGGTTACCGCGCGGGTAAAATATTCTAAGAGCGCCGACGTTACAGTAGTCTTGAGAATGGGCAACGAGTAGGTGCGCCCTTAACGCCGGTGCTCTAATAATATCTTACCCGCGTGGAAATCCGAGAAAAGTTTAAATGTAATTTTACACTAAAAGTAAGTGGAGTTTAATTTTGAATGCGTACATGAACGTTTTCAGGGAAATCTTGGAGAAAGAAAATGTTGATCGAGGAACGTCGTGGAATCCCAAGTATCGAATACAGCGGCCGCGATTCATGCATCCATTTAGTGGGCGCGGAGGATGCCTTCCGAAGTTCGGCAGGAAGGCGGAAGACGCCTCCACGGAGAGTCTCCAGCGAGGGGGGGGGGGGCGGGAGGGAATGCACGGAACTGTCGTGTGGTAACGAGGTAAGGGCGAGGCGCCTCGGGGGCGAAGGTGGCGCGCGAGAGAAAGGAAGGGGTGCTAATGAGAAGCTAGTTTAGGTAGCGCGCGTGCGGCAGGCCCGGCCGACGCTGCTGCCAACTGACGGGCCGTGAGAGAGTTGAAAAAATTCCTTCTGGCCCTTTCAGCGTATCAGGGATCTCACCTTATCCGTCAACGCTCAAGGGATAAAAATCTCACAATTTACCTCCCCATTTGTAACTCGGGTAATTAAGAGGGACCTACCGAGATAAGTGAGTCTTATTAATAGGAGTCCCTCGGGAACCGCTTAATGTGTTTGGGCTGCTTGTATAATTCTCCTATCGTTCCCACGATCGAAGAGTGGAGCAGCATTTTAAAATACGGTTCACATGGAGAAAGAGGGGACGAATAGCGAAAACGTAGCTCAAAAAATGCACCCAGGGTGAAACGCTACTGGATCGGGATCGAATACTAACAAACCAGGCGAAGAAATGAAACGAAATCGAGCTCTAAATTACGTTTGGCATGGAAGAGGTGCGAGGGCCAACGATTAATTTTAGTCAGCCGCGAGAGAACAAGCCTCGCTTGACAGTCCGCCGTGCCTCGCCCCTCGCTGAGGACGGCCTTACAACAAGGAGTCGGGAACAGCATCCCTCGCGCGGTAGAATCAATGTCTTCCTCACCGTCCACGCAGATGTTTTTTTCCAGGAAAATTTCAAGCTTACATCTTTCGCTTTAAGCGTTTGACGAATGTGGCCTCGCTGGAAACGTCTTCATGAACTTTTTTCGCTTACGAGATGTTCGGAGAGGTGCTCGACTGGACCTAATGAAACACTTGCTGCGAGGAGCTAGGATTTGTACCGAAATAATTTACTCATTTTAACAGGAGAGTATTGTAGGGTAAATGAAAGAGAATTTGGATCCTGATTAAGGGTTCGGAGGTTGCGACTGAGTGTACCATCGACTCCCCCAGGAAAAAAAACTCCGTAGAAGAACTGACCCAAAGAGAATACTGACACACAAACCTGAATGTAAAATACATACTTGCAGCGGCCTAGTTGGGGGTGAGCTCAGCAATCACCTATATAAAGATACCTATGGGTTGACTTCAGGAGTAATGCGTAATATTTTGATAATATTGGAAACTTTTAAATTAATTATGGGCTAAATCATAGTCATCAGAAGTCGTTTACATTTGGTTTTCTTAATTAAGGTTCGTCTGCTTCATTAAATATGACCTCAATTTTTCTTCGCCTGCCCCTTTTCTTTATAGTTATTACTCTATTTTACTTACGAATTTTATCCTGTACTCCGTCATTGTTTTGTATTCTAGCCTCGGCATTGCAAGAAAGCATTATAATGTTTTATGTCCAAAATTGGATAAAGCTAAACTCAAATGCTATTGGTGGTTCATTTTTTCTGCGCCATTACAGTGATTAGGAAACATACAGCGTGTAAAATCTGTCGCACCTCTCATTTATGGCTAAATTTTGAGTTTGTCACCTATAGGCAATATAAGCACTCATAAATGTCATAGGTATCGAACTTAAAAAATGCACTCGGAAGGGAGTTCCGAAACTCATATGAAATCAATAGCCTCTACCTCCGAGTGATTATCTGATAGTTTATGACAGAGATAACAAGGGGGTGAGCTGGCAAGACAATCCTCAATGAGAAGAGGGGTTATGGCCTGCAGTGAGGTCAAATTAGTTCACTCACTCATTACAATTAATATTATCAATCAACTAAGAAAATTTATATTTTGTCTCTACCCATTTGTGATCTGAATTACACATTGAATTAGCAATGGCGTATTTGTGTGAACCACTCGCAAAACACATTCATGGATTACCTCAAGAAGTTATCGTATTAATTATCATTGTATGAATTTATTGATATGAACTCCTTAACAACCTCATGACGATTTATCAGCAAAATTAACTACCTTGTAACTAACTACTGCACAAAGATTGATAAGATAGAGAAGATAAGATTGAGTGTAAATATATGTAAATATCTAGAAACAATGTCCAACAGTACATGTAAAAGGATCAGTCTCAATATATCCATAGTTGTGTTTCAAGTTTGAATAAGGAAATTGATGCACATTCATTAGGGTCATGAAAAAAGAGCGTAAATCATAAAATTTCTGTCCATTATTTTGCGTTCCCCGATGGATTCTCTTGAAGCTCCCCCAGACACCTGTGCATACTGTAATGTCGAAAAGCATTTGCTGCGTGAAATATGGGGTTTCTTGATCGAGGATCGAGTTCCCAAGGTTACATATCGGCCCCTTTATTTTCCATCCCCAAGAGACCATGTACCACTCACCTCGAGTTCCTCCCATGCAGAAGAACGGGCATACTTGATTTTCCATTAGTGACAGGACAGGGGGGATAAGAGAACCACGAAATTACAGCCAACCGCAAGCGCTAGGTTTTATCGAATATGGGCCAAGGACGCAATCCACCTGAAGAATAACCGAATTATCCTTCACAAAGGTAGAGGTGCCATATAATAAGATGATAACGAGATACAAATTTTGAAGCTTCCTTGGAATCTAAGAGAATCAATCGGAAACCTTTTGTTCGTTGATTGTGTTCCCAGCCTTCGAACAAAAATACGTTTAAAAAAAATAACGCCACTTTTTCACGCTTGATGTCGAACGATTCGAAGACTGGTAAGAACATAAAATTCATTGGCGCTATCGGAGAATAACTGAATATAAATGCCTCATCGTCCCAACAATAAAATACAAATGAAATGAGCCTTCTCGTAAATGGTTTTCGAATCCGTGGCTTTCTCCGCCTCCAAGAATTTCTCTCCCCTCTCCATATTAGTTCAGGAAGAGGTCCGAGGTGTGGCATGAGCGCTATTTGTCAATGGTCTTTATAGATACAAGCTTGACCAGGAAAAGCAGAATGGTGGGATACGTCGACCCAGAAATTAAATTTGTTTTGAGCTTCCCAATAGCTTCCCATTTTTATCTCGTGATGAATACCATTCCGTACAGCAAACGAAATAAGATATGAACACTGCAATGGAGAAATCTAGAGAAAGACTCGTTCTTGATGGATGAGTATTATCACGCATGCCTGTCGGTAATGGATATCAAAAATAGTAAATGTTTTGTTGCTCCGTTTTTTTTTGTATTTGACCATGGCAGAGGAGAAATTTTCACAGCTATTTCTACTTTGGAATGAATTCGTGAAGTAACAGCGAGGCTAATCTCATCAAAACCGCTAGAAAATCGTCGGAGCAATTTGTATGAGTAATTAATTGATCATATCATCAGAAAAAATGTTAGCTGCATACAAATATTATAGCCTTCCATGTTGGCTGAGCTTCGATGATATTCTTTTTCATAATTTCTGGGGAAAAATCAGGTTCGTGGCTTAATGACTTAATTTCCTCTCACAAACTACATTCACTCATCACTTCACCACCACGATGCAACACGGCATAGCGATTTGATCAAAAATGCGCCTGGCGATTGAATGTCACTCGTCAGTCGGTGTTAGTACAACATAAATCCGATGTCCCCAAAGCCTTTGGGTAGAATTTCTTTCTGTTTCTCACTCACGGTTATCGTCGCACGCGGCGGACCATCTCAATAACTCGACCCGCTCCGCTTGTGCACCGCGGCTCGTCCAATCCGTTTTGTATTTCTCGGCTACGAGAAATCAAGTCCTCATTTCCTGCTCTCGGCACAGCCTAGGCGACACCTTTCTAAGTAAGTACAGCTACTCTCCGCCCCTTTTTTTCTCTCTCTCCCACCCTCGTTCCAACCAACATCGATCTCTACGGGAATCTAATGGCGGGTAACTTCCCGCCGCTCTCCTAGGCTTCCGGAAGTGCACGTCGCGAAGCGCGGGTGGGCCCCTTGTAGCGCTATGCACCTTGCGGAGCCTCCGAGGCTGGCGAAATATGCACTGTATGTAGGGGGTGGTGGAGTGCTTGGGTCGTGAGGCGGGCTGGAAATAACAAGGGACTAGCACGCAAGGCGGCGGTGCGGCCCGCCCTCCCGTCACCACCCCCGGGGGGGCCGCCGCTCCCGGTTGCCCCCGACTGGTGAGGGAAGGGACTCCAGGCGGGGATCGAAGGCAGGGCGGCCGCGGACAGGGCGGTCAAGTCTCGAATGCTTCAGACGGGCGATCCTTTGCGGGAAGGGATGGACACCAGACTGTGCCTTCAAGCAACCAAGGTCAGTCGTAACATGCCAAAAAGTGACAACACTGCTTTCTTACATGAAAAAATGTTATGAAAATGTTTTTCGTGGAAAAGTTACCAGGTTAATTTAATTTTTTTTTCTATATGTAGCGGTTAGAGTGGGTGGATATAGCTAATTTATACTAACTAGAGGATGAAACTCCCAATATAAGTAGGTGGTACCCAGATTTCACGCAATATTTCTCGAAAATAAAATTTGCAATAAACTAAATTGATTTTTGATGACATGCTGATATTTCATATGACTGATATTTTGACTTTCACATGACTGACCGCGGAATCAGTGCACTGCTCACACCGTGAAAGATTAGCCTTCACCGCATATTGCAATTATCAAATAGAATTGACTCATTCCCAAATTAATAAATGATCAAAATGCAAGGAAAGATAAAATTAGTATTCCCGCACACTGGGTGCTTGTAAAATCATCATATTTATTATATTGATAGATAGCACTTAACATTTTACCTTAACTTAGGCATTCATCTTTTGCCAATCAATAATTCTTCACATATCATAAGTTAGAATTTTTAAATAATAATGCTGGTGATCAACTACATTAAGTAAGCGCGGTTATCTCGGGGAAAGACATGATTGCGCCTTTTAAGATAACCTAATAATGTGTAGTCTGGGTTGGAGATTCCACACAGCTGATAGATACGAAGTCAGTAACATCATCGTTACGTATGGTGTCGTTATCTGGCTCCGATGTGAATGACTTTCGAGAGCTGAGACAGTTCGATAAAGAAAACAGTACAGATTTTATTGCAAAGAAATAAAAAATTCATACACAATTTATTTCATAACATACCTTTTCAGAAGTTATCATTTCATGAAGGATTATAATCATCAACTAATTTGGGTCACAATTATCTCTCTTTGATAATGGAGTCCAGTGTGACCGTGATTTTAGCCATGCAGTAAGAATATTTTTATGATTATCGAAATTTAAATGCATTTTAAAGTAGGAAATAGATTGAACAGACACATTTTCCATGAAAGAGAAACGCTTTACAGTTTGCAAACTATTTGGGACCGATGCAATAAAGCTTCTTCTTCAAATTGATGAAATAGCAAAATATTTTCGTAGCAGGCTCAAAAGTGCATTGGCAATCGTAACCCAATAAGATGATTGGCTCCATTATTCCGGAACGCAACGGTCGAAAACGCAATCGAGGCTCAAGTGTGAATTTTGAGCATCGACGTGTAATTAGAAACACATATTGCAGTCGCATATTAGGCCAAATTGGTATCTTTAAAAGGAAAGCCGAAATTCCGTTTCATTTACACCTCAGGAAAGATTTAGAGGTTTTTTATAGGTGGCCATTTCAGTCGCCAATCTTCAGTCATAACCGCCCTTGAAATTTTCGCGAGCAGTAAAAATTAATGATCGATGAAAGACTCCCCGATACACTAATGGAAACTTTTCGTCAAAAGCTTTCGTGGCGAGGCTGCGGAGTGAAACGTGTCGTTCCCAGTGAGAAGAATCCCGAAATCTTTTTAAGGAAATGGAGCGGAAGAAAGAGCAAAAGAAACGCATATTCAATGGCCATAAAACTCTTCGGATACCTCCTCTTAAGTATCTCCTCGACCACTCCTTCCTTCGATCCTTTATCTTGGATTCTTAGCACTTTGGAGCTTATTGTGTTGATAAACTGGCGCCATGCTATTCATATGAGTTATGATTAGAAACCCATCGATTGAAGGCAGGCCACTGATACGCCAACTCCAACTACTTTTCCTTGAAAGACGATCGAAAACGCGACTGGAAGTCCCGAATGTTTAAAATAACAAGGGCCGTACACCGGCCCTTGTTATTCCTGCTTCGAATGAAGACAGCGTTGAGGCTAAATCAAAACTTTTAATGGATTTCCGGTGAGAAATTTTCGAAAAAGCTCCCGAAAATAATAAAACTTCCTCTGTAGACCAGGAGTAAATATTTTTACATTTCGGCAAAATCAAGCCTAAAAAAGTTTCCTCTTTGAAAATTCTCCCCGAATGGAGAATCATTAGAAAAGAATGAGATGCCATTAACAGCGCAAGTTTAAAAAGGGAGTCTAGATTTTCGTCCACACATTCCCAGAAGTTTCGGGCGAGCTGATTGATCAGGTATTAATTAAGCATTCGAAGTTAGGAACTAATAACAGGAGATTCCAACGGCCTTTAATATTTCCATTGTGATGTTTTCCTGCTCGTTTCTCCAGTTTTGTTAAGGTTATTTGATTGGACAACCTTTCTGATGGCGAATACATAAATAATTCAAATTTATGTAATCCTTTAGCAGAATAACTATTAAAAAACGAACCAAAAGGGGCTAAATAATTAAATTAGCCTATATCTTTAAAATTATAAGGTCGATGAGGTGGGACTGCTTCATCATGTATTGTTGATGAATAACCATTTTCCATCTTTTATAAACACTGTATTTAGGCGTTTGGTTATTTTGTGTGTACACTGAAAGAGATAGACTTGAAAATGATGTAGTGTATGGAACTGGTCGTCCCATTGAATTGTTTTTAAAAGGTGCGAAATAACAATTCATTCAACATAACAGAAATGAAACTGCTTAAAAATCGGAGACATTTCTATTCATCATGATGACCTGTGAAATAACTAGTTAGAATGATTTTACAATTAGGACGCACATTACTGATTGCTTCTTGACTGTTTCATACTAAATAAGAAACTGCAATTAACAATATATATCGTACATTTTACGTTATGTGGATACAAGATGGAGGAATGGAGGACGATTTCGATTTACCACAGCTCGAATTATTTAATTCACACTGCAGGCAATACGCAGTTACTCCCCACAAACTGAGTATGTAATTTAAAGCAGTAATTCCTTAAAACTCTGGGAAAACGGCATCGATTCTGAGCAGTTCAGCCTCGGAGGGAATAAGTGCACCACCGGATTCAATGGCAATCAAGGCTTTCGTCGTGTTCGTACATCCAAGAGAGTTCTTCTTATCATGCAATCGGCGGCGTCCGCTTGCCTTCTCCTCGCCCTCGCCGTAATCAGACTCTCTCGACCTGGAGATGTTCCTCCATTGCCTCCTCCTCCTGCAGCGCACTCTCACGAAGAGGGAAAAAAGAACGCAGCGTCTTGCGATGCCTCTACCACGCCCCCCCCTCCCCCTCTCCCCCTCAATCTCCACTGCTAGCGTCGTCGCATCCCACAGGACCATAAAGCCATCCACCGTCCTTATTCCTCTTCCCGTGGATTCGTCTATTCATCTCCGGAGAGGTAGGGCCGTCGCCCACCCCCCCATTCCACCTCTTTCTTACTTCCTGGCGTCCAGTGCTTGGTCTACCCCCTCCCATCCACCCCACAAACAACATACCAAGGTAATATGAAAAGTTCCATTGCGTGTTTGGGAGGATTATTTTAAAACCCAACCCTACACAGAATGATATCTATTTCTATGGTCAGGAGTGTTCCCAACAAGTCCTCCGTATTTCGTGCCCAATAGGCTTGAGTGAGAAGTGGCTAAACTTTTATATCATTTCCTACCTACAGCTATCTGTTATTACTTGCTTATTTACATCAATCGTTACATTAAGTTTGTGTTGCACTTTAATCAAAGTTTAAACCTTAAATATTAATATTTTGGAAGATTTGAGAGAAAATGATGTTGTCTTGTCAATTAATAAATAAAGTGTCATGTTTGTCGCTCCAAAATAAACTTTACGTAATCTATAAATTACGATATAGATTTTTAACAAAAATTTATCGATGATAGAGAAAGATTTTCTTGCATTGCAAAATTAAATAAATAAAAGTTAAACACCTGAGCTTGCGATTCGGCAACTTTATTCATTATTAAGGTATTTAAAAAAAAATAAATCAGCTATCGAGGAATCTATTGACAGAAAAGAAAAGCCGAAGGCCTCTACGGCAGCAATAGCTCTAGTAAAAATTGTCTCATTCAAAGCCAATATATTCCCTTTAGAATTATTCATAGAGGAAATGCATTACTACCTAGAACTATATAATATTATTCTTTAAATATACATAAATTGATAAACTACGATTAGTTTATTACGAAAAAACTTGGATGCAAAAAAAGTCCTAGTTTTCCGCGAGAGGGACATATTTAACTTAACACGCCAATTAGGAGCAGTCTTGATAGATTTCTCAGTGCTAATTAAGCGTCATGGACAGAAATCTCGAAAACGGTATGGTACCACCAAATCTTGATTCAAGGACAGGTATTCTGCATTTTAATTCAACTCTTTGAAACCAAAACGAAAAATAGGAGCGAGGCGGTAACTAGAATGTCAATTATAAACCCTATCGTGAGAGTGGTAAAACAATCTTCCTCTTTCAAACGTTCCCTTTCAGAGGGAACTTTGTCCGAAGGTGAGCCCCGAAATCCAGCGAATTTACTTCAGCCCGAGTCCACAAATCCGATACGAAGACAACGACGCGTCGCTGCTATTTTTTCGAAGGCCGGTTTGAATGGACAGTCCGAGTTCAGGTGATTGTGGCAACACCAATATTTTACATCAACTCATTCACGCGTTGCCCTATCAAAATAATCCCCACCCCGTCGTCTGTCTAAAGTAGGTTCGTTATACATAACCTACTATCTCGGGAAGTTTGGCGAAATTCACCCATTCTTGGAGCCAACCCATGCGTAGGTATTCCATAGACCAGCTCTCCCCAATCCGAATCTACGCTCCCTCCTTATCCCCCAAAGTCTCTCCTCTCACCGCTCAAAATGTTTATCTTTCAAATTACGCCGCTCACTGCCGCAGCCATTTCCAACTCCCCAAACCCCCCCCCCCCTTCAACTCTGTCTCCTTCTCTCTCTCTTTCTCTCTCTCCCTATCTCCCTCTCCCCTATCACTCCTTCCATCTTACGCTTAAAAGAGGGATACTCACATGCGGGGACACACTCACCTCCAACCAACCCCACTGGGAAAAAACGGGTTTCCTCTCATTCCCCGTTTTTGAGGTTGACATTCACCCTCCACCCTCCTCCCTCCCCCCGGCCTGCCTGTGGTCGCCTTCCCCATTCTCGATTTTCCCTCTCGCCACTCCCACACGACCCCCACCCCCCGCCTCAATCCACCTCCACACCATTCTTCCAACTCCTCGCTCCTAATCTCGAGCGCATTCAAAACTGATCCACCCGCTCCTCCCTTCATTAGCCCTCCTCTATCCGCCCGCCCTCCGAATGCGCTCACACGGTGCTCATCCCGAGAGAGAGAGAGAGCTCCCTCCGAGATTCGTCGTCTGGCGCCTCCGAGGGACCGTCCATGAGAATACGCACCCTCCCGATGATGACGACCAGGTAATCTCTGTCGGGATGCAATCCTCCCCTGGGAAATTGAACGGGTGATTTGTTCACATCGGTGACGATTCCAACCGAAGCGCTTGAGCCCAAAAATGATTTTTCTCTAGGTAAATGCCCTTGAATCTAATGAATATCTATTAACATAATGAGTAGTATTTGTCTATTTCTAAACTTATTTATTCCAACCGACGCAGATTTCGGCTTATAACGCCATTTTCAAGGCATGGCATTAAACGCCGAATACCTTGAATATGGCATTTTATGCCGAAACCTGGGTCGGTTGGAATAAATAATAGTGTTAATATTCAAGTACTTTTATTATGTTAAACATCAAAGATTTCCTCCAAATTACGCCGGAAACTGTATCTTTTATCCACAGAAGATATCGGTTTGAAAATCCATCAGTGACGATTTCAGTAGTTTCCCATGAGGGAAAATATAAAGGCGATAACATTCAAAAAGCACAATTCATAATAATAAGTATCTTATATAAAGCCAGAAAATTAATAGTTTCCATGAAGTCAGAAAATTTTTGACCCTCTCAGTATCCTTCGGACGCAAGATGAAGCTATTTATCTAAGAATATATTTATGTTAAAAAATAATAAAATGTCGCTGGATACTATATTTTCATGGAACTGTGTACGTTTTAGCAAATGACAGCATAATTTACCAGCTATGGTTTATTTTTTAATGCAACGGTGAGCCGCAGAAATTTAATTTCATAAAACGATCAGACGAAACTGGATTCCTGAAGAGAGACTGGAGGTAAAGCAGTTGCCTTACCCCTGTACTTCCGTCGCTACACTGAAAGGAATCCATTTCTTCGCCCAGGTAGATACTACCCGACGCACGGGTTTTAGTTATTTCCTTTTCAAAAATATCCAACGTGTACTTTCCTTAACGTATGCACAACTTTCACTATTCTTCGACGTTTGGCCACAGAATGCCTATAAGGTATGGTTTTGCCTCCTTATAGTTTGCTTAAAGCAGTTTTTTCAACCATAATCGGCTGTCAACTTTCCCGATGCATCATCGGCACTTCTCCTATTGAGGGAGAAAAAGCATCCGTTCTGGTATCAGCATATGGGTGTGAAATGCGCGCCACTGGGTCGTTACTGTTTACCTTTCTCGAAGGCCAAAGACCCTTGGCGGAGTATCATAATCACCGACGACAAAAATGAGAGCCAAAACGCCAAGCTGGGGACACCCTTCACTCTATGGAAATCAGAGTCGGTCCCCCGCGGAGGAAGGTCACAAATGAAGTATTCTACCACCCGTCAACTCACTCTAAAGACAGATTATGTAAAACAAATAAAGTGAAACGGTCGAGCCCAAGCATTGGGACCAAATAGCCCTAAGCTGTCCCATCTATCAACCCCCGCGTTGGAATTCCCTTTGGCATGTGTATCGTTTTCCTATGATTGATGATCGCCTCGGAGGAAGAGTATGTTTCACTTATGCGGCGATCGCCAGACGGTTTCATTCCCCAAGGAAAGGTCTGATGTTCAGAAAGTAATATCCCCAACACATGAGCAACATAATTCAGAGAAATTGTCATCAAATTGTTTCAAGCAGAAAAATATAGGAGCGCATCATCATTTTAAAATATAACAAAGGAAAATGCTGCTAAGTTAAATGATAGTTTATTCTTACAGAACATACATGGGGAAATTCAGTATAAAAATCGGATAAATGCTTCGATTTTCCCCAATGTTCTTTCCAAGAAATTTAATTTTTAACATATACTAATGTACGGTTGAAGAGTTGGAATAAAATTTAATCTGAATACACCTGATGGGAAATCACCTAGAGTTCTTATCATATTTCAGGGAACTGAAAATCGACAAATATTCTTAGCGTTATCGAAAATGCCATGCCATGTAACTTAGGATCAATTGAGTATTTCTCCAGCACGTTTATACATTTTTCACGCATTATATGGGCAGAACCTGAGGTAATGAAGCCATACGCCACCACAGTCATATCAAGTGAATACAATTCCAGACGTCGCTGTATAACACATAAACTATAATCTAAATACTTACTAACATTCCAATAAAAGAGGCGCGCTCGCGATAATTGCATCGGGAGCAGAGTGAACAATGTACTCAATCCAGTTCTTAAGATAATTGACTGTAGACATCGAAGTACGTCATTTACTCGCTGCTTAACTATTCCACCACATAATAATTTTTCGTGGAGAAGGTTGTAATATTAGCTGAGTAAAATCATTACACCCAACATAAATTCAAAAGCTGATCAGTCACGGCGACCCTACCACAAAGTGAGGAATGAATTAGATATATGAAATGAAGAAAAATTGATCAAGTGGCTCATAACCTTGATTAACTCAATTCCAAGCAGCAAATGATTCGAGACGGGAAAAGTGTCATGATTTAGCTTTAGTGCATGATTCTGAGCGTCAGCACATACCTGTTTTATAAACTTTCAACTTTCCCTAAACAGCTATGAGATGGAAATGTATGAATCTAAGTAGGTATTTAAGTAAAAGTTTACAGCACGCTTTGAACAATCACTTTCAATACCGGTGATAGTTTAATGAAAAAGAGAGATGCAACATTACATTGTCCTTGAAAATGAACTGAGTGTCGAAACGCGTCGCACATTATTAAATGAATTTGTGGATTAATTTCCATCTCTCTTTTTTATTAAATCGGGATGTCATTCCACTATATCTCGCCTACTACACGGACTTTTTCCTGTGATTGCATTTTTTTCATATACTTATATGACAAACTTACTCGTTTTCACCTTAAGGGTGAATTACGCTATTAGCAATTTTTTCAAACTCTGAGTACGGTTTTTAGACAGGGGAGCACGACTGCCTCCATGTGTTGCCAAGGACGATGTCCTTTGCGGGATCTGCACTCAAATCTCGGCTCGTCAAACGGTGGCCCCCACATTCACTCAGCGGCCAGCCCCACCTCCACTGGCGGCTCCTTTTCCTCCCACTTTCTCCCTTCATATTTAAATTACGTCTCTTCCGAGTCCGGCGGATTCCTTCATAAACACTCGTCTGTTGTTCGAGAGCCTGGGGCAGCACACTCTCGGGAAGTGTTCGTATTAAAATAATTGACCAAAGACAAGAGTGCTTTATGAGTCTGGTCGAAAATAAGCTGAGAACACTTAACAACATGCTACGCGAGGCCCTAATTCATCCCCGAGACAGCCCGAGTTTGCGTTTACTGCCGAAGGTATGTATACGAGATGTCGTCACATAATTTAAGTGCACTGCCGCACGAGCTGTAAAAAGGAATTCGAATAAAATAAATATATTGTTCCCTTGAAGAGGTTGTGTGAATGTTTTATACATATGTGCGCTCACGAAATTACAAATTTGGCAACAAATGAATTGGCATAGCGCGGTCTTAAATTATAAAATGGACAACTTGCCCTTGAGCATGAGGCGATTGAGGTTAACCTCCGAAATGCTGCACCTAACTGTCTTGAAACAAAATTGAAGATTTAACCGACACACGTTCGAAGTCATGATGTGGGGCCATTAAGGGGAGAACATGTATTTATCCATTTCATCACTGCTCTCTGGCGTTCATTTCCCTCTCTAGATGGATTGCCCTCGTATGGCACGAGCAAGAACATAATACCTTCTTAAGTCATCTCACTTGAGAACGAGTCAATGTGCGAATAGCTTAGTATCCTGCTTGGAGCTCTGAATAAATTTGTCAGACGATTTTATGACCTCAACAGAAGTTGAACTTCCTAAGGATAATTTCAATGGACACACCGGCACTCTATCCACATTATCCTACTAATTTCTCCTTCACACCTTAACCAATACCAATCAATCGTATTCTCATTATAGGATCTACTGGAATACAATCGATAAGCGATTTAAATATTTCATTAATCAAGTTGTGTCAAATGCTATTATTCTATTTATAATCCACTACACAAGACGGAAGAAATTCCTTTGAAAAAGAGAGATGTATATGATAAGGACGAAAAGGGGATGAAACAATTATTATCGATGAAAATAATTGATACCAATGGTAAATTCAATAAGCAGAGCGATCAGACGTTGGCGAGGAAAATTGTCATGCAATGGCAGAGACTAGGAAAGAATAGTCATCCTGGATAACTGCCGTAATTTTAATACTGCGAAGACTACCTCAGTACGGGTACCTACTACTAAACGTAACTACTACTGTGAAAAAAAAATAAAACGATATGATATCTATTTTTCGCACTCATTTCTTTTTTCATGCAATGGCAGAGGCTAGGAAAGAACGGCCATCCTGGATAAAGATCGAAATTAGTAAAACTACGAAGACTACCTCATTACGGGTATCTACTGCTGAACGTAAATACTAATATGAAAAAAATAAAACGCCACAATTTCTTTTTTTCACAAGGCGTGGAAAAATTTTCTTCGACATACCGGCAAATTTTCCATGCGGACCCATCTCACACCAGCAAAACCGTCCGAGGAGAAGGCGGAAGGTCATTTCAGGGGTAGTAGGTCCGTAGCCATAGCAGAGGCGAGGGTTACGACCACTCACCCCTCACGAGAGAGAGAGTAGGTTACTGTGGAAGAGGGGACGGGAGAGGTGGTTGGGGGAGGGAGGTAGGTTTCATCGAGAGGAAGAAGACGAGCAGGAGCCGGCCCTGGGAGATGTAAAGGAGGAGTGGGACAGATGGTAGATAAGGGACGGGTGGGGAGGCGAGGGTGGTCGTTACGACGAGAGCAGATTATCGGGCCGATACGAGGACACGGCCCTCGAGGGGACGTGGATTCCCGCAAACGGATCGCTTCTCGCGCTCAGTCGAGAAGTAAGTACATATAAGCCTCCCCGCGCCGCCCCCGGAGTAAGGTAAACCTATTCTTACCCACACTTCCAGCCCCCCCAAAGGCCTTAAGCTGAGCAAACACCGTCGCGTATCCAAACACGGATGAGGTTACCGAGAGCGTTTGCCCGATTGTGTGTACTAATGAGCTTAAATCTCTTGTTGCACCGACGGCGGCAAAGGTAAATTAACACGGGCGGGCCCATAACGGAAAGGCATACGAAAGCGAAAATCCGAGGTAGTTGAAAGGATGACCAAAGGCTTTTTTTTTACAACGAAAAGAATCGTAGGTGGATTCCGGTACAAAAACCATGAAAAAATATTGCTTAAACATTTTACGAACGTACAATGAATTGCTTGAGCTTTTCAAAACGAATTTAACAAGAATATAGAAGATGATGCATTAGCTAAGTCTTCTGGAGCGTATTCTCCTAAATTGTACAAGGATTGGGCATTGAGAGACAGCCATTTCCAGATACACTTTGCGGCCATTAATAAGGCAACGATAATGGGTTTAAAATTTTTCACTCTCTAACCGTAGATTCACCTTGGTAATTATAGTAATTAAGAGATATCGAAGTCATTTAGCAATGCCTAATAACAGTTTTTTCGCCTTTATACGTTATAATCTGCGTCAGAAGCCTTTTGGCTTCATCAGCGATTAATTATATTCAGTTAAAGGTTATGAAGCTTACGTAATCAGCTATTATCACAAAAAGTAACGGAATTTTTTACCCACTTATTCCTCACTGGTTGGAGTGTCAAATACCTAATTTGAAGATAATATAAACTTATAATTGCGTTTTATAAGATGGTTCAAAGTATAAATTGTGATTTTCATTACGATACTGGGAACATTTAGAAACTGAAAACCTCAACTAAAAGTGAACCATTGAAAGCCTTTGGTTCTTCCAGACTTTCTTTTACACGGAACAACATTCCTATGGTACAAGAGAGAAAGGTCTGTTCACTTTCAAGAGTGATTGCCATTTGAGCATAAATTTTAATCCACCATTAAGCTGATGAAAGGCTAATGCAGCGTTAATTATTTAAATGATATAAAATATCAATCAATTCAAAAAGCTAAAAATGATACTCAAAGGTAAAAAAACATGAATGAATGTGATCGCGTGGAATATTTATTGAGAAATGTCTTATACATAGCGAACATTACTCGTTAAACTCACAATCCTCCACTTTGAAAATACTCTATATCTTCCACTTGCTAGTTTGCTAACAAAAAAGCCCATGATTTGTTTCAATCCTTACCTATTGAGTACACCGACAGTCAAAACGACTGAGATTGTCGCTGAATGGGTGGATTCCAAAGAATCGTCTCTTTCCCCGAAAAAAATAACAACGTTGAAAAATCCCGACCAATGTGTTTCTTCCTATTTCAGGCTCGGTCGCACTCCACAGATATGAAACTCCACTCTTCCGTAGAGGATACATTCCCTTCGAATATGGAAGCGATCTCATTTTTTCTTTAAGGTTTTTGGAGCGTTCTGAGATCAAGCTTCTGCGGAGAAGAGTTGACAGGCATTACGGGGCAAAGAGAGAGAGAGAGAGAGTATGCGGAAGAGAAGGGGGGAGGGAGGAGGGGGTTTGAGGGGGAGAGTACCTCGCCGGGGGGCAGTGGTTTATGAGGAGGCTGTTGGAGAGGGTGGTCGCGCCTCGCGAGGTAAAACATACGGTTCCGATCGCGGGGGTTGGAACGGAGCAATTCAGATGTGAGGGTGGAGGAATTTACCTCGCACATGCAACCATCCCTCCTTATTTTTTATCAGTTGAACATCCCGTTTATTTTCAGCGTGAGGGAAAAAATATGATACACTGCTATTTAATCTCACTGAGCCGACTCTAGCGCCCATTTCATTCATTTAACATAATCTGTCTTCAAGTAAAGCATCAATTCGCTAAAAACTCAAATTCTTCAACGGTGACGTGCTTACATTATATTATTATCATTACCTTACTCAACTCAAAACAGGTTTTACGACTTTTTATTCCAAGGGTACTTTGTATTTGTTGAACACACGCTAAACCTCAGCCATAGGAGCCTAAAGAAAATGTTTAACTTTATGAGGAATAGAAAAATACACGTTGAAAGTGGATATTTTTTTAACAATAAGGATAGAAGTAACTGAGGTAGGCTAGATGTAGTTGAATGAATTCCTGATTTATTGAAAAAAGGAGAGTTGGTAATTTTTCACAAATTTATTTAGTAATATACGACGCGTTTCGACCTTCAGGTTAGTATCAGTCATTCTTTATCTTATTCAATATTTCTCTTTTTCATCAAATCAAAAAGATAGAGTATACTTAGGCAATTATACTTTGAAATCATGACGAGAATGACGCTTCTTACTTTCCCGACGGAACTTCCATCGGTGCTTAACGTCTTCCCTTGCATTGCAGCCCCCCCCCCCCCCCCCCCCCCGCCTCCGATACGAAAAACATGGCCACGAGAGCAACGCGGGGGTGGGGGGAGAAGGTCCCCCGACGGGGGTGGGACTTGGAATGGGTGTGGTGACGGTAGTGACTTCGACAACCATGTCGTTTTCCTTTGACACCACGGTGGATTTAGATGGGTAGCGAGCTGCTTCATTGGTTTCTTCATCCTGAACGAGTAGCCGGGGACGGAGGTATAAAAAAAAAGAAGAGGGGAGAGGACGACGATGTTCCATGGGGGACCGGAGACAACTTTCCTTGAGTGGGTGGGTGGGGGCGCTATGGGGTTCGAGCGGGGGAGTGGTGTGGGGGAGATGGATCCGAGCGAGAAAATAAACGTGGCATTGGGAAAGATTACATTTTAACCCGTCTCCTCCTCGACGACGTTTGCTTTTTCTGCGCGAGGCACTTTAAGTGGTCCCAATACCCACTGAACCCAATACCAAACGAGGGATGGATTTATGAGATGTATTTATACCCTCACCCTTTCGGCTTTTGCATGCGTAAATGTTATTTTTCAAAATGATTTTGCTTTCCAACTGGGAAAATCAATTTCATATGCCTAAGAAATGAGGAGTATATCATTGGAAAATAGACAAGATGACCTTTCTTCAATATAAGTCCACCTATAAGGTATTTAAGAGCAAAAGTAGGCAAATAATTTTCAAATGCATGCTAATGCAGCGAGAAAAACTGTTAATCACTATCATCCTCCAATGATCCAATTATTTTGGATTGTATCCTTCATGCCTAAAGAGCTAACTCATGAACAAGCTGAATTTCAGCATGGAAACCGCAATACCTCAAAATACTAATTACTTGAAAATCAAGAATGTTGTCAGTGTCAATATGGAGAACCAGATACATGCACTAAAGGAAGAGATCTCAGAAGTGTTCAAATGTGACAAACATTTAGCCAATTATAGATTCAGATCCAGGATTTAAAAAAGCCAGACGGCCTCGAAGCTAAGGACGTACATATGATCGCTATTTTTGTGCTCGTTTGCGTTAGTTTATCAATCCGATCGAAGTAAGGGTTATCATATAACATTATAGCAGCTGCCGGCGTAGATTAGAGTAGTTTAACGATTTCCGGATGCGAGCTGTTAGGTCTTTCCTCTCAGGTTTATGGCAGCTGGGAATTTCGTCGACATTCTTTCAGCCATAGATATTTATTGATGTGGGACCAATGGCGTCATATAAAACTATTAGTTTTCTAGAAATAAAAAATGAGTTAGTGAAAAATTCGAAACTCCGATAGAATTTGGTCTCGCAAAAAAATTTAGAAATGGGACTTTTCAAACAAAACAACCATTGTCCTAAAGACAGAAAAACATAACAACTCGGGGACAACGTTTCCACTTCGCGCTTGGCAATTACAAACCGAAAAAATATGCAGGCTTACGCGGACGGTAACCTTCTTTATCTTTTAGCCCAAAGTGGCACGTTAACCACAGGGATATGTGAATTCTATAATCTTCCAAGCATAGATATTCGTGATCAAAACAAGACATTAATTTCGATCTTGGACATGGGAAGAAACACATGACTAGTCAGAAGAGCAAGAGACATTGGAGCATACATTTCACACCACTCTCTATTGCCGAGGATTTTAAAGCAAAACTATTATCTATTCAACGTCCATACTGTCCCCCAACTTAATCTCAAATTCTGTCATTCTTTGCTCGGAGCTCTGGAACAGACACGGCTCTAATTAACAATGCAACGTATTAAATAAATAGAAACCCAACCTTTACTGCCATGAATGCACCAACTGAACGTAAAAGGTGAAGGAATTTTTACTTTTGAAGTCCTTCAGCTAACAACGGAATTACAAGGTATGGAACAATATTTTTTTCATGCAATTGCTTTGAACGATCATAAAATACTTAAACGTCCCGGATTCTTCGGGCAATTTCTTTCGAATAGGTCATTAGTGATGAAATGCACATTGAAACACACTAACTGATCTCCTCAAGCGATTGACCACAGCCTTCATTAGCATACGCATTGGTCTTATTGCAAGCAGAACGGTGGCAAAATCTGCCAGCGAGATAAGAATCGCCCTTTCGAAAACTCAGCCGGTTGTTGCATTGGGAAAGAGAGGGAGGCGTCCCGAGCCCGTGTTCCAGCCAAATTTACAGCCAATTGCCGAGTAATTTTTTTCTGGCACCCGCTTCCCGCAGCCTCCCAAACTTACTTATGTTCCAGCACCAATTACTGAGAACTAACCACGAAGATAAGTCCCTTTGGGGTTAAGAGGAGAAAAAATGAGCAGGAAAAAAGTAAACCGGAAAAACTTCCCTCAATTCATTTTCCTCGCATCTCCCCACAATCCGGGCGAAGGTTATGATTAGGATCCCAATTGGCGGGCGGTCGTGCGCGCGGCCCCCTCTGCAGCCATGCGGCAGCGCACGTGGAGGTTTCCGGTTTCCGTTTTTGTAAATTTGTGTGAATGCCGCGGGAAAACACTCCCTTTGTGATTAACCTTAAAAACCCGAGAGATCCGAATAGAGTCTTCATATCGCGAGGAAAACATCGAGCGGGGACTGTGTCCTTTTATTGGGGAAGGCGCACAATGGGCGAAGGAGACGTCAGCAGGAGTTTATCATTGTTGGGACGGCTCATCCGTCGCTCTGATGCACAGCAGCGGCAACAATGACTCGTGAGGGCCCCCGCCGACAATGGGGGCCCTCGTTCTGGCCCTGCGTCCATTGCCGACAAAAGCCTGCCCTCGCCATTCATGGAGGAGCACACTTCAGCTCCCGCCCCATCCCGGTCGTCTTCGGCAGACTCCCACGCCGGCCGGCAAGGCACCTGGTAACGGTCCCGGCGATGTAGGTGTTTGAAGGACTGTCAATTGTTCGGAATGTTTCGGTCGGAGATAATAAGGGGGTGGAAAATTGGGGTGAGCCCGCTGTTTCACGGCAAATCCTTGGGCTGAGGGCGGTCGACATGCTCCATCCCTTGAAGCGTGGACGGGTCGCCTCTCCCTAACATGCGAAAGGCAGAGATTTGCGAGGCAAGGTAAACCACTAAAGGTAAGAAATACGAGCTTAGAGGGTTACTGTGTTGGGGCTTGGTGTGTCAGGTAACACATCTCTTCGACGCTTTCGAAAGAAATTTATGAACTTCCCTTACCACGATCGATGTACACATATGCCAACATGCTATCTTCGGCACGCAAAGCTTTTGCTAGCTTCCATCCTACGGCGCACATCTCCGTAGGAAGAGGTACCTACAGTATTTACTGACGATTGGCACTGACAGAACCAGGGGTAACTGACATCACTTAACGTGAGAAATACACTATATTTACCATATTAGATGCCTCATACAGCGATTTACACTCATATATAATTATGGAATATATTCCAAATCCACGTCCCCAAAAGAAATGTTATTTTTAAACCAACTCTCTCGAGGTTTTTTTTCAGATTTTTTAACTTATTACTTAAACAAATGATTTTTTAAATCAACCTTGGACATCAGTTTCATTTGGTTTAAGTTACTTCAGGTAATTTACTTATCAACCGAATAAATCCTTATAAATATCATTGGCATATCCACGCACACTCAATTTATGGTAGCAAAGCTACATTTAATTTATTTTGCCGAGTATTTACATCGTATGGCAACCTGAATCCCTTGAGGCTGCGGTCTTGATTCGATCTCAGGTGTGCTCAAAGATTCAAGTGTGCCTACTTCCTTGTGCTGTGAATAAAAATTACGTAGAGCCAGAAAACTAGTTTACAGCGCGCTCATCCTCTTCCCGTTTAGCACAATGTGCAGCTCCGGGAGAGAGACCATAACTTGCGCTGAGTCCACCCACCACGTCCGACCTCTTGCATTCCGCCTCGAGCGCCTCTTCGCCGCAGGAGTTCTATATTTCCATTCTAAAGCGCTTCGATTATTCATCACGTCCAGGGAAATTCGTTACTCATCGAACAACATATTTCCGTCGTCAATTAGCGGTGGATAAACTAGAAAATTGCATCACATAGAGAATAAAAACTAGATTCTTTTTTGCACAGGAGATACACTTCAATTTCCCTAGGCACCAATAAATGGAGCACACAACGTGCTCGTGGAAGTAAAATTACCAACCGCAGTACAGGCATAAACCATTTCTTCCTTGGTTTTAGTAGAAGCGAAGACTTGAAATTAATCCCTCCAAATGGCATAGGCCAGATAATGATACGCCATATCGAAACCGGTCGCAAATATATATTTTATTTTGTTGAACAGCAAAGTCTTTTTTTTGTTAACCTATGTGCATCATGAAGGAGTTCCTCCATGTTACGCCACCCACCATCGCATCCCTCCCGATGAATTCTTTCAGTCAAATTTCTTTCTCTTCACTCCCTATATGGGTCAACAAATGACGTATTATTAATAATTTGATTGAGAGAAAACGAGGATCACTATGGTGAAGCCATAATGTTATTTCTTATGCGTCAGAAAAGAGCCATGTCCCGCTACGTTATAACTCGCACGGCCTTATTTCAAATTTATTTCGTTTTTAGGCCATTGCGCAGGTATGTCCCCTCTTATTTGGCCCTCCGTTAAAATGAGTAAAGAATTCTTCAGGAGTTGCTGAGTCATGTTGTCACGGTAGTTAGCTGAGAGCTCGCTTCTACAAGTCGGAAATACACGTTAAAGGATAACAAAACTTACGTGAACATCCGTATCTCTAGAACCTTTGGCTTTAATGACTCTACTCTAAATACATTAGGTATTTGTTAAGTTATTTTAGTAGGTGCATAATTGAAGACAAATAACGTCTGCATCTTCTTTTTCTCACTTCACGCGATCAGGCCGCGGGACGTCAAAACCAAGGCTCTCTACTCTTCTCTTATTCTAGCCAGTTCCCTCAAATCATCTTGGGCTTATATTCATTATCATATTTATATACGGCTATTATGTTTTTCATCCCCCCCCATATTCCTTCTCCCTATTGGTCTTATTCCCTCCGGGACCATATAATTTGTAAACTCAGGACATCTTTCGTTATTCATTCGTTCCAAATATCCTATCCAATCTCCTGCTTTTAAATAATTCCTCTATCGTATTATCCCTTCAAAGATTTTATAGTTACTGATTGTGTCATTTTCTCCATTATCCTATTAATTTGTCCTGAATTGGACTATATATTTTCCTAAACTCCCACTTCTCAAAAACTAACAGCTTGTTAAATACAGTATCTTCTTTTGCGCTCCTTTAATTATTTTCCAAATACGAGGAGAATCTAGGAGCGAACATTGAGTCACGAATTAAAATTAAAAATTAAAACTTAAAATTTCCCTTGCTCGGAGGATTTTTTTTTACTTCCGAGGGCCCTTGTGAGGGATATAGAAAACAAATCGGCGGGAGCTCTCAGTTCTTCGGGGGAGCAAAATCGCCGTGCGCTGCGCAGTAGGTGCGCCCGACAGGTAAACAGTTTGGCCATGTCTGCGCTCGAGAATAGCAAACTGTGAAGGGGAGGGGACGATGGGGGTGCAGAAGGGAAAGGTGAGGCGGGGAGAGGAAGATGTCAGCCCGAGTCGTAGAGAAGAAGACCCTCGTTTCGCTGCGGTTGACCGACAGGGGGCAGCTGCCGGCTCCATTTACCACGCGGCGGCGGCGGCGGCTAGGAGTTTGAGCGAGAGAGGAGGTCCGGGGAAGGAGGCAATCTGGAGAGTGAAATGATGCAGACTCCGCTGCGAAGGGCGTGGCTGTAAGTTTGCAAAGAAGGAAGTGTGCGCTTGCATGCTTGTGTGTATGCGCGAACCAAAGGTGAGGACTCTCCCGAGAGTTCGGGGAAGGCGCATATGAAAGGGGCGGAGAAAGCGGTCGCTCCGCCGGAGGGAGGAGACTGGCGGAAAGCTGCCGAAGGGAATTTTACGCAGACGGAGGAAAATCAAAGGAAACGAAAATCTTTTTCTCATCAAAACGTCACGCGCAGCCAGCTGAAGGGAGGGACCCTCGGGGAACGTGCAGCCCCAAGTGCACGCTGTAAAACTAATGAATGCTCAGAGCATGCCTAGAGAAAACCAGTTTCAGCAACGACCTGGGCAAAAACTTTTACCTATTCATCAATATCTATCGCCCCGTTGTTGCCATCCGACAAAGTTTTTTTTGCGTGTACCGGTTGTCCCGCTATCTTTCTTTTCTCATAATTAAGTAGTATGAAAAATTAATCATGGCAAATAAATGCTTATTCTACCCGAAGAAATAACCTTCACGAATAGCGTTAAGGCTAAGGAAAATGTGCTAATTTAATGATTTCAAGGTAACCTGAACCTGATACAGATTGCAATTATTAGAAAAAATGGACGATTTTCCTTCAGGTTAAAATAAAGAGTAAAGATATAAAATCATAGTATTCTCGCAAAATAGGATGGAATTTTTAAATAATGAGACCAAGAATCGTGATACCCACTATAGACTTAACTTTCGCCTAGATTCCAATGTCATTACGTCATGGTGAATTGATCAGTGGTTAAAATAAGTCCAGGTCGTTAATATATATTATTTTATAGATAAGTACACTCTCAACTTCAAAATGGAGCTACAAAGTAGAATAATCAATGCTTTATCTTCTTCAAATCGGATTAAAAAAATACAAAGCTTCGTGAATAGACCATGAGGTACTAAAACTTAGATAGGGTAGGGATTACGTTTCGACAATCGACGGGATGGCGTGTTTAATATCCAATTCAAGGATTTAGGACCGCAGTAAATACGGACTAACTCATCCACTACAGCGGAGAGAAAAATGAGACTGATGGAGGTATGCGGGGACAATGAGGGCCGTTCACGCACGGCTGCATCGGCCTCCACGGGGATTACAAAGCGACTTAATCTTTAAGGGGAGCCGCCTCGGTGACAAGTGGCTCCGTCAGTCCAGCCAAGAGATAGCGATCGAAGACAAGGGCGCTTGCTATGCACGTTTTAATACGTCGCCACGAATTAAATGTCGCCAAGGCCCTCCTGGAAGTTCGGACAAATGAGGTTTCGCGTGTTCTTACACGCTTTTTTTCAAAGGAGAAACATCTCGAGAGCTGAAATGGCGATAAGTTTTCCTCTCTCGAGGCAAATTTTGCAAAAAAAATCAAACATGCACCTATGTTTTACTTCGAAAGACGACTTTTTGCGCGGAAAAATTAAAGTTTCAGTAATACAGCGGAAAGTTTACGATAAATTACGTTTAAATAAAAAATGCTGGCCTTCGGTAAAGTTGGAACAATTTCATCTTCGCATCTACTGCAAATAGAAGTGATTACAATTCTTTAGTCATCTAATTCATACCAATTTGCTAATGCTGCTAGTTATGTTAGCTTTGCTATGCTCGGAGTTAAATTTATAAGTAAGCATTGCATTTTACTACCGAGTTCCTCCAGCATTCTTGCATTGATAACATTTATATCCAATGTATCATAAATTTCCACAAAAAAAAAAACGATTTTCTATCGTGTAAAATAATTGACCTTAATTTCTCCTCTCGAATAAACGGCATTCATTTGGGATAATAAAGCGATATTTGGTTGTATCTGATTGGTATATATTAGCGGTAATACTTCAACTGCAGAAAGAGAGTGATGATGAAAAATGGAGTTAGCAAATCACAATCAGAAGCAATGGCATGCATAAACCGTTAACCTCGATATACCTTGGGAACTTGCAATATCAGGGTATCATTGACAGCTTTACTTGATTAGATATGTCAAGCAAAATCATGAAAGAGTGTCCTGATAAACTTTCGCGAACAGCACAGAGTCTTTTCTAAAAATAATGAACAGTGCCTCAAATTTTTTTAATGGCTGCGCCAAGAGAAGCTCTAAAAGTTTCGGAATGCAATCTTAGGATAGATACTCGATTCGAACAGGGAGTGAAAAACCCATATCCCTTTTCGAACCGCGAAAATGAGCCAGATTCTTTAGACGGAGTGCTTGCTCGCACTTTAAGCCATCCTTGAACCTTCATGTCACTAGTAAATGTCATGCATTGTGAGACATGGTTCTGTTCATCTCCACTGATTGCTGTATCTCTGTCTCCACCCAGGCTGAGAACATGAAACCACGAAAATTCAATAAAAGACGGAGGGGACGACGCTTTCTAAAACCAGACAGATGCAATAAAAAGGGATCAAATCGAAGTCTGCGCGATTAGAGCCTCCCGAGAGTGAAGAAAGTGCGCCCCATTACGACCATTGCGAGCAGAGTGGAGGCATTCTCGACCGCGCGGATGTTGCGAGCGCTCATTTTGCGGCCGAGCACTCACTGGGACGATGAGCCATGGCAGCTAATCTGCCCGCTCCTAAAAATCTCAATCGCCCCATGAGCACAAAATAGAATTCCCGCGGAAGCAGGCGTCGCGGAGGACCGCGATGGAGGAAGGCAGTCATGACCCGCATCATCCCCTCGACTCGACGCACGTGGAGTTTATCTTTCAAAGCCTCGACGTTATTCCTCACGCACAGCCTACATACACTGCGAAGAGCTATTTTCTAACGTATGGACAATCTTTTCTCGGAAGGCGTAAAGTTCGATCCTCCTTTCTGGGGAATTCTCTTTCAAAACAAGGAATTAAGTGTTGGAAACACTGCTCAGTATCTAGTGAAGAGTCTCTCATCTATGAATAGGAACAGATAATATTCTTTGATCCAGACGAGTTTTGAACACATAATATTGAAGTTACTGACGCTCTGAAGAAGGTTTAGCCTTTAGTTTGCGAATCAAAACTAAAAATTCTAACTAATTTTGTAAACATTGTTCAAAGATACCACTCTCACATACCCACTGCACACATGTTGAAATTTATGTTCGGATATATATGAACACAATGCAAAAATTTAACATTTTTTCCCAGCATTTTGGTTAGAATGCGGCGTTCTTTTTGCTACCAAACAACATATTTTTTCTTCAGCTTCCGCATAAATTACATTTTTGACTTGGAAAGAGGGATAGTGAGGCATCCTTTTTATCAGACATTAACTGTATGGCTTACAGTTTTTTCTTCAAAACTATATTCTTATTCTATCATTAATCTACGTCTTTCCAAACATAGACAACTATTTCCAAAAGAGCCTATAGTTTTTTTTATCATGGAACTTCCTGAAAAAAATGTGAGGACTTCTTGATTGAATGGTAAAAATATCATAAATAATTTGAACGACAACATGAAGGGCATGTAAGTGCATATGTTGACATCATAATGAATTTTCTTCTTTTTATGGAGGAAGTTTTTAACTCTGACTGAGACCAACTCCATTACAAAAAATAATAAATACCAACGTTAGCTCATATTGATGTAAATATTTCAATTTAAAAGAGTAATTTTAATACACCACGTTGGAGAAATGCGTCCTTCTCCAATGTACTGAAAGATAAAAAGCGGCTGGCCTGTATGTCGAGACAAGGACAAGGTCTGGCATCCTCTTACAACAAAAGTAATCACTTTCTTAAAGCATATTACACTTCTGAAGGCGGAAAACTTATAATACTGTCCTTATGTGCTCCGGCAATAATTCCATAATTCACAATGATATAATCTGATTCGAAGGTTTGGAAGCAAATATGCCAGTAAGCCATCACTGTCCCTTGTAATAGTCGCACGCCAACGCTGCGAAGGATATTAATCGCTCGTCGTCGCATGTTACGCAGGAGGCCGTGTGGTTCATGTCCGAGACGCGTGTGACGTTTGTATGCATTGAGGGGTGAACGCGAAGGACGGGCACATGATGACATTACCATATCTGAGTGATAAATTGTTTCGCGAATCATCTCGTCTACTACGCTAACTGCTCGCCACGTTATACGATTACGAAGACGTACTTACAATACTTACAACTGGTACTATTTATCATTTTTAAAGATTAGATAAAGATAACAGGAGGATGCTACAAGCAAATATTCAGTAATGGATTAATGAATTGATCGAATCCGATTCAATAAATCCATGAATTGAAGGTATCGCAATGCTCGGGATCTAAATAATTCAGACCACACTCGCCATTAATTTTATCTGCACAATAAAAGTTCTTCCCCGCCACATTATGAAGTGGATCATATATAAGGGACACACTGGTCATATCTCCTTTTAATCTTACAGATATCTTACAGTTAGAAAGCATGGCGGATCAATGGGGGTGAGAGGCAAGGGATGTTTTAACCCTCTACACTCTCCAGACTAAAACACGCAACAGAGCTTGCCACGCCCAGATGATCATCCTCGAAATACAGCTTATGGCATGAGCTATATGCTATTTATAAAGCACATTCCTCGCGAGATTTAGACTTGGATCCCTGATAGATTCCCCAATCTAGCATTGAAAGGTGCCCTCAACATGGGAACTATTCATAATTTCATTAGAAATCACAAAATTTATTTCCGAAGAATAAGTATTTACAAGGGGGCCGTGGTAGCGTAGTGGGTAGAGCATTTGGCTGCTGACCGAGGGTTCCCGGGTTCAAATATCGCTTGACACCTTTGGACAGCTCAAAGGAAAATCTTCGAAGTGAGAGGTGGCAAGTGAAAGGAACTGCCCCCCCTACCTTACTTACTATACTTAGTATATGCTTTAGCTACATTAGTGGGCCCTACCCTAGTTTATGTGTAGTGTTCACACGCCATTGGCCTAATCAGGGGTGAGCTGTACCCACACCTAAACATGCCAAATTTCGTATTGCATCACTGAATGAGATAGTGAATATTATATATTAACTCTTCGTGCCTTTAAATTTCTACACCAGCAATTGTTACCTTGTGACATGCAAAATTGTTTCTATTTTAATTCTATATCTGCGGGTCCCTCACCAACAACCGATGTGTTCATTGGGGTAAGTATTTAATTCCATTAAACCATAATATGTCCACAGGAGGTATTTAGCAGAGCACGAGTCGCGTAATCATCGCACAGAAATACATCAGCATACCAATTATTCAAAAACTATTAACTGCAGACAGAATAAGGCAGTACCAATTCCTTCCGCGGCCCACATACTGAGGAGACGATGTTTACAGCGAGACGCTGCGTGGGAGCAGTCGGGAGACGAACAAATAATGAGGAAGGTCTTCACTGGGTGACCTTCAATTTCCTTCGCAGTGTATCATACATCGCACACCGGCGCTAATAATCCCCGATATTAAGGAATACAAAAAGAATCTGAAGATAGGTGTCCTGCGAAGTAAGAGGAAAAAGTCTCTGCGGGAAGGCACATGCGTTTGACTCAGTGACATTAAGCAGTTTTCCACGTAAAGCAGGTATCACGATAATTTCCATTCCTTTATTCAATAGTAACTACTTCAAAATCACACAAAAGCAGATATTTCTAGTACACTTGTTATTATTTAATCAAGAAAATATTTATCGCACTAACCGCTCCTAAAAAAAGCGTCGAGTAACATAGTTTTTTAAATACTCATTTTATACCGTTGATTAGCACATAATTATTCTCAATAAGTCTTTTAATGAATACTAACAATCTTTTGCCCAAAATCAATTCAACGTGTATGTCCGTTATTTAAATTCTTTTTTTTTAATTGACAGAAATGCTAATAAACTGTTTTTAGCTAATTTTATTTAAAAGTATACCGGCACAGAGAAACTTCACAGTAATAAATGTAACAGCAACGCAAAAGAAGCGAACCCATCTCCAGCCAGTGGCATAACTACAGAAGTAAATCAAAATTAGAATAAAAACACGAACTACGATTGAGGAATGTTCGATTCCGAAAAACAAAAACAAAAAATAATGACCTCTCAAACGGCTTTTGCCCTGAACACTTTCTTGGCTTCGCTCAAGTCGAGCGCGGTGGCCCGATGACTCCGCTGACCGCAAATGATTTTCAAGTCAAACTAGATCGCGACTCTTCCGTGAAATACTCCCAATTCATCCGAGTGACTGCACTTTTTCGGTCGATCGCCCCGCGCGGCCAGCCAACCGACGAGTGTGACTAACGACACAACGAGATGACGAATGGGAAGTTAGGCGCCTCCCGCGAGAGCAGTTTTAGTGAAAGGATGGAGGGCGAGGAGGGATTATACAGGGTGGAGAAAGATTTTTTCACGAAATTTTATCTCTGGGTAGCAGATTACAGTAGAAAACAAAATTTCAATGATGGTTAGGTCGAAAACGCACAATTTTTAAACTACAGAAACTTTAATCCAAGAGGTCCGATTGGCCGCGAGTTTGCCGTTGCCGGATGCTGTGGACAACTCATGGTTTCGATTGCTTTGCCTGCCGTAGATCGCGATGTATCCACGTTATTTGCTACAAAATACCCATGAAGGAGTCATGATGAAAGCAAAACACTGAAATATATATTGATATTGCTTACTGAGTTATTAGCAAATTAACGCAACAAAAGCAGTCAAAATAGTGGAATGAAAATACCGCTACAGTGAAATGAAACTGCAGGAAAAATTTAATTCGTCGTAGAATATATTCATTAATAAATATTCACTTTTTATATTGTAATTTCCCTTTTTTACATGCAGATATGTTTCATATTTAAAAACTAATATGCATAATTATCATTAACCTCAGTCATCAACCCGAAAATTGGTTTATACAACTCTACTAATTCATAGAAGAATATTTTCGTAAACCAATAGGAACGCCTTCGATCATGAATTTTATTTATAAATTAAGGGATACCTCATATTTAAAATATAATTCCAGTAGCGGTGGCGTTAAGTCTACACTTGCAAAACCGAAAGTCCCAAGTTTGAGTCCCGCCTTGGTATGTTGCTCCTATCCAGATGGGTGTTTATGATCGTCCAACGTTAAACGCTGAATTCCTCCCGTTGTTAAGGAATTCTATGCGCTTTTTTTCGGGGCGGTAGATAAATAAATAATATCTATTATTATCATCCTCCGCAGTCATTTCGTTCAACGCAGCTCTCCACAAAGTTCTTCGCATATAATTATTTGCATCGTGTCCCGTAGTCGCGGTGAAATGACCATAATTCAGGAACAATTTTCTCCTTCCTAACTGCGTGGAAGAAACTGAGTGAGCGAGGGCGGGATCGATCCGCTGTAATGGCAGTGGTGTCGATTGGCCGTTTCACTTCCGACGGCCACGCGGATTAAAGACGCACGAAGACCACCCGGTCGCCCGCTTTATCGCTCCGTGGACACTCTTCGCTCCCTTGACTTCGCGGCGCGGGCGGCCAGTGACGTCGCACAAGTCGGATGGATGGATGGGTGGGGGGTGGGTGTGGCGTGGGAGACCGCGGAGAGGGGGGTGAAGGTGGAGGGGAGAGAGAGAGAGGGGATGGCGAAGGAGAGTGATTCATCCAAAGTGGTAGGGGAGGAAAAGACAAGGGAGGCTGAGAGCGGTCAGTGCACTGCAACTGGACCGCATCCTATGCACACCACCAGTCCCCACACCCCGCTCTCTCTATATTTATAGTGGATGCAGATCCGTAGAGAAATCGAGCCGCGCCAACAATCGCAGCGGGCACGGAACTCCGCTCCCGCCAACGGTCTCCGCGTAGCGTCTCGTTCAAATCGCTTCCAGCTTTTGCGCGGCTGGATGGCATCTCACGACTTGTAATATCATTTTTTAAATAAGTCAGGCTAATTGATGGCCAAAAAGGTCAACTTTTTATGAAAATCATTCCTCTTACATCGAAAAAAATAATATATGGGGATGAGAAAGCAAGGGGTGCAAGTGATTTTTTTTCTAAGCAGAGTTAGGTACAGAAATTAGGTGAAGAAAATAAACGAGATCAACTAGATATATTAGTAGCTCATTTGATTTTCCACTCGATGTCAACACATAACAGTTCACTCGTATCCCTTGGCCACACAGTTTTTGTATACGCCATCTATGAATTTCTGTACCTTAGTCTGTTTAGGAAAAAATCACTTTAACCCCTTGCTTCTCACCCCATTATATGATAGCAATGTTTAATATTTTCGGCTAAAGTTCGTAGAACCACGATAAAGGATAAACAAATATTGAAACTATGGACATTACTCGATGACCCTTTATTGCCGGCCATATATAGCCATACCTATGGCATTATCATGGAGCATAAGCGACAAAAATATGGTCAATAACAAAGTGTAAGAGTGGAGCGTATTAGTTCATTTCATTTGTCTTTTTCTGATAACTATATCACACAGTGCTCAACAAACTTCCATTCTGTAAATGAAATAAGGATACGTAATTTGATAAAACATTCATTAGTTATTCCGAGGGTACATAATCGCAAATGCCTTATAACCAACACGCTTTTACAGACGAGAGGCAAATTGGAATAAATATCTTTTGACTGGATTGGCGTAAGCGAAATAGATCATAGAAAAATAGATATAAAAAATGAAAAAACCAATTACAGAAGTCTCAACTCCTCTGCCTTCCCGTCATCTCCCTTTCGCGAATCGAAATACAGAAACACATACGTCATGAAAAACTTTGGACAGCAAAAAAACGCTCAACATTTCATTGATACAAATTCTATCTCAACGAAAAAAATCAATCCTTAATTTTGACAGTTTTAAGATAACTTTGATGGAAAACCCGTCGTACTCAACTTAGCCTGTGGCATGAAAATAAATGATGGAATTTTCTCAGCAAGTTAATATTCGGTTGACGATTACGAGGTGTTATCCTTGACACGAGAGTGTGATAATTATTTCATTATTGCTTTTTGCTTCATTTCCAAGCCTACTAAATAAATGAAGACTCCCAGCGAACCCAGCTTGTGTATTCATTCAGAAGTCATCTTTCATCTCAGGCCTTAAAGTATTGCGAGTCAACCCAATGCTTGACCTTGCCACAATTTGCTCTCCGAGTATTCAAGATAAGGACAACTGTGTAATGGGAGACGGATGATGATATACTTGTTCAAGGGAGATGGATCAGAAAGCGGGCGATGAATAGCGCAGGGGAAACATCATTCACAGAGAGTGAACAACCGTAGAAGCAGCAAAAACTACTGACGACTGATAAAAGAGATTAAATTAAGCTACAAGTAAAAATCTTTTCATTCTAATGGCCATGGATTTGTAACAGCATCGACAAATTGGCGACAGAGTTAAGATTTGGAGAAGACTGCACGAGGTAAAGTAATAATCAAGAGGAAATTATATACTGCAAAAGTCGTCACAATTCACTTTTTGCTATAGTTTCTAAGAATTTGCAGCTGAACCTGCAAATGGCAGCCTATAGAGCCCTTTAATTCTTGACGTTCTTGCACGATCCGTTCGCTTTTTCAACAACATAAATCACGAGTAAATATGGAGAATAGCTGCGCTTCGCGAAATCAATTATAGTCCAAGTTAAGACTTACTCGTTATACATTCTTTCTATTCATTATTTTTATTTTCTACGTGGTGATGAACTCTCTTTTTCATCTGGTTATTGCACAATTCATCGAAACGCGATTTTTTGCAGGCGCACTGCATTTAAAATAGTGATTTAAATAAACATAGTTCACTCAAGGTCATGTTTCACGTATAGTCAGGTCAAATCGAAAAATCGGAAGGCATTTGAATCACTTGTAAGACAGAGAAAGTCGTTCACTGTCACTGGTATAAATGTTAAAATGGTTTACGATAACGCGTCACAGGAAGCTCGGGTTTGACTTACAAAGCAATGTAAAGAGGTGAGTTCCAAAAGTTTTATCCTATTTTATGATGCATATGATCTTTCCCAGCGAATTATGTGCGTGATGTGTTTTCATAATTTCATAACGGTTTGAACCACTGTATATCACAGACGTTTCAACGGACGACTCGTGGAAACGCTGGTGATACACAAACGATTCATTCGCCCTGATGACGATGTTGGAGTCGTCCGTTGAAACGTTGGAATTATATCACGATTTAACCCGGTGGAAACCGCGAGAAGACTCCGCGCATACTCTCCTATTACAGTTCAATCCGACCTTTCGGTAATCTGGGACATGCAATAATCCAGCGTTCCGGGTTCAATGCTTTTCATCGGCTAATATAATTTCATAATTCATAAATGAAAGATATTTCAATGAATATTGAGCTTTTTGTGCCGTCATTTGGTTTTATCGTGTGTATCCGATTCAATCTTATCATGTATGTATGAAGTTTTGGTGACGCTTCCACTATATCGGGAAAGGAAAAAAATAATGCAGTGAAATAAGATGGACGAGAGCGCGACAAACGTACGGTCTGCCATAAAGTCAATAATCGTAAATCAATATTACACAAAGTAATTCATCGAATTGTTTTTGTTTCCTGTACAATATCTAATAAGCCGGCGTTTTCGATAAGTTTATTGCTCCACAAAACTACAATTTACATTTCAGTTATAAATGTAGAGTAAGATAATCCGGTAACGTCAATGTAATAAGATCGAACTGTATTTGTACCCACGAAAGGCGAGAATATGGTCCGAAAAAAGCGGGTACACCTAAGCGCTCAAAGAAAACAATCCCGTTTAAATTATGTGGGAAAGAGGGGAGTTGTGTGTCTGTGCCGCGGTGGGCAATCCAGCGTAAGGGCACTCCGGGGGTTGTAAGAGGTGTCGGCGGCGGCGGGGATGCAGGTGACTGGGGATATATGGCTGGGCCGGGGGGCGATAGGAATCAGGAGAGGCCCTTACAGTCGCCTTGCACCTACAGCGTGGAAGGAGTCCCCGTGAAGGTGGGTGGAATTGTTTCACTTCTTTATCGGAGTGCAGGGGAGGTGGGGTAGTTAGCGGCGACGCGGTGTCCCATATCCTCCCCACCTTCGCCTTAGTCTCGACTACTAACATGTGCCCCGACGTGGATGCCGAAATGGATGCTGGGTCGCATCTCGAGCCCACCCCCCACCACCTACAGAGATGAGTTGTTTTATAAGAGAGGAAGAGGAGGATCCGACGCAGGGCGGCGTGAGAAGGGATGCCAAGGGAGAGGAAGCGTCCTTGTCTCTTGGATACAGTTTGGGTGGATGGACATGAGATCATGGAAAGAAAGCTAAAGGACCCCGATTATGAAGTGTTCCGTGAATGAACATAAGACAGAAAGCATTGGAGGCAAATGTAATTAGATGGGGTAAGACCTCTTCCCAACTGATTTAAGACCAAACGTAATTACTACAGAAGAACGTACAAACTTTTGTAATTTTCTACACTTTAATCAAAGTTACATCAACCTAGGTTTTAATGGATATGGTCATTCTCAAGGTCAACCTTTGGAATAAATAATTTTTGACTGGATTGGCTTAAGTGAAATAGATGAGATAATGAATTTCCGGGCTCGGGTGCGGCGGGGTACAGTCCAAACAGAAAGTCGCGGCTTCGAGTCCTATCAGAGTAGGTTACCCCTATCGAGGGCATCTATGTCAGTGATCGTTAATTGCGATATGTTGTGGGCCTCAATGTAAAGGTCAAATAATGCCGTTTTCGGAGCGAAGAATAGAATGAAAACTAAACAAATAGGTAATAAAAGATAGTATAAAAATGATATAACGATTTACAGAATTCCGTCATTCTCGAAGTTAAGCAAAGGTCGATGTAAGTTTATTTAAGTTTTGAAAATTAAAAAAATTGGCTTGATGATCAAAAATTCCTGGAGTATGGGTCAAATAATGCAAAAAGTTTTCTCAACGTATCGGTTTATTTTAAAACCTTCCTCTGGGCTTAGTTTTGCAAAAGGAAGCTTGAAAAAAAGAAAGTTGATCGTCTTTGTTTTGAGGAAGGTTTTAAATAAACCGAAAAGTTGGCGAAAAACCTTTTCATTATATGACCTATACTCCAGGAATTGTTGATCATTAATTAAAAGAGGTCAAGACAAGAGAAAAAAGAAAATTTTGTTTACCATAGTGATAACAAAAATTCTACCAAATTAAACCTAAGTCTATTATTTATACCAATCGTCTGACTGAAAAACATATTCGGACTATAAAACATAGAAAGAAAAATACATACGTATAGTCTAATCCTCAATAAATTCGGGTTTCCCTTACGGCTCAATATTATGCCTCGACACAATGTCAGAATAATATATAGAATTATAGCATTAGGCTAAAGAAATTAATTCATGGCCTTCAGAAATAACCATCCCACAATTAATAAATCCGCAAATAAAAACTTATATCAACCTTCCATTCTACTATTTTCTCTTCGGCTGAACATAAACTTCGATTATCGTCCGCTAGGCCTCCTAAGCACCTAATAAAACAAACAGAAAATCTTCGCTAGGATTTGAGAAGGCCACTGAAATCTCATAATAGGAATATACTCTTAATCCGGATGAGAAATACGGCATCTAATACTTACTATTTTACTAAAAAATTTCAACTTTCCAGGTTTCGCTGGCGTTCAACCTCCAGTCATGCATGAAAAAAGTCATCCGTCTATTCTTTAGAATTTTTTAACTTTTAGCTCTTCCTGCATTATAAGGTACAGTAAAGAAACCTTTTACGATGAGTCCATAAATTGTACTCTTGACCAAATAGAGTAAATTCTTACCGCTTGCATCAATGACTTGCCTCTGTAGGCCATATGAAGGTACTCTCCCTCCCTATCTTGTTTTCTTAGGATAAAAGCATGAATTTTCATGAAATGGCATGAAAAAATATTATATACATAACCGCAATCTGGATGATATAAATAAAGTATTTGCTCAATTTTTCCCTTGTGGCATGGAATTATTATCTTTCAAGTGAATGCAACCGCTCAAAAACATTCTCGCACGATTAGGCTGGGAAAGAACAGTAACCTCGAGAAATTATCGCGACGATAAATTGTGCTACAATTTTAAGGAGGACTTGGAACACAGTAAGGGGTGTTCTCTCTCTTTCTTGACATGACCACTTATCCTTCCGTCTACAGGGCATTACCACTCCCGGACTTACTGCGCTTTTGCATATCATCCAAGCCCGTCTCCCCCACCACCCCTGAATTATGGTACACGTCTCTCCCGCACGAAACGAATCATTTAAGAGCAAGATCTAGATTTCACACCCTTCAGCCACGAATGGTGAGCGCTCGCGAGCGAATTCCTGCGAATGAAGGCCACCACCGAAGAGCTCTGCGCCGTTTGCGGGCGTCGTCGCTCAATTGAGCGCACAGATAGCATCGAATTTCTCGGAGTGAAAAATGTCATTTAAGGCTCAACAATCGAGTCTACTTAGTGCAGGGCGCAGGATGCATTAAAAGCAGGGAGGGCGTCCCAATGAGTGAGAACCACCCAGCCACCCATGTCACCCCTTTTGGTCCAAGGACACGCTCCTCTTATTCCGGGGGAGGTGGGGGCGGGAGGAAGGGATGAGGGGGTGGGGCGAGATGCGAGCCCTCGTTTGAGACAAGAGGGAGAGATCCACTCGGGTGAGTGGCAGGCCTGCGAGAGATAAGAGGGAGAAGTTCACGGCATTAACATTGGAGAGGTTAGGGTCTCTCTCGCAATGAGCTCGTGTTCGTCCGTTTGTATGTGTGAGTGAATGCGAGCGAAAGAGAAGAAGGGAGGGAAGTGAGGGGGGGGGGGGTGAGAAAGATAGGGAGAGATAGGGGGAGGAAAAAAGAAAGGGAATGAGTTGGAAGGAGAGACGGATGAGATTGTAGGGTAAGGTTATGTCCGAGGAGGCGCGGCCCCCATCGTCTACGCACAAAATGATTTAACTCCGCCGAGGACCATAGGAGAGGCCCTTACGCGCCGCCACAGAAAGCAAAAACAAAAGAGCCGCGAGGGGGAGAAGGGCTTTGGCCCGTGGGACTGCAGGGTGTAGACCAGACGAGGGAGTAGTTGAAGGGTGTAAAATGGTGGAGGCGGGACCGCGCGGTGGGTATATTTTTTTCGGGGAATATCTCCTCCTCACATTCCCGTGGACACGGGGAAGATTTACGAATGCAGCCAAGGAGTCCGGTAAGGGTAGACCGTCATGAAACTCAGCACCTGTACCCCTGCCGGGTGAGCGGAGTGGGAGGAATTGAGTTGAGATAAGCCCAGGGGCAGGTCGGGAGTGATGAAGTCATAAGGAATAAATTAACCAGTGGCAGGGCTGGCTGCAAGATAATTAGTGGGCAAGTTTTGAAGTATCCCCACGTTTACGAGGGTGGTAGATCCTAACGATTGAGCAATCAAGTGAATGGAGGTCTGAAAACTGAAAGGAATAAGGGTCACCACGAAATAATATCATTTTTGAACTTTAACTCTATTTCTCGCTGGAATATCCAACATGTTTAAATTAGAGCTCTTCGAGTATTGAATGTAGTAACGCTGATAAAATATTTGCCTTCGCAGAAATGAGATGATAATAATAATTTTTTTCTGTTGTATAAATGAATTTATACTACAGAAAAAATAAACACTATACGATCCTCATATCTTAAAACTGCCTTAAGTCTGCAGAACAACCAATACACACATCCATGAGATTTAAAATTCATGTCATTGGAAATTAAATGAATATTAATGAATGAACGAAATGAACGGGATGAACGTAAATCTATTGTTATCCCAGAGGGAATACTAAGTATAAAGGCTTGTTCACGCCACCTATTTATACGTTCACAAGATTTATCAGGGGCTAAAAAGGGAAGTAATAGCCCATCACTAAAACCAAGGAAAAAGATCATGAATTATCGTTCAAATATTTATGATCATATTCAATTATTTATATTTTCACACTATACGTATCTTCCAAAATCACCAATTAAATACAATAATAATAAATTTGGGTCCGTAGTAAAAGAAAAACGCTAGCCATCGTTAGAATGGAGGATATCCCTAACTTAGGAATTCATTTGGATTTTTCCTGCAGCTATAACCTCATCATCAGTGACAATACTCTATTTCTTTCTAATCCTCTATAAATTGGTGATAACAGTTTTTACATAGTATAGAGGAAAGGGAATCATTTCTCTGCTTTTTCTACTCTCCGAGGCAAAACAAGAAGTGATGCACTCGGCGACGAAAACACTCTTAAAAACGTCTCTTCACCGTTGCATTGATGTCTGGAACTGGACAAACGACGCAATATAATTTACATTAGCCCTCACGGATACAAAGACATGGTAATGAACTCCAAAACGTAGCAACCCTATCGTAAAACGATACACTTCGGGAACACCGATCTCTTGTGGAGTACAAGAAAAACAATTGTCACCGTTTCACGCGTTCAACGGTCGTGATAAACTGCTCCAATTAGCACCCAGTCATTAATACGAGTGCGCCCCGCGATTCAGTGGGGCCACACTTCTCGCTCGAGGTGATGGAGCTAAAGGGAAAAACAACAGAGTGCTTGGAGCGCCAGACGAGGGAAGAGGGGTGAGGGGAGGGCGTGGAGGGAGAGGACCGCCACGCCAAGCGTGCACTCGCATGGTAACGGTGAACGCGAGAAGGCGTGGAGGAGTGGGGAGGGGGGAGAGTACATGGTGGTGGGAACCGAAAGATGAGAGGCTATGAATCAATGGAAAAGGGCCATGTTGATACTATACGGAAAAGGGGTCGGCGGTTCACGGGTGGGCGCTACAAGGATCGCCCGGATAGGTGCGGGTATTTTGGGGAAGGCACGACAACCAGGGAGGTTTCACGGAGTAGGTGCAGGGTTTAAACAGGGAACCTGCATCCCTTGTCTTTCGACGCGGCGACACCCTGGAGAAAAGACGCAAAAAGAGGGTTTTGGTTGGGTGAGGAAGGGTTTTCAGTCACGTACATTCCGATGCCGTGGCGTTTGTCGCTTTCCGAGTCGGGCAGGGTTTCGGAAAGTGTGGGGTTACCACGGATCTGCGACAGGGGAAATGTGGAGAGGAGAAAGATGCGCTCGGGCCTCGCCCTAAATCAAAGGCGAAGGGAGGAAAGTCGTTATCTGCGCGACGTGAGCGACGATCAAGATGCGCACGGCCCTCACTCGCGATGACCCGGCCCTGGAAATGGCCCTCCCTCGCGATGGAAGGCCAACACTTCCCCAAAACTTCTTAAGACTCTGCTTTTCTTCCTCCTTTCTTCGCTTCGCAGCGGCGAGAGAAGAAATACGATTCCGCCGGGCTCATCGCTCGGGGGCAAATATTTTCTTTTGTAATCAGGTCACTGACTTGAGCGAAACCTGTTGCGGGGGAAAAAAGGCGAGAAGTGATTTCGCCCGAGGCGGGGTTTCCTTGTCAGCAGACAGAAAACAGAATGAGCAATTCCGTTAAGTGAATTTGGTTGGAAATGACAATGAACTTCTGCTTGAAACTTATTGCTTTTGTCCTGATTTTTTCGCAGGGATTGTGGACATAGGAAGGACAAGTTATTAAAATTTAGTTACAATGATACATAATAATTATTTATCCAGCGCATCAATGCAGTGGGAAACGGTCGATACCATGGTTAACTTCACTGCTAAAGTTTCCTTGAAAGGAATGAAATCAATTGATTTTGGCATCACTTAGTAGAACGATGAGATATTCATGGTGAAGCAAAAAACCAAGTACTGTTCCACAAACTTGTTGTCTTGAGAATGACCCCATAGCCGCCGAAACTAGTCGACAGCAAACAAGAGTTTGTGGAACAGTACTGGGTTTTACCTTGAAGGGTTTTTTATATTCCATTTATGATGCAGGCATTAATTAATGACTTATTACATCATAATATACAGCATAGTTGCTAATTATTATTATTATACTATATCTCTATTAATTGTGTCTTTGCTATTATTATTTTATTAATATATGATGATCCTCGAGTGCTTGAACGTATATCTAAGCACAGTGGTATTTCAACGTATAAATTCACCTTCTGCAGTAAACCGTAGTATCTCTCTTGGATTCGAAGAACATAACGCTGGAAAAACAAGTAAAATTTACCAATCCATTCAGTTGAATATAAAATTTACGATATAGTCAGATGAGTGGGCCGTTGCCACAGGCTCCTTTCGAGGTAGCAGGGTCTGAAGGGCTAATAAGGGCCGAGGCGTGACGGTGAGTGATGATGAGTACCGATGCTTAGCGTAATTGCACCGTCTGCACATTCCTTCCCCTCGTATCCTGGCACCCCAGCAGAGTTCACCTCAAGCTTACGCCCCCAAAATGACTACGCCTCTAAGGGTTATTTGGTCAGAGGGCGAATCGGATTCTCTGTCACAACGGATTTGTGTGGTCCTCAAATACTCAACATTAGCTTGACGCATGATCATTTGTAATGAGGAAAGAAACATGGACTCTGGTTAGCTCTTCCTAGGTGGTCTCACTGCATTTGGGAATAGAAATAGAGCGCAGTACCACTATTCAAATCGGACAATTAAGGCTCAAAAATGGAATAAATTAAGTTGAGCGTGAGCATAAATAGGGTCATCGTAAGGAGCAACGTTAAAATTTCGGGGAGATACCACGAGAATTTATTCGCAGATAGTAGTTTTCTAAAACTATCAATTCTTATAGCTTCATCTTAATTGTACAAATGTTGACTAAAGTGATCGCATCCAAATATTAAACTAAAAATGTCTTTCTTTCACGTTCGTGTGATTTCTATCTTGTACTGAAGTAGGCTGATCACAAAAGTATTTTAGAGTGGATATTTATAATTTTTCCATTGACTTTGAGGTTTTATTGAAGGCCAGAAGGTAAGGAAATTTAACGAAACAGCCAAAGTCATAACATTTTTTTTACAATATTTAACCTCTAATTGGCAATTCACTACGAGTTTCACTCTTCATCACCATCAATATTCACCGACTGTAGTGCGTATCACCGTTAAATCTATTTTCTTACTTGGTCAACTAGGGGTCTTTCTTTTTTCATACACATCTCTTGTCGTTCTGAAAGTTTCCATTGAAGGTCACGGTCATCATACTCAACCCCACTGATCTCATCACCAGCCAGATAACGGCCGTTACTTTCACGTCTTCCTCTTCTTTTCCTCATACATTTCCTCTGCTCATGCAAGGGTGGGGAACAGGAAAAAAGGGACGTAAGAGACCAGCTTTCAGTTTAGCGCTCACCATCCTGAGGTAAAGACGGGAGAGGTATCATTACCGGCTCGCGACTGGGAGGAAGACAGAATGTACGTCATCATGAGCTGATCGAGATGGATACGATGAGAAGGCGCTTTATTGTTCGCAGTCGTCGATTACAGCATTGGTACAGCACGATATTCATTCACCTATTTCAAGTGAGGAAAAAACGTTAAAACCTCTGAATGGAATAAAACAAACGCCCTGGTGTTTACATTTATGCGGATGTGTTCATGAATGAAAACAATATCAATGGCGGCGGCGTGGACTCAATGGAGTGAGGTTAGAATAGCTCTCCTCGTAACGTATACGGAAAGATCGACGACCTTTGGGGAGGACAGCGTCGCAATTGCCAATGCCTGCACTTCAATGAGCTCTCAACAGGTGGCAAGGACGCGTATGACGTCACCGCCCGAGAATAAGCGCACTCTCGCGAGAAAGAGAAAGGACCTCTCCCCCTTATTCCCCCCCTTTTCCCTCCTACCCCTTCCCCTCCTCGACGCTGCCCCCCCCCCCGTCACGTAGTTGAACGTCAATGGTCGCGCTATATGCTACTTACATGTCGCTGCACAATTCATCTCAGGCCGATTCTCGCGCTTAAATGGCGAAATAATAATATTGTCGTCTTTATTGCAAGCCAAATTAGGACTACATAGTCCTCATTTACAATTAACTTGTTTGACAATCACATATATCCATTCCCTGGATCGTGGTTAATGCGCCCAGGCGGGATTCGAACCCGCGATCTTTAGGCTAGCAATTGGGGGCATTACTCCGGCGCCACCGGCAAATATAGGATAGCAGATCAATACATTCCCCGATATCATAGGAGGGCTACTCGATAAATGTAGTCTTACTGCCCTGCATTCCAAAACGCATTAATCAGAAAAGGTTACCTCCTGATTCATATAGGTAATCTTAGGCGATCATCGTAATTTTCGTATTATGCTATTGAAAACTATCACGCAGTGAAATTAGAGTTTTAAATAAAAATTTCCAACCTGAGACAGGATATACCATTGAAATCGAAACCGAATTTTTAAAAAATTAGTACTTGAGCGTTACTGCAGTATCACCCCACTGCAGTAGTAAATATTATTCATATTTCAATTACCACAGCAGTTTTAAAGCAGGAGTAAATTCGTTCTGATATCATTCATTATTTTCCATGATCCATTATTGAGTAGGGGAGACCGGGGCAAGTTTTCGCATGGGGCACGTTTTCGAACTGGCTTTACCTCCTAAACTATCCGCTATAGCGCATCACCAATCATACTCGAATGATGTGCTTATGCATCGACGGCTGTTTTGTGAGTTTCAAGAACAGGGGCGCAAGTGTTGTGGAGGAGTGTCACCTTTTGTTGATTTTTACTAATGCGAGTAACTTTTTCTGCCCTACTTTAAACTAAAAACAAACATATATCGTTTCAGTTGTGCCTTGTTTTAATAATATAGATTTTTAATAATGTATTTCCCGTTATTTTGGCAACTGTCCAAATATGTCATCTTCTTTTTCAATACAGGTACACAGGCGCGTTAGCTGTAGAAAAAATACAGTCACAGGCTAAAGTATAAGTTAAATTAATTCTCCACAAAAATCATTGATACTGCAGTACACTAGCCGATGATCTTAATTTATTATCACTAAACATTTGAAATAAGTCTCACAAAAAGTTTTTTGCGACATAAGATACAATTGGGCATGCAGAGTGTTCTTCATAAACTTCAGCCAAATACAATAACGTTAGAGTATTTCAAAGCAATATTTTACCGACCGTAAAGGGTCTACCGATTTCCAAAAGAACATGAAACAGTTTTATGAGACCGTCTTTATACTTGAAAAATGTAATTATGTACAATAGTGGATACACTTGCATCATCACTTGCGGTGGATACATCCGCCACAATGTTTAAGCTTCAGAGAATGCTTACAAATAAAGCAATAAAAGTGTGTAATGTATAAATGATAAATGCTATATGTGAGTTGAAACGTATTTTTCACTCCTTAATTTGCTACTCAAATAAAACTTCAAACGGTTGAAATATTTTTGAAGTCAATATTTTTGTCATACAAACTTTTCACACCAATTGAAGTAGTTTAGCTTCTATCACTAAGGAAGAAAATGTGTTGGCATACCCTAGGACCCAAAAACTACCCCTATTTTTAAAATGAAGGAATAACCGTTGCCGTCAGTGTGACCTTAATCTTATATGTAGTTGTTCGATATTAACTCTATGCAATGCACTCAAAAAAGCTTGCCGGCCGAGAAGTTCATGCACCAATGAAACGAGCTTGATGAATAACGACTACGGCAAGCACGAAACGATAAGACTTTTATGATTTGTAGACTCAGTCTCAAACAATCTGATAGAAGCAACAACTCTATCAGTAACAACGCCGTCTGGAATTTCGAGTCGCCAGCGTGCGCAATGCCGAATGCTATCTAGTGATGAGGCAGCGTGGCCTGGAGTGTATGTTTTGGCTGCTGAGGCTTACAAGCGCCACGAAAAAATTTCTTCCTCTATATTTTTAAACAGACTTATTCTATAATTAATTAAAGTACGCCAAGAGGGCGAAGTTTCGAGAGGACCGAAGACTAAACAGTGATCTTATCCAGATGGTAGTATCTGTATCATCGCGTAATTGGATTGTAAATCGAGAGAAAATTATATTCACGGTACGGAATGGACCACTTCTAGGCCATTCCTTATCAGTAGTAATACCATCTGAAACGGCTATTTTCAGCTTTGAGAGAAGATATTTTGGCGGATTTCATTGTGAAAACAAACGTCCCAAATATGTTTTACAATGCAAATCACAGTACATTAATATAATGCCATAAATTCACGGTATAGTGTATGATTGAAATTTTTATGACGATGACTTGATATGAATCGGATGAGCCTTTCCTATACGACGTAAGTTTATATGGCCATTTATGCGTAACATGCCGATATGGATCTTGATCCGATAAATACTCTCCAGGAAGATTTGCGTCCATTGGTCTTTCCAATCCCTTTCGTGCGTCCCCTGAGGAGGAGGGGGGGTTTGCTAAATTGTGTGTAGCTCCCCTAAAGTAAAAAAATACCAAAAAGAGGAAATTCGACGTGGGGCGAACAAAAATCCAAAGGCCTGCCGCAGCCCCAGACAGTCGTAATGAGCGAGCGGGATGCAGCAGCGGTCGCCTTTTGTGGCCGGAATCAATGCGTAATTCGAGAGCGCGGCATCGAATTCCATTGATGTAAAGGGGGGGGGGGAGGGGTCGGGGTGCATACGCAGGGACAGATGGTTTCGCGAATGGGGAGAGAGTGAGGGGGCGGGAAGGAATGGCCGGCTGCGACCCCGACGACGCCGGGCCCTGCTAGAATGGTGCTCGGCACCCGATAAGGCTGCGATTATTTCTATGATCTCGCCTCGCCCACGCACCTCAGGGAGGGAGAGGAGATAGGCTGCAAGGGAGAGTATCCAGCTGCAGCAGTAGCAGTATCAACGGAGGCTGCAATGGAGGGGGGAGGGAGAGGGGTTCATCCCCCCCTTCTCCTTTATGCTTCCTCCTACCGATAGAGAGGTTGCATGCGAGACCGACAGACAGACAAGCGGGATCACTGGCACGCGGGGACGCGACGAACGGTCTGACGCGGCTGTTTGTGAATCAAGTGACAGAAAAACACAAGGCTTGCACAAAGAACGCATGCATGAGAGAGAGATATAGGCCTTAAATTTTTACGTATTGGAGTCATTGGCCTCGCTCATCATCATCCTATCCCCTTTGACTCTGTCGGAGTGCCTGAAACAGAGGATGGAGTAGAAGTTAAATTTGCTTCAAGTAGTGGACAATTAATTTTAAAGCGATTTGAATACAACTTGATGATGTTCGCCAAATTAGACTTCGAGCGAAATTAATTTACTTCATTATAAGACTAAAGTTTTCCCAAAATAAATATTAGCCATTCAGAATTACAAGTAGCAGAATGTGAACACTATTATATACTACTACGTGATAAATGACGCGTTACATTTGTGACGAGTCATGGATATAAAATGAAATACTAAGATTTACTGTTATGGCTGTGTCATTCTAATTCACATAAAAAATGCAAATTTGAAAGAGAGGCTCTTTTTCATCCACGCAACTGTTAATTGTATCACTGATGAATTGTATCAATGATACATATGATGAAAAACTTGATTGATATATACTGCTTAATTTATCATGACCACGTTGTTCACGACTCTTGTCGAACAACGAGATTCTCGATGGTTCACAAGTGGTGACTTCACTTTAATGAGTTCTACTTTTCCACATAATACACACCTATTTTCCAAAGCCCCTTTCTATGCTCAGGAATCTTGAAAAACATAAAAAACTTACAAGGAAAACATGTAGGTATATCTCAACGGGTATTAACTAACGTAAAACGTCATGGGGGCAGTAAACTCAGCTTCACACCTGCAACCCTAAACATACTTTCCCTCGAACGAGATGGAACCTGATATCATAAAAATTGCGGAAAGTCGGATGACATATTACCGTCGTGAACGGGCTGGACGTGGAAGAAATAGTGGCTTTGAGCCTTTTCAAGTTCATATCGATCACTTCTTGCTCCCACAGAGGAAAAATGAGAGCGATAACCCGTAAAATTGCCAAGGCACATAAGATTGCGACGTCCAACGCTGAGCTTGACATATGTATGCGGAACACTTGTTTCTCTTGCTGTGAAAATGCCGAACTTCAACCTTATCACCACTTGCTCACATAGAGAGTGTATACCTAAGGCAAAGCAGAGAGAAAATCTCATAAATCAAATAGTCGAGTTCCGCTCGCTCCTCATCCACATTTGAATATGATTAGTCAATGAAACATGGAAAGTCCTGATAAATGGTAAAAATATTTCAACTGAGTAGCTGCTCTTAATGCTACGTAAATCATTTTGACTCCAGAGAGTTTCCTCGCCGTCCATCATCGACACACCAAAGCAAAACAAGAAATTGGTAAAATATTTATGAAGACAGAAGCCATCATCACTTAATACTTAAATCAATTGAGCATTAAATCTCTGTAATGACCACGCTTTCTTTTTCAATTTACATGCATTTATTCAAATAATTCTGTCGTGAGAAATGTTTTATGTATTTTCCAGTATAAAAGAGCTAGAAGATTTAAAAAAAACATTAAAAAACTATTGTTCTTACGATGGAAAACCCGTAAAAAGTAGCCCTGAATCATTTCGTATTCTCAGTAATCCCATTCCCTTCTTGATACCAACCAATCATAACGTCTTTTAAGGTACCTTTACCTGTTCCATGCAATTACTTGTTTTTAATGAGTTCCTCTCTACAATATATTCCCCTATTAAGGGTCTACTGAATGCATTATTAATCAGATTACTCAAAATTAAATGCTTTTAATTTTTGAATGGATATTGATATTCTTTTTCAGTCCATGAAGTCCTAATTCTAATTATTCTGAAATACAGTTTATTTCATTATTCTTAATAACCAATATAAATTGAATCTTGAAGTATAACCTTAGGAACCAATTCAACACGATTCAAACTGTTCAGTTGCTCATGAGGCCTCGGAATAGATAATCGCAGAAGAATTTCCCCCTTTCTTGCGAAGGCCATGAAAATTAAAATGTTTATTTTTCAGTGCGCCGGGACACTGGCCGAAACCGTGAAATAATGCAAATCATTTTGAACTTATATTTTCACTTAAAGCGCCTATCCTCTTCGCTCATTGTCTGATCTCTAAAGAAGAGAAGTTTATGAGCTATTCCTTTCTTCGCATGTTCATTCTCAGAGGAACCGATGTAAGTATGTCGTATCCCCTAAGTTCCTTTGCAAAACATGCAATGCTTAGAAAGATCTGAGGTTTTCCCGGCGTATGCTGTTGTTGAAGTTTATTCGGGATTGCCACCGGATGGAGAACCTTATCCGGTGGCAATCCCGAATAAACTTCAACAACATGCAATGCTTATTTTTCCATAGTTCATTTGTAATTTGTCGAGTCCTGTCTTGAGCGCTGATTTGACTACCACCTCCAAATTAAAAATGAATGACAGGTTCATAATCATGTTATATGGCTTTTTCTTATCGATAAAAAAGAAAAATGAAGCTCCAAATCAATCATAACTTCAACACGGATGATCTTTATTGGCATTTTCATGGGATCTCAGTAACAAACAAATTTATTTTCTCGTACATACTACAAGTAATCAATACTACTAGTAATAGTGCAATATAACTTAACTACCGTCGAAAGCTCTATTTTATACTATTTGTCTTTTATGCAAGAGGAATTATCGCCAATTCGATCAAATTAACGCATACCATCGTATTCATGAAGTAAATTAAATTGGTTGATGTCCATTTAAATCACCATTTTAATTTTCCAACTCTCTAGGCCACAGTTTAAACGCGCGACCCGAAATATCCACTCCGAAATTCCGCGGCAGTCAATGCCTAACTCACTCAAGATAGCACTGTACGCTCTCCCCCACGCATTCCCTTGTCCACCGAAAACTTTATTTTTTTCTCCCGCCGCCGCCCCGTGAGATAGACCAGATGCCCCTCCGGATCTCACGTTTCTCCGAACGATTGCAGGGAAAGAGCGTAACCCACTTAGTTTGGCCCTGTTTACAGCGTTACGCTCCTTTAAAAGAGGAGGGTGGACGGGGACGAAAAACGTTCTCGTTGTGAGTGCACGTAGGTACAATGAGCGCGGAGATTCAGGAAGAGCGATGGTTATCGCCCGCAGAGAAATGTGTGTATGTACAAGGGATAAGTGAGCGAGGAGACGTGGACGGCGATCCGAATGCACGTACCAAGAGGGAAAGGAATGCTGGGACGGACGAGAGAGAGAGAGAGAGAGAAAAAAAGGCATTGGGGATGTTGCGAGCAGCGAGAGAGAGAGAGATGGTGATGCGGATAAGGGGGGAGGGAGAAGGGGAGAGGGTGCGGGGGTCCGGAATGGGGGTCCCGAGGAGGGTGACAGGACTTGAGGAGTACAGTCGCGACTCAAATATAACACTTTAACCAAACTTTTGAATTTACTGCGAGAAGTTTGCTGGTTAATTAAATGGCATTCTCGAAATTTATGGCACAGATTAAGTTTATAAGCTAAATAAATTCAGTGGAAAAGCTGAAAATTTGAGCTCGAGCTGAAAATTTAAAATAAATTCAGTGGAAATATTGCAATTTCTTATTTAACTTACATTAATAACTCCTACAACATCTTGCCACATATTATGCAAAATAAAAATTAAGGATTCATGAACGTGGGAAATCCAACGAATTCATCATTATATTAACGCTTTTTCATCTGTTAAAACATATTTTGAACTGTTCTCATTTAAAATATACACTTTTCCCTCGATTAAAGAAATGAGTCGCAAATAACCAAAAATCCTTGTTTTTTATTTTCACTACGAATGACACATACTTTGCTGGGAACTCCTCAACCCTCTTGATGTGAGAGCCAGAGAAACGGAAAAAAATGAGACAGTTATCAAATTGCCATAGAAACTTTACAACTAGATTTTATTGTAATAATTACGAATATATTTTTAGATTATATAAAATGCCTTCATAATTTTAAGATAATTAATTGAAAAGAAAAAAAAAAGCGCATTCACTCACACACGAGTGCATTCATTGCGAAGTGATTGTTTCATCCAAAGACAAAGGAGAGTAGTAGCACAAAGAGGGTTAAATTGAACTACAATGAGAGCTGTTTGGAGCAAGTAGGATGCGAAGAGAGAGAAAAATGTAATCGAAGCAGCTGAGTGCTACGAGCAAGTGTTGAGAGGCGGCCAGGGGGCGAACACAGACGGGGCGCACTGCGGAAAACCATTTCGCACCATTCCCTGGACACTGACGCGCTGACTTCGCGCGCGGATAAAGCAAGGACCGCGTCAGATAACGGGCGGGCACAACGCACAGCGGTGTGAGGAAGGCCTAGCGACGCGTCTGAAAAATCCACTATCGCCATCCAACCTGAAGTGCTCCGTCCGCCTTCTTAATGCTCTGCACCAGCTAAACTGTTCCATTTCGCTTACACATTGGAGTACATAAATATAATAGTAGAAAAACAAGTATGCAGTATGAATAGTGGAGCATATAAATAGAGTGGAACAATTAAAAGCACATACCACAGAAGAAGAATATGCTGAGGAGGGATGGGTGCATATTTCATCCGAATTTTTTCGGATTCAGCGTAAAATAGAGGCGAAACATATCGATATTGTGTTCGAGTACATAAAAACATTAATTATACCCAAGTAAATGACTGAACAATTAAGAGTTACACGATAATTTTGTTGTGTGCTCTATTCGAACACGAACAAAATAAATTCCCGACCATAGATAGCTTACTTTCTAGTGAATAGGATAAAGTATTGACTCCTGCAATTAAATTGAGAGAAAGACGAGTTATTCAAATAGACATTACTTAGATGAGGACGATAAAAATAATTGCCATCATATACTGATATCCGCCATTTTGTCTGGTGCGTTTTTCTCGCAAAGAACTCATTTACATTCGCCAACACCCACTGCGTGGATGGAAAAATCCCCTTGAGGAAGACTCGATCTCGCGACCTTTAGATTGGCAAGCCGACAACAGCGACCGCTGCGGCTATAATTGCAATCGATTTTTTTCTACTTCGGATTCGTTTTGTTTTTTTTTTTCATTTTCTCCAGGAGCGGAATGCAATTTGAAAGGCGTGTTTTTGCACACAAGACGGGAGCCGATAGGATATCAGCGCCGCTACGGAGTCAACTCACACGGCTCCCTTGCTTGCTTCGGGAGGAATTATCAGCCAACTCCTCCGTCGATCCACGGGAGGCTTTAGCCAGCATGACTATGAGCTGCTTGAAGGGAATGAAAGGAGGGGGCGAGTGGGTAGTTGGTCGACCTGAACGTACGGAGTCTCGCAGTAATTTCCGCCGGTGGCCTTGGGTGGTTGGAGCCGCTGCTACCAACCTCCCCCCCCCCCAACTTACCTTCCTCCCTCCCCCGGAAGCCTTAACTGACACTCGTCCCCCTCCCCCTCTCATTTTCCCACCTTCCCGAAATCCGCATCGCCTCACTTTTCACGCTCCCTCCACACCTCAAGCGCCAAAACCGACGCTCAGCATCCCACACACACCGACTCAAACGAAGTGTCTCGGGCCACCGGTTGTAAATGCACGCATCAAGTCCCAACGATATTTCATACATGTACTTTCTGGGGAAATGCTCACTGTTCTGTGCAGGCAAGGTATTTCGAAAAGTTAAACCCATACCCATCGTTATGATGGTAGAGAATGAATTTTTTTCCCCTAAAAGGTGGTGATAAACTTATTTTGTTTTGGACTTCATTTGTTTTTTTACGGAATAGGAAAGTCATTACTTACATCAAGTCCCTTGTGGCAAGTTTTAGATCATGATGGGCGTTTACATTCAGAGCCTCAATGGTATCTATCGCAGAAAGATATGAAAGGCAAAAGAGGCTCCTCCTTGAGGAAGAAAAAATTATATATTTTATAATATTATCTTATTTTAGATAAGAAATCATAAAGGCGATAGGGGAAAAATGCAATGGTTGCCTTGTTAAGTCACCTGCCATTATGCCTTAGCTTAAAAAAAATAATACAGAGGCTGAACCCCACAATCATGTAAAACTCGTTCTTTGCAAGATTTAGCTATGGACATTTCCTAGATATTTTATTGTAAACGTTGGTACACTGGGAATTTAAGCAGAAAATTACATTTGTGGCGTTATTGATCAGGATTACAGCATCTAATACAACCAGTTTTCGGAAGGAATTGAATTTTTTCATTATCATAAATTCATGTTTGAATAAATCAAAAAAGATAAGGTGACCATTGAAACATAGGGGATAGGCAATTGAAAACGTTACATGAGGATGAAATATTTTCATACTAATGTAGCTATCTCGTAAAAAATCAGCAAAATATAAAATTTTCTTAAAATTCTTATCGTATTCTCTATAATGAATGAAAATAATGCTTAGTGTGCATTCTCAACATCTCTCTACTTAAGTGTCTAAGAATGGGAAGAAATAGTCATACCATTGCACACATTAAACCTTTATCGCCTTCCAATCCAACGGAGGACTAATGCATGCTTCCCTGAGAATGACTTGGTCAAGACTAAGAAAAGAAAGACGTAGTTTTTAGAAAACTGGATTACGGTGGACTAATCTTGCGCGATAAATCTTAGCAATGAGCAAGTCCGGTACAGTGAAGCTAGGCACTAATCAAATTATACAGATCCTGGTAGAACCCTGCCGATGGTCTGCAAGGATTTGGCTTTTAATGCCCAGCCAGGCGATCTTCTTCCCTCGGGCAGTTTATGCCCTGCGGAACGGCAGCGAAATTACTCCCCCCCTCCTCACCACGCCCTCTTTCGCCTTCTCAAACACCTCCACCCCCTCCCACGCTCCCGTTTCGCCGAAACGTTACCACCTTTCTTCACTCCCACCCCTCCCAACGCTTGTGCCTGAAAGCTCTGACGCCAGAGGAACCAGGCCGCAGACCCCAAGCCTCAGCAAAATCCTCCATGCCTCTTCTAACCCCACCACCAACATCCCACACGTATAATGTTGGACCGAAAGTTTCATCTAAGTTGTGCTGACTCGTGCATGTTTTCGAGAATTCTTTCACGTGAAATCGATTAGCGAAAAGGTTTCAACTAATTTCAGCAAGTCCAACGTCAGTGCCTTGGCTTAATAGTCCTTACAGGAAAATAAGATCTTCTCGGGCTTTCCAATGTGTCAGGTTCCCCGGTATAGGCAACGCGTTGTAGCTAGAACGTTTAGATTAACGAGTAGACCATCAATAATTAGCCACCGTTTAGGACCTGACGTGGAGGAAAGCTCGCGAATGTTTCCGTCAGTTTGTACGCCGGGGAAGTATCGGATTTTATTTTATTCCTGATGCTACTGACGGCGTTGACGGGATTGATGTATGGGGAAGCGATAACACATCAAAGTTAAAATTTCTGTCTTTGCATTGATATATGATATTTGATATATGTCCCTTGAGACCTCCAAAATTTCTGCCAGCTTCTTCGAATTCTTCGAAATGGTTTAAGTGTTATCAGAGAAAACTAACTTTCGGACGATGTAGCTAGCCATTTCCTGAGTAGGCGAGTTTAGTGCTAAAGAGTATTCAGCGATAGTACATGGGAATCAGCAGTTAGATGAACGTAATAGGATGCTTGAAACCATCCCAGTATCCACTATGCATAAATGGAAAAGCTATGTCAAAAGGAAAAATTAAGAACCAGGATCACCGCCACCGTTTCAAATTCGATTGTCTTCTTTTATTCAGCGGAGGAGTGATTAAGCCATGAAGAGTAAGGAGCCAGGGGTATTGTTTCCCATTCGCGAAACAGAAACTGAAAGTCTGCACAGACTCCTCATGACCCCCTGCTACTCCGACGAGACAAAAGAAAATCCGCTCGCGTGGCGCACGCCTCTGGAATACCTGAAAGAATCATCGACTCAAGCCCTCGATCAAAACGATATCTCTGAAAGAATGTTTATCAACCGTTGATGAGACGGAAGGGAACAATAGAACCGGTGATATTTCGGCTGCGAGATGATTTTCAAAGGGGGGACGAGACAAAGAGACGGATTGAATGGGAAATGGCGAGATGCGAATGCCAATATGAAAGAAAAGACAGGGTTGATAAAAGAGCACTAAGCGGACTTTTTCAAGGACTGACGCCGAGCGGCAGAACAGTGCCTTGCTGCTGATAGCTTAAATATTGTGTCGGGAGCCAAAGTACTAATGGAGCATTACTAGAAGCGAAATTGAAAGATAAATTTAAGTAATCCCTTATGTGCGTGGAAATGAAGACATGGATAATAATAATCAATTTACCAAATAAATATTCCGGAATTATTAACTCGCAGAAAGGAACACGCACATTAAAGCTACCATAATAAATCCAACTCTACGAAGGGAAAACTTTTGAATGTAGCAATAAACAAATTTTAATGAGAAATTACAGAATCGCCAAGTTATTTTTCACGACAGAACGTAATGATTAAGGTCTTTCACAAGATGCAACGGCTTTGTGATAGAGCGTAGTTCTCTACGTTATCGTCGATTCTTAATTCCCGGCTAAAATTCCACACTTACCGCAAAGCATACATTATTTACGATGAAGAAAACATAAAGTTCTCATGGGTGTGGGTTCAGCAAAGGTCTCATTTTCCTTTCATTTATAAATGTAAAGGGTTGTATGTATAGCTAAAATATCAGATTAAAACTATCTGCAAGACTCGAGAAATATAGGCAGCTTATATGAGCCTGGAAAACATTGTTCGAATCTTAATCAACCTGAAGTTGATCTCATGAACATTAATGTTGACTATGACCCTATTTTTCAAAATCCGAATTTTAAGTTATTCCTTTCACACTCCCTTATGGGAAAATCTATTTCGGACAGAAAAGGTGTAATGGTTTAAATGTTGCCTACAACCACAGGATAATTACGTGGGGACTTAATAACTAGGTAGGACCAATCCAACAACGTCATGATATCATGCTGACAAAAGTTGATATGGATATTATTATGAATATATTCGTTATTATTGTATGGCAATTAATCAAACAAACCTACCTATGTCTGGGCATACAATTAGTTTGCATAGTGTCTATTCCTTACGCTGAGGCATCACATGCTAGGCGAATCCGTCAAGTTAAAGGAAATTTCGGAAAAATATTTCTCGACCGATTTCATTTGAAATTAAATGATGCACGCATTAGGTTAGAGCTATGCCACTCAATTTAATCGTAAACCTTGAGAAACAATGACGAATGTGCGTCGATCCACTGATACAATGGCCACTGTCTGTCCTTTGAACTGATTCCGAAAAATGGCCGCCGACGCGCCGTCTCGGACCCCATGGTGGGCGAATCCGCTTGAATTCCATATAAAATTTGGGAGCGAAAATGCGTGTAGCTTAAAAATGGATGGGAAGAAATGAGAGCCATATTTGAAGCGAAAATTGAAAAAATTTTCAAGTATGGAACGCCCTCTGAGCCTTTCCTATCTGCTTCTAAAATATTCAGAGAAATATTCGTCCAACAGCAATAATTTTAAGAGTAATGAAATTAACTTTAAACTAAAGAAGATTCGTAAGTTTATGGCAGCAATACCGATTAATGATTTGGGCAATCCTCTACTCAACTATCGGAACTTTATTTACTACGTCATTACACATCGATCAAGTGCCTAATCCAAGGAAATTGTAAGAAAACTTATGAGAACCAAAATGGATTCGAATGAACGCCAGGACATTCCATTCATTAAATTCGGTATGAGGAAAAATTATATTTTCTGGAACTTAACTATATACCTACGCATGCAAGACAATAATTCATTTTAATTAACGATAATAATCTAACTGTTAAGTCGTAATAATCGATCTATTCATATAATTACTAGTCTTCTCCGATATTCCCTACAGCCAAAGAATAATCGCCCAATGTCATTAATGCATCCACTGATTAATTGATGCACCTCATGCTTATGGTTGAGTTCGGCGGTAATGAGTATTAGGAAATGGAAGTTAGATAGTGATAGAAAAATCTTTAATTAGGTGGGTTCCCGAAATTTCAACGTTTTGGGATGGATATAATGAGTGTGAACTATAAAATGATAACACTACGCGAAACAACTCTGCCTCAACTCCATAATGCGGCCTCGTTTCTATAAGAAATTAGCTTGCATTCCCAAAAACGGATGACCAACAAATCCCATCCAATATCCCTAAATTTTACTTTTTTAATTTAACCTGTCCCTGGAATAAACTCGATTTCTATTAGATTAGGCTAAAATGTTCTAAATTGTCTGCTTTCCAACGAATACGGTCAACACACTTCGATTGATGCGACAGTTTGGCCATTTAAGACGATTCACGACATGCTTTTGTTTCGGGAATGAAAACACAATATTGTTGTCTCCTGAAAATGCCAATATTTCACAAGGCACTCTCTATTTCACCAGCATCCCACTCTCAAAAGCAGGACCAGTCCAACCTTCAACAAGGACTTTTTCAGAGGCGCGCGAATGTTTTTTCTTTCTGGCCAAAAGGAGACTATTGTGAAAAGTTATGTAACGCGAACAAAATGTGGATGTCTTGCCACGGACGATAAATTTTGAGACAACGCGCTCCGTTTCTGGTGGGTCAGTGGAACGAGAAATGCCTCCACACTTCTTCTCTCGGGCCAAAATTCTTTTAATTTTTCGCACCTCTCGCCGTGATTAGCACGACAGGGGGAAAAAAAGTCGAGCGTAAGCATGTGCTTCCGAACAGGAGGTTGTTCTCATGTCCTTTACAACTTCAGGCCTTGACCTTGAAACCTTCTCAAACTCACCGCCCCCCTCCTATTTCCCAACCCCCCCCCCTCCCCCCAGGGGGCCACGAGAGTAACGAGGGTCGAAGACGGACGCGGAAAAAAATAAGTGCGCGAAAGAAGGTGAGATGAGCAAGAGTTTAAGAAATAATCTATCGCCAGAACACCTTCCTTTCCTCGGCCTCTGTGACGCTTGTAAAAGTCCTCCACAGCAAATTACACCGTAACATTTATTTCATGACCCCAATGGCACCGAGGGAGTTTTTTATTTTTTGTCGACTCCTTTCCCCAGATGAGCAAACGAATTTCCACCTCCTCACGAATTCATCACTTCCATTAGAGAGCTTGTTAAACTGGGAGTATTTATTACTTAAGAAAATTAGCGCCGCCATCAGACGATAAATAAAATTAAATCATAAAATATAATAATTGCATTTAACTTTAGGAGGAAAGATTTAATCAGCACGTTCCCGAAAAATATTTTCTGGCTAACGAGAATAAAATAATAAAGAAATTTTTTGAAAGAATAGTAGGGACCTTGGAGGACGAGAGAAGACTGGAAAAGGTGAAGTGGATGGAAAGCAGGTGGAACGACGAAGTGCTGGGTATAGTGGGTGAGGTGAGGCAGCTTCTAGATGAGATATGGAGGAGACAAGGTATGGTTGGAGCGAGTGCTTAGCGGGTAGAGAGTGAGAGGAAGGAAGAGGATAAGATTTTTAGATGGAATGAAAGAGAGTAGTGAGTGAATTGGAGAGAGAAGTCCATTGAGGGAGAGGAGACTGGAAGAATCATTCTTAAACACTCCATGGAAACCTACCTTAATTGGTAGAATACTTTAATAATAATCGCCCTACAGTCTTCATCTACCAAAGAGCTATGTGCCATGTCGTTATGAATTCCAGAACTAAGAATTACACTCTTCGAAACTTATTTTATTCTCAAACCACCGAATACAGCTCATATGGCCATTTTATGTCGGGGTATACAACAAATTTAACAAGTAAACGTTCACGAACAACCATGCCCTGGACAGGGGAAACCTACCCAGGCGGGACTCAAACCCGAGACCTCTGGATGGGCAGGCGAGGACGTTACCCCGCCACCACAGAGGCCGGCAAATCGCTTTTTATTTTAATTTAAAAATTAAAATTAAAATCCCTTTCTTCATGCAATAAATTATTATCCTATGATTCATGAAAAATTCAATGGGAAAATTTGGATACCTAAGGAGAGGGGAGCTCTTAATAGTCCACCTATTACGAGAGCGCGTGCCTGCCCTTTGGACGAATGAGTGAATACCTGAGTTGCGTGTAAATAATTGGCTACCTTTGGACGAGCGTTTCTCATTCCTGATTCCTACCATTCACTTTCCCCATTCTGCCTCTGCCAGCAACCTTCCCTTCGCGCCTTCCAAACACACAGCTCTGAATAGCGTACAATTACGGTGACCGAATAGAGCCAAAGGGGATCTTATCCTGTCCCTGTAAGGTCCACAATACATTAGGACCTGCTAGACTCTGAAACACACTATAAAAAATGTCTTCGCCTTTCTAGACGAGCAAACCACTAGGGATTGTGGTCACGTCATGGGCTTAACTAATTCCGCTGGGAACTGGCAGTTTATTTTTTTGCTCCTCTCAGCCTTCCTCTGTGTCTCGATAGATAGAGATGCGCCACATTTCTACATGATTGAGCCTTCTACGTCCAGCAGCAATTGAATTCTGGGCAGAAACAGTTCTGAACGAATGAGATCGCGGATAAAGTGGTTTCAACGATCTTCCAAAAGTGGAGTTCGATTTATATTCACAACGCTCCCCAGCAAAAAAAGTGTTTTCCCTTAAAGATGAGGTGTTCGACATGTAATGACTTACTCGATGCTTTTCAACGGCAGAGATGAGAAAAACTACGGAAAGTTACATTGTCCAAGTGTGATGTTCTTGCCAAGTCTTTGAGTGTTGTTTCCATTTCCGTTTAAGCGACGATATCAACACCGGCATAAATATTGGCTTCTGGGGAAAAGTTTAATATCGAAACGCTGTAACTTTAAGCCAAGACGTTTTATTTGAACCAAATTATTGATATTGATGATTCTTTCTTCGATCAGACTTCGACCAGTGAACGCTGTTTTAAGTTTTAGTGGCATAAATGTCATCTGCTAATGATCGAACATCTCCCGCCACACGCTTATTTTGGCGGCATGAGGAGCATTATGTAGATATAGACGAAAAGTCTATGCGGAAGGATGCTGCTTCACCAATTCAGGGACCGACCCGTGGTTATAAAAATAGGTATCTCACAAATTATCGAAATAACTTTGATTGAAAAACTTATTGAATATATATATCATTGTGTGCAATTTCCAATTAAAATTAATCCCATAATCAATTCGTAGTCAAATAGAGCTAAAGAGTAAATTAAAACGACAGACGTAAATTTGGCATACCGCTGCTTGCATATTTTCACATCAGAAACACGGTTATCGTTTTCAATGCATCAGAACCAACGCATTATTGCATTCCTCGTTGAGCTGAGGCCTTCCGCAATTAAAAACAAAAAGTAATTTCACACGTTACGTTAAGCACACTGTCATCTGGACTCTCGCATCTTCACTGATTGCTTGTTGGGAAGCACACTCATGACGGTGAGGTTCGGAGCGCAGCGTTTGCATAACAATAGCTGTTCACGCGTACTAATGGTTTTCCCTCTTTATGTGAGGTTCCACCTTGTTAACCCCTAGAGGGCTGGGGATAATAACCAGGTAGCACGAGTATGAAATCTCTCCCACGTTGATGGCTCCTCAATACCATGGAGTGGAGAGTAGCTTCCTCGTGATGCATGATGGGATGCGATCCATCTGAGGATGACGCGTGCGCCGGCCTTCCTCCGTTCGCAAGTGAGCGTTGAATCTCAATGAGCTTACCTCACACTTATGCAGTCTTCGCAGAGGCTGCGTCTTGAGCAAAATCCTGAACCGTTTGAGATCGACCACTAGCCCGTTTTCTCCCTTTGTATAGCGCCTAGTCCCGCCCAGTCCCAATGTAATACGATTCCCTAAAAATAATGTTGATCCGGTAACAAAAATAATGAGTATTTTAAACACATATCGCATGTCGTGGAGGACGGGATATAATAGTCTTCGCGAAGTACGGTGTGTGCAATATTATCCGACAGTGTAGAAGCTCGAGAATTTATGTCATCCTCGAGAGCAAATTATTTCGTTTCAGCAATAAATATATAGTCATAGCGGTGAGGTGGCAATTTTAGAAGGGAAACGCACCATTCCCTTAATGATAAATTAGAGCAGTGCAATTATTTGAACCTGATAATGGCTCAGAATATCGAATTGCGAGCGGTGAATTCCTGCGAAGGAAATTTCTAAGTGTGTTTCTCGTTTCCGCAATGGAGAAATTTCACAAATTTGTTATCAACGGATTGTGATATTTAATTGCATTGATATAGTTGACCATATTGCAATTACACGCCAAATTTTTTCGGCAGACTTGATGGTGGGCACATCGAAAGGATTTGTATAGATATTGAATGTGAGAGGGGCCTCACTATGAATCTCAACGACGCTTAAGCAAACGACTTAATGATATCCGTTGCCCCTATTCAATTTTAGAATATCTTTTGGGAGAGCGTTTTTTTATTCTATTTCCATAACCACACCCTATACCGGTTGTGTTTCACCTAAGCGGTCCCAGAGACTTCAACTCGTGAGGCTAATGATCCATTTTAAAGGCAAAGAGGAATCGCGCTTAGGGCGGCTATAGCCACACGGGAGGCGCGGGGCGCGGACGCGATCTTCCAGAGAGAGGCTGGGCCTATTAATCTCGCCGGCCGTCCAAATTCATCTCCGTCCTGGCCATTCGATGCACAATGCCGCAGTCCCTTTTCCGCATTCCACTGGTCTGGGAAATCCAGGGCGCGCCGTAGGCGAGGGAGCCACGCAACAGCCGCGCGGACAACATGGGAAGGCATTCAAACTTAAGGAGAGTGAAAGCACCGTGCATGGCGGGACTCTGGGGAGGAATGCAGCGGAGAAGAAGAAGAAGGGATTAGAGGAAGAAAGGAGAAAGTGGGACGCGGGGAGGGAGGTAGGGGGGGGGGGCGGATGCAATGTGCAACGGAGAGCGGCCGATGCAAAAAGTTAAGGTCTCTCCGGAGGAAGAGGAGACCTTGAGGGGGCATTTGACTCACGGACCTACGCCACTGCAGTCGCGAGTGCACTTCATTCACGATCTTATTTTCCTTCTCGCAAACCACCAACCCTCCCTCCTGCCCCTCTGTGCATCCCCTGGGGGTGGGGGAGGGCGGTAAGGGAGCGGAGTAAGGGGCGGGAGAGACGCTGTAAAGTGGGGCAGTGAACCTGTGCAGCGGCGGCGGCAGCGGGCAGGTTTCGCGCGCGCGCCCCCGTTGCATCACCGCGGCCACGCAACGAAGCTCCCTCTCGTTCGCCCCCGCACGCCGCTCTTCATCTTCTCGCGCCGCCTTCCGCGTGAGCGACACCACCCTCCCAGCCATTCCTGCCGCTTCACCGACTCGACAACGGTCTAGGCGGGAATGCCAAGTCATTCGAACTCTTCTGAAGTCGGCGCTAACAGCGTTTGATGCTCCAGAGACGGCCTCGAATGATTCGATTCGAATAATTATCGTCGATCAATCATCCCACGCCATTTTTCACGCTGATATCCAACGAGGGATTATATTTCGTCCCTGTCCATCGGAGCATCCGCTGCGTTGCCCTTGGAGGCTCAGAGCTGTATTTTTGTGTACATGTCGACGCAAGGTCGCTTTCTGCAGTTAAGCATTTTTCATTGGAAATCCTGAGCAGCAATCCAGTCGCGTCAACATTAAACTAGAATATTTGCATTTCTATTTCACGAATAGGAAGACCATTTTCAGGAAAAATGATACCCACTTCCAATTCCAATACACTACACCACTATTCAGTTTATCTGTCCATTGAAGAGGCAATGAAAGATTTAACTTTTAAAAATATTTTGGCTTATTTTTGTTATTTTATCCTTTATTTTGATGAAAACCCGTGAAAGAATTACAAAGTAAATTACTTAAATGTTTTTATTAATTTTAGCATAATAAGAAACATGAGACGGAAATTTTTCGCTAATGAATCGCATCACATGATAGGTCCAAGTAGACAAACTTCATGATGAAGTTTACCTACAGAGAATATGGCAAAAAGTTATTGCCAGTTAAATAGTATCAAGTTTTGGTGTTGTGCTATAAAAGCGTATGCGTTATGTAAAAAGGTATTTTCTATTTTGCTTAAATTTATTCTATTCCTCACGACCTTCGGTTTCCTCCTAATTCCTTTTATTGCAAAATTAATTCGTGGGAGTTAATTTTGCAAATAATTTCCAATCTATCAATGTGACTGTGATCACTGTACTTTATGCGTAAGCCTATCTTGGCACCTCTAAATCCTCCTGAAAACAAACACCATCAGAGAACAATTTTAATCGGGAAAAATGCATATGCAAAAATTGCTGCACGGGCTTATTCCCGTCTTGTAAGGTGATGAATTGCGCCAAAATCGGGAGCCTAATACTCTATTTGAAGCCTGGAATTTAACTTCGGAGGAAATTGGGACAGTCCAGTCGCTTTAAAGCAAGTCCGCTATGTCGACCGTCGCGCTTACGTCATAACCGGTTAACTTTCATTTCGGCCGATGTGAATTTCCAAGATGGGCGGTCGCCCATACCCCCACCTCTCTCATTTGCATTCTTCAATTTGCAACTGCTTCTGTGGAGCAGTGCTTTCGCACGTGCGTACACGAAGTAATTCGGACCTATCAACTAGCTGTCAACACCCAAGTGAAGCGTGCGCATCGGCCACTAGTTATTATTCCGGTGGATAACAAGCAATCTTCGGGTCTGCCAGTCGCGTTCATCCCCAACCCATTCTCCTGTTTTTACGTTCCTCGTCCACACTCCTCGCTTTCGTTTCCCTTCTCCTCCATTTTTTTCCCTTACACGCTCGCTTTCATTTGTCCGTCAAAATCCACTCTTCTCCCGAGAGAGGCCCCTCTACTTGAGAATACTGTTCGTTAAAGGCTTTAAAGCGCCGGCGACCAATGCCATTCTCATTTGTGCTGGCTGATTGATGCGGCCTCCGGAAAAAAAGGGAAAAGAATGCAGACTGGGTACTCACCTCCCGCCAATCATCGCAGGCCGGCCTTTAGTACCACGTCATCAATAACTGTGGCGATTTGACTCACAATGGAGAGTAAAACAGACGAGGATGTCCTCGAGGGAGTGGGTTTATGTAAATCTTTTTCATTCAAATAGCTCCTGGCCCACTTACTAAATTTTACGAGCACAGTACGGATAAGAATGAATTTTGAGCCGAAGGACCTGGCCGAATATTGAATGAGGCCATCGGAGTTTTGATGAACAAGGCAGCTGAGACTGAGGAGAGGGATTGACGGAGATTATACGCTCTTAGCTAACAAGAATACTTTAAGGACTAAACGGCGACTATAGGCTATTAGGCTGAGGAATGTTTTCGTAAGGAAAGATTTTCCACAACATTCTGACCTTCCTGAAGTCACACAAAAGAGATGAACTAACTTTTAGGCCGGAACATAGATGGAAACTGAAGCTATTAATTCCAATATTTTCCTTCGTGTTTCAATTATTTTGTAAGTACCTTAATAAGGTGATAACTCATTGAAAGTGAAGAAGGTCCATATTACCACAGATAAAAGCACAAAAGAACCACAAGAAGAAGAAAAGAAAATAACCACAAAAGAATTAAAATACCATCTAAATATGTGGATGTTACCTCAGCCCTATTCCTAGATTAAATTTTTAATAAATATATTATGCAATCAACTGCAAAAATAATTTCGGCCCGACTAAAATAGCGTAAAAGAGTAATGCCAAAATCCCTGAGAGTAAGAACTAAGAATATATAGCTATACTGAAGCAATTTTTCCTCAAGATATGTCTTATTACTCATTTTAGCGCTAATAATAATGCGGGACTGAGGTAGTCATACTCGCCACTCTGGTGGTATTATATTGTAATAAAATTCATAACAGTATCATCACGAAAAATCAAACGTTGACACAATTTCTTTTCGATGGTACTTTAATTTTACGACTTGTTTCGTCTATTTTTCGCAAGCTTTTGCAGCAAGAATCTAAAGCTAGTAAATTGAAAGGGATGGAAGGGGCGCCTTGCATTATGAATCAGGAAGTAGAGTACGCTGAAAATGGCTATCGGGGAGACGGCCATCCGTGAGCATCTGCGGAAAGCCCAAGGTATCTGAACAATTAAAACCTACTCAGTCTTCAGTCTATACTAATTTCTTTACCAAGGCTCGAACTTAGGTGGATGTAATAAAAAAAATGAAATACTGCTAAGTTTATTAATTATACTTTTATCCATTGACAAGAAGTTTCTCAAAGTTACCAATGCTAACATTAGGTCAATTTGAATTTTCTGTTTGAAAAATATATTTAGGACCATAACAGTATATATTAGTAGAATAACATGCACAATAAACATTTCGAACGGATTTTGTCGTGTTTAGAACTGACTCCTGTTCCTAAACAAGCGTTTTATGAATTAAAGTATGGGCAATGTGGACATCATATCTTGGACAAAAAATGAAATTTCTTAATATTTGCTGGATTATGTTAATGTGCAGGCACCGGTCCCCTTTTTTCCTCAACCCCGCGATAAAACGGCCCCGATTCTGACACTCGGCGCTCAAGTATTGGCACTTCCCTTACAGAACCATTCCCATAGAAGGTTGAATTTAATTAGATGCTCTTATCTCCAGCTCTTTACCATCGAAACGTCAGCAGAAGCTTCAGACCGGTCGACAGTCCACGAATGCTTCCGAGTCTGCTCATCACAAGATAAATGAGTCGCGATATCTTCTCGCGTAATTCGGTCTCGAAGCCTCGAATGGTGTCCGCTGTGCGACAGCCAGCCGCGGTTGCGATCGGGTGTGGCGAGCAGTTTGCTGATGCAAGTGCTTTACTGCGTCCTCGAGCGGAGGTCTACGTGAGGCCCGTCGCGTACTCTTGTCTATGAACGACGCTCGTGCATAGAGCATTCCGCCGTCGCATTTTTCCGCTCGGAGTCATCTTCCGATTGATTACTGCGCGCTTTGCCAGGGCCGCGAGATCGCGTGTGACTCTCCTCATCGTAAAAATCCGCGGCCGGGGCAAGTTAAGCGGCGGTGGTGATTCTTGGAACGGGTCCAAGTGCAACTGCCCGCGGCGAGAAAAACTTCGGAGGCGGCGGCGGCGTCTTGGGGAAACCACGGGGCGATATCGCGCTTGCAATCTTCATTTGGAGCCGATCGCTAGAGGAAAGGCTTCCCTTCCCCCTGGATAATTGGCGTGTGATGATTTACGGTGGCGAAGAGGTCCATTTTCGCGGCAACTGCCCTATGGGATACGCTTAGAAGCGATTGAAGACGCTATTAGAATTAATTAAGAGGGATGAGTGAATTCATGACCATACTCGAAGTGATTTACTGGACAACAATTAATTACGCGATGATCCTAATGTGTCCGCCCTTTAGCTTCAATCTTGAGGTACAGCATCAGAAAACCTTTTTACTTTTTTTCAAATTTTATACAAGCTTATTACTGCAAATATGGAATTTCCAAGAACATTTGTTCATTTTAGAGGAATTCAAGCGTTCAAGCATTGTTGCAATTAATACTTAAAAATCTTACTCACTTTCAATGTAGGAAGAAAACACCTAGAAAATGCTCCTGGCATGAGTCACATAAATGATGCATTTTCTTTCAGGAAACCTGTTAGACCAAAAGTTGTTGCTCTCATTTATGGTGATATGAATGAAAAAAATTTAATATTGACCATTACGCCAAAACAAAAACATAAAAACTATATCCTTGGGACAGGCATCTTAATACAATCTCTGAGAAATTCTATCACTTAAAAAATATGATGAAACAAATATACCTCATGCAAATGCGGTCCCATCAACCTTAGTTGGGAATAATTTTATGCCCTCATCTTTGCTACAACCCCAATCGTACATGTTTACCATAATAAGTTGATTATCGTACCTGCAACAGAGCAGCTGAAAGGAATGAAAAACGCAATGGTTCGATCTGGATTATGACAGCAATGCCGAAAGACCTTCAAACCAATAAAGATGTGGAGTCTCTAATGTCTCTCAATCAATGTTAAGGACTTGAAGGACTGATGAATGAGTTAAAATACCAATGAAGGTCAATTCACTTTCTTGAGTAATTTTATTCTCTTGCTTTTTTTTGCGTTACACTGTAATCTTGACAGTTCAATTTATGCTCCACGGAAACTTGATTTTTTTCTTGGCAAGCCTTCACAACCCTTCAATTCGTGCCAGAATGGGGGTAAGAATCACTAGATTTATTAACTACATTTACAGATTTGTAATTCGAATATACGAATAATTGAAATAAAAAGCCGTCAAATTTAACAAAGCGGCAATAATGATGTCGGTTAAGCATATGGTTAATCTTGCGGGATTTTTATTTGGCTTAAAATGACATTCAACGAACACCTGCTGTGAGAAAGTATTGTCCGAAAAACTGAGAAAGCAATGAAAATCTGAGGTAAACCACGGTGGAAAATTTCATCAATTAATGAATACGTTAGGAATATCTACTTCACAATATCAACCAATAATTAAGAAGTCTAGGCGTTTTATTTTCTCTTTCATAATTGGGTGAATACGTATTAATGGGTTTTTCCTGACCACGAGTAATACTATGTATTACTACGTATTACTCGTGGTCAGGAAATAAATTTAATCCTTGCAATCAGAGTGAAAAGAGATTACTAATGCCTGTAGGTTCAAAGAATTTAAATGATAATAGAGTGTAGCCATGGCTCAGATAAATATATGTTAATTTATTTACGCGCTTCCATTGCTATTGCTATTCAACTATCGTAGTATCTCAAAATGTTGAGTGGACAATGTATTCTTATTGATCCTATACACAAGTAGAAGCCGGTGCCAATGAGCGAGTAAATAAATTTTAAATGGTAAGCTTAAGTATGCATTGGTAACCTTCAAATTGATATTAAGGCTCCATTTTAGGTTAATAATCAATGCAATAATTTGCAGCAAAGATGAATCTATTAGAGAAAGCGTTCGCACAGACACTGGAACTGAATAAAGGGCATGATATGAGTTATTTTTAATAAAGCATTTCACACATAGCATCAGTTTCGTTAGTAAATAATTCATGCCGCAGTGCTCGGAATGTTTGATCAGCATCCATTTACGGGTTCTTTTAAGAGCGCAATCAGCATCAATACTTGGCGGTGATCAACTAAAATGAGGACTTAAAGTGAAATCACCTTTTTCCGACCGTTTTATTCACAACCACTTGGACCAAACGTGGCGAGATAAAAATTCAAATCAAATGAGATGCAAAAAAATTCCAGGGTGAAATTCACCTCGCAGACATGACGCCAACACCTATACCGAGAATATGAGCATATTTTAAATTCTTATAGGATGTTTCAGGAGAGCCTCGGAGCGGTCACTGTGGCGCCAGGGAAACTGGGCATCAGTGATTCGTTTCAGTGCACGGAAGAGAGGACGTGGAGAAGTCCACTCAGGGACCATTAATATCAAAATGGCGCACTTCCCCCAATCTCTTAGCTCAGGCGGAACCATGTCGCCCCCACACTCGATCATCCCTTTAAATCGAAGAAAGTGCTCCGGCGGACGGCTGCTGCTGCTGTTGGCGTCAACGATGGCGGGGATTAATTTCGCGGAACGTTAGAGCATTTTAGCAGCAAGGGTCATAAATTTATAGGGAGAGTTAATCTCGGGATTGTTATCTGCTTATACAGCTGAATCGCACGTGGGCAATCGGAAATGCTGTGTACAGCTCTCCAAACTGCATAATGGGAACGTGCACCAGAGCGAAATGCAAATAAAAAATAGGGCTGCTTATGCGCTGTAGTATGAGCATTTTCCATTCCAACTCTGAGATTATTTACTGCTCAAACAGAAGAGTAAAAATAAATCCAGGATATTTTAGACTCTCTATAATTAGATGATACTACTCGTATGACTGTTCAAATCTACACCATGTCTTCCCTATAATACTGTCATCAGAAGGTCTGTGGAATTAAAATTTAAGACTTCTCATTTCAGCCATTAAAATACGAACTCATAGGTTTTCCTCAAAGAAAAAACCTCACCCTTATTACGTTGCGAACACTTCGAATGAGGGTCGCAAAATAAGGTAACAGGATTGAAGAGAAGTAGCTCGTATGAAACATTAAATTTTATGAAAAAAATTAGTCAGCAATATGTTGAGAAAAGAAAATTACCATTCAAGGATTGTATGCTTCATAATGAAAATAATTTTGATCACACTTTGTATGAAAAAATGCCACGTTTCAATTTTTTATTACGTAACCAAGTAAACCTCCTCAGGTATTCAATAGAAAGTTGTATTTTTTCCTCGGTTGATAGCAGTATTCCCTAAAATATTAAATGAGGCCAAATTTATAATTTTCGCTAAATTAGCTCCAAAGTAATCACATTCATGAGATTGGTGAAATAGAGAATAAAGGCAATGGCTAAGTGTCCCATCCTTGGGGTGTGAGGAGCTATGATAGAAACGCGATAGTTTCAATATATATCGTCATTTCCTGGAAGGTAAAGGGTTTAAAATCGTTTAATTTCCCTCCCAGCATGAGAGGGGCAGCAAATAATCGCATGGGCAATAATTCACGCCGCACATTTCATCGTCAAATAAAAGAAAAGCACCATTTTCCCTCGACTCTCTCGTTTTTATTTTGTTCCTGCCTTCCCATAAAAGAGGCAATATCCATTACGGGAGGAGACGGCAGCGGCGTTTCCCGAAAGTAAAAGGAGGAGTAAGATACCGTGGCGTGTTATAAATTTCCTCGGCCGATCTCCATGCCTCCTTCCCCCTCCCCCGTAACCATTACCCCCCTTGACCTCTTCCCACCGACACACAATCGTGCATGAGGCCACATGCGACAAATAAAGTCTTTACCGGAGCTTCCATGGTACCCGACCTGTATAATGGCAGTCTTCTTCCCCTTTCACCCGCCGGCTCGTAACCCTTCATCCCTCGATATTTACATGAGAGATGGTCGTAAGGGGTTGAACCACTCTCCACGGAAGTGGATGAGAGCATTCTTGTCTCGGTTTATTTTCTTTGATGCGAGCGGGCGGAATTGGGAGAGCGGCCAACGTTCCCTCCGCCACGCTAAAGGAAGAAGATGAGCTAAGGAAGACGGAAGAGGTGAGCCTAGAGGGGAAAATAAGGCACGTTTGGTGCTGGAGCAGATGGGAGAGATGAAGGAGGACGCGAAGGAGTCTTCACCGAGAAACAATACCATTTGCATTAAAATTGCAAAATGGGCCCTTCAAATTATGCTTTGCCCACCGCGGACGTTCCGAAAACGGGATCTTACATCCAGGACTGTATCCAGAAATATTTCATCGGGGGTTATTTGAAGAGAGGGAAGTTTATTTGGTGGGTGTATGCTTTAAGAATATATCTCCCCAACATTTATCGCAGTTTAAAGCCTCCTCTCCCTTTAAAGCCTTCTACTCTGCTATACCTATTCTTTAGATACTAAATTTTCAAGACCATTTTATTTTTTATGTACTTTTATGGTGAAGATTGTCTGTATGTCATTAAGGCGTGGATATAAATAAGAATGATTGTTGATGCATTTTTTAAAATCATGACGTAATTGGTTTAGAGTATAAATGTCAATAAAAAGTTTAACCAAAACATCTCACGATAATACTTCCTGAATTATGGATTAATTGTTGCGGTAGCTGAAATCGGTATTTGGATGTTCGACAAAAATCACATCACAATCGACTTGATCATTTTGCGACCTCGCCAGACTAAAGCGGAGCGGGATGGAGCGGGATGGTTTAGCCATATTCTTTTAGGCACTGCATTCAAGCAAATACCATGTTGGTTACGAAAATGCTCATGATTTCGAAAGAATGAGGGTTGTAAAATAAGGTTACAGGATTGAAGAGAAGCAGTTCGTATGAAAAATTAAATTTTATGAAAAGTTATCAGTCAGCAATTTGCTAAGAAAATAAAATTAGCATTCAAGGCTTATATGCTTCATAAGGAAAATAATTTTGAAATCATTTAGTTTGGAATTAAATCAAAAGCGAAGTGTTCATATTTCACAATCGCATTCTTAAATAGAATATTTTTTTATATTTCCACCATTTCAAGCCAATGAAAGCAACAAAGACGCAACAAAGACTCAACAAAATAGGAATTTGGAAACTTGAATAGTTTTTCAACCTTGAACATGCATGAAAATGTATTGCATCCCTACAAAATGACTTAATGAGTCCCATACTGAAAATGTCTTTCTTGATTGTATACACTTCCAATACCAGATAGTATGAGTTTCTTTCACACTACATAGAATAATTCAGGTTAACGGATTCTTCCATTCTCATATAAGCGACACATGATATTATGAAGCTGCCACTATTACTTTTCGAATGAATTCTGCCATGTTCACAGAAAAGCGTTTATCCAGTCCAAAAGTAAATGTTTCCGGGGGAAAAATGAAACTAGGAGAAATTTGCTTATGTCCCACATAAAGCATAAAAAGATACAATGTCTTCAGCACCTTCACGTTAAGTGGGTTACCTCTATGATATTTATGATCTATGATTTTATTGCATCCCCGAACACCTTTGAAGCCTTAGCCTTGGACTAGGGCATAAAATGATTATTTTCCTCGAGAGGCATGGCCCAAAGGGCAGGAGGGATAATTGTTTCAGTCATCAGGAAATATATCTTTTCATGGGAGACAATGTATAAATAAGTGCATAAATTATATCAACCCAGAGGTGAATACTATACCTTTACATTTATTATGAGAAACATAATAGCCTATTGCAAGGATCAATGCTACCACTAAAAGTTTTGACCTGTTTTCAATTTATTGACTTTCAACGAAAGCTTTCATTATTCCCGGTGCCATTGTTCGGCGCCATTCTCGAAGGACTCCGAGACCATAATTTTATCCAACACCGCAAGGGACAAAACCGCCATTCATCTCTCTTTGGCGCAGCACTCGTATAAATATCCCCTCCAATGTCTTTCTGAGTGGGAACAGGGCTAGAAGGGCGAGAGACAACCCTTTGTGCCGATTTCCAAATGCAAAGCGAGACGACGGAGCCGCCGCCAGCCACTGGCGAGACGGCCTCCGACGGGGAAAACAACAGTAGTGAGTGGGGCAGGGGGGTGGAGGTTGGAGGGAACGCCCCCTTTTCATTTTCTCGCACGCTCTCGAAACCACACATCAACGGACAGTTTCCTCCTCCACGCCTTCGTCACAATTGAATTGCGGATCCTGGGTGGCGCTTTCATTGTCTGCGCTCCGCCGTCAAGGCGGGAAACAATTGAAGCATGGAGGCGATATCTCCGCCGAAGGCGCGAGCCGTGACAAGGAGCCGTAATGAAGACAGCCCCGTACGGAGACTTTATCTCTCTCTCCCGATGGACGTGCGCCGCTAAATTAACTAATCAAGGCTCCATTTCATTAATTGCGTTGAGGGTGGCGCGTGGGCCAAACAATGCTGGCTGAGCCGCCGCCGAAAGTGTGGCGGAAATCGTTGAGGAGCCATTAACCGCGCGGCGAATCCACGATCCGAATGCTTAAAGCCGTGTCCCAACTCGTTAGCCATTAGGCATCATGTATTTAGCCAGCCAGATTCTGGGCAGCCAACCACAAGGGAGCATGAATTGGGACATCCTTACGCAGGTGCTGCCATCTACTGGGCACTAGGCCAATGCAAAACAAGAGATAATCGGAATGATTTGAACAAATGATGAACAAAACCCACCCTAAATTGTTAAAATGTGATGTGTCAAGTGATTTTGAGTATGACGTCGGAGAAGAGTATTTAATCATAATTTTAGTATCTTAGACAAACTTTTTGTAATAGTAAAGTAGGGGTATACTTTCAAATTCGTATTTTTAGTTCCGTATGGTTTTGTTAAAGAGGTTTTAGCTATGTTTGTGGCGAAATGTTAGCGTATATTCCTTTTAATTGGTTTGTAATATTTCAATCATCTCTCAACCAAGTACTTTTTCGAATTCCTTATATTTTAGCAAATTAATTTCTAGTTTTGTATTATTAAGAACAGGTCTATATAGTCTATTCAAACGGTTACCGTCTGACTTGGGAATTATTTTCAAAATTTATTTAAAGTATGGTTTACGTACATAAATCAGGTTTCGGTATCATATATTATAATCACTATAGATTTTAAATGTTGTTACTTATTCCGATTCCAATTTCGGGACTTTTTCCAATAACATATAATAATAATAATTGTTTATTCTTACGGGTGTTAACCTAATGTACAAAAAGTGTTAAATAAGAATTTAGACATAGTGTTACATAATTAAGCATTATTTAACACGTTAAAAAAGTAAACGGTTGCAAAAGATAGCATGTGATCGGTATAAAAGTTATAAAATAACATATACATATATATGAAGCATACAAACATTAATTAGCATTAAAATTAACGCCGCCTTCTCATTAACTAATTTCTCCGTAATTCTTACACTTCCATTAACGCAATTTCATTATTATAAACAAAATAAAAATTCATAATTATTCGAACAAGTCTCAAAATATCAACACTACTTGCTAACAAGTACTATCCCTTGTTGACAGCCATGATGCCCTTTCTCCTGAAGACGCTTTGCACGCTTTGAATCATGGGAAAAGTCGGGCGAAGGATGCACTCCTCGATGCCTAAATCTGGCGGCCGCGTTAGCTGCCTAAATTCCCTCCCTTATGCTGGCTAACGAGTTGGGACATCCTTCCAAGATGGCGTCATGGCTAAATCCTGGAATTGGCATAGCCAAATGGCCAGTTGGGACACGGCTTAAGTGATCCTTCCCCACCGCGAGTGTTGGTGTGATCGCCGAGCACTTGAAACGCTTGACTCCGTTTCAAGTGGTCGGGGATTTACCCTCGTTAGCACCATCGAAGCGAGAGGGGTTTGGGGAATTGGGTGGAGAGGAGTGAAGCGAGGCAAGGCGCTTGCAACGCTAGTATTTGAAGTAAAGAGCTGCATTTATCCAAGTTTTTCATTTACCTGACCATTTAACATTTCAGTTTTTCATTTATCCGACTTTATAATAATATTGAGGCTGCGTTTATGATGCATTCACTTCATAATATTCCTGATGAACGTTTTTGAGGCAACTGATTTTCCACTATTTTTTTTTGGATTGCTCAAAATAAGGCCTTTTCGACCCAACATTTTTTATTTATTCAGCTTCCTAAGAACGAAAAAACAACTATTTATTTACCGTATAGGGAGATAATTGTTTGATTTCAAAAGATGCATTAAAATTGCCTTCTCGTCTTAGAAACTTTCTTGCTTACTGAGCGGCGATTCGAATCGCAAGCGTGGTGCCTCACCGCCAGCCTTCTCAGTAATAAGGGGACAATTAGCATAGAATGCAAATTTTATTCGTGGGTGTTATGACCATCGATAAAAATAGAATTGTTTAGAGGTGAGATGATGCTGTCAAAACGAATAAATGGCCATTCAGAGTTCCCATCCTCACTTCCACCATGAGGTGTTTTCTTTCATATGACGAGATGAACGGGCGCACGACAAATACAATGGAGAGGGATGCAGCAGTAAGAAAGCACCGCGCCCCTTATCATATGTCATCAGAGAGCGCGCTCACTTGACCCTGGCCTCCCCATTTAAGCAGAGATGCAGTCTGCATTTTGAGATACTCCACGGGCGATGGTGCGACCGCCAAACACTTGAGGCGACGAATCCGTTTCAAGTGGATTCACTCTCGTTAGCGCAATCGAGGAAACGAGAGAAGTGAGTGAGGAGGAGTGGGAGGACAAGGCGAGAGAAACCGAGAGTGACGGAGCGTAATTGTGATCTGAAGCGCGACATGTCTAAGTGCGCGTGTTGAGATGAATTATTGCTATTCTTCTTAGCAAATTGAAATATTATTGAAATGTTTCTTTCATATTTTCCGGATTTCCACAGCGTTGATTAATATCTAAAGACTACAGTTTAGGTGGCAATTCCATATCTTAAAGCCAGAAACGGAGTGCAAGTTCAATGCATGCCACTTCTAATTTGAAACTTCTAATTTGAAGATGCTTAGGAGACTGCCCGTGAAAACTTCGTCATCAGACATCAATCAGCGGGGTGGAAATCCGGAAAAAATGACAGAATCTACTACTCACCGCGAAAGCTTTCGCAAGAAATAATTGAAATACACTTTTCACCTTCTTAAGATAGTTTTACACGGGGCACGTCGTTGCGCAATCTAACGTATGTACGAAGGCGTAGTCAAATTGCGTCGCGTTAAGTGCTGAATTGCTAGAATGCATGCATGCGAGATGGCGAAAAAACCCCTGCTCTAATTAAGAGCTCGCATTTTCGCAATTTAAACAAATGTTTTCAGTGCTTACCTGCACAATGACGTGCCCCATATAAAACGGCCTTAACAGAGATCGCCGCTGCTAGATATTAAATTATTATCAGCCGACCAGGGCTGCATGCAGAATTTTACTTCGGGGATTCGTTTGGTGGCGTAATGGATTTCGGGGTAGGAGGCGTAATGCATTTGGAGGGTGTATGCGTACTATTGTATTTCACAAGCATCGAGGGATGGAGTTTGAATGCCTTCTTCCCCCCCTCCCCAAACTCCCGCTGGGTATTGCCTTGAAGTCGGCGGAACTTTATCGTGGTTACTAAAACTGTCATATCTGTGAAGAGTTCTGTTTGGGGGTATATGTTGATTCTTCCACCATAACGTCCACCTTTCTCTCAAGATATCCTTTTCTTCACTGTGAAACTGAATTCTTCCATTTTTCAATTATTTTCTACTTTATGACGTAGTCATCGGGACCTTATGTCAAATAACTTAACTACAGGAGTTTTATCTATTCAAAATAGTTTGACCCAATATTCAAGAAGGAAGTGACACGAATAACAAATTGGCACAGAGCAAGTATTAAAAGTATAAATGATTGATGATGTACAGCCAACATTTAAAAAAGGCTTTGATTTCTGAATTTACTTGAGAAGGATGAAGAGAACCCGACAGATTGACATGATTGAAGTAATTACATGACCATTTTAAAGAGCCATTCCCATTTTTCAAGGTGAAGGCGGTTATTTTCTTTTTAAAGATACCATCGTACGAGACAATCGAGATAAATTGTGCTCAGTGGAACCTGAGGGCAGCCGTCACATCCTTTATCATGTGTCAGAGAGAAAGAGAGCTAACACTTGACCCTGGCTTCCCCTTTAAACGAATATGCAGTCTGCATTTTGAGTGACCCTTTTAATCTCCAATTCTTCCTCAGGTCCTTACATTAAATTCGCCGCTCAATTTAACGCCCGCGTTGAATCGAAGATGGTTAACTCTCACGGCTGACGTTCAACATTTTTGACAATGTTTGCTTACACCGCATATAATTTGAGGATGCACTTATTTATGCAAATAGCTTGTTCAATTAAAAAAATGAACTTATTCACAGAATCGGCGAAGTACAAAAATAAGAAACATTTGCAGTGTTCAAAGAAACGTTTGTATTTCCGACAGAAAATTCCATTTTTGGCAGAAGAAATCCATGCTCCTTAGAATGATAGATCGTTTTCTTCGTTTCTAAAATGCCATGTTTCTGGCAAATAGGACTTGTCATCAGTTTAATTATTTATCACTCTTAAAACCTAACCACTAATTGGCTAGGCTGATGCGATGAGAACTAAGTACCAGTCATTTTATCAAAAAATATTGATATTCATACCTTAATGCAATTATTTCAACAAATACATAATATAATTCATTACCTATTAGAATATGATGATATTACATATTCTGCTATGGTCCTAATCGTATCGTAGGAGAATATATGTTCTAATCACAACTGAGGACGTCGGGCTCATCTTCCTTGACCTATTTAAAAATAGTTTTCCTCTCACACTTCAGTAGATAAGGAACCTTCAAGCGCACACAAAACGGAAAACAAGAACGATGAGGGAAATTAATTCACTTATATGTAGTTTTTAATAAAAAGGGCATCATCAAAAGTTCAAATAAACAATTTTGGCCTAAATTTGCTACAGGTGGTATAGGTTCGGTACGGTACTTACGGAAAAACTGACAGAGATCAGACAAAGATTAGCTTAGATTTTCTTTCGCGAGTGCAACAGTTTTAGTCGAGTTCTTTTGGCGCTGTGAACGTAGAAGGTGGTACTGTATGAATAGTCATCGAGATGTTTTTCCACAATATTGTAAAAGTCAATCACTCCTCCAATGGCAGTAAAAATGCCTACTTGAACGAGCGATGCTTTAACAATTTCAAAGATTTCTAGTCTGCCTCTGCAAAATACTCTTCACGTAATGAGGTTTTCCGCTCCCTCCAAGCCCGTCTTCATTATTTCGAATCTCGATTGATTTTAAAGAAGAGTATAGCTGTAGCAAAGTCCGAGGTGGCAGCAAAGTCCGAGGTGGCAGCAAACTCGCACACCATAGTAAGGCGGAAACGTCGGCTACCTTGAAGGAAACAGCTTGTTAAAACTTGAAAAGTCAAACAGACGGGGAGGACGGGCCACAATCAAAATCTATTCAAAGCCTGGGAAACCGAATCTTAAATTCTGCCGAATTACTTTCCCATCCCGCTTTATTCGTCCAAGGAGACTCTTCCCATTTCCGAGCTGTCACGGCGAAGAGCTCTCCATCAGGCAAGGCGGCGGCCGAGCCGCGCCGTTAAAATGTACCGCCGCTTTCATCCCGGTCCGGACCTTATAAACAACGAATGGTGGCTGGAAAACTTGAAAAAAGCTGAGAGAATGAGGAGAGGACACGCCCAACTCGCCCTGATCTGGTTAAGAATAGGGATGTTGTGGGAAATATTTCCGAAAACCTGTTTTTTTTTAAGTGTACTATGTCTGAAGAAGTATAACGCAATCACTCCGAAAGCGTGAAGCCATCTCTGCTTGGATTCATCTTGGAAAACCCACGAAAATTTTAGGATAAACTTTCCACCTTAATTTTAAATAACTACAGGTCCTATATCAAACGATTTTAGGCTTCAATATAGTTGAAAGATGATTGCATTTTGGACATATTATCTTACGAAAAAGAAAACGCGTCAGTAATAAACTTGGTGTAATTCGATTTTAGAGCAGCTCTCAAACTGTTATATTTTTATTAAAAGTTTTATGAAGACGTTCTAAGATAGCTCATTAATTTTAAGACCGTGTGGTACAGAAATAATACCAGAGTCCTTTTAGTGAATTCGCATAGCTGTGTATTATCTGCAACAGGTACGTAAATGGCAAATAGCAATGAAACGGTAATTCATAAAATCCGAAGATTCAATCGTGATGGAGTGGAATTTTTCCATTTTATATAAATACTTGCATTTTTACGATGATAAAATTTATTACCTAAGTTTCGGTATGACTACGTCATCTTGAAGAAGAAAATTGCAAGCGTTAATTTCAAAATGGTTGTAATTCTATCTTGTCTCTCCTTCCAGAATTTTACCTGTCTACTCAAAATCGATAAATAAATTGAACAAAGAGAGTACCCATAAATTTATTAATGTTGAAGAAGTTTTTGACGTTTTGAATCTTGACCTTTTTGAATCACTAATTTGTAGATAGGTGCACACGAATTTCTACCATGAGGTATCTGAAGAAGTTGAAAACGATGAACATTTGAGCGTATTGAAACACTTTGGAAGACCTGACATTAAACACTGTGTGGTATTTATTATTTCTGCGTAAACATTCGATTTGAGACAAGGAATGATGATGAAAAAAAGTCTGAATAGTGTACATTCAACGCAAAAGCTTCCAATACCTAATTTATACTCCTCCTGTATTTACGTAGTACACCCCAAGACGCCTCAATATGCGTTTGGCGGGAGTTTGTTACGACCAAAGCCATTAAAAAATGAAATGGAAATGCCGTGACGAAGTTCCGCTAAGCATTTAATTGTTCTGAGGAAAAACAATTACCATACCTATCCGCTCGGAAAAATATCTTTATAAATTTATCGTTTCTGTCGGACCTGAAAATATAGTCGGGTTCTAATATGATGTTTTTCGTGTCGCTTTGAAAGATATCCATCCCAATTTCTCTCTATCTATCTATTCTCAATTTGTCAGGAAATCTCAGACTAGCACGTAGGCTCCGAATTTCTTTCGCCTGCCTGCCTAATTCGTTTAGCATCTGCGTAACGCTTTCCGTAAGCTCGTAGCAGTTTTTGACGAATCCTAAGTAATTTATAATAAAATAATTTATTCTCGTGGAGAAAGAAGCCAATAGAAGACATGCTCAGATTCAAAATTCTTAATATGGGTTTAAAATTTCAATCCAAGGCATCAGATGACGATAGGGTTACGATTGGAAAAGGGTGGAATAACTCTCAAAAGGGGGGACAACCGCAGAAAGAGCTTCGCAAATGCGCACGCCCCTAAATGCTACACACCACTCATCGCACTCACCCCTGACGTGTCGAAATAATCATCGGACACGGAAGCCACCGACTGCGTGAATCAAGACGCCCGTGAACTCAGTGTCGCGACCGAGCGTGGGGCTTCCGGATCGGAAACCCGATGAGTGTGAACGGCACGAGCCCATCGCCACTGGGCCTAACGGGAGAAAGTGGGCAGGATTCATTTCTTTTGTTTTTTTTTCGTGCGATTCGCCCCACGGTTCCTCGAAAGCCGACGTCGCGACGTCGTCGTCGCCACTGGTTGGGGACAGGGGGGTGCGAAAGCCGGCTGGCAGTGTGGTGTGTGCTCGTGGGCGGCCGCCGAGGGGACGACTACCCCATTTAGTACAAAATATGAACACGCATTTTTTTAGATCACTAAATTAAAATCTGATTGATAATTCTGTCATTTTTTAAGAGTGATTATTTATAATTTTTAAATTAATTACTTCATAGAAACGTCCTTAATGTTCTTCTTTTACTATTGCGTTGGCCATACCTTGTAGATTCACAACTTCAAAATCCTGAAAAAGTTAAACAAATCAGTTCTTATTGACCCATTGCTTCAAACTTACTTTTTGTAGGAAAAAGATAAGTAAATTATTCATCACAGTGATTAACTAATACAAATATTTGTTCTCAATGAAAGGAATTTTAAGAACACTCTCATATGGCCTTTGCCTGAAAGAATCAATATTCCAGCTTTCAAAATTCAAATCTATTTTACGAGTACTTATGTAAAACTACTTTTACCTCTAAATCGTCCGTTACACTCAGCATATGATCGATTTCTCACCTCCCATTTTGGCTCTGAATGCACTATCAGGTCATTACATGCCACCTTCTGTAGTATATAATCGTGGTGTAATATGATTTTGTTCTTTCCCGACGTAATATGCAGGTGTAACCTTCTCGGGTATTCCACCAGCTGAGTTGAATTTCAAAGAAACTCATCCGGTGAAAACTCCGAGAAGATTTCACCTATATATCTTAAAACATCAGCCTATCAAATATTTTAGAGACCCTCATTTGAACTGTGATTTTTGGACTTCAGTCGGCCTGAATGTTGAAGTGTCTTGCCCGCGTGCCGCCGCCTCAAGAAGTCAGACACCCCAAACTCTCACCTCAGGAAAGGGAGCGCGGAACGGAGAGAGCCGTTCATTGCCACACGCTTGGGAAAAGAACGGGAGAAGCGGCTCGGTTCGGGATAATTAGTCGGCCGCCCGCACGGCTGTGCCCTGATTGCGGAGAAGAGATGGAGGGGAGCCCCTCGCTGGCTATGGCCGTTCTGCCGCCCACGATCCCGAATCACGAAAAAAGAGTTTATTTAAAAAAAGCTATAGAGTAACCACTCCTGAGATCCTAACGGAGCTGTAAAAAATTTTCAAAACAGGCGGGCTATTGAGGGTGTTAGGAACTGATATCACACATTATGTTGGCCAGTTAAACAAGGATATACCGTAATTTTTCAAGACGTATCGTACATACAAAAGAGGATAGCCTTTGCTAAAGGCAATCAATTATCTGTCCGGACTACAGCAGAGGATTTTCAAAGACGCTACCATTCATCAACATGAGACAGGAAGAAATGCGAAACTACATAGAAATAAAAGTTTTTTTTTCAACAGTAAATGATACGCTCGATTTTACCAATTTAACTTCATTATAGCTGTAGCGGAGATCAAATTTAACTTATGGTCCTTCGACATCTGTGGTATTTACGATTCAAAATTCCATTGAACTGTAGGCGCTCACTGGTAGCTTTTCTTCCTATTGCAGAAAATTGCAGAACTACCGGGCTATTTTGACTATCTCTCCCCAAGCGTGAACTTTGCCCGCAAAAAAGACGAGGAACGCAGACTCTCCGCAGCAGCGAAATGCAACTTCGGCACTCAAGACCTTTTAAGGTCTTGAGAGCCAAAACCGGGGATAGCATTAAGCAAGCTCAAGCCTCAGTTCCAAGGGTCTCTCTGTTAAAAAAATAATCGATTCAACTCCAACGATTCATCATTTTAAACCCTTCAATTTGAATACGAGGGAATATTTCTTTAGCAAATACGTCATATATTACAAGGCAGCTTAAGAGTTCAACAGCCTCCTTTCAAAATATTGAAGCTCGGACGCCACCAACGCGGAGCAATAAAAAGTAGAATTATGACAGCTAGGAGCTGAAGGGGGAGATAATACTGTTTTTATAGCGGCCGCACTTTCATTCCGTTCGATGAACTCCCAAGTTGTGTAAAATAATGCCACACTATATCATGATATGGAAAGGACCGCCACAAAATGAAGGCCAGGCATCGCCCATCAATAGAAAGAGATCCAGGAGTAGGACGAGGATCCATTTAGGAGAGGACGAATTAAACCACTGAAACCATAAAAATTGCAGTCGTTTTGAGAATGCCCCTCTACGAATGTGGTCGTTGAAAGAAGCAATATAGAAAATAAACGTACGACAGACGCCTGAAATGGTGTCGCGAATCAGTTGGTACAAGTCCACCACAATTCAACTTCATTAGGCGAGATATGATGGAACAAAATGATGAATTGTGGTAAATAAAACCGTTTTTACTGTCCACACTGTTTGATGGCGATAAATAGTAATTTACGACGCGTTTCGGCGTGTGCATTATTTCTCAGACCAAATGAATACAGATATTGTTCAAATTGTGGTCAATATCACATTAATTTGGCCTGACGATGACTTCGAAACGTCGAAAGTCCTTTTTACTAATTTTCGTCAATGGAAAGTTTTATTTACTTCAGTTCTGCCACATGTGAAATAAATTTAATGATTCATTATTTATAAACACGATGTACATATTTAATAAGAGTTCGAAAAAGCCGCAGAGGGAAGAATGCCTATAAAATTAGTCGCTTTAACAAGGAAGTAGGTATAAAGGACACATACGTTACAACGTACCCCACATCATTCGAGGATTAGTGCGACTCATGCTAGCGTCATTGAAATCAGGAGGAGCCATGAGATGAGAAATGGACTTGGAGCGCTGATGGGAGTAGGAAGAGACGCCAAGAGGAAAATCATTATTGATGGAGTTTGAGGGACATATTTAAAACTGAATGAAAAGATAAGCGATGGAACGAAAGAATTAATAGAGGTTCCTAAATGCCTCCCTATTCGGATAGAAATAAAAGCAGGGAAGCGATTCATCTTCCAGCATGTGCTACAACAATTAAACTTTTCCAGAATTACTTACGACGATATTTTCTCGCTGTTGAACTGAATCTCCTTCCATAAAGTCGGAGCCCGTATGAAATGGATTATTTTTTTAATGAAGACTTCAATTAAATCAATTTGGACAAAGAGCGCTAAACTGAAGTAATCAGAGTGAAAATGGTTTAGAAATTGAGAGAACTACATAGTACTGACGGGTGTGTGGTAGACTGGTAGCTAGAGCAATTCGTTGCTGATGGAAGAGTTCCGAGTTCAAATCCCGTGTGAATCTTTCGGACACCTCCATGATAAAATCCTCGAATTTCGAGGTGTCCTAGGAAAGGGAACTAGACCCCATACCGAGAATATGTGATTATCACACCCCTGTGGCCTAGTATAGGGAGAGCTCTCACATATGCAAATCGAACTTCGGGTTGGATTAATGGGTAATAAAGCAATACTACAGCCCGAGTGATTCAAACAAGATAGTAGCTCCAGAAAAACAACGCCTTATCATTTTACTTCAACGCGTAATGACACATTTTTTTCGTGTGACTAAATCACAGCCACATGCCTCGTCATACGTGAAAAGTCCTCGGCCCACAAATCAGTATCACGACACCAACACTTGCTAACGTAAAGGAAGGCGGAACCTATGCTCTACGGTTTAAAGCCATAGGGATTTTATAAACAGCAATGAACAGGTAATCTACTAAAAAATAGTTGTCTTCCGAAGCGCTTTTTTCTTGGTAAATCGTCAAGTCCTTTACCAAAACAATAAATCAGTGAAATAAGACGAAGTTACGATTTTTCATGGATCCTATTTTTCATGATTCCAAACAACATTGTGAATGTTAAACGGATTTTGAACTGTGACTGCTTATAAAAAACAGTATGGAACGCTGCACCAAATAAAAAGCAGAACCGACGAAATTAATGAAGTAGAGCAAGGTATTAAGAAAGTGTTGCCCTTAAGTATCGCGTGTAAAGCTATATCATTCCCATTACTCATGACTTATACTAGAAGTCATAAAATTAAGTTTCATAATTGATAATAAAACACTTTCTGTACTAAATATAGATTGCATAAATATCCTTTGGAAGTAATATTTTTAATGTGTAATGCACAGCCGTTATTCTGCCATGACATCATTCCACGATGAAGTATATAGAAAAATTACGAATGCCTCTGGGATACTGGACGATTCTGAAACGACCTAGGCAGTAGGCAGTGAAATATCCACTCGCACTATTGGCTACGGTATTTCGAGGAACTATTCGCATTTCCGAAATATAAATCCGACCAACGTCTTCGCGAGGGGTTGACAGGGAGGGTACGCGGGACCGAATGAGTCGACGTTTCGCAACCGCTATTTCCTGTTCACTGATCCAGGCGTCCTTTCAAAGAGTCGCACTGCCGTCGCCTTATCCGATCGTAAATCATGCATCGATGAAAATTTAATGGTATCCCGGCGAACTCGGAATAAACGCCGTCGGCCCGACTGAGATGCAACGGGAGAGGATTAAGCCTACCCAGATAAGCGCCCCCGAGACGCGGCCGCCGCGTCAACCTCCTTCCATCCACGCATTCTGTTTCCTCGAAATCTAAACTGGGCTCATAAAATCGATTGCTTGAATAACCGTTTCCAGAGATGGGATCTACAGGGTGTGTATCTCTAGTAATGGGAATAAATTACATATTTAAAGAAAGGTATTAGATATATCGCTAAAATACTCCAGAAGTCACTAAATCGTGCGCCTTCAGTATCAACTCAATTATGCGGGCGAGTTTTCTACGCTTTGTACGCACCCTGGAGGTGAACAACTGAATCATTCTCCTGGCAAAAAATGGCATCGTAATAATTCCCTAGCATCCTTTTAGCCCCGATCTTGCCCCAGCAGACTTTTTCGCATGAAGTGTGGAAAACTCGCCTGCATAAGTGTGTTGATACTGAAGGAGCTTATTTAGGATACTATTAGAGTTCTGCAGTGTCATCTCTTATAAATTTCTTAAAAGGAATTACTTCTCAATAATTAAAATACACAACTTGCACATATTGCATACCGTAGGTCACTTTTCTCGTAAGTAAAAGAGGGGATATTTAGCAGCCAATAGAGACTAATCCCTTGGTATTGTCATTTTACTACAAAAACTCACTTCCTAAATAATGTGCACATACAAAAGCCAGTTTATCCACCAGAGGTGCTAAAATTGAAATCGCTTATCCTTACTAATACAGGCGCGTTCTTCAGAAAATCAAACACAATTTCGGATAACTTTACAGGTCAAATAATCATTTTTACCAACAAACTAAAGAAAAAATTGCCATAAGCTTTATATTTCTGTTTAAGTTTCATACGATAGTCAGTTTAAATACAAAAGTAATCAATTAGTTACAACATCTTGAATTTCAAAATCACAGCGCAGTATTAAAATTCACCGTCCACCTCGTTCAGACTTTCATGGGTGATAAGGAAATCGAGCACATATAAAACAGCAATATTCTTTCAGCTCGATATAAGTGATTAAAAACTCAGAAATTTGGAGAATTCGGTTTTAAACCTCGGTGATACAGGATAATCTAAAAAAAAGAGCAAAACTCTGTCCCAGTCTGACTCTGATTCAGGTCCGAATCAGTGGTGAACTGGCAACCCTTGGGTCCCTGCGGCACGTAGTACAAGCTGATCCCCCCCAAAATAAACAGTGAAAGGGCAAATGCGACAACTAAACCGAAAATGGAGCGGAATGGAAACTCCATTTCTGATGTATTTTGGTAATTAAAAAGTTGAAGCGCTGACGAGTGCGACATGAAAGACAGATTCCCGCAGGGCCGGGGGGCAATGGCGGAGATTCCCACTCGCCATGGCCAGTCCGCCCCCTTCACTGCATGACTCCAGTATTCGATACATGCATACTATGTATATGAATATGACTTCGTGTGTATACGAATTCATGACTTACCTGACCCGGTTGGAAAACCGAGAAGCATTCATCCATGACTTCCCTATTTAATAGGCCTACTGAATATCGGTAGTATCTGGATTACTATACAGAAAACTCTTCTATTACTTGCTGTTCCTGGATAATGTCATATTTTCGTTTACAACTACTTATATTCCTTTCAAGAACGGTATTAGCTAACGACATAAAAGCACGAATTTTCCGCGACGGTGTTAATTTCCACTTCGCAGGTGGTAAATTCAATTTAAATTGTCATAAGATACATTAATCGGATTAGATCCCAGCAGGGGAGTCTTCGAAACTCACCAATCCTTTGTACTATAAATGATAACTGCCCATAATGACTGCTTAGTGCATACCTATGACTCCAGTGATAATCCTCAAAATGAGTCATGAAAGCATATTCACATTCATTGATTAAGGGTGCGGATATTGATGCAGAGGAGTGACTATTTCTCACGAAGTCAAACGTAATGCAGTTGAATAATTTCTATATCAGTATGTAAATAAATTATCCATCCTTTAAAGAGTGAAAGTGAAACATGTATTTCCATACATTCAAATATGAAAATGCTATGATACCTGTATCCTTACTTTAGCAACGAAAAAAGTTATGAAATCTCTGATTGGGACATGTGTGTACATATTGAGCACGAAAAAAATTAAATCTACTGTAAAAATCGCTGAATACGATTATCACGATAATATTTTTCAAGACTTATAACACATAGGTTCCATCTGACTAACTATCAATGGAGCGGAAATATTACATCAATTAATACTAAAACATGCTCACAGATCTGAAGGTGTCGTAATAACTACCCATGCTTTGAATACGAATATCCCCCATTATATTTCTGTGAAATAATGTGAACCATTGGTCTGTATTCTCCGTAAAAACTTGGCATTATGAGAAATATCGAAACCACCGAAATACCATCAATTCCTCCATAGAAAGAAGCAAATATATTTTTTTAATCGGCATCATAAAGAAGAGGCGAAGGAACTAAGATATCTATGAGATAGAAAGCATAAATACTCACGGAGTTAATGGCGCCAGGAAGATGGATCCGACCTGTTAACTTCTTTTATTTTTTCCGTTTTCCAACAGTTTTCTCTGAAATGTTCTGCAGGAATCCTGTGGAAAGTGGACAGGTAAAATTATAATGAAAACATTATCTTTAATTTGGAATTAGAACATTTTTCCACGCATACATAATTAACATTTATGAGAAACTATAACAATTACGTGATTCTTAAAAAAAATGCTCAAGGACGTCACGACGAGTCTACTGGAAGTGTTCTTTCTTCTCCGTCGTTATCATTCCCCATTCCAAAAACCAAGCCATGCTATTAACTGCACCATAATTATAGAATACACCAAAGAATAAACGATATCTGCATTTATAAATGCTCATTTTCTGAAGTCAGCGTCGCGTGAAGCAACCTTTCTAAACGAGCCGCTTCCAATCATCTGAAATAACAGGCATTGATTCGAATGAGTTTGAATAAAAAAGTTTCAGCCAGAGGTTTCTTCCGAAAATTGACATATGATATTAAACCGAGATATAGACCGTAACAATCACCAGAAATTGCAGGAATGACTTAATACCGTAGATCAAAGTTAACTATAACAAGCCCGTCGATCCATCACAGCCTAAATACCTGGCTGCGTGGTTCTACATTCATTTACTCATTTTGGGTAAAAAAAAGTCACATGCAAAGAATAAGATCTTATAAAAAAATTTTTTTTTTAAACCAGCCTTTATATTTAGATTACAGGGGATGAGCAACGTTTATATATGACACAAAGCAAAAAAACTCAGTGACCCCGAAAAACCAAAAGTGACGTATTAAAAAAGTCACTATATTTATTAAATTTTCAGTGAATGGTAAGCCCCCTATGTTTCAAAATGCCACCCCTATGCTTTTAAATGCCTACTATGTGGATATGCCTAAAGTGGATAACTTTTACTGTGGTCGCAAAACACGAAAATCGACCATTTGGAACTTCTTAGATCAAAAACATGTTTTAGGGGGCTATAGGTTGACTGGGGGGTGGTTAAAGGGGGGTTGGAGAGAAAAAGTTATATTTTCATGTATTGTCATCGGAAATGAAGAAGTGTGCAAAATTTCAGCGTTTTTGCTTCACAGGAAGTGAGTCAAATTTGAGTTACAAGATTTGTACCAGACAAACAGACAAACAAACAGACAGGTTGGTGAGTTGATATAAAGGCTGGAAAAAGTATTCGGAATGGAACTGGTTGATTAACTTTGAGACAAATGTCTGTTTACTAACTATCTCGACGAATTATGCTGTTTTTACCAGCTCATCATTTTATTAGTCATACTTATTATTTTATATCAAGATTAATCTTGGCGGACTGCATGTAATTAAATCACAGAGAAAACATTAGTCATGTTCTTTATCTTTCAGGAATTTTGAGCAATATATTTGACCTTTGATGGATCTGGGTTTACAATTTGACTTTCTCAAAAATTGTTTTAAAGGCAAATACTTTTCAAAGAGTTATTATGATAGCTGTTTGATGAGGAACTTGGAGCACGCAAGGGATATGAGAGATCATATTGGACGGCCATCAATTACAACTGAGTCGATATATGGACTTATACTATTGAATGGAAAACTAAAAAAATGACTCTTTCCATAATGAACTCCGCTATCACTTCTGAGTTTTTCTCCTATTTATTTGCATATTTTCTCGGTATATTTAGAGAAATTCACAACTTCATTTAAGGAAATCGAACTTTTTATGCTATGCCTGGCTGTACCTTTATTTTACCATTCCTCAAGATTTTTATTTCCAAAAATGAAGTATTTAATTAATTATGGCTCATAGATTTTCCAATTGATTGGCCTTTTTTTAAATAAAGCTGTCATTTCCACCATTTTCAATTTTGCCCGCGAGAGATCGACTAAAACTCCTACTTTTCGACTTCCTTTGTATTTTTATTCTCCTAAGGAGACGCTTTATCAAAAAAACAAAGAGAACGTACCATTGACGTACGTAGAGGAAAGGAGCGGAGACAAGTGGAAAAAAATCCATTAATATTTTCCCGCGGATCAGAGCCAATTATAACTTAATTCATAGGTGAGGTAGCAAATATGAATTTAGCAAACGCTTCTGAAGCGAATTGGTCAGAAAGCGAATGTGGTATCATTAATAACCATTTGAGTGTAAACATATATAATTACAACCATGCTAAAAGCCAGCTGTTCCTTTGTCATTCTGTTTTCCGAGTCAACTTGGGTTTTGAGTACAATGTGCCAAAATCATCACGAAGAGGCTTGAAAGACACAAAGGTTACTCATTACTTTTTATTTATTTATTCAGGCCCAGCGATTGATGAAGAATGATGGTAACAATGAGGACACCTAATGGCGCGAACTAGAGATTATTACTTTGAACAAATTAAATCATGCATGCTACATGAGCTTGATGAAGTTTTATCGATCTATGGAAGTGGGGCCAACATATCCACAAGAATAGAAGACGCGAATTTCAACAAAACAACTTTTAAAATGGCGTTTTACTTTTTCTCCTCAGTGGAGTGGCAGGTGATGACGATGGAGATGATGACGAAAAATGCGACATTGAATGGCGTGCACTAGAGAATATAACTTTGAACAAGTCAAATCATGCTTTGCTACATGAGCTTGATAAATTTTTATCAGTCTATGGAAGTCTTGCCACCATTTCCACAGCATTATAAGACGCGAATTTCAACAAAACGGCTTTGAAAATGGTGAGTTCCTTTGTCTCCCGAGGAGCGGCAGTCTGGTAGCGTAACGAGGCCGTGGAATATTCAGTCCAAGGACCGATAGGCATCCTAAATTGTGATTGAAGGCTTGGTCCCCGGCCCACCCAAAGAGCAGCGGGCCCCTACGACTAACAATAAGCAGGCGATGGCAAGGACCAATTCGGTGGGGCCACTTCTGCGCGGAACGAGGAAGGGGCGAAGGGGGAAACATATTCCCAGGAAATTCCACGGGAGTCGCCAGGAGCCAAACGCTATTTCGGAGCCAGGAAGCGCACAACCGAGAGAGGCACTATCATCGAACTGGAACTAGGCGATAATTTCCTTCGGTTAAAATTCGAGTCAGCCATTAGCCGTGCGGCTATCTGTTTAAGTCCGCGCAACAACAAACCATTACGACCACGCCCCCGTAATCACTCAATCGAAAACTTTCTACACTTAGTAGCTACACACTCATGCCGCTAATAACCACCTTCCTTTTTTCATAAAGACAAAGCGGCTTCCCACAATCATCTCGCCTCGTAACAGTTTTATATTATTTCTCTCGGCTCCCACTTACGGTCATTATCTGCCCCACTTATAAGGGCACACTCGCACTATCGCATTCCGTCACCTACCCACCAATTTCCTCGCGTATTCTTTTCATAATGGCCACCACAACTATCATTTTCGTCCCTGTTTCACGTCTACATCAACTACACTTGTGCTTCTCCATCTATGTCCAACCCTCGCTTCTCCTTTTTATGTCTTTTCCGGTCGCCCTTCTCCTCTCTCCTTCCTCCGTCTCTTTCCCTTCCATTTATCATTCTTCCCGCCTCACGAAACTTTCCATTACTTTTATCGAAGATCTCAACCCGATCGGCTGTCTCAACAACCGTCCTGTCTCCAATTCCTCTTCCCATTTTTCTCATACTTTCTATTTCAGAATAATCCCCATTGCTATCTCGGACTTCGTATCTCCTGCATCTACGGGACCGGCTAGGTAGCCCCCTACGGAGCGGTCTGACTCTACAGTCCCCAAACTTCAGAGGTGCTTACTCTATCAGAAAGACCGCTGGCTTTATCACTCCTTGCAACATATTATTAACAAAACAGAAGTTTCATCTCTGATGGATGGCTTACCTGAAAACAGTCAAACAAACATCCAATACTTCCAACTGTAAGCAATTCCTCCCAGTGAATATGATTCAGTGAATATGGGCAGTAAATATGTTTCCAGCAAAGATTAATGATTTCACGAAGGCAAAACTTCGCAAAATTTCATGAGGTATCAAAAAATGTATTACGATCTCATTGATGCGCATATATTTTACAGTTGAGTTTTATGGTAAATTGAATAACTCTAAGATACTGAAAATTCGGCAATACCAGGTCAAATGGCCTAACAAATTTTCTTTTTTGTAGCAAAATCCACCAATACTTTTCCAGGTATTGATTATCCCAGAATAAGGTAATTTTAACGTGTACGGTAACTGTGGAAAGCAAGATTGGAATTAACTACCACTACTGACCCTATATTCATTGATCAAGGGCATTCAATACCTTTATAATCCCACAATTCTCAAATATTCAAATCAAATTTCTTTTTACTAATATCTATTAATGGCTTCTAAAGGAAGACTCCGCAGCACAGATATGAAGTTAAGAGAGCGAAACCTGACTGAATGAGCCCAACGCTTTATTTCCCAGTGTCGTTCTAGGCACTTTCGAGTTTATATCGATGCCTCAGCGTTACTCAGCGTAATAAATACCGGTTGCTGTAAATCATATCGAATCAAAAGAGTCTGCGGTCAGGAATGGAGCGCGAGTGTGATACTATGCAGAGTCGTCGAACTCACGCCAGCCGCGTTACGTTTTCCTCGATCGTAGGTACTTAATACGGAGTCATACATGGCGGGCACGCTTCCGAGAAGTACGCCGTACGAAAGAACAGGACCATGCGCCCTCAAAGGAATTCCGCCCACTCTTGCACTTCTCTCATTCGCCCTCCTCCTCTCGGACCTTTCCCATCATCCCTCGCGACCACCCCTCCCCTTTTCCCCGTATTTCCCCCTCCCCCCTTCTTCGTCGCCATGCTTCCCTCGCCAGCAGCGGAAGGAATTCCCTGCACAAATTTATTTCGGCCATACTGAAATGAGCAATTTCGAGGTGTTACCTCCACCTAAATTATTTCTTCGCCATTTTCTTTATTAGCACGACTAAAAAACCGGTCCGACAGAGTACAATACACTCTCAGATGTCCAAACCGAAAGTTGGTAAGATTAGGTGAGGGTAGAAATTCCATGTATTTCAGGGGAATCGTAGAAGATTTTTTGATACCTCACGACATTTTGCGAAGTTTTGCATCAAATGGGATCATAAATCTTTGCTGGAAACATATTCACAACCCTAACCGAAGGAATTGCTTACAGTTGGAAGGATAAGTTTTCAGATAAGCCATCCATCATAGATGAAACTTCTGTTTAGTGAATAAAATGATTCATGGTGTGATAACGCCAGTGGTCTTTCTGAGGGAATAAGCATCTATTAAGTTTGGGGGCTGCAGAGTCAAAACGGTTTTCATTACGCTGAGTAACGCTGAGGCATCGACATAAACTCGAAAGTGCCTGGAACACCACAGGGGAAAAAAGCGTTGGGCTTAATAAGAGAGGTTTTTATGTCTTACTCGTACTTACTCGGCCAGGGGCTTGTGAATCCTCAAATTCAGGGCAGTGCGCCAGTACCCTTCCGTGGGCCACCTTGCACTTCGAGAATTTAAATTTGGGGTCCCCGGGATTTGAATTTGGTATCCCACGCTTGGCAGCCAAGCGCTCAACTTACTCGGCTACCACACTCCCCAACTTACCTCCACCTACTAATTTCTCCACCCTTTTCTTTATAAACACACTAAGAAAATCAACTTCATCGCCCAATAGTGAAATATTATAAAAGTATTCTACCGATTACAATAGGTTTACATAGAGCAATTACAAATTACACTGGGAGTCTCCTCTCCCTTCATGGACTTCCCTCTTCAATTAACGATAAGGCCTACTCCCTTTCATTATATCTAAAAATCCTATTCTCTTCCTTCCTCTCCCTATTTTACCAAATATTCTAATCTCAAAAACTATTTTCAAGGGTACGCATAGTACTCGCTCCATCCATACCTTCCGTCTCCTTCGTATCTCATCTAGTAGCCTACTCTTTTCACACACCATGTCCAGCACTTCATCGTTCCTCCTCCCCTCTGTCCTCTTCACCTTCTCCATTGTTCTCCAGACCCACATCTCGAATGCATCCAATCTTCTCTCGTCGTCCTTCCAAAGTGTCCATCAAAGTCTTCACCAGTCTTTTCTTTCAACTCTTGCATAACGATTCTCTCATGAACTCTTTCCTGTTCATGATGGCCAATAGTGAATATCATGCAAAAAATCAAGTAGGGGATAATAGCTGTGATTCAAAAGCAATTGCTAATCCAGATATATCCAGAAACTGCCATGCATCTCTCAGGCTACGCACAGCAATTATACAGTCTACGCCTCATCCGGAACGCATGGCAACCTGTCATCACAGAAATTTCACAAGCTCAGTATCTCATAACAAAATTCTGCAGATTTTTTTTCTCATAGCCGTTCAATATCGAGAAGACAAACTTCATAACCGGTTTCGTGTTTGCATGTATGCTCTTGAGTCACATTGAGTGTCCCAGTTTTGGGGAGAAAGTGTAACGAAAAACCCTAGGGCGAGACCACGATGTCGATCGCACACAGGGTTAGCATATGCGTGTCTTAAGTTTGGCAGTATGACGTAAAATCGCATTTTCGACCTAATTCGCTTTCCCATTCGTATGTGAAGGTCGTGTAACTTCTATAAATTCGATATACATCACTCGATTTCCACCGAAGGCACTTTCGACTCTCGTGAGCCTCAAATACCCCTCACGAGCATTTATTCGGGGGCTATACCTTAACTTTAAAACATCATAACTTCTGCACACCCTGCAAATATTTAAGCGAGGGAATTCTCTTAATAATTTGCAGATTATCTGATGCATTAAGTCTCTTGGAAAATTTTAAAAGACCTAACTCTGTTCGTTTTTCAATACACGTTTTCATTTTTTGTTTAGTAATTGAACGTGTAATTTTATCGAGGCTTCCCTCATTCCAACTTTCCCTTTCATACCATTTCTTCTCAAGCACTAAAGCCATCCCGTACTACGTACGTTTTCTGTTTAATCCATGAATAATTCAGTTGTGACGGTTACACACCTCTTCCCATTCACTGTGCTGTTGAAAAATGGACCTTGAATGAAATATATGGAGCAGGTAAAGAGGGGTGATGAAAGATAAGTATTTAGAGGCATTTGAGAAACATCTTAGGAAATTTTCCAATATGCATACGTCGATATTGTTCGCATTAGTGATTGTATTGCAGTATTTATACTCAATACTTGCAGCGCACTTCACAGTTTCACTTCTGGTTAATTTAAGTTTTCACCTCGACATCAACAACGTGGAGTAGTTTCATCTCGTTTTTGTATTAAAATAACTCTTTGAAAACATATAATTAAAGGGTGCATCTATATCCTGAGCTCATGCTGAAAACTCGAATCAACTTCAAATAGCGAATCGGAGGCATCTGAAATTCCTTTTCCGCCATTGACACAAAGATCACGAGCACGTCCATCCGACTTGCGATTGGCGAAAGGACGAGCTACCGGTCCTTGGAGGGGAGAAGCGATGCCCCGGGGGCCGGGCTTCGCCTCCCGACACATCCCTTTCCCCCTCCACTGACCCGGGCACGTGCGTGCGATTTTATTCTCTTCATTGCCACTCTCTTTCGCCTGCAATATTAAGAATTCCCGTTAAGACATTTGAATAAAAATTTATGATAGTTACTTCAAAATCCGTTATGGAATGAAGCAGGCTTCAAAAAAATCACTCGATCGACGACTCAACAAAATTGAGTTCTCTGTAAGATCCCTACAATATATGCATATTAAATTCTGGATTTTGCATGTATTGAAAAACGATCACAGCAAAGGTGGTAGTGGTGGCATTTGAAGGAGGAGACCGACAGTCGAGATCATTTACGCCATGAGAGAAGGGTATGGATGGATGGGCGGAGAGAAACCCGCCGTCAGCATTAGCCTGCTCTTAACTAAAGGCGCCAAGGCGTCCCATTCGACGGACGGAGTGTTGCGCTTGAAATGTCTTCCAAACGACATTCGGGCAGGGAACGGGCAGTCTTTGAAAATTATCTACCACAGCCAGGATTTGAACCCGAGCCCACGGGGTCGGAAGCCAACACGCTAGCCACCACGCCAACCCGATCTCCACACAAAATATGCTTTTGAAAAATTCCAAGAAACTTAATGCATCTAACGATCGGTAAATTATGAAGAGAGTTCTCGCGCATAAATATCTGAAGGATGTTATGACGTTTTGAACTTAAGATACTGCCCCCGCAATAATGCTCGCGAGGTTTTTTTCGCGGAATCGGAGCTGATGGCATGAAGCAATTAAGTTTCACGCCTCAATCTAACCCACTCAGGGCTTCATTCCCTCGCATATCGTTCCCTCTGCTCGCTTTTGACCCCTATCCCGTCCAAACTCTCCTCCCCCTCATTCATAACGCCCCTCCTCCCGAAAATACCCCTCCTCCGGGCCACATCTCCCTCCTCCCTGACACCGCAACACCCCCGCCCCGTCCCTACCCTTGCTTTCTCACCTTTCGCCGCCATCAGCTGTGCTTCCGCCCCACCAACCGTCGGCCAACGACGATTTCATACCTCCCCCTCTGCCATTGACCTCCTTCCTCATCATACCCTTTCTTCTCAGGCATCACGGCCATATTCTCATAACTTACGTTTTCTTTTTAATCCATTCAGCATTCAGTCATGACGGTTACATACCTCGCCCCATTTACTCTACTACAGCAAAATGGACCGCGAATGAAAATATGGAGCAGTTAAAGATACTAAATGCGTCATTCGTTAGGTATACTATAAGGAGAATTCTCGCGCACAAAAGTTTCGATTCTCTAAAATTAAGATACTACTCCCGAATTAATGCTCGTGCGGGGGTAATTGTGGTGAAGGAGCAGGTAAAGAGGGATAGGAAAAAGATGAAACACGCAGGTGTTAAAAGATTACGTGACAGGAGAATGGAGTGGAGAGTTGCGTCAAAGCAATACTTGGACTGTTAACCAGTAATGCTGATAGTGCAAAATACCACATATTTTTTCCGCTGCTTGAACATTTATCAGTAAACGTAGAGCTAATATCAATACCCTCAACGTTCTTAGTCTGACGTATTCAAACTTCCTTATTAAGATATCCATGTCCGAGTCACAAGCTTAGAAATTCTAGGATACACTGGGCTGGGTCTGGGTGTTTATTCCGGTTATTTATTCGCTAAGGTTTTGCTAGCGCTAGCATTAAGTCAGTCGCACGAAGACAATACTACAAAAGTAGCGAAAGTCGCTAATACTAAAAAAAAAACTTGAGTAATCCAGCGCTAATACTAGCCAGAAGAACGCTCTGGGCGTAACTTCCTGGTTCCTCGTCGCCATGGGTTAGCTGAATGTAGCGCTGGGTAGCCATAAGAAGATCGTAGCAAGATTCGCTAATTTTCTCGCTAACTTGTGCTAACGACCACAAATGACAACCTGAGTAAACGCTTTGTTGAATGAAAAATTAGCAAATATGGCAGGTTCCATGTCGATACCTCCACTGCACAATCGCTCAACAATCGCCCTCCGAATTAAATCCGCTCATCTAGTGCTGCTAGGGCTACTTGATGAGCGGATTTGATTCTCTGGGCAATTGTTGAGCGCTTTTGCAGTGGAGGTATCGATGTGGAACACATAGCGACGGCAACTTTGGACGGGATTAAAAATTCTGGAAAGTGAGTAGATTTTCCTCTGTGAAGGCCGGTGAGTAATATTCTACGGGGCCAAAGAATAAACGGGCCAGCTTTTACTAGGGCTGGCAGATGCTGAGGGCAAAACTATAGAGATGAGATCTGACGCAGACGGTTGAAATGCGCACTCCATGACAAGCCCTGCCACGGCGATGGCGAGGAAAAAACTGTCTGCCTCATCACATCACCCGCTTTTCACAATCACCCCTCGCCTGTTCTGCCCTCTTCACTGTCGGCAGAATTCGTTAAACGTTAGCCAAAACCCTAAGTGTTTTTTTTCAGATCAGAAGTTGAAACGTTACCAGGTGGTCGTGAATAAAATGGTGCATGTCATATTGCTTGTCATTTTTCGTAAATAATTAGCATCAACAACTGGGCTCCGAGTTGGATCTCAAAAAGCGCCAGTCTCAAAATCTTCCGGTAACTTTGCATTGGTAATGGTAATATGATAAATGCGTTCAAACCCGGCGTTGCTGAGCCTTGCGGCACTAATACACGACATAAAAACAAAAAAGTGGCAATATTTCATTGATTACTAATAATGAATAGGATACTGCCAACTTAATAAATTATTAATAATTCTATCCTACAAAATACCGTATTAGTTCCATCAAAATTAGACAATATGGTGTAAAAAATTTTCATCGGCAAATTCTTTCCAATGAGTGGGTCCAACTCATCGTTGACGGACGGAGCAACATAAAACGGACGGATTTTGACGGACAAATAGAAATTTTGGCAACGAAGTGTCAAAGCCCCCTGGCTACCCACGCAAACGCGACATCCCGGCTGGCACCGCGCGCCCCAACCACGTGGACCGCGCCACTGTCGTATCACGCGCCTCCGCCCCCAAAAAGAGAAAGGGGCCGGGGGAGGAGCCCGCCCCCGTCAGCCCTCCTTTGTCTCGTACGCGTCATCTCCGCCCCCGCTACACTCTCACCCTAACCCCCTCCTCCCCCTTGACCTTCCCCTCCGCCGAAAACGAGAGAAAAAAGGCCACCACACGAAGAAAGGGTGGAAGAGTGGGGACAGAGCACATACTCACGAATTTCTCCGCGGAGAGCGAGGTGGCGCTGGTGACCTGTTGCGGAAAACGGACGCCGAAAAAGAAGCGGGAGGAGGTGGAGGAGGAGGAGGGGGGGGATATCGCTCCAAAGGGGGACGAAGGGTGGGGGGAATGGGGCGAGAGAAAGAAAGGAAGAAAGGAGGAAGAAAAGGGGAATAGCGGGAATGAGAGGGAGGGGGAGAGGAGGGGAGGGGGCGGAGAGTGAGTGTAATTTGGCGTCTACGTGCCGTCGGCTCATGGTCTGAATGGCGGAGGAAGTGAGTAGAGAGGAGAAGGTCCGATGGGCAGATCTCTCTCTGAGGCGGACACAAGAGCTTTGAATGACGAAGGTGAAAGAATCGGGAGCGAGGCCCTCATCGAGCAGGATGAGTTATCGGACGAATTAAAAAAATTTCGCGACCCTCCTCTTCGGTCGTTTATCACCCATTCTATCTTTCCCATTTTCTTCCACCGTGTCCCTCTTCCTCCTCTCCGTCTCCTTCCACCGTCTGTCCTCCATGCGCTCCTTCCCCACCGGTAACAGCGCCCTCGGTACAATCCAGAATCCAGACCCGGATGTGTACGCGGGCGAGAGATTATCCCGACCGAGACGATGGATGTACTCCTGATGTGAATATTGACCAGCGGTGTTCTCGGAAAATTTTGCATAGGAGAGAAATGATCGGAGAAGAGTATACATTCGCATTTGGTGTTAAACAAAATGATTTGGCTAACACCCAAGGCGAAAACCTAACCAATGAAATACGCGAAGGGTTAATATGGTAACAATATAATATTGTAGATAAAAATGGATGGAACTTCGAATTTAAGGCAATCTCCTCCGTTTTTCGAGTGAAGGGCAAATATATTCGAAGTAGAAGGCGTCAATAGCATTACTGTTTATCCATGAAAAAGATTTTTCTGTATGAACAAAACAAAATAAGGCCGTTGGTTCGCATATTCTACTTGGCTTATACCGATGAGAGCATGCCAACACTGCATGCCAATGTTTTAAAAGGAAGTATTTCAGGGATAAACTAATAAGGACGTTCTAGCAGAAATAAATAAATAATGATATAAATTAGCATAACCTTAGCCGACAAGAAATATGTAACTTCTCCTATCACATAACTACTACGACTACGACAATGTATGGATTTGAAATTATTTAGAATAATTCAATTTCGATTCAAGATTGTCACTTGAACTTCCAGATAGTTATTTTAGTTAAGTTTTTTTATTTACATTCTTCTTCTTTCCAATTCTTCTGCTGCATATTATTCCAAAAGCTTAAAAACTAAACTCCTTGCGTGACCTTCCGACTGCGTCACGGAGAGTTTTAAAATTTGGCCACTTGTTCTCAGACATCATTCCAACCAATCGTAAAATTTCTATTGGGCCATAAAAGTATGACGAGGGATCATCAAACACTCGAAGAATATCATTGATGATAATTATGTAGCATTCGACCTGATTCATGACTATTCTGATGTTTTCTTACTTCCTGATGCCCAGAAAAGGTAATTAAATTGTCTCAACAGAAAGCAAAACATTTTTCACAGTACATTCCTTAATACGATACCAATAATCTAGACCTCTGAATTTTACCGCGATTAATAAATGTTTGCGAACATTTTTTCCACACATTTTCGCTCCATTTGAGAGGAAACCCATCTTTTCTCCGGGGCCAACTAGGTATGAAGTTAAGGAGCGCTACAATATCAATGTATTGGTTCTAGGCTCTGACATTCTCATTAAAAATCAATTTCTACGAATTCCTTAATTCCAAACGAGGGGTATTCCTGGTCTCGAATGGGTATTCGCAAAGTTGAGTGAAAGCCAAGAGGTTAATAACGAGACATAATACCCAGTACATGATGGCCTGATGAAGACAATCGTCGAAGCACAGGTGGAAGGCAAGAATGGAAAAGGAAGACCTCGAACAATATATATGGAACAAGTAAAGAGAGATGTGAAAGAGAAGAAATACGTAGGAGTGAAAAGTTTAGCTGATCGGAGAACTGAGTGGAGAGCTGCGTCAAACCAATCCTAGGATTGTTGACCAGTGATGATGATGATGATGAATACCCAGTACTAAATACCACGCGCAATTTGGCTGAAAGGAATTAAGAGATGCTTAACTGTTTAGTAGACATGATCCGCTTCTTCCGATAAAATTCTTCAATTAATGCGCTTAAGCAATAACTCTTTAGTTTTTTTCATTAAAAATAGCATCAAGACTGCACTCATTTATGTAATCATGACCATCTTTCCGCCTTTTTTTACAGTAATCAAAATTTATAGAGGCTCAATAAGTTGCCTACCACTGTCTTGCAGCACTGTCCTCTTCATGTAAAGCCAAACTAATGAAAGGTTCTCTTAAAGGCATGCAATTTTGACGATTGAAAAATCGTAAACACATTGATCACTACAAGTGTTATGTGTCTTCATGTTCACGTGAAAACTCTTTGGCACCTAACTGATATTCTGCGGAAAAGCTACATATATCAATTACACCGCACATATCAGCTTTCAACACAACTATGAAATTGACAGTTACAAACGTGAAGAATGTTTCATACTCGCCTTGTGATGGCTTTTATTTCCTAATACGATATGGCACTTCCGCTCCACAGTGGCGTAGCCAGGAATTTCGTACGGGGAAGGGGTCCAAAACCAGGGGAGAAAATTTTTGAAAAACAGGGTTGGTAGTAATGGGTTTTAAACTAATTTTAACACTTATCATAATCGAAAAAAAGTTCATTTTTCAAAGAAGTAATTTTTAAATTCATGAATGTTCAATATTTTGTTTTCTTACAGGATGCGAAGTAACTGTGTTTTATATTTCGGGGAGGTTCGGACCCCTCGGACCCCCCTGGCTACGCCACTGCCGCTCCGCAGAATTACTTTCTACAGAATCTCAAGACGCAACGCAGCACTTCCCCAACGCCTGCTGAAAGTTTCACGAACAGAAACGAGCCTGAATCCCAAACTCCTTCACCGCATCTCTGTCTCTCAGGCTATTACACCTCCACCAAGAATCCATTCCAGTTTGAGTATTAGGTTATAAATCCATTCCAAAGAATTGGCAACCTGAAACTGATACTGCGAAAGAGACACGGCGAGTAACATAAAGGAATGATTTTGTTTTCATTCGCTGAAATCTGTCCCAGCAGCATCAATACATCGCTCTTTAAGTTCCTCCACCGATAGCGTCAACAAATATTGTGTCCGTGTCTCTCTAAATATTTCGAGAGTACCTCTACGAGTATAAGATGAATTATATTATGCCAACGACCAAACAAATATATCTTTCGTGCGTGGATAGAATAAAATACTTAGTACTCCAAACATACTCCGTAGTTATAAATGAACAGGTGAGCTGGGAGATAATGATTTATTTTCTAAATAAATATGGCGAAAGAAAAAAGTTCATATCTACAATTACTACGAGTACATCAGTTACTACAAGTAAATTATAGAACTCGCAAGGTATGGTAATCCAAATATTCACTCCACAAATTTTCATATATGATTCTTAACTTGAAAAACGTGTTACACTACGTAGTATGTTGATTTTTTCCGTATCTTCGAATGATGGAAACCAATTATTTCCGTAAACATTACCCCCGAAATAATCTCGTAATGACCACCCTTAATGTTGCCATGTCATTGCGTGTTAAATTAATATTTGACTTTGACCTTCTGCTGAAAGTAGAAGGTACATTTCAAGGATACGGAGATATGAGAGGAAAGGCCATTGCCCCCAAAATACACCCTAGTCGCCGAGAGGGAACCGCGACTAGGAGTCAGGGTTCGATCGACCGCTTTCCCTTTCATTTCAAGTTCAAGGGCGAAAGGAGAAACGTGACGTAGGAACACCCCAGAGAACAGTCGAGAACCTGAATGAAATTGAAAATCCGAAACCACCGAATTTCTCACGTTTCATTCGATCAGTCAGTTCAGCACATCACAATGAAAACAACATACGCGATGTAACCTTCCGCATACATGATATTTATTTACGTAATATTATGAGTAAAATCCTTCTTTAGAGTCTTAGAATCCTTGTTTAAAGCAATGATCTTATTTTTTAAAGCACAGATCCTCATCCCTTCATACTTGATCTTGATACTTGACCCTGATACTTCATCCCTTGCTACTTGATCAGAAAGTTTTTCGCGTTCACTCGGAGATCAAAATTCGTTTTTAAACCATAGGGTAGGTAAGTTCAGCGATTATAAAGACAAGCGAAGCGAGATTTGGCAGCATTGCTCCTAGTTGGTGGTGCATCAGCATCCGACCACGAGATAGAGCAAGCGAAGGTTCTTGGCTCTCCTTATTCCACCCTGGCAATTGCTCCGCGGCGCCAAGAGATGATTCAGGGAAATGAATTAACGTATTGCAATCTTCATTGATAGGAAACTAACACAAGAGATAAAAATGAACGGATAAAGTCAAAAGTGTGCAGCACCTTGTAATATCCCTGGGTTACGATTTTTAATCATGGAAATACCAACTGTAATTTATTAATTCCCAGCGATCTAACCTTTCTTCCAGTAACTCCGTAAGCATGGCCTTAGAAATGCCTAATGCGGAGCTCACGCTAATATCGAGAGCCAGGTGGTGACTAATATTTCCGTGCACTAATGCATGCTTCCTTTTAAAATGGGTCATTAGCCTTGAAACCAGTTTTCAGGGAAACGAACCAAAATTCTAGCCTAAAACGACATATTTTCCAATTTCATGGCAAATCGAACCGACTCGGATGGTTTTTTTTTTTTTTTTAGCCTCTAAAAAAGTTCGATCCGTTGGTCCTCAGGGAAGAGGGGGGGCGCTACCGTGTGGCCATCCGGTTCCTTCGAAGCCCAGCCTTCCGGAAACCCAGCCAAAAAGGGGTGAAGAGGGTATGGGGGGGGGGGGCTGCCGATCTCAGTGTCGCCGAGAGGAGGGGGGGACCCTGGAGAGAGAGAGAGAGAGAGGAGGGAGGGTCGATGAAGGGAGGAAGCGGTGGTCCATGGGCGAAATTTCGGGGCAGAGAGAGAGGGTTTCTCCCTCCCTCCCGCTCACCTGCCCCCCCCTCCCTTCCCACCTGTCCCGCCCCCACTCTCCCCTCCCCCCGCCGCTCTCGCCTCGGGCCCGGGGGTCGACGACCGCTGCACCGCGCCACACAGCCTCCCCCCCCACTCCCGCCGCTCGACACATCCGCGGTTCGGGGGGGGAGGAAGGGGGGTCCCCTCTCCTGCACCCTCCTTCTCCTTCCGCGGGGGATCTGTGCCATATATCCCGGACCCCGGCCACGGCGGGAGGAGAAATCACGGCGAGGGGGGGCGTGGGAGTGGCGTCGAAATAAATGTCACCTCGCGTCCATTTAATCCGAACATTTCACGGCTGGGAGCGCCCTATGTCCTTGGCGGCATTCGAAACACTGGGTTACGAGATGGTCTCAATCCCCACCCAACACACTAACCTGGACAGAGAGAGAGGGAGCCATGCTGTGCCCCGGCTACGATCATATCGGCAACGCCGAACCTTCCCGTGGGTTGCTGGGTTACTATTTCATAAGATTCGCGACCGCCTGCAGACATCCTCGCAGTTGAGGATCCCCGCTCGACGGTACAAAGCCAGTTCGCGAGTGGATGAGCACTGAACGCGTATGAAAAGGATATTAACTCACAACGGAGCATGATGGACCACTCTTCCTCTTCAACTTCCCCGCCATATTATGAAGTGTTACTGCTATTATTATTTTTATTTAAGCATTCTACCGATAAAGGTAGGCTCCCATGGAGTATTTAAGAAGTCCTCTAGCAGTCTCTCCACCCTTTATGGACTTCCCTCTTCAGTTCACATTAAGGGCTACTCCCTTTCATTCTATCTAAAATTCCCATTATCTTCCTTCCTCTTCCTCGTTTAAAGAACATTCAATCCCCTACGCTATTTTCAACATTCCCTTCCCACCCAGTACTCGCTCCATCCATACCTTCTGTCTCCTCCGAATCTCATCTATTTGCTGCTTCCCTGATTTTGCATACTGAATGTAACGAGCACCGCAAAGAGAATAAAAAATTAAGGTTGTCTTTCATTATCCTTTACAATTTTAAACAGTAAATATTGAAGTAGTGTAACCATTATGAAAATAATAAAATACATATATATTATCTGTGATTATATACCAAGGGCAAGATTCAAAAACTGTTCTTAGGTTTTAGCTCTCCGCGTTGTTACGAAATTTTATCAGGAGCCTACTACTCTTCCATTATCGCACAGTTTTATTTGTAAAAAATCAACATAGAGCAAAAAATATTCATTTCATTTCGTTATTCATAATTATATGCATATTTAATATTTATTTTTTGGGGTAATTATGTGACTTTTTGCTTGGTAACGTTATTCATTGACAAGAAATGGCAATGTACTTCGGAGGTACTATCAACCGCACTTCTCTACTGGTGATGGGCTGCCACCATTTCAATTAGGACTACTTTGATGTTGTGATGAAATGAACTATTTGTCTTTATATGCAAGGGTTTCAGCACTTAAAGTAACGATACTCATGCTTCCGTTGATACCGTTGAACAGTTTACTTTTAATTAATTCGGCAGAGGGTTAAGTGTAAGTAGCTTTTTTATGGGGAGCCAACGACAATTTTGACGCGAGCTTTCATATACAATTGTGAAAGTCAATTAAGGAAGAAGAAAATTAACACCCTAAGAGTGTTTGAGGTGTAAGCGTAAGTAGGTCATTGCGGGTGACCTGTCGACAATTTCTTTTCGACTGGTTCCATAAATGTTCCTTCGCTAATTGCACACAGTCTTATGTAAGCATACGAGCCCCAGTATACTGCACGAAACTCATCACAAAGAGAAGGAGAAAAGTTAGCCGGATGGATTTCAAAAAGGCAATGGTAAAGTTCAGTTTGCGAGCTTCCTCAAGGGTGCTGTGAATTTGAAAATCGTGGGATATTCGTGCGTAAAAGTGAGACCAGGATGCTTCAAGCCGCCTGGCTCCTTCGCCCGGAAACCCCGCGGAGAGAGTGGATATAGGGATGGAAGGAAGGCGTCGCTGATTGTGAGTCCACGCTGACAGCTACGTTACGCTCCTGACGGGACGCATGCTAAATCAGAGATATCCCTCGTCTTTCAAGAAAAAAAAACGAGTTATTACACGTTAATCCCTCTTGTCAAGAGCGTGTCGACGCCCCTTCTCATTTGTAGCCCCGAAATGATTGAGAAATAAATATTTTTTGTGATGGCCAGAGATGAGCAGGAATACTTTATTTGCCCGAAATTAACTGTGTTTATTTGAGATCAAAAACGTCTTGAACTGAAATATGAAAACAAATCACACCCATTCAAGATTCATTTCCTGAAAATGAAACACTATTTTTTATCCCAGCCTCGAAATCTTGACCAAGTTTTCTGCTGCACCAGTTGTTTTCACTTGAAGTTTCAAAGGCAAACCTCCATCACTTTCTACACTCATTCAAAGTCATTATGTGATTTTCAACTTCAAAATATGCTAGTTTAATTATTTTTAAATTGGTTTAGAAGACGTTAGAAATGATTAAGCAAAATTCAATACATAATTTTAATTGAGAGGCGTACATACATTTACGATACAAATTGCGGGAGTATTTTAAGCTCAGTACTATCCCCTACCTTAAAAGCATTGGAAAAACTTCTCATTAGAAGAGAAAATAAAAGTACAGCAAGTATGTATACGTAACTACGAATCGTATTTGAATATAGTTTTACATTATATGGTGCTTGATAAAATGTTTTTTTTTTTTTTACTTTAAGAATGAAAACATCGTTCGTCACACTCATGCTAAATTTCCTCCAACCTCTCACAGCTTTAGCACGCAAGTGAAAATGTCAGCGGAACCCATTTCCACCGTTGGAGCGTACTTAGTGAGACCATGAGGAATATTTTCGCCAAAAAGATGATAAAGGCTAATTAATCCAGGATAGTAACAGTAAATTGGACGCCTTAATAGGCAAAAGAGTGCGACTGCAATGAGGAAAAAAAAACAGTTAAACTTGGAGAAAGACTTATTCTTTAAGATGCATCAAAGATGAAAGTTTTTGCAGTATCACCTTGGTATCACCTTTCTAGCATTCTTCAATTCCTGGCTATTCTTTACACTGAAAATAATAATTTTGAGCAATCTCACGTGGGATTAGAGGGTCGAGCCTAATCTTACGATATTTCATCAAGGGGGGAGGGAGAGTCGAAAAATCACCAAAATCACCTCACGTAATAAATGGACGCCTACTTACATACTATTGGAACAGTCATGAGCTCAAATTCCAAGTGTGAGCTAACTTAAGGCAAAATGATCAATCGATCGAACTCAAAATTAGGATGGAAGGGAAGGAAACACGGTTGTAGCCAAGGGTGGATCCAGGATTTTTCCAGCGGGGTGCACAAGGGACTGACAGGCAAACGGTCTTCTATTGTTTGAGATTAAAAACAACGTACAACAATTACTGCAAGAAATATTCCCTTTATTTTAATTTGAAAGTTACTAATATGAAAATATCGTATTAATAAGTTACATACGTAATAACCACAGTTTTCGAGTCCCATTCCAACTTGGGCGATGCATTTTTTCAGACAATAACTAGCGAATGACCAATGACCGGAAAATCTCTCTTCTTGACTTGGTGTCAATGCTTAAATGATTGAGGCTCCGTAATACATAAAATAAAACGAACGTAATGTTAACCCATTAAAAATATCGCATATTTTTTAAGAGCCTGGGAGATGCACGTGCCCCCTCCCCCCTAATCCTCCTATGGCCTTTTAATTGCGGGTGGGTGCAAGCTCAGATGGCTCAAGGTCGTCGCCGCAAGAGACGCTGAGGGGTCCGGCGTGGATGGACGAGAGCAAAGACGCGTGGATGTCAGCCGGGAGAACGTCCACCTCGCGTAACTCGACGCCTCGGCCGAGACGCGAATCGAGGTTACGGAGAGAGGGGCGGGGGACTGCCCGAGGGGCGGCTGCTTCCGTGGCCACGGATGAGGCGAAAAGGATCGTCGACCACACGACCAAGTCACGCAATGGCTTTGAAATCGTCTCCACAGGAGCGAGGATGCACGAGTTACGTTGATTACATTAGCACTGAGCATCTGAAGACCTCTCAGAGCGTCGGCATCCGGGAAGAATTTATGAAACCCGTTTTGGACTCTTATACGCGGATATCGTAAAATGTAGCCAGATATGGCAAATTTCAAATCTCTCTTCGGGCAAACGATAGTTTCAAAGAGGCAATTTTGGGACGGAGATTGAGCTCTTTTTTTTATGTTTTGCAGCATAATTCAAGAACATTTTTCTTTAAGTATTTACTTACTGAAAAATGAATTACATACACACCTTGAGGCTACGCTCTGTAAGTGATAAGATATTTTATTGTAGAGCATGAACAAATAAATAAAAATAAAAATGATTAGTTGTCTAATTCTGGCAGCAGCCTCTTTCGTATATGCCAGTTTTTGCCCATGTGAAATTTCGATATTAAAAAGTATATTAGGAGATAAGGTGGGTTTTTCATTAATTTTATCCCAATTATTCCATCTATATGTATCCTATTCAAATAGAAGTAATTTTTAAAAATGATCTCATGAAATGGAAAAAACTGGGATTAAAATCAATAGCTTTAACATTAAAAATTATATGTATTTATCCTGGTTAATCAAAATAATATTGCCCGGTAAACTGTGATTGAATTTTATAATTATTATTATTACTAATAGTTTTATTTCACTTTCAACAGTCAAAATTTCATAGCGGCTTGGAAAGAAACTTTTAAACAATAACTCAAAATTGGGCCTCAAGCAAGTTCAAGAAAGCAACGCGAAGTTAAACCGTCACGTTTCATGCAATCCCGAGCAATGAGATGATAATTCCAAATTCCAAGCATTTTCAAGCGCTCAAACGAGTTTTTTTCCTTGCACAGATGTTATAACATCACTAAAGGATCAGTTGCATTCAAACGGAAGAAATAAGATCAGAAGAAGACTTAATTTGGAACGGCAACCAGCACTCAGTAATGAGCACTTGATATTGTCATGTTAAGGAAGGCAATTCTTCGGAAATATACGGGGTATGGGCATTCAAACATTGGTTACAGAGGCGTGAAAGGGAATGAATTTGAGGAATGAGCTGGTGGCGATGTGTGAAGACATGCGGTAGGGTTCGAGTGACTCCAGCGGTTACGCCGGAAAACATTCTTGCAGAGACAGATAAATGGGATGTACGTACAGATTTTTTCTCGATGATATAAATTGCTCACATAAACTATCCCGAGCAAAAAAAATCAGCATGCGGAACAAAGGATTAAAGAAACAAAAGGGTTGACGTTCGCAAAAGGCAGAAAAAAATAACATTCTGGAGAAGTCGGAAGGTCAGGTTCCGTTCCGCTCCACGGCACAAATTCGGCGCTGCCTGTCCACTCGCATGGAAGACGCCAAACCGTTCCGTTTGCTCTCTCGTCCGTCCTTCTTCTCTCTGTGCCGCCTTTTCCTGCTTGCGTCTCTCCCTTTCGTCCTCTCGTCTTCCTCTCGGAATGCAAGAAATATCCCATCCAAAGGGAGAGAGCTTGAATTACAGCTACTTCGCCAAAGCGGTGGCTGATTCTAAGAAAATACATTAGCAGAGAGAAAACCGCTGCATTTCTTTCCCCCAATCGACCCTATTCCGCATTTAGGGAGGATGATTTCCGTATTCACCTTTGTCGGACAGAAATGAGTTAGCATTCCGGGGAAAGGATTGATCAAATGAACGCCTCGAAAGGAAAATGTTGCGAACATTTTAAGAAGAGATCATTTAGAGAAAAATAATATCCAATGGTTTCCAATAAAATGCGCAAGAAAACATCACGTGAAATCGTTTAACTGCTGAAAAAAACAGTATAAAATATTATAATAGGAGAAGGTATCTAAAGAAGAACAGTATGACCAGAGATTATAATCCATGGTAGAGTCTGGACAAAAATTCCATGTCAATATTAAGAAACCTAATTTTGATTATTTGATGAAAAAATATATCTGTCATTCGAAAATAAATTTTCCTATCCTATCATGTATGTATATAGTCGATGAAATGTAATTATCAAATATCACGAAAGCAATAAATAAATGCAATTGAGGTTGAGTGATCACCCTTTTAGTACTTGATACAACGTTTTTGTGATTCTGGGGAAACTTTTCTCTTCGGTAGCCTCTCACTGTCAGTAGGCTGCATATGTTTAACTAAATACTAGGGATTAGGCTCGTGTGCACCGACAAAAAACACCCGACCCAGATTATACAAAGAACAACACTCGAAGGTTGTACGGTTCTTCATGACAAGTTCGAGAGGGATTATATCCGCGGATGAGAACCGAGCCAGAAGCTCAAGCCGATGATGTCGGCGAATGTCTTACAGACCCCAGCTCTTTCAAGATCAAAGTGCAGTGGTTGGTGTTCCTTTATCCTCTGCCAAGGACGACGTTATTCATCTCAAATTGCGAGACGAAAAAGGCCAGAGCTATGGGACCTACTCGACTACTGTCCGGGATGCATTTACGGATGTCATCTCATGCACCTATCATTGCTGCAACTCATTAAAATTCACAATGGACTAATCCGTCTACCCACACCTTCTCATAACCGATTACAAGACTGGCGTGGCCCGACTTCCTTCCCCTTACAAGTTTTCCATCTCACCTTGAAGCTCGCGTCGAGAGTGAAGTTTTTTTCTCCAGAATCCAAGAATACCACATCGATTTGAAAAATTTTTTTGAAAAAGTATACCTACCTGCCAATCGAAAGAAAAGTTTGGGTCCGGAAAATGTGATAAGCAAGCACACTACCAAGCATTTTTATTTAACAGAAATGGATTTTGTGCTCTGATAACTAAACCTTGTTCCACTATTTTCCAAGCTGAACACTAAAATAAATGTTTCGATATTTTTATAAAAAATATTTCGATATTTATGTATTATGTTTCGATATTTTCATCTTTTACTTAAAACTGACTCTAAAGGAATATTTAACATTATCTAAAATATTATTTCAAATTAAGTAAATTAGGTTGAAATAGCATAATCGCTGACGCTATTTTTTGTACTGATGGATAATAGGTATCAAACCAAAAATATCCGTGTGCACAATGGCTACAGACGAAAAGGCGAAAATATGTATGAAAATATAAATTAGTCCACTCCTTATACCCAAGAAATCCACAAGTAAATGAACATGAAAGTCTTAAGAATCAAGAAATTCTGACCAGAAAGAATTATCCCAAGGCATGGAAGAAAGAATCGAAATAACGTCGCTGGCCTTGAGAAAGCTGGGAAGTGGTCTCGATATGAACAGATATTAAAATATTAAACATACATTGCCTCTTATATTTTTGTACAGAGTACTATACTAATTTAAATAGTTCAATTTTGTTTTATTCACGAAACTAAAGTCACCAAACCTATCATATACCCTTTTAATAAAAAGTTTTAGAAGCGTCAAGAGAAAATTATGAGTTAATAGGGTTGACCGCTATCGCTGAGATCCGTAATTTACTCATTGTACATTGATTCGTACTTCGGTTTTAACTGCTTGTGAGTCGCTTTGAAGTGCCCTTGGGATAAGGGCGCCGCGCAAAGGGCTGACTCAGGATAGCGCCGCGGCGCCTGCGAATTCTCACTCGCTTCCGAGACAATAAGCAGAGGCGCGCGGGGCGAGAGAGAAATGGCGGCGATGAGAGGTCCGAGTGGCGGCGGCGGAAATAACGGCAGCCGCCGAAAGAACGAACCAAACCGCTCCCGGGCTATCAATAGGGTTGGAATTGCGCAAGGAATTTGCCGATATCTATAGTCAGGCATGGGCATGAGTTGATTGAGGAAAATTAGAGGGAATTTCGTCCAGGAAACGTTTGATAAAACTCAGAACTCAATGAATTAATTGTCTCTTCTGATCACAGGGACATGCAAAGTTACATGCCTCTTTTTCGGTAATATTCCTAAACTGAGAAATTAAGCTAATAATTATCGCTCTTCCCTTGATACGCAAATTAACGATAACTGTCACTTTTTCAATGTTTCTCGTTCTTAGTTACAGATTGAAAACAAAAGCTCCACAAAAACTATTCAATTAGGATTACAGGGGCCGAGATCAAGCTACTTCCAAGTTTATTCTTGTTTTGACGAAGAAATTTGTCGCAAAATCAATCAGAAAGGACCAAAATTTACAGTACAATTTTCCTAACTGATAAGAATTGTTGAGTGTTTCAATAAGAATGAGTTAAACAGTGTGTCCTTGTGAGGCTTCCATTGCAAGACGTCACTGCCTTAAGAAGGTCACAATTAATTGATTTATACACTAGCGCCTTAATCTTGAGCTTCAAAAAAGAAGCCATTCTTTACCCAAAAAAAGTTAACCCTAAATGCAAACAACTTAGGGGCTTAAAACCTATAATCGTTTACGAGCTTCGAAACGTCTAGCCGTCTTCTGTTTTAAATCCCTTGGAATCCTCTTCGAGAACACCTTTGTCTTACTTAAAATGTTGCGCCGAGACTATGGAATTAAAGGCATGAAAGAAGGCTAACTTCATTTTTCCTTCCTCCGTGATTAAATTTTTATTATACGCTTAACATAATAAATTTACCAGTGAAAAGCTAGAAACGTATTCGCTGTTTTTAATAAATTTGAGCATCGAAGTTTTCAAAGGCAAGATAATACGAAAAAGAACTGATTCACAAGCCTTCCATTGCCGCACGCTTTCTACTTGTATAGCAAATTTCAGCTTACAATTGGAATTGGGAAACTCACGTAAAAGAAAAAAATATAGACTCTGAGAATTGATTGCACTTCCAATCAAGCCCTTACTGTCACAAATATATTTTGATAAATCAGACCTGCATTGATTAAGGCCATTTTAATCATTCAGTAAATTTTATTTTAAAAGCTTCATTTCAAATTCAGACCTTCCAAGACAAGTTTCGCCCTTTATCTCTCGTTCTCTAATGACGACAAACCAATTCTCAAATATCAGTGTCCGACAAAGGATTAACACACCGACTAGCGATTTCTTGAAGGGAACAACGAGGTAGCATGAATTTTTCGTCAGATCGAATCCACGGCCCAAAAAAATAATTTTAACTCAAAATGCTATTTAATCTCACCGTAAACGAGCAAGACTATTTATCGCTGAGTTAAGTGAGATCATATGTCTGATATGCTCGACTGTGCTCACAAACCCTTGGTTAATAAGGCGGCAACCAGTGAATACAACCACGTTATTCCGTTAATGCGCTAGAAACAAAAAAATCACTTGTGACAGGCAAATGACAAAGGAATAAGAGAAAAACTTTTCATATAAGCATGCTATACTGGGGACGCCATAACACTATCCCCAGGAGGGCAATATCAATGCCGATAAGTTAGCGCATATTTCCTTCGTACAATTTTAAAAACCCTGAAACCGAAAAAGAAAAACCCCATGTTACCTCAACAAAGAAAATGCTTAACCTACTCAGTACTCACTGCTAAAGACCAAAATTGGAATATTTCCAGGTTCTCTGCTTGTACTCCTTGGTCTTTTCTCTCCTCACCTTCCAATACGCATCTAATCCTTCCCTCCCAATATTAGACGATATTCCGCTAATCCTATTCATACACTCAACCACTTCCTTGTCCCGACCGAAACTGCCTTGTGTTATCCGCCACCATATACCTGTATGCAATGCACCTTCCAATCACCCTAGTGTTCTTTCTCACCCAAAGGACCTTTGCCAACCTCTTCAGACCTCTATTTACGATAGAATTACTTACGTTTATTTTTCGAATCTTTGGCATACCTATTGTTCGCTTTTGGGGAGACTCCCATAAAATAAAGGAATTATGCAATTGAATTTAAAAATAATGCCTTTGAAATAGACCATGCCACGAAATAGGCTAAGAAAAATTAAAGAATTTTATAGGGTTGACCAATATAAAATACACTTATAGCATATCCGCAATTTAAATGTAGTCGTTTGGACATTCTAGAATAAGACACCTCAACCTCAGCATGGTTTTCTTATCTGTTACTTTTGAGACGACGATAAATATTATCTTGAGATAAAGGTAATATATTTCTCTTAATTTATTTGTTAATTTGAGGATAATCAAAACTTTATAAATAGCATGTAATATAGCAAGTAATTTTACGCTAGTGGGTATTCCGCCCATGTTGGAAATGGAACTTGTACTTTTCATCATTCTATCGAATATATAAGGCCATAGATACGACCAGCCTGATAATAGTAGCCAGCTCTCAAATTTTATTTCTATTACCATCCAAAGACTTTCCTAAAAATGCCCTGTACTATTTATTACGTTTTTTCATCATTATCCTACTCATACATGATTATTCTAATGCATGTGTTTTTCCATTCCAGCAATCTTGCAACGGACGTCTGTCAGTACGACTAGGATAATGATCCAGGGAGTGGCTACCTGCTTGTTCCTATGCATGGACAGATGCGGTCTTCTTTATGGATCGGTAAGCCTTCATGATAAATTATTGTATCAATCAATCGATCTAACAATTTGAACACAAAATTAAAATGTGAGTACATACAAACGAGATAGTCCAGATTCTCCGTTGTTAGTCCCGGTATTCTTATATTATTCAGATACTCCATTTAACGATAAAGTGCGCGAAATTTTCCATCAGTGATTCGGAGGATAAAACTACGTAAATAATCTGTAATTTCTAAATCTTTCTAATGTTTCTTGCGCGTTCGCAGGATTGCTATATATAGACCCCAGGTTGATTAGTATTTATTACACGCAATAGATACCTCCTCAACAGCATGCCTTGAGCAATGATTCACCTCAAAATCTTTCGTTCCTTTTAAGAGTTCATCTTTTTATAAAAGCCAAATGATCAGAACTAAATTTGCACTGCAACATGTAACATTATTCATAGTTAGATCGCCTACTTAAAATATGTTTCACCTATAAATGACTCGCACATTTATTTCTCGAAATATCAGAATTTCTGTTTGACACCCTGAAAAAACTGGCGTCATTGAAGCGGCATCAGTATCTGCCTTATAAAGCTAAATCATAGAGAAGTAGCCATTGACAATAATCAAGTTGATACTTCAACAAGGAAGACGTGCCACAGAATTCTAGTTAGAAACAAGAACTTTTGCGGTTGTATATATATTAATACTTTAACGGATGAATATCGCTCTACACATTATGTCTCATGCACCAAGATTACCACGAATTGAACACTTACAAAGTTGAGCTCTTCGGATGAGTTAGCAAAGTGTCTCTACATACTCCGATATCTTCGGATAACATTCGGAATGCCATTTAGTATTATTAATAGTATGTGAAAATAAAATAAAAAGGTAAGAGAATACTGATACCTGATAGCCTTACCACACACAAGATTAATAAGACCGAGCAGGCTATATTACCTCGGTACAATAAAGATTTCATGCAAAAATAGCTGATGATCAATTTACTTCTAGTAGTGGCCAGTGTAAGAATAGTTTAGTATGCTTTTCGGCAAAGATGAAACGACAAGATTTTACACGTGTGGATGGGAAATACAGATATCTACATTCTCGTAAAAATAATGTATGTAACGACGATATGACTATGATGGTGGGTACGGTGAAATGTTCCGTTAGTGATGAATCGGTTTGAACATGCACGCAGAGTCATAACGAGGTGCTGTGGTTAGATAGCCTGACTCTCGAGACCTATAAACCTTAGACGCAATGTGGCTATATCTAGTCGGGTATTCCACCGCCAGTTAAAGCCTGAGTCACCACTTATGCTCGTGATACGGTTAGGCGATAAAATCGGCTTACGGTCACCACTGAAACAATAACCTTCACACAGCCTCCATTCCCTTTACGGCGTGGAGTATTTCTATTCCAACGGAAGTGCAGCTGCAGGGAATCGAACGGTGAACATTGGCTCTCTCGGCCTCGATCGCTGTTATTCCGAGGGAGCGGTTTCAGCAACAACCTTCCGGTGGTCTTAATTTTCTTCATCCTACCAGAGAAACCCTTTTTTACCAAGAGTGGAGGCAGAAGTACACGGTATGGGCTGATGTTAACGTTCGGGTCCATTCATTAAGCGTCAGGAAGGAAATTCGAGATGCACCGATTCGTACCCCGCCAGTGGTCAGTCTGGAGCGGAAATTGGCAGAGGCTGCTGCCGTCGCGGCGTAACCCGTTCAACGTTTGGGAGAAAGGATATGTGAAGTGGGCAAAAAGGGGCACTTGGAGCGGAGGGGGGGCGTGGAAAGTGGGGCAGGGTCACGGCCGGCAGTCTGCTTGAGGTCGAGGCACTTGAACCGATGTCTACTCACTCCCCTCCCTCCTCCTCCTCCTCCTCCTCCCACTCCCGACGCACTCCTCCCCCCTCCCACTTCATTCCCCTCCCTCCGGAACCCCCTTTCCTCTCCCCTTATTCACAAAGAGAGCGCCAGACGCCTACTCCTTCTCCTCCTTCCGCGCACCACTTCAACGGTAGCATTTCGAGACAATCCATCGTTTGTTCCGCTTTCTGCATTTCAAGCCCTGTCTTCGCCCTCTTGCTTTCCGGAACCACATAATACATGCCACACACATTATAAGAGGCGTGAGGGTGAACCCTTACACATGCGCTCTCTCAATGAGTGCCCTGTCCCGACATCGTGGAACAATACCGGCTGCTGCTGCCACCGAAATCTGCCGTCGTATCTTTATGGCGCGAGACGGGTGCCAATGGCCCTCTCTGCGGGGCTGTAAAACAGACTCCAGATAATGGGCCGCGCTTCGGTCTGTTGTTGCGGGCATTAAGCCTCAAGAGATCAAAAGACATTGCAGCAGCATTCGGGGCGATTAAGTGTTGACAAATTATCGCATTTGATGGGATCCAAACAAAGATAGAGCAAACAATTTTCATAGAAGAATATAGAGATGCTTTTTCCATTGCCTTATCGTCGCATAGATCTCGCTAGATTATTTCCTGTTTTGATGTTTTCCGCCATCTAAGACTGGCACGCTGTCCCCGGATTCGGAAAATAACAGTTCTAATCTAATCAAGCATATTCAATGATGACTACCTCTACCGATTGGTCTCCATGAAATCAGTCGCTTTCTTCGTCCCGGAAAGAATACGTCCAAGTGAATTAATATAAAATATCGCGAAAGCATGTAAGTCCATGAATGGAGAGGAGACTGCCAGAATACTTCTATAATACTTCATGCAAATCTAACTTAATCGGTAGAATACTTTTATAATAATCGCAAAAGCCGTGTAAATTCCCAAAATGAGTCATTAGATTGACGAGTTAGCCAGGCTCGTCTGCATCAATAAATTGTCCATTTATCAATGATATAAGAATAAAAGAAGGAAATCCGGGGACAGCGACTGTTATTTTCCGAATCTGGGTACAGCGTGCCAGTCTTAGATGGCGGAAAACATCAAAACAGGAAATAATCTAGCGAGATCTATGCGACGATAAGGAAATGGAAAAAGCATCTATATATTCTTCTATGAAAATTGTTTGCTCTATCTTTGTTTGGATCCCATCAAATGCGATAATTTGTCAACACTTAATCGCCCCGAATGCTGCTGTAATGTCTAAGAGGCTAAGAATAAAAGGAGGGGGAAAACTGGATGGATATAAAATTTATTTTCTTTTTGCATGTAGTTAATTTAATGGAAGCCTTTGAAGTCTTTGGTGACGAGCTATACTTTCACTTGGAGTCATATCCGTTATATAAGGTGCAGAAAAATATAAAGGCAACGGTTAAGGATCACCACCAATGCATCAAGAACATCTCTATGCCAACAATTATACTCAAAATTTCGTAGAAAAAATTAAAGTCGTTATCTTAGTTGCTATACACCCACAAAACTTCCTTCCTCTTGATCTTAAGCGCCTTGGAGGTCTTTTAAATAGATAATGCCGTACACGTTTACGCCAAAAAACTTATCCAGTAGTGAATGGGAACGGTGATTTAAACTTCGGCGCCAGGAATCCCTTACCTCCCTCAGCGTGCGAAGACTTTATTTACGAAACAAGACCTCCAACGTCTAACCCCCGCTACGCGTATGAATCAACTTCTTGAGGAACATTGCATGCCAAAGAGGTATGTCAAAACAAACTCCAGAACGTGTACACATGGCGGCATATAATTACCCCGCAGGAAGCTGCAACGCCTCATAACACCATTGCTCACAATTCTCCGAATCCTAATATCCCACAAAGATGAGGTCTCAAGAGTATTCTGAGAATGTGATGATTAACCCAGGATCGATACCTTGCCCGGTCGTTCGCTGAAGAGCAAACGTAGCTATTGGTTTTCGGAATGCAGAGCCGACCGAGATCAAACCATGGAACGGCGTAAGGGTCCATAAATAAAACCCGCGCGCCTGCTCCAACACGAGCCTCCTTTCCCCCCACCCCTACCTCCTCCTCCACCCCCGCCTCTCTCTCTCACTCCCTTTGAAACACAGCGAACAACAAACAAGCAGAGGAGGTCGCCCTCACCCACGCACTGGATGCTGATGTTGCTGACGCGAAGGGAGGGGGGTATGGGAAGGGCGTAGTAGACGGCCTGGCCTTTAAAGGGTTCCCGCTTTCGAGGCACTGTGGGACCAAGTTACGAAAAGATTGTCAAAATCCAAAAATTTTGGATCAAGTTGAAATAAGGTTACTGCCAACATTCCATCTTCGATTTCCCCGATTTATCCGTTTTCCAGTACTGATTTTAAAAAAATTTCCGTACCTCTACATCAATGGCGAAGCAATTTTTTACGCGGATTTTGCAAAAAAAATTCAGCAACCTACTTTATTATTATAGTGAAATAAAATTTATTTAATCCAGGAGTGCAATATGTCCCTGCCAAAATAAAAAAAAGTGAAATGGAAAATGTAAGCAGACTTTCTTAAAAATCTGAGTGTATTATAGAAAAAAATCACACAAATCATGGAAAAACGCACTTATCGTAAACTCGCCATTATCGCAGCAATCTGGCCATATTTTACAAGTATTTCCGCGGCCTTATCAGCTGATAACTTAGCCTTCCTGGTCTTGAGGCCAGCCAAATTCTCAGCCAATGACTTGCACACCTCCTCTCTTTTCTTCCTAGACGCAGGAAAACAAAACGCTCACATCCACTATAGAACCTATCAATGCTCCGTTCATTCAACTACTGTTTCCACATTCAAGCTGCGCCACTTAAGTTTTTCCCCTGGAATCTCCCTGACTTCCAGTCCCGATTATTATATCCCTGGCATTTCTCCGACTTTCCTGACCGGAATGAACCCTATGAAAGAATCAACGGATTGTCGAAAAAAATCATACCGAAAGATATAAAAAGTAGAGGGTACAATTTCACTGAACAAATTTAGTATCCAATAATAATCGAGTATATATTTGATAACGCGAAAAAAATGAGGTCAAAATTTTAGATTTATCCCTGAGTTATTGAAGTGTTTGCCATATAGAAATGAATGAAGAGGAAAGTATGTTGTTAATTTATTATTAAATTATTAAGGTAATTTATATGTAAATAATTGCCATTAAATCAAATCAAGTAATTTCTTAACATGGGCTAAGGTCTATCGCAACTACCGTAATAATCATCGTACCTTCAATGTGATAAAAGTATATTGATCAATGAGAGGTATTTCACACGCTTTACTGAAGACAGACTTGCACTTTCAGAAGGAGAACGACTACGTTACTTCGGTACCTAGAGCATATTTTCAATGAATCGTAGAATAAGATATTTTCTTAGGGATATGGATTTTCTCTCTCCATCTGAAAATATAGTATATTGTTAAGGTGAGGGCTGCTTAGATTATCCATTCACTCATAGAACTCCAATCCTAAGATCGGTATCATCATCATCATTAGTCAACAATCCGAAGATTGGTTTGACGCAGCTCTCCATTTCTCCCTCCTATCCGGTAGCCTTTATACAGGGACGTAATTATTCTATTTTACATCCATTATAACCTGCCCTATGTTACATATTCATTCATTCGGGGCCGTCCCTTGCCCTTTTTCCCTTCTACTAGTCCTTCAACGATAGTCTTCATAAGGCCATCGTGCCTCAAAATGTGGCCAACTAAGTTTTCTTAAGGTCCGGGTCCGTTTTCGTCTTCTGCTTAAGGTTTTTAGGAGACTTCTCTTCTCTCCCACTCTTCTTAGCACTTCCTCGTTACTTACAAGGTCACTCCATTTTATCCTCATCATTCTTCGGTAGCTCCACATTTCGAATGCTTCCACTCTTAAATTCTCTGCTGCTGTCACTTCACCTATTTCTGCCTTTCTTAAGCTAACTCTTTCAGCTTCATGATTTTATCCATGACTTTATCTGCCCCAAGTCTAGATCTCTAAATCTCTAGTTCATCTTAAGGTGCAAAAACTCCACCCGTGCCCAGGTCCAGATCCTCGTGGTTCTAAAGACTTTGATTCATAGACTACAGGATGGAAAATTCAGCACCAATGGAATTATTCAGCCAGGAGAAGACCCGGACAGCCTTTACCACAATTTCAATATTTGATGAGCGACCAGGTTTAAAATATCTGTAGTTAAATTATTATTTTAATGGTGATGGCAAGGAAGACCAGGTATAGATAGGAGGGGAGTTTGGGGAGAATAGGCGAAGAGGAACGTGGAAGGCGGAATGCGGAGGGTGCAAGGGGAGGCAAAGGGTGGCAGGGCGGCGACGTCGCAAATACCGGGGGAGAGATGGACTCGAGATATCAAATCGGAGCGCGGCCACTCTCTCGAGGCAAAGCGATTAAATCGGGAGGGATGTGCTCGCCGATATGAAAGAAAAACAAACTCCCTTTGGGGGCAGCTCCCCGTTTCGTCGGCTCGCTCCATCTTCCTTCATCTTTGGCAACGTTAGCACCTCTTCAACGCAGCCAAAGGATCGCCCCACCTTTCGGTCTTCCGGCTGTCTCGCCTTCCCCGCCGAGAGGTTATTATCCCCGCGAGGGACATCATGGCTCACTGCATGATAAAGGCGCTGCTCCGTATCTCACGGATCCAACTACCAACGCAGGCCGGCTGACGATTGTTAAATATGCCACGCAATCGTTATCATAATGAATGAAGTTTAGTCATTCTGTTTCTCCCCATAAGAGCGAGAACAAATGCATATATTAACAATTTCTGCTCAAACAATGAAAATATACATGGCACAATTCTCTCGCCGAAAAAAAAGCAAAAATATGAAACCGAAGTAAAATTACACCAAATATGTGATGAGAACATAAATTTAATATTCAGGAATGAGAGGAAAAAAAACAGAAAAAAAATGAAGTTAATTTTTAATAGCATATCATAAAATAAATTTATTTCATTGGCGTGAGTGCTCACCGAAGTAATAATTAAATAGTTTTTCTTTGAAAATTGAGAAAAGGTTTTTTTTTAGATAAAAATGGAAATTCCAGAGATAACGTTGATATAAACCAGTGATAAGAATAGATTTAATATAAGTGTATGGATGAGGTATGGAACGTAGTCAGTAAAAAAACTATAATCCACTCAATATCATATGGCCTTCGAAGCTTTCATCCTTAAATCACTGCAAGGATAAGGTACAGTTAGTCCCGTTAGATAAAATATATTCGCTAGTTTACAAGGTGTATGAGTCACAAGATATATGCATGAAGATAGTTTATTTCCTCATCAAAATAAGCAAGCTGCGACGACAGGTATTTTATCTCCGCTTAAACAGTATTTTTTTAATGTATTCGAGACTAATGTGGAATGATATTATTTCTATTTAGTAGCAGAAAAAAAGTTTTTCACACATTAAAATTATTCTTGGTACAAGAAAACTAACCTCCGCTTGTCGAGCACAAGCTGCTAAAAATGTTGGAATAAAATGTTTCTCAGGTTCAAATAACATGAGTGTCTTGTTAGAACATGAGAAATTTTGACGACAACAGAAAAATCACTTTCAACGTGTTTTACAATGTTCGCGATTAATATTTTCGTGCCATAATTATAAATTCTATCGCACCTTCAATATCGCTGACGTTGGTAACACAGAAGTACAACGTGAAACAGCGATCGCTTTTCCGACTGTCTGTTGCAATAACCAATACGAAAGAAAGTAAAATTTTAGATATCTTCATGAAACCACCAGGGTACCTTTTTCACTTTTATTTACTATAAATTGAGAGATTTATTTAAAAAAAAGGCGAGCTTTGAAAGAGCGACGTGCAGCACGTAAAAAGCTAACTGAAAACTATTATATTATAAAATAACTTAGCATGTAAAAGCCGCTTCCCGAATTAGATTCAACTGACGAATGGGAAATGTATCGTGCGCTTTGGAATACAAATTTGAGTGGCAAATGACCGTACGCAGAGGAGAGCGCACTCAGAATGAATCCATTCGTTCCAGAGACCAAATGACTGTTCTTGGATGCCCATAATTGCGCCCGAGAAAAGGCTGCGTGCCCTTCCAGATAAAACTCGCTACGCGCACGACAAATACAGGGAGTGTGGGCGCAAGGGGACCATTTAAGAACACGCGAGATCGGGTGACTTAGTTTATGCTGACGGCAAATGGATATCTTGCTGTAATTTTACCGTAAGATGATACAAGTGTCTCTTCGTTCAATTGTATTAGGCTCAACTATGTGGTAGTTAATACTCGAAAATGATAAGGAGACTTCGTTGATTTCCACTAATTTATTTTGTCCGTACGACATGTTTCGAACCATAGAGGTCTCTGTGGTTCTGAGAGAACTCTATGGTTCGAAACATGTCGTACGGACAAAATAAATTAGTGGAAATCAACGAAGTCTCCTTTTCATTTTCAAGTGTCACTTAACTTCTATTATAGACCATTCTACGACCCTTATTGAGTTCGATTGATTTCTTGTAGTAGAATGCAGTACCTACAAGTAATGATGTTTCTTTAATAGCGATCCCACACTCACATAAAACATTAAAATACAGCTTTGGCGGAAATATTGGTGATAAAACTCAAGCATGAATAAATCACATATTTTTAGCTACGCGTGATTCCTCGACAATGGCGTCAAACTCAGTGCATCTGAAAGTATATCTCTATAATTTGTCTCCAACGGCAGGAAAAATGCAAAAACACACATTTTCAATCATTCTGCCAAAATACGATGGTTAGATAAGATTTTAATATATATTATATCATGCATTAAAATGTGCATTACACTTTAGGAGCATGAGAATAATTTTCAGACCCTGACGGTAGTGGAATGGGGGAGCATTGGAATGATGTGATGCGAGGAGATTGAATAGAACAAGGAAGTGCTTCACGTAACCGGCAACAACAGAAAATTTTTCTTGAGGGAGGAGCTGAAGTCAATGGCAGAGGGAATGATGGCGGTATATCGGGATTAGGAAGAAGCAAAGCGTCACGTACGTGATACAGAACAAAAGAAAGAATGCGGAGATGCATAGGGAAGTTGAAGGATGATCCAAGGTGCTGATTAAGGGAGCCATATCGCAAAATTTTACATCTTTTGGTAAATCTTATCCTATCTCTCTGCAACTGGATCCTGCATATCACTTCTATTCATGACTCACTTCAAGATGTGAGATGTACATTAATTAAATTAATTTATTGCATGATAAATGGCCTATTCAGACAGTCTCTCGCTATCAGCTTTAAGGTAACTATTCATGGTAAAACCATATTCTCGAGTTGAAGGGAGTGGTTAGTAAATGTTTTAAATGGGAACACGAAAAAGAGGAGAGATATCGTCGATACATTCATTGAATATATCGTCAAGCATATTACAGTGTCGTTAATATGTATTTTCCTGACCATAAGAATCAAATATAGGGAGATTTTAGGCTTAATCTGTGTTTGCGTTCGTATATTTTGAATAATTTTAATATGACGAAAATACGATTTTCCCTATGTGCAACTGCTTTTCCTACCTCATCAATAATTTGTATCAATAATTCATTAACAGATTACTTCAAAAAAGGATTGATATTTCAAGACTAAGAACTTCCAAATTTCTTCGCAATTCTACATTTTTCTACCTAAAAGAAAAACAATTTTCTGCCATTCCCACAAACTTCCCGCCCGCACCCGTTATATCATCGAATTATGTGGGCCAGAGTGCATGCTACAATTACTCTACTGCAACGTGATCATCTGTGCGATAGCCATGCATTTTTCCCACGCCGGAATATCTTGCGACGCTTCCTCCGCGGCCGATAGATGGGCGATCATGAATGAAAGGCCATTGTGCTGCCGAAACGGCCGTAATTAAGTGCCGTCTCGCGAACCTTTTGGTCTTTTGCCCGAATGCCACTCCGGTCGGGTGCATCTCCATCAAAGTCGACATCCTCCCACGCTTGCCAACCGTCCCGCGGTGCACACCGATTGTCCAACGACCCCTCCCCCTCCCCCCTCCTTCCACTGCACCCGCCGAGGGTGGGCACATCAATTGAAGCCATCCGTTCCAACCAGCAGTGGGTACGGTCGTCGCCCGGACGAGTGCAAACTGATCCGCTGCATATGCTTGCGCCCACGCCTTCGCCTGCGTGAATATTTTGGTGCATCGGGAAGCAGAACAGGTGAAGTTTGAGGCCTCATGCTTTACCATACTTCGAAGAGGACTCACCTTCTCTCACGACCAATCCTGCAACGACTTCTTCTCGGCGCCATGTAACTTGAGTAAAACTTGGGGATTTCCCCTTGAAATTTTCAGAGTGCTGCGTAGAGTAGGCATTTGTCAAAGTTTCCATGTAACTACATATGGAAATAAATTTCATGAGATGATATGAGTAAAAAAATTCAAATTTGAGATCCATGCGAATGATGACCAGGGTCTGCTTATTATTCGCAGGAAATACCAAGATGTTAGTTTACGTTGGGTGCGAGTAATCTGTCACCAAAAAATACCGGTCGGGCAGGAGGTATGCGTCCTCTTAAAACTGAGGCATGTGAGAAAAATGAAATATGCGAGCAACTATTTGCTCGCGAGTATATTTTAGAAGAAAGATCTAATTAAAAGCCAAATAAGCCATACTTAATATGTTGTTACTTAGATAATCAGACTTAGAATGGGCCTACAAAGCTTTTCGTCTTGACACCAAATTATTCTCCTCCACAGCCGACAGAGCTAAAGACGCCCGAAAAATATGTCTTGGAGGTTTCATTTCCGATTTGAATCAGCTTCCGAATTTTCCTATCTTCAGAAATATCAATACGAAAAAAAACACTCAAATTTCACTCTTGGCACGCGATAGATTTGTTCACTCGTTATTATTGCCAAGCTTCAACCTCGTAAGTCATCGGTGCGGAATGTTGGATGCCTCGCCCACTTGTTCAAGAACATTAGTCAGGTTACTTCGGCTGGCAACCCTGGATTTATGGGACACGGATAATTACAACCACACACCCTCGGAACCTGTTTCTCAAAGGATTATTGGACAGGGAAAAATCGCTCTTCATACCTGATGGAGTCCGTGAGGAAACAGAAGACTCTCAAGTACGAGAAACAGAGCAAAACTCGAAACGGCTAGTCGCGCGTCACGCTTGAAGGTAATTGACGAGGTGAGCACTCTCTCTCCCGAAAGGTAATTGCAGTGTCGTCCCAAGCACACATTGAGAGACAATGACTCATCTACGCTTCTCTAGTGTAGCAAAGAGAAGCAAACCCCTAAATTTCCATCTATTTCATTCCTCATTGATCATCATCGGGACACTAATAGAATAATTAATGATCTACAAACTTGAGTAGCATTATCGATAACTTCACAGTTCATGTTTGCAACTTGTGATGGTGGATGTAAAAAATAAGGAGTTACATATTGCGGTATTTATTGTTATTTGTAAGAAAAATTACTTCAAGGTTCCTTCCTGGTTTCCAAAATGTATTTATCATCTCCTCACGATGAAAATTGATTGGAGCCCACTTCCATGAAGGATTTTTCATGGCCCTCACCTGCTAATCAGAATAAAAAATGTGTCATCAGCTAGGAAGATTGATACGGTTTCGAAGGTTAAACTCCCAACTCATAAGTATCGCACGTCATGGTAAGCCCGGCATTTGTCGTGAATAGACTATCAGCTTTATGACGTTCAGTCGCGCCTTCAGGGTAGGTTTAGGGCACAAAGAAATTTTTACCACAAAATCGATGAATCCCGTCGTTACTCAGTGTGCTCACAGTGCTGGGGGCGTCCTTCCTCCTTGCACTGCCTTATATTGAAAAGCATACAAATTTTAATTTATGCACTAACCATGAAATCGATAATATATAACTTAGTCCGACCGATTTTCGACGAGTTCACTTTGTGGAAATTCATTGTAATATCTGCAAATAGCTGTATTCCTTTCCCACACTATTTTGTTCACTCAACCGCTTTCAACTTTTACCCGTCATCATCAAGATCTGTCACAATTGTTCAATCAATATCGACATACAACTCTCGATAATACATTTAAACGTTGAAACTGGTCGAGTGAATAAAAAGGTGAAAAATTACTATAGCTGCTTGCATCTTTTTATAACATAGTCCAGCTAAATATACACTGATTACTTTCTCTTCAAATTGAACATTCAGAGTTGGTTCGAAAAAAGAGATGTTATTCCATTCTTCCAAATTAACGATTTAACCTCTGATAAGGGATGATATGCATACGTCGACTTAATAATCTAAAATACTTTTCTTAGTACAAGGTTCCATACGTACCAGCATATTTTGCGGGAGGCACGTTGATAACACGGAAAAGTACTTACTACCCCAAACCTCTTCTCCTCCTTAGAACAAACGCGCGTTAAACTCGAGAAACTTGAGTATAATCGTTTAAATACCATTTTTATCTCACTGAAAGTAGACAACCGATTAAAAGTTCGCGGCACCTGCCCAATTGTCTTGATGGCATACCTGCAAGAGCTATATTTTCATATAACAATGGCAATATTTTTTTAACCGAAAGTACTATACGATCAATTTGGAAAACAGAAGTTAAGCATATGAAACATTCCCCTATAAAACGCGTTGAAATATGAGAAGTTTCTGAGATTCGGTGAGAGAACAGGCACGTGATAACTACCTTGTTTTACGACTTCGACAAAACTGAAGTCGAAGGAATGAAGCAAAGAAATCGTCCAGATGCGTTCCGCGAACTCGAACCTCCATCATGGATGCACATGATTGAGAGGTTTTCGTCCGCTGGAGGCCGTTACTTTTCCCTTAACAAGTCATCCACGTGTTACCTCGCCTCCTCCCAGAAAACCATGAGCTCATGTTTCCAACAGTCGCGGGCGCACGCGCGGGCAAATGTGTACACATATTTTAGCCCGGGGGTCGGAAGTGGTCGAATTGAATTGTGTTCACGGCGAAACACAAGCGTCGGTCTGGGCGCCGTCGCTGCCCCATAAAACCTGACGTGAGCACGGTTCGGGAGAGAGAAGGGGGGGCCCCGGAGGGGTAGGATTGGCGGTGCGTGTCAGATCCCCCCTTTTCCCCCACCCACAAGTAGGGGCCCCTCCTCCTAACCCCCCTTTTCACCTCCCGGCCATTACTCTTCCAGTCTTTATCTGGGCTACGCTTCTCCATTCATTGTCGCGGAGATGCTGCATCGGATGGCGAGACAGGAAGGGGCACGGGGGAGAGGGCAGAGATAAGAGGATAATAGAAAGGCGCGCACCTTGCGCCTTCCTTCGCAGCCACGGCCGGCCTCTTCATGTGCGAGGGTCGCCAAAGATTTATTTAGTCCCTCCGACTCGGCCTTTTTCACGAACGTCTTCTTCCTCCCATCCCCCTCGGCCCACGCCGCGGGGATGGGGCAAAGGTGTCTTTTTCTTCGTCGCCAGAACACTCTTTTTCGGCCGTGTGCACTTGTTCCTCTCTCCAAACTGGTATGGCCGGGGCGTGCATGACGTGACTCACCAATTGGCGGTGCAGTCTGCGGAAGGCACCGCTGCGGGTCCGGGAGTCGCCGGGATAGGAGCGCGCGCCGCATTCCGGGGGTTGCAGTGCCGGAGGAGGACCATCGTGGGAGAGCCGAACTTTCCGAGACTTCCTTTTCTTTGTTTTCGGGGGTGCGAAGTTGTCAGGCCGCTACTGCAAAACCAACCCTTCTCGCTTGGGAGGAAGACTCCTCGAAGGGCAACTTATCAAAGCGTGTTACAGCCGTCGGATGCACGGCGATGCATCGACCGGGAAAGAATCCAAAGTTTCATACACGTACACGCATATTTCGAAGTCCAACCCTTATTTAAGGTTGATAGTAACTACTTACTTTGGAAGTTATTATTTTAATGGGCATAATTGGATGCTTTGTACAAAATAAAACTCGCTAATATCGTTCGATTTATCGAGAAAAGTTTCTAATCTCCGTCATTTTCTCGAAAAAATATTGGGTAATGAGTTATTTCAGGAATGTGGTAAAAATAAAATCGATAGAGAATAGGGCAAGATTTGTTTTCAAATACGTTCTTAAACGTCAGAAAACACCTGAATGTAAGCACTTAGATACGCATGATCTGAGCTTCCAGTCCCATTTGCGTCATAATAATGTTGACCTCAGAGCACTGAAGGAAACCCGATGAGCCACTTTTACTTCCTCATTGCAGTCTCGTATTGTGCCTTCGGGCATCATTGAAGCTGCAAACACGCTGATTCAATGCTCCACGGATAGAAAATCTTTCCGTTCAAGCATACAAAAACTCAATAACCAGCATTAACTTTTTAAGCAAAGAAAGACACATCCATCAAAGGAGGACGTGAGCATAAAAGATCACATTGGATCCCGTACCATCATAGAATAGCAAAGCAGAAATCTTTTTGCCGAGGATTACTTTCTCATTGCCAACAAAAAGAATAGGGTGAGGTGCTCCTAAAAAAATTCGAGGACCAACAAAATTTATTTTTTGTGCACAAAGCTCTATTTACTTTTCTCCGAATGCTCCATCAATATCCAACAAATGGACGAGTGGGAGTTGTGGTACGCGGGAGTGCAGCAGCACGTGGGAAGAGAAGATTGGCAGACGGCGTTTACGGTCGCGCATCCCTCAGTGCTGAGGATGAGGAACGAGCTACAGAGGGGAGTACGTGAAGGTGAGATGGGACGGAATAAAAAGGGAGCATTCCTAGTGCGAGGGAAGAGAGGGGAGAGAAAGAAAGGGAGGTAGGCGTGGCGGTGGCAGAGAATAGACAAGCGGTGCGCGCAGCGCCCGATTGAGAGAAGTCCACTTAAATATAGACCGGAGACGAGTGAGTCCTTCCACTGTCATCAACCCCTTCCCGCAAACCCCTCAGCATCCCCTCGTGCCATCTCCAACCATCACAACCCCTCGCGTATCGACCTTTAGGGGCGGAAGGCGCGAGGGGACGCGCTATCGAAAGGAATCTGCACGTGGGAATCGCGAACGACAATCGAGGCATCTCCTACGGGTAGGAATACTCAAATTCAATGATGCATATGCTCCCGAATTGAGGTCGGGACCCTAAAAACACCTCAATGTCACGTTAATATGCAGCGAGCGTATGGGATCCGACGGAGAAGGGCTGAATCCGTGAACTTCGTGAAATACAAATGAAAGTTGTGCGATTTGTTAAAATCAGCTACGGTGGAACAGAAAGCCTTACAAAGACGTGGGGACAGCTAGAGACGCGGAGGCTGCGCGCTAGACTGCTTGAGCAATTGAGATTTTAGAATTGAGAATTTAGAATATATCTTTCTGAACGACACGGAGAACATCATATTGGAATCCCACTATATTTCGAGGTCCGACAGAAATGATAAATTAATAGAGATATTTTGCCGAACAGATAGGTATGGGAATTCGTTTTTCCCCCGAACAGTTTACGACTTTAATAAATAATATGCGAAATTTCGATGGTGTATTTCTTTCTTATTTGTTCACGGCTGGTGTCCCAACATCCCCAGCCACTCGCCTATTGTGACAGCTTGCAGGGTAGTATATAGATTTAGATGCAATTGGTATAACTGTTTATTACGGGTTACTCTAATCGATGATTTTCGAGTACATCCATTAATCGTTACGTTCACCTAATGCGGTGTTAAAGTGTTTCAGTGCTAGTTATATTTTTATCTTGCAGGAATCTTTTACTAACATAGAGAAATCATTATGATGTAGCATAAATAATACATGGTGAAGCAAAAACACAGTACTATTCCACAAAATTTATTTAAGCTGTCTACTAGTTTCAACGTTTACTCCGTCATTATCAAGACTCTAGTCTATCTTTGTTTTGTGGAATAGTACTGTGTTTTTGCTTCACCATGAATATTTCATCGTTCCACCAAGTAACGCCCAAATCAGTTGATTTGATAAATAATACAATTAATAGCATTCAATCAAATCAACGAATAATTCTAAATAGATTAAAAAACATATAACAATAGCGAAATAATGTGCGAGCTGATGGCGTTGTTCGTGGAGTTTACTACAGTGCTCTCAGTCGTGAAGATAAATAAACGGAGTATTTGTATTTGAACAAAGAATTATAGGTAAATATAGGGATAAATCGATTAAATAATGCGAAGAATGTAGGACCACTCGGTGATTAAAGGTATTTCATCACATTCTGGGACTTGGAAACCAAGAATAATTTCGTGCTAGCGTCTATATCAATGAAATCGCATTCCATGACGAATTTATTCGACTAAGGACTACGGAGATCAGGTACAAATAATAATATCACCTTAATAAAACGGTACCAATAATATCACCTTTCTTTAAGATGCAAACTAAGGTAAGCGAGAAGTAACCTTTAAGTAAGAAGAAAAATCTACCATGTCAAAGAAAAAATAGATGTACATGAATTATTTAGACACAACCGAATGATCTTAAAAATTGAATTAGAGCAGAACATCTACCATATTTTCAAATAAAAATTTATCATGTCGATATTAAATTGTAACATATGATGTATTGTAAATTTCATGTAATGTAAATTAGGAGCGCAAGAATTCAGGCGGAATAATTAATTGATGAATTTCAGGTATAGTTATGCATACAGAAAAGAAGTTTTAACTAGGACTAAACAACCAAAATCCGAAAAAAGAGAGATCATTTTCTCTCCAAAAATTTTAGGAATAAATTATCACCCGGATAATAGTAATAATTTTTTATGTTTTCCAGAAAAAGAATTTCCAAAAATTTTTTTCATTTTTGCATGCGAGGACCCGATCTTGAAAAAATTATCCAAATATGAGTTTTATGACAAGAAATCAAATTTATTGGCGATCAGTTCCAAAAATCATTCCCTGGTCAAAAAACGCATCACTAGCTTTTATATGTAAACCGTGAAAGATAAGATGTGAAATATAACTCATTCAAGGATATTTAAAAGGTTAGATTTGATGACCATTTCTTTCCTCACGTCTTTTTGGTCACAGCCACAAACACTGAATAATTTATTTTTACATTATAACGATAATTTCTTTTGGTATACTAAAATGCTACCGGAGACTCTAATCTTTTATTTTCATCTGAAGCCTTATTTTCTTCTCTGAATGCGTTCATATTTTATTTTCAGCCCTTAATTTATGCCTAATAACCGTTTGCGGGTGATTTAGAAGGAGTTCCAAAGAGATGAATTTAAAAAAAAACTGCTGCTCCGGAAGCAGATCATACATTTGGCAAGGCAAAATTGAGATCTTACTTGAAAATCTTGCGTGTGTATTCATTTAGTAGGAAGAAGAAAATCTTCACGAAATATCCGCGGGGCAAAGATGAGTAGGAATGTGTATTTCAAATTTAATATCCCAACCAGATAGAAACCTCATTTAAAAATATAATTTCAAGCGCCCGAGGATAATGGCTTTACGATGCGAGATAACCGATAATATCTAAGCAGGCACCATGCCAACATCCCTCGGAAGATTCCTCTCGGAATCGACCATTCCAGCATTTGTCGAGAAATGGCTGTAATTTTATCTCCTCACTGTGAGCATAAAAATCAATTGACTGACGTCGTCCGGTCCCTATTCTATAAAAAAAAATATTTTACACCTTTCTGGGAATTATTATTCCCTTTAGAAGTCACTTCCGAGCGCCATTCTGTCGATTCTTCCCCTTTAGCCTGCCCTCGACCACGTAAGAAGTTCCTAATCCCCAATTTTCTCTTGAGGCACGGATTATGATCGAACCCTTTTTTCCTCATTTTTTTCTCGAACTCCCTCGAACACCTACGGGGTAGTACACGGCTACTCAAGCAAGGCTAAAAAAGGGAGTGATGGAGAGGGATAATCATTTTTATTTCGAGGCGTCGGAAAAATCGGCTACAAGGGTGCCGTGAAGGAGCTTTGAAGGAGTTGGGAGGGACGTCGGGGGGAAGTGGCAGTTGAAGAGGGTGTTCGCCACCCTTTGGAACGGAAAGTGAAAGTGAGAGTGGGCGCTTGTCCGAGATGCTGCCCAATCTCGACTCGGGACGAACCTTCCCTTTCTATTCTCCAAGCAACCCACGCACCTTGCAAAAGCCATCGATCCCAACGACCCCAAACATTCTCTCTTGCTAAAAGCGATACAACACGAAGAAAGTGACAAACGGTCACAACATATTTAAACAAAAGGCAAAAAAGAAAGTATTGTTTATAACTGATGATTGCTGGCTTAACTTTGTGAAACCATTATGGAAAATGAAAGACTAAACTTTCTCTCGAGACGTTCGCAAGAATTAACTTTCTCGCACCTAACGATGTAACCATGTTATGAACCCCGGGTCGTGATTTTTAAAAATGTATTAGTGAACCTTACAACGTTTATTCCTTCACTTTCCATAAATATTGTTTAGTTGAAATGTGGTGTGATTTATAAAAATGCAAATTGAGGGAAGAAAACGTGAATTTTCCAGAGAAATGTTAGTGTAGCTAACACAAACTGCTTGCCCCTAGCTAGCCCCTGCCTTGCTAACACTAAATGGCGAAAAAAAATTTTTCTTGACCACGAAACGTATCGGCCTTCAGAGAAAATCATTGCCTTCAAAAATATGCAGCAATTTTATTCTTATAGCATTCACGACAATCCATCCCATAAAAACATGCTTATGTGTAGTAGCTGCTTTCTGTAAAAATCATAATAAAATGAAGAGAAATTTCAATAATATGTTCCTAAACCAGGATTGTTTTTATCGCAAGGTTTACGGAAGCATTTTTTTCCATTCAATGGCGAGTAATTCTAGCGGAAATCGTTGCTCAGCGAGAGAATTCTTAGTTAAAGTAATAAAAAAATCTTCGATCACATTTGAAACCAAAATCATAGGAAAATATCTTAGTAAGGATCTAGAAAAATTCATCGCCTAATTGTGCTTTTTTACTTTAAGTACTTAAAAGTGCTTAAAGGTAATCTTGATTAGGACGAGCCTCCGTGCTTATCCCGAAAGTAATTCCGAGGCAAATAACCAAAGGTGGCTATAGCTCGTAAAGAGAATTAGTTTTTACCCGAGTGCCTACATCTAAAGAACCCTTATTCGGAGAGCTATCTTCCCCCAACATTGTGGATAGCTTTAATGCTTTTTCGATCGAAAGGGTAACTCTGAAGTTAAAAGGAAACTCAGTATCAAATTTAGCCCTAGGTGGAACACACGACGATCGGTATAAGGAACCTTTACAAAAATTTTCTCTCCCACCAAAATTGTATTCCAGGAATTGCACAGAGGAAAAACTTTCGCCGGTACCTAATTGAATCCAAGGGGCGAGCCTGAAAGATTATTGGAAAGCCACTGAAGTTTCGCCGAAAAAACTGTAAGTCATAAAGGCCGCTTAGTGAAAGGTTCCAAAATAGTTCCAAATACTGCCGAACTTTGTAACCGAAATTCTGGAGAGAACAAAATTTGAGCGTGGCACGGCTGTTATTGAAGAAAAGTAAAAGGTGTTTTCGATACACAGTTTCTCACGAATCGCCAGCATGATGACGTGAACGGCTTCAACTCCAACATGGACATTTTGTCCCGCATGGAGGCAAGATAGTAACCTCGTTCATATAAACGATATCGTATTAAAATTGAGGCACAAAATTTTACGAAATTTACATGAGTCCGTACGCCAACGTCTACCGATATATCCTCAAAAAGTCGGACTTTGTGGATATCTCACCTTGTATTTGATATTTGCAGCAGTGACTTCTATTTAATTTACTAGTAATACATACTTGGATTAATACGCGATACTTATTCCGAGTGTGAAGGTTTTGTCTTGAAAAGAAATACCACAGTGGGGATGAGGGTCAGATTAAGGAGTTTCTCCTATGCAATTTTTTACTTCACCACCTTTACATACGATATTGAAAAATAATTTGGGAATATCTAACTAAAAGCTACTTGTGTATACGCGGACATATTACGGCTGAGAGGCATTGCATACCACCAAGGTGTCGCAGAAAGTTGTGAACCACCAAAACCAAAAAGTAGCAAACCCCTGATGGAAGTTTGTAAAAAAAACTATTTTACCTATGTCCTAGAAATAAAATTTATTTAAATAACCTTAATAAAATCTCGAGAGAAATACGCATTTTATCTTTTCCTCAAGTTTACGGGAAGGCAAAATATACTTCCCATTTTGGGGGAGTGGGTTAGAGGATGACAGCAAGAATATCGGTGGTGGTTGGATATGCGGGTTGTGAAACGACGCGAGACTTGGGTTGATCGCCCCATTCCCTTTATTGGCGCCCTCACCCACCTTCCCCACCCCCCAAAAACATTCCCCTCCCATCCCCTTCCCCCAAAATATCATCGCTCCCCAACCCTCGCCGTTTCCTCACACTTTCTCATCAAGCGAAGTTTCCTCCGACACGCTGCCTTTTATCTAACACTCCTATCCTTCGGCATATCTTTCAGCCTCCGCTCCTTCGCTCCCATTGACTGAATACACTCGGCATCGGAGCGCTGTTTCATTTTATGTCAGTCTGCTGCTGGAAAGAATTCCAAGGGCGATAGAATGTCCTTCGCTTATCATGGGGACCATTGACAGGGACTCTCTTTACTTTTTAGTCCTCAGAATGGACTTTATTTGTCTGCATAGAGGCTGGAGGTTTGCATCAAGAGGATGATTTATTTCCATTTCAGAGATGATACCTGTGCTACTTATAAAGAATTGTGATTGATTTTTTCTAATGGAAGTGCGGTAAAAAAAACATGCATGAATATATTTTCTTGAACGTTTACCACGGTTTCGACCTTCGAGTCGAACGGTAAACTATATTTCGCCCTCAAAGGGTAAGATATAGAGTTAACTTTCTGTTGAAATCGCAACATCATGTGATTGATTATATGAACACACAAAAGATTTCATTCGAAATCCACAATTTATCTGCATGGTTGAAGTAAGTGGCAAAAAGAGAAGCAGCCCAACGACGTATAATTTCGAGCACCAGCTCAAGGGATTAGATAAACATTACACGTCGGAGATGAATCCACCAAATACGTTCATCGAAAAGATCCTACCATTATGCATTCAAATTTTGTCGTGCGTTCGGGAAATTGACCTCTTGGGGTAGCATTATATTGAATTAAGTGCCTCTGAAGTTACAAATCAAAGAGGAAAAAATGAAAATGTTGTCAACCATTCTTAGGTTTGACCAAATATTTTCCCGAAACAGAGGAGCGCACTCCGGTCACACTGCCTTTCGTGGAGGACGTGGATGGATATGAAGTAAAAATACTTTGAACTTTTTCAAATAAACATACTTATGGGCGGATTCCTCGTTAATTTTTACTCGTGTGCTTGAATTATTTGAACCTTAAAAAGGATCAAATGCCAATAAATAGTAATATCAGTAAATTGGGTGGTTGGCTCATAAATACTTTATACGCAAAACAATGGAGGGAAATATTCTAAGAAAGGCAAAAGGAAAAATTAACTTAACACTATCATACTCAAAAAGCGGATAATGAGTGGAGATGTGTAAAAGGAGTATATGAAACATTTCCGATGACACATTTTCGAAATCAATGAGTAGATCGAGCCGTCTTAAGCCGGTCTCAAACTAGTTTCCAAAAACATTTTAATTGGCCTATTATAAAAAAGTATGGTTGTCCAAAGCGAGAATCGTCAGAATTCCTTGACTGAAACAAGGACATTACAAGGCCAAATTCACTTCCCACACAAGAAAGCGATCAAGAGATTAAACCGTCTGCTAGGGGAAAATGTTAAGTCAACACTAAAATGGATATAGTGACACCTTCTTCAATAGAAAGTGACCGCAGGGAGACAATTTTCCAAACTCCAGACCTAATTTGCATACATAAATGTTGGGTGGCTGCCCTGATCTGATTTATTGGTCTCATTTCTGATACTGGTGTTTGGGCTTAAAGTTGACAAATTTGTCCTTAAGTCGAGGCTTCAAAATTTATTACGTGATAAACATTTTTGTGATAACCTCAGCGCACTAAATTTCTAGGTGGACAACATGAACGTGAGGAGCTTCATAGGTTTTACGATGCTTTGGCACTAAAATACTCTCTTCTTACGGAATTGAATTTCTCTGACAAACTGCTGAGTTTCCTTTTAAAGGCATTAGATAGAAAAACATTAGAAACAATAATAACATAATTTGTCATTAAAAACAAACAAATATTAATGTTTCTAGCAATCGAAAAGCGTAGTTATCACCTTAGGAATTGTTTCTCGTAAAATCTTTAGGGTTCGCTAAGTACACTAGGAAATATAATAGCAGCTATTTTAATTCACACAGATCTAATTGATTCGGTACCGATACCTGATGGAAGACGTGTTCTGATTGACACGAGAGCAATTTTTTCACTATCTCTTAAAATAAAGAAAGCGTTTAAAGTTACAAATCAAAGAGGAAAAAATGAAAATTTTGGCAACTATGAATTCCAAGATATATATGATTGTATATAGCTCCTAGATGCAAATTAAAGATTTGACCCAGAAAGTAACAAGTCATTTCGCCTTAAAATGTACGATAGCCTATATTTGATACAGCTAAATATCAAACTAATCATATTATCATTCCCTTGCATTTTATACTGCAAAGAATTTTAATGACATGGTATAAAATCATGTTTAATAGGCACACAGTAACTTGAATTTCCCATTTTTATAGTAAAAAAAATCAAAGTGTATCAAAATAATTTTGAATATAAACATATTCTATACTGCGAAGTTAGACAAAAGTTACCAAGCAGAATAAAAATACGAATCTCACCTCAATATTACGAATTTTTTTAAGACGATTGTTGGCAATCAATATATTGGCTCAGGAGTGTTTCTCTCCGATGACTTTTTTTTACGAGCACAACGCCCGCATCAATATCTATACAGCATTTACTATGATGGATGCTTCACAAGTGTTTATATTAAAGGATTCGTGTAAAATTCTTAATGAGTGATACGTTCAAGATAAATAGCAGGTAGTCTGTAAGCGCACACTGATGAAATAGGCTAGTTGATGAGAATTATAAAGACAAGAATCTCTATTGGTAAACAAATTCTGAACACGGCCATCGAAGTAAATTACAAAGCTCGTTCGCTGAGATTCGGCTCCGGGAATGAAGGGGACGTAAGTGTTTGCCACACTAATCAGATATTATTAAGAATCCCAAAGCGGAGACGTGTGGCGAAATGCTCAACCCGACCCGAGGCGAAAAATGGTGAGGAAGACCGATCCATCACTGTGGTAATGGTTCACTCCTGCCCGTCTCCTTCTTTGGAAAGAGACCAGACCTTCTCTCGACCACCATTACTCCGAGAACCCTCTTAGAGGAAACTCTTCCACTTTCAACAACAGGGCAAGGCAAACGTTTATCAATAAGGTGAAAAAAGTACTTTTGTTAAGTAAAACTTTTTGTATCGCTCGCTATTTAATAACTAACACATCAGAAGTAATTTTTATCCCTTATTTAATTTACGACAATGGCTATTGATTTCATAGCTATGTACTGCATGACATTTTCCATTGCCTCTAAGTAAATATATTACCAATTCAATAACACTCATTTTCTATCAATGACGTTGTACTACACCAAATGTTGGTACACTTTCCTTGCCTGCGGACATTATGTTTAAATTGATATGACTACATGGGACGCAAATTCTTGTACTTTCTCGGTATGGTTTAAATTGATAACAATTTTAGGAATTTAAACTGTAACCTCTGCATGAACTCCTTTAATATCTAAAGGGTCAAAATAATCCGTGAAAATAATTTTGCAGACTTTTCTTCCGCGAGCTACAGATGAGCAAGCCAAATACAGAGGTCTTCTCTCAACCTTATGAATGATTCAGATAAATCTGTAAAAAAAACATCGCAAATTCCATTGCTTCTCCTTTCTGATTGTACATACTTGGTTGGAAAGTTCTCATTTTTGTCATCAGTGCAGATTCTCATGGTACTAATCATTTATGTTCATTTAGATAAGGCCTATTTAGTTAAACCTATTCATTATTAGTGTATAAATTTATTCATTTCTATTTATCTTTAGGTTGACAATAAATATCTCCTGGATTCATGCTTCGTTTTGATTCAAAAATTTACATCCATGATTCTAGCTTTCAAACTCGAGCCGCTTTAACTCTGAAACGGAAAGTGTGTCCGGGCACAATTATGGGGGTCTGCTTCACAGCCCACCCCTGTTGTATCCTCTCTGAACCGCTAGAGCCGAAGCGATCCCCTTCCCCAGCCGCAAATGACCGAGGACTCCGCCCACGCCTCCCCACTCTCTCAGCGCCCACTTGATCGTATTTGGAGAGTGGGGGCACAACATATCGCATCGGCAGCGCTTCACGTTAATTGGGTCCGGCGCTTGAGGCGTGCCCCGGGCCTGGTGCCGAAATGGCGTCGGATGGAAGTGATGAGGTGAGAAAAAGGGCTCCGAGGTACACGGATAATAATGGGGGGTGGCCAGAATGAAAACGGGATGATGAAGCCCTCGCAAAAAAGGGCGGAGACGATTGTGCCGAGTGCCCGAGATTCGGATGAGTTGCGAGCATGTGGTCAAGGTGAGTGGATGCGGCACTCAATTCCAATAATGGCTCTCACGCCCCCCAGCCATCGCTGTATTTCTACAAACATATTCAGCGAAGATGCTACAAGCATCTATAACCACGTAACAATATCCCCATGACTGCTAAGTAGCCTCATGACTCCCTTTCAACTTGCCTTTTACTACAGGACGGTATAAGACCGGAGAAAATGTATATCCAAAAAGTTGGAGCAATATGCGTAAGAAACTCGTGGGCGCAAATAAGTTATGAAGACCATCCCATTGGGGATAAGACCGCCTTATATCGGCCTTGTTAGGAAGTCACGATTTCGCCAAAAAATAAAATAATTATATCGGAAGTTGGATACTATATATAGTATACAAATATATATATATACTAGTTATTAAGGTAACGTAGTTATTATGATATTAACGGGATACTAAAGAACTTCACATGAAACATTGTCTCAACCTTATGATAAGTACATGACACGGCCGTGCTGGGCCGCACCTCCCCCCTCTCTCAACACCCACTTGATCGTGTTCCGCCCTGTTCCGAAAATGGCACGTTTTACAGAATATCAATATTGAGCAGTTAACTTGATTTCAATGATATCTCATTTACAGCATGATGAACACAGTCTTGAGTGAATTTAAACTAATATAATTCATTTCGGATCATTCCGGTATTTCCCCCTGCATAGTGCTTGCGCCCTCTGGCCATGCCATTCACCACCCTAAGCACGGGTCTAGCACTGGCCTGCTGCATAAAATTATATGCTGGAAACTATCACCAGGAAACCATGGGGATATAAATACATATTTCTAATTCTCGCATACCTCTACCTTAAATTTTGACGATTTAAGTTAGAAAATCTATTGATAATAATGTCCATGATATAAATCACTATTCAATTCCCAGCGAAAGGCTATCTTCTGATGGCTATAAATATTTCGAGAATTGGAGCTAACATATAGCGACATTCGATGCGTGGGCAAAGTACCAGAAAATATCTCCACCTCAGCATCAGTAGATATCCTTTCGTTGACGCGTGACATGCGAGTTCCTTGCTGACCATCGAGACAACCAAAGACAAATTGCCTTCGGAGGGGCGAGGAATATTGCGATGACTGAACAAGGCCGAAATCTATTTCTAAATATATTGATACCTGTGGACCTAAAATTATCAGCGTGTCAATCGGGTGGCACAAGAAATTAAACGGCCCCGCCTTAATGTGATTCTGTCTGGCGTTTCGGTCGACGATGTTCGAGGTGTAAAAATATATCAGTTTACATGGGAGGACGGCCGACGCAAGGCTGAATGGGGATCACACCAAAGGGCTTCCCCGAAGAATATTATTAATTTCACGACAACGATTAAAAAGTTAGCTGAAAGAGAAATATGAGACACACGTATGCCAATCAATGGAAGCGAGTGAAACATATAGCTGGGCGTGGCTCCTTCGGAACGTATAGTATGATAAATAGCTACGGCAATAAATGGCAATATGAGAATATGTGACTATTTATTAAACAATTTATTTATGGTAAATATACTAAGAGAGCTCTTGTTTGAAGTTAAATATGGATAATTTTGCACTTCTTGGGCATCCAAATTCAATCTTATCCCATGAATTTAATATACGTTATTTCCCAGTCATATTTCCCCAGTGAATATGTTCCAGACATTCTTCAGTTTGCTCAAAAATACCAGAAAAAAAATAATCAACGGAAATATTTCTAGTGCTCACCAAACTTTTCCGGCCGTGCCTTCTCAACTTGACGAATATTTTTCTTTTCATTATCAATGAGCGGAATGGAAATCGCCATGGACAAAATAACGTGATTTGTAGCTATACCCGAAGCGGTATAATAAGAAGAAATCTACGCATAACGCATATCTAACTTCATTCTAGCCATATTTTGCAATCATTACAATCGACCATGTTTTCAAAGGAAGAATGAAAGTTCCTCACTATACCTGACGCCTGTGGTATTCTAAAGATTTGGTACATGAAGTTATAAAGTGAATCCACTAAAAGGCTTCTAATAAGCAAAATGATATACAATATAAAAATTAAATGTTTATTTAGATCTTCAACATTTATGAAATGAATTCGGATACCATTGACCACCCTGACGTAACTGACATGTAAGATAGCCAAATTATTCTAAAAATTTGTTGTATATTTCCATCAATAACATATATACATGGGCATTTGACAACCCAGTTAATGTCCTAAAATAAACAAAGGGTGAAAAATTTATGCTCTAAGCAAATGAGAAGTGGTACGCGAGGAGGTTTTGGAAGGCAGTGAGAAATTAATCTTCCAAGGAAATTTGTACACCTAGTACAGGAAAAAACTAACGAAAAAAAATCAAAGTTGCAATAACTATTTGAATCAAATACTGCACAATTAATTGCTACAATCAAGAAAACAAAGTCAGCTGTATCATTGATCAAAAAGAGCCATGGAACTGGAATTAAAAACAGTTAAATTAAAATGCGGGTGAATGGTAAATGCTCCGTGGAGTCTTCAAACTCCGACTATTAGGTAGATTTAAAAGAAATTATTTTAGGTGGTTAAAATTACAATTCAAAATCGGTTAGAATAAGGAAGTTTCGACGCCATATTAACTGTCTCATTGGAAGGCAAATATGCATAAATATCTTCATATGCGCCGAAATAAGTCAAGCAAGATAACGTTTTTTACAACAAAATTCCGCGTCAGAAGAAAAAAAAACATAAGATTAAATACTGACAGCACCGATCACTCATAAAACACTATTTGTTGTAATAATTCATTAACCAACATATTTAGAGGTCTTTCCGAAGATAATATGACGCATTTTCATTGTTTAGACTTCTGTGAATAAATAGAACAGGGATTTGACGAGGCGAATAGAGTGATGCCCAACCATCCACAGGGTGCGGATTCAAATCTCGAAGGTTTCGCAGTTCTTCAGTCTAATCAATTTTGCTGAGACCAATCCCTGCTCGGATGTTGTTCTCCAGTTTCTCTCCATCCCTTCTCGTCCACCCTTTTCTCGCAGCACAAATGATCTGAGCTGTACGCCACAAACTCAGTGGGTTAACTCAAAGTTTGGTTGGGACAGGTGAGACTTTCGATCACCCTCGACTAAGCTAAAGTACAGTTACTTTTCCTGAGACAACTCGCACCGCGTGGACTCTTGCTCTGGGTTCCTAATATTTCATTCGGGATTTGAACCCAAGGATCATCGGTCAGGGGCCAAACGCTTCTACCCACTAGGCCATCAAGCTGCCTTGTCGATCACCTCTTTAAAAGACCATATCATAATAGGGTGGTTTCCTTCATCGAAGAAAACGAAAGGCATTGAGTGCGATTCGTTACCCACCATTAGTGTATTCATAATATACAAATTATTTGGTTTTAGAAATACCGGTTTAGAAGAATGGCAAGGGTCAATTTTATCCTCATTTGAAAAAGGCCAGATTGGCGCCCATGCGATGCCACTCCACGTGACGTCACAGGGACCTAGTTTCTACGCGAGAGGATAGGAGTTATACATCGTCTGAGGTTACCAATGCATGGATGAGGCACAGGGCTCAGGGTCTTAACATGTCTTAATATTCACCTATTAAAACTGGCTTAAAAAAGGTCGGAAAGTTTTCTTCGTTTGATAAGGTATTAATAATCCTTATTTAAGCCAAGCGCTACCAGCTAGCAAAGTACTCAGCTACCTGCTAGCATCCTGCGTCGTATCAGCGCTCAGAGCCTAGCCCCAAGGTCACCTCACTTGCGGCAGCGGGAAGCAGAACGACGTCACGCGGAGTTTTTCCCGGCATTCATATTTACCCGTCGCGTTTTCGCGCGCTTGAAAATTCTCACTTTTCATTTAATCGCGAAAAATAGATATCGTCGTATAAAAATCTAAAAGCGTGAAATACGTACTCCAGGAGTAATAATCTTTCGATTTAGGCAATAAAAAAATAATCGGAAACCACCCTATTAAACGCGACTTCTGAAACGTGAGGAAAAAGGCGGAGTAGAGGTGCTGGGGGCAGTGACGATGACGGCGGCGTCTTTGAGACGGCAAGAATGACGCCTGGTGTGATTGGCGGGCGTTGAATGATATGGATGGGGTAAAGAGGTGGTGGGGAGGCGCCTTCTCCCCGCTAATCGCTTAAACTTTCACCACCACGGGCTGAGAAGGCATCTCCATTGTGCACGGGTCGGCACCACTAGTGCCCTCACACCTCACGGCCATTCTGAATAGACTCCTTGACAGGAGCAGCGGGGCATCGGAAACCAGTCCTATTCTCCGCCGGATAGACTCCCTAAATCCAAGATACGGAAACCAACATCTTCATCTCTTTTGTTAGTCCCAATGATGCTGAAGAGCTTTCCCTAAACGCAGACGTGAGCATCCATTCGTCTGCTTAAAAAAAAAACACCAGTGGAAAATAAGCTCCTGAGAGCTCAGCGAAGAGATTGTAAATGGTTGGAATACAGGGCCCCTGGATTACTACAACCTGCCTCCCTTCCATGTCATCGGAGCAGCATTTAGCAATTATAGATATCAATTTCGCCACATCTTCAGAAATTCAAGAATAATTCGCAACGAAAGGATAAATTTCAACGTAGTATATTTAATTGATTTCATTAAATTGATATTGAGCCTCAAATTGGTAAGTGAAAATCAATTGTAATTGCAAGTGCTTACTGAACGAGTTGAAGGGTATTGAGGAGCACTGGGAAAAAAATAATGAAATCATGAAGGTTAATTTTATTTTCATAGCATACAATATCATGGTGTTTCTTATAACTCAGATAAAGATGAATCAAGTCTGGCTACAACTTCAACATCGAGACAAACACCGTTCCCACGAGGGGTCATAAGACAACCTCGAGCTAAATAAAGAGCCTAGTCATGTTCTCTTCACTATTTAAATCGGTAAGCATCTAATTAAGTGGCATTAATAGTATTTCATTAACAATAAAAACAAAAAATACCCACGTTTCAAAGAAAAGTTTAAAATGAAGCAGATTGGAATAATTTCCCTTCATTTCATAAAATCATTAAATATCCGAATCCTTGGGACAGATTGGAAAGGAATACGAGACCGAAGGAAAAATAAAAAAAAGGCATCATAGAGCTCCAAAATCAAAGTTTATGATGAAATTATGAAAAATATAAAAAATACGCATGGTTGTTTTAGCTCCATTTTTAGTCAGGATTCTTCAAAAGGCCTTCGTTTTTAAGTCGAGCTAACGCTCATCGCTCGAAATTACAACTGTGAGATAGTGAAGAAATAAAGTAACCTCAAAAAGAATACCGCAACACACATTTACATGGAATACCAAAAAATGCGGGTCCTATAATAACGAGATCACCGTACGAATCCAATATAGGGATCTTTTTTTTAATCTCGCACAAATAACTTTCCTCATGTCCGCGCTTTCGTTTAGTGAACTCGCTCGCTAAGCTGACACCCTGCTCAGTCGATGATTACGGAGATGGCCGGGGATGAGGCGGGCGGGAGGGGGGGGGGCTGCCGAGGGTGGCACCACGGGAGGCCATCGAGTTTCAGCAAGATGTTGGAGGCGCACATGAAATGGAGAGTGGTCAGAGCTGCTATTCACTCAAGGTATAACAGGAGAGAATCAGAGGGATTAGGTTCTCCATTTAGCGGAGTTCCACTCACTTGAGAATTTCATTAAGATTGAAGTGCTATGTAGGACTTATTTCCGGAGAAATATTCCTCTCAGGAAGTCAGTTAATGAGATATTCCGGGCATTCTTCGAGGTGCCGAGAACCTTATGAAAATATCTACTGTAATTGGTGCACTAGAAACAGTGGTGAGAGATTGATAATTGCGTACAGAGCCGGCATCACGTTGGATAATTACTAAAATCATAGAAGGCAACCGAGTGTTTTATTAATATTAATGACTGGAAAACTCTTTCAAAATGACGAATATATAAGTCTTTCGGCCATTGATGAAGAAACGGAGACGAATGCTTTTTCAGCTAATTCATCCACATTTAAAATATCCTGATAATGAGCGATCTATCGGTTATGCTACACTAGTCATTTCATTTTAATATCCTACAATATTCAACTACAAGTATGAACCTGTCGCGAAATTATTACTCTTATTAAGAGGCATACCCTTTGCTCAAATGTATTTTGGCAACGGAATTTTCGCTTAACATATTGTTGTGCGCCTGGCCACAACCCCTTAAGTACCCTACTGAGACCACCTCTGACGGCATGAAGATCCTAAAATCTCAGTAACTCACGTCCCTAATTCCGTGACCCATTCTGGGAACACGACAATATATACTATAATCATGAAATAATCAGAGTTAATAGAGTTGACTCTGGTAAACTTCTCTTTGAACTTTGGAAACCGGTAACCGGAATTGAAGTAGGCAATATACATTTTCAAGTGATAATGCAACGGAGAGTTGTTATCAGTCGATGGATCAGTTCATTGAAGCATACCAAGAAATTTATACTTGCATTTAAAAGATATAATATTAGCGGATAAGATAGTATTGCTATCATGCGGCATAATGGGGGCATATACACTTGAATAATTCAAGGAATAAGGAAATCCAATAATTTCTTTGGCAAGGGAAAAATTCAAGACAATTGTACATAAAAATTATATTTTAAATGATACGTCGGGAATTTGAAAATAAGTGATTTTTGGGCTTTTCCATTCACAAATTCTGTCCGGCGGAGTAGATATTCATGAGATGGTACCTTGGGCTGTGGGTTTTTGACCTTGATGACCTTCAAAATAAACTTGCAACAAACAAGAATCTCGTTATCTCCCCCTCCAAAGGGAATCCAGTTTCTCAAACGTAGATTCATGAAAAACAAGGAGGGAAATATTAATTTCACTGAAAATTCACGCATTATTCTGCTGCCTCAGCAAATGAAAGCATAAAATATGCTAAGAATACAATGGAATAGATTGGCGTTTTAAATCTAACATTATTGCAATATTCAATATTTTTGATTATTTTAATTTTAAGATAGTTTTGATTTTAACGGCTATATTTGATATTTGACTGACTTGCTCCAACTGATCGACTTTTTGGTTCCGGCTACTCAAAGAATACGATATCCTGCCAATCACCTCAATTCCTTTAAAATGCTTCAATTTCTCCTGTCGCATGTGTAGACTAGAATCTTTTCAGTGCGTTCGATGGTTACGAGCTCCACAAGATGGAAATCTATAATTATGAAAGGCGACTAAAATATCTATTATTTGTAATTTATACGCATGCTAGTGGTATCGATCACAGCAGTAACATTTCTTCACGAATGAGTAGATATTTAATCCTTTTTATTTACAATAAATACGTTTGGAACAGACTAGGAGAGAATATGGTGTAAGAATGGATAGAATATGATGATGAATTAACGAGTTTTTGGTTATTGTTAAAAAATGATGATAATATCGAAGCTAAATATACACGTCTTAAAATATTTTTTAAAGCTACAGGAAGACAGGCAACAAGTAATTTATCTAAAACTGAGCTTTTCATTTGTTACGTTCCTTTGTCATAAGTAAGGATATAAAATATACATTTTCAAGGTATTTAAGGTATCATTTCCTTCTTTCCATTGCTCATGCGCATACAATTCCAACTACTTCACGCAACGATTTTCAGTTTGAGAATCGGCTACGTTTACGAATGAAGCGTGCAAAAAAAGGAAGAGGATTGCCCAAAATAAAATATTACCCGTGGAGGAAGAATTGCAAGAATTTTTCTGTCGAACGTGCTTTAAAAAAAATCCGCACCTGTGTTGCAGCCGGTTCGTACGGACGGCCCCCCAAAAGTGTCCCCCCCTCCACCGATCCTCTCCCGCCCGTCGCAAACACCCCTGCCCTGGGAGGCAACCCTCCCTACGCCAAACACTTCGCCTCGCCTTTCATCTTCGTCTCGACCCATCCCAATCCGGTTCTCCCCTGAAGGTTTATTGCCATCGGCTGCTGCGGTGGTCGTCGCCGCCGCCACCGACCGAGTCTGCAACCGTCTCATTTCACTTGACGTCACCTCATAGGGCAACTTTTTCCCCGATGACCTGAGGTAGTGGCCTTCCCACGTCGAGTACACCGACACCGAGCGACCTCCAGCGAGGTCGTGGTCGTCTTGGATGGCGTTGATGATGGCCGACGGTGCACGTTGTCCCAAAAGCACCAGGCAGAGGCCCGACGAAGGGAGGGGGAAAAGCACGACTATAGCAGGAGGGAGCAGCCGGGATTTAGGGGGAAAACAGGACCACACAATTGAAAATTCTCTGCATTGTAAAAAAATATAAATCTGGCCACTATAATGAGAATATATTCGCGGCATCAGTTTCTTCTTGGGGAAAGCCAAGATAAAAGTGATGGTCACGTATCCCTCATGCAAATATACGGGCAAATGAAGAACGCTAACGGCTGAAATTTTTAACTTCGATTTTTTGGCATTCATTTTTCTTCATTTCAAAGGGATAATATCATTTGACAGCGAATAAAATAAAAAAAAACATGGATGAAAAAACTCTTGAGAATGGCTCTTCAGATTTTCTAAAGAGGCTACGCCTTTATTCAATATCAACTCACTCCGCCGAGAAACGGATTTCATTTACCTAAAGGTTGCGAACACACCATCGTTGTTTAAGGTATACATGCTGAAACCTTTTATATCACCACTTTTAGTTTGTTTGATGATTTCTGGCATTAAATACCAGAGAAAATACAAGGTGGATGATTTTTCTTCCATTTGAAGTTGAATGTAACCGAAAATTATTAGTATGGTTGCAAATTTGAAATCTTCTTGCGTCATAAAATCGCAACTTCCTTAAAAAAAAACATTGTAGAACGTAAAGAATTAGAGACATATTATTCATTATTCAAATTCTTGTTTAAGTTTAGGAGTCATTTTCATCTGCTCACTTCTTTAAGGAATCGCTTCATTGATTAAAAAAATAGGAAGACTATCTAAGGGAATCTACCGAGTAATAATTATTATTACGGCCACTTAACTGATCCTGGTGCTAATGAAGTAATTTACGTTTCAAACTGAAGAAATTTCGGCCTATTAGTTTCGAAATCTCAAATTTTCTAATAATTCCACTGTAGTATGAATTGAAATTTTTCCTAAACGGACATTGTTCAATTATTATTATGCCACTCACTAGCCCCTTCAAATGTAGCAATGCATACCAATGAACGGTGTACTCCGAACCATAGGCACAATTTTACGTTTCGGAGAATATGAATGAGACACCATCGCGACTAAATACTAAAAGCCAATAATATGCATGATTTGTTAAAAAAATTAACCCTCCTAAATGAAAACTATTGAAATCAAATACCAAACTTAGAAAAAGAAATGTTCTATTGTTCTGGGACCGGTTCCCCTAGAACATACACATGTCATGATGGAAAGTAATTTTTTACTAAAAAATATAGAAAAACGTTGCCCTTAATTGCAAAATTATCCAGACAAAGGTCAAAAAATTGAATTGAAATCAAGGAAAAAAATTGAAATAAGAAAAGAATGTTCAAATATAGTGGTGCGGTAATCAGGAACTTAAATAATTGTGCGATAAGGGTCTATTTATTTTCAGTTTGGGCATTAAATTTGTTATTATCTCATTATGAGGGTGTTATGGATTTCAGTTATTTAAATTGCGCTAATGCTTTTTAGGAGTTTTTTTTCTTCTCAAATTTATCCCCCTGCTTTATTAAATACGGAGTTTTGTGTTCATCATTAATGGCATTAAAGATAAATCGTAAACAAAAAATTTAGAGTACATTCAACTTGGTTCTCAATTCTTTATTTAAAATATAAAATTAGAGAAAATAAAATATGAAAAGCCCAATTGGAATATAACCCGCCATCGAAGTCCTAAGGACAATGGCGGATTTACCCATTGGAACGTCGCGTCGGCAACAGAAGATCCGACCCTGTGGACAACCCGAAAAGAATTTATCTACAGCATTACGGCACATTATTATAATTATTTTTACCTTCAGTCGATAAATTAATATTACTAGATAAATTTTGGAATAATTTACGAAGACAAAATTTCTATCGTTTTACGGCGGAGTATCCATACTCGTACGATATAGTAATGTTCATTAACACACAAAAATGGATTCGCACATGATCAGCCAGTGATAACTTTTCCCCTCTAAACTGCGACAAGACTTTGAAAGCAAGAGAGCCTATATTTAAAAATGAATTACTTTGTTTTTGGCAACACATTAAGGCCTTCGGCAAGGGGATATGTGAAATCGGAATTGCCAAACAGTTTTTTGCGAAAGGGAATTTCTCCGAAAATTCTTCGACGGTTAAGGGCCACGAGACCTTGCCCCCAATCATACTCCCAACATGTTCAACTTTATGATTCCGGTGTGAACCTGCGGTGAATAACAAAATGCCTCGAGAGCGGATGATGGTCGCCCTCGGAGGGCAATCCGCCTAAAAAGGACCAGTTTGGAGCATCCAATTGGGCCAATGGCGTCCAAAGGGTGAATTCCCACGTGGAATCCCTGGTCTTCCTCAGAGTTCTTTGACGCCTATCCAGCCACTAGCTCCTATCTCCGCGGAATGCTCAAGGGAGCTTGAATGAGTGAAGTCACTCATATGAATCGATACGAGATAAACGAAGGTGTGGAGCAGCAGACGAAGTCCATCGGATCATGGCATGGGATGTTAGCCCAGCTCGTAACCGAAACAAGGACTTATTATCCCAATTTCTGACCTCGGACTAAGAATGGGCCAGTTAATTACCAATGCACTGTTTGTGATTGCGTAAGCTATTCATGCATTGAAAATAAAAAATAAAACATAATTACTTAGGCCGGTATTTGCTGCACTTTATTTTTAATTATTGGCAGATAGCTTTGAGGAGTTTGTTCGTCATTGAGCGAATATATCCATAAATTGGTTTATTCCACACGCCTTTATTCGATATCTACCGGTTTCAAAAATCCCGTTTCATTGCCAAGACGAAATACAACTTTTTCTCTCATGGCGACTTTAAACTGTTCGGCAAACATCTGTTTAATGACCTGATAAAAATGCATCTTTCACCTCTCTACCAATTCCCCGTACCCCCTCCCAGAAAATATTTGGTCACGTCCACTCCCAGCCCGAATACGCTTCTTTGACCTCCACGCCATATTCAATCTCTATCTCTGCAACCCTGCTTCCTCTCTTCTTGAGTACTTTTGACTCGCCATGAGGTAAAAAGTTGTGATAAAGCTATGTAGTCTACATAAAGTTATCAATACATTAATTTAACATTCCTCCATTATCTCTGGAAACAAGATAAAATAAATATTTAAAAATAACGAGTATATGCAAATCAAAACTTGCGAGAAGAAGACCTTGAAACCTGAATAACCAACATTTTTATCATAATGAAAATATGCAAAAGCATAATAATTATAATTTAAGCCGAGCTATACCACAAGAAAAATAAATTTTATCGCAAAAAATAACCATTCCTTAAGTGTTCGGCACCTAGAATGGTATCGTTGAATGATTATAGTTGCCGTTGGAACCTGTTATCGTGGATGAGATCAGAAGCCGGTATCCGTTAACTGCCACATCATTTTAACGGTTAGCAATTTTCCATAGTCCAGGGAAGTGTATCAATTAATTTGAGCAGCTAAGACTCCCACTTAATACTGCTTGTAAGATAGAACTCTTGCTATCCGGTCATCACTTTCTTTATACTACATTTTCTTTTGATCATCTCATTCATATTTGCAAAAAATGATAGTATGTGCAAAATAATGATATTGTTATTGTGCAGCTAAATTTACATCCTTTAAATTCCAATAGTAAGTAAACCATTGACTGGGTAAAGCTTCAGAAAATTATGAATTAAATTATTCTTTCAGCTTATTCAGCCTAAGAATTTCTACCGTTATCTATTCAAGCAATGGAAACGCATGTAAATGAATAGTTAGTTCCTCGAAATACAAAAATTGGCGAGGACTCATGTGCATAAACTGTATCAATTCAAACAATATAACAATAAAAATACTTCAATTAAGGTTTCATATTCGAATATTCTGAATTTTTGTCACGCAAGCTTGCTGATGGTATTTATCTTATTCGTAAAAATCTCATTTGACTAAAGTTGAAAATGAGCATTTGCGTCACTTCTCTCGTAATAAAATAAATATTAATGAGTAAAAAAACACAAAATTAAAACCTAAATATAATCTTTCTGACTCTCAGTAATAACTGGGGTGTTGAAACGATAAAAACTACAACAATTTTAGTATTTTGCCAAGAACTCGGTAATTAGGCATCCAATCCAGATTCTAAAGGACGTGTGCATATGAAGGAAGCCATGAGGTAAAAATTAGCAGTTTTTATTCTTCATCATGGAGACGGTGCGGTTTTAAATCGTTTAAAGTCGCCTACTTGATAATGCTGATTTCACATTCCGGGGTCGTTCATTCGTGTAGACGTCCCGCCGGTAAACATATCTTCACCGTTTGACTCAATGGATTGACGCAGTCACATAAGCATTTGTGGGGCCGTGCATTTAGAGGTGGGCAAAACCGCTGATCACATCCTCCACCTCATGTAAAATAATAGTGAAGAGCGTCGCACACAGTAAACGCCTCTACAGGAAATCTTTCCCTTTGAAATCTTCCCCCCTCCTCATGTTAATAAGAGCGAGTTGCTGACACATGCCGTCCATGCCCGAAAACAACATTCCCGTAAAAAAAGTCGATTCGCAGCGAGGTATTTTAATGTTTTCTTTTTGTAATTCTACGGTCCCATCGAGTTGCCCCCCAACTCGAGTCGTTCTCCCAGACACCACCTCACTCCCTCCCGCCTGAATTTTCTCCGTCCGCCGATGAGCACCGTCCAAACTGCTGCCCATCCCATAGCCAACTAACTTGCCCTCTTCCTCCGCCGCCACCGCCCCGCGACCCGCGCCATTAGGACCACCACACTCGCCTCGCTACCTCCTCCTCATCTCATCGACTCCACACCCCTAAGCCAGCGATTCTCGCCCTACCCCCACTACCCTATCTCGCACATCGCCAAACACTCCTCAAAGTCATTAGCAAATAACACAATCACAACCAATCCTTTAGCTAATATGTTTATTTTTATATTTTAAAGATAGAGAACCACATACAGCAGTGTTGCCATTTTATTGTGGTCAGGTAACAATACATACATTAGAGGACAAACAAGCAATATAGCAAGAATTAAATTTACAAAAAAAAAAGACGACGAGAATCGGCAGGAACAAGCTAGTTAAGTGATAGATGGGATAGGGAAAGGCTTAAAATGATTTCAATGGAAGTGCTAGGTGGTCAATCTGTGGAGGGAATGTGTTCAAAAGAGAAGCATTGCGGACGAAAAATGAACGTGTAGTAGGCGAAAGTTTGAGAATGGGCTTGTGGGCATTTTCCATATGAAAGAGAAATGAGCTTGTTCCTAATTAAATCTGATTGAAATAATCTCTGAATATACCACGGGAAACTTTCGATTATGGAATTGTGAGAATCACAAAAGGCATTAAGTTTCTAGGTCTTGGCCTCATCTTGGGCTTGCGTTGGGTTTCCTTAGAATCTCGTCCAATGCTACGTGGATGCAACCAGGTAATGCACGCCAAAATGATCATATTTATTTCCATAGCCATTTCGGTAAATTTTAGTCACCAAAACCTTTGGATAAACACGGATACGAGGCAGAGTAAAATGGAAACCGAAATCGAAAAAATTGTAATGCAGATCATCCTTTACAATTACCATAATGATTCATTGTCTAACAGTCAGAAAGCGCCAATCACCTATCCCGCTTCCTTTTATCCTAAGAGAAAATAAATTGACGGGCTTCGAATTTTACGGGTTTGATTTGCCTTCTTCTTCGGCCCATTCCATTTTTCTGATATGTACCAGCTATAGAAGGATGTAAAAAAATAGAGACCTCTCGGACTAATACCGGATTAAAAAAAGACTATATAGTAATAAATTAAGTTGATATTAAGAAAAAATGCTTATCCAGAGGATTCACTTATATATCACCGTGTTTTCTACTATAACTCCTTTCTAATTTATACTTACAAGTCAGGGAGAAAGAATTTCTCTCTATTAAATTCATTTATAAGAGCAGTAATTTAAAAAACATGGAAACCCTGGCACAACGATGCCCAACGTGAGGACTATTTGAATATGATGACGGAACTTTTCCATTGTTTACAGGAATATCGAGGTCGTCCAGAGAGAGCCATGGGCATGAGACGGCTCCTAATTCGGTGGGACAATAAAATTTTATGCAATACTCTTAGGCAAACATTCACTCGGAAAGAAAAGATGAAAGGAAAAGCTGGACCAGACCGCTCAAAGGCCGCCAACTAAGACCCACCAAGCAGTCTTTATAGTTAGCAATGATTGTAGGAATTATTCTCCCATCTCAGCTGAAATAATGGTTACCAAGCTGGTCAGCTGCCACTAACCCCAACTGAAAAAAGGTGCCTCAGTAAGCGTCCAATAACTCTTTTAGATGAGCAATAATTAATGTGCAACGTTAGGTATTATTGGTATAATATCACAGTCTACACCGTATCTGGTCACAAAACACATTATGTGCATAATAAGTTAAGTTACATATATTAATGTTAAGCAGAAAAGAGAGAATGGACAGAGTGACTAAATACAATAGGTAACGTCCAATAAGACATGATACATGAGGTCAAAAAATATAATAATCATGTCCCCTAACATTCATATTGAATAAAAATAGACTCTATTATTTCAAAGTATACGATAGCTCATCAAATTTTGAAAATGCATATAATAATGAAATAAAATTCAACGTAATCTCGTGTCAGAAACCAACATAGAATACATAGACATAAAATTTTCTCCCTAGATGTTAGCTAATAGGCGCGCGAGATACAAATGATACCGACGAAGCAGAGAGTCAACACATGGCACCATCATCCGGGTTAAAAACTGGCGTGAAGCAGTGAGAACTATGTAATCCCTTCACCATTTGCAATTTAATATTCATTTTTAAATAAAATTTGCGACCATGCTAAAGCAATTTGATCACTTGGTATTCCTAATGCCCCCAGATAAATGATTCCATAACCTGTTCCGAGCAACTTCCCACCTCAGCCACGGACGCGGGTGTTCGGCGGACCTTCGTGTTCTCGAGTAAAAAACCGCTATGTCGCTACTTCCACAGCATATTATCTGCCAGCTCTGTTCTACCCCACAACATTTACCACCTCAAAGGTATTGAATTAATATTGCTATTCAATCTAAAAAAATTAATTGCGAACCAACATTTAGGTTTTCATCACAGTTCATGGATAATATCTCCCATTTATTTGAAAAATGACACTTTTAGTCTGGCAGAAAACCTTCATGCTTGACGCGACAGGAAATAAGTCGCAACAAAAATTTAAGGGCCAAAAAAAATTACCATAATAATATTTTTATTCCACAACCATTGCGACAGTTGCAAGTTCTACTATTACTTGAAGGGAATACTCATAATGATTCACTCACTGAATCATTCTGAATTTCATGAGGGGAAAAAATTCACAAAAACTCATACTTCCCATTGTCGACTTCCAAACACTCTACATTCTTGACATTCTAACTTGGAAAAGCAATCGCTGGCAATTTAATGATTTGCTATTCATTTTATCAAACTGATTCTTAAGCGACAAAAATTTAATCACTTAATGCGCATTGAGAATATGAATTCTCATTCTCAAAGGATAAAAGTATATACGTGTGCCTTCTATCCAATTACTGCATCTGAACAAACTGCAAAATGTTTGCACGAGTCAGGTTCTGGATGCCTCCAGCCGACTCCAATATGATAATTAAAGAAGGCTTTCTCAACGGCACCTTGAATGAACATACGCAAAAAACGCAAGTTCTCTTATTTTTTAAATAAGCATCATATCATTATTACCCTGACTGCCAAACATACAAAAGAATTACAATACACGATATAGTGAGATTGGATTAATCTGCTGTCAAAAATGTTAAGGAATCTATTTATTCTTATGCAGTAACAACTTTGAAAGGCAGTCAAAAGTTTTGTTAAAGAGGTGCCATTCTACATAATGGATTGGAAGGAAAGTAACTTGAATTAACTAGACGAATTATAATTTATTTTACGACCGCTGTATTTTACATATCTATTCACCAAGAGACGACAATTACCAAGAGCACAACGAGACTACTTAATATTTTGAACACATTTTCCACCTCAGTAGTGGCTAAAGAGCGGACAAATTATCTTTAACACTCAAATGAAAAGATAACGTGCGTTATAGTTACATTCGTGGACCATAAAACGGGCCGCGCAAAGGCTATTAACAAGTTGGCCTGGCGTTAATGCATTAACAGTCGATTGATACCGCGAAGGAGCAGATGGTGGTCGTTAACTGTAGCGGTATTCGACCTTTTTCATTGCACGCCAAACTACCAAGCGCACGCCTAGAAATGGTAATCGCGTGACGCGTCTCGTCCGCCGGGCTACATTGCGAATGGGATTGTTCCTCTCCCCGTTCATTCTTCCGTGTCATCCATAAGCTAAAGCAATCCTGGTAACCAAAACGCCAAATGCAATGCAATATGTCTCATTAATGGCCTCATGAATAGCATATTTTTTTGTATTCTGAATCGTTTGAGCTATTAAAAAATGATATCTTTCCAAACGACACGGATAACATCACCTTAGAACTTCACTTGATGGGTCCGACAGAATTGATAAAATAAGAGAGATGCTTCGCCGAACGGATGGGACAGGAATTTTTTCCCTCGAACAATAAATGCTACGTGGGGCACACAATATACTCAAGTATCTCCAAATCTTCTTTTGATTTTTCGCCTGGTGATCTAACAGCCCCCTCCACACACCTGTGGAGGTGGCTTGCGGGGTAACATATAGATGTATTCAGATTAGGAATCAATGCCTAAGGGAGGCCAGGATAATGTGTTAGGATAGGATAGTCATGCGGAAGGGGAGTAGTGGATGAATCACCAATGCCATCGTGCCTTCAACAAATGGCGTATATGATACGAAGCCCAATACCAATTTGTCGGGCAGAGAAATTCAATTTAGGCTCTTCAAAGCACAGTATGCACGAAAGGTTACGCCTTCAAATGAGCAGAAAGCAGGTGTTTAAAAATATGAGTTAAGGGAATCAAACGGAGGAGGCAGTGAGTATTGTAACGTCAGACGTTTGTTTTGTTCCAAATCCCCTTTATTTTCTTACAGATATAGTTTATATTTGCCTCACTACTTTGAAACTTTCCATTTTTTCTCTCTTCGGCATTACCTCCTCTTATCCCATCAAAAATTTCCTAACAAAATCGACAGCAATAATTAAATATCAAACGTTACAATCTTGCTATGGCTTGATTTTCTCCTTCTCTTAATCGACGAACTTCATGTTGAATTGTATCTGTAATACCGGATTAACCCGTAAATATTACGGCTTACATCTTCTATAATTCCCTAAGACTACTAATCTGAGACATACTTAAAGCTTCGGATAATGCGCTTGCTATAATCCATTCTAGATCTTTGCGGTTGCTGTCCTGGTTTCTCTATCAGAGATAAAAATTTACTATCCATATTACTATCCATCATCCATGTGCTGAGTTAAATATGTTTTCGGCTACATCCATTGAGCGGTCTCCGTATCCAATCCATCACACTTGCGGTTGAAGTAGGAAAATTTTAATTTCTCCGTTTTTAACAGAAATCTTCTCTGCCTTTCAGCGTCTTCTCGCTCTCCAGCCGCTCATTCCCGTTCCAATCTTTTCTCTTCTGTAAATTTCAACATTTTTTTACGAATTCCTCATCATAAACTTTATTTTTTATAATCGCTTGTTTGTACTCTAAGGCTCTTGCTTCCCTCCCATCGTCAGCTCCTACTTCGTATGCGATTTTGCACAAGATATCTTTCGGGGCTCTGGCCAGGTACAGCATCATAAAAGTTTTGTTTCCTCAAATCTATCACCTAAATAACTCACTAATGTGTGGAAGCCAGAAACAGCACCAACCATCTCAACCATCAATGATGCTTAACCATCCAACTTTTTGTGGTTCTATGCTCGGCCATCAAACCACAAAAAGTTTACTCACCTATTTCACAGTAAAACGCCACGCCAACGCGATCAGCTGCTGCCGGTCCGCTTCTTCCGCAGCTCGACTTTCAGCCGTCGACGGAAAAAAACCAGCTCCAGCTTTGTCACTCAATTTTGCGCCTTTCTGCAACACTCCTTGAAGAAAATACTGCCTCCAGTTAGCTTCCTCGAACCGTCAACCGTAGATACAATTAGTCCTTTCCCAGAACGATGACGCTCTCCGATTCCGATTCACGACGTTCAATATAGACCTCCATCTTTTCACATTCCAGGAGCTATTTTTTCAAACATGTGATGAATATCCCATCCTCGTCGCCAGAAACGTGGATTCGCATCTGCGCCTGTAAGGTCAGACATTTGTTTTATTCCAAATACACTTAAATTTTCTTAAATATACGATGCCTTTTTGCCTCACTACTTCGAGCAGCTGTCCCTTTTTCCTATCTCCTAAACAAACCCCCCCTCTCCTCCGATCAACAACTCCTTAGCTACATCAACATCAATAATTAAAATCAATTTTTAGTAAATGCCATGCAAAATTGTTCAAAATAGCGTATGAAACATGTCAGACACAGAAAAACGCCACAAGTAGGAAAGAAAACCACGAAAGCTACTTACTCGAAATAAAGAGACGATGCACAGCTCGTCGGAAGGGAGCCGCAATAAGCAATTTTGATACCACCCAGCATGATCCGGGCTCAGAATGAAGCATGATTAAAAGCCTACACCTCTTAAAAACCTCTTCCGCCTGCCATACATGAATCCTTAATGCGGAAAATACTCAAGCATTAGTCTTCTCGGAAAAAGGGTGAAGGAATGTTACGCAGCTCCAATGAATGAAGATCGCCTCAAGTTCGCCTTATAGTCTGCTAATTTTTCGTTTCTTTTTTTTTATCCTTTCTCCCAAGCAACAGGCATAAGATATAAATATGATTGCGAAAACTGACGTTTTAAAAACAGATTTTTTTCTTCGCCATCGGAATTATAGCTTTGGACAATTCAGCAAGAAGGTGGTCATGCGGAGAATTTGGAGGGTAAAAAAAAGATACGAAAATGGCCAACTCCGCCTTTGAAGTTGCGAATAGGGAGGGTAGGCCGAGACCAGAGATGGTGGCGAGGGGAAGTGAAGAGAGTGGGGGAAGTGGAAAGGTACACACAAGAAGGAGACGTATATATCGAAGGGGGTGGGAGACACGGTGTGTATATCGGAGGGGTGGGGTCTGGAGACTGAGATTTAGGGAGAGGGGGGTGGAGTGAAGAGGGAGGGAAGAAGAGAGGGGTACAAATCCAGAGGATAGATGAGTCCAAACTGGAAACTGAAAATTTTTCCCGGACGCGAGCACCCCCTCCCTTCCCCTTCACCCCCAACCCTCCTGCTTTCTGCGTTTGACGTCAGCGCTGCCGACGTTTGTGTGCAGACGCGGCCTGCCCTTATGGCGTCCATCACACCTCACACCGCAAAATGGGAGGGTGAGGTGGGAAAGTTTTTCGTAAACATTTCGCGAATCTGGCGATATCGACGTCCACATTAATTGGTTCGGGCGGGCGGACAACGGCTCGGTCGCTCTTGACTCCTGCTCTCCCAAGTGGGGCCTCTCTGAAGAGTGACGACGATCGCTCTAGAAAGAACGCCAAGGAGCGGCTGATGTCGAACATAAGAGGGAAACTAAAATCTCGGCTTCTGGTGTTGAAAGCAAAACGGAATTGGCCCGAGGGAAACTGCTGTGGTAACAAAACCCAAAGTGGCTAATACTTTAGAGCGGGCAGGTTCGAGGGAGCGGTTGAGAGGTTTAAATCCCCCTAAACGTTCTGTAGGTTTGTACATTTAGATTTTGAAGCTCCTCTGAATGCACCCTCTGAAATGTATCCCCCCTCAAAGAAACCCCCATAGTATTTTATAGTAATGTGCTTATGTGCTGTAATGTACTTTAATGTACCTAATGCGCTGTAATTTACTTTAGGCCCTAAGACCAATGATTAGAGAAAAAATTGAAAAATTAATATTGATGGCTGTGTGTCTTGGAGTACAGGTCTTGAATAATTTTAAATTCAAATTTTTGCTAATGTTTTGGCATATTTATACTTTATCAGAGCTACAAATGAATATGAGTACATAATTTTGATACATGAAATGAGTAAAAGGTTATAAAAATGTTTTTACAATAATAAAATAAAAAATAAAAATAGTGGAGTTCTAAATTAATTAAGAAGAAGATACTAGAATTTGGATATACCTTCCTTTGAGCTAGATTTGTTGATAGATGGTAACTCGGCCAATATGATTGCATCAATAAACAAATCCAATTAAGTGCAAAAAAGATTTACCCTATTAACATTCTCTTCTTTTTAATTAATTTATAATCTTTTTTATTAATTTAATTTATATAATGAATTCTTTCTCTTTTATTATTGTCAAAACATTTTTATAACCATTTATGAATGTTATGTATCAAAATTATTTACTCATATTCATTCATAGCCCTGATGAAAGCGTGTCAAAATACAGAAACATTGGCAAACATTTTAGTTTCAAATTCTTCAAGACTTACACTCTAAAACATTGAATGAGCATCAAACATAGAGGTCAAGAGAACGAAAACTAAAGATAATGGTTTTCTAATGGGATTAGTAACTCATTACCCGTCTCATAATATTAATTCTCAATGATTATAACGGGAGGACAAAAAATTTGGAGCAATGTATTGTATCTCAGTACCTACTAAGCTTATTTTCGTCTCCCTTACAATTACCGAGATATTGATGTAAAGGGACGAAATCTATTTCGTTCACATAAGTTTTACGGCTGAACTACCAATACTTTTATTCCAAGGAAAATTTCCAATTTTTCACATAAGAATCTGTAACCACCATGAACCCACCTCCTAAATTTAGATTTCTTAGTTTTAGATGTAGGTTCCTTAATTATTTGAGCTTTCTTATCATCGGAAAACTTTCCCTTAAACGTTTTTGTATGGGTGGTTTCCTATTGTTTTTTATTGCCTAAATCGAAATAATATTACTCCTGGAGTACGCATTTCACGATCTTAGATTTTCGAATGACGATATCTATTTTTCACGATTAAACGAAAAGTGAAAAATTTCAAGCGCGCGAAAACGCGACGGCTAAGTATGAATGATGGGAAAAAGTCCGAGTGACGTATTTCTGGTTCCTGCTGCCGCCCTGTGAGGTGACCTTGAAGCGAGGCTTGAGCGCTGATACGATGCAGGCTGCTAGCAGGTAGCTGAGTACCCTGCTAGCAGGTAGCGCTTGGCTTAAATATGGATTATTACAACCTTATCAAACGAAAGAAACTTTCCGACCTTAGACAATTTTAATGAGTGATTATTAAAAGATGTTTCCCTGAACTCTGCGACTCGTGCATGCATTGGCAATCTCAGAGGATGTAAAACTCCTATCCTCTCGTGTAGAAACTAGGTCCCTGTGACGTCACGTGGAGTGGCATCGCATGGTCGCCAATCTGGCCTTTTTCAAATGAGGTTAAAATTGACCATTGCCATTCGTTTGAACTGGTATTTCTAAAACCAAATAATTTGAATGTTATGAAAACCCTAATGGTGGGTAACGAATAACAATCAATGCATTTCGTTTTCTTTGATGAAGGAAACTACCCTATTTCAGCTAAAGTTTAATTTACCTAACCAAAATATTTAAGAGTAATAATAAATATAAAATTTCCTCCAATCCAATCCAAAATACATGAATTAAATATGAATAACAAAGCTTCGGATTAAATCTTTGAGTGAATGATCACTTATAATTAGCCTAACCATTTTCGTGATTTTCATCTAATGAGTAAGGATATTCCATTAACGCGGAAGAGGATAGCCCTCGCTGTAGTCAAATTCCAAAATGATCTAGTATCTCTAAAATAATACATATAGCTGCGAATAAACTTTTCTCGGGTTTCCGTGCAGGCAAGAAAATCGAACAGCGCCAACGTTTTGGATTGTAGCCTTGAGAATGAGTGGCGAGACGGAGACCGAAACGTGGCGCTCTTAGATTTTCATACCCGCACGGAAACCCAAAAAATGCTTCTTCATTTTATTCTCCGGGAAAGGCCCCTTGCACACACACCGATTTGGGTCGGACGGTAAAATATCGGACGATATTTTACCGGCGTGGCCACGTACGACACTGTATGGCCGGCACCGGCCCGGCGCCGCCGATCCACAGTGACAATGGCCGGCAGCTAACCGGCATTTTGCCGGTACCGGCGCGAGGTCGGTGTGTGTGCAAGCTCCAATGCTCTCCCATTGTTCACTATTGGAATGTGGACGGACGATATTTTACCGTCCGTGCAAAATCGGTGTGTGTGCAAGGGGCCAAAGGGTCGAATCATAAATATAACTGTGAATCAGCAAATGCAACTCCTGAGTGGAAGAAAATTATTTAATGAGTTTTTAACTAATATCCGAAGCATATCGTTTTTCCAGTTTCATAATTTTATTTTTAGTTTCGTCGTTCTTTCTCCTCTTAGAGAACCTAATACGTATTAAGCAGAGAGAATTTTCTCGAATATACTAATAATGAAGAGGAAAAATACTATTCTTAATAAAAAAGCCGAAAGGAAAAAAGCAAACGAAAACCCGTACCATCGCTATGAAATTTTACATCTACTCATTCCTACGATCACATCGGATTCCAAGCAAAACAGTATTGAAACCAATGGAGTGTACAAATACTTACGAGCTAAGTGAGAGTTGAAGGTAAATAATATTCTAAAGAGCTATGCAAAATAATTTCCTACATTCCCAAACCTGCTTTTGCGTCAACGTTCAGATTGAATGGGCCATTTTTATATTAAGCTTCTCTAAAGAAAGTCCCCTCATCGTTTTCCCAAGATAGCTTAAGAAAAGATAAAATTATTGGGTGCATCGCATCAACTCATCCAGATTGGTATTCAGGACGGGTTTTTTTCTTCATAATTATCCGTGAAAACCGGGTAACTTCGTGCGTCACAGTCAGCCTACTTTCAGGCCAATCCCTACAGGATCTGCCTGCCCCCTACCCCGCTGCCCCTCACCCCACAACTCAAAGTTTTTATGGCCTTTACTCAGTCAAAACCCGAAAACGGTACTGTACACTCTTCCTGTACCAAGAAAATCAAATTTTCCGTTACACTCTTCTTTCCATCACGAATAATAATTGACTGCAGCACAGAGCCAAACTTGAAGCATTAGACGACAATTTCTTACTTAAAATTTATGCAGAAAAGGTGACCAGATGACACTGCCAATTACGTGTTCAATGAAAAGCCGTAATTTTAAGTCGGATTAAAGTTTTCAACAACATGAGATTTTCACCGTTAACTCCGCAGCGGAGTCCGCAAATAACCGATTCGGATTATTTAATGAATTTCATCCCTCTTGTATCATCATGAAGAACCTCTTGTAGCGCAATTAAACTGAACATTTTTTTAAAAGACTTCGATTTGCGACCCAGAAGTGAAAATTAATCAAAACTGTTTAACATTTGAAACCGTTTCCTAAAATTTTCAAAATAAATACTTAATATCTCATAATTCAATAACGCTATCATTTGCGGAATGGCATACATTGTTGTATGCATGAGGCAATCAGAATTAAACATTGAATCCGTTTGCAAAGGACACATTCTATTTCTTTTCTGTTAACGTCCTTTTCTAGCTTTATCTCAGAATAATTTAAATTAAAGGGACTAAAGCTTACAAGCAACTAACAAATTCAATTAAATTTCGGCAAAACTGCCGTTTCGAAAGTTAGACTCGAGAAGCATGCAAGCGACTGGGTGCTTACGTAGGTGAGTATAACAGTTGAGGAGGAAAAAGAAGCCGTACTGGTATAGAAATTAGAAATTTTGGGAAACTCGGAGCAGTTCTGGTTAGTTGTAGCTTTAATTTGATAGAGATTTAAACCACGTTGGCCAGAAATACCTCGTGAATACGTAAAGGTGAAGCGAATAAATCTCCGTGCAAACCTGGAGCTTGAGCAGGAGACAAAGTGTCGTTCTCCCCACGTGAGATTTTGGGTCAAAAGCTTCCACTTCGAGCGGGGGTAAACATAACAAGGAAGTGAGCAGCGCGGCCACGGTCCTTTACATTCACCCCGACCTTCCTAACGCGAGCGACCTTCGCAGGAGACCAAAGAGCGAAGGAAAAAAAAAACAAAAGAAAGCTGGAAAAAAGGAATCCTCCGCGAGTCATCTGTCTGTGCGCTTCACTCGCACACCTCCGGTCGTCGGCACAACCGATCTTTCTTCTCTCCGTCCCGAGAAGTGGGGAGGGAGGGGTGAGAAGGGGAAGGGAGGAGAAAGACACCCCCTGTATGCATGGGGTGGGGGAGAGGTCCCCCCTCTCCAAAAGGGCGGTGGCGGCCAACCCCCACTCGAGCACATCCCTCCCGAGTCTTCTTCGAGACGAACGTGGGTGGGTGGGGGAGAGAAAGATCGTTGTTCTTGGCCAGGGATTCTTTTGAGAGAGACACACACAGAGCAGCGTAACCTGCCTAAAACGTATCCCGACCCGCGACGTCATCCACTATCGGGTGTCCCGCTTCGCATGTCTCCCTTCCCACGGGCTAATTCACTCGCGCGGCCTCCACCTGCCGCGCATATCTCAGCTGACACCGTGGTGGGCGCTTCCTCGGATTCGGCCACTGGCCCGAGGCAAATGGCGATAGGTAAAGGGTATTGGCCGAGACTGAATCATCCACAAGAATAATTGAACAGTGGGGAATAAAAAGAGCGTGACTAAAGAAGAGAGCGACCTGTTAAAAACAATTCCTCATAATTAGTAGTAATTAATTGCCATCGGAATTTATGGTTATATTGTGTCCTATTTGAATAAATTGGGGGGAGGAAATAATTCATATCGTATAGTATTGGAAGTTAGCAATTTCGATTACGTTTTGATGACACAGTACCACCTTATAGTAAGTGAAACTGTATCCTCATAATATGATGCACTGCCATTGAAACTGCCAGAGTAAACTTGTGTTTTTCTTTAATCATAATAAAGAGGAAACTATGTCTTATCTTTCTATGCGTCCTAGCTTTACAGTTTTATTTCGACTTCATCAAAGGTATTTCAAGTCCCGTTTCTGTCTGTTTAAAGTGCAGTGCTAATTTCCACCAAAATTATTGGCAATAAAATAGCGAAATAATGGCTCTATGGCATACCCGTAGAGAACTCCAATGATTAGTTTTTCGTCTCATTTCATTGAACAAAATACGTTTTCACTGCTTTATTATGATGAATCATATGATATAAGTAGCCCGCCGCATTTCCATAATCTTCAAGAGATAATATTTCTTGTAGTGGGTAAATTTACCAATAAACAGTAATTAACATAGGTTTATACATGCCATCATAGGTAAATATGCCAAATAAAAGGAAATACATTAATATGAAGGAAAAACTTCAAAAAAACATTCAGGTTTACTAGCATTCGAATGACAGTTCAATATGTGGTAAACTATTTCCAAATTCAAAACTAGTCCTTGGAGATAATATATATAGTTCATGCAAAAAAAATACTAAGGCGGAAATTTGTGCGATCATTAATACTGGATAAACACAGGGACTAAAATAAAAGTCTAAAAAGCTGAAGCGTATAAAGAGCACTTCAAAGTCAGTCCTTTTTTGCACTTATCCAGCGGGCTATCGTCACGAATTCCGTGATAAATAGGTATTGATGGGCGAATTATGCCGCAAGAAAGCCAAGTACACCCACAGAAAATGTTATGCCTCCCTCCATCCTAATTATATTTAATTCACTCAGGTCAATGAACCTCACCTGTGAGCGCATGCTTTATACGTCAGGCATTTAGCAAATGAGCTAGGATGAAAAATATGCAGCCGGCTAAGAGTGGCTTAAGTGAGCTGCGCTTCGGGATCATGAAGGGAAAAAAAGAACCCCTCGCTGTGTTATTCATAATGTTAAATTTGGTGAGAGTAAATGGACATATTTTGGCACAGAGAAGCGACTCTTTTTTCCTTGACGGTCAAGTTGAAAATACACCGACTCTGGACCGTAATGTACGGCGATAGTTGGCATTTTGACAGCCAGAACGGTCTCTTTTAAGACGAGCAAGCCGTAAAGTTGTGCATACCGTAATACAGATACGCGCAAACAGGAGATATACAAAATACCAATAAGAATGGGAGAAGAGAATAACCTTAAAAAAAGCTATTAATCTCATCTCGAGGAAATGGAATTTGTTCAAACAAGTTTGATTCGAACATCAAAGAATTTTTGCGAATATACATATTTACCATGAAGTTTAACACTCAAAATAGGACACACTCAGGAAAATTAAATGTTATTCCCCGCTTATTTGGATTTAGGAAATAAAATAAATGAAACACGGTGGTAAAAGTTTCCTTTTATCCGCGCAAACCACCATTGACGTTACGGCTACGGGTACGGCTCACATCCATCCTAATTTTTAAATTATAGAGCACATAGTCACTAAATGAAATACATTACCCATGTATTTAATTACATTCCCTTGTCTTCAAAGCAATATTGGGTATTTTGTCGGGCTCACAAAGTTGTGATAATTTTTTTAATATCTTGAAAATCAATAATGTATTCATCAGTTTCTAGTTCCTAAATATAAAAAATAACCCGCCGGCGTGATTCCTGCGTCAATTTTCTTCGAATAAAAGCAGAAAATAGGTCGTATAAATCATTGCTCTTCGTATGTATAAGGCTTTCTTCCAACAGGTATATCGAATACTGAAAGTTCATCATATTCTCTCGCCTCTTCCAGCTAATACATAGACCATAAGAGAGACCCAGGCAAAAATTCCTTGGGGGTCATAGCACTGAAGAGAGACGATCGCGTCAAAATACATGGAACTTGACATTTATTTAGAGGGGAGTGACTCACAAGACCTTCCGTCCAGATTCCCACCGACTCCTCATCCGCGTCGCCGCTACACGTGAGCTGGCCCAAAGGAGGAAAAAAATCACAAAGCGTCCGCTTAGAATTTTTTATATTTTTATTTTGTTTTTACCCTCCATTTTGCCGAATGGTGATGGCCCACTCGTCAATCGAACACATTTCGGGAGGTAGGACAATTCCTACGTAACAATGCAATTACGCCGATTCTCAAGCCTAGAAACAGATAAGACCTTTTTCAGGACACCCCTGACTAAGGCACGGCATTATTGAGGCATGGTGAGCAAGCGTAGGAGTAGACTACGAGCAATATTTACTGCAAACGTTGTATGGTAATGACACAAAATCCAGCGAAAGGCAGGTATGTTCCAGTTTTCACATTGGACAACAGTTGAGAGGTAAAAATTCAATTTCGTATAATCCAAAACAATTGGATTGTACTATTTCCTCTAAAGAAGTTAACTAAAGATGTAAAGAATTCGCCTCCTCACTGTGACGCGGAGCAAACCCGGATTGAAAATTATGACTAAGTATAACATTGAACAAAAAAGCATAGAAGGACTGGACTATGAAGCCGGAGTTAAAGTTATTGTCATAAGAATATGCCAATAAACCGGTTATCTTCAATAATAACTAATCAATTATTTTTGACGTATTTCTTGATATTCGGTACGATGTGGTTGAAGTTATCAATATTAGTTAAATAAGACATCGCAATACTTCCACTGAATTTTTCCGCTGTCAAAAATTTTACTGAGACGTTGCAATACATCCGATGAATTAATTACAAAACGATGCGCTAATGCTGTTGTTTAAGCCTCGATAGAGATGAATTATCTTCAAGCTTTCTCTATATCAATTCAGTGGAAATATTGCTTCCTTATTTCACCAGCATTGTTTTTAGCCTTTTAGAATAACAAGCCATTGTTTTTTACTAATGAAGTTAAAACTTAGCTATTCCCTTAAAAAGGATACCTAATAAAGAAAAACCGTGCATATTACATGATAGTGGGAGGGGTGGTAAAAAACATTCGGCTGCATGGCGGGCGAAAAACAGATCCGCGGCCCCGAGCTTACTATGAGCATCAACCCTCGTTTACACCCAGCGAGCGACGTACGGATTATGAAGGCGTGAGGAGGACGTCCGCCTCAAAAGACACCGCCTTGTGTGAGGGCCAACGAGGCCCGGAATGATAAACCTCTCGCTCCCACGCTGCAAACCACCGTCCCTTGGCCCGTCCAACCCTTTTCAGCACGGTCCCTTGGCACCCTCCGCTACAGCGCGGTCCCGTCCAAGACGAGCCGAGGGGAAGAAGGAAGGGGTGTTGTTTCGCGAGAGGAGGTGCGAGACAGGGAAGGCTTTGGTCCGTGGCCGCGGGAAATCTGCGAACGCGATATGTATCTATGAGTAGTCTCCACTTGTCAACTTACAAGGGCGGCGGGTGAAGCGGGTGTGGGGGAGGACTGCGACACTTTGCTACAATGTATCCCGCAGGCTGGTCCATGGAGAGATGGATGTAGGAGCTCTTTCTCTTCACTCCGCACCTCCCCAACAAAACAGTCGCAAACACTTTCGTCTGCCTCGGAACAATCCGTCATTTGCATCTGCATACTACCCCGCAAGCCGCCTCAATTGGAGTGTTACAGTAGTAATAATAATAATAAACATAATAATAATAATATTTATTCGTATTTACTGGGCGATATTGGAAATAGAAATTCTTATCTTCCATCTAACTATCGTCATACATTGAATATTTACAGAGGAATACACACAGGCCAAGTTACTCTTAGAATTAAATGTAGTCAAATTATAACAATAGAGACTTATGAGTATGCTTTAAAAAACAACAAAAACATACAAAGTGAACAAAGTTGCATTTACCTAGTGTAAAACTATGTGAACAAACGAGAGGAAAACCTAATATTGACTTTCGTCCTCATTGGAAAGACTTCACTGCACGAAAAAGGCCCACACAAGAAGGGGGGTCGGCGGGGGTTATGAGACACCAGCCCTTAACAAATGAAAAGGAACTCCTATAGCGAAATTACGCTATTTTCAATTGCTCAAGAAGCCAAAGCCTGCTGTCGGCGTCAAAATGATGTGTTGCTGTACTTTGCAAATTTATATCTGGGTTTTTGTGCATGCTAAAACAATGAGTAGGTAATACGTCATTTTAAAGAAATTATTATTTTTAATTCAGATTTATTCATGTTTTATGAAAACGTCAGAACTGTAGACACGCCGCTGCAAAAAATGACTCCGCACACTGTAAAAGTAGCCGTTTTGTCAACTTCATCGAATTTATATATCTCGATACTCCTAAAATTCTAGCCAAGCCGCCATAGGAATATGGTGAAACTTTTTATATGCATGAGATAGAGGCATAATTGCATGGATAGAGATATTACAGTTCATTCTCCTCTTATAAAAATGTTCAGGAAAACAAGTACACACTCCGCCAAATTCATCCTGAAGCGTTGATTGAGGATTGTAGGACTGCCAACGACGATTTTCAAACAGAAAATTATATTGCGAAGTTATAAATTACCATAATCCATGTTACATTGAATGAAGTAAGTTGTAACTTGGTTATGCCGTTTCATTAATAAATTTAACAAAAAATAAAAAGAAGTAAAAAATATCTGAAGAGGCACCAGATGAATCTTAAAAGCGGCTCAAGCATGAAGGAATGAAAATTTCTATCAGTTCTAAGCATAACTTCCATCGGTAGTCGTTAAGTGCTCATGAAGAGAGAGACTCCAACTCAGATAATTCTTGAGACTGGACAGGAGATTATCTTGTATAATTCCATGCGTACCCCCAGGCCGTCCATAAAGTCCCGTTCCCCATCAAATCTATCGCTGTGAAATTCGCTTCATAGAGGAACTAATCTTAGCGTCTTCGTCCCGGATCGCTCATCTACCTCAAACAGTCATCAAAGAATATTCCGCACTTCTTACTATTTCCACCTCTTCATTTTGCAGCAAATACATAACAAGGACCGATGGTTCCCATTTCCATTGACAATCGAGCTTCATTTCAAAACAGAATTCGTCCTCTACTTTTCATCAACACCATCAAAATCTCATAACTTGAAATTTGATCACAAGCGCAATAACAGATTACGTGAGTGTTACAGTTTTATGGGAAATCGCCATGTTCTCAGAGTAATACAACCTAGAATGTTGCCTGTTTGACTTAAGAAATGGTAAGCTACCAAAGTCATTGATCAAGTTAGAATGTTTACGCACTAGATATCAGTTCGCAGTATGCATCACTACTATCACTACTTATAATCTAGCAGCTCAAAGATTAAAAGGGACATGCATGATTTTTATGCATAAATTTTATTTTTTAACCATAAGTCCACTCACTCTGCGTTAGCGGCATCTTAGGTTATGTACTCCGGAAATTTGGCATATTTATAACTCAAACTTCTCACCTCTCTGAAGAAGCTTAGTAAGAAGAGAGAAATTAACATTCTAATATGTACTACTAATCTGGAGTCTAGCATGGAGATTATCATTATCAAACTTGACAAAAAGGTAGACCATCAACAGAATAAGTCCTCCAATAACATTTTTAGGGCAAGAGCCAGAAATGTAAACTTATAATGAGGACATTAGAAGTAGCTTGCCGTATTTTCCCTCCCAAAAATAATTAAAGCGCTTAATGTGATCAGGAAAATGAACTGTTGAAAATATCCTATAGGTATGAAACAATTTTAATGAAAAGTTTCGCCCATTTCCTAATACGTCGGCGAGACGACTTTCAAAGAATCGCGAAAAGGGGGGGAGGGCTCAACTATTTTAAACTGACACATCCCTGACTGATGAGCTACTATAAATCTTTCGTTCCCGAATGCTGCGCGGTTTTCCTGGTTCGCCTTTTCCATAAGTTCAACCGGAGACGATCCTTTTCACACGTGCCTCAAAATACACCGAAGGGAGAATAAGAGGACTGAAAACGAGCAAAATGCAACGACACCTGAGCGAGCAAAATGCAATGCACCTCGAACACAGCGTTTCCGCCTCGAACCGCTTCAACCCTATCCGTGATTACTCAATTAGCTTATGGATATGGTGTCCCCTTCTTGATATCTGGATGACATCAAGAGTATAATCGCGATTCCTCAAAAACTGCTGCTAGTGCACGTAAAGTTTTTCGCAGATGTTAAACGAATTAGATTGGGATTGACTATGGATTCGTTGGCTGCACGCTAGGCTTAGATTGCTTGAAATATTGAGAAAATATCTTTCAAATCGTCACGGAGAATATCATATTAGAATCTTATAAGTTCTATGCTGAAAATGTAAATGTTACGCTGTAACGAAACTATGGTCGGGCAAAATAAAAATAAATTACCATGTGGAAAAAGAAAAAATTTTATTCCTTCAACTCTTACGATAATGGATTTTCATCAAGTCACCCCCGCTACTATTGCTTATCATATTAGAGCCCCACATATTTCCAGGTCCTACATAAACGAAAAATTTCGAGACATATTTTACCGTAAGGATAGATATGGGAATTCATTTTCCCATGACAATGAAGGAGTTTAATAAAAGACAGGCGTAACTTCGTTAGAGCTTTTCCTTTTAATTTGTTAACGGCCAGTGTCCTAGCAACCCCCTCCACACGCCTGTTGAGGTGGCTTGCGGGGTAGTATTCAAATGTGGTAAGTGGGTGCACAATTCATTAACTATAATGCCATCGGACATTCACAGCGGCCAAATCTTGAATCTGTCAATGTCAAAACCGCGGTGCTGGCGATCCCTGCGAACAATGTTCCGAGTTCGGCGTGGCCATTATATTTGTCTCTCAACTCCTCCCACGCCTTCCCTCCCTTCCCTTTGGAGAGGGAGGACCGCCGCCAGAGGTGGGCCCAAGTCATTAGCCACACTGCGCAACAAGGGAACGTGGGAGAGACGTCCACGAGGCACGGCGATAGGGGACGATGCCCTGGAAGGCTGGAGTGAGGCCGAGACGAAGCCAAGAGGAGGTGGTGGACCTCACTCCTCCCCAGGGAAGAGTCTCCGGAGAAGATCTGGTAAACACGCAAAGCAGGGGAGAGGGGGCGAATACCACCACTGCTCCCATCGTCGGAGAAGGGAACGAGGGAGAGGGCGGAAAGGATATCCTCGCCGAAGTGAAAGTGAATTTGGAAGATGCGCGAGATGATGAATTAAGTCTAGTCGTCGCGTGGAATACACACGCGACGCGTTACGCGAGGATTTCGAGGAATTCCTTTGGGCCGCCGTAAAATACGCGCTATCGCGGCCGAGCGATTAATGGTCGAGCATTACGGAGGTGGGATTTCCGACACGCGCTGGGTGACGCAATCGCTGCCCGAACGGGAAAATGATATAATTAATCGGGGCACTGGCCAGCACTGCGCTCATCCCTTAGCTTGTTTGAACGCGAACCTCGGGTAGAAGAGACATAAAATTCATTTTACTTAGTTTTCCTCCACTTTCGCCGAATACATTCACAATAAAATACCTATGATATTACACGTGTACAAACCGGTGAGGATACATTATTTTCGTGGGATTTGTAAATTATTTACTTAAATACGTAAAATCATAAAGAAAAATCACAGTACAGCCTAGTGCGATTTCTTTGGAGATATGAAAATATATAACGGAGACTCATAAGTCATACCCTACGTCAAACTAGAAAGAAAATTAGAAAAAAAGCAGCAAGGTACAATCACAGAAAGACTTTGGTTGCAAATAATTATTAAAGTCTGGTCTCGAGGATAATCAAGTAAAAGTTTAACTATGACAACCAAAGTTGCTACTATTCAACAAAAGATTATATTCAAGATCAACATCATTTTTAAATGCGCGCTAGATTCGATGTACTCCATGAAATAGTGAATACATAAATTATGTGTTCACGCCGAAAAAGGTCCCACATAAAAAGTTACACCTCAACAATCTAGACTTATTTTTGGCGAGTAGAGCGAAGCATTTTCATTAATTCCACCTTGTGTTTTCCGCTAATTCGTTGCAGGCGATAACTGAGTAAATGCATATACAAATTGTTTTTAGTAATCAGTAGCGGCTGAATCAGTTGGTTAAAACAATCCCCACTCCAATTTAAAAAATATATGAAACGGAAATCAACTTCTTAGCCCCAATAACTTACTAAATGTGACAGATATTTATTATACAATTGAAGGACACCATAAGTACATAAAATCTCGCCCCTGTATTAAATGAAGAAGTTCTCTCTCTATATATTTATTCCTGCAGAGTTATGATATATTTCATTAATCTTTCGCGATTTTCCGAAGGTAAATACTTTAATTTCTTCATCAAATTTTAGGAATTTTCCGATTTTTTATACTTTTGTACGATTGTCGCAGATTATGATTTTGCCCTGCATTTGAATGCAAATTTGTGAATACCCTGTAGAATATGCCCTAATCCCTGGGGGACTCTTTAGTCCCTCGTTTCACTCAGCATCATAGATTTTTATACCAATGCGACTACAGATATATACGATGGTTGCATGAGGAAAGATATCGCCTTGTATTCTTCTATTTCGTGCGAAAAAAAATTCAATAATTTATATAATTTATCTGGCGCTGTTTGGTGATTTTGCTACTTTCTAAGTATTTCAACAATAATTTCAACAGGAACTGATTAATCCAAAGTGGGCTAAAAAAAAAAACGTGACAAAAGATTATTATATGAGGAAACCAACGAAAAAAATTCTAACAAGCATTAAAGAAACGCTGAAATGACAGAAGTAGACTAAGGAGCAAAGAAATACCTCCCTATCGTATTTCGCAATACTTAAACGGGAAAATTATTCGAACTGCACACATTGTATCTGGCCAAAGTGGAAGGGCCAAAATTAAAACAAACGATTCTTGGCGAGGGGCGACATGACTCTAATCCACAGCTGTTCTCTGCGCAAGGACGCCGTCACCCTAGAAATAAGACCCGGAATATTGGCGTACCCTCATCTGGACTTTCAAAAATATATCCCAAGAGTGAACATTGAACGGTGAATGTCCTGGGAGCAAAAATAAACTACGAAGCAGTTACACACAATGCCTCATACACCAATAAAATCAGTTACGCGTCTTTTGATCGTATTTTCTTTTTGTAAATTTATTACTCCTCAGTAGAGAGTATCTCTATTCCGGCTATGCCAGGTACCCAACCCCTCCACCTCTCTCCATTAGATTCGGTGCCAAGCGATCTTACCCCTTTCATGAAGAACACCCCCTCCGCCTCAAAATTTCGTACCCCTCTGCACGAGACGCTTAGGTATCTTGGCAGCCCCAAGTAGGGAGCGTTAACTTCACGTTTAAAACCTTGACGTCACATTTAGTTAACTTACCCATCGACAGATAACGTTGACTGTTGTGGAGCGCAAATAGTTCTACTCGTGCCCTGTAGGTGGCGTTCAAAAGGTTACCGCCAAACTTGAATAGCTGCAAGGTTCTACCCCTTGTTTCGGCGGCTAAAGGACCTAATTCGTAAGCTACATAAATCGACGAAGGCTATCCTTTTACACTGCGCTGTGCACGTTAAATTCTGAACTTCCAGGATCATAGCAAGATACAACAGGGAAAAGAGAGGAATCTCGGGAACCCACGGTCCCTTTTTCCATTACACATTCCGTCATTTCCTATATTTACGACTCTCGTTCGATTAAAAGCCATGCGTGGCGTCACAATCGCTGTTAGTGGCCGCGCGCTCCGATTGGCTGAAAGATGGTACCAGCCATACGGTAATATATTATTACCATGGAATGTTTTTGGTACCAGCCATGGTTTCAGCGATGAAAAAAGGGGCGTGCCGTGTGAAGGGAAATGGGACGGAAATTCCATCCCTGCATTGCGAGAAACAGACTTTTTTCACCACCATGATCGTGTGTAAGGGACGATAAAGATGATCGTGTTATTTAGGCTTTATAGACTGTTCTCTTTCCTCTACCCAGTGATTACATACAAACCCTAAACCGGACTTACCCCTTTGTGCGACCGCTTACGCTTATATATTATGAGTTGTGAGACCATGGGCTGAACTCGTAATGACTGAAGGTAACGAAACTTCGAAATATACATCTGCATGAAGTTTAAACTTCGAATAATATCGAATTTTTCAATCGCTTTTCTTCAATTTTCATAGTTCTGGGGGCTATCGCAAACGTTCAGATTCACTAAAATGTTGTGCATCCCGTGTAATGGCTCCGCACATCAAGTGGAAAATACCTCAAAGAATACACCAGCCTATTCGACTTGTTACATTGTCGCAACAAATAAAAATCAAATTAATTAAGTTTTAACCGCAGACGTTCAAGCTAACCAGCAGTAAATTTAGAGTGGAAAATGGGTTTGAATAAATTTCCACTCGCCTAAAGAGAAAAATTGAGATTTTCCACGAATTTCAAGTAAATCTTTGATTAGCGAAGGGGCAATAGATATGAACACTTGGCGTCTTTCCAAATATTCCAATGCAAACTGGTCTCGAAAACCCGATTAAGAATTCAAGAAGCCGGTAGATAAATGTAACTCTTCCCTTGAAAGAGCCTTAGGCAAACAAAATTCTCATCTTTTTCGCTTACTTATGATAATTAATTCAAGATATTCGCAAAATATAACTTATTAATTCAATGTTTCAAGAGGAGGATTTCCACGTTGCATGACTTTCCCAACAGAGTTTTCGCCTTTATCGCAATTCCATTCCTTTAATGTTATTGTGACCAGTGGCACAATGAAATAAGGTTTAATTTGAAACTGTATTAAATGCTTAGTTTTCCTTAAGCAAATGCCCACATTCGAGTCTGGAATCGGAAACATGGCGTCCATGTAATCACAGACTCTGAGCTTCAGACGATGGAATGGAGAGGGGTTATAGAAAATACAAAAAATAGTTCTCACGAAAGCGGCATAAAATTCTGAGCGTTTCATGAACGTGATCTGAGTTCCTTCAGGACAATTCTCTTGGTGTTCAAGCATCAACAACTACATCAATTGAGAAAATACTTTCCAGAAATCATAAACTGTCATTCTTTTTTGAAAGGGTTACAGCACCGATGAACCTTTAGTATTTCCCGAAATATCAATTTACACGAAAAAATGCATCCATGGTGAACGTTTTACATTTTTTTTCTTCGTCTAGATAGACCAATAATGGATTCAAACACCTTCTCCTTAAGATAGGAGGCAAACAGCGTTGTCACCATAAAAGTTCAATAGCATCAACGCATATAATGAGAAAGCATATTTATTAGCAGATGATTTTTCCCCATAAAATTCAACAAAACTATCGAATAATTCTGTATTTTAGTTTTTTTCTGAATTAAATACTATAATTAAAATATTTTTGCTAAGGTCCACCCTCCTTTTTACTGCTTCTTATATTTGCATGATCTTAGTAGCGCTAATGAATTGGATGCGTTTGAGGTTGTATTTTTAGAAACACAAAGAAATTTAAATCGAATTGAATAAGGCACCCCTTTTGAGAAATATGGGCATTAAAGTTTCTTTAGATAATTCATAGAAAATTACACGACATTGCTTAAACTGGTACCGTTATAAATTGCTTTGAAAATGCATAAACCAAAAGTGTAAGTGGGATTCAATTCTACGTGTTAATTTCGCAGACATAGTTGATTGCAAGTTCAAAAAATTTCTGGGGGCAATAGAAGCTATTGACACAGCAAAATCATCTCTAAATCTTGAACTTAAAATGCAGACATGAACGAGGACTTGATCCGACTTCTCCATCAAGACATCTGACTTACATTCACGAGGTGGTAGGTAATAATAGAAGAAGGTCGTAAAAAGAGATGCCACCCACCAGAGTCAAACCCGGGGTGTCGGGGTGATGAGCGTTGAGCGCACGCCATCCGTCGCGCCGCTCAGCTTTTATGAGCCCATCAACATTTTCGCTACTCGGTCTAAATCGCCTCTCGTAAGTTTTTTATCTTCCCACCCGATCCACAACGAAGCAGCGGCGCGGTAGCTTAGTGCATCAACTGACGCTTGATTCTCGAAATCGAGGTCCGTGGTCTGAGTCCGAGTGACGCCATGCATGGAGATCTCGTACAAACGCTCTGCGAAATGAACGTATTCTCCGATTAATTCGGTTTAGCAGTGGAAAACTGGGAAGCGGTTCCTTAATCGATGATCTAGCGTCCGTTATTTTGTAGCTTGGCAGTGTTTTAATGCCAGCTTTGCGCTCGACCGTAAAACCACCATTCAGGTTAATGACTGCTTTCCCTGCTGACGCCCCTGGACGCTCATCACCTTGTAAAATGCACATTTATCGCTCAGTTGAAACAGCATGAGTTGATCGAGAGACATTGAGAGCATTAAGAGCAAGCAATTGATTTCTCTTCTTGCGCGAAACACTATGTCTTGAAGAAATTAAGATACTAGGCCACGTCAGAGATGAATTATGGGTGGATGGATTCAGGGGTGGATCCAGGATTTATTTGGGGGGGGGGGAGCACAAGCAAGGCCGTATCCAGGATTTTTTTTTTAGGGGGGGGGCTCAAGGATACCTCGCAATACAAAACGAGCGCAATGATAATGGGATCGTATTAAAAACCTTGCATATTTTTTTAAGGATCTGGGGGGGGGGGGGCACATGCCCCTGTGCCTAAATCCGCCTGTGGATGGATTCGGAGAAGTTGAGTCAAGTCCTAGTTCGTGTCTGCATTTTAAGTCCAAGATTTATAAATGATTTTGCTGTGCCTATAGCTCCGATTACCCCAAGTAATTTTCTGAACTTGCAATCAACAAAGTCTGCGAAATTAACGCGTAGAATTTACTTCCGCTAAAATTTAGATATATTGTAAAAAATATTTGCATGCACTTACAAAACAATTTATAATTGTACCAGCTTAGACCATGTACCATTTTATAGGAATATTCTGAAGAAATATAAGGGTACATGTGTTCTCTTCCACTGCCATTTGTTGAAGGTATTTTGGTAATTTATCGATAATTTAGGTTCATGTGAAACAAATTGCGGGTCTTCCTGCCTGATCTCATCCCCAAATTGAACTTCCTCCTTCAATTTAAAATGAGTACTAGTCATGCTTTCTCCCCCTTCTCCGCGAAAATAACTTCGTTCTCTCAAATCAGGAGAACGTCCTTTCCCCTAACAGAGCTCGCTCCATCCAAACCTGTCCCCTCGGTATCTCCTCTTGAAGTATCATTTCTTAGCCCTCCATGTTCGCCGTTCCTCTTCCCATCTGACCACTTCACCTTTCCATTTCTCCTCCAATCCCACATGTCAAACGCCACCAAGAGTAAGAAACAATTCAGGAGGAGAATTAATTCATTTGCACTCACTTAAAGCAATGAATTTCTATAAAATTACGGGAGCGGGATAGTTGGAGCCCTTGATCCACCCAGCTTGCCTTGGTAACGATCCGTTGAGCGCAATTTATTAGAGAATGGAAAAAATTCCGGTTAATTGTTAATTTCATATCACAAAACAAAAATATGCTTTACAAGTTCAATAAACCTCGAAATATAACGCTTTCCAAGTCTCCTTTTCCGAGGAATATTAAACTGAACCCTCATTTTGGTAAACTGCATTGCTTACCCCCAGGGGTCCTGTCCCTGAACAATGACTTCAATTCTGGGCCATTATTTACTGTCAACGGATGTGCTTTTACATGAAAGCAAATCTGTTGCGCGGACTTCGAAGTTCGTCAGTAATTTGCTGCGTAAGCTTTTAGTTTAAATTGCAAATATTTTTCTTCAATAAATGAAGGCCCTCGATGCCACCGGAGGGGGCTTCTACAATAGCCTTCAATAGACATTTTATGCCTTTCTTCCAGCCAAGTTTACGCTGCAGTTACAGACAACTAAACTAAGTTGTTTGACGTGCTTACTGCTAGCCTACCTCAAAACTAAACTTGGTTACTTAATCAAATACAAATGAGTAATTGCCGTTCTCTCGCAAATATGAAAGGACAAAAAAGTTCTGGTTACTGACTGATTAACAGAAATGCACTTTACAAGGATCACTTTTCCTTACCCTATGTTATCCCCCTATGGTATGCTATGTTAAGGGTCTACTTCATAATCTCTGATTAACATGTTAGGGAGAATGAAAACCGAAGTTATTTTAACCGTCGATTTGATGCCACTGTCATCTCCCCGTCATTCTCAACTAATTTGCTTTGTTTTTATTTTTAACTATTCTATTTCTCCGAGGCTTTGGGGATTGGGGGGGGTTATACCCTCATCCTCCCCCCCCCCCAATAGTTACGCTACTGCAACTGATGCATAACTGATCCATAAATTGTCCAACCATCATTTGGGACTGTCAATTTTAACATCAACCAGGCCATAATCCATCGTCAATTTCTCTTATTGCCTCCCTCTATCGCCGAAGGATGGGCAGCTCCCCACACACCCCATATTACCAACCTATGATAACCCACCTTCCTCCACACCTGTGCCCCTCCACCCCCCCACATCGCTCCCTCGCGGCGCGGGCTGGGTGGGTGCAGGGGGGCGGTTCGGCCGCGGGGTCTATTTGCGGAACGAACGCAGTTGGTGCCCGCAACGAGAGTGGGTACCTATAGTTCCTCCTGTTCGGGCCCCGTCTCGCACACGTGTGAAGGAAGAGGGGGGGGAGAGGAAAAACGAAAAGCAAATGCCTCCTCCTCCTGTGTTTGTGTGAGTGCATGTGTGTACCGACTCCCTCTGCCGCAAAGTCAATGACTGCGAACGGAGCTACGGGCCCGGCTTAAGACAGAAAACAAGTGAGACGATTGCCTCAGGGCACAGGCATTCAAGGTGGGTCGCCCCTCTACCGTAAGAGCAAAGAAAAAAGCTTTTATTGATAATACTATTAATAATAATAATAATAATAATAAGAACAGCAATAATATAAACGAGAAAGTTCCATCTTCCTTCTAACCCTCGTCATACATGAAATATTTTCAAAGAAAAACATTGTCAAGTTACTCTTGAAATTAAATTCAGCCAAATTAAAACACTAGAGTACATACAAGTACGCTTTAAAAAATGCGAATTGAACAAAGTTACATTTACCAAGTGTAGAAAGATGCCGACAAGCGTGGGAAAAATCAAAGGATATTGACTTTCGTCCATATTGGAAAAAACCACTGCCGGAAAACACCCACGCAAGCTTGCCACAGCGGGGCAGCCAGGGCCAAGGACCTCTATCAGTTCACTAAACAGATCATGTATTTCAACTTGAGGAAAACTAAAAAGGATATACAAAGATATCGTAATGTCTACTTACTTCAATTTCAAAATTCTACAACACATGTTTCAACTGTCTCGCAGTCATCATAAGGTACGAAGATATTTCAGTAACAGGCGGAAAAAAATCCCATTCCCGAAAAAGAATCGCTTTCTCAAAATTTCTCACCGCACCCCACTTCTCCGCCTTCCACTGCTTTTGGTCAGATATGTCTGTGCCTGAAAAATCTTTGTACTTGATTATGACTGCCACCCACTTGAAACGCGTGTTGTAGAGTTTTGAAATTTAAATAAGTGAACAGTACAAAATCTTTGGGTATCTTTCCACAATGCTGTTCCACGATATCTCTCCAGAAAAAGTTGACTTGAATAAAGTAAGTAGGACCCACGTTTTTAACAGGGGCGCCCAACAATTCCCAGCAGTTTACAGACAAATAGAGAACACGATAATCATTAATGCCTTAGGATGCAAGTTTTTTTCACGAGCTTGACAAGCAATGAGCATAGATAAGTGAAGAATATCTGGTATCTACTTGTCCGAACGGACGCGTTATCGCTGAGTGGTACTGCATACCACGAATGCGCCAGAGAATGTAGAGAACCCCGGCCAAGTCTAGTCAAAAAAGGTTTGTTTCCAATGTTGCCATGGATACTTACACTGTATTTTGTATTTTTTAAACGTATAAGAAGCGAAGTCAATGCCGTCCCCAAATCAGTGACCTTTACCCGTCCCGGGTTGTATAAAGCCACTGAAATCTGGTAGAGACTTATGATTGAGGGTATTTTTTACATTAAATATACTCCATATTCGATGGGGAGGCTCATAAGGCCGGCCCAGTTCTTCCATTATTTTATCTACGCCATTGGCCTACTGCCATTAAAAGGAAAAAAAAACCTATGGTAACTAATGATGAAAATAGCCAAGTTCACGCGTCTACACAGCATTTTAATGCAAGATTGACAGCATTTATAGCCAAATTTCATCTGCACTTAGCACGTGGCGAGGTTCCAGAGGGGATTCGTTATAAAACTCTCCGCATTCATTTACAGATCATATTTATTGGAAACGCAATCAAGGAAACAGTGAAGCATCATGACTTGAAAGAACAAATCATCGCTATAAACGTCAGGAAAAATTGTTTACGGAGTTTTAAGGCTTGAATTTTATTCGTACGCATACGAGGTGTGTTAATAAAATAACGGAAACTATTTTTTATCCTGAGTTGGGAAAGTCCGTTATCAATTGTTCATTACGTTGGTGCACATGCCCCTGAAGTATGATATCATTTTCAGCTGTATTCATCGTTTACTTTGTCTTTGGCAGCTGTCAATACTAGACGAGTTCTTATGACCTCGGCAATTTTCGTCTTACAGTTTATTGCTTGCTCGCGAATTTTTAGCCAATAACGATACTGTAACGATGTCCCAGATTCCATATTAGCCACATATGGCTTTCAGTAAATTTTACGTATTTCCGAAAATATAGAGAATCTTAGGCGTCGTCGTTTTGCAAGCATAGATGACATTAAAAGAAAATTAAAAACAGAGCTGAAGGTTATCCCAAAGATATGGTTTAAGAAGTGTTTCAAGGATTGGAACAAGCGCTGGCACAAGCACATAGCATCTAATGGGAACTATTTTGAAGGCGTCAACATTAATGTAGACGAATAAATAAATATTTTTCTAAAAAAATTAAAATTCCCATTTTTTTAATATCTCGCAACTATCGCCAGCTAAAAAAATGTGGATTGCTGAAAATTAATGATGAGAAATTTGGCAGTTCTCGATCGCAAGCTTCCAATCACCGATTGGTTGGAAAATTGAAGCTGGTCGTATCAGGCAGACCTATTCTCTCATCCGAAAATATTCCCGTCTCGCGGAAAACTCGTAAGGCGAGAGCACGGAAAACTCTTATCTCTCGCTGTCTCACTTGCGTACGGTCTCGAGAACTCTTCTTATTCTTCCTCTTTCCTTCCCCACCCTCCCTACATCCCGGTCCAAACATTTTAATGGCGGGGTAAAAGAACTCGCGCCGCTAGCTTCTCTACTTTTCGTCATTTTTTTGTTTCGACGCCGAGAGGGGTGGGAGCCAAGGGAGAGCCATTCGGGAAACCACTGAATGGGTTAAGTTGGTCGGGGACTTTTTCACGAGTACTGAGAAAGGAGCATTTGAAACTCAGAAAGGTTCCCTCAGCCATAAACAAAGTTTCTTTTTCTCATTACATGCCTCGAAAGACATTTCCACTTCTTCACGACTCGAATATTTTTTTCTCTTTTTCTTTCCTTCGCCTTTCAATGTTACTCTTCAGTCAAGCCATGCTAAGACCCATAAAATCTCGAAGCACGTAAATTTTCGTATAGCTACCTGGAATAAAATTCCAGATTTCAATGAAAACAAAAGGTCCCTTGCCGTTTTCGTGAAGTATTACAGATATTTACGAGGATATAAACATTTACAATTGCAATAACAAAGGTAATGCCGTTTAATTCATGAGTTCACTTTTCACTTGAGTTCGAAAGGTTTAGTGATGCGCTGTTACTCTAGAGTTTATCATAGGTGGTAAATTTTTTCTCTTTATTTTCCACTTAATGCTGAAATGAGCCACTTCTGACGAGGACCTGGATAATTAACAGAGTGTATCTATCCTATCGGATATGAGTTCAAACCAAATGAATTTGGCATATTTCCTAGCTATATAGGGATGCAATAAATAAAAATTTTATGGCGGAAGTATGAACAATCAGCAAAATATTTACACTCCAGAAGTTAATCCAATTAGCTAAAAATTCTTGATGAAAGGGTAATAAACACTTGATAAAAAAGGGGAATTGATCTCTGCGGTCTAAAAGATAGAATATGAAATGAAAAACTCAATTATGTGCCTATACAATATCTCCCTACGCTCCTCTACCTTGCAATAATGAATCAATCTTTTAATAAGCACTTGACTATAAATTTTATTGTCCCCTTCTATTTATTTGTTCTGGGTGAAAAGGTTTCCCCTAACTGGCGTTTTCTAAGTAAAACCGTGGAAAGGTGTGTGCCGTTTAGATTACGGAAACGTTTCAGTGCACGGCCTATTTATAAAAAGTAACGTTTTACACTCCCGCAATAATAAAACAGCATTCAGGATCTCTCTTATCCAAGAGGAAATTTCACCAACGGTGCGACGGTTTCATTGAAATTAAGCCGCCTACCCATCGTGATCGTTTGCGCGATAGCTTAATCCGAACGATCCGGACGGTTTAGCCGCCTTTTCCAAAGCAACATTGTAGCAAGAGGGGAGACCAACCCTTTTAACACTCCAGCGAGCACTCTCAACAATCGCGCACGGCGTAAATGTTTGGTAACACGAGGCTCGCGGCCCTCCTAATGATCCCTAGCCGGGAGATGAGGCTTCCGCTGGAAGCATATAGAGGTCTGGAATCTCCTCCTCGTCCGTGCGATCCGCAATCTGCATTCCTTCGCCCACACGACCTTCCCCTGCTAATTCCCTGCCTCTCCCTCGCAAACGGGAGGAGATCGCTCACCCCCGCCCAAACACTCCTCCCTTTTTCGCGTCCTTGCGCAAACACGCCGAGGGATGCCCTGCACCGCACGATAGCGGGAGAGGATTTCCACGTTTGTTGTGACAAGGGCTGGCGGGCGGAGGAGGGGAGGCGAAGATGTCTGGGTGAGGCGTCTGCGGGAGATGGTGCCGGCAAAAAAAAAAAAATAATAGAAACGGGAGGGGTTGCGGGAGGGGCAACGCGTGAGCGATTGCTGGCGCCCCTACGCGTCGCAATTCCTTCCTTCGCGACCCCTCAACCTGCACCTCCTTTTGAAACTTCACTGATGTATGCACACCTGCATCCTAAATCCCCCGCAAATACATTTATTTCGTAAGTTATGAAATCATTTCATAGTGCCGGCGATTCGATAACGTTATCGCAAAATCATTACAATATCGTAAAAATCTCAATTCGGACGTTCAATCTGAACAAAAGTGTACAACATTTTAAAGAAACCACATCTCACGAACTAATTTAAGTATACCGGGACTAGCCACGATGATAACTTTTACGGAGTCTCCCACATTGCACAATTTGTGCGGAAATTCCACTGAGAAAAAAACATTCGGACAAGGCGAATGATTTTTTTCTCTTTGGAAGTTTTGCAAAATCTCACGAACTGTTTTTCTAATATTTACAAATGCGTTGAATTCGAAACTAATTTAACATGCATAGTAGGTACTCCACCATTAAGACTCCACAAAAAAGTTCTAAATGCTTTATTTCCTTAGGATTATGCATTATGATTATTGCTGATTGTCCATTCCATTATTGTATACTACCAATAAAAATGGATACCCCATTCTAGGGAGTACCCGTGTATATTAAAATGATGACCTCTAATTTCTTCAATAATTGAAAGCAAAAAGTTACGTGCGATAAATAAATATGCTCATCGAAATGATGCGAGTTAATGGGTCAAGATTGAAGGTTGCGTTGAGTATAATGGTGCGTTAAACGCATAATTTTCCATCTCCGGTCATGACCATCGATGTACTCCAAATTATTTCAAACTTATTGCGTTCCCGTAGGGTTTCAGCGACCAGTTTAGCATGAGAAAAGAAGTATTATTGAGTGGTTTAACTGACTGGTTTGTAAGTTATTCCTCTAAGGCTTAGACTTTCCACGGCTGATGTTTAGAGATTAACACGCCAGTCACCCTAGGGCTGCAATTGACGGAAATTCCCCCCCACGAACTTGAGTCCATTAGCGTGCTGCTACTCAGAAATACGGCCTTTAAAATGTAACCCAGTTCCAATCCTGATAAAACTTCAGATGACCGGTTTAAAATTCTCGGGTAAACTGCATCCTTCATTAATTCTTATCGCTACATTGTTTTCGCTGATAAGGCTAAAAAGCACTCACACGGGTGACGTGCTTTCCTGTTATACAGGCAATAAAGTCGAACATTAAATATTACGATGCTAACACATTCATGACTTTCGTTGAAATATTCATTCTTATTGGTGCATAGATGAATAAAGTAGTATGAATATCTTTTATCACCGAAATGGGGATAAAGAGAAAGGAGGCTTCCACTTAAAGCTCATACACTAAGGAAAATTTTTAACAGCTTTTAAATAATGAGATAATTTTTAAAGAAAAACGTAGAATCCAAACTATAGTTCCCGTAAAATTACGGAAATAGCATATAAAAACTACGGTTAAAGATGTGATTAGAAAGATTTTCTCGTTATAAAAGTCTGTCAAAACTTATAAATAGCTTCTATTCATAGGTAAATGTGTTTTCCTGTGCACATAGTTTGTGATATAGTTGAAGAAATATGATGCGGTCAGTTAACAAGTTTTTATTCCTTCTAGAATTTCATTTCTCCATGAAATATACTACGCTATCATAACATACGACTCCATCAAATCATTCCATAAACTGTGACTACGCGATGCATTTCAAAATTATTAGGTGACAAGTGAAATGCTTAAGTAAAAAGCTTATCTTCATTGGAATGTCATCGCAATCATAATAAATGAGATAATGGAACGAGAGAGAGGGATATATATATATATCTAACTATGATAGCCGATTTAGCGGCAGATTGCGATCGCGTCGTGATAGCGCCCTCTGGTGAATGAAGTAATAAAAACAGAATGGAGGCCTGAATGGAGAGATGTTTGCACACGTGTTCACGTGCCTACAGGACGAAATAAAACTAATAATCTCGGAAAGGGAGCTCGTAAAGTTTCAATACCGCTTTAAGTAAACCTGCGCAAAAACAGGGCGATTCCATACGAGGGGCGACTGATAAACAGCCACTATGCCTCGTATGAATACGGGGAGGCCGAGCAGCTCGAACGAGGGACTCCGGAGGAAAATGGCAATGAATGGGCAAGTTATTGCGTCTGAAATGAAACCGAAGGCCTATCCAGTTGAAGATTTAGGCGACACTCCTGCTACCTCTCTCCGAAATGCTCGAGGATTCGTGTCTGCAAGCGGTCATTTCGCGCACCACCGCTAGATCTCCTTGCATTTAAAGTACAGCCATCTTTCTAAAACTGAAATAATCCGCTCCTTTGCAACCGTAAATCATACTGCAATTACAGAGGATTTCTTATCACTTTATAGTTACACTGTATCAATCCTAATCACAAAGGTAAATTTGCTTAATGAAAATGAAGCAATATGTGTTCTACGTCCAATTGAGGAAAGGTAAAATGGACGAACTGATAAATCACCATGGACATTGAAATTGTACGATAATTTCATTTGAAAGAAACCGATGAAAAGGTTTTGAGACATTTTTTTATATAGGTAAACGTTTCGTTCAAAATTGAAAATTACGAATCAGTACCTACTTAATACCGTAGCCGTGAGATGATGGATGGATTTTTTAGTTAAATAAATACACTTTCCCAAGAACAGAAGTCTGAACAAATGCAATTACTTGGGTCATCCTATTTACATCATATTTACTTTGAAGTAAACCTACATCTACCACGAATTATTTTAACCCCGGACTCAAGCATCATGAAATCTCCCAATTATTTTCGTACATGATGAAAAAAAACAATATATTTCCCGCTATGAGCTGTACGTGATAGGCTTTCGGGAAAATTATCCTTCTTAGCACAGATCAGAGTACAGCCGTGGAATTCATTCACGCTCTCATTACGCAAGGGCTTTGCCGCCGTGAATTTGAGTGATACGGCACTGCTGGAGCATCTGCCGCCTCGAGGCTCGGATTTCGACGAGGGTATGGTCTCCCCACTCCGGTCGTGTTTACAAGACCCCACTCCCCGCTCACACTTGACAAATGACGTGCGAAATACACATCCGTAATCACCACTCGCCCCGCTGGCACCACAAAAAAGCGCCCAATGCTGAAGGAGCATAGCATCGAAAGAAGATACTGAAATCGAGGTTTACGGAGAGGGAAAAATGTTTGAAGAAATTGTACTTAGTGCTCCTAAGGGATGTTTCCAGTACAACATTAGCATTATTTTGTATTATTTCTTGAAGAGCGGCGCAAGAACAATGAATACAGCACGTTATAACCTGTGTTACGATCACATTTTTTATCAGAAAGAGATATTTTTTTAAATTCTATGAATAATCGGTGAAAACCTTGATGGCACAAATTTCGATTAAAAAATATTTAACATATCGTATCAATTGGTGCAAATATAATTGGTACATTAGCGCATAGGTTGAAGCCATTAAAGCTCCAGAAGCAATGATTTGTTTCGAAGAAGGATAACTTTTGAATGACACGATAGATTGATTTTCATGCCTTTTCGATGCATATAACTGATCTTTTATCTTCACCCTCATGCTGCACTCAAAAAAATTCCTGTTTATGTTTCTATTCCTTCATTTTCAATTATTTTTGGCACCTCATCATCGGGTTTTTACTGTCGTAGTCCCTTCTGCAAGCAGTTCTGTATCTTTTTCCTCTAAACGTTTTTGACACATAGCAAATCATTCTGTTTATTATTTCCTTCAAATGATTGGTCAATATGCTCTCACAATTCGTAGCTATTTTAATCTACGAATATTTAATTCTAATCTCTCGTATCATCTTATTTCATGGCACTCTAACTATTTTTCTTGATTCAAATAAAATTTATTTCGGAAATAAAGAAATAAAACTTTGTAAGGTTCATTATTTTAATAGTGAACCTTACAAAATTTTACTTATTTATTTTCAATATGGAGAGGTTTCACAAAGTAAAGCCTGAAATTATCAGTCAAAATTTATTTCATATATATATCCGCAATTCATATACTTTACTCTAACTTTAACTTAATAAAATGTTATTACCTTAAAATGTTATCTACATTAACTCACGCACTCGTCGAAAAGAACCATGACCCACAATATTCTGAGCATTCGATTCAGGAACGACCGTGCGGGCTGCATAAAAGTTCACTGCCCAACCGTAAATTTAAATGGCTCCGGCTTGCCTTATCAGTTATAAATACTCCAAATGAAATTTCGTAAACCAACGAAACGTCGATAGGTATCTCATCGGCATGAAACTGATACAAACGCAGCTCCACTCTAATATCTAAAAAAAAGTCCGTTAAGTGCAGCAATGACGTAATGGCCCGTTCACACGCGAGGAGCTCCACTCATTGTCGAAAAAATAACGTAATCGCATCGTCAATCGTTATCTTTTCCCGGAAGATAACGCGAGGGAGGGATTAAGATTCCCATCGATAAGGGAGAGGATAGCGGGTGATTAACTGGCGCGACTGTGTTGGTGCCGACGGGGAGGCGAGTAAAAAATAAGAGAGGGAAGAAACACAAATTAGAGCAGGAGGGAGGTTAAGGCGGAAGACTGACTGGTTCCTCCGACCAAGGCGACACAGTGTGGTTTGTGTCTGCGACGGCAGGAGGAAGAAGAAATGGGGAGATGAAGGGGTAGGGGTGGGAGAACAAAAGAGGAAAAGAGCCTCACAGATGAGGGGGAGGAAGAGATGGATGGGTGAGATGGCAGTGGATCCAGCTGGCACTGAGTTCGACTGTTTTGAGTGACGCGGGAAGGAGTTTCAGGTGTTCGACGGAGAAGGGAGGGGGGTCCGCGGGCGACGCGGCGTTGGAGACGCGTGTGACATGAGGGAAAGTGAGCGGCAGGGGGTGCTGCATTGGTGGAGTGGGGTAGCGGCGCGGCTCAAAGGAGGCGACCCGGGCAACCGGAAAGAGCGCAGGAGGAGGTCGAGGGCGCCTCCTACAAGTCCGTGCATGACGTTTCACTAATCCCACGCGAGCACCAGGAGGTAGACTCGCTCGATGGTTGATCGAAACTGTCTTCAATGGCAACCAGAAAACTGTGATATTTTATTTTAAGGCTAAAAATCAATTTAACATATTGAAAGTTCTTCTCTGTTATCACACTTTTTATTTCAACCGACCCTGGTTTCGGTACACTATACCATTTTCAAGGTATTGTTTATAATGCATATATTGTACACAGTGTTGGTAAGAAATCGATTAAAAGTAATCGGATTACTAGCAACGATTACTTTTGCAGTAATTTACTTGTAACGATTACTTTTACGAAATTTAATTTTCATTTGTAATTTACTTCTTGAGATGAAAGAGGAATCGTTACTTGCTCGTAATTGACGATTAATTTGATGATTTAAATGATTTACCTAGGCCTACTGATACATTCGAGTTCCTGAGTACAAATATTTGCTTTTTTCGGTGCAACCACTCTTATGTTGTAGCCTACTGATAATGAGTACAAAATATGACACCCCTTGTGTTGTGACACTAGTTGTAATAGTATGTTTGCAATTTCTAAGACTCCATTATCCCATATTTACTCTGCTATTTTCGAAAGTTTCCAGGTGGTCTCTAGAATGGACAATCTTACCAGAAGTAATTGTAATTGTAATTTTACCGATTACTTTTAAAAATAGTAATGTGTACTCGTAATTCATTACTTTTGTACGAAGTAACTGTAATTGAGCCGAAGTATTTTTACCAACACTTATTCTATATAGGATGTAAGCCTTAAAAATGGAATTATGTGCCAAAGCCTGGGTCGGTTGAAATAAATATGTGTGAAAATAGACAATGACTTTCATTATGTCAGTATTAAAATATTTCCAACATATTACGCTGGAAACTATGGTTAATGTAAAAATTAATTCATATGACACACGTTATGAGAAATACAGAATAACTTTCAACGAATTACTTCAAAATGGGCTATCTAACTGTCAAAACGCGGTTGAGTTTGGTAAGGATTTTTGATGAACATCACAAAGTGTTTTAATTCATTATTGAATTGTGTAAATTCTACCCTGAAATGCCTGATTACTTTTTATTATCAATGAATTTGGCAATTATGGTTTCTGATGACGAAGGTAGGCATCCTAGTTACTTAAAAGCATCTTATAGAATTGATGACAACTTACACGTACAGACGTGAAAATATATTTATAACATTGGATAAAATTCGATACAAAAAATATTTGACTAGATCAGAATTGGACTCATGATCTCTGAGTTGCCAGTTAGGTATGCAGTGAATTTTGAAACTCCATGAAATGAAAAAACCCTCAAAATTCCAATCGAACTATCGTTCCATTAGAAATTTAATTCCATATGTAACTCATGAAAGTACACGCAAGAAAGAAAGCAGGTGCATGAGAGCACATATTGACATTTTCACTGGCTGTGTAAGTAAACAAAAAGACTACTCTTTCCCGGAAAACTCTACGGAGTTATTTGAAGTCAGTATTTTTTTCCAAATCATGAGACAAACGATCTTTCTTTGGCTGTACAACGCAACTCCTCCTTAATTCGGGACGGCAAAAGTACCTAGCTCTTCTTAGCCTTCATCCCGGATTTGTTTGTGCTTCAAGAGCTATTTGGAGCGCAGCTTCTGACAGTAAGAATGCTATCCCATTTTTTTTTCATTGACCAAGCTTAGCAGCTTTCTTCACCTTCCTCCTTTCGATTCTCGCACGCAAGTGTATGTTCTCCCGGTTGTTTAGCGTTTCAACGTAATCCATTGCTGAACGGAATAAACGAAGTGACAGATCGTGGACGAGCCACTTGCGCATTTGAATTACGAGGGTGAACAAGGATTTCGCTGATATCCTGGTTAAAAACAGTTTAAAATTCAGAAATTTAGGCATGACACGAGAGCAAACACTAAATTGAAACGAAGCATGTAAGTCTACGCAACGCTTTATTGTAGGTAGTACCTACTTAAGTCTTTAAAAATGTCGTTATAATTACAGAAAGACAAATGCTTGAGTGAGAATTGATAATTTATATTTTTTCTTAAAGATATTTCGGTAAACACAGCTTGTCAAGGTATTATTAGAGTTGCATTGTAAATTATATTAAGTCTGGTACTTCTCGCCCATCGCCCTTAAGAAAATGGTTGATCACAAGCGAAAATATTCTTCATTAAGTAGAATATAAATAAAAATGAAAAATATTCCAAATTATACGAAAACAGCAAATCACCGAAAGTACTGTTCTTCTTTAAATTATAATCACTCGAAGCATAAATTCAAAGAAAATTATCTGCATTTTGCATTGTTCCTCAAACTTTATAATTTGGTAATGAACCATTTTTTAGGATAATTTGTGATCTAAGGTATGAAAAAATCTCACATGACATGTCCCGAGATAAAAAGTTTATTTCTTTGCCGCGTTCCAATATCGATATCATGATCCGATGATCACGAACGCCAGAAGTGTCGCGGCTTCCTCCCGGGTTACAGATGCCTCAGGAGATTAAAATGAATACATTCAGTGTTTTATGGCTCGGAAGGAAGGAATGCGTGGATAAAAGCTTCACAAGGACAGAAGTGAAAGGAGAAAAAGGAAGGATGCGAGGATGATTTACAAAGTCCTGCGAAACGGAGCCCTTAAGGAATCATCCATCGGAGGAGGGACCGGATCATCCCCTCCTTATCGCCCGGCTTAGTTATTCTCGAAAGCCCAACCAAACACTCCCTCCTCGTTCTGCCCTTCCCACGGCTCGCAACCGCCCTTCTCGATCGCCCTCCAACACTAATCCCTCTTCCACACCACCCATCGGCCTCTAAGCCGCGGGCGAGGGTGATTTCAATTTCGCAAAACTATTAAGCCAGACCTTATTTATAATGGTAATATTTTACATACCTCCCAGGAGAGCAATTTATTTATATAGGTATTTCTTTGCAGGGCCACCCCGAAAGCACTCCCGTCTTCATAACCTAAAATAATTTATGCATGTGTTACTAATAAGCGTGAAGCCGGAGTTACACCTCTTTTTGCATAATTGATTATATGTGTTTTCTCAATGGCATTTAAAAAGATATCCTGTTGTCATACAATATGTCAAGTATACACGAGTGTCAAAAATAAATGTTCAAATTTAGTACTCAAAGAAAAGTACATGTAGCTGGAAAAGCTTTATGGAACTCTGCCGGAAGGAGAAGATGATATGAGGAATTATTGAAAAAAATGGATTGAGTTTTATAAAGCATAGACATAAATTCAACATTCACAAGAAAAGAGTCTTGAAAATTTTTAACTAGGTGCCATCACAACCGTAAATCTATATATATAAAAGAAAGTCGAAAATCGTGTTAGTTAGAACACTTATAACTCGAGAACGGCTGCACCGATTTCAATGAGATTTGGTTCATTGGATTCGTCTCAGGCGGGGTTAACATATAGGCTATTAAAAAAAGGATAATTTCACAAAAAAAATTCACCTCTTTCCTATGGACATGCTTTTAGGAGTTATAGTAACACAACAATTGATAAGTCGGTCAAAACTACAAATTAAATAATTTGTTTTGTTTTTACCACTTTAATAACTGAATTTAGTAACAATATAACATTTTAATTACTAAATATATTCAAAATATTAATTAAATTGAAATTACATTTAAAAAATTTAATTCGAGCTAATTGTAAGCCCAGCCGTGGCCCAGCTCGAGTTGACACTTCACTACCGTGTTTGTAAACAAATCTCCAAGCAATTGTTGACAAACGGTAATGTCCGTGTTCCTGTCGAGGAATCGAGTAGTTTTAACTCATTTCCTTGGAATGATTTCAAATTAGTTTCAGTGAGCTCATCAACAAAGAGTTCCAGAATATGATTGATCTCCAAAAGAATCAAAGATGGTTGATTTAGCGAGCAAGAACTAAGATGCGGATGACTAAAACGAGGTAAATTCAAATAGTTCGTACTCTGCATGAATTCGAATCTTTTAAATGTGTAACAAACGAAGAAGAAATCACCAACTATCTATCTGAATATTTTAAGTCCTTGGACATACCTGGCTTACCAAGGCACGATTTACAGAAAAATGTAGTTTCTGTGTTCATGATCTTTCGAAGCCTAAACCAACCATAACTATCCAACGGAACGTGTTTGGTGATTAAAATAATTGGTAATGAATGTGATTCACGCAACTTCACTCAAAGGAAAATTCAAAGGTGAGGAAGTCCTTATTCCGTAGATTCCATTATCTCAACTCATATGCCCTTTTGAGCTTAAACTTATTCAATTTCCAATTCGTGTTGCATTCGTGATAACGATTAAAAAAATCGCATGGTCAGTCTTTCAGTTTTTGTGTTGTTTGTGCTCATGTGCTAATGAAAACCCATGATTTTCTCATGGTCAATTTAACGTGCTATGTTCACGAGTCGATAAACCATCCTCTGTATTTCTTCCTTCCCTTCAATTGCGTAGCTAGGATAGGGGGTTTTGGGCGCAGCTAATACCACGGGTCTGTAGGGTATAGAAAACTCGCTAAGGTAAGCGGGAAGTGTGGGGGCACTTCCCTCAGACATTTTACAAAATAGATAAACAGTTCAAAATAGTGGGTTTAGCGGCTGTGTGAATAGTTAAATATGTTTTGTTTGTTAGTCATCCGTCCCCCTAATATTAATAACAAAATCTTTCATAAAAAATTCTCTAAGCTCTTGGGGGGGGGTGGGGGCTATTCCCCAAAACCTCCCCTCGCTGCGTCACTGCTTTGCTTCGCTATATTTATTTAGCTTCATCTGCTTCATCTTGCGCCTGATAACAAAACAAAAACTTTTGTTTATCAGAAGGTGCTTGACACAAGACATTAAACCCGAATGTGTAGGGCTCTCCGTGGTGCGTTTACGCATGCAGTACGTTTACGCAGTGCATTTTTACCAAACAGAGATACTAAAACTGGCGCGCCTTAAGTCATTTAATGCAAATGCTGCCTCATATGGGCTTTTCTTGCACGATTTTGAGCATCAGTCAAGCGTCGGTCTGGGGTTGTGTCAACCTCCCCCCTGAATGGGCCAAGTGTATGCAACGGACTTGGACCTAAAAACATTTTTTTTACAGCTAATAACGCAAATAGCCAACCACTGAATTCGTATAATTTTTATTTCATGAACTGCTTTATTAAACCACAATGCCCAAAATTTCTTAAGCTAAAACGTAAGAAAATTTGTTGGAAAAAATCCGCGTAAACGTGCTCCGATCCACCCTATGTAGATTCAATAAAGAAAATGTCTTTCTGACAAGCAATTTTGGTACTCATTTACGTAGTTTTATTGAATTTGTATCCTTATTTCATTATAATAAATTAAAAATGATTAAAAACGATACAGCCGCTCTTGATTTATAAATGGTGTAAGTAAACTGTAAGTTCATTAATTGTTAGGCGATACGAAGTTCGCCGGGTCAGCTAGTAACTGTATAAAATGTACTTACTTCGTGCTGATGTGTAGGATTATATGTGTCGGGATCCCTACTTCCGGTCTTTTCCATTAGAATTAGCGGCTATCCGGCTCCTGGAAGTACGGATCAGCAATAGTTGAACGAGGGATGATTTCCGTCTCCTTGAGTTTAGTTTTTTCTCAAAATTTAAGCACTAAGAAAAGTTAACAAATGTATAAAATGCCGATATAACATCCACTAGAAAACCATTTTAATGAACAGAGATCCAACCTAACATTAACAGCAATCTTAAGGGTTTTTCGAGTACGAATAGAATATAAAAGGGATACCTTGACTTAGGACTCTCATTAATTCTTCTTCGCCAATTGACTTACATAAAAAAATGCTTCACATCGAAATAATGGTGAGCAGATGATCTAATTAGATAACTTTAATTCACTGCACTCCAATGCCAATTAACTAGCATAAAAAACGTTTCACAGCGAAATAATAGTAAGCAGATGATCTAATTAGGTACATACAAAGGATAGCTGTTGAAATAAGTAGGTACTAACTTCCATCGCTGTCGAAAATCATGTCTGATTAATTCTCGCTGTACTAGATAACAGAGTGATGGAAGGATTAATGGTAGTGTTAAGCTCAAATTAATGCTCAAGTGAGAGAGAACTGGATCACAATGAGTGTGATTAATGGCGAGGGTGCGGTCTCACACATTGCCCGCCTCCATTCCCTTCGCCCGTGTCTCGGCCGCAGCCTCTGGAAGAAGGCGTCGGCGCCCCGGGGGACATCCCACCGAGGTCAAAGGCGATGGCCGCGCGGGGGAGGGCGTATTGCCACTTGTGCTCACCGCACTTTCGAATCGCTAATAAACGCCGACACCTCCCAAAAGGGGGAGCCTCTCCTCCTCCGCGAGACGACTTACCTTTCCGGGAACGCGACGGGACGGATTTAGAAAAGGCGGCGGCAGCGAAAGGATTGGACCGTTGCGACCTTGCTCTCTTCCCCCACCCTGAACCCCCAATCTTTAAACCCCCCTAATTCCACAATTCGGTATGCGCATATCTCCACCTCCTCTCTGCGGAGAGAGGGATGTCTGGCCCTCGAATGTTACCGGGGAAGAAGGGATCTCTCTATATCCCATCTCCTGTCTCCCAGACCCCCTCATTTCGAAAGACTTCATGCCGTAAATGACGAGGGTGAAATAATTGGGGAATATTTTAGGGAATATTCCACCTTATCACATAATGCTTTAACGAGCCGCTGTAGCATAGTCAATCCTCAGGCTACGCACCAGGTTAAAATTTCAAATTTCCCACTTTATAGAGTAACGACAGGCTCAACCAAGGGGTTGCCTCATCGTTCGGTTGTGTTTCTAGGATGATGAGTGACGGGTGGTAGGCGAAATGCAGGCAACTTTAGAATATTTAATCGGTTGTATTTTCCAAAAATCCTTCACCAATGTAATTCACCGAAATAGGTAAATGGATCATTTTGCCATTAATTAATCATCATTATCAAAAATTTCATCTCAACTGCTAAATTTGGTTAAATTTTTCAAGCACTTGTTATTTAATAAAAAAAATTATATCTAACCAATATTTCAATACATACCTACTAGGCACTCATGACATATTTTCCAATTAGTGCACCTCGATAACTTTCTGTATTTTGTCAATTTTTACGTACCACCTGAATAGGCGGATGAGAAGTTTCAGTAAACGCTAATTAGTTATCTAAGGAACAAAATCTCTATAAATACTTAAAACCATCGAAATACCAACAGCGCCACTCGTTTTCGGACTAAAATTCAAATTAGCTATCTCTTGCAATTCGTTTTCAATTCTTGCAACCTAAAAAGGTTCATCCATCCATAGCCCCAATTTTGAAACAGCGATTATCTATCGCAGGGTATAAAGGTATACCTGACATTATCATTAAAAACCATGCGTCCCTAACCTTCTATATAAAGCCATGCATTTAGCCTTCTATTTAACTTGAAATGTAGCTGTCGCCTAACCGAAAGGGAAAGAACTCCTTAAATATGATTAGGTCAGTAATAACAAAATAATATTGGAACAAGTCTGAAAATAGCATTACCTTCACTGAGGACACGCCATTTGGGTATAATGATTTCTTTTCAGAATGAATCTAGGGTTTAAATAAGAGGTAACTTTGAGGAAAAAACGTAATACCTCTCCTAGGTTTCAATAATCTCAAGTATTGAGATCTAATTTGGTCCTTTATCAATGTAACTAAAAACAGAACTTGATAGCGAATACAATGCACTAGAAAAACATAATCATTGGCTAAATTTCTTTACACAAAATAAAATTATTATTCACCAAATGAATATGAAATATAATAATATGAAATTGATATAGAACATTAACTCAATTCTTTCTACTCTACTAATATGCGAAAGAAACAGCTTCCATGTAACGCTTCTTATCTACACTCACAAACATGACATTCAAAAGCAAAACAAATATAGTGTCTCAGCTCCATTTGCATCTTCGTTTCCTTAATACCTTCTCAAGAAGACTAGTAACTATATGTGGCAGGTGGGGAATTGAAGGCTACCACTCGGGCCTTGGAAATAAAATACGAAGGGCAAATTTGGGAGAAACAATTATGAGGGCTAAACCAACGGCTACAAAATTAATAACCAAGATATCTCCACGCGGGCGCTCCCATCTTGTAGCATTCCACGACCATTCACCACGGAAATAATTTTTCAAAAATACAGCGTTTCCCAGGACAAAGGTAGAAGGCCCAGGAATCCCTGACAAATAAGTACCGGCCTTATAATTTTGCATAAAATCACCATCCCAGTATTTTAGACCAAACAAGGAGCCCATGCCACCGTTGACAGAACCATTTGAAGACACCCGAGAACCGTTGGGGGAGTTGGTGGGTTGGAGGCAAGACATTGGCTCGTTGTCCCTGGCATGGGACGTACCCCACTCCCCCCAACCAGACGTTGGCGTGGCGAAGGGGTCGTCTGATAAGCCGGCACGAGACCAGGGGGCTAAGCGCTCGACCTTGCCGCCAGAAGAGCGGTGGACCCAACACGCTCCTCTGCGGGACACCGACGCGATGTACGACCTCACGGAAATGATATCTATTTCCCGCCTGGTCCCTCTCCCATTAACCTTTGAGATGTTGGGCGCGCTATATCATTCCCTTAGCACGGGAATGGTTTCGGAGACACGGTCCAAAATGAAATGTTTTCCCCAAAAAAGGAATATTACGCCGAGGAATTCATGAGACGAAACTCGGTCACCTGGTGTGTTCACTGCCTCTCGGGACGTAAAAAGCTGTTGTCACAATTATGACACACCTGTACTCACTCCATCGAGACACGGGCGGAAATCCCACGGTGGAAAAACTGGCCGGAGACTAATCGACGGTTTGAGTAAACCAAATAAACAGCCGTGAGATTAGTATTCGTAGAATAGATTCCTTGTATCTCAACCATTGCATTAATATATAAAGTGGAATACTCCTCGGTTAAGTTTATGAACAATTTTTAGACGATATAATTCATTCTTCGATAAATGAAAGAAATGACGTAAACGAAGCCGAAGATAAAATTTCCAAACAAGTTCTCGTTTATTACTTCATTTTATGACAAAATATACCCGATGTAGTTGAACAATTTGTTGTCAGTGGAATTACCTACCGATTGTAAGTATATTGCAGTGATTATTATTTAATTCCTCTTCATGAGCTCAAATCAAATCGAGGAGTGCATGATAATCGATGCGTGATAATGGGACAGGGTATGGTCTATGTGTTCCTTCCGGCTTGCGATAGAGAAGTTCAATAATTGACTTAGTTTTTAATTACGCCAATCAATCCTCCAAGCTCCACTGTTACTAATAAACTTCTAAGGTATACTTACTGTGAATTTTCATTGTGGATTAAGCGCTTGGCGCGAATTGGGGTCCCTGGATCGATTCCAGATCAATACGCAATGTTTGGTTAAGGAATTTTGGTTCTTCCATTGTAAAGCATGTGACTCCTTACGGCTGGTATGAAATCCGCGTCGTATCCAAAATTTTGTCACAGACCGATATGCTTACAAATATTGATCTAAAATCGGCTTCAACTTCGAAGACACTGGACACACTAACATCTTTTTGTATGGAATAATATGACTACAAGCAATAAACCACGTATCCTTCCTTAGCCACGAAAAGTCACAGCGGATGACTGGTAAGTACATTGGTTAAGCACTTGATGGGAATTCAGGTGTTTTCCCGGGTTGATCAACGTAAATTATATTTGAGAGTGCAATTTTGGCATTAAAAGCAACTTGCAGCCAGAGTCTTAACGGTTCACTGCGGGAATCTATCTTGCGTTATATTTTAGGAACATCACTGTTGAACATGAACTTCTTGAATTCACTGTAACTAATTAACTACTTCAACTAATTTATAATACAAGAGTAAGACTCATGCAATAAAAATTGGGCTGCCAGCTATTTAGTCGATGCAAGACATTGAGATTTTAAAAGACTTCCATTTTGTTCCAAAGCACGCTATGGTTGGGGAAAAGAGAAGAATTTAGAAATAGAACCATCAAAGTCTTCCCAGCAATTTGTAGATAACGGATTTCTTAAGAATAAAAATGCATCCAAATCCGCATCTTAATGCCCCCATCCACTCTTTATTTAGTTTATGGCCAGTAACACTGTGTCCCATCGCATAAATTTTCATAACTGCATGTGAATGTCTACCATTTGAATGCTTTATCACACCGGGAAGTGGTATTGGGGAGAGTAGATGAGTTCAAAGCCGCAGGCTGGGGAAGAATAATGGCGACTGGAGGGGGGGGGGGATGCTGGTGAAATAAAACAGAGAGAGGGAATGGAGAGAAGGAGGATGGCGAAATGGAACGAAAAGAAAAAGAACGCAGATATGGAAGCTATTTAACAGATGCAAGGGATGAGAGCAAATTACGCAAAGCAACCATGGACTGGATACGTCATATGCCAGCGAAAAAGAAAGGTGTTAGTTTAGCATACACTGAGATATTCTTAGTTGCGTAAACCGCTATAAATAACGAATTCTCAAATAAATACACAAATATGTCTTTCGGAATATTTGAGCTACGAAGGAACGCGGGACGTAGTTAAGGAAAAAAACAGCAGCACAGCCTAGTCATAAGTTTCAAATGTTGTAACTCAGTCAGTACGGCACAGATGCGCCTAAAAGTTTTGGCGTGTGATTTCTCACTCCGCCAATGCTTATGATGACCAATGGATTCAACGCCTTCCCCGCATATGGACTCGCCCGCCCAGTTTCCACCGCTGATGCAACCAATATTATAAATTAACTCCAAAACTAAGACGCCACAGCCCTGTTCTTTTTCACAAGCAAGCTCGTTGTGAGTGAAGCACTCGCACCACTTCCTTTACACGTTATGTTAATCCATATAAGGTTATCTTTCCATCATTTTGATTAATCTCCGAGCCAATTTCATTAATTACTAAGTAAGCGAGCTCTTATTTGAACGAATTATCCTATGAGGACCCACTAGACTAAAATAAACACTAAAAATATGACACAATGTAGAAGAATCCCTGTCAAGACCATAAATTATTTAATTTTGAGTGCTATTATTTCACGCAATCAACTTATATCTCCAGATTATATGGAGTACATTTTCCAATGTAGCATTATGAGACCAAAGGAAACATATTATAAAATAGAGAAATCTGAAACCAGTTTCTATCATACTCCGTATCCACGGACTATTCTTCATCGCCGCGAACTTTCAAGCATATTTCCTAATTTCGTATCGTATTATATCCTTACAGCTGTAACACTCTCCTTCATTGACTTGCGGGAACAAATTTTATCCTTTTCAAAAATCAAGATGAAGAAATACAAGCACATTTAAAGTGCAAAAGGAATTCATTCTATAGGCCCCAGCATCCCGGAACGCTTAGTAACTCGTCTGCACCCATTAATTTCACCGAATAGCGGGAAAAGGCGAAAATGAAGGCATTGCCTACTCATTTCATTTCATTAGGCATCTATTCAACTCGAAGTCCTCTCACGAGAATGACCGTCAAACATAGGCGAGAGATTATTTAGGTATCCCATCGGGAGTTAGAAGGCATAGTTGCAGACATTTCGCTATTCGAGCAGGGGTTCATCTTCAGGACTGAATCAGTACGGGTAGACATCGAATCGTCGGTTACTATGACACTATTCACCCAGTGGGGATTACGTGACCCAACGCGCCAGAAAAGCGCCGGGTCATACTTAAGTCAAATTAAGAGTCATTGTGAAAGCCATCGGCCTGTCTAATATAAGTCACTAACGTCAATATGTAAACGCACCGTCAGGCTGCGAAAGATAATGGCACAGCAAACTCGAACCGGGGCCGAGTACTCGGAAGTCGTGCCAATCTCCAATTCATACGTAAATGGAATTAGGACCGATTTGAGGCAATGTGGTCGGATGGTTAAGTTTGGGCGGATCGACGCGGGACGGTCTCGGCTCCCATTCTTCTTTTCACACGGTCCTCATTCTGTCCGCGGGGGAGAAGGAACTGCCATCTTATCCCAAATCGGTCAAGGGAGGATCGCATTAGCCAATGGTAATTCTCAAAAGGAAGAAGGGAGGTTTGCCAAATGACTTAATGGAACTTCTGTCGGGGGGAGGGAAGGCATTTGAAAGAAGGCGATTCAAATGCCAATGGGCTTTTCTGGTGGCGTGTAGATTATTGGGCGCCAGCTCGGGCAATGATCTTGAAAGGGGGACTCCGGGGTACTATCCTCCGGTCCAGACTGTGGAGAGCGGCCGAGGACCATTGTGGCCGACTGGGCTGCCCCCGGGGGCAACGCCCTCTGGCATCAACAGAACGAGTTCGACGCGACCCCCGGGATGGGATGGAAACCGATCGCCGTGGGTCCTCTCGGCCTTCCCTTTCACCCGCGATGCCTCGGAAAGGGAAGGCAGGCCAGCGGCGAACCAGACTGCTATGTCTCCGTCAACGGCGGAAGGAAATTTAGAATTTCTTCCTCGCGATTGAAAAAACAAAAATGAAACAACGGATACATATGACGGCAATCGCATTTCAACGTGCCCATCTCAATAAATACGACTATCATTGGTGTGACATTATGATGGAGAGGCTTTCCAAACGAGGAGGGGGCCATTCCCATCGGCATGTCCGTCGCTTCGCTTCCTTTACGGAACGTCATTGCTCGCCATTCACACATTGTAACCTAATGTTGCTTCTAAGGAACATCAAAAATGGATACATTTTCAGCTCTTCTGAGAAAAGTTGCAAACCACACGTTCCTTTGTGCTGTAAAGTTAAATGTCGAAAAATATTTAGCTGCCACAATTTAATGAAATTTTCACATTTTTAAAATGGGAAGTCTTGAAATTTAATTTCTTCCTGAAGCAGCTCTGGGTTAGACAGGGTTAAGTGCCTTCCTTTTTGAAAGTAAACTTATAACCACATTCAAATATTTACCCCGAATTTCACTTCAATTTTCTCACAGAATAAAGTGAGACCTCAACGTTTAATTGATGATACAGTCAATTCTGATTTAGTACGAAAACCTATTTCTAAATTGGCTATGCCTAATAAATAACAGTTATAAATAACAGTAGCGATTTATTTCCAAGCGCAGCATGAAAACTGTGCCTATTCAGATTACACCATTTAGATCCATACAGGATATTTAACCATATTTATTATTTTCAATTTGTAGGCCGAGAGAACAATAAAATACCACCGCAATCTGGATTAACACGGGTAAAAAAGAGCATCTAAAACTGTAGAGCACCTAAGATACACCAAATACCACTGTAGTAAATGATTCAAAAACATTGTGACAAAAATGTTCCCGTTTAATATCACCAATGCCAGTCGTATGAGAGGAGTTCACAAAGTTGTCTGTGGTAATTTCACCCCAATAAGAAAAAATTCAACTACACCATCTGTTACGGACTTGGAGAAACACAATTTTCTTTCACACACAACAAAAAAGGGACCCCTAGATATGACTTCTGTCTTTATTGCTTGTGATACAATTATACACTTTTAGAGGATGTCTCATTCTTTAAACCTCTCCTGTTTACAAATTGTATTTAAAAAGCAATTTATAAAAAAAATTTCATTGAAAAGGTTAAAAAATACTCCAACGTTCAGAAGCACATTAACCATCTATTCTGAAGTTCAATAATTTAAAGACGTGCACTGTGTAAAATTCAGTTGTTTAGAAACTCAATGGATAAACAATTTAGTAATTATCTGTTGCCTAAAGGAAAGCAGTTTGGTAGCACAACTGTTTGGATACTCAGAATTTCAATATCATTAAATGTAAGCATAAATATTTCAGCACGTTTGTACCCATTGAGCAAAAAAGAGGGGACGAAGAAAAATTTGTGCGTGACCCCTGAGAAGTGTGGCCCAAATATAGCTGCTACCTTAGTTGTAAATGAGTGAAAGATACAATAGAGGGAAAATATTTTTTGGTAAGCCTGCTGCCTGTTAGGCATAAAGTCAAGTGATACGAGCAACCACGTGTGTCTGCGTAAATATTATAGTGAAAATGAAAATTAGAGAAACGTAAAATACAAAGAACTATGAGAAGCCATCAAAAAGAGCAACTTCACATTTTGAAGCAACAAAAATATCAAGATATTTATACTCGTTAATAAAACCGTTTTAGGCTAACTAATGCATGCATTCTCCATGTAATCTGTCGTTTCTGAACTGGTGCCATTGGAATGAATAAACTTTAAATTCGAGTCCTCAGAGAACGTGTCAGGCGAAACTCTGTGGCATTTTGTTAACATAATGTAACGAATATGCTAAAGCTCTATTTCGTTTGCAGAATAATATATATAATCCTTCACTAACATTCCTCAATAACTTCTAATATGCAGGACTGCCAAGCAAGTAAAAAATAGATAGCATTTAAATAATTCAGAAGATTTATTGAGGAGAAAAATGAATTATTTGCAAAAATAAGCGTTTGCTTAAGCGGGGTAAAAATGAAAAGGTAAATGCTATATGCACTTCAACTGATTTCTACCAGTTTAATTTAAAACAGCGCGGTCAGCTGGAAAATTCACGGTCTCCTCGCGCGCGTCCAAAAATGGAACGGTAGTAAAATTCCACGCATCTTGTGATCTGGCTCGCGGTTCTCCAAATTCTATTTCCCTACCGACTACCTCAACTCCTCGTGACACTCTTGTTTGACGCAATCCGTTTTGCTTCCCTACAAGATACTCCTTTCTCGGTTTTTAGACTTCATCTTCCTTCCACAGCTTCCAACGGCTCTTTGAAATGTTGAATATCATTGTGAAAGAGTAATCTCACGCCTATTGCTCCCTGGTAATATTTTCTATGTAAAAAATAAGTAAGCAACGATGTAAGAACAGAACGCAGACAGAGATATCAGATTCACAAGTGATACGGCATTATTCATGTACTCAGAGTAAGATTATTCATGAAGAATCAAGCGTGAGCAAATGCATGGCTAGTTTGGGTTTACACTAGAAGACATTTCACCCGCAACCTCATGCCCCACTGATATTATATCCTATTTACCCCCGTCGTCTCGCTCATTTCACGGATAGTATATTCGCCCATATTGGAGACTATAAATAATGCAAAGCAAAATCGGTCATGCGTTTCGATCAAGGAGGGAACAGGATAATTTAAAGTGCAGGATACCATGTCACCGAGTTGATTGCTCCAAACGTCAAGGCGTCAAAATCGTCCACCACTCGCGGGATCGCAAAGGCAAATACCGAACACGACCAGAGACTTAAACTTAGAGGTTTCATCGGAGAAATATTTACGGTCGGGCGGCTGAGGCTGTAACAATGCCACGTATCGTTAACCGTAACAACCGCGTCTCTCTCTCGCTGCGAATGGGATCGGACGCGAGGGTGTGCGTAAGCGATTCGGACCATGTCGGACACGCAATTCCGCGATCGAGGGGCGGGGAGGATAGTCAGTCCTGTCTGCGAACTGGACGGAGAGGAATGAAGACGTGTCGGTTGAACTCGGTGCCATGGGAACGGGGACGCTGGTCAGTGTGCTCGCTCGCTGCGGTAGTATGCAAATGAGGAAGGGAAATTAAATGCCTTGGGGAGACGGGTCTGCACAATTTATTGTCTTTTAAGAAAATATGTTGTAAATAAAGTCGAGGGTAAAATTCAAGGTCAGCCTTGGTCGATTGGGAAAAATAATTGCAAAAAAAAATAAACGTTCCTAACCTTATTTATATAAAGTCAAGAAGTTAATCGGCTTTAATTCAACTGACGATGCGCGACGGATAAAGTCACAATCCATTAAGAGAAAGAGAATATTTACATTGTAGACTTGGAGAAGAGAGGAAAAAAACGAAGTCAATCTCAGAAGTGAAGTTCGCAGAATTTTTTAATCTAGGCTGTAAGATTTCAACGCTTCTTTTTTTTAATTCATTCGCCAATTTACGTTTTCAGCGCGATGATAAAATAGACGGTGAATAAAAGAAGAACAAACTTTAAGGTCGTGATATAAACAAACGCTTACGTAATAACTCAAAAACTTTCCCTCACTCTGACAATAATTACACTAAGGGTACTCTTAAGTTAGATAACTCTACTTTCACCGAGAAAAAAACAGAAAACTCTTTTCACAAAAATATTAGAGCTTCGAACGGAGAATATCATCATCTTCCTCATACAGACCTTTACGACGGCGCGTAAGCCCAGAAACTAGTACTCCCCGTAGTTTGACAATTACCATCTTCGAGGACACATAAGCTGATGTATATGATGCGCACGTGCAGAATTTTATCGTATGATTCCACTCGGGCAGAAAGGGGCCTTAAGAGCTAATGACGAAATGAAAGGGAGTTAAAAAAAAAGGTCGCACGCACACACAGGATATGCTAAATGTTTTCGAGGCGTGGGCGAAAGTGGCGGTGGCCGCCTTGTATATTATGTGCGTCTCATGCATTTCAAAGGGATCCCGCCTTCACGCACCGTTTAAAGGATTTAACCTCCTCGCTCACGGGCAGACCTCACGGTAAGAGAAAACAGTGGCTCTGCTCACAGATAATATACATATATATACACAGACGCACGGAGTCGTTCGTGATTTCCCTAATACTCCCCTTAACATCGCATCGGTCTCGCATGACACCGGTGGCGGAATAAAACGGGCGAATGGCCACGTAAGACTCCCCGAGAAGGACCCCTCCCCCTCTAAATTTCAGTCATCCCGAAGCGCGCGCAATAACGCATGCGATCTGGCCATGTCAACGGATTCCAACGACACGTCCCGCCCAATTGTACGTACCTCAGCCCACCCACCTCACGCAGACAGGCACAGAAAACATGTTGGACATAAATCCTCTGACAGTAATCCCACCTGGTCCATTGATATCCGGAGAGTTTTCATGGCAAACGAAAAAAAAGACGTTAAGGCTGCAATGAATGACTGGTTGAAGTGAAGCTTACTAAAGAAATATGCATGAAGAGCTGCATTATTCCCCTTTAGATACACGGAGAAATAGTAAAACTTTTTGCAAGTATTCTCTACTTTTACTTTTCACTATTAGCTTACGATGGTACCTTCTGTTAAGCATCTAAAAAGAATACACATAAAGTGGAGAAATATAAGGCCTTCTCACAAAAATCATGAAGCGTCCAAGTCGAAATTTTATACAATGGAGTGCCCAGCATTGCTATTCTTCGAGTGACATAACAGTGCGAGGGCTTCAGAAATGATTGATGATAATGGTTGCAATAGTTGACCCGTGATTTTCTTATGGTGCGGTAGGTTTTTGAGAGGTTACCGGATATAATTTTGGCATTGGGGTTAGCGGCCATATGCTGAAAAACGATATTAAGTATATTGAGGGAAAAAAATAAGATGAGATAAATGTAATAAGTTATAAATTGAGCAAAATTTTAATCAATAACCGCTAACATCTTCATCGGAACTCTAATGTAAAGCAAAAATAGAGACCGTGAAGTATCATGCATGCAGCATTTATAAGTATGAATAGTTAAAATTTTTCCCATGATGATGGAAACTCTATCCCGCATAGAAAATATAATTTGGCGTTTTCTCCTTTCATAAAAAATTAAATGAAGACTAGTTTCCATTCATTTTATTGTCTGGCTTGAACATGATAGTGTGTTGAAAACTGTCATAATGAAATTGCTTTATGAAAGGGGAAAAATCAATTTTGGTATCTTAAGTCTTATCAAAACTATGTTCCGAAACCTTTGCAAAGGATTAATGATTCGTAAAAAGTACCTATATAAAGAACCTACCCACAGTTTATAATTTTGAAAAAAACTGGTATGCATTTTCTTACGAAATATGAACCTTCCGACGGTATGAGTCCGACTACACAAATCCGACGCTGAGGATGGGATCTATGAAACTGAAACTCCCTCGCTCTTTCCCTCGACTTGGCTGCATATTTACAAACTGCTGCCTTACTCTAGCATACCTCTTTCGTTTCGGTCATGCTCTCACCCTCCTTGACATATGCTCTTTCCTTCCTCAGGCTAAAAATAGTCCTCTTAAAAATCTCACCGGCTCCATACATCTTGAAGCATTATCTCTCGACCTCATCTTTTCTCACTATTTTCCTTCATTTGGATACACTCGTTCCTCGATTTTTCAATACAAATGAACCAACGCAACGTTTTACTCGTATTTTTCCCCCATACCAAAATATACAATACATATACTTCGACGTTTCCTCCATTCCCTTCCTTGCGAGCCTCATCGTTCCTCCTCCATCATGTCCACCGCAATTTAGGTCGAAATCAACGCTAATCCTGCCGCATTCAACCTTAGCTTCCTTAAAAATTAAAGAAAAACTGGCTAACAGTGAAAATAAAACGCCACTTTAAATTGCATGCCTAATACCATGGCAAGCTCACGAAAACGATAATGGAGGGATGATTGGAAGTCAGGAACTGAAGTGGAATCCCGCGAATGGAAGAAGTCAAGCAGCAACGAAAAAGGAGAACAATGAGCATAATATGGGGTAAGCTGAACACTGAGCAGCGAGATAAATATGAGAACATGATCTTTAGATCGGTGAGTGCTGATTGTAAATGACAATAGACTGCCTCTTTTCATCAGATTCGCGATTGGAAAAATTATAAAAACTTCCATTCATCAAGTTGGAAGGACGGCAAAGCGTTTTGGTGCAGTGTTTCCAATACATCTTCGATAAATAAAATGGCTTCATATGATATTTTTTCAATGAATTAGTTTTATTCCAATTTTTTAATAAATTCATTAATACTATTTCGATCAAGTTACTGGACGCATTTTTTTTTAATGTTGCGTCACTTTAGCGCACTGCGGTGACGGCCATGTTTCTATTAATCCGTTAAAATTTAATAAATGGATGCGGTATAAATGGCCTAGCAAACCAAGCTGACAGAAAGGTTGTTCAGGGAAAATTTTCCGATGAAAATGGCAATGGTGCGTACACTTAGCAATATGAGTAATACTACTCTGTTACGAAGTACGAACCATCAATATTCTAAAAATCCAGTTATTTTTTCCCAGTTAATCTAATGATAGCACCCCACTGACGTTTTATCTACAGTGTACCATTATACGAAGTGATTGAAGATGGCCATGAATAATGACAGGCAAGGGCCCTCGAGACGCAAGATATTTCACGATTGCGATGTGGGCATTTCGCTCTTACTGGCTTTGCTCGATGATTCATTTCCCTCTTTCGCCATGACGTGGTGCTGCCGAAGAAGATGCAAAGTGAGCAAAGAAATATTGCGGAAGGAAGTAAAAAATACAAGCTATGCAATTTAAGGCAAACCCATTTTTAACATGATACCAAAATTCCCAAACCTTAGCCAAATAATGACAATACGTTAAAATTCACGGTAATACATTTAAATACGGTTGCATGGGCATTTCTTTTTCTTCCCAAACACCAGGGAGGTCCACCAGGCGGCGAATTCTCGCAGGGAGTATTTAATTGGATTTTGTGGAAGGTTGTTTTGGTCACTCGGGAGCCTCTTCGCCTGAAGAGTGACCAGATTCTTATTCGACGACCCCTTTAAATCAAACAGTTAATGGTGACATCAAGGAAATTTAAGGCTAAGTTTTAATGAGCAATTTATCACCTAAATTCCCCTCAAATTACAAAATTGACCCTCCATGCCACAGGCTATGATTCTAGAATACCTATCACGCATTAATTATTTACGCCAAAAAGACTATACAGCTATTTTTGGTACCAGCTCTAATGCCATCCTGCCAGCTGCCAGTCAGCCTGTAATACCATCTCACTGCTTTCTGATGTCTTCAGGATTTAGGTAAATAAGAATTATATAAGCATTCAGCCACAAGGGTCTTAATATCGATACAGACAGTGAGCAGGATAGGCGCGTGGTTCGCAACCCATATTGGTATTTGAAACCATATTGGTATCAGCCAAATAAATCTACCATTCCAACAACTTCTGGGGCATTTTCGCTTAGGAGGCCATCGAATTCAGGCTTAGTAAAAGTACTTTTAACCAAGACTCGGGGTAAAAACTTAGTTATGCGTGTAATCCCATTCTAAATAAAATAAAAAAATGATTATACTCGTCCTTTTTATCCGAATTAGCGTGATCTTTCCGGCCGATTAGGAGTAACCTGATTGTTAAATGTCTGCAGTCCAATCTCAACGTTTTTTTTCTACAGTGAAACTTATTCATTCACCCTGATGACGATGGACGAGTCGTCCGTTGAAACGTTTGTTATATGCAACGGAATAAGCCGGTAGGAATGCCGATGAGAAAGCACGCAAATAATTCGCCGGGAAATTATTAAATTTTTGCTTAAAGTATTATTAATATTTTACTTATAGTATTATTTTTAATGAAATATTCGCATACCAAGGGTACACAAAGTTTGTCTTGAATAGTTCCTCAGCAAGAAATGTCAACCGGCGGACTAGAGGAATTCCCAACCCAGTTCCCCACTTCCACCCTCCCACACTCTCGACGGAATTGACGTCCCATATAATCGTTTACGAAGACCTAATCCAAGAGGATCCTTAAGCATTAACGACCGATACGCAGACGGTCGCGATACTCGCATCCATAAAGTTATCGCGCAGGCGGAGCGATCGTAACGGCAGCACAACACGCACGTAAATCATGGATCCGCACTTGAAATGAATCGAGTGTATCCGATAGATTACCGCGTGCATGCAAATTGAATATTAAGGAAATCGAAATGACGAGCGAGGTCGCAGGGTGGGAGGCAGCGGGCTGTGGCCGTAAAGATGAAAACCCCTAGCGGTCGAGGAGGCATATTTCACGAGTTCAGGTTTTCAGCAGGCCGGGATGGAAGGGCGAGGGAGGAGGAATAGGGAATGAGTGGAAACAGTTGAACGCCACGGGATGCGCTCGGGAGGAGGCAGTCGGGAAAGGGGAGGGGGGTTCCTTAGCGGGACCACCCGTGGGATACTCTCCTGTACTACCTGCCCACACCATCCGCCAAAGAACCTCCTCCCCCCTCCCCCAAAGTTGCTGGCTTCCATCTATCCCTGCTTCTCCGAACCTCTTCCCAGCGCTCGCTGTCACACATACACGAATCCTTAGACAGCGATAAAATTGAATATAACTGGAAGTATCCAGGAAATTCCCATTCAAATGACAAATATTATGCTCCTAGAGAGAATATAACCTTAAATAATTGATTTAACAAAGTGAATAGAAAAGCGATTATCGGATTCTGCACATGCGACCAAAATTCAGATTGTACGAGGGTAGTTCAATAATTCCTTCGAATTTCCGAGAGATTGCACTCTTAATATTATAAATAACTAGCTGACCCGGCGAACTTCGTACCGCCTAACATTCAATGAACTTATAGTTTAGTTGCACCATTTATAAATAAAGAGCGGCTGAATCGTTTTAATCATATTTGATTTATTATAAATTAAATGAGAAAATATTGATGAAATAAAAATTATACGCATTAAGTTGTTGGCTATTTGGGTTATTAACCGTAAAAAAATGTTTTTAGGTCTAAGTCCGTAGCGTAAACTTGGCTCGTTCACGGGGCAGGTTAACGCAAAGCTAGATCGACGCTTGACTGATGCTCAAAATAGTGTAAGAAAAGCCCCTATGAAGCAGCATGCGTATCAAATGACTAGGCGCGCCAGTTATAATATCTCTGTTTGGAAAAAATGCACTGCGTAAACGTGCTGCATGCGTAAACGCACCACGGTGTACCCTACACATTCGGGTTTAATGTCTTGCGTCAAGCGCCTTCTGATAAACAACAGTTTTTGTTTTGTTATCAGGCGCAAGATAAAGCGAATGAAGCTAAATAAAAAAGCGAAGCGAAGCAGGGACGCAGCGAGGGGGGTTTTTGGGGGTTAAAACCCCCCCAAAAGCTCAGAGAATCTTTTTATAAAACATTTGGTTATTAATATTAGGGGGACGGATGAGTCACAAAATATTTAACAGTTCAAACAGCCGCAAAACCTACCATTTTGAACCTTATATCCTAAAAAATGTCTGAGGGCTCCCACACCTCTCGCTTACCTTGTCGAGTTTTCTATACCCTACAGACCCGCCAGTATTAGCTGCGCCTATCCTTAATTCCTAGCTGCGCCCTTCTACATCTACATCTACATCTACATAATACCCTGCGAGCCACCTCTACGGTGTTTGGCAGGGGGTGATCAATCACCAGCATGCAGCATGCATTTGGACTCCCACATGCAAATGCCCTTGAAGCGAAGGAAGAAATACAGCGGATGGTTTACCGACTCGTAAACATACCACATATTATTTACCCTGAGAAAATCATGGGTTTTCACTGACACATGAGAACAAACATCACAAAAACTGAAAGACTGACCATGCGATTTGTTAATCGTTATCACGAATGCAACACGAATTGGAAATTTAATACGTTTAAGCTCAAAAGGGCATATAAGTTGGGATCATGGAATCTTCGAATTGAGAACTTCCTCATCTTTGAATTTTCCTTTGAGTATAGTGGCGTGAATCACTTTCATTATCAGTTTTTTTAATAACCAAACACGTTCCGTTAGATAGTTTTGGTTGGTTTAGGTCTCGAAAGATCATGAACACAGAGCCTACCTTTAGCTGTAAATCGTGCCGTGGTAAGCCAGGTGCGTCCAAGGACTTTAAATATTCAGATAGATAGTTGGTGACTTCGTCTTCGTTTATTACAAAGTTAAAAGATTTGAATTCATGCAGAGTACACGGACATTACTGATAATCAACATTGCTTGGAGATTTGTTTACACACACGGTAGTTATGCGTTTGTTGACAATTCAATTCGAGCTGAGCTTACCTCTAATTCAATTATTTTAATACTATTTTAATATTGCTTTAATATTTTTAACATGTTTGAACATTTAAATTTTTTTAATATTGTTAAAAAGATCAGTCAATACATTAGTAAAAAAAATCTTATTTTTATGACCGTCTTAACAATCAACTCCTAAAAACATATCTCTATGATAAAGTTGAATTTTTTTTGGTGAACTTTTCCTATTTTTTAATGCCCTATATGTTATCCGGGGCTGAGACGAATCCAAAGAGCCTAATGCCACTAAAATCGGTGCAGCAATTCTCGAGTTATAAGTGTTCTAACTAACACGATTTTCGACTTTCTTTTATATATATAAGATTTTTTCCTATCAAGCAGCAATCTTGACTAGTCTGTTGTTAGATTTTCAGCTGTATTCATGCCATAGTTTCATTGTTGTTGTCGATTTATAGAACAACTTTCATTTGTTTATAAAAATGGATAAAAGTGAGTTTCGTGCGGTGATAAATCGCTTGTTTTAAAAAGGGTGAACGCCGAAAGAAATCAAAGCTGAACTGTATTTAGTATGTCAGTTCTGCTCTTGTGTTTTCAGTTACATTTACATATTTACAATAGGGTAAATGAACGTAAATGTGGCCGTACATCCAAAAAAATGAACAGTTTGGTCAACTCCAAGGTTGTTTTGGCGATTTTCCGCCGCAATCTTGAGAATTTTCCACCTCAATGCATACCCGTTAATGAAATTTGGATCAAACACTACAGAAAAAAGAAAAAATAGTCGAAACAATGGAATTCTGAAGCTAAACAGGCTCCGAAGCTGGCGAAGATGGTGAAATGGGCCGGTCAGGTCATGGCGACGACATTTTGGGATGCATGCTGAATAATCCATACCGATTACTTAGAAAAGAAAAAAGCGTAAACAGGAGAGTATAATGCCTCGTAATTGGACCAATTGATGGTAGAAATCAAGAAAAGCATCCTCATTTGAAAGAGAAAAAGTTCCTCCTTCAACAAGACAATGCACGGTTTTATACCTATGCAGTTTTATTTGCCAAAATTACGGAATTAAAGTTCCACTTGTTACAAAATTCACCGAATCCACAAGATTTGGTCCCCAGTGACTCTTTCTCATTTCCCAACTTGAAGAAATGGCTTGATGGACAAAGGTTTACGTCTGAGGAGTAATCATAATCGCCCAAAATAATGCCTATTTTGAGGAAATCCCGAAATTCAACTTTCTGAACGGCTTAAAATGCAAAAAAACTGCTAATAAAAGTTTATAGAGGTGAAATAAGACAATGATGAAAAATAAAATAAATTGACCCGAAATGCCTACCTTTCCTACCTTTTTCTAAAGACTTATTGAACGACCGTAGATCACGTGACATCCTATGGGTATAATTAGCTGATTCCGTCGGCATATCGCGATTGCAGCTCTTTACTGTTGTTTATTTAAAGTGAAAATATAATTCCCGTTATACATAACGATCATTAAGAAGGAGAGATATGAAATCGATTCGGCTCTAGACTCACTCGGCTATCACTTGTTGAAAGTCCATGATGATATGAAACCTGAAGTCTGTGAAAATTTACATAGGTTGTACATTTTCATTCAAGAAGATATATTATTAAAATAATAAAATACATTTAGAAGCATTATGTTTGCAACTTTTTCTATATAACAAAACTGAATTTGGGAGTTCAAATGATTAGACTTAGCAATTGACACACAGCGCAATGGATACGAAACTCACACCTCGCGAGGAACACCCCAACAGGCCTCTGGTCAGATTAATGGTAAACTTAGTACCGGGTAACAAACGGAATATAGGAACTGAAAGATTCTGGCAGGGGAAAAGTGATCCCGTCATCATAAGTAGGCTTCTTGATCACCCCAGCGTCACCGACAACATACTTTTCCTTTCCTGCGAATCATCGCATGAATAGAATTATCCGAACTTTTATCGCAAAATACTTCGAAATACCAAAAAAAATCTCTGCACTGCTAGCATGGTCTTTAAAACTTCAGCCTTGAGTAATCTCGCTTCATTAGAAAACGTTTATTGATTTCAGAAACTCGAAAATTAACTTTTCTTCCGATTATTAATTTCTCCTTTCATAAAAAGCTATGTTATGAAAACGGCGTGAAGATCGAGAAGGTAATGTCACCGCAAGAGGCTTTGAGACTTAGATGATGTGGAAGGTTGATGCTTAGCCGCTCTTTCAAAGCTCCTTTTTAGAACGAACATTCAATATTTATATCCGCGCCTATACCCACCTACAGCTGTCACACATAAACGTACGATTGCTTAGAGTCGTGCCTGCCCACGGGAGGGAGAGCGCGAAATGAATGATCCTTAAAGAGATTCGAGATGGCGGCGAGGGTTCTCAGTCTTTTAACGGCAGTCGGGAGCGGAAGGCGAACCTTTGGACGTTTATCATCAAGAGCAAAAGCAATCTCAGTCCAAAACTCCATTCATTTCTCCGTGACCGACGAAAACGTAAAGTCAAACATTTTCAACTCGCAATCTCGAAGGGAAAGAAAAGACGCCTTCCTCACGAGATGAATTTAACGAGCGAGAGACATATACCGTGAAAAATCATAATTCCGCGCGTTATTCCGACCGAATAATTTCCAGCATGCTAAACTCTGAGGAGATATTTCATTTCACATGCTCCTCATATAGCTTCATCCTCTGTTGACACAACCACTTGGGTGTTAATAATTCTTTTTTTAAACATGTTTATTTCGCACTGACTAGCTGGACTTTGCGTTAAGGATATAATGGAAATACGTAAGGGCTGAAAATTCGTCAATAGCATCCAAACGCCAAGGCAAACCGTTTCACCACCCATTAAATAAATTTACTAGTAAAAGGTTTTTTCAATAAAATAATGGTAAATCAGTATCTGGCGAGAATTTAGGATCAACAGCCGATATACGCAGGCTGCACTATTCTAGTCTAGGTAATAAATAGCAGTATCTGCATCCAAGCTTAGCACCGAAATTCTAGTGCTTCTTGTATACGATATGGTATTCATTTTATTTTGAAAGTTTTTGGCATACCAAAGGAATATTATCGATTCAACTCCATCGTTACATATAAAGAAAAAAACACAAATTATTGGAAAAAAAATTGAACTTGAAAATAGGGCCATTTCATCTCAAATCAGGCAGATAGTGCAAAATCATGTCAGGTGACCATCACCGATTTCTCTGAAATTTATATATGTGAAATCAGTATCCTTATGATGAATAATGATGCCTTTATCTCAGCTCAGAACCGAACCGTCATAAAGTTACCATCCTTTGAACATTGCAGTGTCAGGCCTCAGAGTAAAAAATGAAAAATCACATAAATGCTGATTACTAAGGAACCATGGCCTATAATGCAGTGGTTATTGTTTCATTTTGAAGAAAATTCATTTATGCACATTATGGCATAACTTAAAAGTCATTTGAAGCAATAATAAACAAATAGAACTTGTTTAAACAATAAAAATTAGTCATTATTTAACAATTTATTACTAAAAAAGGCCACCTTTTATTTTCTTTTAAATTTCTCAGAGGGTAGTTTAAATGTTCTGCTTTCAATTAAAAAAATAAAAAAAGGTAGTATTTTTATACTTTTTGTTTTAAGGCATGTCAAAGTTAGGCATGTTTTCGACTCTTTTACACCAAGATTGCATACCTTCAAGGGGATAAAAATGAAGTTTCATTCTACTTAGCATTCATAACAGTGAAAAGTTCATATCTGAATGATTGGCTACATCTATTGAGTGAAAGCAAGTTCAATCTTGTTTACTTCCATGGCATCCAATGTGTGCAAGCACCCACTGCTACTGGCTGGAAACTGTGAATGAGTCGCAATTTGCACAGAGTATTTTTCAATGGCACTTTACATAAGTCTTCTACTTTAGGCCATGTGGAACAATTCGATGGACCTTGTGGATGTATAAACGAGACACTAATGTCATTCTCTTCTAAACACACTGCAGTGAATTTATTTAACGACTCAGACACATTGTCCAGAACCACTTTAAGTTCTTTAAACCATACTGAGATGTGTATATACAATTAATGAAAGAGATTATTATTATTTAGAATAGGTGTTGGATTAACACGGTCAATATATATCCACCGTATCAAAACAACTCCATCATAACCTACACAGTAAAAATTCATGAATTATTGGAAAAAAATGACATTCGACTAAGAATTATTTATGCACATTTTGCAGAGTCATCTAAAGTTCTTCTTGGGTAAATCATACTAACATAAGATGTGCAAACACAGTTAATGAAGAAGATAGTTATTTAGAATAGGTGTAAGAATTATCACGGTCACTGTATTCCCAACGAATTTGAAAGCATAAAAAGAGGTTAATACGGCAGTAAACTCTTCAATCATTGCCCATGACCCTACTCTAGAACTCATAAAATTTCACGAAGAACATTCCAGATTGCGGGTGCTGTGCTTCGGAGCAGAGAGAGAGACATGATCGTAACTCTCGCAATATGGCCTCGACACCTCTTTTGTAGCTTTGTCACTCGCGACCCTCCAAACCCGTAAAAGGTGACACGGCGATGAACATTCTTCGCACGCCGTAAAGGCTTAAATTTTTCGCTGCCTCCCAATCTCTCCTCCCCCCAAACCTCCGAAATAACCGAAGGAATTCCACAGACGACGACACGAGGACGAGAGTGGGGAGGACATCGGTTTCGTATTCCACTTTCCCTCGGCCGCCGATGTCTCTCCGCGAGAGAGAAGGAGCGAAAGGCGGTAAAGCACCGGGGAACATAAAAACGTGCCCCCTCTTTGAAGGGATCCAAGGGAAGGGAGAGGAAAGAGACGAATGGGTCACGGTAATGAAATGGAAACGGAAAATGGGAGGAATCGAAGGGAGAAACAAAACGGGCGAGAGAAGTCAGGGCATGGAGGAGTCAGGGGGAGAAGAAATATCTCGAGTTCTCCGTTGGCATACTTTCATCCCGTTACCCACTAACCCAGCACCCTTGAAAAAGTTTGAAAAGACGGCGGGGTTGTTCAATGTCCGCTCCGCCCCCCCCCCTGCATCCTTAGCGAGGCGCGACCCTGAAGAATTTAGACATTCCCTGTGCCCCAGGCCACATTTCGGAGAAATGCTCCCTCCTCCCGACAATTTCCGTTTTCACATTAGGAGCAGTCTGGAAACTGGGCCACTCGTAAAAATTTGAGGCACGTTTATATACTCCAAAATGGTACCCAAAGTGATGAAGGATGACAGATAATGGACTTTGAACAAGCATAAACATCAGTCGTAAGTCACGTTTCGCTAACTTCAGAGTAAAAGCATGGATGCCTTCATCCCTACAGATTCTAAAAATGGATTCTTTTATCTGAATGTGTGAAATTTTTTAGACGAGCGATGATGACCATCAGAATTAATCCATCAGTAAAGATCAGATGACATATATATCATAAAGATCAGTGGCGCAGCGAGGACGGGGTTTTGGGGGAAAACCCCCTCCCCCGCCAGAGGTTACAGAAATTTTTACGGTGAACCTATTGTACTTAATTGGATTAATATTACTTATAGAATATTGTGAGGATTAATAAAATATCCCTCAGAAGGCCGTAAAACTAACCATTTAAAACCATTTAAATAATTTTTTTCTGGCGGAGGGCCTCCGCACCTCCCGCTTATCCTGGCGGGTATGCCATGCCCCCAGGCCCCCAGTATTGGTTGCGCCTGAAACCCCCCCTAGCCTTAATTCCTAGCTGCGCCCTTGATAAAGACATATATAAAGTAGGAAACCAAATTACATAAATTAATGTTTATACTCTCGAAAACAGGATTTCCTTTGTCAATATTTCATGGAATGATAAGTCATTCATTCCAAATGAGAGAATTTTATTTTAGCGCATTATTCAGGATATTTATAGAATGTGCTCCAATTACGCGGGTCCATAGGGGACAGTGACATCAACGAGTAAGATCGTAAGAAGGGGTGGACGGCTAACAAGCTTCTTCAATTATAGCCGGCAAAAGTTTCACCATTGTCTGGAAAGAAAAAAAATAGGGTTGAGTAAAATTTAAAGAATGAAGGCATTAACTACGCTCAATCTTATTCTACGCAGAGCAGCCGAGATGAAAATAAATGTAACATTAATCGTCGGTTTCCTGAGACGACGGGCCCAATGTAAATGATACGGCGCAGATGCCGAAGGAGAGAAAGAAAGGCCGTCGGGGAGTCTACGACGGATGCGGAGGGGGCGGGCGTATGGCGGGGTGGGAGAAAAAAAAAATAATAAACGCGCAGTGCGGGTTGTATAACGCCCTCGGGGTCGAAGGACCGATCGCCGCTTCCATTTCAAATGCTGCGGTTGCGCGGATGACATGTACACGTCGGAGTATTCCGGCCATCATTACCCCAAGGGAACTGCAAAGAGGAGGCCCAATTCCATTCCATAGACGACTGATCTCTTTTACCACTTATGTTAGTTCGCATTTTAATCGGTTTTCAAAAATGTCCGCTGCGCGCTGGTGAGTGAAATGCGATCAATTTTTTTCCAATATTTTGCATTTCACAGTTCGTAATTGCGAGGGATAGTAATAAAAATTTGATATACCATATCATCGTGTATATAAATTTCGGTTAAATCCGTAATTACTATACCTTTTTTCCCCGTGGAACTCGGATCACTTTATTCGTCAGGGACGCGATTGGCGACTTTTGTAAATCCATTAAAATGCTCGGTGGGTGACAAAGCATTCAGAGGTCGAATTATGGATCCACTTTTGTAATATTCGTGGTCACCCCTAACCGTCCCATGGACAGAAATGTCGAAGACTGCCATTTAATAAACTCATGTCCAACTTGTGTATAGGATTTGGCGCAGTAACTGTTATACAGAAGATAGAAATATTCGAATTACTCAACTGAAGAAGTCACATGATGCCTTTTGCATAAAGTATCTGTTTTAAAAAACACGTTGTTTCATCACTATAAACATCATTTCAACCTTTTTCCATTAAAAATAAGTTCATACAAACAAAAGGAAAAAATGAGGGAGTTTAGAGCAAGAATTTTCGCGAAAAAGTATTTTTTCTCACTAACGTGAAACTTAGGCTAGGAACATATAATAGAAATAGGACGAGAACAACGGTGCTGTGGTAGTCTCGGTTAGTGAAGTCTAATGCGTTATCGAATCAACTCGTTCTGTGATTCAAACTGGTGCACGCGGAGTTGTTTTTGTTATCTGAATGGTAAAAATAAACAGTTTTACTGATTTTTCGTTATGTAAGTCTCTCGTTAAAAAAAAATGTCTAGGCTACTCACCAAGGCAGTATCTTGATTTCATGGGAGCAGCACACTCCTTTTTCAAGAAAACTTTTAATGGAGTTTTATATTTGAAGAAATTTCCTAACAACTACCTTTGCGCCGCCTTGAGATAGGAAATCGGCCATTATGTCGAGAGAGCTTAATAAATTTTTATCCAACAACACCCTCAGTCTACTTCTAAGTTCAAGGAATGATTGGGATGGATTAATAGCTAGAAGTTGATGTAGCCATAATGGTTAATACATTATTCACGATTGGCTCTTCCACTCTACTTACTGCTATGAATTCGGAATTTTTTAATTGCAATGTGAATCCAAAACCTATGTTACCGATGACATTTGGTGGGTGCTATTTACACAATAACAACGAATTGTAAATGTTTAGCCTACCCTGAACAAATGATATTACTGGCTAAATAACGAAGCAGGTACTGCAGTTGAGTACAGTTCATTTCAGAGGATGGTTAAACATAAAACTCTGCAAAAGTATCGGGCATGAATGCTGGAAGTTATTGGATTGATATTATAAGCATCACATCGTTCCGAAAGAAAAACTTCCCACGGGGCTAGTTCCACGACAGGCAGGACTTAAAACGCCATGTTTTATTAGCTTAGAGCATGAAAAGTACTCCTTCGGTACGCTATAAAAGAGTGCGACTCGATAAAATACTACCGATACACACTTATTCAATTTACCTCCAATTTATTATACATTTTCTCGCTCGTTTCGCCGGCCGCGGCACTAAATGCCACTCACAACGTATCCCGCCAGCAGCGGTCCAGATAACTGCGAAGCACGGGCGTCGACGACAGTCTTATTGGGAGTGGGAAAGAGAACAAAAAAATGAAGGCGGTGGATCGAAGTGCGGGCGACATGAAAGCGAAAGACAAGCAGATTGGTGGACTTCCATAACGGGCGAGAGGGTCAGATAGCTCGCTCCGCGGGGAAATCAGAAATAATGCAAACAAGGGCGACGGAAGGTATAACTGGCATGGACCGCCGACGGAGGAGACAAGCAGATTGAAGGAATGAAATGAGGGACACTCAAGCAAATATCAATATCCCCTTCCTCCAACTTGGCCGTCGAATTTATTCAATTAGCTGGGGCCACAAAACAACATACGCTTCAATATTACGCGCTGATATGTTCCGGAACGTGATAGCGCAGAGCATTTGGCTGATCTTATTTGTCGCTGTTAATTTCAGAGTATTTTCTTTTTCGAGTAATAACTTAGTTATCTTTGGTGGTATACTTGGCCTGCGTCGGAAATTGGGGAAACGAATCAATGATTACCCTACTTTGGGAATACTTTAAAATTTAGTTGCTACTGAGGAGTTACTTTTTCGTCAAATGCGCTTCGTAACGACTTACTGCGAAATTATATAAACTCTGCACTTTCTATTCTACTTAAAATAGTAGCGAGCCAAGAATGCCTGTGCCGTCGCAATCTTAACGATTAAAAAAAATGTTTAGCAAATGAAAACTTCGGAGGTCTTCAACAAGTAAATTATGTAAACGTTTCTGCAAATGGGATCATTGGAAATACATTGCTTATCCCTAATGCGACTTTCCCTTAGAATTTATATAACCAACCATTTATGTAATTAAGTATGTCGCCTACGTTAATTATGATGCGTTTCCTGGTAATTTCGCTTTACGAGCCAAAGAAGTCATACCTTGATCCATCGTACAAGGCCTTCGTATTTTTTCCCTGGAATATTTCAGCGATGCTTTCTCAAATCCAATGGAGAAATCAGTAGAGGCTAGATGAAATTATTCAAACGATCACAGAAGCTGAAGCCAAAAATATAAATGCTATGAGGATGAACAATAAAATTGACTTGATGTCATTAAATCAATGGAGAGGCAAAAAAATGAATAGTGACATAAGTCATAGACAGGAATTTATTCATTATTTCAACTTTATCATAAATTAAAAACAGCCACTTCAAAGGTTTTAAAAGTGTTTTAATATTTGATTTTATGATAGCAAAAATTATTTTTTAAGAAGTAGTAAAAGCTTTTCAAGTATTTACTTAAAATCATGTAACCAAATTAAACACTTAGTTAATTTATTTGAAACGATATTATTCTACGCAACTACAAATGATTACAGCATCCGTATGAAACTAATACAAATAATTTGATTTTTTGTGATTATTATTCGAAAATAAAATATTGAACATTATGTAGTTGAAATTAATAAAAATATACTAAGCGAAATGGTCTTTACTGGATGTAGAGGGTAAGATCAGGGGGAAATAAAATTTTAAAAATTGGAATGATGAACAATGCATACAAATATCAGAGGTTAACTCAAGTTTCAGTTATGTGAACCATTTTACTGAAAACTACCGCAGACATTATTATAAGGTTCCTAGAGAGGAACATTTAAGTTAACCCAACAGCGAATACTATTTTGTAATGCCTAGTTTGTAATTTAGTGAATAAGTTTAAGGAGGAGATTAAAAAGTTGTAACGCGTTTAACAAGTCCATTCAGGAGACGATGAATACAGACATTGAAATTGAAAAAAATGATCACAGTTTAAGATGAAGTGTCCGACATGAAGGACATATATGAAAAAGCTTATTAACTGACATAAGACCATACTTGATTGGAACGATTCAACATCAAAACGCTTCCAGCCTTTCCAAAACAATTTAAATATTTTAAACAAAATTTTAAGAAGTAAACGGTATTAGGCGCCTTTTTTTTACTTTTTGATCACATTTTTATGTTACTACCGGGAAACTTACCCTTTTATAGCCATCACCATAGTAATAATAAGTCAGATTTAACGCGGAATAATTCTCAGGCGATGTCACCGCTTTGGGGAACTGTCTAATTATGACAGGTGTATTTTCAGCAGAATATGAAGCGTAACGCAAATTTGAATGATTAACCAGCCAGTGCCGAGGTTCAGGTCGTGGGAAAACGAGATGATGGACGACAATATGACGAGCGATAAAAATGTGGGGGCGGAAAATACCGCGGATTTCACTGGAACCGACTGAGAGACGTCCCTTAAGTTCCTTCTCTTATCAAATTCCCCGCTTGTGTGGCCGGATTCCCAAGATGCAACGGGCAGGGAGAGTGATCGGCGGAAGATTCAAATGAGAAAGTAACACAACGGGAGGAAGAGGAGCGTGATAGACGAGAGGAGAGCCGCTATTATTTTCCAAAAGAGAGATTTATATCTCCGATTCACATGTTGATACTCGGGGACGGACGGCACCGGTGGGTGGGGGAGGATGGGGTGTGGAGGAGGGGGAAGGGGTTAGGGAATGAGATGTTGGCCGCGGGTGCTGCGACCTTGGGCCGGCTCCTCCCTCGTGGACCCCCCTCTTCCTCCTCCCCCCCCCCCCCCCACAACTCCCGTCCTCTTGTGAGATCAAATCTACATACCGCCCGTGTTCCCCCCTCCTCTCATTTCCCCAACCACCGCCGCACATATACACACCTAAATCCCCTCAAGGCGGCATCCGATTCCCGCCTCGAAAAACCGAGATGGAGAGAAAGGCATATAAAATTTAACCCCCTCCCCCCACTATTTTAAACACCTCGCCTCATTAACACCGCGAGGAACGAATTGACCCAAAAAAAAAGAAGTTCCCCGACTCCACGGGGAACGAGGAGCGGCTAAGTTGAAAAAAAAATAATAATCAAGCAACCAACCGACGGCTCCTTTGACCATTAACGACAACTTTTGACATTTTGAAATCGCTCAGATCGAGACGGCCGAGGAAAATAACCATGGATGAGACGGAAAGGGGGCTTTGCTGTGGTGTGGTATGGGGGGAGGCGCACCCCTTCTATTCCCACTGTACCCCCACATCTCCCTCGCCCACCTCCCTTCCAGATCAGACCCCTCCGTTGAGGAGGCGGGGAGGCAGCGGCGGTTCAAACCGGGCGACGGAAGCGGTCGCATACCTGCCTCTTGCCTGAGGAGAGTCTCGCTCCTGCTTTTAAGATTCACTAATCGACCGAAAACGCCCATCACATCAAAGGCAAATAAGAAGCATCCACCCCTCTATCCTTCAATCCTTTTTTTTCCGATCTTCTTCTCTAAACTGAAGACAAAAATCCTCCGCCGTCGTCTCCGAAGATTCCTTCCATACACTAGGCGCTGCATGGCCCATCCAACCTCGACCAATGCTGGAGTGGAGGTATATCCTCAGTGGGAAAAAAATTGATACATTCCCATCGGATGGAGTAAAAGGCACTACGAATCGAGAAGGTTTAGCGGGTAGGATTCGACAAGAAAAATATTTCAGACACAATAAATATCAAGGTGAAAACACTAAATAAAGAGTATATTGTAGAAAATGACAGATTCATAATCACCAAAAAAAATGCCGAAAGCAATGTTTGCAAACAGTAAATTTGAAATTGAACTGAGAAATTACTATTTTATAATGTGGGCAGAATGATCAATTGAATTGAAGTTGTGTCTTAAATAGTTGCGAGAACTGATTACTTGTAGTTAAGTGACAATTGATTTCAGTTGGGATAAGATATCACTGGGGTCAAAATCCCTTCTTTAGGTTACGCAGTTCTTTTTCATGACATTGCAATAGAAAAGGGATGAAATTATCGAATAACTACGCCGTGCCACGTAGACTTCTTTTTTACCGGCTCATCGTTTTATTTCCTTTTATCAGCATATATATTGAGGGTTCTGAAAAATGAAAATTATAATTCCACCGTTCAATCTGTTAGGGACAAAAATATCTTTTATGTATAGACAAAAAATGGCAGAAAAACTTATGCTTAAGGAGTGCTCCACTTTCCATAGAAGGTCCATCATTCATCCATGTGCTAAAATCATGTAACATTAGGAAACTGCTTTAATTGCTTAATTGGTTAAAAGCCTTAGCGAAGTATTTAAGTCAACCACTAATGCTAAATTTTGATCGACTCTCACTTAGTAAGTTAAACGCTTAGCTAATGGAAAATTATTATGAAAGACCTTAATGACGTTTTTATCACATTTTTTGTCAATTATAAAGGTATGAGATAATTCAGAAATGAGGACGTTTTTATAACGCGACTAGCTCATTTGCCAAGCCTGAAAAGGATTCAACATAGGTCATATGCCTTACATAATGAAAAAAATCTTTAAAAAAACTACCAATGTACTTATGAGCAGGCTTCGATTGGAATGGAGGCCAGCAAAGTGCTTTATATAACGCGTTGATGCAGAACATCGAAGGATTTTATACTTTCCTTGTACATCTATTGGGCCAGAATGTTTGAAAATTCCAGACAAAAAATCATTTTCATTGACCGAGGTTCAGACCCGCATCTCTCGTTATTACTGAGCAGTAATGTGCCTTTGTAATTAACTTGCTTTAACATCTGGCGCAAATTCCGTAGGTACTTCCGTAGTCATTCATTCCCAAAACATATTCTCATTCTAAAGTTCACATCATTTCGCGAAGTAATCGCACAGACACTATCCTGGGATACCTTGGCAAATTAAGATAAATGCAAAATTTTGGGAAAATACAATTTTGAAAAGGAGCGAATTGGTTTCAAAACCAGCGGCTCCATTTAAAATATTTTGCACTCCTTAGAAAATAGGTCTTATGTCTCGAAATTTGGCGATTCAAGAAAGTCGATTCTCGCGAGTATGTGGAGCGACATACAAATCCCCGTAGATGATGAAGTTCTGTTGAATATATGATCACGGTTTCAATTACGCATTAAGGAATCGGATTCATTACTACACCCTTGAGACTCGATTCCAATTGCTTAGTATCGAGGGATCAAATACACTCATTACGAAGTGAAACTTATTATTTAATTGAAAATACAAGTTTTTCACGAACAGAGTAAAGGAAAATATCTAGAATACTAAAATTCAGCGTTTAGATTAGGCGCACAATATTATCATGATTTTCACGACGGATATCTGTATAAGTTTTGAAATAAAAAGTTAAAAATTACAAGATTGAACGTTGTATTTATAATATATTACTGAAGGTAACAGTGACATAATTGGAACAGCAATGACGTTAACTATAGTATGATTTACAGGTACAGTAACGTAAATACGGTCAGTGGAACTAGTTGCCTCGTATGAAGAGAGAGAAAATTCAGTTTTCATATCCTACAAATAATGAGTAGACATGATAAAATCGGTACAATTGTAACACGCAAACATCAACTACGAGGAGAACTTTGATCCTGAAGGTCCAATGCGTCTCTTCAGGTACCCTCTGATATAAACAGTAATTTATACAGTTAGAACTACTGAATTAATGCCGTAATAAATCCTATTCCCACCATCAAATTTAATACTATTCTCTTCTCTGGCCATAAAATGAAAAGATTACTTAATTAATTCCCAATTAGGCACATAACATGGGCTATACCCATAAATTATAATTAAAATCTTAGTAATTTTATGCATTATATTATTTTAGAGGAAAAATTAAGGGGCCAAAGAACTCTAAGGAAGTTATTCCCTATAACCTGAAAATTTATTAACATCGAGTCTTCTATTTTGGTAGATCAACCGTCAGGTAGAGATGTATTTTAAGATCGCAGGTGTTTTGTGAGATCTAGGGGTTCAAACAGGTTTTTTTTATCATAATACTGACGTGATATTAACGTTTTTATGACGCCAAATCTGGACTATTAACATAGGCAATAAATAATAGAAGCAGCTCCAAAACCATAATAGCATCGTGCACCTCGATTGGGAGCAGAATAGTTTACGTTAGGCGATATCCGAGAAGGAGGCACCTCTTTTAGAAATGTAAACATTGGATGATTAATCGGGAACGTAACGAAGGAAGATTTCAGTCTCATTTTGGCGGAATCAATAATATACCGAATCGGGTAAAAATAGTTATTCTTTTGTAATGCGCAACATGATAAAAGTATGATAGTTATTTAAATCTCAAGACGCTGGTGCGTTATTCGGGTTCAGATTCTTATGAAAGTTGAAAGTCAAGATGTTTTAATGTCTTTATTCACCAGTACGTAAGAGATTGGTAATGTATTTTCCTGTTTAAAAAATCTAAATAGTAAATAAATTTGTCAGTAAAACAGGAAATCCAAGTTCGGCAATGTCATAAAAATGGATTTTCACTTCTGTAGAAACGGTAGAAGGTATTCAAAAAGATGGTGCCTGAAAAAAAGTGCGAGAGAAGGGTACTTATGAAATTGATTTTTACCGTGAGAATAGCATTAGTGTTTTCACTGTCCACCCTTCTTTAGCCGCCTTTAACACACAAAACATAACTCTTACTTCAGAGTACCTTGCAACGCCGTGAACGACTTCTTAATATCCTGCTCATTTATTTTCAGACGATATGGATTTTTTATTTTTTGTCCATATTGATTCTGTGGCTATTCTGCAACTGTAAAGAGTAAGGAAGACTTCTTTTTCCCACTGTTTTTAAATCAAATCAATTATGTTTTTCTAAACCAGAATACTAGTAATCAACGGGTAAATTAACAATATATCCTCATTTAAACGATAGAATAGAGATCACGCTTTATTTTAAAAACATATGCAATTCACTTCGCATATGTTGACAAAGAATTATGAATTTTAAGAGAGCTAATTACATTAAAATAAAAGCAAATTAAAATAACAAAGGCCGATGAATCACTCAACTTGTACAATTTTGAGTTATTCTACCTTATTAAAGATTTCTCTATTCATTAGGTAGAATAAGTTAAATAAATTTGTAAGGTTTACAGCCAATAGTGTAAATAAATTTGTAATTTACGCTATTGGCTGTTCATTTTTTATGAAAAGGTGACGAATGTGAATACCACATATTAGGAATTTTTAGTAAATTGTGATTGCTCGTTGAGTATAATTAATTATTCATAAATATTTATTGCATACGAAAAGTTGGCTCGAATACACCGAATCATAATTATTGCAAAAGGTAGCACTCATCACCAACTATTTTTTCAAAAAATATTTCAATGTCTCTATATTTTAAATTAAATATCATTATCAATAAATCAAACCAATCCTAGCTCCTTTTGCGAGACTAGCTCTCTCCATTGAGTGCGAGTAATAATTATTGCTACAAAAATTTGACACATATGAATCCCAACAATGTCACACTATTATTTCAAGAAACAAATTAGAAAAACTACGTCTTATTAATGCTCTCTTTTCTCTATCTCTCTCCTTTGCAGAAGAATTACACGGACGAGTGCGTGTGGAACGAGACTATCGAGCCGCCCCACTACAACCACTACTCCTCCGTGGCATACTCCAACCGCACCAAGTCGCTGTACCTGGCGCTCGACAAGAAGGGCCTGCCGCGCCGGGTGCAGGTGGCCGTGGAGGAGGGAACGGTGGCGCTGCGCAAGTTATCCAACAACGTCAAGGTGCTCACGCCCAGCGTCCGCGAGGAGCGACTGCAGCAGATGCTTCAGCGGCTCCAGGAGGACCGGCGCCGAGAGGCCTTCCGCGCCGCGTACCCCAACGCCAGCATCGGCGTCGCCGGGTGGCCGGACGACGGCCCCCTGCCCCCGCCCGACTTCAGCGTGACGCTGCCCCCGCATCCCCTGCGTCACCACGGCTTCCACCAGCTGTGCCCCATGCCCCCACCAGACATGGTCACCAGCGGCAGCGAGCTGGTGGGCAGGAACGGAAAGGTGCTGTGCAAGAAGCCCAAGATGCCGAGCGGCGGCGGTGGAGGCGGCCAAGGGAGCGGCAAGGGCGGCAGGACCAAGGGCAAGGGGGGCGGCAGCAAAGGGGGCAAGAACGGGGGCGGCAAGGGGGGCAAATCGAGCGGGGGCGGGAGCAGCGCAAGCAGCAAGCGCAAGAAGAAGCCGAGCAAAACGAAGTCGGAGGGCGGAGTTCGCAAGAACAACAACAACAATCAGCAGGACAGGCCGAAGCGAAAGCAGCAATCGAAAGAGAGAGGGGGAGGGGGGACGGAGGAAGAGGGGGTCCGAAAGGAGGCGGGGAAGGGTGATAAAAAGAAGCAGCAAGGGAAGAAGGGAAGTGGAGGAAGTGGTAACAAGGGAGTTGGTGCAGCCAGGAAGAACGAAGGCGGGGGCAGAGGTAGTGGCGGCGGCAGGGGAGGCGGAGGCGGGGGAGGAGGAGGCGGAGGCAAGAAGGATCCTCGGCAAGGAATAGGGCAAAAGAGGAGGCAGGAAGGGTCGCCATCCACCAAGAAGAGCGGACGCAATGGAGAGGGCAGGGCGTCGGCGCCCAAGGATAAGAAAGAGGCGAAAAACGGGGGCGGCGGCAAGAGGAAGCCGGAGGGGGGTGAGAGGAGGCGCGGCGGCGAAGTGCAGCAGCGGAAGGGCAGCGGCGGAGGCAGGGGTCGCGGGGGCGCCGGAGGGGGAGGAGGAGGCGGCAGCAACACCCGCTGGGCAAAGAACGAGAATAAACGACGGCGAAACCGGCGATTCAAAGACCACCACGGAGAAGCGAACCACCAGCATCTGGCGGAGAAGCTCAGGCTTCTGGAAGAGGAGGCGATGGCGGAGGAAGAGGAGAGAGAGGCAGAAATCACGACGCCAGGCCCCGATGACAACTGGGAGGAGGAGGAGGAAGGAGAGGAGATGGCGACGGAGGAGGAAGCGGAGGAGGAAGGAGAGGAAGAGGGCGAGGGAGACGAAGACGGGGAAGAGGAGGAGAGGACAACGGCGGTGACCAACGAGGAGACGGCCACGGAGGCCAACTCCTTGGAGGATGAGGAGGAAGGAGACGGACATAGGGGGGACGAGGAAGGTGATGAGGAGGAGGGAGGCGAGGATGAAGAGAATGATGAGGAAGAGGGTGAAATGGACGATGACGATGATGATGAAGACGAGGACGATGACGACATGGACGATGAAGATGAGGAGGAAGAGGAGGAGGAAGGTGGAGTGGAGGACAGGGGGAGGGAGAATGACGGTCGCGGGGAGAATGTGAGGACGAAGCGGCGGGGGGGAGGGGGGCGCCGCGGGGAGTGATCGGACTCATGTGCGCGATAACTCACATTCGATAACACGCAGCCCTCCTCCTCACCGCGGGAGGTGGGCTTGGAAAGCGTTGCCAAAGAATAGGAACACTCTTGTAGTTACGGACTGAACTCTTCTGTTTAGAACGACGCTTGTAACTATAGAAAACTGCAGACGGGTAGTATTTTTTTTTCCTTTTTTATAAATCACCATACCATGTGAATCCCATTGTTATATACATACAAACACACACTCAAATATAAAACATTTATGCCGGTGCGTACGCGATGGCTTGAAGGACGGCATACCCCACAACCCTACTTTCCCCCCTCCTCCCTCCCTTCTTCCTCCTTCACGAAGTTTTCGTACATCAAAAGGGACGAAGTCGAAAGGCGGCTTGGTGAAGCTTCGATGGAGCTAATGCATGTGTCTTGTGATAAATGCTACTGTAATGTGCGCTTGAATCATATACCTACGCTTTCGCTACTCATCCTGTTAGAAAATAAACCGCACAGTAGCAGCGGACCATTGCTGGTTAATGTGTTTAGGACGTTCTGCATGTATCATGCATGCATTTGCTGTCTCTTCTGCAAGAAAAACATTTTTTTATGGCAAGTGAAAGTGCAGTTTATTGTGTGTAGGACGCCTCGCTGTTTACGTTCCTCATGGTTATTTTATGCCTGAGATCTGTATATGAGCCAAAGACATTGGTTGAACTGTATTAACGGAGTATTTATGAATGTATGTTTTTTCTAAGTTCTAAATGTGCGTGACTCCCGTGAAGAGTTAGTAAGCATGAGAAAATAATCACTAGAGTGAAAAACGTAGACGCTCTATAAAGCGTCAGAGACATTAATTGATAACTCTTGTATAATCAGCATAAATTCAAAAGAAAATTGCTGTGAAATATATTCATTGGTGAACTAAAGGAACATCAATTAGTTTCTATAAAACTAAGGACAAAATGAAAATGTTTTAATAACAATATCGCTTTAAGATTATATTCCGTTTAAGGAATCCATTAAAACAAATCACCAGGTAGCAGTACTCAAAGACTACCTTTTCGAGGAAATTTGAATATAACTCTCATTTTTGTATGTGCTGTAGTTTTAAGTAGTAAGTAAAGAGAGATAGCTCTATGAGAAACTATTGTAAACCCCATTAATTTATGTGATAAAATGATTAGTAAACATTTCAGGATTTAAAAACCGAAAGGGTGTAACCAGATCATTTAAAAATACTCTATGCTACATAGCAGTAGAAATGGAATTAACTACATTGAGTAGTTTGCAAAACTATGAGTAATCACTATATCGACTTATTTAGGCATAGTGGGAAAAATTAAGCATCTTTGCTGCAACAAAGGTTTATATTACAATTGAAATATTCGAGTATTCCTAGATAACCTTTAGGGTAATTTAAAATAAACAGCATCAACATTGAGGACATATTTAGTTGTTATAATCACCTATTTAGGAATAATAAATGAATTAAATAATCGGTTTCACTGTTAAATTAGTTCTACACAATAGGTAAATGCTTCGACAATTTCTATTTTTGATGCAAATTATACAAGTTTTGGCTTTTGTATACATTCAAATGAAGATATTTATTTATAAGCGGCTTTCATTATATGATTAAAACTATTTGGATAGGCGGTAAAAACTCCTTGGTGAAAAATTATTTATTATGATATTAACTATTTAATAGTAACTTCCTCCAAAATGTTTATTGTATGAAATATCCTTCACGATTATGAGCACAAAAATTTTGTTAAATCCTTATTGGACATTTTCCAGTAAGTTCATATTTCATTCTAAAATATTGAACTTTTTTCTGAAGGATAAATATAAAGAAAGGTATCGAGGAGAATTTTTTTTACAGCTTTTGGTGTAATTTGTCAACGAATGGTAATGGAAACTGCTTAAATTTTTGATTACACGAAGCCTAGAAGCTTTTACTAGAAATATTTGAGGGATTTTCATACTCGACGGCCGATTCATCAGCTGTATATCTCAAAGAAGGAAAAGAAACATCATAATTTCAGGAATGTGCAAGGCATTCGGGTAAAATGCGTAGAGTTGCATGTTCACGAGTAAAATCGTATGCTCAATAAGTCACGTAGGCTAGATAACACGATCAGGAATAGAGCAGGAATAGATGCATCGCGAGTGCATCACCTTCATAACCTCCCGAGGTCAGAGGAGCGCAATACTGACGAGAGGTGGAGGGGGCGGGCGGTAATTTTTTCACCCTCAGCTCCGCACCACAGGCATCAGGAATAGCGCGACTCAAGGACCCACTAAGCGCGTGCCGTAGGGCACGTATGCCGAGGTGTGAAGCCGGATCCACAGATCTGATTGCTGCACGTGACTGCGACTGAGCAGACTGACAGCGAGGAGCACACAACGGGTCTCTTTAAGACTTTACAAATATCGAGTCTTTAACGCGACTTTAATTCTCGCATGTGGAAAAAAATATCGAAGGATATATTTTCTGCACTTTTTAGTGGAGTTGAAACCAACGAGCAGAAATAAGGAATGTAAATATTTTTGTAAATATGTATTACAGGTGCATGCAAGCTGCGAGGCAATAATTCTCACGACAATAATAGTGCTTTAACAATTGTAAAAGATACTTTTAAGAAAGCAAATATTACGTTTACCAATGAGGGTCTCCACTAGAGCACAGGTGGTAAGGCTTTCGCCAATAGAGTCTGTAACGGCCAGTATAAAAGCTTACTGTATGCTCAATATTATACGTACCTACGCTTGTAATCGTTGAAATAATTAAGCCTTGATAATAGGATTGACATTCTCAAAGGTTTTTAATCGAACATTTAGGAGCATTACAATCTCAATTCCGCGAGCTCTAAATTACTGCGCCTTAATTTAGATAAGATGATAAATATGGCAAGGTCAGTTCACCGTGATACAATGGCATAGAATGATGGAAGCGCCTGTACATCAAGTTCTTGTAACTTGCTTTAGGCCTTTCAATTGAATCAGCAAACAACGACTATCAATTATGGTGAAATGGCTGAGTAGATAAAAGAAATCAAAGGCCGTAATACACTAGCTTCTACTCAAGCGTATGCGTTCCTACGTAGCTGAAAGTTCTAGAGAATTGTACTGAATAGCAAATTTTCGTAGTGGGATGTAACTCACTGTAAAAACGCCCTCCACATCCCTAAATTTATTTAGCACAAAACTAATGGATATTCATAGTCTCATCAAGGAGACTCCAGACAAGCCGAATCCACTAATCCTATTTTTTACTAGTAGTTACGGTTAGTAATCACCAAGAAAACCTTTGAATGCTCATTCCGACGTGCATTTTAATTCTCACCCAAGCCGTAAGACAGTGCTCTCTTTTATGTATTGTATGTAAAAGGTTTAATTACAGAATATTCACTGTCGATATTCAAATAATGACCATTTATAAACAATTTGTCCGCAAGGAACCTTATTTATTTATTTTTAGAGGAACAAAATTATTTATTTTCAAAGTAGAACCATTTGTACTCCCATTCTTAGTCATTAGTGTAATCAAACTTCGTATTAAGATATGTATGTATTCTTTTTTTGTATGAGGAAATATTTTCGTCTTGTTTTGCTGCAAAACATGACGACTGTTTATGTACGATGTACATTGTATTATTTTAGGGTGATAATTCATGTAGAGCGATGTGAATACACAGGAATGAAATGAATAGCAGCGCGAATGTAATGAGATATGAATGGATAGTGACATAGTAAACAAAATTTCAGGCGTCCACGAACGCCGTTCAAAAATCAGTGTAAAACTGACTTGCTATTAGGCGATGAATCACTCCCATTCATTCGTCATGGCACAGGTTAGTGAAGCCATTTCTTAAATGTGAGCAAGAATTCTATCAGTATTACATAGGTACAGTAGCCGGTGATGATCATCCACAATTGAAAAAAGAGGCACAGGTCATCGGCTTCATCGCCCTTCCCGAGAAGTCTTGACCTCCTCCCCCTCTTTGTCAATATTGGTGCTAATTACTACTTACTTGGTACGCTTTTCTACCTTGTAAAATACATTTGTACTTTTTCAATTTTTTCACTTTCATGAATCAGAGTGATTTTCGCCGTAATGGTTAGTCAGTCATGGGCAGATGGCATCCATATAGTTGTATGAATTCCACTATGAACATCATTGCACATAATTTGATGCTTCACTCGAAGGCGAAGGTAAGGCATGTAATAAAGTAAATTTTCAAAGTATGACGCTGAAAAAAAACCTTTCCCATTTAAATACAAATAAAGGAGTCAAGAAACTCTGGTTACTATCAGTATGTTATTGTTTTACTGTCAATAATGTATGATTTACAGTGGAAATAATGTAAAATTACTTGAATTATAAAAAAATTGCATTATGAAAAAACAATAAAACACAGAAAACCTTTTCATGAAACATGATATCATTTATGTAATTTAACCTCACCGATAAACAATAATACACCTGGAAAAATAGGCAAGTCTAAGAGTCTCTAATTCACAATTATTGAACGTCTCTAATTAACATGCACCGATAAGAGTATAAGAAAATACCGTATGAGACTTCATTTCCATAAGTCTCGCTGATGCCTACACATACTTCAGAGGATAAAGACGAAAAAAAGTTTGAAGAAAAAAAAGCAAGGATAATAAAATACGATACTTTTCCTCATCAATTATAAATGTTTGATTAAGACTAAATCTTATTAAGTTTTATAAACTAAGTTCGCCGAAAAATAGTATTACAACACTCTCTAATAAATTAATATATTAAACGGTTATTAAAAATATGTCACTGATTTTATGCACCCTCAGTTAATTAAATAAAGGAGATAAGGCAATCATGAAATAAAATACACAGGATGGATATTTCCATCTAGAGTTTCACTCCTCCAGATATCTAAGGCAATTAACTCTTCTTCAAACTTGATGACAGGCATAGCTATAAATTAAACTCAGGAAAATACAGCGATCGATGACAGTTGTTTTAAGCTTTTCCTTTGTTCCCGTCATCTTGAAGCTAGTGAATTATAATTGATGCGCACCTTGTACCCAACTTCACATTAATAATGCTCTATCCTTAGAGGGAAGAAATGTAATTGTGTGTTGCAAGCATAATGTGTACATGAAAACAGCTTGCGCCCTTAGTTACATTGCTAGAATAGAATAAGTTAGAATAAAATAACATCCGTTAAAAAAAGGAGTTTTATGAAACTGATAAGGCAGGTTATTCTCGTTTTTTTTATACTTTCTCTGAAATGGGCAATTTACTGCCCTGGTTCAACAGAAAATGGGGATGCTTTGTATCTAAGAAGAATGGAAAGGTAAGATGAATCCAGAAGAAAGTGGAATGGAAGCATTACAAAAATAGCCCGTGCTTACCATGGTTTCAGTATTTCCGCAGTTAAATTATGAAATAGCGGCAGATTACTTAATTCCAAAGTAGGGACCAGGGACTGTTTATTCAAACAGATTTTTTTAATCAGATTAGGCAGACAAGAATATTTTATCCCTGCCCCGACTCTGTAAAATATTAAATTCAGCGGCAAGAGCAATTTTCCATTGCAATTGTGAAGGAACGGTCCACTACTTTCCGAGGCGCGTGTTGGGTTGTCAGTGCATTCAACGTAACGGATTTCGTAAAATCTCCATCAAAAAAATTAGCCGACAAGAAAAACTTTAGCTTTGTATAATGAGGTGGTGCGGTAAAAACATGTCTTTGAAAACTTCCAATGACAACTATTGGCTCTTTGGCACTAAACGAATTATAGTGAAATGAAATGGGGAGATATACCTCGCGAATTATCGAAAGAAAACACCACAACTTGCGCATAGCCATGTGCAAGTACTTAAAAATTCGAGTCGAGTTGAGTAGTTGATGCTCGACTTCGAAGTGCTTCGAGTAGTATTACGAATTTCGAGTCGAGTAGTTTCGATTACAGAGCTGTCGAGGGTAGTAATTTTAGAAATCTGCCGACAGAAGGCGCTATCAGGAAACTCACGTAACAATATCATTTTTAAAGTCGATATGTCGTTCTTATCTGTTGGCCTAGGAGATTCAGCTTGTTGTACACGTAACAGTCAACCACTATAATAGTCGACGTGGGACCCGAATACCTTTTCGTCAGCCGCAGCGTCCGACCATCTTCCAGCCCGGCAGTTTATTCGGTTTCGGAGTGGACTGCTGCATCGCTCATGCTTTCTTATGCGATACTTTTGAACCCTACCATACTTTCTTTACTCAATCACCGAGATAATACGTAAAAATTATCAAGGTTTCTATGGAAAAAATGAAAGTTTTAAGTTTTAGCGGACAATGCCGATTTTTCCCGAACGGTATTCGACGTCACAAGTGTGTGCCATCTTTAAACCATTTTGAGTACCACGTACGTCCGATGATAATGTTCGTTTATTCCTTTGTTGCGTTTAGTATACTTCTTGCACTTACAAAAAAAGAGTTGCTAAGGTTAATTAAAGAAAGTCAGAAATAAAGAAAAAAACTTTTTGTCAACAAAGCTAAAGCTAATTTCTAGAGTTAGTTCGTTTCGTCCACTTAAATTCCATAAAGATTCAAGATACGTAAAAATCGTTGATATAACTTTTGATAAAAATTTCCAAGGTTCCCAAATCTTGCAACTTAGGCAAGAAAGTATTTTTCCAGCCACACAAGTGTGTTACGAAAGGTAATTTTCTGCAAGCAGTAACGCTAATATATGGAGAAGTCAAAACCTGCTACCGGAGCAAGTAGAACAAATGGTTTTTCTGCATAAGAATCTGAAAGGATCAAACATTGCATGGTTAACTTACTTCGACGCATAATATTTAAGAAAATTGTGCAAATACCTTTACTGAGGGCTCCTCTGAGCAGTTTGGATACATACATTCATTAAATTGAAGACATATTACTACAGGTTAATTTATTTCAATAGTGCTTATGGAACTGTTTAAGACAAATTAATTTTCATTCATCTCCTAACACTGACACGAATTACATCAGCATTCCTCATTTTCTTTTCCTTTTTACATCAAGATAGAGAGAGAGAGGGGGAGAGAGAGAGAGATAAAAAGCATTCCTAATAGAAAAGTCACCATGGGATAGGCAAAATGAGAATGTGTTGGAGCAGGCATTGCTGTATTGGCTAGTTCACAATTGCCATACTCGACTCAATTCGATACTCGCGAGTAGTTTTCAGCTCGACTCGAGATCAAAAAGTACTACTCGCACATCCCTACTTGCGCATGAAAATCGCAAGCAGGACGGGTCAAGAATTGCTCTCTGGTTCGTGCAAGAAAGCTTGCATCTGACACGTCTGTTGTCATCGATTTCAGACTAACAGCGATAAACATAGTTTCCGTTAAAAAAAATGAAGGAAAAACCGAAGCATGTTTACGCGACCCACAAACAGGCTAGAAAACACTTTCCTAGAATCACCACCAAAACTCAAAAAAAAACGAAAAATGCTTTTTTAGCCCGCTTCCAGGGAAGTTTTCTAAAATTGCCTCTGAATTGCCTATACCGCGATAAAATCACTTGTATAGAGCGGATATCATAATATCCGCTTGTTCGGTACATCAGCATAAATACAACATTAGTAACGCAAAATAACATATTAAAATCGCTTTATAATGAAATTCATCGTGGTATTTTGCGCAATCGTTAATAATCTTCACGATAATCTCCACTGAAGAAAGAAAATGCTGTACAAACAATGTGTGCAGATGCAGTTAATTTCCTGGGAAATAGAAACAGAAAGGAAAATAGCGTAGTAAAACGTACAATTCATAGGTTTAATAGGTGCCAAGCAAGTAATGCAAATCGATAGACCCCTGAAATCGGCATAGAACTCTTCAATCTTAAAGTAGGATGATAGAAAAATTAACCCTCTTCCTATCGAGTATTAATATGATTAAAATGAAATACAAACACAGGTAGAAACAGTAGGCAGCGATTCTTCCGGGTCACCCGGAAGACCTAATGTATTGCAAAGATGTGATCAAGCAGGAACCCCCGATACTTATAAAATAAAGCATTGTATAATTGACGGGGATGAGGGGATAGATTTCCCACCCCAAAAGCACGAGAGAAATAAAAAAAGTCATTTAAAAATATAGCCTAGTTTTGAAATACAAGAACTGCATGTGCTTAAATTTAAAATTTTAGTGCCAAAATTATGTAAATTCAGACATGTCATTTTTCAAAAATTTTCCCGCCCGAGGCCATCTCATCCCCTTCAAAGCACATTCCTAGTTACGCCACTGTGATTGACTATGCTCTAGGAAAGAGACATGGACTTGAGAGATGGAACTAAAACAATAAATGTTTGTTTAAACAAGGTAATAAGAGATAAAAATAAAATAAGTTTCCAGAAAAATTAGTAAGTTATGCACAATTCCTTCACCTTCACCCGTTGTCTTACGCTCACCTTTCACAATAAGGGATACTCATTGGCTTTTTCCGCGAATTTGCGTAAAGAAATTAAATATCTTCCTCAGACGCTTCAATTCCTGGAATGAATAAGTTTTCTCGCATCTCAAATTAGGCCCTAATTAGTTTACCTTTAATATGGTCATCTGGCCTAATACACGTAAGACTCATTGGGCTATCTGATGATGGCAGATATCGAGTTGGTAGCTGATAAATTAGGGGAGGCTCCTTCGAAGTTGGAGATATATTGGAGAGTTACCGGAGGGAGCATATGTGGCGGAACTACACAAAAATGTCTAGAGGCTGAACCCCTTAACCTCCCATCATGGTGGTAAAACCCTTGGCAGATGTCCCCTTACAAACTCAACAGCAGGCGTAATCCTGTCCTATGGTAACCCGAGATAACTTTCTCTCCACCGTCCGCAGGGGAGTAAATGGAGAAAGACTCCAGCGTGTCCCATGGTGGCTTGATAAACGCTATCTCAATACTCGCTTTTTAATCGCTAATTCAAAAATATCCGCAGCGCAGCGATGTGCACAGAGCTATCTATTTATTCTAAATTTTGCAATAGAGTATCGGCTCTAGCGAGCAACATTATTGAAAATGTATGAATCAGATACATCATTTACCATAAATTCCTGTTAACAGCCCTAACTACATTTTACTTTCCCCAGAAGTTCGGATCGCTCAACAATCAGCATCGCGAGGGGCGACTTTTTTAAACCCATTCATTCACTCGCGGTAGGTGATAGCAGCTAGGAGGGGTTTTTGGCGCAACTGGTACTTACGAGTGAGTGGGTATTGCATACCCACTAGGGTAAGCAGGAGTTGCGGAGGGCCCTCCTCCAGAAAATTTATAAGAATAATGGTTAAAAATGGCGAGTTTGACGACTCTCTGAGGGATATTTGATTAATCCTATCACTATTCTGTAAGTAAAACTGATCCAAATAAGTAAAATGGATTAAACTTTGAAAAAATTCTGAGCTCTGTGGGGGAGGGGGGGTTATCCCGCAAAACACCCCCCTCGCTACGCCACTGTGTGATAGCACGTTTTGAGGTCGACTGGAGAATATTTATTTTACTAATAATCTGTATTATTATTATCTAACTATTTCGTGATTGGAAAATTCAAAGCTTCCGAGCGAGCAGCGCCATATTCCGCAAGACTGTGAGAAGCTCAATGAATGCGGAAACCAAAGCGGGACCGCGCGAAATGTCACTCAATGGGGAGAAAGGATGCGGGGGAGTTGACATCAAAGTTGAGTGGGGCAAACATTAGCGCATTAGACGCGATAGAAAGGGAAGGAGGGGGACGGCGATGCGCGCGCACGTGAGAGGCGGCGCGCGACCATTTTCCCGCGTGACGCGCGAGCTTCGGCCTTGACGCACGCCGCGCGCACCACGCACTCACTACCTGCGCGATTCGATTACGTAGCGCGCCCTCACGCCCACAATCGCATCGTTGCGCAATAATTTCGGGAGAAAGCGCAAAAAGCAGCGAGTTCGTTGACTCGCAGGGGGGGACTCTCGAATTGGAAGCAAATTGACAAAACGATATAGGAGAAGGGAGACAGCAGACTGCGAAGGACACGTCTCACGCCCTTGGTGTCCGCTTACTCACTACTACAGCACACGGAGAGCGGCCCGAGTAATCCCCCTTCCATGATAAGCGATTTAAGCCTGTCCCATTCGTTCCTAAGAAATGACGTAATTACTTCCTCTCCATCTGTAAATTCGTGGAACACCAAAGTCTTATTAGCACAGAGCGAACGAGGAGAGAGGGATTTCTGAAGAGTGAAATGGTGTACACGTCATGCAAAACAGTCAATGAGATGAAGGAAAATTCATATTTATTGCTCATATTCAAATTGTACAGCGAGGCCGCATTCCCGGTTTTAGCTGTTTAGTGAAGTGGTGCTCTGCGGTGCCAACCCTGGTCGCTGTTGTATGCGGTAACCTCCGAATGAGAACGTATGTTAGGACAAAAACCGTTGTCTTAAAACTAAATCGTCTCTCCTTACTAATGACTCGAGATTACTTTCTCCTACGAAACAATTTCATTTGGTACAGAATTCTACACCATTGAAACCGATTTCTTCTCTTCTTCGCATAAAAAGGCATTAATCTAACGCTTGAGACGGAGTCACATAAAAAAGAATGTCATAATGTAGCATAAAACTGAAATTGTTTTTCCGTTTTCCATAGTTCTACTTTCATAATGGCTGATGCATAGAAGTCCCGCAAGGATTTTCAATACGATGAGATAGGAAAAAGTCACTCAGGAGAAAGGAAGTGAAGTGAATTACGTGTAAGAGCCATGGGCGTACCCAGCGCGGGGCTGAGGGGGGGCAGCTGACCCCCCCCCCCTGCTCCCCTAGAAGCAAATATCGCAAAAGTCTTGAAGCAAATATCGCAAAAGTCTTTAAGCAAAATCAGTACTGAATTGAAACGAAAGTATTCAACAAATGTTCTTTAAACCCACGAAAAATGATATATATATATATTAGTATAATATATGTAACTAAAAACAATTTTTTCAAGGAAATAATCTCATAAATCCCATGGCTTGCTCCCCACCCCCCTAGTTATGATCCTGGGTACGACCTTGGTGAAAGCCGCATTATAAAAAAATAAAGTTTATTTCCTTGAATTGACGAAGCTAGGAGCAAAATATGCCTACCTCATAAATTCCATGACTATCGGTTAAAAGACAACAACACTTTTTTTATTTTAAAGATAACCATATTTCCTGTGGAGAGAAGTGTCAGAAACTATGCGTTTTCTTCTCACTCGTTTAAATCTAAAAACATTGTTTCATACAAAGAGTAAGCTAATGCAACACTGATTTCAAAGCTCGTAGAATTTATCAAGAATAAAATCAGAGAATTCCTCCAAAGTAAAATATCCATGAATCACAATTGGATAAATAGGACCACTAATACAGGCTCCAATGTTTGTTGACTATGGGACTGAATTTCTCAGGATAATTACCAGCGACGCGGTGAGGTTTCGTGAGGTTGCATAAATTGGCGACCCTGGCCGTGAGATAGCGCGGGCGAAGGAGGGTGGGAGGGAGGATGGATCTGAATGGGGAGAATAGCGGAGCATATGGGCTCACAGCAGCCACGGCGTGCGAGCGGTGAAAGTAGCGAACGTTATCACCATTATTATTATCACCATCATCTCGACCCAAGGTCACCGCCACCGCGGCGAGTGACGCGATGGAGCGACTCAATGACGTAGCGAGACGGGAGTGGAATTAAACGAAGAGGAGAACATTTCGTTTAAGGAGAAAAACGAAACAAACGTCAAGGGAATTTCAAAATATGATCTTCTACTTGTACTTCATCGACAAACGATTGAATCAAGTTGGCCGTACATGCGATACTGTCGATAACTTGCATATTAAGTCTCAATTTTTACTTTTTTTCGTGGTGAATCTAGACTAAACATGGAGAAAATGTTGATTACGACGATTATATAAATGCAGCTTAGTTCAAAGATTTGTGTGTTATCATTAAAATTATGGAAAAAAAGAAGGTAAAGGCAAATCACCAATCTCATTCTTTCTTATTTGAAGTCAAAACATATTAGTTTCGCTACGGCCGGCTCAAAAAAATTATAAAAAGCTTTTCCTTCAATAAAATGCCTAATTTCTGCCTACCATTTGTGCTAAATAATCCCGTTGCCGAAAAAATGTGGATCCCGTTACCGAAAGAAAAACGTGCGCGATAAGTATTAGTTGAGTCATAGCAGAAGAGCCTTGTATAGCGCAAAGAGAACAAACAGGAGACCAGATTTTCGCAGGCATGATAAGTAATGAGAAAGTGACAGTGAATGCTGGAAAATAACGAGAGGTGGATGTAGAAAGTCTGATGTAGAACGTTAAGTGGTATTCAGAGGGTGCTAATGAAAAAGTCATCATCATTGCGGTCGTTTCCTCATCGACTAGCCGTCAATCACTGTCAATTTCCAATCTAACGGTTTAATATCTTAGGAATCACGAATCAAAACCGCATAACTCTCATTTCCTTTAAATCAATTCGACATGCCAAAACTTACACCGCGGCCATAAGTTTAAAAACACCTGCCTGTGTTAATTATGGCAGGGCTGACGATGGAAGATCTTCACGGCTTAAAGTTCGTAGTGAGACTTTTCGGTGCGGCCAAGGAAATGCATTTGGAGGAATTGAAAAAAATAAAATGATCTAATTGTTGTAACGGAGATTGAGAATCCATTGCCATTATTATTTGTGCAAAAATTCAGCTTGAGATATAAAAATATGTATAAATTAATTCAGTATTAGTGATGTCAATGGAACGGGAAATTTTCGATTCGCGGGTAATTTAAAAATTGGGGAGTATGTTTTTAAGCCGTGGTGAACCAACTATGTCCGACGTGGTTTTAGTAATATGGTTTCTCGTTCAGCCACATTTCTTCTTGGAGGGAATCGTATTGCCCAGCAAAAGTTGCTGACTCGATTCGTTTGTAGAATTTTACGCTTAAATGATTTTTCTACTCGTGTATAATCTTCTGCTTCAATTTTTCACCTTAGAGATTCGACGATGCATCGAAGGGCAACATATTAATAAATAAGGACAAATAATAAATAAATAAAAGGACAAATAAATTTTTAGGTAAAGGTATCTTTTTTAAATTTATTGCATAAAACTCACAATTCCCCATTTGCGTGCCCATGTTCATGACTGTCTACTAATGCGATGGACTAATTCGGTGTCCCACAGAGTCTTCATTGGCGGCAGTGGGCTATCTACATCAAAAATCTCCTCTTTCTTTAATTTCTGAAGTAAATAACTCAAAAATTAGCGCTTTTCATGGTAGGTTTTCTAGACGTTCTGGCAGATACTTTCGAGATAATTTGATGAAATAGAAAAGTCACAACCCTAGCTAGTGCTTGAATCTAGGAACACGCGAATATCCTTGAAAATTGGATCACCAGTAATGGTACATAGTCATTTTCTCATCGCCCATGAAATCCAATGCTCGGGGAGATAAAAATCTGAGTATCTGACACGTGGCCAAACAACTGGTGGAAAAGAAAAGGGAGTTATATAAAAAAGAGGGAATAAAACAGCTCAAATTATGAACACTGCGTGCTTGCTACGGTCAAAAACGCAGAACGAGTCGTGAGTTGACCACTTACGGGCAAATTATGAAATCCAACGCTCTGGGAGACGAGTGTCTAACCGCCCGGCAAACGTCCTCGGGCGCGCGAAACAAGAGCCGCCCGCGTGCGCGAGCAATCGAGTTATCGGCGGAACGGGTCGCGGAAGCGATGGCGAATCAATTTGTCGAGGTAATGAGGGGGCGCCGGGGGCAGGGAGTGACGCCGCCGGATCCCATTTCCACGTCAACATGCCACCAGTCACGTCCTTACTTTTCCCACACAAAGGCACGCAACGAGGGACTCTCTGCCCTACCCTTCGCCACACGCTCTTTTTCACACGCCAATCCGATCCCCCCCACCAAACCCTCTTCAGAGATCGCGACCAATGCGTGGGAGGGGCAAGCCGCGGTGGCGGTGACGAGAGACATTAAAAGCCTGCGCGCGCGCGCGAAATATTTCATCGGGGAGAGATCAGCCTGCCCCACGCTACTCGGAGGGAATGAGCGATAAAGCAAAAGCAAGAGTTTCATAGAGGTATTTACATAGTAAATTGGAAAAAGAGCACATATACAAGGTAAATGTTTAGAAAAGCATGAATAGAGCGTCAGTAAATAACCCACCACGCATTAAAAATGAGTTAACAAATAATGTAGGTAGATTTATGACAATTGCTAAAAATACAGTTTCATAATTTTATGAAAAGATTAAACATACTGACGCCAATCACTCCGCAAAATATGGACGCGAAGAAAACAAAAATAAAAAGCTATCCTAGAAATTCCAGGCATTCCCTAAAAAATAATTTTCTTTTTCATACACCGAAGCTGCATCATGGTAAAAGACGGAAGTTTTTCCAAAACACACTCTTGATGAGGCATGGAATTGAGATAAAACATAATAGGCGCTCTAAGGCGCCTACTGACTGAGGGTAACCAAAGGCAGCAGCCAAGCAACGAAACCCTGGACGCCCTCATAGGCTATGGGGACCCCATGAAACTAAGTTGAAAATTCCATAGCAACGCTAAATGATTCAACTCGAAGGATATTCAAGATACATGACCGTATATATCACCCCGAACTAGGTGTAGGTGTGTTATAAACGTCACGTCATATTAGGGCAAGGGGAGAAGTTCTTATCTCCAGAAATAAAAATAAAAATTGCTTCATTAAAGCTTGGGCGCCGAGAGTAGGTGATGTAAAATTGTATTTTATAAAAAAAAACAATAAATTTCAGATTCCGTGGAAACGACTGAGAATTATGCTTCGCCTTCGAAAATGCAAAATGTGAAGTAATGGCGAACGTAGCCAAGCATCTTAAGAGGTATGCGGGTTGCCAGTGTTTGAAAGTAGTTGATAATTCTCACGCATAGTAAAACCTTTTAATTCCTCGAATTAACTTAAAATTAGTAAATTAAATGGGTTTAGTTAAAGAGATTTTTTTCTCCACAGGTCTCAAAATTTCGTCAGAATTTGTAAACTTCAGGACTTGGGCGGAAGTGGTTAATATTATCCGATTTTGAAAAAAAATCGGATCTCAGACCTTGATATCAAGGTCTTGTCGATATCGATTCCATCTTGATGAGTACTCAACTTTTCCGCGCAGGGCTTGATTTGGCCGACCCTTATACACACATCAGCACAGGGGTCCTCGTAGGCACAGTACCCACGCTAAATCCCCAGGGTGTCGCGCCCACACACGCTCGTCGTAAGAAGTGGGTGCTTCTAGCCACCGAATGCCTCCTCACATTCAATCTCATCCCACTCTCCCTCTTTCTCATCGGGAGGCAAATCGTCGTCCTCAGCCGGGGTGATTGGCCTTTGTGTTTGGGAGTCTGCGAGAGGAGCACATTAGGATGAGGGGCGGCAAAAAAAGCGGGCTCCCTTGGAAGGAGAGAGGCTCAAGATTTCCGCTCTCTCCCGCCCACAAGAGAAGAGGGGTTCGAGGAGAATTCACGCCTCGCGCGGGACGACCGAATTGAAGCGTCGAGAATCCCGCTAATGCCCTCCGCATTGTGAGTCGCTCAAGACGAACAGCGACCTCAGATACGGGACATTCGGCTGGGGACCAGCATGAACTAGCATCGCGCCGAAGGAAGAGTGTGTAAATTAAGGTTTCATTGGATGCATAAACCGGGGGACCCAAAAATAACCGGACACAATTTTTTTTTAATTCAAAATTTATCAACTTAATGCTTGATGGCGATATTTTGTGGGACTTGGTGACAGGAAACATAATAAAAGATACACTATTGTATGTTCCACAGTTAAGTTTACTCAACCGACCCAGGTTTCGACATGACACTATGTCATTTTCAAAGGTTTAATTATAAGGTAGGTAAGGTCACCTTTGAAAATGACGTAGTGTAATGCCGAGACCTGGGTCGGTCAAGTAAACTTCTGTGGAACATGCAACACTGTATCTTTTATTATGTTTTCATTCAAAATTTAATTGTTTGTGTTACAAACACCAGTCACCTTCGAAGTACTCTCCATTTAAACTGATACATTGGTTAAAACGTTTTTTCCACTGCGCGAAACACCTTTGGTACTCGTTTCCGATGCCTTGCAGGACCGCCTTCGATTCCATTTTCACCTCCATAATGTGATGAAAACATTTCCCTTTCATCACCATTTTCTTCCGGGGGGAGAGAAAGGAAATCAAAAGGTGCGAGATCTAGTGATTAGGGTGGGTGAGAAAGCAGTGTCATGCAAATTTTTAGTCGCGGCAAGCAGCAACACGTGCCGTATTTTGATCAGGAGTCAGCAAAGGGGGGATAATTTCGCCGCTATCTGTCTCATTTTCTAATATTCAGCTTAAATTCCCTCCAATGAACCCAAAGAAAGACCAGATTGTTCAGCGAGTTCGTAAATAGTATGCCTCTTATCCTCGTGCACAAGGGTACGATTCTTTTCCACATTTTCATCAGTGCTGGACCTGGAAGGCCCGGGAGTTGAATGCCTTCGATCAACATGTTTCCGCGTTTGAATTCCGAATACCACTCTTGCACTTCAGTTATTTTTCAGACGTGTTCTTTTTAAGCTGTAGACAAAAGATTTACCTTGTCCGACTGAATTTTACGGATAAGTGAACAAATTTTCAACGCTGCACGCTGTTCTCGAATATCATCCATTTCAAAAATCGAAGAGATCAAAAAACTCTTCGAATGTAAACTATCACAGGGGCTCGATGAAACCAAAAAAATAAGGACCTATGGAATTCTGTGCTACAACCGTCATCCGTCATATAATAATATCCATAATTCCGTCATATTCATCGATTCCAACCAATTCACAACCTTTGAAAACGTATATTTTAGAAAATGAATATCTGATTCCAACTCATTAAACAGGTTTGCTATTCCAGAATATATCATCATAGACCTATCCCCCCCACATGGACCTACCAATAATTTTTATTGGTAAGTTTTCAAATCATCGTCTGGCCCTGTCTTATAGTTTTGAAAGAAAATTTATCAACTCATTCGTTTCCAGGGATGGCACAGCCCTACCACCTTATCTCATTAGGACAAGTTACTTTACAAGCGCTCGGGTACGTAAGCCTCAGACAGCCTCTTTGACTAAACTATGTAGGATTGATGGTCAAGCCAATATCCCACTAGAAGAGACTAATTTCAGTTTAAAATAATCCTGATGAGAATAATTCGATAATAATTCGCCGGGAATGAACACAGGACTCGGGGGCACATCGAAAGATATCTCGGTCAAATGCAGATTGGAGGAGGCTGAGCCTTATGCTGTCAGGCCCCGAGGCCTCCTTCCTTCCGAAATCAGTTGTGTCATTAGGTGAGGTATGCTAATGGCGCTGGAGACTAATTCTCCACGCCGAAAGAGGTCCGCTATGAGGATTCTGTCATACTTCAGAACATAGGAGTGAGTTATAGAGTCAAATATGCGCTTTTAATTGAAGGCGTAGCTCTTATCTTGACTTCCACTGCAGAAGTAGCTCCACTATCTGGCATACTGCCCGTATGGGCTGGATTGCATACCTTACGTTTTGAGAAACTAACTCCAGTTAATTAATTAGTGGCTCCAACTGAAGAATCCAGAGCAGAGCATCCTTGTGCAAAGTGTGCAGTGCCTATGAGTTAATAGTAGAGTACTCTTGAACTTTTGAGGGTTGTGCCGAAACCAATCCGTATCACTCCATTCTGAAAGACTACCTACAATAGGTAGGTAACAGTGATCATAAAGTGCCACTGTCCTAATGACTGGCATAACAGAGAAATCCATAGTGTTATTAAACTAGTTACGGAAACTCGGCTTTCATGAAAATATTGAAATTTAAGTAGCTATTAGACAATGGGCTTGAACGCTCATCCGTTAGGAAAGGCATAAAAACACCAAAAACCAAAGCACTCTGGCTATGGGACAAAGATATGTCTGTATAAAGTGCCATGAGGGACATGTGAAAATTTATAATTCTTAAAAGATTGCAGTAAATTTTAGGAAAACACAAGAGTTTCATGGAACTTATTATTATGTTGATACTCGGCCTAAACTCTCAAAATGATGATTAACTTTTACATATACATTATCAAATAAATTGGAAAAAATAAGTAGAGATTTAATTAATAAAATATGCAAACTATAATATAATACCATCGATCCTCAGGTCATGATATGCGCCTCGATAGGTAGCAAGCGGCTCCTAAAAAAAGACATTAAAACCTGCAATGCTCGTAAATACTATAGTTGACATTTAGAAATGAACATAATATCACAAGGTTTAAACTGCTAACTAATCGCGATATCAGTAAGAATTATTTCCCATTACTTTGCTCCAAAGGACATGTTACAATTGATTTTCCATTGTCCACTTCCCCAGCGTCCACATTTCCCCACCATGGGCGCATATCGCATTCTTCGCGTGCATTTTCTTTAAACTCATAATCAACGATCACCTATTTCCTATACATGAATGCCTCCTTTGCTCTCCCAGCTTGCTTACTGATGACCTTACAGATGTGTCCGTTTTCCTCTGATATGCTCCACTTATAGTTGAACTGGTTCACATGCTCCTGGTTGTTCCCATAAATGTTAATCCTAGCTCGCAATCATGAACAGAGCCGCATTACTCTGGTTATGTTTTGATTAATATCGATTCTATTTCTTGGCAACATTCCAGTCATGTAGCAACTGAAGCCCTTACAACAAATCAATCCTTTTTAGTGACATGAAAAATTTGTTTCCTCCAACCTTTTATACTATATCTGGCTTTCTCATATCAAAATTGGAAGTTATTGGAACGAAAACTACGGGAATATTAAGCGCTCAAATTTGGGCAAGTTGATTTCACGCGAAAAAAACGGGTACTTTTTTGAGAAAAAATTAATTATAGGAAATATTATGTAGCCTAAAATTTTAAAAAGTGTGTGATTCTGCGTAGAAATATATTTTCTTTTAAATGCTTTTTGTTACATTGAAATTTATTGCTTCGTTTTGACGCTAGAGCTCCTCAAACTCGGGTGTCTTGCTTTTTATACAGACGGTAGTCCCCTCGCTGACTGGCTGACCAACGCCTGATCGTCCGCGAAAATCACTGATGTAAACATCATTCCCCCTGCTACAACATCCGCCTCCTTCGACTCGCTTCACGCCTCCTAAACAATTTCCGTGGCACAAACGTTGAAAGCTATGGGAGATTGTAGAAGGCTTGTCTCATACCTCGGCAAATACTTGCTCCCTAAAGTCCCGTCGGTAATCCTCACCTGTGCAGTCTGGGTCATACACAGAGTACGAATGAGATGCCTATCCCTACTATGTACGCCTATTTTTTTAAGAATTCCCATTAACTTTGCATATTCTACTTTATCAGATACTTCCTCAAAACCCACTAAGCTAGCATTCATGTCCTGACTATATTCCAGGATCCTCTCCACTAGGGTCGTCATTACCGCTACCGCATCACTGCGTGACCTTCCTCTCTTAAAACCAAACGAATTGTTCCAAAGTAATTGTGTACCCTCGCCTCCATTCGCCGATTCATTATCCTCAGTAACCTTTTGACCGCATTCAATAATAATCTAATAGTGTCGCTGTCTCCGTTTCCAATAGCTGTCTCATTTTTCGTGTGCGGGGTGAGAGCAGCTGTCCTCATGGAATTCGCCAGCCAATACCTGCCCTCATATACCCTAGGTGCTAGTTCGAAAAATTTTTCCCTCTCATCACTCCCTGAATTCTTCGGCGGCTACATGGAATATTTTCCTACCTATTCTGGACCTATTCTTGTTTTGCTGACATCCTTCCATACTTAGCATACGCTTTTGCCATGGTTTTCCCCCTTTTGCCCCCTTTACCCTGACGTACAGCCCACCTACCTCACTCTCCTCGCACAAATTTCTATTTAGTATTTCTATTTCTTCACAACAACTCGTTCACCAACTCTCTCTTACCTTCTTCGCTGCCCGCTGAAATGGAACAGTCACAGAATTTTCAGTCACTGTCTTTAAATAAATGTATTTCTTCATTTAAGCCGTATTTCAGTCTCAAATGTATATTATTACAAACATTTCATCAATAATTCACGTATGAGTCGACAATTTGCGGAAGAAAGTCTATAGCCAAACTAAAATCTGTGATTAAATTCACGTTTTGTCAATTCCATAGATCCAAGTCAATAACATCGACACTATAAAATTACAATACAATGCCTAAGAGTAAAATTGTTTCATTTTTATGACAGAATAAAAATATTGCTTTGCCATCCAGTTAAATTTAATGTAGAAATTCCCTCAGCATCATGATTAATGTCGCGTACTTCAACAGAACTCAAAATTCTATCGCCAAACATATCAAAAATTTTACATGACAAAATATTTTTTTATCTCCAAATATTTCATTTCAAAATATTTTAAGTTAAACTTCTTGTGAACCCCACATACCTATCAATTCCGGATTGGAGTGTTTTGGAAACCATGGGGATATTAATAGGGGTATATCGTATTCGGATAACATGTGAGGATATCACCCTCGAAGAATGGAGCAGCAGCGATGAAGTATATCGACCGTTATTTTTATTCATCGTAAAGCCGAGGAGAATAACGGAGGAAGCATATGCGAATGGAAGAATAAGCAGAACGCCCTCCTGGGCGGGATCATTAGTTGGATCTTTAATGTTTAAAAATAGCTGGGAGTAAGAGAGAGATTTTACCGTATGCCTGTGATTTATAGGTGACATATGAAAGGGCAATAAAAAACTCTAGATCTCCATAAGGATGTGGGTAAGTATGACGGTAATCGCAGGAGTATAGACTGATGCAATGGCTATAACTCTCTAATATATGGAATGGAATGAAACTTAAGTGACAGGATTGTAGATAAAATGGCCATAATGGCCTTAAATAAAGAACTTGCGGTTTCAGCTGATCCAACTAAAGTTGGGCGAACGCTTTAATCCGGTTATAGATTACTACTGGTGAAGCATACATGCTGTTGACAATTGTTTTCTTTCTGAAAGGCTTCACGTTACAGTTTCTCATGTTCGTTAATCATAATCTCATAGCTTATGTTAAAGGACACTTATTATGTGAAAATTGTCTTGGTAATTCCGGGAGGATAGATAAGTATAATTTTAGTTCTACCAGTGGAAGAAGGAAACTTGTTTGAAAAAACAGTTTTTGTTCTTGAAAAGCCTCCACAAGCAGAGTTTATACAAGGAATGTTTCCTCCAGAGTAGGAACTCTTGCAGAGCGAAAATAAACATATACCAATATCAATTTGGGCAGTGAGACTTTCATGGGTCAGGATTATCAAGGGTAAGAAGAATATAGGGAGCACGAGGGTCGACAAATAGCTTGAGCCTAAGCTGACTGGAAAAGTATTGAATACTTGATACCTACTGGGTGTGACTACTTCGTATGAGATCGAACCTAATGCAGTCTAAAACGCTCCTTCACATTCAAAACAGATCATTAAAAGATATAGCATTGAATCATAACTAGAGATACGTGAAAATCGCACTTTCGTTTTTATTTTATCGCACTTTCAGTAACAGTTTATCGCACTTTGTAGCGTCTATTTTTTATTTTCATAATGAGGAAGATGACAATAAAATGTAGTGAAACACAGTTATATGACAAAATACAGAATATTATAAATAATTATGTTGTAGAAAAATAATAAATTAAGGAATAAGACATATAGTGGCGGAGGTGTAGCTTACCCGCGCCCACTTGTAGTTCGCGGCCACGTAGAGTCCCAGCCAACTAGCAACTGGCCAGTTGCTCACATGCTTTAGGCGGTGAGTGTCGGCGGAGCATTTAAACTGCACTCGACACAAAATGTACGAATTTTGCCGTCAAAAAGGCAAATTTGCATAAAAATATCATAAAAGTCCAGTCATCGCATATATGTCGCATTTATTTGCGCACATCGCATCTATATCGCATTTGCGATTTTCACGCATCTCTAATCATAACTTAATACTAATGAGCTCAGATGTAACGGTCAAACGCCGTGTCATTGACTTTTCCGAGCAGTTGCAGCCACCGAGTCCGGTCATAATTTCACTTGAGGTGGAGAATTTATATATATTCCGATCTAAACTATCAGGCACCAGTAGTCCCATGACTATTAAGAGTTCTCGAAAAATTGTATAATTATTTGGCTGAGAATACTGACTATGAATAGTTTTGACAACGGTCACTAATGCATTTTGTGAGTGTAGACAAAATACTAACTATAACAGGGGTTCCCAAACTGGTGGGCGCGCCCCCCTGGGGGGGCGTGGAGAAAGTCCAGGGGGGGGGGCGTGACACCCAAATGAAATAAATAAAAAAATTACAAAAATAATTTCCTCAGATCTTTTAAATAAAGTCTTTTTAAGTTGAGGAGTTTTACAAACTATCAAACAACCCGTTCAACATGGACATACAGTTGCTGCCAGAAGAGTTGCAAGAGGAGGGAATAAAAATAAAAAATGACTCTGCTGCAAGATACGATTTTGAAAAAATGGACAAGCCCTCATTTTGGTTAAAGTACTTAAAAGTTTACCCCAGTGTTTCAGAGAAAGCTGTTCGGATGTACTTGCCTTTTTCAACAACATACATGTGCAAAAAAGCGTTTTCAACTCTTGTGGCGATCAAAACCAAGTACCGCAACAAACTTGATGTCGAAAGTGACCTACGCTGTGCTTTGTCTGAAACTCAACCCAGGATCTGTCAACTTATCCAGAACATGCAAGCGCACCCATCTCACTAAATTACATTCTATGTTTTGTTTTTGTAAGTAGGTAGGCCTATTGTTTCACCTTCCTTAAATTGAAAATGTATCTGTGTTACAATGTTAAATTTTGTATCAGTAATTATATTCGTTTTTCATGTAGTACTTGTTTTAATTTTCATCATACGTACAGTTATTGAATCTTTCCATTCTGCGTTACCGCATTCAACAGTGAACAAAAAAATCTACCTACTCACCGTATCAAGTAGGCACATACTTGTACGAGTACAAGTACTTGTACAAGTAGGAGTTGGTATGTACGGCACCGTGGAAATAGGGTATTGCAAAATGGAAAGCTGATATGTGTAGCGGGGGGGGGGGGGGGGCGTGGTACAAAAAAGTTTGGGAAACCCTGAACTATAAGTTTGATATAGGCTGTAGAGTTGTAAGGTGGGAAAACGTGGATCCTGAGAAGAAAAAGTGAGAATAGGAAAGATGCGTCCGAGGAGTGGATTAAGAGAAAGATAGAGGCGTCATTAACGGTGAAGAAAAGGAATAAGTAAATTCTCTATGAGGTGGGTTAGGAGAGATAGTTGTTGGAAAAAATAAAGGGAAGACAGCAGACTAGGATAGGTCGTGTGATGACAGTCGAAAACATGCTGAAGGCGCAGATAGAAGGATGAACGGAGAAGGACTGGAAGAGAACATTATAGGAAGCGAGGAAGGTATAACGAGCTGAAGAGGGAAATTCAAATGGATATTGGGGACTTTGAACAATGAATGCTGATTCCGACCTCGCTTACCCTATTTGTAGATTAGCCATAACAGGTACCAAGATCAAAACATGCATGATACATTCAAAAACACCCAGCTAAAAAGACAGATGCAAATGTTACGACACCCTGCAAACCAATTCATCTCCTAAAATTTGATCCAAGGAATATACGGTAGAGTATGTTTCCTGGACGAAAAGCTAAATAATTTGGTCATTATGTAAATGACCTAATCATGATTGCTGCAGTGTCTTGAAGAATCTAACGATATTCTACAACAAGCTATTCCATCGAGAAACGCTTTTTAAGATGCTGAAGAGTCTTAAACCTGGCTAATGAGGTCACGATTGAAAATCGTGAGTGCACTCGGAGGGATGTCAAGGGCGACAATTCTAAAGGTGAGAGAGGTAATCCTGCAGCAAAACAGTCGCTTAAATTAAGGGGAAATGTCAAGAAGGTGGCGAGTGTCGGCTACTGGAAGACTCCCCTTCGCATGTTCTTAGCAGCCACCCTCTAGAACAGAACAAGGGACCCGACGTCCGAAGGCGGACATCGCTGGAGTTGATTTAAGAAGTGGCGTGACTTTTTCATTCGGAATTTAGGTACTTTCGGCAGCTTCCAGGGAGGAAGACTAAATCTTTCACGAGAAGGAGTGTAGTAAACGGATGACCTCAGATTTTTACTGCTTATAGAACCCGTAGAAAATCGTTCAAGCAATCTACTAACCATGAAAAATGGCTCCAAATTGTTTATATACACATAAAACAATATATTTATGGAAAGCGTAATGATAAAAAAAATTAGGCATTCAATCACATTGCTCTATATACCCTTAAGCCCACAAGTACCTGGTTCTGTAGTACGAACAGTCGAACACCTTTGGAGTACAATTACTTACAATTAGATCGCTCCACCTGCTGTGAAATGGGGAGAAAATGCTGAAATTCATAGAAGAATCATCATTCAAATACATTATTCTTTTGATTACTATTTTTTTACAAGAAAATCACCAACAAAACGTTAGCATATTTTAGTTTGGTTTTATTTAGCACAAGTTGCGAAAAATGAAAGTTCCTCATTCAAACCTTTGATCTTCTTCGCTATGGGATATTAAAAATGGGCTTTCTAATTTAGTGAATCGAAAGGGTTATGGTAGAGAGAGTAACTTTAGATGCAATAACCACATTACCCACTGGATAGAACTCGGACTCTAATGGAAAAGACGGAGGGGAACTCATTCCTGAAAGTCGGAATTCCTACAGTTTTATTCCAAGAAAATTCTAATGATTTATGAAGAATGATGAGGAATTGAGGGGGTAGATTGAAGAGTAATTGGATAATAAATACCAAGCTCTTCGCCCTTTTAGTGTCATAAACGTCATGAACATAAATATGTAAATGCAAGACACTCGAACGTGGCATTAAACCAGGACTGCTTGCATTGCGGAGAGCAAGATCAGTGGCTGAACGAAACATCAAAGAGGAAAAAACAAATCGCAAGTCAAGCGTTTCTGTCCCCCTAAGATTAAGGACCATGGATGCAAAAAGAAAAGAAACCTTCACACTCAGCGGATATCTTGAGTGGCCGGAAGATGGTGAAGCCGAAATGGTCGGAGGGCAAGAATAAATAGCACGTTATGGGGACGCACCTCGCTCTCAAGAAAACACTTGACAGAATAATCACACAGGATTTTGGAGCAGACAAGAGCGATGAAAGGAATGAATGAACATTTGCAAGCACACGCTAATGAAAGAAATGAAAAACATAACGGAGGTGAATACAGACGACGGGAAAATGTTCTAGGAGGCGATTTTAACACCAATTTCCTTTACAGTTTAGTGTTTGGTATTTTCTTTTGAAGTTCCATTATAAAACTATAAATCGGTATCAATGGCACAATAAATATAGATAGAATAACTCCATGGTACGTATGAGTTCCCTAAGATAATTAAAATACTCCAACAAACACTATCAAAATCAACCTTAACTGACCAAAAAGTGTTCTCGATATTTATCCCATATTTTGTGTTTTTAATTGCAAACTTTCCACTAATATTTCTGGAGCTCACTTTTTATGGTGTTTCCTCCGAAATTTTCAGTTCATTTTTTTCCATCATGGTGCACTTAAAGTAAAAACAAAAGTAAAATTTGTGAGTCAACGAAATTTTCATCCAACTAATCGCAGTAATGATACCTCTCACGTTGGACATGCACAAGAAAATATCAAGAAAGAGGTAATAAAATGAAGTTCTCGGTCGAAAACCTCGAGAAGAAAATTAATAAGAAATATTAAATAATTTAAGAGGCCAAACAAAACGTTTTAGTTGATTAAATGATTAGAAATGTCATGGTTTCATGAATACATGAGGAACAAAACGCTGACATTTCACACTGAATCTTCAAGGGCATTTCGCAGTTTCAACACCCAGACACACATTCATTCGGGAAGTTATGCAGCTTGTCTTTTTAAATAATATTTTGATCTAAAATTCCAAATTTACGGATCACATGAATTTAGTTCTTTGGCCACAATGCTTTTTTTTGTATTTTTAATGCTACTGTGAGTTCTTTCATCGTGTCTCCTACAAACTCGTAAAATTATTTTTGAGTCTTGGCCACGAAAACGGTTAGCATGGCCAGCATTAAGAAACTGGTTTTCCTCCTACCAAGTTTTCAAAATAATGTCCAAATATTTTCTCCGTCATCCCTTAATACCCTTTGATACAAACAATATTTTTCTTCACCTCAAATAAGATGAAAAATAGAAATAGTGCTGAAATCATATTTATTTCATCTTCCATTTCTTTTACAAACGTGTAAGAATGATTAATGATAAATTAAGCCCCTCTTCAACACATGCGCTCTCATGAATATGAGTTTTAAAGCGGCAATGATGCATTTTATCACGGAGGTTGATATAAAAACGTCATATTAAAATAATCCCCTTAATAATTATAGCCATATTCATCAATCTTACAACTTATATCTCACCTATTTCTCACCTGGAAGTGAAACAGCTGGTTTTTATGTAAATACATTACTGTTACCGAAACACCCATTTCCCACAATTTTATTGCTTTTTGTATCACGATAACATTAATTCAAGGGGAAAAACCATAATTAAGATTTTGCAAATGAACGAAAGCTTATGCTAGACTGCACCTCGCGAGGGAAATACTGAATCAGATAATCCATTCCAGTGGCTCTCATACATGATTGCTATCATGGAGTGAGTGCTTAATTATTTTAGTGAATAACAACTCAGCTTATGCTGATATCCGGCCTACGGCGCAGAAGGAAAAAACATGGCCAAATGTACGGGATAGGAGGGGCTGGACACGGATAGAGCCTTCCAGAAAATACGCGAGAAGCCCTGCCCTCAACCGCTCTCTCTTTTTTCCGGAATCGGATCCGTAACCAGAGTAACTATTGCCTGGAAACACCAAACAACGATGCGCCGAACGAGATTTATAAGGAGTGCTTTCAAACCCAATTAACGTGCAGTGTAGTACGTACATCCCTGTTCTCGGGAAAAGGACGACGGCACAAACTACATGATTGGACACATTCAAAGGTCAAGGTACATTTAGTGGACAAAAGGCAGCGATAATGGGCTTTGTCGACGCTAGAAGGTCGTTTGGTGTATCCAGTTTCGCAGAAAGGGACAGTACGACCACTTTCTGTGGTTTAGTCGAAATACCTTGGAATTTATCAAAGATCCACGCTGCGATTCACACATCCCTGCGGTTTTCAAGCTGATTGATCTTTTCACTCAATAAGCAGACATACCTTTGGATCATTCGACCGACATTTTTGGCGGAAATTTGAGAGGTTCTGAGACACTTGGCACACCTACGGCAAGCTCGAGCAATAAATCTACAAGAAACAGGAATTCGAGCTATTTACAACGGTATAATTATAATGGTGATGCATGTTATGAAACTATTTATAATTCATCATTAAAGCATTACTTTTATTTCATGATTTTTTTCAATAAATAAGGAGGAAAGATAGAACAAGCAAATTTCTGGGAATTTTATGCCAACATTTTGTATGTGGGTGGAAATTCCACTGACAATAAAGTCATTTACTAAGAGGAGAATGAAACGATTTTTTTGAGAAATGTGAATTGGAGTGACTCGTCAAGCTTTTAATTATTTCTGTAAATTTCCAAACTCCTCCCGAGTTTAATATGCATAATAGACTTGGCACGCTGATGCAAAATTCGTTAAAATCATGATAATAGACTGGTATTTTCAGTTTTCATTAACACCGATGATGAAAACCATCTCTATATACTTCTCCAATATGCACCTTAATATAACTACAAATGAACCTCCCCTCGCAGAAGTTATGATAGCGAAGAAGCTGAGTATTGAGTGTGAAGCAAGTTGACATCAGAAAAGCCAAGTCTCGAGATAAGGATGGCAGACTGAACCTCACCCTCGCTAGTTAGAGTTTTTAAATGGAGATCTCGTGACGAAGAGAAATGTAAAACTATAATTCATAATTCCATGCTCCACACTTCAAATAACTCACAGCACACAGAGGCTCGCAAATGGTATCCATGCTCCTAACAGGAGTCTACTACCCGAACTAAAAACAACGAAGCACACTGCATTCAATGAGTATACTCTTAATAATCCGCAGACTAACTCAAACCACTCCGCTGCCCTCTCCTACTCCTATCGGTTCTCACAAAAATCTCACTCATTTCTAGTAAAATACGTTCATGAAATCCAGTAGGTACGTTGAAAAAATAGAAAATTTTCAGTGTATTTTGCATCAGCGTGCCGAAATTTTTTTTATGCTTCAAGGGCTTCCTGAAGGCCATTGTAAAGAAAATTCCAAAAAATGCCATGACTCACTTTTCTCCACAGTTACATAATTTTCTCCTGTGAAATTTTTGCGACTTCTTCGCACCTTAGCCTCTTCTCGCGGTTGAACTAGTAAATATATTCCGTTGGCTAGTCCGCGATTATTTCCTCCGTTATTTATTTGCGACTTCCAAGGTGACATGGTTTTTAAGAAAAATAGAGCTTTGGAAGATGAAAGATTTGAAAAGTTAAATCCTCATCTATAACAAATTAAATTGGCGTGGCTTAAAAGTTGAGAGCTTAAGAAGCTTGTCTGCTATTTCATTACTACGCAAAGCATAACTTGATTTATTATTGGAGGAGAATAAATCTTAGAATCGTTGGTACAATCTGAACAAAGCCCAAATTTCTCTTGATTCTACCTAACTGTAAAGAATACTGAAATTTTTATCGGAATGCCTAAGTCTATAGTTAATATTTGAAAAATTGCTTTCAGCATTTAGGTACGGTACTAGTAATAATTATGGGTGGAGCATTTCAATCACTTGTCTGAGTCACATTGAGCCAACTTACGTCAACACATGTTACTCAGAAGAGGCTAAATGGAGATCGATTCCACGGGACAAAGGTCTTTGCATTGAACTTAAATGATCTATTGCCTTACAGTTGACCTATTAAACCAAGAATTTTTTCATCAAAAAGGAGAAGAAGAAATGGACGCTTCAACAGCTTAAGTGGGTGATTAGAACACTCGGTTCGTTTCGAGGGATTCTATCTCATGTGTATGTCAAGGAAAGTGACTTTTCCTCCATGAAATTTCCTTAATTAACCAAAAAATACAAATTATATGCATTTTAACCGAATAAACCCAACGGCAAAAAATTATATCGCCAAACATTAAGGGAATTCTAATTTTTTATTTACTAATTTTCATCCCTATCCCTTAATTTTCGGAGAGATTTATCACGCCTGAAAAGAGAGGTGTACTTCCACAAGAAAAAATTTTACGACCAGAAGAGATTATGGGCAGATCCGATGACAATTTGAACATTTTTTACCTAGCGCACGTCCGCATTCATTCCATCAATTTTGAATAAAAATTTCTAAAGTTTACGATTGACATAATTTAATACTCTCAGAAATATTAGAGGTTCAGCTAGAAAATGAAAGAGCATACACAAGTGGTAAGGTATGGGCTTCGATTAGCAGAAATATAGAATCAAAATGATTATTTGGAGTGTTCCGATCAAAAAGCAAAATTCGATTCACCTTTCAATGAAATGTTTAATCGGGGTAAGCGGTTAACCACTCCTGTTATTCACATGAACCTCTCATGATCAAAAGCATGATTTTAAAAATTTTAGTGAATATTTTTTGGAATTATTATCTAGGAAATAAGCTCATATTTAGAGCAAAGCCAACGTTCAGACCAATCTACTAATAATAGTCATACAATTGCTGTAACCAAAATTGAGAAGCCATTTGAAGTGAACAAAATAACATTGCAGTCTTATTTCCAGCATGAAAACACTAACTCAATAAAAAAAGAGATTCACAATAATTTTAAAATAAAAAATATTCGCAGTAATGAAAAAGAAGTCGATGCGAAAACTAAAGTATGATATTACTTTAATATTAACCAAATTTTTTTTTCTAGGGAAGAGGCGCTCGGTTTTGATGGTATTCCAGTGAGAAACACGTGGAATAATGGCAATTTAATTATTATGAGTCAAAATCTTAAAATAGCCGTAATGAAAAAACACGGCTTTTATGTACACGAACGCTCTTTATTGAGGTACTTCGTAGGAAGTGATGGAAGACTACCACGTTGTAAGAAGACAAAACACGGAATTCGGAATCACTGGGACACTTCAATTGTTCTCCCTTTTCCCTCCTCGAAAGGTGCAAGCATCTTTATCTCTTATTTCCTTGGCAAACTTGAATGGGGGACTCGAGAGCTGCTGCCTTCCCTCGTGTTAACGTCCATGACCTTTACCCCGAGGAAAATTATAGGCGAGGTGATCTCAAAGCCGGGGGATCGAAGCGTTTCCGTAAACACTGAATGAGTGGACGTCCTCTATTCACGCGGGATTATTTTTGCAAATAACGTCCCGACACCACCCGCTCCTTCTTTTTTTTATTTTTTGCTCTAAGGGCTCGTTCCCTATTTATCTCTCCCTCCAACTCGCGTCTCTCTTCGCCGCGAAACACGCACTTCTTCGCCTCCTCACGTGCGACACCCAACCCTTCCCCCTCCCCCCCCCAAGGGAGGAGAGACTCAACTTTCATATCCCGTCTTTAAGCCCACCCTTATTCTCCCCCCCTACTACACGTCGCCAAACCCTTCCCTCCTCACCACCCATACCGCCTATTCTTGTCTGCGCCTCCCGCTACGCTAATTTTAAACCCTCGGTGGAACGTTGGTAATCACCTTTTGCTCTCCCCCTTCCCCCTCTAACCGACTCGCGGTCTCATCCACACCCCCCCCTCTCTCACCCTTAATTATCTTCTTCAATCTTTGGCCCGCTCGCTTGCCCTTTTCCTTGCCCACACACCCCGCCCCGCCCACAACCCTACCCGCCACACTACCACCTCCTCCTCCTCTCCCTCTTCTCCGGTAGAGGAAAAATTCCCTTCTCCTTTCATTACCCCGCTATCTACATCGCCTAATCGTTCGGACGAGGAGGAAGGAAAGAGAATGAGTGCTGCGATGTGGAATTGATTGAAAGCGGTACCGAACGAGGGAACTCGGGATTCGTTTTAATTTCTTCCCGATCTCGATAGAAATCAAATTTGCTTCCTCGAGCTGGTGTCATCAACACGATCGGCCTCGCTCGTTTTTTTTTAATGTCTCGCAAAGTGGCACGTTCTCTAATGAAAATGAAATGGTCAACGGCGATGATAATGAAAGTCTTGCGCATACAAAAGTCGAATCATAGTTTGCTGATATCGTATCGAGTGCCAGATAAAATCACTTACTCGCCTGTCAGTCGTGATTATAAAACTGAATACCAACATGCATGTTCAAGAGGAGTTACATGGGGGGGGGGGGGGAACCTGTTTCGATGAATCACATATGAGCAATAAAAATTTGGCAGACACAAAGAAGAAAAAATTTGAGAGGCTTTGATTATAGATTCATATCATCCCATGACGATTCAATATTTCCATCCTTTTCATTTATGACTTTAATCCTTAAATGTCACTATGTGCGAATTGCTTGAGATTAGTATTCTCGATGCAATCAAGCCTTAAAACCACCTTGGGAAACCTTGAGCTATCAAATAGTGTCAGTGCAAAGCGTCTGACAGGTTGCATGGTGGTGGGTATTCTAAAAGAATACCAAGGTAAACATTTCCAATGCTGATCCACTCAAGGCCGGATTAATTCTACTTCAAATTTTGCTGGCCATAAACACCGAATTTCTTTAATGCAAGGCTAATATCTTAATTGACAGTAATTTGGAATTTATATCGGGGAGAGCGGGGTAATACTTTACGGCGGGGCAATACCGTGCACCATAATTTTAGATTCGTTGGAGTGTGTAGTGAGCACTAGGAAGTGCTTCTGGGTAGCGGAAGGAAAAAGAAAGCGATTAAGACAATCTGGGAGCTCCTGCCTTTACGGACGTGTGTGTGACGAAAGTTTTCTTGTTTTGTCAACTTTTCTTATAATTTTAACCTAGCTCGAACTGAGGTAAGTGAAACATGTTGTTAGTTACTATATTCAATCTAGTGGCTAAGAATAGCGTATATCGTGAGCTATTGTAATGCCAAACACAAGTCCTCTATTGTTCTTATTTTACGTTAGGCTTAAAAATTCTGCGCCATGTCGTTTTGGGGAAATTCCGTACACCTTGCATGGGGCAATACCGTGCAAGGCGCAAGGTGTACGGTATTGCCCCGTGTTGAACGCCCCCATAATGCCCGATTATGCCCCATAAAGCCCCAATATTATGACTTTTCTGAGGAACTTAAACATTAAAATGTTGACATTTTCATAATCAACATGTTTATGTGAGAATCAGAATGCTTATGTGAATTTGAATGGGCGAGTATCCAATCCTTCCAAGTACAGGCGAACTTCGATAGTCCGTACACACGGTAGTCGGAACACCTCAAAAATCCGAGCGACCTTCAGCCGTCGTGTTGCCAATTTGTCTGAACTAATTATGGATTTTTATATTTTGATGCTTCAATGAAACATTTAATCGTAACTATAAAAGGATTTTCTTTAAATTTAGTTTTATGTTAGTTCACTTTTATTGCAACTAAGAAAGGGTTGGTATTATGTTAATTTTTGTGTAAGCTAATATTCTATGTTTTACTTATTTCGATGGTGGAATGAAACTTTAAATTACCTTCTCCATCTTTGTATTTTCCTCACAGTCTTTGCAATATCTTTCATCACCGCCAGTTAGGGGCAATAGCGCTCAGTGCGGTATTGCCCCAACTGGTGTACGGTATTGCCCCGGCAATTGGTACAATACCGTGCAGTGTAAGGATTTTTTAAATGGGATATAGCACTTAAAGTAAATTTAGATTTTAAAGTATGAAGCAAAATAAATGTTGGAAATCGAATTTCCTTCGAAATAATATGATTGCCTCTTTCGCTGAAGTTTTCAATTGAAAGTTATAAACTATAAATGCTTAAGTATACGCTATTATCCCGCTCTCCTACCATAAAGTTACTTTGCTATAATGCAGTTTTCAACCATTCTCAAGCTCAACCGTATTACAGTTACAAGTAACCAGGCATTAGAAAACCAGAATCTTAGAATTGTAGGCCACTCACGGATAGTGTCGTATGAACCATAAAATTCAACGACTCGTGCTCCAAAATATGTTCCCTTTTACGTATTATTACAAATCAGTATTTTAAAATTGCATTACAAAAGCATAAAGTCGGATTTTATCATACCTATGAAAAAATTGTCAATTCTTCATTTTCATTCAGGTACAATAATTACGAAACTGTCAATTTCAATAGTTAAGCCATGATAGCTTTGAAAACAGCTGTTACAGTCTAAATATGGAGTTTGGTAAATTCTGTGTTATTTGGAGAAATCGAATTTCGTCTCCTATGCCACAAGACTAAAAAAAATGTGATTTGAGGTGTCAGGATGGAGCGCATACCAAAGGAACTTCAGTCGGATCGTAAACTCAACTCAAAATTCCTTTTCCAATCTGTCGATGAAATAGAAATGCGCGGTGCTGATATACAAAGGGACATAAGCAGGCACCGTCTCATTCCAAAACAATGGGCCCTATTATGATATGGTCGCTTCCAGGCAAAATGCATTCCATTAAGATCGGTTGATTACGCATCGCCACACAACCAAAGCGGAGGGACATAACGGATCGAGAGGCGGTTTGAAATGCAGTCCGCTACGCTCAATAAAAATTTCGAATGACTTGCAGATATAGTGCGACCTGAGAATTTTCACGCATGGTTCAGAGCGATGAGGGGTGTACGGTTTATAGATAATAAGAATGGAAATAAAAGGTAAAATATAAAAAATAATGAGTGAAAAAATTATATGCGGAATGATATTGGTATCGATTAACCTGAATTAAAGGCAAATATCTCAAACAACGGGGATCTGGTACACCATAACCGTGGCGCATATTATGAGTAAATAATAGTTACCGTTAAGGAAAAACCATAGGACCTCATATGGCTCTCGAGAACATCGCATGTCCTTCCAAGAGGCATATGTTAACAATACTTAACTGAAAGTAAATTTTGCTTCAAAAACTTCAGACTTTTATCATTTATGGAAGGCTATAAAAGACGACGAAATTACATATACAGATATAAAACCCACTTCCGACCATTCACTGTCTCACTCGCTCATACAAATGTTTGGTGTGAACGATTCGAGATACGAAAAAAAGTCATAGAATCAACCCCTAGTTGTAAAATCGTCTGAAACCATAGGAAAAATTGTCGAAACACTAAAATTTCTACTTTTCACCGATCTTACTATTTAAAATTAAATATGGGGATTAGTATAAAAAAAATCCGCCAAAATCCGAATGCAGAGCTGCGATAACTGAAAGGACGATGAATGATGAAAATCGTAACAACAAATTTGTTTTTTGCGAGCGAAAGAGAGTTAGGATGATTTGACTACGTACTCCAAATATCCTGTACTTTAATAATAAAACGTTATTGTACTTTTCCACACAATTTTTTTTTTTTTTTTTTTTAACCCTCCCCTACCAACGTAATAGCAACCAGATAAACAAGAACAAAATAACTGTTATTATAACGGATTATGTACCTGATGATGTCGCCTCTGCGACGAAACCGGTCGTATTAATTAAATTGTGTGGAAAAGTACAATAACGTTTTATTATTAAGAATGGATTTTCACAAAGTAAAGCCAGAAACAATCAAGTTTAAATCCTGTACTTTGTTGATGGTAATCTCTATAACGACATCCCATTTTAAAAAAATTGCCGTCACTGTCCCACACCAGACAAGATAAAACAAGCTGGGGATAGGCCCTATTAGTCATCGGAATTTGCTTCGCTAATGCATTCCCTAAGATTCCTGTCTGGAGACCAAGGTCAACTGAAACAAAAAAAAGAAAACAGCATTCACCCAAATAAAACAAAAAAGAGGAAAATAAATAAGATTCAGCGTAAGAATGAATGCGTTTGCACATCTTCTTTGCTAGAGGAATTTTTCAAAAGGTTCTGTCTTGGCTCCTGTTCTGGGCTGAATCAGCGTTCCTTCCTCCCCTTATCCATTATCAGACGGCTTAGCAAAAGGCAATATAAAAAATATTCCAAAGAGAGGACTTCCTTTATCTCAAATTATAACGACACTCACACGGATTGTCTTCCTTGCAAAAAATACTTGTCCCTGAGTCACCATTAGCAAACACTGAGGTTATTTGGCTAGACGGCCACGCCTAGCGTTCATATGCACGTAAAAATTAATTCTACTAATTCATTTAAAATTATCGAGATTTTCTTGTCCAAAAGTGAATCATGATACTAAAGCAACAAATATCAGTAATATTAAATCCGAGTGAAATTTAAGGATACTGATATGACGTATACCTGAAATATTATGCTCCAGCTACTATTTCAATAGAGTTACTATCCTCGGGGCAGTCTTTTTTCACCAACCTTGGCAAATGTTGGATTACTGGCACAATAGAAATCCGCTTTTCCAGGTCTATATTTCCACAACTTATGTTATAATTGCCAACTTATTCTAAGAGCTAGTTTGCATTCCTTATGATTTTGATGATGCTTAGGATTGATACGAAGTTCAATACCTCATTACACTATTAGAAAAAATACTTCCCCGCTGAGTAACTATTTATCCAGCAGTTGGAGGATAACAATCAGTTTATTTTTAATCGGAAATTAGTAAAATACTTCCTTAAAAATGAATATGGGAAATGAAATATTTTTCTTTGTTGTTAATTAACAGTTCAGCCAAGCTCATCTAAGCACGTATCTTTATTGCGGTACACATAGACGTCGCTCATAAACTTCTGAGATCACTTTTCAAAGAAAAACTAAAAATGAAGTTAAACTATGGAGAAACTTCAAAGTTCTATTGAGAAGATAATATGCATACAAGAAATATGACTGGAAACTTAGGACAAAGTGGCGCGTAAAATTCGGACAGTCGAATGAAGTACAGCCGTGAAATATTTATTGCGGGCATTTGCTATGTTGGCAAGAATTAAGTCATTCCTTCCGAGCCCACAATCCGCACGTGGAGATCCCATACTAGCGAGAGCCGAGGCCTGTATTTCAAGAGAATTGGAACAAAATGGACGTTTACTCCCATCGTTAAACTCGACCTCGAATTCCCGTCACCCGAGTAAGTCAATCCTCGGCATTTCCACGAGACAGGAAATCGGCGAGTTTATTTCTTTTTTTTATTTAACGAGTGGTCCTAACCTAGGCGCCGCCGACGAAAAGTCTCCTAACCCCCATTTTTTTCGCGACCCACCGAGGGAACCTGGGCCAAGGGAAAGTGAGGGAAGAAGCAACTAGAGCGAAAAGACGAGGTCGAACGGAAAAAAAGGGAAATAAAAGAGGAGAGAAGGAATGAAAGAGAGGCACACAGAGAACTTTTCGACCACCTTCCCTTGAGAACCCTCGGGTGGACGCCGCGTGTGTAAGCCGCAACGCTTATAAAAGACGCCTCGGCATAGAGGGAGAGAGGAAAAGGTTGTTCTGAGGAACCTTGTGGCGAGCCCACGAGAGTAAATATATCTCTCGCTATAAATCCCTCGTCCGAGCGAAAGAAATAAAGAAAAAAGGAGAAAGGCGTTCCCATGGTTCTCCTTCTCCCTCCGAAGCAGAGCGCAAGGAAAACTCCCAAGAGAGGAAGGAAGAGAGACAGAGAGAGGGAGAAGAGAAAAACTGGAGGTGGGCAGGAGTAAGGATAGGAGGGAAGGGGAAGGGCATTGTTTGGGGGTGGTGGAGAAACACAAGAGAGGGTGGGGGAAGTTGGGCCACTGGGTCGAGGGATGGCCACGATTGAATGGGGAGCGGAGAGGGAAGGGGGGTTGATGTTTAGGTTTGGTGTGGGGTGAAGAGCGGTTGTGACTCCGAAAAAAGAGAGAGAGAGAAGGGTGCTATAAGGGGGAGGTAGAAATTTGCAGACGGTTAGAATGGCTGTCGTCTCGAAAATGTTAGCAATCATCCCCTCAGGAACGAAGCGCGCGAGATATTTTGACACCACGAGCAGAATCTCACGCCTCTCCCGAGGATCCCCTCTCTTTCCCCCCCCCCCCCCCCCCCCACTCGTTGAAAAAGTTGAAAAGCTGAGAGCGCGGCTTCACGGTCGCGCTGCGTGAATAACTCGCTCATTCATCCCCCCATCAACGGCGAGATAAAAACAGCGCACTCGCCGCTGATGTGATCGTTTGGGGATTGGGTTGTCCAAAGCGCATTACGCCAGCTAATTCACGGTATCGCCTGAGCTGGAGTGAGGGTATCCGGGTCCGATTTTGAAGTCACGGAAGGTGCGGATTTTGTTCAATGAAAGTCCTCACCCGTGGCACCGAGCTGAGAAAACGTCAAGTGAAGTTCCCAATCCCCTCGAATGAATCATTGGTATGCCAGGATGTGTTTAACCCAGGAGAGGGCACGCGGCGAAATGTAACATTAGAAGGCGCGTGGGGTGTCAACGACACCCCAAAGAAAATATTTTTTTCTCTTTCCTTGGAATGATGTAGTTATGCTTGTTGTTTTTTAAATAGGTCCACCGATATAAATTGTTACTAATAATTATTCTAATTAAATAAAGAAGAACCATGGGGTGATATACACCCCGCGCGCCCTTTTCTGGGTTAAGTCATTCTTCGGAGAGTACGGAGTGCACTCCATTATTGTTCTCGCGATGAAGGAGTAGGAAAAAAGTAAGAAAATATCAACTTCAAAAAAAATTGGACTGTATTGTAAATGCAAATTACAGGTACGAGTTGACTCGAAAAATGCACACGAGAATCTGCATAAATATGCACTCTATGGTTACCACCAAAAGTAGACAAAAAGAAAAAACAATAAACAAACACTCAATCTATTGGCAAGCAATGGAGCCAATACAGACATCTTGGCGTCAAAAATTACTTTCCGTGGTTTCTAAAGGTTTTTCAATGTCGCTCTCGTTAAAAAACCACATACATATATGATTTCCGTTTTTCTATTTTCCAATTAATTTCGATACCTTTAATGCACCGCTGTTGGTAGGGTACGGAGGGGAGTCTATCTAACGAAGGTAATTTGGGCGAGGAAAGAAAGGAAGAAATGACAGGGAGAAATCCGGCGTAAAATTAGACTTCTCTTAACAAAGGCTCCACCAAGGTGACTGCATAGAGGAGGCCCAATTCCAACCCCCTGGAAGGTTGATTTATGTTGCCACTTCGGTCGCATTTTAATCGGCTTTCAAAAATATCCGCGGTGATGAGGACCAGGGGCGCCGACTTATAAAAAATATTGGGGGGCCCATATCGGCGGTCTTGCCCCGGGAAGAGTTTATATTCAAAGTGTGTCGCAGCACCGTAACACTGTCATAATTCACACCACTTGTTTTCAGTTAACCTGCTTACTGTCTTATAATTATTTGTTTTAGCACATTGTTGAATGTATTTTAAAAGGTAACTATCGTCAAACATGGGAAATAAAAAATACCAATATATTTTTGTGATTTCACCAAGCATAATATAACTTAATTATTATCTTGAATTATTGAGGGGGCTCCGCCCCCCCTAACGAAACTTTGAGGGGGCTCGGGCCCCCTCAGGCCCCATGGAGTCGGCGCCACTGATGAGGACAATGCGATCCACTTTTTTCAATATTTGGCAGTATAATGCTTGCATTGCGTGGGATATAGCACTGAGGAGCTATGAATTTGAAAAATAATAATATCGTGAATGTATATTTTGGTTGACACTCCTAATTATACCTAATTTCTCCGTGAAATTCGGATCAATTAGTCCGTCAGCGACGCGAGTGGCGTCTTCTGTAAACCCATTTAAATGCGCGGTTGGCGACCGCACATTATGAGGCCAACTTCCACACAGGCCACGTACTTGCTACACTTCCCACCCCAAGGGCGAATTGATCTCCACTCAGTACCTACGCAAGTTTCCTCTGAATCTCTGAAGCCACCGAGATTTGAACCAAAATCCATGAGTGGGAAGCCAACATCATCCCCTAATGAATTATTTATACATAACTGAAAATAAGACTTTCATCGGTTGTCGATTCAAATTTTCCCTCCATCCCCTTTCGCTATTTTTCATGGCGACAGATGCCTCGGTCGTCCGCTACCGATTTAATCCACGTTTCATGGACATTTCCGCCGCTCGAAAGAAGGGCGGACAGAAGACAGCCCACATTTTACAGCGACACACTCATCCGCACATTTTGGCTTGTCCCCATAACTGTTCAGTCGATAAGCATAAAAAAATTAACCTTGAAAACATTTCTAGCCATTAGAAAAAGAAATGCAAACAGTTTTTCCCATTAAACGAAAAATGCTAAACTCTCGCATTTTTTTTCTTCCCCTAGTAATTTATGGAGGGATTTTTTTTGGAAATTCTGGGGAGAATTTATTAAGTGGATCCCTTCAAAGGGGTAGACAGACGTGTTGACTGACAAGCGGAAACCGAAGCCCGTTTGGTTAAAAAGCGCCAGGGCCAAAGGCATTTTAAAAAGAAACAGAGCATAGAGAAGGGGACCAAACCGAACAAAAAACACATTTAACTGTATGCTTATGGTCTATGAAGATTATGCAAAGATAAAATCATCCATCCATCTACATGGAGCTACTAATGTTTGTGAAAGTCCAAAAAAAGTCTATTGCTATTTCATTGTTATTTAGTTCGTCATTGATTTCGTGTGAAATTCCTTGCATAGAATTTGCTGTAGCTTTATTTTTACGATCACGATATATTTTGGTTTTTTGAAAAAAGTGAATATTTCTCTAAAAAATGCAATCAATCTAGTTTGGATTTGAATAGACTTCTAGCATTGCCTTCATATTCTTGGTTTATCGCCGACTTATTTGGGGTGCGATGTTTTTCAAACACTTAGCAACACAATGGTTCTTTGGCACCTTTTACAAATTTATAATTTTTTCACTATATGGCATTTTACTTCATTTCCCAAATTGGAGTAGAGTTTACGTTATTTTGAATAATATTACGACATGCGTAAGGGCATCGTCAAATTAGGTGATGTCTATCTCCAGCTAGACACTTAACACTATTTTTTCTGCTTACATCGCAATGCCTAACCACCTTGTACAATTTTTTGCCTTTTCTATGCATGTGCGTGCAACTTCTCCTTGGAATTATAGTTAACTAAGATCCCAGTCTTGGTCTAGAGTTTTTAACTGTCGTGATTAGGTCACATACTTCCTCCATAATTTCCTCTGGGCAGGCCTATTTTTTCACGTTTTCTATTCCAACATGCAAAATGAATGATGTCAGTAGAAGAAGCTTTTTCTTCTTGCTTCACTTCTGCTTTGATGCCGCGAAACACGTTTTTTTCACATGGCCATGCGGATTTTAACATGTTTAATTGTTGGGTAGCCCACACCAAGAACATTTTTGCTATTCACAGTGGCTTCAATGAGCGTAGTACACCAAAAAAAACTGAGCCCACGAGACCAAGATGAAACAGACGTTAGTCTCCCATACCGTACTCAATTGAAATAATAAATGACGAAAATGCAGCTAATTCTGGTTCGAATTAAAACTGTTTTCACATTTTGGGGAAGCGCAGGGATTAGGGTATTTTGTTTTGAGGCGGGAGGAACACCAGGGGAATCACCATCAAACAACAAACGCTCAGCCTATTTTCCGCTAGTGTTCGCTGGTCCTTACTGAGTAATTAATGAATGTTAAATAATAATAATAGTATATTCTAGAGTATGCTCTGTGCACATAGTTAGTTGCTGTCACACCTAAAATCTTTGATTGCTAGCAATATACGCCAATGCATTCATATTAACCGAATATTACTATAGCGAACCACGTATTACCAAAAAGGCTACTAAGCACAAATATTACCGATAGAGTAGAAAAGCAAATTTTACCCATAAGAGAGCTGGTTAAAAGGATGCACAATTTTATTTTATTCAAATTCATATCACCCCGAAAGTTGAAAAAAATCAGTACATTAATGTTAATTAAAATCCTTAAAAGAAGTTAATTTTCCGAAACATTGGGATATAACTTAGCTGAAAATTATTTCTAATCGTTTCAGTAATGACGCTGATGTGGAAGCCATTCCATTTTCGTGGCATCTAATTAGATAATCCTCTCGCGGCAAATATTGGTTCCAGTAAGTTCACAGTTCCAACTAAAGGAGCGTTTTAACTACATTTGCGGCACGATTCCTAAAAATACATTTAATAACGCGATTAAAATATGAAATATAATACACGAAAATTATTACCTCTCGCGTAATGGGACTTTTAAATTCAATAACAATAAACATATTTTTTTGTGAAAATTCATTGGAAATCCATTTTAATGAAACCCAAATCAGCGATTCCAGACTTTCGTTAAATTTCTGGTGCATTTCTTGAACCGTCGCCATTCAACCAGCATTTCCCCGAGCTTTGAGACGGCCCTCCACCTCCCACTCAGCCTCGCGCCTTTCCCAAACGGAGGCGTTACCATCCAACCGCTTCGCAACACATTTTAATGACACGCCCGCTGCCTCCAAAACGTTCACAATCCCCGTGGGAACGTGGGCGCAGGGAAGTTGCTTCATCAAGAAAACACGCTTGTGCACATAAACAAGTTGGTTCGAACTATATACCTCCATAAACTTAATTTCGACGTGTGCTCCCAAGCATAAAATTAACCAGTTTATTAGGGCCTCACTTCGGATTTCCCATGGTGCAGTCTTCCAATGTTTGTCGCGGGAATGACGATGAATTTGGGAAAACACAAGATGGTCACGGTACCAAGAAGATTACCGCAGCAACATCCACTGGCTGAACTCTTTCCAAACGCATTTTTAGGAGGCTCCGTTGCGACTTTAAGATAAAAGAAATGCTTTTAGCAAATATTGCCAATTCTTACTGTTATGTGAAACTCTTTGATGCCAAACATAATAATTATGTAAAGTAATATGCTTAAATTTTACAGTAAATATTTTCATTTATTCCAAACGTTTCGGCCAATTGTGGACTAAGGTTGATTCTTTCACTTGAATGTCAGCACTAATTTGCAAATAACTCAGAAATTAGTTTGGTGATGTAGTTTTATTATGAACTTAGGTAACTCTTACAGTGTGGCGAAACTTATATCAGTCATTAAAGAAAACGAAAGTTTAATTCTATTCGGAATCTAATTGTTTTCGCCTCATCAGCATTCTCAAGAGGACAAAAATAATAAAAATGGAAAGCCCTAATTTTGCCCGGACAGCCTTATTTTTTATGCCTAGGTTAGAGTCCTACAACTAAGAGACTACGCAAACCCTAGGCCACCGTTTTATTACTAATAGGTAGTTAAGTTGAAACCTTACCTCGAAAAGGGATACTTATAAACATTTAAACACGTACAATGTACATTAACTTATTCGAATCAACATAAAATATTAAAATAATTTCACCACTTTATATTTGAAAATCAATTCAAGAAGAAAAGTTAGATTTGTATTTCTTTTGTCAACCAAGTCCATTATCATTCATCCAGATGTCGAAGGATTGGTCAGTGTAAAATAAAAAAGTTTCATGATATTCTAAAAGCCACCGCGAGAGTAAAAACTAAAGATTTATAAAATTTTCCTAGCAATAATTAATGCCGGAAAATATTATTACTGTTTATTATTCCACAGCGACATACTCAAAATAAAAAATAGTTTTGGAGATAATTTTGAGAAATTCATGATGCCAAAATGATAACCGCAGCTGCATCCACTGGGTTTACTCCTTCAACGTTCAAGTTGAAGGCGTACGCATTCAGGATCGAAGCGCATCGTTTCCTTTCCAATACATTTCCTTGATTACGCGATCATCACAAAGCGAGCCTAAAGCAACCGTTCTGAAACTTGTAAGCAATGCAAACAATTTATTTTAAAAAGCATTCGTTTTTCATTTCTGAGACAACTAAGCTAAAACTGAATGGCTGGACACCTAAGCACACAATGATAACATTTTCTATCTACCTAAATTTATTTCACAATAAGTTCAAGAGAAAACTATATGGTTTAATTTTCTTTTGGAGCAAGCCTCTTGGCCCGTAGAGCCTGGGCATGAATTCAGGCTTAACTCTTACCATTTATAAATAAAAATAATACACCCTGAGACTAAAGATGAACATTGGAAAAAAAATATATTGCTGTCATTGCCACTAATGATTATGGGTATTTAATTTGAATTGAGGAATATGTCACCTACGTACGATATGCAAATGTTGTAACTTCCTACAAGCTTATGAAAGAGATAGAAAATTGAGGATTACATGCTAGTAGAAATGGCAGTAGATCGAGCCGAATAGGTGAAATCGATCCTAATAATCCCTCAGGATAGGGACGATATAATTTCATTGATTATAAAATATCGGAGGAAAAAAAAGTAATATGAGATAAGATAAAGGCAAAACAGAGAATTGCGCGTGAGGTAGGGAGCGTGGGCCAGAGAGAATTAATGAGCATAGGCTGTGAAATAACTTTAAATAGTTACTACATAGAAAACGAAATATATATTCCTCTCTAAACGATGGATATATTTACGATGCCAAAAATTACAGGAAGTTAAATAGCCAAAAGAGGGGCAAAGATATGCTAAAATATGAGCTTAACTTTAGACTTCGAATGCAACAGGAATTAAATATAAAGCTTATGAGAAAACAAAGACCGACAAGGTGAAGCAGGAGCAAATGAGACGCGGTCGACATACGAGGCATGATGCAATAACAAGAAATAAAATCAAGACATTAAACAAAATTATTAGTGGGGCGTCACATAATAAGTACAAACAAGTAAAATCTTTAATTTACATTGGAAAGGGGCTTTAGATAGATGCCTTAAGCGAATGCCAATCGAGAAACCACACTAATGTGCGAGGGCGTGGAAAGGATCGACTCATATATTCCAATAAAAGAGGAAAAATCCAATCGTAAATACACTTAGGAGGGAGGGTGGTTTCATTTAAAATCTGCAATTTACTTCCCAGTATGAGGTAAACGATCATAATGAATCTAATTAAATAGTGTTTTTCCAATTCAATTGAATACAGCTTGTTTTGCAGGAATATTGTGAAGAAGCCGAAAGAAAACAAGAGATATTTGCAGGTTATATCATAATAAAGGAAGTTTGAAATATAAATTTAGAAGTAATTGCAGACACTGAAAGAGACACATGCAAATATTGTTATAATTTTTTTTCCTTTTTCTCACCACATTCTAAAAATGAAATAAAAAACATCAATCTGTCAGTGAAAATCAATGAAGTTGATTTCAAAATACTAATACTAATTGAGATGATAGATATTAAACTTCGAAACTTCGACTAAAAGTGAAGAGTAATATCTAAATACGAAAATTTTCTAGGTAAGTTATGGTAACCACACGACTAACTTAAAATAGAACAGAGTTGCTAATTACAACTGAATGTGCGTCTTGGCAAATGATCTGGTCTACTGAAAAAAAGAATACGTTAATTCGAATGTTATAAATTACGGTGTAAACCTATAAAAATCCATAAAATAGCTCTTATTTATGATGCATTGTGTTAGCTTAACATTAAAGTGGATAGGCTGAACCCAAATTCAAAGTCTGATCCGAAGGGTCATTCTCTTCCGCTCCGACTCCATTACAAACAAGACCACACGAAAAATGATACAGGTATACTTATTTGTCAAAACACGAATAATCATAATTTCTAGAGGAGAGGAATTGAAAATTGACAGTGAAAAGTGAGCAGAACGTACATAAGTTTACATTTTAAAAGTTTGTCCTCTTCCTCTGATAGACAGAAACGTTCGTCGTCTGGGAATGCCCCACCATTCAAATAGAGCATGGACGAGCCGATTATTATTAACCAACTTAATGCTCTTGGATCACGAGAAAGAAGGAATATATTGATCGTGTTATAAGTGGTGGGATTAAGATGCTGGCAGCGTGAGAGAATATTTTTGGCTCCACTGGAACACAATTACTCCCTCCTGAAAGAACATATCGCACGATGTAAATTTTTTCCACGAATAGTACGAGGGATACAGGAGCTCTTGGACAAAAGCGGTGGAGCTTCCCAGATCCGCCACCTCAAAGGAGACAATGAATAGTTTTCTGGTGATAGAGGCAGACTACTAGCAAGTTAGGCGTATTTAGCCACGGAAAACCGTAATTAATGGCAGGTGAGTAGTGGAAAAATAGCGAGGACAAGGAATGGTGACATGGGTGATAGTCAACGCAAAAATATGCAGGCCAATGCTGCTCGGAGATTTAATTAATGCTATTTGACAGAAAAAGAGCTTCAAATAGAATAATAATCAAAGATGAGCACCGAAATGGATCGGGACGCCACACCCAATTCTCATTTACATATATGCATAGAGTAAGTATTTATAATAATATACTTATTCTATGATATATACCATAAAAATACATAACTCGAAGGAATTTCTCCATCGGGCACTCCGGCTGACATGCCCAAGCCAGATGACCCGTCAATCGCTTTAATTTTTTTTCAGAAGTCAATGAACTAAAGGAGATGTAGATATATATATCTCTCACCAATTTTTTATATTCAGATAATGATGTTTAATATGACAAAATTTAATCGAAAATAAAAGCTAAGAGGAGATATGAACGCTGATAAATTGCATGGAGGAAATAAATAACTCCAGGAGGAATTCATGCAACGCGTTAGAAGGTACGTTAACCAAGAAAACATACTTAACGGCGTAAAAATGTAATGGGAAGGTCAAGGCCTGCCGCAAGCATTTGGGCGGATGAGCAACTTCGTGGTGGAAACAGATCTCGTCATTCCAGGGAGCGGAAGGTGGGAAGGGCGGCAAAGTGGTAGCCGAACTGCAAAAAACTGGCCACGCGAAGAGACGGAGGGGACAGTGAACTTGACCACATAAATGTAACAGTATTTGGCAAGATATTGAACTTCATCAAAATAACATGAAAGGGTAGCGACCCGTAAATAGCTTGGCCATTAATTTGCTTCGAAAAATATTTCAATCTTTAATTCTCAGGTACATTACGAGCATCGAAATGTAATTAAATTCGGCCCGAAAGAACCGATGAGTTAAAACACTTTTTCAATTGCATGCTAAAAACAGCCGTTAAGTATAATATTACGTTTGAAAGAGGTTCATATCCATATATCAAAGGTTTTTTTTTCTTATCATAAAGCATGGTTTCTTTATTTTCGATTAATTCCTCTCTCGTATCGAATTCCGACCTATCCCTTTTTTCTATTTTCCTTTTCATAAATCATAAAGGTATGCTAAAATTTAACCTCCCTGATAGCCTAAGCAAACCAATCCGATGCAGAATTGCACTCAAATATCCAAATGTCACACCCAAATACAAGATGCTAAACAGCGATGAAATTCCGATTTACTTTTATTGGAAATTTATTGCATTATCTCGAAATGCATCCCATAGCTTCAACTTCAGTGCATCAATCCACGCAATGAAAGGGCCAAAATTAAAATTTGAATAATTCCGAGAATATATCGGATGAGATGTGATAGCTCCAAATGATCGATTAAGGAAAGATGTAATAAAATTTTCACTCTCCATAAATCTTTACTAATGGTAAGAGGATTTTTAACGTGACAGTCCGAATATGGCTATAACATTAATAAGAAGATTGCACCAGACGATAAACATGAGGTTCCAAAATGTTTGGTGACATAAAGAAGTTGGAGCCGTAATTGCTACATTTTACTTCATTTTTTTTTCAAATATATTAATTCATGAATTCTCATCAGGCTTCCATTTACTCGTTAACCACCTCTTACACGTTATCTTTGTTATTTTTACGCAGAAAAAAAGTTCCAACATAAATAAAAGCTCAGGTGATGTCATTCCATGGGACCCGAGTACCTAATGTTTCCCAGAGCTAAACAACTCCGCATTTTGAATATCAAATTTCAGCAATTATGACCAATTACGGAAGTATATAGTCTTTCAGTATAGAATATATTTTCACTCTGGAATATATCATTTGATATAAATAATCTGAGGTCGAATTTGATATCGGGTATATGGAGTTAATTCATTTTAATTACCAATTTCTGTAGCAGAAGAATTGGGGTTCAAATCCGGAGAGCAAATGAGAATTCATCAGATTATGTGCAGTGTTCATTTGAGCATCCCGCAAAGACAACTTCAAGGTCATAACTCCTGCTAACAGGTTTTGCCAAATAAAATACACGTTATGCGAGAGCCTGCATTGCAAAAAAATTATAATTTTCATGCTAACGAGCAAAAATTCACCATTATCTAATCTTTAACTTTAATTTACATCCTCTCTTATCCCAGAGAGTATACCAGTACTAAATACAACAAAATAAAAAAAAAACAAAACGGCAAAAGAGTTAATAAATCCAAGAACTACTAGTGAACTTCAATGTAGCCAATCGATATTATAGTAATGAAGTTTCAATTATCAAAGTGCCATTGCAAATAAGCTCTTCAAATCCCTTGCCTTTCACTTTAAAGATTGCTAACTATGCCAGACAAACATAAAGCTTCAGACATAAGCCTAATAAAAATATTTCTCGAGCTACTTCGGCCAATCGGGGTAATAAAAATTATTACTCTAAACCTCAAAGAGGCTCCTTCCACGACTGATAACCGATCTGACTGGCGACCGTCGATCAAACGACCGGCTTCTCAAATAATGTTTTGAAAAGAAAGAAAATAAAAAGACAAAGAATACACGTGATGACTGAACTTGTCTCGTGAATACATTTCGCATTGTAAAATATAATAATTCTATTTTCGAAGACAAATGTTTCGAGAAATTACGAACAAAATGAAGTAGAAGTCGGGCTGTGTAGCATGCGATAACGATGTCCCCGCTTCAGCTCATAATAAGTATCCACGGTTGAAATCAGGAAGGTTTCAATTTCCCCGTTTTTAAGGCAGCAGTTCATTCAAAAAAAAACAAGAATATTCATTAATGGCAACGTTAGATTTTTTTAAATGTTAAAATTAAAATATTTAAGTATAAAATAATTATAATTGGTTTCGAAAATGCTGTATCGGGAAATCAAGTATCATAAACCAACAAGAGGGTTTCAAAAAATTTAGCAGCTACTCGAAAATAAATATTTATGCATGGCTATATTATAAGGATAAAAAAATCTTCAGGCTGAATGATAGTGACATATATATATTACAAGGGAACGCCCGCCTTCGAATGATCTCCGCAAGTTAAAAAAGTAAGGATTGGGTTTGTACCGACTGATTCCCTCGCAGATTTGATTTGAGCTTGGTCAATCGATGAGGACTGTCAATAATGATGGTTTCACAACCACCGCACTAATACTTCTAGAAGTGCAATATCCTTCCAAGTTACATCGACACCAGGACACAAAAATCCAGTGAGTATTTTTGATTATAGCCGGCATTTTAAGCCTCTGCTGTTAATGAGAAATTTCTCCTCGAAACGAAACAAAAATTAAAGATCAAATCCACAGTGAATTAAATACCACTCAACACTGTATTCAAATTACACGTTCTCCAAAGCAAGTTTTCTGAGAAGAATGGAATCCTTCAATAAAGATATACGTTATCCAGTCATATGTTTGGAGGCAATACTATCACCTCATACGTCTGTTTAACTCATTAAAAAATCAAATATGACCATAAGCAGGGATATTTGCGTAAACAAATAATAATTTCACAGAAAGACACTCAGCAACAACTGATTAATAGCACGGGGATATATTTAATTCGCTGAATGGAGAGAAAACAGATGGAGAAAAAATAATTTTTTCCCCAAGACTCGTTTTACGGCATATTCATGAATTCTTGGAAATATCACGCCACAATAATTACCCCTTGTGTGCGAATTCAATTAAGAATAACTTGATGGCAAATTAATTCGTGCCGAAGTAGTTAGATAATGGGCACTCAAAAAGTTACGACCATTCCATTCCGAGATCTTTTTCCGCATTTTCCCGGAAAACAAGCATTTCTAAGGTGGGCGTGACGCAAAAGAGTAAGCCATTGAACGAAATCAGGAAGCGGTATGAAAAATTCGACAACTATACGGTACTGGTTAAGAGGGAAGGAGGACACCTGTCTAGTGCAAAGAAAAGGGGAAGCGAACCTGAGAATAGAATGAAAAGGAGGAGAACGGAGAAGGAGGGGAAGAGAAAAAGGGAATAGGAGAGGGGGGCGTGAAAGAAAGGTGAAAGGAAGGGGTGTGGGGGGATGAGAGGGGAAAAGACGAATAGGAGACGCGTTGAGATGGCAGAGGCAAGTGGGAAGCTCTCCGAAACGCGACAGCTGAGAACGCAACCGCCGCAGTAAATTAATGGGAAAATACATTCCGACGAACCAATAAAAAAATCGGATAATGCTAATCAATTTAATGCTTTGAGATGCGGAACTTGAATCAGCTTTATCTCCCAGCTGATAACTCAAAAGGATCCCAGGTCCTCCCTGAGGAGAGAAGAGGCCAAGGGGGTATTCACTCAAGTTTCCAAACCCTGAAGCACCTGGCTCAGGGTAACGACTATGGCTGATACTAACGCTTACCGAAGTAATTTCCAGCTATCCCAAGATGTTTGAGTAATAGTGACAAAAGCATCCACTACTAGTTTTTAGTGTACAGTATAGTCTTCTCGAAGAAGTATATCATTATTTTGTTTGAAAAACGACAAATTCCCAAAATATCATACTAGATCAGATGATAAGCAGTAGCTAACAAACAATTATGATATACTTCATAATTTTAAGAGCAAATATCTGATTTGGATGAATCAAGAGATAAATAATATTTATCTAACTATCACATTAAGTACGAGAAAAGGAGAAGATACATTAATATCACATGAGGAGAAATGAAATTGTCAGTACTACAAACAGATATTAGGCATGATATTATTTCACGACTTACTTACGTACCTAGGACAGAAATAAGTATACAAGATTTTTTTACCAATGCCTAACGTTCCATATTCAAGGCCAGTAAACATATCCCAAAATAAATATGGGAAGTGACGAATGAAATTATTGCATCTGTACCGTGTATGTAATTAACTCCTCATTATTTCAAAAAATAAATTAGTGGCTAAAAACCCACGAGCATCCTTATAAATACAGCTCATTCATTCTACATATATATTTTTCTACCGAACATAAATGATGATTCGAAAATCCAATGATTTGCTTATAACCTGTGTTGCGCAACAATTTTCAAAGAGAAGTAAAGATTTTGGTACGGCTTGGAACGAATTTTGGAATTATAATTATAGCACTCTACCGATTAAGGTAGGTTTCCATGGAGTACTGATGAATTAATCTGGGAGCCTACCTTTCCTTCCCGCACTTCCCTCTTCAATTCACAATAAGACCTACTCTATTTCATTCTATCTAAAAATCCTATTCTCTTCCTTCCCCTCCCTCGTTTACCTAACATTCTACCCTCCAACATCGCTTTCAACATTCCCTCCCCGCTAAGTACTTGCTCCATCCAAACCTCCTGTCTCCTCCGTATCTCATCTAAAAGTTGCCTATCCTCACCCACCATGTCCACTGTCCAGCACTTCGTCGTTCCTCCTCCTCTCTGTCCATTTCACCGACTCCATTCTTCTCCATACCCACATCTCGAATGCCTCCAATCTTCTTTCATTCTCCTTCCTTAGTGTCCACGTTTCCGCACCGCAGAGAGCTACACTCCAAATCAAACTCTTCAATAACTTTTTTTTTAACTCTTACAAGATAAATTATGAATAAATAAATTTTTCAAAACAGATGTGCGCAAAATAAGCATCATTTTTAATTGAAATTTTTGAATCCGTTTTTTAGAGACAACTTCTACATCTTCCTTTAATGAACTTTGCGCTTCACGGTGACCTTATCTGCAAAATGTTATTCAAGTTATACCGAAGATGCTCCATGATCAACTGAATTGTATACCCAATGATTGAGACGGCGCGCCGGAGGATGGGAAATTCGAGGGAAACCAAAATCTACCATCAGCATTGACCCGAGCTCTTTACCCTCGCGCCTTCCACTCGATCTACTCCCCAGTAACCTAATAACACACATATCAACTAAATTAGCTTCCCCAGGAAACGAGGCAAAAGAACCTGTTCACAAAATAAAAAAATATCTGTTTCCGAAACAAACCAAAAAAATTTTTGCTCTCTTATTTGACATCCATTATGCCAAAAATCGAAATAATGGCTCTACCAAAAACAGGAAATTCAATTTTTAAACCATTTTTTACACATGAAATGGTTTTTCCAACTCAACGAGCCAACCTTTACGCTCTCTTACTTTGTTTTCAACAATTTATTGGCTGATAACTCACAATAAGTCAATTCATGCCCCAAAGTTTTATTTCCACCGTGATTTTCATGGTAAAGAGAAATTTTAGTAAATTCTTGGTAACAGAGATATTAAAATTGCCGTTTTATTAAACCTTTTACCTATAAGCAATTACACAGGCATCGCCATAACTGCCTTTATAAAATTTGGATTATCATACGAAATATACTGAAAATATACCACAGAAAGCCCAAGTATTTTAACCGCCTCCTGTTCAATGAGTACCAACAATCAGAAGAAGATATTTTGAACTTTCCATGAAAACAAAATTTCCTTCGCTTCTCGGACCTTCGTCACTGGTTTTGCCATTAAGCCGATCCATCAAAGAGATAATACAGGTATATCGTCCGCTATCCCAACTTATAGCTTTTTAAAGAAAGGTTAGGCTTTTTTCCTTAAGTTCTTGCAGATACGAGAGCAATTCGGTCAGAGCGAAGTCTGCACTTTTAGATATATTTAAAACTCCGCAGAGGAAGATGACATCTTTTTACTGTCAGACAGTTCTACTTTTTCTGCAAGTAACATAGACTCCACCTCGGCAAATACAGAGGTCAAAAGGAGCTGCGGCAATAAAAAGTCGATTCTGAAGATAAACACCTCGTAATATTCCAGAGTTTTTCGTCTTAAAATTTATTCATTGCCTCTGAAGGTGAATTCTGTGGTGTTTCGCTGCATTAAAGCATAAAAATTGTACACATAATTATGAGCTAATGTGTGAAACGAGTTATGTCGAGCATATTCCCATGACGGCGTGTAACGGTACTCAAAAATTAAAGCTGATACCATCTTGTGTGTTGTTATGGCTGTTAACGGTTTTTTTCCGTGGAATTACCGGGTGTTTACCATTTTTCACGAAAAGTGTTATTTTCCGATTGAACGTAGTTTTCAAAGGAAGATATTGGCTATACATCACAAGTCACTTAACCAGATTGTTGGAATAAAAAGCTGCGGTACACATTTGTCACGCAAATCGAATCAAACAGAGGCATGCTTAATAATATCAGATATCTTATTACCCTGCATTCTATTTCAAATGATTGAAGCGAGTTCTGGAAGGTTATATACCGATGGAAGAACTAGCTATTTAGCGAAACCCTGCCCGCTTCCTCTCTTAAACAATTCTGATACAAAATTATTGAATGAATGCCAATTTTCTTAGGATAAGATGCGAATTTCAGCCTGGAAAATGAATATTTCGTCTTCAAATGCTATTCAAGAAGCGCAGCGAGACATGAAAATACCAAAGAGCCGCCTAATTTGAAGCAGGGCAGCAGACTGTAGCATTACTCCGTCAGTTCTAACAGGGAAAAAAATTCATATAGCTTCTAATCATCACGGGAAATGAGAATATTTAAAATACTCAAATAATAACCTGGAAACACTTTCAATATATAAACTCCAATTTTTAATGCATAGAATAGAATATGAATGGCATTGACCACGAACTTCCTCATTCAATAATGAAATTTAAATAAGGAAATATATAGCATGCGGAGAGTGTAGCCTCGGGACACCCGCAAAAAAATACTCGCATTATAAGGTGGCTCAAAGAAAAGAACTGATTACCGACGCCGACACCAAGGAATTCAATCGCCTGTGGTTCATTGTTACTCAAGCGAGAGCTACACCCACACCTATCCACAAAAAATACCGTCGAGTTAAATCTTGTGTGAGTGTGTAATATCATCAGATAACCCCGGTTGGGGTGCAAGGGTGGCGGCTCTTTACACAGTGAACTTGAAACTGGAAAATTGCGAACTTAAGGGACCCATTACGGTTCGACCACGTACCCTGAAGATGTGAAGTTGGGAATGGAACGATATCGAGAGCTCTAAAATTCCCAAATAAAAGGCAAGATCAGTGAATAATTTAAGCAGAGGACAGAGCATTTTATAGACGCTCACTCGAGTGAGATAAAGAGGACGTCGAACATATTTCATTTAACGAGAAACGAGGTAAGAAAATGAACAAACGAGGACTATTAGTCACAGGGGCGGAGAAGTGGTGAGGAATCTGAAAAAAGAAAACGATGGCTAGGCGTTTAATGATCTAGGAGGCGATGGGATCACTTAGAGTGATTTAAGGGTGTTGATTTAAGCAGCCGGAGAGGGAGGAGCGGCAGAGGTGCGGTCAGCTCGCGTTGAGATGGCACGGATGGGGGTGGGGTGGGAGGAATGTGGGAGGGGGCGGGTGGACCACCGTCATAGATTGGCCCTGGATGACCAAGCACCCCTCTCTCCCGTTTTAGCACTCTTCACCAACCCCTTCCCCAAAGCGCCTCACCCCCCATCCAACCCAGCCTCTCCATCCCCCTGCGGCCCCTACGATCCTCCAACGCATTGTGACGCAAATTGGCCGCCGACACCTGAGGGTATCGACTCCGAGAACAACAACGATTAGCGCGTGCCATATGGCTGCACACGAAATCTACCAGTTCTTTTCCTAAGTACGACGTGTGCTCAGAAAATAACGGGAATTTTAGTTTTTTGATTAAAAAATATTTATTTATTCGTCTGCATTAATGTGGTCTTCTTCTAAAAGTTCACGTAAGGCATCAAGAATTTGTGCCTGTGCTACTTCCAACCCTCGAGACAAATCTCAAACTCGATCTTTGGGATAGCCTTTACCTCTGTCAGCAATTCGCTTTTTAAGTTATCTATGCTTGTAAAAGGACGGCCCTTTAATATAATTGCTCAATAACGATATTTCGCCACTATTACCAACATGGAAGTGTTAAAGAGAGCAAAAACACTCCGTGACGTCATAATAATAATAATACGTCTTTATTGGGCGAGATTGGGAATAGAAAGTCCCATCTTCCATCTAACCCATAAAATAATAAGTGGAAATGAAGATAAATGTAAAGATAAGTGGAAAAATAAAATATATCTATAAAAATACCCGCGGCGAAAGAGCAATATTTTCATATTCTCTCATTCGTGAGAAACCATACTTAAATGCTGGCTTAAGATTAGTTTCCGAGTCGAAGTTGAGTGCCATAGCAGTCGCCTGTTAGGCCTGACTCGTACTTGTGGACAGTGATTGCAAAGCATAACGAAGGGACCACAAATCGATTGAGGTCTTAATTCGATCTATCGACGAAGTTGATGAAGTTCAACTTTCAAAGCAGTAGGAGTCGGTTGCTCTGGATATATCGTAAGCGGTAATTTTTGATTTATCAACGCACCAAATAAGATAATTTTAGCTTGATTTTTAACCTATTGCATATTAGGGATCAAGATTGATCCAAAAATAGATTTAATTTTCTTAGATCGAATAGAAATTGAATTATATCCCCTTAGCAACTGCCGCTTTTTTCCACCTGTGACATCACGACGCGCATTATCAATTTTGTGGCACTACTGATTAAAATAAAAGTAGCGAGATATCATTCTTCAGCCTTTGCTGTAAACGCGTAAACCTGGCCCGGGTCCTCATGACTCAGATAGCTCGATTCATTGAAAATAGTATCTATCTATGTAATAACAGACTTCTACTTTTGATATCAGGAGGAGCTAAAATTCTTTCCCACTTGATTTTCGACTGATGAAATTATTTGATATTTGACTACCGGTTAGTATGGATGAAGAAATCTTAAAATAGCTTAATAGTTACGACTAAAAAATAAATCAACTAAGGATCATCCACAATCAGAAAACGCCATTAAAATACAATTATCGAAGTTACTTACTGTGACGGGTGGTCACGATATTTTTTCTTTTCGTCCCATGTCAGCGCGCCTCACGCGGCTACGATCTTCCCCGTGGAAGATTACGTGGATCGGGCGAAGTGACTCTGACCTTCATGTAGTATAAGACGGTAAAATACCATGGTTTTAGTTCCCATTCAATTGTACCCATAGGATGTAAGGCGATCACGCCACTTGTGCAGTGACGTGATTGGCTAAAATTCAAAGTGAGTGACGTGTGTCAGCTTTCCGTAACGGAAAAATCGGGAATAGCGAGGTTACGTGGTAGGAGGAGAAGTGGGGATGAAGTCAGTTGGTGAACGGACACGGTACTGGTCTGTTGGTGGAGAGGGAGACAAGCCTGTCTCGAGGTACCAGCAGAGAGAGAGCACATAATTGGGAGCTGGCAGTCAATGCTCAGCTGTGAGAGGGAAGGAGACCCAAGAAAGGCAACGGCTGTGATTGCAGAGGTGTGTGACGGAGAGCGACCGGGGGAAGTGGAGCAGTTTCTGATTCCGGAGCACGGATAAAGGTGCTGGCCCAGGCGTTTGAGAAGGCGACATCTGTGCCGAAAGTGAGGCCGTCGCTGCGCTTGTGGGCCGTTTTCATCCGGAGCAGCCAAAAAGCTCCCCGAATCGCTGGCGACGGAGTCGTCGGGAACCACAGACTGCCATGCCCATAAGTATCAATCTCCAGTAATTATTCCCGTATTATCACATTCCCAAGTGCTTCAAGCAGTACCAAGAGGGTAAAGATTACCACTCTTAAGTCCGTCTACTTCATCCAAATACCGGTGATTCATGTAAAGACCAATCAAGTCACTTTCGCAAGAGTTCATGCGAGACTGCAAAAAGTCAATAACTGCACCGAGTTTTTAAATAGTTAATTGAACAGAAAAGGACTATTGATTGCACGTCTTACGCCCGTAAATAAGGGCAATTTAATGTATCATAATTTCCCGTCTTTCCAGGAGGCAGACGAGGAACATGTAATGGCTTTTCAATTCTTATTTCTTTGTGTCATCAAGGGTATTTCATCTTTTTGCTTGTGTTCATTCATCCATCATTAGTTTGTAGATTAGACTTAGTATTGTTCAAGGGTGATTTTTCATCAGTGCGTTGATGGTTTTTCGTTGTTTTCGCCAAAGTCTCAATAATAAATGGTGATTTTTGTGCATAATGTAAAAGGTCAGTGTTCATTCGTCGGATCCTCAAACCCTTGTCCGTGCGTGAGTCAAACAACCAGTGTCCGCATTGTCATATTGTCCACCCGTATTAACAATTATTTAATCCTGGGAGTTTGGAACGTCCTTGCTTCTACCGGCAAAGCTAGTTCGTGGGCCGCGGTTTTGGGTGGCGCCCTAATAAACGATCTAAGATCGTATTCTTCTGCAATATTTTTCCCAAAATCACATTCTACCGAAACCAGATTTCGGAGTGGCGAGCTGTCGGGGAAGGAAAGAAGGAGGGGGTAACACTCGGGGGCGTGAGGGCTGAGACGGGTCGACGGGCTGGCAGGGAAACGGGCCTGTTCCGTCACAGTTTGTGACATAATTTGGTGACATATGTTGCTGTAATATTTAAAAAGTTTTCACTGAATGTTTATGGTGAAGAAGTTCTGTGTGGTTATCATACTTTTACGAAAACAAGGAGTCTTTCAAGACATAATTAAAACAATGAACTCCGAAATCGGTACTGCTATCCTAAAACTAACTTTCTTTTCCAACAAAATTCATTCAACCAGTGTCCATAGTTTATGGCTACCGACCTACCGTCACTGACGTGGATTTTTTGCGCGGCATGCCCTCATCTATATGTTACGGATTTCGTACAACGATTCTACCTCAATCACGGCAAGAAATTGACTGCCATTTTTATGGGTTTTGGAAATTGTCACAATTCAAGGTTCTAAATACCGATTACAGATCATATAACTGGTAATTAAAGATCGCTAACTCTTCAGATTAATATATAAATGTATCTAATAAAATCACCATGCACTGATTATCCGGCGCCAAGAGCTAATTAATAACAGTCAACAAATACCTAAATCTAGCAGGCGAATGAGGACGATTCAGAATCATACAAATGGAAAAATTACGATGAACATGAAAAATTCACAGGACGCATTGGAAAATATTTAAATTCTGCTAATGATGATGGAATTCAAATTATTCAAAATTCAGCTACTATGTTATAATTACCGTAAACTAAATCAAAACACTCAACAACACATATTTCAGCTTATCAATAACAGACACTTTGTATGTACATGTATATTTTCTGTACTTGTTAATGCTGTAACAGCCGAAACCAGTCGAAATTTAAAAAAATATACTATGGAAGTAACAAAGTGTCTATTATTGATAATATGGAGCCCTTCCACCACGTCCAAGCTTCAAGTTTCGATGAAACATAGTTCAGCGTTTCTATTTTTTTAGGGCTATTTTATTTTCAGCTTAACTTCTTACAGAGTATATATTAATGACCTCAGCTGCCGAACTAGTGGCAAAATATTTTAATTTGCTGACGGCGATGTGATATATCGTGAAATAAGTAAAGACTTAAACCTTGAAATCCGTGCTTGGAACCAAGAGTGGGGACTAGAACTAAATCTCAGAAAATGCACGGCAGAACATTCCTAGCGAAGGACATTTTACAATTCCCATTCATTTGTTGCGGATGAAGTTATGAAATCAAATATCTGGGAGTTATGCTAGCTTCAAACCCATCAGAGTAACACACATAAAAATATTATTGGCAGAGCCCTTACGAGGCAGGATCTATAAAGCTTTTTGTTCTGTTTTGATCTGTTCTGTTCGAAGGTTCTCCGATATAAAACAGGAAGATAGGTGCGATTACGCACCCCTCAGGAGATATGAGACAAGCACATGAGATACATCACATAAATATTTAATCCGTGAACAAAGTAAACACAAAAGAAATCTGCGAGATTGGTGGAGAAAAAACTCCGAATCCATTCAAACTGAGAGAACTTCGCATACTCGTAAATATGCTCGCATTAAAAAAATTAATAATTAACGGAATTCAGTCGCAAACCGAAAGGAAGCTTTTCTTAATGGAGACCGATCTAATAAAGTATTTGGCGCCGAAATTAAATCGCAAAGAAGCTGTATTGAGGGTAGTCTTCTTTTTATATGATTTACTGTCCCACCTCATGCGCAGGGCTATAGTTTATTCTACATCTTGGTTTAGAAAGATTAAAAAAAAAACTAACAGAGAGCGTTGACTACTTGAAGGATAGGCGTAGAAATTTGTTTTCCCCCTCACGATGAAAGGCTATAATTTGGTCGGTTGAACTCAGGCGGTAAAATCACTTCAAACGCCCACCTATATTTCGTATTATCCTATTGTTACAATCTAACGGCTGGTGTGATAACACCTCTCGCCACACGCGGATTCAGGAGACTTGCGGGGTAATATGTAGGTCGAACAGAGTGATTCAATGTCAATTAAGAGCCTCTGTGCGTGAAAAAAGCTCGAAGAACAAAAATTGATGGAATAAAACGCAGGAAAGATACCGTTTTGTATGTGTTTATATCGATGACAGCTGAGACCAAAGAAAGCTAAATGGTTTGTACGGTTTTGCTGTACTTCATTCCAAAATAATGATAGCAATCACATAGATTACGTTTACCAAACCCCAAAGTCAAAAGTCATCAAAAGAAAACAAAATGAATAAAAAGAGGTTTAAGAAATAAGCTTTTTCCAAAACCTGATCAGGTCGATTACAAATGAGTGCAGAGGATCTTGATAAGTGAGTAAGAACTGGCATCAACGCTTTATTATCCGAGTGACAAAAATCTAATTTTTTAATATTTAGCCCATTCTATACTGTTTTCGAAAAAAATGTACCTCTTTATTTTTATTTTCTTCTTTTTATTAATAATATAAATACGAATTTTTATTTGAATGTTTCATCCACGTTTATATTATTTTCATCATTTTATTAAAGTAATTTTATTAGTATGAAGTATTAAAGTATTAATATAAGTATTGCATTAAAGCTACCAAAAACATCTCCATAAAAATTGGGAAATAGCAAAACCTATAACGATGCAAGACGATTAAAGTCAACTTGTAAACGTTTAAAAATTTAAGGAATGCTATCACGCAATCACCTATTCCAGCTTCCGAAGGTTTAATCTATTTTTCGCTAGGCGGACGCGTTAACTGTTGCGCCATATGACAGTTTGAATGAAATAATTAATACTTACACTGAAAATGATCGATCACGTTAAATTTTAAGTCTGAAAAATTGTGGTTCGTACTGCCTCTGAAGACCTAGCAGATGTGTGAAAATACATTGTCATCTGACTCTGATTTCTTCTGAAAATTTCAAGCTTATTCGACTGTGGGAAGTGGATCAAAAATCAATTACAAGATTCCGTCGATGAAACATGCAAACAGACGAAGCAAGTTAAGAAAAAGCGTGTATAAAAGAAGAAAAGCTCAGGATAAGGACTGAATTACATGCATAACATCACTCATCACCTAAAGAACGAGTCAACAAAACCGTATATTTCGGTACTGCTATTGAAATCGGGAAGCGATTGCAGGGAGGAAGTAGCGGCTGAGAGGAGAGACGTAACTTGGCGAGAAAGAAGACAGCAGTGACACAATCACGTTCCGCAAATCGGTTACGTGAGGAATTGCGTCGAGTTGGATACGCGCGCAATGGTGTGCCTACGTGCTCGAGAGGAGGATCAAAAAAGAATGAAGTGAAGGAGGGAAGGAAGGACATGTTTGCGGCGAGCGGAGCTATTTATCCTTGGCAATCCCGTGTTCCTTCCCGAATCACCGGCAACAGATTCACTTTCAGCCCACTCGTCCCAGGAACAACGGGAAGGGACTCACGTCACCGCGTCCGCATGATCACATGGGATCGATGCCCTGGGCCATAATAACACCCTTGCTTCCTCCACGGCCGTATTTTCATCTCCACCCACCTCCAACCTTCCCTCCCGACTCTTCCATCCCTCATGCCACTTCTCCTCCAACAAATTCCACCCCGCAGGCATTAACACGGTCGCGGACCAATTTATTTTCATCCCCACCAACGCCAAGAATCCACATTGCGCGGGCATATTCGTCAAATCCGAGCGAGAAAAACCGACCCGCTCCTTCCTTTTCCGTCCTCCGGAGGCGTTCTGTATCCGCAATCGCCAATTAGGATCCTAATTGCATCATGGCAGCGGACGGAAGGAAATCACTGAGTAAGGCGGCCGAGTCCGTAACGGGTCAATTAATGGTAAGAGTCCCACCCATTCATAAATTACTAAAATGCGAAAGGGATCGGTTTGGTGAGGTCATTAGAGTGCTGGCTTTCCGCCCAGTCGGTCCGGGTTCGGATCTCGGCGGTTGCAGAGATTTTTCAGAGGCTGCACGATCACTACTTGACTGCCTTGTGGAGGACGCTTCAAGTGCAGTACTCCGTCCGTCGGTTAAGCCTTGGTCCCCTGGGCGCATTTCAGTGGGAGTAGGCTAATGGCGAGGCCGTGTTTCACTCCACCCTTCCCTACCTGCCCTTCCCTCATGGTGCAAATGACCTAAGCTGTCGGTCGTCTCCTGTAAATACCATACCATACTTAAGTGTGTATGGGTGAAATTGGACGCACAATAAGGACTTGAGTCAAGGGACACAGCGCGGCGATTTGCTGGGACCACGCCGATAAATCAGCGGTCGCCGAACATACCGCACATGGCCAAAACCCGAAAATGCTCGCCAGAGAGAAACATTTCAAGACGAGAATCTTCCGGGAGGCCGTGGAAATTAAAAAGCTTGGGAACGACATCAATAGAGACGACGAAAGGCAGAAGATTAGCGAAACATGGCTTCCAGTCATTTCTAGAAAAAAATTCGTTCAGAAAACTCACTGCCAGCACCCACCACAAATAAATAGATGCTCAATAAAGGTGACACGGTCATTAGCCCTGATTAGGTATTTGGAATATGAGAGAGAGCGTCGGTCATTTTAGAATACTGACCTGGGTTTCTACAAAAGTCATAAATATTTACCCATTCATAGTTTCTCTCAGTTAAGAAAAGTATTACAGAAGCAAATCCAATTGATAGTTTTCAGAATAAATTTTTGCGCCACAGAAAAACTTCAAAACATTCGAAAACCATTCAAGTTTGAGTACCCATCACATAAAAAAACGAAAATCGTAGAATATTAAATTTAAAATGTGAGAAAATCCCACCAATATTTCGATCTGGCACCGTCAAATGCGAGGTGACGACTACTATCAGTAACGCTATCACCGACTCCTTTCGCTTCATGGAATATTTCCTCCATTAGTGTTTTTTTAATGCTACTCATTGGCAAAAATAAAACTTGTCCACACATAATATGCACCTGAGAAAGACTAAAACTCTGCATATGTCATAGGAAAGGAAATTTTATTGATGGAAGAATACCCTCAATAAGGCTTCTCTGCCATTAAATTTTGCCGCCAAATTTTTATTTTGGTCGGCCTCCATTGAGGAATGTTTCCTTCCAGTTTGAGAGCGAATTCCGTAAATGCTAGCTTTTTCGAGACGCGAGCGTGTTTACTAGCATGCGAAGCTCCTGCGGCATGAATGGATCCGGAGCTCTCTTCCCCACCAATCCCCGTCATCCGCTGATTCTCCACTCAACCCCGCTATGGAGTGTGACTGAAGTCCACCCTCGGGGAGGCCGCCGCTAACGTCACTCCACCTTGACGCGATCGCGCAACTGGTGGGACGGGACAGCCACATGAAAGGGAGAGCGAAGAAGGAGGAGAAGAGGCCGGAGAAGGATGTTTGGCGGTCGGACGAAGGGTATACTGCGGGGGAGGGGGTGAACTCACAAAAGAAAACGGGGGGGGGAGGAAGTTCATTCGCCTCTTGGCGGATGCTGAAGCAAAATTAGGTACGATGATCAAGAACAAGCTCAATAATAAAGCCACCAACGCGTCACACTTTCGAATTGACCCTTAAATTAGCTCGTTTCAACAGCTGTTTTAAAGGACACCGCAATTGAGCGGTGGGTTAATCAGATACCGGGGGAGGTTCAAATACCAGAGTGATTTTCGGCGAGGAGGGTTCTCTTAACGAGTGCTCCATTTCTTGGCAACAAGAGGAAAGAGCGGCACTGTCGGCGGGATCAGAGAGAGCGAGGAGTGTGGGAGGAAGAACTTTAGTGCGAGCGATCAATTCACAGAGGGCGATAAATAATGATGTCGAAAGGCCAAGGAACCAAAAGAGGAAAAAGGCGATATTAAAGGAAGTATTCCCAAAATATAAATCAAAAATAATATCGAGCTAAATAAAAATCTTAATTTATTTTTCCATATTTTTTCCTAAAATTAGTAGTAGAAATTATAATCAGTGCGTGCCATGATATTATTTTTCTGAAAATAAGATATAAAAAGAAAATTATAATTTAAAAATAATTTTCAAATAAATAAAAATATTAATTTATTTGTCGATATTTATTTATTAAAATTATCAGCATTTGAAAGTAATCAAAGTGCTACCTTGATATAATTTTTCTGGCCATGTGCTCAATCTTCATATAAAATTTAACAATATCTTTGCTTTTAGGGAGTCCATTAATTAAATATTGTCCTTCGAAAGATTTTTTCAGCCATTATTGCAATATTTAGTCAACTATTTACAGATAATTTTTTGAATTATCAATCTTAAATGCAAAAATGAGATAATGTTAAAAAAAAAAGTTCCTTGTATATAATACCACTTCTAGCCATCGGTGACGTACAATTTTTCAAGATTATTATTATTATAAATCAATTAATGGGTATTAATGGGCAAATTTTTGTAAGCATTAATTTGTATCTAAATGAAAGCTTATTTCCACTTTATCATGACGTAAAACCATGTAATGAATCATCAAAAATACTATACCGAATCGACACATCAAGGTTCCTGTAAAGGGGATTAAGTTTCCAAAATTATATTCATTTCAAGCGACTTAAGCATTATTATATATTCTCCATGTCCTCCAAACTTTTCACACCATTCACATCGTTAACATAAGAAAATAAGTCAAGGAATCATAGTAAAAATTCACACCCCAGTCGGATATACCTACTTAAGTCAAACATGATTTGATCCAGCAAACATCGGCCTGCAGAGCTAAGGAACAAACCACCGAGTATTTAATTGATATTTGCCAAGAATACTACATTAAACTAACCTCACTCGGGTTTATTACAAAAATAAATCATGATAGGAATCGAAAATTAAAGAGGACCTGACACTTTTCTACGACGAGTCGCTCTTGAAACAAATTCGAATTTTAAGGCGAGAACTTGGGCCGGAACACATTACTCGACCGTAAATGCAGTCCACCGCTTGTAATAAATAAATACCTGCTCTATTCTCTAGAATCCTCCTGACCTTCCTTCAACCTTTGGATGCTTTTTATTTTCTCCTCTGGCTCCATTCCTCCCATTTACGTAGCCCCACTCCTTCACTCCATCACCGCGGCACATAAATACTCCATTCCCGACGTTGCCCAAATTTGTGGCCCACGGCCTTTTCTAGTGGTTCAAAAGGACCAAGCCTCCCTCAGCCTTGAAGGTGTGTGTTGTGTGTCTGTGCATTACCGCCGCCGCAGTCGTCAGTTAAATCATTGAGGGAAACTACGGAGGACATAAACCAACCAACCGTTTCCCTCCCGTAAAAATGAATCCCCCGTTGAATTCCTCGTGGCGCGAGAACAGGGTTGAGGGCGAGGAGAATACCCTGATCTCGGAGAGAGAGAGAATCGTGGCTGTGAGACGCTCCCTTCCCCACACTTCCCACGGCTTCGTCCCGGTTATATTATATTTCGCTCGCCGTGAAGGGCTTCGCGACGCATATTAACCTTTCCGACGTCAAATCACCCAGAAAAATACATGATTTGGCACGACCGAAGATTTTTAACCTTTTTCCGATACGATAACGTCCCGGCGAAAAGATTTCGAAACTTGGTTGGCTGACCAAAAATTAAAAATTGAGCCGTAAGTAATATCAAGATTGTGTCCCGAAAGGTTTCACAGAATGGGAACGTTACATGACAGGAATTCGACCTTGTCAGGTGTGCAGCCACGGAAATTTGTATATATAGCTCCGCTATCACAGATTCTAGTCGACTTAAAAAAACTGTGGTGAAGCTAGCTGTGGAAACGATAGTGCTTAGAATTTTGCTCCACATAGACATCGAATCATTGAAATTCTATATAAAAACAAATTAAGAGTTAATATCATATACTAATTTACGCAAATTTATAACATTCATAATATACCCAGATTCAAGACAACAAATCATACCCATTCAACTATGAGAAAATCTGCCTCATATTTCACCATCGCAGCTCAGCATGGCATTTTCAATTAAGGAAGCCACTAAAATACTACGGCTCCATACTTTTTTCCGATCCCAGAATTATTACAATATGAGATTCATCGTAGTTTTCATTCGCCGTCAGTTTTACGAGATAATAAATACTATCATCACGTCAATGACTGTAATAAGTCATTTCATTTACAAAATTGTAAGAAGTAAGAAATAAACTACCACTACACAACTATTCTCTACGACGTTGAATTCTTTCCATTCGAGATTCTAACAAAGTGCATAAAATGGCATGCACATTTAGTTTGCTAGCACCGGATCACAGCAAAGATAAAATATGAAAAGGATGGTCCTATTAAGCTAAAACTGGCAACGCTGATTTCATCATTTTGGCATCGAATCCAGGGTGGATCAAGGGTGGATCAGCGTGGAAAATTCATCGTCCTACCCTTGTATTCCAAGAGCTCAAGTTTTGCAAAGGGCTAATGATTGGAAGCTTTGATACAAAGATTCATTCACAGATTACTTAAATTTACTTATTTTACATACTTACATTTTACTTGGTCCCGAGTAAGGAGCATTACATTGGAAAACAAACATAAACTTAGTTTAAAATATAAAATTTTTCACCCAAAATAGCTAAATCTCTTCATTAAACACCTAAGTTAATAATTCTTGTTTCCATAGTTCCTCGGAATTCTTGCTCCCCTATAACATACGCCTGGATCCTCCGCGGGGATGATCTGCATTTGGGTATCAAATATGTACAATGCAATGTCAAACAACCACGAACCACGGTTTCTTGGTATAGATTATTCGTAGCACTAACATATCGTATGCCTCGCCAGAATATGAAGCCACATTCCAGTGGAGGTAATGACCATAATATATTATTATTTCGTGTTTTCTAGGATCTCACCCAGAAGTACTTCAGTTAACAAAGGCAGAAAAACGTAACCGGAACTTGAAAGGATGATGTCTGAAAGGTTGAGTGAAATTCCTTGAGGTATGATGAGCCTCTAATTGAAAAGCTGGCGTTATTGCACCCGAGAGAGAGATGGCAGAATGAGGTAAGGGGCGGGGAGTATTGTGGGGAGTGGGCATAAGGAGTAGGGCGTGGCCGGTGGCCGCCGGTCGGAAAGGGGACCTCTGGCGGGCGTTAACGGCCGTGTAATTGGGTGACCTGCTGGCTCTTCTGAGTTAAAAGCGTTTCCCTCCGCTGCCGCCGAGCGCGTGGAGGAGTCCTCGGAGATGATGGACGAGAGACGCTGAAGGCGGGAGGGGCGCTGAACCAGGACGCCCTCGATGCCACCAAAACACACTGACGCCCACACCTTGACCGCACGGTTAAACGGTCCACGCATCCATTAAACACGCAGTGCACTTGCCGGCATGCGTTACGTACGAAGGTGGGCGTCATACCGCGGCAGAGACCTCCATGGTTCACTCCACACCGGAGGAGGTGAACGCCTGATAAGGCGGCTTCTATCGAGAGAAAGAGCCGATGGAGTGCATCGGAACGGGACCGATGAGGCAGATGGGGGATGGTTCCTTTCTCCGACTAGATAAAAAAAATAGGGGGGACTGCTTAAGTGAAAGGCTAAAGGCAAGCGGGAAGAAAATGATTTCTCCACGAATAGCCCGAAAACACCTAGAGGAGGGACTGGTGGTAATAGAGAAATAATAGTGGAGATAAGGAAGAGACGGCCCTTATCGCCATTTACACGATGCAGTCATTTGAAATTGCGTCCGAGGTCGACAATCTACGGCAGGACCCTCTCCGATGATCGTTTCTTCCACGAGTTCCTCGATCGGTTCCCATTAAGATCGTGCGGCTCAGCGCACCCCGCCTCCGAAGCATCCACGTTGATTCGTGGGTTCCCAGAAAGTAGGCGTTTAACGGCTGCGCATATGGCATGCACTAAAGAATCCATCGTAAAGAAAAGAGCTCTTCTATTTTAATCCCTAAAACCATCCTTCATACTAAAAAAAGGAGCCGATCTGAGCTCTAGGAAGAGCATCGATTGGATGTTTCCTAGAGAGAAAAACACGTCTCGTTTTCATTACTGAGTCATTGATCAATCGCTTTTAAGTCAATACTTCCGATCAACTAGAATCGACGCCAATTACAGAAAATTCCATGATATTACCTCTCCGAAGCGGTAGCTATTGAGTGTTCACGAGAGGAGCTTCATAGGGACTTTTCCCATTTTTTTCTAGGAGATAACTTCTTCCCATGATGATTTCGAGAGGCAAAATGAGGGGAAATTACACGTCGGGACTTTCACAGTATAATCAAACGCATTAAAAGTGATTAGAGGATTACGTACTTTATCAATTTCGCCATGGAATTCATGGCGCAAAATGAGTAGGAGAAAGTGATGCAATCTCTTTCCCACGAGATGAAGTCGATAAATGAAAACCTAAACTATGATGAGCACTAGAAAAAATAACATTTACTATTCATGAAACAAGCATATGAATTGGACATTTATATCTCAAAGTGCACAATATTCTAAAGATTTTGTCCCTAGTAATATTTTCTCTCACTACTAACATACTTATACTCCACGTTGCCAAATTTAACACATGGGCTAATTCACAAGATGATATCGTTGTATCATCGATATCGATTAACGAAGCTCTTGAAAAAAGACGTAATTTTTTCTATTTGGCTCAGTTATTCTCTCTAAATTTTCTTTCTTCGTCAGTGGGACAAGAAGCAAACATCTATGTCAGCTAGTAATCGTGAGTAGTCACTTATTTTGAAAGCGTAAAAATTGAGTTCCGCAAAAACCGTCTTGTAAAAAATAGCCGCATGCCTAAGTAGAAGACATGTAGAGTTTTGGTTCAGATATGTGCATCACCATACCGTGAAAGGCAATGGCTCACGGATGACGAATTACACAGGAAAATTGCAGTTTAAAGAATCGTCATTAAGCAGGCAACAATCTCTGCCAATAATAAAATCCACTTTTCAATGAAATCCATGATTTCCCTTTTCTCATTCCACTCGAATAAAGTTGAGGTGCCCATATCGGTCACATCCTGATACGAAATGAAGCCGGATTAATCAAGAATTGCTTCTTTGGAATCATTAACGATCAATTAATTTGACATCGTACTGATTCCTGTTTCATTTCTTCCGGAAATGTTTATTCTAAACTATAATAAAAATATCGAAGAGACTGTGAGGAAAAGGAACACATGGAAAGAAAAGGTTATTGCTAAAGTAGATGGAAGAGCAGACCAAAAATTTGGATTGATCATGCACAAAGTGGAGTAGGGACGTTGATATCCATGATAGAGGGAAGGACATTGGGCAACTGCGGAAAGGGAAGAAAGAAAACTGGGTTCATTAAGAGGATCATTCAATCGCCAACTTCGAAAATTCTGGTTCTGATTGCCTAATGCTTTTCTCAATTCGTTAATTTTCATTGAACAATGTCTCTTAGTTTTTCTATTTATTCTCATGTCTCGGTCGTAATTTCATGGAACTTACTTATCATTTAAAAACACAAGAATACCTTAGTTTTTCAACTTGGATTTATTAAAAGACGACCAAGTCACTGAGGAGGCTCGTCATCATAAGGAAATCAGACGAAATCTAGGTCGTCTTGTAAAATATATATGCTGAAAAACCAGTTATTCTTGATATTAAAAAAAGTCTTTGTTTTCTTATTTTGATTTAGTGTCATAAATCACATGTTAATATTTAATTCCTGTAAACGATGCGTATTTTTTGTTATAAATGCCCAATGCAAAGAGAGTTCTTGAGCAAGTAAATGAATTAAATAAACAAATACTCAGGCCTATGTGCAGGCCAAAAGAATCATAATATGGGTACCAAGACAATTGTGCTGAATTGGTGGTTCTACGAATCAAAAACATTTAGCTAGATGGACAGATCTAAACACACAGATGTTCTGATAGCCGTTCAGTGTGAATTGGCAAGTGAAATGGCATTAATCAAATGCTTACGAAAAATGGGCACACATCAGGGTAACGCCGGGAAATCGTGACTAATAATACCCTAGACCCGTGTCTGCGTTCACGACAAGTGGTCAAACTGCATTTCAAAGGGGCAAAGCGATCAAATATCTAAATTAAGCTCCTTCACTTTTCATTTTTAGATGGCAACCGGTTGCAATTCAAAAATAATTACCCCTTAATTGAGTACTTCACGTACGGGAAAACATATGGCATATATCGAGTTCCTATCGTGTTTCGGTACATGAAAACGATTCAGATTCACCCGAGAGTACCAATTAACCTGACAGACTTGAAATCATCACATGCTATTATTTCGTTAAATACACTTGAAATCTATGTCGTGCTTAGACGGCTACAGTTTATCGTCAATTATTAAAGGGTATAAATATTTGATGGAGGTAATGAAAGTTGTCAACTATTCAATTCAACTAATAAGCAACGCGCTGTTATCAGTGACGTAAACATGGGATACATGCTCTCATAGAGACCCGTTACTTCTACCTGGAGGTCGTTGCCATGACTCCTTTGAGATCAAAGGAAATATGCACCGAATATCTTCACACAAAACTACGACGAAGAAGCTATATTTTTAGATAAGTAAGCAAGAAACTTTGAATCCAAGACTGCTCTCCAGAGAAAATCAGTAAATAAAACTTCTTCTTGCACTTCATGTTACTGACTGAAATAATTCCGTTATTCTGAAAATCCTAGTTATGTATCTCCATATACTCTCAATAAAAATTTAGGATGGGGTTTAAACGTCGACACACGATCACAAAATTGTTTAAAATATTGCACTGGGTGATGAGAAACCAGGGCCACTAAAGAAATGGCATATACAACTCTACTACGACCACCATTAGAGTACGCATCTCTTGTTTGGGACCCACATTATGAAGGAGAAGTGCAGAAATTGGAGAAGGTGCAGAGAAAAGCTTCTAAGTATGTGTTGGGAAAGCACAAGAAAACGTAGAGCGTTTCAGAAATGCTCAAGAGTGCTGAGCTGGGAGAGATTACAGGGGGGGAGGAAAAGGAGTGGCATGTATAAAATAATGAGCATGGAAAGGACATTACAAAACCCAGCTTTAATGGAAAAAATGATCACCAGTTCAAGATAAAGTGCCGATCACAAAGGACAAATGCAAAGCAGTTCCCCTTCTTGAATAGGACCATAAGGGACTGGAACGATCTACCAGCAAAACTATTTGAGCCCTTCTCGAAAAAATTTGTCCATTTTTAAAAAGCTGTTGAAGAAGTAGGGAGCAATGGTTTCTTATGATTTTTCCAATTGTTTTGCATCGTATGTTTATGTTACCACCAAGCCAATGGCCTACTTGTAACAATTTGATAATAATAATAATAAACTTTTTCCAAAAAGGCGAGACGACTAACCTCTATAAGTCAGTCGTAAAAAATGATGATAAAGCAACACCACTCCAGCTTTATGTCAGAGACAAATCAATAGATGAAGAAAAAATAGAGGAGCTAGAAGACACATGGAGAAGCAAGCAAGTACATGGCATACATCACAAATTTCTTCATCAGGAATGCGTAGACACCTCACTATCAAATGCCTGGTTACAAAGAGGTGAGCTATATAAGGAAACGGAGGGGACAATGGTAGCCATTCAGGACAGAGTAATTGGTACGAAGAATTAAAGGAAATATATAATCAAAGACGGAAGCGTATTAAATGACTTATGTCGCAAATGTAATGCAAAGAGTGAGACGATAGAACACATAATTAGCGAATGTACGAATCTAGTAGGTAATGAATACACCAAAAGACACAATAATGGATGCAAAATTATTTATTTAGAAATAGCGTATGTTACCGGATTAAAAGTGGATCATGAACCATATTACCTTTTCACCCCTGCTACAGTGCTAGAAAATGAAAATTACAAATTATACTGGGACAACACAATTTACACAGACAAACCTGTCCAGCATAACAGACCGGACATAATCTGGATTAAAAAAAAGAAAAGCAGACCTTTATAATTGAAATAGCAGTTCCGGCTGACCACAACCTTAAGAAGAAATACGAGGAAAAGAAACAAAAATATCAAGACCTCGCAAGGCAAATAAAAACTATCTGGAAACAGGACGTGGTCACCATCATCCCCATAGTAATATCATCAACAGGAATAATACATTCATCACTCAATTTTGGAATTGAACAATTAAAAATTAAAAGAAACACAATATATAACATTCAAAAATCTGTAGTACTGGATACATGTAGAACAGTTAGATTGTTTTTAAATGAATTGTAACTTGAGGCAGCGTCTTGGCAAGGCCCGACGCTGGCAGACCTCCAAGTAAATCTTGTGGAATAAAGAATAATAATAATAGCATGTTGGAACTTCTTCCCCGAATTTACACGCCTCCCTAGTGTAACGTCTTCCTTGAATATTTTTTCCAGATATCTTAAGTGCCTGATTGGGTACATCAGATTTTATTTCACTTTCTTTGAAATTTATCGTTGACTATATCTGATATTTATCGTTGTATAGCTAAAATGATATATTTTTTTATCACCCAAGCAACTTTTATCATACCCAAGAAAAACAAACCATCCCAGATTAAAATTCAAGTAGTATGAAAAAGTTTATTGATAACATTGTCAATATACATATGCCACCAATTATATCGTTTGAATTCTCAAGATATTAAAATATATAAGGAGCAATGGTTCATTACTCAAAAATTAAAAAGTTTTTTTGAAAAGTAGTGACGATTCCATAGGTTGTGCATAAATAAAATGTGTGTAGCCTACTTACATAAAACATGCTAGTTATCTCATTTTCGCATGCAAAAACCGTCTCAGTAAGGGCAGCATCAATTCATGAACTATGTTTATGTGAAGATTACAGGCAAAATGAGCGAGGCCACGACAGCTCATTGTATGGGGAAATACGCTAACCAATACGATGCTGCATTATTTCTATATCTCGTCCACAGCAAGGGAATTTATCCACTGTGTGGAGGCTTCACATTCCTTTCTAACAAAATTTAATTTCCCAACAGAATACTTTCCGTTGTAACAAGGAGGTAATATATGGAACTGATGGCTAAGGAACTTGCAGCCTTTTTAATTACTTGAAATTGATTTTCATCAACATCCCACCCCACATTATCCCATCCCACTCTCTGCATTATGGGAAGATCTTTAACTCATTTAAGCTCATACGTTCAGGTTACCTCATAGTGATGCTGTGTAAAAGTTATTTTCGTTAAACAGAGTGAATGCTGAAGAAGAGTGAGCAAAGGAGAGTCGCCATCGCTCATAGTAACTGATTGTATAGTTTCATGACACGTGGATTTTTAAGGAGGTTTTTGTAAAACAGATAGATAGATAGATAAGAGACAGATAGATACACTACCAGATTATTTTTATAGTTGAATATTCTGACTTCAGGCAAGAGTTGCATTATAGCGGAAATGGCAGGGTTTGTGGTACCGATACAAGTAGAAGAAAAATTAGCCTCAAACAAGAGTCTATTGCACACTAAAACGCAACAGCGACGTAGAGATTTCAAAATCGAAACCAATTACACCCACGTAACATAGAACGACAAGTTATGTTATAGTTATGGCTGAAATGAGATTATAAATTCTTAATAAAAAGCGTACATATTAATAAATCGACACTTTCTTACTAAAGCAATAAGAGAATACAAATGAAATTTAATGCGTACACATTTATCAATTAAGTTTCCTGCTCAAAAAAGTCAATTCCATTTAATCAAAAACGCCGAACGACAATTCATGTAAAATACAATATTAATACTTTTTAAAATATGATCCAATTACCAATCACATGAATCACCAAAATGAATAGTTGAATTTAAAAAATTAAAGATTGAATTCCCGACAAAAAGTACAAAAAATGATAAATACATCTCGTAAAGGATTCAATGACTTTCCTGCACGGAATCTTTGTTGAAGAAAAACAGCAGCTAGGTCGTAAAACATTTCATTTATATTCATTTACCTCCTTTCTGCCCTCCTACTACGATTTCTTTCTAAAGTGAATTCCTATCGCCATACTGTCACAAGCGCCACACGCCACGGGCGTGACCGTAGTACGTCAAAATTCTATCCATCTGAAATATGACCCGCTATTTACTCCTTTTAAATTTCTTAAGAACCATAAGTTTTCGATATCAAAATCCTCATATCAACTCTATCCGTCGTAAATTTTAATATGCTTTCTTTATTCCCTACATATATTCATTGGACTTCATAAATCTCACGTCCAGTTTTTCAATATTTTATCTCTACATTTTCTGACGCTTTCATCCACTGTGATGGCCCAGTCTTTTTTCGAACAACATCATCTTTTGCCCATATTCAGCAATTCAAAATAAAGCCTTTTTTTCGTAAAAGCTTAATTATAAGTTATTGGGAGAGTTATTACTTCCTAATGCATGAGCATATGCCCGTTATAAGTGAGGCCAGTGTATCAAAAGCTTGATTCGTACATTGTATCGCTATATAGACAATGTATAGGTGATTATACAGAACCAATACTTGCGTTGAATATATGGTAAATAAAGCTATTGGCGTATTTCCATTCCTATCCAAAAATTTTGTCCTCTTCATCCATCGACGATATTTTCTGCGTATCGATGATGATAGGGAAGTTACGTCTAGGGTATAATTTAACATAATTGTAAACATCTACAGTTTTAGATTAATAAAACTCTTTTAAAATTCCCGCTTTTTTTAGGGGATTGGCGCGATGAGCGTGTACTTCGGTGTGCATAGAATCATCAGCTCACTAGAACTCGCAATACACTAGTAGCTTATAATCACGTTTCAAATTAACATAGGTACACAGTAACACAAAACCTAGCTACACAAAAATATGCGGCTGGGGGAAGAATAATTAGAAATGGTATGAATAAAACGCTAAAGCAAATTGAGCTACAAAATTGTATACAATAAAAAGGTATTGAAAGTGATTAGGAAAGCTGCATTTTCAGGCTTCCATTGGTCTTTTAGAAACATGAAGATTGAAATCCAAAGAAAATTGGGCCAAATAATCAAGTGGATGAACGCAGAGAAAGTGACTGGCTCTATGATACCATCTTCGTCGGAAAAAGCAAACTGCTGCAATCTCCCGCCTTAGCTATTACTTACACTATAACGTCGAAAATGGCATGTTTTGTAGCATTCACGTAAAGCACGTCTTCTCTGCGAAGTGTTTTTCCTCCCCTACCAGCTAAAGGTTATCTCTTTTACAAATCAACACTCACCATTCAATTATCTTCCAAAATATAAATTCTTTTTTTCGAATCTTCATCAACTATCGGGGAGCTAGTTCCTTTCCCTTGCACTCCTTACTTTCTCTTATGATTCCTCATAGTTCAAGTCTATAAATGCAACACATAACCTTTTCGAAAAAAGGTAGACTGAAAGATAACAACATTATGCTGGGCACCAACCACACATCTGTAAAAATCCCGGAATGAATACACTAGTTATATTTTTCTAAACATTAAGCTATTTTAAAATAAAAAGTAGATCTAAGATCGTGGCAATCGTGGCTATTTTAAAATAAAAGTAGATCTAAGATCGTGGCAATCTGCTTCGGCTTAAATTTCAGATTTTTTTTCGAAAAACCAGTATTTAGCTCGATATTTTTTTTTAACATATAATAAACTAAAAACATACCTAAAGATAAACTAATGCATCTCTCTATTGAAACATAGCCTGTTTCCTAAACGGGCATTTACGTCTTCATTCAGAAAAGCACAGTCTTTGCGGTAACGACATTAATTTTAACAGTTTTATCTATGGGTGGTTTTCTGGAACGGAACGCAAAAAAGAAAATTACACTTCTTCAACGCCAGAATTCCTTACATACAGCTCGTTAAGCCGTTTCTGTTGTAGGATAGCGCGTTCCCTTCCTGAAACCAAAACTAATCTCCATCAAGGTCATTGTTCAACCGATCCTCTAATTATCTGTCGACGTTTCTCAGTGCTTAGATTATAGTAAAAGATTACCCACTCCAACCAATATCAACATCGGCTTCATTATATTTCTTCTCCATTCACGTGGCCTAGCATACCCCTTAAATGGGAAGAAGATTGAAACTGGTTTAAAAACCACCAGGTCAAACTACTACTATATAATAATATTAAATCCGGAAGAGTCCTGACTTTCTTATTATGATTCAATCAATCACATAGGTAATTCTTAATTTTCTAACTCGCCGCTACGGCTACTAGCAATATAAAATTTCTATTAGTAACTCATCTGGAGTGATGAATATCTCGTACATTCCATTCACGCCCGAAAAACCTTCCCTTTAGGTTTTCAGTGTAAAATTTGTTCCCTAACCCGTTTTAATCTCCAAACCAAAACCCTTACCAGCGCGACCCCGCGTCGCTCATCTAGAAATTCTCAAGTAGGTACTTGCGCACGTACCAAAAAAAATATGCGACTTTAATTTACGAATTTTGTGCTTAATAATCTCATCCATAGATAAGTACATGCTTGAGAAATTTGAAATGCAGTCCTATGAAAGTAGCGTATTTGAGAATGGTGAATGCATTCCTCTGGATGGCAGTTCTCTACACTACTCCCTCATATGGTTGTGTATGCATTATGTGTTAACTATGTAGTGTATTTGGAGTATTATCGACAATACAGAGGACTCCGTTGGAGGCACCCACGCGCTATCTGCAGCTGAGTATCGAAAGTAAAACAATTGAAAAGTGACGACCGTGAATATTCCCATAGTAGCGGGCATAGAGTAGCGGGATATCGGTGTTGTAATTATCTTTTGTGGATCATTTTACCCAAATTAAGTATACAGCTTCCATTTTCTCTAGGAGACTATTACTCCCATCCACACGCCATTTGCAGTAAGTTTAGGGTTACAGGTGCAGGGATACAGTGGTACCATTGAATCACTTGCATAAGCAATGGAGGTTCAATGCACCAATTGGTCTCGTAATGCTTAGAAAACAACGTCACACAAAGGTGGTGGGTACGACCAATTTTCGAGGAACGGAAACGCCAGGGAGACTGTCATTACCTCCTTCAAGAAATGAGACTTTCTGACCACGAGTCATTTTTTTCGGTTTCCTCTTTTCCCGAACATATTTGTCACGTAGAGACTTCCATCTGGCCGACACATCTTTCGCGGAAAAACACAATGATGTTACCACTCCAGCTTCAACACTCGTAGCCTTTGAGAATCATCAGATATAAAGTTCTCCTTATCTTCCATTCCAACAGATATTCCTATCTTCCTACAAGTTTTTTCCCTGATATTTATGTTTCGGTATCAGTAGTCTCTAAAATTGTATACATAAGTATATTCCTCCCTCATTTCGGATGTAGTGAATTCATCAATAGAGACAAGACTCACGCAAGCAGCCATGTTGGCGAGTTTCACGCGTCGAAAGTTGAGAAGATTTCAACTTCGGGCGACGCGTTTCGTGCGAACTGACGCAAAGGAGTTTTCCAGGCATCTGATTGGCTGAAGATCCCGTTCTCGCGTCTCTTCGATTGAAACGCGTCCATGAACACGTATAGGCACTTTCAATAGTTCTTGTGTAGGCTTTCGCGGGGTGATGAGGATTCAGCGTGGAGGTTTTCGGGGTTACTACCGCGAAGATTCATCTCTCCAGATGACAGTTTCGCCGGCATTGCAGCAGGCTTCTTCAGGTCAATGAAGTGGAGATCCGTGGTATCATTCCGTGTTATCATGAAGTGGAGATCCGTGGTCACATGGAGTGGGCCGAATCACAATCCCGACCATAACAATGCAAAAGTCATTGCCAATGAAAAGAGATACTACCCACGGATCATTAGGGAAGCTATAGAGACAATGAAGACACCGAACAACCTCAATAGGGAGGACGGATACCAGCTTCCAAACACATGGAGAAGAGTCTCCTCAAGAGTAAACCCGGAGAGACAGGACAGAGGCAGGAGGTGCGGACCAATGAGAAGCCACCCGGGCCTCCTGAACCAGCCAATAAGAAGACACCGGCCTCCGACGGGGTGTACAAGAGACGGGATCTCAACTTCATTGACCTGAAGAAGCCTGCTGCAATGCCGGCGAAACTGTCGTCTGCAGAGATGAATCTACGCGGTAGTAACCCCGAAAACCTCCAGGCTGAAACTTTCAAAAGTTTTAGGACAAAGTTTGTAGTTCCACTTCTGCTTCTCGAGGAATTTTAGTTTCCCTTACTCATTTTGTTTTCCTTGATTAGTCACAGAAAATATTTCGTTTACGGGGGAAGATATATGCACTCAGAGGGAATGTTACTCGCATATTGATCATTCTGTAACGATTTATGTCGGATTTAATGATTATTTCGTTAGCATTTATTGTGTACATGCCTCGGTCTTCACAGATGGTTTGCAATGTACGTATAATAAAACTTTCGTTGCAAGCAGTTGCCGTGGCCTAGTGAAGTGAACGTGCCACTGTGAAGTTATTTGTTGTTAGTTCGAGTCCCCGATGCGGAAACTTTGCTCACAAGTTTTTGTTTACTCTTTAACTTGTTTTGTATTTCTTTTTAGATTTCAAAAAAGTTTAAATTCGCTGCAACAGCATCATACACTTTTTAAAACTGTACTGAGCCACGTAAAAATTAGGAAAACAGCAAGTGTGGTCTTATCCTTTTTAAGAATGGCTAAATTTAAAAAGCTAGGGTAGAAAAGACAGTCAGCCTTGTTAAGGGCGGATAAAAACCCGGCGTTAGCGTTTTTGAACAGTTCTAAGACTAGTGCAAGGAGTCACATATTTCGTTTTATTGCTACAAACTTATTATTCTTTTTCAATTAATATCGATCTTAATTAATTGGTAGAACACATTTACTTAGCATTCTCCTCTGTTTCCTCGATTGTGCGGTCAGATTTGAAAACTTATTTGCACCTTTAAGGAGCGTGCGCAGTTTATGATCATCGGCATTGGTTAATTTACCTTTTGGAGCGTTATTTTATGGTATCTTAATTGATTAATATAGCTTTAATAGCCCTCATAATCAATACATACTACTTCACTAGGGTTTCGTGTTGAATGTGTTCTGGTTCTCAATTAATGCAACGATCCAACTAATCTCTAGGAACGGATTCGCACCATTAATCGGTGAGCTGCAAAAGAAAAATTGTTGATGTTATACCTATTGTGAATGCAAAACCTAGAAGGCCGAAAGATCTCTCTACTTATTAAAGCGAAACACCTTGGTATCGTCTTTGCGTTAGGTCGAGCGCATTTTGAAGTATTTCAATCCTATAGAAGTCCTATTTTGTTTTCAGTCATAGTTGCTTGCATCAATTTTGTAAAACAATTCTTCTTTATCTTAATAATCTTCTTTTAAACAAACAAATTAATAAGCACAATTCTTATTGTTCTCTTAAGTCTCTAATAAATCTAAACTTTTTCTCGCTTGAGAAAATGTTACTTGTAAAACTTTGTGCACCCTGAGGTTAGAACCCAGGTCCAGGCAGTAAATCTACGCGCATACCATGTCACCACGCTAATTCAATTGAATTCTAATACATGATTAGAAATTCTCCCGGTCTCCCTTAAACTTGTATTCATTTATTGTGGAAAAAAAAATTGAAGCTCGTTATAAACTATACGTACTGAATAATAAATATGAAATCAATACATAGAAGTCCAATATTTTCATTTGCATAAAAAAATTAGCAAGGAAACCTGAGACTTCTTCAGAGCAATCTAGCGCTCTCACCACTTCTCCATGTCACGAATTACCAATATGGGGAAATTGAAAATTGCCATAGATTTGAAGTGGTAATCATGGGAACAGAACCTGAGAACCATAAAAAATGGAACAGCGAAATAAAGGAAAGCATGTGGTTCACAAGCAACTTCATCGATAATTTAGAACCAGCCCTGAACTTCTGAGCAATGGAAGCGAGAAGGAGCACGCGGTTGAATCCAGCCTTACGCTGACAGATAAAAGGCATGGTGGGGTGCGGCAAAATAGTCGTCTGAATAGCTGGGCCGCTGAATTTTTCCCGGAATACTGCTTATTACTGGTTAAGGCGTTTCGAGGAATGCGACGAGTTGCTGATAGACGAAGGAGCGGCAGACCTCGAGCCACCCACTATTTTCTGGACATCAGGGTTCGCCATTTGATCGAGGATAATCTTCTGCGTCGGAAGAGTGGTTGCCTTATCCAGGGAGGCGCAATTTGGATGCAGCTACGAAATAGTTAGAAGGCGGATGATGGAGTATTCACAGTATTCAACTCCACAAACCTGTCCCCAAGCCATTCTTAAAAGACCGGCGAAAGCATTCGAGACTGTTATTCAGCGGGAAAAATTTAGTTACGGAATAGGCCTTTTTGAACTTCACCATTTTCGCAGACGAGAAAATTTTTGCAGCATATAACAACTTGCGCGCCGGTTTGAGAAATTTTAATACCCAAGGCAATACATATATACTAATTTGATTAGCAGCACAGATATCATGTCCATATAAATTATCACAAATACATAAAGGAGACATACGATGAAAAGAGAGTAGCCTACATATCACTGCCATCGCAGCTATCCTTAATAGTGGCGTCCGTGAACCAATCTGGCTCACGGACAACTGACAATGAGTCAATTTACACTTACATCTGTCTCTCACTCCGTGGATCTACAATGGTAAATACTTCATTCTTTTGGAAAACTATTTTCGTGGCATTTCGTACACAATTAAACTACCTAACAACGAAAACACTTACAAATACCGGAGATTTCGTCGTCCGCATATTGTTCTGATACGAGCTTCGCGACCTATCTGATCCGACTTTCTCGCAATCCGATAAAAGGAAAAAAATAAACCGTCGACGCTGACCTTGTCATTCGCCATACGAAAAATCGTCCCTCGAAATATCAGAAGGGTATTCATAAGTGTTATCTTCCGTCAAGTTCCCTAAAAAGGAATCGGGCACCCCGTACTTCCATTAGACTCTCGCCTCAAATATCCATCTCACCTCCTTCCAAGCGAGAACCCTCCCAGCACAACGCGACCAAGGTTATTGCGGCAACTTGTCCCCGAATTCAAGCCCCAAAACACCATATTCATAAATCTTACCTTGAAATTTAGCTGGGAGCCTAATCCACTGCTATCCGCTTCCATTAGGATCCACACAGAAACTGATGCACGTCCAACTTCACCTCCCAAAGTAAACACAGCATTGAAAATCACGCGATCACACCTCACATACGTCAACAGCGTATTAATAAAAAGGGCATGCCACACGATTATGTCCCGTTCACAACAACTTAAAAAAAAAAACTTGACATAACTATGGAGTTGATCACTGGAGAAGACAACACAGCAACTTAACAGTAGCGTGACTCGACCTAGAATAACTTTTAGTTGAAAAAAATATCAAATATCTCTAGGAAGTAATCAAATTAAGGAAACTGATAATACCTCTTGAGAGCCTCATAAACTATTAAAGCTCGCATAAGTCGAATTCTCCATTGATAAGCGGTCTGAGCTGGGGAATAATTCACTTGTAGTCGTGGTTGATGTAAAGTCAAGTTAGCTAGGTACGCCAAGTTGTAGTGAACGGGGCTTTACCGGTGACGAATCAACACAGCCTACACTTCATTACACTAAAATCGAGAGTTCACAATGTAAAGATAACGACTTTCACTTCAATTGTTCACTCTCCACGAGAACCGCGAACGGGACACGTGCCCCCTTGCTTGGTCGAGACAAAACACTCGCAAAATCAGTAGCCGCTACTTGCTATTACTTACTAAATCAGACGGAACTTCATTTCCGATCGATCTCATAAATCATTTAACGTAGATATCTGACTTCAATGTTCAATCTTCTTAAGCTCCCAAAGAGGGCACTCTTAATCAAACATCTGGCTGTTTCATTGGCACTCAATAGCTCTAGACTGGATCAAGGATGTGAAATATGTCCTCTCCCATGGACAGAGATACAACAGCAAACGAACGACTGGACGAGCTTTCGCGATCTGAAATGACTGGAATAACATGGGACCTTCGGAGAGGTACGAAATTTTCACGCAAGCGCATTGATTCTGTTTTCTTTCTCAGTTCTCCTGTCTCCATTTTACCGACCACGATTTAAGCGAGTGTATTCCGCCCAAGCAAATGGGTTCGTTCTGGAGGGCATTGACAGACATTCATACATATTCGCGGGGGAAACCCCGGTAGCACCTGCGACATATTCACTTCTAAAGCCAGGGATAAGAGGTTGGGAAAGGGAGTCACTTGTAGTCGGTTATAGTGTGTAGCGGTTGGGTAGAGGTGTGTAGAGTTTGCAGCGGACCCCCACCTTTCCCATTCCAATGCTCTGCAAGGTAAGGAAGAGGTGGGGAGTATGCATTGCCCCGGTACCCCAACTGCCTTCGGGTAGCCCTCGTTCAAAGAGGTGAGATTCAAACTTCAGAGGGGAGAATAAACATGCAGTAATATCTCATTATTCCTCAGATAATAATGCTTTGTTTTAACCTCATTTGCTAGCGATGGCGAATCGCAGCATTATCATAGGAGCTCCATGGTGTGGCATTCCAATGCCAAACGTAATAATGGATTAATTGCTGGACATAGTTCTACCGTTCTCAAGGATAAGTAGAGGGCGGGTAGCTCTTCCGTAAAAACTTGTACCCGCCATTTATATCACGTGATGTGGGAAATTTAAGCAATGAGCCCAGTAGGAAAAATTAGGCAAATATCAATATGTAATATCGTACCACAAATTAAAATATTTTTAACTTTACTCAACTATGAAAGGCCAATGAGCTCTCCCTGAAAGATTTTTCTGGATAAACAAATGCAAAAGTAATAGTTTACCATTCGCTAATCGTATGCGAGTCAACACCACGATACCAAGTGAGGCGCTCGAGGCATGCTGGGACAACAGTAGTGACGTCACCTACCCTCTAATCCTAGCTCCATGCTTCTGCATCAACGACGAAATACTGAAAACCTTAATTTAATTCTTAAGCACAGTAGTTGATACGAATGAAAATTAATTAACGCCTATATAAGTGACTGAACAACCTAAAATGAATTACTGAATATTACTGAACATAAAGTCGAATCCGCTTCTTCAATTTACTCGGCCAGAGCTTCATCTCGAAACACCAACCCTAACTCGACGTACAACATGTTTGACAAATTGAAAATGTTTAGCGGATGTCTGAAGTTGGAAGAGTTCTCAAAATAAATTTTTATAAAAGTTGAATATGTAATGTAATTTAAAATCTATGTTATGAATTGAAGTCCAGGATATCATAAACGTTTAGCGCCAATTAAAATGTAATTTCAATATCGTTTCAAAGTGAAGCATCTCAGCAACGCATCATACCCTGCATTGTTGGATTTTGAACTAAATTTTTACATGTTCCCATAAAAACAGCGCAAATGCTATTTTATTCAGGGATATCGGAAATTCATGGCCAAAAGTGCCACTTTATTAAACTGTTTATTGAACCAAACTTAATCCACCCCAAAGTAAAATGCGTCAAGGGAAAATATCAGAGCACATTCCTAGCATTCCATAAATAACTATTATCGCAGGCACATGGCAAAATAAATCAAGTAATGTGAAGTAATACCAATCATTTATTATGAAGATGATAAAATAAAAATCGAAATATGCCTCTGTTAATGGTCTCAATAGTGCGTGAAGTTTGGCGATCAGAATCAAAAGCAGGTGTTTCCAAGAAAGCTCATACCTTCAAAGAGGGATACGATTATGGAATAGGAACTATGAATTTACAACTTCTTACGAAAAATACTCACAGAAATGTCATTTAATTTAATAAAAGGGTCAAGTTAAAAATGAAATACAGGCCAAATGAAAATGAGTATATTTGTACAATATAGTGTTATAGCTTCAGTTCAAGGAAATTTTCCAAAATTTCCGTTTATACAGATGTATAGTAGGTAAGCTTATGCCTCAGCGAATACGTGAGCTCTTGAGGAAAGATTATGGTATAAGTGGAGCCTAGCAAGGAAAAAGAATATTAATGTGCTTTTGAAACCTATTTGAAATTTATTTTAAATGATGTGTGCAAAAGCCGAAAAAATCTCCTCAACATTTGCCATCGCTAGTCATGATGGGAAAAATAGTCGCAGTATTTCTAAAATTTAGAAAGCAGCGAATGATAATTGAATGGATGAAATGTAGAGTAGGACAGGGAAGTAGGACTTTCACAAAGACTCTGAAATCTCCAAAAATTAAAACTAATGAATGATAATTCTTAAAAAAATCGCTGGAAATTTTAAAAATAAGGAATTTGAAATACGTTTCGGGAATAAAAAAAATCAGGAAAACATCGCGAAAAGGAAAACTTTCCAGGAAAAAATTCAATTGGAAATTTTCTAGTAAAAATAAAACCATGAGAGCTGAATTTCTACTGCATTGAAACAAAAACTACAAAAAAATAAAATTGGAAAAATTCTAGAAAGAAATATAAACACACGAGCTAAATTTCTACTGCATGATTACCTACCTACTTACCAACAGGTCATGCACCATAACCTTCTACCTACTCTTCGGAAATAATGCCACCTTGACCAGCGTGTATAGGCTTATCGTGCCTAAAAAAATCCTGGGGTATAACTGGCTATTTCACGCATAAAGTAGGAAGGATTCTCGTCCCAAGCACGTGGGGATAAACCCACGCCAATTAATGCGCAAGGCGAGCCGGTGCAAAACCATTAAGGCGCGCACCCCATTGTATTTTTCTCGATGGTTCTGTCCGCCTTTCTTTCCCCTTTCAAGAATCACCTTCCGAAATTTTGTGTAGAAAAGGTCACTCCCTTCCCATGAAAAAAAAACTACGCGACCAAGAGACCGGCACACACGCCGAAGAAAGGCAACAACAAAAAAATTATACGACACCGTAACTAATGATTTTGGCCACTATCCCCAATATTGGGGCTAATAACAGGTAATAAAGCTTCGGAATAAAACTATAACGTTCTAATGAAATATTTAAGGACGTTGACTCTCGGAGACCTAGCGGCAAAAGATTGAGTGTGTGAGAGAAAGAGAGGGGGAATCGCTTTGGGTCTGGCGGCGGCGTCCATGAAAAGATGCGCTCCCTAGATCGTGAGTCGTGATTTCGGAGGCACGCGGCCGCGAGATGAGAGGAGGGGTCAACGTGAAGCGTGACCGCGTCTCACCGGAGAGATGCCCATATACTCCCAAGCCTCCACCCCCCTCCCCGCCACGAAAAAAATGTGAAGCTCTCACTAGGTAAACTGTCTCCTAGGACAATGTTCTCCGACCACCATACCCAAGCAACAGACTATATACATCGAATATCTAAATAAGGTTGATATATCCAAAGCACGTTATTTTTACACGATAGAAAATTTGGCAATGTTATATAGATATCCTATTTATGATATCCACAAGTAGTAATATCCGTGACTTCAAAAAATTGTTATTATAAATAGTATCCATAGGTAGCATATGTTCTGTATAGAATTGAAGAGCACAATTTTTTTGTTCGAATGTCTAGGGATAACAAAAAACTTAATAAGCACACCCATTATCTACTCAGATGTTGTGAAGATATCTAAAGGCCGTTGTTTTACATGGGGCACGGACAGTGGCGTAGCCAGGAATTTCGTTTTGGGGGGGTCCAAAACCAGGGAGGGGGGGAATTTTTTAAAACAGGGTACTAAGTAGAGGGTTTTAAAGTAATTTTAACACTTTTCATAATCGAAAAAACTTCATTGGATAAATAAATATTTTGTAAATTTATTATTTTTCAACATTTTGTTTTCTTTTATGAAGGAAAATAATTTTGTTTTTATATTTCAGTGGGGGGGGGGTGGTTCCGGACCCCCCGCACCCCCACCCTGGCTACGTCACCGATCACGGAATTTCGCAGGTTAGAACTGCATTAATTTCTAAAGCTGGCGTGGAATTGCGCGAACGCATGAACGAAATTAGAACGGGCTATTTTGCCATCTCACGTCGACGCATTCTCGCGTTTGTTCTAGCAAACCACCGCTTTACACGACGCAATTTTGACTGCGCCTTCGTACACACGTCAGACTGTGCAAGTACATGCCCCGTGTAAAATGGCCTTAAGAGATGCTGTAATATGGACCACCATGTCCTCTGTTGGATATTGCTGGTTGGCGGGTCCTTTGGATATTCGAGAGCTATCCATACAACGTTAAATGGATTAACATGGATATTTCACGGATGTCATGTGTTACCGCCCACAATGCTATCTGAATGTTGTTGGGTTGATTTCTGCTAGGGGGCATATACCCCCTTCCAGGGGCGCAGCTAGGAATTAAGGCTGCGGGGGTTTAGGTGCACATAATACCTGGGTGTGTGGGGGTATGGAATACCCACTAGGATAAGCGGTAGGTGCGAGATTAATAAACTTCGGAATTTTAACATAAATTGTTCAAAATGGCGAGTTTTACACCTTTCTGAGGGATTTATTAAACCTTACACTATTCTATTAGTAATAGCAATCCAATTAAGTAAAATGGATTAAACTTAAAAAATTCTCTTAGCTCTGGGGGGGAGGGTTTTATCCTCTAAAACTCCCCCTCGTTGCGCCACTGCCCCCTTCACCCCACCTCTCCTCGAAAAGACGATGAGGCTCCCGCGTGCCAAACTGTCTCCTGGGAGGATGTTACCCGACCACCAACCCGACAGCCGCTTCTATGGCCGCGGACCTATAACGGGACGTCGCTCTGACGATGGTTATTACGAAAACATCTCAAAAATTACCAAATTGCCCCCCTCGCGCCTGACTTTTTGACCGACCGGCGCAGAGTTAGCAAAGATGACACAGTCCTTTTTTCCCAAAGGATATGAGAATAATGAAATAAAAATATTCATGTGTAGCGATAAGATGGTTTTCTACCCGAAAAATAACCACCCTTCCAATTTTTTTCAGTGTAGTTGCAGGTGATACCGGCGAAAAATTCCTGCAGAAAAATTCCGTATCCGTGCATAATTTACTGCTCAAAAACAAAGCAACATCTCAAAAATTACCAAATTGCCCCCGCACCCGACTTTTCGAACGACAGAGTTAGCAAGGATGAGACAGTCCTTTTGTTTAACAAACAGAGGATTTAAAAATAATATCTATGAGCAGCGCGGAGAAGGCAACAAGGAGCGAATACTTTTTTAATATGGCACGAGACTCGATGAGTTACCAGGAATAATTTTCTTCGAGCCAGAAGGCTTTCCCACGTGAAAAGTAAGACTACCCTTCCCAATTTTTTCAATGACACTTCAGGAGGTTCCTCCGAAGACTGCAGAAAACCCCGTATCCTGCGGCTCGATCAGACAATGTATTTGTCGTCGCCTCATACACGGAAATGGACACAGACGACTGAAATATTTCTCGCGCTTCGACAGTCTAAGGGCACTCTACCTCAGGCTTAATCATTCAAATAAATCATAGAAAAATCAGCACCTCTGAAGTATTCTCTTGAAAAAATTCTTTTAACAACTGCATGGGCCAGCTAAAATTGAATGGGGACGTACATTTTTGCGTAAAGATTTCGAAAGATAAATATATTTACAGGAAAAATCCAAACGGCAGTCAATCACAGTGTAAATTCGATTTTTTCCAAAACGAAATGAATGGCTAAAGTAAAGAATTCACGCGTCACAATGGAAAAGGATGTGCTGTATTGGATCATTTTCTCAACCCCTTTTCCCCGAGTCCTTTCCACGTCTAGGATAAGTCTCCGCGACATCCTTTGGATGCTGATAAGCCATGAATAAACGCGAATAGGTTAGCTTCCATCCCCGTCCAAAAAATTCCAAACAAGTAGAAAAACAAGTCCAAGCAAGTTTTTTTATAGCTCCCTAATGGCTCCTAATAACTGTAATAATCTCATTTCAATTAAAGTCGCCGAAGTAAGATGTACTTAAACGACGGAAGAACAGGATTCTGCGAATAAAATTTTTCATTTTAATAGCTCGAAATAAAACGCTTCTAAGAGGAGGTCAAGCACTTTCGAGCGTTGGATGTCTCACAAAAAAAATGAATCTTTTTCCGGAACTTCTCCCAAAAGAATATCCTCCGTCCTTAATATTCCCTACATCGCCACCGTCGAGACCTCGCCGCTATCGTCAAAATTAAAGTATTGCCTCGTCGCATCGTTCCAAACAACAGAATGCTATATCATAGAAAATTAAAAAACATACAATTTACTTTCATTGAACGTGAATGGGATACGATGGATTAGGCATTAGGATTTTATTTACACAACATCGAAGTGAGCATTGATCCTCTCCGCTTGTTTTCTAAGAACCGGAGGAATGTTTGAGCGCTAAAAAATGGAGCATTAATTGAGCACACTGACTAAGTTTTGATGAGAAAGTATGTCCATAACCATAAGGAAAAATTCAAAAATGCGTCCTACCATTTTCTCATTTCATTCTAAAATTCCTTAATAAGATTTAATTTCTTTTCAAAAGATAACATGGAATAGGTAGTGAGATTAACTCACTATATTTATCCACATATATTTATCCATCTTAGACAAAAAATTTTGTTCGTTGTGTTTAATTAATCATGCATTTTGTTCTCCCATTATGACCAGTCATAGCTTCCTATTAGCACCTATCATATAGCAAATTCAACAAGTAATAACATCAGCACTAGCCTGAGATCAAACAAAACTACCTTACTAACGTCACAAGATATTTTTCATTTGAAACGGTTTTCCAGCCACATGAACTTTGTCTTCCGTTGAAGAGCCTGCAAATACCTTGCAATTTATAAACTTACTATGTTATGTACTTCAGTTACAACTGTGCACTTCACCCTAAAAATAGAACGGAAAAATAAGAGTCCTTCATGCTGAACTTTACCAAATGTGCAAGTGCCAAATGAAGGAATGCACTGCAAAAATTGATTCAATTGATTACAATTGAAATGAAGTCTCACAAAATCTACTCGGGTGAGTAACCAGTTACACCTCCATTCCATCACTCCCTGCCGTTAATTTTCTAAAGAGATAGACTGGATACCAGACAGACTGGAGCAAACTGTGAAGCCTTAATAATTAATAAGTTTATCTCACTACCTATTTCATGGCATCCTTTGAAGAGAAATTAAATCTTATTAAATAATACAAGAATGATATGAAAAAAATGGTACAAAAGCATCCTGGTTGGATGTTTCAGTGCAATCAGACAGGGATAAAACACAGAAAATTCAGAAGAGATGTCATAATTCATGAGGCTGGAAATTTTCAAAATAATTATCAAAACACTAAACTGGCACATGTTTGAAGAAGAAAAAATGGACATGAAAACAGTAAAGCATAAAAGAATTGAAATTTATACATAAAATAATCTCCTTAAGTAACCAGTGCTAGCTAAGTCATTATAAATTATCATGTCGATTGAAGCACAGCATTTATGTGAAAACAATGACTTCATACAAGTAAACTGACTGGCAATTAGTAGGGGACCTGAAATAAAAAGAAGTTTCATTGAACCACTGATCGCTCTTGCATTTTTTTCTCAATAACCATGCATATAGAAATATATTACATACAAGCATACCATCATCAACTCATTAAAACTCTAGAAAATGAGGAACTTGTCAGAACTTGATATGCTGGGTAGGCACTGTCTCACCTGCATTTGACAATGTGGGTAAATTTTATCCGGTAATTATGCTGAGAAAGCATCATAGACACATAGTGTAACACATCAACTTTCTTAGGTCCTCTGCAAGGTAAAATTAGTCCCGCAAAGAATTGATCATGATTCAATAATTTCAAATTGGTCCTATCTTTAAATCCCCAGTCACCTCGTATCTGCCTTAAAAACCATTACTCATAGCTGATATTATTCTATATAGATTATTATTAAAGGTTGTAATTATTATAGATTCAGACCTCCTATCACTTCTCCTTCCCACTTTTTGAAAATATATGTGACCTCATACATATTTTGTTTGTTTTTCAAGCAGGAACGAAGTTCAAAAGCAAGGTAATATGTAATCCTAGACTAAAAAAAAGAAAAGCAAATTACATATTTAATGAAGTAAACTAGGTGGAAAAGGAAGAATCAAAAAAGTTAGACAAATTTGAGCAAAATTTCATGACAGACTTAAAAAATTTTACCCATTTTAATAGTTTCAGGAAACGGCACTACATACATGGCAGTGGATCCGGTGATAGGCTATGGCCTTCTTTTGGGTATCGAATTAACACTAGATAAAATGGCACTTAAAAAGAGCTCCCACCTAACACCTCCCTTGTCCCTATCCTGGATGCACCACCGTACATACATATTTACTGCAGATAATTTTCCAAATTTGGCTCGGCAACTAAAACATACTTCATGATCTCACGCATCAAAGATTACTTTCAACTTGATAGAAAATAACCTGCTTGCTAAATTCAACTTACATGTAATGTAATAAATATTAAGGAAAGGAATTCACCTCATAAAAAAGTGATAGGCAGCTACAACTCAATAAATATATTTATATACCATGTATAGTTTGAGCATGTCACAACATTGACACCACCATTTTAACTAGTAATGAGTTGGTACAAGCCACAACTGCTATATTTCAGTGTCTAGTACATGCTAACATTACACTTTTACAAATACACATAGCAGAAATAACATGGTACGAAAATACATGCTGTCAACAGTATATATTTCCCAAATCACTAGAAGAGAGAGATGTACAATTACTTCAGCATTTCTAAAGCAGATTTTAATCACCTCTCTTTTACCAGATCTTCTATGCATAATCTCAATTTCCCACCATATGTCAATAAGAAAGGAATTCTATTTTATGAAAATAAATAAAAAAATTGCTTGTTAAAACTTTTTTCAAGTTAAACTTGAGGACCTGATCATTGATAAAGTATGTTCTGAAAATCAACCACAAAATATCCAAATCAAATATTGAGGTCATGAGCATTAGCATTCACAAAGTCACTTACAGTTAAAATATGCATATGGTGGTTTAAGGCATTATGTCCATCCAAGTCCTTCTGTTTAGACATAGAGAATATGAGACAAATTCATCATCAATATTTGGCCTAGCTTAAGTCACCTCTTCTCTTCCTCTATGATTTGATGGGATCACATGAAAGTATTATGGCAATCACTAAATATTAATGTAGGCCGAATGAACAATATCTCACCATTGAGTATTACTTTCACAATCAAGCTCCCTTCAGATTGTTTCTATGAACAAAAATATCAACAAATTTTTACATTCATGGCAAGAAACAAGATTCCTCAGATTAGTCTGTCAATTTTCCACAGTGCTAGATTAGAAAACTTCAACAAGGGATACTTAAGTAGGTATTCCTCACTGTCCACACAAGCCATAGGGCTGCATCGATTATTTTCATTTTGTTAGCCTGAAAGAATTGACTCTCTAAACAGAGATGTAGTTTTTAAGAAACTATAGGTTTTTCAGTAGCAGATAAACATGGTACTACTCAGAAACTATATCAATACATATTTTATGGTGTCATGTGAACATCTTTTTCATTCAAATTAATGACAAAAATGCCATCAGTTCCAAGGATGATGAAACAAACAGATAGGTATACAATTAACTGGTCACATGGAACTATGTATAATGGGGTAGATGAAGTAAAATAGCATGACAGATTCCTTCAATTAATGATTCCAGGTACTATTCAAACTTGAGTGATGCAAAAGGAGACCTTACAAACTATAGATCATAGATTAAGGTTTAAATCTTTAGTTCTTGCTTATTTATTTCTGAGGAGCATTTTAAGCTACGCACAGATATATTGGCATCAACACACTGATCTTCTAAATTACAAGAGGAAAGATTGGTACCCTTCTGTTCCAGAAGTTTTGACCATCATAACAAGCATTGATCTAATGAAAGACACACAATTGATGTGCAGGTGCACCAGGAGAAAATTTGAACTTCAGTTTGAAAATGTTTTTGCAAAGCGAATATCACCACCAGCACTGATAATGAATCCCACATCCGAACTTCATATGCAAGTAAAGAGAACATTCAATTGAAAAGCTTCAATACTTGAGTAAATAGATCATTTTCTTATGACAACGTTAAGTTATTAGAAAAAATATTGTCTACAATGATAAGAATCGGAGTTTTACTTTCATTTTCAACAGTAAACATTGCATTAGGATCACAGTTGCCTTACCATCAAAATAAAATTCCAGAGAAAATACGAAAAATAAATATTCTCAAGGAGATAAAATTGTTATCAATTTTAAGCTGTGACATTTGTAGTTATCGTCAAGACATATATACAATCGTAGAGTTCAGTGCTTCTCATTCCATTAGGAGAATTGGATACATATGAAAGCAAGACCACTTTTTTCATTTTATACGAGAGTAGTTCATGAAAATAAGGAGTATAGGTACATGGTATCATTAACCCTCTTTGAACCACTGAAACTTGGTGGCAATAGTAAAAAGTGCCAGAGTGAATTCAAGTTTTGTAACATCTCTTGAAAACAACAATACGATTTAGTATCTTAAAAAATAATGTAATATTTTTTATTTTACCAAAAATCGATTAATTGTTGTTCACACTACTATGCAACATTATATTAAGGTTAATGCAACAATTACAACAACAGCCGTTTTAATCATGGTCTACACTCAAGCCAATGCATAATCAGATAGATTATTTGACTTTCATCACTAACAAGCGAGAGAAAAATTCCCAATTAAAAATCTCGGTAAATAAAATATTTTATTTCCCGAGATTTTTAATTGGGATATCCCAGATATTTATAATGTTTGCATCAAAACAAGTCACTTTGCACTAGCTCCAATGACCCATTCTCGTTCGTAATGCAACCTCAGTCATTTCGCCAGCAATATAACTGAGGTTACATTTAGTTGACATTCACATTACAACACTAGCAAAAAGCAGACATAAGTATGAGAAACTGATGCCTTTCCATGAATGCCACTTGGGTCACAGAATGATGATAGAAACTTCTTATTCACCACACACCATTCATATTCATCACCAGACACAATCCTTCCACCCACAATAGAATCCTAATGCACATTCCTATGTACTTCTTGGCTACCAAAGAGGTATGGATTGAGGAAGAATGTGCTATAGTTTACATTAGCAAAGATGCATTCATGGGGGCAAGATACGAGAGAGTTTGAGGTGTAATGAGGGATGAACAAATGCAATTAAATCAAGGTGTTCTTAACGGTCTTGGAGTTCCCACACGATATCCGAACCAAATTATCAGGTAGACCCAACAGCCATTCAGGGGTCTTACACCATATGTACTACCTTTCCAAGCAGAACAGGGATTTCTATCTGGATTTTCCACTAAAAAATATAATCTGCACATCATTTATCCCTGAGATTATATTAGTCTAGAATGAGAAGCAATGACTCCTTCGACAAATTCGATTGAAGTAGGTACTTATCAGTGTATCAGAAATAATCAACTTATCACAAACCACCGAGATGCTATAGAAATTCGAGCATCAGATGCAGCCAAGAATAAGCTTTTTATTGACAAAAATTCACAAAAAAACATGGATAAACTTTCTTTTAAAGACAACAAACCATGACTTGAAATAGATTGGTAATGCCCAAACAATACAATTTATATTCGATTAAGTTGTCAGAACATATCCAGGCAACCACAACATTACATGAGGTAAACTTTCTACAAACATCAACATATACTCCAATAAATAAAAAAACATGTCCATAAAAATCACATTGGAATTGGAATAACCCCCTTAAGTATAACTCAATAATTAAGTTACATACTTCACCAAAGGAGTATACCATTAATTTCACAAAATACTGCAGCCATAATGTAAAAATATAAGTACTCCATGACAAATAATGCAAGCAATACCTTTTCCTTTGATAAATTTACTCATTAAACTAATTAAAAGAGGTACATAATTGTCGCCAAATGACAAGGTGAAGGTTTTTTGAAAAATTTCTTAAAATTTTCAGCACATATAAACTTAAAAGAGAAAGTTCATGCTCCGCAAGCAGTCTATTCAGAGGATAATATGCAAATAGGTGGATTAAGGACAAAAAAGGTATTAAGTAAATCTCCCATACCAATATTGCAAACAGACAACTATTAAAAAAATATATTAATGCAATGATACAGAGAGCTGAGTCTATCAGACTCAACATACTCTGAAATTATAAAATTTTCATGGGCGTATGATAAAATATGAAAAGTTTAACTTATACATAGGAATTTGACCTTGAACAGTAAAATTTTTCATAAAGCTTTGTCAGGAGGACAAGGATCAATTCAGCCCTATACATAAGACTACTCATTATAAGAGTAGATACCTGCTTTGAAATATACTGGTGATTCCAATTTAAGAGAGCAAATGACAAAGCTTTCAGTCTTAAGGTAAGAACAAGAGGACTTAATGATCCCAGTCGTGTAATATGATACTAACAATGGTCACATTCAACACATAAAATCTTTAATGGACTGGTCAAAATACCAGTCTGTCTTCTAGTGATTCGTTTTTATGCCAATAAGAGCAAAGTTGTTTTTAAGCTAAAGATAATTCCACCATAAAGACTCTACCCATGACATCACTCACTCTTTATATGGCCACCAGGGCATATTCGATCAAAACATTATGTAAGTACATCAATCATGCCTTGTAGACAATCACTCATAAACAACAGAAGCAATGAGATCCTGACACGGAGTCCTCAAAGAAAGCACCTCATCAGAAAAGTACGGAAATCATGGCACACATACTGAACCTGAAATCAAAAGGGAATCCATGAGAGATTGCACTAAAAATCAAAATAAAAATGCAAAAAATGTAGTCTTCTGGCAATTCTTAGGGTCATATGCAGGCATGGATATATGAATGGGTCCATAATAAATGAACGGGCATAAAAACACAAATATAGCATAAAATGGACCACAGCTACATTTGAAGATTTCATGGCAAAACAATGAAAGCATTTCAGGCATCAAGAGCTATCTGAAGCACCTATACACTTATTACATGATTAACTTATTACAACTAATTACTTATTGCAACATTATAATGTTGCAAGAAGGGTTTCTGACAAAATCACTCCAGAAAGAATTCCCCACGAATACATAGATGTTAGAAGAATAATTTTTGGCAATGAACCTTTCCAATAGAGGTTTTTCTTAAGTCCCACATTTTTTCCACTTGAGCTCCTATGACGAAAAATATAGTACTTTCATTAAATATCTGAAACCCAGGACATCATGAAAGCCAGCGCTTACTTTGCCAGCAAACTACATTATGAATCAAAACCAAATACGTATAACTTGGTCACACTTTTAAGATGCGATTGTACTTGTGTTTCAACAAAAGTCATTATCAAACAAATTTTAGCAAATCGTGTAGAGTGAAACTACACCAAACACGGTGATAATGATTTTACAACGTTAACAAATCCATGGACCCATTAGAAATGATTTTTACCAGATTTTTCATTCAAATTTGTATTGGTCCTCCCACAAAAACCACAATAAAGTGAAGCACTATACAGCTTTTGACAAAGTAGGGTCTAGTTGGAAACATATACATAATGACTTCTCAGAAGGTTTCAATATGCAAATCTTTAATCAGGATCTCAATCATTCTTTTCAGGGTACATATTTCCATTCCGTTTGGCTTTAATCTGCCTACCCTCTGGTATTGTCCAGTAATCTGAACATCAGTCTCCGAGATGACCCATTTGTATTAGTGACTTTATTAGGTGATCAATTTGGCCGAAAAAAAAACTTGATGTAATCCATCAGCCCAGTCCAGAGGTGATCAGCGAAGTTGAAATGACACAGGTTACGATTCTTGATGGCCCTACGGTGTCCTTGAATTCAACACTGCACAAATATATTCAAAGTTGAAGGTATTGGTGCAGTATACCATTTTGGGAGGGTGAGTCCACAGCTAAAGATTGGATTAATGGACCTGGTGAGAGGAGCACCACAGAGCATAAAATAATTAGAAATATCACCTCTAAGCCTTTTAGAAGCAATTACCTGCCCAGGTATTCATTATATTAAGTTTAATCACTTCAAATCAATCACAAAACAAAGCCTTTACTTCTCATGGGTGATTAGAGATGAAATTGAACAAGTGAAGAACAGCAAAATCACAACAGGGGTTTCCAGTTCTTATGAACAGGTTTTCAAAGAGAAGACAAGCAATTTAAGAAATCCTAACAGATACATCTTGGTCATTTTTGCAACAAAAACACTGAGGAAAACTGGTATCTAAAACTTTTCAATTTATTGCGCCGGAAGAAATATAAATTATCAATTGGAAACCTGAAATGAAGATGTAATGAAGTGAAAAGTGAACTTAGGAAATAATGGATGAAAGTGATTCAATTTGTCTCAGTTCAAATATTCCAACAATAAAAACTTACCATCGCAATCGAAATAAAAGTTTTTGTACTGTCAACTCCCTTTCAATGGCAAAATATAGTATGCAATCTGACACATAGTGGCAGTGATGAGGACCCAGAGCGGGCCCTTTGAAGGTGACAACACACTGGAATCAGGAGCCAGCACTTCAACTGATATGTCCGATCACCCGAGGAGGGAACTGGAGGGGAAGGAAAAAGGAAGGAGGCGTCGCCATCATTAGGAGCCTCCGGGGTGAGGAAGGGTTGGAAGAAAAGGGATAGAAAAAAGACTGCACCATCATTGGGGCAGCGGGGCCCACTACTAGCAAAACCATGAATTTTTGTTTCCTGGAGAAAGGAAAGGTTTCCCTTTAAGGAAGAAAGCCCTATGATTTTCCATAGATCACATGTAATGGCAATAGAAATTCTTACCACAAGACTTGTGTACCACAAACACAGAGTGAGACCCATCTGTGGGTCACACTCTCACCACACTGACAGGCGCCAAACAAAATTGCCAACCATCCACCACTAGTCATCAGAGAAAACCCATCGGCATGCTATGCATGTATGAAATGTATACATTCAGAGTGTTACACGACTCCACTCCCTGAAGTCACCTTAGAATCAAGTTTGACAACTTAAGTTGAAAAAAATGGGATTGGCATCACCTCGGTGACACTCTCAAGTGGCTCAGTCTTACAGTGGCCTCAGTCCTTCACCCACAATGTGAAGGCCCAGAAATTAGCAGTGCCAAATCCACGCAGAGGGCCATGCCACATTCTCAGGCACATTGTTGGAAGGGCCTCACAGTGAAGGTCCTCTAGCGTAACTCCTGGCTGCAGCAGGCCTGAAAGGTGGCTGCCCTTGTTCTTCCACTTCCCCCACCCTCTCCCATCGGCAGTAGGCAACTCCAGATAGAGGCAAGAAGAAGAACCTAGGTGTGAACCACTGGTGGGTCACGGCGTGCAAAATGAAATGCACCCATGACCTACTGCTGGGTCCTACTGCAGTCTGAACCAAGGAAGTCAGATTCACAACGAATCTGTAGCTTGCCCTAATGATGACTCTATGCTTCGATTCACTATGTTGCTTACACATAACTCTCTGAATACAGAAGAACTAATACATATTTCAACATGGATAGAGAGAAGTTTGCTAACCTTAAATGTAGTTCACACTTGCCACAGAAGAAGGTGATTGGTGGAATCTTCCCGCCCTGCCACCTCCGACGAGGGCCCATTCCCTGAATTTCTGAAATCTTCATAGCCATCCCCACCAGATATGACTAATATTTTTGTGGGTTTTTCTTCAGAATGACTGGAACCCTTCCATGCAGATGAACCTTGGGAGGTCAGAGATCCTTGGTATGATTGAGGGGGGGAAGCTGATAACGTACTTTGAGGCAAAATTGAGGAAGGAGCAACGAGGGCCGATAGGCCCCCAGCTAGTGATGATGACTTGGAACTCTTCTGATCAGATGATGACTTGTCAGCCCCTTCTTCTGCTGGCATGTCAACACAAGTGAGAAACCGGACATGCCCAGTATGACCATGAGGAAGCCCTAGAAAATATAAATTGAACATGGGTAAGAAAATATGAGTTTTATTTATCGTGACCAAATTGGATTAAATTGAAATTTTATTTATTCTACCAGTTTTTATGGCTGCTATTATAAATACCAGTCCATTTTGGTGATCACATATCTGTTTCTTTTCAATCTAAATTGAAACAAACTTGATTCCACAAAATTATTTCCCTTTTTAGTTTTTATCCATTGCTTTCATTTACAATTTTTAGTTAATTACGTAATTGTACTCAGCAATATATCTGTACTTTGTAACAGTAATCAGTAAAATGGTTTCCAATATGTACAAATATTAGTCCAAGGAATCAAATAAATTTCATCACACTCTTTAACAAATTCATATACACATATTGCAATTATGAACAGATTCCATTGATGCAGACCACTTTTCTATCATTTTTTCTCTTTTCGCCCATGAATGGAGCATCATCAATTTGGCAGATACATACTTCATCAAGAGATTAACTAATGAAATTAGTCATATGTTTTACAGGCAAGAATGGATACAAAGGGGAGGAGGAGTGGCTGACCATCCCTGGCAAAGAGAAACACTGATGCCTCGTTCGCATTACGATTGTCCGAGCCATCGTCCTAACGATAGTTGACCGAACTAGCAGTGTGAATGCATGTCCTGACAATAGTTGACGTAGTTCCGAACGTTGCCACTTTACGATGGTTAGGCGCTGAGAGACCAGAAATGGAAGCGGCAAGAGAAATACGAAATGCTCGTGAAGCTCTATTTTTTTCATGGATTTGTCCTCGGAAGGAAGAATATGGGTGGAAGAAAAATTATTCGGTAAATGCACGTTGAACACAATAATGTCTTGTCCCTGCATACCTCAACAGCTCTGCTAACCGTCACTTTCCCGTTCACTTTAGATGTCAGCACTAGAGGCCCGTTCACTTTAGATGTCAGCACAATAGACCATTATCGCCTTGTTTCACCTCTTGAGTTAATGCCCCAAGCCACAAAATTTCAATAAAAATCTATCACTGTTTATAAAGCTACCAAATTTAATAAAAAATTTATGTTCTCTACAACCCTCATATTAAATAGGCTACATTTGCATGACTTTCGATACGATCTGGGTTTGCCTTTTATTCTGATTATTCACAGAAACATACATATTCTCATTGTCTTATCAACAAGGCAAATGCCCCGTTCACATTACCATCATTCTTAACCAGCGTAGGATGACGTCAGAACCAACGCGCGTTCACACTTACCATGGTTAGACCCTGGCGACATCTGATGAGTGGTAAAGTAAGTGCAAGTGAAAAATGAATATACAAGAGCGTATAACCTGTTGGAAGGAAATAGAGAATGTGCAGGGAAAAGTTCTTGTGTTAATTGCAATGATTTTCAACGTATGTGCATATTATGAGCTGCTTATGAATTAAAAATTGCATTCCAGCGTCGACAATCATTGTTCCTTGCTACGTAGAAGGTAATATGAATGTGTTCGTCCAACTAATCATTTCATCGATAGTGTGGCTTGCATTCTCCTACTGCTCTATTTAATACGAATGAAAGCGAATATTAGTGATAATTAGGTTGATATCAACAACATATACTACTACTTGCCCTTGATTCGGATTTGTTGACAAATCATTGATGTAGGTGAAGGAAATCGAGGACCTAATCTTGAGACTTGAGCCTCAATTGAGACACAATTGTGATTTGGGATGGAGATACACTTTTCGCTACATTACATTCTTAGTAATTATTGTTTTCTGATTTTGACAAAGGATATGATCCAATCTGATGCTATACCGTAAATCAAAACTCTTTTACCTCTTCTTCAAATGTGGACGAATAACTTGCAGAAATGTGACGACGATTGAAATTTAACTTATGAAATAACAGAGAGAACGTGGTATTTTTTGCGATATGTAGTATGACCCGACGTTTCTAACTTTATTTTCTATAGTTATATCTTACTAGCCGTTAGCCTGATATTTTATGTTGATATGGGAAGAACTTTTGTTCAAGGATGAACATATAAGTGATCTTTTTCAAACTGGGACAAAGAACTTTTACCGTAACATTAAAATCATTGCGACCTTTAGATTTTTATTATGGTAGTTTCGCACATTTTACTTAATTCTAGCAAAATATTTATATAGATTATTCAATCTGCCCGTAACAATACAATACGAGCTAATAGCTAATTCACTACGAACTACATATATAGTATATCGCATAACTTAAAGCAGGTTTAAAATCTCATAATATGCAACAAATTACGGAATGAATCAAGAACACTTTCCATAGAATTAATTCTGACGAATATAATTCAACAATAACGGCCGTTTCCTCTTCGAATGCTTTATTTTCTGTTTTCTTTCCTCCTATCCCACTTCGTTGCTGCTTCGCCTTCTTCTTTTTCTAACCAGCTTTACCAACTTGCGTTCACACACGCATGAACTACCGCCAACCATGGTCGGAAAACGGTGGTCAGAATCCCAAGCACAGTTAACGGGAACTTGCGTTCACACCTCGTTTTGTAACCATGGTCGGGGCTAACCGGCGTAAAAAGAACGTAATGTGAACGGGGCAAAAGAGAGAGCTCCAACCCCCACGGTCTATATGGGTATAATGATTATATTATCAGTAGAGGCAGGTTTGCCCTTGTTGAGTAAAACTTATTTCCCCTAGTTACATGATGAAATTAGTGTAGTGGGTATAATTGATGTTAAAAGTTGTTGAAATACTGAGCAAACCTCTACCAAATAGAGTTATGTTTTAATGGTGTTTCCTCATCCTGTCAAGGGAAGGAGGTTCCCTTTCTTACAAAAAAATTACCCACACCATGTCTTTTGTACTCTCATTATCCTCACATTCAAGGCCACAATTGCATCACAGCTTTTAAAAAAAACCTAGCTAGTACAAGTGATAGCATCTGTGTAGAGTGTACTTGGATACCACCATTATATTGTATTGGCTCCCCCTTGATAGGTATGATATCTAAAACCGATTAGGTACTCTTTGACCTTTTATCACACCTTTAAGATGGAGTGTATTCATAGAAGAGCAGATTAAGGTCATCTTTAAGGGAGGGGGAGTTCATAATTTTCCATGGCACCTTGGCGGTATGCAATACCTCTAAGCAATAAAATGTCTGAGGTTCGATATTCATAGGCCAGAGGGTTTTTGATATTCATCAGTAAGTTTTAAAAATAATTACTTTAACTGGTAAAGTAAACACTTTCATAGGAGAGCCACATTTAAGATAATCACATTTCCTGCACAAATTATTTCAATTACAAAATATTTCAATGAAATACAAGTTTCAATTTTCCTGCTCTTTTATATTAATCTAAATGGTTCATCAATTTTTATCCCCAAGATAAAAAGGAAATTTAGTTTAAATTCACAGCTAGAAGGCAACGATGAATATCAGCAACGTTTTTGGTGCCAGTTTGTTCTAAGTCTTGAGTCTATGTAAGACAATAAATTTAACAAATTATCTCAATAAAAATACAATAATGTACACAATAAACCCCTAGCTTGGGATCTCATCACTAAGAAATGGCATTTCAACTGGATATTACCAGACATCTCACCAGGCACAATATAAATGCTGTTCCCTACAACACCCATGATTCTGATCCACAGAAATTATGGGGGAATATGCCATTATCTTTGGTGAGATGTACAGGTGTGTGTTGGACAGCAATAAGACCTACCCCACCTTTCCAAACATATTAGGAAGTACAATTACTCCAGGGTTATAATGAAGGGAAAAGTTAAAGGAAAACCCACGAAAGACCAAGAGAGAAATACATACTTGGATCACATTATTAGGGTATGGGAATGATGAACATCAGGGAACAGAAAGAAATAACTTGAGAAAAGCAGAAATGGAAGGTTGAAATATACAAATTTTGCGATTTTAACACTAAGATTAAGCACGAAAGGCAAGGCTAACAGGAAAAATTCAACTTTTAGCCATGTCAGAATGCAAATTCAGGATGGAAAAAAAGTAATTGATTTCCAACCTGTAACAGTTGGGGTGAGGTTGACTGCACTTTGGCTGATTTGATTTGATCCAGGTTTCCCTCCACTTGTAGGCACCTGTTGAGCCCTCTGCAGTTGACGGCGATCCATAGCCAAGGTGAGTATAACACCAGCACTTGTTCCCACCCAAAGCAGATCCTGGCATGTCAACAGGGCCGTTACCCTCAGGCAAGCTGCTTTGTGCTGTCGAATGATATCATCGCAACCTATGGATAGAAAAATAGACTTTAATTATACGGGAAAGAATGAAATCAAATATTAACTTTTTTCTCATCAAACTATTTTCAAAAAAATACAGCTCAAAAAGCAAAAAATGCAATATCAGATGTGCACCAAGTATCAATATAATTAATAAGCAATACATTTTTAGTGTATGTTACATCTACCACGTATGTATTTCTACTAAGCTATTTCAAAATCAAAAGGACATAAAAAAAAAAGACTTTGCCAACAAGAGATATTAAAGTAAAACCTTTACGTAGTGAACCTCTTTACATCGTAAACCTCCATACTTCGTACCACCCATACGGTTCCATCAGATTTACATGTGTACCCTGTACCACATTCTTAATACCGTCATGGTAACTTTTTCAATGCTTGTGCGAGAGATCGTGGTATTTTGCCTTAAAATTTTCCAGGGCTGAAATTCTGTTGCATATCCCGTATGAGAACTTTTAAACAAATTCGTTCATGAGTAAGACAAGCATCGTAGTGTGACAACGCATGCAAAGAGATGATAGGAACTCTTTCCACTTCCTCTTATTCGCTGAAGCATTAATTAAATATTTTGGATCCAGATCCGATGTCTTCAGCGAATTTGGATCCGATATCCGGTGAAGGGCAATACCCGCGGATAGTTGGATCGGAGGTATTCTACCCAACCATCCCTATCAGCAAGGATATTTCATTGAATGATGCTTCCATCTAGGTCTTATATCACTATGTGCCACAATTCCCATGGCATGTCTTGTAATTTGTCTCCTAGATTTTTCACTTCCTAGGTTCTACTATCTTTGAGGATTTTGCTCTTTTGAATGACATGTAAAATTTGATTTTGAAAGAGTTCCATCCCCTCCCCTACCTGACTATGACCATGATTGTAAGAATATTTATCATTGCTGGCCAAAGACAACAGTTTTCATTTGTAGTAAACCCCATTGCAAGCAATTCACGAATATTCTTTTTTGAAAAATGATTTCAAATCAAATTCTATAATGAAATAATACAATAGGCCCTTGCTTTGCTATATTAATCCATTCTGGAGTACCAATCACAAGGTGAATCACATTGTATATTGAATCAGCATTATTTCTGGACAAAGAATCACGCTAAAGAGTATTGGACATGTTAATGTGGCTATGTTTAATTTTGTTTGTTAACACATAAGGCATAGTTTACATAAGTGATGACATATCAAATGAGTGGAGACAAAATCAGATAAATTTGAAAAAGAACGTGCAAAATCAGCTCACATTGTACAATGAATACATCATAAGTCGAACCCATTGTAATGTGGGGATCTACTGTAAATATTTTTATTTTGAAAAATTCTTAATACTTACTTGCAAGCATTTTTCCAACGGCTGGTGTGAGGTCAATGGAGCACAAGCACGGAAAAGGAGCAATCGGGGAGAAGAGCCTAAGGAGAGCGGAATGCTGAAGAGAGACCCAAACACCTCCAACACCAGGGGCACCCTCTGGGGCTGCTGGTGCCAGGCACCAAGCCCACCGACTGCCAGGGTTAGGGCCACTTGGAACAGTGCCCTCCTCGCATACTTCAAATGAATGCTGAAAACATAAGAAATACAGTTTCATAATCACAGAAATAATATAAGTACTTGATTTCTAAGTAAAGAGTGACACCCATGAAAATAAGTTGTCATAACAATATTTATTATTTTTTGGCAATTTTCACCATATTAATGAGACAGAAATATCAATGTGTTCATTAGTAAAACAAGAACATATATAAGGTAATAGTTGTTAATAAAATGTCATTTAAAAATTTGTTACCGGGAATAATTATTAAGAATTTGCGTATCACTAATTTCAACACACCATCAACTTTCCAAAGCAAATGAAAACAAAACAAAAATTTCTATAAAAACAAAAAGAATTGTACGTACTTCCTCCACTAATGTCATTGGATTGAGAATACGAATTTGTGAATTCCCACCACACCATAATTTCCCACGGACTGCAATCATACGAGTCACTGGTGTAGCTGATGAACCAACGCTTCTTCTGCCACTCTCAACTGATCCCCAGCCGCCACCTGCAGATATGAGGCATTAAACTTAGCAAAAATAAAAAAAATAATGCATTTGATGACTTTCTAATTTTAATATGAAAGCCAAACAATATTAAGCACCCATTGTAAAATGTGTTGGAAGTCATATCAAAAGGAGATTGGAGATTGAAAGTCATGAAAGGAGATGATTACAAAATTACCAACACAAAATTATATAACCAATTACAATAAATACAAAATGATTTGAATATTCATAAGTGATATTTTTAGTAGATGCTGCACCTTCATCTTGAATAATTAAATACAGTGGAAGCTTGTTTTAGTGAGTACAGCATATAGCAAGAGTCATATATGTGATTGGCAGTGTATCATCAAAAAAGCCTATGATTAACATGTTAAAAAAATATGGATTTAGTGAGGCAACGAAGTCCCTGCCATGGTATGCACATTGCACTCACTATTAAGTGGTATATTTAGCCAGAATGGTGCATAACTAGATATTATGAAAGTAAACAGGGTCACCCATGACAGTAGAAATACTGACTCCCAAAACAGGTTCGCAAGTGTTACTAGGCGCAACTCAACTGAATAACTACCAAGATTGCAGGCACATAGTCTCTACAAAATAACCACAACATTAAGGCAAGCGTAGCTTCGTGTGGGAAGAAGACTGCGTTGTTTGTGGAACGAGGGTAGTATCAAGAGCTCACACAAGTCATGTGCTGGACTGATCCGTGCCATATAGAGGGGGTAGAGATCTTGCTGCAGACTAACGTGTTTTCTATCAGTATTATTATCTAATAACAGTAAGAATGTAAGATATGCCACATCTAGCTTATATGTATAGTTGAGTATGGCCTTAATACCAACCACATGTCTACTTGCCTACTGCTTGCTTGCTTGCTCGTTGATGGAAGGAATTTTGCCACATGGATTAAGTAACACCAACAGAACTACCATCAAGGAATTCGACAAAATTCCCCTCAGTTTCTTCCCCTACTTGTTTCCGCTTCAGTGCAAGTAAACAAAATGTTTCGAGAATTCAATTGAAGATAATGCAAAATGCACAGAAACTGGTCATGAAGTGAAATGTGGAAAATTGCTGGTAACTTTCAATCTAATTAAACCTCTTTCTTTACAAAAGATTTAATAGAATCTAGCCATTTAGCGATTTTAATTTCCAAGTGCAACACTAATTGGGTAAAGGTAGAAAATAAAATCCCCTTGAACAAATAGAGATGATGCAGTGAAGAAGCAAAAATATGAATCTAATGAATGTCTCCAATTTCTCTCATCACCCTGCCCTTTCCTCTCTGTCACTTTCTCTCAGTGAGTCTTCATAACACACCTACAGCCTACCTTCCAATTCTGTGCTCTTTGTGCGTAGGTCCACAAACAAGAACGTCCTCCCCCAACCCTCATCATGCACCATAAGTTTGTGTCCCACCAGCACCACACACAGTAATTAGACCACCTCCCCTTCCTCCCCACCATATGCTAACCAGAACTGAAATACAGACACTAACAAGGGGTAATCTTTTCCCTTCTATCACCCACTGTGCATACCATGAACTTGGAAGAATTTGACACTTTGTGGGGAAATGCACAAACCCCATCCTTAGTGGACTTTCAAGGGCCGCTCATGACACCTAGACATAAGAGCCAGAATTTCTAGAGCGTTTGATCATTACATTATGCTAGTATTGAGGCCTTTGCCACTATTTTCACCAGCCCTACGTCTTCCCCGACGTATTGGTCCTCTCCCATTCACACTTTCCCATTCTTCCCCCAACATCCTCTTTCCCCTCAGTTTCTTCCCCTACTTGTTTCCGCTTCAGTGCAAGTAAACAAAATGTTTCGAGAATTCAATTGAAGATAATGCAAAATGCACAGAAACTGGTCATGAAGTGAAATGTGGAAAATTGCTGGTAACTTTCAATCTAATTAAGTGAACATTGGAATTGAGGGGCATCATCCTTCACCTTTGGGTATAACAAATAACCACTATAGTGAGTGACTTATAAGGGATTATGAGCACTTGTTAAACCAAGCTTCCACTGTATTTGGAAGAGGCAACTGATAGCTGCTGTGAAATACTGCTCTATGTGCAATCAAAACCTGGGTCAAAAGTAAATTTTTATTATGTGAAAATATTAAGAGAAATTTTTCTCCATTGTTTTAGCCATGGTAAAGATTTAGCTCCATTTATCCATTTTTTGCTTGAATAAATTACCAACATAAAACAAAAAATACATTGATTTATCTTTAAACATTGCACACTCACCAGGCTCCCGAGTATAAACTACAATATCTCCATTAGCAAGAGACACATACACGCGATCATCCAAGTACCTAAAATAAAAAAGCAGGTTGAAATTGTACATAATTTCAAAATTGGACAATGATCTTAAAATTTAATGGTATTTCGAGAATTCTCATTCTCATTTGTAGGTAAATCTCATTCCTAATCTCCACTATGTATTTTAGAAAATGATTGGGGCTCCATCAAGATAAATCACACTCTAAGTTATTGGTGAAACAATATTTTGCTATGCAGAGGAATGGGATTACTGATTCCAGTTGGGTCGTTAAAATTTAATCGGCATGATTTTGGAGTATCAGTTCAGAACAACTATTCATAGCACATATGTAGTTCTTGATAAGAAACAGGTTTTACATCATATCAATATGCCTTCAAAATTTTTATCAGTTTGTTTACATATACACATGATGTTTTTTTAGGAATACAAATATTATGCAAAATACGAGTAAAAATTTTGTTTACAGATATGCAGTTGTAAATCTATTGGATCATAAATAGAAGAGCAGTATATGAACAGAGAATTTTAACACTATTCAACCTACAATGCAATAAAATGCCTTTACACAATATTCCCAATGGATACACTCAACATACGTATTTTCATCAAAGATATTTATTTCATCCTCATATGCCATGGTAAAACTGGAAGAATGTAATTCGGATTACCTAAACTGTTGATGTAACCTTGTTTTCCAAGATTCATGTCATAACTGAAATTTACTGAAGTTCAATTGATACTTACAAAATGCAAAGAACAGCTGCAACATGCTGAATTCGGAGCTTATTGCGCTTTGTACGAATGTTATCTCCACAATGATACACATGAATGCAACCATCTTCAGTGCCTAGCCACATGGTGGCTTGATTTCCTGGAACTCCTCCAGAGCTTGCAGTCCCACATGAAGACACCCCTGAAAGATGCAAAATATTTATTATTAAAATACATTTATAAAGGAAAAGCTAAAAACAGCTGCATCTCTCATAATTCCACCATGCACTCTATAACTTGAGTAGCCACTATAATAAGAACACAAATGCAATTACTTAAGGGGGGAGCAAAAATGTCACCTGAAAATGCTTTCATTTTAGTGTCCCTTTGGAATCTATAGGAAATGATAAAATGGCTCAACTCCAGGATTGTCACCAATGCATTGAAGAAAGGGCACCTTTGTTGAGCGAGTACAGATGATGTTGATAAAAACTCCTCTTGTATTTATCAATCAGTGATTTAAAAATTCTAAATTTATATCCTTGAGCATACATTATCACAATGATTATTACATTAATGAAAAAAACTCATGCAAATCGGTCAGTGCCATACACAACCTATTTAAGGCATGCAACATGAGAATAACTGGTTATTAACTTCAGGCTTTAATGCAAGAGTACACACATTACTAATAGAAAATATACAGCCGGTAAACATAAAACAATGTATTTCTTTTTCATAAAAACCTACTCCTAGTAGTCAGCCACTTTATGTGATTCAGTTTACATTGAGCCTTCGTCTATATGTACCAGCCAATACCCATTACGAGCTGATATAAAATATCTTTACAGCCAATTTTCTATTGAGACATTGTTCATTAACATCAAATTCATTTTTTAACCACCTAACATGTAAACGAAAAGGCTATACAAAAATAAATCACATTAATAGCATACCACTGCTTCCACTGGTGAAACTTGGATCTGCCACTGTCAATTCGTCACTGCTGTCTGCGGTGAGGGGAGATGGTTGGCCAGATGGAGGGGGAGGTGAGGCAGGCCGCTGAGTGGGAGGGGAAGGAGGAGGGGGGGAAGAGACCTCGTCCTGCGAGGTGCAGCCACCCTCCTCACTACCCCCCTCACCTTCCTCTTCGTCCGACTCACTCGAAGAACTGCGAGGCAGAGAAACAAATGATGATTGAGAAAACATCACTAAAGGAAAGATATATTAAGGCCCAGATTCTTAATTGCTATTGCGGGGTCACCTGGGTCTCCCCAGTGCAGAGAATGGCTGAAGGTCCTTGGGTCCTCTTTGATATGCAATTCACAAACCTCGCATGTTCTAATGTGAGGTCTGAAGAAACAATTCAAAGGCTATTAGTTTGATTTTCAATGCTTAAGTACGGTCTACTGTTGTCATGGTACGTATCAAATGCTTACACACATGGCTACATGGCCACATGGCTAAAAATGAATTTTGAGACAATAAGTCATTTCATAAGAGATATATCTTTAGTATTGATAATACATGAAAAATAAAGTGACCCACACTCATAAATTCCAAAGCCAAGGGGAGAGCTGGGTGACATCCGTCCCCTTAAATGTGACTATGAATGTACGTTTTACGAGCATCATTATTACTATGGGGCCATCCTGCAAACAGAAGATAACCTAGTAACAACTTTGAATCTCGACCTTAGATCCAATTAACTTACTAGTGGACCATAATAGCACTTTTTAAAGTGGGTGCAGTTTTTCAAGCATTACATTTAAGCACTTAATACCAAATTTATACAAAAAATCAATATCTAAGGCGTGGGTAGCATTTTTAGAGATACAGCAGACTCCCGATTATTCGGCTGCGGTATATCCGTGTTACGGATTATCCAAGCATGATTTTCACTCTAGCTCAATATTTTCCGCTATCTTTATAAAAAAAATAAAATCAGATGTAAAATCACCGGAGTTATTACATTAATGCTAGGATACATCGGGCTTACCGTTTCCGTAATAATCCTCTTCGTAAAATGGAAGTGATCGCCCGCTTGCTGCATTCACAGGAGCACCGTGTTCCTGTTTTCAAAGCGTCACAGCAAGCTCTGTGATCACGGATACCCGTTCCGCAGCAGTTTCAACCTAGGCAACTTGTGCGAGAGGCGACTATGTGGCGTGGTGCCTGACAGTGTAGTTTCTGACGTCGAGCAGTGGTTTTGAAGCATTTGTGCTAACCACTTTTCTGTATCCGTGATCACACAGCCACGGACGTCTGGTTTTCGAAACCAGGCCTTACATGGAGCATAATAAGAGTACAACCATGTTATCGCTGCTAAAAAGATCGCAAACTGGCGAAGAATGAGTCCGGGAAGTACTCTAACATAACAATAACTGCATGAATTATAATATACTGTTTGTGTTACGTAAATTATGAACATTACAAGGCATTAAAGTGAAAGTTTGGGTTATCCATGTTTTCCGATTATTCGTTCGTATCATTCGTATCATTAGCCCGGATAATCGGGAGTGTGCTGTACTATTATGGGAATACATTTTCAGAAATAAATGCCAAATGCAAAGATTGATTTTTACATCATGAGATTAATAACTTAACATGGAAAATAAATGGTATTTTCACCTGTCCAATTGTATATTCCCAGTGCCATCTCTGCTATCATCCCCACTTCTGCACTGGTTTCCTTCATCAACGGCGTCAGAGTCTTCTTGAGTTCCACCCAACCTCAATCTGAAATATGGATCCAATTCATGGAATATTAAAGTATATACATAAATATTGTAGCGTACCGTACAGAAAGTAATTTTTTTTCTTATTATATGCCAAATGGGCATTTTTCGTATTTGCTCACGTTAGCGTGACGACTCGAGCAGGGGTTAGTCATGGGGTCGGACATAGCGTCCTGCGACGTGTGTATGTGTGAGTGTGAATGAGTCAGGTGTGTGGTGGCCGGTGTGTTGGCCCCAGTTATCTAGGACCAGCTAGTGACCCACTTATTTCCGGCCCCAGTGGAATCATCCTCCCTCCCCGCAAACAATTCCACCTGTGATTTTTCCCTCCCGAGGAGTATAAATGCCCGTGAAGGGAAGGCATCGGGAGCATAATTGACTGGACGACTTAGGGGAAAGTATTGATGTGCGTGATCGCCATCATAGCTGAGAGCAGAGTATTTTTGGTGGCCAACGCTGGCATCAGCCCGGACGAGTTACGGCAGTGTCCCATGCCCGGTGCGAGAGGAGTTACCTCGGTGCCGTGGATCATCTGATTCACCTTCTTGTGCTACAAACCATTTCTCCGTTCCAGCCTCAACAGAAAACTGTAAGAAAGTCGCAGTCGCGATTCTTATATCATCTGTTTAAGGTCAGACGACCGTTCATTTCCCCTAATCAGAAGAGAGAAATTGTTTTCTCCAAGACCATAGTGCATCGCGTCCTTTCAAATAACTTTAAGAAGTGCTCAGAAAAGCCAAGTTCAAAAAACCTTACCCAAGGATACAAGTTGATAGTGGCCCAAATAATTCACATTAGATTTTTTTTTTGTTGTTTTGTAACTTGTACTATTTTGGAGGGTGGGAAGAATCACGTTCTCATCATCGTCATTATTTTGTTGCGAAGTGGGATCATTTCAATCATATCATCCTCATCAGGGTATTATTCTTTTTGTTTTGTTTTGTGAAAAATGTAACAATTCATGAAGGGTAAAATATATTTTGTATGTTTAAGAGTGAGTGATGGTTTGTTTGACTCCAGTATTCCTTTGCTCGAGACGATCGTGATTATCTCCCTCCAAATCACGTATGTGACGACGCGCTCTGTCACAATATAATATATGATATCTCTCTTGAAAATTTAAGATACTAAAAATTCAACCTTCTGGTCATTATTCACAATTTAAATTGTGCCTTATTCAAAGATGAGAAAATTACATTGAAAGCATTTCAGTGTTTACAACAAAGAAGTCCTAAACATTTATTAAGACTGATTGAATTTACTTAATACTTTCTTATTATCACTTCAGTACAATCAACATAAGATTCTGTACATAATTGCTATACAATAATCCAATAAGAATGCACCCAAGAAAAGTAACAAATATGTACTCTTGTGATATAGACTGGAATTTCAACATAATTGTGCCACCGATATTATACAGCAGCAACTATAAATTATTAACAAATTGGTCCCTTTTAATTTTCTAAGATAACTCTTCTTGAATTAACAGCCATTAAAAATACCGAAAATGGCTATTCAAGCCAGCTACAGTAATGTGTTTAATTACAATTGACAAAAATATGGACTTGATCAGGCTAGAGTGGCTTCCCATTAATTTCTCTAATCAGTATGAAAAAAGTTTTAAGTTGAATTGGAAGCGTCATATATATTTTATAATTGTTTATAAATCACAATATTGTGTCAACTTGAACAATTGTTTTTATAGCAATGAAAACTCCTGTAATAACTAATATTAGATTAATGGGAAGTACATACACATTAAAATGGCCACCTACTTATTAATGCCTCCAATGCTGTTGCTTCTATATCACATATGACCTTGAAACACGAAAGAATGTTTTTGCACAATAAAAGACAATTATCAAATTCCACTCTAATTTTTACCAAAATCGTCTGAAGTATAACAGCAACAGTCCAAATTTAGGGTATGTATATATACAAAACTGGTAATATTTTTTTAAATTATATTTTGTTTTTAAAATTTGCATAGAACACACATTAGCTAATGTGGCATGTAATGATTGTTGACAATGTTGTTGGACTAATATATCTGGGGTAGGGATTGTAACTACACATCATTTCATGCAGTCAGTCATTAAACATTCAAGAATTTTCTTTAGAAATTTAGTCACCCAGATATTTTATTACATAAGACCTTGAAGTGTTATTTTTTTCAATAGAACGGGCAGAAATGTAGAGAGAAAACATGACAAACAAAAAAATTACTAAAAAAATGATAATGACTTGATTAATTATCTGACTCTCATGATCATTATCAATTTGGGCTATCACATCCAAAATGATGGATAGGCAAAGTTTTATTTATTATCTATTAAAATAGAATGGCATTCCATTACGCTCTCCATCCAAGAAACTATGTATTTGGTGTGATTTTTTGTGATTTTGATGATTATAGACCTGAGTAAATAACGCCAATATGCATAACTTATTTTCATCACCTTGTTGCTTTGGGAGAAACCAACACAAAAAAGATATATGTATGGGGTAAGGAAGTCTTACCCCATACTTCCTTACCCCATACATTTATCTTTTTTGTTCAGGGTCAATTGATATGAAAACATTTCATCCAAGGTCACTCGTATCGGCTGGTTTTTCTTATGGACATAACCACTATACTGTGGTCTATTTGGTGTGATGGATTAGGTTCTTATGGCCAGGTATAGCAATTTACACATAATGTTACTTCCACTGAATACTTCCCTTAGCCTTCAAACAATGCATGGGTCAAAAAAATTGATACCAAACCATGAAAAACTGTATTAACTTACCTGGATGCAGATGTAGATGATGATGTTGAAGTGTATGAAGCAGGTGGGATGATGTATGGATCGGAAGGTCCACATGACTTGGCAGGAACTGCTGATATGCACAATATCCTAGCATTACACACACCATTGCACGATGCCACTGTTGGCTCAGGTTGCAACGATAAAACACAAACTTGTCCCACATAGCCATCACTGTTGCAAACCCACACTTCACCACCCCCACCACCTTCAGGCCATCCTGAACCAGAGCCCTTTGTCACTGTTACGTTCCTGCCTGATCGTCCAATATCGGATGCACTACTAAATGCCCTCCCTGAAAAGCAAAATATACTCCACATTAGGGCTTCCATTCATACAATAGCAAAAACACAATATGAATAAGTACTAGAAATGTAAAAAAAACGCAACCAACAGAGTGGTTACCAAGTATATACACATTTTAATGCTTCAGATAGTGAGAATGGTACTGATAGAGTGAACACTTTAGATCAGGAGAATAAAAGATAGAGTATATTAATATATTATATTTTTATAATGTATATTAAATCTTTAAATATATATGCTGAGAGAGGGAGACAGCCTTACTAAGTGCACTAAATGCACCCCTGCCAAAAAATTCCAAAAATACTCTTATGATGCCAGTCCGGTGGAATTCTGAACATGCCTACATAAGATTGTCAGAGTTGGTAGCTACCAACGATTGTCACTTGCATCAAAGAAAATGCAATTATTGGACTACCCTCTATCAATGATTGTCGGAACAACCAACTCTGTCGGTACTAAGCTCAGAAAGTGAGCTCTGACCTATCACAATAGAAATTACTATAAATAAATGAGGGGTGAAAGCAATCATACATTATAAGCAGCATCCATCTGAACTAACTTCAACTATGTACTTTCAACAAAAACCACCCTTCGCAAAAAATTTCAATCTCAACTGTGTGACTACAGAGGCAGCCAATAGCATTCTTTTAAAACTTGAAAAAACTGACCGAGGTAATTGGCTACCATGAAAACAGAGCATCTTTTGCTCCTTCCAGAATTCCTAAAAAATCTCTACTCAATATGCTATCACTGAAAAAATGACCTCAGTATTTATTGGCCAATAACAGAGATTGACAAATGAATATGGTTACCATTAACTCTGAGTTTCACTCTATCCTTCCCAATTTAGCAATCAGTTTTTCCCTTGCCATTTAGGGAATCAATATTATTCCAATACAGAAATGTCAGCTAAGGAATTAATGGTCATACCAAATAGCCCATCAACAAAAACATAGAAGCAATGGGATGCGATAATGTTTCATGGGCTTTCACCTCATTTTTTGTGGAATAAGGACGACAGCTTTATGACAATGTCAGGCCTTAAGACTTGAAGATGGATTTTTCTTCAGGCCTGCATTTATATGTTCCAGTAAAAGTAATTGTTCAATTTTCAGTCAGGTTTGTTCTGATTGGCTAAAGTTTTATTTGTGTTGGCTGAAGTCAAAAAGTCTATTGCAAGAATAGACGCAAAGTGCATACATACCTCTCACAGAACCATCACTAGGTGCAGTCTGCGTCTTCCCAGGAAGAGAAGAGTCCCGAGTATTGCTGAGTGGAGGTGGGGTGGACTCCTTCACAACGGGCGATGATGGTGGAAGAGTCGGAGCCGCACATGTGAACTGGAGCCCAGCACGAGTTTTCCGGATTGGCAATGGAGACAAAAATTCAGGAGTGGGAAAGCTGTCTGTTGATAGGGCTGTAAATCAAAGAAGGCATTCCATTTAAAAGAGAGTATATACATATTATATTTAAGAATCTTGATATTTATTTGATTGTAGCTGGATTTCTCCCCTTCTAACAACAACACAGACGGATGGGGTATAAGCAATGGTGGATCTACGATTTTTTTCTAGGCACCAGGGTCTGACAGGCAAACAGTCTTCTCATATTTGGGATTAAAAACTACATGTTTTATCTTTATCTTAATTCATCCACGGCGAGGATTGGCCCTCGCGGATGTTGTATACAACACATTTATAAAAACATTCGATACAACGAAACATACAAAACATGTGCATTGGATCAAAACATTAGAAACACATACATTACAAAGATTACATTTAAAATAAAAGAGAAGAAAAGTCCAGCTCAAAATACTCATGAATTGAGTACAGTGGATAATTGCACAGCCACTTTTCCAGCACATTTTTCAGTCTAGTGATGCTCACTGATCTGGCTTTGCTGGGTAATTTATTAAATAATTTTACTCCCAAATTGTCAGACTGGTTGTTGGTCTTTAACAGCCTGCAGTAATTAATATTTAGGCTATTTTTAGCCCTAGTGTCATGAGAGTGGATGGTGGATCGTATGGGGTAGGTATCTAAGTTATCTTTAATGTGCATAATGCTGCGAAACACAAAGAGGCTGTAGATGGTGAGGATATGAAAGTTTTTAAAAATTGGCCTGCAGTGGTCACGGGGCCCAGCACCACTCAGAATCCTCACTGCTTTTTTTGCAGTTTTAGAATTTCTTTGGTTTCATTTGCATGTCCCCAGAGTCGAACACCATAGGCAAGAATACTATGAAAAAAAGCAAAATAGGCTAATCTCATGTACTTTTCATTGACACAGGTTTTAAGTTTCCTCAATAAGTACAAAACCCTAGCAACCTCTACGATATATACTCTTAATTTTAATATAAAAGTTATGAATGTGTAAATATTTATAAGTTTTATTTTTTAATTTATAATTTTTTTATATTTGAATTAAAAATCTCGTCTATTTTTTAAATTTCATGTGCCCCCCTAAATCTGCCTATGGGTAGAAGTGATAAGGTTAAAGAACTGGATTTGGGTTATTAATCAGCAACATTTTAAACAAAAATAATTGCAGCAAAAAATGAAAACAATAAACATTTGTATATTATACGAAGGGAAACTTGGGAGAGATGTAAGATAAAATCTGGTATTTAAAAGATATCCGCTATCTGAAATCTATAATTTTGATGATAACCAGAAGAAGGGGAGAAATATAACCTAAATCAGCACAGCCTAGACATGACTGACTAGAACATACCTGTTAGTTTCTGCTTAGCATCCAAAAAGGCTTCCTCCCAACTAGCACGTGTCTCTGCTTTAAGGAACACAGCCAACAAAGTCTCCACAGAGCCACTCCTACGATAATGAAAATAGAAAGAAAAAATATATGAATGACAATTTTCTGGACAATTCACAGCACATTTTGATTTGAAAGTAATACTCTGAGACAACTACAAATAAGTGTGCACAAAAACTTTTCATCAAACTCCAGCCATTTCCTAAAGTGATTTTTTAATAATTTGTACTAATACAGACAATAATTAAAATAAGTTTGAGAAGCTACTTTGTTGATGACATTTCAGAATAAATAAATAAATTTCATTTAGTAATATTTCTTTATCACTAAATCTTCTTCCTTTCTCCATATAAAAAGATACATCGTATTCGTTTTTATGATCCATAGCTTAATTTCTGAGAATATTTCACTGATCAATTCCTTTGCCCTTTCATGGAAAGGGTCAGTGAAAAAAGCTGATATCACTGCGTGCTCCCATTCAGTAACCTTGGGTGCCACAAACCATTCTCTGTACATATTCATGCAACAAGCATATTAGGTACTGAAAGAACTTTTTAGAGGGCAGTACCTATCGTAAATACTTGCCTTAGAGTGAGTGGCTTAATGTACTAAGGCTAATAATTCAGTAGCAACTACTTTTTCGATTGGTATTTCATATCAATGAATAAAACATCTCCTAAATGTCAGAATTTCTCATTAAAAGATAGCTCCGTCAAAATGAGATTCTTTCAGATTGAGAGCTTGATAAGCAAACGTACTGAGTGTGAAGTGCCAACGGCAGCTGTGAAAGTGGGGCCTCCATTGCACTGGCTTCAGCAGCCCTCCTTCGAAGTTCAGCAGCTAGGTCTGTGAGCACTTCGTCAAGGGCCGCATGCGAGCAGTGTAGGGAGGCTGCCATCTGAGAAAGTTTCCCAACCATACTCAAGTCCTCTTGCACCCTTTCAGCCTCTTTCAGGGCACGTCTCACTGCACCAGCCTCCTCTCGGCCTATGGTGCAAGAGATGTCGGAAGGCATTAATTATTATACATTTCCAGCTTTGAGAGAAATATGGATATAAGATACATTCAAGTTTTCATAAAAATAGGAAATGTCTACTCCTAAAGAAAATACTAGCAACAGTAATCATTAATCAAAGATATGAGATAAAATTGAATAATCATGATCATTTTAATCCAGCTCCCGGTCAACGAAATCACAAGTATCACACATTTTTCATGAGAAGAGATTTACTTTTCTGAGAAAGGAAATTGCGAAAGGAAATGAAAATGCAAAAAGTTGCAGTAAACACAAACACAGTGAAGATAAAATAAAGATGAAAGAACATTTACAAACTAAAATTGCATATGTATCAATAATCATCTTTGCTACAGAGCATTGGGTAATGTCTACAGGTCAATATTACAGACATCTTCTTCCAGAGGCAGAATCAAGGGATTTAGTAATAAATCTCCAGTTCAGGAGACAATTTTAATTTTAGAGGGAAGTAATTTAATAATTTGAAATTATATATCATATTCACAAGATAGGCTGGATTTATTCCCAAGAACAGACTCTCTAACATCAATCAAATTCTAAATTAATTACAATTTACCCCAAAAAATTGCATAGAGGACTGAAATACCTTCACTAAGCAATTAATTCTAGCCATGAACTCTATACTGCTTGTACTCTCTAAAGGTTATCCCCAGAATCAATGCCTTGATCTGCCCCTGTCTAATTCTTCAGGCATGGAACTTTAAGGTGGCAGCATTAATTGATGCAATAACTCTAATATGATACCAAATATCATACCTCTGACCACTTCCAAGTCTTCAAGAGGAATTCTCATGAGTAACTTCAGTTTATGACCTTCAAGTCCTGTTGTTAATCCCCCAGCAGTGGACATACTGTGCAGAAACAAAGATAATTTAGTCAGAGGCATTACTGCCCGTAGAATTGGATATACTCTCATTTTCCAATAACATTTCTAGTAACCATTTTACTTGAATTCTTGAATTTGCACACAAAGATAGAATTAGAATACGCTATAAAACAATCATTATCTATGGAAATGGAGGGGAAGCTGAAACAGATAATTAAAAATATACCCAAATGTTTCATTATCATTTTCCAAGAATGTTTTAAATCTTAGTTTCAATGTCAAGCTTTCGTACCATCTTTTGTGACCATTCAATAGTATTATAAATGTATTAGTTATTTTGAACAATTTAAAAATTTTCAACATTCATCAGGAGGTGAGGCTAAGCTATGAGAACAAGTTTAAACAAATGCTTGAAACTCAAAAAAGCAAAATTGGTCTAAGTGAATTAAAAAAAAAAAATTATTCACCAATGATAAATAGACAAATGAAATTTCATTAGGATGAGTATAAGTGATAAAATTAATGCAAAAATAAGGATATGAAGTATTATGTGTATAAGAAATGATATATTTATATTTTTCCTCATTCTATGAAGGCTCCCAAAAATTGTAATAGCTCTTAAAAATAACTTTTAGCCACCAACAATTTTATGAGTACAAATGAAAAACTAGACTTACTATGAGAAAATATTAAAGATAAAAATTGGCAATAACTAAAAATCATGAGCACTTAATTAGATGACTTACGTTGATGCCTTTCGTATGGCTGATGGTCCTGATCTTCGTTTGGCACTTGCAATTAGTAGGAGGTCAGAAAATAGAATGAAAGATCGCTCTTTGCCACCCAAAGTCACTTGATCTACCCGCAGTAAACTTCGAGTCCCACTGCCACCTTAAAAAGTAAGAATCTATTATAATAAAAGCTTTTCATAAAAAGTAATGGACAATATGTTTTTCTTTCTCTACCACAGAATTAAACTTCAATTCATAATTCTAGAGAAGAGCCATGAAAATATTTTACCTGAGGAAGCAGATCCTCCTGGGCCAGCCAGAATGGAGTCTGCCCATGCCTCAATGGTGGTCCCTGAACTGGTGCCAGAACTGGAGCTACCCCGACTGGCCCCTGCACCCCTCCCCCGCCTGTTGATGGACTGAGCTAACGAACGCACCACTGTCGCAGCTTCGACTAACAATGGATGGTCCGGATGAGAAGGCTCAGTATGTTTGAGGAGCCTCTGCAATAGCACCAAAGAAATCACATTAGTAGCCTTAAGAGCACACTTAAACTAAAATTAGCATTACTCATGCATAGATTGTAAATAGCTATAGTGTTGCATTATGAAGCCTATTATTGAGATATGACATGATGACTTTTCTTTTTCACATACTATACAGATGTTTTCACTCATATGAAAGAACTATGCATTGTGGTGTATAGATTTTTAAGTTCTTGAACACCTTTTTCAGCACTAAAAGTTAAACATATTCAGTACAATTTGATTCAATAAAGGAATGATGAAAAGGATGAAAAAACAAAGAGACTAACACCTTAAATAATTAAACAAAGTAAATAAATATATTTGTTTATGTATGAAATATAATGAAACTTCAAAGATAACTAGCAAAAAACGAAAGCATGAAGCTAGTACTTGCTGGAGCCAATAAATCTTAAACAAAAAGGGCCAAATTTGATGAAATCACATCTTAAGTGCACAAATACACGAGACTACAAAATTTATAATGAAGGCTGCCAACAAATTGCTATGCAAAGAATGTAGGTAATTTCTCACTCCAACCTCAAATGAAAATTTAATTTACGAGTATAATGGATGGATTGGAACATATGTTCTTGAAGAAATAAAGTACCTTTATTAGATTTCACCATTCACACAAAATTCAAATGAAAAAAATTATCCTAGCAAGAAGTTCAGAAGTCATTGAATTTCTAGCTCAGTACCCAGCTGGCTAACTGCATAGTGAGAGAAAGGGAATGCATCATACAAATTATACATCAAATAAAGATGGGTGATGGGAGATATCAGGAAGCCAAGCTCTTTTCTGTAAAAGGATAATGAACACTTCAGCTTCATAAGTGATAGCTCCAAAAGGTGCACAAGATTGATCATGAAAAGTGTAGAAGTACATGGAATTTTAGAATAAAAATTGAGAAAGATGATGGAGTCAGACACCAATGGAGAACCAGGATGAAGAACTAGATGTGAAACGCAAAAGATGTAAACAACCGACAAATATATACACCAATTGACGGTAAAAAAATTTCATATGACACATCAGTTTAAAGGCCTCCAAAACACTACTTTGATTTAATACAGCAATAGTTTTCTCCATAAAATTACCTGGATAAGGAGCTCATAACGAGGAATCCTTTGAACAGGCATGATGAGCAGAGAATCCACAGCCAATTTCCCTTTGTGCTCTCTTGCTAAACTCTGAAAAATAAACATGTTAACAGTCAATCCACTTGTATTCAAACACAAGATTAAGCAAAAAAATTCTGGTCTTTTAATTTGTTCATTGGGAAGCAAATGACCAAAGGAAAATGGAATTGCAAAGTGGTTTTTCAAAGCCTAAAGTACAATCTAAAATAAGGAATATTGAGCATTTTTTATTAGTTAGCCAAGATTTAAGTCACACACACCATCATCATTATCATTTCTAACACTAAAAAAGGGCACACACATATGAAAATCAACTTACCTCAAGCAAACGTGCAAATGCAGGTTTTGCCTGACAGGCAGATTTGATAGACTCTTTGGCATGCTTCCAGTTGTTTATGAAGGAAGCGTATGTATCGATGACACTTTGCTGAGTAAACTGCAATAATATTTGATAACACATATGACACAATTTCATACTTGATTCACTTAAGCTATGAAGTGGATTTAAAATTGTGAAACAGCAATAATCAACCATAGGCCTTTTCAAAAAAATAGCAGATGTACTTAATTACCTTCCCTCTTAAATCAAAGAGAAAACGCTTTTTCAGGTAATACTTGGAAACCGAGATTTGATACGAATTAATAGGCCAGTATCATTTAGGTGGTATGAATTGGGGAAGAAGTTGAAAACTAATTAAATAATAAAATTCTTGCCGCCCATATAGGCTAGGCTCTCAGTTAATTCCCAGGAGTCCTCTCCTTAAACTAAATGCCTGGTTTTGTCACTGATCCTAAACTTTTCCCTATTTTTATTCAGAGGACATAGCATTTCAAAAACTGTATTTTTGACACTTACTTATAAAATAAAAACTACTGGCACACTTTGAACACTTTGCTTGAATAGAGTCAACAGGTAACTCATAATCTATAGAGACTACTAATAATACTTATTGCCAACCAGGGACGCCGACCAGTGGCGCCGACTCCATGGGGCCTGAGGGGGCCCGAGCCCCCTCAAAGATTCGTTTGGGGGGGGCGGAGCCCCCTCAATGTTTCAAGAAAATAATTAAATTATATTATGCTTTGTGAAATCACAAAAATATATTGGTAATTTTTATTTCCCATGTTTGACAATAGTTACCTTTTAAAATAAATTCAACAATGTGTTAAAACAAATAATTATAAGGTTAAGCAGGTTAACTGAATCAGGTGGTGTGAATCATGATAGTGTTTCGGTGCTGCGACACACTTTGAATTTAACCTCTTCCCGGGGCAAGACCTCGGATATGGGCCCCCCCAATATTTTTTATAAGTCGCCCCTGACGCCGACTTACAAAAAATATTGGGGGGGCCCAAACCGGAGATCTTGCCCCGGGAAATTTTTAAAGTAGTGAGTTTTAAGTTTTTTAAGCATTTTAGAAGAGTCATATGATGAACATTAGAACCCTGATAACTCGAATCTCGATATCTGGACACTATGGGGAAAATTGACAAGCCTGACACATTTTTTCCTCACACCCATGACGAATTTTTGAGGGGGCTCGGGCCCCCTCAGGCCCCATGGAGTCGGCGCCACTGATGCCAACAAAGCCTATTTTACATGAGACACATGATTACACAACCTAAAGCATACACATGCAAATATGTATTTCTACTTGCATAGACTAAAGCCATAAATTGCATTAATACATGTGCAAATACATGAATACTGGGTGATAAAACAGTCCCAGCCAAAAATTATTGCTTGCCCGACTGAGAAAATAATGTGGCTTGACGACGAGTAATTTTTTGTCTTGCGTAAAATGAGCTTTAGATTCACATAGATTAGAATTACAATAGATATTTAGAAATGCGTTACTTTTAGGGCACTGAACTCTAAAAAAATATAGAAACTTAATATACTTAGGATATTTTAACATAGCAGGCACAAGAGAATACTAATTTTTGTTATTACTAATAATCACTCAGTCAGTGACACTTACAGCATGAAGGAAGACATCTCCAAGTTGTTGCCTCAGAGGGTCCCAATGATCCAGTCTATTTCTCAACTCTTCCAGGAAAATTTCATGATGAGACAGAATTTCTGGAACCTACAATCAGAAATACTTTTACAATCACTTCAACAACATGTTGGCATAGGTCTCTCAAAACAACCACATGCAAATTAAACTTTCGTACCATAACAAAAACTTTATATGTACATAGGCTAAAAAAACTATGTGTGCCACTTCTGGAGATAAATATGCACAGTAGAAACTCTACTAATGGTACAAAACTAACATTTTTATGATAGCAATAACCTTAATATTCTTCATAGCCATTAAATATGATAATTTTAATAGAAAATGGGCAGTTTGTAAGTGCAGGAAGTAAAGGGAAAAAGTAATACAAATAATCATTTTTTTATGCATGAACACTTATGTAAAAATAAATACATATTATCTTATTGTTAGAGCTAACAGCTTAGCAATTACAAACATCAAAATAATGCAACTTTTTGCAAACTCAATTGCTTCAATAAACTGGCAAACATGAGCGTCTATTGACAAAAACACCCTCGGATATGTCCCTACATCCCCAGTATTGCATCATTTCACGATGTGCAAAGGCTATCGCCAAATCAATTTTTGGGGGGAGTTCATTTAGAGGAGAGGTGTATTATGGGGTGGTTCTTTTGAACGGAGTAAAAATAAACTTAATTCTGTATCTCACAAAAATTTAGGTGAGGGGGTTGAATCCCTTGAACTTCTAATGGCTAAGGCCTTGCCATCTAGTGTTAACTAGATAATGATACACAGTCACTTTGCAAGGCTCACAATAATTTTTTTTAAATTTCACAACTACAACTTCAACAAAATCTCCATGTTTTAAATTCAAGTCACATGGGTTGAATACTCATTTTTTATGAAAAGAATAAAATATGTCCTGCTATGAAATACATTTTTTCGCAGACATTAAACCATGTACCTAAACTACCTTCAGCCAAGCAAATAGTCATTTACTTAATGGCTATCATAAATACAGCATGGAAATGGTTCAAAATTCCATATTTCACAACAAATACATGTAAAAATTTAATGAGAAAAACCACCTACCTGAAAAAAAATTTCATCCACCAAAGACGAATCTATCAAGCCTGAATGCTCTGAACTTTTCAATGCCCTCAGGTATTTCTGTTAGAAGAAAATATTAGTATAAATTAATTTGGTGACTATTTCCAGGTCCAAGTCAGTTAAAAATACACTAGGCAAATGTAACTATGTAACCCAATTACCAAGGAATTAACAAATCATTTACATAATATCTTAAAGGAAAAACTTTTCTCATCAAAATATGAAATAAGCATCAAGTAATTAATGAATCACTCACATGAACGAGTATCTGAAGTGACTCCACATAGGACCGCTCCGTTTCATACAGTTCCACCGCCACATGTGATCTAGTATCCTGAAAGTAAAGAAAAAGGTCTCATAAATTGGAATGCTTCAGCAATTTCATTCTGAAACGAGCCTTATAACTTGGAAAATAACATTAATTTAGAAATTAAGGAAAAAGTGACACATCAGAAGTAGGATTAAAGCCATTTTTAAGTGAGATCACCAATACCATTTCAGTCACCTCCACAAATTCAAGAGAAAAATTATAAAATGCATCCTCCAAAGAGATACTATATTTTTATATCCAGAATGAAAACAATAACTATGCATTACCATTAAATAAAACTCGTTAGGAAATTACTAGATGAAATTATAGAGCATTCAAAACAAATATAATTGTTTTCTTCTAGGATTTGATATTTTTAATTAAAATGAATGTAAATCACACAGTAGAAATCATGATAATAATCACATAAACGAATTTGCGACAACATACCATCGACGATTTTAAACACAAGAATATTATGACGTTGGGGCAAAATTTTTCTGGAGCATTTGCAGCATTACATTGGGTTAAATCATTGCTTGAAAATCTGCTTCTACTGATAACAGAATAACTAATTTGATGCATTTTCCACTCATCCCTGCAGCTATAAATATGACTATATTTCAGTACAGAAACATTATTTAGCATCACGTTATCAAGGAGATATGAACAGCAGGCGCAACGAAATGACTAAAGAAAAATTAAGAAGTATACGTGGATGATCTCTACAACAGAAGGCTTGAAGTATTTATCCAGATCAATAGACCGGCCCTTTCTTAACTCTTTAAAAGAGATTTGATTTTATGTTGACTATATTTTCAATTAAATTTTTGGGTTAGCCCACCCCTTGTGGCATAAAAGTCGACGTTCCTTCCCCTCTGTTCGGAACCATTTAAAGACTAATTTCACACATAATAACACATAAGTCCTGAAGAGGTCCCCGGCAGAGGGGAAGAAACATCAAATCTTTAGCCTCAAAGCGCGGGTTAACCGAGAAGTTTCATAAAAACATTATTGGCAACAAATGGACCGCGAAAGTTTTAACAACTGCTGACAATGTATTTTTTTAAATGACAACGACCAAAGATTCCCACTCAAATGGACACACCAGAAACGAGGTGGAGTGCAATTCGACGTTCCGGAAGGTTAATTAAGTCCCCCGAAACAATTTCCTTGGGAAGGAAACGACCCCTCAGCACATCCCGCGTTTAGCAGGTCGCTGCCATCATGTGCGGGGATCATCCACAGTCTCTCTCCCCCCCCTTCACTCCCCCCCCTGAACCCTTGAAAACTAAATAACGTCTCCAATGCCTCTTCCTCCGACGCGAACGGGAAAAACCCCTTGACCAGCCTCTCTCTCTCTCTCTCCACCCCCTCCTCCGTCGTCGCTCGATACGAAATAGCGGGGCAGTGAGGGGGTGTAATGGAGAAAGTATTGAAGGCGGGCGCGGGGACCGAGAGGGTGAGAGATGAGGCCGGAGACGACGCATTGGAAGATGGGGAAGGAACGATTAAGGAAGGGTATTCTATTTTTCTCTTCTCCCCAATTATTTAACCGCTTAACCTTACATAATTCGAGGGAACATGGACGAGAACTAGCAAGGCGGGAGTGACATCTGTACTCCCGTAAATACTGATGCTGACACTACACTTCTTTCCCAGTATCTCCTGAACAGGATGTTCCACTATCACCACCAATGAGTTCTTACGTTAGCCTTGTACCTGAATCACACGATCATTTTTTTCATCCCTCAGAGTGCAAGCAATGGGTATTCGGGAACCAAAAGAGTGACCGCTCGATCCATCACTTTCTGAATTACACGGTCATTCCCACCGTCCCTTTCTCAATCGCTATTTCCGTCACTTTCCTTATTTACACCTGCCATTCAATTAAAATCCAAGCGTGACGTTACAATCGCTGCTAGCGGCCGTGCGGCAGAAGCACAGCACCAGCGATGGTTTCAGCGATGGAATTTTCACCTCCCCCCCCCGTGCCATCGCGGGAAATGATGGCGTGAAAAGGTCATTTTTCCACCATCATTGGAGCTATCGCTCGGAAAGACGGAAAAATGATCGCTGTTTAAAAATGGTTTAAATGTTAAAATGTGACATAAAAGCAAGGATCCAAACTCAGGCCTCGCCCGCGAGAACGGGCGCGGGAGCAATTTGTCAGGGAAGACAAGAAGACAGCAGCCAACCAGACGACGAATTGATGGCGAAACGAGAGGGTTAGAGAGCCTGGGTCTCCCGCACTACGACTGATGACCCCTCCACCTAAGGAGGGAGGGAGTGAGGAGTCGCTAGGATGGACAGAGTGGAGGTGGAGGGGGAAGGAGGGGAGAAATGAGAGCTCGGACCCCTCCAAACAGGGATTCGAGACAAAACCACGGAGCAACTATTGAAATTCGAAACAAGAGGTGCTTGATGAATACTACATGACATGGGCTTCGTAAGGATTCGAGCCTCGTTCAAATTTAAATTCTTCCTCCCACCTTCAGTCAGGGATTGAGGGGTACGAATGATCCAGCGTCGTGTCGCAAGAGTTACGGACCTCTTCAACTCGAAATAAACTGCTTTCATGATGTCCAGCAACGTCAGCCCTAAAGCAACCAGTGTCACACTAAAGAATTTCACTTTCCATAACCATTGGTCACAACCAGTGACCTCTTGGCAAAATTAGCAGTGCCGGAACGCACTTCCCTTAACTTTTTTATGAGTGAAATATTACTCTGTGTTCTTTCATTACAAGTTATTGTTTACATTTATTACAATATTTTTCCATTGGTTACGAAAGTATATATTAGAAATTTTGAGGCGACAAAATTGATAAAAGTGTTGTTTTACTATTATGTCTTTTGTTAACCAGCGCCGGAACGGCGTTCCGGCGCGTTCTGGCACCATGAGACCTGGTCACAACGCGATAAATAATTTATGATGTCCACAGATGGTTAACGACAAAGTACTGAAGCGTTTACTTTAATATATCATTTTCATAACTGATTTTAGGCAATCCTCTCCACGTAGTCAAACAAACTCTGGCAGTTGTAACTGGACTAAGTGATATATATGTTTACATTCTAATAATTTATTCGCCGTGATATCGCATGGACAAACGTACACATAATTACACACAATTTATGTCTACGGCACAATTAGAGAAGGTGAGAGGGAGAATTAGAAGGAAATTGTAGATATATGAAATATTGGATATAGTAGCTATATATTCTAAGTCACTTCAGCTGGCATGGTTGGGCCATGCAGAAAGGATGGCAAAGCACAGAATGCCCAAGATAATACTTAATACCAAAATGGAAGGGGTAGGAATAACAGCTAGATCACGGAAGAGATGGCCACAGGATGTGGAGGATTATCCGGAGGCAGTGGGAGTTACAATATGGAGGAAGAAAGGAAGAAGAAAAAGAACTGAATGACGGCATATACCAATAGAGGAAGCCAACGCGCATATTGGGCTGTAGGGCTGCAGATGATGATGAAGAGATGACTCAGAATTTACAGAAAAATGATTTAAAATCTCGATGTTGACTGGGAATATTTCTAGAATCCAAATTTTCAATAAATAGGAATTATATTCGTTTATATCGTTCAAAATTTATTAAAAGCTTTATTGAAAAAATTCAATGTTCACATAACAAAACCGCATCTCTATTTGGCATGTAGGACAAAAATTGATCATGAAGTATCGAATTCCCAACCACAGCACAATGAGAGGCTTTACGATATTGGTCCGTATTTCTGCTATTGTAATTGTTGAGAGGACCATTATTTAGAGAGGGACATGGAACACTGAGGCCGACTTAGAGATTAATCCGTTTCTTGGAAAAACGTATGCTACGCTTATTTTATGCTCAATCAAAACACATGAATTTGATGTAAAAAGATACACAGATATTCTTCGATTTTTATGAAAATTTTATCCACTATTTTGCAACGCCATAAGTCAGATACAATACCAGAGAGCTTACTAGAGCAAGAAATAAGACTGCTCCAGCGTTTTGTTGAATAATTTTTGTTGAAAAACACGATGTTAAAGGCCAATACGTGAAGTTTTCGGTGGTGAGAGAAAGAGTAAATTAAAATAAGAGAAGAGAGAATAAATAAAAATAAAAAGTCGCCTACCATCACCCTGCAGCATTTCACGGCCATATCAACGTATAAATATATACCATAAACCACGCTTCAACAACATGATTATTACATGATTATTCCTTACATGATGCTATCAATAAATTGCATTGAGTTAATATTTTGATTTTTCACACAGTCCAGCACGCACTTTCACTAAGTATATGGATAAAGCTCACTACCGTGCACTGATTACTTAATACACAGCCAATATTGCCTCCTCAATTATGAAAAGTATGATCAACCGTGGAATATTATTGCCACTACCAATGGGTTAATCTTGGGTGACTTGAAAGCGGAAATTGGTATTGTACTTTAAGCTATTGCTGGCGATGGTGGATGGACATGTCTTTAACGCGGGGCCTTATTCGCTATAGTCGGCCATATTACCTTACGAGCACTTGAAGCACTAGATAGAATTATCAGATTACAACTGATACCATCCATTGCTTTTATATTGAGTTATCACTGATTGTTACTGTAGGGGTATGGAGCCAAGAGCACACATGCGAACGCTTAGTCGCAATTCGCACGGAAATTGTACATCAGGGAAAACTTAAGACCTTAAAAAGTTCCATCACAAGCTCTCCTTCAACTTTGCCTTATGTATATTATTCCTACACAGATCAGTGCGAACTGACTATGCTCCAGTGGTACAGTAAGGTAAAATAGTTAGAAATGAAAAACAACATGAAAAATAACCATAGATATATACAATATATACCTCCGTTAAAATTCCATAAATCATTATCAATTAAAATGCATGGATTTATCATATTTATTTTTATATTCCATCCTTCCTTCTGTAAAATATTTCACCATTCACTAACCCCCGAAGGCCCGCTCCTACCAAAATGTTTTTTACTCACAATCCTATCGACAAATAAAAACTATTCACCCACTATGTCGAGAAATTTCTCGCTCTCGTTTATTTTAATCTCATTCTTTACGGTCTTTTTCGAGAACAATATCCAAACCAAAAACGTCTGTAATATATGCAAATAATAAGTAGTGAAATGATATCTCATTCAATAATTATTTACTCTCGCCAATTATTCACTTTAGCCTTCCTTTAATGTACAAATTTCTGTTTTCCACGATTGCACTGAAAACTTACTTCAATTCATCCGGCTGCTTTACTTCCATCGCTAGGCATAGCTTACTAATTAACGCAAATACATAAAAAAAATTCATAGGATTTTATGAAGATGCCACGATGGACAAGTACTTAGGACAAGTTTTTATTTTGTCTCTTACTATGAGAGCGGACCCATAAAATAACCAACAATTGAACATAAAGCCGATAACAATATCAGCGTAAGAGAATATGAAATGGCCACTTGGTATTTTCCTCCTCAATGCAAGAGCTCCAGTTTTAGACAATCTTCTACCTATTAATCCACCCAGTCAATTACGAATATAATACGCTATTCACCTCCCTCTATCATACACGTAAGTGCTTCCCACCAGGACAAAAAATTTACTGAACACGGTAGCAAGAGCCATGCAGTTCGAATGCTCTGAAAAGAGTTGATTCCAGTGGCGCCGACTCCATGGGGCCTGAGGGGGCCCGAGCCCCTCAAAAATTCATTACGGATGTGAGGAAAAAATGTGTCAGGCCTGTAAATTTTCCCCGGAGTGTCCAGATGCCGAGATTCGAGTTATCGGGGTTCTAATGTCGATCATATGACTCTTCTAAAATGCTTAAAAAACTTAAAACTCACTACTTATAAAATTTCCCGCGGCAAGAAAATACTTACAAAAAATATTGGGGGTTGGGCACCCCCAATATTTTTTGTAAGTCGGCACCCCTGGTTGATTCCGACAGACCTATTTTAGTGTCTACATGTTTACTTACATAGGCCAAAATAGTTACAATCGTCCTTTTTTTGGCTAACCTTCCATCTCACTCCATTCAATTCGATTTCTTTCGATTCTTCGAATTCGATATAAGGTTTTCGTAATTTTAAGTATAAAACCTCTAGTTTTATAAAACTAAAAAAATAGATCAGTATTTGCTGCAGTGACTGCTTTTTTCACCGCGACTAGTACATCAAACTGCGATTAGTTTATTACGCTGCGATAGGTATGATGCTAAAATCAACCGAAAGAAATTATTTGTGAATAAAACTCTAGATCGATTTTTTATACAGCAATCAGTGCATTATACTACTGATAATAAAGAAAACTAGATATAATGTTTTTCAAGGGCAATTATTTCATAGGTATTAGTTTTTCAAAATATTGTAAAATTAATGGAATGTACACAGCACAAAAAATTATATCTAAACTTAATAAAAAATCGTGAAAATCGCAAAAAAAATCATCATATCTAATCAAACAAAGACACAGACTAAGGTCGTGGATTCGAGACCTGGGAATCATCATATGTTTTTGGAAATGGCATTCCGTACCGAACCTAGAATCACCACCGTCGAAATCATGTGACATTGCATGGTGTTTTGTAAATTGACGTGAAAGTGAGGACAGATATGTATACGTACAGACAAACTGAATGCAATAACGCCTTTATTTCCAAATAAGAAAAAATGCGCTAAAAGTCAGTTTTTTGGCCTTTTCTTGCCAATGAAATTGATGAATCTTCGATTGGCGAGGAATCCATGTAATTAAAATTTTACACACGGTTACATACATAATTATGATGTGACTTTATGGATTTTATCAAACCTTTTTCTTGTCAATCAAATGGATGAATGACTCAACGTCGAGAAACGCCACGTGCAGAATCAACCCTTTCTTGTGAAATAGATGTCATTGGTGAAGGTATTACTTTTGAAAAATGTGGATGTAATAATTAGGAGGATTATTTCTCTGAGTCATGTGCGGTCGCGTAGGAAACCCCTCCTGTCGAGAGGGGGCGTGGGTGGGTGGGGCACCCCACGGATAGAGCGGGTGGCGACTGGCGGTCGTCGGAAGGAAGGCTGCTCCAGGATCAACGTCCTCTCCCTCACCCAGCAGCGGCGGCGACAAGGCAAGGGGATACACCTCCCTCCCTCTACATATGTAGGTATATCCACACACATACATACATATACAACGCCGCCGCCACCACACGACACTACACCCGCGCGTCCCTCGCCTATCTGCTGCTTGCCCGCCCGCTGAGACAACGCCGAACCAAGCGCCGTGAAGGGGCACCATCGCATCTTACACGCACACATAAGATACCATCCTTCCCTTATTCAGCCTCGCAGTCAAGCACCCACACTTCCCCTTCCCAAGAGAGGAGGATGTCCCCCGCTTTCCCGGGGCAAAAGGCGGCTTCTCGCCCCGCATTGTTCACAGCGTGACCTTGACTCCCGTCTTATTCACAAGGCACTCCTGGGATTCGAACGCATTTTCCGTTTTTTTCATCCCTATTATTCCCGAACTTGTGAAGAGGAGGGTCGAGAGGAGGAGGATTTCCTCGCCCGCCACTTTCGGCACGACTTTTTCCCCCTTGCCCCTTCTTAAATCTCCATAAAGGTAGATGATGGCAGAGGTAGATGGGGTTCGGTCGTCAAGAGGGAGTTCGAGAACAATAAGGCCTCCACGGAAGTTCTAAAAACCGAATCGATTCCACAGATTCCAGCAACACGATAAATTTGTAACTCCACTTCAAATTGTAAAAGGAAGCGTGATTAAATCAAAGATTAGATCGCATCAATCCTGAGATGTGTGACAGAAGAACCAACAAGTTTTCCGAACGACGCCACTTCGATGGTATCATTTTTTTCAAAATTAGGTGATCTCCAACGTAGTAACATACAAAAACGACCTACTTAAGAAACGAGCTATAACAATGCCACGGAGACTCTTCATGAATTACATATTCGCGAGTCGTATCCAACGAGTTGCTTCGGGGAACGCAGAAAATAATCAATTTCTCCACTAATTTAATTCACTTGAAAATACGGAAAAAAAAATAATTTGATGAACACTCTAGAGAAAAAGGCTATATTCGGTCTCACTAGCCACAACATATTTTGAAGCTGTATACATATGCGATTGGAATTTCAAGTAATTGCGCATGAAAAATGATAAATCTTCATGAAAGTAAATGAGAATATTTTTGCGTGATTGACAAAAAGCTGAAGCACATTTATAAGTAAAGGGAGTTAATTTTCTTAAATATTTTTATCCAATCTTTATATTATCCCTAAAGTGCGAAACTATGCCGTATGCCGTAGAACACTATGCATCATGTGCCGACTTCGAAAGGACTATAGTGCGACAAAAATTATGTGCAACCATACTAAGTAGCTTGATTTAAGCTCTTATCTCACATCAGTGAGTTTAAAACGTGCAAAAGAGTGCGGTGCATTATCTACAGGTGAATTAATCTTAAGCTTACACACAAAAGAAAAATTTCCGTTACCAATAGTGCTACGGATCCCGCGTCAAGAAGTCAAACACTGGAAAGGCCCTCTCCCTCTACAGAACGATTATAAAAGCACGGGATGAGGAGTAGCAGCGGAATGAGCCGCTATAGAGTGATCCGGAAGAGGAGGATAAGACTATTCCAAAGCGCAAAAACAACAGCATGCGATGAGAGTGATTTACCCGGCCCAAGAGCGACAGGTCGTTGTCCGACTGGCGACAAAACAGATCGCTAAGCTTAAGACACATTTGCTCTCGCGACTTAGGACGATAATGGTGCCGCGAGGGTGCTAAACCCAGAGTAGCAGCACGGGAGGGCGCCTCGGTCGCGATGACTGAGACGCCCTCTGGCGGGGGAGAGAGGTGTACAAGCGCGAGGAGGGGTAGGAAGAAGGTGGGGGAGTGAGGCAGTGGGGATGGAGGAGGGGGTGGGGGTGGCGAGAGAGGAAAGGGGGGCTGGCGGAGTACGGATGCAATGGTCGAAGGGCAAACTTCACGAAACGTGAAACCATGAACTGTCACACGCGGCTGTTGTCACAAAACCTGTTCTTTAAAACCCAAGATTTCCTGTCGGCCGCGTTCCATCGCGATATATCTGCGGCAGGCACGCACAAGGGCATGCTTCGCTATGCGAACAAGACCCTTGATAGATATTGCGGTAAAGTGGAGCATTCCATCGATCATTCGCGGGGGCGGGGAATAGGCAAAGCAAGACATCAATATTCAGAATGGAACGAAGACAAAGGTTACGGCGAGTAACGTCAACCACATAAGCACCCGTATTCACAGGAGAACAGATAATAATCAGTACCGTACTTTCATAAAATATATTCTGTTTTCACGATGCGTTTCAGTTTATCGGTATCATCAAATAAAAAATGTGGTTGGTAAAAATTACCTTCAAATCAAATTAGTTAATGTAAACAACGTCAATATTCACCTGGGGTAGCTGCAAAGCTACAAAGATAGTGAGACGCGTAGTGCAGGAAAAAACATACAAAAATACTGCAGTGAAGTGTGCATTACCATACCATTTGCTTTACTATGGATAATAGTTTGGGTGTGATAGGAAACATGGATTATTATTCTACCGCGGAGATCAAACATTCGCGAAGCGAGGTGAAAAAATTTTAAAACAAGCGATGATTGGAAATGAAATGCTTTTCAAAACCGGGGAAATTTTAGGAAAACGCTCATAATGCGCTGCAAAGCAACTAGGGCATATTTTTACTCAGATATCATGCCATAACGGAATAAAGGTACAGCAAAATCCTTTTGGGATGGGGGTGTAAGTCAAAAAGGAGACTTCCTTGTGATTACAACATAAATACCATTCACCAAGTAAAAAAAAGAAAAATGAACCTTCTAGGCTGAATACCGAAGGAGTGCATTGAGGCATACCTTTTGCCCTTGGTGCTCTACAAGCGTGTGCATTTTTCACTAATTCATTTTCATGCGAATTTATCTGAAAATAGAACTTATTTCAGTTAAAATCCCAGTATAGACTAAAGCCAATAAAAATGAAAGAATGGTAGAGGACTCATAAAAAACCAGCTAAAAGTTCCCATATGGTAAATCAAAATAAATTGTTACAAGGTATTTTAAAAAGCCAAAATTGCCGTTAGTGAATATTTCTTTAAATCATAAAATGAGAAATAAATCGAAAAAATTAGAATTTTTGTCGGGTTTATCTACTTGAGAAAAAAATAAGCCATTAAAAACTTCCTTCCAACCGATTAGAAATAATTTCTAAAGAAAGAGATTTAGCCACAGTTCTAGCGTGATCCAGTGGCGGCGCGTGCGTATACGCATGTTAGCAAGTGCACACCCAAAGATGAATAAATTATACAAGAAAACTATTCCTTTGCAACGCGAAGGATAAAAGTACTGTCTGCATATGCAAGAAACATGAGCCTCCGAACGCTACAGCTATCTCCTTTTCGAATTCACCGCTCTACAAGTGTGCGATCCCGTGCATCATGCCGGGCGCATTTTCGGTCTGTGCGATCGCTTGAGGGAGCTCTGGAGGGACGAGGTAAGCGGGGGGGTATGTGCTGTTCAAAGGGGCGATGGGAGCAGACTCAAAACCATGCGAATGCGCACACGCATGTTTTTGGTGACTGACTAGCAGGTAGTGTAGTGGTGTAGCCGCCACCTACACTACCTGCGCCCAGGATCCTAGTCCGTCTACAGAGCCATCTGTATAGCCTTTTCTACACTACTTCCTCATAGGGTGCAAGGGAATTTCAACTACCGTCACTTGTAAAGGTGTGTTGAGAATAATTATTTTCATACATGCTAATATTATTTCTGTTCATGCAATTTTAAGGGTAGAGTGTACCAGTGATATGTTTTGCTTGCTATGTATTCTATTACGACGAAATATGACGCTCATGGATTAGGATTAACATAATATAATTAAATCATCCTATATCTGCTCTAATGCACACCCTAGATAAATTACCACCAGCCGCCACTGGCGTGATCTAACAATGAGACCCAGGAAAAACACATCCGAATCATAGACCAGAGTAAGTCAGCTATGGTTCCAAGACGGTAGTATTGATAACAATAATGTTCCCACTTACAGAGCACCCATCTAAAACTCTCCACAGCCTACTGGTACGAAAATATTTCAATTGGAGAGCACAAAAAAGACGAAACGGTACTAAATCCAAGGAAATACGAAATAACGACATTACACCTGTTGACCGCCTGGAAATAGATTGCACTCTCCTCTCAAGGTAAATTATACTTGTTTTGACTCGAATGGCAGTTTTTTCCTTCTAAAGTTTTGGATTTAACATGACAGGGGTCTTTTAATTGCTTCCCTAGGAATGATGAGTTCTTTATAGGTTATGAGCCTCACCAATTGGTGCATCTTATATATTCTCCATCAGAAGACCTGGCCCGGAAAACTATCGGTAAATCAAAATTAAATAAAACATGAAAAATAGGACCTTTCTACCTAAAAACGGGAATTCACCGTATGTGAACAGGTTTGGATAAAAAAAAGTATTACAATCCGAAATATATTTTGGGCATAAACTGCATCAAATTTCTGAATAAAACACGTGAGAATATTAAAACCGCTTTGATACGAAAATGTTCAACAATTGTAAAAATCCATATGGTTTCCCAATATAAGGAAGTTCTGAATATTTTTCAGGCTCCACGAAAAGTAATTAGACCCCAATCCCCAAAGAACGACTGAAAGTCGTCGCTGTAAGCATTCAAGACGTTGTAAATAATGTTCACAGATACGAATTTCTCAAATAATATCCGCCATTAGAGGGAGATTTCTGAGATGAGGGAAAATAATTTCATTGCAGAATTGAATTGAGCATACTTTGTAACGCATGGACAACGAAAAAAGGAAGTCTTTTGATAGAAAATTCCGTATAAAAAAAGCTATCAAGAGAAAAATTCTTAGATATCAGACTCCAATTTCCAAACGAGGGAGCCCGTCAATGCATTTTGGAATGGACTTCTCAAACCACGTCACACCGGACCCGCGGATCATCGAATATAGGGTGGTTTCCTATTATTTTTTTATTGCCTAGATCGAAAGATTATTACTCCTGGAGTACGTATTTAACGCTTTTAGATTTTTAAATGACGATATCTATTTTTCGCGATCAAATGAAAAGTGAAAAATTTCAAGCGCGCGAAAACGCGACGGGTAAGGAAATCTCTCCGTGTGACGTATTTCTGGTTCCCCCTCCCGCCTGGTAGGTGACCTTGATCGAGGCTCTGAGCGCTGATAGGACGCAGGATGCTAACAGGTAGCTGAGTACCTTCCTGTCTGGTAGCGCATGGCTTAAAAAAGGTTTATTAATACCTTATCAAGCGAAGAAAACTTTCCGACCTTAGCCAGTTTTAATAGGTGATTATTAAGACATGTTTCCCTGAGCTCTGTGCCTCATTCATGCATTTGTTATATCAGACGATGTAAAACTCCTATCTACTCGTGTAAAAACTAGGTCCCTGTGACGTCACGTGGAGTGGAATCGCATGGGCGCCAATCTGGCCTTTTTCAAATGAGGTTAAAATTTGACCCTTGCCATTCGTCTAAACCGGTATTTCAAAAACCAAATAATTTGTGTATTATGAATACACTAATGGTGGGTAACGAATCGCCATCAATGCCTTTTGTTTTCTTTGATGAAGGAAACTACCCTATTGCCAATATAGATTTGTGGAGTGATAAACTAGTAATTCTACTGCGTTGAAAACCATAATGGAGCGTTAGATGGGAATTTTTGAAACATTCAATAATGCCCACGAGATGTAAAAATGGATCAACAGGATAATGGACAACGAATTAGTAAGGCATATGTTACCGCAGCTTAGGACCATAATATTAGCTGATAAGCATAAGGGAGGTTATCTAGAAGAATTAGTGGTCTTCAAATAATGCCGAAGGGGGGAAGAGTCGGAAAATAAACACAAATTCAGCGGGCATCATGTTGTGAGAAATAAATGGTGAAAAACACTGGCATACAGTACGAGTAGATAAACTGACAGAACCAAGCTGTGGATTAGGTAGAAGTAGGCGAAGTCGCTGCCCACAGTAATATTGTACATTCCAAAACAAAACATTGACAAAATATTCTCTTCTTCTCATTTATTCAAAGAAAACTTTAAAATTTCGTTTCAATCGCCTGATGTGAATACAAGCCGCCATACTTGTATCACAAGGTGTCCCTCAGGTATCTCACCCCACTTCACCCAAACGACAATTAATCTCTTCAGCGGTTGGCTGCATTCTTATCGGCCAAACGACCTCAAATCTTGGTCTGAGAATCATCATCATCGATCAACAATCCTAAGAATGGTTTGACGCAGCTCTCCACTCAATTCTCCTAATATTCTCGAACACAATATACGAAATTCATGGTGAAGAAAAACATCCGTTTAAATTGAGTTTTCCACAACACACATTCCCTAATTCAAGAATTACAGTGGCATAAGAAATGAAAAATAAATTGTTCCAGCAAATTAGGGCTGTCATGTGGTGTGAAGTTGCACAAAAATTTACGAATCGGAATGAAATATAAAGACTGATTACCTCATCAATTTTTACAACAGATATTTTATGGATATTTAAAAAAAGTGAGGATGGAAATTGATCTTTCAGGGTTCCCTGACATGCCTCAGATACGGAGGATAGTGCATCAAAGTCGATAAAATATTTTAATACGTCAGCTACATACTGTGTCTCCTCAATCAGTAACCATAAAAATCCAAAGAGTAACCATAAAAATCCAAACTTATATCTTTTAGCATGTGCAGACAACTGATTACACCGATATTCGTAGTACTACCTACAGTAAAGTGTTTCGAGAAAAAGACTTTTCAAGATATAAAATATGGGATGAAAACGTAGTGCAAGGTAAAGACTAGAGTGACATAGCCTGGCCAGACCACGATTTTAAAGGAAGAAATTTCAATTTATAGAGAACTGTAAAAGACTTAGGAAAGTGCAGAGGATATAATAACTAGGGAGCATTGCGTGCCAAAATTATTAAATCAAGGTCACTAGAGAGGGTCGCTAATAAAATTGAAACATTGGAAGACAGATATAAACAATCCAAAAGAACAGACAAATGAGGCGAAGACAATTGAGAAGATGTCACAGAAAGCTACCACGAGCCCACCCCAAGAAAGTTAATGCTATCGAAAAGGTTAACAAGCAACGCAGGTAAGTGAGACAGTAACAAGAAAAACACCCTCATTCATCTAAGTAAACGATGCACTCTGAGAGTACATGCGCAAGCTTCCTATGAGACTACGCTAAATAGTTATGACTATGAAAAAATAGCTTCTTATTGAGACACCCCGTACTTCACTCAATACTACATCTCCACCTTTCTCTCTTTCTCTCTCTCTGACATTCAACAGGTCCTGAGACTATCGCGGAGCGGTCGTCGTCTTTTTATATCACGAGTAAACGACGGCGCCGTTTTCACTATCGCGGCAGGATCATCCGCGCCGCACTTATGCGACGGCTGAACACTTCAGCGCCCGGAACTCGCGGGGTATACCTTCTCCGAGGCCACCCAATAACAATAATACTGTTCCGAACTTAATCCGAATGGCAGGAATTGGACCGCCGCCAGACTGGCCGCGCGAAAACAAAGGAGGCAGAAAAAGTATCGCGGCTGGCAGAGTTCCAAGGCACGGAAATCGCGTCTGCACACTGCGAAGCTCACAAGACGACTCGACCGAGAGTGACAGGATTCGATCGAATTCGCAGCAGACACGGAACGGTAGAGTGAAGGCACGCGGCGTCCATACCATCCTACTACCCCAAAATCTATATGCATTAACAGATATCATAGATAGGTATTTCTTCGTTAGATTCTCACCAGGTCAACGATGACGTAGTGATGAAACAAGGAACGAGGAATTGCAAGATAAAATATGGTAAAATAGCAATGCCAGATCAAAATTAAAAAAAAGAAGTTTCCATGAATAAACAGCTGTAAAAGACAAAGGAAAATGCAAAGATGACAATGACTAGAGAGCACGACGTGGCGACAAGCAACGCGGGTAACTGAGACAGTAACAAGGAAAAAAATACCTTTATCTATCAAAGTAAATTATGCACTCGGTGAGTACATGCGTAAACTTCTAATAAGGCTACAATAAATATTATTGATTAAAATTTCTTGTGTTGAGTTTTTGAATCATTTGGATCATTAATAAATAACAAAAAATGGAGTCAAAATTCGCTAACTATAGCCTAAATCACACGATCATTTGTTTCGTCCCTCTTAGTGATCACTCGAGCGATCGCTTTTCGGGACCGGAAAAGTGTGATCGGGACCGGAAACTCGAGTGATCATTTTTCTGAATCACACGGTCCCTCCCACTGTCGCTTCTCATATCATATCCGATATCACAGCTCTATGTCGTCACCTATGTCGTTCCCATGATTGTCAAATGTTGCGCCGCAATCGCTCCATAAGGGAATGCGTTCTGATTGGCTGATATGGGGTTTCAGTGACGGTTTCAGCGACGGAAAAAGTGACCAAACGAGTGATGAAAAAAGTGATCAAACGAACCAACGATACTTTTGAACGATGATCTTCGACACCAGAATCTCAATCATGATTCTTTCACCCACTATCCCACTATCTCCAAAACGATGTCACATCGACCTTTAAAAGCAATCTCAAAATCCCTTTTTTTACCTCTATAGTGAGTTAATGGCTTTTATTAGTTTGAAGCCGGGAAAACGTCCTTCCTCGTAATCATCTTAAGGATTAAAATTATATGAAATGATCTTGACCTGGTTTGCATCGTTTCCTAGGGAACTTCATGGTCCTAAAATCATGCATTCTACCTTAATAAACCTTATTGTTCTACTCTTTGCTAAAATATTATATTATTCCAGAATTGAATATACGCACAGAATGTACACATGAGAGTGGTGGGTCGTCTACATTTCAGGGGTCAATCGATCTCAATCTGCATTGAAGCTACTACTCCTGACCATGTCGGCTAGCTAAAATCCATCCATGTTGAAAAACGGCAATTTAATGTTTGTGCTTCCACAGCTCACCTCCAGGTTAATTTATTACGACCATTTAATATATTAATAATTATTTAATATAATATAAATTAAGACCACTCAATAATTAAAAAGCAAGCCGAGATTCGTAGTTCCATTTTCCATTCTGAATTATTGTAACGTCGGCAGACTGCAATAGAGGGTTTAGCAACTAAATGTTACTTTCTCCAGCACTAGAGTAATATCTTTCCCAGGTAGCTTTGGAAGACACATAATATTTGTCCATGATACTTCCGCATAACCCTTATTTATAAAAGGAATTTTACATAAACGCTAAATATATTTAAATGGACGACATTTCGTTAAATTTGAAAATGAAAATGATTTGAGCTTGTCGACCGAAAATAGAAGATTGACAAACAGTCATGAACTCTTATAGGCAAAAATATGAAAAGCAACTCATCGAAACGTTCACGTGAAATATTTAGCAAAAACTGTTCACTTCATGAAGGCAGGTCAATAAATCTTTTTTTTCTCCATCCAGAGGGAGACTATATGAATTCATTACCTGACGTTAAATACCAACTTGAAACCAAGCGACAATGATTTCATGAGAACACTGACGATTTCAGATTCCTTTTATCACATTTACAAAATCATTACAGCATTCACAATATTAAACCTCTTGGTTCAAGGAAAATGAAGCTCTTTAACGAAATCTAAAACATTTAATTACCAATTAAGGTGCATAAATATGCAAATTATGAATATATTACTACGAACACGAAAAATTCTCAAAAATAAATTAAATTTATTTTTATGATTTTATAAGGCAAATACGTTCAAAATCTATTTTTAGTCCTGTTTAAGGTAATAATAACGCCTCATAATAATGACGAAAAAAACATAAACAAAAAATTATCAATTCCATAAAGAATTAGGGCTGCTGTTTCTAAGAAAAGCAACTTGAATGATTTTGAACCAGAGAAAATCTAGAATGCGTCAAGGAAATACTAAGTGCTTTTAAACGCTTATCAAAAGATATTTGAATAAACAAAAAAGTCTATGGATAATGATGACAAAAGACTTTCACTAAGATGTCCGTTCTTAATTTAAGATTACGGCGGTTTGAATTCCAACGAAACCTACGACACCTCTTTGGTTTTCCGAAAGGCCCTTCTGAATACATGCAAGGAGCGACTACCTGAATTTTAAGAGGCACTCATGCCTCCTCAAGTATCGCTTTTCAACGAGCGACAATGCCTTCCCATTTTATCATTTTTTTTAGCCGGGGAACTCAAGGAGCAAGAAGAAGGTGTTACTCTGTACCGCTGAGTCAGGAGGATAAAAATGAAACTTTCAAACGTGAATACCAGGACAAAAAATGAGCGTTTTTTTCAAAGCAGTGAACGAATTACGCTAAGGCATTACGTCTAGAACTTCTATCGCGTCATAATAGATCAGCTAATCCGTTTGACAAGGATATCTGTGCAAAATGAGTTTTCGGGGATGGATCTTCTCACGAAACTGTTATTGATACCGTACACAAGAGCTAACTACAAATATCGCCAAGATCTTAAATGCAATTTAAACAAACAATTTCATGCCATAGGTATCCCTTTACCTCAATAAAAAGGTCAAAAAGTCCTAACGCATGTTTCAAACACATCATAGAAGAAAAAAGAACTTGTCGTTGGTTATCAGATTTATTGAGCTCCGATGTTAGTTCCAGCATGTTACTCTTTTATTCAAATAAATAATCATAATTCAAATAAATAATCATCATCAATAAAAAAATTGATAAATCCTTACGAGGTATACAATAGAAAAGAGGATAATTAAGGAGTGAAATTGGAAAGGAAAGTTCAAGGACAAAGTGAAAAAATACAAGCGATAAGCGCATGCGTATGATAAGATATGACGGGAGGGAGTAACTCCAGTTATAATGATCGTAGACCATGTGAAGAAAAGTAAATTTTAAAGAAGTGAACATACAGCAGCATACCATTTAACTGAATAATATTTAAAATAAAATTTCCATACCACTCAGCTTTGTATAATTTATGTTTCACGTCAGTAAAATTCAATATTATTGCGTCGAAAATAGCAAATTCTATGGAAAAATAAAGAGCCGGATGATAAATTTTGCAATCACTTTTCGGTAGTAGTACGGGAAGTTCAAATTGGCTAGGTATATAATTCTATCAAAATGGGCAATATTTCATATTTGTCAGATCGATAATGCAACACAGCGTGATGGATCTCTCAGGAGACAACGTTGAGCGAGAGTAGAGTTACGAAAGCTGATTTATAACACGCACATTGCACAACATGCGATTGACCGTCTACGGCTTTGCCATACATTAGGCAAGTATAGGTCCTAATGCTGTCAAAGAAAGTGCAAATAAATAATTCTGAAAACGAGAATTCGAAAGCTCATAAACTCAAGGAAGTAAGTGCCTCATAATACAACATCATAATTACAACTACAAAGCTATGAAAGATTTTCAAGTAAATTTTTCATACCCTGCAGTTCTCGTTTACCAGATATACTTGTCTGTCTTCCCTCAAAAATGACGACTGTGAACGAAGCTAACATAATCCTTAAGGTACCCAACTGACAACACTTATAATCTACATATTGTAAACGAAATGTATGTGCAAAGGTCAAAGACCAGCTACGGCATGCCGTAGTGTTACATCATTTGTTTGAGGACGCATTCCATCGGCAAGCAAATCTTGATATTTATATATTTCCGAACTTAACAAGGAGGAGGTATCTAACTACAGCAAAAAAACCACTCACATTACACTGTACCATGAAATAAGAAAACTAAAGCATTAAGAGGGAGTACGATAAAATTAGGGGGAGATTAAAAGCTAAAGAAATGAAGTTGTTTTCTACACAGGCATATTAAGCGTTAAATCTGTAAAGCAAAAATTCTTTAACTTTTGGCATGCGGCGCGCGATGTACGATAAAATCAGCAGTCACGACCATAAACAGACAAATTTCAACACTGATTTTGAAACTAGACGCAAACCGTATACGCGAATAAAAATTCCAAGTGAAGGCCAAAGGAATTCCTTACCGAAGAGGAAGGCCTGGGCGATATATCGATACACAGTCAAACATCGAGATTAATTAAACCATAGTGAAGACGATATTAGTATCGAAACTTGAAGATATACCCCCATACGTTGATTTTTACGTTGTCTCTATATCCCATTATCATACATAATTCCTCGCAAGAGCTATGGCCACTATTGAGATATGGTAAAATTATACCTTGATTTCTAGTCTAAGGAAATGTCCAATTCTGCCGGTAGGCACTCGATGAAGCTAGAAAAATGTTAACATACTACATACACTGTAAAAAATGTTAGGGAAATTGCAATAGGAATCGTTTACATTATCATTGCCAATGAAATTGGCCGTATTGATCCAATAATAACCTTAATACAGTATTCCTTCAAGTTAATGCTTAACTGGAACAATACGGTTTAAATCATGGACAACTATAGAGCCAATTCTTCATATAGTATTTTCCCAGAGCTCAGTAGGCACAGCGTTGAAGAGAGAAAAATATGGGGAGGTGAGCGCATAAGGGACATCCTATGTTCATCCAATTCCGTCCACGGACGAGTAATATGGGGAAAAGGCGAGAGGCGATTTTGGGGGCCGCGGAACGAGAGCTGTTTATACGACCACCTCAAAATAGATCGGCCGCCGCCAACGGGGACGAATGCGATCAATGTCAACTTTAATTCGAACGCTTTTTCCTCGTGCACCGCAATCGATCACCGCGATACGACAACTATCCCACTCACAAAGCGTACTACGCGAAGAAGGAACGATCCCATCGCAATCCAATGCCCGCAGTTTCACACCATTGGCAATAAGTCAACACATGAGCCCCAAAGCACTTCGAAGGGAGGAAATGCGACTCTCGCCAACGTGAGCGGCATCCTGGCGGTCGGGAATAGAGGCGTAAACGGGCGATATGCACATTCAAACTAATTTATTGCCAAAAAAATTAGTGTCATATCAGGTGAGATGGGATTGGTGTATTCAATTCGAGGCAGGCACGAATTAACTCGGAAACTGAAGCGGTAATTTTCATAGGCCTCGAGATATCTTGCTCATCGATGAGCATAGGTAGAGGGCCGTAAAATATTGTCAGCTGCCTCTCTGGGCATGCCTTAATACGGTAGTTTCCTTCATCCAAGAAAACGAAATGCATTGATTGCTATTCGTTACCCACCATTAGGGTTTTCATAATATACAAATTATTTGGTTTTAGAAATCCCAGTTGAAACGAATGGCAATGGTAAATTTTGACTGTATTTGAAAAAGGCCAGATTGGCGCCCATGCGATGCCACTCCACGTGACGTCACAGGGACCTAGATGCTATACGGGTAGTAGGAGTTTTATATCGTCTGAGATTAGCAATGCATGCATGAAGCACAGAGCTCAGGGAAACATCTCTTAATAATCACCTATTAAAATGCCTATGGTCGTAAAGTTTCCTTCGTTCGATTGGGTATTAATAATCCTTAGGTATTTAAGCCAAGCGCTACCTGCTAGCAGGATACTCTGCTACCTGCTAGCGGCGCTCATACCCTCGCTCCAAGGTGGCCTCACACGGCGGCAGCCGGAACCGGAATGACGTCACGTGGGCTTTTCCCAGCATTCATACTTGGCCGTCGCGCTTTCGCGCGCTTGAAAATTTTCACTTTTCATTTAATCGCGAAAAATAGATATCGTCATTTAAAAATCTAAAAGCGTGAAATGCGTACTCCAGGAGTAATAATCTTTTGATTTAGGCAGTAAAAAAGAAATAGGAAACCACCACCCTATCCCAGGACTAGCAAACTACTCGCACATGAGGGCCACTCGGCCGCGTTTCCAAACAGCCATCATAATCTGGGGCTAATGAGTCTCATTTTTTTTTAGATATATCTGTAAGAGACGACACACCAATCCTAAGTAAAAACTGTTCAACTATAAAATAGCTTATTGGCAACTCGAAACCTAGAATAGGGCACAAGAAAACAGTGACATGCAAAAAGAAGATTTCTTCCCGGGATGAAGGCTCAGAGGCAAAAAATAATTTTAAAGATATAAAAAAACATAGTACCATTCATTTACAGATACAAGTATTTTAAATTTAATGAGCTCTATATAACGCCGAAGAACGCTGGAACTAGGAGATGAACGGAAGAAAGTAACAAAAAATAAAAATTGAGCGACTTCTCTCCACAGGAAGTGGAGTTAGGGATAAAGCCTAGAGATTAAATATTAACACCCGGAAGGTTTACAGCCCAGCGAATGAGAAGCCTCGCTTAGAGTAAGCAGGCGGGGCTGTCTTTCCGCCGAGCTCTTCAGGAAAATATGTATGCCCCTCATTGGTAAAGCAGAAGTTAACCTTCCCGGTAAAACCAAGGAGAAACACTTAGAAATAACTAAAGGATTTCGATCGAAGGCTACTGAAGCAAGCACGAATACGACTATGTAGCTACTTGAATGTCATCCTTAACATAAAACACAGCAAAAAAATATCTAAATGAACATACCTAAGGATGAAATTTTCAAGCGAATTCCACAATTGCTCTTCATTTTGGTAACAAACATTGCTAAAAGATGAGTTACATGCATTCCTTTGATCCTCGAATACCAGTGGTGGCAGCACTGCGAAGACTCGAGAAGATAAGCCACAGCAATGAAAACCGTGAAAAGTTTGCAAAAAAATGGAGTCAACGGTTTAGAAACGGTCATTTTCGTTAATTATCGTAGGAAAACCATAAATGAAAAGAGATGCACGTTATAAAATAAATTTTGGAGGCCTTACTCCGAGGAATGTTGTTGTGGGAATGACTAAAAGATTAACTTAGTGCGTTCCACACAATGAAACCTACTACAAGAGCTGTTATCGGTATAGAGGTAGGCAAGTAAATAAGCGTAAAAGCCATATGCAATAGATGACACAAATGTGAGCTAAAACCTGCATATCAAAAGGAGAAATGAACTCTCCACTTATTTATGACCATTAATAAATCAATATCAAAAGCACTCTCTAACTTTACCTCTCTCTATATATTTTAAATATCTAAATTTACAGTCGAGGAGCAAAGCAACTGCTAACAACAGGAGGGAGGACATTACTAGTGGGACCGACCTCAAGAAATAGAGGAAAGTGAAAAGATGCAAGGTCACGTAAAAGGAAGTGAAAAAAGTACTAATGATTGGGATGGTCATATCAACGGTAAATGTTGCAACCTTAGCCTGCAACCGAATAAGATAACATATTTTCTAACAATAGACACCAATCAATATCAGGGACTCCATTACGCGTGGGATCCTCGAGTCACGTAAATAATTTATAAAAATTCTGGATCGGGTACGTGTTTCTTCATAACGGTAAAGCATAGATTGTTCAGTTACCCCAAAGGAGCGGTATGTGCACGCACGTATAAAATACATAAAAGTCTAAAAATTGATCGTGATTTCATCGAATTAAATTTCATAATTTCCCAATGTCCAAATTCAGGCCCGACATTGCAATGAAAGTTCCTCCAATAGTTATCATTCGCGATTCATTGAGCGAAATCATACCACATAAATTAATTTTAAACCATAACTACCTAAATGACTGCAGCAGCCAAATCCAACCTTCGAAAACCTTCGAAAGATACTTCGAAAAGTGGCGTAAGTAGCTCTGTGCAACAGAAGAACGACAGGACACAACCAAATGGATCAACAGAGTGATTAGTGAGTAATTACTAAGAATAGAGGAAGGAAAGAAAAGGGTTCTGATAATTCTTTTAAAGGACAGAATAAAACAGTCGGTCATAAAATAAGGTATGACTTAATAACAAAAATCTTCGAAGGAGGGGGTAAATTATACAAGATAAGAAAGACGGCAGAGAAGATGGTAGCACAAATTAGAAGTAATAAAATTTAATTGAAAAAAAACCTATGAAAGAAAAGTGTGTATAACCAGTAAAATCTCTTGTTTTTTTTTGACTGAATATGGCTATCTCTAATATAACTAGGTATACATTTTACCATAATGGTAATTTTTAAAAATGAGATATAAGCGAAATATTTTTATATAATTGTAGTAGAAGTCATTACTAGGGCACAGAGCATTTGAGAACCCACGCGAACTGTCTTATGAATCGCATAAAGAGAACCACCCACGATTACTCTCATTCCGAATTTCACCGCATTGAATCGAAACATTATAAATGCCCAAATTCGGGCCCAATAATTCCCACCGAAATTATAATTCGCGATTCATCTAGAGTAACGATATGAATCCCATTGCAAAAGTGTTAACCATTAAACGTTTAAAATTCACGTGGCCAATTCAAGATTGAAACAAAAAATGGAATTTATCTATACCTACCGTAAGCAGATTCCTCAAACCAAAGCTTAAAACACAACAGTCTTCCATGAATATGATAGGTAATTGGTTGAGGAGATACCAGTCAAGTCATGGAAAAGAACATCATTCACATGCATGTGCCTTAAAAGTTTGCCACACAGTATGAATTATGTCCGCAACTCGACATTTTTTCCATTAAATAGCGAATGGAGAGATGAAATCCTGGTATCCATAATTTTACCATCAATATTCTGACGCAATTATTTCCAGGGATTTATTGTATCCAAAAAGTTCTTTACAACCTATTTGGGATTAATGCGTACGCAAACATTGACTGTCGCTAACAGCCCTCCCTTAAGCAATGGCGAAAGAGGTCACATTTATTGCTTCCCCGTGACAAAGTTTCAACGAATCGATCGGATACGCACCGCATTTCATGAGCCCGATTCTTTGTTTCAAGAATATTATTTTTTCGTTCGGCGCCATTCTGTTCGCCCGTAGATCCAACCTGAGGGGGGGGGGAGGAATTGATACGACTCTAAGGCGGCTAGGTGGACCCCCACGGTCCATTCCCTGGAGATGACGGCGCACGGATTTCAGCAGCGGCCGCACGACAGAGAAAATCGGATCGGGCCGAGTGTGCTGGAGTGGAATAATGATAGGAGTGCGGAAGCGAGCGATGGGAGAGCCTCTCGGACGTTTAATTGGCGGCGGAGCAAACACAATGGCAGGGACTTCGAAACCATCCAGGTGCCTGCAGGTATCGGATTTTGGTGGGGCTTTGTGGGAGAGAGGGGTTGCGATTCAGTATCGGTTGGTATCTTTTCGCTATCCCCACCATCCACTGACCCATCCACACCCCATTATGAATTGCGTTTGTCGTCCACCATTTATCTCCATTTCAATTTTCCCCAGCCCGGGAGAGAAGGAGTGCACTTGATGGTTTTATTCAATACAATCGTTAACATTCCCTGTAGTCCCATCGTAAAATGACTAGAATGACGTCAACTCATACACGGGTTACTAGAAGGAAACAATCTCCCACAAGAGTTAAACTACAACTAAAAATGTGAAATACGTACATACTCAAGGAATATGCATCGCGAAATGCGAATAATTATGTATACTAATTCTCAAAAATGGCCAATTAAATTAAATTAAAAAGAAGGACTTTGTGCTTTCACATTAATATTTAAATGAGAGAACTTACCAAAAGGACACGACAGGTAGCTGAAACAATTACGAATACTAACTATATTGATTATGAACCACATTAGGGCCGAAAAAGAAAGAGCCATGCAAGAAGCAAGAATAAATTAGACATCAACAAGGGACACAAAAAGTTAAACGAGGTGAAAAGAGAGATTCATCGATTGCATTGGGGTATGATTTCATCAGTCTAAAATCATTCATATTTTCGTGAAAGAATCAGCAAATTCTCCAAATGAACTGAATGACGGAAAGTAGTGAGTATATGGTCGAGATTATTTCGAGTTTTTAGCGCATCATTCAAAAGCTCGTGAAAATAATGCATTCATGCATGGTAGCAAGCGGGTTGCAGACAGGGAGTGTGGTTGGATGCAGCGGTCAAAAAGGTATGCGTCCATTAATCAAAAAAAATTATCATAGAATTACGAATAGACACTTAATATATTTTCGGTCTAGATATATTGCCTACACACACTTCAACGTGAAACGCCAGAGAAAGAAACTTCCGTGTTCATCGCAAAAAGGGACAGTTGGTAACCAATTCGACCCAGGCCCGAATGAAGAAAATCTTACGAAGCGCCAGTGCGCGAAACAGTACCTACAATAGGGATATTACCAGACAGCAGCTTTCTAATGAATAACTATAATTCCACGAGCAACCAGAAACACCACAATATTATCATGGCATTCCTTTGTATGCTAACAAAAAATACGACGAAGTTTAAGCCATCTCACTGAGATAAATTCAATAAATTAGTTTAAGTGAAATAGTTCAGCGGAACTTAAATCACAATGACTCTTTAAATGATAATCTATTCAAACATGATTAAATATAAAAACCATTGAACATAAAAAGTTTCCTCCTTAAATCTCACAGCTTAAATGTGCGTCTATCATGTTCTTAAAGTTTTATCATACCCTCAACCTTAATATAAAGTATTAAGAGTAAGTACATACATGCATCCCGCTAAACTCGGCGAAACTTTCGTATGTCCATGGAAAAAGTACAAACACAAGTACTTATCCACACGAGGAGCCACTTCGAGGAATATTCACCAGAAATTTTACTTTTTACGTTAATACCGACAGATTTCTGCTATTAACATCCTGAGACAATAAACACATCGGTGCATTCTGGCAGAGAGGAGATCCTCGATTCTGGTAAATTCATTTTCGAGGGAAAAAATCTCGTCTCATCGCATAAAAATTGATAACAACTTCTTAAGCACATTTCATTCACAAAACGTACATCACGTTCAAATTCGCAGGCATAGAGGTTTGCGGTACTGACGAGACGGCATCATGCATGAAAAAATATCACCGTAGAGAGAAAATTATGAATGGAGTCCCAGGAGTGGCAGCATTTGCGCAGAGTAGCAACAGGTACATCTAAGATTACAAACGTATGTGATGAGGGGACATGTTCCATTGAAATTTCCACAATAAATTCATCAATCAAACACTCATATCGCACGCGGCGGGATCACACTGCGTAAGCGCCATTCACTATTAATTCACATTCGACTTACAATGATATGGTCAATAATTTTCTAATTTAAAATAGTAATTTTTGTTTTTCAATCGATGTCCATCGCTTAGGATTGATAAGTGCAGCAAAAATTTTTCCAGTTCGTATTCAAAGTTGATAATACCTGATTGAAACCGTTTACCGTATGTTTATTGCAGTTGAGTAAAATATTTTTCTGTGCCCTCACTTTCCCACCATCAGATCCTTATTCCAAGTGCACTGCGCAATCTAAAATGCCCGATCAACAAAATTTCGTCAAATCACACTTAATTGATAATTTCAGATAATATATTTCGGGAAGTAAAATAAATGAAACTTAGGCAATTATTCGAAAATAGAATTAAAGAACACAACTTAGCCTCTCGTAAGACTGAAAATCGTAAGAATTTCTATGAGCATGAGGACGGTAACGAATATCAGACAAGAGTTTCCATTGGTTCAGTTACATCATAATATAAGAGGATGATCTAAAGCGAATTGAACTGTTTCGAACCTTTTTTGATGCCTATTCGATTGACATATACAACTTACAACAATATAGGACTTTATTAACGTCATCAATCCATGAAATAATCGAGTAAATGTGATTTCGTTACGACAAGAACGGTTGAAGAAGTAGAGGAAGTTTTAAACGCGTTGGAAAAATATTGGCACTGTGGTTTACGCTGTCTTTCGTATAATTTGATACCGCCTATTTAACTTCATTTCATCAATCAGGTGAATTTTAACATAAAATATGATAGGAAAAATGTTTTTCAATCAAACAAACATTTAATAACCACATCAGGACCAGCAAATTTTATTTGTAAAAATTTCGAGCCGAATATTATTAGATATCTACTGGGTTCTAATTTTCAAAATTTGGCGAAAATGCCTTTTGCTTCCAAATTTTACGGAAAATCGGCATTTAAACTTCGAATTATAGAAATAACCTCAACTAAAAATGTGAAATATTTACATACTAAAGGAATGAACATCGCAAAATACTAATCTAAGGATGAAATCATCAGTCAAAAATGGCCTTAATGAAATTATAGAATTTACCAACGCGACATAAAAGTTAGGTGAAACAATCAAGAAAAAAATTATACGTTTATAGCCCTATTTTGACTGAGGAGCGAAGAGATAGAAAAAAAGATTCAGACGAGAAAACTGTTTGCTATTATGCCATGCGCTCCTCAAGGATTTAACGGGTATTCACACCAACATTCATGCTTAACCGCTAAGCATATTGAAATAAATACTTTGAAAAAAAGAGATATAAAATAGTCAAAACGAATATATCATATGTTTCTGGTCAGAATATTTGCATGGTATGAACTGAGCACTTGGTCTCATGAGTAGTGCTCAATCAATTTACCTCCCTCGAATTCAGAAGTTTGCAAGCACATCACAAGAAAATAAAGAAATGAGAGAATGTGTGGATTTAAAAATCAGACGGTCCACAGAAATATCAATTAACAATAAACACTTTAATTACTTAGGTGAGCTATTAAACCTCGTACAATATATTCTTTAGGAGATAATCCCCGAAACAAATTAGAGGTAAAAGGTTACTCTAACCCTCTCTTTTACATAAATTCGTTAACCTACCATCAATGAGATACAAATGCGATCATCTTCAATAGATTTCGAGCTAACCTAATGGAACCTAGACTTTTTTGATTAAACAAATAGATAATCTTAGTCAAATCAACAATAGTTTAAATTTGTTAAACCTCGAACGGTTTTGACATTTTGAGGTAGGGGTGTACAAAATAAAAAGTAGTGCGGAATTTACTAACTTCCATCCCATTCATTTAGCCAAAAATAAAAACGGTAGTTTTACAAATAAGGGAGGGATATGTTTTCGTACATATTCATGACACGCGCAGACGAGTTCGTACGTCCACTCGTATGACACGGACTTCCCCCGACTCTCCCTGCAGTATTGAATTGGAGTGCACTCGCTTCGTGACCCCGGTTATCCCCGGCCAGCCTCGTCCTACGGCGTGGGGCATCGCACGCTGAGCTCCCGGAGCAGCCGGCGGGCTCTTTTCCCAGGGCCCCCGTACTGCAGACGAGCAGCTCGAAATCGCCCACGCAAAAATATCACGAGCAATGCGCACGCCGAAGGAACAATCTCGACCGAATTTACCCTTTCCACAACGTACGGTGATCATTGCGGTCCGGGTTGCTCGCAGGTCTCTTGCAGGGGCGCCGAGGGATGAGAGAGTCCACGCCGCGCCGCCCCTTTCCCTGCTTCTGGGAAACTTGAGTTGCGTGGGAAGAGGCGCTCAGCTGACGGGTACTGCGGCGCCCTATTCCGTGGGCTCCGCCGCACTATATCGCCACCCCTGAAGGAGCAGAAGTCGCATATCCAAGGGAATGGGGGGGTTGTCTTTGAACCACTCGAGATAATTCCGAGCCAAATATTTTCGATGCAGGAGAGTAAAGTAGCGTTTATCAAAGCACTAGGAAATCATTCTCCGTAAGCCACTCGATATATATAACTATATATATTCAGAACACGGAGGGAAGGCAGTTATCATGAAAAACGGCAATCGTGAGGGTGGGAAAAATTGAAGAAAATGAGAAGAAGCCCAAGAGACATGTACTCGTGGCAAGAGAAGAGGAACGAAGGTAAATAATTAACGTGGAAGTAAACTAATAGGCATCGGATAAGGAGAAACGGCGGTCTGCAGTGGAGCAACACTAGGATTATAATATTAAGCAAGGTTCAAGCACAACTTCCCTAAGAGCGAGGATCGCCCCGACGCTCGTGGACGCCAATCGGCAACTGGACAACGGCGACGCTTGCCGTCAACTCATTCTACCCCCACCTCACTCTCATGTGCGGTGGGTGTCGGGGGCGCGAGTGGCAAAATCGATTTCAAACATTGAAACGTGACCTAGGGCCACCCGGCCGCTTGACCGCCGGCGCGGCGCGGGAAGACGAATCCCGATAAAGGCGGAAATTCGGCGAGAGGGAAACGTGATGGGCTGGAATGAGAGACAAAAGCAGATCGCGCGGCGGGAAAAAAAAGAAACCCACACCGCGAGCAGCTCGCCTCCTCCTCCTCCTCTCCACGCGAACTGCAATCGATAAGGAGACGGCCCGACAAAAGGAAAATCACCCAAGGGAAAGGCCGCATTAACACGTTCGCGACGCTCATCCGCAGATCGGTTTCCATTGGCGGCGGTGCGACAGAACCCTCATCCATTATTGCATCACATCCAATGAAATTCAGAAAGTTGAGCGAATATCTATTATTCCAGAATACGCAAGTTTACCAACGAGACTTAGACATATTACCACGTAATTTATTAACATGATTTGCTTTTATACTTGCGGAACAAATGTATGATAATTTACTTACAGCCGATAATAGGAGTATAGAAGCAAGGAAATAAAACATTAGATGCTACGTGGAGCATTTTTCCTTAATTGATACGAGGCATGAACGGTGATAGCAGCGGAAAAGTCTCGAGTAGAAACATTTGAAATGTGGTGCTAATGAATGCTGATGGAAAATGAATGATGAAGATAAAATAGATGAACATAGCAAATAATGATGTAGTGACCCAAAGAATATGATGAACAACGTAATCATTAGGCATAATAGACTGATGAAGACAATCGACGGAGGACAAATGCACTTGAAGAAAGGAAAAGGACGGCCCTGAAAGATTGACACCGGACAATTTAAGGATGTAAATGTGAATAAATGCGTAGATATGAAAAGGCTAGCTGACAGCAGAGCTACATCAAACCAATCTCCGGTTTGACGACACACGATGCTGATGTTGTGGTATTAGATTCATTACCAATCGACTAGGTTATTTTGCAATCTGGCTGATGACTATGCATTACGGTTTGATTAGAAGTATAGAGATGGCAGATATCAATCAGAGGAATTCCAAGGAATATTTATTCACCATGGAGAAACCACTTATCTACTTAATACGAGTCCTGACAAGATGGACCGAGATTAAAGAACGTGAGTAAACACACAAGACACTTTTTCAAGGAATCAAGGATGTTCTTCTCGAATGAAATGTAAAGTCGAAGCAGAGTTTCCTTTCACAATTGAACTTTACACATTTACAAACTCATCTTTATACAATTGAACTTTACTAAGCATGTATCTACATACATCAGCCATTATAACCTCGTATTTGGTTCATCACGTTAAACCAAACTCTCACACTTACCACACGACTGAAGTAGAATGTAACGTTCGACGGCCGATCAACAAACTTTTGTAACACAAAAAACAAAGACAGATAATCACGCTCGATAGGTGAAAATATACCATGATTTAATAATTTGATAAGCCGACGATAAGAATTTAGATGCAAGAGAAGATAAATAATTCAGAATTGGAATTCACCCGAATACAATCCTTTCGAACTGTTATGACAAAAACCTTTAAAGTCTCATAAATATTAAAAAGACTTAGTCTTCCTTAAATAATTACGTCATTAAAAAAGAAAAAGTAGTCGATGGTTATTATTATTGATTGATTATTATTGATGGTAGTTACAATTTATAAAAGGCCTCCGGGTCGGCTAGTCGGCTATATATTTCTTCCGACGGATTTGAATTTAAAAATTCAGGCAAAATTTAGAAGAGATTCACATTTATTTTAAATTGAATAAACATAAGCTTTGTATGAATCATCACAATTTTCTCTCAACTAAAAATTCTTCGGCACCTCATAACGTACTAAAATGGCCCACATTTATGTCCATAATTATTGCCTCATTCCGGTCTTTCCAAGAAGTTTTCTTACAAACAATAGGTGCTTTCAATAGGCAGCTTTCGTTTATTTTTTTAATTAGTAGTTTCTTTTAATTCTCCTGACAATACTATCTCTTCTTACCGTTACTAAATATTTTTCATCGCCAAACTCAGGCAACTATAACCGTTCAATTATAAATTTTGGTGAGTTAAACGAATACAGAAGAGAGGTAAATGATGTAAAAGTGGCATACTATTCAACCTATTTTACACAAAGAGCCGCAAAGTTAAACACCACCAATTCCTAATGACTCACTATCTATCGTACTTAATAGTTCTCATTCATGATAATTATCCACACTCCTAACAAATTAGAAGCAGTATTTTGTCAATAACAGCCTCATTGATTCTTTTACAGGGAAGATTAATACGTATTAGAAATTAAGTGATCATCCAACTAGACTGAAATAACTCAATCCTTACCTACACACTTATTTGCTGTTGCGGCTAAATCGGGTCGACTAGAGGTAGGCTTGATCAAAAGGAAAAGTTCAAATTAATTCGGAAGTTATTTACAGAAAAGGAATTATATTCAACGATTACGATGTCTTCCTGCTCTTAAAAACTCACTTCTATGGCTTTTCGCAAAAAATTACTCCCAAATAAACTTTAAAGAGCACTCGGCGTAATATAAAAGGGAATCAGGCTTTGAGCAATGCAATTTAATTTCAATACAAGAAAAATATGCTGATTTTGGAAACTTATCCATGTAGGGACTTCGGGTTTAGGAAAAATCCTGATTAACAAGATAAATAAATTATTCGCAAATATTAGACTTGAATGCACAACTTTCAAGCATTTTGAAATTAAGAATTACAAGTTACAACTCGATCGTGATTGATACGTCATCAACTTCATCAATGAAGATCTCCCTGGATTCCAAAAATAATTACGGGCATCCTGATTATTTAACATGAAAGAAAAAGAACAAATATTATTGTATAAACTACGGTCGTTTAATTAAGAAAATAACAGTGGACAAGCCAGATGATTATTCAAATATTCAACGTAAGACTACGCTAGTTATTTTAAGGAGATAACTTCAATCATGACGGAATATCTGCATCTCATAGTAATAACGAGAAACCTGCTTGTGTAGAAGTGAAAAATGAGCACATAATAATATAAATGTGGTCGTTTATTCAACTTCATTCTCGTAAACATCAGCACACTAGCCAACAGTTCATTCTATTGACGCTAGCATAATTACGATAATGATTTCAAGTAGACTAACTTGAGTCTTGGATGAATATCTGGAGCCCACAGCTACCAAACTATTAGGGATGGCTCAGACATCGAAGAGAAAAGCGCAGGGGGCGTTTCCGGTCGCCCACACCAACAACAGGGCAACAGGAGTAAAGGGGCGAAAGGATGAAGAGACGAAGCACAACACCATGGGTATGATGGGTATGCGTGCCAGAGCAGGGGTGGACGAAGATTTAGAAAAAAAAATCGAATGGTCCCCTCACAGTCTCTCGCACGCACTCCGAAGATAACTGCCCGTGACCGAAATAGGGGCGTGCCAAAAGTAGTTACTCATTGTTATTCGAGTACCCGAACGAATTCCTAGACGCTCGGAAATACTTGAGAATACGAAAGAACGCACGAATATTTCAATTAAGAAAAGGCATCACTCTCGGACTCCCTGTCTTCATTCGCTATATATAAATCGTGCAAAGACTTGGGAAATTATATGAAATTATCAGGATAAACAGAGCAGACCCATTTCAACACAATATCAGTCTGTATCTTATATTTGAAAAATTTACCAAAGATGCATTTTCTATGACTTAAAATTTCCATATTTTAGATACAGGCAAATGTTGAAAAAGGTGTAATCTCTATAGATAATAATTTCAAGATGGTAGCGTAATTATAAACAAGAAGTTCGTCACAAAATGAGTAAAATACCACCGGTTGAAAAGGAATTCTCTCAATACCCGAAATCTCAAGTGAATCATTAGGTACTTGAGAGCTAATAACGTCCTCGAAAGAATTCAAAGAATGCCCGACCGAATACCATAACGACCACTCATTTGATCGCCGCCGTGTATTTACATCAAATATTGAGTTCTCGTTTTTAGGCACGCCGTATCCAAGGAAAGAAGCTAGTCTCTCGTTAACAAAGCTGACTAATTGTAAACACACTGTACGATGAAATTAAACATAAGATATACAAAACTCAGACCGAAACGCAACATAGGGTATATAGTTCGGGAGATAACAGACTTTGCCTTATCCAAGTTTGCGCTTGTTATCCAAGAAAAGAAGCCAGTTTCACGTGAATAATGGAAACTTATTGTAAACACTTAATGAAAGTAAGACCGAAATGCAAATAAGGTTACTTTTTTCCGGAGATAACAGACTGCGTCACGGACGACAGCCCTAAGGGGTGTTTTGAGTAGTCAATTATTATTCCGAGATCATTGGTTTTCATTCGGGTATTCGACTAACTATAACACAATACTCTGGGCCCACGTCAAGGCCGCGATACTCCATCGCTCGCTCACCATCGCACAAGACAGCACCCCAGGCTTCCACGCGCAAGAAACGAGACGGACCGAAATAGCAGAGACTCCCACCGCTCTCACCCACCGAAGGGAAACATCACGAAGAAGAAGAAGAAGGAGGAAGAACACGCGCACAGCCGTACAAATACACAAAACGCACCCGCCTCCCGACCGCCCCGAATGAGCGCACCGCCGCCGTGGGACACCCGGACGTCCCTCCACTCACCGTGTGATCTTGGCTCGCGGCTCTCGGCACGGCCACCTTCCCCTTGCCGTGCAGGGCCTTGTCGCCATCCGAAGCCACTGCTTGGGCGGTCACGGCGCCTCCGAACTCGCAGTTCATGACTGCACGAGGGAACCACCGCAAGACGAAACACGAGGGCGCCGCCCACTCAATCAATCACTCACACACTGCTGGCCTCGTATCCACACTGAACGGGCTCGACACAAAATACATATGTATGTCGGGCAAAAAACAATACACAGCACTTTAGAACGCCAGGCGCACCTTTCAGAGGTGGAGGTTTTCTATTTGTGCACGATATATATCAGCTTGACGACCTACTCTTTGGTCTTCCAATTATCCACTTCCTCCTCCTCAAGCTCCTTTTCGGGGCTCAATCGAGTGCACGCAGGGCGCGCACGGCAGGGTCGAGTGCCCGGGAAAAATCACGGACGGAGAGACAGCCCCCGGGGCGGATGAGGGATTCCGGAGATCACTACGACCTCCGAAGTCTGTTTGGTGGACCGCGCAGACTCATAACCGCGCGCGGCCACTTATCGGCACCTTGTGGACCCTTCTGCCTTGATATGATCTCTTTCCTTGGGATTTACACCCTCCACTAATCCTTTTTTGCCAAAGGAGTCGACTCTTTCGTCTTGCTCAGGGCCGAAAATGATGATGCGCCAACTGCCTTAGGGTCTAAGGCCGCCCATTTCCCGGCAGCTGGGGGGGTCTTGGAAGAGCGAAGACGGAAGATGAGGATTACGGGCGACTCTTGACGATCGAGGGGTATTCCTCCCGCTCCAGCCGGTGGTGGCCGGGTCGCGTGACCCGGGCATCGACGCAGGGCCGCTCCATCACGCTCCGACGCGGCGAGCGAGTATGTGTGCAGCAGGGCCGGCTGGGAGTAGCGCGGGGCGCGGGAGGAGGAGAGGGAGGGGAGCAGGAGGGGTGGGAGGCTACCACACTACCGCGCCGCGCACCCCCTCCATCCCCACCCCTCGCGTGCCCCCGCGCACCCCAAAAATAATCCCCGCAGGTCGGGGTTGCAGTCCACACGTTCACCAGAGGGAGGAGGGGGGAGAAATGGGGGCGGGTGGGGAGGGAGTGGGTGGGGAACAAAAGGCGGGGGAGGAGGGAGAGCGGGGTTGCGCGGGGGCGGAGAAGGGATTGAAAGGGGTGGTGGTCTATCCGGACACCCACCCCCGCGGTAGCGTAACAGTTGGCACCCGAGGCCTCTTTAACGACGCCCGTAACTCGAGTTTAATGGCCCGGGGGCCGCGCTCTCATCAGGGCCCACCGAGGGAAGGCCACCGGATGGGGCGGAAGAGGAACTGGGCAACACCCGCCGATAGGCGAGGAGACGTCCTCTCGGATCGATATTAACCACCACACGCACACACTATCGCCCGAGTAGAGTGCGTAGCCACTCGTAAAAGTCACAAACTCGACGCACCACCTTGGCGGGTGCAAGGTCGCGGGTTCACTCACTCCGCGCCGACGATCCCGACAACCAGTCCACGGCGCGCTGACGGCGCCGAGCCTGCGCAGTCGATCCCAGTTCGTAAAACTCTCATCATAAGCTTAGCACTACAATGCACTCTCAATATTTCATCTTTATCGCACACCTTATATCTTGGAGGTCAAATTTCAGTCGTATTCACTCAGGGATTCAATCCAAAGGTTGGGATTAATAGGTTAGGTCAGAGCTCACCTCACATTACACCACAAGCGCGTGATTTTATACATTTAGGGTCTAGAGGTGTGGGGTGGAGCAGTAAATTTACCAGAGCCAACTCACACGTTGAGGATTTTTTTTAAAGGGTATCCTGGAATTTCACCCGGGATTAGAACGAGGGACCCTCAGATTTACAAGATGCCCAACGCTCCACCCAATCCATCTTTGCGCTCCCAAAATTTCAGTCGTCTGTGGACACAGACGCCGGGATGGTGCGGCAACAAATAGGTCTGGTCAAGACCGCTGAGGAATGCTGCAACGGGCGCACGGGTTCACTCGAGAGTTGAAAGTGAGCGTGGTCAGGAGTTGACGCTGGCGCTGCGCGACAGACGAAGGGGCCGGAATCCGCGGGGCCGGGAGCGGGCGACTGTCGTCCCCGGGAGAGAGGGGGCGGCCGGTGGAGGCAGGGCGCAAGGGGGCGGGGCGATCAGAGAGAGACAATATCGCACGTGGAGCCTTTCTCTGCGGCCACACGGCAAATGCAAGACCCACCATTTGCACACACTACACTCACGAGTGCACCGAATAAATAAAGAGCAACGGGTAGCGGTGGATGGAGATTGATATCACCACTGGAGAGGCAGCAACCGTTGTGACCGGTCGTCGGTTGCACAATCCAAAGCTTGCCCACTATATTATGGCCGCTTTACACAGGACAATTAAGTATACATATTGACGTGAGCGCTGAGGTGCAGTGAAAATTCCATCTCGTGCAATAGCAATTTAAGCTACGAATGCACTCATGCATGAATGCGAGACGAAGACAGAATGCACCTTGGATTAGATTTCCAGGTCCGTTCCGATTGTTTATAGCTATGATTTCTACTCTTCTCATACTTTCTCATAGACGGTATACTCAGGTCAGAACACCTAACTAGTGAACTACAATCCGGAAAAAACATTCGTCCTAAAAAAAAAAGTTTATAAAAATTTTCAGGTTACAAGGGAAAAGCGAATGATAACCTCCATTCGTGCGTATACTGAAGTAACTCGTGTAAAACGGCAAACTAAAGGGTGATTACGAGGGTACGAGGCGTCTTTAGTTTAGTCCTGGATGCAACCCATCGCAGCTGCCGCCACTCGATACGACGACGCTCGCCGTCTTTCTGCTGTTTTCTTGCGCGGTACAAATAACAACGGCGACGCGTCGCCATGGCAGCGGCGCTGGGGAAGCAAAGGGAAGTGGGAAGAGGGTTGGTGGCCGGGCCAAGGCGCAAGGCGAGGGTGAGGGGTTGGAGGCAGCGGGAAATCAGAGGGGAAAATAGGGTGGGAGTGGGATGGGGGTAGATAGCAACGGTCGCCATGGTTACGGTGACGCACCTTAAAGCGTCGCGAATTTCGTGCGTGCCGGCGTCCCCGAGTAATATGCATACGTGCGTAATGTTGCTCGCAACTCAGCTTTATTGCAGAGACAACGGTTTTCTCAGATTCTAAGAGTCATAAAATGGGGAAAGATGTAAGTTTCCTTAGTTCATGAGAGAAGAAACGTCTCACTAAAACCTAGATTTAAGAGATTACAGTGTTTCAATACCAATACTTTTACATTCAACGTCTCTCAAGCGAGCAAAACGTTCGAAGTACCAGTAATGGTTTTGAATGGAAGTCTATATTCAATGATGCACGGGGCGGACGACGCGTTTTGCGAAAGAGGAGAAAGGAACCTTATTTTATACCTCCCCTACACACTCTTCCCCTGATATCTCCCAGGCAATCAAAATTATGAATGGGGCACGCGGAGTCGAATCGAAGCCCATGAGGTGGAGTGAGGCAGGAGGTGAATGGAGGCACACCCCTCCATATGAGTGAGCGCAGCGGGAAGGAGATCTTTCCAGTTCGCGGAGGCAAAGGGGCGCGATTCTGCAGGAGAGAAGGGGTCCTTCTCCTCCCTGCAGCGGCGTCCACCTCTGCGTCTGCGGACACCTCCGTGCAGGCCTCACTTAGCGACAGGGCAGGGCGTCAGCGGAAGCGGCATGGTGGACAACTACAGGCACAGAAATGGAGGTCCTTCACTCAGACCCGATATTGCAACTCATTTAAATAATTCCGTAGATGGACGGGAGATATTAAGTTACGAGGAAAATAATCTTCCCATTCAGTCATTTTCTCAAAAGTCAAAAATACGAAAACACGAAAGCTTCCGCCCAAAATTTCAAGAGTTAGTGACGTCATTAGTTCCCGCTAATTTGTTCAGGGTGGACATTTCATCGAGGGACGAAATCGCTCACATGAGTGTAAACAACAACAAACCACGCGAGACTCGTACACAAGGCCGAGGAGTAGCCAAGAAGCGGTAAACCGCTCGGGTGCGAAACGGTAAACGCCGTACATTTTTTTCGTTGAAAATTTCTCCAAAAGTAGACGAAGCATCAGAAAACGGAAAAATATGAGTCTCCTTATTTTTTAAACTCTGTCAAACTCGATAATAAAAAGAACGGTAAGCATTGAATGCAATTTCAATGCGAAATGAAAAATAACGAAAAACAAAGTAGGGAGCCTTTTTCTTTTTCCATTCCGCAGTATAAAATTTTACTTTTAAATACATAACTGGTAAGAATTTTACGCCATCGGCATAGTTTCAATTAAAAGGTATAAAAAAGCATGTAATTCTAGCATTGCCTAATTTTAGCAAGTTCTGGAGTAATTAAAAATCTGGAGTTATTAAAAATCTGGAGTTATTAAAAATAAAATTTCTGAATGGCAACCTTTGCTACACTAATTGCCATTGAATTAGAGTACGGGTTTTTGTTCCTTAAATGATTATTATAAACCATGGTGGATATCAAAGCCGCGCTAATAGCAGTGGATAAAGATCTTCGCTCGGACCCTAAAGTGAACGGACTGAAAACTCGAAAGAAAACTCTCCACTAATAATCTTAGCGGAGTGATTTTCTGTTACTGAAAAATAACTAGCGCTATTCCATCATCGCTAGCTGACGTCATTCTTAGGGGTCCGCATCTACACATTAACTCGCAAGCCGCCTCAAAAGGCGGGGGGTGGGGGTGATAAGACAACAGCCGTTAACAAATAAAAAGGAAATGCTCCAACGAAGCTTCGCCAATAATACATTCATTCAGTCCATTATTGTTCCCGGGAAAAACAAATTCCTATATCGCCAAACTATCTCTCTTAATTTATCGTTTCTGTCTGACCTAAAATTATAGTGCCGTTCTAATACGACGTACTCCGTGTCACTCTGAAAGATATCTATCCTCAATAGCTCAAACAATTTAAACCCAGGGCGCAGCCGCCGAGTCTCAAGCGAATAGCGGTAATAAGTTTCCAAGCGCTTTCCTCACTATAGAGGGCGTTGAATAGCACAAAAATAAAAAAAACAATGTGATTATTATTCAAGGTAGTTTACCGGCTAAGGTAGGTCTATATTGTACACGATACATTTTCCTGTTACCACAGTAGACCTATCCGTAGCCTACATCGACAACTAGTTCTCGCTGCGACGCCGAATCTGCTAAAATGTAATGGTGATCTCCCAGAAATTATCCCAGTACTGGGATGCACGGGTACTTAATATACGATATTTTTTGCACTTTTTCTTAGCTCTAGGAGATATAATTTCAGCTGTTAGAGGCCAATTAGCGCCGTAAAAGGCATCGGCGCAACGTCGTGCGTCGCAAACATTAACTCCAGGCACCACCGCCATCGAATTCGACAGCAGGTGCACAGAGTTATACCATAATGGAATTCTTTCTCCATAACTGCATAAGACCTTTCATTCCATCCAAGAAATCTCTTCTCTTCCTCCTCATTCCTCGCTTATTCTAATGCCTTCTCTCTGATTTACAGCATCCCCCATTGTGTTATATCAATCCTGTTTAACTGCATACTTCAAGATCCCCTCCCCGCCTACTAATATTCGGCTCAATCCAAACCCTCTCTCTTCTAATCATCCCTTCCAGATGTTTCGTCTTTAAACCCACTATGCCTAGCTTTTCCCCACTCCGCTTTTCTACCTTTTTCAATCTCCGCTTATCCGTTCTCCTTCATGCCCCGATCTCGAATGTCCAGAGCTAGGGGACTACATGGACGGTTTCCAAACTCCTCTCGTGGAAGCATGATTTTTTTTTGCCACCATAAGTGGATTTTAATATTTTTCAAAATCCGTACGCGGCGCGGCGGTGAAGGGAGAGCGATCCATTAATTCTCAACATGCATTTTTTTAAATTTACAATCGCGAGGAATACCATTGAAAAGTTTTGAATGAAGAATTTGCAAGGTTTTTCTACAGTCTTTTTAACCCTCGCATCTTATAGATAACCAATATTTTTCTGTATAATTTTCTTCCCAATGAGCGATAAATAAGTATTCCAATAATACTTCGTTATATTTTGATGAATCACCTCATCACGAATATAAATTTCAATTCCCAAAGCCCTAATTTTAGTCTATTTTTCTATGAAATTCGTATTCCTCTGACCGTTAGCGACGCCAGTGGCGACTTTTGTAAACTCCTTACGAAATTAGTTTACTTGCTCGCAGATGCGCGGTGTGTGACAACCAATTTTGTGGCCGACTGAAGAATGCTTTATTTTAGCATTCCTAACCCGGAGACTAATCTTCCACATTTTCCGTCGTTATTTCCTTTCTGATGTCCTTACTATTGCATCCGTTTTACTCTAGTGAGTTGAAGACGATAACATTTTAAGGGCCACGGATGAATTTCATTCGAACTTCCGCAGTCACTCAAAGACTTGTGATATGGTGGACCTGAAAATAAAGGGAAGACAAAATAATGGTGCACTATGGCATGCGCACGCAAAAGAAACACGTGACTCATGTGGCAGTGGGAGGGGGTGGGCCTCCGTGCCAACCGCTCGGAATCGCAAAACTCGAGAACTCAGATGAGGGGGTGGGAGAGTGTTTCGAAACTCCGCCGTAAAGGGGGAGATAGACTCCCACGGTTAACGGCCAAGAATTAAAGAGCCGGAGTTCCTTCATTTTTTTGTTTTTCTTTTTCACTACTCCACGTGTACTGAACGTACTCTCCGTCAAAAGTCTCAAATGTTATTAAGGTCATATAAAACTTTTGCCAAGAAAAAGAGATTGAAGAGATTAATAACTGCTTCCGTCTTCTATTATTACGGAGTTTTAACATTTACATGCCGTTTTTCATGCACGTCATAGATGTCACTATCTCCGGCATAAATGCTTCGTAAATCCATTCATGCTGAGGAGGAATGAATGGGTTTAAAAGCACCATACGGCCGTGGACTATGGAGAGGTAAAAGATGGCTGCTTCGGGAGCAGGCAAATACGCAGTGTCGCCAAGCTCTGAGCATGCGTAATCCAGACAATCGCTCAGATAGTAAGCTCTTTTGATAAATTCAAACATATTTCGACCACTTTCAAAAAAGTAACTCTCAATCAGCTTCGCACATTAATCGCACAGCCTCTAATTACTTCCTACACGTTATGCAACCCATTCATCACGATCCTTAAATCATCCTATCACTCCCAAAAACCGAAACAGAGACCATGCCGTTTCTGTCCCACAGCATTCTAGGTCATGACGAGGTGTATACTCATTCAACGTCATGATGGGCCAAACATTATCACCAAAACCTGGATAAATGACATAAAAAAGTCGGCATAAATATATATTTTAGCATGTACTCATCCATTTTAAATCCTTTCAATTCACCGAGATTTAAAATACTTTCACCGCGGAGTTTCACATTTACACAAATAAAAATAAGAATTTATTCTTTCAGAGAATCAAAATCGTGAAAATTTTATGACCAAATAAATCAATGAAATAATGAAATTTAAAAAAAATATAAAATTTCATTTAAAAAATCAAATAGGACAATCATGTACCAATTGTGAAGGAGCTACTACTTAACACTAGCGTACATACCATTTTGAAGTGTGTTTGAAAGACATTTATGATTGCATTCCACAATTAATAAATGGAAGTTCTTGACCGCGTGAGGTAGCAAAACAGTAACATGCACTTGCTATTGAATGACGTGAAAAAATGATGTGGATCTTTAACTGCTCCCTAAATACTAATCCAACGCTGGCTAACGCCAAAGTGATAACATAAACAATAAATAGATAATAATTAAATAATGTCATTTCACATAATTTCCATTTTGGATGATCTTGGATGTATATTTTAAGACTTTTTCTATTCACTTGGATCGGGGGAAATGGTGAACGCTCGAATCCTTAGGCTGTATTTGTGAACCTTGCTGGTCACCTTTCACAGATACACGTGTCTCTCTCGACTGCAAAACCGTGAGCGACCGCGAGTAATTGACTTAAGTCTGGGTATGTTAAAGAAATTTTTTAAATTTAATCCTTACAAACCACTTTACGGGCTTCCATGGGTGTTCTGGTTCACCTAAGATATTATATTGCTCGCAACAAATTTATAAGCTTTAAAACACTGACCATTTATTAAAATCTGGAACAATGAATCATAAACGGAAACTATACACGGTAATTCAATGAAATAAATCAATAAAACAGGTCATTTATGATATTTATAAAAACTTCTTCTCTTGGTAACTACCTCATAGCATGGGCATGACCAGTATTTTTGCATATAACAGGATTGCCAAGGATTTTGTTACCATCAAATAAAAATAATTTTCTGGCATCGAGAGTTTTTAACGTGGAGCAAATTAGTGTCAAAAAGAGTAAACTATTCACAGTATGACATTTAAAATAATGTTTAAAACATATACATTGATCTACTTTTCTCAAAGTCAAAATTTCTTCCATTAACTAACACATCGAGCATAAAATTGGCATCTATGAAATGAAACAACAGTATCCCGATCACCAGCCAATATAAGGTTTCATGATCATGGCCTAGATCCTTGAATCACCAGATATCCGACGAAAATTTGAAATTAACAACTAATCAATTGTTCAATAGAAAAAATTGTGAATGATTTCAACGACGCTAAAGAATGACTTGCAGACTATAAGTAAAATACGAAGACTTGCAAAATGAAATGCGAATTTAAGTCTCCGGAGAAAATCATAAGCTACTGGATACTTACATCCATAACGAAACAAACAATGTTTTCGAAATGTTAGCCATGAATAATTAATAATATTTTGACCAAAATTACATAAACTATGCTAAATATTATAGTTCAACCAGTTGTGAATAAAATAATTCACTTCTAGAATTATTTGCTACGGAGTCAAAATGTGATAACGCCAGGAGTCAAATATCCATTTTGACTGATTCTTAAGGATTAACGAACCCAATAACTCTTACAAGCAGAATTAAATTAATATCTACAATAATAATTTTCAACATGTAATTTAAATTTTTCCTTCGCTATGAAAAGCGTCGCCAAAAGCATTTCTCGTAAAATATGGAGTTTGATGCCTAATTTTTTTTAACCAAAATAAGTAGATGATAATAAAAGGTGTTTAACGTCAATTGGCGACCTCATACCCACGTAAAAGGCTTGGCTTCATACTGCGGTGGAATATCCTCAACCAAACCCTATTTCTATCTCCCGTGGATGCGGACAATCTTTGGGTCGAATGAACAATTTGCAAGGACGAAGGGGGCGATGAACTAGAGCGTGTGCCCTTTCCGCACGCGAAACGGGTCCGCAGAAAAATATATATCGGAGGAGACGAGAGGCACGGACGACGACGGAGGTAATGAAACGAGGCCCTGGGTAACGGAGGAGGGAGGAGGCAGGTGGATTATCCATCATTCCCATTTACCGAACGTTTATTGGACATGGGCGGACGCCGGGAGGATAATTATCGTGACGCCGCGCCGCCACCGCCGAGACCGCAGGGGTAGCAAAGAAAGGACCCCTTACGCACGGCAGCCGCGGAGTGTAGTGATTATGGGATTGGAATTATATCCGGGCGCGGGTGGGTGGCAGAGCTTCTGCCCTTTTGCCCGGGGAATTGCGTGACCGCGCGACCTTTAAATACCCGGATCGTATTCCTCGTAATGGGAGCCCCGTACCCGGAAAACGTAATCCATCATTGGTGGGGGGGGGAGGGGGAGTCGGGCACATACGTACGTATCTCTCGATTCGGTTTTCCGCGATGCCATTATTTCGAGAGATTCCGACGGAAAGGTTGAAGGGGGGGGGGATTAGGGATCAAATTAAGTGGCGATCAATAAAAACATCCGAGACAGCAATTCCATCAGAGACATAACCTCCGGCGGATAACGGGCTCGGAAGGCAACGGACGACCGCACAGCATGCCATGCACTCAAGCACAATGAAAGGATATCGTGCGGAAGATAGATGGCGATCGAATTCTCGAGACTGACCATAAATTAAATGATGCCATTATCGGGTCAATTTGCTCCCTCAAACTGCAACGACACTTTATCATTCCATCTTGAAACGTCACACAAAGTCAACGCAATATTTTCATTAAAACTCTGCAATAATTGTTACATTAAAAAAATGAACATGGCGTTCACATACCCTCGGTAAGTACTACTCTCGGGTATATTCTAACTTAATAATAGATATTTTGCTAAACATAAGAAATCGTAGAGAAACCAAAGCCATTAGGCGTATGACATTTTAATACATATTTCTAAATTGCTCATATTGCTCTGCTAATGATCCGAGTGTGACCACGAAGGTGTATTAAAATGTCAAATGCATTTTAATTCATTCATTTTTACGTTTTTATCTATCTTAAAATATTCTAATCATATTACATAAACAAATTAAAAACTAGGTAAGTAAATTTATCAGCATAACATAAATCAACGTATTTCCTTGGTTTTGGCGTAATATAGCCACTGGCTATATTACGCCAAGTTTCTGTGAAATAACAATTTTTTCTGTCCATAATAATAGCGAAAAGCCTATTTTCGAAAGAACTTTTACAAGAAAAATTCCCTTGATGGGAAAATATTTCTCGCATTAAGAAATTGCATGAAATCTATGACGAAGGTTAAGATGCGTCATCAACCAGCCCTGATGACGTAGAATGAGTGGCACCACGAAACGTCAGCAACTAAGGAGCCTATCAACTGGTTTGAAGTCGAGACGCCTTCCTGTACATTAAATAACCGAAAAAATATTGTATGTTATCTACCGATTCGATCGATAGATTTTTCTTCCTCATAGGAAAATCTACTAGAATTGGTAGAAGAATAATTGCGTATGCTTGGTTTCGCTGGGTAGGGCCCCCTTCGCTTATATAGCGCTGGGGTGTTTTATCCCTATTCCCCTCCCTTCCATTCCTATCCTTTTCCCGGAGGCGTCGGCGGGCTCTGATCGCGACGGCGCCTCTATCCTTTTTCCTTCCCATCCTGCCCCTCCCCGGGTATCCGGGCGTATAAGCCTCGGGCTTGGTTCCTGGCCCCGGTGCGTTGTACCCTTAAGAGGGTTCGCCTTGAACCCTCAGGATTCTTGTAGCAGTATGTTTTCAGCAAGCCAATGATTTAACAGAAAATGTGGAATACGCATCAGTGGTACCAGACGTTTCATTGAGAAAGATCTTTTAATATCCATAACCTAATATTAACAGCTAAATGAGGTTCATTTTTCATCAACATTTTACTAAATGTAAACTAAATTCTTAAATAAAAACAAAACTATGGGTATAACAGAATTGGATTCAGTTCCACATAATATTGCAGAATATTAACAGGAGGAAATTACAGCCGTGGAACTTGAAAAACTGTCATTAGTCCCGAGTCATTTCGTTATCTTGTAAGAAGAGAAATAGATAATTTACGCTACCTGGTGCAAAGCCTTTTAGTAATTAAATGAACTAGTAAGGTTTTGTTTTTAAATTCTACCAATTATTACATACCTTGTACCAATTATTACGTACCAAATGTTCGAGCTTCAATTATTCAAATATGATCCCTATGAAAATTTAAAATGAAACATCTCACAACCAGTTAAAAGTACATAATCTAAAACTCTCCAAAAGGGAAATTCCTTCGAGTACCATAACTGTTTATGATAAATTGAAGAATTTTACTGCTACATCAACCAGCCCTGACGACAGAATACTCAAACCACCATAGAAGGTTGACTGTAACATTGGTTTTTCAATGTGTCATTCATATCACGTGATGTATGTGTGCAAGGGCAGAAAATATTAAAAAGTCAGTCGTATGAGTTACATTAATTTTACCTCCTGCATATAAAATATCCTATAAAGATACTTCTGATGCAACTCAACTCAAATGGTTTCAAAGCAGCTAAAAAATAAAGTTAAGCCTTCCAAACAGTGTAATGTTGTGGAGAGTAAACGCCCAATAAAATATATACTCATATTTTTACATTATAAATATGTAAAAATGAAATAAATTTTCTATTTACTTCAGGCGAGGTAAATATCAATCCGCATCAGGAAAGGTGAAATTTTCGAGCTTATTCAAGAAAACATGAGCAATAACTTCAACTCCCGAGGTTCCACCCATGGGGAGAGATGAACACCATCGTTGTCTTGTTATAGCGTGGTACACCAACATCAGAAGAACGTGCAACGACCAATTTGCGTCAACGAGATACGAGATTTTAAATACTGTTCTACGACATGTTACAAGGTAATTACGTATGTATTTTGACTGTTGCATTCCGGAATACATCCGTTGACACGAACCGTTGTACCAGATGTTTGATATTTATTTAATTCTGGCGCATTGAATCCCACATATGTGTCACGATAAAATAACTGCACTTGCCACTTAAAGACACAATGTGGAATTTTGGCGACAATATTGTCAACAAAGGCGATTGACGAGGAGAAAAAAATTGAGTGAACAAGCCAATATTTACTCCGCTGATATCTTAATAGTCAACATTAAACGTTAAAAATATACACACAAAAAAAAACAAAAATATGATACACAAAAACTATGAGTAACTTTCTCCGTCAAAAGACTATTTACACCACACTGCTAATTGACAAGCGGTAAACCGCTCGGCTTGGTCATGCGACGTCATCAACTCGTCTGCAAAAGGGTTAAGGCCGTAGATATTTTTGCCGAAAATTGCTACTAAATTAGGCAAATTATCAGAAAATGGGAAAAGTATGGATCTCTTTACTTTTAAAACTCTGTCAAATTTATTTTAAAAAATTAAAAATAACAATTCAAAAACGGTAAACAATCCCATTACGTGCAATTTTAAAATGCGAAAAGAAATACAACGAAAAGCAAAGCAGGAAGTTTTTATCTTTTTTTTCAAATCTGCTCTATTTTCGGTAAAAATTTGACATAGTTTCAGCCACTAAGTATGTATAACCACTCTAGTATTGGTTTCGAAAGGGTTTTCAACAACACATTCAAAGCTTCGAGTTTTAAGGCATGTAATTCCAGCAAGACGTAATATTGGGATGGGACCTAGATCTGAAGTTTAAAAAATCAAAGGATAGAAGTCTTTGCTGCACTAATTGCTATTTTATTCCACACAAAGAGCGGGCATTCGTCCCTAAAAATGATTATTATTCACTACTCTCGGGTGCATTTTATTGCCTCGCTGAAAAGGCCATCGATTTTTTCGTGTGCAGCGTCCGCCCGATTGCAATCTTACATAAAACGCCCCTCACAGCTAATGCAATGTATTTCTTCGGAAGGAAAATTATTTGGAAGATACAACAAAAAGTGAAACATAACGACTTTCCAAGCTGAGGGTTTAAATATTCCAAAATACAAAATATCTCCATTATTACTCTTCCTAACGACCTACCTAATATTTAAACTCATTCAATGATAAAACTACGGTTAGACCTGTAAAATTGGATTTATCAATTTATTGAAGTTGATTCAAATGAAAATAAACTTCTCGAATTTTGAAGCAATAAAATTATTGTATAAATATAGGCAATGGTGACATCGAATAGTAAGGAGACTGCTGGCCAAACTTCTCCTAGCAGATGAGGTATAGAGTAAAAGAATAAAAGACTCGGAAAGATGAGTAATCGGTCGCAGAACTCGCACGCGGAAGGACGGCTCACTGATTGCGAGTAAAATGAAGAGTATTTGCCACTAATGTAGAGAATTCGATAATAATATCAACAGAAATAATAAATTCGCAATTTTATTTATAATTGATACAAGTTATACTTGCAACAATATTTTGAAGGATTTTCGAGTAAATAATTTCTTGCAACACTATTCTAAAATCAAATGAACGCCTTCTTAAAACCCATGGAAAATGAAGGTAAAAACGAAATAGCCACATCACGAGATGCGACGGCCTAATGGATAAAAAAATATAGAAGGACAAAGGTCGTGAAAAACATCAGATGTACTTATAAAGTATTTAAAGGAAAGAAATAATTAAGCAGGAAAAGATTAGCTGATAAGATAACTGAGTGAAGACTGCGTTAAATCATTCCAAGGATTACTGCCCACTGAAAGTAATTCATACGCCAATTTTTTACGCAAACGTTAAAAATTTATCTTCTCCTTGACACTGGCATTTGAGAAACAATGCCACACATTCGCGTTATTAGCGGAAACCGGTGACGGGGTTAGGGAAGACACTGGGAGCGACGGAAAGGGATCCTTTGGGTTACTCATCCGCTTGGTGCGAGCACTCACCTTGAGCCGGCACGATATTACAGAAATCTATGGAGTGTTGCACTGATATCCAGATGCTCGAAAAGAACCTGGCATTCTGGCAATCGTGCGCAACGGATGGGAAATCCCCACTCGACAACGAGCCACAGGAAAGACACTCCAAGAACTTTGGGATTTCCGATTTACCACCAGATCGGCCCCAACGTTCTCGGCAAAGCATAAAGGAAATCCTAAGTAAAATGAGGCACACAAAAGATTTCGTATTTTCAGCGCCTTACAATGGGCGTTTACCGATCACTTTCACTCATTTATAAAAAAGTACCTTATCAGGAGGTCGAGTGCCGTTAACATGTGCTGAAAATAAGTAATGAATATCTGCTGTTGCAATATATGACACCAAATACTGCGATAAGCATGATGAATTTCAGAGCTTCGCTCAATCCAAATGAAACTAAATTTACGGGCCCAGAAGTACACGCATTTCGGGTAAAAATTTTATCAAAAATTTAACGCAGATTTTTTTCACCAAGTATATACGTACCGATCTACGTAGAGCAAATAAAATTAATAAGCTTCCTACAACACATGAAAATGTAAAAAATATGGGAAAAACAGCATCGGTTACTCTTCTATAGTGAATAATATAATATATCAGGCTCACCCCCTCACTATGAGTTTCAGGGTGCAACCGAATATTTGTTAGGTTACTTAAGGTAAAATATAAGGGCACTCAGTATGGGTGACACGAAATCCATCACATTTAATTCTTGGCGAGAACCACGATGAATATTCAATTTTCTAAGAGCGTAATCGTATTTGAAATGCGCTTCGTATTCAAGATCAAAAATTCAAGCAACCGGCGTCGTACGAAAACTTATTCCCATAATCTATCAACTAAGATGGTTTTTTCGTGTAGTAAGGGCAAAGTTACAATTTTTCCACGACTATGACTCGCCCCGATGTTATTCACGTTTTTGTTATTGAGGCCTTGCATCGTCTGTGAAGAATTTCTTGAGCAATCAAACCAGCTTATGGAGTCCTCTACCTTATGAAGAAAGTCACAGACGAAATATTTCTTTCGACACTTGCGTGAAACACATATTGCAACCCACTTCAGGGCATTAATTTTCGGTAAGGGGCAAGGACTCGTACTGTTCACCTGTGATTATCTTGAGTTGCTCTGGAGTTCAGTCACTCCTCTCCCGTAAGCATTTTCCACCACTGAAAATTTGAGTTTCGAGAATTACTCAGCAGAGTTAACATACACAAGTTGATAAAAAATGATGAATAGTGGATTGACATACAATACGGGAAACAGGTCGCTGTTCTGCGACGTAATTATTTTGTTTTGAATTAACGATTCAGGTCCGCTTTATACGAGCATAACATAACATAAAATTCGTAAAGGAGAATAATCACTGCAATCGGGATTTTAACTTCAAAGCAGAAATTAAATAAGGAGATAGTAACAAAATCATACAAATACTCATTATCAAAGGTCAGATACATTATCTGACGTGGGAACCAAAAGGACTCGGAAATAAAGTCGCATAGTAATAATTAATACGGTAAATAAATTTAAAGGCATACACGCGTGAGTTAATCATAAATTAAACGAATGTTACAGTCAATAAAATCTCTGAATACACCGATACGTCCTTTAACTCGCACCATTAAGGCGTCCTATTTTAATTTATAAAGCCTGAATCACACGATCATTTTTTTTCGTCGCGAAAGTGATCACTATCGCGATCACTAGGCGAAATGATCGTCGCCGGCAACTGTTTTTCGCGTTCGCGATCGCGATGAGGATTCCCATCGCTATTTTTCATCACTAGTCCGGTCGCTTTTTCTGTCGCTAAAACCGTCACTAAAACCCCATATCAGCCAATCAGAACGCATGCCCGTATGGAGCGATTGCAGCGCAACGTTTGAAAATTGTGGGAACGACAAAAATAAACACGCTATACATTTTCGTGATGCGGGTCTCATGACAACGAGCTGTGATATCGGAAATGATGCGAAAAGCGACGGCGGGTGTGACAGTGTGATTCAGAAAAATGATCACTATAGCGATCGCTTTTCGCGACGGGAAAAGTGATCGCGATTGTGATTGCTTTCGCTACGAAAAAAAATTATCGTGTGATTCAGGCTTAAGCTAAAGGTTGACCAGAAAATGATTGTGCGCCTCGAGATGTAGCAACACCCGACACTGTGTAATGATTCCATTCTATTGAATAATTACTTCCTTTGAGAGAGACTATAATTCATTTATGATAAAAGTAGAGGCATTTTCCTAGCGACATTAACGATGGTGAAAATTAATGCGAAAGTAGAGGTATCAAAATTAACACAATTTTCGTGAGATTTTCTGTGGAAGAGACACTGGATACTCTGCTCATAATGTTGATTGTTCCCTGAGCTATTGAAATTCCCTGAGCTAGATCAAGATAAAAGGCGAGCCATAATATTATAGATACTTTCTTGCTTTCAGATAGGCCATCAAGTTTCTAAAAATATCTATTCAACATTAAAATTTGGAATCGAAACTAGAAGCTTGAACGTTGTGCAAAGGCCCATATCTCCATGGTACATAAAAGCTGTGTTGTGTACTTGAAATATTACTCGAAACCGGAACCGGTCGTGACTTAATCAATAAATTGTGGAAGTCGCGAAGTACTAACGTTGTCAATACTACAATTTGGCCTGTTTTGATGTTCCGAGAGGGTCCCAATACGTAAATCGACATGAAATACGAGCATTAATTATTTCTTCCACAATAACTAATAAATAAAAACTGTTGCTAACGCACAACATATTGTAAAGCTTCAGAAAAAAATCCGAATTAAAAAAATTGTCTTAAATAATTCTTAAGGAAATTTCATAAAAAATAAGTTAATTAAAATTTCAAAATTAATAATTAATTTGGGACAGAATAAGCTTAAAAAACTATGAGTCATCGAAAAACTGAAATGTTTCAAAATTACAGCATTAACTGAAACTCGAAAAAAATCAATGAGATCGAAACAAAATTGAAAAAAAAAATTGGCGTTGGGTGATGATGAAATAGCTTCACCGGCGACGCAAGTAAGACGGGAATCGATCCAAAACACACAGCAATCGAGTTCTTCAATCGTAGATCTTGATTACCCAGATGTTCATGGTCAACATAGTGATCACCTCATCAGATATCGAAGGTCAGCGTGGATTTCCCGGTTCATTTCCACTCCGACATTCATCAGTATAAACTCGGGAAGAATGCCAAAAGAATCAAAAGGATGTTAACTTTCCAGTATCCCATTGGGAAAATCGTTTGAATCGGATGATGAATAAATCACGAGTCAAATATACTCGCAAAAAAACCGAGTACCCACTCATTCCGAAGGTCAAAAGGATAACGGCGGTCACGTAGAATTTTTTTTACCCTCATCCGGAAATAGTAGGTGACGAAATATGAGGCGCAAGTGAGAAAAAAATGACATGTTAGGAAGCTGGAAGAATTATTATAGGAATGAAGAACTTGGCGAGCGGGATTAATCAAAGGATGAATTAAATGTACCCCACCATTGAACAAGCAAAAAACTACAAAAAAATACCTGAGTCAGAAGAATCACGACTAGACCTCCATAGAAAGACTCATAAATGTCATCAAAATTTTACCCGAGATGTGTCCCCATCATACTTACAAATAATATTGTATGTTACCTAGACTATAGTTGCTCCTTCTAATCCAGACCATTTCATACCTTACTTAGTAGTAAATGATTATATGGACTTGAGATTTAAATGCTGTGGCACTTAGGTATCAGATGACATATTTTCAAGCGCAACTTCGACAAGCATTATTAATCCTGGCGATACCTTCGGAAAAAGAGGATAAACGAAGTTAATATAAAATCTAGAAGCGGAGGTATCCTAAAAGAGCTATTCCACTCATGGAAATAACCACTGAAATAATTAGTAAACTGATCTCTACGAATATAAGATTTGCCTCATGAAAAAAAGAAGAATGTGATTTTCGGTGACAACACACATAATTGGGAAGCAAGTAAACGTGTATTCAAAATTTAGTAACATATTGCACACTGAATCGGTCATTGAATATTGGAAGCGATGTATTCCGAATAATTATTCTCCCATTCCTCGATGTAATTCTTCGCAACGCGAAGCATTTTGCACAAATGATAAAGACAGAAGATATACAACGCTGTGAGAACGGTACAGCCTTTATTCCGGGAGAGATGGTATTTAAAATTTCGTTATTCGTCAGTGAATACCAATGATATTTCGATCATTAAAGTTATCACCAGCCCCTGAACGGCAGGCAAATTTAAATCCGCGACCAACCGCAGTACACAACGTGGATAGAGAATTAATGAGACGTCACGGGCTCCAAGAATACCAATGAAGGAATATCGAAATGTCACGAACATATTCACGAACACGACCCCACGACTCCTGCTTCAGACCATAAACTCCACCTCGGTGAAGATTTCTCACCTGAATTCCAAAACAGGGGAGCTTGGAAGCATAGTGGGTAGAACGCGGAGCTCCAGACCAGATAGCCTCGGGTTCAAATCCCGGGTGTAGCCTTCAGACACCCAAATATAAATCCTTGAAACTCGAGGAGGTCCAGGGAAAGAAATTGGCCCCGATTCCCGGAACGACAGACGCGTGTCTTAGCTTGCGATGAGCTCTATACTCATCTACGTAAACCGGGTGGAAACATTTAACTGAACTTACAAACGATGATGAAGAATAAAAATGAGGACATTTTCGATTAGCTATGTTAGGTACTCAAAAGGAATGTATAATTCTGTTCGTTAACTGTGTTTTATTCAATAAAAAATTGCAAAGCGTCTTTTATTTCGAAAAGAATAAAAAAATCGAGAACAGTAAATCGTGCATAATTTTAACAAAAATTATTTGACTAATAAGAGGTTATAAAGAGAGTAGTAAGACATATAATGTAAAAATTCGAATAAGGTAGCTGAAAGAGTTCATTAAAAAATATATTTGGAGAGTTTTCTATAATATGTGATTTTGTATTAATCGACCCACGCATGTAAAAATTGACCTGCGTGAAAAGAATGAAATATATTAGGGAAAGGTCGGCTCGATTCTCACAAGCAGTCCCACCGGTTCTTGAGGTCAGAACCAAAAAAGCGCCGAAAAGAATCGGTATCGAAATAATTGGCGCAAAAACGCACGAAAAAATTTTGAATCCTGTTCATTCGTTTTAAGTTGACGTATTGCTACAAATCCAATATATTAAAATCCTTGGCAGATCAAAGTCCCGACTCATACGCAAAAATGAGGACCAGAATACAATAAATTACCTATTTCTTAAGACGATTATTTTTCCTAAATTCTCATTTTTGAAATGATGGCATCGATTTGGATCAACTGGTTATCTAATTCTCGGTTGCTGCAGCGCTTTTAGCACTAAAATTGACAAAATTAACCACTGTTTAAGTCGATTTGTTTGGCTGAATGTTAATCTTGTCTCCAATTGCATCCAACTCTGAGAGCACGAGTGCATGGAACGGGTGTTATTATGATAATATTTTCCTGATAAGATGAATAATTGAATGGAATAGATGCTGTTATGGAAAAGATTAAGAGAGGCGAATCGTCCTAAGCCGTTGACAATTTGGCGAATGAAAGAGCAACAGACGGTACGGGAACAAAGAACCGGTGCCCTGAACTCGTGTCTAAAAGATAATTCTTTGATAATTTAATGATTAACTACATGAAATTGATGCTGTCGTAGGAAAATAAGCATTCTGGCGAATAAGTTGTGATAAGTTTTGAAATGATCAATTGAATGGTGCTATAATATGCAAGGTTAACATTAAGAAACACTAATAGTCATATATGGAGCCGGTAATTTATCGTATTTAATTGCTCAACAGGAAACTGAAACCAAGAACCGGTGCCTAGTACTAATGAATGGAAAAGGCGTCTTTGGAATTATTATTTTGCTAATTAGATGATAACTTGAATGAAATTGATATTATCATAGACAATATTAACGTTGAGGCAAGCAAATCGTCTTAAAAAAAGAGTTAATTTAGCGTATTAAACACATACAAAAGGAATGGGATCCGGTAACCGGTGCCAAGAACGGTTGATTTTTTTTTAATTATTGAAATGATGAATAAAATTGACTATAACGTTGGTAAGCTTAAAATTTAGGGAGAAGTTTCTTTAGCTACAATAAATTAACCATATACAAGTGCTTAATTAAAAACCGGAACCAAGTACAGGAAAGGGGAACCGAAGCAAAAAACCTACCCCGAACCGTAAAAAGTAACAACCTACCCATCACTAAAATGTAACAAAGTAAAAATAATCATAACAATATGATATACGAATAAATGTGGGAATGGACGCATTGGCCATTAGTGGACATAATCGATCATCTTGAACTATATATATTGTTAACTGCTGATGTGAATTAGCGGGCGCAAGTGTAATAGTCTTCATTCTGGCTCTACTTCTTCTACTACTTTCCTTTCTTCTGTTCCTTCCCTCCCTATCGAGCACAACCCGACTCATTTCCGTCCTTCTCTCAAGACTGTATCCTCTTCCACAGCAATATCTCGAACTGGTCCGATTCCTAGAATTCTCCTTTCAGCTGCAATGATCCATGATTGCGTACAATACAGTACGACGCCATAGAAGTTCTTTTCCATATATGTATGTACTCCACTTCAACTTCCGAACTTGTACAAAGTTACTTTCTTTAAAATTGTTCCAGACATCATTAAAAGGGCCTTACTTAACGAAAGGAACTTTTGGAAAAACGTCATCAAATGATACCATTTACGAAAAAACTATTGCATGACAATATTTAACATAAAATGCTAAGAATTTTTAAATGATATTTAATAATAAACTTACCATACGTTAATAAAAAACCATTTTCGGGTATCATACTCCGTAGAATGAACTTTAATCTTTTTTATTAATTAATTTTTAATTATGAGTCTCCTGACGACATTCCACGCAGGAGAGACGAAACGTTATGCATTTTAAGTTCATTCCACCCAGCAGTTGGTACACGAGAGAAAGGTTCACGCTATCGCATCTAACTGCTAGGATAATAAAAAAATAAATAAACATACGTCTAAGTCAAAACAGGGGTATTAATAGATAAAACGAATGTGATCATCTTTAAGATAAAAACGAGGAAAATAGAATTCAATAAGTAAGTGGCGAATTTTTGCACGTCCTCGTTTATTCTTCATGAAGAGATCAGAGGTGTCGTGACGGTAATTTTTCCAAACTCTCGCCATGATACTTAGTTCGCTTTAACTTTTACGGGCTGCGAAAGGGTAACTTTGAGACTTCGTCCTCATTTGCACGGCAGCATTCACAAGCAATAAGCATTACTCCATGAAGATCGTTTTATTTCGATGGATCGACTTTTCGTTACAGCGTTTAAGGTGACTATATGCAAGTTAAACTACAGGTTTGTTCATCCGGATGTCATTTAAAACAGGGGAAAAATAGACCGCCAGATAATATATAATCTCAAGTGTTGATTTTCTATCTCCGGTAAAAACTTTTAAAATAATTTCGATCGTGTTTTGGCAATTCGTTTCGTAAAACATGGAACCAAGACCCAATCCCATGAAGAACTGCTTCAGCTAAGCTCAATAAAATTTTCACTGCGAAGTGAACCAGTTGGTCGGACCAATCTCCAAAATTTCAAAGACCTCTCCGCCTGAGGAATCACTATGCTACTTCTTTGGGTTTGACGGCTGGAATGAATCAAGTCTGAACTCAACAAAAAACACGCTAACTCTCATATCCAGAAAAAAGCGGCACACTCAAAGCGTGGCTTCGGAAGAGGAGGATTGGGATTTGAGGCGTCAATGGTTTTCACCCCTGTAGCGTGGCGTAATAGGGGAATGGATAGTCGCCTACGGAAATTTCCATGAACGATCGCGGGGAATCTAAATATCCCAGCTGCCCAGAGAGAGTGGGTGGGGGAGAAAGGATGAACAAGCTGCCGCGGGAGGGAAGCCACCCACCCGCGGAAGAGCGCCACCCTCCCCCCCCCCCCCCCCTTCAAAACTCGGTCACAAGTCGGAATGAGGAATGGGGAGAAAGATGGCGGGAGGAGGAGATGAGGAGAAGTGTGGGAGGGTGGGTGGGTGGGTGGTGGCGAGGGGAGTGTTGCCAGTAAGAAGTAGCAGAGACATTGGCGAAACGAGAGGAGATGGAGAATAAGCGAATTAATGAATCCAATATCAACGAATATCCGGATGAGATGTTTAATATTTCAATCCTGCCGCGTGAACGGCAGTGATATTCACATTAATTGCCATGAGAAAAAAATCCCGTCGACGGGGAATCTAACCACTGACCTTTTGGCTTTCTGAAATATTAACTCCAATAGTCTTAATCAACTCCACGAAAACACACCGTTGAACAGACTTTTCAATGAAAAATGTGGATAAGCATTTCATACTTTTCCGTAAATGTAATAATCTGGAAAAGGTAACGAGCATGCTTTAAATAGCGCAGATTAGTTGAACAAGTAATTTTTATTCCAGCTAGATGTTATCATCAGATTAGTAATTTTCATCAGATTACTGATTTTCATCAGATTTTCTTATGATCTGATAAAACTCCGGAACAGGATGAAGAGAGAAATCGCAGCGTATTTGGGAAATATGATTTGCATTAAATAGGATAAAATTAACTTAATCTCTTGGCAATGGGTGACGATATATTTGGTCAGGTTCAATAAACCTACTTTCCGTATGAAGACAATTTTTTCCCCTCAAGTGTTTTGCAACCCGTAAGGTGACAAAGACAACTTTCGGGAAATTTTTGGGGGGATAGCAATATGGGGGGGGGGGGCAATGGATGACATCCAAAGAACATTCACTTAATTCACTTAAGCCAATAATGCAATGGGTGAAGATATGTCTCATCAGGCTCAATACAGATGGGCACCTCGAAAAATACGGTATGTTTAAAGCGTTTTAAACGTTTGGAAAAACTTTTTCTTTAATTCCCGCTGAAAAAAGTGAGAAAAAACTTTTTTCGTGGAGATATGATATTGAATTATTCTTTTTTCCCGGTTACATGCCATCGTTGTAGGTTATTTTTGCCAACATCCATGGTTTGTAAATAACGTATTTTTCTATTTCTTCCCTCAACGTTACTAGAAAACGTAGTATTTCTATGTAATTCAAATTGCTTTACACTTCATAATATTTCTACGTGAGAACTTTTAAATTGTCCTCGAAGTCTCCATTTTTTTTTATTATTTGGAGATATTACCTATAGTTTAACATATTATTCAAGAAGAATTCAAATTCTTCTTCATCGGAGAAACCTAAGAAACTCCTCTGCCTGTTATTTCATGCATTCATTGCGCTATTAATTACGACGGCAAGGAAATAAAAAGGATAATAATAAATCTAATGCTAAATGTTACGTGATATAAATTCAATTTAACCTTGTCAATGCGAGCTTGAAATGATTTATAGGGTGGTGAACCAATAACAAGCAAGGAACAGCACCATAAACACAAAAATATGCTGCTGAAGGTAATATTAATACGAGTTTCCTATGATGAAATACATTATCCTAGGGATAGGCGTATGTATATAAAAAAAGCTTCCTCCCGAAGATGTAAATTTATTATTCATCAATAAAACGTTTCGTCAACGCAATCTTATTGAATATTTTTCTCTAAAATCCCGAAATACTTCAACTAATAGCAGTTAATTTTGGAATATGAGCCCATGGATACATACCTTAATAACTATGCATGAAACACCTTATTTCTTTCAAGTTCTTTAATAGTTCTTTCACGTAATGAGTCCCAGAGATTTCCGTGCGTATGTAGATCACTGAAAATGAAAGTTGACTCGTGATTCTACAGACGTCATATACTTTATTGAATTCATTAGCTTCAGTGTGTACTTTAATATTTTCTTTAAAACATTTATCCTCGGAGAAGGTGATGTGTCTGTTTTAGAGCTCGGGAAAAATGCAAACATAAATATTCAGATAGCATGCCTTTCCAGGAAAAAATGAAATTCAAATCAAATTCAGGAAAAAAATCAAAAAGTTTTATTTTCATAAAAAAACATTTTTTATTCGCCATTTTAAAAAGTCCACCTAGAACACGTTATTTCCCACCAATAGGCTCAATAACTATGCAATTCATATGAAAACGATTTTTTCCCTTCGGTTACTGCGAATCATTTATAACTCCATTCGCCGGTACGTTCGAGGAAACGTAGTTAAATTTCACCGTATGGAGGGGGTATTGCGGTAAGACCGTCTTCCCCTGTGGGCTGCTCATTTGCTCACCTCCTGGAGGATAGAGCGATGCCCCGGACCACACTGTCCCCGGCATCACAACATCCTCCCCTAATTCCCGAACCCTCAGCCCCCTCTCGCCCTCCTCATTAAAAAAATAAAACTCCCTTGCCCTCTTTGTTAGTCATACTGGGGCGACGGAAATAGGTAAGGCTGAGCCGCCGGTACGGAAAGCACGGCGGCGCGCGGGAATTAATTTGGGCCGGCCTCGCCTCGGGTCGCGTGGGCGGTACCCCAATATACACGCAGAAACGCGTGCGTCCCCAGGAAGGGTTGGGTCGCATGACGAAGGTGAGGTCGAGCGAAGGGGGGGAAAAGGACTACGGGGGAAGGGGCGGCCGGGCAAGGGCGCACAAACATACGAGGAAACGCCTTTTAGAGGAAAAACTCGAGACTGAAGTCCTTAGCAGATAATCACAGCAAAATCAGCACGGTATAAAACTGTAAAAATGAACAGCAACGTGTGTAAATTACAGCAAGGGAATAAAAGGCATAAAAAGTAGGTATATAAAAAATCCAATACTTAATGATATTAACAATGATGATAATAACGTGGTAATCATTTGTATTGGCGGCCTCGGTGGCAGCGGGGTTAAGTCCTCGACTGCAAAATCGAGAGTCGCGGGTTCGAGTCCCGGCTGGGTAGGTTGGCCCTATCTAGGGCATGGATGTTCGGGTACGTTTAGTTGATAAATAATGTGATAACCCCGATGTAAAGGCCAAATAGTGCTGTATCGTTGGTATGACAACAAACAAAAAATACAATAAAAATAAAGTGCATTTAGGACCATCTCTCTTGAAATGAACTTAAACAAGCACTCATATCCAAGTCCAGAGCGGAGGAGGTAGACACACAGGCGGGTTTTGAACCCGCGACCGTTGCTTGGCAGGTGAGGTCTTAACTACGCTGTCAGCGCGGCAGAAATTTATTCCATTTTTAAGGGTTACAAGTTTTATGCAGAATGAAGTTTATAGTCTCTCCCTTCACTACGCCAATACTTATACCCAAATACGTACACACATAAGACTATTTTTTCTCAATGTTTTGCAACTGTTTGATCTGTGTAACAATGAAGATCTTTCGAAAAAAAAGGTGATTTAGAGATTTTATTAGCTGATTACTGCGGGTCTCAAGGCAACTTGTTTTAGTCAAATGCTTTTAAGGGCAATTTTGAGCGAAAATGGACGATAAGTCCGACTAACTCAAGCTGCACCCCTTTCTAATGCGCACAGTGAAATACTTAGTAAAATTTGGACGTCATAAAGAGAGAGCAGTTGAGATTCATTACTTAATCCCTAATCACATTCACAAATTCTAAAATTACATTTTCAACGAACGAAATATGAAATTCCCTAGAACGAAAGTCATGATTTAAGGTTTAATTAGCGAAATTTATATTCTCAAAACAGAACGACCAAGGTAAAATAGCTAAACCACTATGGATAAGGCACCAAACGATTTGAATTCCAATTTCCCTTTCCGCTCATACCAACTTGAAGTAGGTAATAATAGATACAGTAACTCAAATCTAAAGAATAATGTTAACTCTTCTAGAATGTAAATGCAAGACAACACGGATCCTAAAAACATAAAGATTGCCGAAAATATGACGAAGTATCCACAAATGCCATCATTTAAAAGATAATTAAATACAAACCATTACATCCTTTGGACACGTTCTAAGTATAGTGTGCAACTTGGAATTTGTAAATCTTTAAATACTTAATGAGTATGACTATTACACGGTTTTTAAATTCCTATATCTACTCAGCAATTGGCATTATTCACTAAAAATAACTCCAAAAAATATTTCAATCAGTACTAATACGCACAAAAATATCCAAAAAATTACAATAAAACAGAAATTTTAAATTGTTGTAAGCACTAAATTAAATTTCTTCAAGCTATCAATGGTATTTATTTCCAATGAAAAATTCGGAAATTGGTTTTCTTTATCCGACTCCCTCATATACTCTCGGAGGCAAGATTTAAATCACTGATGATATCAAAAGGGTTTTCCGATAGGGATATCTTCAGTTGGTAGGTGCAATTACAAAATCATTGTGATATTCTGATCAGCAATCGATAAAAATTCATGGAAACAACTAACGGAAAGAGTGATATAATTCACACAAAAAATAAAAAATCCACCACGAAATACAAAAAAAAAAATGCTCAGATGACTATCTTCCCAATCCGTCAAATATAATTCTATTTCCTATTTTCTACTCTCGCCAAAAAATATGAAATGTTTTAATGAGAAATAGGAGGAATACGGAGAGAAAGGTAAAAGATGTATGATAGATTATTTTCATATTTACGATGGAAAAATGGTTATTTAACCTCTATGGTAACCCATAACAGCGAAGACAAGAAATTAAATGATCTAATTATGCTCAGAAACAATTTAATATCATACGAATAAAATGTTCAATACCAATAATACTAAAAATATAAGTTTTAAGGAAATTATTACCAGAATCGCAAACGAGAATAGAATGGAAGAACTAGAACAGCAAATAAATTGTAAACAAACTAAAATGCGGGTCTCCAAATAAAAGTATAATTTTTCTTTAGATAACTTAAGGGTTTGTGATGATGTGTTGTGATCCGAGTGCGAGAACTGACGCTCTTAATTGTTCGGGGGAGACCACCGCTTGATGAGGACCACTTCGCGAACTACCACCTGCCACCAGAGCGACCTTTTTGAGGGAAATGAGATAGCATCAAGGGTTTTCCGCGATTTCGGGGGAGGCTCTCGAAATAAATTCCGCATCACCCCCGCGGCAAGAGAAGACGCGAGTCCAGAGACCTGCCAAGTGACGTGGGAAAGGAAGAGGTGGGGGAGGGGATATTAAGACCGCTAACTCACGTGGGCGGCGAATCTATAAATAAAAGCTAAGGTAATAAACAATGGGTGGGCCTGCATCCGAATTTAGCCAAGTTTACCCGAGGTTCAGGCTCTCTATCGCGAGGAAAAAAATCGATCAGGAATGCGTGTTTATGCATTCGATTCAATACTCCACTAAGCAACCCGTTTGTGTGACTGTGAAAATAGCTGGGGATGTTAATATAGGTAAGGGCTGATCAAGTCAAATAATGAAGTAATAAAAGCTTATTTTTATTTACTTCACATGAAATGTTACCATGGATCGACACTTTTTATCCTCAGTCCATTCATATGACTTGTACCCGAAGGCTTACATTGACAACATATTCTGACAAGATTAGCAAGTTTTTTTTTACAAATTAAGGACGAGACGTGCAGGAGAAGATGCTACATGACGCAGCGCTATGAATTCTAATGAGTGGTATTGGATGGATTTTAAAAAAATATACATAAACCCGGCCTCGGCAATTTGGTGCCATTGGTACCAGATGAAATTAGGACCAGTGGGTTTTAAATGCAAATGAATCCTAAAAATGATACATTGATGATTTATTTGTAAAAATAGTTCACATAACTGGGAAAATTTCCATTACTGTTGACCGAGTAGTGTTAATTATTTGGCTCGCACACATGAACCTTTTTCACTGATGTTGAGGTAAACAGAATTTGAATTAAAATTTACGACAAGTGGTTCCTGATACAATTCACAATATGTGCATACCAATAAACATGCGAATATTTCTCATTTCTCGCCAATATACAAACACCAAATCCTTTGTTAGAAAAAATGTATATCCGCGAGACCACTGCATCAAACGCAAAGCAATGGCTGGCCAACACAACCAAGTGGATCATAAAAACATTTCTCCGCCTTATGCAAAGGCCTCTAAATTTTATCACATTTTTTCAGATGACTTTTCCGAAGCACTGACGACATAAAAGAATAAAAAACTGTAATGACAGCAATCATCAACGAAAAATTTGCAGGTGAGATGAAACTTGTATTTGAGAGCCACCGTACAGCTTACTGACTTTCCAATTTTTTCCAGAAATTACGGTGGTCTCGATGCTATATCCGCCAAAGAAAGGTCGGGAGGGGGAGAGGAGAATTTTAATTAATTAAAACCATAACTTATTAACGAAGCATGGACTTCACGGTGCGAACTAACATGTCGGTAAATTTTAAGTTTGAAGTCTCTCACCGCGATGTAAACTTAACTCTTACCGCACCTCATCAAGAGAGCTTTTCAAAGAAGTAAAGTAATAGGGGAACTGAAAGCTCATCAAATCGAGGCTTAAATGCACTTCAAAGTTACTCCGCTGCAGCAAATTCATTGACAGACTGCTCAAAAGCCAATCCCAAACACTTCGAAGAAAATTTTGGCAAGGCAAGCCACACCTATTCCTGGCTTCCCCCCAGCGCCCTAGCGTCAATGAGAAACGAGACGCTCTCGCCGCGCCGTTAACAATGTCAGCCAAAATGTTAAGCTTCTTCTCATCGAGGATTCTGAAGTTTTAATGTGAATAGATATCACTCTTCCGCCACTGCTGCTACTAATCGGTAGATTTGAAGTAAAAACAATGATACCTCCAAGTAAATTGGAGTAATATAAACTAAAACTCTTACAAAATATAATGTATATTACCATCCTAAGTTTTTTTTTAAACCTGATAGCCGTTAGTGCACGACCAAGTCCGCTCAAGAAGCTGACACATCAATACTTGCATCAGGCATTGCCTGATACTAAAAGCATCTATCATAACTTATTTGAATAGGTTACACCCTTAACGTAATACTGACTTCCCTTGGCTCGTACCTGCTTCCATTTCTCAGATGGAACCTGCTTCATGAAGAAGCCTCCGCATAGAATCCTGGGAATACATAATTATTGAGGTCCCAATGTTAGAAGAAAGGCGAATGAAATATTTGTATTCTCCTCCTTCGACCTACCTATAGAAAAATGCTATAACCAAATGGCCTAAGCATTTATTTCATCACAATAATTTCGTTTATAACTATCAAAAATTACAACATTTAGGGGAAAGCTAAGCATGAAGGGTGTTCAACTTCGTGTTTGTCGCGCGTAGAGGGCTTAGTTACAATAATTTCCTCGGTAATGCGCTTCCTTTATACCAGCCACGTTCATACGTTTCTCCTTAACGTTAAGTGTTCAAAAATAAGTTTAATCGGACACATAATAATAGAAGAGGAGAGAAAAAACCGAGCAATAATAAGAAAATAAGGACCAAGAGGATATAATGACGAATTAGCAAGAGGCAGAACGGAGGAGTCCTTGAAAGAGAACACAAAATGCATAACTCAACAGTAAAGGTCAACGGGAAGATGAAAAAGAAAGAGAGACAAACGTGAAGAAATTATAATTCAAGAGAGGGTCGAATAACTCCAACCAATCGCAGGAGTGCACCACTAATAAATTAGTTAAGCACCATATTTTTACTCACTACACTCTTTTTCTTGTTATTTTCCTCCTACCAAGTTCAAGGATGTTTCTTAAAGAGCCCTTAGCTTTCAAAGACTGTTCACTCCTCCACCAGTGCGTTGTCGAGTACTCGATCCTCGTACAGCAGTCATCTATTTTTAGGCGTCCATCATTGATGCATCTATTCAACATAAGGCCTCTCAACTTTCTCACCACATCCCTCCAACCGCGAGCTCTTACAAAGATAGTCCATGTAAATGCATTTACGTATTTTCATACTGATACTCGCCGCGCGTGTACTGAATAAAAATTTTATATTGGCCAAAATAAGACTTGAAACTACGTTGGATTTCATTTACTTAAAGATAATAACACGTAAATTTGATTTCAACGAATATGGAAATGAATCTTGCAATGTTCTGAATCACACATGTAATCGTGCGTTCACACATTCATCAACTTAATCAAATCGTTCAGAAACGTTTCCCTGCAAGCATGATTTGCTTCCGAAAGCTCTAGTGGAGAGTACAGCACTAACAGTATCCCTTACAACATAATTCTTCCCCAAGCACGTTTGCATGGTCAAATTGGGAAAGATGAGTACTATTTAAATGAAAATTTACGATATTAAAAGCAACTAAACGAAATTCAAAACCAGTAAAATTTCAATAGTTTCGTTCCCGGGAGCGAAATGAAGAAACGAAACGAAAAAGAATTAAACCCGAGGAGATAAACTCAGGGTCGAAACGAAATCGGAGTCAAAACTACTTCGGGTCGAAACTAAACTACTAAACTCTGGGACGAAACGAAACAGAGATTATGTTTCGCACCGGAGGGACCCAGTGCTTCAGTTTCGAACAGTTTAGTTTCGACCCACATACCGAGTACGAAGTATGGTTGAATGAAGTAGAGGTTTAGCCTACCGCCATTAGATGCATGGGGCACTCATATTTTTACCACTAGCAGGAGAACGGTTAACGCAACGTGGCCATTCGATTTTTAAGCTCAATGTTTTTACCTCCCTACACGTATGTCAAACGTACAGAGTCGAAACTATTTCCTTTTATCCCCCTCCACTCAACTTCAGGGTTCGGAAGACAACTATGAGCAGCGAAGTTTCGATTAATTTAGTCTCGTTGCCGGGAGTAAAGTTTCATCTCGGGTGGAAACTAAACTCCTTGGTGATTTTGATGTCGTGCGGGAGCTAAACTAAACCTAGGCCTCGTATTTTCGTTTCCCTCCGGATCGAAACGAAACATTTTCGTTTTGTTTCACTCGCCATCCCTGACTAAAAGTGTTTTAATAAGGGGAATTCAACGTTTCCCGGGGTAAACTGACGAGTTCAAAAATCCTAATTACTAAAATCCGGGGAATTTCAAAAGCTCGAAAGTAAACGCTCCATCTAGAATCAACTGGGTCAATACAGGTTTAAAAATTCTCTGCTAGATACCTGCATTATTTCTTTCCTTAGGCACGATGGGAAAGTTAACACTTACGGAACTCGCTAATCAAGGAAATAGACAATACAAGAAAAATATAACACAATCACGATTCGTAATATTTCACTATACAAAATCTAGAGGAGTGGCTCATCTTCTTTCTGCAATTTTATCGACACAAAGGCTATTCATGTGACCACATAAACTGTAGGGGCTAAATTTGGCTCAACTTTATACATTCACCACCATTGAATCGTATAAAATATTCATACACTTATTACTCACAACATAACTCCCATTTTTATCTCTAGCAATTTTAAGACAACCCGCATCAATTCCCGAGTCTATTTTTTATATGGACCGTTAGCAAAGGAAAATTTTATGACAAATCATAAAACAAGTAGAGGAGGATGTAAAAGGGATAAAGATACACGAAATCAGATTTCGGTCACCGCTAGAGACAGCGCAATTGACTCAAAGGACCAGAGAAATAAGGACGTCTGGTATTTTTATGGCCCCTTTATACGACCATCTCGAAGGTGATAATTTCGATTGGACCGATGATTTCTTCGAAGAATCTCGGAAGCATCGGAATAGGACCACCATCAACTGCGTTCGAAGCAACGGCTACCCACTCGGCGAAAGGTGAGCATGACGCAGTCACGGACTCGACCGGATGTGCTCTACGAATATATGGCGGGATCACAGCGCCATCTTCCAAGTACGCAAAACGAAACACGCGTTCTCCCTTTCGGGCGAAATGCCGCCACAATCCGACTCGAGTTCTCCTCTGCTCCGCAATGGAATCGATCAGTCTCGAACTCCTCCCCTTCGGCAGTCTTACTTTCTCAAGTGAGCCAAAAAGTTGACGAAGATAACGATCAAAAGCATGTTCACGCGAGAATAGTATGATTTAAGCAGTTAAGAAGACGTATCATCCCCACTCGGCCTGACTGATTTCGTGACGCAACAATAGTTTAAAATTAAAGGCCAGGTTCAAAACATTTGGAATAAATCATCCGTGCGGCTCGCTTAGTGTGAGACTGTAACACCAATTAATTATTTTAATAAACGATTTTAATTTTTCCTGGTGAATACTTCTGACAAATATTTCTCGCGTTCTCAGCCAGGTTAATGCTTTTATATAAGCCGACGTTTCGGGAGACGACTTGTCTCCCATCCTCAAGGCTGTGTTACACTCAATATGTGAAATTCGTGTGAAATTGGACTTCCATAAAGTAACACAGCTTTCAGGATGGGAGACAAGTCGTCTCCCGAAATATCGGCTTATATAAAAGCATTAACCTGGCTGAGAACCCGAGAAATATTCGTCAGAATTATTTTAATGCTTAAATGACATCCTAGACTAGCACGAATGGTATCTTTCAAAAGGCGATGCAACCCGCAAGTGCTTTTTAAAACATTACTTCAGCTCGTGATGCGATTAGGGTATTTTTTCAGCCAAGTCTACGTTAATAACGTTTTCTGTTGTATAAGGAAGCTACAGAGAAGAGAAGGCCATTATGAAAGGTTATTAGCACCACAATACCCTGGTCAACAGTCGAATACGAAAATTTCACCAACGAGAAAATATAGAGGAAAAATTTCCATAACTGAGATGCAGGTGATTGTCGATATTGACTTTCATGCCCTGAAAATTCCATGAAGAGAGGGTTATTTTTAAACAAATTATGCGTCCAAAAGTGGTGACAAGATACGACCGTTTGGGCGGGAATGAAGGATGCATCCCTTTTACGAGCTTCCACTACAAGATGGTTTGAATATAGTTCCCACGAAAATTTCATAATTTGCTCTCCTCAATAAGTTCCATCGATGGTTGCTCAAAGGAAGTGGGACTTCCACGCTAATTATTTTTACAACTCTGCCATATAAAAATCTGTTCATCTGTACAGGCAGTTATGGCGGTACTTCAGTAATAGCAGAAAAATGCATCTTACTTTACACCAATGTATTACACTGGGGAACAATTTTTAACTCTTTTCTGCTGACTTAAAATTTTGAGTTGGTATAGGGTAAATTAGGCATGCTGATTGCAAAACTAGTCATTTTTCTTCCGCCAAGTCAAGTTTTTTCACTATTCCTTGATTAATTGTGACCACACACTGCTTGATTGATCGTCGGTCATAGGAGTCATCATTGCTCTCCAATTGGCTGACATTAACCTTATACGACTGTTGCCAGGTGACTGGCGCCATAGGAGGCCAGTGACAGTTATATAGTTGTCTAGGTACGCAGGAGATATTACGGTGAGACGCAGGCAAACCGTCCGAAATTTGCCCAATAGAGAGCTTCAATGTTGCATGCACGGATATTTTGTAGTCGATTCACATGCATCGGCAAACCATACCTTTGAATAGATCGCCTATAAATTTTGTTTGAATATTGTCGAAAGTTAAATTCATCGTTGTTTATTGGTCGGCATTATGAAATGTAACTACAAGGAAAAGTGGAGGGTCATAGTATAGGTACTCCTGGGCTGTATTCTGACGTGGATTGCGAGTTCTTTTCTTTTTACAATATTAGCAGTGTTTAGTTTTTATTTACATCAGTACGGACTGCAAAATTCCCTGTCTTGAATTTGCTTATTTCAATATTGAAAACAATTCCACTCCATCACGCTGGGGTATTCGAATATACTGTCTGCCTGAGCTAGTCAGCGTCAAAAGAAAAACCGAAATGCACTCGTCAGGCAAGTCTGTTTTGCCTATTATAAGGCGAAAATTAGCGATTAAGGTAAATCAAGGGTCCCCCATAAAGTGAACAAGCAGTATGACAAGAGCTAACGGATCTGGAGGAAGGGAACACGACACATTTCTATCTGGTGTACCAATGATTCTGTGAGAGCTCTTCTGAGAGAGGAATACGAATCTGGTGACCCTAATGACGAATGTATTGAAATTGAAGATAATTCCGTTCGTGAGGAATTTGACCAGCATGAGCCAAATGATTTGGAACGAGATTTGAGTTCCTCTCCAAGAAATTGTCACTGATAAATGTCCACAGAGTAAGCACTCCAGGAAAACAACTAGAAGCGAAAATTTTACGTTATTATTTATATTTATCTTTTGGTGAAAAAGTCAATATTTTATTGACCACAAATTTAACTTGCAGTGACTGTATATAATCCTTGGATAAAATAAATCATTTTAAATAGGCAGTATATAAGGTAAGATTTCCCTTGAAATTCCCTAAATATGAAGATCTTGTATGACGCATGAGACAAAAAGAGGTTATCCCGTAGCTAAAAAATTTGATGTGATAAATAAAAACTGAGGTTATTTTCTTATCAAGATGCCAAAAGTTAGTTAAAAACAAGTCTTAAATCTAAGACAACAAATTGGTTGTTCCCCAGTGTTACCACTAACATCGACCTGAGCAAGAGAAAATGATACAAGGTGCATCATAAAACATGAAATCGCGATAAAAATTAAAAGCCGGAACATCATCATACTCCTTTCTGAGGCATCAGATTAATGTGGCAACTGCAGTCAAAATACACACGGCGAAAACATCATAGTCATTCAAACAGCTGGAATAAGTGGTTAGTTCCTTGATTATTTTGTATGCCCGAGTTGAAATTTTATCCTATCTATGAAAGGAGTATTATTTTAACCACATATACGAAAAAATGAGATCAATTGTTTGCATCGAGTCGCGTAGCTGCCGTGCAAAACATAAACGGCAGTTTTTTTATTTTCGTCGAGATCGAAAACTCAAATCGGGATTCAAAATCTGCTTCATGAAGACGAACCATCAATTTTAAGTCTCCTTCTCCGGCATGGTTTCAATTGCATTGGATAAGAACACACAAAATGGAAAATGCCTTCTTAATAAAGACAATAATTCAGTAGAACCTAAGTTGTTACCGATACATGACAACACTATGAAAATTGAAAATTTCCACAAGCAAGATTACTGTAAGTCTGTACACAAATGTATAATCATCGATACTTTCTACTGTGTGTTTACATTACACTTTTAAAACGTTCGGTGATACTGGCCATAACTTACGTACTGCTGGATCATTATCTTTATTAAAGAAGGAATTTTCCATTTTGCGTGTTCTCAGCCAATGCGAGTGAAACCATGTTGAAGAGACTTAAAAGCCATGTACCCGACGTTGCCGTTCCGGCGATATGAAATGACAAAAAGTGAAAAAAAAAAACTTCATTTGAGGTAAAAACGGTTTCAATTCCACTCCATGAGAACGCCCAATCAAAACCCGCGAGCAAACTGCCAAGCTATTTTAAGGTACATACGATTAGATCCTCATCCTTCCTCGTGGGCTACTTTCTAGAAAAGGATGCATGTAGGACGATCGCTTGTAAGGATCGCTTGGTTTAAACCTCGAGCGCACTTTGCAGAGACGAGAATGAACATTTCACTCTTTAGGTCTGGACACCAGCATTAACATAGTCACGATAAAGCTAAGCATAAAATACACTTCGTTCTAAGATTGTGCTCACAAATACAAACGGATAAATTGATTATTTAACAACCACGATCTTTTAATTTCACTACTCCAAAAGCATGTGCGTAAAAAAAGCGAACGCTACATTAGACTCAAGTAGGATCAGCCATGTTAAATAGCAGTAAACGGAACAATTTTCACCGCGGGATGAATCACAGCAAATGTTAAAATATGTAGGTACTCAAAAGGTATTGATCTAGTAAACTTAATTCATTCACATATTGCAGGGAAATCACCCGTTCGATGATATAACAGCAATAATTGTTTTAAATAAATGGCATTTTTAGCTCTTGAAACTATAAAGGTTGTGATGCCCATAGTCCTTGAATATTCCTACATAAAATGTGCTACTGTTTCTTACTACCTAGAATTTTTTAAGGTCGTTCGATGTAGCACACCTCCTATTAGCTGTATCTCTGGGCCTAAGAATACATATTTATGAATTAGAATAACAAAAAAGGTTAGAAATACAAATTCTAAATTGAATTTTTAATATCAAGCAGCTTCAAAAATGAAATCATGATACACCCTTGCGATTCTGATGCGAACAGAAATCAACGAAACAGAATACAGTGGCAAAAATAAATATTTTTGTCACGTATATAAACTTTTAAATGAAAATTAAACGCACATAATTCATTCACGATTCATACATTCATAAGTATGGCAAGATACTAGAGAAAAATACTTTACCGTGGAACATTATTAGGTATTGTTTCTAAGCCAGGGACTCTGAGTTAAGTAAACAGAAAGTGAAAAAGACCTTCACCATGAGGCAGTGGAGAGATCTTGGAATTTCTTTTTTTCCACAACTAAGCTATCAGAAAAATCAACAAAAAAACATTGTTAAAACATAAAAAACACACGATCAGTACATAAACTTAGAATTTTTGGTGCTAAAATTAATTTGCTCGCTCATTTCATGACGAAAATTAGCGTACGCCAGAGAAAGATAAATCAAATTCACAGAAAAAATACGATAAATCTCACGTTAAAAAGATTATTTCAGTATTAATAGATACCAGTTGCTTTTAACGCTAAATGAATATTTTCGCTTGCCTAGCAAATTAGATGACGATGCGATATCATCAATAAGCCAGAGTAGAGACATCACCACATATTCTCAGCTTATTTCAGGCAGGATAAGTATGCAAATAACTTTCAGCACGCCACTGTCCATCGTTTCGACCACGCACAGAGCACGAGGGTCCGCCCCTGGCTATCACAGCTGGATGGCGGCCGCGGAAATTATAATGATAGTTGGAAAAAAAAGAAACAAGAAAAGTGCTTTTTACAAAATGATTGTTGACACGCAATGTAAAAATCTGTGAGAATACACCATAGGCGAACATCCAGAGTCATGGGAAAAAATCTTGCACCCTCCACGAGGCAAAGCAACAAGTGGCAGTTGGTCGTGGCCCTGTTGATTCATCGGAATGAAAAGGAAAACATGGAATTTTATATGAGTAAGGTAGATATTCCATATAGAAATTACTCATATTAAAAGGAGGCACACGCACCAAATGGTGTTTTAACAACAACGGGGAGAATATTTTTCTCTCTTTTCCACTTCGGAACTCTACGGGAACTCATTATGTATGTTGTTGCACCTCTGCCTAGCAGACAATATTAGTTCAATAAAAATTTACCAGAACAAAAAAATACCAGTCTTGACAATTCCGCAAGACAACTTTATACGTCTTATGTTTTTAAAAACGACCTTTCTGAGGCGTCAACATATCATTTGTTGTGATTTATTTTTGCCCCTAGCTACCTTAGCTCTATTTCAACATTTAATTGGACAGAAGAAATAATATCTATCTGGTAAGTTCCTATCGGGAAATACTGCGTTGGTAACATTTTCTGCTCGACGCTTCACTCCTCCTACTGGGATCGTTTTCAAGAGAAAAGAAAATAAAAAAGATTCTCCTGAAAACGCTCCCAGTAGGAGGGGTGAAACGTCGAGCAGAAAATGTTACCAACGAAGCATTTCCCGAAAGGAACTTACCAGATACATAAAAGAGGCTCCGAAAACATTCAGACAAGAAATAAGATCTGTTACCTTCTTTTATTATTTAACATTATCCCTCCTTGAAGATGAAAACGGCGTAACGGGTAATCCAAAATTGTACCGCAATCACGAAAACACTCTACAGGCATTCAGCGTAAACCAGAAAATCCTAACAGCAAAGATAGGTGGTCCAGGGACTCCACAAGTAAAAGAAGTTAAATAAAAATATCTGCATCACAATAGGTCGAATCACATTATTTTTTACTATAGCTATAGGAATGAAAACGTCTACGAAATACTTCGAGAATAATATGCACTATTGTTGGACAGATATTAGCAAAATCCCTTACTTCAGTACAATGAAAAGTTAACACGAGTTGTTTCCACACCACAATTTCTATCTTTTCAGTTCACTCAAGATATAAAAAAATTAGTAAAATCGAAAATCTGAACCCTGTAAAATATAACTTAAAACGAGGATTAAAACGAAAATTAATTCTGACGAGAAATGCCAATAAAAGAAATTACAGAGGACTTTATACAAACACTGACTCTCCACTTAACTTCGAGTAAGAAAGTTCAGCGATCCCGAGCTGGATATTTTTCTCAAATTTCTATTTCCGAAATGACTGGCGATTTTTCTGAAAATATTTATCACCAAATACATCTGATTAATAACTATCCAACCGCGTTTATTCGAATTATTATTCTCTGTGAGTGAGCTTGTTATTATAATGATGATATGTCATAACCACGAGAACCGGCTGGAATCAAGAAAATTTAGTGGAAAATCACTTAGTTATTCTTTCAAGTGTAAAAATTTATAATATAATTTGATTTACTTTTTCCTAAATGAAAATTTTCTTTCGTGGGTTAAAATACAACATAGATTTTCTTTTCGGACGGTAAAAAATTAAAAGTAAAGACCGTGGATAAATATATAATGACAAGTAAAATTCAATAGGATGTCCTTTAAGTAAATTTTACTATTTTCCTCACCTTGTAGAAAGATTTTTAAATTCTGAAATAAACGAACACACAAAATACGTCCGCCACTGATCTGTTTCTCGAATTGATTCTTGTAAAAAGGTTGGAGGAAAAATGTCTGATATTTTCCCATAATTCAAAACGACAATAATTGTCATTTTCTCACGCACTTCCCTCTAACAGAATGACATTCACACAGTAGCGCCAAAAAGAGTTTTGTACTGACCTTTCCCGATGAGGCGTCGCCCCCGGCCTGCATTTGATCCGTTAGCAACCGCGTGAGGATGTCCGTCCTGCCTCCGGAGGCGTCGGGGGCCTGCGGTGGAACTCGGGGGCCATGCACCTTCTTCACTTGCGACGAGGCCGCCCCCGTTCGCGAGGGCGTCGGCCCCTCCGCCGGCGGAGGGGGAGACGGCGCCCCGCGCGTCGGGTCCGACTTGGCGCCTCCTGACGGCGCGGTGCTCTTCCTGGGCTTGAGGGAGGCGATAGCGGGAGAGGAGGCCATCGACGATATGCCCTCCAGCTTGGAAGGACTTGAAGTCGTCCTCTGATGGCACACCAGAGGGGACTGTGTGGACAGGGAGGAGGAGATACCGGCCGAGGAAGGAGTCAGATGCTCCCCGCTGTACGGGATGTGAGCGCTCACCTTCCTCTTGGGGGGCACTTTGGCACAGGAAGACGAGGAAGAGGTGGAGGAAGAGCTAGAGGAAGACGAAGTGGAGTTCCTCAGCGCGGAGTCATCCAAGGAGTGGCCCCCGCCGGCTCTACCCGCCCGCCTCGCGTCCAGGATGGGCGCCGAGGTCTGTCCGCTCCGCGGGGTCAGGTCCTCGAGGAACTTGAGGTCGTCGCGCAACTGCAATTTCGGGAAGGCCTCCGGTCGCTTCATCTCCGCCTCCAGCATCTGCGCGTAGGGGCCCCTGAGAGGTCGCTTGGAGTACCTCCGGGGTGTCAAGGGGCTGCGTCCGTCCAAGGAGAAGACGCCGGGGCTTTTCTCTGCATCTGACATGGAGCCACTGTCCAGGGGAGAAGTGGGGCATGGCGATGCGTTTCGAGCGGAATAGTCTCCAGAGTAGTCCGCCGAACCTTGGACCGGGGAAGCACTGCTGCGGACTGGATCACACTGCGAGCTACTAGTCACCTGCACCGTCGCCGTCTCGTTAGATATTTTGCGCTCGCCAGTCGTGGCGTCCGCTGAACGGTCTCGGAAATCGGATGAGGACGTCACCCTCGCCTCCGAGGGAGGTCTGTCCATTTCCGATTTTGTTATGTCCGGGCTTCCGCATGAAACCGGGGGGGAGCCTCCGATATCAGACGCATTGGTCTGGGATTCCGCCTCCGCCGATTCTGTAGCGACCCCGTGTCCGTTCGCAGCCCTGGCCTGAGAGATTTCCGGGTTTGCCGTCAGGCTGTCGTCGCCGAATGAGTAGACACTAGTTTTGCGATGCGGAACAGTTGCGGGTAGCACCACCTGCCCAACGTCTTTCTGTTCCTCTTCTCTTCTCCGAGTTTTCCTCTTTCCTCGCGTTCTCTTTCTCACAACCTCGCCTCCTGAAGCTTCTCCACCTTTGGATTGTGCGCTGGGACTGCTTGGACTGTCACCAGTATCGAGAGGGTCTGCGGGCGAGGACGGTCCCTCGCCATCACTAGCAGCTGGGTCGTCTGCGCTGAGGAGTTTGCCTGGCGATTCCCCACCATTATTCGAGTCCGAATTTTCGGCATTTTTCATGTCATCGATTATCTCCTCGTTCACATCAGGATCTCCTTCGCGCCACGCACCTTTGCCCGACTTTTGATTATCAAGATGGGCGTTATCATCTTCCCCAGTAGCACCAAGTTCTGTTGAAATAACACTTGCACCGCTAGGATCGGACGCACAGGGGCCCGATGCGCCTGCGTAAACGGTGGCATCGTAACTATCTCCAGTAGCACTGTTATTTTCATCATGCGGTGCACCCTCGCTTCCAGAGAATTGTTCACTAGTATTTTCAATTTTTTCGTCTCTAATTCCTTCCATCGTAGCACCCTCATGCTCAACAGACCCCCCACTGTCAACACATTCATTCACATCTTTGGTTTCATCTCCCGCACAAATACCATCTCCATGTTCAGCACCCGTTTTCTCTTCCGTGACACACCTTTCAACCTCGCCACCAAACACACACCTTTGGTCTTCTGGAGCCTCGTGCAAGACATTTTTGACTTTATCGCCTGTGCTAAGATTGTCCTCACCATCCATAGAATATTTGACTTCTCCATTCGCACGAGCTTCATCACCACTCACTTGAGAGACACGATTCTCTTCTGTTTCATCGACCCCCCGCGCATTTTCCGCGTCATCCCGACTTTCCTCTTCAGACTTTTCACATTGATTTGCCAACTTATGTGAAACAGGGGCAAAGTGGTCATCACTGACGCAAGGTACATCCAATGATTTCGAACTCACTAGCAACTGGTTGGTTCTACCTCCGCGAGAAAGTTCAAATGGATCACGACCGTCTTTGAGGATTGTTAATCCGAGACGATTCCCAGAGCTGGTAACCAATTCCTCGTCTTCTTCTGACTCCTCGTCCAAGCGAATTACACCCAGGGGTCTGGGCTTCCTCGGCCTCCTACCAGCAGCTCTAACTTCCCAGGTACTTCTCGCTCCCAAGGGAACGAGCGGCGGTACCCCTGGCTGTGAGCCTTGGTATGAGGGATTATCGGCTGAGTGCGATCTGATGAAAGGAGATTCTGAACTGCCACCAACACGCCTCACTATGCTATCACCGTTTCCGAAAGCTTTATCCGCTAGTTGCACACTAATACTACCCTCATCTTTCTTAACACAGTCATTAGGAACTACCACTGTGCTCGTCCAATATAAAGCACCGTCCTCCGACTTAGCACCATCCGCACCGATCGGAGCACCTACACCACAGTCCACCAAGCCCTCTTCATTCGAGGGAGGACCTGGACCACTTTCCTGCGAAGATTTATCCTTCGGTGTGCGAGCATCGTCCGTTATCGTGCGATCCGTCGTTCTCGGCACCGAAGATTCGACACCAGAGCACTGTTCCGGAAGGGTAGGTTTATCCACATCTCCGTTCTCGGGCACCTCCTTTAGCACCGACTTCGCCGTCTCGTACGAACGCACCTCCCCGTCCCCATTGCTCTCCTCCGCAACTTTCCCCATTTCCTGCAGCTTCTGACGAAACTCTGACGAGGAGTAAGGGGCTCCGACGCTGCTGCTCTTAACGTGCATCGCCGCTGCCGGAGAAGCAGGAGGAGGTGGAGAGGACTGCTGCGACAGGACGCCGCCCCTCACGTAGCACCTTCCGTCGGGCCTGAGGTCCACGCGGGAGAAGGAAGCGGAGCGGAAAGGGATGCACCTCCTGGCGTACGACCCCACGATGGACCTCGACTCGGCCCTCGGGAGCGTCAGGGGGACCAGGTCGTCGGGGTCCTCCACTCTGGCGGCCCCTCCTTGCTCGGGGACCGTGGTCAGGGATCGGCCGCCATGAAACGCATCTTCGGTGTCGGTGCCGACGCAGGCGGTGGCGGAGGTGGATCTGACGTGGGTGGGCTTCCCTAACGGTTTCTGGGAGTCGCCCGCGATCTTCCTGTAATGCTCGGAACCGCCTACGACGTCCGAGTGGTGGCGTTCGTGTCGGGGTTTAGGGGAGGACAGGCTGGGCGTCGGCGGGTCGGGAGGCGAAGCAGCGCTGGCTGTTGCCTCCTCGGGTGCCGACACTTCTTCCAGCGAAGACATTGAAGGTCCCTCTCCAGAAAGCTGAGCCTGGAGCTTGTGCGAGCACTTCCTTCTGGGAGGGGGGCAGGGTGCCTCGGGGACTTGTTTGACTCCCGTGGGTGGTCGTTTTGAATTTTCGAGTTGAGAACTAGATGCTCGCGGCGGGGATTTGTCCGGATCCCTGTCATGAGAAAAAAAGAAGGTAACGGTTAATTTTTTTTATTGATAACAGGAAAACACACATGCGAAGGCTATTGTCAAACTAAATAACACCTTAACATTTTATTTTAAAGGACACGATTCAACATAAATTAATAAAGCGACAATTTTTAGCTGACTTTTTAATAACGGCCATAAATATAAAGAATGTAACTTGTAATTGAGAATTATTTCTGAATGTGCATACTCGACCACAAGTTGATTTAACTGGAATGAATTTGGTAACCTTCCTCCACAGACAGACTTAAGGTTGATTCCCTGCGTTAAAATATCAAATTGGGTTTTACTACTCACAATGCCTGATGGTATGGCGGTCACACGTTATACCAAATTACTCGAGAACGTCGAATTTTACCACCTCTTTCACACAATTGAAAAGCTTCGGATGCTTTCACATCAATAGAATTAAACCGCACACGCAATTAATAAAATATATAAACGGTATAGAGGAATAATCACTACACGCTAACGCCATATGCTTTTGTCGAAACTCAATGACACTTAGAGCCTAATAAAATAAAACTTCAGCAATCGCACAATATAATTCCATCAACGCACTGAAGAGCAATCATATCGCATCGTTGTCATAGAACTTTAAATTTCATAAAACACAAGCACACTACTTTTCACTCGTACACTACTTTCCTCTCACTCGCAATCTTTATTAAAAAGTCCTACAAAAACTGTCCGTACTGAATAGGGTACACATCACTTCTTCCCTAGTCAAAGGCGTTTAACTGTCACACCTACAGCACACGCGTGAAGAACCTGTGGCTGGCTCGAGAGGCGTATATGCTGAGACTGAGGGACTTGTTTCCGAAAGCCCGATTGTGGGCGCTGATCTGCGATCCATTTTTAGCACCCCGTCCTCCACACAACTCCAGCAGCTCCAGTTCCACGGCATCCACGCACCCCGGTCGTATACTTATCCACTAAGTTCGGAAAAGCGAATTTTCCAAGAACACTGATTCGAAAACCCGATTTGGAAGGCGTAGGGACTGTGATAATAATTTCCCCTACCATATCACACGAGAACATATGAGTTTAGCAAAATTCTACAAATTTGATCACAGGAAAAATTTAGTTATGGCCGAACAAAAATTATTTTTTGCGCGCTAACGGAGAGATTTTTGGAAAATACCTATATTTCAATGAGGAATATATCCAATCCTCTATGAACTAAACAAGGTGTTTGGCGATGACTAAAACCTAATTGCTACCAAATACAAGTGCCGTTATTAATTTTAGCACACTTATTCCAAATAACACTGTTTAATCATATTACAGCAGTGAGGACCACGATGCTAATACCTACAAAGATGGAATGCTTAAAATCCATTATAGTTAAATATAAAGTTTTCGATGCACGGCATGAACAAAGAAATGAATGGTTTTCAATGAAAAATCAGACAGGAAACCAGCAAGATTCCCCAAGGTGTTAACAAATATTAATAAATGAATAAGCAAAATTAGCACGATGACACTAAGAAGCCTTTCCAAAAGCCTTAAAATAAAAGGCAGAAATACACACAGTAATCAATATGATGCCCTGTAAGTTTTCAAACGTTTTACAAATGCGACAAAAGCATATGACGTTTAACTTAACTTCATTGAATTTAAGAACAAGCTCATCAAAGCATTACCCACTGCCAAGGAAGAAAATATTCAGCACAAACAAGCCAGGGGTTCCTAAAATATAAAAACTTATAGAACTTATTGTAAAAGGAAAGAAATACGTCGCTATGAAAAGTTTAGCGGATAGGAGAGAGGAATGGATAGCTGCGTCAAACCAATCTTAGGATTGTTGACTAATGATGATGATAGAAATTATAAGCCACAAAATCAGCCTCATTTCAATTTAGAAAAAAGGATCTACCACAGTTATTTTACGAATTTAAATAAAGTTAGCAAGCCAAAGAAGCTATAAAATTAGGAAGAAAAACAGGAGTCTAGATTAATAATTCAGCGATCAGCGTCTTTCGCAATTATTTCGGAGGAGTCTACCGTGTTCATTCTCTAAATCATTCATCTATATTCGCATTTCTAATATGAATTATGATTTGAAAACCACGTCTAGTATTTTTACCTCAGTTTTGGAAGTCATAAGTATCACTTCACTGAATTCATTGAGTCCATAAACAACGCCAAACCCAACGTCGAATTTATTCCACATGTTAGAATATAGAATCCCAATTACCTAACATTTTAAACATATATTTTACGCAATACCCAAATTCTAACTACGAGAATCCCAATAGTAGTACTAGAATTTTTGAGCGTCTAGATAGAGTATCCTCGACTTCGATACCCAGGCTCACCATAGCAACACCATAAACCCCAGAAAAAAGGACAACATGACTCTCCATTATTCCATTCAGGTAACTGAAATGAACGCTGATGAATAAATGAAAATTTATTCATCAGTGTCCAAACGTATTTAAAAAATGGGTTTCGAGGAATGATATTGGCTTAAGTATTCACGCAAGTCTAATGGTAAGTTTTACGTCTCACCAAGCAATGTCAAACAAAAATATCGACGGTAAGTGCGAAGGGAAACAAAGCTTGCTCACTCAATGATTATGCAATTGATGAAACGTAAAATTACCACGGGACATAAAGAATGGAAAGGAAATATTTTTGCATTGTTCACACCTTTTTCGAAGCTAACTTTCACTACGGTTAGATCTAATGTGGACCACATGATGACGCTATGCGTCGAAACGCGTAGCAAGTAACTTTCGCAAATAAGGAGTGGATATATCGCCGAATAGAGTTGAACTTAGGGCATAGAAATACAAATCCACCACTTTGTGATAGATTCAAATCATAACTCGTAAAGGCCGTTTTACACGGGGCACGGAATCGCGCAGGTTAGAACTGCATTAATTTCTAAAATGGTGTGGAATTGCGCGAATGCATGAACGAAATTAGAACAGGGGCTAATTTGCCATCTCTCGTCCACGCATTCCCGCATGTGTTCTAGCAATTCGCGGCTTTACACGACGCAATTTTGACTGCGCCTTCGTGCACACGTCAGATTGTGCAAGTACGAGCCCCGTGTAAAACGGCGTTAAGGCACTCCTTATAGGATCGCAATGAATGTACAAAATATGCACAGACGAAAAATGGAACGAACGAACTAGAGTGGTCCCAACCCACTCGAACACCAATGCAATGTATTGAATCTGCACGGCCATCGAAAAAATTTCGGCACCTGCCGACCCTTTGGAAGTCGTTACGTGGCACGAATGCGACGTTCACATTCTATGGGGGAAAGAGGGGGGAGGAGGAAGGTGGTTTACGACGACGCCGCCGCCGGCTTGCAAGGGTAGGGGAGGGGTGGAGGAGGGAGGGGAGGGATAAAGGAGCGTTTAGAGGTGTTGGGATGCCAACCCACAAAGAGGGAGGGGGAGGCGAAGAAGCGGGGGTGGTGATGCGGTAGGGGGATTTTAAAGGGACTGTAAGAGTCGGATAGGATGCTCTCCAGAGCAACTGAAGTCTCACATCGAACTCTAAAGACGATCGAATTCACATCTTTGTAAAAACGATGATTTCAGGCTTAACGTTGTGAAACCTTTTCTTAATGAAAAAGGAAATAATTAACTTTGTTAGGTTCACTAATATATTTGAAAAATCACGACCCGGGGGGTTTCATAACGTGGTTACTTCGTCAGGTGCATCGATCATCCATCCATTATTCCCTTATTCGATCATCTATGCTTTATCCCCCCTCCATCCCTTAACTGCCAACTCAACCCACTCCTACTGTCGCACTGGACTAGATATAAAAGGAGAAGCATGCATGTCCGATGCACCTGACGATGTAACCATTTTATGAAATTCGGGTCGTGCTTTTTCAAACATATTACTGAGCCTAACTAAGTTTCTTCTTTCATTTTCCATCACATCTTTGTTACTGTCCGTTAACCATGATGGCATGTGTTCGCCGACAAATCCGTACTTCCTTCTCTTCCTTTGGGGTATTGTATCAGGGTTCCCACTCAAACGAAATTATAAAATTCACGGTTTTTTCCAAGTTTTCACGGTCTAAATGTCGTAAAATTCACTGTTTGTATATAAGCCATTTTAGGGAGAAATATTGATCTCGTAGCAGTCATCAGCCGCATATTATCTACAAATTTAACAAACGCGACCGACGCCGTGAATGCAACCGCAGCAATGAAAGTGCTATCTCTCATGACGTCACCTATCGTTTGTAAAATTCAGGGCCGGCAAAGGAGTTGTGTGCGAGAAAACGGAGTAGAGAGAAGTGAAGAAATGTCTGATTTTTCGCCAGGGTTAATAAACACTTAGGTTACCGGTCTTCCAATCGCAGGCATTAAGGTCAATGTGTCGTCATGGCACACGGGCCAATAATTGCACTAGTGATGGGTCGGCCATGAACGATCGAATCATGTGACCAGGGTCATCTCCGAGATTGATCGGTGAACGGGATCATTCAGATGACCGAGAGGGTCATTTCCTCCCGTCGGTCGTTCGTGACCGTGGACGTTCTCCATCAGTCGCGATCGTCGGTCATTCATGATTGTTCTAGACGCAGGTCATTCGTGATCGTGGTCGTTCTCCGTCAATCGCCAGCCATTGGGTCATTCGTGATTGTTCAGTGCATAGGTCATTCTCAAACACAGTCCAATCCCTATCATTCTTCGAAGATGTCGCGGTTGATAATCGTCACTCGCGACCTGAATTGACCGTTTTTGACTGCTCTTTCACTCGTGGTGATGAATGGCATGGTATTGCAATCACTTTTAGGGGCAATGTTCGTAATAATTGTAAAGTTTTCTATAATCGACATTTTAGGGTACCTATGGCCTTCGTATCTCAGGTGATAGGTATGCCGAAAATCTTGAGAGAGCCCAGTTTTCTCTCATGCCTTTCAATCAGTTCCATTATTTATATTGACTTTCCATAATAAAACATTGATCACTAACCCTATGCCCCACGAATGATTGGAAATTATCATTGATTCTGTATCTTGAAAAACAATAAAAGGAGTGTAATAAACAACATTTAAGGCACATTCTGTATTTGTAAATGTTTTGGAAGTAATTAAGATAAAAATTAACTAGTTTCTGGTTTTAATAAATGAAAAAACTGTATAGATTAATAATAATAACAACTCACCTCTCGTTTAACAAGCTACATAGATATTGTCCTTAAGCAGAAAGCGATAAGCGGGTCATGAATGACAACAGGGTAGTGATTGCCCCCTCGGTCGTGATTGTCTACGCGGTCGTGATTGCCTACTCGGTCGTGATTGCCGTCCACTTTCCACAATCATGACCCATTCAATCATGACCTCCCGTTCATGACAGAGTCACTCAAATGAATGGTCACCGTGATTGGGATCACGAGAATGACCGACTAAGTCCATCACTAAATTGCACTTCGAATATACGCGTGCAGATAAATGCATGGACTGTGTCTGCACGTGACTCAGCCTTGAAACATGATCGACAAATCGATTTTTCTTTAGATCTATCAATCGAGTTCTACAATCAAGTTTGAGAAATTTTTAAGGTTTCTTGATGAAATTCACGGTTTTTTTCCAGGTTCTTTTCACGGTAGACGAAATTCGCGGTTTATTCGCGGTATTACTGTTTTCAAGGTTGAGAGGGCGCCCTGTGTATTACTTGCAAGAGGTCAAATCAGAGGTTAGGTAGACTCAATTTCAAGAAGCAATCACTTTCATCAACCAACATTATTATCAAAAGTCGAAAATCCAAAGATTTGTTCGACGCAGCTCTCCACTCGATTATCCTATTAGCTAACATAGTAATAACATTTTCATAATTCTTCTGTTTTATCTGAATCATAATCGTTTAATACGTACTTAAATAATACTTCCATTTTACGTCTGTCATTATATGCTCCATAAATCTCACAAGAGGCCTGCATTTGCCATTCTTACCCTCCACTACTCCTCCGAAGTTGGCATTCATTACAGCACCCAGTTTCGTAATGGGATACACTTCAAACAATTTTCACTTTCCAACGAGTTTTCCCAGCAAAATGATAAAAAAATACCTATTTTATTTAGACATTCCACGGCGCAAAATTACGTGAAAGTAACGTAACGAGATAAATACGAAATAGTAACACAGAAAAAGAAATAAGGACGAGGAAGTAATAGGTAGATAATTGGTGAAGGAAGGTGAATCGCAAAGGCAATAGCGTGGGAGAAAGAGTAAAATCTTGACCATTCGCCCCCTATGCTCGTAAACCTATATATTCCTGCCTATTTCGATCCTTGCGTTAAGAACAAAGAGACTGGCAGTGCATTGCGGTTCAAAAATGCATGGATGAGTGATTCCTTGTAATGTTTCATAAGCAGTTAAGATTTCAATTCCATTCGATCCTAAAAATTCCATCATTTTAAGACTGAAACCCCATTTTTACAACCGGAACTGAGATAACATACATAAACGCGCAGGAGAGCCTCTTCCGGGGCAGCAAAATAAACGATGCTCACGGAGAGAGGCGGGATGATTCTGCGGGCAGGCGGTTTCGTTGAAGGGGACGGTCGGTCGCGGGGCGATCCAGCCCCCTCGATATCAAAGGGAAAAGGCTGCTTGCTGATTATAAAATGAAAGAGATAGGGGGAGGCAGCGGCAGTGAGGAGAAGGAGTCACGTGTGGAGACTGTGAAGGGAAGGGTGGGGGGAATAGGGCGTGTGATCGGAGAAGGGGATGAATGAAAGACGGAAAGGATGTGGATTGAAGGAGTTGGGGGGAATGAAGGCGAAATTCTCCACCTCTCATTCGTACTCGTTTTCCTACATTCATTTCCCTATTTGGTATACACCTCTCCTTGCGAATACATAAAATACTACTACCACTAAGTCCCTAAAGAAATATGATACATGGGGATGCATCAGCGATATGATAATCAAGAATAAATCTCAAAAAGTGTCTCACCTTATTTTTCCGATGAGGGATTCAGGTAAACAAATGCGGCCTTTGATACAATGTAACATTAAATTAATCGTTCACAACATCAACCCGAAACGTGACGTCACACTTTTTGTATTTTCACCTGAGGAACCCATTCGCGACGCAGAACGCAGAAAAAACGCAGAACTCGGTACTCAATACTGACTTTGATGAACAACGATAATTCATGCACGTCCGTATCAAATCAAGCACATGCCATTCGCTCTCCAACGTTGTCCATCGCAAATAAACTCACGAATCATTTCTTACAAATTATCCAGATTTATTTTGATGCATCACACCTAGAATTTAGCAACAGGGTTTAAGGTTAAGCATAAGCAAGGCAACTCGTGACGCGTGTGAAGCCAGTGGTCCTCGGCAAACTCATCGTGAAACATATTTTGATGAGTGGAGTCTTACTTTATCCCTTACGTATCCCATACGTACTACATGATCCAAGTCCAAAATCAAATTGAAAAGAATCAAACAATCGAAACGCATTTTTCGGATATCATCTTTCCATCCAGCAGTCTTTTTGATGGAGAAAAACTAGAGGATAACCCAACGACAACCAAGGTAACTTCGAATTATTTATTCCTCTACCACTTTAGAGCCTTCCTCTATTCCTCTTAGAGAGAGGTTCCTCTACCATTATTGCCCTTCAACATCGGGGTTTTTCACTTAAAATTCAAACGCACACAAACATCCATGCCCTGGATAGGGGCAACCTACTCACGAGGGACTCGAACCCGCGACCTTTTGTGTGGCAGGCAAGGGCTTTACCTAGCCGCCATCGACGCCGGCAAAAAAATAAAACCACATGCTTTCGAGCAATCCGTTCTTCGGAGAGAAATAAATGGAAGATTATAAAATAAAAGGGAGAGGGGAAGGATGGAGGAGTCAAGCGGGGCAACCGAAAGGGGAGAGGTTGAGAGGGGTAGCGATCGCCGAAGGAAGAGTGAAAAACGGGAGGAAGGGGGCGGACAGCAGGGGGAGGAGGAGAAAAATCAGTGCGTCGACACATAAAGCTCTAAAGGCCGTTTTACACGGGGCACGGATTTGCGAGGGTTAGAGCTGCATTAATTTCTAAAATGGCGTGGAATTGCGCGAATGCATGAACGAAATTAGAACAGGGGCTATTTTGCCGTCTCGCATCCACGCATTCTCGCATGTGTTCTAGCAATTCACCGCTTTACACGACGCAATTTTGATTGCGCCTTCGCAAGTACGTCAGATTGCGCAATTCCGTGTACCGTGTAAAACGGCCTTAAAAGGGAAGAGTGCATGCGTCCGAAACCCACGCACACCAACAAAATATCATCTGACTCACTCCGAAGGCAACTAAATACACAAATACCGTATCCGACCACACCAACTATTACGTACTTTATTTTCACGCCGGAGGTCAACTAAAGGGCAGGTGTTGAAGGCAATATAAGCGTAACTACCAGTTTAATAACGGAACGATTCTCAATCCAGACTAAATTTTTATTGGTTCTGAAATCAAAAGAAAAAAATGAAAAGAAATCAAATGTAATTAAATGTCTTCGATTCAGTATATTGTCTCCAGGAACATTTACGCACCACTCCCAAACCCAACCTAAGATAACCCGGAATCTTACGCATGCACTGGATAATGGGAGAATCAGATGACGGTTATGAGAATAACGAAGATAATTGGAAATAGGAGGATATCCCTGGAACACAACAACATCATTTGCCATCACTATTTACTAATAACCCCCTCCTGTTCCCAAACCCACATTGACTTTACCACTCCAGCCTTATTGGCCCTCATTTTAATCATACACTCTGTTTTTTCACTTCTCCGCTTTCCACACATTCCGCCATTTATCAACACTCTTCGTAATCCCTCTCTCATAATCTTCCCAGAAAAGGAACCATTCCTCCACATAATTAATTAGAGTAGCATACGCTAGTTCTCTAGTTTTGATTTTTTTATACTTTGAGTTTGAAAAACAAATTCACCCGTAATTTGTTCGTATTTCGGTTCAATTGCTACTTCTCGAGCTATTCAACGAGAAAAATCCACGGTGTCAACCCATTCACAGATAAGTTGATGACGCCTTGCTAAATCGCGCTTTTGGAGTTGTTAACACTACTGCTAACGATTCCTCCCCTCAATAAAATTTTCTTCCTGATAAGTAAATAATTCAAAATTCTATGGATGCCACTGGCTTATGAAAAATGGGCGACAGCTCGTGTGTTTTTTATTTTGAATTGATTATTCGTCGTATTTATTATAGCCTTATTTAATTTTCAGATGGAATGACTGAGTGAAGAATACTTTTTCCCATTTACTCCAACCGGAAGGAGGCTATGGGAATGAGACGAAGACGATTGGAACGGGGTAGCGTGCGAGTAGAATGGGTGAGTTGACGGCGATCGGGGGGAAGGACGAGCGAAAAACGGAGAGGGGAGGAAAGCTGCGCGTCGACGTACGAGGTCCCGTGCGTGAAGAAGACGAAGAACACGAGCGCACGCGTGCTAAATCCACACACACACACAGACACATTACACACACGCGAAAATCTGCGTGCGTTCGTTTGCGCGCCGAGCGGTGGGAGATGAATGGGAGGAGCAGAGGGCGCATGCGTCGAATCCGTCGGCAAGAGGACCGGAAATCATCCCGCGGGTGGCTGAGGGGCAAGGTGGAGGGGGGGAGTGGGGGAGGCCTGAAGGAAAAGGAGGCCTGCGTCCTCCGTTGGCGGAAAAAAATCACGAATGGCAGCAGAGATGAGGGAGGAAGAGAGAGAGAGAAAAAAAACGCAAAACACACTCGCGAGTGTGTGTTTAGAGTCAGAAGAGCACTATGTAGGAGAGTTTTGGAGGGAGTGTGTGGGGGGTATTCCGCACATCAAACCCCCTCCTCTCCCTCTAGATCTCCTTCCAGAAAGGCAAGGCGGCGGACCGCTCCAGAAAGATGCGAGGGAGAGAAGGGATCCCCTCAATGGAGCAACAAGTCCATTCCCGCGACGCGCGAAATTCAGCCAAGCACTCGGGAGATTTCCACTCGCTTTACTGCGCTGCTGAACAACGCAATTGATTTCCGTTCGTCTCGCACTCTGAGGCGCATAAATAAATCGGCTTTGGGTCACAGAAGATTAAGCACAGGTGAGTCAAAGGGCGTGGAAGAAAAAGGAGAACAAATATTAAAAATAAACAGGAGAGTGGAAATAAAAAGAAGTCCATTTTCATTTTTCCTCCTGATTAGGAACGATTTTTAGATAGCTTCGAGCATTCAAAATGCCATGGATAGAAAAGTTTGCGCCATGAGGAACCACTCCATAAGCTATCGACGAAGTTTGACGCGGTCTAATCAGTCGGTAGTTCTACTGATGTAAGATTTACTAAATGGCACAAGCTAGAGATATAGAAACTGGACCGGGCGAGATGAGTACTTACCTAGCACAAGGAGGAGGATCAGGGAAAGTATGGCCTGATTGAGAGGGACACGCCCCCGCCCCCGAAGCACATTTCTGGATTAGTTCCTGCACTACGTTGTACTAGTCTCTGAGTACGGGAGAGAGTGTGCTAGAGAAAAGAATGCCAATCATCGCATCACATGTACATAGCTATTGTTACATATTTTCTCTCAAGGCGAATAATGTATTACGAAAAGGGTAAATATCTCTCCGCGAATGTCTGTTTAAAAAAGTACTTCCGTAGCTAACATGTAATTAGAAGGAATAAATTCGCAATTTATAGAAATTCCAGCCGTGACTACTATTTATTGCTTACAAAATAGTTTCAGCCGTCGCACATCAATGGCAGACCTCTTGCCTAAAACCTCAAGCTGGAAGGTTGAAGAGGAGACTTCTTAGCCGCAACCTCGCCCGAATAAAGGCATCTTATTATTAAGCTTCCCAAATACACATAATCTGTTCAAATGGGGTCTGAATTCGAACCAATGAGAGACCAGCGACTCATCCTACAATACCGGCAGAATTTACAGCAAATCCAACGCAGTCAATTAACGATAATCACCAATCGCAACACCTAAAATTTCCGCACTGTTTTTATAATTCACGACAGTATGTTAATACACATGCAGATACTTAGCAGAGTAGTCATTGAGTCGCTGGCCAGAGATATCTTTTGACACGTCTAGTTGAATCACAATTATCCTAATTTTCAATTTATTGGTGCCTTCTGGCGTGCCTAGACAAGTAGGGAAAAGTCGTGACACAAAAAATAATTTCCTTATCCTTTCGTATGAACGGGGTAAGAACTTAGAATGTTCGATGCTAATAAGGATAGTAGCCGGGTAAGGATCCTAAAAAGGAAAAACTACCAGTTATTTTACCCTTTTTGGCATTGGACAACATGAATGTACATTGTACAATGAACGATCTCGTTAGCCATTTAGATTTACAATTGCCAGGTCTCACAACATAGCGTAGAAGGAAACCACAATTACGTAAGCAATAAACTTCGAGGGTCATGAGATGACAGACAACTGTTGGCATAGGAGAATTTTCGGCCAACTCCCCGTCGTTCTCATACACCTTCACTGCATTTGAGGCCGACACAACTACCGGAAGTTAACGATCAACTGGTGGATTACAAGTGAATGATTAGAAAAATGGCCTCAGTCATTAACTAGCACCGAACTCTACAAGATATAACTGATTAATTACAGTGAATGAATTCGCGAACTATTACAGCAAGTATTCCAGTCATGTAGGAAAATTAAACGGTTGTTGAGTTCTTTCTCAATTGGCTTGAAATTTTCAGAGTTCAATTCAAGGAGTAAACTAAGAAATAAGGTCAGAGGAATAACGTATTCACTGAATATAATAGTTGGTATAAAGGAATAAAACTGTGTAAGGTTCACTATTATATTAATATGTTCACGACCCGGGTTTCGTAACGTAGATGATTTCGTAACGTCACCTGAAGATGTAACTACGTTACGAAATCCGGGTCGTGCTCATATTAATATAATAGTGAGCCTTGCAAAGTTTTATTCCTTCATTTCCAATATGGAGAGGTTTCACAAAGTCAAGCCTTAAGTTATCAGTTATGTAATTGTGCGTGTTAAATAACCCTCCAAGAAAAAGGTAGTTCCCCATTATTCTGTCAGGTGTAACGTTCTCCCACGCCGATGTTTACAGATTGTAACAATATAACCTCAAAAGGCAAATCCTAAGGTAAACTTCAATTTTCAAAATGTACCGATCCCACGGGAAACATTGCCAGCAGTATTTTATCAGACTTTGATATCAAGACCATAAGTAAGCTGAGATCATACCTAGGATCAATTCGTTCTTCTACTCCAGGGAGAATATGCTATCCAGTGTCTATAGTTATTAAATTGTAGAGGAAAATGGCTGTGTTGTACTCGCCGACTTCCTCCACAATTATGGAAATCCTCCTAAAACGTTGATCGCCTCCGAATCTCCGAAAACAGTCTCTTCTAATTAATTAAGCAGGCTGGTATCCTTTCTCTATTGGAAAATACATGTGTAACACATTCACAAATGAATTTCTGCGCACAGCCATTTCTTTTACAATATTAATTTTCATCATTAAATCAGTGCCATCCGAAATTGGACCAAGCATTAATTAACATTTTTTTCAATCCTAATAATTATATGGAAGCAAAAACCTAGCTTTCTTATCATACTCATCATTAAATCGTTCATATTTATTTTTCTCTTGTTGACAAAGTTCTCTTTGGCCCAAGAAATTATCCTTTCAAAATATTTCCTTTCTTGCACTTTTAACTTCAACCTACTTTAATATTTCGTTTTTCTCACTAGCTAGTTCCGGTTTTCATCCTTGTACTTAAGGCTCATATCGTCTTATTTTTGAAATTATCATATACCTAGTAATGCTTTTCTGATGCCCCTATATGTGCCTGCAAAAATATCGGATTATTTACTCACCTAAACTTGATATACAACAAGACGAATCAACTTATTACAGCTCCAAGGAATTTCACTGTTGACTATATGCGTCCCCTGCCTTAACAGTTCATAACCAAATCGTGGTACGTATTCTAAGATTAAAACTTTAATCTGGACGACACGTAGCGACGTAGGGCGATAATGAATTTCTAGTAATTCTTCTATCTCAACTATTTCTATTCGGTTCACTTCGTGGAACACTTCTTTAAATCGACTACACGAGTTAAAGGGACCAGCGATGATCGTTTTGAACGGGCCAGCGAGCAACAGAACCAAAACAAAGCATTTTTACCCACGATATCAATACGTTTGCTTGAAGAGGGATAAGTTTCACCCCCTCCCGACCTTATTCACCGACGGTGCTAGGAATTTTCCAATGGCATCGCCTGGACGATATTTCGCAATCACCTTGATATCTGCGCCGCCGAAGGGATGGATCTTTTGGAAATGGAATCCCGCAGAGCCCTTGGGATTCGAGCAGCAGTCTCTTCTTCCTCCTCCTCTTCTTCTTCTTCCATCTCCTTTGTCTTCCCCTTCCCCTCCGACCCCTCACCAACTCCTTTCCACTCTCTGCCCCCACCCCCTGTCTCCTCCTCCTAAAATCCTCCCCTTCCCCACACGCTAGTCTTGATCCAGCTGGCGGACGGGCAGAGTTTTTCGCGAGCTCGCGATTAAACTATCCGACACGTTGACAGTTTTACAAAGATTAAACAGTTTCACGCGTTCTACGCGGCGCCGAAACGTGTTTACAAGAGGCATAACACACGTACACTGTTTCCACGACGCCTTGGGTGTGCTCCCAAGGGCTCTTAGCCTCTCCTCCTCCTCTCCACTCTCGGGAGGTTCCCTGAAGGGCCACGACTATAGCAGAAGATAAAAAGTCCCCCAACTATAACAGTCACGCGTTGCTTCCAAAAGTTTCTTCTACATCATTAAAAATACATACAATTACAGCTGATTTCCATTCGTCTTAGACACAAACACTATGATCTCCTGTCCACTCGACAGATTCCCAGACTATAGCAGAAGGTACAATCCCTCCCAACCGGAAAACATACTTCCAGTGTGGTAGAGAAAATTTTTCAAGGTTTTGCGAATCAAACCAAAACATTCAAACGGTATTTTCTATTCTCTTGAGAGATTTGCCCGCTTCACAACACATTGGCAATTATATAGTTGAATCCCATTCGTCTTCGATATAAGCACAATGCAATGAGCAATTCAATAACGCCAAGATGTAGAAACAATGCGCAACATTAAATGCAAGGGAAGAGATGGACAAGTAATTTCACGTTCCCAATATTTATTTCTAAATTGAATAGCAGCTTAAGGCTAAAATCATGAATAGCAAAAACTTGCCATAACAACAGGGTGAAAAATATGCTTGCATCACCATGTGGCATGATAGAAGAAAATAATACTTTTGATGATTCCTTTAAGACATTGCCGGGCAAAATCAAATAAAAATACATGGCGGAAAATAACACAATAAAATTAATTTAAAATGAAGGAGAAACACACTACAGCATGACCCATAAATTCGAGAGACATTTCAAAAGAATAATAATGAACCATGAAATATGAAAAATGTAAATTAAATAAGACCATAACGGACTGTAACGACCTACTAGCAAAACTAGTTGAGACTTCCCAAAAAATTAAGGTACAAATTTTTAAAAAGCAGTTGAAGAGGTAGAGACCAAGGGTTTTGTTATAATGTTTTCAATTTTTTGCATCATGTGTTCATGTTACCACTAGGCAAATGGCCTACTTGTAACAATTTAATGATGATGATGAAAATTCAATGAGGATGTAGTAATCAAAATCTTTGATGGCTTACGTATCTAACGATTCCACAATACATGCCGAGTAGAGATGGCATCTGGGCCCGGTTCAATAACCTCAGAACAAACTTAATTAATAGCAATTCACGTCGTCATGTGCCCCATAATTTATTATGAATATAGTAAACAATTTTGGGGAACATATCAAACACACTACATTAGAAGACGAATATTATCTAAAATTAGGAATACCGATTTTCACTGCTCTTCCGATAGCAACTTGTTATTTATTAGTGACGAAAATTTTTCTGCGCTTTTACTTTCAAGACATTATCAAAAATCGAAAAAATTTTATAAGCTCTAATTCGCGTAAGTGCACACCTTTCAGATTCTAATACGCAAACAGACAATATTTATGCCCTATTCCCAGTATTTTGCACCATCCTATCCTATGATATTTCAATTGCAGCAGAAGATGAGGAATGATGCAAGACTTTTCAGTGTTTCTGAGGGACTTGTTACTAATAAATGACACACAATTTCAACGCATTATGCTGACAGTTGTTTTACAATTTATAAGATTTTTTCCCGAACTTGCAAGGACATCTATTTACATTTAACATTAGTCAAAAATGCAACTGTCCCTAACGGAGATGGTAAAAATTATCGGCCGCTTCGTGGGTCTGATTTGATCACAAGCCATTTCTTTTTATTGCAAACTACAGATAACTAATCGTAGCATTTGATTAGAAAAGGACCTCACGGTGAGCCTTGGAACGAACTCTTTACTAGATACTAGAAGGTGGCGCCATTATATGCTATAACACGATAATTTTCAATAGCGTTAGTACCGCTAAAAAAATTAAAAACCATTTCGAATCTAATAAATGACAAATAATAAAAGCGAAGAGTTCTGCAATTAAAATAGAAAATGCACGCGGGTGAGTTTAAAGGCGCATAACGGTCTAAAGTCAAGAATATTACCCATGCGAAAAAGGAAAAAAACTGAGAAAAGTATTAATGCGAAACAGAAGCAAACGTTCTCCATTGGTGAAGGTCTCGGCGGAATCGTGACAAGAAATTGAGTGATTCGCCCACACGACCTCGACACGGTGACCGTCAAAACCGGTTGTCTTCGAGTCTGGACGAAAGAACTATCAATGGAAGGTACTTTAAATGAACTCAAATCAAAATTTATCGGTCCAAAATCAGAATCAAAAGGCTACATATGACGAAATTGAATGGCTTCACCCCACTCCTGAATCAATCAGCTAACTCGACACATGGACTGATTACGATAACCACTAAACTAACACGTTTCATCGTTCCTTTTCAAAGAAAATACAAAGAGAAATATAGTAAATTTACCAAAATACATAGGCTTATAGAATTAAAAGAGACAAGAATAGGAGCGCAAGACAAAAATAGGGGTGTTTACCTAATGCAACACTCAAAAACTAAATGAAGACCTGCAATCATACAAAAAATTTGGACATCCCGCAGTTAGCATCTCTAATTTAGACAGATCAAATTTAAAATAACCACGCCGTCATTCTATTCTGGTTCTCTAAAGGTGGGCAGGTAGTAAACGCGCTATCCCGCTGACTCAAAGGTCACCGATTCGAGTCCAATACCGAGCTTGAGTGTTGTGTAAACACTCAGTCGATTTACCCTTTGAAAGCCTAAAGACGAGGGAACGGACTTATCGGAAACCTACGGGGTACCGGAGTTACCAGTACGGAAAAATGAGATGAAAGGATTGAATGCTGAAGCAAAGCAACTCCTGCTCACCAAGAATCGATTGCTAAGCATACCCTACCCACGCAGTACTGGGCTTAGAGGTAGCATAGCAACTAAAAGGCCTACAGTGAACAAGAACATATAAATTAAACGTTGAAACCCTTTTCAAAATGAGTATACACATTAAAGTCGATAACAGGTAATAAATTCATATTTTTTCGACGGTTATCAAATTGGTATAGCGCAAGCCAGGGTCAAGGTATAAGCCCGCAAATCAAAAGATGACTGAAGGCTAGCCATTAAGACGCTTCTATGGTGAACATTTTCAGGAGAAAATAAAGATCCAGAAACAAACTTAAATAGGAAATCAAATATCTCAAATCATTTTCCCCCTAACTTAGGCGACCATCTCCAGGGAAAATTATTAAGAGTTAACCCTAGGACTGATTTCAAGTTTAGCTCTCGGGAGGATTAACAGCGATATCTCTCCTCAGACAGCGGACCATTTCAGTCAAAATTTATAATTCGGATATTATATTCAAATTGATACCGTCAAATTAATTATTCTTTACTTTGGAAGTACATATAATCACAACGCACATCAGTACTCAAAAATCGTCATTTTACGAGTTACAGGAATAGAGATACATATCCTCATAAGGAAGATGATAATAAAATATTAAATATAATACGTCAAAAACGTTGCCATCATAACACACATGATTTATTGTCCCAATTTAAAAATAACTCGCCTCTCTTGGGCCTTTCGGGGATCAACTACGCAATATTTCAACGCTCCACAACCATTTGAGTCAAAATTAAAGATGAAGATAATCTCATGCCAAATTTTCCGAACTGCTGGAAGCCGTCCAACGCGGTTGAAATACAACACATTCACTTCCACTTCTACGAACCTGGAGAAGCCATGATGGCCTCCAAATTCAAAGATTTCGATTCTAGTGTGATTCAAGTTCAAAATTAACTAAATATTTCCATCTTAACGAGCAACTTAGACCACGGCGCATCGGCACAACGCTGGAATCGCGACGTGGTACAGCATCGAGATACAAAGAATGGTTTGCACCTTCGGGTAGACATCAAGCCGGCAGGTAAGAGACGGGAGAATTACACAAGCACATAGAAATGCATATGACGCTGAAACCCTTTTCAAAAATGGCCAACACATTCAAATCGAAAATATATAATGAATTCAATTTTTTCCTAAATTTATCACATTATTATAGGGCAAACCAGGGTTAAGAGAGAATTCTAACCCCGCATAACACAAGATAAATGAAGGCTAGTAGTAACTTCACTTATGGCGAACTACATTTTTTTAATAAAAAATCTCCCTTTCCGCATCTTGCCGGCTCTACTTCTGATGAAAACAACTAAGCATGCGCCGATGCAAATGGGGAAATGATTAAGGAAACGAGTTTTAAGAGGACGCATACCGCCGGCTCCACCGGTAGTTTTTTGCGACGATTACTCGCTAAAAACTTACGCAATCGCCTTGAAATTTTCAGGATGAGTATATGATGTAGACCATTGTCAAAATTTGTCTGTATCTCAAGGTTGACCATTTTACCTTTACCTTAAAATTATCATCTCGGGTGCATTTTTTCAAAAATTGAGATACAGGTAAATGATTAACGTGACACAGTTAATTATTTAAAAACATCTTTTCTTTACTCCATGAAACTATCAATATGATAGCACAAGTTTTAAGCATGAAAAAACTGAGGAGTGTGAAGACAAAATACGACCGGTTGAGCAGGAATAATGCATCCTCATCATCTATGAACATTTTTGGCCGAAAAGGTATGAAAAAACGTCCTCTGACAAAAAAATTTTTGGTTGAGATGAATTCATAAAGACACTCTGCCGATCACTTTTGAACCGAATTTAATCCCACAGGTCGAGCACGTAGCGAAAGAAAGGAAAACTTTTGTCCACTCCTCTTTTTTTCCACCCCTTTCGGACAGCTCCCCTCCCCAAAAATATTTCGACAACAGCCCTACAACAGTTGGCTGGGTGCAAATAGAATCTTTCTTCACACCCGGCTCCCCACCCTCCCCTCTCTGCCACCCTACTGTCCACCTTCCCCTTCGCCCCGCCCCCCTCCACCACACCTCCCTCGCCTCCTATACAGCACCCTTTAGAGCCAAGACGCGCCGGCAAGCCAAACGGAGAGATCCCACCACGATGAGGAGGAGAGAAGGAGGGAGTTGTATGTATAAAGAGGAGGGAAACGGGCGAGATAGAGCACGGCGGCGCCTCGGTGACATCCCTTATCCTTCCCGTCGCGACCGCTGAGAGAAACTGGCGTCGCCCTAGCGCCGGTCCACTGGAGTGGTCCACAAAGGCCTTCGAGGAGAAGGTGGGATAAAAGTGCAAAGGGTGCTGCCGATGCACACGTCGGGACAAGGGTCTCCATCTCCCACAGGCCATCGGAAGAAGCTCTGATGGCAGGATAGGGATCTTATAAGGGCCACTCCTCCCTCCCACCCACCCACCTACTCCCCAATACATACAAGTTACAGGGGGCACATAGCATTGCACTGACAGCCACACCGCCTGCATCCCCGAGATTCGAGAAAGCGCTGTTTATAAATCTCTTAATTAAATGGTATTGGGGTTTGAATATTATTCTTTCACAATTTACGAATCCCTTACTACTACCAAGTGAGAGCTGAAATAGTAATCATAGATACATAAAGGTAATTTTACTTTTAAGCTAAAGGTTCGACACTTATGATATTGAGCCTTAGTCTCGCGAACTTTAAATCGCACTCGACGTAGAGTATAAATTCATAATATTCACGTTAGAATACATGGAGTTATAGTTTGAACTATATATTTTACATTTACAAGACGCGAAAGAACGTCTTAAGAGTTACAATCTGTTCCTAGCGACGCATCAAGACATTGAAATGCGCTCAGGTAATAAAAATCTATTGCAAAAAATTACATCATCATTTATTTTAACATGGGTTATAGAGCTGCTATCGTAAACCATGATTGTTTCCTTTGTGTTCGCTCATCAGGCGAGAGTCACGTCTCACCTTAAACCACTCGCTTGAAGAGCCATCGGTAATGGTAAAATAGTGAAATGGAAGCTAAAACGCAGTTATGCACCTACTCTATCTTATTTATGAAATTTTCGTTTAAACACAATAAGAAGGTAAAACTAAATTTCAGAAAGCACAACAAAGTCTAACTTTTTTAAGCGTCTCTGGACCCCGCTCCCAGGACGAGCTCTAGCTGTAATGTTTTAAAATTACTGCCGGAATGCCATTTTTATGAATTCAGCCTAAGTACAGCAAAGTTTCAATTCCATGAATTTTACATCCATTTTGGTTCTCTACTTCTCTACTTTGATATTGGTGGCTCACACACTTCCCCGATGACAGAAGGGGATGGGATGGATGGAACGAGGATGGGAGAGAAAAATATTCAAAAAGAAGAGAGGAGAGAAAAACGCGCCAGAATTAAACTCCCGTTGGCCCGACCCCACTGTTCCCATCCTCCCACACCAGCCACAAACACACTCACTCACTCACGCACCCAGAACGTCACCCCAAAGGGAGGGAAAAGAAGTGGGCGACACCCCTTCCAACCCCCACCCCAAAGTGACTCACAAGACCCTCTCTCCCATACCTGGGTATACCAACACCGAAGGCGAAAAACGAAGACCGATCGCCATTATCGAAACCCAATCATCGTCCCAACACAGTCACGTCCCAGAGCGTCAATACGGCACACAAGGAAATCAAACGAGGCGTGAAATCCGCACATCACGCGGTCTACTGTTGAATAAGAACGACGGGCTTGATTCGTACGCTTTCCCACACGGATGATTACGCTGATCGCACGAATGCACGGGACCATAATGTTCGGTCTAGACGGCAGCATGAAGAGCACCACCACCGTGCGACAAGTCGACAACATAAAAGTCACCCTCCTTCACACGAACTCCAACCAGTACTACCAAATTCCGCACCAAGCCTTTCAATTGATTTGGCTACGATGGCATGCCCCTCTACGATGAATAGTGGGACTTATAAGAGTATACCGCAGCTGAGTGTAATAGAGTACTTTACAGCGGATAAAGATCACCATGGGCCTCCTGAGAACCAACCTCGCAGTGAGTATACAATAATCGAGCACATACACGTGATGCTAAGTCTACCTTGAGTATTCACAGGTAGAAAAATGATTGATCTTACAATGATAGGATGCGTAGTAAGCGGATTTCACGCTATGCTAACTTTGGCCATTGAGGATGACTACATAAACACATCGATTTTCTTCAACGATCAGACTATCAAGGTAACCTTCTCCACGATGGATATGAAAGAATTAGTCGGACGAGATTCAAGTGCACCTACTGGACAAAGAATACGGAAAGGCAAAAAAAATCATGAAAATTTCTTAACTTAGACCACCACTCGACAACTACAAAACTACACTGCGAGGATTGAGGTATTGGTGGACTGTTTAAGGGAAACGGGGGGAAATAAATTGACACTGCGTGAGCTGTGAATCTTTAGGACCAACGATCGGAGATACCAAAGAATTGGAAAAAGGATATTTTCCTCGGCGGAATCAAGGACAGCAACTAACACACATGGATATAAAGAGTTGTTTGGTTTTGATATTAGCGTGTGAGTCATAAAAGATACACCTTTATCATTGATGTGAACCTCAAAAGTCTGGCTAGCATTCCAACAATGCAATCATCACATAACGTGTTAAGAGATGTAGAGGACGGCTTAGATGGAACTGTTGGAAGCCAATGGAGTCTATAGAGTCAATGATAAAAGGTAAATAATGATGTAAACAACACTAAATTTTTATTTCGCAGAATCACAGGCAGCAGCATCTGTCAAAAACGGATTTTACGATTTTTTTTGTTTTGAACTAGCTAGTGACTCTCCAAACACAAACCATTAGCTATTCTGCGACCCTCCAGCAATCCCTTATTTTCTATAACTCGACTAAAAATGTACATGTTCCATCTGAGTGGTAAAATATTAGCAGCTATGATTGAACGCATTTGAGGATTGGACATAAAATATTTTCCTTCGAAGAATAACAGAAAATATTCACCTCCCTATTTACTACGAGTTGTTTAGCTTTGGTGTTAGATGGTGAGTTCGTAAAAGATACGCCAGTAGTGTTGGTATTCAACTGCAGCATCATCACATCGCACGCATAGGGGAGGACGCTGAAGGAGGAACGGCCTGAGGTCAATGATGGAGAAATAACAGGGGGTCAGTGCACGCGTACTCACCCGCGATCGGCCTTGGAGTGCGAGGACGGCGTCGACCCCTTCAGCCTCTCCGTCAGCTCCTTCAGCCGCTCCGACTTGCCCATTCTGCGTCGCCTCGAAGACGTCGAAGACCTGTCGGTCGTCCTCCCGCCGGTCGCCGCAGCAGCGCCCCCGGGGCGGGCGGTCGCCGGCGCGGTCTCCTGCTCCATGGCGCCCCGCGCCCCCACCGAGGGCACCCGGGACGAGGTCCACCACGGCGGCGTGGCGTCGGCCGCGCGCCCACTTCCAGCGACTCCCCTCTTGGCGGCCGGAGGCGTAGCTTCTCCCGCCGCCGCGACGGCCACTGCAGCCGGGCCGCCGTCCGAGACGCGAGGAGCGGCCACTGGGAGCCCGATGGCGCGGGGGAGGAGGCGCGGGGAGGCCGGGGGCGTCCGGGGGAGGGGTTCCGGGCTAAAGAAAGACCGCGCAGTGGAAGGGGGCGCGCCAGGAATAGCCGCCGCCGCCTCGCGGCCCCAACAGCAGCAGTTTTCCTCGTCCGCCTCTCGGGCGGCGGCCGCGGCGCAGTCCTCTCGATCGCCTCCTCCTCCTGCTCCGCTGCCCCCACCTCTACCTACCGCCCCCTTATTATTATTATTACTGCTACTACTGCCGCCGCCCCCACGACCTCTCCGCTGCTCCGCCGAGGAGAAGTTGCCGCGCCCTCTGCCACCGCTGACGACGATGCGGGATCTCTCCGAAGACGACGGCAGTGGAGGCTGTTTCAGCGGAGAGGCGGCAGGGGGCAGCAGGGTGAAGGGAAGGCCGCCGCCGCGGACGGTGACGTAACTGGAGGGAGCACAGGGGGCGGTGGTGCCGGGGGCTGGCGAGGTGGGTTTGGGTGTGGGAGGAGGAGGGGAGGGGCTGAGATGAGATAGAGGGTGGCGGAGAAAAAAAGAGAAAAGAGAAAAAAAAATATTAGGATGATTGTTTCAATTTGGAATGAGCCAGTGATTTGCGGAGGAGATTGGGGCGGAGTGCCGTTGGGAGAGAGGCCGGAGATTACAAACTTCCGCTCGAATTACACATCAGAGGTCCTCGCATCAAACATCCGTACACCTCTGATAGAGCATAGCATGTCACCACGAGTAGCAATCTCGCTTAACCCTCAACACAAAAAAATAAACCTTGTCGTCCTTTCGGTCGTTCACCGGCACACGAACGCCATATCAGGAAACAATTACTCCCGTCGCAATTCATCACCTAATCACACCCGGCCCTGACCCCCTCAACGAGGATCACGAAATGGGGCAAACCCATCTCTGTCAATTTCAACTCTCGAGAACATCGATATGGTGAATGCGTCGGATCGATTTTTATCGAACCAGACGCGCCCGCGTCATCCCCTCGACGTGACGAGGTGGCCGAGAATCGGGTCCGGACGTGAGCGTGCGGAACGAGCATCTTACTCCTTCCTTCCCCACTCTGTTTTGGGTCCAAACGGCGCGTGTTCGCATCGCGAGACGGTCTGGTTCCAAACTCCGGGTCGGACGGACTGAGCTCCGTCACCCCAAGCCGGGCGCTGACTCTCCAGATAGGAGTACCGAAGAACTCCGAGAGATGAAAAAGTGGCCCTTCTTCCTTTCCCTCTTCCTTTCTCACTCTCTGAGTTCGGGACCCCACCCACTCTATTACACCGCAGACCCTCTCGTGAGGAGGAGGAGGAGGCGGGGAAGGAGGATGGGAGGAAGCTAGGGAAGGACGAGGAGTCTCTTCTGGGCCTCATCCCTCTTCCCTCCGACTCACTCACACTGAGTCGACGCTCTGACCTCGGGGCCACTCCCCCTGATCATCGCATCCCCTCATTCCCCCACCCCACATCCCCCATTCAACACCCTCTCACCCCCTTCCAACCCCCTCCCCCCCTGAATCTCATTCCTTCCAAAACCTCCCTTTCCCCCTCCTTCCCGCCAACCGATTCTCCGACCACCGAGACCGCTATACGCTTTGGAGCGGGAAATGGTGTACGAGAGAGAGAGAGACAGAGAAGAGACCAAAGGCACAACAAGTGCTATGGGGTCTCCATACGCATTCACAAATCCCTTTTCAAAGTCAAAAGCCACGCTATTTTTCATTCTATTTATTTGTATTTTAAACCATGGTATATAGAAAGGTTAAATGAATCTATCTCTCTAGATAAAGAAGATTTTTCTTATAATATTTGTGTATCACGAAACCGGGAGGAGAATTCGAGATATTGTCGGTTTCCAAAGCTCCTAGTGATATGATAGAAACACCTAATCCATTAAAAGGAATACATAACCTAAAAGGTCCTTTTTTTCTAACGATTTGAGAAGGTTGATAAACTCAATGAAGTATGTTTACAAAAAATCATTTCGACGATTTCCAAAGAAACTGCTGAGTGCTTTTTAATGGGAATAGAACTATCCTAAAAGTAATTTTTACAACAATTTAATGATTGAATTTTAGTCAACAATAAAGTGTACTTCCATACGTGTGGCATTTTGACCAAGAAGATACCAAATGAGATGCAAAACATTGGCAAAGGCGAACAATTATTATTAAAGGCCGATCAAAAATCCATTGAAAAAATTAGCAATTAATTGAGACGGATCAAAAATGTACGAGACTCACGGGTTAATTTGAAAGTTCTGGACCTGGGAGTGCAAGAGTAACAGGAAAGAAAGGAAAGAAAAATTAATCAATAATAACCTAATTACCAAGGAAGTTCCTCGAACTTGAATTCAGCTCAGGTAAATTTAGGCGACCACTATCAGAATACAAGCATTAAATACTTAATAGAGGGAATATCCGGATAAAATAACGGATCCTTGAAAATTCCACGAATTCAAAAGAAATATATATCACCGAAATTTCCGTACCCTTACGAATTCAAATGCTAATTTTGATGACTATCGTACGTACATTCATTTCCACCGACACAACCCTGAGATTTTATATGAAATTGATGTTCTAGGTAAGGTTTTTTCCATGTATTCAATGCTGTCGTTTCGCCACTCTTGATCACGTTGAGTACATTAAGCACATACTTTATCATTACATGCTATAAAAAAATTGAAGCCATAAAAATATTTTTTTTAATCATATCAGCGACAGCTTTATGACTCGATCTAGTTATAAACGGATCCCGAAACGAATGCCGCTGGGACGGAAGTTCCACGGATCACGAAAATATGCGACGCATAACAAGGCTTTAAATGAAGATTCTCCGGGTGACAAATTTCATATTTGTATTCCTAACAGAGAGTCTCTCTATCTCAGAGTTGAATCGGCGCGTCATCAATGCTTGGTTTCAAAGGGTTTAACCTCATGTTTTACCTCGAAAAATTCCTTTTTCCTCTTGTATCTCAAGGGAGCCACAATTACCATTTTCCCGTAATAATCGCCACTGGTAAACATGAACAGTTAACCGAAATTTTTTCATGGCCATATCTTAGGTTAATGGCCCCAAAACAAAAGTCATACCTGCCGTAATGTGGAAATGCATAGTGGATTGACCACTATCAAAAAACTCAGGAAAAATATCAAAGAAAAATATGAAGAAGAACACTGACAGAAAAAGACGGCCAAGAGAATTATGGGACGATCAAGAAGGAAACAAGAAATAAGAAACTTAGGAAATTGGAAGAACCTGGCTTGGAAAAGGAAGAAATGGAGGGCTGTAGTACACCAATATTGGGATTTAAGTACCAATAATGAAAAATTAATAATAATGAATACATAAAGCAACTGCATTAACAGTCGATTAAAGAATACATATATTCTGCTATGGTGGGAACACGGCTTCATTAAACTTAATACGGTAACGGCGCGATGAACAAGAGGCTGGCGGAAACGGATCAAAATGACAATTCGTCGAATTGGAGGAGTAGTAGTACTTTAACTATAGATCATTAGAAAATTATACATCAAACAAATAAATAATCGGTATATACCACATTTTTCGAACGGCTGAATAAATGCTGATCAAACTTGTCTTCTGCTTTTAATATTGAAGCATGAAATTAGGAACATTATTCTTATACATCCCGATGAATATAATTCTAATGTACATAAAACAATTAAGCATCATGTTGAGACTACGGCTTTTCTATCTTCGAATCAACTATATTGAGGCCTAAATTACCCCAGTACCTACTACCAATCTATAACATACATTACATGATTTATTGCAGTTTTGGAGGGACACCCCACTTCTTAAGGACAGGTTTTCAAGAAAATCCCTTTCTTTCATTTTTCCTTCACAGAAACATATTTTCACCTTCGTTTAAAAAACTCTCATATTTCATGTCATGAGTTTTCAAGTCCAATTCCGACATAAAATTACATTGGTATAAGGTATTTTATAAGATATCAAACAAATTCGCTCCATAATAACGACAATAATTAAATACGCCCTGCATGATTATACGCTATTAATAACTCATTTCATAATCATACTCGATGCCTCAAGTAATGAAGAAAAATCAGCTTCTTCACGCAAATCATGGACGTTAATTAATACTGAAACTCGACATCTTGGGATATGAAAGACGTGATAAATGTGAAAAGAGGGACTGATTTCTTTATTCGAAAAGCCGTGGTAACTAAATATAATAATACACTGAATTTCTCTAACGTAATAAACGGTTGTAATGTAAAAAGAGGGACTGATTTCTTTCGCCAGTAGAAGATGCGGTACATAGCTAACACCGGAAGAAAGCTAAACGCAATCAAAGGGCATTTTTACGCCCCCGATAACTTCGCGCCTTCGATCCCCCTTCGTCCCTCGATATATCGCCACACCGACAAGGCGGTTATGAGGAAACCTTGAGATCCTCCGCGCTCCCCTACGGAATGAAAAAGCCTTGGGGATATTAATATTTGATTATGGTTCCGGTCTAAAGTTATCCGAAAGCATTAGATGGAATGCATAAGGCCGCTTTCGACGGAAAACACGAGGAGCGAACAGGACACAAGGGGTTAATTTATCGGATAGAGGTGCTTGGGTGTGTTACCGCCACACCCGTAAATCAATCCATCCTAAATGGATGGGGTTCGATTCCTACATTTGGCACAAGGCCCCGAGAAAGGGGGCGACCCTGATACAGAGCAGAGTTTTTCAGAGGCATGAAAATCACGCTGAATCAGATACAAGACTATAACAGCACGATTCACGGGGCCTACAATTTGTGTTGCAAGCAAGTATTGGTAGTTGGTAGATCAAACAAACGTTTCGAAAAAAATTGGATAGTTAAATATTTTCCAAAGGAAAATAATACAAGTGCAGAGTAAACATGAATAATACATCCTGATATATGACAAGCTATGGCAATGCAAAAAAACGGCCGTTACACCTTGATGTTGAAATGTTAGCTAGATTTGAAATTTCAACACTAGTGCTAGCGACTAACATACAGTAGTGACCGATTTAACACTGATTCTCCAACGGGATGGCTTTCCCTAAAGAGGATAGACACTTCACGAGACCGCTTCTCACCACGATGTGGAAAACGGCAATGAAAACCTCGAAACAGAAATATTCTCATTATTTTAATTTTGATGCTATAATAAATCGGACCGAAAACATTTTTACAATACAACATTTTTCCACGCCTTTAAGTGCATACATTTTAGATTCAAATCGACGTAATTTTCAACAGTTAAAAATAACGCGGGGCACGGCAAACCCTGCGGTGAAATCGCGAAAATATTTTTTGTTCCGAGGAGATGAATGGGCGCCGTGTCGTACTATCTGGCAGCTTCACAACAACGAGCCAAATCCAACACGGCTGGATGTCCGCCAAAAGGCTATGCAATAAAATTTTAGATCCTAATCGGCGTAAAAATAAATCGCTAATAAAGGCAAGCCCTAAAAAAACGGAGAAAAAATCCTTCGGGAGAAAGCTTACCCAAAGTAAAACAATGTAGAGTCCACCGTCTTAAAATGAGATGGCAGTTCCAAAAAAGTGTAAACTTCAAATAACCATGCAAAAGGTCCTCATGCCTGCGACTAATTGGAACCTAAAACACCTGCTTTATAGTAGGAAAAATACGTTGACAAATTCTTATATTCCAATTTAATAACCTCCCAGGGACATCATTTACCTTTGTATTAAAATTAAACTCATCGGAAGGCCGATAGTAAGATCAACGGTTACCACTGACCGTCCACGAAATGTACTAATTCGAAGGATTTGTACCTCTGTTATCCTAAAAACGCGGAATAATGCGTGTTCGCTTGGCTGAAATCCAAGATAAACGTAGTAAATTTTCCACTGAAGTGCATAAAACTAAGCAAAAATAAAAACTCTGAAAATATTTAAGACGAGCCTTATCCCAAAGGAAGGCTAAAATGTGATCCATTGAATCTTCCCAAGCCTAAACAAGTGAACGTACATAATCTCTGTACGACCTCATAGCTTTCAATATACGGTATTTCGGTAGCTAGTTTAAAAAATTATAGCTGCAATTTTAAACACACCATTTTTATGCGATTCTCAAATAATTCGGGTAGAAATTTGATATCAATAAAGGCTCTTTATAGAAGGATGAAATTTTTATATCTTCTAAAAGGAATTACATGAATGCAATCAATATTAGCTTACGAAGAACTAGGTCAAGTATTCAAATATTATCTCGCCTCTACTAGGAGCCCAGAACACCCAATTAGTACCCGGCACTTCGAATACTCATAAAAGGATCCTTGGAAATTGATCAGAAGTAAAATAAATATAGACGGATAGACCCGGCTAAAAAATCCGACAGGAATATGCTGAGATCACAAACCATTGGTACCTAACACTATCCAATCGATTTCACATTTCATCACAGAAATTATGAAAATCTAAAAAACATCTGTTGAAATATATTTATTACTCAGATTCCTATATCCATTTCTATCATTCAGAAGACTATAAAATCATCAAAACTTGGGTCGTGGAATAAATGTGAAGAGAATTAAGAGGTTATACCTTAATTTTTGTGACTACCCGTCAATCACTAAATTACGCCCCGTTATTTCGATATCATTGCAGTGATATATCAGGATGACAGGGTGTAATTGATGATAATGGTTACTGATAATGAAAATTTAAGTCAAATATTAACAGTTAACTTTACGAAATTAACATGGAACTGGAAAAAGAAGCTCAGAAATTCAATAAAGTCTCCCCTCATAAAAATACGTTATGCCAAAATCCATCATAGAAAAAATAATGTTATACCGTAAGTTAAAAATATTCCCAAATTAATTCTAATACCGGCCTCAAAATTATTTTGGCGAGAATATGGGCTAAAATTAAAACTGATATTAAGCAGCAACACAGCACTTACATTGCATTAATCTCCGGTAAAGAGGTTTTACCCCAAACAAATGGCTACCATTAACTGGTAGACAAAAAACGCTGGCTGCTGCTATCACTAATATTACAATATTCTTGTGGCACCTCAAAATTACAAGGTCCAACGACATTTCCCAATGGATAGAATTGCAGTCCAAGGAATCTTCCGACAATTAGGAAATTAGCGATACATTTAAGCGTATGCTATGAGAGCCATCTTACAGGACATATAACTCTTTCCCGAAGTCCACCAAATCAACTCCCATTTTCCCTCGAAGAGCCCTCAAATGAGTCCAACGCGCTCACTTTACTCACACCCACAATCGATTAATAGCGCCGGCACTTTATTTTTTTATTCCTTTATCTCTCTCGCTCTCCTCTGTGTATAGGGAGCGGCACGGGCCCGAAAGACATACGGCAGCTTGATAAAGGCCGCGGGGCACTATTGGGATCCCCTTAACGGGGACGGGCGAAAAAAGATGGGTGACCGCAATTTGCAGAGATGAGACTCCGGCGACACAATTAGGGAATGGAGAAGAATTGCGAAAGGCAGGAGGGAAGGGAGGGAGTGAAAAAATCATCGATTCAAGAACCGATCGAGAAACGAAGTCAATGCCTTCGGTTAATTACGCCCTCATTGCCATCGAACGTCGAAATACACACACATTCACTAAGACATCCGCGGAGAGGGTATGGTAAAAAATAACACTTAAGGTAATTGAACGACTCCGAAAATACCACCAATAACACTAAATATTGATTGACAATTACTACTACTAATAATAGAATATCCTCGTGACGCCTCAACATTACGAGGTGAAAGCGACAATTCCCAAGAGATAGAATTGCAGTCCAAGTATTAACAAAAATTAAGAAAAGCTAAAAAAATCTATTGAAATGTATTCGTTACTCAGATTCCAATATTCTTTTCTGCCATTCAGAAAACGATAAATCATCAAAACTGGGGTCGCGGAATGAATGTGAAGAAAACTAAGAGATTATACCTTCACGCATTCCTACTCGATCCAGTCACGTAATTTGAGTGCTAGAGGCAAAAGAGTAAAGGAGATAAATTACACGACAGATGATAAATGAATGGTTAATTATAAATTTCTCTCTATAATCCTCTATAAGGACCGCAATAGATCCACTTTAACCACCTACCATTCCGAGCATATTATCGTTCATCAAACAGTAAAAGTAATTATGACAACCGAAGCCAGAAAATTAAAGTTTGTTGAGCAATTAAATATGCCAAATCCTCAGCACTTCTTTCAACTCGGACTCCAAGAAAAAGCTAATTTAAAGCTAGAAATGGAGTGATAAGGAAAAATCTGCCTCAAACGCTAATTTTCCAAATCTTTTCACAAATCCTCAACCGCTGAATTCGTGGAGCGACAAATCAATATGTTAAACTTGACATGTTGTAAATTGAAGCAATTATATAGGAAATATGCCAAAAATATTTATTAAATTGACTTTATTACCCTTCAGTCTTTCACCAATCACGACAGCCTTACGCATGAAACTGTAATTTTTGCATTTACTTCGGCTCGACTCAAAGTACAAAGGATTAACGATTGTCCACTGCAAAAAACACACAAACCGCGATAATTAGGATGCCCGTGCTGACCATTGGCCTGCACCAAAGGCGGCGAGGTCAAGGCCAGCGTCGGGAACGCCATCTAAATAAAATTGGACGTTTCCTATGTTGCTTACGTGAATAGCATTCACAATTTTAAGAGAGTAAAACCAACGTCCCCAACAAGGGCTGGTAAAATAAAAAGTGCCTGCAAAAATAATGCAGCCTCAAGATAAGACGAAGAGTGAGGGGTATTCACAGCATGAAAACTGGCCAACTGACTGTAAAAACAGTCCAGCATTCATTATCGACATCTGACACCTGAGAATGACAACTTAAACTTAGATTTACAAGCTGTTCCACCACATTGAGAGACCAAAAATCATGGCTGGTATCGTTGATTCACGGTTCCTCTCCACTTCTTCAGAGAGAAATTAACTATTTAACAACATTGCCTATATGATCCTTTCCAAAACTTTGTAATATCAACATAACTCGGTCAATAGCGAACAGAAGCGATGGAGGTATGCGTAGAGGAAAGAGAGCATAAGGGTGTGTGTTCAAGATAATAGAAGGCTTAAATAAAAAACTTTGTAAATTTCAAAAATGATACATCATTTTTTATTTAACATGAAGTAATTTCACCAAGTCACGCCTCAAACTATTGATTTTTTAGAAGGCTTAGAATAAATAACCAATGAAAAATGATAATTTTACTAAAAATTTATGAAATCGTGTCCTATAAAACATCTTCAAAGTACCGGTACTAATAGTGAACATCCCGAAACCTTAAGGAGGTACAATTCACCTTTTTAAAAAGAGCTCACGCTAGAAACTAACGCTAGCTAAGTTGCCGCTAGCAAAGATGCCTCTATTATTATTCTGTACGTATAATAATTATCTCAGAATTAACCTTAGGATTTCATACTGTCGCTATATGTTGGTTCCACCTGTAACCAAACTTCCCTCCTCTTACCTCAGTGGGGCTACCGGAAAAAAACATCGTCCCGGCACAGCATGAAAAGCAGTTAAAACGCAAAAACATTGAGATATACACCAAAGAATGTCCTACAGAAGGATGAGAAATTTTTGTCACTTTTAATATCGAATGCAATGGCGACTAGTTTCGATAAAATATCATTATACCATTCTATAGTAGGTACATGATGGAACAGTTTCACCACATCGACGTTGGTGCCTTAAGTTATATGAACAGATATTCCACCTACCGCACACAAATTTCACCAGAATCTGCTACCAACGCGAGAAACTTACGCCCATATGCTGCAGCAGAGGGACCAATATGGATAGCGGGGGGCGCGGCCCGTCCACGCCGCCGCCTTCCCTCCGCCAGTGTCCGCGGGCAAGTCAGTCAGCCGCTCGAGCAGAAGGGAACGATGTCCCTCACGTACGCACGCTCACTGCCTCGGACGGCGCGCGCGAGAGGAAAAAACGACAGGTGAAATCCGAGCAGCAGAAGAAGACGACGACCCCCCGAGGGGGAGGCGGTAGCGCCACTTATCGACCCGATTCGCCGTATTCCCTCCCCCGGGGGGAGGAGGCTGACACGACGGACGGCAACGCGAACCCAACCCGCAATACTCTGGCTTCGCATTCACTCCCGCCGACGCACATGGAAACTCCCTTATCAACGGTGCACGTAGAAAGACAATCCCCACGACGAAAACCCAATCGGCCGTCCCGCGCCGCGCCGCCGGTGAGGAGAGAGTGCGCGAGGGAGCAATTCCGGGCTGGGTGGTGCGAGGCGGCGCTGCCTCCACCACGGGCGCCGTACACGAGAGAAACAAGGTCGGAGCAGCAAAATAATTTCGGGAGGGGAAAGAAGGGGGTTCACTTGAGGGGGGAAATATTTCAGGGGGATGCGGTATGTGTTTATCCGACCGCGTGGACGGCGGTGAAATTCACATTAATTGCACACTGAAAAAAATTCTCCGGGACCGTGAATCGAACCACGGACCTTTGCCTTCCTTGCCCACTGCGCAGGCCTTCACGCAATAGCCTTCGAGATAAGAGAAGTAAACTCCGATTCGATATCGCAATTTAATACTAGAAATGTATAAAGGAAAGCTGCTTTTAGCGGTGTGAACATCCCGCTGCCCAAGTTTTGTATGAAACTAATAACTCGGCACTGTACTAAGTTGATGTTGATTACATTATTCCATAAGTAACATATGAAGGATGAAATTAGCCATGACAATACCCATCACTTTGCTCCACCGGGATTTGAACACGGATTTCCTGAGTATTATACAGAAATAATTAGTTTCCTGTCCAGCAATCGATCCAGGATCCCTCACTTAGCCACTTACTCCTAGCTAAGAACAAACCTTACACTCCGTTGAAATCTTCAGTCGCCTAAAATACCTAAAATAAATTGAAGAGTGTGTACCACAATGCTCAATGAAGGTATGACACCTTACTACTAGCATTTATCTCCTTATGTGCTCCATTTCGCGCAGCATTTAGGGCTTCATTACAGAAAACGTATAAATAAAGTTTTCCTAATTCAAGTTTCAGCTTAGGGCTTTCTCACACATTTCTGAGTAGACATAGAATAGCGTACCTTCAAATATCTCGAAAGCAAACTGAATAAGCGATAATTACTTCTAGTTCTAGCCGATTCTCTCAAAATGAAGAATCTTTTCTACGGTTACTTAATTACTTACATGTTTTATTTTCAAGCGATATCGGATTTTTAAGCATCGCACACGGATCTTCCGAGCGAGAAAATGCTAATTTTGACGATTTCTAGAACGAATTCAATGATAATACTAGCTATTTGCATGTCCTTTACTTAGAGAGTTCTTTTTACGGATAATGAAAGGTATGGAACCCAACGATGGTTTCTTTCCACGAAGTTTTTAATGAATTACTCGTCCCACCTTAAAGCCACCAAAAAACTACACAGGGGAAGATGACGCATGATGTAGGTGGCGAGAGAGAAGAGGCACAGGTGGGGCTTCGAGAGTTGGTTCAACACCCCAGAGAGAGAGAGAGAAAGAGTCGGGATGTGGTGGGAAGGGATTTTTTCCCAGCATTGTGGAGAGCGTGGCCGAGGGATGAAGGGGTGAGTACGGGGGTGGTGGGAGGAAAGGCATGCGATTCCTTCCGTAACCCAAGGTACCGCATATGTACGGGATATAATTTTCCACGACTCCCACCCCGTCCGTCCCCGGAACACGGCTTAGGTTCGTTTTTTTCCCCTCCTCTCTCCCCCTTGCACTGCACCCAGTGTCATTCAACCGACTCCGCTACGCCGGGTCTCCTAGATAGCTTTATGCACCACACCCATCACTCTCAGGGACCTGTGCAAAGAATTTCAGGCCTAATAATAATTTTATTCAGGACTGTATCCGCTGAATCGCGAACTAAGTTATTTTAACACAATAATATTAAAATGGAACCTCAGAAATTCAAATTGACAGGGTAGGCTCATTCTTCTACTAGATTAATATATCATATCTTTTAAATTATTAACATCTGCTGGATTTTCCGTCACAAACTGTTGGATTATAGAACATTCTATGATACTTTCAGGGAAACTTAATGGAAACAGTGAAGATCCTGAGGTATATTAGCTTTTGCAAATGGCAGCCCTTAATTACGAAAACCAGCACACCCCATGCCCTAACTTCATGGGTTAAACTAACCATCATTTCGTCCTAATGTCTCAATAGTTGTCTATTCACTACTACTCCTCTTATCCAATGGCAATCACGGTGAACTTGATCGAAATATCTTCCAACTTTCAATTCTTGCGAAGCCATAGAAGCAAACAATAATCTAATGATTTGGCGGCCCTGCTGATTCTGATGAATATAAAACTATTTTTTTCATTACGTAAAATTTAGAAATATTTCAATTATAATTTCTTACTACTCGAGAGATCAACATATTTAACATCCAATAGGGATGCAAGCAATTACTATTAGTCAATCACTCAAGCTTTTCACCTCCGATATTTTTGAAACTAAATCAATTGACTAAAAATTTTGTACATATTTAGATAATGAGTCAGCAAATATTGGTGACGTAGCAACGATAGAAGCTTCAACCCACGGGGTGGTTGCCATCCCTTCTCGCGGGTGAGAATGACTTACCACCAAAAAAAGATAGCTGCAAGGACTAAAACTATTTCAGGCATTTCACATTAAGAGAAAGTTCATACTTGTGTGAAATAAGTAACTCTAAGGGGTACGTACTTCAAGAAAAAAACAAATCTTCCAGATCTAAGAGACCAAATATTTACCAAATTTAACGAACCAAAAGAAAAACCAACTCAACTCCTCATAACCATCACAAAAACCTTGAAGAAGTCGGTCATGCACCAGATCTGCGTATTTTCCGGCTCGCATAAATGAGAGCTAATGGCCCTAACAATTATGAGGGGAAGGAAAGAGAATGATAGGAAGGGGGGGTGAGACGCCTTGGAGCTCGTTTCGCGGGCAAGGAAACAAGGGCCGTCAATCTGCATTAAAAATTCTCCGCAGGCGGGTGGAAAATCGGCAACTAGTTGATGGGAATGGGAGCACGGACCTCCGCAAGAGCAAAGCGGAATGCGGGATGGGTGGTCAGGAGAGACCGCCATCTCCATGAAGACAATGGCATTAAGGAGTCACAAGTAGCGGCAACCGCCATATCAGAAGCAAAGGCAAGGTCCCGCGCACCACCACAAGCGTCTCTTCCCAATCCCTCACCCCAAATGGCGAATGATTCACACAGACAAACAAGCGATTTCCCACAGCACACCATCTTTACTCTGGCTGTAGGGAACGAGGCCTTCCTCAGGGCTAAGAACGGAAGCGAGAGGGGGAAAATGGCGAATCTGGGAAGAAGACTGGCAAATGCAGAGCGAGTGAATCACCGTCAGTCTGAAAACTGAGTTAATTGCTGAATGGACGGGAAAAGAGATATCGCTTGCACCAATCCCCAACATCAGACACAACCAATGGCATATCACGATGGACGGGAGGGCCACAGTTACAATGATAGTTTTCACACCTTCCACCCAAATCCATGGATAAATCACCAAGTACTTTCAACATAAAATATCAACTCCTTTTCTGCTTCAAATGGCTTTAGTTTACTTTACTCATTTATTACACATATTAATAATTACTCAGACTATCACCTGCTATCAAGTGATAAATATTTGCAGTAAATCTTCCCATAAATTTTGAGCACAGCATTGACCGAGGCTTTCGCACTGATAGAGCGTTCCATTTAGAAATTTTTCTGTGGAATATAAGCATAACCAACTTTTTCAATTAATACATCAATCAAGTCACATTTATTTTTCAGAGAGGGTTAGTTAGGATTTCAGAACAAATTTAATTCAACGTTTTCAATTTTTGGATTGTTAGGCACCAACTTCGTTCAATTTCTCATTTCATGTTTATACAAGTACGTACCAGGTTCGTTTTCCGCTCAGCATAATTTATGTTTTCATAGACATGGTAGCCTAAGCAAATTAGCAATAATTTCTCAAAATCAGGCGAATCGAAAAAAAACAAGTTGACACCTTTTTTCTTGAGTTAATGGAAAAAGTATAAGATGTCACAAAAAAACTTGCAAAAATCACAAGATTTTCATGAAGAAATAGTACATTGAATTATGATTTCCTGAGAAAATGTTAGGACTAAGGAGTTACATTATCCCCGATAGTCTTTCAGTGACATGCGATTTCCCACAAGGAAGCCTCATTGGCTCCCATTTTATTCATTATATGCATATCATAATGACCTCAGTTCCACAAACAGCAGAAAAATTCGATTATTTGCTGACATCTTCCGCGAAATAGGTGATGACTGACCAAGTTCCTCTCATTGGATTTAAACAACGTTCACGCATGGAGGTACGCATCACTGAAGGTCTTAAGATAAACCTACGCAAATGCACAATACGATGTCTAACTATCACTTTTTACACGTTGAGCATTGAATAAACATAAAGGCGTGAACTCAAAGATCTGTGTGGTACGCCAACTCTGCATGGGATCTGGCGCATTAAGATGCAATCCGAGAACAAAATAAAATTCAATGAGAAGGGGCACGAGGGGTTAGAATCTGCTAAAAGCGAACAGAAAACGGAAAGATTTGCACGTATTACTATTAGGATGGGAACCACTAGAGATTCGGAGGCTAGATTCTTTGATTGCTTGAACGATTGAGAACCTCACTATGCATTCAAATCCGACAGAAACGATAAAATATGATAGATATATCCCCGAACGCATAAGTATGATAATTCGTTTTTTGGCACGCCTTTGGGTTATTTCTACTGTGAGCTACAATATTGATGAATTGCTCAAAAGCGCATCTCCTTTACTTTAGAATCGGAGACTGACCTGCAATTATCCTCACTCCTAAACAGACAGAGATCATAAGTAGGTTCGAAATCACTTGCATTAGAGACACTTTAGCATTTGGATTGCAACCTAAATTTCAAAGTACTTGACTCGAGTTCAGACGGTCTTCAATGGCACCGTCACTGAACGAGGATGGTCCATGCACTCATGGAAAATCAGGGACGACGTAGCGTCTCTCGGCCAAAGGTCAACGGGATGAGCACCGTCAAGAAACAAGAGCTCCTCGGAATCCGCAGTGTCGACCGAAACACGAGAGAAAGGGAGACGAGAGAGGATTAATTCTCCTACCCTTCCACTGATAGCCACGCGAAAAACTACCGCAGCTTAAGGTGGTTGACGCAGTAATCGTTGGTCTCTCAAACTGCGGTTACACAGGAAACTAACTACTGCAAATTATTTCAGCACGAACGTGTGAGCGGGATTAGATTGAGGAACAAATTTGCGCAGTAAAATTTTATAAATTATTCCGCAAGCCATTGTTGTTAACTTGCGATATAGAATTCACACTGAAGGTTCAGAACTTGTGGAATATTATGACCGTCATTTTTTACTTTCTGATCACAGTGATTACCTGCCGATTTCAAATCAATTCAGAGATTAGTATTCAATGGAGATATTCTATTTGCGTGTTTCAAGACGTCCAAAAGACGTGGCAAAAACGATAGGTGATGATTCAGTCGGGCTTTAGCGCCATAGAAATGGAAAATGAAAAACTATCGTTATACTTACAGATCACAGGACACTAATTATTTATTACAATAGTAATCGTGAATCCGAGGAGGACGTCTAAATTAGGGAAAAAGTTTGACGTATGCTGCAAGTTATGAAATAACTGTCCTTCACCATTTTGTGGCCCGAGCCAGTTTCACTTCGCGTGCTGCGATTTGTTGAAACTCATTACAGCGGGAAAGAGACAAAGCGTTGGTGTAAATTGGAAGTCATTGGAATACTTTATTTTGTTCCAGGAATTGGTGGATATTCATTGACGCAAAAGCAAACTTATAGCAAAATCATGAGTGTAAACATGCAGCTATTTTAAACGTATATTGCTAAATATGGATTCATGCAGAAGACAGTTTGCTGCAGCATTAATTTGCGGGAAATTGGAATAAAAAGCCAATAAAAAGAAGTGTCTCGTTAAGGGACTGGATTTTACGAAGGCCAGAGATAGGTGCCTACAAAATTTTAGCAAAAGAGATACAAATGACTGACGTGCACACACAAAATGCATTCACTCGACTGAATTCAGAGACTTTAATCAGAAAGAAAAGAGTGTAAGAAAATACAAAGAAAGTTCTATAACTATATTCATCCCATCTCCCCAGCTCGGATTCCCAAATTATTTTTACAGAGTAGGTATTAAATGAATACATTAGAGCTTTCTCTCACCTTCAGATAATTCATTGACCTACACACTGACGCACTGTACGGCTTGTCCGATCCCATTGTATAAAAACCAGGGTTCCCACTCTAACTACATTAAAAAATTCACGTTTTTTTCCAGGTTTTCACGGTATAAATGTCATCAAATTCACGGTTTGTAGATAATGCATTTTAGGCAGAAATATTGATCACGGAACAATCATCGGCCGCACGTTAAGTAAAAATGTAACAAACGCAACAGATGCCCTGTATATAAACGCAGCAATGAGAGTGCTATCTCTTATGATGTCACCTATAATTAGCAAAATTCAGGTCCGGCTAAAGGGTGTGAGTGGGAAAATGGATAGAGCAGGGTGGCAGGGAAGTGAATAAGTGCCTGATTTTTTTTGCCAGGGTTAACGTCTTCCAATCGCAGGCTTAAGGTCAATGTGCTGTCATGGCACACGGTCCAATTAATAATTGCACTTCGAATACGCGTGCGCTGAAAATGCGTGGACAGTATCTGCACGTGACCCGGCCTTGAAACATGATCGAAACATCGATTTTTCTTTTAATCTGTCAATCGTAGATCTACATTCAAGTTTGAGAGATTTCTAAGGTTTTATGACGAAATTCACGGCTATTTCCAGGTTTTTTCACGGTAGACGAAATTCACGGCATATTCACGGTTTTAAGGTTTTCACGGTTGAGTGGGGACACTGAAAAACTCACCCTTATAGAGCTAGACTGTCGCGAAGATTATGATATAACTAAAGAAGACACCATACGAAAGGAAAATACAAAATGATTCTATAATCTCGAAAAATAATTTAATTCATTTCATTTGCTTTTGCACAACCTATCTGAGCGGTCTGAGCGGAAGAAAATATTTCCTTCGCCTTGACATGAAGCGCGAGAGGTGGAAATTTCAAAAGCGGCTTCCCATACTAATTATAGCATTATACGACAGATATCAATACCATTCGGGAGGGTATAACGATCGAGATTGTTCGAAGGATTTCCACATGCCTCGTGATTCCCACAAAGAGAATTTAACGCCACAATAAGTGACAGAGAGAGAGAAGTGGCTTCGGATTCGCGGATTGAGACGCAGGCGAAGAAGAATTCCACGAGACGTTTACCCATCCACCCCTTCCATTCACTTCGGATTTCAACCAATTCTCAAGTAACCTACTATTACCCGCACACCTCCCGTAGACCGGAATCGGTTTTTTCTTCCTTTTTACCAAGGTCCAACATCACTGGCGCACGATACTTTGATCGGCATTTGTTTGTAAAAGCGAGGTAGGAATCCCACTAAACGAGATTTTGAACGTTTTAGTGCTTCCTTTCAGCTCCAACAACAGACAGCTGTTGAGGGCGGACACCGCAAAACAAAATTCCGCAGACGCCCAGGATACCTTACAGTGAACACTTACGAAAATGACATCTTATGGCAAATTTCCTCAGGAAGTTCATGCCAATGATAAATATTTCAAACGGAGTCATCAAAAACGTGTTTCATGTATTTCTTCAAAGGTACCACATCTACCGATGAACTCGAGCAGAGAATTGATCATACCTACAGTCTGATTCTATTGACCGCAATTGTGTCTTCGTTATTGATAGTTCGCTTATGTTATGGGGTTGATTTAGGACCAAATGAAAAATACCAGCTTACGTAATAAATATAGACCCAAAAATCCATTGAATTCGATTTCGATGCCATCAAGAAAATTTCTCAAATGACAGAGAGGCAAATACATCTAAGGACAGACCACAAAGTAATGTCATTAAGAACACTAACCCAGATTAAGGCCATTACGTTAATTATTGATTCGACACCTGGGTCGGCATTACTAAAATATGTGGTGGATTAACAATTTTGGATACGTTTTCGCAAATGAAATAACAAGTTAGACCGCACGCCGTTACGTATAAAAATTTTAAAATGGCATAGCTATAAAAGGGGCTTAAAGCGAATTTTGGAAAATTTAGATAAATCGAGTGCTTAAAACTATTTCAACGGTTAATAAAGGTCAAAATTATGTTATTACAATTAGTACGATATCAACTAATCAATGTAAAATGATAAAATAGTAAAGTACATTGGGTTTTTCACATTTCCTTTTGATTTTTCTTATACCTAGAACTTCTTCAGCTGTTTCCAGTAGTCCACTTCTAATATTTTTCCAGCTCTTTTCCACTGATTTGCTGGTCACATCAACTCCTATTTTATTTTCCACAGCTAAACGCCGGTATATGGTGAAGCACCTTCAATTTTTCAACCTGCCAAATGTTTTTCACTGTTTTCTTAATTTTTTTTTTAATTTCAGGTGGCATTTCGTCATAATTGATTTATGGTCACTGTTGACATCTTCCCCGAGGTAGTCTTTCGCTAATTTTCTGAATCTTTGTTTCACAAGAACATAGTCGATTTGGAATTTGCTTAGATCAACTGGCATTTCCCATGAAAATTTTCTTCGTACGGTATTTTTGAACCGTGTGTTGGCAATTACTAGTTAGCGTTCATAGCAGAATTCAAGCAGCCTTTCCCCTATAGCATTTCGGTTCCCTAATCCATATTTTCCTGTTATTATTTCGCCTTGGCCTCCGCCGACGACGGCATTCAAGTCGCCTAAAATAAAAATATTTTCTTCCGCTATCACCAGTTTGATTAATTCCGTTTATATCCTGGTAGACGTTTCCAACTTCTGCATCCTCAGAATCTGATGTAGGCATGTAAACCTGCCCCACTACAATAACTGTGGGTTATGTCATTATACTGTTCTCTACGTCCGGCGAACTTGAAATCGATATGTCCATCCCTTCTAAAAAATACTGCACTCGTGCCAGGGGTGAGATCCGAACCCAAGGTGCACGGACTCGACGCCGAGTCACGCACCACACGAGAAATCCGATCGCCCGACGCCGGCGACCCAGCCAGATTCTCTCCCTCCCCGGGATTACGTGTACCACAGGGCCGAAGGCAGGGAGCTCGAATACCAATCGTCCGCACAGGGCACAGATGTTCCGTTTTTCAAAGTGATTTCCCTTCAATTCGCCCAGTTGCACGGGGGTATGAAAGCCGACGAAGAAAAAGACAAAGAAAGAAATTAATAAAAAAAGAGGAGAACCTCCTCCAGTCCCTGAGGAATTCCCCCATTAATATCCTCGTGGAATCATTGCGATTCGAGATGGTCTTAATTTGAAAATACCGTCCTGGAATGAATTCCCTTTCGAGGACATGCAGCTTCGGGAGAGAATCCGCCAACGACGGGCTAGGGAGTATAACCCCTATAATTCCATACAACCTATCGATAGAACCACATTATTGCGTAAATGTTTAAAGATTAATTACCGTGATAAAACAGCTTTATATGCATTGTCATAACTTGATGTCCAAAGGAATAATTAGCTATTACTATTCCATACAAGTAGCATAGAATATATTTTGTATAGATTAAAAAAAATTAAAAGTTAACTGTAAATATGAATTGAGGCGTAGCACATCCACGATGTGAGCTCAATATCAAAAAACCACCACCTTGTCAGCTGGAAATATGCACTTCCCCAACCTTTCATCCACGGAGTACAGATATCATTCTTCCTCTTCTACAGATGTGCTGCTCCTGATGTACTTAAATCATACGCTATCATCTTTAGATTTTCATCGCATGCATTTTAACAGCCAAAATATAACTGCATTTAATATATCCATAACATATAAGAATAAATAACTGATTATAAATATTTGCAGGCATATTGCAGGGGTTGGCAGATAAACAAGGGCGGTGGCTGACTAGGCTGATAGAATATTTATAATTATTAGGAAAACCCCTTATGACATACTAAATTTTTATTTTATATTTTACTGAAATAATATAAGAGATTAATTCAGGACAAGAGAACAAATACGACCTGAGAATCGAAAGTGATGCGTCCAAAAGGATGGCCCGTCCATAAAGAGGAGGATCCTAAACCATCCTAAACTAAAACTAAACTAAAAAGAAAATGTTTTAAGAAAACCCAGATGCATCCTCTTAAGGAGAGACACACCTCCCACTTTATCGGTTTTTGTGGTAAGGTAATTACTCGCTTAAAACTTAAGCTATCTTCTAGACATTATCAGGTCATTTCAAGTACATCCTGGGCAACATTTTCCAGTTTCTCGAAATTTACCTCAGAATTTTCACAGTTTTAAATATTTGAGGCTTAAAATACAAGCACTGTTTACAAAAAATACTATACTTAGCCTGAAATTGTATAAAAAGAGAGCTTAAGTTTTAAATGAGTAATACGTCACCAAAAAGGACGAAATACGACCGATCGAGAAGGAGTGATGCGTTCCCTTAAGGTTCATTTAATTATCAAGAATTCGCCCTTTTTTACTTAGTGCAGAAAAAGATCTTAGTGCGCCTAAAGAAATGTTCTCATCTAGAACCTAATTGGCAAGTATAAGAGGGGAAAGAATGCGCGGACCTCAGCAATGACATTGGACTTGGCCGCACGTCGTCGACGGCAGCATGGCTTTGGGTCGACGCATTCGGTGCAATCGGCTTTAAGGGGAGAAAGCAGGTTTTCCCTCCTCCCACTCACTACTGCACCAGAAAAAGGCATCAGAAGGGGCGGCCGCAGCGGGTTGAAAGCGAATCGTTCCATAAATCTCGCTCAGAGAAACTTAAGGCTTCAATCTAAGGGAAGCATCTATTTCGAGAAAAGGGTACGGCTGTCGCTAGCGAAATAACAATTGGACTAAAAATAAAAGCGAAGAGAGTCGTCGTCGCCGCGGAGTTGATTGGCTGGAGTCTCCATGTCCAACAAGCGATGTCAGCCTATCTCCTTGAGTCGGCGTGAAAGGTGCTCATGGACGCAGAGGAACGCTACAATTTTAACCATAAAAAACGAGGTATCGTCCACTTTCTAAGTTAAATTACTTACACCTTCAAACACAATCTTTGATTAAAATACCTCATAAAAGAGAGAAACATTAAAATAAAATAGTCTAAACTGTAGTAAAAAAAACTCATACCATTAGCCTATACACATAGGCGTGTTTAGGATTTTATTTCACATAGGGTCCAAGAGTGCTCAAGTGTTTTAAATTAAGTGTTTTATATGAAAGATTAAGAAGTAATTGCCCTTATAAATATGAAATATATGAAAGTATTAGAAGGCATAGATTTTACCTAATTCTATTACTGGGTTTTTAGGACAGAAGTCTGCATGTTACACTAGAGTGCTTGGGTTTCAAAGGCTACTTTTGTGTCCCTTGTAGATCGCTCGTAGTTACATTGGTACCCAGTGTGATCATGCCTATCTTCCTACTCCTACACGTCCTTCCCTTTAACTTTCGCGCCCTTGCTTTTCTCAATCCCTTCCTCTCCCCGCGTGACCACCTGTGGATATGTGATGCAGAACGCAGCATCATACACGGACGCCATATCTTCGGGAATACCGTTCATGATAATCAATTACCGTGATCAAGATATGAGGAGTCGTGAGTTATCTGTTAAATATCCTACTTCCCTCACATTTCGTGCCTCCCTATTTTGACTTTTTCCAACAATCTTGGCCAATATCTCACATCTAAACGATATTTATCACTCTCAAAATACAGAGCACTCTTAATCATACCTACTCACCAATTTTTCACATCTTTTTACGTGACAAAAATATCCCCATGGTAGTTTTACACGAATCACTTCAATGAAAAAACTTATTTAATCGCTGAGGCACTACAACGTGTAAAAAGGCCATCATGGAATAAAATAAAATAACTTTGTTTTATTCCATACTTTATTTTAAATAGCACGACCCGGGTTTCAGCATCTAATGCTATCATCAGGTCTAATGCTATCAACCTGATGATAGCATTAGATGCTGAAACCCGGGTCGTGCTATTTAAAATAAAGTGTGGAATAAAACAAAGTTATTTTATTTTATTCTATAATGAAGCAATTCCACAGAGTAACACCTGAGACCGTGTCTTATATTAAAGTGACCAACTTCGAAAAAGACAATACCAATGCATGATCTCGAGCCGTAAAAATTGCTCTTGTTTTTTCTTATTCTCAGGCACGCTAGACAGCACGAATTTCTGCGAGAAATCGGATGAACATTTATGTGTTACGTTTCATAGGACTTCATTACGCTTTATTTGCCTTCTAAATTGTGTGTTAAATTCAGTGCTGCAGTTTTTCCATAACACTGTTTCAACCGCCAACCGTATGCATTAGGGGTAACCTTTAACCCCAATTTATTTAAATAGTCTGCATTTTCTCAAATATTTTTTTAGCAGAAGTACACTATTATAAAGAATTATTGCCATAAACTAACTATTCATGCCTCCCTAAATTGTAACCACAAGGGGATTTGATCTGTCAACCGGAGAGAAGGAAGAGATAAAAAAGTGTCATTAAAGACATCTTTCCATGCCTAATGCAACATCATTAACGCGTTCAGAGAGTTTACAATACATTTTTCATGTACCAATTTGTTCAGCTCCCGAAGTTAAATGTGGTGAACAAATCATTTCTTTGTTTAGAGTTTTAAATACAATTGGCAAATAAAATAACAAGGAAATCTAAAGATTGTTTGAACGACGGCCTATCAACATTGCACGGTTACAATATAGAGCACATCTTGAAATTTTCATGACAGAAACATTTTGTTCCGTTTCCGGGTGGAATCTACAATACTCTGGGCATGGTTACGAAGGATCGAGGACTTGATGAAGAGAGAGAAAAATTGATGGTTTTAAAGCGAGGGGGTCGACTCGAGAAGCGAGCCGCCGTGAATTGCGGCAACGTCAAGTTAACGATTAAACGAGGAGACTCGAATGGACGACTGAGTCCAATTAAATTTTAGTGATGGATCCGCAAATTACCCCCACGCGAATAAAACAGGAGCATTCTCAAAGTTGCCCGCCAATGTCCAACGTAGATGGAAGCCGCTGCCAGCGCCGCCCTCCTGAATTGAGGACGGGTAAAACTGTTCTCTATTTTTAGCTCTGCGAGTTATAGGATGAAATTACTGCGGTGCTGGTATTCAAGTAAACGGGTTGACGACTGAGCGTGATTCTTCAACTTCTCTGCTCGGTGAACATTCCAGTACCACAAAGACTACATACGTTAGCAATTAACACAGTTAAACTAAAGCCACCGATGTCCATCACCGAATGTATACATAAACTCAATTGTTAAAAACAATAAAATTAGGTAAACTCGTCACATATATGATATCCCAAGGAAAAAATCGCATGATTCCGAATAAGCAGCGATATTATTTGTCCCATCCGTGTCAATTCCTCACTTCATACACCTACTTGAAATTACGCGGACTAAGTCTTGAGTATGGTTTAAGGACACCGTAAAACCCATCTAAATAATAAAAAAATGTATTTCATTTGCTTTTTGGCTAAATGTACTTGTTTCATCTCTGCTGAAAATTTCCCAAATATAAAGTTAAGTACACACTCTGTCAGCAATAAAAAATTGCATTTTTACATGGGTTTACTCCTTCATAAAATCTATTTTTTAACATTCAATCAAAAGACTTCACTAAACATGCATTAAATTTTGCAAATATCAGTATCATTGACAGCAAGTGAAAATATTGACAAAAATCAGATACAATACCAAAGTTTGTTTACGGCAAAAATTATGAAACGATGCAACCCTAAAAGATATCGACGCCAATGGTTAGGAGAATAGGTTGATGGGGAATGCTGATACAGATGGAGACAGTAAGCCGATGGTACTAAATGTTAGCGCAAATAATGGTAGTTCGGGAAGTGGTTGGAATTAAGCTGGTAATTATGCATGTGTACCTAACTATATCAATTGATAATATCAATTAGCTTCAATATTTTACCTCACCCCCCACCTGATGTGAAATAACTTGACACTTCATTTAAACCCATCGGGCAGGTAACAAACCAAAAAATATTTCTCACTCCGCAAAAATAGAATGCTTCAACGATAAAAACGTGAAGTCTCATTTGAAGTTTTAAAAAAGAAAATTAAAATAAAATGAAAATATCCATCAAGGAGCAAATGTCTCCAATGAGATCATAGCATCGATCTTATTATTACTACAACGTAAAGAGTGACAAACATTTCATGAAATCCGGGAACATTTTTAGCAAGGTAAGAAGATGAAGAGGCAAGAGCCACCGACATTAGAAAATTGTCAACTGTCAAGGGTAGGCTTTAAGGCACGCATGGAAGAAATCGTGCCTCGAGTAATTCTTAGTTTAATAAACATTCGAAGATTTTTTTACTGAAAATCAAAACCATCAAGAGCGAACGTATGGAAAAGGTGGATGATGGGGAAAATTCTGGATAAGGTGGATGATGGGGAAAATTCTAGATACGGTGGGAAATGGCAGAGTAGGATGGTGGTTTGCTATATCCAACAGCTTTAGCTACACTTGCCAATAAAAAATTTCACATTTTCAGATTAAAACCAATTACATACAACCAGGGGCCGATCCAGGATTTTTTCTGGAGACGGGGGCAAAGGATCTGACAGATCTTCTCATACTTGAGATTAAAAACAACATACAACAATTAATGTGCGAAATATTCTCTTTATTTTGAATTGAAAGTTATTAAAATTAAATTAAATGATTGAGGCTTCGTAATACTAAAAAACGGGCGTAATGATAACAGTACAAAACATTTTGTCTACTTTTATGATGAATTATTCAATTTTTTTTAAACTGGAAATTTTTATGGAACAAATTGCCAATATTTATTGTTGCAGTATTTGAAAAATAAAGAGACACGTATTTTCCGCTTTTCGATCTTTTGCTTACCTGCCGAACTACTCGGGACGAAAAATCGTTGGCGTTCGCCAAGTTGCAATTGATGAAGTCAAGAGCTCCTGCAGAGTTAGCAACCGCGTCTCAGCTACTCCTCGGCCTCACGTGGTTCGTTGATCGTTTACATTCTTGTGAGCGCTTCCTTGCGCCAATTACAGGTTCTCCCTCAACAGGCAAATTAACCAGAATTATAATGACGTCGCCAATTAAAAAACAATTTGGCGTCTATTGTCGAATATTATTAACTTATAAAATTACGTCGAAATAACTGAGGGGGGGGGGGGAAGGATTTCCTCGTCGCAAATTATCTTTCTCTTCCATCTATTGAATTATTTTGATGAATTGCATTTACGGGACGGATTTAATGATCCCACCACTCTGACAGAATGGTAGAATAAGAGATGGAAGGGAGGGAAAGATTAGGAGAATCATGTGCGCAATGCGGGGAAAAAAGAAGGAAGTTGCATTATGAATGCTTAAAAAAATAATAATTGGCACAAATAATGCACGATGCCACACACAACCGCATAAAATACCTTTACTACTGAAATATTATGAAAATTTATGACTGAAAATTCCGAAAATTGATCAGAAATCCAACAATCAATATATCAACAATGAATATTGAAAAGAAAAAGACATTTTGAAAATAAGGAAACTTATCCATTACTTACGCTTAGGATCATTTGGAGATAAAAACAAGAGCATTTCCATGGCGACTTCGAATAAAATTTTCCAACGATATAAACCACCGCTGTTTCACAATGGAAAATTTCAATAAGAGTATTGAGCACTAATAACCATGCTTAAATTCCTAACACTGAACTTCAAAACTTAGTTGGTCCCACACTTTAATTATTCTTAGCCCTTCTTTGATTATAAGAAGTTTAAAAGTGTTTTATTCATCCATATGCTGCAATTATATTCGCGGAAATACACTAAAAAATATTTTGAAGCGACACATAAGCAAATAAGAAACAAAATAAGCGACACAACAGCTAAAAGGTTTCACACAAATATGCCAAAGAAATTTTAGAATGATTCAACATACTTTCCAAGGTTCACCACTCGACTGGGAAAAATAGCTTCCAGTTGTCGTTGTAAATGATGATTCAAATTACAGAACGTAGGTGTTTTGGACATTTTCTAACGAATGTGAGGCGAAGCTCTCACCGCTCCAGAATGAAGTTAACTGGAACCTTCTTCAAACCTCTCCTGAGAGCCGAAACGCATCTTCCTCCCACCACCAGTTACTATCCAGCCCCATAATAACTCGCTGGACCTAAGCAGCCCTTAGCAGCCTCTCCCGTAATAACTGCTGCTGCCGTAATTTTGGCGAGGAAAGATTAACGTTTACTTGACTATGCACAAACCTCTTCCAAGCAGTTAACCTATAGTACACAACTCATTCGCGATTGAACAGAGAAGTAAAGGAATGAAATGCGCGATACAAGGCTAAAGGATTCTCCCACCACTAACCCAGTTTTTGAAACCTCAGTACCTTGAATTATCACACTTCGCACTAGTTAAAAAATAATTTGATCACCTCGGTTGCAATAGCAACCATCAAATAATTAGAATCTATCATTACCCTCATGAGCGAATGAATATGATATTATGATGACCGGTACAATATCTGATTTTTAATTTCTAATTTATACCATTGATTTTCATTCAGGACATTATCAATGAAGACCCTAGTCATGGCAAAGAATCATGTGGACAGTAGCTACAAAATACATATTTTAATTAAAATATTGATGGATGGGTCCTACCTTTCTCTGAATAATGCCAAACTATGTATCAACAACTACAATTTGGCGCGGTATTTTCAATCACAGCCTCTTCTATTTATTTCTTCTTTTCTAGCGGGGATGATGACCCTACGTAAACAAGGGGGTGGTCCGCCCCCTTACCAAATTAAGGTGGGTACTAGAGGACTCAAGCACGCCTAGTATACGCCCTTGGCCGCAAAAGCATTCGGGAGAAGTGGTAATTCAGGAAACAAATTGTGGATACGCAACCTGCTGACATTTTTTACACGCTTTTCTTAACTTTCGCCTGTTTGATTCATCGATGGAATCTTGTAATTGATATTTAACCCACTTACCGCAATTGATTCGCGATGAAATTTTGCACACTTGCTTGCTTCTTATGACAATACAGTAATCAAAAATGAGGCATTTGAATTTATTTCCATTCTGCTCTAATTAAATAACTACCTTTCCATATGGCAAATAGTTTTGTTTTCCCAATAGATGGCGTTAGTTATATAACTTTTAACAGCTCTGGTTTGATCGATTACATGATTACACGTGGATCGTTGAAGCTTAAGCACCTGCGAGCGATCCTTTCCCATATGAACACTTTTCGCTGAATGAGTTGATCATCCGAAACTTACCAAACTTATTAATCGTCGTCAACTCAAGAAAAACGGGCGGCAACTATCGCGTTGTTTTTTTTGTTATAAGAAAACCTCTGAATAAGGATGATTCTTTTTTCGCCGTAAGTTATCTTTCATTTCCTTCGGCTGAATTATTTTAATTAATACCAATTTCGGCACCAAGGGAATGACCCCATTTCTTGAAAAAAAATAGGTACTGTCCTCAGGTACGATCCCAACCCTGTCGAAAAGGAAGCGTTCGGGGAAGTGTCCGGGTAGTGTTGCGGGAGTGTTCAGGAAGCGTTTAACGGTACGTGAACGCTTCCCGGCAGCTTCCCGAACACTTCCTCAACACTACCTGACTGTCGACCCTTCGCTTGCCGAACACTTCCTCGCCACTTCGTGGTTGAAACACTTCCCGGACGTTTCCCCGACACTCCCGGAACGCTTCCGAAGCGTGGAAAACACTTCCTCGACGCTCGCTGGACGTTTCCCCGACACTCGACCGCGACCGTTGTCGACACTCCCCGAACGCTTCCGAAACACTTCCGCGGAAGCGTTCCAAGTGGGCCATAATCTGCTTCCCGAACACTTCCGCGACATCTCCTCAACGCTACCCCAACACTTGCCCGCCACTTCCCGAACACTCCGTCCGACGCTTCCCCAACACTTCCTCAACACTTCCGTTTCGCCTGGGAATCTTCAAAGTTGAATATTCCTCTATCGGCTCCATCGCAATGAATCTAGACCATATCCTGCCTTACTCTTTCCTCCAGAATCCTTAACTGTGCCATAACCGTCAGTATCCAGACTTCTCTCAATGCAATTGCCAACTGTCAACTCTACTTGCTCGTCTCCCTCAAGTCTCCCTTTATATTTTCAGCCAATAGCTTCAACACCCGCTTCCGTCCCCTAGCACCAAATTCGTCTCAAATTAGTCACTAGAACTGTGGGAAAGTCAAAGCAAATAAACCAAGGAATGGAGATATCTGTAACATGAACTAACGCAGAGAGGGAGTACACTGATCTTCATCTCTAAAGAATGAATCACCTGCACAAACGTCGACGAGCAATCTATAAAATTAATCGATCTCATAGTACTGCAAACACAATAAATAGAGGATACGTGTAACTCTGATGACTGTCTGGTCCAGCATCAGGGGCGTATGAAGTAAGTCGTTCATGGGAACGGATAATGTTAACTACCGTATGGAGCGCAAGGGGGGATTTCTGGGACTTTTTACACAATCAGAGTTCGGGAGGTTCTCCACGAGAAACATGAAGTACATAAGACGCATAATAGAATTAAAAACGTGGTGCTACAGAATAATGATCAATATCTAACGGGTGGACTGCGCAAGTCCTGATAAGAATGAGAATCTTCTGGAAACCTACAGATGACGGGGCAACTTAATAGGAGACATGATGAAGACGAACGATGAAGAACAAGGGAAGAGAATAACAGCAACGCAAGAAAATAAAAAGGATGAGATAAAAGTAACAGTAGATTAAGGATTTTATTTAAAACAAAATAATTATTCCTGCGTAGGTTTCCGCGGCGATGATCATGGTGCGTATGGGATTCCGGGCGCTCCAGCCGCGTTCGTCGGTTTTGGGTGACAATGTAATAACACAAAATAATTATGTACGCTTAAAAATATGTCGACAGGATAATTGAGCTGGGACAAACCAACTTTCCGATTGTCGACTGTTGCTGATATTGACGACGAAGACGCATAACAGCGAAACGCATCACCGTCTCAGTGATTCGACCCAATACGAAAAGGTAAGGGCAGAGCTCACTCCGGATTAAGCCATCATATTATAGCAGAAAATTTAAGCATTGAAGTAATGAACCGATACATCAAAAGATACACTTCGAGAATACTTCTCAAAGGCAGTGAAGCATTCACGATGACAGCAGCAGGAAAATCAAGAGTAGATGCATTCTGAATGTGGCAGGGACGCCGACTTACGAAAAATATGGGGGGGGCCCCATCCGGGATCTTGCCCCGGGAAGTTTTATAAGTAGTGAGTTTTAAGTTTTTTAAGCATTTTATAAGAGTCATATGATCCACATTAGAACCCTGATAACTCGAATATCGATATCTGGACACTCCGGGGAAAATCAACAAGCCTGACACATTTTTTCCTCACACCTATAACGAAATTTTGAGGGGGCTCAGGCCCCATGGGGTCGGCGCCACTGAAATGTGGTGCTATAGAAGAATGATGAAGATCAAATTTATAGACCGAGGGAGTAATGCGGAAGTCCTGAGAAGAGTAGGAGAGAAAAGGAGCCTTATGAAAACTTACAATACCACTGACGAAACAATTCCATCGGCCATAACTTTGAGATATTGTGGCCTCATGAAGGATGGAAAGTTCGGATAAAGTATATATAACAGGAAATAAAGGATGTGAAAGATTAGCTGCTTGTAGAATAGAGGGGAGAGCGGCGTCAAACCAAAGTAAGGATTGCAGACCAGTAATAATGATGATGAGTGCAATTTCGGAGCCTTCTCTAGACGTGGATATCATTATTACCGATCTATTTCCACCCTAGAAACACTTCCACCCCCTCCTTTTGCTACCAGGGGATGATTTTAATTGACTAAAGACTGGAAAACTGTTGGAGTTCACCCTGTGATGTGAGAGCTTCCTATCCATGCATGCGGTACGGCACGGGCGATAAGGCATCATCCTTCTTTGAAGTGAGCTAAGGTCGGGTAACTCTCGGCCTGCCATTGCAGACGAGAGGAAAGGGAAGCGAATAGTTTTCTCCCGAAGGTGGAGGGAGGAGTGATGACAATCCTATCCTCCACGCCCATGGGCGTAACCAGGGAATTTGACTGAGGAGGGGTGCCATGGGACCACCCTCCGGCAGATCTGAGGGGTTTCCCCGATTCAAGACGGAGTGTTTCTCCCCCGAATTCTTTTAATCAAATCTAAAGGCCGCAATACAATGCGAATGGTTATGCTGAATGATCATGCCATCATTCACGGAATCATGCGAGCAAAATAGAACATGTTCTAATTTTCATTGAATGATCATGCGCATGACTGCTCATTCGCGAATGTTTTCGTTACGCACGGCGAATGATTTCATTCGCGTGATCATTCCGCATGATCTTTCACAGTGTATAGCGGCCTTAACTTCTGAGAATATTTTTGTATAATAATAAAATTTATAATTTACCGATTTTTCTTGGTGGGCTCGAGCCTTTTGAGGGGGGCCGGCACCCCCCGGACCCCTATATGCCCAAGCCCCAGTGATAAAATTGCAGCGCATTCATTGCACGTCTCCGAAATGTAAGTATCCACTATCCACTATTCATTTGCTGCAATCTCAACATGTGACACTGGCAGAACCTCTCATGTGACACACGGAATGAATACATACCGAAACAAGGTCGTACCCAGAAAAAAAACATCTTCGAGGGAGGGGGGGAGTTTAGTTTAACGAGAGTGTAGTCACCTGTGGATGTTCTTTCGAGGGGCATATTTGAGATCAAGGCCGTACCCAGGATCAAACCTGGGGGGGGGGGGGGGGCAACCCCTGATCGCTCAAGTTGTAACATTTTAGCTGGGGAAAGGTGAATAAAACCACATTTAAAATATATATAACAGCGCTACTTTAGTTTTTTGGAATTATTTCCTAGAAAAAAATATTTTTATATTAGTTTCATGTCTTATTCTAATATTATTTTTCGTGCATTTATAGAAATTTCATAGAAAACTTTGGTTTCATTCCAATCCTGATTTTCCTTAAAGACTTTTACGATATTTGCTTCTAGGGGGGGGGGGCAGCTGCCCCCTCCTGCCTATCGTTGGGTACGCCCATGCTTGAGATCTTACTTTCGTAACATTTCGGGGGGATTTGAGCTCTCACATCCCCGCGGATCTCAACATCATTGTGCCGAAAGGAGCCATACAGTAAATATTTTAATTTTTTTCTTCGAGGGAAACAATGAACGTTATTTTAAAAATCCAACCGAACGTAAGAACTGATTCACAATCTCAAACGTGTAGGGCAATTAGTTTTTGGACGTACCTATTCATGAAACAACGAAAATAAACCACAATATCAGCACAAAAAATGTAATCAAAGGCATGTAATAAAAGCAATCGAGGGAGTAAATGTAACAGCTAGTGCGTTGTCATAGGAAATGGACACGGGAAACTACGAACAATCGTTGCAACACGAAATATGCTGAAGCCTTTAATCGGAGGCCTAACCGGTGGATGAATTCTCTTCCCATGCCTTTCAAGTTCATTGCCCCCACTACTCAAATTACAAAGACGATCAACTGGACACAAGAAACCAAGGCTCACCGTGAATTCAGTTCTCAATCAACCCCTCAATGAGTTTACATTCCAAGTGATCGCCCGGATACCATTCAATCACAATCCTAAAATAATAATTCTAATTATTCACGATGAGATCACTGGTGCGATGGACAAAGGGAGGCAATGATTTTCTCCGAACACTAGGGGCTGACAAAACAGAAAACTTTGGATTCATTTCTCACGATACGAAGAAGGTAACATTGAGAAAATTGCCCCAAATTCCCAAACACCTCTTGAAGACTTTCGCGAAAAGGCACTCGCACCACGAACCAAAATAACTCGTCTGACAACACATAATGCGGTAAAAATAGTTCTGAAATTTTAGCTTGGAGCGGAGTGCAAATTTTCAACCCGAATCCGCGAAATACAGACGAGAGAGCAAATAACACCCACGAACATATTCTTTTCGTCGCACAAATCTTACAAGAATTACAAAAAAAAAACAAACTGACCTTTCCCATTTCCCTCCTCCAGCTCTATGACCAGTCGCCATATTCCTTCCATTCCTGAAGATGATATTCTACCATCAGGTCACTGCACTTCTGCTATCCATTTTCCCTCTCCACGGTAATGCTCAAACGCGAGCGAGTTCGTCATTCCTGCCAACCAGTTGATCGTCCGACACCCCCAGCAGATCAACGAAAGTGAGGAGGATATCTGACGGTGCACCTGTGGAATGCAGACAGTCCCGGGAGACCGTTCAAACACATCAAAAGTATCCACCGCTAAGTAACTCCGGAGGCGTGTATTCTTCGCTAGTTACCTCGAACAAACTTACTTCGAAGATCACTGAGAAAGGTAGCAGGGAAAATTGGTAACTAGCATTATAACTTCAATAACACAAACAGGCGCACCAGCCACGGGATGACGAGCTTAGGAAATGTTTTGAGTAACCAAGGTACTCGAGATTACTTTCTCCAGTATATTATAGAGCTTACAATTCAATTTCAAGACATATCAATGCCGCAAATTGTCCCTTTCAATTCCGTCACTACAACTACGGCAGACTTTTCCCACTCTTTTCTTAGTTCTTCCATTGACTTAAAGATGTCGCTAGCTCCTTGTACCTCTCGGGAGCCGACCGTGGAAAGCGAATCTCTGCCGTGCATTCCACATGATTCCACACCGAAATTCCTGAGACAATCAAGTTGGAAATAAAAACATGAATCTAAAAATGCGCAAATAGTATAACCTAAAATAGCGAACCCGTATATTCAACTAAAATCCGGATTTATTTTAATATTCGTGGTTAAACAATTTCGTTTATAACCACGAACACTATTCGATCAATTTGCGTGGGAAATTGAAATTCCCCACCAGACCACTCGGTATTTGGAAATGAAATATGAATAAACTCATCGGCTAGCGTTATGAATTTTTTATGAAGAGATTTTAGAGATAAATAATAGATACTGATACATAGTACAGGCACCTGCGCTTCGGGGCAGCTCTTCCTTTACTCAAAACAAGACCAGTCAACCTCAATGATGACCCAGGAAAATTAATAAATGATAATCTCATTACTTCCACCCCCTTACAGAAGAACCTAAGAAATAAGCTACTGTTATTAACCACAGGGAAAGCAACATCCTTGGCAATGACGTGCAAGAGTGATAGAAGCAAACAAAGTCTGCCTGGTTAGGGTAGTTATACCAGAGAATGATAGAAGTAATGCGTATCTTATGATTTATGCAAAAATTTTAAACACCATTAGAGTCAAGTCTTAAGGCCTGGTTACACGATACATTAACACGTATGGGTTAATGTCTAAATGTATGAACGCGAGAATGAACGCCAAAATGCACTGTGTAACCACCCAACTTGTGCGAATGTGTGCACAGAAAATAGAACCTGTTCTAATTTGGTTCATGCATTCGTACATATTCCGTTCCGGTCCACCAAAATCATCCGTACAAACGTACATTATCTCATACGTGATGTACCGTATATATGTACCGTGTAACCAGGCCTTCCAGCAAATACTGGATGAGATCCAAATTGGGTCACATGTGCTTTTTTGCCAAACTGCTGATACTGATGTATATTTAAAATGTAATACATAATTTCAATACTTTTCCATTAGGTATTTGAACCATCTCATACTTCTCGAGTCATTAATGGAGAAGAGTCAATGTTCTTAAAATGACCAGAAAAAGGGTGGTAGTGAGTTTATGACCATACCTTCATCGACTATGAGAAATTCATAACATTCCCCATAACTTGCGCTCCCTCCCTAACCAAATTATCAACAATCATGATTCGTTTTCATGGGTTAGTGTGTGCCCAAATATGTGTTATTTTCTTATCTGACTAAGATCTACTGTCCTGATATCAAAACTTGTTATTTAATTTGTAAATTCCAGATTAAATGAATAACAGAATTTTGTAAAAATTTCAACATAATGTGATGAATATGTACATATATACTTTTTCAATGAAGCTTCTAATACTCATGCTATCATTAAAAATGTTCACCAAAGTGGTCATCTATTCTGTGCAACTTAGGAAATATATATAATTTCCATATTTATTGTAACTAGCCAATAGATTGGCACCTGGCATTCTTCACACATACCCTGGGGACAATAGATCAATTGGGAAGCACTTACAGGGTTAGGTAGGTACTAGTTTTAACCATGGAATAAAGGCTCCCTCTATCGTATTATCAAGATTGCAAGCACATAGACCGAGGCAGCCACAATCATTGCTTAGGTACTACCAGCTCTACTGCCCCAGAAGCACAGGCCGAACAACTTCCCATCTAAGTCTGCACAGGTCCCACAGGTGTCGCCACCATAGGGGACACGCGTCCCCCCCAATATTTGAAAAGTCAGTTTTGTCTCCCCCCCTGAATTGTATGAAAAAATGTAACGTAACCCCATTTGTACCCCCCAAAGTGTTGACGCTGACGATGCCAATGACAGGTCCAACCAATAAAGTAGATTATGTTTGACTTGGACAGTGCTCAAGGAGGTATACCCAAAACCAAGATCTTGAGAGCAATCTGTAAAAATAATTGAATACTGCTTCTTGCTTACTTTGACTATTAGGGGATAAGGTTGCCGATGGGGGAGCAATAGAATCACTCATCGGGAGTTGGAAGAAGTAGCCTTCTATACTTTTTCACTTACTCAGCGCTTAAACTGGAAGGTTGGCTTGGGCAAAGCAAAGGAAGAGGGTGATCTACACAGGGAGCAAAAATTGCTGTGGCATTGTATGGTATTTGGAGAAGCATGGGCACACCCAGCTAGGGGCAGGAGGGGACAGCTGCCACCCCCCCCCCCCAAGAAGCAAAAATTGCAAATGCCTTTAAGGAAAATAATATTTTTTCAAGCAAATAATTTTTAAAAACTAATAAAGAGCTGATACAGTTTCCTTAAAATGTTGATTCAATTAATTTTTCTATGCTTAAATCTTACCTAAAACTTAAACAACCATGGTTTTCCCCCCTCCTAGTTCCTGGGTCAGCCCTTGTGGAGGAGGCAACCAACAGCTAAGGTCATTATGCATCATGAGGGAAGGGTGGAGAAAAACCCAGTGTCAACTACTCCTAACAAAAGGCAACAAGGGGACCACAGCTTCATGTCTCATCTAATAGACAAAAGTACTGTAGGAGGCAGCCCTAAGAACTAGAAACTACCAGGATTCTACGTACTACCACCAGGATCTGAACCCGGACCGACTGGGTCAAAACTGGGAAGCCAAAATAATCTAGCATAAAATGCAAAATTTAATCCTGAAAAACCCAGGATAAGCAGCAGGGAAAAGATAGTATAACTTCTTAATATCTAAACCTCTAAATTTTATATGCAGTAGGAAACTTGCTTCAAAATCATTCAGATCATAAAATAAATTCATCCTGAGGCCACAAGTAAGTGAATTTCAAGCACTCATGGTAGACGGGCCTCCTCTTTCCTCAGCTATCTCTTACTTTGAGAATCATTTGCTGGGTGTCCTGTGGCTTCACTCCCAAACCCAAGACTCTGCAATCAATAGGCCGGTACTCCAACCTTCAAGCTATAACACTCCCCTTAGACTTCCACCCTACTATTCAATTAGTCAGTCTATGTCCTCATGAGCATGTCCAATGAAGTACCCTGGAGCTGAAACTTCTTACACATGGTTCCCACTCTAACTAAATAATAAAATTCACGGTTTTTTCACGGTCTGAAATTCGTCAAATTCACGGTCTGTTGGTACGCCATTTTAGGCGGGAATATTGATCACATGACAATCATCGACCGCACATTGACTACAAATTTAATAAACACGACAGACGCCGTGAGTGCCAACGCAGCAATGAACCTGCTCTCTCTCCTGATGTCACCTATCGTTAGGAAAATGCAGGGCCTGGTTTTGAACGGGAAAATGGAAGTAGTAGGGTGGCATGGAAGTGAAGAAGTGTCTGATTTTTCGCCAGGGTTAATGATCACTTTACAGGTTACCAGTCTTCCAATCACAGGTCAATGTGTTGTCATGGCACATGGACCAATAACTGCCCGTCAAATAAACGCGTGTAGATAAATGCGTGGACAGTGTCTGCACGTGACTCGGCCTTGAAACATGATCGAAATATCGATTTTTCTTTTAATCTGCCAATCGTAGTTCAACAACAAATTTGGAGAGATTTTTAAGGTTTTATGATGATATTCACAGCTATTTCCAGGTTTTTTCACGGTAGACTAAATTCAACGCTTATTCGCGGTTTTAAGGTTTTCACGGTTGATTGGGAACCCTGTTATAACATATGAGTGGATTCCTCAAAAATCCTCCAGATAAAAGCAAACTATAATTCTAATATCTTTAATACCCTTCAGTACTATCATGCCAATCCTCAAAATATTAATTTGATATTCACCGTTTCCAATGATCGAGATGAAGGCAAGATAGATTTTTGAAATGCCCATAAACTATTTGCTGACATGCTTCAATACAATCACAAACATAATACATACATACATTAAAGAATTATTGACTTGAAAAATAGATTTTCTTTTTTTATTTGATTTACCACATTCACCTATGTACAGTTTTTTTGCAAACATGTATTAGCACTAGGCAGGTTTATCAAATACGGAAAAGACAAAATTTTGACAAATGTTTTGATATTCTTTTCAAGAGAACTTTCAAATGTTCATCAACAAACACTGCAAACTTAAAGCTGATTAAAAGGAACAACATATAGTATACATATTTTTTTATACTATCACCATGCACTTATGCTTATTCCAGGTTAGAAATAACCTAAAACATATGAAGAGATTAAACTAAAAATGTACAAATAATAAAATGCTTGTATAAACAATATATATCTGTTCCTTGAAGTAACATTTGTATCAACAGCATTTACGTTAAGTAATGCATAAAAATTGAAATCTGACAGTAAGCATACATCAGGCACATTTTTGTATCTTCAAGATTTGATTTACAAATTAAATAAATAGAAGGGACTGCTAATAAAATATTAGCAAAAATATGAATATTGATCTTGCTTCATTTATAAGATTTTCAGTTCTGAAATAATTACAAATTTCTTCAACAATTTGCTTATCTCCAGAATTTTCATAAAGATATATTAAAAGGGAAATATATTACAAAAGGAGGGAAAAGCTAAATGATAGTGACATAGTAACATTACAAGAACAGTCTATTAACATCCACTTGTGTTAAAATAACACAAATGACTACACAACACGTACAATAAGTTTTTACAATGCATGGGCAATGAGACCATAGCATATAGTAATTACAAACATTAAGCAGCTTGAGTACTGCAAGGTAATTTAATTACCAATTCTGAAGAACACTCTCCATCTTCAGTACCTAATCTCTCCAGAGGAACCAAGCTTTCTCCTGGCTTGGCAATGGTGAGCTGCTTCATTAAATCCTAACATGCATCTAGGATCACAATATGTTTCAGTGCTTCCTGCATTTAACTGTTCCACTGCCTCCATTTTCAAACTTGATATGGTGACGAGATATTACATGAAATTACTCACTGGAAATCACGGAGGGGAAAGCTAAATATGCTTCCCCTATTTTCATTCCCAGAAATTTTGTTTATAAAGCTTTACAAATTTAAAAATAAAATCTCAACAAATATGAGATATTCTGAATGACACACAGTCTCACATTAATACTAAAATACCAACAAAAATAATCAACAAAAATAGACCACATTCACAGGAAAAATGTACAAATACTTTTCATACACTACCCATGATGCTGCTTTCAGAAGTATACAATGCATATATGCCTTCTTGAGATTACTGCACTCACACGCAGCTAAACTTGACACCTGTGAAAAGATATTTTGTATTAAACTAAAATCTTAGATGAAATTTAGCATCCTTTCATTTGGAGGATTGCATTCGTAGTAGTTTAAAGCAACTTAATTTTCTTGTTAATTTTTTTGTGCTTTTTCAGTGCTTTATTGTAACTGTCTCTTCTAAGTTTATATACATTACTACCTTTTACTGCTGGCACCGAGCCCTCGATTTACTAGATTTATATCAAACTCAACTGCTTACCATCATCACTTGAATAACAATGATGACAGTGCAATCTTCCAGCTCTGACTCGTACATCTGCTCCGACAAGTCCATCTCCCAACTGAGCATGACACACACAGCACCGGAAGCACCCAATGTGATAGAACAGACGAAGGCTTTCAATTATCATCGCCGCACCACGACCTAAAAGGTGAAAGACTAAGATTTAGAACAGAGGGATATCTACTACATAATTCATAAATAAATTATACAGACATAAACTGAAATATGTGGGTTCAAAATGATCACAGCCAACCAACTGCCATCAAATTCATCTTCCACCATAATGGCATTCTAATTTAAAAAATGACAAATATAGTGAGAAATAAAAAATTACTCAATGCAGTATTCACACAGTTTTTTGAAATAACACCAAAAAATAATTGAGTCCTAAAAACTACACGTTCAAATTTCTACCCAAAAATATTTTGCACTCATTCAATAATGACAGTTTAAAAGTAGAATTTTAGGTCATATGCTGTAACAATCAGACACAATCTTCCTCATTTGGTAACCTTGCTCCAACTCACTGCCAGCTACTGCAAGGTTTCTTTAACTTTATTTCAAGCATAAGTTACCGAATTTAAAGCCTTGAGAAATAAAGAAAAATTTTCAACTGTGCTAAACTGCATTATGGAGAGCCCTAATGTTAAGTTGTGGTTTTGACATGTGACATTACATGCCAAAATTGCGCTGCTCCATCACTTGGTGGTGCCACTCAACTTTTGATTTTTTCTTGCTTTCCTTTCGGATGGGAGTGAATATGTGTGTGCGGGTCTTCCTTTGAATGCAGTGCAGTGTACATCATAAATGACCTCAAAATGGTCTCGTAAAGCACACCTGCTGCTGCCTATTAGTGAGTAGCATGCGACCTCATGGCTCAACCTATTGTTTGCTGACACACATTTATTCTCCTCTTAAGAACAAAAATTACAGCCCATTATAAATTTGGAAATCACGTTAGAAAGTGATCAACTGACAGCCAATAGTACCAACTTAAGAAAAGTATGAAGGGCTCAAAAGGAAAACTACTTAGTGCCATTGAGCAGCTTTCAATAAAAAACAAAAACAAAACCCAAGTAAATATGACCTGAGACTGGCAGAGCATATTTTTCCTCCTCCAATATTGTTTTTTTAAATACCATTTTGATGGGTTATATATAACATGCAACAAAAAAGTTTTCCATTAGGATTGACTATCTTCAGATGTTAAGTTTCGGTAATAAATCACTCATCATCGAACTCTGACCCTTGCAAATAAATACTCCTTTTTACAAGGACGTTTGCAGTTCTCAATGCAAAGAAAAAGTACTACAAACCTAGTTCTTGTGAGCAGTGTGAACACTTCTTCTTCCCACTGACACTGAGCATTTTCTCAGATGGTGGTTGGCCTGGCAGAGTTGAACGCTGTTGCTGCTGCTGAGGATGCCGAGGTGAATTCTGAAGCTGATGATGAATAACACTCAAATCAGCAGATTTTGGACGACCCTCTGATCTCGTGCGTTGAGGTTCTTGGGGCCTGTTTAAAGGACAAAACTTAAATCAATAATTTTCTTCTATAAATATTAAATCAACAACAATAACCCTAGCTTATTGTAAAAGTGAATGTCTGAAAAACCCAAATACGCTTAAACTGATGATAAAATGATTTTACAAAGTTTTATCAAGCTATGAAATCTTCATTGAAACTACATGATGAATGGGGACATGGAAAAATATGATCATACCTATGATTAGGTGATGACATAGCTGCTGTCCTTCCTTGCACCCTTTGCGTAAGTGTTTGTATGATAGAGTCTGGCAGAGGCTTCCCCCTGGATGGCGACCCATTTGTAACAGTTTCCTCGGCCACAGTCTCCCTTGACGTAGGAACACCGTTGTGGCTTCTTCTCCTGTCTTGCATTTCAGTGATACGCCGATGCTCTGCCTCCTGTCAGTATGATACACCATGATGAGAGTTGAAAAATGATGCAATTTTTATTGATGTCTGCTAACAAAAATATTAGCCTATCCATCCCAACAAGCATGATTAACTTAAGAGCACAAATAAGTCTTGCTAACTTTAATTCCAATGAAATAACAGGTTTAGCAACTGGTACCAATAAAAATGCAAGCACCAATATACTAGATACTTGCAGCCATTAAAATTGAATGCAGCAGAAAGCTCGCTATAGCCTTTGCACCTAGGCTCAGTAAAAATAATTTGGTTACCAGCTTCCCACCATTAAAACTATCTCTACCAACTTTTTACTCTGGTGTGAAATGCAACCATTTAACAATCTCTTAGCATTAAATTATTATTATAGAAAGTAGTCTATCACTTTTGAACATTGAACAATATAAACATTGAACAATTTAAATTAATTTAGTGACCATGCTGGCGTATCTCCATTTTCACATGTCAATTCTTTGTTCCTCTCCACATACGGCCATCCTCCTGATTCTCTCCATGAATCATTTTCTCTCCCTCTTCTATTCTTTTTACCCAATGCTATTCCCTTCACCATTCTTAACAGCATCCCAATAGGCTCCTAATGTACTGAGTTCAGATCTGAGATCCTGCTCACACAGAAGAACAAGGACTCTAAGGTAGCAATCCTCTCATCAACTCTTTCCAATTTATGAACATTTCCTAAACTAAAGATATTCTTCATGAATTGTCCAATGTGTTGCCCATTAATTATCAGTAATTTAGCAGTAAATTAGAAGTTAATTTGTTTGAACATAGGGAAAGTCACATTTTTGTATTGAAGAATTCTAGGACTACTTTTGGTACTTCCAGTTGTACACAGTACTGTAAAAGATCTTTGTCTCGAACCTAGCTTGAGTGGTCATTATATTGTAAAAAAATTCCAAGGAGAAAAAATATTCGCCTTGACGAAATGATTTTTTTTCTCTGAGTGATCATCGAACAATTTGGGCATTGCGGGTAGCTCGGTAAAGTTATCACCATGGCTACTCCCAGTGTACTTGAACTGGTCATTATAAATTATAACCAACATATGAGTTAAAGATATAAGCTATCAAAAAGAAAAATCATACCTGGATCAACCAGTGTTGGTAATTGTATCCACCACTTCCATCAGTCTTCTTCCTTCTTGGCACACTCTCCCTCTCATCCCTCTGCATTCCATCCACACCACCTGGATGGACTGCATCATTTTTAACAGGACTTCCCACTGGGTAACCACTGGGCTGGGAAGATCGTCTCTCAGGGCTCCTGATTGGAGCACCACCTTGCATGAGCATGTGGTTTCTGGGGAGCGAGTTAGCAAAGGGATGATTCGTTTGGTGGGGCACGTTAGTGGGACTCAGAGGGTGTTGAGGGGAGCCATTCCAGTCGTAAGGATGAGAAGAGCGGACCTCGGGGGAAACCCAGCCATCAGTCGGAATGATCCTTGGCTTTGGTGGCACATTCAAGGCACGCAGGTGAGCTTGACGCATGTTAGTCTTTGGGGGTGAGGTCACCTCGGCCGGAGGCATAGCCCTCGGCTTGTGAGGGGGCACGGGAGGAGGCTGAGGTCTTCTCCATGGAGGCTGTTCAGAATGGTTTATTTGCTGAGGATGTCCATTCTCACCTCCGTCGGCACAAGCAAAGTCAGGAAGAGATCTCCTCAGGGTGGCTGGAGGCTGTAAAATAGATATTTTTTAAAATATCTGTATCTATTTTGAATATTTAGGAAATATTCAAAATAGATGCAGCTTGCATTTTAAAAATATTCCTTCATCCAAATAAATAGAAAGTTTTTTAATAAAATTACTAGCCAATGGGATGAGATAAGGAGTCAATCATCTTACGTTTGGCTAATCTTCCACAAAAAAGGAAATAGATACTTTTAAAAGTAATTAGAGAAGAAACTATTACCACACATAAGTGTGATTCCAAATTATTACTATAATCCAACGGAATCAGGTTAAGCAACTCTTACAGTAGGACATAACTTGGTAGAGAATAAAAGCACTAATCCTAGTAAAACAATAATTATCAACACAAAGCAGCTTTATATTCTTACACATGTGTGAATGGGCTCCTCTCTTGAGCAAAGAATGGGCTCTTCATTCACTATTTCCCTCATTCGCACATCCTGCATGGACTGATGATGCATGGCTGAAGCTGGCTCAGCTACAACAGAGCCATAATATTGGTTGTTGACATTTTTCTTTGCTTCCACTTCCTTGTCATACAACCCTTGGAGTCCTTGTATTCTTGCAATCCTCCTGTCCTCTATTTCTTCAACTTCCACAATCTGTTTGGCAAAAAAATCCTATAAATAATGTGCTCAATCTTAGTGTAGAGTAAACAAAGATTTAATGAGAGCTATTGAGTGATTTAAGATATAATAAAAGTATTTTTGTACATATTTCTTCAGTTAAGCTCATAATCCTCTTAATGATGGTCATCAAACCTTTTTAAAAAGAAAAGTGAAATATTTTAGACCATCATCTCACATGGCTTTCATAACATTATGCATAAAAATATCAATAGAACTGGAAGGGCTGCTCCATGCAGTGCAATGATATGGTTATGTATCAATAAAATTTAAAACCTTGCTGTAATTCACACTCTGATAATGGTAGACCCTAAAGCTGGCTATGAGCAAAAATTAAATCAACATCCTCTTTAAAACAAAACCATTAAGGCTACAATTCAGGAATTTTGAGATGGCAAAGGCTGAAAATATTTCATGCTTATTGATAGAAAATATTCAAGCTACATTCAAACCAAATATTTATGTATTCTCAAAATGGGTCATTCATGCTCAATTGATTAGGTTTAAAATGTAATTTACCTTCTTTCCCCTTCTATCTTCTCTGTCTTTTTCTGTTAGCTCAACGCCAGAATCGGTCTCTTGCGTCTGGCAACTGCTTCTTTCCTCTTCCTCCTCTTCTTCAGTTTCACCTGGCAAGGGGGATGATGAGACATCTAGACCACAACGAGGAGTGGGAGATGGCTCCTGCTCCTGCAATCTCACTAATTCTGCAAAAGTGAGATGTGAGGCATGGAAAGAAAACATCGTATTAGACCCACATTAAAATGAAACACCTTTTACAAATCATATCCAAGAAAAATACTTCCATATAATTTCCTCTACAATTACCAGCGAACTATAATCAAATTATAATGTCATAAATATTTCAACAAAAATTATATGTAAGAATAATTTCACATGTTTTCATTAGGAAACAGATATCTATAATTATGTATCATAAAAATGTTTCACTGCATTATAATTATATCATATGAATTTTGATTTTATTTTTTCCCAATTTAGCATTACATAAATTAAAAACAAAGAAAAACTAGAAATGAAATTCACCTTGCTCCACATCCTCTTCTCCATACTCCCCATCTTCTTCATCTTCTTCCTCAGCTGTGCATTCTGAGGATGTGGGCACATCGCGAGGAATCGTCAGCAGTTCAGGTGGTTCCAATTCATCAGCAACATCTTCACCATCACCATCACTACCTTCATGACCAGCATCAATACCCAGGAAATCTGATCGCTTTCGTCGGATTTCTTTTCGGATTCTTTTCGTAGAATTGCGGCGGCGAAAATCTCCAATGCCAGATCCTATTGAAAATAATGAGTTCAGTTTACAGATGATAGAGAAAGAATTCAACAAAAAATAAATACATAAATGGTTATTTCAGTCATTAACAAATGGGATATTTAGATGTTATGATGAGAGGCCATTTTTTTCAGATTTGAAGCTCTTCAAATTTTCAAATACATACAAGGAAACCTCTGGGGATGCTGGTTAAATTCATAACTAAGGAGATTACGTAATTTTAAAGCCAAACCAGAAGCTCTGAATCTCAGACCTATAGATACATGCATAGCAAACTGAAGTTGCACTTGGTGAAATTCAAAAACTTTAAATTCTGAATAGGTTGATAACTATTGCCCACTGTAAGTACTTAAATATAAAATAGAAGTAGACAGAACGCAACTATGAATTCATGGTACGGAGTAATTTCTATGACTTTATATGAAATAGATTTTTACACTTAAAGGCTTAAAGCCTAAGGATTACACAGATGAGATATTACCACCATTAATTCCTTAAATGATAAATAAGGTGTAGTAAATCAACCACAACAGTGTCATTCAGTTAGACCATGAAATTGCAGTTCATTTAAAGAATTCAGTAATGACAAGGAAAGGTTTATAAGTCACAACAAAAATAAAACTTCCCCACTCAGCCATTCCCTCCTAAATTTAAATTAAGGAAATGCAAAAGTACTCTTCCTAAGATCCTTCACTGTGAAATCACATGGTGCTGGCAGCTAGACTAATGAATATAGATAAAACTTGTAATTGCTACTAATGCTATGCCGTAAAAATTTTTTCGGCTTAATCCTTTCGAAATGGGGACTTGTGCTCCCTCCTTTCCGGGTTTACGACACTACCTGCGGCATTGGCTTGCGGTCAACTTATGGATTGCTCGTATGTATTTGACACATGAATAATTGTTGCTTGCACATTAATTGCAGACTTTGAATTGAATTCCTCATTTTTTTCTAAGCATTGTAAAATTTTAAACGAAGTTCTAAGGCCAATATTAACGCATTTAATGCAGCAACAATTTCCATATTGGTGTTTTTACAGAACTTTAGGTATAAGTTAATATTTATTGTAGAATTTCCTTTAAAAATTGTAAACGCTGCTCAAAAGATAAAGAATTCAATTCTTAGTTTATATTTCTTGAGAAAAGAAGAAATATTTATTTTGAAACCTGACTGGAAAAACTATGACCTTACTGCTAAGAGGGGTAATATAAGACGAGGAGTCTTGGTACCTGCTCCCGGATTTCGAGGGTAAAGCCTAAACCCAGCAGTGTTGGGTCCCGAAACAAAGACGATTTGGCATTCGTTCATGTAAGAAAACCTCCGACAAAAAATACACGGCTTTCGCCTCCCGGGTCAAGAAACATCCACACGTCTATTTACGTCTTTAGTAGGGAAGAGGTTAAGAGCCAAACTTCTGTATTGTTTTCCCAGAAAATAATAATTGTGGCAATCATTTACATACTTCCATTTTGGGATAAATTGGAAAAAAAGCTCCTGAACTTATTGTAAGTGAGTTGATGGCCATATAAATTTTTCTTTCAAATATGAACAATATGAACACCCAATGACCTACCATGTATATTGTTATCATGAAGCTTGGACAAATAGAATTATAGTAAGTAACACAATAAAATACCAAAAGTATTTACCTGCACTGCTGCTGGTGGATTTCCTTGTCAAGCTTCCAGTAGGCGTGGAAGGAGGAGAGGATGTCGGTGGGGGAGGTGGTTTCTCTTTCGGAGGAGCCAGAGTCTTAGCTGGAGTTCCGAGGGCAAAGCCAAGCCCACCCACCACGTGGACGTCCTCTGACGTAAGGTCAAGCATTGGCGGGAGGGGAGTGGAGGGAGGAGGGGTGGCAGACAGCAACGCGTCCAACGCCTCCAAGCCTCTCAATTCGCCCAGGGAAGGGGGCACCATGGTACTTTCACTCAGCAGGGAAGGCACCACCTTGGGGACAGAATGCTGCGATGTAATGGTCTCTGCGGAGGAGTAGCCACTGGAATGGTCTAGGCTGGACTCCTTAACGTGCTTGGCAACCACCACAGCATCACCATGCGAGTTCAATGAAGAATTACTGCTGGTATCAATGATGGGGAGATCGTCTTTCTTGCCGACGACTTCCAAAGTAGTGATATCAACTTTCTCTTCCTGAGGCACCTTCGCACCAATTGATGCCTCAACTAATGCCGCTTGAGGGCAGGTTTCTTCAGAGACAGCGGGAGATGTTAAGAGAGTAGGCATACTGGCCACCCCCTTGCTTGCACTAACATCAGTTGAGCTTGATTTTACAGGTGAACTATTAACACTATCACAAAGCGGTTCTGTGACACACTCCTTTGTTTCATTGGTTTCCTTACTTGGCTCTAAGGTCCTCTTTGGGCTCTCCTGGGTAGCGGGAAACACACTAGCAGGAGGTACTGACTCCTGAGGAATAACTTCCGGTGTTTTTTGAACAGGGCAAGCATTGGTAGGAGACACCACAGGAGGTGGAACCATAGGTTTATGTGAGGGACGTGGGGGAGGGACTGGGGGAGTTCTCGGAGACTTGACAGGAGGAGTAACAGGTGGGGTAATAGGTTTAGAGTCTGCTTGTCCTGGGGATTTGTTGAGGTCAGGTTTAGGAGGTTTAGCTGGGCTTTTGGTGGGAATTGTAGGTGCTGAAGAAAACTTAGACTTGGGTTGAATGGGAGTTTCTTCGGAGGGCTTGGATGGTTCGCGGCATTCATTTGCTACCTCCTTTCTGGGGAGGTCAGGTGACAACACTGAGGAGCCTGAAGTGTAATTGTTGAAAAAATGTATTAAGTTATATGCATCATAAGACTAGCTTATTTTCCAATTAAATATTGAGATTTTTACCAGTGTGAAATGAAATATGCTACGCAATTATTATTACAAATATTTATTTACAGAATGAGAACAACAAACTTTCAAATCTTTGAGGGGAATAATCAACTCTTAGAAAGAATAAAATCATGATTATCCAATACTTAACAAAGCTTGTTTGAGTTCTCCATCAGGTAAATTCGTTCACAGCTGCCAAACCAGATTTATAAGAGTTAACAAAGTAGAGAACACAAAAAGCCTTCACCAATGATGACCATGAAAACCTAGAGCAACTGATTCTAAATATTTCACACAAAAACAATAGCAATGGCTTTTAGACCTTTCAATTAATGTATTTTTTAAATTTATTTACCATACATTCAGCATAGATATTCAAAACGAGGTGGAGTACAGTCCAACAATGCCATGATAAGTGCACTACATAATATTTTTGAAAAAATTCTTATCTTAATTTTTAAATGATCATCTAGGGCCATACCAGTGACCCCATGCCTCCGTGACCTTAAAAGAATTTTAATGCACCCAAAATAGATTAAAAGGCCAGTGAAATCTTCATTAAATGTTTAAAAGAGTAGGGGAACAATTTGCTAATCGGTCAACAAAGGATAGAATTCAAATGAGAAAATATCGGAAAATGAAAAATGCAAGATTTTTTAGGTTTTCAAATATTTCCATGGCTCAGTCAGACAACTTTTTTCAATGTCCTCAAACATTGGCATGTAAATGATTCAAAGAGATTCTCCACAGGAAACGATAAAAAAAGTCAATAATGACTTAAGATAGGTACTACATTGACACCAGCAAAAACACATGAAAGTATCCCACACATTCATTTTTATCAACCTTACTTAGGCCAAAGATCACAATTTGCAGGACTATTTTATGTATCAATTTATAGTTACACCAAAATTAATGTTAATGAATTAAAAATTTTGGTACTCATTTCTCCAGTTTGCTAAAAATTAAATTTTGTATGGTTTAAAATACAGAAATTGGTATAGGATCTCCTTAATAAATTTTTTACCAGATACTCATTCAAACTGCCTCCTACAGTTGAAATTCCCAATAAATTTCTACCACAATCTCAACACTTAAAGGATAAATAAGTTTTAGAGCAATGCATATAACTTTGTGAGTGATGTCAGCTGATGACCTTGTGAAGTGTTGATAATTGTAATGGATTTTAATAAAGTAATTAGATGGCATTAACTTCCACACATGGAGCTTGAAACATGAGCTATTTTTTGGGGCAAATGGAAAACTTGTTATTGTGATAAAAATATTGGCTAAAACATTCAATCTGGGTCGCAAACATAGAAAGAGAACAAAAAATCCCATAGCAGAATATGTGAACTGTTGTGACTGCAACACTTATAGCAAAAGCACATATTTATTACAATGATCACCACAGTATTTAATAACTGCAGATTCTGAACTGCCAATTAATACCTGCTCAGCAGTAATTAATTATTGGGAACTGTTTTACACAGCAATAATTCATTGGGAGGCAGCAATTTTTTGCTGGTTTCTTAAAATGAATTTAACGATAACAGTTCTCAGATTAGTCCCTTCAAAAATCAGGGTAACAGCATCATCATGATTGCCTGAGACAGAAGTGCTCACCAATCAAACTACCACTACAATCTCCTGTTTCAAGCTCAGGTCTTTATTCTGGGTAAAGGAGTTGAGAAATCTCTTGCAGTTCAAACAGACTACGTATCTAAGTTACCTATAAGCTAAGAAAGACATGGAAAGCTCAGCAGAAGAATGAATTTCAGTGGGATATAAGTACACCTTTGACAAAGAGATTCAAGAGTAAAATATTTTGCAGGAATTTATATGAGGTGAAATGTTCATGAGATTATAATTTTGGAAAGTGCAGTAACATATTTAACATTCTTACAAGAAGATTACAAATATGAAAATCTCTAAATGAACAAAATTTTTAAATTAGAAGAGCTACACTTAGCTTTCATGTCTAATACTACTCATTCAGTAGCAGAGATTAAAAAAAAGTTCTACATCATTTCCCTATAAAAATTCACAGAATAGGGATATTATTCCAGCTCATTCAAATAGTAAAGATTTTACCTGCTCGGGTATATAACCATGTCCAAATGCAAGTATTGCCCAAAACTACTTTGACATTGAGAGTTCTAAAGAACATCCAACGTTGCTGCCACCTCAACTAAAATTTCATCTTCCTAGAATATTGTCTGGATGGTTGGAATATTTTTCCCACAGATATTTAATTAAATTTACTTTATTGATGAGAATGCCGTTCTTCAGATTTTCATCAAAAGGGTTGAATTAAAAAGTATGCACTACAAAATATCTAATTAAAGAATTCATGCCATTTGATTTAATTTGAATTCAGCCTCTTTTGCATGAAGGTCCAAAACAAGCATTTTCAAAAAGGAACTCCCAATGTAAAAACATAAAATTTTATTGGAATAACAATTTCTATCCTTAATTCAATGAAGGTAATTTCCTAAGTTCACAATATGTTTTCTTATGATGTAACATGGTTGGCATTTGTCAATATAATTATACTAGATCTTTCACTGTGTTCAGGATAAAGGGGCAAGTTTAACCTCTCACTTAGACAAGTTGCCTGCCTTAGTCGTGGTGGGGTATGGTCCTCGCCAGCCAAACTGAAGGTCATGGGTTCAAGTCCCACCTGGGTATGTTGCCCCTATCCAGAGCATGGGTGTTGGTGATTGTTCCACATTTTTTATTTATCAGATTCCCCCCATTGTAAAGGCCTTAATTGTGCCATATTTAGGTCATTAAAGATAAATAAACACTCATGCACAGATATGGACAATTCCTAATGACACTTATGTCTTACCAGTGGGTTTTTTCCTATAAATTCTAATCTTCATCTCCATATCCCTCACACTTAAATTCATCGCATTAACAAAATTTCTCAGCCTCTCCAGCTCCTAACCAATTTGTTTTGCTGACCACTAGCAATTAAAATTTTCAAATTTTCTCTCAGATGCTACCTATCTCCTGCTCAGATGCAGCTCAAGGTTTGTTTGTTTTTGTTTGGGAACAAGGAAGGTTCAGTTCACCACATTCTTCTACTACCACTGCAGACAACGGAGCATTTAGAATCATACAATTCTTGAGAAAACTAAATCTCCTGATTTTTGCACATGAAAACATTTCAATGCTGAAAAATAAGAATTTATGTATATAGCTAAACTACTCCTCTTCAATTTCATTAAAAAGTGGGTGCTTTTGATGATTGAAAAATATTATACTATTTTCCAGGTTAAATATGTGAGTAATAATGAGAAATAACTTTCAATGCAAACAAGAAAAAGATTAAATGTAATCCAGCAAAGAATTTTAAGAATAATTCAAGGCATTTTTTACCTCCAATGATTTCAGCCTGTGACCTTATGAATCTATCCATCTTTTATCATTAATGACACTGCTATGCTTATATGAAGTGAAATCCATAGTAGGTAGGAAGAGGAGTCCATAGGCCCTCCTAGAAATTGACCTGGGCCCTTTACGACAAAGGGAACCTATTACTTATAAAATCTGTTTACTCTATTTGCATTTGTCTCCAAACTACGTATATTTCAATGAGATTCTATTCCTAGCCCCTTCCGATTAAAAAATTCAGACTTTTCTTAAAATCCAATCCCTTTTCAAGATTGCCTTCCTACAAAAAAAAATCCTTAAGCCCTTGTATTGTTGCATGAAAATCTCAACTAAAAAAAATAGGTGGTGTGATTATATTGGAATCCAAAACACACCACACTCATTTAATGACATCACACATAATATAGCAAAATTCGAGCTAAATTTCATTCCTCCGCCTCAATTAGAATAATTGCATGATTGTGAATTAACTACCCTAGCTACAAACATTTCTGATTCTTCCTCGTTTAGCAAACTATAATGGCCCTCAATAATATATGTATCCTTTCAATAACCTTGTAATCCCTTAATAGAAACTAGGTAAATACAAAAATAATAAGACATGAAATTAAATCAGGGTGTAAACTGCTTACAAGCAATTTCTGGATCTCTCAACATATTAAAGAAAGTCAAATGATAAAAAGAAAACTCAACTGTGAATCATAATTAAGCACTGGAAAAGCATAAGAAGCATGAAAAAGCATAGAGAGAAGAACAGGAGAAAAAGCATTTTTATTGCAGAGATAAGGAAGAGAAATATAACAAGTAACTAAATAAACCAATTGAAATGGGGAAGTAAAGATGCCATCAGAGTTGCTTTGAACTGTTAATTTTCTTTCCAAAGTCGTGAAAATCCTTCCATTCACAATTTAAATTCTCATTTCTTCATTTTAATAGTAAAAAAGAAACAAACCACCCCAATGAAAGTGAATGAAACTGAATATAAAAAGAAAAACAATAGGGCAATTTTCAGTTAATTTTCAAATGAAAGGAATAACAATTTTGTAGCTACTTGAACAAGACAGTATACAATTCTCATGGTAAATGATAAATAGGGAAAGAATGAAATTACTTCTACTCTGAAGCAGAATAATCAACAAAACAGGATTAAGAACAAAAGCAAAGGAAGCCAAGAAGAAAACAAGGAGGGAGATAATTATTTCCAAACAAGAAGATATCAGTGTGAAGCATTACATACTTTACACAATAAACTGAATATAAACACAAACGAACATCAATTATAATATTATACCAACAAAAAAAATGTTCAAAAAAAAATAAAATAAAATAACAAGTAATAAATAATCAACAATTGAATGCGTACCTCCCCCTTGCTCTTTCTCACTATCTGATTTAGCTACACCATCACATTTCTGGTCTTTGACAACAGTTTCCGCAGAAGACTCCATGGTTTTAGAGAGCTCTTGCTTCGTATTCCTGCTCAATGGTGTTGATATCTGCAAAATGGGGATTTATCCAGGGCTAGTAATATCAGTATGTACATAAATATGACTGCCTCTTTATCTCTTTGAAATATGATTTGGTAAACAGAAGAGAGATTTATCATAAGCACTTAGTAAATCAAGTTCTTATCTTCACCCACTTATCAATGACTTGAAATTGTTTGCAAAATGATAAAGAGAAGTTGGAGGCTCTTGAAATCTTTCAAAAATTTCTTGAACACTTAACATGTAAGAGTGCTCTTCGTTTCTCAGCATGCCTTTTCAATAAAACTGAGGAGTACAATGAATGGTTTTTTTTACTGGGTATAAGAACATAAATTAATGTACAGAGACAGCACACAACAATGGTCAGCATGAAGCATACTTTGCTTCAAATAAGTTAAATCATCCAAATATTTCATTTATTTATTAATCATAAACACAGTAGCAATAAGGTAACATTCACACACCTTACATATTGTCACAGGTTCAACAGTACTCTTTAAGATTTCACAGGAAACAAGTTTGTAGGAAAGGTAAAGTATAAGAATGAGCAGAGATATTACTAATGGAATTGTATCAACGCAAATAAAATATGGAGGGCAAGGAAATTATTATGGGAAGAGACGAGGACAGTTAGTTTAAGTGGGTACGAAAATACAGTAAAATTCGGTTATAACGCGCGTCTAGGGGGACATAGCTTACACCCGCGTTAACGGACAACCGCGTTATAACGGGAAAATACGTGGGAAGCAATAAAAAACCCTTAAAGGTAATTTTTATAGCCAATTTATTTGCGTAATACATTATTAAAATATTTATTTTATGATTTAGACGCTCTACTTTAACGGGAGTTACTAAAATACTCTGATATTTTCTTTTGCCGCGGTAGTTGATGGCGTTTCTTTGTCACGTAATTTTTTATGCTTTGCAAGTGCAACAAATGAATACTATCGCAATCACTTTGTCCCTCCAACCAATTCATCAATTCACTTATATTATGTAATAAATGGCCAGTTTTTGGCATCTCGACCTCACATTCGTCTTCTTCATTCTCGCTCTCATCTTACGGTGATGCAGCTGTTTTTGCGCGGCTCTGGACTGCAGCCACAATTTCTTCGTCACTCTTATAAGACGATACAGGAGTTTCCTCGTCTTCGCGAACCCAGGCCTCGAGATCACTCACAAATAGTTTATTAGAAAGAACATCTGAAGCTTCACGTGCGTCCTCTTCCGTGAAACCCAAAAACTCGTCTTCGTCTTCCATGCTATCGCCCGCTGTATACTCGCACTTTGACCAGCAATTTAGGATTGTAGCTGAAGTTATTTTCTTCCATGCCAATCCAATATTATAAGCCATATTCTTCAGGGTGACTGTTTTCAGATATTCTTGTACCTGCAGTTCTGAATTTATTACACTAGTGAGCAATTCCCGCCGATAATGGGCTTTAAATGCTCTAATTATCCCTTGATCCATGGGCTGAATAAGAGCTGTCGTATTTTTTGGTAAAAACGAAGCCACTATTTTGCCATCCCTCGATATCAAGAGCTCAGAAGACGGATGGGCCGGACAGTTATCTAACAGAAGTAGAGCCTTCTCTTCTAACTTTTTTGATCTTAAGTGGCTCTTAACCGATGGAACAAAATCTTCATTGAACCAAGATAAAAAAATGTCTCGAGTCATCCAGGCATTCTGACTGTTTTTGTAATTTATGGGTAGTGCTGTCATATTAACGTGCTTGAAGCACCGAGGACTTCGATTTTTACCAATACACAGGGGTTTTAACTTGTGACTTCCTGATTTGTTCGCGCACAGTAATAAAGTCACTCTTTCTTTGCTCATTTTTATTCCGGATTTATTTGCCGACTTCTTAATATCAAGTGATTTTGTTGGAAGCAATCTGTAGAAGAGAGCGGTTTCATCGCAGTTATACAATTGCTCTTCAGTGTACTCACCCTCATCAATCATCTTGCGTAAAGTCCCACAGAATTCTCTAGCGGCTTCACTGTCACTGGAACGAGATTCTCCTTGCATGTTAACTTGCGCTATCCCGTGGCGAATTTTCCACCTCGATAGCCAGCCAGCAGAAGCAACAAAATCATGAGCACCACCAATTTGTTTATTTAATTTCATTGCCTGTGCTTGTAAAAGTGGACCGGATAATGGAACACCTTCACTGCGCTTCTGAACAAACCACGTAAACAAACATTCATCCACATCACCAGCAGCACTCAATCTAGCCTTTTTTCTATCAAGTCCTATTTCGTCATCCACTTGATCAACAAATGATCGTAATTTATCTTCTTCTTTCATCCAACCACGAATAGTTCCTTCAGGAACACCAAACTCCCTGAATAAAGTTGATTTTGAATCACCGCGTTTCACTCTGTCGATTATGCCCAACTTTTCTTTTATTGTGTAAGTTTTCCTTTTGGCAGACATCGTTTTAACCCTAAAATCAATGAAAATTTTCGTAAAAAAGTAATTTTCATATTCATATTAAGACAAAGGTAAAACAGCCCATTCATTGTTAAATACTCGAAGCCTGTGGGCATTGAGTACCTACCTTGGTTTGGGCGCCGCGGTGCGAACGTACGAATGAGAATTATCTCAATCTCCCAGAATCTCGAAAATTATTATAGCCGTGCAACACACTTTTCAGCTCGAGTTCACAAGACACAATGACCGATCAGGCATTACCGAGTTTTTTTTTATGGCTACGAAACAATGTATGGAATACGTCGCCAACCGCGTTAATACAGTCGCTTGAAGTTGCGACGCGTCGGTAGTCACGCCGAGATAAAATTCGCCACAAAGTTACCTACCTCAAAAAAAAAGGTCAATGTAATCATCTCGGGGGACATGGTGAGACCCGCGGTATATCCGAAACCGCGGTAAAGTGAGGCGCGTAATAACCGGAATTTACTGTACATAGAATTTCATTATAAGTCAACATTTCTATGACCTTCAGAAAAATTACATAATTGCACACACCTGAGTGCCACTTTCAACTAAATTCTAAACAAAATAACGTGAAAGACAACTACGGAAGCGTACGCATTTAATGAAGGCGAAATAGAGACTGAACAAGAAAGGTATCACCGTGTTCCCGCTCATTCACAACATTTACATACACAACACATTATATACAGTATTTACACCACCAACACCATCTACATGAACCCAACAAACACTGCTACAATTAAATGGAGCCATTGAGGGATTTAGAAGAACTTATCACCTCTCCCTCTCCTTCCGACTGGCTTGTATCTCCTGTGTGGATTCCGCTGTCCTCATTAGCATGGTAAACTACCACCTTATCATCTTGGACCTCAGTCTTTGATTTGATGGGCAGACTGTTCTTCTCCTTGGCATCAGGCACGTGAACATCAACTATTGTTGCTGGGAGATTTTTGACCTTGGAGTTTTCAAGATTCCTGAAGCTAGCAAGCTTTTCCTTGAAACTGATCCGCCTTAAAAAAATAAATTAAAATTTAGATGCATAATCACTAAAAGAGTGTTACCTGAAAAATGAAAATCTACACACAAGAGATAGAGACATATCATTTTTAATTTCTGAAACATAATCTTCCCATTTTCTCGGAATACATGCCTAAATATTTTCCTGATGATTAAACAGTACAAAAGACTTACTTTACTCCTACAATTGTTATCATAAATTTCTTGTAATTAATGTCTTGCTGGTAATTGAGCACTTTCTCATACTGATATTCACTCTCTCATGAGATAATTCGGAGTTCTTCACCAGATTTTTAGGTCTCGCTTATCAGATATCTTGAAAGATTTCTCATGGTCTACTAAAAATTTTACAAGCATCACAAAACACTCAAAAGATTTGCGTTAGACTAATGAGAAATTTCTCATTCTAAACAGAGCGCCCAGGATATTTTTTACAACTGCCAACACCAACATGTATGTCATTCAAAGTCACCATAACTGTACTCCCAAACAATTTGAAATTCTTGTTTTCATCTTTAGCAAAAAAAAAACAATTTTCAACAAAATCTCACAGATTACCAGCTATTTACAGGGTAGGTAGGCATAAGAACATCTAATTCAATATATACCTTATCAAAGAAAACCAACGAGAAAACAGTTTATCCAAGCCAACCTATATTAAATATTTTTTCCAAAGAGTTAAGGAAGGAGTCCATATTTCGAAATTATTGTTAAGTTGACAATTTTTAATAATAACAAAAAGGTAACAATTCACATTACTCCATCCAGATTAACCCCCAAAATCGATGGAAACAATAGGTTCATAACATTAAATTCCTTCACCGAAGAGCCAACTCCACATACTTCCATAACCACCTTGAAATATGATAAGTAGCTGTCACTACTTAGCATGGACAGGAAAACAGAGGGGGCAAACCTGTGAGCCTCGAGAGGGGTTTGTATACAAGTAGTCTGATCACAGGAAAAGTCTGGTTCTTGGAGGCCCAGGCCATCTAAGGGTTAGGCACAACTTAATGAGCCAGTGCCAGATGGGACTAGGGATCATAGATGACATCACAGCTCAAAATGTTTAAAATAGAAACATAAAAAGTCAAACATTGATAATTAACAATTCCAGACAAAGATTACCAATACCAAACACCACATAAATTTCTACCCACAAAAAAAAAATCCAAATGATAAAGCATGCACATTCCAGGGTTACCACTGATAATTTTATTTGCATTCATTAAATAAAGATACAAGGAATTTGAAATGCTAACTCGACATATATCTAAATACTTTGCAAAACATTGGACGGACATGTTGACCATTTCATCCAGCCAGGTATGTTTTCTTCCAGATACAATGAAATCAAACATTAATTATGAAACTCATTCAGAACAGCGGAAGCTACTGCAGATAAGCGAGCCATGACTAGAGGGGCACCAATCATGAAACTCATATGAGAATAATTCTCAGTCACTACCCTTCACCAGTGCCATCATCGCTGTCACTGATACACGGCAATAGGGTAAACTCAAGGGGTATGTTTGTTATGACGTTAGGGGCCATTGTTCTTCGTTAAATCCCCTGTTCAAAAATACAGGAAATCCAATACACCAAGGAAAGATGGCTCATCCCTCTGAAAATGGGTATAAAAGCCCTCTCCCCATGCAAAACTTAATATTTCCATTTTTATAGGCTACAGTTTCTGGCAGGAGTCACTTTTCATCCATTTTACTGATGTGCTTCACATGCATTCCATAACTTTTACAGCCCCAATAACTATACTTTTTTAAGCAACTCTCCAAAATTTTAAAGGTGTACAGCAGGGCTGCAGGCAGAAAAATATTGTGTGGTAGCTTGTTAGGAAGGGATACATTTCAAGGGTTCATTAGGTGGACAACCACTTTAGATCGTATATCTCTAACAATAGGGTTGTTCACCATATTTTTTTTATTTAAGAAATCGAAAGATCGTGCTTCAGAAGGAGCAATGACAATAATATTATGCTATTTTCTTAATTGTACATGTTTAGAGAAGGCTTTAAACAGTGACAAATTTTACGTTACGCCAAAAAGCCCTACTTCCATCTTGAATTGATGTGTGACGTCACAAGCCTGTAGATGCCCTACTGCAGTGTTGTTTAAGTGGCTCAACAGGGCTATTCCACTTTTTTTCAAGATCTCCAGCGTCTGCCGCCAGATCAGTGTTTAAAGAAAATCCAAATTTATCCTTTAATAAGAGTAATAATAAGCAAAATTACCCTTACTTGTACATATTTATTGCTCATCATATCATAAATAGCACTACAACGTACACATTTCACGAGTTGTCTTTTTGATACGAATTATTCGAATATATTCCGAATCAACTGATTCAATGAAAAACTTGACTCACAATAAATATAAAACACTAATAAAACATGATTATCGGTTTTCCAATCACTATGCACACGCTAAAAGAATTTGCACTCCTTGAAGTTCGAAAGATTCTCCACACCTCACTTCTCACTCATCACTAACGACTTAGAATCAGTTTACGTTATTTCACATTGACACTTCGAGGACAATGAAATGAATAGGCTGAAACAAATAGCTAAACCGGTTATTGTAACATCAAAAAACTTCGAATTTCACTATTACTCTTACCCGTACTCTTACCGTAACCAAAATATGACCAAAACAAAAACAAACAACAGCGCAACGAAATTCGTGAAATGTAAACACTCGTGAATGCTCAAAATGAATAGGTAATAAAATCAAACGGAACTTAGAAGCGAACAAACGATTGAAAATTAATATGCGTTCGATGTATCCCTAAAGCACAACTAGCTCAAATATGAAAAATATCCCCTAGGCAATAGTTAGATACCTTAGATCGAAATGTATAGGGTTGATTGAACTAGCATGGAAGAAATAAATAATTTCGTCGAAGCAGTTACATTCACAACTCACTTCACTCTTTACTTCATCGTCTATATGCAATCATTCACTTAGGGGTACATTAAGGGCACAAATTGTGTTCACTTGCACTAGAAGCACAATGAAAGTTCACTGCACGTAGTTTCCTAGCAAATGCAGCAATACAAAACTTTCAATTCCTGTCAACGCTACATACATTGCCTGCCTAACTTGAAGAAAGGATTTCATGTCGCCTTGATCCATCCGGAAGCTTCATGCACAACATAGGCCATTTCAAAATAAGGAAAAACCTTGGCAAATGTCCAGTCGGCATGCAGAGTGCTCAGCTTGGCATCGAGCGATCGAGGGTACAGGCCAGCCGTACAGGCTTGTTTCGTCATCACCTCTATTTCAAGATGGCCGACCGTTTTTGGCGGCGTTTAAAATTGTTCGAATTTTGATTGCTAATAATTTCATCATTACTTTTTCAACGCATCTGTCATTCATCCCAATCGAAATGAAATTACATCAGAAGTGATATACATTCGTTTTTTTAGATCGTTCTGATAGGCTTGAACAACCCTATTGACGGATGGTATGAATCCTTTGACCCCTTTCTGATCACTACCACCTACATGCATTGTGCTCCATCAAACCCCTCAAGTGGGCACTAAGGCAAAACATAAATTTCAGGTCTAAAGCATAATAGGCACCCCTAGCAACATATTCAAAACAAAATTTATTCCATGACTGTCTGATAATTAAGGTGATCATCAAATAACTGCAATACAAGTTTCGACAGTATTAAGAGAGAAAAGAAAAATACCACCACCACTACGAACATGCCATTAAATATGCGAATAGAAAATTCATAACCGTGAGGAAAATGAAAATGCTTTTGATAACAAAGCACATACATATTTTTAAACAGAATTCGAGCCAAGGAAAACATTCATATTTATTTATGTCTCCATAAAAAAACATTATAGAGCCAAATTTAAAAAAAATCAAGAAATCAAGGGGTACTGGATGATACCATGAGGGCCACCCAGCAGAGGGTATCAACAGCCACTAATAAGATAAAATTCAACCTAAGTGCATCATTTCATATGAGCAGACTTTGGAGATATACAGGAACAGGATCAGCTCCAGGTTTGAGACAGCTAATTCTATTAAGAATAAGACATAGTGGAATTCCACAAACCATGAAATAGGCACATCAAATTTCTACACCACAAAGCAGTACAACAGCCCAATGAAACACCAAGTCAAACCAACATTTTCCAATACACCATTGATATAAAATACTACATATGAACTAAATTACAACAGTGGGTATTCCCAGACAGAGAAGAAAAGAGGAGTCCCTGATATTTAAACTGATTAGTAATTTATCAATGATGCATACCGATGCTTTGTTTCTCAAAAAAATGAAAATATGGCACATTGGCATACTTCTTCATTCTTATGTATTTAAGGGCAATATAGAAGCTAAGCTCTATGAGTAACATGTTCAATGTGGATATTGCTTCAATGCTTCTCAGTGGTTCAACATATTTTTTACTAAAATACTGGAATTTTAAGATGCCAGTCAATGTGTTCATGCATATGCAGTTACATATTCATAGAATGCAGTCAGTTACAAATTGATTGGGTCTAAAAAAAATCATGATTTCAACATCCAATATGCGCAAAACAAAAGATGAAAATACATCATAGAATAAAAACCAATTGAATTCTGGGCTAGTAGGTACTGCAAGGGGCTGGGTTTGAATAAAAAGAGTACTACGATGATACAAAATGTACAACCAAACCATGCCAAATGATTAAGCACCACCACCATTTCCAAAAAAGACAATGTTGTTACACAGAAAAAGAGTAGACCCTTTCCATAGGACTATGGTATTTCTATGACAAGAAATCAATTTATGTGATCATCTGAGGTTATGGCGTTAAGAAATCATTGAAATATGTATAGACCAAAGGACCAATTCAGCAGAAATTTGGCTTTTTAAAAGTGGAAATTTACACATCTTCCCTTATTGAGATCTTAGCACTTGCTAGCTATTGTTCAGTGTTTGGGCAACACCATAGAGAAAAAGAGGGGTGGAACTAGGCCTAGGCATGCTGTTTTAAACATTCTGATTTTAGGTTCTTTTGATTTATACAATAAAACATGAACCAATCTCTATCATGAGAGAAGAATGAACATCCTGAGAAAGTGCTCTTTATCTTCCAGAGGTTTTGTTGATAGAATTTCAGGGTTTCATGTAATGGAAAATACCTTTTCACAATGCAGAATGAAATATGTAGAGAAATTTGTTTTTAAGACTAGAAATAACTTAATCTTCTCAAAAAGAAGCCATTTTTCATTTACAATATTCTAACAGTAAATGAAAACCTGGAATAACAAGTACATACCAATAAAGGATTTTAACATATGAATACAGTTTTAGCTCGATGAAATGTTTTATTAAATTATTGTGGTTGCAATAAATTGCAAGGCTATATCGACTTCCTCAAGAACTACTGAACAAAAAGCATCCTTATCCATTCAGTAACTACTAAACTCTAACATGAATCTAAAATTCTATTGCAAAATTACTTAATGGCTAGGAAAATTTCTCCTTGCATACCATTTCAGATACTCACTCCACTCAAATGAGAGAAGCTTAGTTTCATCTCTTTCAACAAGTACTACATAAGATTCTTTAAATATCTTAAAGTAAACTACATACATAAATCAAAACAGATATATATAATTTTCCATGGGCTTCATTAATTCTATCTGCTCAGCCATGGCTAGGAACCATATCAGAGATGAAAAGCGTATGGCTGTTCAATTGCCAAAACAAAACACAAATAAATTTTTTTAAACACCACGAGACTAGTAGCTAATACTACGCCACAGTAAGATAATCTAAATTCCTCGTTGTGCCTACCTTCAACAGAAACCATGAAGGATGAAACTATCACAGATATGCAATTACATCCAATGGGGCTTAACTAAAAAATCTCAAATTTTGCCCATACTTTTGAGTTTTACTATTGCAAGTGCCCTAAAAAAACCACTTGCAAGCACCTTTGAACCTTATTTTACATCATGCTTATAAGACATTAATTCTGACAATATTATTGGGCTTCAATTGATGACATGGAGGGCCAATTACACTTTGATATTTAGAAATCAACAGTGACATTATGGAATACACAGAACAAATTTGATATTTGGATATTTAGAAGCATTAAATTTTTCCTAAGGCTATCACAGAAATGAGTTCTGAATTTAAAATGAATATAGGAAATTCAGATTGCCAAAGCATGAAAAGATAACTGGATATTCAAGTAGTTCACTTTGTGACAAGTCTAAAATGACATGGGATTCAATATCATGATTGCTGACCTACACCGACTCATCACAAAGACACATTATTCATTCTTCAACAAAATAAATTCCTGCTGTGAAAAGAGTGATTCTATCATTAAAGAGAATAAGCAGCTGAGGGTATAGGATTTCACTCATTCACGGAAGTATAAAAATATTGAATTTGATTCATAACAGCACAACTTGCTGCCCACCTTCAAGTGTGAGCCCAAGTCTCTTTCAACATAAAATACCAACTATTGCACACCTCATAAATTAGCAAAAATTATAATTTACGATACTTATCAATACGAGGAAATTTTTTCTAAATTATTCTTGTACGGAGCAGAAATAATGGCACACCTCAATACTTCCTCCTCCGTCTCCTCTTCAGTTTCCCCAGATCCATCCTCAGCTTCCTCATCAACAGTCCAAGACTGTACAGAGTTTTTCACAGACTCAAACGTAGACGGCCCATTGCTTTGCTTCTTTGGAGATGACGGGCCATCAGAAACCCCATTTCTCACATCAGGGAGAGTAGCAGTCACTTCACCATTCTTTCGCTCCATTACAGCTACTCCACCACTATTTCTCCTCTCTGTGTAATTGACATATTCCTGAATGGCCCTCTCATACGTGTAGATTTCTTCCTCGGGACCCTCACCATGGTTACCATTGTCTCCTTCATTTCCGTTATTACCCCTATCATTATTGTTGTTATTATCCTCGGCCTTTGTACCATTTTCTTTGACAGCGGGAGCCTCTTTCTCTGTTTCAGCTTCACTCTGAAAGAGAATAAATACACTTTTTAGTTTTTCTACATTTACTTAGGCATTACAAACTATAAGTATTAAAAATGATTATAATTACCCCAAAGAATTTTTTGTGACAGAGGAGTACGTAGAAAATATAATGATTACCAATTATGCTAACTACTATGGCTGTAGTGCTACGAATAACACATAACACTTATAAAGAAAAGGGGATATAATTTTAATTAAATTACTGAATCACATTAATGAACTTCAAATACTTAAAATACCAAAATAGTTACTTTTAAAGTAATTTTCATTCTTCAAAGTAGTTTTCCACTATCCCATTACAATGATTGTCAGAAGTATCAAAAATTTAATTACTTTTTTATATACTTAGTTTTTCAAAGAGAATGAGAAATGATTGATTAAAAATGCACATTCCACCTCATTGTCATTTTGCATTCATCACTGTATCACTTCAAATGGTATCATAAAAAGTAGGATTGAACCATTTTCTTGAACAGAGAAACATGACTTTTTTATACGTTCACATCCAGAAAAATATTTGCATAGGAAAACATGTTTTCCAAGAAAAAACAGCATAAAAGATAGGGTACAAAATGCACCTACCAATTGTCCTCCACTGTCAAGCCCACTGAGGCTGGAAGTGGCACTCGTTCCACGATCACTGCCTGTGCCCCAGTCTTGCGGCTCTTTAGAAGTGGCACAGCCACTATCACCCCCTGATGTGCCCGAGGAGAAAACATCCCCACCATCATCATCATCGGCAGGATATGAAAGACCAAGAAGGCCAAGGCTTGTTTTGCGCACACCTCGAGAGCTCCTGAGGAAAATAAATCATTATTGCAAAAGGTACAAAACGAAGTACATACTGTTTACCATTAGATAAAGAAAACAATATTCAGAAACAGATAGTACCAATGATGTAGAGAAATTACAAATATTTCAATAAAATATATAGCTAATTGCAAATAATCAATCAATCGACGTATATGATAAGGCATTTTGAAATAAGGATTGAGTAAACTCTACCACAAGTTCAAGTCTTCTACAGTGTCATTCCTCTGCATGGTATCAATTCTGATCGCCTATAATACCAATAAATCCTAGTCACCTAATACTCTAGCTTACTTTTGTAATACATTTTCCTCTAAAATATTCAAATATCTCTTCAATTTACCGTACCTCCAACCTTTAATTCTCAAACAGCTTTTCTCATGGTCCCACCAAAATATGTTAAAGCTGTATAACACATACTTCACACTATCTGAAAGTCAGGACTTGGATCCAACAAAATCATGAAGACATCCATTTTGAATTATACATTTTGCTTTTCCCATGCCTTCACAAGTCCCATACATTCCTGACAAAAACCTAAGCAAATTTCCTTATCTCACAGGGAAGAAAAATAACCCATCCTTACTCTCTGTTTCTCTCAATCAGATGTTCTAGTGCCCTTCATAAGTCTTTCAAAATTTTGGCTTAGAAATCTGACATTCTGTTCAAAGATTGCTATAATGTAGCGAAACTATTTTGAATCAAAGTAACAGCATTGGTGGATCACTCAAGTTTACATGCTAAGGCAAAATTGTGAAATGAAATACCACTCACCTTTCTTCCATCATCTCATTGAAGGTCTTGCTCTTCCTCCTGCCAGTAATAGACCATACAGAATCTTCCTGTTCCACCCTACGGACTTCCTCTACCCTTTCCACAATATGCTCCACACGTTTTAGCCGACTACTCTTCCAATTATCCAAATTCTAAGTGGAAAAAAATTCAATTCATAAGCAAAGAAAGTAAAATAAAATATTCCAATACCTAAACATTAATATTCAACCCCAAGGATGGAGGCAAATAGCAAATGTGATCACTTACCGCTTGCCAATCTTCCTCAGCTGCCTGGCTCAATTTCCTCCGCCTCTCTTTTTCTTCCTTCTCTCTCTCCGCAGCTGATGGTAAACCTCCAGCAGGAGGAACAAACAACTTTGGAGGAGCTACTTTGACAAACTGTAGTGGATTGACTGAAACGCGCGGTGCTGTTGCCGCTGTTGGAAAGCGAGTGGTAACAAACTCAAGTCCTCCTCCACCACCGGTGGAGTCCTAGAAGGAATAGGTCAAACAAGCAACATTACGTACTATGATTATACAATTCCATATTTTTGTTTAAAGTTACCAAGCCAGATTTGAATGTAGAGATAACTATAAAAGCAACATAATGAACACACATTCCACATCCCTCTTCCATTCCACATAACATGTCACATTATACACGTCATTACCAGTGATTTCATTCCTAAAGAATAATAAATGGAAAAATAGATGATATGATTTGAAAAATACAAATTATAAAAAAGGGGAGTGGTAGCTCACGTAGTATACTAGAGACAATGTAAACATAATTATCAACAGTAATTTCATTAATTTGACTTGATTAATCAATAATAAGTTCAAATATTGAATAAGCATCCCATTGGGAGGGGGTAGGTAATGATTTTGCTTACTTTTGGGGCTCGGCAAATGCTATTCTTGCTGTTATGGGTCAAAAATGTGATTATGAAACACGTACTTTGATATGCATTTTTGAGGTAGGATGCAGATTAATCTTCACATAAAATCATAACACTAGCATGTAATAGATAATAACAGGTTTACAGAGCCGAATTCAGGATTAGTCAGGGAAAGAATGGAAATATGATTGTATTCCAAATTGGAAAGTCTGCACCAATATTATTAACAACCAACCTTTCTGTGAGGTGGGTCCATGTTTTCCTTTGCAGTGACAGGCATTTCTGAAATTTTGTGTGACTAAAGGCCACTAAGATGCTTTCTTTTTAAAGAATACTCAGGTCATCCGAGGGCAGTATCTGGTGAGAGGCAGCCTCTCATGGCTTCAGGAAGGCTCGTTTGGAGCCCTCTCCAGGGATGACTATACTATACCCCACTCGGTCTAAGTCCTGCAATGAGAAGATAATAGGGAATGAATTAGTAACAGTAAGAACTCAGAAATCAGACTATTTATCATGAATTCAAAACTTGAATTAGGCTTGAAATGAAAATAAACCAGTGGATTCTTTAGTCAGCCAAATTGAAGGTCAACTTAATTTATCCTTAATTCGAATGCTTAGAAATTCTTGAACACCGCAAAGGCAAGTCTCATTCCACCATAGCACGAACTTGTCATCTGGTAGTGCAACAGCAAGAAGTAATATTATAACGAAGAATATTAGCAGCAAAGCAAAAAAATGCGCTATTTTGGCATCGGTGGTTGAATAAAAAAAATATTTTCTGATCATCTTAGTAGGGTGATATAACAAATGCATCTAGAGATTCCAATTCCAACCCCGTAAACTCATAGCTCTTTTAAATTCGCAAATACACTTAAATAAAAATTTGACTGACGCAATTTTTACTCAAGAATCTTTCTTTAAAAATGCAAAGACTTCGTCATTTTTTATTGAAAGTATTTTTAAGTAAGAATGAGTAGACAGCAGGTTTCTTGGCAAAAGCTAGCCGCATTACAGTTAATACTTTATGATGCATTTTAAGCCAGCATCGCATTGTCTTTTTTCCAACACCAAAATTTCTCGGGGAATAACTTGAATCATTTCTAAGGCATCGAACAAACGAGCACTACACCTATGATACAGAACGAACAAGTAACAGCTCAAGTATTAGGGAGTAAATTGCCGGACAAATAATGAGGAGACTTGAGAAAAAAGCGGGAAATTAATATGTATGTAATTATCAAAATTATCCGCAAACGCCGAGATTTAATTTGAAAATGAAGTAAAGACTCAGGTAATTTCAATCATAAATTCGATTGCTAGTAATCCACCGGCAGGAACACTAACAGTTTGGAAAATTTATCCGGTTCTGAACTGAAATTCGACGCGAGCACAGATGTTTTCATTTCGATATTCATTCCGAGAAAATTTCCACAATGCGTTGCCACTTTACGTCGAAAAAATATAGTGCAGAACGAACAGTTGAAAAAACTAAAAAATGTGTCACGCAAACATTCTCATCCCGCAAAAACTTCATTAAAATTTTAAAAAATTACTTAAACGAAGAAAAAAAAGAAAATACTATAAATATATAGAATTTGAGGACTTGCCATAACAAATGCTAAGTACGAAAAAGGAACATGAATTGAAAAGGAACTTTAAACGCAAGATTCCGCGACGGTCAATCAATCGCAGACAGGTTACTCAGAGATAAAACAATTCTTCAGGCATTCGCCATCCAAGAAAGCCGCCACCTTTCTGTGCCTTTCTGAACAAAAGCCGCTGGGATTGGGAAACAAAAAAAAAACTCTTTTGGCGGAGATAAGCAAGTCGCGCCGCCCTGCGGCATCTCAGCGTGTTCCTTGGGGGGCTTTTCAAGCCGCCGCAGCCGCCGGTGATCAGGTGAGGCCCGCAAGGTCGCGTGAATAAACCCTCTCCCCCACAAAAAACACCTTCCCTTACCTTCCCTTCCCTCTAAACCTTCCGGTGACATTTTAAGGAGCTGTGACTCAAGTGAGAGGCAGCTCCGGGCTACTACGGCGGGAGACGGCGAGAGTGTCTTACTACCACGGTCTTAGAAAAGGGTTACTACCATGCCCTGTTCCCAGTACGCGTAGGTATATTATGCTTATTCGTTCTACCTTCCTTCGCCCGTCAAATTCTTCTGTTATCAGAACTATCAACACGGTAAACAATCTCGAGTTAAAAATCGTAGTGAAAACGTCACATAATTGATATGGATACATAAGAGGGATGCTTACACTTCCTTTCGATGGTCCACAAACCGAAAAAACTTGATATTTATGATCTTCCCGTACAAATTTATCGAAAATATGGGGTGCATAACATCTCTTATCCCAAGAATTACCAAGCGGTGGTCCCCGAGAGCCTGGGCAGAGTACCTCAAATGGAGGTGTAAGAAAAAGTAAAAAAATTGCAAGCAAAAGGGATTTTGATTGAGTGACGCTGTAAGGCTGATAATGAGGTAAATACGTGCCTAAAGAAATTCCCTTTGTGCCCTAAAAACTGTTGTACTGAAACACCTTATGATTAAGTAACGAGGAAGGGTTAAGTACAGCTTATACAGTGAGGCCGTCCGTATATTTAATTTCATATTAAGAGACCCGCAAGTTTCTACGCGTGAGAAACCATTGATCTAAACCACTGCAAGGCTATAAAAAAGTGTACTGTTATGTATTATAGTGTAAAAATGTATTATAGTGTACCGGACTGGCTGTCCACTCAAGCAGGAGGAGGTCTGCTTGCCTCCGGGCGAAAATTGCCAGCTAGACGAGGGATGAAAAAGGGCATTCTTTACCCAATGAGTTTATAAACACAGAAATGTTCTCAACTCCCCGGGAGATCCCATCCACAATCCACAGTGTCTACAGGATGACAATGGGCAAGGGTATTTAGGAGGCGATACGGTTATTGTTACTATTCGCGGGGCAGGTGCCGGACCCCTGCTGTTGACATAAGAAGGCATCGTACGCGACCAGCAAGCACACTGACACTCCTTCAACCTGGGCCGCGGGCCGGTAGACCTCGAGCTAACGGCTTGCCGTATGTGCCCCGACGCGCCAAATTCTCCAGTTCGAATCCAACTTACTCTTTTCGTCGTCTTGGGGGAATCCTCATGACGTACCTGCGAAAATTCTTACGTGGGAGGAAGAAAAAAGCCTATGTAGCAATCCTGATTTAAGGTCAAGGAAAAGTTACACGTTTCCAACGGGACTGGATGGTTTATGGATGACTAATTTCTCAAGGCGGAAAGAAGGACGAACAGGATTGGAATGCTGACACACACGTTTTCGCCTCCAAACAAGGAGCCAAAAAGCCCAATAAAAAACATGCTAAAAACGATGATGCTGATGGTCCACTACATAATTTCCCGGTAGAACTGCAGTAATAATTGCTCACGCAATCGGAAACTTCACTAACATAGATTTCGCGCGCTGGGACGACGATGTATATGTAAGTATCCACGGACTAATCGTTACCCCCAAGGATTTCTATTACGGGAAATCGGAATGGATTATTGCCTAAAGCGCCAGATTATATACTATATGGCAAACCAAACACGAATGAGAAATTGAACCAACACTTCGGGCATACAAAGCAAGTAAGTATTCCCTCATGTATACTCTAACTGTGGATTCGGGAAGAAATCACACGCGGCAAGACCCTCTTATTCGCTAAAGCCAAGACAAGCGATCGTTGGACTCTCGGCGGTGTTTTCGCTGGCCTATTCCACTTCCTCGGACACACAGGGATATCTCTCGGGGGGTCTCGGGTTAATCATTTATTTGTCTAAGGCACGGGCTTCATTCCCGGAATTCTGAGTTGTTCTCTTTGCGAATATCTCCTCCAACGAAATTATCCTCAGGCTGTAACGAGTATTTTCATTAACTATTGCATCCTTGCAGTGACGCATGAACCATAACCTAGATGATGGTGTATTGACCGAATATTGCTGAAAGGTTACCTCTAGATCAAAGAGGCAATCGGTGCGTCAGCACCTCTAAGTGTACTAGGGCCAAAAATAACGCAAGGGTAAGGTCCTGGTTCAAAGCGGCCACTGCATGTAGTGTTAGAGAAAATAGAAATTGATCTACAAGCACCCGAGGCTTAAGAATAGCCATGTGCTTGCTATTCAGGAAAGATACATCAGGTGAAGAATTTGTAATATGAAACAAGAGAGTGAAATAAGATCATACCATAGCAATGATGCAGAGAAAATATAGGTTCCATCAGAACAAGCCTGAAAAATCTTGCAGAATAAATAGATGATGACTAGCCCCCATCGGAAGACAATAGTTATATCCAGACGTTTAAATGTAAGTTTTAACCAAAAGTAACTAAATCCAAAAACTAATAATAGTCCATTTTGATCATCATTTAAATTAAGAAATCTATCATCCCTGAAATCAACTCTTACATTAGTTTCGCTTCAAATAAGAGCCCCAATGTTTGCCACTCCATAGGTATAAAAACTACGGCCGGCAAACTTCGCCAGTCAATTTAATTCCCGCGTCCAACTTTGAGGAGAAAAGATAAAAGTCCTTATGTGAATCTGAAACCCATCATACGGGCAAAGGAAAATTCCCGTTCTACGACGGACGGGACCAAAATTTGATCGGAGATTTCAATGCTAATACCTAGAAAGAGAACTCGCGAGGACTATCACGTAACCTTAAAACGAAAATGTAAGTACGGAACAGATAGAACGATACGCGAACTCATCGTGTATTCCACCAATATCTTAAGATAAAATAAGATTTCACTCTCCAGAAATTGATTTTCACTGACATACAGAAATGATATTCCTTCATTCACGATTGTTCCAAACTTGTTAGCCAGCATTCACAAATCGACAGTTATTCTAGTAATCACAGGAGCACGAATATTCTAGGATTCCGCCAAACATTTACTTATACATGATGCTTAAAATATATCCCAGGCATTTCACAAAATTACACACCCGAAGAAAGAATCAATCCAACAAAATTTCTCCATACCACAATGGGTAATTTTTACCCGGACCATTTATGAAAATAAAAGCGACTGAAGATGAAATTCGGCCAATCCGCGACGACAATAAAACACAAAACCCGAAAGAATAACACGAAAGAGTACTAAACGTTAGTAATAATTCACTATGGAATTCCGCATTTCAATTAGGAGCTCAGGATTCATACTTCTCAACGGCGGTTTATGTGTATCAGTATTCCCATGAGATGCCGGCACAACGACTCATCAAATAATCTCTTGGCCACATGTTAGTTAAAATCCGTATTGAAATTATACGAATATGCTTTCAAGAAATGAGCACACACTCGTGAATATTCCCAGATGGGCAGATGCATGGACTGAAACATTTTTTTTTGCCGGAACCAAAGACCAACCGGGAGGTTATTTTTTGGATGCACCGAAAGCGTATGTAGCGTCCAACCTGGTGGTGGTGATGACGGACGAAACCTTTGCGAGTCGGTTATGAATGCAAATCCACACGCGCGCGTAACTCCGGCCTGGCAATCACAATCCCCGTGGAACGCGGAAGAGCGGCTGCGAGCGAGGTAGAGAGATAGAGAAAGAGGGAGAGAGAATCAAAGGGTGGGGGGAGAGAGAGAAAGCGACCGTGCACACGGCAGTTATAGTCATCCCATTTCCAGCGACCGGAATCCACCCAATCGATCGATAATAACAAAAACAAAATTAAGACTCCTGGCTGCAGCAAAATCCTTCGGCACGCGGATGGGAAAACACACAGGCACGCACACACACACACAAATTCACAGGTTCACTAACTCACGATGCGAAATGTAAAAAAAAACACGACACCGCGATCGATAGTAATTCTCAGGCGATCGGACGGCATTAAAGCGCACGAATACGAGCAGCTTTAAAAAAAATAAAAAAGCACACACACACAAAAGCACAAACATCCAAGCAGAGACACGTGTCCGGGGGAGGGATCGACCAGGAGACGTAAAACAGACGGCTCGAACGTTTCCGTAGGGATTCAAATTACAAAACTCCACATAGAAATAATCGGTGATTGAGTTTAGAAATGGGACGACTATTTAATCCTTAGGAACCATTCTTTCTCCATCACTCTCCCTATAACACTCACACACGAACAAAAACATGCTCCATTTCTCTACATGGCCACCAATTCGACTACTTTTTTCCGGCATTAGGCGACAACGAAAGAGATACACGAAGCATGTTCCAAATTATTCTATTAAACAGACAACGGAGGAATCCTTCACCTATTTCCGCTGGAACGGGAGTTGAGAAGGCAACCGCGTGTTCCTCCTTCTGTTCTTCTTCTTCCTCCTCTCTGTCGGAGGAATCCTGCGAGCCCGTATCTCTGCAGGCCGAACTGAAGAATTTCCCGCCGCGGGCCTCTCTCTGGGCCGCGCGCGACACGGTATCCGTGGCCCCCAACAACGCGTCCGCCGCTGACCCCTTCTATCCCCACCACCGCAAGGCGCTTCCGTCCGACAAACTCGATGTACCGTTTCGCTCTCTCAACAGCCGAGAGCCAAGAGGTTCGGGTCCCGGTCGGTTCCCTCGCTCCTCCGCGGGCGCTACTCGCGGAACTCGTCGGGAGTCCCAACTCCTCCCTCTTCTTGCGGTATGTGCGCTCTATCTCCGGAGTCCTCTCTCTCTCTCGTGCTTCGTGTTCCGCGTGCGTCTGCGGAGACTGCCCGCCACCAACTGGCGAAGCGGCGGTCGACGGAGGCAGCAGTCGTGTGGAGAGAGGAGAGGCAGTGAAGGCCACGCGCCACCTTCTGCCGAACCGGCGAAATGTTCAGCTGCGATTCACCCTGTAGTGGTGGTGGGCGTCTGCGAAGGGGAGTGGGGTTGCAGAAGAGGGGGAGAGGATTCTTTTTTCCCTTCTTCTTCGGAGACAGGATGCGTGGGTGCGTAGCACAGTGGGATGAGAGTCGGGAAGGTCGACTTCGGGTCTTCTTTGGCACGCTTGCACACACGCTACCTCATCATTTACATCGCTAATTTTGCAATAAATCATGCCCGTGGTCAATTATCTTGAGAATGGTTTTATGTAGGGAATGTTACCGGCTACGATAAGTTAAGCTGTATTTGGATACAACTGCCTTAAACTACAGATGGTGCTTAAGCCAATAAGGACCAGCAGCTTACTTGGTATTAGCACCTGACGTGAATTCGGGTAGTCCGGGTTCAAATCCCGGTAGAGGCAAACGTCATTTGCCCCACAGAATTTTTCGTAATATCAAGAGTGAAATGTTTATAACTTACGAGTACAATAGTATATATTTTATGTAACGATGTATGTGTTATGTAATGAATTATATATATATGTAACTCTTCGTTACCGCACTGAATGAAGATTTGCGACATTTTCGAAAAAGGCCGTAGCGAGCGTCGAGTCTTTGGCACGCTAGTATACACGCTACCTCGACATTTACATTGATTATGTTGCATTTAATCATATCCATGGTACCATGGTAAATTATCCTAAGATTGGTATCCAAAGTATACCCGAGCGGGGGTCTGGAGGTTCAAACCACCCCGAAATTCTTAGGTATTAACGGGATTAGGTGTTCTCCTCCAAATGAACCCACCGATATTTTTTTCTGGCTATGGCCTATTCGTTGACGTGAGCTAAGTGAAAATACCTGTCTATACGCAACTGTGGAGGGTGGGGAAGAAAGGATACAGCACGAGGAGGGAGGAATTTTTCGTGATTCTTCCTTCCCTCCCCGAGGTGGGTGAGTGGGTGTGCCGAACAGGGTGGGGGAGAGAAGATGGAGAGGGGTTGGGGTTGAGACTTTGGCACGCTCGTGCACACGCCCCCCCCCCCCCCCGCACACACAGCGGGGTGCCCAAAAAGGCCGGGGAATGCTCCGATGTGATGGATTGCACATCCCTCCCGCACACGCATCCTCCTCTCCGAAGGGAGTGTTGCAAGGGTGTGCCCTCTATGATGCCGGGCCTCTCTGAGAGCGAGCGCCCGCTGAACTTAAAAGCGCATTAGCTGGCTGCCACGGAAATAGCCTGGGGAGCAAACGAGTGAGGGGGCGGCTAGATAAGTGAGTCTATTCCTGGGGGAATTCGCGGAAGAAGAAGAAACGAAGCTCGGCATTGTCAACACAGGACATTAGTAAATTCAAAGAGACAATTCAAGGGAAGTTGGGAGTCTCCGTCAGGTGTCACAAAGATGAAGGGTTTCCCCCCCCCCTCCACCTTCGGGATAGAAAGCTCCCTTCGAATTGGAGAGTTATTTTTTTTAAGTCGTAGCATTTTCAGCGATCTTGCCAGTGAATTATTTTTCCCTCAAATACACATACCTATACCCATTGTCGATCGACGGAGACAACCTATAAAGCATTATCCACCCTGTGAAAGATGCACGGACGTATCAAGTGGGACACAAGTATATACACGTGTACATTATGCAGGTAGAGATCTCTTAAAAACCTAACAAAATGCTATTCCACTCAAGATATGTGACGCCAATTGGAAGGAAAAGCCAAAAAATCATTGTCATGCCATTAAAAAAATAAATATAGTTTTTCTCATTACGTCTGCTTAGGCAAAAAATTACCTTATTAAGTATCACTAAAAACAAAGTACTCAAATTGTATGTAACTAAGAATTGGTTTAAAATTTGAACAAATTATTCATTTAAAAAGCTAAAAAATATTTGCGACATAAATCCGCCAATGATAACACATATCCAATGCAAACATTTACCAACATAGCCGAGAGGGTGAGAGACGGAGATGACAAAGTAAACTTCAGTTTCAAAGTAAACAGTTGAGCAGTTTACATAAATGCATACAATTCAAATAAATGCTTGTAAAGGAACAGACCAGAGATTACTAAAGCAGTTTAACAATTGCGAAGAAAACTCTCAGAGACAATAGCTACGCAAAATCGCCTCCGATGATTTCACCCTGACGGTCAAGGTCAGAAAACTACTCAGCCTTGTAGGCCCCTCCGCCAATAGAGCGGTGTCTTCCGTAATCATTTGTTAACATTTAATCAGGTCACTGCGACTGGGAGGTGCATACCTTCTCACACTTCCGGACCTAGATGCTTTGAGTGCGCAAGGTTGATTCAACGCACAGCTGAAAAGGAAGTCTTTCGGCTCATTGCACAAAGGAGAACGTAACTTACACAGGCAAAATACTAGTTTCGCGTTTACGAGCTCAATCAAAGTGCCGCGCGGTCTTAACGCTAGTTTGCACACGCCCTGTTTTCGGCCCTTTGAAGCAACTACTTTGCGCAATGACGGTGACAAATTATTTCAAAAGCACTGCATAATGCAAGTGACTACGCAGCCACGCGCTCAGGTGCAGCGATATACGTAGCAAAGGCAGAAATTCTCAGAAAACAATTCTTTTATTCTCATTAAGTCTCCTGCGTAGTATCTTCGTAAATTCTTTTGTTGAGTCTGGGATCCGAACTAGGAATTTCCAATTGATGGTTAGGTATACTGTAAGTCACACCACCAAGCCATTGCATTTCAAATCGAATTTCCTAGACAGTATATCACCTTATTATTATCCTTTTTTCGATAGACGGTTATAGAAATCCGCGCTGAATGGTGACGGAGGAAGCAACAGTAATAATAACTGACCGGTAATATGGGTTCTGATCTGTATCAAGTCCATTGATCACTTACACAGATTTCAGCCTTCGGAGACAATAAAAATTATATCACTCACAAAATAAAATTTCATCCTACCGATTTCAAATGTTTTCGTGGAAACATAGCAAAAATTTAGTTGATGCAGTGGTTGCTGATGAGCCTATTGTTCACTTTATACCTACTATTAAAAATATTTTCTTTGTGGAAATATCTCCTGACATCTATCTACCAATTCTGTCCGAATATGAAACAGAATAGCAATCAAAGGTATTCGCGCGAAGATGAGCAGAATTACATAGGAGAGTAATTTACGAACTTAAGGATCGAATAATATAATAGGATGAAACTAGCAAAAAATATTGAAACCAATTCTTCAAATGTATTTAGTATCCCATACTGCGGATGAGAACATAATCAGTTCTCTTAATTAGTGACGGAACGTTCTTCCCGCCCTCAAAAGCGAATGAAAAACCTCGCGCGAGGTTGAGTGGCTAGTTATTTTCGCCACTGTGACACGAATGGATTATCATCAAAGCTATAATTAGCCGCTTAGTAGTAAACGCAGCGGAAAAAAACGGGAAGCTCGACTTTTAAGCGATTCTATACTTGGAGAATGAAATTCGGCGCCGATCAAGACCCATGCACACGACAACGCTTAATTGGATTTTGACAAGCAGACTGATGTCTTGGACGATGGAGACCTTGCCGACCGACCTTTCTTCATTTCCGACGCAGCGGAGGATGTGATTTGCCGCAAAACGAGGAAAACTATTATATGAGATGCTGTTATGAATTCCGTCTCGGGACATGCGTGAGACCCTTTGCTCAATGAGATGGCCGACATGGGTTGTCAACCGAAGGAATTCCGATCGTTAATTAGGGAAAATGTTACGCGAGGCCCTCTCTAGAGGGGGTTGCAGGGGACATGGGGAACAACGGCAGAGAGAGGGGGAGACAGATAGGGGGAGGGAGCACGTAGGCATGCGTCCCTCTCCCCCATCACGAGACGGACTTGGAGAGCTATTCAACGGAGACTTTCTCGACCCGTCAATGTATTTCCCTTTCCGTTACGCGGGGGAAGGAAGAGATCTCGGAAGAATGGCCGGAGACAGCTAGAGTTGAGGGGATTCTGCTGCGACAGTAGAAATCAAAACAAATGTTTTCGATAAATTTTTGTCATACAAAACTGAAGTATAAGGAACTAAATATTTTCATGAAAATACACATTTTTGTCTACCTATATAACTCTATCATAGCACCAGTTTTTATTCAATCTACTTTCAGTTGAAGCATTCAATGGATAGTAACTCAAAAAAGTAAAACGGTGAGTTTCCCACTTTCATTATTTTTTATCATTACTTCCATGCAATGACGCACTTAATACAAGTATCGTGTCGAACTGAAATATATGTGCAGCGTAGGAGTTAGACATATCTAAATATGTGCATGCTTCGCAATTGGAGCCCACAAATGTTTTCAGAGTTTTAATTACAAAACCCTATAAAGGGCAAAAATGGCGACGGTCAACAGAAACGCATTTGACGCAACTTTTTCTGCAAATGAAATTTACTTTGCGTAACAGTACAACCCCATGAAGGAGGAAAGAGGAATAGTAACCATACTGCGAGCACAACACCCCCTCCCATCCGCTGAGGCGCCACTTTTACATTCAGCTAACGTAGGTACCTCTACTTCAGTTGCAGCATTCACTTGTTGATAATTCATCAAATAGAATGTATAAGTGCCAGTGGGTATTATTGCTGTCATTAATTTGATGCATTGACTCAATAAAAACTCAAATTTATAACGTAGCCGTAATATATATTTTACTACACAATTTTACGACGCAATCAGAGCCTAAAAATATTTGTACAGTTTAAAAACCCATGTACATAAACTATAACGTAAAACTTAATATGGCGATGGCGACGGTTGTCAGCGCATTGGAAGAGAAAATATGATGATTTTATCGAAAATGACACTTGCTTCGTATAAACCCTATGAAGCCCCATAGCAACCCTATGAAGGATTCAGGAGGAATAGTCACCATAATGCCAGCATTCCCCCTACCCTGTTCCGTGGACGTCCCGCTATCGTGAAGACGGCCGACTCTCTCCCGCCTGACGTGGAATTTCACTCTCGCGCGCCGGAGAGCACCGGGGCTCGATCTGGTTTCCCTCGGCCTTCCCGGTATCCATCCATAAATGCAACGGCGAGTGCGAGCGACAAAGAGACGGGACGCGGCAGTGCCCCAGACGTTGGCTGCGGCGGTGGCGACGCGATAGCGGCCAATGGACCGCCAAGTTTTTTGCGCTCGATAGGTGCGGTAGGCTGTAGAGCAGAGGATGGCGACGGAGCATGAAAGCCCTCAGTAGAGAGGATGTCAGTACACAAAGAAAATCCACTACAATACCATACACAGCCCCCGTATGGAGTAGCCAATTATTATTGGCTGGATTCTATCAATGTAGGTAGGTTCACATGGAAGGTGACAGTCAAGTGCCACTCTTTAACCCGCGTTTCCCATATCCCATGTATTTTCTTTCTCCACATGTATTTTTTTCCTTCTTTCTCTTCCTCCTCATAGGGCGAGTAAAATAAAATTACAGAGTATAATCCACACAATAATTCCATACGTGAAACATACCAAGTATTTTTATTTTCTATGCGTATTCATGTAGTTCCACCAAGATACGTCTGAACACATTCAGTTCACTTTTAGGAAGGCCTCTCACTATATGGAAGGAAAAACTGATGAAAAAGTCCACATAACAAGACCAAAGGCAGATCAAGAAGGATACAGTGAAGAAAAGCCTAAGGGAGATAAAAGAACTAGCTCGAGAGAGGGCGAGATGGATTGCTGCAACATACCAATACTAGGATTGCAAAATTATGTATCACCCTCTCTCACTCCATACTATCTTCATGATACTTGCTCTTTTCAACCCTATTTATCGTCTAGCCGCAGAGCACACGCTCCCTCGACTCCCTGTCTCTTTATCTACTCCAGATATTCCAAAATATTCTTATAATTTCCTACCCAGATCCATCACAACAAGTGATCCACCAGTACAGGGATCTAAATCTCCAGAATCTGTGTGGACGCCGTAAGTGTACCATTGTAGTAGTTTTGTGAAAGTTCTCGGTCGTATCGTAAAATTCAACGTTCGAATAGAGCACGGGAGTTTTTTTTTGTAGGTCGGTCCTCAGATGCCATGAGATTGAAAACAGCGAGGGGTGGGAAGGGGGGGGGGGGAGAAAATTTCCGATGAGCATCCGGAGAACAGCAATTAACGAGTGGGTGAGGCCGGTAGCGAAAAACACACGGAGACACAGCAATGCCATGGGAACAATTAAAAGGAAAACGATTCGTGTAGCTGGAGCATCGTAAAAAAGAGTCAAAACATTTCGTACGCAGAGACGACATGTTATGGTCTCAAAAAGGAGCACGCCCTCATTAAAGAGGAAAGGAATTAAGATCCGAACTCTTACGTTCTTAGATCGAAAAAAACTATAAAGATTTTTCTTTGAGGAGCCGAAGATATACTTTTGATCCTAATAAATGAAACATCTTTAGAAAAATTAAATTCAGAACTCGTGTTCGGACAAGAAAAAGTAACTGATTATTTGGCCTTTCTGTAAAATAATAATAATAATAATAAAAATTATTAATCTAGAATATTTTAATTTTAATTAATTAATATCAGATTTATTAATTAATAATAGATGAAATCTATACCACGAAAATATGAATGTTGTTAAAAATTATATTCAATGGGGTCATTTTCTCTGACTAAAAATCGTATTTCATGAAAAGAATTCGGCAGATTGAAAGATAAGTTACGAGGAGGAAAATATTCCTCATCTAGAAATTTCTTCATAAATTTACAATAAATTTACGTAAAAGCCCCCCCCCCCCCACTTTTCATGATCTGATGACGTCATTACAGCTCAGGTTTATTCACTCGATTGTGGAGACCTGCTGACTGAGGGAAAGAATAGCTCACCAGTGTGTAAGCAGCAATGAACGACATGATGCATAAGCGCGAGGAGTAGGGGTAGCGGAGACCACCTCGTAAGCAGGAGTTCGTAACGACAACTTATCTACGAAATTGAAAATTTATTTTGATGTTGATTATTTAAAACACTCTTGTATCATTTACTGCATTATTATTTTTTTATTGGCATACATTTTGTTATTTGATGGCTCAATTCTGGTCCTATGGTCTTGGAGACCACCTAAAGCTCCTTCCCTTGTTATTTTTGTATTCAGATGTACAAAATGTAGGAGAGAATAAATTATTATTATTATTATCATCAAATGGTGAGACCGTCGATTTTTCGCCGCTAACCCGACTCCTCTCATTATATTTCAAAATACAACAATCGGCATTTTTTAAATTTGTTGAACGAACCCATTGTGAGTGAAATATAAATACACCGCCGAGTACTGATATCCCAAAATTACTGATCGCACCGTATGATATCCCTGACGATACGCATCGCTTTAGAAGTATAGTGGACAAACCGCGATCCGCAAACAGCAGCGACGTGAGAGAGAAGCGCGCTTCGAGGGTGTGTCGAACACCGCAGCATCGCTTCCGCCCGGCAACGTCAGCTTAAAATTAGCGCGATAAACAATTCCTCGGCACCCTCAGCGGCGAGGGCATCGGGGCACATTCTGCGCCGCTCGTCCATTTCGGGGAGCGGCATCAGTGGGATGATGGCGCGGCAGAAGGAAGGAGCGGCGCTCCTGCTTGCAACCCCCGTGCTGGCCATATGGAAAGCAGAAAGCTCAGCGCGGCGACGGTGGATTCGGGATTGACGGAAGACCCATAAAAACGATTCCCATAATAGGAAAATGGGACCGTTGACTCTAAACCCACCGAAATGCTAACCTGAGGACATTTTTTTTACGCCATTCCCGTCGAGTGATAATTTTCACCCTTCTACCTGGAGGGATAGTTCAAGAGTTCAGTTTCCTTGTCCTGGTCAGCAAGACGTAATCAAAGTGGGAAAAATAAAATCCAGTTACTTTTTGCGCATCGCAGGTAGACAAAGACCCAGAGAATCCTCCGCGGAGCACGAACTATAATGTAAGCGCATTTCTCCCTAGATGCTTTCTCTGCATTCTCCACATTCAATCATGCATTTAATGCCCACATAAATTAGAGTGGTAATAACACCGAGAAAGCCAAGCCACAAGATTCTTCAGTATATATATATTTGTAAGAGTGGTAGTTACATTTCTTCGATGAATGGCCACGTTCACTCGGCAAAAGTAGGGTCTATTTTGTTCATGAAAACAATTTATGGAGGACAGTAAAGTGTAATCAACCGTATGGCGCACAGAATTTTACGATTCTCGTAAAATAAAAAAAAATGATCTGTACCACTAACCCTAAGATTCATTGGGGCACACCGGTGAGGATGAACTAAATAGAGGAAAAATTCAGCGAGGTAATGACTGAGATTGGGTCAGATCAAAGATATGCACACGACCTACTCCATACAAGAGCATTTTAATTAATTGTACAAACCAGCACATCACGTCTTACACATGAATAACATTCCCCTTCAATAGCCTAAATTTCATAAAATGGTTTAGCAATCATAAGAACAGCTGGATTATACTCATTATATATTCAATGGCGTGTTGTTCATTTAAAACACAATTATCTGACGGCGATTGAATGTCGGAACGTAATACCAAGTCAAAACGCAGGAGAAGCGTCTTCGAAGATGCACAGCTGATTGTGAGCCTAAAGGAAAAAGCACAACTATACAGATCAAACAGAACTAGGTTCCAAAAAACGGGCATTTTAGTTTACTCTAAAATGGTACACACCACATATCAGACGACACAGGCAGGAGATAACCGAAAGAATATATACTCATAGATAACCTTAACATGGCAAAGTGTAAAGAAGACCAAGGGGAAATTTAAAGAGGAAGAATGGAACGGGTTAAGCACTGCATGAGAGGAAGATAATAATTACAACCCATGCGTATACATTGTGGAGGCAAAACTTTGAGACCAAACATCAGAGGCGCAAAGAGCAGCAACACAACATGCGCTATTGATTGCATGGCGACTGGTAGGGTGGCATCCCTCTTGATCGATATTGGACATTAAAGCGGGCCTTCGGAAACATCGCTCCTCCATAGAAGTGCATGGCCTGACATTCTGAGCACACTCACATTAAATAACTGAATAAAAATAAAATAATGCTCATAAATTTTAATTTTCCTTACCAAGGGCTTAATGCACATAAATCCTCGCACACGACCTACGTCATTTGAAGAGGGGTTTTCAAAGAAGAGACGTGTCAACAAATGAGGCCATGAATAGTCGTAGCTTGAAAACGAATGGAATGCTACCGCAGTGCTCCATATGAAAAAAGAGACAGTCGCTGGTATTAAAAGAAACACAAAATAAGAGCTTAAAACTTAAAGCATTATGTTTAAATGAAAGCCTCTACTGAGTTAAAACAAATCCTTATCATGTCCTAGCAACTCTCATTTGCAGACTATTGATCGAGGCATTTAAAATATAACTGGTATATTTTGTAAATGTTCCAAAGGAATCAAATACGGGATGACCTGGTAGGAAATGCAAGGTTTATTTTAAGCATAGGGATACGAAGAGAAAAATATTAAAATCCTTAAGTGAGAGATGGGATGAGATGCTCACCTTTTTCCAGATAACCTAACATTAATAAGTGGAAGACATTCACTATATAAAATAGCATTGATAAAATATATCGTATTAATGAGATCATCTTCGAAACAGGACGAAGTAGATAATAGACTGACAACGAGAATGACGCAATATAATAATTTATCTTATAAATATCACCTAGATATTTCTTTGCCTAAGATCGTTGGGAAAATAAGAAAAAGTTGTGGTTGTTTTTTTACCATATGCTTAAGTGTTGATTTGCTTCCCCAAAGAATGGAATTTTCATTGGTTAATTTATGAATTTACTAAATTTTTAGATCACCCATGCATATTTACTAGAAAACGATAAATATGCCCCAAGTGCGGTAAAAATACTGGAGGTACATTCCATAAAGTGAGTTGTAACGCATATGGAATACCGAACAATTTCTTTGAAGTTCGATATGGCCATTAACTCGAATAATACGAATTGCATGGAAAAATAAGGAGATTTTTATCGAGGTGTAATTGGAGCTCATAAAACAGCCTCTCCTTTTTTACCAACTATAACGAGCACTTTCACTTAGGGTGGGCAAAAATACAGTGGTGAAGCCGAGAATAAAATGTGTCATTCGCCGTATAATACACATACCTCCTAGCTCTCGCATTCTTTCTCACGAGCATATCATGGGCACGCCACCACCAGAACACTTAACGAGTAGGCCTGGCAACTAGGCGACGCAGCCTTCGCGGAGTTAGCTGAGATACGACGATGCAAAAGGCTTCGATTCCTTTATGCCCTCCGACTTTCTCCCCCGCTTTGTAACCTCCATTTCGTCCGCTTCCTCCTTCGGAAAGAATCAAAAGAGAAATCCACCTGCATGCCCTTATACATTACCGACGACTTGCAAGTGCTAGAGCGATTTACCCGCCGACTAGGAAGTAAATGCACGAGAATATATGCCATCCCGCGAATCTTGTACTTTTCTTCAAAAGGAGGTAGACACTGCACGGTGCACACAGAGTTCTGGGGAACATTCCTAAAAGAGGGCTAAATCAAGGCGACCGACCACTTGTTGGCTCTGTCTGGACCCGCTGACTTCGGGAATTCTCGCTGGAGCTCGGATCTATTCCTGCTTCCAAATAATTTAATGCACTTGCAATAGTCTCCTGGAATTACGTGGCCTTAATACGACAATCAGTGGCACAGGCTCACTCAGACCGCAATACGCAATCAGTTCCGCAAACTACTGCAGGAAAAAAATTGGACTAACCATACGATTCATCTCATTTTCCTAAGAGACAGCACAAAAATACGCAACGAATAGCGGTGATGGATCCGTATTGAAAGTGTAAGGTAATACGATACAGCGCACCCTTTGGCGTAGCCTTTGGCTAAAGAATGAAGGATTGAAAATAATACCCGCCGAGGCAAACAGGCTGGATCCATCTCGACTAATTTCTCTTCTCTGGAGCAGTGCTCATCCTAAGTGCTCCTGCCGTTTCCCGAAGGAAAGAAAGAGCAGACTGTTCTTCTTCCGCCGAGAAAAAACGGGTCGTAACTCTTTCAGGCTTCCGCAGATTACCAGCGTCTCTCCGCGCGCATAACTGCGGGGGAAATGAATATGGGTCAGGAAAACAAGCGGAAAATGTGTCAAATCGTAAAGACGCACGAAGGGAAAGAAGGAGGAGAACCACTCCCGTAAGACTATCTATCACCTAAAATTTCATAGGGCACAGGTTAAAGGTGCGATAGCTGCTGTTTTCGCGTCTAGGTTAGTGTAGAGAGTGTCTTTGGCCCCATTTGCATCACTTTTCGTTGAAAATACATTGAATTTAAATGTGCTATAGGATTCATTTCGCTATTTTGGCGGCAATAAAAATCACTAAGTAAGCACAAAAATAATACTTCAAAATATTCGATATTGAATCCTAAAAATATGAGACTTCACGAAGCGGAACCTCATCGTATCAGAATTAAAAATTTTAACTCCGTAATGGTTCACTAAGCTGATTACCGACGCATTTGTCAAAACCCGCGTTTTCTACATGGTTTTACAACCTGAAGAAGCCAATACCAGATAGTGACTTCTCCAGATGATAAAAATAAATGGTGATATCAGAGTCGTGACAAAAGTATCTATTCATTGATAAAGCCAAAGTTAAATTTGTAATTTTTAGAAAAAAATCTTTACTTTTCCAAGAAAGTTACGTCCTTAACGTGTTGACGTATCCTTCAACAACCGCCCCGAAGCACCAACCTGTGGGTCTATTGAAAAAACTCGTACGTCACCGTCGTCCTTTTCCTCGACGACGGAAATTCAATGAAAAAATAAGTTCGACCACGAGGGGGCGGTCGGTGTGGGCCAAGGATTCCAGCGCGACACTCTCAGAGGCGAGAAAGGCGCCGCCCGCGGGGGTGGGGAACACTCCGTGGCACTGAAACCAAAACAAAGGGCGGACCGAAACAAACCCGCCGCCGAGGATCGACCAAGAAAAACACGCGCCTCTCGCCACGGAACCGGAACTGCCGTGTCCGTCACACGCCCTCCCTAGACCAACAAGCGCACACGCAACAAGGCATCGCACATCAAAGGGGAGGATTCCGACGACATTATGCCAAAGTGTCACAGAAATAGACGGCCGACATTCCTCCACTTCCACCTCACTCAAGGAAACTGCGAAGACTACGGACGCTCTCTCTTTCTCTCTCTAGGGGAAATCTAAGCGAAGGTGGCGAATGCTAAAGAGAGGTTGGAGTGCAAGCACACTCCTCGAAAGACACAGGTGGTATACTGTGGAATTGGAATCAATAATAATAAAAAAGTTGTTACACTTTTCACAACCTAAATTCCATTTCGACGCGTTTCAACGCTTCAATTAGGACATCTCAAGTTGGAAAACTTGCTGAAACGTTCCGCAAGAAAAGTAAGATTGTGGACAGTACAATATGTTTGTTATTTACTATTACGATGATGACAGAGAATAGGTACGAGTGAGGTATGGTGGACTAAGGCGAGAATGTGTGGAGAAAGGTGAGGGTTCGCGTGGATTCAGGCGCAGGAGATGGAGGAGAGGTGTTTCCAGATCTCGGAATTGGCAAGGTGGGATGCAGACTCGAGGGGCGCCTACCCCACCTTAGGAATGGAGGGAGAGAAGTGGAATCTGCGATGAAGGGCTCCCTTTTATGTTACCACGCTCGAAAATAGTCGAGGGCTTCCCTCCACCTCCCGTCTCCACTATCCCCTCCACAATCCCTCCGAACAGGGAGAGAAAGAGAGATATTTCACCCACCCAAAAGACCACAGATCGTTAAGTAATGACATCCTCCCGTTTCCCCATAAAATCCCGTCCTTCCCACTCCACTCCCTGGCTGGACCAAAACATTTTCAAGGGCGCCTTCGCAGTCTCTCGAACAGGCTGGATTCGCCTTCCAGCTGCACATCCTCAACCTTGCATCAATATTTCTGCGCACAAAAATGGAATGCTCGGCAGGAGAACTTATAGTGGAAGTATCGGCAGAATATACAAGAAGGGGAAATAATGTTCATTTCTCATGGACAAATATCGGTGTAATCAAGTATTTAGGCAGCTCGACCATCTGTTCGCAGAGTGTGTCAAGGCACTAAAAGCGTCATCGTACCAGAAAATATTGAACAAGCGATACTACACTCTAGTCACGTACAGTGAGTGTGACGTTAGTAACTTGTAAATATGCATACATTTTGATGAATACGTGCATTAGCATCCTACAAAGACTAAAACAAATTATTAGGCGTAGTTAAAAAAGAATAATAACAGAAAATAAACACATCTTTAGACTAAATTACAAGGAAACTAAAGGAAAACATAATACTTTCTCTTCAACAGAGGTTCAAAATGATCTCGGTACAACAATTTTTAGGCATCAAAAAAAGTTGTGTTAACATTTTTTATGCCGAAATAAGTAATCAGAGGTGTTCAAATTCAATCCAATGGAAATTTAAATTACATTGAATTAGAAATCTCGTGGAAATATTATTTAACCTGTATTAACAATTGATTATTCCGATATAAACATCAGCTCTCACTTTTTGGATGGTATAAATAGAAAAAAAATCCCCACCGACCATTTTTTCCGAGATGGCTTGTAATAAAACACTACTGAAATCCTTAAAAAAAAGTCGTGCCAATTACTCATGAATATAAAAAAATCAATACAAAATTCATTGAATTAGGAATCGTATTTTAAAGGATTGAAGAGTGGACAACGCCGCAAACGAACAAATTTCCTTTTTCCTCGTATTTACCTTTACTGAGAACTGTCATAAATGTGTTAACGATTGCGGAGAAGAGGCAGGTGATCGCCGATTGCGATATCCTCTACCACATGTGGCACGCAGGCACATGTGGCCACGTCACTGAGCCGAGACGGATGACAGCGGCTCTTCTCTTGGACTATAGGACCAAATGAGGGAATCGCGAGGCCCTTCCCTCCCCTTCCACATGCCCAGCACCCACGCTTCGCTCGCACCGCGGCGCCAAAGGTGTCACCCCACTCTCTCCACGCGACCTCCCCAGCGCATCCACGACGCAACAGCCTCCCCCAACCTCCCCCTTACAACGTCTACATATTACACACTTTCACATGCACGTTTGAGAGTTTAAATATGTATACGTTTCTACTCTGACAGGAGATTCGACTTAATTTGTGTCACATCCTCTGTCAGTTCTTCTCATTGTGCGCCGTTGTCAATGGTTAGCCAGGAAAGTTACAAAAATGCCAATAGCTGCCCGATGCGACCTTTCTACAACAAGAACAAGAGTGATTAAAGTGGCTCACTACTTAAGCTAGGTTTACACTTGCGAGAAATTGCGCGAGTTTACTGTCTGACAGTCAAAATTGCAAGTGTAAACGGGTCGGCGAGCAGTGTCGCGACAGTTGTCGCGAGCAGTGTCGCGAGCTGGGCGGCGGAGTGTCTGACACTTCGACTCGCAGGTCTAAACATGAAACTTAGCTCTAGCAATTTCTCGCGCTCGCACTGTCGCCTGATCAAACCGCGGGAGATATTTCCCGACACTTTTGCGGAAGTTGGGCTGAAGTGCAGTTGTGTTGTTTCTCGAGTCTCCTGTAATTTGTTGTTTTTTGTTTGTATTTTGTGTCATGTTGTTTTGTTGATGGATGAAGGGAAAAGGATGGAAAATCCCCTTTTGCAAAGTAGTTACAAATGGTCGGACTTGGAGACAAAAAAACTTATTACGTTATATGAAGAAAGCGAAATATGGTGGAATGTGACCCTGAAAGATTACAGAAACCGAGTGAAAAATCAGGAATCTTTGCGTGACATTAGCAAGAAGAATGAATACATCAGAGAATGATAAGAGTCACCTAAAAATAGAGATTGTATGACGAAGATAGTGAATAGATAGTACAGCGCCAAACATATAGCTATGCATGGTACCACTTCAGTGGCACAAATTTTCTCTCAAGTAGATTGGGATGGACAATTTTACTACTTTACTAGTATTAGCTATTCTTATAAAATTTGAAGAAAATTATAATTAAACATTCATAACTTCCTTCGGTCTGGTAATGAATTCAAATATACGATGATAGTTAAGTGGAGTTAACGCGGAAGTAGTGGCCACAAGCAGTATAAGCTGAGATTTGTATTTCGGAAGAAATCAGGTTCAATGGATGATTCCTATATGTTTTCCATTTCTATGTTACCTCTTCCGCAAAAAATCAAATGATAAAAACAACATCTTATGGCAGAATACCAGGCCGTCTTCGATCAGGTATTGTAGACCCATTAAATTATTTCTGGAAGATGAAAGTTATGAGGTAACTGGGAAAGAAGTGAAAAAGATAAAGGCACAGATATCTCCACTGATGCCCTTGGTCATCGAAATAAACGGGAAGAAATTGTACAAAGTATCACAATTTTGACGTTAAAAGAATCCTGACATTTCAACAGGCATTAGTTGAGTAGAGGTGGAATTATTTCATTGGTTTGGAACAATTCTTAGCGCACTTTCCTGTGGTTTCTCCATAAGTACAAGTGAATATGAGAAGTATGCTAAAAAAACAGAAGAAATGTACATGCGTCATACTCATGGTATTACATGCCTTTCACGATACTTAAAATATAATTCATGGGACAAAAGTGATTGATTGCCCCCATTGCATTGCTTTCCGAAGAGGCCCAAGAAGCAAGGAATAAGCATATTCGGAAATTCAAAGAAAATCACGCGCTAAAATACTCCAGAAAGGACACAATGAGAGATGTTTTTAACCTACAATTAGTCACATCCGACCTTATGTTTTCAGTATTAGTTCGTTGCACCCAAGGCATTGTTATTCCCTCTCGATGGATGCCAGGCAGCTTCTCAGGGAACCAATATTACCTGCGCCTAATGAAATGAGTAATGTTAAAGAGTTGGAGGACGTGGAGTCGGTAAATGTCGGAGATGAGGAGAGTTGGGAAAGTAATAATTATGAAGGTGACTAACCTTTCGCAGTTCACTTTCTGTGAAAAACGCTTTTACGTTTAAATCCTGTGTTTAAGAGCATATTTTTAACTTAATTAGTTCATTAAATTAAGAAAAGCGCATTACTATACAATTTTTTTATGATTTTCTTCATATTTCTCAATTGTTTAGTAACATGAAATTATTTTGCAAATTAAATTAACTTTTTTCATAAAAACCACCTTTAAAAGACCTGTGATAGTGAAATTACGTAAAACCTTCTCTGCAGACATCACGATTTTCCATTTTGTAACTTAACCTTGGTCATGGGGAAATTCAACTCTTTAGCACATTCTAAGTATGACTTAGTGCTGTCATTGCGAAACTTATTTCATTTTAACCTTGAATTTGAGATTAAATAGTATGAAAACTAAATTTTTTCCCGATTTTACAGAATATATCCATGCATTTTCGACCCTAAAGATGAAGGCAAGATTAAATCATTGCAATTGTCCCTTCTTTACCGTTGACTGCAAACAGCATTAATTCCTTTATTTATGAGCAAAAGGCAACATCATTTAAAATGTTAACAGATATTGCGAGAATTTTAACTAGTATATGCACGGCGTTATCATCTAAACCCAACATCAACGTTAGCATAATCTACATTATACGTCGAATGATTCTATAAATGATGTGCTGCCTAAAGTATTCATTAAAAAAATTAGAGGTAAGACCGATATAATAACTTCTCGAGTGTCACAATTTCCGCCGAGGCAGTGTGACCCTTAAATGACCTTTTTTTTTTACATTGATGCAACAATAGCTCCCAACAAACGATGAAACTTATATTCGTGATTACTATTTTCGTTCCCTATAACAAACTTGCCTGAATTCGCGCATTAGCTGAATATTTGTAGCGAACTTGGAGCATTTAAAACTTATTTCAACAGTAATCTTTATAATTCTCACTGCCTACATCCATTTCTATATTGAATCCATTTTATTGAAGAAAAAAAAACATCTAATATCCTTGATATCGGTGAGAAGTGACACATGCTGCAACAGAAGCTACCTATTTACACTCTCCGAATCTTTTTTGAGGTAAACCTACTCGGTAAACACATCATCATTGAAACGAGTGGGCTGCTACGTTGCCTCACGTTCATCTAAACACAAATTGCGTCAGAATATAAAGCGAATGACTTAGAATGATTCACAGCCGGAGCGTAATAGGACAATGAGCGACAGGCTCTGAGGCTCTGGCTTCAAACAGGTGGCTCGTGAAATTACTCATACTCAGGAAGAGAAGCTTTATGAGGAAAAAAATCGGACAACATTGTACGGTCCAAATAGAAATGGGATATTTGGTCGCTTGGATACACACATTTCATCCTCCGTCGTCGCCCTCCCACTCCTTCGCCCACGTCCTACCGCGTGGCGGAGGGTCCTCAATTCCTCCCACACCACCACCTCCTGCCCCACTCATTGCATTCTCATCACGTCCCCCCACGGCGACGCACTATGACATCCCGGAGACTTTATGGGGTTCCAGAAATACATGAGAATTTTTTTTTCAATTTTTTTTTTACAAATATCACTTCTCAAATATTTTGTAACAAAAGGTTTTGGCCTCATACAAGACTAATTTAAGTACATATATCGGGAGTAACCACGTTGAAAATTTTACGGTGACACCCGCAATGCACAAATTGTGCGAAAATTCCACATAGAAAAAAATCGTGTGCATTGACCGGGATTCGAACCCTGATCCAAAGAGGCGAATGACGCTTTGGTAGCTTAACTTGCGACAGCACTCGACTGGGAATCGGGGGATTCAGTTTCGAATACCGGTCCCGGAATATTTAATCTACTGTGTGATTCGATCCCAATTAAGTTTATTATTAGATAACAATAACTCAAAAAGTAGGAGACTTGGCTAAAGAATGTGTAAAATTCAATAAATATATTTTTCAATTACCACCTTTAATAGCTGGTTCAGTTGACCGAAGCGCCAGCTACATTTGGCTGACGTATTCCAACTTCAACAGCTCCAAATCACATAAAAAATACTCAAACCTTTAAACCACACTCAAAATTAAGATCAATGGTTGTAATTTTCTATTCATTCACGTACTACAATGTACCATTATTACGTAGGTACTTATATTTAGATGGAACGCCTTCCTTTAAACCTAGGGCTCCTGGGTTCAAATTCCGAATGGAATCTTAGGAAACCCCCAAAACAGTATTCCTCAAAGTGTAAGGACACTCGACACATTGATTTGGACCCCAACCCAGGAATTGTGAAAATTTCGCTCGCCTTTGACTCAATCCGGGGTGAGCTCTACAATCACCTATCCCAACGGGTTGAAGAGAGGTTTCTCATATTACAAATCTCTCCATATAGCTTTTCTGCAATAAGTAGGCATTCATAATCTAATATTATCTCTCCCACTGGTCCGCGCTAACCGCTTTACCATATCCTCCCTCTTCACTTCGGCAGCTGGCAACGGGGGGAATGCCACCTTAATTCTGAATGGGGAGGATGGATGGTTGGCTCGTCTGGACGGAGAGCGACCAACAGACCATTATGTGTCTCCTCACCATCCACGGAGATTTTCCATTTTATTTTCCCCACCCGCGGCGGAGATACCCTGGACCTTCCAGGTGACAGATAGTGTTGAGCGAGGACCACTGAGCATGTCTGACGGCGGCGAGGGCGATCTAAAGGCGGCCGGCGAAAAAAAGGAGCATAACCGAGACTTCACTAAGGAGGAAGTATGAAGATATGGAGTAAAGAGGGGATTAAGGGTAAGCCATCCAACATTTGAGAGTGGGTATCCGACAGAAGGGAGCGGGATGATATTAAGCGGAGAGGAATTATGGCGGCAATAACGGGAAAAAAGGTGGGAAGGGAGAACGTAAACTCAACTAATTTAATTTCGAGGAGGCGGTGACTTGTTCCGGCTGGGATTAACGACCATTAATCAAGAATATTTTTTGATACTAACAGACCAAAGCGAATATTTAAAAACACAAATATTAATTAATAATCGTGGACGCCACTTCCTCTAACAAGATGGGAGTCTCATAAATCCTAATGTCATGTTGGAGTTTCAAGCAAAAATATATAATAAGAATCCTTTTTTTTTTGCTAAAAAAAGGCATGGAAATAATTTATGACAAAAAGGAAATGGGACATTTTCGTCAGATAAGCGCTTAAAAATTTATATTGGGAATTTTCGAACAGTTACGGAAAATTTTAAAACTTATAAGACGAACATAACATAAATGAAATCATTTGGCCATTAAGATAATTTCAAGTAGCTAAAAGTAAGTCACATTTGAAAATATTTACAGGTAATTGTCGGTACAAGATAAATATTATAAATTATAAACCATTAAGAAATCAATTTTTTTTAGACTGACGATGACGAATTCGATTACTGTTTAAGGGAAATCTAAATTTTTCACACATGGGAAAACAAATGATGTGGAAAATATAACTAAAATGTCATTTAAGAGATTGAATGGGAACGAATGAGAAATTAAGTTGAATTAAGTTAAAAGGTGAAAACTGAATGATTAACTGCTACCAAGAATACACCAGACGGATAAAACTTTGGATGCCACTTCAGGATTGAACTCCGAGTAACTGAACGACAGCGTCAAAATTCTTGGTCCGTAGAGCACTCCAGCAGATGAGACAAGAATGAAAAAAAATACAAAAAAAATTAAGAGGGAAAGCTCTGATGAGAAGATATCTAAAATTCCGTCGCAAAATTCGGAGCAAACGGCCAACTCATGGGCCCATTAACTCACTGCGAAGAGAGTAATTACAGCGCCATTTCAAATGTAAGAAAAAAACAAAGGGTCTCTTTCTTGCCGGCAGAAGTCTCAAGAGAGTCTGTCACGTGGGCGTCCGGATTCCATTTGAAACGAAAAATAGAGAGGAGCAGGGGGGAGACGTTTTTTGGGGGAGGATTGGAAGGGGGAGAGGAGAGGTGTTCTATTCCGACCGCTGTAACCATTTGAGGAGCGGAAGGGGGACCGATGACTGAGCCTTGAGGTACCCCCCACTTCCCCCGACTGCCGAATCGCCGCGATTCTCCTCTGCGACGACGGGGGGAGGGAGAACAGGGAAGAGGGTGCCTCCTCCTCCTCATCTGCCTCACTCACCCTCGACCGGGACAAAATTAGACCACAGTCGCGATCCACGAATTCCAAGGGATGCAGGTGAGCCACAGGGGTCCCTTCCCCTCTGTCTCTACGTCAGGCCAGCTCGTGAGACATCGGCGAAACCCATAAGCCACATTTACAGCTACCTAAGAATGCACTCGACAACGCATTAGGGGATGGGACCGCACGGAGGAATAATTTCGTAATGTAACTTGACAGGAGAAAAAAAACTGATAAAATGTCACGAGAAGATAAATCTTAAATAAACGACAGTAAAACATCATCTCCCTCTGCAATTAGATTCTACTAAGTTAAATACATCAACGGATGAAGTTCGCCATGAAAAAATATTTCACTCAACCGCGATTCGAACCCGAATCTCCCGATTGCCGATCAGGTGTGTTAGCTAGTTACACCAATATTTTTGCGTGTCTGCGTGCAAAGTCACTCGTTACTGCAGTGCTTTGAGATTCTAATAAGATTCATTTTTGACTTAGGAAGAGAAGAACATTAGTCAAAGTTATACATTTATTTGAATTGGTTACCTCTCCATTGCCGAAAGAATTTTTTGCAGGGATCATATATTTTCTCCATATTCCAAAACCAGAATCCTGCATACCTGTGAAAATTAATCATCCTCCGCAAGAAAGTCACTGCTATGTCCAACCGATCTAATTTTGACCTCCTTCAATTTCCTTACATATATTTCAACTCTTTCCAACTTTTTTCCACGATTCTGCAGTTTCCTAGCGATAAACATCAAATTCACAATCCATTCAATCTTTTAAAGAAAGATTATACTGTAATTTGAAGTCCCGTATTCAAGTTTTTAAAATAATTTTTCTTTTCTGGTGTTGTCAAAGCATTATTCTCATGAGTGTTTGTTACGATTTCTTTAAAACGTAAAAATTATATTCAACGTAATAATGACATTGAATAGTTAGTGGCCAAAAATTCTATTCTTGAGTGTGTCTGTTATGATTTCTTTAAAACTTAAATAATGTATTTTTTTCTTATGAATACTTTACTAAACTTCCGAAAGAAATACATATCCACTCTAATGCGAAAAAATATTCATTTATACCCACAATAGCTATTATAAAAAGGCTCCTTTATCAATTTCCAGCATAATGATTGACAATACTACTACAAATATAGATAGCCGATAAGACTAGTGCTCATTTACTAAGATTTATTCTCATTTTAAAACATCCATCGGCAGATAAATTATTTCCGCTGCATTAAAATAGTATCGAGAAAAAACACATTCCCTAGAACAATATTGATGTAGCCTTTTTCTAATTTGATTTCGAAAAATCTTTCCGAAAATCTGCCCGATTTACATACCCTTGACTTTGACATTCGCCACCAATGGGTGAAAGTAATATCGATGGCTTGATTCTTGATTGTCATTCTCGAAAGAGGCACACCTGGTGTTGGTTGATTTCCAGATTAAATCACGGTGTAAACAGATAAATCATTAGCTATAAAATATCCATAGTAAATACTTCTCACAAAAGAATTAGATTATACAACATCAATTAGATATAACACGTTCAGGCCAGAACTACGACGAAAAGAAACACTGCCAATGCATGATCGAAAAGAAAATAATTGCTGGCACAACACCAGCGATATTCACGATGGATACGGGGCCGATTCAAAATACAGTCATCTTAAATCACCATGCATTAAATGAATACTAAAAACCATAAAAGCAAACGGAAATTTATTTACTTCTGTGAAACTAAAGAAGTCTCCAAAGTTTACACAGTATGAACAAGAAAGCGTAACACGTGAAATAACATGAATAATATGCCTAAGAATCAGGTGGGCTAATTAAACATACTTAAAAAAACGTAATTATTAAAGAGGAGGTACGCTATTTTCCCCACTCGTTTGAACATTCACTCTCCAAATATTTCCATAATTGCGACACTATGAAGGCTGAACGCCTCATTCAAATTAATATTGTATAAGATTATTGGAGACAGATAGGGATCACTTCCTAATATCGATAAAGAAAAGAGGCTTCCTTATGTTGGAACACAAAGATGATTGTGAAAAATGTTATAAATTCCATCTCACTTAGTTTTTGAGGTTTCAAACACCCCCTCCGAGGTAAATTTTAGTCCGCCGCATAAATAATAGAAGCAGAACATGGGAGCAACCGAACCATGGGAAAACAAGGCGGGAACTCGGAGCGACCTGGTGTCCGGAGAGCGAGTGATTTGGAGAGACATTAAGGGCGTAATGGGATTCTTTATGGGATCAAATCTGCGGGAAATATGGGAATTGGAGATGAAAAAGAAATCAAACTGCAACGTGAATGCATGGGGAATGATCACGAGAATCACACAGTCTCTCTCAAGCACCGGATGTAACCGGGGAACAGATGGTTCGCTCGCACACAACCAACCAACCGACCCCGTCCAAGTGACCAACCCCCTTAAGTAACCCCCATTTCCCGGACACAGCGAGTGGGTTTTTACACGCCCCCCTGTGTGCTGAACTGTGGAGCGCCCCACATCTCCGAGCTACTCGGGGCAATTTTTTTTTTCTTCCACAACGACCCCGCGCCTCCCTCTTCGTATTTAATCTCGACCTGCGAGCCGTGGGAACCCTGACTGAGAGCGGCGGCGACTACTTAAGGAGCACCCTCCTCGTGCCTCACTACAACGAGCTCATTCGCTCAACCTCGTTCACACACTACTCATGCACAAGGAGTTCTGCACAGGCGCAACATTTCCTTTGCTTGCAGAACCGACGTGGGGGATGGGAAATTACCCTACATAAAATCCATTAGAAAATATTCTTATTTCCACTAAGAAGGTAGGTCGTTAGCTATGGCGATTGAAAAATATCAATTATCCAATGCTTTGGAATTTGATGCATTCAATTTTCGTGACCACAAAGAATCATATGAGGATAGAACACCTATATCTAAAGGCCGTTTTACACGGGGCACGTTATTGCGCAATCTGACGCACGTGCTAAGGCGCAATCAAAAATGCGTCGCGTAAAGCGGTGAATTGCTTCAACACATGCGAGAATGCGTGGATGCGAGACGGCATAATTCCCCGTTCTAATTTCGTTCATTCATTCGCGCAATTTCACGCCATTTTAGAAATTAATGCAGCTCTAACCTCGGTAATTCCGTGCCCCGTGTAAAACGGCCTCAATATCTTATTTAATAAAATTTTTAAACTTTGAGAGGGATAATTAATTACATTAAAAATCCCAGGTAATAACAACAATAATTCTAGTAACTCTTAAAATTATATTGATTTTGTTAAATAAGCTATGAGATCATGATAGTTAAAAACTTTTGGGCTACCCATGTAGCTGCGACAATTTCTGGGCGGTCCAGATTCCCTTGAAAAAGCGAGCAGCATCGGTCGGGAAACGTTGGGGACACCCGAAAATTGACGCAGGGATATAACCAAAAAGTGTTTAAACCAACACGACGAGTACCCGCGAAAACTTTTACGAAGGAAGCTATAAAATTTAAGTGTAGTATCCTCATATGATTTTTTCCGTTTAGCTCTGAAGATAGTTTCTGAATTTGCTGTTCAATAATTCTTGCTAGAACCTGGCTTTATTTCAAAAAGAAAAATTTTATTTTATTTCTTTTAATAAATTTATTTTTATTACTATTTTTAGTTCTCTCTTTTTTAAGTAATAGTTTATTTATGTTTTATCTTTTTTTTTGAAAGTTCTCTTATTCCTACTTTTTTTCTCATTCCCAGACTTTATTAAATTTCGGAAAGTTGGCCAAGATTGATAATTTGATCACCCAAACTGTCTACTACACTCGATATTTTTATTGGATGAATAAATCAAGAGGCCGAGAAGGAAGATAATGAAAATATTCTTATTGAAACGCAGTGGTAAGGCTACACACATATTTAAAATAAACGGACACGGGATTCGACAGCTTATTGTCATTTTCTAGCCATCCGCCACTCCACACAATAAAATGCTGAATTTCGGCTCGGCCGATATTAAGTGTGGAGGCTTACCATTGCAATCGTGAATATAAGCAACTTCCAAAAAGTCATCCCTGAAACTAGAATATAAGCAACTTCCAAAAAGTCATCTCTGAAACTATTTCTTGTAGCCAAAAGTAAATGCTTTTCTGACCAAGTTGTTAACTACTGTTAAAACCATTCTACCATTGACGGCAAGTTCACCCGGAGTACTTTGCGAATCACCTAAGCATATTCCTCTTAAATTCACTGTGCGTCCTATTACTTTCCATTGTATTTATAAATTATACACTCTTTTTCACCCACACTCACTTCTTATAATTCCCTCCCCCTTATAAGTCACTCCATTCAAACCCTCAAACTCTTTCGTAACTCTTCTAAAGGTTTTCTGTCCTAACCTATCATGTCAATAATTTTCTCTTTACTTTTTCCCTCTGCCCATTGCATTTTATCCATTCAAAGTAAATTATAAAACATTTTGCAAAGGAGAGCTATTGATAAATGACGCACCGCATTAACTCTTATTTGCTACAGGAAACAAATGCTAAATTTATGACAATACATACAAATTTATCACCCAGAGGTCCTGGAAATCTTCATAAAACACTTAATTGCTAATCACACATCGCCTATGGTCCCCGGAAGTACTTCTTCCACAAAATTTATGTCCGGATCCGCATGCGCCGTCTATTCTCTGACGGGCCCTTAAATATTTCCCCACGCTGCTATTTCTCCTGGGTCTTGTGTTTACCCCGTGCGGGTAGCGCATGCAAGGACGCCCGGGGCCGGAAATCACATTTCGATAAAGGAGATCCCCTCAGACACTAGATACTCCCACGGGTTCAGCGAGGAAAGGGCCGTCATACCCCTTCTATTAATATTTACTCCGTTTACCCTTCGCATGAATAGAAGGATGGGGAGCCGAAGGCCGGGAACACAAGGGTTACGAATTCAAGGTTGAGGAGTGTGTCGTCATGAGCGGGAGAGACATAAATTCTAAGCTTCCGGAAAAGTGTGTCACTGAGCTCAGCCCAGTGCGCACCAGAAAAAACAAACTTCCTCAAATACTTTTATGATACACGGAAAACAGGGCTCCATTGCTAAAAGCAGCAACGGACGACATCGATGACGAGGAAAAGAAAAAAATCATCAGCGAAAAAAAAAACAAACTTGAAGATACGCCAAGCATTGTATAGTAGGAGTTAAAAATTACGGAAAAACGGACATTTTTACTCTCCCATCGCAAAAGGATGTCATTTCTAGGAGGAAAAAAAGGGCTTCAAATCATGAGTAGAGGAACTAGCGTCACATGAAAATGTGCTGAGAATCACTCATGCTCTACGCATATAACTAGGTAAGAGAGAACATTTAGTGCACTTATTATAGTTTTAAATGAAATAAAACGCACTTAGAAACGCACACGCACATGCTTCAAGCAAAAAATCGAAAAAAGTGATTCCTTTTACATGGAAATAATAGCAGTTTAAATAACCCACAACTTCTTGTTTGCGACAATCACGGCCTCCGGCAAAGTTTGAATACCTCCCTTCCTCGCTTCGGGACGTGCAATTGTCTTTTTATTGCATCTACGCCTGAGTATTTTTTTTTACCTCAGCGAAGGGAAAGGTCGAGGTTTAACCACAGGTAATTGTGCAATAATTATCGTTGTCTTATAAGACAAGGTGACAGGAAAATAACGTTCACAAGTATGACTTTACAGGATAAATTCTCGTATCGACTCATTGATAAACAACCTCAAAGAACAACAAATAACGGCTGCGAACCCATTGTCAATCGGAGTTAAAAAGCATTATCACGCGGAAGAATTGCGCAAACTTATATCAATAAGCATGAAGATAAAATTGACGCCTCAACCAAAACACGAATTCACATTTAAAGATACGAATATCGAATGCTCACCAAAGAACTCTTTACCAGAAAAAAAACATTCATCCGTTGTGGGGATCGAACCCACGACCTTTGGATTAGAAGTCCAACGCGCTATCCTCTGCGCCAAACGGACAGATACGACAAAGAGAGGGAGTTACATTAGTAATCACAACGGGTAATATCTATGAATTCACGAAAGATTTAAAAGGATACAGCCTTTTTGGGAAGAATATTACATCGTGAGCAGCAGGTTGAAGAAAAGGAGTTAATAAGTCATCTTTTTCACGCGACTCCAACTAGCACGGAACGTTAACTCGAGCTCATGATACCATTACAGCGTCGCCGTTATTTCTCCATCCATTTACCTCATGTTTTTATCGGAAATTGACTAAGAAATAATTTTCAACGTATGAATCCTAATATTAATTGAATATCAGCTGCTCACAAGCCGCGCGGCATGTGGGGGCCAGCATAACCTGATTGAACACTTTATTCTCGTCGGCCGATACTAACCCATACACTGAATTTCAGGAATTCGGCATTTTTGTCATGAAAACATCTTTCAAGATACCTTACGACTGGGTTCCACCTGACAATGAGGTCCCACCCACTCGAGTACGATAGCCCGACAGACAGAAAGGATTCATGGGATTCTGGAACTCAGGAAAAAAAAGAAAGCTTCGAGAAAATTTTCCAAGGACAGAAAAAGTGAATTCTCGGGCGAGATTAAGTTGCGTCAAGCGATTAAGGGACACACCGGACGCAGGGGGGAATGGACGCTGAGTAATCGGAGACCCTGAGGTGGCGGGGGTGGCGACAGGAGTGAAGAGGGATGGAGGGAGGGAGGGGGGAGCAGTAGGGAGGAGAGGAAAGATGGACTATTAGGATAGCAGCCAGGACGGAGGAAGAGTGCGAATAGCGAGGGAGCGCATTCCTAACGGGTGAGTCGCGATATGCGACATGTTTGTAAAATGAGCATTTATTTAAAGGCCGGCGATTATTGGCAGCAGGTAGGCAGATTTTCACTCCCGCGATGCCCTCTCTATCTCTCTCTCTCGGGCGTGGATAATGAGTCAGGAACACCGAATAAAATCCGACAACGCATATGTCCGCGTGAAGCACTCACGTAAGAATAGGAGAGACAACACACTCACAAACACAAATGATGGCTTAAAAGGACGCATCATTCCAGCTCGATGGTCGTATTTTGTCTTCCCAAATAAAAAAGGCTATGATATTGAAATTTAATCATAAATGAAATTGAAATCTGAAAAATCAGGCACACATCATAGGCAGCCATGGGGACTACGGAGGCTTCAGTATTCCCCCTCTCCGCTCCCCCGAAAGGTTTCCCCTTGGAGGAGGCTGAGGATGTCGTTGGCTCAGGGGCAGCTATCCCCTGCACTAAGCTTTAATTTTCACACTTACATTCTTCATATTTGGGCATGAAAAAGAGTCCTCGCCAATGCGTAGACCACTCTATTTGCAAAGATTCGTTAAATTCATACGGCCATTTATATGCTGTTACGGGAGATGTAAACATATTATGAACACTTCTAACACCACCATTACTTAAAAATTCCCAGAGGTTAGATTTACGATATTCCACCGGCACTTTTAATAAAGTCACATTGGACATGTTATAAAGAATGTAGAAGAGAAAAAATACGTTACTATGAAGGCCGGCGGATAGGAGAGTTGAACGGAGAGCTGCGTCAAACCAATCTTCGGATTGTTGACTCATGATGATGGCTAACACAGACAGAGAACCATCTTTTATATAACGACCATCGAGGAGATATAATTACAGAGTCATAAAAAAACAGAGACCAAAGTTATCCACGGGCACGAATCGCCAATAAAGAAAAATACGCTACAAAAATAGGCAAGAGTAAATGCAAAAACATTACTTTGCTAAAAAATTACTTTCATAACTGAACGCCAGCGATTTCACTAGCAAACAACTCCTCATTCTGATCCTCAAAAAAAGGCATGCCTTCCAGTAAGCATCAAAGTCTTATGCTTTCCAAGAGTTTTCCCAAAATAGCCACTCACGAACTCTTGCCTCGAGTATTCTCCCTTTTCCTCTCATGAATCATCTATCGAAATCGCTACGGGCTATATGACGTACATTATAATCAATGCCCTTCAAGGTAGGCACATGCAACTGCCAGCAGAGCTTGGCACAAACGCAAATAACTCATAAATATGACCACAGAGTAGTTGATGCAAACAGCCATGAATCTTAACTTGCTTAGTATTCAGGTCGCATTTTTATAATGGTTGAGGGGATAGTAGAGTATGAGTCAGAAGAAGAAAAAAAGAGAGTAGAGGAAAAAAATACACTACGCGACATTGGCGAATGCTATTTGAAAAAAGTGCAAAATGTAATTCTTTTTCCCCAGTTCCCCAATGTTTGTTAAAAAAAAGCAGACACACGAGTTTGAGGAGCTCTACCGTCTAAACGAAGCCATCGATTTCAATGCATCGAAAAGCATACGATAGAGAATTCATTTCTTGGTTGGAACATTTGCTTTAAAAAATATTCGGCTCCATAGTGTTTACTGTACTTCATTTTGTCTCAAAAAGGTACCCGTTTTTGCGTGCAAGTTTAAGGTGCCCAACTTTGAGCGCTTGGTATACCCGTAGTTTTTATTCCAATAACTTTCAATTTTCACATAAGTAATCCAGGTCTAGTATTAAGTTTACAGAAAATAATTGGTTGTACTGGATGGGTTACAATGGATACAACTGGATGGGTTGGGATGGATACAACGCAAATTTCTGCAAACTTCGAAACCATTGAGTCAATTGAAAATTGATTGTTGACCGAAGTAAGTTTTTTTTCAACAAGTCTTTAAAGAACGCGATAGGGGAGAAAAACTAAGGGTGAAAACGGGAATGAGTTCTTTACAGTGAAATCGATCGCGCTGGGAGACAAAAAAAATGAAAATGGAGAGAAAAGGGGAATACGAGGTGTATGCATTCCGCAGCGAGAGAATGGTGCGACGGGATGGCAAGGACTGCGAGTCGCGATCGTCTTCTTTTTTCATCGCGACGGAACGGGAGCATCAATAATTCACTTCCGGAGTAAATTGGACAGCAGGCCGGCGACAGACGACAGGCAAGAGCCATTATTCTGCCAACGTGGAATTCAAGCCGAGCGGATGGGGATGTACAATTTTCATTGAATCCGTATGGTCAACTAACCGTGCGCTATGACACAGTATATGCCTGTTTGTAAGCATCCCGAGAACTGATGCAAAAAGCATCGTAAAAAAACCTTGTATCCGTGTTTGAAAATTTCCGAGCAAAATTCTGCAAAATAAAAACGCACGACAATTGGATTTGTGTGTCGCGGGATTTCGCTTCGCTGTCGAAAAAGTGTGACCATGGATACACAAAAGATCGAATATGAGAGTAAATGAAACCATGAGGCTGATACTTATTCATTAACTGATATGACGTGATAAATAAAAATTGAAATAGTTATCACTTAAGATGACTCATTTTTCGTCGCAATACACGAGCACAAAAAACAGGTAGGAGGAGCAAAACCAAAATACAAAAGCAACCAACCGAACCGGCTCAATTAAAATTACCCGAATGGATTGGATAATCGAAAGCAATTACAAAAAGATGCAGGGCGTACAATACATAGTAAGGGAGCGAGGAAACATGAGGTAAATATAAACACAAAGGATTAAATTCGCCATGAATAAATCATCTGGCTTAACCAGGATTCGAACAAGGATATCCCGATTGTCGGCCAGGCATGCTACCTGTTACCCCACCAAGCCATCTTTTTTTCGTTCATCTCATTTTTCCAAAGCGAATCTCAGACTGGGTTTACGTCTCAAGTCCACACTAAAACACAGAAGACGGGAGTCATGCCTAACTAAGCACACTTACAGATTCGGGTTCGAATCTTGGAAAAGCCAAATGATTTCTTCGTGGCAAATTTCATCCTTGATGCACGTAAATTTGCACCTTTGCGCGTGACTGCGTACAAAGGCACTCGTTTCATGCAGTGCTTTGGAAACGTGAGAAGTAGTTGATTGAATCTAAGACGTTGGCATTAAGTTTCTCAACTACGCTTGGCTGGCTTTTATAAATTGTTGGCAGCAATTTTTATTTTACTGTTCATTTCACATCATACTGTAAGATAAGATGGTAACCTGCCACAGGCACGGCTGGAAATAGGGTTGAAAATTTGACATTAATAAGGTTGTTTTATCATTTGGAGAATAAGTATGACCTGGGATCAATTGAAAAACGATTTGAGGGCAATGCCACTATCACGAGTGGTGCATCCTCAGATGTGAAAAAAACAGGTAGAAAGGCGGCAAGAGACGGAGGAAAGTCGCCAAGGCGAGGTCCCAACTCGAGGAGCGGACGAAACAGTTTTTCCCCCGAATCCGCAGCCCCTTCACGTTCTGCGCCCTATCGAAAAACACGTCCGGGCAGGTCGGACGAGGAAGTGCACCAAATGTAAATACAGAGCAGAGAAACGGAATGTATATACATTTTTCAACGGAGAAGGTAGGTATAGGAAAATGGAGCGCGAGGCTCAGAATCTTAATTGCTATGGCAGCAGCAGCAGCGGCATTCCTTCGAGGACATTCTCCGCACGGGGCCAGCGATGGGGACAGTGGAGAACAAAGGGGAGTCGCGTGAAAGGGGTTGGTTGGCCTACGGGAGGGACACCTCGAGCGCGGAGGGAAGGGTTCGCGGAAGGGATTTACTCGAGGTCCTTGTACGGAGAAATGTGCCCTTCCGGCAGGGGCGGGTGGAAGGCATTGCCCCAACAACCCCACTACACCCTCTCCAAACGGGAAGGACCGTGGATTTCGCGAGCACGTCCAGACAGGAGGAGTAAGCGACCAGAAAAATGGCTTTAAATATTCTCCCAAATCCAATACGTGCACAGCACGTGTGCACAACGCCATCAACAATTCAATGCACGTTGGATGATTCAGTGCAATAGCTCGTGAAGATGGGGCGTGATTTTCGACGGCTATGATGCACAGAACTGGACTTATTTGGCGAGCACTTCACGTCGCAGATTTGAAAATTTTGCGAATTTTGCCGTCTCGACTTCCGAGGATGTATTAACTTTTCATTGCATTCCTCAATATTTTCGAGGTTCTGACGTAAAATAGTACGACAAATACGAGGCTCAAAATATTCGAAAATGTCGATGCTTTGCTGATAAGGTTGCCAGTAAGCACTTGATACGAATTATATTTATAACTAGATTCCTACGCTACCCTAACATTGAACTAGCATCGTTTTATCGTAGGTAATACAAACCAATGACACTTTCTGACAAAAAAATTCAAACATTGTTATGTTCTATTTGGATTTTAATTGAATTATTTAATCTATAGCTCAATAATACTTAACGTATTTAATTAGAAAGTTCAACCAGCAATTTCTGACTTGCATATCACATAGCGACAACAGTGCGAAGCAATCCTTCCTCCTAAGTGATGAACTTTATTTGCATGCTTCAACATTTTTTTCAGAGTTATTCTAGTACTAGAAATAACATTCAACTACTATTGTGCTACGAATGATAATAGCTCACCATTAATATACTTTACTATACTAATTACATTACTAGACAACATTATTTTAAGTCTACTTGACTTGACTATGCGACTTGATTAACAACAATTTATATACAACACGAAAAGATCACCAAAAATTCTATGATAATTTCATGAAAGCTAGAAATATTTTTTAAGGGATGTACGAGTAGTACTTTTTGATCTCGAATCGAGTACGGCAATTTCTAGACCAGGCAGTACAGCTATGCATGCTCAAGTATATTCTCATTTTTCCAGTCCCTCTGTAAATTTTCTATTTCGAATGTTTAGACTGATGTAAAAAGGAAATGATTATGGGGAACGTGGATTTTAATTTCGTCAGAATTAGGAGGTGAATGAAAAATAATGTGTCTTAAACAATTCCATAAGCACTATTATATTGAATAAACCTCTAGTGAAATATCGTCAATTTAATTAATATATGTATCCTTACTGTTTAGAACAACCCTTCGTAAAGGCATTTACACAATTCATGGTGAAATAAAAACACAGTACTATTCCACAACCTTATATATTTTTTTTGATCCTTTTGATTTGATCCTTTAAATTTATGGTGCAGGAAAAGTTTTTCTACATTCTCAGGTAGCTATAATCTAATCTACTCGACTCGAATGTTCGAGTACTCGCACATCCCTAATTATTTTATAACCTCACAGTCATAGAACTTTCAGCGGTAGAGTTGAGAATTAAAACAAATCCGTTTAGGCTTAGAAGAGAATTCCAAGAAAGTAAAGCCATGCATATACAAATAAAAGGGATATACTCCACAACCCAATACGTTAGAAAAAAATTAATATAATTATTAAATTCTATTTTTGATTGCCCGACCGACCGATTGAACTTTTTCGAGGGTCTCTAAAGAGTAGACCCTATGAAAAAAATGAAGCATCCGCATCGACTGTCTCCGACACAAAAATAGCTAGGTAGGTAAAACAAACACCAAAGCTGATTAACTTTGTGGACGCCAGTAGGTAAATGCCCTTTTCGGTTCCAGGACGGAGTTCTCTCTCGCCACCGCAGTGAAGGAGAGATTTAAAGTAAAGAGAAAGAAAGTGGGGGAGAGAGATGAGGGTTGGAGAGGAAAAAAGGACGAGGACCTTATTCCGGCGAAATCCAGACCGCACGTCCCGTCGACGGTATCTTGAGGGTTCGCTTGGCACACGAAGGGACATGTGGAAGGAAATGGGATTGCGGCGAGGAGACAATGGAGAAGGGGGTGGATGGGAGAAGTGGAGGGGCCACTTACTCTTCGGCAGCCCACTCTGGGATAGCACCCTTCCCAGCGACAGCCTCTCACGAGATATCACTACCTCTCAAACCCGAACTTCAATTCGATGGTAAAGTATATCTCACAGTAGGCATGTGTGCGTTGCACTGATATCGGTAATAATAGTAAATTATGTGAATGAGTTATGAAATTAAAACTTTAGAAAGGAAAGAGAGGCAGAAAAACTAATAGCATGATTATTACTCTACTTCAATTCTACGTTATTTGACGAAATCTTACCTAAAAATTTAAAATTTTGCCAAAAAAGAAGGTAGCACTGAAAAAAAAATTATTATGTAATTTCTCTCTCTTTGCGTTATTTAGCCATTTTGGTTCCAAACATGGGTGCATCTAATTACTGCACCAATAGCATATAAAAGCGTTTTGGCAAATGCTTACCATACTCTTCTACTTCATTCTCAACTCGTTTGATAATTTCCCTGTAATAGGTATGATTATGTTACACTGTACGACGAAATTTCGAACGAAGGAAGTGAATACTTATCTTATCTTTCGTTATTACGGTTTAAAAAATCTAGAAAATTAACCTTATCCTCACAACCCATGCTTTATTGCAATGAAGGATGACTTTAACACATATAATATCCCCAAAGAGTTAAATGCGAAATAAATTTTCAGAGTGCCACGACAGCAAAATGTATTCCGTACTATTGTTATTTTATGTCATTGACATGAGAAAACGGGAAAATTCAAATGATCCCAGAGAAAAGGAAAAATATAAAATATGCTACACAAAGATTATTCGATGCTAAAACCAAACGGTTCGGCAATCGAGTATTTCTACTCACGACACATGATGATAAAAATATAAAAAAATTACACAGACTCATGTATCAGCGTAAAAACTAAATACCTGGGCTCTTCCTCACGATTCTCAAGAAATACTTACATACTCATGTTCATGTGTTCTCATGCTCACGGAAAAAATTGATTAAGAAATAATTTTTTAGCTGAGATATGATTTTCTAACCTACTGCGGTACACAGGGTAAAAAATGCATACATTCGTGACATTAGAACCCCAAAAGAAACAGTAGTGGAAAATAGTACATTAAATCGAGTTTTCTCCACGGAAAACTGCATTTTCATTAATCTATCCCGCATAGTAGATCATATTAATGAATGAAGAATATATTTTCCCCTTCACTTCCCCCTGCAGTATTGTTACAGCCGTTCGCTAATGACCGTTTGATTGGGCATTTGATGATAAATGCCTTCCTGCGTGGAGTCACAAACCCCTTCCACACAGGAGACGATGTAGACGCGCTCGAGGTTATCCGGAAGTCGAGACGTCTCCCTCACCACTTTTTTTTCTCCCCACCCGGTCAACTCCAAACAGTGCTTTCCAACCCACCCCCTCCGCTAGGCGCACGTCTGAGCCTCCAGCCGGTCCACTGCGTCGCATCAGCTGCCACTGCCGAATCCCCCTACACACTCACACCCATTCTCTCCCTCAATAGCATCGCTCGATTACGCACACCAAAACCTCTGGGAAGGGAGGAGATGGAGTCTGACTAAAAGGACACAGCAATCCCACTCGAATGGTGCTACTTTTATATTTTTCATAGAGAATTACACGCTCAAAACTCACTCCATAACAGTGACGTAGCCAGAGGGAGTACCCGGGGGTCCGGACCCTTCCACCCTCCCCCCCGAAATATAAGAACTCAATTATTTTCCTTCATAAAGGAAAATAAAATATTGAAAAATCATGACTTTACAAAATATTTCTTTAACAAATGAAATTTTTACGATTATGAAAAGTGTTAAAATTAGTTTAAACCCTCTACTTAGTACCCTACTTTTCAAAAATTTTCCCCCTGGTTTTGGACCTCCGACAAACGAACTTACTGGCTACGCCACTGCTCCATAATCTTTAAATTTGTAGGGTATATAGAGCAGATCTTTGCCAATATTTGGTTGTACTTCAAATTTAAAAAGGCATTTTGGTACATACTTAGCAAAAATTATCAGCTTTGAGAGAAAGGCCACAATGTTGGCAAGGGCCGGCTGAATATATCCTGAAAATTCAACATGAGAGATTGTTTTAAACGAGTAATAAATGACGAAAAGACGGGCCAAGCGGGAGTGATGCACTCACAGTGCTGCCAAAAAGTTTGCAATGAGGTTCTACCTTAAATTTTCGGTGCAAGTAGGGGGATCCAATATTTATCAACGTATTGGTGGATCGGTGGGTGCCAGGTGCATATATATCAATGTTGACAGGACAGCTAAACGTTTCTACATGATGAAATTACAAATGTTTCGCCCAGTTATTCAGAACATCATAAGCAACTTTTCCAGGAAATTCAGTTTTCCGCATACACATTATATTTGAGTTTTTTTCCCAAGAAGACTAAATCTCTCTCTTCTACACGATACTCGAACTTAGCCGAAGATCCTTTCATCTTAGACTAATTTTCGAAAGGAAACTTTTTAATAATTTTGAAAACCAAATCCATTTTCAAGGATAAAAAGCAAGCAAAACTTAACAGGCGTCAAACATTCTTCCTTCAAAGCTTTCACGGTCCAGAGCTTCATATCTCTGTAATGACTCCCGAAACCCTACCCATTGATGTGCACTGGAGCGCTGTGGTCCGGGTAAACCACGTACAGATGCTTCGATGATCCCATCCACACGGAGAAGCATTGCATCGCAATGGCTTCGAAATAAAAAATGCAGGGAAAGGCACGACTTAGGATGCGCCACCGTAGAAAATACGGTCATTTCCATCCACCACTCTCCTCCTGCCCTCCGTATATTCAAACGCTCCCGTGAATACCAAAATAATCGGATCGATACACTAACATAAGAAAGAACTTGCCTCACACAGATGTGGTTCGCTAAGTCTTTCTAGAATCGCCTATGCGACGATAACACGACCCCCCCCCCTTGGGTATCCAATTTATACTAGATAGATAGGTAATATTTTCTCACCCCCACTATTACTGGAATTTTAACGCCCACTTGCCCACCCCCCTCGTCCCTATCCTGGATCCGCCACTTTTTACAATGCACCACAATTTGTTTCTTATTCTGGGGTAGAGACATACACACAAAAGACAGTACACAGCGAAAAAAATATAAATGCGTATTGTAATATCAAAGTGAAAAATATTTGATGGCATCATATGAAATCCTTCAAGCACACCTATTACACTAAAAATAAAACATTAAAAATAATATATTTTCATTCCAAAAATAAAAAACACGAAAAAAATTGTACAAACAGTGCATATTTACTTATATCAGCTACTTTCGATTCCAAAACGGCGCTGAAACTTTAGTAAAGAGGACCATTTCGGTTAAATGAAAAAAATTGGTCTCGTATTTCCTTATTCTATCTCCTGTAAGATAAAAAAATCTCATATGTCGCCTTTGAGACATCGCGGCTCCAGTGTACACCACCACAGCCATGGATGATCGACGTACAACCTGTCACCAACTAGGTACCGACTTATAAGGCTACCATAATCAAAATGTAAATAATGTCAAAGCAGAAAACTTAGACCACACCCAGTCGAGATATATTAACGAATTCCTCATATTTAAATATTTTTAATTCTTGGTCAACCAGATTGGAATTAATGCCCATCAAGAAGCATAAATGGTAACACACGACAGCCGACTCTACTTATCCTTTCATTTCCTTGGACGATGTTCCGCGTCGTGTCCCCCAGGGCGAGGAATAAGATTAACGCCGATGACTATTCCGACTTGAGTTGTCGGAATAAACGACACTCTCAAGCAACGTCCAGCTGCGACATTTCCGTCTCCGCTACGCGATAAAAAAATAAGCGCTAAAAAACTAGCTAAACGCTTCAAAAGCAGTATGTCCCCCGAAGCGAACACTTAAGACATACATAATTCTCCCAGCTGGCTGAATGTGAAAAGGATGAAATCAGAGCAGGTAGGAATCACCAAACAGAAACCAGGAAAGACTCAGTTGTATTGCGCGGACGACGTTATGTCGACATACTGCGACGAAAGGTGAAGCGGCACGCATGACGTCAACTGTTAGACGTCGCAACATGTCCCCTTCGCTGACACATAGGCTCATGCCGAACTTTTTTTTCTCTTTCCTTCATAGCTTACGGACGACCACGAAACAAGTATAAACAACGGTAGCGATCTGTATTTCGATCCCCACTCGCCAGACGGCTTTTTACCCACATTCCCTCGCTCTCCGTTCCCCTTCCACCAACCAACCTCTCCTCGCGGTTGATAACGGTGCGCCCGTAATCACACTCCACCACAGAGCACGCTGTTCGAGCGAATCGACTCAATGGCCGAGAGAAAATATCATAGACAGAGAGTGATATTATTATTATTATTATTATTATTATGAGGGAGGAAGGAAACAACGGCCGAAGAGTCAACTCGTGCGTACTTCATATATCTCATGACAGAGGTTTGAATTTTTTTAGAAAATTAAAGCAGGAAGCAAGCCGTTGGTTTAAATTCTTGAAGCAAGATAGTGGTTTAAAAATATTAACTTGGCTTTACTGTATACCCTGAAAAAATTTGATGGGAAACAACCTGAAAAAAGTGTTCATTGAATTAAAAAATCGCAAATACGAATTTTAATGAAATATCGCTCTAATGAGGATAATTCACAGGCTAATTTACTTTTAGAGTATAGGAAGTCAAGATGTCTATCACCCGCGTTTATAACCAGATCAATCGTCGAAAAATGTAGCGATTTAGCTAGTTTAGAATACTCATGTTAGTCATTTCCGAGACTGCAGCTAATACAATAAAATTTCAATCTAAATACAATGTCAGATAAAAATGCTCGAACCGTGGGCCCTTCGAAAACACACCTGAGTTAAGACTTGCCGGATACAATGTGGTTGATGGCTTTCTTGATCATTTCATATTCCTAATAAAAGAATTCCCAACAATGAGAACATTTCACCAAGCCTATTCATCTTCCAAATTTGATTTTATAAAAATGCAATGTCTTCCTTTTCCCGAGGTTTCAAAGTTCAATGCATACATCACCAGGCCTCAAGGAACTTTCATATAATAAGAAACTAGAGAAATAAAAGAGAGAAAATAAACTTATCTAAAGGACAACAATTATTAAAACTGAACAGTAAATAAATTTTAGGTCACATGGCTTTGGCATTTACGACCAATTCCGGAAAAGTTACCATCAGAACGATCTGAATCCATGAGAAATGCTTCGGTAAAGAAACTCGCAGGGTCGCGAGGGATGAGCGTGATTAGGACAGGAAGGTCCAGTAAACCGCCCGCCCGTTTCATAGCAACACACACTCGCGTCAATTCGCGACGCAATCAATCAACCGGTGGCCGCCATCAAAAGCCAACATCAACGCAGAGCTGGCCCGATGCTGCTGCTGTATCGGATCCGCAGACGCCGGAAAAAATACGGTAAAAGGTGAACAGTTATAATTAATGATGTGCGTGGGCACCTGGCTCTTCGGAGACGCGTTGTGGACGAATCAAGGACTAGGGAGGAAGAATAACGGAAAATCCACGACCCAGTATGAAATTTAAATGTCACCAGAACATGAGGGCTAAAAGAAACTGACGAGAGGAAAAAATTACTTTCTCGTTAGCGCTCCCTTAATAATTTCGAACGACAGTATCATTTATCATATGCTAGGCAGAATTTATCTCAAAGTGCCAAAATATTATCATTAAATAAATGAGTACTACCGCCTTGGATTCACTAAATAAAATATATACTTTAAGAATCACAAAAATACATTTAAAATACATTTACTAAGTCCTTAAAAAATGTGTTAAAAGATTTCCGGATATCTTATACACGGTGACTTCAAGCTGGAACAAAATCTATTCACAATTGTGTCATGTAGAAATCATATTTCCTTGAAGTCACCAAAGTTCAGTGAATCTATGCCAAAGTGAAAAGAAATACTGAGACATAAGTACCAAATATATTGCGTTTAAAAGCAGTTAGATCCAATCTAACAAATCTTACAAATTAGGAATGGGCAAATTGTGATTAAAGATGTTCTCGGTACATACATGATAAACCAAAATATGTGGAAAATCGAAGGAACAGAGTAAAAAAATTGGATAATTCACACGACGGCGAAGTGTATAAAGAATAAGCAAGGTGTCCCTAATAAAACGTCAAAGATAAGATTTACAAATGAAGAAAGTACCTCCATACGATTCAAAAACTGTTTCTGAAACTACATGAAAGCATACAAAGGTTATGTTCAAAAGAACTAAGCGGCGATCAAATGCATTCCGACTTTAATCATTCATTCACAAATAATGATGAATTCGAATTATGTATAGGTAGGTACAACGGCGCGTCGAGTCGCGAAGGTTAGAGCGAGACAAATAAGAAAAAAGGCCTTATTTTTAAGTTTCCAATCTTACTTCCAAGGCAACTAAAATCTTAGATTCGCGCTCCGAGATTCCTCGGGTATATTTATCTGATGATGGAAATCAGCGGTGAATAAAATTACGAAACTCTTCCGATTTCATAACGACAACAGCGAAAGTCCGCACACTCTGCCCTTGGACGCGGAGCTCCGGCGGTTTTCTCGATAAAATGTCGAAGCAACTCGAATGCCATTTCGCAGCTTTCAGGCAGCTTACGAACCGCGCTCTTCCTCTCTCTCCTTCTTTTCACGCTCTACATCGTCCTCCCACGGCTCACAGTCACAACCGCTTTTACTCGTCCATAAATCCTCACAACCCTTCCCACACCATCTCTTCTCCTCCTCACCTTGGATGGGCCTTTTCACACACAAACACGGTCCAAATCGTTCCGTTTCCATTCCTACATTTTCCCGGCCAATCCACTCCGTCACTCGCACTCCGATACGGAACCGAAAAGAACCAGCAGCTTGCTCTTTTATCGAAACCGCGGCTAAAACCTTTCGGACTCGCGCTATTTCCATTTCCACAAGCAACGGTTGCGGGGTGCAATTGGGAGTGCGTAGTGACAGGTGTACTCCAGTAGAAGATGCAGTTTTTCTTAAAAGAGGTTCTGCTCTGGCAACGCGATTCTCATCAAATACTTTCGAGTAACTTTTCGAATTCATGAATTTTAAAAAATGACGCATTAATAGATGCCATCACCTTATGTTAGAAGGTAATATTAATGCATGAGATATTCGACGAATTTCTACTCGAGATACCAGCAACGCGGGACTCTGCGATAATTTAAAATTTAAATTTAAATCTATAAATATATTGACTACTTTGCGATGGATAAAAAAGTATATGCGTAGGCATAAGGGAAATTTGATATGACAAGACAATTACAGAAGTATCACGGTCATTTGCTGTCGGAGAAAAATGGAGGGAGCACAGTTGCACCAAATAAATAATTACACACTGACTCTGACTCGTGATATATCTACACACTTTCTACAATCGAAAAACCAGTTAAAAATTACATTTCCAAATATGAATAGCATACCGATATTTTTACAGACATACAATTCGAAATTATTGATGATAACAAGAGAGGCACTGTGACTCTGTACACCTCAATTTAATTTTTAGTATCTTTTATATCTTTCATACGCCATTTAGATGTAATTGAAATTAATAAATGGCTAAGCACAATTCTCAATAGGATAACGTGCTTCTAGAGAGTAGGCGACACTTCCGAAATTGAATCACTTAAAAAAAATTTTAAGGGGCTCGTAACGACGCATCGACTTCTTCATTGGTTTTAATCATTGAAGGGAAGCATTGTCTTCCTTGTAGTTCCTTCCACTTCACGAACAGATCGATTTCCAAATCTTCGAGGCATTTAATGGAAGCGACGACAGAAGCACTCGTTACCGGCACTTCGTTCATCTTTCCCAGACGGTCGAGGAATAAAATCAAGGAGAGAGAGAGACACGATTTTTCAAAGTACGTCGCGAAGAATTGGGACGAAGAGGAAGTAAGGGGGAATCCGCAGCGTGTATATTTTTTCGTCCTTTCCAAACCACCGACAACTCACATTTGAACTCGGCATTCGTCGGTTACCGGAATACCACTCAACAATAGACTCTTGTAATGACACCATAGCGAATATGTCGAATTTTAGGATAAAAATGTCGGCAGGAATTTTTTTTCCTCGTTCCTTTCCCTAGAATAAAGCGGTGAAGTTAATTTGGATGCAAGCGACACCCACTTCTCAGCCACGGGAACGCTTTAAAGATGTGCCTGTCTGAGGGAAGCGATTTATCACGGCATCCGAGACCCTCTTCCTCCGACTGTCACATCGCGTCGCGTCGTCGCTACATAGAGGCGCCCAAGCCACTTAAAGAGGCTGAGAACGCGAGGGATATGCGTGCCAGGCACGTACACGCACGCAATTGAAACAAACACCATGTACGGGACGATTATCTCATTTAACGAGTTCAATTCCTCACAGAAATTAAACCGACTACGATTACAGGAAGGAGTACGAAGTATTTAAAGGAACAACCCGACAAACACTTTTCCAATGATTCGGGCCCGCATTGAACAAAAAACTAATGTATAGAGAAATAAATAAATAAATAAATAAATCAATTCAAGGAACTATCAATGCATATATAAAATAATGTGGTTATCGGATTGGTTTCTGTTTGTTCGAGGACTAAAAGAGGGCACGTATTGAATTAAGTTGACGATATTAGCTGGCCAGTTTTTACATGATAATAAATAAATGTTTTGACATGCAACAAAAACACAATCGAAAATAAAACCAGAGTGAAAAGCGAAAGGAAGACATCGCTTCTCGAGAATGGATACACCATATCAAGTGTCAAAAATAATTATCTTACGGAAATACAAAAATTTACATTAAAAAAATTAATGAATTCCTCTTACCTCCAACTTATTCCAGATGTAAAAACCTCAGGAAACTTAATTGTTCTTCCTGAAAAACAAGAGAATTATATTAATATAGGAAAATAATATCTCATTTGTTGTACAAGTACGAATGTTAAACCTTAAAACTAAAGAAGAAATATGGCTAATATGAAATAATATAATTACAATTACATATGCCAGGGAATTCATAAGTTTATTCATTCTTCTTGCCAAATGCACGACCCATAGAGATATCAGTGAATTTGAAGCACGAAATGATCTCAAAGCATGCCTGCAAACGACACCGAAAGGAAAACATTTCTCAAAAATATCTATAGAATTAATAACAATAAATCGATTCAATGAATAATCATGTCACCTGCGAATAGCAGAGATATACACCTTTTTGTTAACGCCGCGACTGCTCTCGTTGCATCAGCTATCCACCCACCTACTGCGTATAATTTGAAGCAATTGAGTCGCATTAAAACACCAGTAAAAACGCAGATTAATATGCACTGGCGAAACAACAAGTAATAGTGCAAGCGATTACTGAGGATATTATCTGCCCACGAAGGTGTCCGGGGGAATATTTTCTGCATACACGAAGGACGAGGAAGATACGAAAGAACCGTTTGGATACGCGGCTCCTTCATCCAGAAAAGGATCCTTCTAGTATGGCCTGGGACTCAGGCGCAGGTAATTTGACCGTGGTGAGTCGGCGGCATTGCATTGGGGATAATTGAAGCCCGAGGATTCTCCCCGGTCCATTACCTGCCTCAAAACGCACCTACAACCTCTGGAAATCCCTCCCTTTCATCATCTCACGAGAATCCTTTAAAAGCATACACAAGGTCACCTACCGCTTTTTCTAAATGACAAAAAAATACAGGCAGGCAGGGGGAGTCTGGCGGAAGCAGTGATAAAGACAGATGCCGGAGCAAGAGCCTGGCTGAAAGCAATCACAGAGCGGCGAGGCATTCATTAGAGAAGAATTGAAAAAATCACTGCAGAGAGGAAGACTCCACCTCAACTGCCATCTTCCTTTCACCCTTCATCAAACGAACTCCCATGACGGCGCGGAGGCCAGCGTTTTCCCTTTAAAATGACTCAACTTCAGAGGGGAAATCCGGATTATTTCAATGGTATTAACAGAGTCAAGACTATTTCGAAGGTATGACATGCCTGTATTGTGGAAAAAAGTAGCAATTAAAAATTAATTTACGATAGAGACAAATATGAAGTATGATAAGAATTATGACAACACTGACGAAAACAATCGGTCGCAAAGAATTCCGCAGATGAATCACCAAAGGCACTCCCTCCTCCAGGATGGACGACAAGATCGTAAGGCGTATCAGCTATCACAGTATGGAAAGATAAACAGTATAAACTCAACCGCCCAGTCTCGAGGGCCGATGCCAACCTTATAAGAGTTCAGCTCAACACGCGGAGCTGGGTTTACTTTACACTCCCAACCCCCATTCCCTCCCACAGCCAAAAGGGGAGAAGAGAACCACAATCTACCCCAACGCATTATCTTCGTCCCTCCATTCTTTCACGTTCTCTCCCCGTCTCCCCATTTTCCATTCAAACTCAAGTCTCCAGCAGGAACTCCCAAATTTCCCTCGTCTGCGTACCCTTCGGCCCCCCCTTCCACAACCCTCCTCAGTTCTTTTCCCTCATCCCCCCTAGGCGCCAGCCTATTCCCTTCCTCCCCTTCCCCAAAGGAACAAGGAGACTTCTCCAAAATACACTCACCCCTCGCAATATCCCTCCTCCAACCCCGTTTCCTTCCATGCATTCTCCTTTTCAGCCCCTTCCATTTTCCCTGCACTCCCTTTCACACTGCAAAACTTTACACTCGCGGACAAAGTGAGCGCCTGCGGTGTCACCCACGTGGTGGGTTGGTTTGGGAGATATCAAAAGGGTGGTCTGATAGACTGGGAAGGAGGGAGGGCGTGGTGTGGTGAAGAGGGTTGAGCAGATTATAAGGTAGAGGGGAGGCTGGCTGGGAGAGGTGGGTGGAAATCGATACGATGGATCAGCAGTCCGACCATCGTCTACCTCACTGTGTGCATGCGAGAGGTCATACACAAAATATGTTTTAACTCACTATTTTCAAGAGCTTTATATAATTGGACACTGATTTAGAGAATAAGTACCACCTACTTGGTGAATAATAAAAACCGATTTGTTGAATTTCCACATTGCATACAGAGATCACAACCGATTTCACGAATAAGCTTACATGACTGTGCCTAATGATGCTTTAAAAGGATGAGATCGATGAGGTCGGCTGTACCCTTTAACAAATACTGTGGATATTAACATTGTTGAGCCGTCAGAATTCGCGATGCCGGTAGGACATTTCACTAGCACTCGAGGTATCGATTAAAAGATTACGTCAGGTAGAGAGGGGGTTCCATTAAAGTTACGTAGATGTTTCCAAGAGCCTGTTTCCGTCTACTACTCGTCAAAATTACGTCGGCAATGCAACTATTTAAAATGATAAAAGTTTTATTACACCGCAAGCTAATTAAACCCAAATTACCTGACAAAATGCCCCTAAAGAGTCGCAAAGCTTCATACCATCATGTAGTCTCTACTTTAAGTCCAGCGTTGGCATGCAGCCAGTTGCAGGACGATAAATTCAGCGATAATAGTTTTGCATATCGTGCAGGGTACCTACCGCACAGGTTAAGGGAGCAGTCAAACATTCGAGGACAGAATAGGATAAAACGTGAAATGAATTCAATCAATAGCTGAGAAATATTTTTAAATAGAAATTTTCACCGTTGAGACAGTGTTACAAGAGTCGGAAAGAGAAGTTTCCCATCTGCATTGTGTTAAAATACTATGGTTGTAAACCAAGGGAAAGAGAAGAAAAATTAACAAAAAATTTAAAGATTTAAAATTTAAATGCACGAGGCAAAAGTGGCGTGGTTGATATTTCGGGAAATAGACAGGGGTGTTGGTCACGTAACCACGTGAGGGTGGCATGGGGTGAGAGGCCATAGTGGCCATGGTAATGAGATGCTGGTGGGATCGGGGGAGGGTTGGAGTTCCGCGTGGCATTCACACAAGAGGCCCAAGGTATGTCAATAATTCCCAAGCTCAAAACCCTCCCTGGAAAATGCATAATTTACTCCCTCAAATTGCACGTATACGTTCATGCATGCGCGAAAATGGGGTTTCTTTTCGGTATGAAAAGGAAAAAAATGTCCTTCAGGGGATAACGCTATGCGCAAACTTTGCCGCGAATAGTTATTGATCAAGGTTGCAGAGAGGACGCTCCGTACAAATAGTATACCCAGCAAAAAATACACAAAAAAAAGGATTCTTTAAAAAACGAAAAAGCTAATATGACATGAGAGAACACTATTTTGAGTGAACTTAGGGAATACTAGATGGTTCTCTCCCTCTGTTTTTCTCGCAGATGGGTGTAAAATAACATGGAAATGATTTGACCGGGGAAAACAAGACTCCAGGCACAAATTTCAAATAATAACAATTTGTGAGGCGAAATCAATATATTTAAGTTCTGATCGAATATCCTTGAAAATATTATAACAAAAATGAAACTCCTAAACTTTCCAAAGTTAATCCATTCGAAGTGAAGAAATTCGATTCCGATTAGAATTCGAATAACAAAAACCACATGGACATCATATTTAAGGTTAAAGATAATTTTAGTCACAGCTCATATATAACTCATCCGGGAAGGAAAGTTTTCCTCAACCGGGTCTTCGACAAATTCGACTTACTCGTGAACAGAACGAAAGCCTGATATTGTGAATAAATTTTGTACGTTTCAATATGGAGTATTTAGAATCTTATCCGTTATCCGATTCGCAAGGAAATCGTGCCCTTTCTGATTCAAGTCTAATGTACTTCATTCCCAAGCATCAACACTTACAAGTTCTTTCTATCCTTATTGACATAGAATCTTACAGTAGGAAAAATTGAATGACAAAAGATTGTTTCGTCATTTGGTAATGCTGATTATTTTGTTATGGGCAAGTAGTATATACGCATTACGAAAATTTAGATCCCCTATTAGGTACAACTAAAACACAGCATTAATTACGTTGACAATATAATCGTGTATCTATTAGGTATAGCGTACTTCAACAAGTACTACTAATAAGATGGGCAGTAGGTGCATGGGTGCATATTAGTTTAACTTTTTCAGCAATATAAAAGTCATACTTTCAGCTAAATAACCATGAAATAATACTACAAAATTGACGCCTTGAAATTGGAAAACAATATTCATGCAAGTCATTGAATGAAGAAGAGATGGAAAAATCAAAATAAAAAGCGTTCTGTAACTGCTTATTACCATTACCTACACATTTATGTTCACAAGATACAAAAATCGATCAAATAAATGCTTGCACAGTGTGAATCCAACGGTGAGGATAGCGATGCGCCCGTGAGTCTTTTCAGTCGCTCGCTTCGATGCCTGCTATCGCCACATTCAACACCCACGCCCTGTCAATAGTCGACTCAACAAGGAGGGCCTCTCGAGAGCTCCCCCTACGACACTTCCACACGAACGGGAGAGGAGAACCCCGAGAGGAAGAATTCTTTCGCAGGGGTGGGGCCACCCATAGGAGGGGGTCTGAGGGGGAAGAGGGGATGGAATAATCGACCCAAGGGTTTGGAGAGCCAAAAAGGGTTGAGGGCCAACCGCACGGTGGAACATGCACGGCCAGACGCTGCAACATGCTTCCATCTCCAACATGAGTCGCAGACGGATGCAAGCATGTAGAAGTGGGTAATGGATGGACACAACGACCAAGTTTCGAACCGAGTTTCAAAAGGACATGACAATGACAGCGCATCAAACTGCAAAATTCCCGCACTGACACTGAAGAATCATTCCGTCCGTATTGAAATAACTGGAACAATAGGGTGGTTTCCTATTATTTTTTTATTGCCTAAATCGAAAGATTATTACTCCTGGAGTACGTATTTCACGCTTTTAGATTTTTAAATGACGATATCTATTTTTCGCGATCAAATGAAAAGTGAAAAATTTCAAGCGCGCGAAAACGCGACGCGTAAGTGGGAATGAAGGGAAAAAGTCCGTACGACGCATTTCTGGTTCCCCCTCCCGCCTGGTGGGTGACCTTGATCGAGGCTCTGAGCGCTGATAGGACGCAGGATGCTAACGGGTAGCTGAGTACCTTCCTGTCTGGTAGCGCATGGCTTAAAAAAGGTTTATTAATACCTTATCAATCGAAGAAAACTTTCCGACCTCAGCCAGTTTTAATAGGTGATTATTAAGACATGTTTCCCTGAGCTCTGTGACTCATGCATGCATTGGTAGCCTCTGACGATGCATAACTCCTATCCTCTCGTGTAGAAACTAGGTCCCTGTGACGTCACGTGGAGTGGAATCGCATGGGCGCCAATCTGGCCTTTTTCAAATGAGGATTAAATTTGACCCTTGCCATTCGTCTAAAACGGTATTTCAAAAACCAAATAATTTGTGTATTATGAATACACTTATGGTGGGTAACGAATCGCCATCAATGCCTTTTGTTTTCTTTGATGAAGGAAACTACCCTATTACTTTTACTAAAACCTAGTTCAGAATGTCTCATCACACTCAATTCATCATTAAGTAACAGCGATGAAAATCGCAGATGGGGAATATTTTAAGAATTCCACATTATTGCCAATGAACGAATCAGATTACCAATTATTCAACGCAATGGTTGAGGGAATCCCATCAAATATAAACACAGAGAGACAAAATCAAACGGGCTGGAAATATAACCCCTTCATTCCCAACGCCATGTACTGACCGCAACAGTATCAAGTGTGGAATGAATCCCTGAAAACACATCACCAACCCCTCTTTCTCTTTTTCATTCCATTTCCTCTCATCTCTCCCTCAATTTATGACAGTGCTGTCCCAATAACGCTTACCACACCCCGTCATATGCGCTTGAAGCAAAGAGGTTACTCAGACGTCAGATTCGAAGAGCAAAACACGAACAAATAAAAAGGAACACCCTCAGACGAAGAGTCCACAAAAGAAGACATAAAAATATCCGATCAACTATGATCAAAGATTAAGCTAAAATGTTAAACTCGGCAAGCTTATACATAGGTCCTCGTCAATATTTTTCCGGGAGACTATTGAAATGAATTAAAATTTAGAAAGAATCGCAAAAAAATCGTGCAGCTATTTGCTATAAGTGCTCAAACATGTTTATAGTGTCGGCATCCATCATAACAAGGAAATTTATGCTGGGTTGAAATTAACAACACACTTCGAGTTATAATCGCCATGCTCGTAATGTGTATAATTGAAAAAATAAGAATGAGTGAAATTAGGAAAGGTTCGATGGGCACCGACTAGTAAAATGAACGATGAAAAAAGATTACTTTCGCTCAAACTCTTACGCTCTGAATACTTCACTAATGATTTCCCCCATTGAGTCATCGCCCACCATACTCTCGACAATGATGACGACACACGTAAAAAAAGTCAAAACGTTCACAATTGGCGACCCCCACACTTCACCGAGAATCGAGCAGCTCCCCTGTGCGCGTCAATTACGCGCACACAACAAGGATTGGCGGTTGCCGGAAGGCAGCCTTCCGTTAACTCATTCATCGCAGGAGAGCAGTCATTGTGGACGGATTAGAAAGGGAGAACAAAAAAACTGCAGTTCCGCTGCACAATTTACGAGATGACTTCATTTAATTTTTCGCTCGTAATCCTTTCAACGTGTAGGTGTTCAAATCAAGGCTCCACCAATTAAAGAACCTCAGGCAGAATAGACAAGCAATTGGTAAATCAAGGTATCCTGGCGAAGTATAGAGATTTTTTCACGGTAAATTTCATCCTTTGAGTACATAAAAATTTCAAATACACAGGGATATAACTACAAAGATCAATGGCAGAGGTATTGTTGTATGAATCAAAGATAAACTTATGATACTCTTGCATACGCGAAATATAAAGGCGAAAGATATAAAAAACAACAGTTAAAACGCTGCTAAGTTTTAAAAAAAACCTTAGCGGTCTGTCAGTTCCCGCCAGACGCCGTCATCTTGATAATGCATTTCCATATCATTATTTCGTGCGGCATAAAATTAGGTAATGGGAAAAATATGGTAAATAGAAATATTCTTAAATAATAATTTATTTATGATAACCGACGGCGCAAATTCTCAAGGCTGTTACGCCACTGGGGTTAGACCAAGGATTCAGAAGGAAGCAGCACACTAAATAAATACCAGAAAAGGATTCAAACGATAAATACGGAGAGGATTTGGAGCGATGCGAGGAGATACAGACAAAGGTATCGCATGCAGGGTTTGGTTGGACTTGTCACATGGGGGAAACACATGGGGTATACACATCGAGGAGGGATGGAGAGACGGGGATATTGCGAGGGGTGGTGGGGAGAAGGATGGTGGCGAAATACGTCACGGGAGTCACGTGCGCAGGATCGCTAAGAAGAAATGGTGAGAGGGTGAAGGTTGGATTGGAGGAGACGAAAAGTAATGGTGTTGAATCGCACTTATTTCGTAGAGAGAAAGAAGAAGAGGAAGTCGGGAGGCAGCAGCACGTAAATGGCGGAAGAAAAGGGCGATATCAGAATGCAGTTAAGAATCTATAACCGTGTAAAATCTAGCAGAATGCTCGAGGCTGTTGCGAGAGACATCTAGAAAAAGAGGTGGCTGAACCTATTCCTCCTCCATACTTCCCGTTTTTAATACAAAAAAGAAAAAGATAGGTATGGGTGGGGTTGGAAAAAATATCGAAGGAAGAGTAGAGTCGCAAAAAAAAACAAAAAATGTCAGTTAACACAGTCAAACGCGGGCTTTCAACTATTTTCCTTCCTTTAATTTTTTTTATCCTCCTCCGACGTAACACGTTCCCCCTGACGACGAATCCGCTCCGTACCTTCGCTCACGACGCCACTTTTTCCACAATCGGGCGAATATAAAATAAAAAAAAAGAAGAAGTCAGTGTTCAGCCGAGAGTGAGCGCGCGGGCTGAAAAACTGGAGCGGACATGCATCGCTCCCTTCTCTCATCCGTTATACATAGAGCGAGGCTCGCGCAGAAATTCCCACCGACGCCGCGGGCTGAGGAACCTTCAATCACGCGGAGACGGAGAACAATAAACGCCTACGAGCTTCAAATTGACCCACAAAAAAAAACGAAAAGCGACTAGGATTAAAAGAAAAAAAAACTTAAGGGAAGACCCGTGCGGGGTGGCTGGTTGGCTGACGGACTGAGGTCACGGATGAGGATGGAAGGTCGCTCACGAAATGGCTTCTATTGTTTTTTTCCAACACTTAATTTTGACTCTGAAACCTTTTAATTGGCCGCTCCGACACGGCTATTGCTCGTGAAAATTTTACCATAGAGCGCGCGATGTGTTCCACGGTAGTATTCAGGCAGAGAGGGGAGATGGAGAGTGCAAGATGGAAAGAGAATGAGCGCCAGCTCATGAGGGAGGGTATGGCATACGTGACACGGCTGAGTGCTTTGAGGTCAAGCTTTCTTTCCAAAAGAGCAGCTCGTTTCACGCCAAAGGAGAATTTTATGCCCGCGGTCCCACTGCATACTACAGTGAATCGGATCCGAGGATGGTCGCGGAGAAGAGCGGAAAACGTACGAAGCGGCGTTAACTGCCCTCCCTGCCCAACAGAGAATGATCTCAAATGACCCTTTTATATTCACATGCTAGGAGGAGTAAAAATGATTCCGCCAACGAATACCGCTCTCGGCTCAAGTTCCGCGCAAAACTTGTCAAACCACAGATTTCAGCTGGGCTTTTAAGTCTTTAAAAAAACGAAGCCGATTATATTACATAAAATATTAATTCTTACGAGAGCCTGCTATACATTGGTGCTAACACAAATATTACATATTATATTTAGGAAAAATTCATTTCATACGATTTTAAGGAATATTAAAATTCCCAAGATGACCACTTATGCCTTTAAACCCTTATAATTTTATACTTACAAAATGCGTGATACTGCAACTTCTTTTTATCGTCAAAATTATCTGCCCATTTTAGCTCTTATAGTTAATTTACCGCATCCATGATGACGCAACTTCTATCATAAAAACTATGATAGTAAGTCGAAACAATAAGAAGAAAATGCTTACGTTTTCCCATTAATACGTTTTATTCGCCGCCCGCAGCGCAGGGAGGTTGGGTGATTGATAGAGGGGATATGCGCCCCTTGTGGCTGGTACGGGAAAGCACTCCTCATCGGCTGACCCGTCCTTGACACCGGCGAGGGCGAAATCCCAGAAATGCTGCATGCAGTCGACACATAATCGCGGCTTCCGCGCCAACACACTCGCACGGAGCAGGGAGGATCGCGTCCGAAACTGTGCCACGAGCCGTCGGGATCAACGCCGTGCATTACACGAGTAAGCACTTCTCTCGATGATGCTATTATCGCCCGTCGGGGCATACACAAATGAATAGACGTGCCCTCACGTAACATACGACCCATTGCCCCATTTGCATGGAAATTACGCGTCGCTATATAGCCTTCGGCAAGGCCGATGAACCAACACCTCATGTATGGCTCGTTCGCCAGCAACTGTTGGATACATTTTGTAAACCGATAGTAATTTTCATTTTATTCCCGGATATACGAATGACAAAACGATACACGTACTTTCATAAAAAAAACCTGCGATCGCGAAGTATTCATCTCCATGCTAATTCCACAGATCTTTCCGAGGAACTGGGCCAAAGAGCAGAAATCTGCATAATAAAATAAATGGCCTGAGAAGATTCCGTTGCACTCACAAGTGAGGAAGCAAAATATTAGCATAAAGACATTGAATAGGCATAAGATGCAAGGATTCAAAAGTAATTCCTCGGGATTTGTTGTCATCCTTATTTGAATCATATTTGAACCTAGTCATCGCGCACGTTACTGGAAGGAACTTTGCATTTTATAGAATTGGGTTCCTCAGATCTCCCTCTCTCCGAAATAAAGCCAACGCACACCAATGCTCAAAAGCTCTCTCTTTGAGCACTCTCTTTGAAAACAAAACAAAATACAGGAGAAATTCCCTTCCAGAAAATGGGATGATCCTCGGATAAAGGCATTTCGAGGATGGCAACCGATTCGATGAGCTGAAAGGGGAGCCCGAAGATAATATAGATCTCAGAGGTACAACTAAGCGTCTGGGGAGATTTCTCACAGTGTCCATGACATCGAAATGTTTGTCAAACAAGATTAAAAGTTAGAAGAGTGTCATCAGAGATGACAAGGAAAGAATTTATCTGATGAAGATTGCAAGTGGGGAGTAATATTATCTACTCATTATTTAGTTCTCTTGACCGGGTATTATCATGATAATGACAATTATTCGTTGAAACCTAAGTCGGTGATTACAATTATATGGATTCAAACTCATGTAACGTGCTCTTCTCGTTGACATAAACAGTTCCACTAAGGTCAACCTACTTATACTAATTCTACGTAGTGTGCCATGCCTTAAATAGCAGTCTACCATTCTGTTATTAATCTAGTGAAATAAAACGGTTCAGAATCACAGTACTCAGTAAAGTAACTCCATCCATAAATACAACCGATTTGCACTGCTTTACACCAATTAAGATTACATGACGCTGCAATTGGAAATAATAGAGGAGTTTGAAATAATGGCTCTTGTATTGAATTCACCAGGATGTGCTTCTCAAACACGTGGGATACGATGGCTACAAATACCCTCGGGGAAAAAAAACTCCCTTTTGTTTTGATAGTCTAAGGGCGACACGGGGTCCACAATGAATGGCCATGAGACTTGGGAGTTTAAAAATAACCAAATCATGCTCATGTGAGAGAATGCAGGGGTGAACACGGGAGAAAGCGAATGTCGGCCAAATGAAGCTTCCCCCGGAGCTGCACGAGCCAGCCACCCGACGACCATTTTCTATCCGTAATTGGTCGCTTCGATCCGTCGTGTCGCCCGCTCACCGTGTCGCAAATTGCAATTCTCTCGTCCAAGGCTATGGTGGTGGAAAAGAGTGCGGAATCGTAGCCTACTACACTGTTACTGTCACACACAACACTCTGCAACTTCAATGAGCCATTCTCTCGGCTGTCTCTCTCTCTCTCTCGCTGTACATGAACGGATGTACTGCACGTGCATTTCTATGCTTTCTCTAAAGTTGGGTGCATATTGGGGCGACTGGATTACGGCACGACCAACGGCGAGGGCAAAGCTACACAGGAAGGAAAAAAAGAGGATCCAACGTAACTGCGAGGAATTTGCCGACTCCACTTACATAACGATGACATTACTCCGACTCATTGCGCATCAAAAAGACCTCGATACTTTTGCAAAAGATGGAATATAATGCGATCGAGGTTTTAGCACAAATGTGGTTATTTAGATTTCTTTAACTCTTTAATCGTATATCACTATGCAACTTGTAAATCGCTTCGTATTCAAGTCTTTTTTTCTCCCTTTTTATAATCTCTTGAGAGGCAATTGTTGACAATTTATTGTTTTCGTTTTGTCATTAGGTTGCGTACAGATGATTTATTATTGGATTCAACCTCACTGAACGACAGATCCGATATTTCATCAACAAATCTTCAGTTAAGCGAATAAAACGGGTGCAACACCTGATGGAAATATAAGTAAAGTTTTATGGGAGAACCCAAGAAAAAGTAGCACAAAAAAGAGGTGGACACCATCAGCTAAATTAACAATAAAATATCTTTCCGCCAATCTATATTCAGAAAAAATCATTAAAAGCAATAAATATTACGTTTCTGATTACTAACATACCTATTGATATAATGGACACCACAGGGAAATCAAAACGACAGCGTATTTCGTTAATTATATAAAGCATATAATGATTAACACGCATACTTCCCTTACTAAACAACCTACGATATTTATTGGCAACGTGCATCGCAAGATCTTTTAAGTATCCTCTTCGACCCACCGGTGGAAACTATTTCCCTGAAGAAGAATGCAGGGTGCCCAAACACACATTTTTACTCTGATGGCTTTCCTCACGGGCAAGGAACTATTATTGAATTAATTATTTACTTTGAACTGTGAGTCCAACCACCAGATTATCAACCACTTTACCAACGAAACTTTCAAATTACTGGTAATAACTGGGCCATAAGGAGGCTTCAACGGGTTCAGACCACTACTTAATGAAGTTGAAGAGGAGGTTAAGTTGAATAATTAAAAAAATTAGGGATACCCTTAAAAAAATACATAAGAGTGTATTATAAAAAGAATAATATGTATAAATAAAGGGATCACGGTGGCTCGTACAAACCAAAAGTTGAGGAAAATATTCAAACCCCGAACCTTTAAAAAATTCCGATTTTATTATAGAAACTGGAAGAAGTTCATCAAAATAGATATTTTAAAAACCCTGGAACCCCTTCTTATTCGTAAGCGTTAAATTAATAGGGAATAATATTTTAAAAGGAAAGGAACAAAATGCAAACTAACTCACTTCTACCGCTACATTTCAAACAGCGGTATCGACAGGATCTACCAATTAGCAAAAACGTCTCTCACACGAAGATGTTAGAGGAGGGGTGGGGATCACGTGGTCAGTTTTTCGCCGCAAATGGCCGCATGTGCAGAAGCTAAAAGTCGCTTTCCAAACCTCACAATAGGGTAATACCGCGGGGCTGTTTGGAGAAAATTTAACGTCAATAGCGTGGAGGAGTAGGAAAACATGACCTCTAACACACTTTAGAATCAATCACGTCAAATCGCTGGTACAAAAAGTCTTTCCAAATAGATTTCGTCGTGAGAGCACGTAAAAATTGGTCGGAGGACCTGAAGGTGTGACGCCTGGACAAAAGCGGCTTCCTTCGGATAGAAGGGAAGGCTGAAGGTAAGGGGCGAAGCGATGGGAGAGATTGGCCACGAGCCCTCCGAGGTGTCCAATCTTAAGACAGGAGGGGGCAAGAAGACGCTGGCTCGAGTAGCTGCCCCCTCAACCCCCAAAGGCCACGCGGGGGAGTGGAGGTGGGGGGTGCAAGGTCCATAAGTCAAGACAGATGAAAGCGGCCGCACTCGTTATTAGAATGGAAAAAAATAACGGTAAAGCGGGCCCTTCGTTCTTAAAAATTCAATTACACTTCATCTTTCGAGTCCATAATTTCTTACCAAATGCAGAGCGCTAGGGAACGATTCAAAATTACTTTGAATTATGATATCGTAATTATTACAAATGACACCTCAGTCCATCTCACGAAAATTGAATAATAAATCACATGCACGCGATTCATTGGCCAAGAGAAGAATAAAAACTTGACGATTACTATTCAATAAATCATAATTAGATAAAAAAAGGACTTAAATACAAGAAAAATATCTACAATCTAAATAAATAAAATTGTAATTAATGAAAGAAAAATGACGATATCAGAACTGAAACTATTAGTTTCACAAAAAATGCAATTCATTTCAGTGTGTTTATGCACATATATCGCCATTCGCTTAAATGTTCAAATGCACAGAAAAGCGGGAATCCGGCGCTGGCATTAGATTCAGCGCCGTTAGTCTTAGAAGTTCGCATTTCCAAAGTGATTCCGATCATTGCCGGTAAGTATCTAAAAACTCACTCCCATCTCTACGATCAGCGTTAAGGAGAACGTGCTCACTTACCTGAATGAATTGTCACCGAAATAAGAGTCAGCAAAGGCTAAGTGAGACAAAAGAAGAAAAACCTACACCGCACTAACTTCAGACGATTTATATAAGACCAACTCATTAGGAAAAATTTAATTGGAATCTAGCGGGTAGCGAGGCCTCACCGAATCAAGTGGAACCTAACCAACCGTAATTTGGCCAATTGTAGGGTCAGTATCGCCTTAACATGGAGACAGGCCGTGGCCTTGGGTGCCCTATGACCGGGTGTTAAGAGAACGCTGGAGGCATGGACACTATACCCACCCTCATCTTTTGGGCCACAGATGCACTCACAAAGGATATGATGGAGAAGGGGCGGGAGGAGAGCATTACGATTATAACACAACCGTTGTATAAGGGAGAAGGATGAAGAGCGGGTCTCGGCTCTTCACACACGACGTGAAATGACACTTTCATGGGTAAGTCACTGTCGTACTACCCGCTAAGGGCGAATGGGCAACGTAACGAAATGAATATGTTGAGGAGTAAAATTAATTCGATAATAATTGTGGAGTCAGAAATATGCTGCATGTATACTTTTTTCAGCCACTGTACGAGCATAAGGCTTCTGAAACTTAACGGGCCCGCATGGATGAAATAATTTATGCACCTCGCTCGTGACAGCTACCCAAAGGTGCACATATCTCATTCACATGCATGGCGAGAAAACAATATCCATTCACAAAGATTAAATGAATAAATATAAAAATATTTCAATAAAGTAAGGCAATAGTATGATTCATAAATCGCATTCTTCAGGTTTATAAAGGCACCATCCTATTTTTTTTATAACCTTGACACTTATCTTCTGATATGCATCCTGATCACGAAATTTATATTTCTACATTGGAATCCCCCAAGTAAAGGAGCAAGATGGATTTAATGTGTAGAGCTAAATTGTAGAATATCCTGATTTTAGATAAAGAAGCTGGGAAATAAGTTCATAATAAAAGTATTAAAGAAGGATTGCTTTACGTATTACAATAAAATTACATTTAAATTACAATAAAAGTTCATCCAAACAAGATATTAATTCCAACATTATACCACATTGAAGAATATTCATGCATTGAAGTTTTATACAAAACGAATAAGGAATACGATTTATGGAAATGAGTAAATTGAAGAGCTCAAGAGATAGCTTGAGCCAGCGTGGCATGATTGGCACGTAACCATTACAACTTATTTTTCCCGAATTCAGACATTGGTGTCACTTAGTTAGTCACTTAGGTTAGTAAAACTTGTATGCCGTTATTAAAATGCATTTGACGAACAAAATTATCGCCAATTACCCCGTCTTAAAATATATCAGTAAGAATATTTTGAATATCCGAGCTTTGGACGGTGAAAAATTCACTAACAATAAGACAAGGTTCGAACTCGAAACTGTAAGGACAGCAGGCAAGGGCTTAACACCACCGCCAAAAATAGGGTAGTTTCCTTCATCAAAGAAAACGAAAGGCATTGATTGCGATTCGTTACCCACCAATAGTGTATTCATAATACACAAATTATTTGGTTTTTGAAATACCGGTTTAGACGAATGGCAAGGGTCAAATTTTATCCTCATTCGAAAAAGGCCAGATTGGCGCCCATACGATTCCACTCCACGTGACGTCACAGGGACCTAGTTTCTACACGAGAGTATAGGAGTTATACATCGTCTGAGGTTACCAATGCATGCATGAGGCACAGAGCTCAGGGAAACATGTCTTAATAATCACCTATTAAAACTGGCTAAGGTCGGAAAGTTTTCTTCGTTTGATAAGGTATAAATAAACCTTTTTTATGCCAAGCGCTACCAGCCAGCAAGATACTCAGCTACCCGCTAGCATCCTCCGTCCTATCAGCGCTCAGAGCCTCGATCAAGGTCACCTCACAAGGCGGGAGGGGGAACCAGGAATGCGTCGCACGGACTTTTTCCCATCATTCCTACTTACGCGTCGCGTTTCCGCGCGCTTGAAATTTTTCACTTTTCATTTAATCGCGAAAAATAGATATCGTCATTTAAAAATCTAAAAGCGTGAAATACGTACTCCAGGAGTAATAATCTTTCGATTTAGGCAATAAAAAAATAATAGGAAACCACCCTATTGGTGGAGCTTTTATGGGAGTACGCGCACCGAAGTTGAAACATACATTATTAGTATTTTGTAGGTTTAGTTTCTTAAGACGACGCATAACTTCCGTTCGATCGCAGTTTCTTCTAAGCGAATCACTCTTTTAAAACTGCGATATCGTCTTTAGATTTTCAGGGCAATGTGAGAAGATCCTTCACAATATTTGACTATTTAATAACGAAAATTGTACCTGAGTACTTTCTCCGGGGTAGAATCTCTTATTTGAGATAAAGATAAAGTTTACCAAGGGTCAACTCAATATTTGCTGATAATTTGAAGATGATTGAGTACATTTTGAGAGGCATTATGTGATTATGTCGTCGGCCTCGGCGGCGGCGGGGATAAGTCCCCCCTACCATACCAAAGATCGCGGGTTCGAGTCCCGCCTGGAAATGTTTCCCCTTCCAGGACATGGGAGTGTGTGATCGTCTGATGTTGATTGTTTAAACTCCCGATGTAAAGGCCAGATTCTGCTGTTTGCTGGAGGTAATTGAGATTAATAAATAATAAAAAATAAAAGAGAAAATACGACCGGTAGAGAGGGAGAGATAATTACACTTAAAATGTGCCAGCCTCGTCGCTTATTTCGTTCCAAGGAAGAAGGGTACCGGAGAAATAGAGAGGGAGAGAGATGGGGGCAAAGACGTGAGATTGGGCTCAGTTGGTAATCGAAAGGGTGTTAGTTTGAACAGGGTGATAGGTAACCCAGCGGGGGACAGAGGAGGTCGGGGGATTCTGGTGGCGGAAGACGGAAGGGGCACTTCTCGCATTGATCCACGCCCAGCTGACACAGAGGAGAGGAAAGTGGGGAGGAGAGAGGAGGGATATATGGACGAAGCTCAACCCGAAAAGCCCTTACAACACACCATCACATCTTCTGCTCCCATCTAGCGTCAACTCCTCTTCGAAACCCTCTCGGTCCATCTTCGAAAAAAATATAAGAAAAAAACACAACGCCACCAACCCCCGCAATCCAATATCCTTCCTTCATCCCACCTCGTGACGGCAAAAACGGTTCTCTCCAGCGATGCAACGGGGAGACGCCACCCCCACATAAAACCCCTTGAACAGCGCTTCTTTTGAACCACCCGAGTCGGCGGCGTGACCACACGTATGATCGCCCGGACAGCAAAACCACCCGTTTAAAATCCGATGAACGCCTTGATGGATGAGGGGAGGAAGAAGAATGGGCCGCAATACGGGCATCTGGAGCAGCGGCGGCGGCGGTAGCGAATGGAAGGGAAGAGAAGGTAAGGGCATACGAAAAAAACAGAAGACAGAAAAAAGACAAGTGGCGAAAAAAATACGCGAGGGATGGGATGAGAATGAGGAAGGGCGTGTCCGAAGGGTGGTGTGGGTGGGCTGGGGGGCGCCAAGCCCTTATCTCTTATTCTCCGCGCGAGAAATGCCCGCCACCGAATAGAAGGAGACTTCTTCTCCGCCTCCTCCTTATTTTTAACGGTAAATCCAGTCGGGACCGCGCGACGGGCGATCCATTCGGTTGGGATATATATGTGATGGGCGGGTGTGGGAGGAGGTTTAGACTTTCGGGATGAATATACGGGAGGGGCGAAGGGAAAGCGAGGATCGAGGCGGAGGAAATTAGGCATCTCTAGGGGAGACCATCTGTGCACCAAGTTGTACTCTTTCATGCCTACATCAAAGTGGCACTTAAAATGTACCATGAACATGACCACAGATATACTAATATTGTATGTTCCAAATTTTTTTTATTAGACTAACTCAGGTTTCGACAATGTACACCATGTCATTCTCAAAGACCTTCCAAACCATGTCATTCTCGACAGTGGGGTAGCTAGGAATTTTGTTCGGGGGGGGGGGATCCAACACCAAAAGGATTTTTTTTACAAACAGGGTACTAAGTAGAGGGTTTTAAAATAATTTTCCTACTTTTCGTAATCGAAAAACTTCATTATTCAAAGAAGTCTTTTGTTAAATCACGATTTTTCAATATTTGGTTTTCTTTTGTGATGCAAAGTAAGTGTGCTTCAATGTTTTGGGGGGGGAGGGGTCCGGACCCCCCGGACTTCCCCCCTCGCTACGCCACAGCTTCTCGACGACCTTACATAATGACATACCGACACCTGGGTCAGACCACTGAAAACTTTGTGGAACATATAATATTAGTGTATTTGTGATTATGTTTCATGTTACACAGTTCCACCAGATATCGCCATCCACCCTTAGGTTGGCTTAAAATCTAGCTTACAGATTTGAGATTCATGGGTGATTTACGTGACCAGATAAAATACGTCGAAATGTTGAGCATGAAGGGAAAATGGGGAAGAAAGCAAAACGAAAAATACTTTTTAAACTGAAAAGACGATGCATTTCTCCGAACACTTGACAACTCAATGATATCCACATGAAAACCATTGAGCTTTCAGGTTTAAGCATACGCAAGATAAAAATGCTAACTCCATCACGAGAACTGTTTTTCGCAATAATACGCATGGTGCCTTGCAGACCAAAAGGAGCAAAAACTTGCACGGCACACAGACTCGCCAAAACTAATTTTAAAGAGATTTACGACAAAAAAACAGCATGACTTCATAAACTAAAGAAAATTGCAAAAAGGTCTGCATGAAACTAGTCCAGCTCATTCACTTATTACTGGAATTACTTTCAAAATACCCAATGGAGCAAAGTAATAATCAATCGCTAAGAAATTCAGAAAATAATATCCAGCTAAGAAAAAGTTCTAATTTATTAACAAACAATAATCGAGAAGGACTTGACCTTAATCCATTCTTGAGGAAGATAAAACAAGCAAATTCACTCAACTCAAAATCTCGTTCAATATAGACATTTACTGGTAACTACGACTGGAATTTTTTCAATTTTTGTCATTGGAATCTCTCCGGCTTCAGTGAAGCAATTCTGTGTTATGCTGTTGAGACAGCACCATCATTCTTCTATGCGACTAATGAATCTGACAGTTCGATATATTATAGATGTACTAACTGTATAATTGTTAATTATTTGTCTTGTGGTCAGTGTTTTTCAATTGAAACAGTAAGCCATATATAATATCTGGGTATTTATATCGATGAAAACAGCAACTGGAATTCTTCTGTGCAGCTGAACTCTATTTTTGAGAAGGTGGCTCGGACTCGGTGACCCCAAAGCGGGTTTTTTTCCCAATGGGGCACCTATATTCCGATCAAATACCTGTAATACTTTGCAATTGCCTAAAATTATGGTTGGAATAAATTTATTATTATTATTATTTTATAGAAACAGGCAAATATCTTCCATTATCCAACCGTATATTCGGAGATTACATAATATACTAGCACTGGAGAATTGAAACATTCATCATCATTAGGGGCGAATATTAGACGGAAACGTTTCGATTTGAGCACTGATAAGAAATGCGGAGGTAAATTTCACCTTGGCCCTCGCTTATCGCCTCGATATTGGCAGTGAAAAATGAGGGAGGGGCCGTCGGATCACGTCCGTCCTCGCCCATCCATCGAACGGAAAGGAGATTCGTGATGCGGCGTGGGTGCGGTGGGACGACGAAAATAAACACGGCGCTATGGGCGGAATGCATTGGCCGCCGATGAATGGCTAAGGCCCCCACGCTGCTGCCAAAGTCTTAATCCGCGCAACGGTTCCTCCTCCAGTCCACGACTCCATATCTAAGAAACATCTCCCGCCCCCACACTACTACTTCCACGATGACGTTTCCTCGATCGATAAAGGGTATTTAATGCCCGCGCTAAAGATAAGGAAGAAGACGTCGCGTGACTCCGAAAAGCATTTCCCCATACCGATCAGAGCTCGCCATGCCGTGCACGTTCTTTTTCTTTCCCGGGTTGATGAATCCTTATGATGATAATTCACTAAAAGAAGTGGCTAAAGTTCGAAGACCGCAAAATATTGGCCGCCCAATTTCCATGCCCAACCTGATAAAAAAGGAGCCTCTCGAACATTAAATGAAAGGATAAGGGTCGCTACATTAGCTACGCCACGATCAATATAACACAAAGGAGACTCAAAATAGGAACCTAAATGTCAAATAACATATCCCTGAAATCACCATTCACTTCAGAATATGAAATTGTTCCTCTGAAAAATAATGATTGAAAATTTTATTTACCCGTTCAAAAGGCTCATGCCATTTCGCTCGAACAAATATTTATGGACCAAGAAGAATGTAAAATTACTTGCCTCATACAATGGCCAAAGTGCTACGCATAATTAATTATTTTTTCTATGTGAACATGCATGCATGAACTAAGAAGTGAATACGTGCAAATTATAAATGTTCGCGTTTGTATTAGTAAGATTATAATGGCATATGATGCGTTCATGAACAAATCCTCCAAAAATATATCGAAATAATCAACGTAAAGCATCCTTATTTAGATGATCATGTAACGCATGCACATTTCTACAAGAGCAGTTTTCAGCGTTATGTCGTACATCGTTCTCACTAAAACGCAACTAATTCCAAACAAGCTATATTGAAAACGTCATCATCATCATCATTAGTCATCAATCCTAAGATTGGTTTGACGCAGCTCCACTCCTCTCTCCTATCCGCTAGCCTTTTCATAGCGACGTATTGCTTCTCTCTTACATCCTTTAGAACCTGTGCTCTGTGACTCATTCGTGGCCGTCCCTTGCCCTTCTTCCCTTCCACTCTTCCTTCTATGATTGTTTTCATCAGACTATCATGCCTCACAATGTGGCCAACTAAGTGGCTTCCCGCCTCCTTCTGAATACTGAACACGATACCTTAAAACATAGATTGAGTAAAAGTTAATATTGCTACGACGCTGCCCTGGTTGCTTCTCTGGTGGGCGTCGGCCGTGACCTCTACCTTTCTCATAGAAGGGATCCCCTGTTTCTGCAGACAGAGTGACCACCACCGTCTCTCTGCTGATGGTGCCGTTATCTTAAAACCCAACCGCCCGCCTTGCACAAGCCACAGCAGCTCCAGAAGCAGTGATTGCCCCTCCCACCGCGGCTGCTAACAGGCACAAACGAGGAGGAGAAGAGGAAGAAGAAAGTGGACTCACGTAAATTGGTATAACAGCGCTCTCTCTCTCTCTTTCTCGAGTGTCGCGGCGGGTGGGACGGGCAGCAGGAGCAGTTTTTTTCAATTCTGTTAACCCCAACCCCTGGCCACTTGCGGAAATTCCCTGAACCACGCCCCCTTCCGAACCACTTCCCCCAACAATACGCGTTGTTTCCGAACGGTACGAATACGGTACCAGTGCGTGCGGGAGATACGTTCAACACATGCCGATTGTGTACGGTGGTGTAGCAGAAATAACCGGTTTCCGCCATCGTACCGCGACCGATTCCGAGATTCGAAACTGTGTTCAGCAAGTAATTTAAACACCAATGAGGTGTAATTCGATTCCTAAGCTTTAACGTATCAAAGCGATTTAACACAAGGAAAATATCACTTGATACAACACTGTATTTTGATCTTTTCTTAATGTACATTCACTTCAAGATGGCTTTCCCTCTAACCATAACTTATTTATATCTCATCACCATAGCCACCACCACCATTAAATCAGCAAAAAGAAATCAAAATAAAAACAAACATGCTCACAGGCAAATAAAACAAACAACAAATGAACTCAAGAAAAGAAAAGAAACTAAACATATACAAAAGTGATTTCAGTCATAAATACACATACATCAGCTTCCACAAATGAATATCAGTGCCTTAAAGTTTCATCTTTCAGAAATAATACAATAAGATGAAAAAAACAATATTTAAAGCTAATTTTATCATCTGAGTCCGCTGGTTAAGCAATCCAAAAAAAAGTATGGAAGCAAGATGACAACTACAGTGGAAAATATGGCATAAATATACCAGTTTCCTCATTCCACGTGCAGTAGATGGGCAAAAAAGCTGACCATCCCGATGCTAATTCAGGAGCGAAGGCAATAAACTACTCAAGCTTTTCGCTAGCTTTCTTCAAAAAGCAAAGCGTTGACAGAGCAAAAAGAGCAATTTGTAAAAAAGGGAAAAATTCAAGAGACTTGAGATAAATGGCAATCAAATAACAATATCCAGAGAGAGTCAAATAGGTAACCCTTACATGAAGCACAAACGGCACCTTTACATAATCATATTTTCTCTCATTTGTAAAATAAGTTTCCAACGTGGAAAATTTTCAATTACCTGAAAAAAATTTTCCGTAAATTTATGACTACTTCCAACTTCATTGACGAAGAATACGATGTCCTTTGAGATACCTCAAATAAAAATAGCGACCGAGGGAAAAACATGCGGTCAAATATGAGCTAATTCAATTTCCGGAAATAAGAAAGAGAAGGGATAAAAATTGAAACGACAAATCGTTATTGCTGCGGCATCAAGAGATTTTTATTACCACACCGTACGCCCACCGTGATACCAATTTTTTATTGGCCCATTGGCTTTTCCTCCCACGAGAGATAAACTTTAAACGGCCCCGGGGGTACTCACCCCCTTCATTCCGGTTCCCTACCTCCACCAATTGGCACAATACCGGAGGGAACGATGGAGCTGAACGAGGAGGTTTGGACGTAGAAATAAGCACGGCCAATCCATTTAGGGTTCCGCATGCGTTTTGGAAGGGTGCCGCGGGTGAACTTGGCGCCTCGAAGGGTCGACTACTGTTGCACCGCACCGCCGGCGCCGGCCGCCCCCCACGCGATTCGCACACAACTAACTACCCCCAACAGCCAGGGAGAAGATATGATGGCATGCTACCACGGAGCTCACAAAGTCACTTCCATACACCCCTCCTGGCGCGGGGTATAGCAGAGTCCAGGATGCAAAGAAGCAAGAAGCAATCCGGCTACACACTACCACTTCGGGGGTGCACCGCCTCCTCAAACGGCCGAAACAGAAACCTTGCAGTGCTGCTAGTAAACCAGTCAAGGTCCGCAGTCAGCCGAGACTAATGTGTCGGGGCATAAAACAGTAATGGGCGACGTTCCCACTCAGGAGAGCGTTAGAACTGCACGGGATGCAGGGCGAGCTGGAAATTTTCCGTTCCGTGACGCCATTCAATACGGCAAGCATTGAAAATACAGGATTTCTCCTAGGGAATCATGTCCATATCAATTAAAAAGTACAGATTTTTAAGCACTTTGTATAAACGTTTTTTCAACAGTTTTCAGCAAAAACATATCGAATGATATGCTGCCAAATTTGAAATTTATCAAATTTGATGATATGCGATGTGGATCGTAAAATTTACACCAGCAACATTTAAGTTGTCATTATTTTTCTATTTCAGAGGCTAACCAAAACCTGGAATCGCCTTCCACTTTGAGCCTCATCCTTTCCTCATTTCAATCTCTTTCGAGAAAGCATTAACTGCGTTCCTTCTGTATATATAATATCCCACTATAGTGTATACATTACCCCACTGCTTTCTCATGGACGATAAAGAACTTTCGTCTATTTTCGCATTCACATCTTTCTCCTTCCTCCAAAAATATGCTAAAAATCTACCAGTACGGAAGCATACGGGACGCGTTGGAGCCTATGATAAGACATGATGGTTCATTGAAATTCCACAGGATTTTAATTCATCGGAAATAAATAGGTGAGGAATGCATCAGAAGATGGATACAATAACTAGGTTAACTATTAATGTATAACTACCTGGATCAATTAACTATCAGATTAAATTAAATTTCCACAACACTATTTTTGATTAGTAAAATATTACGTACTACGTGTACAGGGATATTTTCCTCGTATTTTTGAAAAAACAAACTTGATTATTTACATATCAATCAATAATTTTAAGTCATTAAAAATATTGCACTAATTGTTGAAGTGATGTGCAATATGCTAAAGATAAATTTTAGTTCCCAGGTAAATACAAAATAAATGACAGCGCCCAATCAGATGGTGACAGCGAACTGCCGTCGCGTCGTTAGGTATGCCGAGCAAAGGTAAAGTGTAACAAAATGAGAGTATCGTTTAGAGGCAAGTAAAGAATCTCATTGAGAATCCGATACAATATAGGAAATAAACACCATTTTATTTTAGGAATATATTCACCACTTTTCCTTTGTTTTCTCCAATTGCTTACTTCTCACGGAAGGATACAAAGAGGCGGAAACTAATTCTGGGAGAAAGATAAATGAGCACGGTCCACGACGACCATATGCTCGCCAAAAGATCACTTCGAAATGAGGCAGGAGCAATGGTCAGGACGTGGGGCCATTGGATGTGGGGGGGACTTACGCAACTAATCCCATATTAGGGTAAAACCGGCGGTCCGAACAAGTCCCACTGACTGACTCATACCAAAATGAACGCGTTTCGACGAGGATGGAGGAAGAAAAAAAAACTAACTCCAGCCACCCGCTTCCTCAGCCTCATTCTCGTACCCGGGCACGAATCCATACGAGACGCTTAAGAAGAATGCCATAAAGTCACGCGACTTGGCCGCGTGCTCTCCTGAAATTTAAGCACGGTCCGCGATGTTTCCTTCCGACTCATGATCGTCTTTTATTTTCTTCTTGATACAAAAAAGCCTACCCTCCCCCTTTACGAAAAGACGTCTCGCTGTCCGCGGAGATGATTTCCTTCTTGCCCCGTGCACCTGAGTGGTCTTCGCACGCACAGGAATGCGGGCATCGTCGCAGCATTCGGACGGAGGAAGATTAACACGGCCCCCGATCCAGAAAAGGGAGGATGCCTTCCAAACTTCCCATTCTTCTTCTCGCCTTTCCAGACTCCAAAAATGTGACGATCCGGTTCAAGAATGGGCCGATCACTCCACATGTCGCCGGAGAGAGAAAAAAAAAACACTACGCGGAATAATGCCGATCAATTGAATATTCGAGACTGCGCGACGTCAGGCCGAAAAATAAGGAAATTTGGGAGCTCTCAGAAAAAAAGCAACAGGATTCTAAGACGTCTTTCTGAAAGAGGAGCGATCCTTTCCAGAATGATTCATGACTTTTGACTCTCTTATTTTGATCTATATTTTTTCACCCAATTCAAGACGTTATCACTGTTTTGTATGCAATCCGACAGGAAGCAACCATGGAATCAGGTTCAGAGGTTGGGGGTACTGCCTTCAATCGATGCAGGCTAGAATTCCCAGTGATGGCGAATATAGCTCAGCAGAACCCCTAATCGATCCGTGTGGCATGAGAGGAACTATTTAAAAAATATATTGTTCTCTCAGTCACATAGAACGACGTAACTTACTTAAAAGCATAGTCCCTTCGAAGAATTCCGTAGTGGTCAGCTGCAATCGAGTTATTCACTAACTGTAAGCATATTAAATACTAAGACAGCACCCGTCTATCAACAACTTTTCATTTTGGAAGCTTCTACAGAAAAAACGAAAGAAGAGGATAGAAAGATAATATATTTTTTAGACTACATCATTTTAGAAATTTCAATTAGCTTGTCTACCCTAGCTCTTATGAATTGAGAAAAATTAACCAAAAGACACCGTCGTAGAGCACATAATATGAGAACGACACAGCGGTAAAAATGAAAAATAGCGAGAAATAATAAACCAGAAGTAAACAGTATACCAAGCTCAAAACGCTAAAAGGTACAGAAAACTATCTCTAGAATAAAAATGAATAAAAGGACGAAGGCGGAATAAGTTTATAAAAATGAATGAAACGTGGAAATTTTCGAGCGGTGATTTATATTGGCTCAAATGGTGGATTTAATCAAAATAGAAGTTTCTGCATACAAAAAAATAACAATCTGGGGCAAATCGCCTACATGTATGCCCTCACTCCTATAAGTAGAGGAGATGACACAACCTCAGGGAATGCAAATCATTCACGTTAAGACGTCAATCAAGGATTTAAAATCCGCTCCAATTCACGCCAAACGGAATTGGCACCGAATTCGCGAGCCAACTCAACGACGCGTCGGAGGAGATCCTATTCCTCCAGCGAAGAAGGCGGACGGTGATGAGCCAATCCAGGCGGGAATCACCCAAGACATGAGGAAGAACAGATGGCGGAAAGAAAAGCAGGCCAATTCCTGCGTTAAACGCCACATGCCCAATATTCAACATTCCCCAGGGGAGGTGAATGATCATAACGTTAATGTTTTTGCGAGCGCGCGCGCACGATTCCATGGCCTCGTCGTTCCGCGCCACGACTCAAAAGAGCTTGGGCACTTGTGTCAGTCGCTGGGATGGGAACGGGCGAGGGAAGACCGCCTTTAAATTTAGACACGCGAAAACCAATCGCCTCGACAGGCGCCCCATCCAAAGAGTGCCATTCGGTCGTCATCATCGCCATCATCGCCTTCGGGCACGTCTATTTAGAGAGACACCGAACCCCCGCGGACACATCAAGGACCGCGCCCCGGCGAAGCAGTGGGAACTCGGGCTAAGCAAGAGGAGGAGAGGGGGAAGGGTGCAACAGATCGCGCCAAACAAGCGACACCCAGAGTGGAAGGAGAGGGACACTTGAATGACTCACCCCGCGGGTCTGGTTCGCGAAATTTACATTCCGATCGGAGAAGATCGATCCTCTTCCGAAAAGAAATCGAGACGGCTGATGAAGTGCTGAAAAGCGTAATGGGTTAGCCACGCGGACGAGGGTATAAGATATATGACGAGCGGGAAGATGTAGGCGGACTCGGAAAATGTGTATATTTTTCTATTTTTTCTGTTTTATTTACACAACCTTCTCCACACCGGAAAGATTAACTTTGTCTTTCAATAAAGCAATATTTACAAAACTGTGTCCATGAATTCAAGCTAAAGAGGAAACGTAACCAACATAATATTGTCAACGTATATTTCAGGGATGCTGTTTTTCACATAAATTTGGATACTCTTAGTAATAAAACCATTCTTACATCCACTCGATGTGAATAAATTTCAACGTATTTAGACAATAAAATATACAGGGATAAGGCTTACAATGTTGTAGGTACGAGTATATATTTAAAGGGGAATGAAAAGCACGAGGATCTGGGGTAAAAATGACTTAACTGGCCTGGAATTCGAAGGAGAGAACTAAAAGTTATTAAGCGAGGAATCAATAGAGCGTTCTCCCGAAAATTTACCAATGCGTATGGTTGGAAGCCCTGATATTTTAACAATAGGGTCGTATATTCTGGCCAGGAATAGCAAATTAATTAGATAATTCGGTTGAGCGATGGAAAAGATAAGTTATTACGAAGTAACTATCCCTCATTAAGCCATTTTCTCAAAACTTGAAAATGAAAAAAATAATCCAAATTTGTCAACCATTTCTCATCAGTTTATGACGTCATTATAGTTCTGGTTCATTAAATTGTTCCCGGAGACCCGATCATTAACTGAAAGAATCGCTCATTATAGAGTAAATGACAACATACCGCGAGAGAGGGAAGCGGAGAAGCGTGTAGCCACTCGAAGAGTCAGCGACGACATAGACTTATCAGTCAAAAAGGGCCCGTCGATATTTCTCCGAGAATACCTCAGAAAAGTAGGAGACGGATCGAAAAACAGAAAAATTCGGGTGTCTTTATAATTCAAAGTCTATACGACCATCGACAATAATAAGAAGATGGTGAGCGAGCCCATTATGTTCTTTTCCCACGCGAGCAAGGGAAGTGAGAGGCAATATTTATTTTCCGCGGAAGATGTGCCTAGCATGCACTACGGGAGCCATATCCTTTCCGTATTCATGAGCCCCGAGTTAGCAACACATAAAACACGCCGGATCGCTTCATTAGCGTTGCCCCCTCGTAAACCTTCCACTCCGACCTCGAATTCTCTCCGATGTAAGGGACCGCTCACTCCCAAGCCTTTCTTCCCACGAGTTTCCCTCCGCCGCACAGCCCTCAACGATCCTACAACACGCACCAACAACGCCACCGACTTTCGCTCGAACAACACACACCGCAGAGGAGCACGAAGGAAAGAGGAATGGAATAATTTTAATGTACCTTTCACAAAAAAAATGTACCGCCTTCCAGAGAAGGAAATTTAGGTGAAATCAAGCAGCATGCATTTTGTCCTCCACGTGTTTTACACGATCGCTCACGAAACGGACACACAAGAGAGTCACGGGAATGTGTATCGGTCTCAAGTTACCGAGTAACCTACTTATTGACCACATAGAACCCATAAGCGCAGTCGCACCAAAGGGAGAGTCTATTCGAAAAAGCAGCACCACATTCACAGTACTCATTTGAATTAGAACGTAGGAATTTTACTAGAAATTTTATTTCGTTTTAATTTTTCATGGCAAAATATTGGCAGGTTACATCAAATATAGGTTAAATGAAATAAATTAATTAATCACGATGAAATTAATGATAAAACATTGATTCAGACTAAAAATATCTATAAACATCTCTCAAGCTGGTGGAAATGGATAGGAGAGTTTAAACTTGAATTAGAAATGACGAGGAGGACAAAGTAATAGGAGAAGAAAGAGAAATTACAAAAGAACTAAAGGGGGGAAGTTTGAGGGACTAATCACAAGCATAATGGAAGACTTCATCCGATAAGGCCGCAAGAGCAGAGAAATTCTAAGAGAAGGCTGAGGTTACAGGAGAAAAAAAAATTCAATGGTTTCCAAGAATATCGTGAGGGATGGTTACTTCGTTGAGGCTCAAACATGGGCTTCTCCTGAAACACTAAATATCGCACGCCGTAATAAGCTTCCTCGTTCGTGAAAGTAGCCCGTAGTAGCAGTTTATAAACTTGTAAGAGATAAGATAAGGCTTACAAAGAGGTAACGTGATGAGAAACGAAACATTTAAGATCATTTAGATGCACATAACGCATATTGAGAAAACTACAACCTAATCCTCGAGCAGTGTACATAGTTTCTTGGTTATAACATCCACTCTTCAAAAGTCACTAAATGAAGTGACAAAAAAACGTTTCTCGGAAACTTCGAGGGCAATTACTGAGTGGCATGCGGAAAGAATGGTTTAAGACGAGAAGAGGAGCAGGAGATAGGAGTATAATAGGGAGACAGAGGGTAGGCAGTTTCTCAAGAAGGGACCCCGAGGAAGGAGAGCATCCCTCAAGGGGAGAGACTGGCCGGAGTGAAAGGGACGAGCAGCCCACCTCGAAGACCACCTGAAAGCAGAGGAGCCTCCGTCTTCCATAGGAAGACTTCCTCGACGGAGAAGACGGGAGAGTGATGTGAGAGCATGGAGAAAGGATGCGAGGGTAAACAAACACGGCGCCTCAAGAGGCCGAAATCATGCGATCATTTTTCCGTGCTTTACGGATGATAGCTCTACTTATTGATCGAATGATCGCCTAGAGTAAGAAATGGCTACTCGAGTTGAACTATTTCGGGGATGACTCCAGTCACGAATATTACCATTAAGGATTCCAGAGTTGGCCACTGAATGTGCTGTGTCACCCACCGCACATTTAAATGGGATCACTTAAGTCGCCACTCGCAGCGCTTAAGGTGGAGAGATCCTAATTTCGCGGGGAAATAAGGTGTAAATAGGCCTGCAAAAGCCGAAATTAATATTCGAGATGAATTTAATTTAAAGCAACATTTACACTTGCCGGCCTCGGTGGCGGTGGGGCAAAGACCTCGCCTGCCAAACAAGAGGTCGCGGGTTCAAGTCCCGCCTGGATAGGTTGCCCATATTCAGAGAATGGATGTTCGCACTCCGGTAAATGTTAGCATGTTGAACACCCCGATGCAAAATGGCCAATATAAACTGTATTCGGTGGTATTGGAATACATAAAAAACAAAACATAATTTAATCAATTCAAATTAACTTATCCCTGCTATTCTTCCAAATTTTAAGTAATCTATTGCAAACATTGGCAATGAATGGATACCTCAGCGCAGCAAACATTCCTGAAAAATAAAAAAGCAAGCGAACTGACAGCGAAAATCAAGCATATGCGGCATGAACTGGAGCCACGTTCATGCAGTCCCCTTGGCTCCAGCGACACGGATCCCTATTTCTTTTCCAATAACTGTTCTCGTCGTTTTTTCGGACCCTGTAAACGTCATTTAGAGAATCCGAGACCAAAGGTTTCGGTGAAGGATGGTAAGAGTACATATTCCTTAATTCATTAAAAATATTATTCTTTCATTTAACTCGCATTGGGACAGGCACACAATTCAGAGCGCAAGAAGACGGAAAACCCACACAGACGGGGTCCGAACATTAGGTCCGAACGGGGTCCGAAGGTAAGGAATTTCCCCACGGAGGCCTGCGACATTGAGGAGACAGTAAAAATGACAGATGGAGGGGAACGTCCGTGTGATCCAAAAACTGACACAGCTATCGCTGGAGCTTTTCAACAGAAGGACAAAAAAGTGATCGAAGGCTTTCCTTCCATTCACCAATCCACTCAAACATTCCCCTTTCTCCTGCCCCCTCCAGCATTCCTTCGACTCATAGTGCTTTCACTCCCCGATCGCCTGCGTTCATTCATAACGCCCTATACTCCTCCTCTTCCTCCCACGCCTCAGAAACCGCAGCAGGCCCGCTCATTCTTCCAACATCAACAGGCAACTTCCTGCCGGAACACGCTCCGCACCATGCTGCGTTCGCTCGCGCGCCCGCATTCTCGCGGACATCTCCATCGACGGTGACCCTCTCTATGGGCGGGCGTGGGTGGCGAAACAGCGAGCAAAGGAGGAAGGGTTGGGTTCGAATGTTTGGAACGATTCCGAAACCGCCGCATGTCAGCCAAGGCAACAAACAACATAACGGTATTCACTTTAAATACGGAGCCATCCCCCCTAACGATACCACCACATCCCAAGGTTAAGGTCGAACGCGCATTTATTCACTCTTTTTTTATTCACTCAATTGTACGAGCCAACGGCGTGCGGGACGACGACAATGAGGTAAGGAGGAGAGAGAGGGCGCCGCCGGTAATTACGGCGGGAGAGTCGGGGGTGCGCTCATTAATCAGGTCGCACCTCTTTTGTCTCCACGCCGAGACGTTGACAGACGAGCATAAAACATCCAGAGGAGAGGTAGGAGAGAGAGAGAGAGAGGAGATTTAAATTTCCACGGGAGACACGATCAAGGCTCTTAAAACCCAGGGATCAAGCAACAAGGGCGGACGAGCCGTTAAATTCGCGATGTAAAGTGGTCCGCCGCATTCTCTTCCTGTTGAGGAGCTCACGACGAGCGAGAGCCAAGCAGCGCTCACTCAAAAGAGTCGGAGACGGATGAGGCAGAGAATTATAATCGGTGGACGAAGATAGAGAGAGAGCAAAGCCCTCTACGACGAGCAATGCACCGCAAAAATGAACATAATCATCGCGCACGCATCTTCCTCGGCGCATTAAGTATTTAAAAGGGTGACGGGATATTTTTAACAGCTAAATCTGGCGGCTGCTTCGCTGCTATCCGTCAAGTAGTGGACGCATCAACTGCCGACTCAATAAAGTCACGTCAGAATCGTGAAAGGAAGACCTGAGTAAAATTTTCTGCTGCACCCAAAAGAGACGAGTCAATGGCCACGGAGGCGTGGCTATCGGCAAAGTTATTCGGTTAGAGAGAAGCCAGGGAAATAAATTGTGGAGTTCAGAGATGGTTCGAGCACAGCTACATTACCGAAAAGTTAACCGATAAAACTAACACCGATAACTTTAAAAAAGTTCGCGATTACAATCATAAAACTTAAAGATTTCTTTTGAAATTCGACATTAACTTCTAAATAAAAATAAATCTCCGATTTACAATTCGCCTCATATTCCCTTATTTTAAAATATAGCTATTTTTACTTCTATCTTCAGTTAATAAAACCTTACATTTGCCGGCCGAATAAGAAAAAATTAAAATCAAAACAAATTTTCCATTATTCGAAAGTAATTACGTCAAGCTAAAAAACGGACCTTTCGTACCTACATTGAAAGTTGTATCAAGGCACTGACGATGAGGTAGGGTTAAAATAGTGACTAATAGTGCAAATTATTTGACAATTTGTATTACAAGTTAAAAAAAATTCAATGATAAAGACGAAACAAAAAGTTTGCATAACTTTAAGTTCCTTACGACCAGGAATTCACTTTCAAAGCACCACCTTCGGATTTTAATCTACTGAAAGAGATTAAATAACTTTGATACAAAGACAACGACTTGATCCTACTTTGAGTAACATTTCGATTTCATGAAGAAGTGGCACCTTACTATATAACTTCAAATAGACTCCCGGCAATCGATGAATGGCAACGTTCTCTCAGAGGAATAAGGTGAAGGGATTAGGAATGGGAGAATGCCGCAATACAATCCCGCAGAAATGGGATTGGCACAGTGAGTAAAAGAAGAGGTGCGATATCCATGCGAGAGAGGTGGGCCCAGGTGGCGCCTGGCGCGGCGGCAACACACACAACACCAGAGATGGCACGCATTACAGCTTCCGAGGCTCTGCTACGCGGAGTGAAGGGGTGAGTGATCTCACACATTCAAATGAGAGACAGGGGAGGGTGAGGTGCCTCCTCTCGACTCGAGTGCCAAGAATAAGCAAGATAAGGAAAGGAAGGAGAGGCGCCGGCGCCTTTGCTCCTGAGGCAGAATGAGAGGAAGGGTGGGTTCATTCATCCTTTGCCGTCCATCCCGACGAATAGCATACTACCGTTCTGAGTTGACATATCATTAAGGGGAATGTCGGCAGCACCCACGTTACGTAAGTTGATTGGTTACAAAGACAATGAATACTGTCGGTGTAAAAGGAACCTACAGTCTAAACTTTTCAAACATGGGAATTCAAAAGAATAATCGATTCAACTGCGATGGGGGCCCTAAAAAAATACGACATAACGATTTTATACTCTTCACAAAACTTAGTTGACTTTATTTGTTAACTAATAACATAATATCATTTTTATTCGTAGGTATTACCAGATATTAATATGATATATTGCATAAAACCTACAGCAAAGATAAACACGATGGCGAAAAGAATATTGCCCACCTCCGATCTCAAATTAACTAGAACTATCATACTAATTCACGCAATAAGGCGAAGATAAGATAGGTTAATCAATGCGGAATCTAAAATGGAAACAAAAAGAACAGAAATAAACGCAAAAAAAGACCACGTTGCTTAAAAAAAATCTGAGAATTTCATGCATTCGGACGCGATCCACGAAGGAAAATACCTAAACCCCGACGAGGAAAGCGGAAGAAAGGCTAGCCAACGGAGCAATCTGGGGACGAAAAACAAAGAGGTAAAACACGAGTGAACATCACATTCACAGCCTTACGGGATATAAAAAAAAAGATACGACCTGAAGGTGAAAGGGTGGAATTCCCGAGAGAAGACATCCGCACGGGTTCTTCCTCACTCAATTGCCCCGGCGACGACCTCCCATTCCGTTCCAAAGTAGCCCGGTGCGACGGGAGGGCGATGCGAGCACAGTGGCAATACCACAATTATAGGGGAGGGGGGGAAGGCTTTAAATGGAGGTTGAGGGAAAGTGGAAGTGGAGGGAATAAGTTTATTATGCTTGGCAGCGACGGCCCTTCTCCTCTCGGTCAAAGGATCTGCTAGTGAATAGGAGGGTCGGAAAAAGCAAAAAAATAAATACGGCGAGAGAGCAGGCGAGATTACTAAAAAAAAGATGAGCACTTGCAGATGACACCACTGCGGAGGAGCCAAGGAGGAGAGGAGCGAGAGAGGGTGGAGATATTTTCGCCGAAAGTAAGGGTGGATGTTGCGGGTGTGGCCAGGAGGAATGGAAACTTTTGACCACGGCCCCTGACTACAGACCACATTTAGGAAGGAAGTTAAGGGCTATCCTACCACAATTATGTTCCACAATGACCACGCATGCATCTACATGCTTTCAGTGTCATCAATAAATTTAACTTAAGGGTGTTCTATCCTAATTCAAAAATCCAAATTCAACCGTCGCCGGATTTTAGTTGCGAAGTCGGCCGCTACGGCCAGTGGAATGGGAAGCCTCCTTGGGTGGAGGGGAGGAGTCGCTGATTGAAGGAAAAAAAAGGAAAGGAGGAGGGGTCGAGCTTTGCTCCGACCGAAAAAAACACCCGACGCTGTATCAAGTTTCACTGCGGAGGGGCGATATTGAGAATGGTCAGGATTCGGAGGTTGATTTTTGCTCTCTGGCGGCATTAGTCCCACTTCAGCCACTCGGTTGCCGTTTCTTGGAAGAATCCAAATACGCACGCTCTCGACGAGGCTGGGAAGTGCGGCCGGCTTCCATGAAGAAAGGCGATTACTTGCATTGTTCTCTCCTTATTCGACTCTCCTCGAAGGGGAGAGCTGGTCAACGTTCATGTCACAAAATTGTTAAGTGCTATTCAAAAAATCGTAAAAGTCAATTACGCTAACCGAAATGCGCGTACTTCGTGAAACTTTTTTCAAGTACAACTTTACATTTTTACGTTATTCCTCAGTATGAATTAAATAGTAATCACCCACGTCCATTTGAAAACGTGTATTCAATATAGTTACTTTCCGAAACATGTTTATTCAGTAATCATAGCGCTGCAGGGAGAACACTAATGAGACAAATGACAAATAATGAATGAACGAAAATTGATTTTCTATCATCTTTAATATTTATTGATTTATATGGTAGGAACATCATAAATTGCATATTGCATCAGACATCACATACAGCTTTAATAAGGCCAATAACCCTGAATAGATCGCATCGGGTCATATTGTCTTTTTCTTCGATGTTTTTTTAATAAAATGATGCCGTTCGAACTAGAGTTTTTCTGGTCTCTAATTTCTTGTAATTCTGACTGAAGTAACGTTTAATATTCAAAGTGTTCCCTAGTTTTGCTGCAACCGAAGTTTTGACCCGATGCGACCGAAAGTGTTACAATTTATTCTCGCTTCCGATCCATCGTGAAGACGATTAAAATTCATTCGCACGCATTTGGCTTGATGAAATCGCCGATGACTCATCTTCCTGGAATACACCCATGTGCAAAAAGTGTGTGTGATGAATCATCAGCATTTCGCCTCTTTTTGCGCAGAATTATTAGTTATAATTGTGAAAATCACAAATCTCTACTTTAATTCTGTTTCTGGAAATTATGCAAGAGATCGTGACACTAGGCAGTTGAGTGAAGATGATTAACTAGCTCTTATTAGTCCCCTTTTTCTCTCAGGTGCGTATAAAATTTCCCGTGTTGATTTTAGGGAGATTTGGAGCAAAGAAGTCTATCAAATTTTTTCCCGTACACTGGGCTATCGGATTTTTTTTCTACGGTGCATTAGATTTTATGACCTTAGCACTAGACTACAAAGTAAGAAAATTGACTAGTAAGCCGCAGTTACTGAGTTCATTAATAAAATATCAAAAAAAAAATTGAATTTACAAATACACCATCAGAGTACATCACGATCCTTGACCAACTTATACCATTTCGAGGCCGATGTCCTGTAACGCAGTATCTATCCAAAAGCAAAAGAAATATGGTATTGAAGTCATTGCTGTGGTTGATGCTAGGAAAATTTACCTAAAAATTGAAATTTATATGGGCACGTAGCCAGACGCCCTTTCAAAGAATCCAATTCAGCTCATGAAATTGCCAAACGCTTAGCAGAGCACATTGAATGCAGAGGAAGAAATATTACCAGTAACAATTGGTGTACTAGCATGCCTTTAACAGTAGAACTTTATCAAAAAAAGATTGGCTACAGTAAGGACGATGAGTAAGAACAAAGCAGACGTTCCTCCTGAATTTCCCCCAAGAAAAAATAGAACCTTACATCATAGGCGAGGGGCAGGGGGGGCAGCTGCCCCCCCTCCAGAGGCAAAAATCGAAAAGTCTAGTTCCATGCAGAATATAAAACTGAGATTTTATATTTTCATTGAATTAAAAAAGATGATTTTTAAAGTGTTTTTTTAGTCATTAACGGAAACTAATCCCCCTAAATGTACATCCTTACCATTAATTATCATGTTTTAGAACTTTTATACTCTCAAAAGCTAAATAAGAAATATAAATTCTAAAATAATCCTTTTCATTCCTCCAAATTATTGCAAAATTGATGAAAATTATAGGGGGACCTTCCCCCAAAAAATGGTGGGTGATGGAGGAAAACGGATGTCATATTCGGATTCAGGTGGTAATTTTATATGAGAATCAGCAGGAATGGTACCAAGGCTCGAGAAAAAATTATTTTTTCCGTCCAGTGTTACAGTATCGGCCGAAGAACGAAAATGTGTCCCTTTCCATGGGATATTGTCTCCCTTTTCCGACGCAAAGCGACTGATACCCTTCCCGTATTATGTTTAATTTCTTTGCGATTTCCCTCCACCTGTTGCAGTAGTTGCACAATAAATGATTTATGCACTCTACTACGGTAACAACTGCCCAGTACTCGGCAGTTGATACCGTAGGGTGGTACTTCAATCAATTTCTTCGTAACGCTGCTGTCGCCATCACCTACGAATGAAATGACAGTATTATAGTATCTTCCAGAACAATAACACTGAATTATTCCGTGCGTTATATTATCGTGCCAATTATCCAATGATATTTTAATTCGCGCATCTTTATACCTGTTTCGAACCCTTCGACTAATATGTCAGCTTCCATTGCTGTCGAGGATTTGCTCAAATTTTTGTAGCATTGCTCTTTCACCTCCGATTTTGTATCGCTACTTCTCGCACAAATACAGCAGTATCTGTTCCTCACTTCAATAAACAAGACCTTCTGAGTTCGAAAGCCGACAATACGGGCCTGTGAAATGAGAAAGAATTTTAATTTTAATGCTATCAAAATGTAGTTTAAAATAAAAAAATTACATCCAATATTGTCCTACAGAAGAATCTCTCTTATTCCAATAGTAGATATTAATGCCAATGTGTTGACAAAATTCATACTGCTACATTTGGGCAATAGTAAAAGTTGTTGGACTAGTGTGCTTCTCAATATTTCTGCTCTTCTAGGTACCGAGGGATTATAGGTATGAGATCATAATTATTAGTCAACAATCCTAAGATTGATTTGACGCAGCTCTCCATTCGTCTCTCCTACCCGCTAGCCTCATTATAGCGACATATGTCTTCCCTTTTGCATCCTTTATAACCTGTCCAATGTAACTCATTCGGGAGCGTCCCTTGCCATTCTTCCCTTTCACTTGTCCTTCTATGAATGTTTTCATCAGGCTATCAGGTCTCATAATGTGGACAAGTAAGTTGTCCCGTCTTCTGCTTAAGGTTTTTAGAAGTCTTATTTTTTATCCCACTTTTTTTGCACTCATTCATTATTTACACGTTCGATCAATTTTATATTCATCATTCTTCGGTAGCAACACATTTCGAATGCTTCCACTCTTTGACTTCTCTGCTGCTATCAACGTCTAAGCCTCACTTCCTTAGAGAATCATACTCCATATGTAGCATATGATGAATTGTTTCCTTACTTCTATGCTTGTATTCTCAGATGTAAGAAGATTCATCTTTTTGTAGTAAGCCCTCTTCGACAGCGCTATTCTACTATTTCTTTCTTGCTTCGTCCATCGTTGGTAATTCGGCTTCCCTGGTAAGAAAACGCTTTCACCTCTTCTAACTTTTGATTTCTTAGCTTAATGTTTGTCCTAGCCTCCTCTCTTTTGCTCCATACTAATATCTTAGTCTTCCTTTTGTTGATTTTCAACTGATATCTGGCCATATTCTTTTATATATTTGTCAAAGTCTTCTTAGAATTCTTCTCTGTCTCGGCTATGACTGCTATGTCGTCAGCGAATCGTAGCATACTATTTTCTCTCCGTTAATATTGACACCCAAAGCCTTCTCCTTACAATCACCTAAAATTATAAGGTTTTCTTCACCTCTTACCTGTTTGATTACTGCTGTGATATCTTCATAGACGTCTTTAACTTCTTCATCCTAGTAGTCCGTCGTAGGTATGTTAACATGTACCACTACGGTATCTACCGGCTTAGTCTCAAGCTTTACCATAATTATCCTTTTATTTAGCGCGGAACCTTTTTCCATGAATATCGATCGTATGATCCTTATCTTTTACATAATTAACGGAAGGAGGAATATTTCTCGCAGTTTTTCAAAGTAAATTAGTAAAGGCATTACAAATAATTTATCCCCTACGAAATTAAAGCGGGCCAAATGTTGGCAAAGTCGAATCCATTAGTTCGTAATCAGACATAGCTTAGTCCCAAGAAGATACATTGAATGAATTACACACAATTTGTACGTTGAAAATGTTGTTATAACATTGAAATCTAGGTCACATTAACTTTTCTTATAATCGTGGAAAATTGCAAGTGTTTCTTTCAATATGGAAAAATTCCGCTCCATCACGTTTGAATCTTCGGATTTTATTTGTAAGTTGAATTAAGTATATGTTTTTCAAAGTAAATTAGTAAAGGCATTAGAAATAATTTATCCCCTACGAAATTAAAGCGGGCCAAATGTTGGCAAAGTCGAATCCATTAGTTCGTAATCAGACATAGCATGTAGAGCGTTTTGAAAATCATTAATCATTCTACCAAATAAAGTTGTAAAGCATGGAACGGCAACTAAGAATTATCTACCGTGTAGTGGTTAGAGTTATTCGTAAAAGAGGATATTCCAGCGTCACATGCAAAAGGTTTTGTGCTCTCACTCATACAAAGTTCTACATTGAACAAGCAAATTTGTACGCAGTCACGCGCACGAGTGCATAGTTAAATACACTAGTGCATAGTTAAATAAGTATGATAATCGACATGAAAAAATCATTTGACTAACCTGGGATTCGAACCCGGATATCCCCGATGGCCGGTTATATATGCTACCACTTATACCACGAAGCAACCTTTTTCCTTGAATATGAAATTCACTGACTCTTCAATGACTCTTTTTACTTGTGTCTAAGATTCGCCTAGAAAAAATTACTTGGTAATGTAACGGACCGGCAATCGGGAGGATCTGGGTTTGAATCGCGGCTAACATAAGCGAAATGTTTTTTTCGTGGCAAATAACAATCTTGGTATATATGTATTCTCATTCATATTAAATAATAGTGTAGTATAAGATCTAAAATTCCCTTCGAAATTAAAAAAATGGGAGACATATTAAGTACAAGACCTAACTTCAATGCAGGGTTCCATCCCAGAAGGGTAATACAGTGTACTCGAGGGGTAGAGAAAAATTGATCGGGTAATGCTCCTGAGAAATTTTAGTTTCTTCCCAATGACTACAACCGCCCTGCGGTGATGTTAGTATCATTCTAAACTGAAGAACTTTTAATGAAATTACATTTAGTTGCCATAAATTTCTAGATGTCTTATTATGCCTAATAATTTCAACAGTTAAATATAATGAGTCTACCTGATCCTGCGCACTAGTATTTTACATGAAGTCTCGCATATTTATATCGCAATGTGGTTGTTTACTCTGGCACGAAATCTTAATTTTAGTTAATAACTCGGTCGATGGATGGGTAAAAATAACTAACTACCTCGTTCAGTCATTCTCACAAAAATTAGCATTGAAAAATCGCGGAAGTTGCCGCCCACTTCTGAGAAAAGTTGCATTCATCATCAGAGTTTCGGTTCATTACGACCTGTAGTGAGAACAATTCATTGAGAGAATCAATCGCTCAGAAGAGTGTAAGCAGCACGTGAAACAGGTTGTTGGTGAGAGATAAAACGCGAAGTTAGTTTGCATAACTTCACTCGAGCGAAATAAATATCCCACATTCGAGTTTTATCCGTGTGTATTGTTTGTTTTCTCGTCACTCCTGCTACACAAGTAAAATTCTTGTCTTATACTTGTAAAACTGGTTTGCAGGTTCATTGGATCTCGCGTATCTAATTTTTGCATACAACAAGCATATTTACGCAAATAGTTAGATAGATAGTTAAAGATTAAATTCGGTCATCTAGACGTCGTCGCTGTATTACATCGACCAAACATCAACCCCTGCTTAGTGATACGGTGGTTCAAGTTCAAATTCTTTCTTTTGGGTGACTCATGTAATGATTAATAATAGTAATTTTAATAAATAAGAATATTTTTATAAGAAAATAACTTTTCGAAGTTTTCTCCCTCGGTTGCAAGTTATCGAGAAACATATATGTCGGAAATACGAGACAAATAAACCAACGTGATACTATTCATATCGTGTTTTGATGACATAACGGTTACTTTTGAAAATATTTAGACACGAAATGAAGATATGCACGTTATATTACCTACTCGGTGAAATATTTATTCTTGGTTAGCGTCAGCAAGAACTTAAAAGGCAATGGTGCAACCTAAAATCTAATTGATAATGTGCAGTATATTCTCTGTATTCATCTTATTTTCAATGTTTGTTTACAAAAAATTAATATATTATAGTCACAGCCAATAAATTATCGAGAGGTAGGTACTTACTTTAAAGCAGTTTCTCCTTCTGTAGTGTAAATAACATCTATTATTGCAGGTTTGTAATGACTAAAATGGTTAAAATAATTTGATAGTCTATTTCTTAGCTGCATCACGTTTTTACAGATTTTACGTGGATGAAAATACGTGTCTAAAGATATACTAACCGTTAATAATGTAGCACACTTAAAAAGGATTTATACATTCACCATTATTCCTAGTACTTCTTTTCCACCTTCCCACATAAGATATGCTTCCTCTTTGATTTCCTTTCACTTTCCATGCATAAGAACAGAAAACTTGAAAACTCGCGCTAGCCCCGTTTCAAACATGCCGCTCGCAACACAAGAACACAGGGCTTCGGATAATAACGAAAAAAAACTGTTGGCCTGCTGGGGCCCGACCACGGGTCAGACGGGCTTCTTAGGTCGAGGAAAGCATAGAGGAAAAAAAACAGATGTAGGGGACACAAGAGACGATGGAGGGGAGGTAGTGAGAGAGACTGCTGTGGGGTGAGAAGCTCTTTCACCGAGAGTGGGGGATCATACAGCAGCGCCATGGAAGAAAAGATCGTAAGCACTTGACGTTGAGAAAACACGCTCGGGAAATTGAGCTATAGTGTGGTTATTACAAATATTACATTGATGAAACGTACCTTATTTCCAAGAAGAAGGATGAATGTTCTCATTTCCCGAAAAAAAAATTCAAATCGCATTTTCTACGTGGTAGAATTACATCGAGAAAACAGGCGTTTTATTGTGTTTTTCAGCGCAAATAACTAATTAACAAATGCTTTTCAAATAATTTTTTTTCACTTGCCAATAACAATAATCTTAGCTTAAACCATATTCAAAACAAGTTCTCTCCAGAGTGTATAATAAGCGAGCAAATGGCGAGCAACCTGAAGTCTGCAGAGCCGTTTTTCGCGGAGGTATAGAACACCCTTAAAATTGTGAATTTTGAACAACTTAAATAAGATCTTCAAGCGGTCTAAATTTTTAACATGTACCACAGTAATATTTTTGTTAATACTAGAACGAAATCCGATCTTATATTTTATTCCACTTTATTAATTCAGAAGTGGATCCTATAGATTCTCGGGAAACCATCCAGGCTGATTCATCCTTATCATCAGAGACTATTATAAAAAATGAGCTGCACCTCTTGCATCATTGTAGAACTATTCATCAAGAATTTAAAGTCAGTATTTGACATTTTACAGTGGCATTTACCTCAATTATGACGCGATAATTTATCGATTTCCTGATTTGGATTTTAATCGACGTAGGTATAAATGGATAATATTCCATTTTTTGTCAATATGCGCTTCCATTCCATGCTGCCTCTAGCAACTCGCCAAGAATTTAAGTGCAGGTGGATAGGTATGCCACAAGTTAAAAATGCCACCTAATACATTATGGACATAGAATATTATCAGGCCATGTGGCCCGTACACGTGTAATCTTGACAAATGGCACTAGTCCGCCCCTTAGAGGTTGGTTCACTGAAACGACTACCTCACTTGCTCTCAGAGTGAAGCTGGGCCTGTGCTTGGCAGGACTGAAAAAAGCGACTTCGCGGCGGCTGCACTCTTCTTTCTGGATTTATTTCTACGCTGCAAGGGACGGCAACACTCCTCGCCGCAGAAAGTGAGTTATTCGCCAAAATACACATAGGCAGGCAGCCGGGAGGGAGTCTGCTCGGCCTCCGACCGGATGTCTTCTACATCCGTCGGCCCTGAAGCACCAGATCTGGCTATGAAAGAAGGGAGGTCCACCCATTACCCTAACCCGCGGACCAGCTTAATGTTTCTCTATGGCTGTCCAGCTATGAAATACTACGAACGGATTTCACAAGAAAAATGAGACCACAGAAACGCAGACAGATGCCAGTCAGAATGTCGAACGCAGAGCCAGCTGCTATGAATTCCAAATGTTCCAAGCGGAGGGCAAAATATGCACGTGTGCAATACAAAATTTAAAGCTGCCAAGAACCAGAAATCATACATAACAGTAGGAATTAAAAAGTGGCAAGTGTTCGATTTAAAAAAATTCGAATATGAATTAACTAAGTAAAAACATTCATAGGGTCATTTATGGGTTGTAAAGATGAAGCAGTACTTATCCCCATGAGCATAATAATTTATTGGCAACGAAGGCTGGAGTGCTTAGATTGAAACGGGTATTTCAGAAGACTACATATTAGGCCGGCCCTTATTTTTCAGAATTGAGAAAAGTTATGTTTTCCTAGTCTCAAAATGATCCAAATGAGGTTCATATTCACCTGTTAAAATTTGGTTACTTTAAAATAACGGCAACCCGTGCCCCAAGGGCCCTAAGTACTAAGGACCTTCAATTGAGATTTTTGAGGCCGAAAAAGTGCTAATTCTACGTAAAACGTAAAAGTAAAGCCCTTTAGGGCCGATTTTTTGCTTGTTTTGACCTATCTCTAAGCGTTTACGAGATATTGTCCGTCGTAATGTAATCCACCCCCAAGGGCGCTACCCCGCACCGCGGCGCCGCTGAGGTACGGCCCGCACCACTTACTAGAGACTTCCCCTCCACCCCCTCCCCTCCCTCGGCAAAGACTTTACTACTGCTGGCAATATTTGCATGCTAGTGGTACAGAATTGAAAAGTTCCTCTTGTGTCATGATTTATGTTTTTAAAGCATTCAATGTCAATCTTAACCCTTCAACGCCGTCCTATGTACTGTGCACCGACCCCTTAAACCTTAGTTTGTTGCCACCATACGACCACGTACAATTACCGCATGCTTTTTTCAAAAGTGCTCTTTATGTACAAAATGTTATAAGTATTTGATACAATTGTGGTAGTGAATTATAAAGGAATGAAGGAAATGAGCAGGGCTTCCATGGCCATAACAGTTGATAGAAATATTCTATGAAGAAGAAACGAGGCAGTCAGTTCACATTTGTAGATCAATGTGGAGAGATAGTTAGTTCTTATTTATAGTGCGCAAAGGATAGAATGTGCTAAGTTTTTTTAGGATATACGGAGAAAAGTGGTGAAAAAACTAGTTTATCATGAACACACGTGGCGTTCATTTTAAGAATAGGCCAACAAGAAAAAGTATGAAATTAAGACTAAATTCGCACATTGAAGTGGTTGAAAAAGAAAATGAAGAAATATTTGGCTCAAAGTTACTTACAGTGAGAGAAGTACTGTGTGTTTCTCTATAAACTGATGGGTTTGAAATGTATCAGACTTGGTGCGAGAAAAACAGAAAGAAATGCGTTTCATCCATGGAACAAAATGAAAATTCCTGTTATTACAGAAAATAAGGTGACTGAAATGTTAGAAACATTACACAATGAATGGATGAAGGTGCGACGACATAAAGAGAGAGTGGGAACTACCGTGGAGATTTAGAGAAGAGAATCTTTCGTAACAAAACTTGATGATTTGTTTGATATTGCAAGGGGCGGTGCCATTGAATTTTTGACGCTCGCAGTTAATCTCTCAGATAAATGTGCGTGGGATGAAGAAGTAAAATTCTTATGCAGTCAAATAGGAGCACGAAATGCAGTTATTGGTGGAATAGATTTCAATATGCTCAAGAAAAAAGAAAAAAGTTGTGGTTTCCCGCTCCTTGTGCTGCATCTGCTCCCAACAGTGACTTTCAGATCCTAAAATTACGAAAGTGTTAACCTGGACATTGCGAAAGGAGTACAAAAGAGGTTTTCAAACCACTTGTGGTACCTGAATGAGGAGTTCATAGGCCTGTCATTCTTTGACGGATCCTTTTCTGGGTGTGAAAAGGAAAATGTGATACGCCATATGAGGACACGTGAGGGAAAATATGATCCACCAAAGATGGCATTCTATAAACGTAAAGACCTGAAAACGGTATCTGTATCAAATGTTGTCACTACTAATTCGAGAAGGCTATTTGATGCATTGGAAATATGAACTGCATTCTTTGATGTGACCACGCAAGAATGGTATGAACACCCTGATTACAAGAACGATTTGCAAATTATTCGGGGCCTTCAAGCGGTAGATGATTGTGCAGAGAGAGGGGTGAAACTAATTCAAGATTTTAAGACAGTCACGTAGAAGGAAGAAAGCTTTCAAAATTAATTACTAACAATAAGTGTGAATTTTCATCGTAGCACAACCCCTAACGTCCGCAAATACACTTTAAATGCCAAATATGGGGTGTCAATGAAAGATTAGAAATACGAAAATGTATTTTGTTTTGGTTAATATGTACTGAAATTCATGGACAAGTGAAAATACGAATAAATTGATCACTTTGATTGGAAGCATTGTCAAGGCAATTAAATTCTTTTTAACGCAAGCACATTTCTTCAAAGACTACATCTTGCCATCAGGAGCAAAGTCTGTGCCGAGGGAGGGGAGGGGGTGGAGGGGAAGTCTCTAGTAAGTGTTGCGGGCCTTACCTCAGCGGCGCCGCGGTGCGGGGTAGCGCCCTTGGGGGTGGATTACATTACGACGGACAATATCTCGTAAACGCTTAGAGATAGGTCAAAACAAGCAAAAAATCGGCCCTAAAGGGCTTTACTTTTACGTTTTACGTAGAATTAGCACTTTTTCGGCCTCAAAAATCTCAATTGAAGGTCCTTAGTACTTAGGGCCCTTGGGGCACGGGTTGCCGTTATTTTAAAGTAACCAAATTTTAACAGGTGAATATGAACCTCATTTGGATCATTTTGAGACTAGGAAAACATAACTTTTCTCAATTCTGAAAAATAAGGGCCGGCCTACTACATATTAACAACATGCAAGGTGTTGAATAATAATCAGAATCCAGAAGGTCGAAAGGAAAATAACAAGCTCCTTCCAATATTTCATTCCTGCAAACCCAGCATGGTGTCCCAGGAAGCAATCAAACTTGTACCCTGAGCAATTTAAGGAAATTCGAGCCGGAGAAATTGCAGGAATTTTCCGAAAGAAGAAAAAAAAGAAGACTGCGACGCAAATCACCGACGAGCGATCCGGGTGAGAGTTCTTTAATGGAGCGTCGAGCCGAGTCGCTCGCTCTCTCGGGTTCGAGGAAAGCATTAGCGCGGGAATGCAGGGAAGAGGTGAAATTATTCCGAGGATGGGATTACGGAGGACGAATTGGGTAGAAGGTGAATTCCCTCTCGCGGGAAAAAAGCGCAGGAGAGAGGCGAAGAGACGGATGAGGAAATGCAAGGTTTTCCAGAGGAGAGGAAAGGGATGGATGGTGGTGCAGCCGGACGATATTTCACGGCGGTTAGGTGGAAGACACGGGAAGAGGAAGCCAAGATGAGATGAAGAAGTGGAAGCAGTGTACCGAAAGGCGGCAGGGCGAGGGGTGACATTCGCAAACGGACTTCCCGCCACGAGATTAGGCCGATGTCTCCCTATTCCGACCGTCGCACTTTACATTCCCCAAAGCAATTACCCTCCCAGACACAACGGATTCTATTTTTTTCGTCCAAAATTGCGAGGGATTACCCACGGCAGTCTCTTATTTTAGGTCCACTCTCAGGTCTTATTTCAGATCCCCTAGGCGAGAAATTTTCCGAGCAGAAAATTACAACCATGAAAAACCCTGAATTAAAGGCCAATTTTCTACTTCTCTATCCAGGCTAGAGAATCTTTCAGCATTTTAATTGGATTACAGGGTCTGGAAATTACTACTGATGGCTTAATATTTCTCGATTATATCCACAACCGAGAACTCGTATTCTTTCCCTAATTTTTTCAGGCCTTTTTAATCTAAGGGTGAAAACTTGGGTTTATTGTCGACAACGAAGAAAAAATATAAAAAAGCACGTAATATGCAATGAAATGCACATTAAAACTCGGAGTAGGCCAGCTTCTCTTTTTTTGGGATATTTTCTGGCAATATATCATCTAAAAACCCTAAGAAAAAGGAGGGGCTACCTAATTGGCCACATCATAGGACATGATCGCCTGATGAAGATAATCGTCGAAGGAAAAGTAGAGGAGGAGAAAGGTAGACCCCGAATGAGTTACAGAGTTATTATGGTTAGGACAGTTTACGATACAGGAGGTGTACGATTGAGTGGATAGATAATTATGGATGTAAAAGAGAATAAATTCGTTGATATCGAAAGACTAGCCGATAGGACTGAGGAATGGAGACCTGCGTCAGACAAATCTTCGGATTACTGACCTAAGATGATGACACTCTGATGAAGACTTACACGTTTGCAAATGCAAATTCGAATGGTTGTTCTGATAAAGGTATTAAAAATAGAATAAACACAAAAGAATATAGTAATAGTCTTTAAATTACATTGAGCAAAAATATTAAGCAAAACTGAGAGGAATTGTAACAAATATATTTAACGATTAACAGACGATATAAAATTAAAAATTTCACTGATGGCAAAATCAAATTTAGCAACATATATTAATAATAACAACTCGTCTTTATTGGACGAGATTGGGGCTAGATAGTTCCATCTTCCATCTAATCCCTCGTCATGTATATGAAATATTTGCATAGGGATACATCGTAAAGTTACCCTTGAGATTATATGAAGTCAAATTAGAACAAAAGAGAAATAGAGGAATGCTCAAAAAAACAACAAAGAGTGTATTTCTGAGACAAAACGCCGGAGAGAACAAATGGGAAGAGAGGGTAACCTTGCACATTTGCCTCCCGTTTACCGGATAAGGGAGGGAGCAGCCGTCGCCAAAGAATAGGGGCGGTGGTCCAAACGAGTCTGGGAGTTCCGGCGTAGGGGGTGTTAAAGAGAGTGGAGTGGTGGAGTAGACGGGAGCGGAGGACGGCTGCGGTTTATCAGAAGTGAGAATGAACCAATCACGCCGCCCCGTATGTCTCCCACAAATGTCACTTGATATAAATCCCGAATATAGACCCTCTTTCACGCATTTCCTTCGTAGCGCAATAACATCCACAAGCCATCAAGATTTAAATACTTTTACCAGAGGAAAGTCATTCACAACTGAGAAAATGTGTTGAACGACTTTCATCTAAAGCAAAAATAAACATTTCCCAGACGATTTTTTCATGCCTAAAATTCCAACACCGAAGAATATTTTTATTTTCAAATCAATATCTGAATTACCTAATAGCGAGGATTCTCCTCTCTGCTAATAGCTACTGGGAATTCCGAGATTTCGGTTTCCAGCGTAGGAAATTAGAGATCCTGCCTCCATTGTGAGATTAAGGTAATTTTATACAAAGTTCTTGCTCAGAATCGTCTCCGTCCTCGGATAACCCTTTCTTTAAAGTTCCACTTACTTCTAATCACACTTCCACGCATCCCTCTCCCGAGGTAATCAGGTTTAGAGACAGGTTTAGGTACGGTGACCCGCAAAATGGATGTCAACTAACTCAGGCAATAAATTTTAAAAATCAGAAGCTCTTAGATGTTTTATCTCCATTTTAATGAAAAAAATGCGATGAAAAAATAAATCAAACTTAACGCAAGGTAAACACAAAATGAGACAAAACTACAAAGAGTAATAACGGTCATCGCAGCGTAAGGATGAGAAAGTTGCGAAGAATAAAGTACACTAGTGGTTCTTAACCTTTTATAATCTCGTCAAGGATCGCGGTACGATTATGCACACGAGAAAAACTGAATAATGGACGAAGCGTGCGATGAATAATCCCATGAAGCTTACGGAGATACACTAGGCAACCGCAGCGGGAAATACTCAACAAAGTTGGGCTGCGGGCGTAAACTAAAATGATAACCGGCGGAGTGCGGGGGTAGTACACAGCTCATAACACCGATTCCGCACAAACTCAATCTCACTCATATTTATAAAAATATTTGGTTATCATAGCAAGTATTTTAATAACACTAAGGTTTTGAAAAGCGAGGTTCCGGACTTTTCACGATTGCAATTGAGGGAAATAAGGCATTTTAGTTACATAAACCAACAGGGGCGGATCCAGAATTTATTCTTATGGGGGGGGGGGGGGGGGGACAAGGGTTTGATAGGTCTTCTCATATTTGAGATTAAAAACAAAATAGAACTATTACTGTATAAAATATTCTCTTTATTTCGATATGAAAGTTTTAATATTAAATTTAATTCTTGAGGTTCCGTAATACACAAAATAAAACGAACGTAATGATAACAGTATTAAAAATCTTGTTTATTTATTAAGTGTAAGGGAGGTGCCCCTGCGCCCCCCTAAATCCGCCTATGTAAACCAATATTAATCAACGAGGAAATATTCAAAACCGTTCTCAATTGAACGAGAAATTCCGATCACGAGTTAACTCCCACAGGAGGGAGGTTGGATAGGGGAGCCGGTCTCTATTTATTTTCGTTTTAAAAAGATATTGCGCCGACAGGGAGAGGGAGAAAGGGATCCAATCACCACAGATGGGTTTTTATCGCCGGGGCGCGTCTGCTTTTGAATTTAGCCGGAGATGCGGGCGGTGGAGAGGGGTGCGAAATTGGCCCACACTCGGCGGCGTCACCGCAATATCCCACAGCGAAGCGTCGCCCGCCCACCGCGAGGGGGCGGGCGAGCGCAAAGGGGTGGAGAAGAACACGCGAGGGGTTAGAAGGGTAGGGGGAAGAAAAACAGTGGAGAGGCCATACCCGTTCGGAAAACCAGCAGAAAAGCATTAGAATTTGCGGGAATTATCGGGATAACATTTGATTGAAATTGAAACATTGGGGTTGAAACACAGGAGTAGAAGTAAAAACAGCAGGACAGATATTCATTTAGGAAATCCGGAGAAAACCTTGGGAATTTGCGTGAATTACCGGGAAAATTTTGATATCGTTATTTACATCTCTACATATTAAATTACTTGTTCTGCACACAGCTCAATATCAGGAAATAAAGAGTTCCCGCTACACAAATATCCTCGGAGTGGCGTGAGGAAACAAATTGGCCTGTATGTGTGATATCCACTCGCCTTTGTAAGCTCTACCCCCACCTACCCAAACCAACCTTCAAGTTGAAGCGGCGGAGGCTAGAGCTAAACCTAATGCTAAAAACCCTGAAATTATATTGTACATCTCTGCATCAGAAATTATTGTAAGTTTATTCCATAAAAATTCGAATTTGATCTAACCACTAGAATGCATTGCAAGGTAGTATTTAATGAATACCTATCCATTTTCATTTATTCAGTGATTTAATTACAATTCCTCAAATTTTATGTTGCAGAAAACGTAGAAAAGGCTCATTACAATATTTTCAGAAAAAGTTTTAAAATACATTCAATAAAACCGGGAAAAACTGGGGATTTTTATTTATCCCGACAGATTGGTCAACCGAACAAACAGAAGAGCGGCGCACTGCGGGACGAACAGCAACACCCCCGCACCCAAACTTCAATCCAACGCCCACTCGCTCGGTGGATTAAAATATATTAATATCGTTTCACGTTAAACTCAGAAAATGTAGCGCCCTCCAACCATTTCACAGCACGTGCATGGAGCCACTACCCTTTCAAAAACTCGCGCAAAAAATTAGGAGACACGTGCTCACAAAGAGAATGGCGAGCAATTTAGCGAAGGTGGCGAAATTTAGTCGCTGATGAATGTAAATGAATCGAAGCACTTGCCAATACATCACTTCCATCAACCTACTGAATGGTTAATGGAAGCCTTTGATAACTTCGCTCGCACAAAAAAAACTCGGCGATTCTGTTGGATCAATGGCCATCCCCATATTTTCCGCAATGAACGACGGCTACTGAAAGCCAGTTATGAATACGATTAAGCGAATTCATCGAAGATGATTTACAACAGAATCGTTTGCGCAACACATAAAAGTTATACAAATCATGAAGTTACAATAACATATACGATAGGAAATCTCTTGCACAGGTGTTTTCAAAATAGCATTTCTACTCAGCTAACAAAGGAACTCAAGAGCGTGAAGAGCCATAAACCTTCAAATACATATACACACCATTAAAGCGGGTTCTTCAAAGCATTGAATCCACGTTTACGTCTCCATTGTACTGTGCTTCCAGTTGGTTACCAACATTAGTACTTCGATTAAGCTCACATGAGCATTATCTGAGTAATGTATCTAATTTATAAATAAGGAGTTAAAATACTGACTACCTCGTAGAAGACACCACTATGCTGCTAAAATTGATGTGATAATTTATTATGCAATGGAAACTTAACTATTATACGTGAAGTATGACTATTCAACAGCTCTAACACGTTTTAAAGTGAAAAAAGGTAGAAAACAGAGTATTTGATGAGATAAACAAAAGGATTGTTTTGAATTAATCCGTACTCCATTTACTACCTCATAACATAATATTGAGAGACTGTCAATACGCATAACAGGTTTTATAAAGGAACCATGAATCAACTTTAATTTCAAGGAGTTTCCATGAAGTTTAACTTTTCCAGCTAACATAAAAATGCAATCATAAGTAATCTAGTCTCAATGAATTATCATACTTCAAAGATTACAATTCCAAGTTGATCTCAAACAATCCCCATAAACCCACATAACTTCGTGTCTGATTGCTTTACTTCAAATTTATTCGTAAGTTTACCATAACATTACGCACGAAATCCAATTTCTACTAGAAACACAATGTCATATTTTAAGCGATAAATATAATACACATCAAAAGCGAACGTTAAAAAAACGAGCAACAGAGATAAAATCGTGGTGCCCCCAATACATAAGCTTGGGCTTGACATCCAATCCTTCATAAAATCACATGAATATTAACATTTCACGAATCTCAAACACTCCATAAATCAAATTCTTGGACTAAAGTAAATTGTAATAATTTGGAATCAAATATATTGAATTATATCATGACTCCGCAGTGAAATTTTGTGATTTCGCAGGGAAAACTAAAGCTATCTCGGTTCTCTGATGCACCACAAACTCCAAGATATTCCCTCGATTGCCTCGACCTATCACGTGCACTTGGCATCGGATGAGCTCATCATCCTATGCATTCACCCCGTGGGAGTGACATAGCGCCAATTCGATGACATGAACCGCCATTCCGATCGCAATTACCATTTCCAATTTAACACGGAGCATAACATGAACAGAAATGAAAACAACGGAGGCTGAGCATATCTGTTCAGACGCATGAAAAAATATCCGCAACTGTTCCCTAATGTGAGTTATTTTAGAGCGGTAATGGACGGCGATGATGGCTCTCAAAGAAATACACTTAACGCGCAATTTAAAATGAATTAAGACAAGCCTCATAAAACAATGAAACAAAAAAGGTCGTAGGCTCTTTATTTTAGGATGATAAGAAAGCATGAAAACGTTCTTAGACATTATCATTGCCAAAGAAAAATTAGGAAAAAAATAATTTAATAAACTCTAGTCATTTAGTTGTTGAAACATAATAGTACTGTTTAAAATTAATGCAAAGGACCCAAATTGAAATTAATAAGTTCCACTTGTATCTTTCCAAAGAGTGCGTTCGTCACGACTTATCTCATTAAATTATTTCCGCATAAAAAACTGAAAACATTATAATTTAAAAATACCCTGCTATCATGTTTGAATTCCGTGATTGGAGGGATATCAAATCGTATCCACTTTACTCTTATAATGAAGACACGAAAACGAATGAAAAATACAATCTCAAGTGGACCTAAGGGATCACGTTTGAAGCGGAAGAATGTTTTTTTCAAGCGAGAAGTTACTGAAAGTGATGTTCTTTCGCCTACGAAACTACTATTAACCACAGTTCCAAAGTAATATTCGCGGGAAAACATCGATGAAGATTCATATAACTCCGAAAGATCTGATTACTCTAACGGCCCTCACACTTATGCTAAGCGCAAACATTGCACGCCGAAAAAAACAGCAGATTCTGCAATCTTACCTACACAAAACATAATACGGAGAGCTTCAGATCGCGTAAATCTAAAAAAAATTGGGAGTTGGAATAAGAATAGCCGTGAGCTTGATTCTTGCTCACAAAAGCTTTTAATTTACCACTGTAAGGTACGGTATATTATGCACTAGAACAAGAAGAGAAATAGTGCACCAGTCAGAGCGCAGGCCACATAACAAAAATATCGATTTCAAAGGATTTTTGGTAGCTTATGACTATAGATAGGCAATTCTATAAACCTTTAATAATTTTTAAATAACTCGCCTCAACTAATTACAAAATCAATGAGAGATTCTCCGTTAGAAGTCGATGCCAACATTCGAAACGCTCTTTTCAATTTCTATTTCAAGCCAAAATGCGTGTGAAAGTAAGGGGCGGGAGAAAAAAGGATAAAAAATCTGGCGAATCTTGGTGATTTTGGATCAAATGTAATCACTTCAGTCACCACGGAGACTGTAGGCGATCTTCTCCAAGAATGGGGAAGTGTGAGAGACAATGCGCGAGGACCAATCGGTCGAGTAACGGGATGAAAGAGGCACCATCATAATCATAGCCATGATCTCCCCCATTATTATCCATTTCCACGGACTCATGCAGTGTAAAAACACGTCTCCCTTGGAGATGGGGAGAACGAACTGCAAAAGCACTTTATTAATAGAGGACACCTCTCACTCTCGGCGAGGAAAACAAACGAGCGGGGTGTTGCGGGTGACGACAAGTGGGCAAGGCGAAGAGGGAGAGAGAGAGAGTGGGTGGACGTACCGAGGGCTAGAAGATGAGGAGAGGCGGAGAGAAGGGGATTAGGTGCCTCTTGGGTTAACCAGTGCGTAAGATTTTTCCATCCGAAATTAGACCCACACGCATTCCCTCTCAACCAGAGGGGAGCAAAAAAAATACAGACGGCAAACGCAAGGAGAGAGGAGCGAGATTGATAGAACAGCTTCCACGGTCGTTTACCAAGGGCTAGGGCGAGGTGAGAACAAGAATTGCGGGTTTATGCATTGCTTTGGACGCGCACTTGAAGTCCAAAATTAGCGGCGGTCATAGAGGAGGCACTGACTCTCCTTGAGGTCATTTAGGTCATTACGGATGGAGAAGACGGGGGGAAGGATTAGTATTTGGGGACTGGGGGTTGGGAGAGGAGTTACCAGGTGTAGGCGATAGCTTACTTCAAAATAAAGGTGGCTGCTAACGGTCCAACATTTCACTGGTGCCCGAAGGACGAACTACTTCATTTCAACTGTCCTTGGGGCAAAGTCCTCCGAGATGAAGTTAGCATTTGTATCCTAAATGGTAATAACCACCAAAAGCCAAAATTGGCCCACTGGCCCACGTCCCCAATGAAGTCACTGCACCGAGAAACCTAACCTATATCTTTCATCCTAACCCGAATTATAACTCACCTTCCCAAAATAACGCAACAATACCTTTGAGAGAATGAAATACATGGTCACTAGCTAATTGTGACCGATAAAGTAGCGCGAAGTATTAAATTTTAAAGAAGAAGAATTTTCCATAGTGACATTCGCGCGCCGTAGCTACAAAGTCGACATAAATAGGATTCCTCTTTCCTTTGTGGCCTCTTCCCACTCCTTTAAGTCTACATCTCTCTTTCCTACACGTCTTCTCACACGATCGTGTTTCACAATCCAGCTTAGGATACGCCACAGAGAAAGGCGAGGGTATAAAGACGACAGCGGAAAAGCCTTGAGTAATCATATTTCACCCGTAACTACAGGATGGAAAGAATTCCGCCGGGATAGTTAAAACCCTCACATAGCCGCCTGTAGAGAAGTTAACTCATTTAACGATGCATTTCTGTACCTGGACAACACTCTCCGATTGCCAGTTAAACTTGAGCCATCTCTTACTCAAATCTCGAACAACACACTACCACACCAGTTAATGGAGAGCCGAGGGAAGTAGGTAACTGTACCGAGGGAATCCCACAAACATACATTGATACGAGATTCCCAGCGGCTTAGAGAGAGGATATCTTAAGCCAATGTAGGAAGCATCTGAGCAAGGAAAGTGTTGGAGAAGCATCGCCCTGAATGGAACCTGAAATACAAGTTTTGCAGGCATTTAGGAGGCATCGTAATGCCTATGAGCGATCATCCTTAATATACTCATAACTTCCATATAATCCTAAATCACTAAATATTGCTGGCGAAGAAATATTTTCAACGAAGTCAACAAACCTTGAAAAGTATATCTGTATTAGTACATCTATAAATATATTCAACGTAATAAACTAATACATTCGGTCCAATTTCTTTCAGTTTCCTTCGTCTCCACGAATAGCAATGGCAAGCAAAAACTGTTTTTCGCATCGATTAAACGGTAGCTCAAGCCATACAAAACACATGATTACTAGAGAGGTTTTCTAGCGTCGTTTAATTTTTTGGACTTAAGTAGACAATAGTTTTCAGCACACTTCAGGTCGAAGAACATTTGAAACACTTGAAAATCGGGAAAACAGAGAATTATCCTAAGCTTCTCAGACGTGAAGACGCCTACTGACAAGTAGACCAAACTGCTGCCAATTACAGTCAATTAACTTGTAGCCCAAAAAAATTAATTCACCCGTAATATCACAGATAATTATTTTGCAAAAAAAAATGTTGGAAAGACATGTTATTCTTCTTTCCGACACAATAGCTAACCTTCCCAGAGTAACGACCCATGCAGGTCAGCGACGAGTATAAAAAGCCCTACCCCAACCACATAATCTGCAACCCCGACAAGCTTCCGCGAGAAAATTCGGCGAAATCATGCTTGATGGCAGTGGCTGAGGTCGAGAGAACTCCAAGGCTACGCCCAATATGAATATTCAGCTTAGAACCGCTTTTCATTGTCTTTAAATTAGCCGGCGTTCACCCACCTCGTAATAAGACCACATTAATTCGAAGACCTTCCTTACGAGAGCTCTTTGGGAAGGGCACGAAGTGTATAGAGGTTAATGATCGCTTTGATGAAGGAGGGGATGATAGGTCTCGGGTAAAGGGGTTAAGCAGAGGCAAGTGAACAAACTGTAAGGGAGAGCGATACAGTTTGCACGCCAAGACAAGGAAAATCACACGATTCGTCATTAAATGGGGATCAGCTCCAGCGATAGCTTTTCATAGACCGTGGTAATCATAGTTCGAGTCATGTACTAAGGGCACCATGATCGATACGTTATTCTACGAGCTCAAACTTAACATAAGAGGCCAAGTGAGCTAAAGACTAGAGATCTGTACTGAGCTCAGCAGAATGAAAACGATAAAGTTTATAAACATCGCTTTAAATGTTATTTTCAGGATCATATCAGAAGAAAGATTTGCTAATATGAGTTTACCCATTGATACCGCTTCTCCACAGAGAAACGCATATTCGGCTTGACGAGGACTAACAATGCGGAATTTTTGGAATCATGCTTGAGCTGGTTTCCAACGGCCCAATTATCGTCCATACTCAATTTTCCTGGCTCCAGCAACGATTGTTTGGAACGAATGGCAATTTTTTTCAATCACTTTCACTGTCCCCTCAATGTCTTAATCTCACATTCCGACATATGCCGAACGCGCAGTTGCAATCGCTCTAAACGACCTTTCGAGCTCTGATTATCCAAATATCGTTTCCTGCTAACGTTCCAGATTGCCCTGATATCATTTTCCAATGTCCACCGCTGGAATCATCAATAAAAACTTGACTCTTTAACAGGCATTTTTCAGTGATCCTCTGAGTTATAATTAGAGGTATACTTCGAAGGGACCTAAAAATTGAAGGCGTGAATAAGGGTTGAATAGCCAAAAAGGGGAGGCCGGTGGCCTCCTTGTAGGATGGCGAAGCCCAAATGGGCGGTGTCGAGCGAAAGGGGTGCTATAGCCGCGGCCGAAACGGAGGCCACTCGAGGAAACCAAAACAAGCGCGGTAAACCTCTGGAATTCTGCCGCGCTTGCTTTCGCGTCAAATTTTCAGGAGAAAAAACTTGACTCTTTGATACGAGGGGCGCATGCAGCTGTTTAAATTTTACTCCCTCGTTTCCAAGACAGACTTTCATTCCCTTGAGAACGCCGGATTAGCTGGGGAGCAGATGAAAACGATCTTCGGAGGCAATTACCAGAAAGCAACCCATTCCTTTCGAAATGAAAAGTCTTAGAGACAAAGCAACAACATTGGGAAGACATTTTTTCGCGATTTAAATCGCATGGAATAATAAACAGTTCATGTATTGCGAGGGATAAAATTGGTGTGGCGGTTATAGCATAGGATTGCTATCCTGTAGCTCTGGATTCAAAACCACAGACGCAGCTCGATTCTGGGAGGCCCTGGGATGCCCTCAGGAGGGAGCTTCTGAGAACAGGCCTCCGTAGGTCGGATGGGATGTTACACCATGATGCCAAGGCGTCTATCGTCAACCGGATTTGTTCCATAACGTCGGAGACGGGTCTTCCTTTACCCTTTCTTTCCTACCCTTTCCTTCTCACGCAAATGACCCCAGCAATCAGTCGGCTATACTCAACGGCATAACTTCATACCACGCTTTCCGACCTGTCAGGGAAAAACTCCATGTCAGCGTCTTAAAGATGGCAAGTGAGAATGGATGGTTAAGAATGAAAAATGTCCACCCACCGAATGGTAATTATAAACTTATCCGTTTTGTCCATCGATTTTTATCCTTCTCAACGCCAAATAAAGGTGAGCAAAAAACTTACACCATAATCAGTCGCGATGACCGGATACTCGCTCAATATACCTGATAAGACGTCGATTGAGGGATAGAACACAACCACCAAGTATGCAAAACTGAAGTTCTCCGAAATCAAACGCTTGTATGAAAAAATATCCATAAACACTTTTTTTGCCGGCAAAAAACCTTCGATGCGGTCGGGGTAGAAAAATAACAAGAAAGCATCTCCTTTCCAATACATTGGTGCTAAGGGGGACCACGCGAGTTTTTGCTCAATTTAACAGGTATGAAAATTAAGCATCCGAATCCGATTGATTGTAGTATGAGCGATTAGAGACGTAGTTTGGCAGATAAGCCGAGAGAAGTCGCCGTCACGCGAACCGAAATGGGCCGACGACAGGAATGTGGCCATGGAGGGACCCTTATTAATTCCGTTATGCTGATGAGGACTCGAACCATAATAACAGTCACTGCACCCTATGATTATTGCCCATCATTCCTGGGGCCACTTTGCGCCGGTCGCTTAAGGGCTTGGAGGGGGTCGAAAGCGCAAAAAATAGACCAGTAGCAGTCCCACACGCACACTTAATGAGCAGAGATTAAAACCGACAGATGCAACCCACAATAAAGATTTCCAGAAGGGCATCACGTCAACTCTTATCTGAGAAGTTAAAGGGAGGAGCCCAAAGGAAAATAGGAGAGGGAAGCCAGAGGGGTCAGCTGTTTTCTTAAAGAGACGGAGTTTAAAGTGAAGGTATCTTTTATCTTTCTCAAGGCATTGGCATTTGCTGACCGAAAAGAAAACTGGGGGACGAATATAGCCTCCAACCTCAAGAATTATCGAAAATAACCAAATAAAGTGTAACTAATGGGGTAGCAATAACATTAATAACCCTTGCAATTTTTATCGGTGTAGTAATTCACCTCTAAGCCTTGAGAGAGAAAACAACCTCGTAAAAATTAAGGGAGCATTTGAATTTCCCTTTAGCGGGCTTTTTTATCTGAAAAAATAGAACAATGCGCATTAAGATCAAGAGAATCATAAAATTAAAGATATACAAAATTAATAATGGCATCTTAGCATGGAAAAACGTTTTCCGAGGCAAGAGGGAAAATTGAAAAAATAATATTCATCCGAATGTTAAATAAGAAAATATGCACATTTTGCGTCATCAGTTACCTCATACTTTATGGTGACTAGCGCAAGGGCTTAAGTTGACCTTTCAAATGCGTTTTCTAATGTAAAAAATCGTAAAATCAAGGAATTATTTTTCTTGAAGTGCGTGTTGCGCAAAATAGTCATTTATCCTGGCTTCATCATCATGATTTAAATGGTATTCACAACTAGACGCAGCTTACTTGATATCTTATGGAATTAGAATAGAATACCACTCCTTTTCCTTCCGATTGATTTTTCATAAACTAAAACAGCACAAATGAAAAGGTACAGTTCAGGAGGACGGATTAAGCTTTGGGCCATACAGTTTCGCTGGCATCGACTGTACGCGGATACACCAGCATCCATACCTTGAATCTGCGTCAACGCGAGATGACTCTGTCTCCGCAAGGTATGACATGAACATGAGTTTGCAGATGGAGAAGGGACAAAGACTCAATCCCGCGATGTCGAGCAGAACGAGGAGTCCCTTTCACTTGACATTCAATCGGCTGGCATGCGAAATGTGACATAACAAAAGGAGGAGACCAGCATGTGATCTCTTGTCAGCAAATGAAGCAAAGAGGAAGGGCCAAGGACAACGGGAGAGCAAGGGGAAGGGAGGGAGGGTAGGAAAAGGGGCGGGGCGCGAATTCCACAAGTGTGAACAGAAGAAACTACAGGAAGAGAGAGGTCGGAGGCAATGCAGCGCAGCCAGATAAGGATGAAGCGGAAAAAAATAGCCCAGGAGAGCGCATTGATAGTTTTAAAGGCTTTCAAAATTAAAAATAAAAGCCCAAGGACACGGCAGCCTTCGGATGCAAATCACTGCGAGATATGAAGGGCGGTAGAATGTCAAGGTTGCACGCTTGTCATTAGGGGATTCAATCGTGAAGTGGAGGGGGGGATAGGGCAAGTGTGATCAGTAGTTTCGAGTTCCGTGAATAACTGTACTACTGATTAATGAGAGTACCATGAATCAATTCCTGGGATGGAACACACGGAGTCTATTTACCTACGTGTCGTTTCGAACGATAGCGAGAAACCATACACGAAATGTATAAAGCCTGTCTTTATTCTGAAGGCACGTCACAAGGGCCAAAAACACGCTGCATCTCACATACTGGACTGAAAAAACTGATTAATATTATAAGTGAACAATCACCGGAAAACTGGGCCGATCCCCCACCCCCCCAAAAAAACGGTAGGAACACGAAAAGAACACCTGAAATATTCATGAAAGGAGGTGACTTCGTAAATAGAATCTCCCCATCTTTTTTCATCGGGTGTTGTCCCTCTCCTAACATACATACACAATGGGCGAGGCCCGGATAATTACTCCACATTTCCTTATCGGAGGATCCGGTTCCACATCCAAAAAGGCAACGAACGACTTAAAAGAAAAAAGAAACGACGCCAAATTCTTTGGGATTTTTCCTCTCAAAAGACATATGCCTTAAAAAGAACACGTCCGTCATCTTTCGCTCAAGGTCTTGGACATTGGCGTATCTGACTGAATATAATGTATCGGGTGGAAAGAGAGAGAGGGTGACGAAGGATGGAGGAAAGTATGGGAAGATGGAAAGATGAAATGTAGGTGGTTGCCAAAATAAAAAGAGAAGCGATACTTTTTCCTCTCCCCGATTGAGTTTCAAGGGCGTCCGGATAATAGGACGCGGGAGAGGGCGGCTGAGAACCGCGAGCAGTAGGAATGCAAAAAGAGACTGTTGAGGCGGAGCAGGAGCTGCCATCAGATCTCTTTCCCTCTGGGACACAGTAGGGGAGGGAGCCGGGGCGAAACATAACGGCAGAGCGGCGAGGAAGTTGCAAATCTCTCGCGGATGATGACGACGCTGATGAGATATAATCCTCAAGTTTGCGGGCGAGAGATGCGCTCTGGTAATTGCCCACCTAAGCCACCCACCCCTCGCCTCGCGACTCAGCAGCGGCAACTGGCGCGAGCTGACCCCTTGACATCCTTTATGCCACCCTCCCGGGATGATCACCCGCTCGCTTTCCATCGGATACGGTTTAGTCTAATCGGTGTCACACAGCACCGTTTGGCCTAATGAAGTCCCCTAGCGTATTTCATTCACGAGTATCTTAGAATAAAAAATAAAACTTTTTCATAACTAAGACATGCATGGTGTGACGGTAAGAGGTAGAGATAGAAATGAACTATTTTTCAGCTGATTAAAAAAATGTAATTTTTCCCTCTGAGCTCACATGAAGTAGTTTGCAGGATTATTCCTTCGCTGGTTGGAATCTCAGCGCTACCTATACACGAGATTGATTATAATCAAAGTATAAAAAGAACGCGTTCTTCTGTTAAAAAAGAAATAATACGATTGTCACAAAAAATTAGCTCTAATTCATTGGGAGACTACGTCAGTGTAAATTCATAGCAAAACACTCTCACGAACGTTTTCACACAAGCTTTGATCCAACATTATTTACGAAATATACTGAAGAAGTTATTATGACAAACGATAGAAAAGAAACATCTTAATGCTACCCATCAAATAATACCCAATCACCAACCTAATAAAAACCAAATGTCCACTAGCATTTACAAAAATCTAAAATATAACACTGGAACTAGAGGGTACGCCCTGCCTTTCTCATGCATCAAGGATAAAATGTCCGAAAAGTATCGCTCTCTTACTCTGGAAAACACATATAAATGCCACAAATTACTAACAAACTGCGGATCAAAGGTGGAATTTGTTTCCACAAGCTATTAATATTTTACTATCTGCTCTTTTTTGTAAGTTAATGAATTAGGGAGCTGAGCTCGGCACGGAGATAAACGAATAACAATTAAAAAATATTCATTAGCCATGGTTCATCTAGATAAATTTGGAAGATTTGAAACATAAGGAGCCTTACCTCCATGCATTACAGGCTAAAAATATAATAGATTAACTTCAAGGTTAACTTATCCCGTCTTCTTAGGAAAGAAAGTAAGGAGACCCAAACGCAACGAACCCGAAGGATAAGAAACGTCATCTACTCAGAGGTCCACTCACGGCCGAGAGGAAGAAGCCACGTGCATTCTGGAGGGCCATAAAAGCGCATCAATCTCATCCCTTTCCCTCGTCAACATCTTCTACCTCATCTCTCGCCCCCTCTCCACCACTCCCTTCATCTCGGACGCCCAGGGCGAAAAACCTCACCTCCATATAAAAAAACTGACCTTGCGGAGGGAATAACATTTACTTCGCTTATACAGCCTGATGTTTACACCATCATCACGTCATTAAAGGGTAAATACCGCAGGAAAAGTGATTACAGCGTCTCGGAAATAAACGAATAACAATTTTAAAAGATTCATTAGCCATGGTTGATCTAGATAACCGTAGAAGAGTCGAAACATTTAGAACCATCTCTCCACGCACGAATAGCTTTGAGTCGATTGAATTATCTTCAAGGTTAACCCACCTCGTCTTCTTACGAAAAAAAGAATAGAAAAAATAGTAACGGTCATAATCTAAAGAAAGACTAAAGAAAAAAGAGGATTCATAAATGTAATAACTTCTTCGTGAAAAATCATGAAAACGTCAAATTACAATAAAAGAACGTGCAAAAACCATGATGAGGTACCTATAAAGTAGACTATGGAGGATGGCTACAAGATTATTAACTCTATTGAAATCGTATTGTCATGAAATATATTCACGAAGACCAATACTTCAAATATAAAAATAAGGCATGAAAAATTGAAGCCAATCACTAATGTCCCTTACCGATATATCTATCTGTTTTCCAATAACAGGTAGTGCTGAGCAAAATGAGACCACAGGTTAAGAAGACCGAGGTAAAAATCATCGATCTCTAAAAAAAATGACTCAAGAGAAAGGATCATTAAAAATTCTAATGGTTACAGAGATATTTCCCAGAATTCCTTACGACAGGAAATGACTCGCCCTCAAAGAGATATAACGATACATTGCGCAGAAAAAGTGACACTGTATTCCAAAAATTAATAGGTAGTAACTATGACAAAAATGTGATTTAAACCACTTCAAGCATCCCTAAAAACTTAAAGGCATTAATTTAGACAACATCTTAACAATATGAAAAAGTGATTCTCATCGCTAGATGCAATCTTCATTTCTTACTTGGCCTGGGAACCGATTTTATGAGCGGAAAGAACGCTCCAAAGATAAGAGACTTCAACGGCCGAAGGAATGGCGGCAGATATTTGGAATCGACGAAATGATTTTCCAGGGTTATATTGTCAAACTAATGGGCCCATTTCTTGAATAGACTGAAACATGATCGCCATAAACGCAGTATCTCCACCCGACATCTCATTCCTGTGAGCCCATTGAGTCCCAACCCTCCTGCCACACTCCATAATGATACATCAACTCTTTAACCTGCACCCCGCAACCGGTATTATGAAGAGCTCGGGCGTAACTCCAGTCGGGCTCCTGGAAGTAGAGTGTAGGGCCGTCCCCGCGTCGGGGATTCCCGTTATTACGAGGGGGAGAGCTGGCAGAGAGACGGGGTGGAGACGACGGCGGAGTAGGCCTTGGAGAGGAGAGGAAGATCGCGGGCATAAGACTGAGTGCGAGGGTGGTCTCCCTCAGTGAGGACACGCACGATCGGACAAAAAGAAGCAGGAGAGACGGGGAAAGATTAAGAGCATTTAAGGGAGGAGGGGTCGAATACAAAACACGGTCGGCGAGTGGTACGGATCGGAACGGCGCGGCAAATCGATTTCGTGAGTGTTGTGGCGGGATGGAGGGTGCGTGCACTCCGAAGCGGGCATTTTAAAAGCGGATCGAATGCAATCGCCGGGCACACACAAAAAATATGAGAGGGTGAAGACGGAAAGGGCATAAAGAGAAATTGAATCGTCCGTTATCCAAATTTAAACTAGCACAATGGAAACGGAAGCACGTGATTTATAGCGAGTAATCTGAAATTAAACGATTCGGTCCGATGAACATCGATGTAATTTTTTACATGCTCTATAGTATTTCGGTCACCAAAAGGCAATTTATCATACACCTGAACTGTAAACACCGAACGCGGGGGATAGATCAATTTATGCCACGAAATGGTGTTATTATCTTTACTGGACAAATCTTTTCCAACATTACAAAATTATTCTTTGAATACTCCTCGAATACGAAAAAAGGTTATACAATTATGTTCCCCTCAGTACGTACCCATTAGTGCGTAACCATTAGTTTACCACAAATGCAACTAAATGAAAGTGGAAAATGAACTAGTACCTTTGGTATTTTTAATTAGGTACTTAACCACTGCCTTAAATATCAGTAGAGAAGATATAAATGTTTTACAGATAAGTAGAGCAAATGGAGGCCTGATGCATTAAACAAATATCAGATGCATTCAAAAACCTGTTATTTAAGAAATTTATAAAATGTGGCATTGAATACTGGTTAAGGGTTAAATAAAATTTTTAATTCAGCCAAATACAGTTCATGGTTTGCGGATTTACCTTGTGGTACCACGATATTAGAAAAGAAAATTCAATTTGTGCGTACCACACCTACACTTTATTACCGAACTTGGTTTCTTCAATTATGTAATTACTTTGATGGTGAAATAATTGTCGAAATGACTGGTAAATAAGTTCCAAAAAAGGAGAACGTACATGTGAATTTTCTATTCCAGCCAGACACCTTCGAGGTGGCCAGTAGAGCAATGTGTATGCGAATGCAGAAGGCCCTGGAAAACGATCTCAAGGTGGAATGGGAGCGGGTTGTCCGGAAACGTGATCAGCAGAGCATGCCTCGATGGGGAAGGACTGGATTGATTGGTCCAGCGAAGAAGATGAAGCGGGTCGGGGAAAGTGAGAGTATCGGATGCTGGGAGGAAGGCCTTTCATGGCAGCCAGAGGACCACGACGACAGCTGACGACGGAGGGGACGCACACGCAAAAACGATGGCATGCGAGACCGAGGAAAACAGTGGCATCTCGGTCAGCGAGGAAATATTCGCCAGAAAAAATTGCGATCCAAATGCGAATACAGAAGAAGGAACTCCAGCACAGTGGACGCGGAAAATATTAGCGATTCAATCGATTGAGAACTTATAGGCCCGTATTCATAGTCGCGTCTTGAGCATTTGCTTGATGAAGATCGCCTCAAGCACGAGCTTATTCGCTATTTCCGTTTCATAGTCGCTAAACAAGACGGTCTCAAGTCATTGTTGAATGAGACGAGCTTGATCAAGCTCGCCTTGTAATAAGGCGAGCTTGTCCGCTTTCATAGTCGCGCCTTATTGTAAACAAGCAAATGCTCAAGCGCGCCTGTATTCATAGTCGTCAAAGGTCGTCTTGTTTATCAAATAAGACAACGAATAAGATCGCCTTCGTCAAGTCGACGTCGACCCCGTCTTGAGCAAATGCTCATTCAAGTTTGTGTTACGTTATCCGCTGGAATCCGGACAAATTACAGTTTTCTGACGTTTTTACTCGAATTTTATTAATAATTATGGAAATTATTAGTATTTTGCTTCGAAATTCGACGAGTTATGAAGTGTTTCGAAGAATAGATTAGGCTGTAAGGTATGGAAAGGAGTGGTGAATATATTCCTAAAAAGAAGGTTTAAGGACGTAAAATTGTGGCTGATTCGTATCCTGCGTGTTATGCCGTAAATTCTTATGTAATCTGTGCCAACTTCTCTGACGACTTGATTCACTTCATTGCTGTCACAAAATGGGAAGTGGACAACCGGTAAAGTGTGTGTAAAACATTGTTTTTCATTGCAAGGAGAGGATACCTCGCCTTATATGCTTCAGTAATTACATTTCGAATATCAATGAGTCTTATTTGACGTGGATTACGTGTTCGAGTGGAATATTTCATAGATAAAGCGGTGTCTGAAAGTGCGAGTAACATACCGTTACCTACAGTTCGCGATTGTGCTCCTGTGCAAACCTTTTGTGGCATAAATTGTTCCATTTTAATTGTTTTACACATTATTAACCTTGTCATTATGCGTATCTGATTATTCATGACAGTAATATACTCTTCAGAGAGTACCTAACGTTTAAAACAAAGTCATTGTACTGGAGTGCTTGTCAATCAGTTATGAAATATTTTGTTCCTTTTGAAAAGAAATATATCCTTTAGTTGCACTGTGTAATTCCTGTTCTTCCAGTTATTTCTAACTTCTCCAATTAGTGGAATGCATATCTGTTCCTACCAACATGTATTTTGTGGATCTTCGAGAGTGCAATAAGAATGAAATAGGCATACATTTTGAAATAAAGTTAATAGCTGCTGCTTTGAAGACTGCTGTAAAACAGTCTTCGATGGGACCATTGTGGCAGTGTATAAGTTGTGGTATTTTAGTTGTATTATGATGAAATATTTTGTGCTCTAAAAAGGTGACAATTTTTTAAAATGCTGTTCGAATATCAAATTAAGCTACAGCTTGAGATTGGCCTAAGCTTTTAATATGTGCTTACTTTTTCTGCTGTCTAATTTAAGAGAGCCTATAAGAGTACCTTGTATTGCACATCTTTTGAGTACAAGTGATTGAGTAAGTGACGATAAACGAATTATCCCTGCCGATACTTACTTCCCTTGCCAACATAGAGAAGGTACAGCTATATTACCTATTTGAGCTAATAGTAAAATATCTTCATTTCATGCTACCATAATGGGGTCTTTCGTTTAACAAATTTGCCATGTTTGCATTTTCTTTTCACCCACTATCACTTAAATGCCAATGTTGAAAAATATGCTCTCAATAATGAACATATTTCTATAATTAGAGGAACCAACTAGTAAGTATTGCCTCTGGTGTTTGGATTACTATACCATAAATGTGAGTGATACTCGATTAGTATTATGTAAGCATAAGATATGATTGTTTTTAAGTCAATTTAAATTGACTTAAAATAATAGTAAATACACATTGGAGTAGGCCTACTCCAATACCGGTACTTCCCCTAAGTATATTTCACAATCAGTGCTGAGTATTTACCTCTCTGTTTTTGTTAAAGAATCAATTGTGGTTAATTGTTCCATAAAGTTCCTTCAGGGCTGTGGTTCTTAACCTACCTAGGGCCATAATACTAAAATACTTTTCTTGCTGCCATGACCTCCATATAAAAAGGATGGAATTGTATGCATTGCTACTTTTATTGTATTTATTATCATTGTAATTTTAAATATTTTTTCGTGACGGTTTCCGAAAACCCTTGTGAAAGGGTCAGTCCACATCACAAGTGGTCATAACCGACAGGTTGGAAACCTATTCAATAAAAGAAGAGCTCTTAGAATGCAATTTACTGAAAGTAAAATCCAAACTGATTTCCAGGAAATGGTTTGGTATGATGTCAGGCTCCCATTAAATCATTTATTCCTGCAAAGTTGTCAGAAAAGGAGGTTTTCATGAAAATGATATTCTTCAAATCTTTGATGTTATTACAAATGTTTAATATTATTATATTTTTAGAAGCAATGTAACACAATGACACAATTGCTGTTGTACATAACAAAATAATTCTAACACAATACAATCAATGTAACACATAAAACAATGTTACAATCAACGAAACACATAACACAGTAACACATCTGGGATAATGAAAGAAGCAACAAAAATTCATTATTCATTCTTTTGCATTAGTTTCCTATAGCGCCCTCTTTTCAAGGCTAACTCGGATTTAGCGAAGCTTTTTTCCTCCCTCTGTTCTTGATGATGCAGGAGCTGTAATAAAGTTATTTACTTAGGAAAATTTACTCAGTTTTATAATTGGGGAACTATCACTAAGGGTTATATTTATTACTTGTGTGGTATGTCAGGTGGAGACTGCATATTCTAATTTATAAGAATCAATCTTGTGATCAACAAAAACACTATCATTTTAATCTCTTATATAAAACTGATGAGGTAATTTCATTTAAAGCTCATCATGGCCTCTAAAATCAGGATATGAAAAAAAGATTAGTTATTTACTCCGGAAATCATTGAGTTAAATTCCAAAAATTTTATAACACTAAGGTATCCATAGGTATGATAATAGTAATAGTGTTGTTTCTGTGGTTATTGAATGCTTTATTTTTCATTCATTCTGATGAGTGAACCTAATCATTCAAATCTTCATTGCATTTATTTGCTGCCTTATGAAGAACCTGATTGAATGAAAGAATTCAGAAGTTGAATTCTTTACCCCTGAATATGTATATTGACAGCAGGGGCTGTTTGAGAAGCTGGTCCAAGGTGTGGAATATTATTGAAAGGAACAGAGTCCTGGTTTTTTTCCTGAGACCACATAATGTAGGTGGAGTGTAACTTAATGTAGATTTTACATTGGAATCACCTCAGATAGTGTGTTGCACTTTAATTGGAATGCCTGTAGAGAGTAGGTACTCGAGTACAGGAAACCAATATAACTTCATAACGCTTCTAAAAACATCATATTTAAGTTAAATAGATTAGAATCTTATTTGGAGTCATATTGGCAATGCTGCTAACTATAGCCTTATTTTTTCTTTGTGGAAAGAGTGTTTGGCATTTGGAAGAAGAGGTTTCCATGCCTTTCGAAGAGTGTTTCCACAAAACTTCTCTGGTCAGCAAGTGACTTTGTAGCCTGTGCTGTGCTGCACAACTTGAGCCTAATATTCCATAATGTTCTTGTAGAAGATGATCATAGAGAAGATTAAGTGGTTACCGTTGATTCACTGACTTGCATCCAGGAGATGGTTTTGCTATACGACAAGCATTAATTGATCAAATCTTCCTTTAATTTGTGAGAAAAGAATTATCCCTTAAAAGCATAAATTATATCATTAATTTATTCTTGTTTGCAGTTAAAATTTGTAAATGTGTATTTAAGTAATCACCGTCAAAACCATTCCTAATTTTGGATTCATTAACAGATAATGCATGTACCTCAGTGAAATATTGTGCATTAGTTTGTTTATTGTGTTTTGGTTAATGAATAAGAGCTGATGGACACCAACCTCGATACTGACTTCACCAGCCTAAAGGTTATGTATTTGTCTTACAAGCTCACAGCTCATTTTTTATATTTCTCTCTCTGATATACATCTAATCAAAGCCATCTCCACACTGGAATGAACCCATGATGAAACATATGATGTTTAGGGCAATCAATGCGGCAGTTAGGGTGTCGTAGGGTGAAGTTATCCGAATATTAAAGGTTTACCCATTGTACCAAACAATGCCTGCTTTGCACAGCTGACAGAAGTACTATGTAATTAAAATATATGTTCACCTATGATAAAATCAATCCACCCACGTTGATCTAATGATGCCTCACCACACTGTGTCTCATGCATGCCCACCTCCACTTCATTTGTATGTACAATTAATGAATGAAGCAAATAAATTGTTATATTTAATAATGTAAACAAGTTTAACATCTCTCCCTACTTATAACAGTGATTGAAGTTTATTTAGCTATATTTTAGATTTTGTAATTCAATAAAATACTTGATAATGGTAGGTACATGATACTTAATTGATTCTTGCCTTGTGTGCATTTGCAAAAGGAGAAGTATGAAACTATAAAATTTTATATCTTTCAATTTACATACTTGAGGTGCCATAAAATAATTTTAAAATAGAATTTAAAATGTAACTACAGATAAATAGCATGTATATCCATCATTAATACCCATCCCTTAAGCATATACCTCATCTGGGGATATTACTTCAATGTTTTCACCTATTTCTTGTGATATGAGGTCTGCTTTTTCTATAAAATAAGAAATAATTACATTAAAAGAATGTTGATATGACTTTCATAATTAAAATGCTACCAAAAAAATGAAAAATTAATTGGCACAGCAATGTAAGGTTGACCATCAGTAGCCATAATATCTGCAGTTTAATTATTCCAAGGATAACGAATGCCTGTTAATCAACTATGAGGGACAGTGATAAAAAGCCACTAATATAACATGAAATATTTCCGAAAGCCCTATAGTTACATCGGTTTGTTTAATCTTCATAATTTTAAAATCGTATTTTGTTTATCTATTTGAAGTCTCAGCTATACTTTATTTTTATTTCACATCTATTTACATCTAAATTGAAATATTATCCGCAAGCATGCATGCACATTCTTTAAGGAATAAATTTTCATGGACATATTTTATAACTATTTATGCAACACAAAATATTCACCTGCAATTTTATCAGGAGGCATATTGGAATTAAAAAGTATCGGGGTTCTATCCATCAAATCCGGAACAATATTTTGTACCTCTGGATCAATTTCCGGGGATTTAGGTGGCCTGCCTCCGCCAGTTTTCATACGATTTTGCTTTTCCTTGGTCGATGCACTCCTTTTGTTTTATGTTAGACCACCATGTTTTGAGTTAGGCCTCCGATCGCTGCAACATAATAATTACCTCTTATATATTATTGCTGCAAAGGCCATTGAAATGAATGACTTTTCGTGCACTCACATTTTACCGGTAAAGTAAATGAACACACAGGTATTCCATACTGTAAAATTATAAAATGTTAACCTACCTCTCGCGTTATGACAGACGACGTGTGCTACATCTGCGTTATTTGTCACCAAACATCTTCTTTTCGACGAAGTGTTGCCATATCTCCTCTTTTATCTTCTTTTTTTTACATTTGCAAGTATATCCAGGGATACTTTCCTTTCCATTGGAGTATTATGTCGATATTTATTAGACGCGGATGCCGTGATCGGGCTTCCGTGAATGTTATTAAAGTCACTCGAATTTACCGCGGTAGTGTGGCGCTGGTTGTCAAGTAAACAAATGTAACGCCGTCGGTGATGGTCGGTGATTGGTCGATCAAATAAGCATTTGCTTGAGCATTTGCTTGACAAAGCTCGCCTTGTTTCAAATAAGGCCAGCTTGATCAAGACCAGCTTCGTCAAGACGAGCTTATTTGTTGACTATGAAAGCGGCAACCAAATAAGCTCGCCTTGACCAATAAGGCGGTCTTCATGAAGACGGTCTCAAGTAAACAATCAAGACGCGACTATGAATACGGCCCATAGAGTTCCATAATCGAAGGTTTCGGTGATCAGGATGATGATTAGACACAATGGTGCATCCGACGCGATGTGCCAGGAGTTTTGACCCCACGTTTCGAAATCATCCACAGGCCAGTTATTCAAGGGAAATGATATTGGTAGGCGATTCTGGCATTAATATAAAAAAGGTGTTTGAGCATCACACGGCATACGCCAAAGAATCTAATTATTATAATACGGGTTTTTCCACAGCTGGTTTTCAAGACTTCAAGCAACTTGAAATTCAAGAATTTAATGTCCAAGTTAAAGCAAGCACACCTTCAGTAACCTTCTGATACCACTAAAAACATAACAGAACCTCATAAAAACTGCCGCGTCACTCATGACGTAGACAAACAATACGGTGAACACTCTACGGATTGCATGATCAGAATAACACGATTGACGAGGACAGCACACGAATATCGGCAACGGAAACATTAGGAAGGATGGCTTTCAAGACTTTTCTATCTTTCAAGTTTCAAGGAATAAATTCAATGAAGACTTCACAGTATATGGAAATAATACTATATTTTAATTAATTATTGTTAGGCCGCCAAAAACAGTTTTAAACACAAGGTAATTTGAACTGCACATTTATAGTACGATTCAGGAATTAAACATCGTATACTCATTTAACACAACGAGAAAAGCAGCCACTGAGCCTCGCACACTCTCTCCTTCGTTAAAATATGGCAGAACCCACAACCAATAATTTTGTTCTAACACTACATAGATGGCAGTGAGGCTTAAGGAACAAAATGTATCCAGAGCTGATGAAAGCAATGACCTAGGTCTGGCTCAAGGCAAGAAAAAATCACTGTGAAACTTCACGCGTGAATAGAGACCGAGATGTAAGGTTATTCATGAGGCGCGCGGTTAAGTATTCATTTTTAAGGTGCGCTTTCTTCTCCGCTCACAAACGATACGCCGTCTGAGAAAGCCATTAAATCATTTTGTCTTAACAATACTTCCACAAAGTCCCCATCGCTTATCACGACATGGTACGCGCCCTCCTGAAGTTAATTTCTGAAACGCCGGTTTAAAATTACATTTGGAAATTAATGGCACCACCGGCCGGCGTGTCTCCCTTCATCTTGATAGTCCTCGGGATCGAGGCCCTGATGATTCGCTTGCTAGCACTGGGTGACTTTAATTGCGCATATAAACCGTTCCGAGTTTATTTATAGCGCTGAATCCATCTTCTTAAAACAGTGGCTCCTAGCCAAATGTGAAAAACGTATCAGTTCAATTGGAACGCCAACCGTCGTACTCCAAGGAAAAGCTTTACAAGAGGATCACTGCCGCTCTTTTGTTTATGGTGACCAGGTGCGAGATCCCAAACGCCTCAAATAAATAGCAATGAAAAGTAGAAAGGCCTAGGCTACGAAACAAGGTCTAGGCGGAATAAGACAAGTCCACGAAAGGACATTAACACACTCAGGGGTTATTTAAGAGGCAATCGGGACGAAGGAGAGCAAAAAAAGTTTAAAAAACATGAAAGCTTAGAAATCAACTTCAGCCAACTTTATAACTGGTTATACTAAAAACAACTACTCTACGGGAGCTAAGAACAGATCTTGGGTACTTACTCAGAGGAAACGTCCCAACCACTTCAATGATTCTTAAGGCGACGACACGAATCCTGCAATACAGAACAAGAGAAATAAATTATCGTGAACAAACCATACTATGAGGTAAGTTAAATTAATAAGCATTGAGAGGTATTGCAAACGGTCAACTAATTTAAAAGAATATGGAAATACGGTCAATCACTTATAAGTCTAAGAATAACTCGTAAAATAACAACTTGCAACATATCAGTTTTAATAAAGTCAACGAGTTATTCGTGGAAATCGCACAGTAAGAATGCATACTTATGGTAACGAATAAATGAGCGCTAAAAATAAGAAAATTGTTCGAATATACTCCAGCAATCGAACTTTTCACACGCTTATTTTTCAAGCGTGCGCTGTAGGAGGTGGTTATCAAAATAAATAACTAAAATGATCAATTTCCGACGGATTGCCACAGTAATTACGATTAAGAGGTGGGAAGGAAGAAATATGGAAAAAGAGAAAAGATCGAAACACAAGCGAGAAGAGAGAATAAACAAGATATCAATAAGGGATAACGGAGACATAAACAAGGAGGAATTTCGGCTGGGGCGAAGGGCGAGGGAAGGGAGGGGTCAAAACAAAAACACGGCGAAGGGGGCTAAACGGAGGAGGCGGGGACGACATACATTAGGGCGAAGGTACACACGAAGTGAAGAGGGCAGGGGAATGGGGAGGAGATGCGGCAGAGGGGGGGACGGGAAATAGCCGACTGTGGAAGGCACGCAGGGCACAGATCAGAGGAGGCGAAAGATGGTGGTCGAGATGTACCAGCTATGGCACTCCTGCCACGCATGCGCATTTAAAACATCTAAAATCATAAGAAAAATCAATGCCCATAAATCTATTAATAGTTTCAAAATTTGAGACCTAACAGACGATAGTAAAGAATGAATCAATTATTCTGTTAATTATCGTGTCTTACGGCGCCACTGTTTGCAAACATAATGACTATCTTCATGTTGAAAATATATGGCAGTCATGTTACACAGATATTTATCGGTTCCTTGCAATGTCTGAACACCGGTAAAACGTGCCGTGCCACATCATATCCATGTTAATTAAATATATAACTCATTTATACCACTGACTTAAAAAATGAAGAAATATTTGCATTCATAAATCTGCAGGGGAATTCAAGATCAGCGACATAATAGAATGTATAATAATGTAAAAAAAACAAATCCTCTCTCGTACAAACATCTGTTGAGACAAAAAGCTGACGAAGATCACACAACAAACGCAAAGAAAATGAGGAATGAAAGCCAGATAAGTACAAAGCGTATTGGAAACGAAGATGCCCTTCGCTGAATAAGTTTGATGAGAATTAAACTAATAATACCAGCGAAAATTATTGGCAAAATTTCGCGAAGACGTCAGAAAATTAATATTAATGCAGAAAAAATAAATTAACAGAGACACTGAGAGAGACACAATAACCAGTAAAATGGAAACGGCTCTGAGGAATGAATCAGCTGATCTTAGAGTATCAGAATGAACCTTTGGACTCCTGGCTAATTTCGATAGGAGCAGGACAAGGAGCAAATAAAGGAAATGCAGACGGAGCTAATCTAGTTTCATTCATTCTTACGTCCCAATTTTTCAAAATCGTCTACAAGAGAAATTTGAAAAATGTCCACAGCAAACCATTTTACAACCAATAAAGAACGAGAAACAGTTCTTTCGGTAGTTCACTGCGTCTGATTTAAATCCCACTCATGTTTATGGAATACTCTTTACTAATAATCGCGTATATTTAGCGGCAGTATTCCGACGAGATCTCTTGCATTTAGAGAAGAAAAGTTTGCAACTTCAAACACGGACAGACGGAAGTCCTAAACAAAATCGACACAAAATAAATGTTCCAAACAAAAAAGTCGCTACCTCGACCCATCGGTTATGTTCTTATATACCTGCCCCTTCCTCAAGAACAAGGAACACCAACCGCGTGGGGTAAGGATCATGCCGAGTCCATTACGGACGCACGCGCCACGGTTTAGAGCGGTCCCATCCCGAATCCTGCGTATCTCATATTTTGACAGGGCAGAGGATGTTCGAGAGTGCGACGCCTTGGCCGAGATAAGGCCAACAACTGCCGTGAGAGGATGTTCAGAGCAGAGAAGGACGGACTGTGGTGGATGGAGGGTCGACCCGTAAAGTGTTGCATACCCCACGATGCCTTCGTCTTGTTTTAATTTTAATGACGGGGCCGCAGGGGGTGGGGGAGGGGCCTTTTTCAGGGGGGCAAAGAGGGAGGAGGTAGGGAGAGGGGCCCGCCCCGACTTCACCCCCATGCTCACTCACGCAGCTGCTCCTCGAGCAACCCTTCCCAGCATCCTCCTCTTCTCCTCTTCTACTCGGGACAGTTAGAACAGAAGCTCGAGCCTTCGCCTCCGAAGAATGCATCCCCTCTTCCTCCCCCCCCCCCAAAGGGTCGCCCTCTTCCTTATTCCTCGCTTCTCTCATACCCTCTCTCCTCCATCTCTCCCTCCTCCTCGTCACTTCCCTCCCAAATGTTTCGCCCCTCACACCCCACACTCCCTCTTCTCTCATACGTTTAAGAGAACACCCCAAGGAGTCTAAGGAATAGCCCGATAGCTGGAATTAATTTCAAAGACTCACATAATGGCGGACATCGTTGGGACCAAATTAATCAGCCGCAGAACATGATACTAAGTCATTCCATAGTTAAAAGAATATGGGGTAGGGTGAAGTGATATCGTCTTGAAAGATCAGTCTACCAACAATTTTATCAAACGTAGAACGCAGGAAATCACTGCGAATGAATTTTCGGGAAAAGGTCACGAAAATTTATCTGAGCGGAACCAATGGTCCATTCATAACTTTTTAAATGCATAAGGTTTCCTAAATGCATGTTTCACGCACTGCAAAAATAATGATTACAACTATAGGAGGAATATCTCCAAATTACACGAATAGTGCAATAATGCCTGTTATGAAGAACAAAAAAGTTTCTAACTCGAAGAACAGCAACTCAAGTTAGTATAGCCTCAATAGATCAAGAGGTGATTAATTATTATCGATTCAAAGGCACAACTAACAAATGCCATCATCCAATTAACAAGTAATGAAACACTAGGTAAAAGAGATTATAAAATTAAGTATTAGAACTCTGGAGACATGAAAAAGTCAAAAATGATGGAAAATCATAGCTATAAAAGCACCAAGAAAAAGACGAGAGGTGCTTAGAAAGAAATCTAAAGAAACTTGTTATAGCCACAGCAAAACCAAGATAAAATAAATGAAACTTAACTTTTACTATTTGAATTATATTTCTATTCTACATTTCTAATTTGAATTTAACTTTTACTTTCAATAAGCAAACTAAAGAGCGTGAAATATAACCATGGGCTCCAGAAACACATATAGCCACAGAAATATTTGAGAGGACTCTAAAGAACCAAAAGGGTTGTGTGTAGAAGGATTAGATCGGTGCGTTTTATGTGAAAAGAAGGATTTTCTGGTGGTTTTCACAACAGCTTACACGCCAATACCGAATAATATTACTTAAGGCAGCCAGCTATCGCGCTCCATTAAATGCATGCGCCACCCTTCACGAACTGGGCATGCACTACACACACCAGATAGACACTCAACCTCCAGTCTATTTTTGGAACACATTTTCTCCACCCGTTAACCCAACAGCTGTCCTCAGCCAGCAGGGTAATGACTTAAGACTCCTATTCGGGTAAAACAACGGCGGGACGGGAACAAAAAAAGGCGGCTCTTACCCAAAGAAACAAGCTATACAACCGAAAACATATGACAATTACGATACGACCAAAAAACAAACGCAATAAATTCAACCAGCCTTCTCAAATAACACATTTCGAATTTCATAAAATCCTTGAGAAGGTTATCTTATCAATACTGACTAAAAACTCGAAATGATAACCGACAGCCATAATCGATTGACGGTTCAATAGAACAAACAGACTTATCCAGAAAAACTTATTGGAATTTTTTTGAATTTATACACAGATACTCCGAAAACAGCACATAACGGCCATTACATCATTGATTAGCAACAACTAATAAACGATCATAGACACCCATTTATTATCTATTCAATTATATGGCACATAATTACTTCATTATGATTTATTCTATGATTTTTACTGTATTACTTTTTTCCATTATTATACCATATATTTATAACACATGATATTGCAGATAAAACCATATTTCCGTATCAGCAAAACGTTAGATTATAACAGCACTTTTGGAATTTTAAACAGATATACCATGTGCACTATTCTTTGTGATGGAAAGGAGTTCCACTTAATTTAAACGGCCCAAGTACATGGCATACCTTTCCGCCATAATAAATTTCACAGGAATAAAAAACAATTAAATAGAGAAAAATAGTAAGCTCGTGATAAGAACTATATATCATAATCATTTAGAACCACCGTTTCACAGCACAGCGATGCAATCGAATGTACTCGCGTGGCTTCAAACGACAATCGTTAATAGAAATACTAGTTAGAAAATTAAGAAATTATTAGATATGAATGAAAATATGATATTTAGTATTTATTTGAACAAATTGAAGGAGGTGGAAATTTTTCAAGCGCATTAAAGTCTTCAAACAAATAGCTTTCAGACAAAAAATTAACCAACTCGGCCTGCCGTTTCCCACAGATATATATGACGGTTAAGACCCGAACGCATTGCGACCGGTCTCGCTACTAGAGCAGGGGAGGAGTGCGCCTCAAAAAAAGCCTCATAACACGCTCCGAACAGCCTCCAGACGGACTCAAGACGTTCATCAAAGACGGGGCGCAGTCGTCTTGAAGCGGGCGCGGATGCGTAAGGAGGCCGGGGTGTAACGGAGGGAAGAAGAGGCGAGTGAAAATTCCAGACACAGAGACATACGAGGCACTTTGAGGGGGTGGAGGCACCGCCCCGCCCCTATCATGCCATCCGAGGGACCGATAAGAGGGAGAAACGTTCGCCCGACGGCAATTAAATCAAACGGAGAGGAGAGGCAGGGACACCGGGGCCTAGAAAACAATTCGCCCCGTTTGACCTTCGCTGCACCGCGGGGGTCAGGCACCCTGTCATCCGCAGCAGGAATGTCTCTCCGCCGCTCCAAGAGTGCGAAATGGTTCGGAGACCCGGCTGTGACGTTTATTAATGGGCGGGGCCTACTTTGCGTCTTGCTGCTTTCAAAACGGGGCGAATTTCGAATTTTTAATGGACCGTGAAAAAGCAAGGCGGAGAAAAATTTCATCAAGAGCAGGGAAGGTCAAAGGTTGCATGGAAATAGGAAGGGGGAGAGAAGGGAGTTAGAGACTTATATAGGCGGCGCGCCGCGGCGGTCCGCTGACGCGAAGGCAAAGCACATGTGTCGCCATCCTCTGCCTTTCGTGAACAAATCATATCAGGAGAACAAACCGAAACGGGCCGAACGCCACGTAGAAGTTCTAACGGATATTGATGCGATTAGGAGGATCACGTGAAACTCACCCTTGAGAAAACTTCAGGAACTAAGCCAACAGACTCGTCAGCTGACAGAGAGAGAGGGGGAGAATTGACTGGGACGAATGCGGAAGACGGAAACAGAAACGAACGTCACGCTGATGTTCCCTCCAAAAATCCACAAACATTCCGAAAAAGCCGTCCAAAAACGTAAAATAGGCTATTTATGACGAAAAAAATCTCCACGCACTCTGCATTTCGCCACCGCATTAAGCGGATGAAAGCCAGTGAAAAAGAAATAACAGAAAAAAACAAAGTCAAGGTTGCTCTTGAGCGTTGAAATTCCAGGAGCGAATCAACAAGCGGAACGTTAAACGTTGAGTAACAGATCTAACGCTGTAGGTGGGACCGATCAAGGAAAATGCTCAACTGTATTTATAATCCCGATCCTGGGCCAACGCGATGCAAATTTTTGTCGAATATCCAGGAAACGGCGAAAGACCTTAGGCAGCCGACAAGCATTTGAATTATCCCCTCGGCCCAGGTTTTATAAATACCTACGCCTTCCCACTGAAAACGCTTCTCGGTTCAGAGGATGCCTAATGAGAATAGAGAGACGTGGAAGAGACGGGAGTGGGGTGGGGAGGAGACAGGGCGATGGAACATATGGACACTCCCAACCCAAAGAACGGAATTAATCCAACCAAACAACGGATCCTATCCCAACTTGACCCCATTACCAATATCCATAACCCTTTACCCCCTTCTGTGCCCACACAAGGCTTATCCTTCGGTCGCATCGTACGCCTCCGGGATAGCACACGACTCCAATCTAAGATATATATTAAAACACGATCTCATGGGTGGGGGAGGAGGCATGCGGGCATCTCCTCAACAAGGCCTCCTCCCCTATCATTATAAAAGGAAACCCAAACTGAGAGCGTCCTTCAACTTAGAGCGGGAGGCCCAGCACCACCTTCTCCGACCTCGACCTCCTCCATTCTCCGTCAGCCACCTCCGCAGGGGATGGAAGCCTCCGCGGCCAGCATCGCACCCCTGGAGCATCATCCCGGCCCCAAAAAATACGAAAAGGGAGGGGCGCAGCGGGATGAAACAACGATGGGGATATTGAGGGAACCCTAAAGGATAAACAAAGCTCCCAGCGTAGCTGCCCAAAAGCCGAGGCAAAATGACCATTACGTGTTTTCTAAATATCATAAAAGATATCTCAACAGAAAAAGTGTCAAAATAAACATGTACCAGAGGGATTTTCATGTACTGCGCATGCGAACTAGATCGAAACAGTGGTAAAATCCCAGATGCATACGTGAACCTTGATTGGCCGATGCCAACGATAGCATCTGTTTACATATAATAGTTTATTTCGAGTGCAGATTTTTTATACTAAATGCAATGCCCAAAAAGAAGGTAAAGGGCCAGAATTTAAAGAAAATCTCTTCACAATGATTTCATTTGGTAACATAACCCATTTTTCATTTGAATATACCAGTTGTAGGCTTCAACGTTGATATCAGCTTTTGGTTACTGCATAGCCACTTTGAGCGCTTTTGTTCATACATACTCTCAAGCTAGTTTAACCTAAATATTTCACAAATAAAATATTGACAAGAAATAATAGAACAGGACGTTATAAATCCATCGATGGAGTAGGCTAATCAGTGATGAATTGGTGGAGAAGCATGGGACGAATATAATTTCGGATTTTCAATTTTAGTAACATGAATAGAAGCTAAAAATTGATCTTTCCTATTATTATTCTGATTTTGACGGGAAAAAAATGAAAACTTGACATACGGCACTTCAATATACCGCTTTCGTCGCTGAGCGAAATCATCTAACTAAAGTCAACTTTTTCTGGAGAGATATCGTAGAAGAGCATAGGGAAAAGATACACAAGTATATCATACTGTCTAATTATTTTAATTTCAAAACTCTGCAACACGTGTTTCAACTGCCTCGCAGTCATCATGAAGTACAGAGTTAATTTAGTTACAAACATATACACTACTTATAACTCGCTCGTGCGGTACAATTTAGAAATATAAATAATATAGTACGATGTCTTTGTGTTTTTTTCATTATCTATTAATGTCACAGAGCGATCAAACCGGTCGATTTAAGTCACCTGCGTGGAATTTCCAAAATTTTTCCTTTTAAACAAGTAATTCTAGTAAGTCTTGCCGCAAACTATTCATATTACTCTACCATTCTACGTCCATAAATATGAAATAGAAGCTTTGTAAAGGGATAAAACAAGGACGAGGAAATAGGCGGCGGCAAAATCAGAGGCTAGGGTAGAGGAAAGACAGGAGGGTTCCAACTGGACCCTCTCCTCGGGCACGGTTATCCCAAAGGGCCCTCTCATTCGGCCCCGGCCCCACAAGATCACGGCTGAGAATAAATCATCATCCGAAAGGGCGGTGCAGGCAGGAGGGTATTCCCTTTAAAGGAAATGCCTCTCCCAAAACCACTTGTGATGCGTGAGTGTATGCACCTCGCATTAGCGCGGCCGCGATAATTGAAACGGAGCCTCGGAATGAATGGGCGGCGCTTGTTCCCTATAAAGCCTCTTCTCTTTTCCCATCGAACCGGACGAGGATCGAAGGAACCACCCGGGAGAGCGAGTGAGATGGCAATGAAGCGAAGTAAACTCACGTGACTTAACATGGCCCCACGAAAACATCAACGAAACTTTAGTTAACAATAATAACAACCACGGTAACAAGTGATGCGTATGCCCTGAAACACATGGCAACCAGAAGTCACGATATTTCTCCGACTTCTTCAAACTCGAAATGTTGGTTTGCATACGTGGGGGCAGAAAAAAAACAGCAAATAAGCCGCAGGCGTGTGAATTTTAACATTCAGGGCCGGGGGCGGCGTGTTCCCATATCCCATTTCGAGGACTTATGCAAGAGACAGTCTCCGAAGACCTCAACCGAGATTTGAACCCGTATCTCTTAAATAGGCTGCCGACCACTCAAGACAGTAGACCACCCCGCGGCCATGGTACCCTTGTCGCCTTCCTGGGGAAGGACTACTTTCTGGGTTATCCTTCCATTTCTTTATACAAGTAGGGAAATGACCGCAGCTGTCCGCAAGTACCCCAAAAATCGACCGACCAACGAATAGCCACACAAGGGAACACGTCTGCTTCGAAATGCTAACACTCACGCAAGTCTTAGAGACACTGATGGCTACATATCTAGTCTTTCTTAAGGCTGTACTATTTTTCCTCGTAGTATTATTAAACGTTAAGCTCCTACTTCCATGATTATTTTTACCTTTTACCAAGGGTGATATCATTAGTAAAGAATAATGAGACGTCACTGATTACATTCTTACGTACATGAGTTAGTGAGCCTTTTATCGAAATACAAACAAAATCACTAATGATCAGCAAGAAATAAGGTCTCCATCGTTAATTTCACTTATTAGGTACCTATCATAAATGAAATTGGTGGAACCCCTACGCGCTTCCACGAGCTTAAGGCCGACCTGCAACGATTTTCACACAAAATGAAATAATTCACATAGACAATTTAATTGCCAAAGCCTGTTTAAGAGAAGGAAACGTCAAACAATCATTGGGTTACAATATATTATATCAGATTTGGGAGAGGGGCCAAAAATCTGTTTCAACGAGTCATAAATAATTCCCTTGAATTTCCTCCAACATCACGCGCGCAGTATGGAAGTTAGTCACCATTAATAACTTTAAACGACTCGCCTCTATCCCGAACGTCACGAATCTGCGCACAAACTCAACGGCCTCGAGAGAAAGATATTTAAACGGCGATATTTCACGATTTAAGGCACAATCAAGCGAAGACATTTCAACAAAGCCGCTCCGAAGCACTAAAAAATTATTGCCATCCACAGTAATAACTTGTCCCGGTACCTAGAATAATGGGAAATGTAAATGGAAAGCACGTGACCATCAAAACCAACGAAAATAACTTGTCCATCGGCGAACATTTGGACCACCGTCAACATCCCAATCCTCAATTTTTCCTCGGCTTTTCCCAGTTTTTTTTAATACAGGCACGAAGCGGGGGAGGAATTCTATGGGATTTTTTTCATCCTCAAGGTTTCGAAAAAGAGCTCCACGATTGTTGGTGGGAGGCAATAGGAGGAAAGATGAAGAGGGAAGGGGTGTGTGTGGGGGGGCGAGGTCGGACGGCTTATAAGCCTTTATGAACCCGAGAAAATTATCGAGGAAGGTTAAAGGTAAAGGCTTATTCTAACGGGGCCCACACACTGTAAAATAACTCATTTCAACGCACCTCGTCTTTTTTTTTGTTTTTCCCTTCTTCTCCCCTCCTCTCGGCCGAGAGACGATTATTCTCCGATCACGACGTGTTTGATAATGCAGGACGGCCGCCGACGCCGCCGCCGTGAGAACTCGGCGAGATTTTGAGAGCGAGGCGTGTTCAATCGAGTCGATTATCGATGCGCGAGGGAGCATCACGATCGGAATCAAAATATGCTATTTTAATTCGGACGGAAGCCGTGAAAATGCCCGCGGGCCGAAGCAATGAGGGGAGGAAGTTGGGCGCACAGGTCTTGCGAAGGCGTATCACTCCTGCTCAACCAGTCGTAGTCTTTTTTTCCTGGCATAAGGTAACCGACAATTATTTTCTTTTAATTGTTTAGTTCTTAAAAATTGAACATTCCCTTTGATGTTATTTCATTGTAAAAATACTTATATAATAGTTACTGCGTTTACTTTTGTGGCATATGTTTTGGTTATTTGCTAATGCCTCAATTCTGTCTTATAACCTAGGAGGCCACCTAAATCTCCCTCTCCTTTGCTAATACCAGTTTGTATAATCAAAATTTTCGGACTAAATGAATTTTCATACATATTATTATGTTATTATTGTTGGCTTTGGCCGAATAAGACTGAAAAAATAAAAATTTGCCAACAAAAGAAGAGTTGAAAAGGGTGTCATACGTGCAAAAGTAGTTAAAAAAGGATATCATATCTCGATGGGATCTCATAAGTTTTACTCGTTTAAAAATTATACTATTACTACGAAAATTGCGAGAAAATTCAGTGTGTACCTTGTCAACCGTATCATTTCCCTAAAACAAGATAACTTACCTAAAAAAAATGAAGTTTAAATTTCGAATTTGAAATACAGGTAACCGTTGAAAAGAGTTTACTCCACTTACCGCGATATTATCGGCTTAATAGCGTAAGCTGCAAGCAATAATTGTATCAATAATCCAGAAATCACAGTGCGAGCGATACATTCTCTTTACATACATTCAGGCAATTTTGGACACTCAAAATGAAGGGTCAAAGGACAACATAGACCTACCTTCCAGCATGTATTTCCAACGAAACTGAGTAAATTTAAAACATTGAAAGATATCTTGTGGTTTAACAACCAATATTTCCGACGCCAATGAATAAGCGAAATTGGTAATGATCATTATACGTTGTGGGCACTCTTAAACACAATCAATACGGATTCTCAAATAAAAGAAGCTAATGTATCTATCCAATTCACCATGTGAAGCAGATAATATGATATTCACTGGCGAGGAACCTCGCAACTGAATAGGCGTGATGAATTCTTGGATCATAAAAGAGATAAAAAAATTTAAAAATACGATTTAGAAATAATACATGCATTAACAACCCTTATGACAAACTCATAAACCGTAAATCAGACCTCCATAGACTATAAAAAATGAATTAATAAACTTCGTTAGGTTCACTAATATATTTGAAATAGCACCACCCGGGTTTCATAGCATAGTGACATCGTGAGGTGACTAGATTACTATATAACTATGTTATGATATCCGGGTCGTGCTTTTTTTCAAATTAATTAGTGAACTTTACAACGTTTATTATTTTATTTTAAATAAGGGAAAGGTTTCACGCAGTTAAGCCTGAAATCATCACTTATATTCCATAGACTAGTATGACAAAAGATTAAATACCCTTATAAAAGCCACAGTCTCTAAGAATAAAATCGTGGCAATGCCGGGGCGATCTCTTCAGTAAGCATACCGAAAAAAAAACCCTAGAAGGAAAACACTTGGGAAAGGACTCTCTCAGGTTATTGCAACCTTGGAATTTCGACAACGGCATCTGCGAAGGCATTCCGGCTGCAAGCGATTCTCTTCAATGGCAAAGAATTAAGTGGAGGGAAGGGTGTTAAAGGAGGGTTGGAGAAAGGATGACTGCGGCAACGGAATTAACGCCGCGGCTCTTTCCACTATGAAGTGGAACGAAATCGCCGACCCTGAACTCGGAAATGCGAAGACCGGAGAACGAATAGACCGCGCCTTCCACACACCACCCTCAAAACACCTCGCACTTACACCCCAGAAAGTCCTCTCGTTCCCTCAGTACTTTTCCAGACAGAAAATAGAAATTAAACGGCGCGGAAAGTTTTTCAAAAGACCGACGTACAGTGGCGAGAGTAATGGCTTCGCAAGCGGAGTATCCAGATTCAACTGAGGAAAGGTTTTCAGGTTTTAAAGGAAAGTACTAGAATCAAGTACCCCGTTTGCCTTTAAATATGAAGTCGTACTCCCATTGAATCCGCCGGCAAAGTTCGATAGGGTTCAGGTGCGTGATCTAGGATGTGGGAGAATTTTTTAGGACTTATTTATTTACTTATTCCCATACTACCGAATACAGCACATATTGGCCATTTTACATCGGAGTGGTCAACAAATTTGATAATTACACGTAAACGAACAACCTAGCCATGGATAGGGGCAACCTACCGAGGCGGAAATCCAACCTTCGATCTCTTGTTTGGTAGCCGAGAGCTTTAACCCGCCACACTTCAGGAGAGCACTTCATTTCTGTACTCAGCGCGTGCATGATTTCCTAGCCTCAAAAAGATTTAGGACGACCGAATTTAAAAAAAAGTAAATGAAAAGTATTATTAAAGCATCGAATGCAAAATTACGATTTATTGTCATTTTACAGGAGTATTAATACCAATTTCAATTCATTAATTTGATAATGTCTCGTCCCCGACCACAGTAACCTTAAATTAATAACAAGAAAAAAATTATCGTTAAGAATGTATAAATAATGAAAAAAGTATCGTTACCTATCTTTAACCATCAGCTTATCATGGTTCCTGAACTTCAATTTTAGGGGATGAGTGGACGAAGAGCAATAAAAATGCAAATAAAATAAAGATCGAACTAACGGGATGATGACATAGCCGATTAAGTCAACCGAATATCACGACATAAAGAAAACAGATGTCGAATTCGAGGCAGGAAATGCCGAACGTGTCCCGTGGCTTAAAAACCAACCCTCTACATATCCATCAAAAAATTTTATTTTTTTACAAATCTTTTTAAGCCTTGGGACTTCGATCCCTTTTTTACGTGACGCCAGGTCGAAAAGTCTTCAAATATTCTTGTCGCATGTGTATGCACATCTTCCGCTCGGCTCGTAATATGCGCCGGCCCTCCTTGCATTGACCTCTCGACCTCTCGCTCCCTAGAGAGGCACCCCACATTCCCACCCCCACTTCCCGTTACAGCGCCGCCATCCGTGTACTACACGCACGAGGATCAAGCCCCCCGCGGGGTCCGAAAGGGGGGATGGGTTGGAGGGGGTGGGAGAATAAAAGTGGAGGGGGCGAACTGAAGAGGTTATCGTCATTCCTGACAGCTTCTTTATTCCTCCGTACCTCGCCGCCAATTAATTACCGCCATTTTTGCATAATTCTCTCCCTCGTTGGCGATGGTCTGGATTGAGCGATGACCATACGCGCGAATGAGGTTCGTGCCCCTTAAAGACGGCTGAGAACAATGAATACGTGAGGGCAAATTAATAACCAATTTCCCACTACATCGAAATGCCGAAGAAGGTTTAATTCAAAACGATTTTCCAACTACCTACAATGAATAGTTCACTGCAGACATGGTGATTAAGTCTCGAATCCTAATTTTAGTATTATACATCTATTATCATTCAATATATTCAGGTAATAAGGTAAGCAAAATTGGATAGCTTAATACTACTAACTCATCCTGATCTCACCATTTTCCCATTTTGAATCTCCTATTTCAGTCCAGAGTAAGGAATTTTACTCATGCAACGCAGACACTAAAATATAAAGGCGTAAGGGAGCCAAGTTAATTTAGTCATTAATTAGTTTGACAAAAAATAAAAGAACTTCGCGTATTGAAAGGTTCCATTTGAAAGTTGTCACTCGAAATAATTAACAGCGTTCGCGAAACAGCACTCAATCTCAAATCCTCGCAAGAGACCCCGTGTTCACCATTGGCATCTCGTACCCCGTATCGAATAGGTCGATGTGTTATGGGATTCGTGAGGTTGGCTCGGTCAACTTAAGAGAACGGACACCCTCGACTCGTCCGGCCATTTTTGGAGACGGATACTCGCTTCAAACTCGTGCTACTACCCTGAAATTTATAGTAAATGTAGAGCAGATTCTTGCTTTAATTTCCCCGCCTCTAAAACGTGAAAATTTTAACTCAGAATATTTTTAGATGAATTCTTTTAAATATTTAAGAAACAAGCTGAAAAAGGACTTCTCTATATCATCATCATAGGTCAACAAACCTAAGATTGGTTTGACGAAGCTCTCCAATACTCTCTCCTATCCGCTATCCTTTTCATAAAGAAGTATTTCATCTCTTTTTACATCCTTCATAACCTATATAATGCAACTCATTCGAGGGCGTCATTTGTCCTTCTCCCTTTCCACCTATCATCCTAGGAATGTTTTCATCAGCCCATCATGTCTCCTTACGAGGCCTGGTGCCTGATGAACTGTGATGTCTCGTCTTCTCCTTGAGGTTTTTAGGAGAATTCTCTTTTCCCTCACTCTTCTTAAGCACTTCCTCATTAATTATTCCGTCGATCCATCTTATCTTGATCATTCTTCGGCAGCAATACATTTCGCATGCTTACACTCTCGACTTCTCTGCTACAGCCAACATCCAAGCTTCGCTTCCATAGAGAAACGTTCTCCATACGTAACATCAAATTAAATCCATCAAACATCAAATCAACAACAAATGAATTGCTTCCTGGCTTCCATTCTTGTATTCTCAGCTCTATATAGATAGGAGATTTCAAAATGATGGATTCCGCGCTAAAGAAGCAAAGCAAGGCCGAGAGGGAGTCCTCTGTCCATTCTGCAAGCCGAAACCTCTAAGGACGATGTCGCCCACGCACCACGATGAGAGAAGGGGCTGGCGAGGGAGGTGAGCGGACAACAGCATGGGCAGCCGCCCCACGGGAGAGCAAAGGCCTCCACCCCCGCAGCCACATCTGCCGCCGCCTCCGAGGCAACGTGAGGCGCGGGGGGGGGGGGGGGGAAGGGGGGTTCTCTTCAAGGCGAGGGCCTCCCTCCGTGCTGTATCTTCGCATTCCTCAGGCTCCAACAACACAAACTCCTCCTCCTCCTCACCCCCTTACGACCTCCCCTGCTAATTCCACCCGCCGCGCAGTTCGATGTTCTTTTTTCTCTCCCAGCCCTTCCCCCTCTCTTTATCAGTGTGGCCATCCGGTTCGCAAGGCGATGACTCTTTAGCCCGCTGAAACGTCGGCAAGACCACAACGAGGATGAATGCAAAAAAAAGTCGCCATCGGTTCGAGCGATAGATATCTACAGGTTGAGAGATTAATTTTTATCGAACCGATGAGGATGTAAACGAGAGAGGTCAACGGCACGCATTGCATCCGCTGGAAGATTCAAATAGTTTCTTTTTCCCAGTCCAGTTTTTGGCTATGATAAATCGATGCATTCCGATGAAAATCTGTCGTTGGAGAAATCTAGGATTGCTTCGTGATGTTTCCGTCGATGCCATTCTGTAATCCAGCTGATCGCATACACATCGTTTCGATCAATCTTGGCAAGTGATTGACGACGGTTATATAGTGACACACGTAGCCAATTCTCGACGGTCGCCGACTGACATTGCTTATTTTTGAGCAACCCGCACCCGTTTCTTAGCACAAAAACAAGAGCTTGGGAACACGCATTGATATAAAGCTTATTAACCTTTAACAAATTAAATAATGCTCATTACTTTAAAATATTAATCATCGCGAATAAGTTGTTGAGCTTCGAAATGTTTTTAAAATTACGGAAAAAAAATATTTACAGGACGTTTAAGTGACTTTCATTTTTACATACCTTCTCATCCACACAATCACTGATGTTACCGTGGACTCAAATTTAGCAACGGCTAATCAACACGTGTATGCCGACCATTGAAAATCTATTGACTATCCAAAGTCAAATATAAGCAGTTGATCACACAACTTCCAGTTGTGGTTTTCTAATGCCTAAGCAGGCCCACGCGCCAAAGTAAAAATAGAAAAGCAAGTATTTCAATTTTATTATGCCCCTATTATAGACTATTGATATTTGCATTAAGTAAAAATTAATCATTTCCTCGGGGATAAAGACATGCCCTTGTATATATTTTTTTTGTAAATGTCGCCTCAGATAAGGCACGGGGTTCATGGCTGAAACCTCTGGAAGTCAGGAATGGCTGATCACCGGCGATCAATGGCTAAATAGTACCTATTTGGGAGCACTGATTTAGAGAACTGGGAGTCTCGTCGTGAGGAAACCCGTTCGGGCGCTATGCCGAAAAACCAGTCACGACTGTCATCGCCATCATTATATGAACCAGGGATGAAGTACACAATGCAGAGAGAAGGAAGAACCCGGAGGTCGTTGGGTCGGGCTCACTGAGCAGTGGGTGGTGGCGGTGAATTATGTGGGCCGGGCCCTTTGATCAACGGGGTCCCGGCGAGTGCACTGAGGGCACAGGCCGGCCGTAAACGCAGCAAATGGTGATGCGCTTAACGATTTACAAAGCATTTTTGCTGCCACCCCGCGGGCATAGTTAAAGGTAAAACGAGAGGGGTGTTGATGGATGTTTCCGGATCTTTCGTCCGAAAAAACGCATTCGCTTGGTTCGAAAAAGTTATGAGGACCGAAAATGGACCGGTCGGTCAAAAAGAGGACTCCAATGAAGTCCCTTCTCATTTGAAACAGAATTTTAGAAGGAAAAATTTATGGCCGCATTAAAATTTGAAAGGGTGAACCGAAGAAAGGCGATAAGGAAATATTTGTTTCAAGGCACCAGTTTGAGTTTTTGACGCATTTATTACAGAAAAACTTCAGACTGGAATATGCTCGAATATCCCAGTCTGGAAAATTTAATAGAACATCAATTTACAACGACAACAGGACATATAAAATAAGTAAACGAGGAGCTGGAATCGGGGTTTTTGTGTTCCTCCATACTTAACTTGGAATACAAGGAAGAATACGAGAAATTCCAGTCTCCTTTTTCTTCGCATTGCAATGCCAACCCGTACTTGGATCTCTCCCTGAAAACACACATTTTGTACACATTTCCACAGAGCAAAACGACAGACAAAGATTACGCGCCAACCTCTACAACATTTCCAAAGGCTAACCAACAAAAAAGCTCACGGTAGCCTAAACAGAAATTTCTGCAAAGAATGCCAAGATAAATTTCTCCCGCTCACGAAAATCTCAGAAATACAACGCAATCCATCATCGAGAGACAACTCCGCTGAAACGTGTGGCTTGCTGAGTGATAACTACCCAAGCATTGAGCGCCGACATCCATCGGTTGGGAAATAACAAGGATAACACAGACTTGCCCAACCAATAAATACCACAAGATTTTTCACGCACCCAGCAACGGTTGACAATTAAACGGATATTAGCCGTAAGAGGAGCCACAAAGCCAATGACAAATTCTTTGAATACTTTCAAAATGAAAGAAATAAGATAAGAATCGTAAGTATACCTTCCAGCTTGAAATCCGCCAGCACGGCACACGGAAAGATTGAACTTCATTCCTTCCGACAGCGACTTAATCCACTTAAATATGACCTAAGACCTTGTGGCCCCTTCGCCTCGGAACTTGGGGAAGATATATGGTGCGCCGGATGCCACATAACTCACACGGGAGCCCCGCTTGCTCTACCTCGGCGAGACATACTTCCTCCTTCTTCCAATTCCCTTATCTCCCACCGATTCGTAATTCCCTCCAACTCTTTCATTCCCTCACTCTCTCTGTCTCTCTTTCTCCTTTACATTCTCCGAAGAAAAAGACTCGCAAAGCGGAGCAAGACTACAGAATTACAAAAAATAAAGCGCACGGGAAAAGAGAGGGAGAGGAATGAAGAAAGTATCAGGCGGCCGTGAATGGAGGAAGAGTTAAGAGTGGCGGGAGATGAATAGTTATCCTCGTAATATATATCTCGGCAAAAAGGGCCGGGCATCAAAAGCATTCCCCCAGTGCACAAAAAGAATTCGGATACCTAGACGAGTTACTGCGGCTCGGATTCTTTCCCCTCGCTAGAGAGGAAACAAGAGGATGGGAAAGAGGAGATGCGATGGGGGAGAGACGGAGGGAGGTTGTTGTCGACAGGAGAAGGATGAGGAAGAGGAGGGGTCTAAGGAAGACAAGAGCGCAAATCCTGGCGATTTTTTTCCTACGCTTCTCCCCCTCAAATCCCTGCTCCGATGTCACACACGGATGGTTTACGGCATATCTGGCGACCCGAGGGGAACGCGTCCTCTCAATAAGCCAGCCCCCACTCACTGGAGTAACATGCAAAATACGACCGCATTTCTATCCAAAATGCACATTCACATCCATTTCTTTTTTCGTTCCGAGCGGGAATTTTATTCCCTGGAAACACGCTCTGGGAAAGAGTTCGGTTCTTCTTCGAGCCGACGAGGAATACCAACCGGTATTTTCTTCAACATTCTTTTTTTTTTGCCCACAACGAATGCGGCTTCATGGCAACTCAGGAAATACACTAAGGATACGCATTCATGAATGGATAAAAATGGTCACCGTGCCGAATGGGCTGCATTTCTATTTTTATAACTGTAAAAAAATTGGTTTACGCCAAAAATCTTCCGCACTTGCACGGAAAGAATTGAAGTCCATGGGTTCCGGAACAAATTTCGTAACCAACAATTACCCTCCTTCCCACTTGGCTGCTAAAAGACTAAGTTGATTGAAATAAAAACGTACGAAGAAGATTTTTAAATCCATCTTTTAGGAACGTGGCTCCATTCCACGAGCGTGAAACAGCATTTCTAGAATCACGCCTTCGAGCTTTTTCGTCCTCCTTCGCGCTTTCTCTCTCACCACTCAAGAGCACTAATCATTCGGGGCTCCATTTCGCTAATTCACTCATTAAGTACTTGCGAACCAAGCATCCTGTACGCACCGACCTCGGAGAAGGAGCTCTTTAAATTCGGATAGGAACGCACGAAAACCTGGCACGAAAGAATGCTTGGCTGGCTCACGAATACTCAAGTTTACGAGGCAACGACTTGAGTAATATTTTTTCTTCCGCTAAACCTCTAAACCTGCTTGCGCTTCCAATTCGACAGGACCTAAATGTGTCCCAATGCCGCTGCCAACATCGGCCCATTGCAACCCACCAGATAGATGTAAGGAGCTGGTCACGAGGTCATTACCATACCCCCTCGTGAAAAATGATCTGGTGCTTTGACGGTAAGCGAATTGAAATAAATGATCCCGGGTGAGTTGCTCCATCACTGTTAAACAATCAGCTAAAGCATTGACGTTGATGTGCTCTATTAATTGAATCAATGATTGTAAAAATACGCTTTATATCGAGGGTAGACCAATGAATTGCAGGTTCCTTCATTATACCTCAGATTTATAACAGTCAAACACATATTACCTTCATTACCCTATCCCCACTGTCCACCAGTCCCTACCTATTATATATAGCTTGAGAACCCAATCCTTACCCATCTATGACCTTCCTTATAAAATCCAACCATAATTTTCTCAACCTTCATCTTACTCTTCACGCTTTAGGGTTCAAATAAGAGCAGCTTTTGGCACCCTTTTATCACATTTCAATTGCACCTTGAGCATTAATTTTGCGCATGAATAAAAACCATTGGTGGAAATCATTATGTATTTACCTTGCGATCGGTTCAAATAATTCTTATTTGCATAAGTCCACAATTATTGAAAACAATCAGGTGAAGTACCTCAGATAGAAACATTGCTCCACACTCAATTAAATATTTTTTATCTTAGAATATTCTCATCTAATAAAGGCATACCCAAGAAAATTCTCGGTTTATTGAGAGGTTTTGCAAAATCTTCAGTCCTCATAAAATTATTGGTCCAAGCAGCCGTCAGCCAAATGCAACAATTTCATCTGCCACAGCCCGAAACCCAACGTTAATTATCCCCACCCGCCCTTCACCCTCCCGCTATACCTCTCGGTAATCGGTCCTTGACAGCCATCCGCTGGAAAGCTCCACCTTCTTGATTCCTGAATCTGCGATAAAACCTAGTCACCCAATACGAAGCACGTGACGCCACCAATATCTAAATTTAGAGCGCGTATCCCCGTAAGTAATTTCAGAGACAGAAAAAATTTCCGCAAAATAAAAAAAAAACTTGAGGTGATTCCGCAAATACCTTACATCTTTGCCTCTAAAAATCTCACTTCTACCTCGGGAAAGGGGATAATGTTTTCATCTGAATTCTGCTTTTTATTTTGGAGAGCAACGTAAAAAGTAAAGGAAACATTTCTGATATCTGAAATAAGATTTCCATAGCCAAAAGAAAAATTAGCCGATGTTATGCACTAATAACCTTTGATGAGCGGTCAGCAAACAATTTTCAATGGATGAAGTGCTAAATCCCTCCTAATAAGAGTGCAGAGTACTTGTTAAACTGGTTACATTAATCCAATATTTTCCAAGAAATTTTCAATTCTATATAGTGGCTTTTTTTAATGGCTGGAAACCTAACTTTATATCATTCCAAAAGAACATTATAGACAATAATATCTAGTACTTACTTCAGTTTAAATACCTCAACGAATCAGAGCAAAGAGTAAAATTACAGGTGAAGGTTCTTTGTTAAACCCTTGACTAGTCATAGCGATCGACGTCCAGGAATTTCGTTGCCTCGCACTCAATTTTTTTGGAATCCATTAGCCTAAAAGTAAAATAGGTATATCACGCGCAAACCCCTACCATAAAGTTTCAACGGTGCGACCGCAGACGAATGACAACCCCCGAGGAACGATGGCCCAACAGCATCATACAACATCCATCTCCATACGTTCATACCTTTTCACCCGCTTTCATTTTTCACCACCTACGAACCACGCTCTTCGTTTCTCTACTTCATGCCTTAAGCCATATTCTCACCTGCCTCCCGCCATCCATCTATCCACTCCTTGGACCCTTCCTCCTTCCAACGCTCCCTCGCCACGAGCGCAAAAATTTCACTCTCCCCATTTCGCCTAAATGGTAACAGCCAACCCTTCCCTCTCTTCTGTTCAGTGGAAAGACCTCCATACCTTTCCACCTTCCCCGACCTCACCATCCGCCGCCAAACCCACTCGGGTACCCCTCGCGTGCAAGAATGCAAGCTCCCTTTAATAAGACGCAGGGAGGGGAAGGGATATTAAAAATAATAAAAATGAAAAAATGTAAGAGCTTCTGGTTTTCGGTTTACCAGGCGACGCATTTTCTCGAGAGTTGGGGGTGTGTGCACATTTAAAGAGGGAGGAGGCGTGCTCCACCTGGAGGGAATGAGGAGAAATTCTCACCCAGCATGCTCACGCTTAGGCCTAAGAATATCGATTCTACCATCCCACATGGACTCTAAAGGCTATTTAGCAAGGATCAAAACACTTCGCATATTAATTAGAATAGAATAAGGACAATTCTGCTTTTTGTTCAGAAATTCAGATTCAGAAGAAGTCAACTAAGTCCAGTTTTATACGTTAGCCCGTAGAATTACATTGTTTACTTCCAATTAACGCCTGAGGTTAGCAATATCGGCCATGGGAAACCACAAAAAAACACCTACACGAAAGGCGTGAAACCATTTGGTAAACAAAGGCCGCACTCAACCATAAAAAATACACTTTTAGCGCGAAAAAACTTTGAACCTTCGGCACTTCGGATAACACTCGTACTATTAAAAATGCGACACTTTTACAAGCCATTTGATCTTATTCTCACGATTGACCAGACTTGACCATCACTCGGTTGACTACCAACACCAAAACAGATCGTCAATCGATAATTGTTTCACCACCGTAAGTCGATAAAAAAACAGTACTCGTCAATAAATGAACAGGCATTAGCGCGAGGTTTATGCAAACACCAATGAACTGCAAAATACTATGGAAGGAAAGAGCTACGAAGATGAAGTTATCTTTGCTCACAACTATCTCTCCTATAATCATTTCTTTAAATTACAGATAAACACTACGACCAAAATTCACATTATAGGCTAATTTCAATATGGAATTGGACTGATGAAACTTTGTCCAAAATACCTTCATGGATGAAGGTCTTGTGATTAATAGCAAATTCCTCACCGAAGAAATAAATCATTCCAGCCGCAATTAGAGCGAAATCCATCGGTCATCGAAAACGCCGATAGAAAACACAAGCCATAATCACGGCAAAAAATGATGATAACATAATGGAACCCTTCTAGAGAAAGATACCAAAATGCGTGGCATATTTCTAAGAATTCCGTCGATCGACAACCGGTTCCCTGAGTTCGGAAAACTTTGACCGATTTCGAGCTCTCGCGGAGGCAATTTTGAAAATTAGAGTCACCGTCAACAAAATGAAAAAAAATAAAGAAAAGAAAAAGGGAGTTGGAAGAGTGGTCGTTTCACGATGATTAGTTTCTCTACCATCCACGGAGGCGCTCGGATACATTCTTCACGGCGAGTAGCAGAGGAAGGGAAGAGCACACACAACCGGAACGCTGTGGAGCCGTCACTCATGGAAAGCAAACTATTCACTTCGGGATGACATTGCCACTCCGCTGGTACTCCAACACTGGGGAAAGGGGAGGGGCTCTCCCAGGGATACCACGAAATCAATAAGATGTTCGTCATGATTAGCTTAACACTCAACATATCGTATCTAAGCTAGCTTTCCCAATGGGTCATCGATCGTATTCCAGTGTATGGGCCTTCTAACTTCGTAACCCCCTGTGGGGAGACAGTGCCTAGGACAGGGAGTTTTATGCACGGTCATCTAGGGTAGTCCGTCTAAATTACTACAATCCCACTACATTAAATCTGTCAGGTCCCCGATTTTAAGAAGACAAATTGAAGACGAAAACAAACAGATGGATCGCAGATCCACGCTCTTAACTTCCACAGGTTGACCCCTCGCATACCAAAATGACAAAGCTATATCAACGATTCGAGTCCAACACAGATTGAGAATAACCTCGGTACACAGAACAATGATAGATAAGGGCTAAAGTCCTGTCCGTAAAATTAAATGGGTCACACATTAGAACCGTAAGATCATTAGAATGAGACGCATTAACATGCTATGATTAATAATAACTGCATGACATGTTGAACAAAAAACGCCTCTCATAAATAACGTCAAAACGGTAATGATACATGAAATAATATATAAAATTAATACCAAAAATACTAAATATTCATTTATGTTCACTACTCGCAAAAATATTGAATCTGAGCATTTAAGATGACACCATAAATTCCCAAGTAATAATTTTACTGTGTACACAAACCAAATACCAATTTACAAGAGATTACGCACCTAGTGAACAGTATATTGCAGCAACAATGAATTTAAACAGGGATGTGACTTAGAGCCAAAACTCGGCGATTAGGCGAGTATTGTTTCTAATCATTACTTAGCCCAGCAAGTATGATGAAGAAATTCTGGCAAAAGGAAAATGAATTATTTTCAACTACCATCAATAAAATCATCGAGGGGTATAAAAGAAACCTTACGATAATTGACCAAACAACTGTTTTTTGATGCTGCTAATAACGCGGAGTGAAATGAGCAATATTTATTTTACAAATATTCGATATTAACCAGGAGAGCCCACCGTTCCGTGTGTCTGCTGTGAACGAATTAATAATCTCTACGGCGACCATTAAAAGATATCACCAGCACGTGTACCGAAACTTTACGTACCTGATCGATGCGGGATAATCCTCGAATAAATGTTACATGCGATTTGGACTGTAAAATATTTAATGATGTACGATCAACGGTCACACTTGGAGGTTTATCCATCACGCATGTGTTTTGTGGAAACTAATTTCAAAGACAAGAAAAAGCTTTGGCGAACTAGGCGATTAATCCCACCTAGATATAAACAGGCCACCAGGAAGGGAGAGACAACATGGGATGTTTATTCAAACCAAGCGGCTTAATAGACGGGAGCGGAAAATATCGCTCCCCCAAATGTTTTCCTCGCTCAGAAGCACTGTGCGGCCAAAAATATAAATCGCCACCTCAAAGAAAGATACGCATGTAAGAGAGGGAGAATGGGAGAGTGGTGGAATCCGCAGAGCGCACAGTTTGCACTCGAGGAGCACGTTAATTAGCACGTCCCACGCAGATGCGAGGGCTCGCGAGAGGGCGTTATAGCACCGTGCTGGAGACATCCTTGAAACGAATCGCTGCATCCAACACTTTCATCTGGAAGAGCAGATGCAGGCGACATTATTCCCACGAATGCTTACTCCTACAGATAGATACATAGATACGCAACAATCAAGAGTTCGTCCAAGAAACAAAGTGCAAGCTATTTTCGTTAAAATATCGTAATATGCTATTATATTTATCTTCATACTTTGAGGGCCACAAAATTTTAATTGGAAATCCGCATTTTTATACAATTTCTTACAGCAAAACTAAAAAAAGCAAACGAAAAAGTTTAATCGTCGTTGAATATATAAGTCTACCGAATCTCTAACACGTATAACTCTCCGACCTCAACATATGCTTCCATGCACGTCAACTCCTCTGTCAACCTTTTCAAATTCTGTCTCAGACGCCACCTTCCCAATGCATTGCTTTCCAATCTCAAATGAATTGTTTTATCTCGACGTTTTGTTATTTAAGTAAATTAAGCATACCTTACCATTACTGACCAAACCACTTCGCATAAGTGCTACAAAATATGCAGAGTAACATAGCAATATTTCATTAACAAATCACCGCAATTAACCAGGAGAGCGCACCGTAGCAAAAGCAACACAATGTTCGTTTCACCATGAAAATCACCATTAAAATAAAAGTCAGTCAAGCCACCGCACTCCGTATTCAAGTTATCAGCAGTCGAATGCTGCAGCTGAGGAAAAATAGTATCAGGACTGAATTACCCACAGTCACAACCGCAATTGACTTTTAAAACTGACTGTCACAGTCCAAGAATGCTAGACATTTTTCCAATAACATTTGCGAAAACTTTACCTTAGAATCGCGAAGTTGCGAACCAAATTCCTAGCGAGTATATTTTTTAACATTTCCATTATTCGATCGATGTATTTCTAAGGTGTCTGTTTGCTTTCCAGAATTTCTTCAATATTTTTGCAGAAAAAACTGCAATACTATTATAGTATATTCAGAGGCATCGGTCTCAAACGGATGGGTCTAAAAAATTAATCTTCGCCTAAATATTGGGATGAAGCGTGAGGAACTCCGTAGCAATTTAGGACAGAAACACGAATTTTTCAGGAACCATATCTCCACCAGATGTCACTTGTCAAAAGCCCTAATGGTGCAGAAAATATATAAGTGAGACCTCAAATGTTATCACTCGATTTAAGTGGAAAAAACAGCAAGAAATAATATTCAATAAAAAATGCGCAAAAATTAATATTCACGCATGATCATGTACTTATTTTTGTAATTTAATTACATTTAAATACCTGCTGTTAAGTCACTACTGCCTTTACGAAGGAATGGACATAAGAGAAGGTATTTTTAACGAATAGTTAACTTACACCGCAGAATATCTACGGCTGACGCCGAGTAGAACTATGGATCGCAGTTAAGCTGGTATAAATCATTGTATCAATTATCCATTGAATGAAAATTTTACGCGATTTCAAGTACCCCGAAACGTGTAATTATCACGAGGAAGGAAGTACAAAGACGGGGAAAGTTAAGTCCTGCTTACAGAAGGCCGCATCCTAAAAAAAAAATGGGAGTAAATTTTCAGCCAACACTAAAGATTGAGCGGGGGACGGAGGGAGAAGGTGCTGTGAAACCTCACACACGTGACTGCGGCCGTGATGACAAAAATGAAAGTAACACAAAAGTGGCAACACAAGAGGAGGGGGGGGGGATGAGAGAAAGGAATGTTGAGGAGGAGGGTTCAAGGCGGGGTGGAAGGGGAAGATTCTGAAATCCTCCATGAGACCGTTTGAGAAGCACCCCACCATGAAGATTAGCGTGGGTTGAGGAGGCTGCAAGGGCAGGAGGGATTCGCGGACGTTGAGATTCGGGTCGTGAGTTTGAGGGAGGGTGGCGGTGGGGCGAGGGAAGGAGGAGGGTTGGTTGGTAAGCGGAGGACCCGCCGGGGTATCCCATTTCCAGCGGCCCTCCGACGGCGGGCCGTCCACCTCCTCCCCCGCCGCAGCGCCCCGCCCTTTCCTCCCCCCGCCCCCCTACTCCTCCGTCCATGACCTAACAACGACCACGGCTCTGTCAGTGCGACCAAGTGTACCATAAACAACAACATAGGAACCGCGGCCGTCGAGTGCGGAGGGAAGTGGAGCAGAAGGGACGTAGTAAGCGGGGTGAAGCAAGAACGGGTGCGGTGTAAAACGGAGAAAGAGAGGAAGGAAAGAGTTAAAACAGAGCTAAAGGGAAAAAGAGGAACAGTAGGGAAGAACAAAAGAAATGAAGGAGGGGAAAATGGAAATTTAAAACTGAGGGAGTGAATGAAAGAAAAACGCTCAAATATGATGACACTGAAACCGAGAGGGAAAATGGGTAAGTTTATCAAATAAACGCCATTACGCATGGTAAAATAATAAGAGAGACCTAAAGCAGAAAATAATAGACAAAGCGTCAGGTGACATGCTAAATATATCTTCTTTCGTCATTTAAGTAACAAAACTGGACATAGAATATTTGTATTCCTCATCGTGAAATAAAATATTCAGTAGAAACGAACACATAACTGACACTAGTGCTAAACAACATGCACTAAAATACACCATTCTGAAATGACCTCTCCACACGACCTTATCTGATGCACTAATTTACGAATGTAAAGCCTAAGATACTTTGCAGCAGAATAGCACCAAAAATGAGACCAAACTGTCGTTTTTTTTCTAATTTGAGTGTGGTATAATATTCATATTCCAGGAGCATACTAATGCTACCTTTAAGAATCCACCGCAAAGTTTACGTATAATACGGAAATAAAAATTCTCGGCGATATTTGATTAAAAATTGAATCAGAGGGCAGAGCAGTACTGATACAGAAAATGCACATGTATATGTAGCTGAAAGTTAGATTTCCAGAACTAAAAAGGAGAATCTGCCAGGTTTACCTCATCTTGAGATATAAATAAAGAGGAAATTCCCTAACGAAAATCTACATCTAAACATGTTATTCTCCAAAGCTAAAGTTACCGCTTAGGTAAATCGAAGTAGAAAGGATAATCTGAGATAAGCACCTTTAAGAAATTTTGAGCCCTTAACGTATTGCTTAATTATTCAACAATACTCTACAACCTCGTATTATACAATAATAGAGGGACCATGAGATAAATAAGTCATATAGGCATCAGCGAATACGTGCTACTTATCCCAACGTCACGTTCGATCAAAGATCACCAATCAGTCTGTAAAAAAATAAGGCTACTTACAAATTATCCAAAATAATTCTCATTTTTGCATTACTGAGGGAAACATTACTAAGTCCCCAAGAAAAGGTACGAATGCACATGGAGCAACAGTGCTCTAGCATACTCATACAGAGCGCCTAACAGTTCATACTTCATAATAAACACTGATCAGGCGCAGAGATAAAGGCGCTTCAAATCATCACCCAATAATACTTCCACACTATCATTTATTCACACACCAGTAACGAGTACATGCACATTTAGACGTGAGTTTAGCCGGGGTAACGATTCAGACCTCGACATTTACCGAATTCGTGGACGCGAGTATACCATATTTCCGAGAACCCACAGGTAATTTGTCAATCATCAGCAACGGTGTAGACGAAAAGGGAAAGCAAATGCGGTCATGATGACGCAACAATTGGGCTCAGAATACCAAGGAGGACCGGGGACGAGATGCAAGCTGCGATGGAGGACGATTTGGAAGAGACAAATCAGCACACGAAGGGCATACACGGACGTGAATCATGGTGGTAGGCCGAAATCGCTGCCTAATGACAAAATGCGAGAAAATCGGGCGCCCCGGCGAGAGAGTTAAAGGGACGAAAGCACGCCATTAATGCGCAACAATGCCTTTTTCAGCGCACGCGCAGACAAATCACTCGCGACGACTGACAAGAAGAGGACAATGGTTGTTTCGAGCACCGAACACACGAAACTCATTCAACACTGTCAGTGCCTATTTGCGTAAAAAGCATCGTCCTGCATCCATTTACATGAGAATGACACAGCATCCGAGGTCGTTAAGGACCTTTAACGACGGTCAAATAGCATACGTAAGTACTATTCGGAGGTCTGAGATATTCTTCATCTCAAAAGGGCGATTTCAGAGCTTCGACCACGAAACACACGCGTCGACCGCAAGTGGTCCATGGACCGTAAACTGAGAAACACGAGGAGGGAGGGTTGTGAAAGGGGTTGGGGAGGACAAAGGGCAACAGGGAGTGACGTGGAAGGAACTGATACGACAGCGGGAGTGGGCGACAGGACCCAAGCAGACCGCTGGAATTCAAGAAGAGGAGCGAGGCTATGGGATAACAATCTATCTTCATCCCTACGTCGACGCATGTTATGCAGGCTATATAAAGGTTGAGACGCAGTCCAGCAGCAAAATACGGGCGTCTGAGGCAAACTCATAGACCAAAAACGGAGAGAGCAACAAAATACTGAGCGAAATCTGACGAAACCTCATTCAAGTGGCAATGTGCACATTCTACGTGTATTTAACACAAAAATCAACTTCGAAACATATATCTGAAAGAGATCGAACCGATAATTTGAGATAAGTTATCGGAAATAGAAAGAATATTGTGCAATGTGAACAGAAAATGTATGCATTGATAATGAAAACATATCCTCGTCAAATAAAAATTACGATCCCAATGCCGCAGAGGTTATTAATAAAGGTAAGATAATAACATTTTTATATTATTAATAAATTGATAATATCAAAATATTATCAAAGGCAGTTGTGAAAGCACCTTAAATACGCTTACAATGAACAACCAATTTAGGCTGTAAATTCCGCCAAAACACGATTATCTATTTCATCTCGTACACCTTAGGTTTCGTCATATCTTTCGTAATTAATTAATCGTCTCATACCGTCACGCATTACAACCACAGGGTTCGCGGATGAAACTTAACCTCTCCAGCGTCCAATAGCGATGATTCAAAGACTCCAACCACGCTACTCTACATTGACATAATGACTCGCAATCAACCGCATGTTGCTACGGCACCAATCACTGGAGTGTTATTAATTGCGGGAACAAGAGAAAGCAGAAAGGTTTGTTGGGGATGAGTTTCGAAGGCCCATTAAATAATTCACGTTGACTGACTCAGGGGATGCGAATTCTTACATCATAATTCCGTCAGTACATCACACTGATTTTGATATCATACACTCCTTCTGCCAATTTTAGCTGGGAAGCTGATGACATGGGCGACTAAAAGTACGGCTCAGTACCTATCTGCTATCACTATTTAGATTTATCCAATATTCCACGGCAGGCAAGTGACATTTAGACCTCCTGTTTTACAGAAATAAGTTTGCCTGGCTATTTGAGCACCCTGCTCTATCCTGGGGTGTTGTTCTGTCTTTCCAATTATCACATGGTGAGAGTTGTTGGATCTTCAAGTCAATCGTTCAATGAGGCATGCACTACTCGAGACAACAAAGATGAGACGATGGAAATGAACCGTTCACAAGGAAGTGAGTCCTTGAAGTGACCCGCGAATCGCGCCCCATACGCAGTCATTTATTGAACTTCCAAAAATAGTGTCCGTATTTGGCTAAAACTCTGACACTATCCGAATTTGAGAACAAATGGGGATGGGGTTGGTGTGGTGGCTAGAGTGCTGGCTTCCCATCCCGTGGGCTCGGGATCAAATCCCGGCGGTTGCAGAGAATTATCAGAGACTGACCGATCCCTGTTTGGATGTTGTGCGGGGGATATTTCAATGGCAACACTCTGTCCGTCGGATGGGACGTTGAAGCGTAGTCCCCTTGGTGCCTTTCGTTAAAGAGCAGGCTAATGCCAATACCGGGTTTCTATCCACCCTTTCCTCCATATCCTTCCCTCATGGCGGATACCACCTCAGCAATCGGTCTTCTCCTCCAAAATACCATACCATACTTGTGCCCAAATTTGAAATTACAAAATAACCCCCTTGAAGAGCTTGGACCTGAACAATTTCCGCGCCCGAACGGAGCAAGTCGTCAAAATAAGGAATCGCAAGCATTCCGCGATGCATCCTCGGCGGAGTTGGGGCGCGGTCTACGCAGCACTCCCCCCACCACACCAACCCTTTCGCTCCAAAAAACCATCACCTTCCGTCTTCCGCCCGTCCTCTCTCCTCCACTACTCCGCAACTTTCCCCGGCCATCAAGTATCACCACGAGGGCATCTCTCGGGACGGAGCAGAAAACGTGTATGCGTGCGTTATGGGAGGAAGTAGGGATGGGGCGGAACCGGTTGGGAACCACAATATGGTTGGGGGTGTGGGGGAGAAAAAAATGAAAGCACGGCATGCGCAGAAAAGTGCTCTCGTCCGAGAGAGTGCGTTATATAGTGTGAGGGAGAAAGGGATGGGGAGGCTGGAGTGTGTTGGAGGGAGGGATGGAGGAGGGTGGGTTTGAAAGGGAGAAAGTCACGGCGGGTAATGGGGTGGAAGGTGGGCGGGAACGGGAAGTGCAGAAAAAGTGGAGTAATCCATCGGGTTCGGAAAATATTCCACGAGAGCGGAAACCGCGTGACATAACTTGATAAACGCCGATAATAAACACTCGATGGACATCAAAGCTGTAAATTTTAATTGGCAAAATACTTAATTGCTGATACTTGTGTAGCATAATCCAACTTTATGCTGAGAATAATTTTCAAAAGTAAAAGATATACTCTTTACATAATGGAAAGAATAGAAACGCTTCAAATCGACAATTATATCTTGTTCAACCTAAAAGAACAATCATAAATATCTACTGTAGTTCATGGAGATATTTTAAAAGCAATACAGACCGCAATCACCTCTTCAAACAGTAGGCCAATTAGCATTCTAGCAACAAATTACTAAACAATTAAAAAGCTATGGTACTTTTTCACACAATTTTTTTATAGAGTGAAAAAATATCATACCTTTTTAATTGTTTTCACTAAGTTAAGCCTGAAACAATCGAGTTTAACAAATTACTACACTGCACGGGCACTGGAACGTAAGGAAACTGAGAAAGTTTGAGAGAGAAAAACCACTAAAACACCAGGAATCTTCAAAGTACCCAGGAATGAGAGTAATAGAAAGCAAAATGGAATACAATGAATTTATCGTGAGTAAATGGGGTGAAGATTCATTCGATCCGATGCTGTGGACGGTATTACGCGGCTAAAAAATAATGGGAAGCACGAAAGATAACAAAACAGCTGAAGAGTTAGGCAGCGTGAGCACTCAAAAAGTGAGCGCGCACACATCGAAATTCCAAGAAAAACATTAAAACTGTGGAGAAAATTCGCAGAGCACTCCTCTCGTTCGCATAAACATTTTTAACGCATATTTTACGTCCAAATGAATGAGAGAGAGAGAGCAGACAAATAGCGGAATTCACTTAAGTAGCTCAGAGTGTGTGGAAACTGCGCAGCAAGACTGGAAAGATCGCTTGATTCGGAACGAGAGGGAGAAAAGTTACGGTGTTCCGTCTGAAAGGGGGTGCCAAATAAAACTTGCTAAAAATAAAATAAAAAAAAAACAGAAGGGAGGAGGCCGTTGGAAGAAGAGTGTGGAGAGAGGGATAGAGAAACCTCAACGACCACATTAAAATGAGATAAAGGCTAAGGACGAGGAGACGAGGGAGACGAGGAGATTGGCCGAGGAACCACATCCCACAATGGGTGGACTCAAGTCCACGAATTTCATAATTATCTCCAAAATACACAAGGTTACCCATTTTAAATCGCTAAAAGAAAACCTCAATAAAAATCATTCAAGGAAATTATTCATAAACGTTTTGAAAATTAAGTAGTTTTACGAAAATACTATTCACCACTTATACTTACTTATACTAATACTATTCACTATACCACGCAGCCATTCTAGGCCAATCGAATTTTCTTCTTAATTTTCATTAACTGTAGATTTACATTTGTACTCCTTCTAATTGCCATCTTATACAATATCAACTATTATTCTACTTGTAAACATACTTCAACACGGCGACATAATTCCGTCCGATTGTATTAATTAATTTAAACTACTATTTGGGCAAATTGATTTATGTTCATTAATTGAACATAAATCAATATTTATAGCCTAGTATGAAAAATGACAAATGCATTTACCTATCATAAAAATCCAAATTTATCATCACTTTTTTATGAACACTAGCACGAATTAAAATTTTTGAGCTAGTGTTGCTGCTGATCGAGGACTTTCCCTCCTACCCCCAATGGGTCGCCTGGATGAAGAAAGGGCGAAAGACGGGAAATGAATTCGCAGCAGAGAGGTGGTCAGCCCTATCTCCGAGTGGGATCCCACTCGCACGAACGAACACCGCAAGAGGGCCTGACCCCTCGCAATCCCCCCCGTGAATCCCTCGTGCACGGCTGAGTCCGTCTATCACGGTGCGCACGACGCGTTTTGAGCCTTAATTGGAAACGACGAGGCGATTGGCACGGGAGATGGGAAGTGAGTGAGTGGGTGGGTGAGGAGAGTGGATTTAAAGGGAATGTGGCCAAAAGAAGTGAGGTGGAATGGTACAAACCGCAAAGACACAAACCAGCCTAGAGAGAGAGAGAGAGAGAGAGGGGCAATGGGCCGTGCTAAGGCGAATGTTGACGTTTGGGTCCCGCAAGGTCAACGTTCAAGGTTGCGGGGGAGTCGAAATGAAAGGGTCACCCCGGTCAACGCATGAACCGGAGAGATGGAGGGGGAAATCGTAAATGCCAAAGGACAATGACTCGCACAATCGAGACGATTTCGGCAGCGCGAGTGCTAGCAGATTAGGTGTATTGCCACCTCCTCACTTTCAGATACTTATTTCCATAGTGCGTTCCCACAGAACTTCATCCAGCAAATTTTGTACGATAAATAAATAAAAATTTCTTACTCTGAAGACTCCATAATTTCATGTGAAGTTTTCATTGGTCATCCACTATATTTATCATTATCTAAATAAATAATTGGTAATTACTCAAAATATACACATGCATACCCAGGAACAAGTATCTGTTCTATGAAATATAAATACTAGCTCACTTAGAGAAAAATCATTAACTATAAAATTGATTGGTTTGCTTCTTCCGTCAGACTTATCGCCCGCAGGAGTTAAATATATTTATTTAAATCGACAAAAATGTTATGATAAGATACATGGAAGTTTAATCGGTATATACTAAACACAAAAATATATTTGATTACATAAATTTGCAAGTAAATCATCTAGAGGCACCATCAGCATAATAGATATTTCATCGCTTAATCCTGGTGATATGCTATGCTGCATCATAATAGTCCTCGTTTTCGCTTCACTTCCAGAGAATATAAAAAGCATGGTGAACTGATATTGCGGTTGGCGGGATATGCATTGAGACGAAGGCAGATGCATCATTCAAAAAATCAGCGTCCAAAACAATCCAATTAATGCATAAATTACTGAAACCCAGACCGTGTTGCATGAGAGGAAAAGGAGAAGTCTAAGAGTAATAAGTAAGAGTCACAGGAAATCGAGAGGAAAATAAAGTCGAGAGATAAAAGAGGCTGGAAGTCGGGGGAGTCTGAACGTTCCAATGCACGGATTATATTTTTCTCGACGCGATGATCAAAACGTCTCGGTCACTCCGCCTCTATATTTAGGAGGAGGGAGCGCGCAAGATGGGGAGGGACTCGCTTCGGAAAAGTCCTCCGTTTTCTCACTCACAACGGCGGCTGTCGGGCGCAACGGCGACACGTTCCCGAAAAGAAGAGAGAATTCCTAATGAGACGTGTAAAAAAATATCACCGCGGCGTGAATCGGTTCGGGACGAAGTGAAGCGAGAGGAGACGCGAGAAGTCACCGGGTGTGGAAGAAGGCTAGAGAAAAAAAGAAGTCCGAAAGTCAGTAGGCGGATACATGTTTTCTTTGTTTTTAATTTTTTTTCACGGTGACTTCGACGCCTTTGCGACGAAAATACCTCGCCGGTTTGGTGAGCATAGAGAGGGGGCCAAGGGCGATTCGCATGGATCATTTCTTCTTCTAGGTCAGCGGCGCTCAAAACGGTAGTCGCTAATCCTTCCACCCGGGAGAGGTGACGTCCATAAAGGCAATAACAAGGCTATGAGGCCTAAGAGGATAGGCCTAAAGTGCGGAAATGACTACAGTTTCACATCGTCACGCATTCCGAAATTGAAATGGCGATTGCTTCCAGGAATAATTGAAGTTGCACGAGCTCATCAATCGTAAACACAATCCAGAACCTGGCGTCTTATATGACAATGTCGCATGAATAAATCACCACAAAGTCAATTTGTGCCACAAGGGAACTACTCCAAAAGGTAGGCACTACAAATGTCATATGTAATCTACTTCTGGAAAGAGATGCCGAACCGGGATACGCCTGCGATATAATTTTCCTTTTCCTTGGGGAATAATTTTCCTACTACGACAATCGTAGGGGTAATTGTTAAGTTGCGTATACCAAACACAGGTGGATACCACACCTCCTTACATGAAAATTATCACTCCCACAAGGTGCCTATAGGTAGTCAAAATATCACGATCAACGTATCTCATGAAATCAAATTAATCGCGCAGAGCGAACTATTCACCTACAAGAATGTTAAAGTTAAGCTTCGTCAAAAACGTATTTATAGGTTCAATAATTTTAATAATACGAAAAGGGAACACGATTGATAGCGTACCCATCAGGGAGAATATAGGCTTCTAATCTCCAGAAATTTAATTCGTCTTCTGTTGCTAAAAATGAAATAAATTTAATGACGTGAGAGAAAGCATGTGCCCTAATTTTTTTCATAAACTCCACGGTTTACCATATTTTTCTACGCTTGAATGAACCGCACAATATATTAGCGAAGGAGAGAGCAAGACTTTTAAAGCGCTCACCATTATGATACCGACATTTTTAAGAAAGCGGGAAGGCGAGGGATTATGCAAGCGAACGTTTTTATACTCCACTCCTCGCTCTCGCGCCAATAAATAGGTTTGAATGCCGCCGCTGTCTCTCTCCCTCGAGGTTGCCTCTCAATTAAAGTGCAGCATACACTATAACCCCCATTCCTCATTCCTCAACCAACACATATATTCTCACTCCCTCCAAGTATATTTTTACGCGAAAATAAAGATATCATTCAAAGGAGGGCGGGTGGAAGTCACCCCCGGAGTCGCTTCCGCATTCGTCGCAATTAAAAACGAAAAAGCGCGCCTTGTGCATGCAGATATTCCGGGCGACCCAGAATCGCGCGAGGGAAGGGCTGGGAGTCCCTCAGCCGCGCTGTCGTGTCTTCGTCTCTCTCCTTGCGGAATCATCGGATGTGTGAAAGGGGGTCCGTGCTCACGTCACGAGGGGACTTGCTCATCAAGCGGGAGAGTAGAAGAACGCCTGGTTAAAGTGTTCGAAACGCGGAGCTAACTCAAGACAGCGAACCGTATTGAATTCGGGGGAGGAATTTGATTGCAGAAATTATTTTTGATAGAGGCGAGACAGTTGCGAGAAAAAGAAATCGGCGGGGGGTTCAAAGGGTACATTTCATGGGGATTTTTATGGAGCGAAAGCGTTCAAAAGAGATAAACGCCCCTCATATCAATGCGCAGATGACAGTTAAGAAGACGCATCACTTCCTCTAAATCGGTAATATTTCCGCGGCGTTTCACTGATTTAAAGCTCAAGCTATTTATCTTGAAATTTTCAGGGTATTCAGAGAAAACCCTTGTCAACACCTGCATGCATTTTAAACATAAAAATTTTATCTGCGTCTTTTTTTTTAATTTGACATTCAGAGAAATGTCAAAAAGGATTTTTCTATACACCCTGAAAATTTACAGACGGCATAAAAGTTTTACGCAACTAAAAAAAAAACACAAAATACGATGAGTCGAGAGGGATTAATGTGTCCTCTTATTGAGTCTAAATAATTATTGGAGCCAGTACCGCAGGCAGAAAGCGAATATCTCGAAAAGTAGTGCCAAGCATTGATTTATTCTTACAATTTGCATGAACAATGCATACATTACTGCATAGTGAGCGAATGTAAATCTTCGAGTTTTTCCTCGCAAGAGCTCACTTTCTTGAGAATATTATGCCATGAAGATAAAACAAGAAAATTCAGCTAAAATATTTAACAGTTCATTATATTTTAATAAATAACCCAGATCGAACAGGGTTAGACTCAAGCTCTGATTCATTTTGCATTTCATTTGCGCAGAAACCTTCAGGGAAATAACACAGCTTTCCACCTCCGCTGACTTAGGGCAACAGAAAAATTATACTGCGCTGAAATCAGCGTTTTGTCCACGGTATCCTTACTTTCCACGAGACGAGAAGAAAGACAGTTAAATCTCTCATACACAAAGATATTCGTCCGAATGCGCATAATCAACACCAGTACAATTAAACTGAGCTAAATGATTTAAAACCACCACGGTTCACCTGAACTTAACCAAATTAAACTCGTGGTCGGAGAGAATTTTTACGGGAGGCATAGAAGCCGCCGCGAAACGAAAACATTCTCCGTTACCACATATATACTTAATTTAACTGCCATTTTCAAGAACAAACCATTAATTTCCACGAGTCGAGATCGGTCGCGGACAGCGCTTTCCCCACCGGGGTTCACAAGGTTTCTACTTCGCGGTAATAACACGTTTCCAGACCGCTCGGAAATCGTTAAACCACGGGCATTCCTTAAGTTTAGAACTTGAGACGGCCACCTTGGAGAACATCCCTCGATGATAGCGAAAACCTGCCGACGAATAACGCACACGCCATCCTCGAAACGGCCATCCTTATTTTTTTAAACAAGCCGTGGCGACGCGGAAAAAAAATATCGTCAAAGAGTCAACAGTAGACAGAAAAACGGAGCCAGAAAATGGCGAGAGGAATCTCGGGCGACCTTTTACAAAAATACTCCCACCGAAGAGTCGTCGAAAGAGAAGAGGAGAAGAAAAAAAAGCAAAACGAACAAGACGAATGAACAAAAAAGAAAACATGTGCGAAGGAGATTTCTCTTTCTTGGGGTCTACTGGGTAGGAGAGAAGAGACAGAGAGAGAGAAATAATTCTCACGCAAAGCGTTTGACGATTAGAGACCTCAAAAAAAGAAAAAAATCATTCGCTCTTCTTCTATTTGTATTATTTCTCATTCTGCGACGGAGAGGAATCCGGAGGGGTAGTTCGCGGAATAGGGGCAGGTGGGGAATAGAGGGGAAGGGGGTGAGGTGTGGATAAGAGGGAACAGAAGTAAGGGGAGGGGGAGGAAAAAATCAGACTGAGCGCAGATTTCCAAAGAGCGCAAAAGGACGAGAAGGGTTGTGAGGAGGAGCGCCGGATGTGAGGATTCCATTCCACCGAGATTATAGTTGCGAAGGAGTGTTGTTGGACGAAAAGGCTCCCGAGGGAGATTCTAAGCCGCGCCGGGGTCTGAAGGGAGATAACATGACACGGGGAACACGAGGATATTTGAGGTGTCTAGGATAGAGAGGGGATTCTGCTACCCTTCACACTACTGACCCAATTGCTCATCCTTTTTCATCAATTCCCTAAAAGAGTGAAAGAGAAGTATCAGATACAAAAATAACCAGGAGGGTACCATCTGTGCACCAAATACTTATGTTAACATTACGCCTCATACCCCAAAAAACTGTTCCATTTACTCCGATTCCAGCTAGAAAAAAAATACAGCAATGTTTAGCGTTGCCCCCACTTTATTTTATTCGTATATTTGGTAAAACTCATACCAAAGCGAAATTTGTAACAGTTTTTAAGGGAATTAATATAATACTAAAACTATATAAATGGTGCAAAACACGTACTTCTTTCAAATGAAAGTGACAATAGTGATGTTATATTATTTCAAATAAAATGGACATGCCAATTCGCATATAATGTATATTGGAATAAAACGTCGTCTTTAATTAAATTGTTTACTTACGACTCTGCGAAGCAAGGCCAGCGATAGTAATTGCTAGTTTCTTTTCGGAATATATTTTCCAATGACTTCCCAACATAATAAAGTCAAACGCTTTCAACTGACTCGAACGCTCTCGGTACGAAAATCTTGCTGTTATCACGGGTTCGAGAAATTTTAAGTCCGGCAGCTGTTTCTTTGGGCGCAATTACATTTTATACACTATGGAGGACACAGGCGCTTGAAAATAACATACAAAAATACTATTGACGCCCTTCGTTACCACCGAAATGTTCTCGCGAGAACAGGTGTTGACAGGAGTGAGTTTCGCTTCTCTCATTTCGAGAGGGGAAAAAAAGGTTCGAACCCGTTTGGACAAGGAGGCTGGTCCTGCGAGTCCGACGAATAAAAATCGGGGATCAACGATGAGGCGTCACGCTTAAAGGCGTCTGCCCAGCATCTCGCGAGAGGGCCACAAAATGGCTGCTGCTTGCCAGCCCACAGGGTTTTATAAAGAGGCGGAAGGGAAGGGGTTGGAAGAGGGAGTGAGGGATGTTTTGAGAGAAGAGAGAAGGGGGGGTGAGGAAGGAATGGAAGATACGGTGGTAGCAGAAAAAGATAAAGACGGAGGGAAGGGATGATGCTCTTCTTTTTTTCTCTCTCTCAAAGGGGAATCGTAGAGGGTTGGGAAAAAGGATTGAGGCGTATTTATAGAGAGGGTTTTGAGGGGAAGGGATATAAGGGGGGTGGAGAGGACCCCCGGATTCCCTCCGCTCTTCACAAAGCGAGCACACACACCCCTGCTAACGTTGAGTCTCCTCATCTCCGCCGCAGCGCCGGCATTCCGGAAGCAGTGGTGGGAAGCATGTGAAAGGAAACAGGGCGAGATGAGGGGGTTCAAGGGATGAGACCCTCGCCCAAATGAGGACTTGGGAACTAGGATCGCTTTGCGCTCGTGATATACATTTATTTATATGCCCCCGTCCGAAGGAAAGGAAAGCATCGCGGCGCATCTAGTTCACATGTGGCGAAGGGCTAGGAGTGCAACGTGGATTGAGACAAGAGCATGAATTTTGCATGAGATGGAATTGGGGACGTAACAGAGAAGGGATAATGATGGTTGCTATAGAATCAGGGAAGGTTTCGGCTGCAGTTAAATGACAAGGAGTTCCGGATGCAATTTACTGTACCCAAAGGCATTTTTATAGTAGGGTTAATTTTGATATTGAAAACGACGGCATTTTTTGTGTATGCACAAACAAGGGAAACTACAGACGGGGAAGAAGAAAACCAAGAAATAATACCAAGCGGAGTTTAAAGGAAATGAGGCAAGTCCTATTAGACTACGTACGATAATGTATCAATAGGGATGCTAGGGAAAATAATGAGACTTGAGTTCAGTTGGGTTTCTTTGCTGTTGAAGGGTAAGGGTCTTTTAATCGGACAGAGGATTAAATTGTAACTACTGCAACGGCTGGCAATATAAAAATGGCAATATTTGCCTCGGTATCATAGCCCATTATTTATTTACTACCTGTATGTATTTTTATAAGTGTCGATCTTCCTCGACCTATGGGGCGCATGAAAGTTTATTTTGTTCACTATTATCATTGGTAACCGAGTGCAACCATATTAAATAGCATCATTAGAGCCAAAAATAACATCTGCTGTATAGTTACATTACTTCAAACTGGTAGGAATAAAACTCGATCTACGAAATTGAGAGGTCTCCAAAGGTTTACTTAAAAGTGCCGTGGTCGAGAGAGTGCCTAAATAATTGGGAAGTCAATAAGGGGGAAAAACTCCCACTTTATTCGAGAAACAAATTAATTGGGATGCAAACTTGATTCTATGCTTGAACCACGCCTTTCCTTCTATTTGAATTCAAATGGGATAGCGAGAACAGAACAAAATAGCAGCACGACGCGGAGCTCCACCCTTCCGGATTTCGTAACCTTTAATTTCACCCCCGGCAGCAGGGAGAAAGTGCACGGAAGAAGTGCCCCCCGCCGCACGACGACACGAAGTGGTCCATTCGGGGAGCGGAGGGTGGGGAAAAGGCGTCTGGGCAAGGACGCGGCCCCCAAAGGGATATTCAGTGCGGAAGGAGGCGCGGGGGCGGAGGAAGTTATTCCCCCAAGGGAAAACCTTCGGACAATCTCAAGACTAAAGATGCCACCTCCGGAAATTCTTGGTCGCAAAATGGGCACATCACGAAGAAACGAGTCACAGGGTCCCAGAGACACTGGAAACAAGATCCTCAGCAGCAAACGATACGGACATGCGCCTACATGCTCAAATGCTAAATGTGGGCATGACAAAAACGAAGAAGGGTTGGGACACTCCATTCATGAACTCACCGTTGCGCCTTGATAGAAAAAAATTTAGTCTGGAAAAATTCAGTGACTGCGATTGTACCATTATTATTGGATTCTAATAAAGGGCTGGAGATCTTATAGAGTAAAAGTGTTATAGAATTTAAAATGGAGGTGAAGTGTTAAAACGATTTTTACGGGAGTAAAGGGTTCCCTCAGAGTAACGGATAGCGCTAGAAAGCAAGTCACAAATATAAAAAAATGAAACGTAATATTACAATAAATAGCTATAACTCGGCGACAGCGTGGATGAATGTCACCTTACATCATTTACTTATGATTTAGACTTGAATTTTTAAGTTAAACTGTCCCTCTAAATGTAACGGTCAGCCTAATAAAAACAATAAACAATTGCAAATTAGTGCCATTGACCAACAGGTTCTAGTATGAAAATTATCTTCCGGCAGAATTGAAATGATTTATGTACAGCATACCGGTCAAGTAAGATAATGTTTTTGGAAAGGTGAAAGAAAGAGGTGGAGAGGGAAGCACTAGGACAGTGAGGTTTGGGATGAGATCTACGAATTACTTCATTTATTAATGAGAGATTCTTCAAAATGATGGAATTCGTTTGAAATTTTCCTTTCCTAATGATTATCAAGTATAATGAGTCACGATTCGATAAGGAATTGGGAATACTTCAACGCCATAAGATTCAAAAATTTCGATTTACAGGATTGTTTGGATCGCATTCGAATATCAAATGCAAACATTCTCTTTTTAGTTAAGAGACCAACATTGAAATTTAGCCAATCGTAGAAATTTTCCAGCCTAGATAAGTTCTTTCTTGTCTGTAGTTATTTCTTCTGCATTATGGCTCATGTTTTAAATTATAAATTGATTTGAGAAAGAATCATTTCCGTTAGATTTCATACACTTAAAAATGTTCGGAATCAGATGCACTCAGATTCGAATTTATTTTTTGGAGAATTTGATTCGGCTCAACTTCAAATGAAAAATGCCGATTCGCAACGCATGAGTTATAATTCTGCGTAATCCACCATCCTATGACTGCCAAATCAACACCGTTGACCACGAGATGCACAAGAAACGAAGAATGAATCGGAGATCAGCAACTGTTCAGGCAACGATGGACCTTAACAAGCGGTGCCCATTTTTTTCTCGCAAAACATTTCCAGATCACCGGTCACCGATGCCGATGAATGGGCCGTGATGGGTAACGGCAAAAAGATTCGCGATGAGATGGGAGGAGGAAAAGAATAATCGGCCGAACAGTCGCGGGGATGATGCTGGGCTTCCGTCGCTTATCCTGCCACACACACAAACCACCTCTCCCATCATTTATTTATTCACTGCCCTGTCGAGATGCTGGGCGCCCTCGTCCAGGCAGGCAGGTGGCGGATTGGGGGAGCAGATCCGCACTCATTCACACGTCTATACATTATAGAATATACAATCCCGAATTTCTATGCATGGATGCATGGCTTTCATTCTTTGAGACGATCACAAAGGGGAGGGTGGGGAAGACGGCGACCGATGCGGGCGGAGCGGGATTCCGGGGCGCGGTTAAATAAACTCTCCCTTCGCACGCAACCAACCGTATAAGCAACGGGGCAGAAGGAAAGAGGGGGTGGGGGAGCGGGTTGCCAAAAATGTGGGGGAGGAACGATGGAGAGCGCGAGAAAAAATATACACAAGACCGTTCGTTCTTCGAAGAAGCGCAAAGAGGCGGAGCTGCAAGGGGAACGAGAAACGTTCTCTCTCGGGGAACGGATTAAGTAATTTTCTTTTGAAAAAAAAAAATATTTTAAATCTTTTACTCTCCTCTCGAAAGACTAGAGGGATTTCAGGGAGTATAAATTCGCGGAGATACCTCGGCCGTCGCCCTCAAACAAACCGCACCCTTTGTCTGAAGGGACGGGCGGCTCAAGAAGAACCTCCGCTGTTCCTCGAGACGAACAACTGGACCAAAATATTGCGCCAGTACCCCCACGCCTGGCGTAAAAAAGTAGGCAAGGGAGGCATTACCGAAAAATTTAAAATAAACATTTAAAATTTTCATTTAATATACCAGAAAACATGAAGAGAAAATTGAGCGTTCGCAACGATTATTAGAAAATGTAAAAGAGGTTTTGGTCAACTTTTTACGCGTTTTCCGCCGGTTGATCTCGCTTATTCTCCTAACGCTTCGATCCCTGACTCGGCAATCGTCAGCAGATATTTAAATGCCAAAACATCAGACAGGTGAAAGACAAAGAAACTTCTGTCGCTTTGGACTATCTTCTCGGTGCGGCTATGGTGCTAAATCGTCATGGTAATAAATTTTTTCATTCGAATTTCCTTTATCTTTTCAGACATAACTGAATGAAATAATTGAGATGAAAAAATATCGATATTTCCTCAATATAACTTCAAATAAGCGATTTAAACTGAATAAAATTTCAAAATTTACCCTTGGAAATTAATTATACTTCTGGAGACACTATTGCGATGAAAAATTGACAAAGACACGAATGGCATGGGAAAAATGAATATTCGCGATCACTGAGGAAATATTTTGGCTGGGGTCGACGGAAAAACCAACCGCCTATGGACGGTTGAATGTCCTTACTGCCCCTTCCCATCTCGGGAGCCCCTTTCACCATATAGTGGTCTCATGGATTAGCGCGTCTTCGCTGATGTTGGATAAGCATCTCGATGTATAGCGGGTGAGGAGGAGGTCGGATCTAGAGAGGGTGGAAACAGGACGATGTCACAAGCGCAGGGCTTGTGAAGATTAAAAGAATGATACGGAAATACGACCGTGGGCCGAGTTGGCGAGCACAAAAATGAGATAAACATCAACTTCATAAATAATTCCTTCTCCCATTCGCCAAAAAAGCCGGCAGGCTTAGACCCCAAATTGAAATTAATCAATCACGTGGCGTTTTCACATGTTATCCTCAGTGGAATTTTTAATTATACTGACGTACTAAGGCATTTAAGTAGGCTCTTACGCCTACAACAGCACTAAACGTACCGTTCACTGGATTGAGCAACAAAATAACAAGATAAAGAGGTGAAATGCTCAGATATTCTCAATCGAGAGTAAAACTTAAGCTGACCCTGAGGCACGTGATTGGATTTATCATTCAGAGAGACATTTGTCCCCCAACTAACCGATTAAACGATTTCATCTACGTGGTCGAATGACAGAATCAGAAATCTCTCTTTTTTAAACGCGAGGCCACTCGAGTCAATGACCCACGCGCAGATATTTCCTTCCTTCTTCAAAGTGTGGTGAAATACCACAGTAGATGAAGGCATAAAAAATTAAGGAATACGTAAATGAAAATATTCAAACTCATTTCCAGTTAAAAGAGTATTCAGTCCTCCGTACTAAAAATTGCGTCTCAGACAGCAGGAGTACAATGACTTAGCGTGCGGGGTAGTAATCTTAAGTACATATTAAAATCTTCAACTCTAGAAATGCATATATGAAAAAAAACAAATACTATACGTGAAGTGCAACTAAAAGTAAAAAGCGAAATTATATTATTAACATCTGCGAATTTCCATGAAACTTCTAAAAATTCAAAGATAAGCAAAAGATGACTCAGAAAAATAGAAAAAGAAATTTCAGCAGAGCGACAAGTGAATCATCAACGTATTTATAACTTAAGCCGCTGCCGGCTGCCAATTGAATGGTGTCACTGTCCTTTCAACGACAGCTATCCTCATACGATTTCGAAAAAAGAAAAGAAAGGTATCGCATAAACTTGATGAGACTGGTAGAATCGGAAACCTGGGCGAAAATACGCGTTCATCCGCGCCAAAACACATGCTGAGCACAGCACCAGGAAGTAGTGGTAGCTGGGAAATATACGAGCTGGCCCCTCTCTTTGGTGACTCACCACGAAAATATACCACTCTCCTGCTTTCAGCGAAACAATAGCGCTTCTACTATTTATCGGCTACATATAGAGCAGCGGTGATTCTCCCAAAAAAACACGTCTGATCCGGCGACTGAAAACGGGAGTCTTTCCGAAATTCCAATCATTTTGCTTTGAACTTCGAGTCAGCTATGTACTGAACTAGAGCCTTTGAGTTGAGGGAATAAGGCACAACTATATTATATTTTCAGTGTAGACAGAAGCATATTTCGGCATGAAAACATTCGATGCCTGGAACTTTATCAGAAGAAAAATGGTATTTCTAACTTCAAAAAAAAAATCCAAGTATCTATTTAGGTGGTATGCCCTGCCTAGTACAGCTAATTAACATTCGTTAATGCGATAGCGGCAATGAAACACGTGAGACGCGCATTGCGAGGCCACTGTTGTTCTCTATGCCTAAGCAGACCTTGAAAAAGTTCTTAGATTTCTCATCGACTGTAACAGTGCCAGCGTTCAAGGAAGGGAATGAGCTACATTGTGTAAGCGACAGGCTTTTACTGTTAGGAACCAAAGACAGCTTCCTGCCGAGGATTTTCATAGCGTTCGCAACTGCACGCTACTCCCATCGCTAATTTAGTCGATTGTGCATCAGAGCGGCGTGCTATTATTATTTCCAAGTACACCGACACATGAACCTGACTAAACGCTCCAGTCTGTTGGTAGTATTCCACGGGCCATCACTCAGGAAGTGAAATATTTCTTGACGATATGACTAGAGACCAGGAATAGATGGGGAAGCCCCAAGACGAATAAGAGACGAATGCTTAGGCCAGGAAAAACGGATGCGAATCCAGGGAGCTACAATAAAGAAGTAATGGAATTGGAAAGGGAGAGAGGAAATGGAGGATGAAAGTCAAACGTAAAAACTAGGCTTGCGGCTAAATCTATAAATTAGTACGAAGGCCAACGAGCTATCATCTCTAATTCCATTCATCTCGTGTACGTGACTTATGATGAATCTCTAGAGCATTGCATCGCATTCGGTTTGTATTCGTTTGTCAATTTTAGGAGGTAAGGAAATAACTACGTTGGGAAAAATTTGGATATGCTAAGCCCTTTAAAAAAAAAATCGTTGTCACCTACATTCCCTTTAAATTATTTTCGACCGCAATACGAAATAAAAATTTTCTAAATCCAAAATTCAGTCTGAATCCATGCTAATTTAAAAAAACTTTCCACCAGGCTTTATAGGTATTACAGCGATGTCAGGAAGAATCAATTCACTTTACTTTCAAGCATAAAATGTATATAACATTAAAACGCCGGTTTCAATTTGTAGAGCCATCATATTGTCATTTTAAACAAATATTCTCAAAAGTAATTTACCTTTTGCAGATGGAGAGGTAGTAGAGAATAGAGGAGACGGATAGTAACCTCAACGATGGATCAATTTTTGGTGGTTAAATGCAAGCCTATTGAGCAGAAAGAGAAATATTACAACAGCAGATGAAGGAGGAATGCATTGCTTGAGCGACAGATGGTAGGCGAAAAGATGAAAGAAATGGTTAGAAGAGATGGGACATGCTATTGATAACCAACAAAGATTAGTAAAAAAGATCACCTTCATTAATAGAACGCATCATTTCCGCTCGAACGGTGATAATGTCTTGATTTCCGGACGTATTATTTGTTTAAAAATTAGTAAAAGTTTTGATCAAGCATATAAGAAAATAAAGATAAAATACGGAAAAGATGTGCCCCGTAAAAAAGACTCATTAGAACCACGGTAAAAAAAACAAGACTCCAACTGGAAGATAAGATGAAATAATGGAGGAAATTACATTCAAAAAGGCGCGACGCGAGTAAAATGAAAACGAGGAAGACGCAATAAACAAAGAAAAAGAGTAAAAGAAGGAAGGGGAAGGGGGCGTTGGAAGAAAGATGTAAGGGAAGCGATGAAAAAGAGCGACGGAAAACCTACGCCGCCGTCTGTAGCGGCGGGTGCGCCTACCTGGCGTAGTCGCTGGATACGCCGCGGAGACTATGTGGCAAGTGGCTTCTCTGCTTCTCGTTTCCCCCGGGGGGACGCTTCTTTCCCCACAGGGAATCCTCAGTGAAGGTGGTCTCCGGTTTCTCTCACACTCCTTCCGTCTTTGCCTCGCATCCGTTGATTCTGCAAAAAATAAAAAGAGAGACGTCTGCACTTAATTAAAAGAGACAACAAACAGGAGTAATGCTAAAGAAAGGGAAGTCATATTCAAGCTCGAGACACTCCTGAGGTATCCATTAATAGTCATACAAAGAGCTAATCTTTACCACCATACAATTTGAATTTCTCATTCGATTCCATCTTTTATTAACTATTTTGAGAAACATAAAAACACTGTGAAATCAAGAGACGTAGGAAGTTTTAAAATAAATGTCTCTTTGTTTAAACTTTTCGTTAAAAGTAAGTGCTCAATATTTGTAAAGAAATTAATAAAGCATAATAAGGTAAGTAAATCGAATTAGTAACGTATGAAGAAATCCCAAATTGTAACAGCTAATTAACATTCGTTAATGCGATAGCGGCAATGAAACATGTGAGACCAAAATGCCTAAGGTACAAGTGGCAACAATTCATCTTAAATAGAAAATATCTAATAATTGTTCTATAAAACGAGTGAAAATGATCCAATAGTCCAGTGAATGATGCAAGTAATTGTCAAGGGCAATTTATTTGAATTTTTTGTGACTTTAGAAAATTGTTATCAATTGCAAACTAATGATGAACGTAGATGAGTAAGATCAAAGCTCTAAATCGTCTTAGTACTTTAACAACTAATGGATATAGATACATAGAGTTGATCATAACTGTCAATAGACATATCAGTATAAATTTACCCATTGAAATGATTTCAGCTAAGAAATTCAATAGAATTAATTTCTAATGAGAGATTCTTTTGAGTCACTAATTTTCAACCCCTTGAAGGGAGAAAAATACACAAAGTCAGATAAAACAAGCACTAATTAACCGTCTTTCACTCTACTGCTGCGCATTTCATTAATATGCCACGCTGGTAATACAAAAAAATTATTCTCGGAGTAGGATACATTTTTTCTTCCGAAATCTTTGGCCGAAAGCGAATAATGGGATAAGAACTTATTGATCCATTCACAAATACGAAAGATATCGCAATCAACACTCTTCACGATTCATAGATCAGGCTTACTTTCGTGTTTCCGTGAAATATTCAAAGTATACCGGTACAAACGAGCAAGAGTCAATCGATTCATTCGTCCAGATTTAAGGTTATCCTGCACTTCACTTTGAATACTCAAACAGTCCGGGGAATAACAGGAAAAAATAAGTAACTGACTCCACCGCGCCTTTTGATTAGGAGCGGGGAAGAACAGGTTGGAGCCAATAGGGGCCAAACGATCCGCACTGCAACCCCTCCTCCAAATCGAGGAAGGGACAGCACCGCTCTTCAGGCAATGAAAGAGGTAAGCGGAGGGATGAACAGATTTACAGCTCACATTTTTGATTGGCGAGGGGAGCTGCCAACGGCAAACGAGTAAACACCAATGCCAGCAACGCGGGAGGCATTTTTACGAGCAGGCAATTTCGCGTGTTGGCACGGAAAAATCATTTCCGCGTCCCGATTGAGTAAGAGAGAAGGGAACGAAAGATTGGTGGAATTAAGACGCCAAAAATCGAAGGGTCCCGCAAGATCTATCGCCTGCCCATCTCGATCGGCTAATGTTCTCACAGGAGGGGGGGTAAGAAGACTATGAAAAAAGGGGGAGACTAACATGGTGATGAGATAAAACGGAGGGAGGATGGATCGAGGTGAGGAAAATTATGGGATAGAGTTGAGTCTTCAGATTCAGAGGGGGAAGGGGAGCGAAAAAAAATCAACTCCGATCAGAAATGCGTTCTCAAAATTTGACCCCGCGCAAACTTTGACCGAAGTGGATGGGCGATGCGGAAGGGGAAGAGAGAGACGAGGAAATATTGGCTTCTCCCATTTTCGGCATCGCTTTACGGCCCTTTCGGGGCAAACTGCCTCCTCTCAACGGAACCGAAATGAACGACATGCCGGAAGTTCAAAGGTTAGAACGAGCTTGAATGCCAATACCGGAGCCAACAAACTAATCAAACCCGATTCCGTTCAGCCGTATACCTAAACGCTGAGATATAAAGGAGATAAAAGAAATTTTAAAAGGAACATTTAGAGCTAGTCCTTATAAGAAGTTGAATCTCTTTAGCAGAAATGGAAAGATCAATTATTTCATATATATTCGTCAACCTTTCAAAGCCTTCTTCAAACCCGTTACGCTTATCGACATCAGGTAAAACATTACATCCTTTTAAATAAGGAAATCAATGCAATACAGTGCAGGACCCCTATTTTATAAACCTACTGAAATAAAATATCAACGGAAAAAGCTTCTTCAAGACATGAAGAGAATATGCTCACCCAGCATAATAGAGTGCAAATTTCTAAGGAGAATAAAAACAAATTCAAACACTGAAAATTCAGACAGTATTAATTATGAACTCTGAAAAAAATACGACCATTCTGTAATTGACTCAGTTGCGAGTGTTGTCTGGCTAGCTCCGTAAAGGCTAATAGGCAAGAAATAGTAGGCACTCAAAGGAACCACACTTGAAGAATGACAGATAAAACGAAACCTTTTGACTAGTACTATAGAGAGGAGTTCACGAGAGTAAAAGATGAAAAATATGAACATGCATAGCTACGAGGAAAAGCAATAATATCAATTATTATAGGGCTTCAGGTCAAATGCTAGTCATATTTCATACGATGGAAAAATTTTTAAAAGTCAACAAAATTTTATTAAAATGCGACAAGTTGGTACGTTTAGGGCATGATGAGTTTAAATGATCCTAATTTAAAACATTTATCAACGATATGAAAATATATTCCAGTAAATAAAATGTAAAAAATAGCAATATTTTTTTTGACATCATCATGCTCAACATATGACGTCTGCCAAAGAAAAAAGCCTAGGCAGCTCTCAGACTGATTTATGTCCCTATTAATGCTAGCCATTATAGTATCTCGTAATCTTGAGAACAGATAGAGAGAAAACGAGATGATTCCACGATCACCAGATGTACTCATCCAAGAAGCGCATGTGAAGGCAAGAAATTGAAGCGATCGTTGGAGGAGGAGAGTAAGATCAGACGGGGGTTGAACTTGAAGAGCAGTGGCTTGAGCATGCCACAGATTATCGTACGTGATTAGATTCATCTTAAAAGGTACTTTCTAATTCTATGACACTCGGGGAGAAAATATCGTCCCCACCTGTGACGCTCCTTGCATGCGGCGCAGATTAATCTACAAGGCGCTCTCCTTTCTTAGTCGATCAATTACCCAGCCGTCTTCCTTTTGTCATCCATTAAAGCCACGCCGGATGAAAGTGGTAAGGCAGGATATTGAAATGGTAGACGTAGCCTTGGTATTCACACATGGGAGGCTGTGATAAGATTCCTTTTTTGGACGGAATAAAAAAATTAATCCTGGCGCGTCATTGAAAGACGCGAGACGAGCGGAGAAATTGATTCATGATTGGGTCCTTCCTTGCCCTATATGTGTAGCCAGAATTTCTTGAGTGCTGCTTAGGAGAGGGGATGGTCTCTGAGCCATTGTGGCAACTATTATTCCACGCTGCCGGAGATATCTCTCTTACGCGTGGAATGCAGCATCATCAACGTACTTCAAGTTTGTCTCTTGAGGATTGGTGTCTCCGGCTGATAGGATTAAGATTGGGGTAGGAATGGACGGTAAAGGGGATAGGAGAAGGTATGTTGAGCGTCAGAAAATATCTAATCTTAACAGAAGACCATTTTTTAACTTACCATCTGACGGACTGAGTACAGTAACCATTCAAGTTAAGTATGATCTCGTGCTTTCTTTAAGAATGATACGGAGGAGCCGATTTCACATGAGGTCAAGGACTTGATTGCCTCCAACGTTTCGAACGCCAACTATGTGATCCTCACCGTAAGTTCACATAATCTCGTGGCGATCGAAAATTCAAAGAATATTTAGATACCCCCTGGGACCAGTAAGGAAGTTGAGTTGAGAAATAGAAGGAAATTTCTTATACAGCACTCAATATTACAAGGCTAGTAGGGGTCGCCCCTTAAAACTTATAAATTCCGCTACACATAGAGGGCCAAGGATTAGAACCACGGCTTCTGAGAAAAGTGAATGAATTTCCAGAGATAATTCTTTAAGAAGTACTAGACGAATGATATTGCAGAAAATATGTATCTATTAATGCCTTGGAAATTATCTTTCTACGTAATATTAAACGCAATCTTGAAATTCAAACCAAATTCGAAGCATTATTTTAAAGGGCATCTCAGAAAATAAATTTATTTAGCATGATTTTTTGTGGGCCAGGTACTCAAAGCCGCCAACCTAAATCGACCCCTCGATTGGATCAAGATGCACTCCAGACTGCATATCCCTGAACAAAAAATATTCCCTTCCCCTAGAAAAAATCCCGTCCCAAAAAAATTTCAAGGGCTCCTCCCAACCCTGGAGCCGTTCTACCTCCTCCACCCTCATCCATAATAATAATTCTGTCCCCATTCCAACGGCAAAGGACGAGGAGGGAGCCACTTCCTCACACTCTCGGTCCCTGTCGTATTCACCCTAACCCACCCGAATCGCAGACCACAGCCCCTACAATAGCTCCAACCACGCCCTCAACCACTGCCTCTTCATCCTAGATTAACCTAGGACCACGACCCGTGGTCAAATGATTTCAAGTACAACCAGATCTTACACACAGGATATATGGAAAATTAAATAAGGAACCATTACCAGAGAAGATTGAATCTTCCACAATTGCATTAAAGAGCATAACTTAGATGCGGGTAGCTCATAAGTGTCCAAACTTAGGGGAGATGAAATACATTAGAACGTCGATTGTTTCAGCCCGCATCTACGATAGTGGCTCTACATGCATCGTCCAAAAAATCTCAAACCTCCCATGCATGCACTCGGCCGTAAACATGCCCAGCGATCGTCTAACCGTTTAGATAATAAACCTGACACTAGCTTTTCATAATGACTTAAGTGCTGTCTAAATACCATCAAAAAATTTAAAGCAGAATTAAGTTACGGCATGTTTAAAGCAGAATTAAGTTACGGAAATAAATATCAAAACAACTAGTACTCTAACAGAGATCAAATTAGACCAAATTGAGGACAGCCATACTGTTTGCTTTTCTTTCTGTTAGCGAGATGTACCATATAGCTTGAACTAGTCGTGAAAACGAAAGGAAATACAATTGTGTAACTGATGTAGGGGTCGTACCACACGACCAAAGTTCCATTCAAATTCAAGCGATGAAAGTATATTTGATTACTTCAAACACGCTATGTTAAATTCACGAAAGACATAACGCTACCGAGCTGCACCTCCAACCACTACTCCATCAGAAGCCATGTGCATCAAATCTAACAACTTTTTTGAAGGAAAATAAACAAGGGCCTTCTTTCGGAGCATCTAGGGCCCCTGGCGGCGATTCATCTTCCCTACCCCACCTGTTGGGGTAAAAAAGAACCCCTTGAAGGTTACCGGAGACCCCTATCTTGCAAGGGTCCCAGTTTCCATTATCATCACCCCGAGCCATCTCTTCTATTTCCAATGCCAAGAGGAACGATAAGACGACCGTGTACAGCACCGATTATCCTCAAGATTTTAAAGCACCATCTATAACGAGACTCGGTGGTGGCGAAGATATAATGAGCTGGTACCTGTTGAAGAGGTGTGCGCTTAGGTCACCCAGATACATTGACCAAACGAGTGTGTAACTAGTATTAAAATGAAACACTGACAAAATCCATGGAAATAATTCAACGCTAGACGCTTTTAATTTTATTGTAAACATCCACGGGTGGCATGATACGTCAAAACGCGTCGTGCAATTAGAGTCACTCACTGAAAAAATTTCAATGTCTCTTTTAAAGAGCATAAAGATATACCACAATACAGTGGCATAAATCATACATCAGCCCACGTAGTTTCAATGAAGTGTTATGAAAAATCTATGACCCAATAAAGGGATAACCCCAGCCTCAGGAGTATAATTTCTCCATTTAGGTACCGATGTGCCGAAACATGTCTTACCAAGGAAATGAATATTCGGAGAGAAACCAAGTTACTGTTTCATTTGTAAAGATGATAAAAATTAAACCATCATTCGGTAGCTCTTTTGGTAGCCCTGTACGAGTTTAAGATTTTCCAATACCGCTCGAGTAGAGAAAAGGATCCCAGCGTTTTTATCTCTCCCGGCGAATACTCTGAGTAAGGTCTTGTACGATTAGTAACCGGGTACTCTGGCGTAACTGAACTAATTACTCAATCTTCTCGGGACTCAAAGGGTCTTCCAAAGTTACGATAATCGAAGAATGTGTCACCGAAACAACAGCTCAGTGTCACTAATGCATCAGGTGGAAAACCCAAGGACTCAACCTAATTATCTATGACCAAGTTTTCCTAAGCACTTACAACAGTAGGTAGAATGCGCGCGCTCCCGCAGAGGGGAATTTTGTTGTGATCTAGCGTGTACGGGAAAGTGAAAGGAATCAACAGAGAGACAAAGAAATCAAAAATCTTGGAATATTCGACTGGAACATATTTCAAACGGCCAAGAATGTCACTATCGTACCCATCTTATTGGTCAACATAGCAGCATGATCTAAAGAACGGTCTTGCCTTGATAAAAAATCACTACGGGGTTGATTCCTGCTATGATTTCGTCGAGGAAGATGCATTTACAATGGAAAGAGAAACGATCAATCATTTTCAAGAGCAAGAGGAAATTTCTGACCCGCCTTTAAATCGCCCATCCAGATTAAAGGGATGGATGGAGTCATTTAAATAAACTCGTTATCTCGGTCAGAGATGGAAATTTAATACATAGTCCGAGGCTCACCCGCTACAAGGATTCGCATCGAAAGTTTATCCCAATCAATTTTAGATCTATCGCATATTTCTAAATGTTCATCTTCAAGCGACTTCCTCCCTAGTAGCAAAAGAGGGCCTCTATTTGCCCATTTTTATTTCGCCGCAATTCATTGACTTGCACAATAAAAATTCCTCAAAAATAGGCTAGTTTCGGTACCTCTTTACACGCTGTTAAAGAAACAACCATTCTTAGAATGTGTCTCACGAAAAAAGCGGAGAGAATTAAAAAAATATGGCATATACTTTTTTTCCAAATCAATAATTCAGGCAAATGAACATTAAGGTCATAGGAAGGAAACGATAAGGAGACGAATTTAAAGGTGGCATTTTATGATATCATTTGCAGAGAGAATATGAGCCATTGATTGAAGCCCTATAAAGAGATCGTTTAGTCTCTAAGCATTCAGCACACTTTATCTCAAAGCAAGACACCATCTCCTTCGCTACATTGGAGACGGAAGTGGGACAGAAGCATTGAAGGTGAGGATGAAACCAGGCTATTCAGGATTGCTATCCTCCATTGCTCTTCAAGAGAAGTCGCTTGGTTCGTAAAAGACGTCTCATTCAATTAAAAGAGAAGTGCTCGCCATAAACGGGAGCCGTTAAAAATATTGCGGGGTGCCGTCTTGTCCGAGTTAATGGAGGACAGACGCAGATGTTTGCGGAAATGTGAACATGAAAAACCTTTCCTAAACACCACATACGTTTCAAATGAAAGGATTGGCGTCTTAGGTCGTTATCCTCCGTAAGAATATCCCCCATCATTGTCTTCGTCCCAAAATTGCGAAGCAAAGGCTAAACATTAATTTGAATCGAGGGAAAAACATGTAAATGTAACCAAAATTAATTTAACATTTAAATGACGGGTTCGAAAACATTAATTGAGAGTTAATTTACAATTGAGCTAAGGACAAATGGCTTGTTAAAAAAACCAGCTAAGATGAAATTAGTAAAATGAAAACGTTACAAAATAACAAGATTCTTGCACTGCTAATTAGCTAGAGATCCTCACTCTTTTCAGACAGATGACCACAAGCGGATATTATAAATAAAAACAAAACCGGCCTATCATTGAAATTGTGACTGACTGGTACTGTAACACATTACACAGGTTTCCACGGTGGTGGTTTGATCTCTTCATCTTTATCGGGTTTTCTCCGGCGTTGGTTGGCTTGTGGACAACTATTTTGCAAGTTATCCAGCCAACTTACGCGGAAGAAAACCCGATAAAAATGCAAAGATTAAACATGGCTGAATAACTACCGACTTAAAAACTATGAATAGATAACCCCCAAGCAAATTATTTACACCAGTGCGGAAAATATGGACGATCACCACCGAAATTCGATGTGAATATTTAGGTACGAGAGATACATACAATGACGCCACGGGCGATACCTGTCTTCACAAAGATGCGCTAACGTTTAGAATCCCAAGTATCCGGCGGTGGTGGTCTTCAGGTTCAGGTCTTCACTCTCCTTAACAAGATTGAGGGATTTGCGATTAGCGGAGAAGGGGCAACGATAGGCAGGAGGCGAAATCCAATCAACCCCCACCCTACCCCTCTCTCTTCTGTACAATAACCGTGCGTGAAAAACTCGCCCCTTGGGCTCGCGGGAGGGCGGGGGAAAAAACTGCCGCTGCCCTCGCCCGTGACGAACACATTCCTCTCTAAGTGGCCCCGTTAACTCCCGACAACGCCTTCGCGAACTGACCCCTCCCAAGGCAATCATACACATGATACGACCAACGCATGAATCGATATACATCTCCATCGATGCGTCGAGTGAGGGATAACATTACATAGGGTTGTCGAAACAAGGAAAAAAATCGCATTTTATAAGTGAACGATTTATGAAGATCGGATAACAGTTTTTTTTTGCAACAGAAAGCTATGTATTCATACGTTCAAGGATCATTAAAACTATTCAATATATAATTTGCACCAACATTAGAATATCTGTTAGTTTTTATGTTTCTCCTCCAATGAAGTAACATAATAAACAAAAGTTTATGGTATGAACCGTAAGAGTAGAGAAAATAATTATTTTTCTAAAAAATCGTAGAGATAGTGACAACTTCAACATTTTTCTCTTAAAACTAAGTTTTATGATACGGTTTGCGAAAATAACACACATAATACATAGAAAAATGAAGTCAAGAAACAGTCGTGCCCTGGGTCGTATGAAGGATGATTTTGTTTGGAGGTTCAAAGTCCTGATGAATTTGTAGATAACCTATTTGCAAACGTCATGGGTTGGCGGAAACACTTCTTCCCAGTCACGATTCCGACCGGCGATGAAAGGGAGCTTTTATCATCTCCATTTCTCTCATGCGACTTTCAGAGGCCTGGATTCCACCATCATCGCGGCTGGCCGCATTTTTCTTTTAATTTCCGAAACTAAGATCGTAAATACGTCGACGCCTGGCAAGCTAGCACATCCGTCATTTCAACCGTGGACTCTCTTTGAGCGGCCGCCAAAGTTGGACGACTTGGACAAAAATTCCTAAAATACAAATATATCCGTAATGACAAACATGACGCGAAAACACGAAGCAATTAGTAGCAAAAGCGTTCCAAGACGATGGCATCTTGTTAACCAGAAGACGATATAATTAACTTTATTCTCACTTAACTTAAGGACAGCGTGGTTTGCATAGTCTCCCATCACGTTCCTTACGAAAGGGCAGAAGATGTAAAATCACGCAACCCCGATTATTATTCGTGCTAGAGGCATAGACGATATCAAAGCATAGATCAAGGAGCGTGTCCGTCCCGAAAGATGAACCTTAGATAAGAATCCCGCATCTGCGGAGGAAATTACACTCACAAATCGGACGGAGGGATGTAGGAACGCTTCTTGATATCGTAATGGATTATGAGTGAGTACTCGAGACATTAAAGAGAGGAGGGATAATTGATTTGACTGGAAAAATGAGGAATAAAAACATATGGTATCGTAGCGTAGCATCGTCGTGAATGAGAATCAAACCAGTTCCATTACTGCTACGGTAAAAATATCATCATCCATTTGCAGTCGAGGAGAATAAAAAAAACATCTCCAGCCCGTTACGAAGAACATAATGAAGCAAATTACGCGGGTCTGGAGGTTCCGCGCATCCCTTTGAAATGGTGATCGTACGAACGACCTGAATTATCTTATACTTTCCCTGAATTATCGCCTCGATAACCTCGTCGCGGACACGCTGGGCGACAGAAATACGGGCGTCATCCCCGCCTTTCCGAAGAGACGCTAAGCACGCCGTGGTTCCCGTCTAGGATACGAGAGACAGCGAGAAGTCTCCTGGGAAAAAAGGAACATCGTTTTCCAAGAGAGAGATCTTCGCGCTACAAAAATATTTGTTTCTTAAGTGTACCGGAGGATATTTCATGCGTACTCGAGTGTCAATACATTTTTTCGAGAACGCAACAAGTATTGGATTCGGTCATCGAGTTTTCATACGAAAAAATTGGTGAGCGGCAGTAAGCACCAAACCACAAGGGTTGTTTCACATCTAAATCTAAACGATATCCTCATGCGAGGCACCTCTAAGGTGTGTGGCACGGGGTGATTAATTTACTCCAACATGCACTCAGCTTCATGTGGGTGGTACCACAATTGCACGTGCAATTGCATGGCATAGATTAGCTCTCACCCAACACGCACCATTCAATCCGCTAAATACGACAGCACATGGCACAGGTGGGACCGACGAGATAATTAAGTGCTGCGGGAGACATTCAAGTTCCCACCTCCGAACACGATGTATTTGTCTCCTCCCCTAGATACAAATGTCCAACCATTGGAGTACGTATACATAGGTATTTGAGTACCTGTCTAGGTACTCGAGTCCCACCTGGGTATTCGAATACGCAGACAGATACTCAGATACCTATGTATTCGCACTTGTTCACTAACTGGAATAAATAAAATGGTCTAATTTTTTTACATTTATACGTAGGTAAAATTTCAGTTCTAGTTTAACAATACCAGCAAACGCATGTGTCTATATATACGGAAGGAAATCTCGACACAGGTGCTTGTACCTGTGAGGCTGCCTAAAGCGTCTAATTATTTGTACTTATAATGTCAGTTATGGAGCAAATATGTATGTTTATAAAATAATAATAAAGTAAATAGGTATACCTTATTTTTATTATTACCACCTGGAATTTAGGTTGGAAGTAGCCAAGTACATACGCCACGCTCCTATAACAAAAGAGCGATTTGCGGCCGAGGCAGAGGACATGGGGAATGCCTTATTTTTTTATGATTTCGCAAAAGGGGGAAATCCGACCACGCTACGAGGAGAAAATGCGAGACCACGGGCTCCGAGACGGCGTAAGCCATTCCGGTCCCGCAGCTCACGAGCGCGCACCGCTCTTAGGAAACCGATGTCGAATCTTCCAGAGATAAGGAGATAGTCGTCCCCAAGGGTATTACGGTGGTCTCATCAAAAAATTAATAGTTCGCCGCTTACTTCGTAACACATGGAGGGTCTTCTTTTTGCTGGTCTTTCGTTTTTTGTTGACGTAACTCAGAATGGCATGGATAATTTATTTTCACGAAAAATCTTTGCTAAGCTTCTATAAATGAACTATGTACTTCGCTAAATAACAAATGATTTCTATTTCCACAAAGGCACTTACAGTTTCCCGACTACCTGAACGATACATTTCCCAATAATTTCCATTTCCTTCTGCAACAATCGATATAGCATGAGCTGAACACCGAGGAAATAATGTAAATTGTATCCTTAAGGCACTGCAACAGACCACCATTGAAAAATTAAATTAAATTAAAATTTTATCCCTGGGAATAAAAATGCCCACAATTGATAAATGAGATAAATACCAGTCGATTACTCATAGCGAAGAGCATGATAAAATACTGAAAGTTTCGAGATAATCAGATGACCAGCATTCGACAACCACCACCACCCAGCGCACAAATGAACACAATTTTTTTATTTCCTTAAGTTGAATTTCATTGCTAAACAACAGGATACGCTGTGCATTGCAGAGGGATAGGAGAAAGTTTACTCTCGTTTGGAATTACGAAGGGGCATCTTCTAATGCACAAACTACACAGGTGCACGTGACGTTTTTTAGCTGCAAGTCGAACTCCTTACAGAGGAAATTACACGAAAATCGCTGCCCAAAACGAAATGACAGTCTCCGAAAAAATCATTCGGCGTGCAAAACCCCACTTCTTGGTGACCGTTGTCATCTTGCGCACACCAACACTGTACTGAGGGCTGAACTGAGTATCACAATTGATGACAGAATAGCGGACAGTCAAAGAAACAATTGACTTAAGTATTGAGTACCTTTAAAGATTACGTTCTCGAATTTAGCTAAATCAAGGCATGCATCGATACAATTCCTTGAAATAGGTATTAACATAAAATAGGAATATCTACTACCCACGGAACTAAACAGATAGTAATACATATATAGTATATAAGATGAACAATATGACCAAAAACTGTTATTTAAGATGTAAACCAACGTTTAAGTGCGATATTTTGTTGTAATATTCTAATTTATCCGTGAATGAAGAATAATAGTCTAAAGAGAAAACAAAATACAAGCGAAACAAAGTAAAAGGGGAATTTTGCACTCGTGTTGGCTAGCACAGAGGCGTAGGAGAATATTTAAACGCACAGGTGCCGCGACGCCTTTTATCTGCAGATCGGGCGCCATTAAAAAATCGAGGAGATGACGCACTTTCGCGACCGAAATCGCGGGCCACGCCGAAGTGACGGCCGCCCAGAAGGTCATTCGCCGAGAAAAACCCCGCAGAGGTCACGCCGCCGCCAACAGTATGAATGGCGGGCACCGCGAAACGGTACATGAGTGGGCGAACACTCAGCGCCGAATATGGAAGCTGCTCAGCAAATAGCCACCTTCGCATCGGGAGGTTAAACGAGGGAGAGACTCTTTAAAAGGCTCGTATTGCTTTATCCCGCGTGAAAAAAAATAATTAAAAAAACGTGAAGAAAATGGACATCCTTCATACAGAGACGGCATAATTTTTCTTCTCGGCGCAGAGAAAAAGAGAGGGAACCTTCTCAAACGAGGATCATCCCTCACCACCCTCACGAATCGCTGGCGCCTTCACGGGAGAGCGGCGGCGGGCGGCTGAGCTAAACTTGAACGTCAGAGGGAGCAGCAAGACGTCGGAACCTGGCGTCCGCGCCACCGTCGCGACGTCGTCTCCTTAAGACAACGACGAAAATTAGGCCTGATTCTCAAAGGCGTGGAGTGGAGAGAGAAAAAGATACAAACTTCAGCTGAGATGTATGAATATTTTCGAAGAAAGGAATTATCTGCAATTAAATTCAACTGAGAAATTTAATCCGCGAAATCGGTGTTTTGGCTAACAATAAGGTATCAAATCACAGAAGCCAGGCTTGAAACGATTGAAAATGTTGAAATTACTTTAGTGAGACCGACACAGAATTCATTAAGTGAAGCTGCGAAACAGATAATCATAATTTGACTCTCGCAGATTAGAGACCCACTACTTCCGTAAACAATCAAGCACTGCGAACGCGATGTCATCACCAAACTCCCCAGCGCGGTCTCAGGGCAATAATCGATTAACGATTACTTCCTTAAAGGATTTAATAATATACGACTTCCCCCCTCACGACTTTCATCAAATCTCCGCCTTCGGAATGACCTATTCTTGTGACAATATATCCGTACCTATCTCATATTCACTCCATCCCTAATCGAGAGAATATGGAGATCGGGTTGGTGTGGTAGCTGGAGTGAATTCATTTATTACTTGCATTGGCTTACTGTTCATCCAACATGATAACACAATGATACGTTTCAAATTTATATGATTAAATCATCAAATAATTCAAAATGTCAAGGCTGGCTTCAAGCTGTAGTACATGTATTGCCACAACAAGATTTACCACATTTATCAAAATTAAAAATTACTTAAAGGGAATACATATTTCATGATTTTTCACACTGGCAGTATATCCTTGCAAAATTTTTCCTTTCACCTATCCATAATAGGTGCTTTATGAAGCATATTCTGTATTTTATGGAACATTGTTGCGTTCATTCTTTATACAAGCATCTCCAAACCAAAACAGCGAATCGCAAAATCTTGAAAGCCAAACATTGAGATCCGGAGTCAGCAATACGATAAGAATAAGAGTGGAATTAAGACAGTTGGTAACCGCAGAGGAGCACTTTCTCCACAGCACCCGATCCCTGCCGCTTTCATTAAACGTTAAAACCAACCCTAGCAAGCCATAACCATTTGCCCCGCCCTTCCCATTCCTCCATCCCCCTCCAGAATTTTCATATTGTAAGCACGTCCACCTCGCTACGAGGAATTGTGCGGGGAACCCTGTTATTGTAGGAGGGGCACGCACACGAAAAAAATTGGCGGTGGGGTGGGAGGGGGGTTGGGGAGTCGTCCCCTCCCCCTCCCCCGCGACAGCATCCATATCGGGGCACACGCGGAAAAGGGCGTGCGAACCGCCGGACACGCACGCGAACGGTATCATAGCCGCGGTGCGGCGAGGGGAGGGAGTAATTGCCGCACTCTTCTCACGTGCGGCAGCGAAAACGGCCACCGCGGCTAGCTGCTACAGACGCCGCGGCTAGAGGGACACGCATTGTGGTTGCGCATCGCGACGCCAAGCAGACAAACCGGGCGAGTTGACACTTGCGGACCACGCCGACGACAGTTATTCCTGAAGAACGCGCGGACTCTTCGAAGTCGAAGGAAGTTTTAAAAGGTGATGTATTCGATTGCGATCCCTAAAGGCCGTTTTGCAAAAGGTAATAAAATGCACTCGTAGATGGATAAAGTAATTACAGCGGCCCAGCGTGCCTAAAATAATGAAACGACGAATATTTTACATTAAAGGGTCACGGCTATAATTATGGGGGATGAGGAGTCCGACTGCTTAGATCATTTGAGCCAATAGGGAAGAATAGGGAAGGAGGAGTGATGAGAATTCCGGCGTCGGCGCTACCATTTTCTCAAGAATGTTTCTTTAAACGTGCCCTCCACAAAGCACTCAAGCAGGGATCGGACAGTCGCTGAAAATCTATCCCAACTCCGGGATTAGAACCCAGGTCCACTGAAAGGATAGCCAACTCTTCAGCCACCGCACAAATCCGATCCCGATCATCCCCGTTCAACAATAAAAAGCAAAAGATTCCATTCTCCTCTCCACTAATTCTCCAATTCAGATAAAATCTTCACACCAACGTATTTATTCTCCTTCACATCCTTCTTTACCTGTTCTACACACTTTATTGGAGGTATGTCTTTCCTTTCGCTTTATACCCACTTTTTATTTGCCCACCCACACACGCATTTACGCAATTATCAAGAAAATTTGCCACTAGACACGTTGCGATATCCATTGCACCTCAACACAAAAGTACTTATTAGTGTACACTACGATCCAAATATTTATGCTATGCGGCGGTCATTAGATTAAATTAAAAACACTCTCGAAAGTTACAACTTTGCTCAAAAATTTAAATATCTTAACATCATTACATCAGTCTCTAGGCAGTTCCTATATGTTTGCATCGGTTCTCGTAGGTAATTTTTCAAATATTTGTAGATATTCAATGGGCGTTCAGATGAATCATGACGATTTATTTACCCGCAACAAAAATATCTATTCGGAATGCTTTCATTCACAGGTGACACATATTTTAAAAGTCTTCAACGTATCGAATACTAAAATTATTAGTGGATCTTGAAATTCATCGTCTACTTGAAAATCAGTAACAATATCGAGAAGTGCCTGAATCCTAACTCCCTCATAACACGTCAGACTCGTCTTTGCATGGAAGAAATTGGCAACTGAAAATGTCACTCAATAGTTACCAAATGGATACCAACTTTGATACAGATGGAGAAAATAAATGATCCACAAACACAGTAACTGGCCTGAGATGATTAATTTTATAAAGGAAAGTAGTGATTCATGAAATCATAAGATTATATCACGGAATTGATAATATACATCTTAGCAGTCATATACTTAACCTGAATGGAACAGAAAACTCAATTAAGGTTAACAATTTTTCCAAAAAATCGGAATTTTCATGGGTAACATGGTGAAATTTTTTCATGATGGAAATAAATAAAACTTGCAAAGTTCACAAATGAATTTTAGGTAAATATTGCCGGAGACGGGTTTCGATACAAAACATCATCTTTCAGGTTTCGACAAATTGTATCACCTGAAGATTTTTTTACAACGCATTAAAATCCGGGTCGTGTGATTATTAAAATTCATAGCAACCTTTATTTCCAACGATATTTCCCTTTCACAGAGATTAATCAGAGAAAAAAACTTCCCAGTGGAAGGAAAAGGTACGGACTGAGGGCAGAGTGGCGATTTTCCGAGCGGAAATTCAGCACACTCGGAGCAACCAATTTTTTAAAGTCCCTAAAATAAGTGCGGACAGCACATGGGGGTAGGAAGGGAGGCGCACACTTGTGCTTTTCCCCTGACCGAGGGAAAGGGCGAAAATAAACTGGGAGAAACGGGAAAGTCATTCGGAGCGGAAAAGGGGCGGACGGACGGATTGCTGGGACACGCCACGACGTGCATGCCGCGGAGAGCAGACGCCGAGTGTGGCGAACGGTATGGCCTCCCCCAGCCCCAACCCAGGGGGGCAAAAAGAAGGGGCCCATGCTGGTGGGGGGTCCCTTGAACCCCCTCTAGTGAAGGTGGTGGGTGGACACACGGAAGAAAGATTAACCTGGAAAAAATAAGCGGCGGGGGTAAACGTTGGAAGACCCAGATTGGCTGCGATAGGTATTGTTGTGCCACTCGGTAAATGGATTGCCCGGAGAGGGTTTGAGAACGAAGAAAAAAATGCATCCCGCGGATTATAAAAAAATACAAACTTTCTGAGAAAACTTACCGGAAGGGTTTTGTCACAAAAAAATATATATCACGAACGGCATTTGAATTCGGTCGTTCTGCGACAAGGGTGATGGATGGCGCTATTGATAACTCGTTGAAAAAACAGGATTCGATTGCAGCTCACGTAAATGTCGTCGTGGATTGATCTGCCAACGGATACAGACGCTTGTAACTTGGCAGCTCCCCCGCATCATTTTTATGCTCCCCTTGATGAGAATGGGCAAGGAATGATTATCTTTGCCTGAAACTGCATGTGTACGCCTTCTTTTTGTGACTTTTATCGCTGACATAGATGGCTATCAAGAGAGCTATCGCGATCGCAGCATGCACCGGAGAAATTGACAAAAAGTAAAAGACGAAGGAATGGTTCGCATCTGAGGAGAAATCGGTCAAGATGCCTCGACTCTACGTGGACAAAGCAAGACGGGTTTGTCGAGTTGAGCCTGTGCCTTGTGTCTCACGAAGCGACGGAGACAATCGGCTGGTTAAGCTGTCCCATCGGATACCTCCGATGAATCTCCTCTGGGGAGAGACTTGAAGTCGAGCGTGAAGAAAGCAAGCGTTCACGATTAACTATCCACCAGAGAATAAACTCCATGAGATTTATTTAATCGCGATTCATTCAAAAAATCGTTTCGGTAAAGAAAAAATTATTCATATGAAAAGAAAAACATGAGAAATTTAAATGAATTAACTCCCATATTGGTTCAGAGACATACATGCATACCTTCCCCAAGGTAGGTAGAGAGTAAGAAAGGTGAATTGAAAGTAGCAAATAAAAAGCCATAGTTACAACTTAGATGGGCAGGAGTAAAAAAGAAAGACGAAGGAATTTTACTCACTGATTGTCGAAATATTAAGATAAATGAACGTTTTCTTCATTAGCCATTCATATGCATTAAATGAGATATACTAATACTACTGGAAGAGAATGATGGGGGAAAATATGCTCGCTGCTGAAAGAACTAGTGAATGCAAGCCAGAGTATAATGATCACATTATCACATACTAATTTAGGTAGAATGTCAAATTAAAATGAAGACGGAAAAATAACAAGGAAAGACTGATGCCATCGTTTAAAAAAATTAGCAGGGTGAGGCATCAATTTTGTAAACCACTTTGGATCATAAATTTATAACCTAAGCATGTCCGTAAATATCTCAAAAATTGATCTGAGAAACAAAGAAGAAAGAAAGAAATACAAGTTTTTATTTAAATACAAACTGACCTTTAAAAAATCTGTACTTTTAAAGAGAAAGATATTCTATTCTCAACTACTTGAACGATAACCATTACCCGGAAACTCGACGCGATTCCCATTTCAACAACCCGGTAATGAACGTCAATGTCCCTCGCCATGGATCATGATGGAGAGGCAGATAGCGAAGGGAATGATTCGGGCGCTAACAGTTCTTGAAATCGATGTAAGGGAAACGTGATGTAACAGAAGTCTTAAGAGAGACACGATCTCCCAACTTCCACAATGGCCTTTACGACGTTTGAGTATCCGCGGCGCCACGCACTAACCTCGCACGCCCTTTGTATACACTCCACCCACAACCCGTTTCCATCTCCGACCTCTCCCACTACATAACACTTTCTTCCTCAACGGCCCAAACGGAGAAAGCGCCGTCGTACCTATCTGTTTCAAATCTTTTCATAACTCGCCGTTTTACATTCGGGGCCCCGAGTTGTGCGCGCGCCGTAGGAAGCCTTGCCCCGTGGAACGCAACAAACCGAAGCGACGAACCACACCCACGCAGCAACCTGCGACCCTTCCACCCAAAGCAAACTATACCTACACACTCCTACTCCGCCCTCAACACCACAGCCCACGCTCTACCGAAAAACGCCCACCTTCACGCTGCCACGCGCCTTTTTTCTTATCCCTCCCTCAGCTACCCGTCCCACGAGACTTTCTAAACGATAATTCTTACACTTATATCGACTCCTACAACTTATTAATGCGACCACGTTTGATAACAGTCTTAATTTATACCCTAACCATATGTAAGGTGGGCCGCAACAATTTTATCATTCAAAACAGAACTTCTGACACTAATGGAGGTATAACAAAATCGAGATCATAATTAATGCTTATATATTCTACCCATTAACGCTTTACATAATTTTTAGCTAGACTTAAATGAAATTGAAGGTATGATTTTTTTAGGTGTAACACCTCTCGGTAAATCCTGGAATAGGATGCATAAGACAAGCGCTTTTTTGCACCTTTATTGACTCTTGAGAAAGTCACATTTCGACCTCTGACACCGTAGCCAAAAATTTTAGACCCCAAGATAATTAAAAAGGATTGCAATGAGGGAGAATCTATTTAGGAGACCGAAAAAAAGAGAACATTTGGTGGCATTGACCACTACACTACGCATTCCCATAAGAGGCAATGCAGTAGGAGCTCCCTCCACAACGAAAAATGACGCCTGCCTTTCACTCGGCCAGCATCTCCTAACAGTTGGCTTGTACCTCTCCCCATCTGCGAACACCGTCCCCGACAGCCACGAGTCATTCTTTCGCTGACCCACCGGCCCATGCCGCCCCCAACTTCGCATAACACGCAGACGTCGCGGGAGGCACACCGGCGCGTTATGGAGGAAGTTCGAGCCACCCGCCCCTGGAGCACCGGAGAAAGTATGCCATTCCAAAGAATACACAAACGCAGAGGAGTCCACGAGTCGTGACCCACAAGTTCCACACCCCTTTTGAGGGACCGAGAGCGATTTCGCCCGGGGAAGAAACGGTGCGGGTCAACAGAGCTCGCAATTGTTAGATTGAGAGGGGTCGCAGGCTGGAAATAAATTAGCTGATTAAGAAATAGCCTCGCGGAAGTAAAGGGCGTTTGAATTACAAGAAGTGAGACATTATCTGTTCCTAAATGGCACCCCGCAACCCGCCCAGGCGGTGCTACGCGTCAATGGGATATCTAAGAATGAAAAATGGACAGAGCATGACTAAGAAACTTAGAAATCTCACGGGGAGCGAACAATTAGTGCATCTCTGATAGGCAAGAAACAATCAGCCATATAAGGAGTAGAGAAAGTGCTAACCAACGACGTGGCCACTAGTAACATCAGAATCACGCAACTTAACCATAAGTCCATTGCTCAGGTGTTACAATTACAGACCACAATTTACGCCGTGACGAACAACTGAATGTCAATACATTATTAGGGAAAGGAAAGAAACGAGATAGAGAATTTAAGAATATTTCCATTTTGCAAACGAAAGAGATTTCGGATCATGGACACGATCAAATGCCCAACCGTCCCATTAAATAATATGAATATTTATCATTAACCCTTTATTATTTATCATTATTATATCTCACTAAGTCGCATAAAAGCTTTCTTGGACGTTGTAGTGACACGTAGGGCACCGGGAAGTAATCAGTTCATTGTCAAGAGCTCAATGTAATAGGCGAAGAAAATAAAAGGCGCCTGAAAAATTTTGCAAAGGACTATAGATCGTGAATATTTTGCAGCCATAAGTTGGGTGGGACTGGAACAGAGAAAAATCACACTTGAAATGCAATATATCATATAAAACTCCAGCAAAGACAGGCGAAAAAAAATTAAATTCAACATATGAGTGTGAAAATTTGAAACGAAAAGAGAGATAACGCCACCGGGAAAATCAAACTGTTATCCTGGCAGCTTCGGAAAACAGCTGACACGGATGACAACAGTTGTGGCGCTAAAAGCGACGTAGCGAAAAGGTAACTAGACCGATCCGATTCTCGCCAAAGTGTCCTCGAGTAGGATAACATTGGATTCTGAAACCCTCATCAATCATCACCGAAGCCCATGTTTTCGACGACGGAGAGAACAAACATGACTGGTGGACAAGGAAAAAGTGGAAATAAATTAGGAACTACAATTCGGAGCGGACGGGGCAGAAAAAGAAAACAGCGTCAAAATTGGGGATTGGCGTGAGAATCGCATTGGTATGCTGGGGTTGACGGAAGCGGGGCCCGGGTCCTCCCCCGACCTCCCACGAATGGCGCCGTCATCGACGCAGCAAAGTCACCACCCGAGTGACCACGGGCGAGTCGCCGACGGAGCGTGGATAATTCGCAGACGGGTCGCGGCGACCCGAGTGTGCGATCGGCTGTTCCCTCGTTCTGGGCCACGGAGTCAAACGAATGCACGAAAGCTTTCGCTCGGATCCATGCATTGCCATGGGAACTCATATTCCTCCGCCCGTTGAAGTCTCCGAAGGTCTTCCACGTAAACTTCACGAAAAGAATGACAACAGCGACAGAGGATACCGATGCAAACGGCAGCAGTATCCCGACGGTATTTATCAGCAATCCGTATTCTTTAAATTTCAAGAGTATTCATACTAAGATTCGGAAATACTATCCTGAAGTATTCCGGCCGTATTCAGTGGGATTCCTCCAGCGTTTCTCGGCAAGGAAAGAATAAAATTGCCACGCAAAAAAAATAATGTTCAGGGAAAAATCATTAAAAAGAATGGTGAATCCATTACTTACGTAAATGAAAAATTAGCGCAAAAACTCCAATGAAAGCGACAGAAGTCCGCTACATCTAGGTGTCATCAGGCAAACGACATGGAAGAATAAAATTGCTAAATACCGCTAAAATTGAGAGGGCATCAAATTTTCAAATCACTGCTTTATTAAACGAGTCTAGTTTCAACAGTGAGGAACTATAACCGTAAACATCTCCTTTTTTCACAAAAAAGGCAAGTAATGATGAACGCGGAAATCAACCGAGATGGCATAGATGGATAGAAAATAAATGTGAGAAAAAAATGAAAATTAAGCATCTGATTTCAACTGACTTAAAATATCGACGAAAGTAAGAAATACACTAACAAATTGCACAGAATAAAAACTGCTTTAGTCTCTACCACGATCAAAACTTTCAGACGCAAGATGAGAATATTCTTTTACGACGAACAAAAAAGAAAGATCAAAGGTAGATCAAAGGTTTCAAAAAGTAGACTTAAACTACAGAAACAAATACCGCCCGCAAGGCAAAATAATGGTACCGCACAGTTAGGCAACAGGCATTAACCCCGAGCATTATGCGAAACCGCCGAGGAAGTGATGAAAGAGGGACACAGCAGGAAGGACGGTCCCAGGCGCTTGTGGTAGACCCAGGGAGAGAGAGAATGATGGCATCCGAAGCGGTCCCCACGGCCCGCGATGCCTTCAAACCTATCGGCCGGTTAATGAGTGCCAGGACTCGGGGCGGTGATGGATTGATTGCGATCGGCACTCACGATTTGGAAACGAATCGTGCTCGCATACCGGGGAGGGTGGCCACGCCCGGACCCCGGGAATAGGCACCATGTTTCGGCAAAGAACGATGCCTGGTGTATCACAGCGGTAAGGAAGGGTTTGATAAAGGTGAGCGCCAGGTAGGAAAATCCCGTAGTGCATCGAATGGGCTATGGAAAGAACTCTGGCCGCAGGACGTCAACCACAACAATATATGCCACAGACTGGGATTGCGAAGCAACGGTCGAGCGACATAACGATATTTCTGACGGGAATGCAAAAAGATATAATAAAATAATCGAGAAATAGCATTTGTCTACAAGGGTTTGACCAATGTTTTTCAATGTCATTTGTGCCCTTTCTGAAAAACATAATGATGCAATATTGAATTTGGGTTATGACTATTTTCGGATACTCCCAAATTTCGTGCCAAACAATCAATCCGATTTCCATCCAAATTGAAACAAAAAAACTTTTTGGAGACCTAAAACACGTTTCAGTCTATAGACTCACACTAGATGCGATTGCGACACTGTATGGACACGATGCAAAGCTAGCAATATCTTCAATAGTAGCCAATATTAACTAAAAGAAAAATATCAACTTCACATTCTCGGAAGTTGAAGTCTCAGGATGTCCACGTGAGAATTTTGCCATGAGATATTCGCGGGGAATTTTAGGAAACATCAGGAAATATCAGGTGGCTCCCTAATAATTTCACAGCAACCACTTAAGGTGAGTGATAAACGCAAATGCTTTTCTTCCACTTTTAACCATCACACTGATTCTCATGCTTCTAATCTCCACCCCATATTTCAAAGGCTGCATCACACCTATCAGATATAGTTGTAAACAATCCAAGGTAATACCAAACGATTAGTATAATGCATGTTTTCATATTTCATGCACAACTTGCTCCTCACGCTCAAACAAAATAAAATTTAGTCCGAGTATAAGTTAAGAATTGTTGAGAAAAGTAGGATTCATTGCTGGTGCAAATACTACTGACGGGTAACGTAACTGGTTATTCCAAAAATCAAAAATTTGAGTTGGTACGTCGCTGGTATGTTATCGCAACTAACCACGATCACAGGAATAATATAAAAGCACATGCAGCTACTAAGCAAATCGGAGTGACAACGCAAAAATCTTTCATAACTGGCAGGGATATTCTGAATGCGTGAGGAACCCTGCATTGGTCGTACATCTCACTTAACACCAGCACTTGTCGGATGAAAGGGAACTCCACCCTCGAGGGAGCCACGCCTGGGGACCAAGCCGACGTCCGACGACTGTGAATCAAAACGAATAACTCCAGCAAGACGACGACAATTGCTTTTCTCGAGAAATAGCGAGGAATAAAACATTTCACATAAAATATGAATGGATTCACAACAATTTATGCATGGATTCTTTATTAAATGTAGAGGTTTGAAATGAATACCTATAATTATTTGTAGCGAAATGCCTAACGTTGGTCGACTTCAGCATGAAATAACAATTACTATGCGGATTTACGCTACTTTCCCCCACTAATTTATCTAAAATACCTCCACAGGATGACAGAACTGAAGAATAATTGCAAACTTGTCAGTTGCCCAATTCCAGAGACTACCAGGAACAACAAGCACTCTAAGGGCTGTATTGGAGACCCTGACTCAATCTTGATTCTTCACTCGAAGGTTCAGGTCCCAAATTCAAGTTGAGTAGAAACTATGTTATCTCCATATTTTATATTGGAAACTAACTTAAACTCAATTCACTTGAGCTAGATTGATTGTAGTGAAATTTCCAAAATATTACATTTACCAAAACAATTTTCATGCGTGGTCTCCAGCTCATCAAAAACTAGCAAAACTGGAGAACAATATTACAAGTGGAACCATTAATACGAGAGACACTTAATTTTAAAAAGGCAAGGCGATGGCGGCGGAAATCTTGGAATTTGGCGCTTCAATTTGAGTTGGGACTTGAGCGAGGTCTCGCAATACCAACGTCGCAACCAAGTCCAGTTTGGGACAGGATGAAGACTTGAGTAACATTCCGCAATACGGCCCTAAGACTCCTCCGCCACATTTACAGTGAGCTAGCTACCAATTTAATGCAGAAGCATACGAAATAATGCAATCACAAGTTTTCAAAAAAAATTTCTAAGGGAAGCAAACATTACAATAGGTTATTAAAACATTACAATAGGTTATAACATTATCTTATTACAATGGGTAACGTAGTATTCTTTTCGCGACCAAAAAGAGGAGACAGCCTTCCGTAGTAGTAAGTACACTATTCAGAAAACTTAATAAACACAATACATGCTGACAAGTAAGAGGGCTAAAAATTGTTAACCGAAAGACATATTTGGACGTAAAAACATACTTCCTCTAAAGGGAAATAGGAACAATTTTATGTCAATCAGAATTTAACTGAGGGCTTTTACATAAAGCTGCATTAAGAAATTGAAAAAAGGACAACTTCAATGACGAAATATACTAAACACTGAGTATTCAAATCCATTATAAATAAAACCAACCAATTTGAAAATGAGTTAATGATTTCATAGCTTTTTCACTCAATATGATTTGAGACCGCTATCAAGCTCCAACAACTGGAAAACAAAACCAATTCCTTGCCATGAAGTTATTCAGTACAACCCTGAACGGTTTGAAAGTACCCTTACGTGGAGAACGTAGGAAACTTCTCCGTTGCGCAAAAAAACATAGAGATGTCCGCGTCATGCCTTATATTTCTTGAGGACGGTACACTTTCGCACGCTCTTCTATGAAACAAGAGTTTTGATGCCATTATTTTGAAACTCGTCCTCTGACACCTACCTCCGGAGAAACTTCAGGCTTCCGTTAGCCGAGATGAGAAATCCAGATACGCCCTCAACGGGACAGCCGGAAAGACTATGGTCGGCCGAGAAACCAGCCGCGAGGAAGAAATCTTACAGTGCGAAAAAAAACATAACTCATGCGTCAATAAAAGTCACAGTTCATGCTTCAAATGCTTATTTATTCAATCAAAATGAAATCGAACACCTAAGGTACGGAAATGAGTAAGAGGAATAACTTCCAGGAATCAGTCTTAATAATAGGATATAAATAACCGAACGAACGTGACCTATTTACTCTACTATTAGATTTCGAGACACTCAGTTCAAGAATAATTTTCCTCATTAGTTCACCGCGCTAGCTTTACTTGAAGGCATGGAATAAAAATCAAAGCGACGGCTTTCAAAAAGTAAAATTCTAATTGATATAGGAATCGGATCGGAGGAATGCAATAACCTCATTTTAACAACGTTGTCTTAATATTTTAGAAAGTCATTACTGTTTGATAAAATCTCTACATTTTTTCCACATAGAAAGTTCAAAGTCATTAGCGCCATGACATGGGCTCATAAATTTCACAAACGACGAATTAAACTAAGAGTATACCATATTTATACAACAGCCCACAACCTCGAACCACAAGGTAGACTCCTTACGCTTCGACTACGTACAGGTTGGTGAGCATGTAAAATAAAAATTTTCTGAATAGTCTTTTATACGCCACAGCCAAAGCGCAAAATAGTATGATTTTATCAATCCCACGGATCAACTGTCACATCCGCAATACTAAATACCGCAGTCGTCCAAACCATACCATACGGATCATATAGATGCCCCTTTAAGTCACTACATCATCTACATCTACAATACATAATCTGCGAGCCACCTCTAGGGAGTTTGGCAGGGGGTGATCAATCACCAGCATGCAGCATGCATTTGGACTCCCACATGCACACCACACCGTCCAAGAAACGTCCCGTATACTAACAAACTATACTACTATATGCTGTTAGAAATAATAATTGAATTAAGAAACATGCATTAATTTTTACATAGGTTAGTAGGCTACACTACAAGTCATACAATCTATTTACGAGTTCTATTGCTGCCGTTACAATCTCTTATTGATCGTGGAAAAAATGACATTCGGAATCTGTCTGTTCTACAATCTATCTCTCTTATTTTATTTATATGATCTGATCTTCCGTAGTATGTTGGCGTCCGTAAGATATGGTTAACTTCGTCAGAAAAGACACTGCTCTTGAATTTATCTAAAAGGTTTAGTCTATTTTTCAATCTACGGTCCGACAGAGATTCCCATCCGAGTTTATCTAAGAGGTCAGTTACACTAATAAGACTATCGTAACGACCTTTCACATACCTGGTAGCTCTTCTTTGCACGCGTTCTAACTCTGTTATTAAGCCTTTTTCATGAGGGCCCCAAACACTGGCAGCGTATTCCAAATGTGGTCTAACGAGGGAAAAGTAGCTAATTTCTCTAACTTTGTCGTCGCACTTTCCTAATATTCTTTTAACAAAACCCATTTTACGATTAGCTTGACCGGTTATTTCTCGAATATGTTTATTCCACGATAGATCATTATTGAGTCTAACTCCTAGATATTTCACGGATTCAACAGTCTCTAATTGGGTACCCCGAATTATATAGCTACGTTGTAGGGAGTTGTTGTTCTTCCAGAAATGCATTACGACGCAAATTTTTCAAATTTAATTCTAACTGCCAAGCATCGCACCAAGCTTGGATAGCAGCAAGGTCATTCGTTAGTTCATCTATATCTTTGCTGGAACGGATTTCTCTGTAAACTACAGCGTCGTCTGCAAATAATCGTAACTTACTGTGTACTACTTCGCCAATGTCGTTTATATAAAGAAGGAGTAGGAGTGGGCCTATGACGCTACCCTGAGGAACGCCGGAAGTGACTCTAACCTCAATGGAGACTGCACCGTCTAATACTACTCTTTGGACGCGGTCGCTCAAAAATTCTCTTATCCAGGAAATGACATCTTCGTCTAGACCATAAGATTTCAGTTTTATTATTAACTTTCCGTGGGATACTTTATCAAATGCCTTTTTGAAATCAAGAAAAATCGCGTCTACTGGGATGTTGTCTGAACTTTCATTACGTATGGCCTTCAGAGAAGTTCCTCTGAGGAAACGTGAACGTTCTATGGCAAAACAGACAGAAAACATAAACAAACTCACGCTATCGTCTTGCAACTAGCGTTGACTCATACTCTTATTTCGGGGATCACACAGATTACCCTTTAAGTAAGTACATCGAATATTCAGAGAATTTCCTCTAAGTGAACATTATATGAATACACAGACCAAATAAAAACATATTTTTAACGAAGCTATGCCACCTAAGTGACGATAGAGTGAACCACTTTACTTTCACGTCGTCAGCTTTCCGCGTTGACTCAGACGCAGCTTGAATAGTACCTGGAAATTATTTACACGGGGCAGCGAAGTGTTACCATTTATTACTCATCATTTCAATGAGCGTTATTAAATTTATCTTGGCTCGTTCCCCACGGAAGAAAAAAATTAATTTGACGCAACTTTCCTTCGGCTAAAACATTTCAACGGGCGTTCTCACGACAACTTTCTACGGGAAGTGTGCTCTTCCGCTCGCTTAATCTGCCGAGCGATGTATCCAGGGCGACGAGACGCGGGGACATGGGACGACCTCCCGGAGTTAGGTATGCAGCCGCTTGCCCAACTCTACGGCGCCACTTGCAAATGGGTGCGGGAGGTGAAAGCCTTCCTCGGATGCGGAAGCGGAGGAGCACTAGATGGTATGACGAAAAGGTAACACCCCAATGAGGAGCAAGGACACTCAGTGAGACGAGGAGGGTGCGGATACAGCGGCATCACAACCTCCCGCAGCACGTAGCAGAGGAAATGTAAGCAACCTCGTCTACGTTGTTCCTGGAGTCCGATTTTAGGCCATTCCCTCATTTATTAAAGTGTCCCACCAGCAGAAGGTAGGTTTTCCACGGAGCGTTTTGCGTGTAAGCCCGCCGGGTCTTCAATTCCAACTTGGAACTAGCTTTTGAATGACCTGTGTATAAACAACGTCTCTTTTAATGCATACAATCAGAATATGGCCATGCTTCCAAGCTTCGTTCGCTTTTAATTTATATTATCTTCGCTTAAGTGGAGGAACACGAGGACTTTTTATTTTCCACTCTTCTTAAAAACAAATACTTATGTTTGTGTCGAACCGGCACATATTTTTCAGGTGAATACGCTCCAGCATTGGAGAGAAAACGATCAATAGCAATGAGACCCTAAATGCATACTTTTTACGTACAAATTCATACTTCACTTCAATAATGGCCAATAAGGAAGATATTAGACGGCCCTCTCGAACATGGACCTCAACAAAAAATATTTTTAAAAACACATGGCTACTCTAAAAAATGCGTCGGAAACATACATTTTTATGGAACAGGAGAAGGCAAAAAATACAGAGCATTTAAATTGTTTATGGAATAAAAAAAAAACTATTCCTCCTTTCCCTCTCTCAAATTACTATGGTCAAGGATGAAAACTGAAAAAATAGCATTTGCTTTCAACATCAAACCAACAAGCTGAATCGAAAAAATACCGCTTCGTTAATGCTCTCGGGCAGGAAAAAATATGTCACTCATGATGTCACATAAAAAACAATGACTTACTTTTACTTTTCGACTCAAAACGAGTGAATTACCAATCCAAGTAGCGTTCTTTTCATGAGGTGAAGTGCTTCAGTCGTGCGGAATGTAGCGGTCGGGAGAAGATTTCCATAAAGATTCACTCAAGTTACTGTTTAAGGGCGTCGAGAAGTCGTGATTGGTGAGGCCGCTTTCGCAAGGACGGGAGGCGAGGGACTGCACCCAATAATGGGGAAGGCAGTTTCCCAGGCTGAAGCTTCCTCATTCATTCCCACTGTCGGGGGAATACACTCGAGTTACATCGGGAGAAGTTGGTGGGACCGAGGGAAAAAGGAAGAGTGAGACAGAGAGAAAACGGTGCAGTCGATTTGGTTTGGGGAGGAACAACCCTTGATCTCTAAGGAACTAACATACGTATTCTGGTTTAGAGGTGGATGAAGTACTAAATAACTTAAAAATAACACAAAAAAGATTAAAAATCACGCTTTAACCATAAGCATCACAATATGCACTAAAAAGTAAAAACATACGCTTTTCACCATTCGGGCAATAAGGCACGGGTGCTGCATTCTTAGAATGAGAGTATAAGACCCTGATAGGTGAATAAGGATAAAGCCCGCAATATTAATATTTAAACCTAATCAGTACCCAAACTTAATACTCGGAGTGATGCAAAGATTATCTTTAACTTTTTAACGCATTATAAATTGTATTTGGAAGAAACGTGTTTTTTCCTTTTCTATTTTCTTTTAATTTTCTACTTTTTATGGGTGAATCAGGTAATCGATTAAACCAGAGCTACTAAAACATTTATAACTAACGTAACCTATTTGGAAAATTTAAAACTAGTTTTCAATATGGAAATTTAGGTCATATATTAGAGCACAATGAAATAACATTTCAAATGCATTACTATTGAGTATTGTACTGTCATCAGAAGCAAGCAAGAACTCGAAATTTAAAGCCGATCCGAAAACTAAAAGTGGGATAAAAATTATTACAGGATTGGATGAAACATGAAAAAAGTCGTAGCAAGCCAAGAAAAAGCGTGTAATAAATGAGCTTATTATGAACTTACAGAGGCGTGATAATGGGGGTAAGGGAGGGAGAGCAATGCACAACCTCCCACACTCCTCCACACTCACTCTCCATTTCATCCGTATCTGATTTAAAAAAAAATGCATTTTCAATGGGGAGAAATCGCAATGAAAACGTCTACTAGAAACGGCCACCGCCTTGAAAGGGGTATATGAAGGGAGAGCAAAGGAAGTCAAAGCGAGAGGGGCAAGCACTTTCGTTTTCATTCATACCATCAAGGGTAGGAAAACTGACCGTAACAACGACGACATTTTAAGTAGCTCTGCAGAGCACATTATGTGCGCGACGCGGCGTAGACACCGACAAGAACGAATTCCATTGCGACAACAGTGAAATGAGAAGCCAGGTAATGGTATGAAGGCACTAAAAATAAGATTTTTTTGGCTTTCAGCTCACAACTGCGAGAGAAAGACTGGGACACGGTCACATTCGGGAGGAAAACCGCGTTCTTTCGTTCCAGTCTGCGCCATAAAATAGAATTCCAACGGCTGAAATGCACAAAAAGTGGTCTTAAGAGCACAGGCGAGCCATTCCATCGTACCGAAATGACTATGGTCGACCAAATAGTCGAGAGGAATAAGGCCGAGAGCAATTTCGTGATTTACGGATCGTAGTTCTCGAGACTTAATGACGTTCCCCGAGACCCATGATCCGCGAGTCTTCGGACAGACGCTCTAGCTAAAAAAAAAAAAAAAAACAAAACTCTAGACAAAACTCGAGGGCTCAGGTGAGGCAAGGACTCCCATACGAATCCGTAAATAAATTCCTTCACGAGAGAGGGATATCTCAGAAGATCAGTATTTGAGTAATAAAACTATTTTTGGGAGGAGGGATCGGGATTTCCACAACTTGCTGCAAATAGGTGGTTGTCTGGAATGAACTCCTGTAAAATTTTAAATTCTAAGGGCAAACTTTGCAGCTCGATTTGGATGAAATTAAACAGCTAAAGTCGCCTACTCATCATTAGTTCCATCGCCTAAAATTGCTACATCGTCATAAAATAACGGGGATATTATTTGACTCAAAGGTATGTTAGATGTAACTGGTGTTGCCTCTTGGCACGGAACTATTCCATCATATTAGAGGCTGCTTAGGCTTTGAATAAAATTTTATACCGTAGAGTCAAATTTGCAGAAGCGAAGAATTTCACGAAGAAAATATGCACGTGTTTGATGTCTTATCTTGTGTTTAGAGTGGATGTTGGGGTTGGAGGTTCAAAAATAGTACGCTGTAAGTTTTAGGGGTAAAGGGAAGATGAAAAATAGCAAATATATCATAGTGTTAAAATGGCCCCATATCAGGCTAATACTGGATGCAAAACCTAGATAAGGGACCTAAGGAAAGCAAAACTAATATCCTGGGCTAAGCGAATGATTTTTTCTCTGTGGGATTTCTCGCACAATATGTGCAATGCGAGTGACTTCCGTAAAATTTATCACCGTGGCTACTCCCAGTATACTTTAAAAATATAATAAAGGACCCACAATGCATACTTGCGCGCATCGGATGAAACATAAACGTCTTCTTTAATTCTTTGTCCACCGCTAAGGTGCAGGTGTTGCAAGAAGTAATATGAATCCTTCCGCAAAGAGACCCCGACGGCCTGACTGCGCATGGCTGCCTCGCGTTGTGCAGCGAGGGGACGTCTGATTGCCAAATACGGGGAACCGCGGGATAGGAGGGACAGCACGAGGTCGACCCGTGCACAGGCCGCGGAAAATGATACGCCCACCCGCCTCGAATGGCAATCATTGGAGACTTGAATTCGTGCGTTTCGGTTTTCGATAATTTCCGAGCAAGGGGACGGCTGCGGCGCTATATGCTAATCGTGCCGGAAGGAGCCGAGGCGATCCAGAACAGAGCCTTCGTCAGTGAACCACGCCCACCAATTATCCCCCTTGGCAATCGCTGGCGACAAAACAAACGACAAAACCTGAGAACTAGGAAATAATAATTGAGTCTCGATCTTCTCAGCTGATGACCCTCGCGAATCAACAGAGCCAGACTGATAAATGTTACTATATACCCACTCTTATCGCACTGGAAAAATGTAGTTAACCGATTTGTGAGCCACATGCTTAAAACATTTAATGTGCATTGATGCACAGTGCACACCTTAAAAAAGTGTTACCTCTATTCAGAAAGTCAACATTAATAGACTTCCAAACTTGACTTGATGAATCTCCCTAAGATTCCAAAACGTCACTTTGATAACCGTCGGAACTTGTAAGTAAACCTCTGTGTCATTAGAGGTAGGTACTCGTTCACCCTGAGTAGTACGTCTCTATTAGAGTGACAGAATTAACCTTTCAAAATAATTCGACGCTGAATATATCCCGGAATAATCTCATATTTAAAAAAATCTACTGCGTGTCGAAACTCTGGAGCATTAATGTAACCTTTGGAAAAGTCGTCTCGTAACTATTTCTTATTTCAATTGTCTCTCATGCAAACACAAAGGCGCATGGGAAGTAAGACTTATTAAGGAAACGTTCCCAGAAGCATTTCCCCAAGAAGAACATTAAATAACTCTTCCAAATGACTCACTGTTTCCCTTGCATAAAGAGTGGGAAGATGGCAATGCGGCGGTTGTGCCAATCCGGTCACTTCCGCGGCGTAGAAGGTTGCCACTAACTACCCACCGGAATAGCAACGACAACAGAACCGCGAGAACTTCAGCTAGGGGATAGAATAATTTTTGTGCACATATGTCTGAGTTGTGCGAGCAGAGTGTTGCTTGTGATAGCAGAAACTTGAATACTTAACTGAAAATAATGGTATTATAACACTGGTAATAGAAAGATTAAAACAAATGAAAGAAAACAATGCACTCATCAACCAATTTATTCCCGCGGTACAACTAGTTGTTCATACTGCGCGCTATATGGTCAATAAAAAATAAAATCAATGTAATCAATAATCAAATACCTGATGATGACGCGCTACATCGAAATTAGAATTACCGCGAGAATATATTGGTGGATACGAACATAAGTTTTCTTTTCATTTGTTAGAATGAACTTCCACAAAGTTGAGCCTGAAACTATAGAGATTAGAAAGATTAAAATTTATCATTTTTCACATATTTTAAAGAACTGCATTACTAAACCCAGGAAAGACGTCCATTCCTAGAAATGCAATTGGAACGGGACATGAGCGATCACCCTAATATTTCCACGCATAGAAAGGGATTTGGGGTTAAGGGTAATACATAAAAATTCCCAATTGCGATGCTGATCCCGCTTTAAATAACTTCCGTATTTATTTCCTTCATAGTCATGGGAGTGGAGCGCCGCACCCCTTCCGCCAGCATGCATCCGCTCCTCTCCTTCGTTCGGGAGCTACTCGCACCCAGTTTTGCATCCAGCCGCCACCGCTCATTTGGCACCGCGCTTCGGCTCGGCGAGCCCCGGGGCGCCACCTCGCGGGATTTACGGCAACTGCCCCGCCGCACCGCCATTAATCAGCGAGGGAAGTTGCGACCGCGGGGGAAGCACCGACCGCGTCTTTTTACGGTCGCCAATTCCCATTGTGACACACGGGCAATGAATCTCGATGATTATTACCGACCACCCACTGCCGGAAGCTTGGGTGGAATACACGATTAAGCGGAATTGGCAAAATTAGCGAAGCCAATCGACTTCATTCGAACCAACCATTTAAAATACTGCTCATAAATTGAGATAGATAAGAATTATTTACCACTTTTTGGAGTTTCCTTTAATAATAAATCTTGGTTAAGAACATTTGACGAACACATTACTATTACTCCAAAGCCCAAATCCCCCATTCAATAATATCACCAAAATAACTTATGCAGTGTAAAGGTAAGGTGGGTCAAAACGCCCTCAACGAATTTTCAACCGACCAACCCTGCGGAATTATTCAGAATTATCAAGATGGAACCCTAAAAAGTAGTAGTTTCCCTTAATGCATAGATTTATAAATTATCGCCGTTCATCAGCGCTCCAAAAAATGTCAACTCAACCAATTCGGAAACCATAATTTGAAAATCAATTTATCATCCCGCATTTTTAGAAGCACAAATAAATTTCACAGACCATCACGTATTAAGCATAATTCTGCTACCTAACACTATAATGGGCAATTAGGAACCAGCAAGTTACACTTTTGCTTTGAGTTTTTAAACTATAGCCACCAACACCTACTTGATAAGAAGTTTTGCAAAAGACATTAAATCCCCCCGGCAATTGCATTATACAAAGGAGTACATTACGGTACAGCCACATTCAAGGCGGTGAGAAATGGGAAATCTCTATTGCTTAGTTTATTTTTTCCTGTATCATAAGACTATCAGTCATGCCCACAGAAAGGCGATGAAAGATAACATAAAATAGACATTTTCGGCGCGCTGAAATCTGTCACTGACTTTTATGTCCTTAATTGATCTATTGCTTTAAGATTAATGGTCCACGAAAACCTAAAAACCTCCGATCGTTTCTTTTACGCCGATCACCACCATTAGGAAAAATTTTCTTTTCAAATTCTTCGAGTTTTATGCGTTAATGATACATCTCTTCTTCTATCTGTCTCCATGACAGTAAATATTTTCCATAGATATGACAATCAAAGCCTGACATCTTAAATAGCATCCATTAAGATACATTGACGCACATGCTCTAAGGATAAACCTTAAAATATCAGAATATCTATATTAATGATTTGTGAAAGAGTACAGTCGTGGACAACGCAATATTTCTATTTCGCAATTACCATAAATCACCACTCACCACACCTCACCGAAAACTGTTGAGTCTATCGGAGTCAAATTTGAAAATTGCAAGAATGAGTGCACGCTCAACCCCCCTTGAAACGCGCAGATGGAGAAGAATAATTACCAACGGAATCGCGGCAAGACGCACGAGACCCGTGTCCGCCTCCATCTCTGAGTAATGTGCTTAAGTGGGGCAGGCGGCGTCAGATATGCGGTCCAACGCCTAAAATCTGTCCTCCGCGTCTGAAGATTGTCAAGCCGAGCAATAATTTAGTGAGACACATTTTTTGAGAAAATATTACACGGAAGTCGTATGAAAAATCTTGTTTACCAGCCGCGCACATACTCAGACCTGTATGAACTAGTAATTGATGGCTGCGAATTCATTTTCGGAGGTTCTTTTCAAAAGAAGACAGGGAGAGGAATGGAAAACAGCATAAGTAGGTTAAACTTGTTATCAAACACACTCTGAGAGTTGGCTCCGAGATAAATAGGTGAAGGGCCTAAGATATATTTAGGCAGTCTGAATTAAATTGTAAACAAGCATTAATAGGGTCTTCTTCCGTTTTAAATTAAGAATTAAATGTGACAGATTTATTGTGGTGTGGAAGGAACTATGAAATGATCTTAAGTAGGATATAAATAAAATGAACTAAGATATCGACGTTACTTGGGAAGCATTCACAGTGAGTATACATTCGTCATGCACTACTCAAATACCGCAATATATATTTGAAACGAGAGAAGGAAATAGTTTCCTATCCTAATTAACTCAAACGCAGTTCTAAGATGGTCGGTTTATTCTTCTTTGCAAAACATAGAAACCTTATAAAGTAATGAACAGAGAGGGTTCAATTCACTAGTTATCTGACAACATTGACCTTTTGCCACAACGAAAGTAATGAATTCTTCCATCGCATCGCAAGCTGCAGCATATAGTTACCAATGACGAGCAACTTGTAGAGAGGGTACAATGTAATCTCATCAGGACAAATCAAACTATGCATAATTTTCTCAAAGGACTAACACGGAATGTTACATAGAGAAACGGATCCTTGCAGACAGTTGGCGTATACCTACAGCAAAGAGCAATTACAATAAAATAATTTTGAAAGAATAACACATTCGCGACCGAATGAAAAACAAGCAGCCCTTTCGCAATGTTATTCGATTAAAATGCCATTTCACGCATAGACGCGCACGGAATAGAAAGCAATGACACCGTATAGCTCGCGGAATTTCCATCCTGCGTTCCCGCAGCGATGTTCGGGAGAATCAAAATATCATCTCAAGTGCGGCAGCATGGAACACTTAACGGGGACATAAATCCTCTTAATCCACGGGTTATCACGAAGGAGAGGGGGTGAACGGAGGCAGAGAGGAAAAAACAAAAGCACAGCGGCTGCATCTGCTCCCGGCGGCGACCGAATGCCTTGAGAGCAGTTTGTTTCCGCAGCATCTCAGGTTGAGCCGAACGGAGGATAAACAACCGCGTGGATTCGGAGGGGTAGCAAGGATGGAAGCGATGGATGCAGCCGGAGATGGATTTTGATGGAGGCTCTGACCTCGCCCTCCGAGACTCCGAGGGACATGGTGGGTTCGGGGAATAGCACTACGGGTTCTCAGCTGAATACATACCTCTTTCCATTTCCGGTTTAACAGTTTAGGGATCAGGAATGAACGGTAAACATTCTGATGCATCCACGCTACAGATATACGACAGCAATAAACCAATATTTGTTACAACAGGAGCAGGATGTCTCGCAGCTGACGAATCGCCGGGGAAAGAATAGATACATATGTGATTCACAGGAAAGGAATCAAATACAATATGGAACACTTTATAATTATAATCATACGTTACGTACCAGGATAAAACGCACACATAATATTACCCGGAAAAAAGACTAAAAAAAAAACAAATAAACAACGACACGATTAATAAGAAAACTTGAAAATAACTACATAAAGCTCAGTTACACACATATTTATATTATTACACTTCATTTGATCAGTCGATAATAGAGAGAAGAGAAAACATACATAAACATACGTCATGCTAACCATAGAGCGGATTATTTGTAACGCTGATGGACTTCATACACTTTCCCCATAATAAAATTCCGACCTAGTTTACGTCGATTTTAACACCATCACTATTGATTATGACTTTATTATTAAATGACGACATCGCAAAAATCAGAGCAACAGTGAGTAATTCCGTGTAAAAAACCAAGTATTCACTGAAGAACCGTTTCAGCAATTTATGGAAAAAAATAACTTCTCCGAATGACCCATATTGAATCACGTTTGCCGAAACCAAATGAGAAAATAAATTTAACTGAGAACACTAAGAGAGATTACCTGCAATTGAATGGCAATCAACTAAAAAAACTGCCACTTTATGGTGATGATAAAAGAACTATGAAGCATATAATAAGAATATACGCCATAAAAAAAGAAAAAAACTCGAAAAGTGAGGAAAAGAACATTCTTTATGGCTTTAAGCAAAGTTCCCAAAAATTATGCATAGCCGAAAGGTGAAGTGTTGCATACATGTTATAATCACAACACTATTTTCTTTTCAAACGAATGGCCTTTAATTTATTCATATACTAGCGACTACGAATCTACAATGGAAAACTAGAAAAAATACAAACAGTTATATACGAAAGATGAAAATCTCGCTCCATATCTTTATCGATTTCCTCTCTTGTAACAATATTTCATTAAAGCATGAGTCAATATTAGCTGACTCCAATTGGAATGAAGTTGAGTAATTACCAACCGCATGAGACGATCATTCTCTTTTGACGTCTGCACCGCACCCAAATAAATCAAAAAGGAAGTTTTTACAAAGCGAAGTGAATCAAACTGGACCGGTTTTAAACACTCATCGATCACTTCTTGATAATTCATCGCTTCTACGACCCCTGTATAGCCACTCATTCCTCCGTAAATAACGATATTTAGTACAAAACGACCTAAAAAGATGAAAAACGAATAATATAAAAGTTGAGAAGTAATTATTTTCCAGATAGTCCATCGGGAGACGGGAGAAAGACGAATTACGATACGGATCATATTTGGTAAGACTACGACGCAGGTACACATCAGCGTCCCTCCTGCTTACAAAGTGCAGTAAGTATGAGCTGGCATTAAATTGATCTGCCCAAGAAAATAACTAGAATTATATCCTTACGCATGGATTGGATACGGTTATAGACGTTTCGCAATTTTGCAATCATTTTGGCCATAAATTATTTTATGAGTCCCAGCGACTTTAAGTCATGTCTCACCTCCAATGGAATCATCAAACATACTTTCGCAGCAATAAGTCGCCCACGATCGACGCGAAATTCCAAGAGATGACCTTTGCAAAAACTCACGAGCGCAATCAATGCCGAGGCGCTATCCTGTTATTTAACTTCCATCTACGTAAAATGCTACATCAACAACACCATACGAGGTTGAAACATCCTTAGATAACTCACAAAACCTTTCCCTTCCCTATGAAATGGTTAACATCAGTAGTATAGCAACGGAGTGGCAAATCCATGGCACCGTCGGAAAACAATGCTGAAGTGCAATGGTAAAATTTTAATGTTACCAATTCAGCTACTGGTTGACGTAGGATAACATGAATAATTTTACGACTCCCCTTGCCTAAATTCAACTTCCCAACTCTAAATTCTCTTTTCCTTCCGCCCCCCAATTCCCTAAAAAAGCAAGTTTCACATGACATCGAGTAAAAAAAATACGAAAGACCACTGACAATGAGATTTGATCAAAAAAGGAGGATGGGGCGCACTCTACCAAATGGTAACGAACCAATTCCATACAGAAAAAAAACTATTAGAACTATGAGGAAAAAAGAAAAAAAATATACGCGCTGGACAAAAGGCGAACTTCCAGACGAAGAGAAAGCACGAAAGGAGAGAAAAATAAACAGATGGAAGACCAAACAATGGGATCAAGTGGGAGGAGAGGGAAAAATAGCGGAGGAGAGCTAAGGTTACGCCGAGCCGAAGGTTTGAACTTTGACTCGCTTGTGTCAACCGCTCCTTTATCTCCGCGTGTCGTCGGTCGGATACAGAAGACGACACGTGGGCGTGTTTGAGCGAAGGGACCTTTCACTGCCAACCACGCTCACGAGCAAAACACTCGCCCTCACACAGGATTGATACTGTGCTGAATCGTTTCCCAATGCCTAAGGAGGAGGGGAAGGAAACTCGCGATGGGGAGGAAGGTGAGTAGGTACCATAGACCAACCACATGCCTAAATGCCCCCTATACACCGATTGGGGTCGAGGTGAGAGGATGAGGGGAGGTGAGAGGATGAGGGAAGGTGGAATGAGAGCGAAGGGGAAAGGAGGGGAGGGTAAAGAAGGGGGAGGGTAAAGAAGGGGGAGGGTAAAGAAGGGGGAGGGTAAAGAAGGGGGAGGGTAAAGAAGGGGGAGGGGTCATCTCATAATGGCGATAGGGGTGGGAATGGGGTAGGAAGGTGTGCGCGGGGCCAACATTCATCATTTTCCCCTTTCCTTGAGAGAGGTCCGCCCGCGTTTCTTACGTCACACCCCCGCCGAGTGGGCTCCATCGACGGATTCTACTCCACGGAAATCCAGCACTGATTCGTGGTATCTTTCGCGCGAGCTGAAGGAATGGAATGCGAGGAGCCAGAAGATTCCTGGGGAAAGGTCTTCTCTCCCCGGGAAAGAAAGTGCGGTTTAAAGAGAACAGTTCGAAAGGCAAGGATGCCCAAAGTTCAAGTAAGTCTTTCATGACAAGTAATGAGTGTAAAATGAAGGCTGGCGCGATATTCATTCCTGGGAGATTAAAGCTCACGGGATGGCATTATGATTGATTACGAGGCCCTGAAAATATATTAAAACGAAAACGATACATCTCAACAATTCCTCTCCATCTCTCTACCATTATACATATGACTTTTGGGAGCATAATACGCTGTAACTCTTCAGAAGTAAACTTCATGGTTTTCAAATCCTGGAATCATAATGTTAAATACCGCATATCATCATAAATTCACCGGAATAAACTACGAGAGGAACGCAACGGAATACTAATTACCCAACCATGAAATGGGAACAAATGACTGGAGAGTCTCCTGTGGTTGCTTCGAGTATGAGTATCCTGTCTCCATTTTTTTTCATGACGTACCTTAGAGCATCTTTGCATTCCTATTGAAAACCTTACGTTTTCATTACCACAGCATCTAAATTTCAATGAAGCACCCCAGCCCCTAGAAATTAACCTCACTCTCCATTTTAGAAATATTGTGGATTTATTGCAAATTGTACTGCTTTTAATTGTGCATAGAGTAAAATAGTTTTCACGAATTAGTAAAAACAGGAGTGATTAAATAATGAGACTCTAGTAGCAAGGAATAATCATCCCATCACCATTTTTGTACCAGCTTCAAAACTTTCCTGATTATTATTGATACATCGAAGAAACTATAAAGACTACCACGTATTGCGGAGATACCTATAAGCTTACATCTGGGACCTCGAAGGAAATTAGCAACGATTCACATGCATTCAAAGTGATGGAAAAAGCAAATTTAGAATGTTGTTGCTATTATTGCTGGAATCATAATGTTATATACCGCATATCATTATAAATTCACCGGAATAAACTACGAGAGGAACGCAACGGAATACTACTTACCCAACCATGTAATGGGAACAAATGACTGGAAAGTCTCCTGTGATTGCTTCGAGTACGATACTGCGATGGATGAGGAAGATAATCGAGGACTGAATAACAGAGGATATGGCACAAAGAACGAGAGGGGGAGGTAAGGCAGGAGTAGTAATGTAAAGAAAATTATTCAATGTTGAAGTTTTAAATTAATTATTGACACTCGTTGATTTATACACAATACAACATACGAGTGGTACCCGTCATTCTACATTGACGATTGAAACGATATTTTCGCAAGATTTAAAAAAAACATAACTGAAACATTTCTTCTTGCTTTGACGATAGATATGAAAACGATGAATACGAGCTCCAAGGTTTACCTAAAAACCTACGCTTCAATTACGCCAATGCACACCATCGAGATGCAATATTTAGCATTCAGAAATTTCCGTCGTAGCATTCCTGCTACTCGTAGCTTTTACCACACAAGGCGATTTCACAGCGTGCTGGCTGACTTAAGGTAAACATATGCAAAAAATAAGAGGAGTAATTCCGGCTTTAGGGAACGGCTGCATGAAGAGCTGAAAAAAGAACATGGTATTTACCGTGGAGAATTCAAACAGATGTCCGCCGGCCTCGAAAGGGACGAAATAATATGGGCGTAGCACGGTCTCCACGGTTTCGTGGTGCCATTTCTCAAGACAGAATTCCACTCTAGAAGCTAGATAGAGAGCGGTTCGCAAGTAATATGACTAATTGACTCACTAATTTTAATAGCCGTCGCCACCACCACGAGTTGGATATTTGAAATGGCGTGTAGATGTCAAGGTTGGGGGAAAATGGAAAGTGGACGCTGCGTTGGTAAACGCCGGATGCCGTGAGGCAATCGACTCAAACCCCAAATTCTCATAGGAACATATAATAATATAAAAAATACATACATGAATACAGACCAATACCGAATGTAGTCGCTAACTTATAATTTGGATTTAAAAACTATCCAAGAAATTTGAATGTTCCGAAATTAAATAGAACCTTAAGCAACACTTGATTTTTCCAATTACAAGGACAGACAGAGAAAATAGGCAATAATAACTAGAAATTATAAAAAAAATCCGGAAATTTTAAATAAACACTGTAAAATAAACAGTATATCAAGGCATATTTATATGTATTATTAGAAGCAGATGTCTTAATGCAATTAGAAAATTCTTTATTTTTAATTTTTTTCACAATTCTAGGGCACAATTCTAATGTTTAAAAAAATCTTTCAGAAAGTTGAACGATTATGATCATTCAATCATAATTTGGCAAAAACCCAATTCTCTGGTAACCACCATGAGAATCTATCCATAACGTTAACTCATTGTTGGCAGACTTACACAATATAATACTTCCTAACTAAATGATCAAACTGAATTCTATTTCGCTCTTTAATGAAATCATTCTCTTTTTTTCGCTTAAATCTGGGTATAGATAAGCTTAAGTACTACAAGGAAAAGGGGAATTTTTTTTATTCACACGAGTATTACCGATGACATATATTATTATTTATATATGTTATCGGTATTATTATTACCTGACCCTGTGTATTATTAAGCCTCCATAATAATTTATTACCGACGACATTTTAACATGAAAACAAAGCACTGTATGGGAAATGGATTAAAAATTAAAAATGGCATGTTGATTATTTTCCTCGAAAATCACAGGAAAAAAAAAGGCGGATGATAAAGGAGGACTGTTATCAAGGTATGTGAAAGCATAAAGTGGAGAGCAAACAGAAAAAATGAGTTCCCGATATGAAAAGCTAATTAATTCCTTCAGACGACCTTCACAAAAGGATGGCAACATTGGGTACACAATGCCAAAATACACTGCTTTTAACAGCTATCTCGAAAATACTTGCTCGACAATCGGGAATGTTTTCAATCCATCAACAGTATCAACTTATTCACGTTATCATCTCCGAGAGGGCGAAGATAATTAAAATCGTTACCCGATATTCTGAGGAAGATCATAATCCGTTGATTTAGAAAAAATTGATACCCAAATGACTGTAATGACACTGATAAGATGGCTTCATCACTGCATAACACTACGAATAACTCATTCTGCCCATTAAGATTAATTTATAAAAGCCCTCAGTGATATAATTAAAGCGCCAATAATTAATAATTATCCAAAATAAACAATAACTAAATATGCTGAATTTTCCACGTTCATATTGAGAATATACGTCAGGTGGGACCAAATACTTTCAATCTCGTACAAAAAATAAAAGAGTGTGAAAGAGAATCCAGAGCGACGAGCCCATACAGAGGACAATGATACAGAGGATAAAATACAGAGGATAATAACGGAAAAACATGAAGGGACCTCGCAGCGTAGAGGCTGAGTGGCTTGATCCTTCATTCGGGGGACTAACGCACGACCATTGGCTACGATTAAGGGCTACACTACCCTGTTTGATCCATTTTCATCAGTTTCATCCGTTAATTTTCGAACTCATATCGACAGCTACAGTCGCTCGCAATTGTTCCCGGCAAAAAAAAGCAAGAGACACGAGCGAAGCTATCCCTCCCAATTCCGTCGTCCTAATCAGGGCGACAACATTCGCCCATTATTATTCACCCCTCACTTTAGTATTCATCCTTCTAACGGGTGTGGCCTTCTATTGATGAATATTCACCAACACAGCTGAGTTCAACGAAAGGGTCCGATAACGATGAAACCAAAGGACCCTGTGTCATTAGCAGGGACACAGTGACAATACGTCCCTCGAAAAAAATTGATGAGGTGCGCATTCAAAGAGGTATAGTCACCAATCGAGTCTTTTCCACCGCAAATTGTAAACTTGAACATCGCCAAACATCGTGGAATAGCACCGGATGAGATACGAGGGAATCAGGGTGCATAAGATGGCATAAATTTCACTCACATCACGAACTGATTAGCCAAATCCAAGGATCCAATAAATTACAAGGCAGGTTGATGCGTAGTTTACCGCGGCGTTGTCTAGAAAGTCTCCATGTTTCTGGGTTTCACCGCGTGGATTTTCTTTTTGACGACAGTTTCTCCGGTATTCCAACCGGCGTCTTCAGGTCGATGTCGGGATTCATTTCTTGGTGACTAACATAGTTCATTTTTTGGCGCCAATTTTTCATGCTGGATGCTGATTGGTCCACCTTCTTTTCTCTCGCATGACCCTCTTCCACGAGCTGTGGAGAGGGTAGCCGTCTTTTCTGTTCATGTTTTCCGGTGTCTTGAATATTTCGATAGCCTCCCTTATTAGTCTGGGAAAATATCTATTTTCTTTTGTAACAACTGTTGCTTCATCAAACAGTATCTGGTGTCCGGGTTCACTCCATGCATGCTCCGCAATGGCGGAGAGCTGAAATTGCTTATTTTTTGTGGCTCTTCCATGTTCCTGGATGCACACTTTCATTGATCTACAACGGAATACCGGAGAAACTGTCGTCAAAAAGAAAATCCACGCGGTGAAACCCAGAAACATGGAGACATTACAAGGCAGGTTCAATACCTCCATCACCGATTATTATTAACAAAATGCTTACCAAAATGGGGTTCTTGGAAAAGTTTCAACATCATGTATCAGTGTCTAAAAAAATAACGAATAACTGGAGAGAACAAAAAATTATGCCTCCCAATAAAAATAGGTTCACATTTTATTCATCACTCCCTTCATTTTCGATTAAATGCTTAACGTGGACGGAGAGTGACCGCATGTAAGTTATCCACCCTAAGAAAAAGCAACAGAAATGTAGATTGCAAAGACGGCACACGACCGGCGATATTACTAGTAGATAATTAATACACACCACGGTGAAGTTAAATGGAAATTAAATGTTGCATTAATATTTACTTAATAAACCTCGTAAATGAACCATGAACCACGGATTGGACAACTGAAACAGAAGGTAAATACTTCGAGGAAAACAAGGGAAGAAATAGCGGACGCCGGGAAACTGAAACGTGTGCACGGCATAGATCATAGAAAAGGACACCGGCTTTTTTTAAATCCATAATTGAACACTTCCAAAAGACTGCAATTAAAGCTAAATTTAGGGGGATATCTATTAAGTACCACTCACAACACTATATCCATACATTTAACAAAATTAATAAATTTAACAATGAATTTCTACCACAAAACGTCATACAAATTAGGGTCAAAGCGCTGTGGGAAAGCGAGCTACTATTTTGTCTTTGGAGAAAATAATCTCGATGGTAAATATTAAAATAGCGATGTTCAAAATGACAATGTCAGTGTTTCACAATGATGGCACCCCCTATCTATACGACAAAGGCAGTTTCCGAGCTATGAGTTACGACAAACCCCAAGAGGAAGATAGATTTCAGAAAGAAAAAAATACAGGAAGCATGGATATTATCAGGCATAGTAAAGAAAAGAGAAGGTAACGAGCATTTTCGCAATAGCCTTCTGGGACTCTTGCGATACCGCAACTTCAGAACGCAACTATCGCATGAGAAAAAATGCATGAGGTGAAACCCTCATGGAAGCAGCGAAACCATCCACCGTGAAATATAATTCAAATTCCGACATGCAAACCATTATCTTTCGCAATACTTGAAACACACAGCAGGGAAGACAGTTACGCCAAAAGTGAGGAGAAAAAAATATTAAAAAATGAGCAGCAAAGCGTGACCCAATCGGATAAGGAGAATAAAATAAATCTGGTTGAGGGCGTGAAAATATGTGGAAAACAATTTCGAGAATTAATAAATTTCGATTGGAAAAGTTCGCTTTCCTTTCATCAGTGGCGGATCGAAAAATGTAAAAATAAAAAAAAAAGTCGAAGGCCGATGAGTATACGGCAAAGAAAGGCAATGCTAGGGCGCCGGTGATAGATTAACTCGATACATTAAAAAATAAAAAGGACTCTTTGAGTACGCGGGTGAGGAAAGAAGGCGATTATCTGAGATGACACACACAAACACAAAATGAAATAGCCGGGGTCTGGTAGGGAGAAAATGGGGAAAAAAGCTGATTCCGCAACATTCCATAAAGGGCATAAATTATAGACACTCGCTATCACTGACGACAAAGACAGCACCCTCTCGCGAGGAGCCGAAATGAAAGTTGAATTCCGACGAATGAAGTGTACAGCGGTTTATATCGCCGTCGCGAGCCACATGTTTTCTCCCTCTTTTTCAAGTAAAGAGAAAGAGGGTAAAATACGTGAGTGGTTATCGGTTCGAGTGAGGAGGACACGGGGCAAAGGGTACCGACATAAGACGCGCAGAGGGTGATTTGATACTCGAGGTAGAAAGAAAAAAAGAGTTTGTTACGTAAGACAGAGCGTGGAATGCGGACGCGTCAATGACACTCAGCGTTGCACGCGTCCCCAATCAATCGACACTCTTTCAGCTGCCCTCTCATCTCGCCGCATTCCCAACGCAGCGACATTTAAATTTACACTTATCTATAATTGTGATTGAAAAGCAAAGGCATCTTCATTCTACATTTTATACTTACTTACTCGGTCATGGTTTCAAGTCAGATCGTCATTATCAAGTACTACGGTACCATTAACACAAGTATGAACAAACCTGTACTTTGTATGATATGAGGGACGATGAGGTGAAAGCTATTAATATTATTGAACTAAACACCTGCAATCCTCCACGATAGTAAACTTGATTCTGATCGATGTTACTACATCATCTTCAAGGTGCAACGGTCGGAATAAATTTTATAACCATGGAAAATTGCAAGTGTACATTTGCATATGGAAAAATCTCACTCCATCACGCTTGGATCTTCGGAATTTATCATTCATATTAGCTAAAGACGGCATTGTAGTATTTTCGCGCGATACATCTTGTAGTTACAACAACATTTTTTTAAGTCTTTGACAATGTTGCTGTAACTACGAAACGCGTCTAGAGACAATAAATTCAGAGGAAATATTTTTGACTTTTTTAAACTATTAAACCTGTATTTTGTACCATAGTGTTTTACACCAGATGATGACGTTTACCTCGAATACATGCTCGTATAAACAAATTACGATTTATCAATAAGTCTTTGCTCTTCAGTTACAATTAATAGCAAATTTTAAGAAGTAACTAATGAGAAAACTACATTCCTTGCCATCAATGGGATGTGGTCAAGCGCAGGATGAAATTTGCACTACTTCTGTTTTAGAAAACCATAACTTTCTCCTTCGATTAAGCACTGGATTAAATTAGCCCCGCATATTTCCATTTTATATCTTCTTCTCCGACGAAAGAGGAACAATTTGATATTCTACCACCAGCATTCAGTCCAAACCTGTTTGGACGCATTCTTAACCTTATCATTTCCTTAATTCTTAAGGAAATGATAACCATGAAGCATTAAAGAAGCCTTCAAAATGCAGTAGAAATAAACGAAATGAGATAGATAATTCCGCAACTCTCGCATCTTTTCGCGATAATGTAAAATGAAAATAAATTCCGACGAAAAAAGTGAACGACGGTATGTATCGCCACCGCATTATTTCTCCCTCTTGTTCAAGATAGGAGAAAGAGGCTAAAGGGGTAAAATATGAGAGCAGCTATCGCTTTAAACTAGAAAACAGTACATGGGGTAACCAGGGCGTAAGACCTGAAGAGGGAGACCCGTGGGGAGACTCTCCTTCGTCACGCGATTCTCATTACGAAATTTTGAATCAAGTGAACTATTGGTAATAATCTCCATTGGCTCTAGATCAGTTTTAATAATATTCTCTCGTTCTTAGGCATAATAACGTCCTCTCTTCCCATGACGTTATCAAATTCTTGGGTTCAAATGTCAGTGCACACACTGGCGTAAAATCCAAACCGATATTACGATTGCGACTAACGATGGGAAATATGGGTGCCTATTAGGAGGGACTCCTAAATTCTCGAATGAATCCAACTGCAGAAGTGGTGGAGCTTGCATCTTATAATGTTAGAAAAACGTATACATATAGTAGCCCATGCATGACGCAGTGAAGTTGGAAAAAATTGCAAGTAACGGCAGAATTATGGCAGAATTCACTATATCTTTCCAAATTGCTATACTTATGCTAATTTTTTACCTATCCAAGTTGACTTAATTCCGAAGCAAGAGACTCAGATATTCAATATATGCGTAGGTAAGGAAAATGCGTTTACAAACGCGAAGGATTTGACGCCCATAAAAATCGGAGATACTATAATTTAGATTGCTCCCTCAATAGGGCAGCGGCCTGAAAATTTTGAGAGTACGACCAAATCAATAATACTTACATAATTGAAAAGTAGAACGGAATATTTATATTCAAAATAAATAATGCAAAACATAACCGTTTCAGCAGAATGAATGCCATCAAGTTTGAGGTAGGGGTTAAACAGATGCGAATAGAGGTAGGCATTATTCGCCCGAGCGGGCGGCGCGGCGGATGCAAAAAGATGACGATCTAAAAGCGAGTCCCGAATAAGTCGCGCGTGGCCCGGCGGCGCTGCCCATTTTTTTTCTGCCGCCAATTCATTTCGCGTGAGGACGCGTGCTGGAATGCGCCCACGACACGATTGCGCAAGCGGCAATCCAGCAGCAGCGGACTGACATAAATGTAGGCATTTTATACATATGCCGGGTGTGGGTAAGCATGAATAAAAGCGACCGCCCTTATAAGTCGGTCGCAGAGGATAAGAAGCAAAAAAAAAATAAAATACTGCGTTCGGAGTAGAAAAGCCGTTCCGCGGTTGCGAACCGATCCCGACCAAGGACCAACCTGCTAACAGGAATGCAGTCGCGACAAAAAGCATGTGGGCCCATCGCAACCGATTTGCTATATGAAAGCAAGAGCAAGTTGCATACTGAGGCTTCCACATTCCGAAAGCATATACGCTGACAACTGTAACGCGTTATTCTTTGCCCTCTCTATACTCTACCTTATGGGAAAATTTAACATAACAACGTTCACCAGGAATTAAATATCTTTAGGAAACACACGCTCAGGCTCATTGACGACTAATAACAAGTGCTTTTGTCAGGTCAAATGTAGGAGTTTAATATAGAAAAATACTAAAAATGCAAGATTTTACGAATTTTCTATCCCCTTTCAGAAAAATATTGACTCTTTACTGTACTTTAAGGATCTTAATGTCTATATGTACAGGCTTAGCTGGGAATTTCATAGCATGCGCACTAATGAGCTTAAAAGAAGTAAAAAACGCCGAGTTCCATGTACCGAACTACAAATTAATTAACGAGATCTGCCAATCAAAATCATGCCCGAAAATGTTAACATAGGCGAGTTTAAATGTTTCACTCAATGGCTAATAACTTCAAATAAGGAAAGAAAAGATAATTTTAGGAGAGAAAAAACGCATCCCACGAACCAGTAAACACAAACGTTTAATCGCCAATAAGTCCATGCACGAAAATTTTTTTAATGAAGACTAATTCACTAAAGAATCATCAAAATCGAATGCTGAAAGATCATCGGGAATCGAATATTAATGCGGGAAAACTGATTACAGATTCCAGAGTTAATATTTCGAATTGGATAATCAATAATTTGTCACTTGGCAACAAAGAATCGATAAATGTTCCATGACAAATTTTGGCGTAAAATCGAGACTAAAAATACAATAATAACAACCACTCATTCATCATTATCAAACCTTACTTTTGAAGAACCGAAATATTCGCTTTTTGTAGATCCACATGATAGATGTACTTACTTATAATAATGCAATAAAAGCCACTGCGCATTATTGCAACAATAAGCCGAACTAATTTTCTGGTGGCAATAAAAATTGGTGAGGTTGATATAAAACTATTCATCGAGCATCATTCCCACCATTTTAAATATAATTAACAAAAACTTTTATAAAAATACGGTGTGCTATTTTCAAAGGAATTCGTTTTAATCCCGATCTACAACCGACACCAATATATTTGCCATATATTTGCATGTTACGCTGATTAATATGTAATTCTTGCATCGAGGAGTAGCTACAAGGGGCAACGAAGCAATGTTAGTTTCTTTTCTTGAAATCCGTGACGCGGGAGGCGTCTGAGGGTAAGGGGAATGATGTTCTGTGACAGGGGAAAGACCAACTCACCGCTTTGGCGAGAACTTCCGCACCTGCTGATACTCTCCGAACGTCTTGATACGTTCCGCTCACACAGTTCGTTAATCGGTGCATTGAAAACTAACAGACCTAGACCAAAAAAACCTCTTCCACACTCGAACTCTTCTTCTCCTCCAGAACTGACGGCGAAAAGGCAGACTGCGGGTCGCCAACTGTCGCTTAAAACACCTTTTCCCGCCGTACTCGAATACCGCAAGGTGCTGAAGTGAAGACGCACGATCAGTTACTGAAGTGCTATACGAAGAAAACGAAGAACTCATGGTATCCCACCCGGTATCGCGCTTTCGGAAGAGAGAATACTATCTTCGGAATACTATCTTCTTCAGACTAATGCAAGATAATTCTCTCAAGAATCCGATTTTCTGGGAAAACAAAACAATGACTAAGGCCGTTGTGAACGCACGTCGATCAAAGTCGATTCGTCCTTCATATAAAATGAAAGATTGTCATCACGTAACTCGCTGATATCCGTTCATTGCCCGAAATGAAAATGTACGGAATGAAACGCTACGCAAACTTTTGTGGCGGTTTTTAAAGGTAGACGAAGAGGAGGATGTTTCTCGTCGGAAGAGTTTGAAAAGGGAGTTGGCGCTTAACGAGCCATTAGGACAATGAACGGCACCCGAGGGCGTGGCGCGGGTGGATGTTGAACTAAAAAAAAACTGCGGGAGAAATAAAAGGAAAGCGATACCGTCGGCTGGATCACTAAAGGTTGGCGGAAAGACAATTTGCCAGACACAGACTGAGGTCGGGGAGTAGAGCGCCGCATAGGACCGACTACACTACCGCTGGAGCAGGTGAGCCTGCGACAGAGATTAGTGAAAATAAACCTCTCCCTGCCCTTCCTATTCGATAATGGTCAGTAACTACATATTTGAGGTACTATTCCAGGTAAGAAGTGCATGATTCCGCTAAAATAAAAAAATGCCGAAATATACAGCAATTTTCCAATAAATACTAATTTTCTGATAACATGTCTTCTGCTACTAACTCATAATGTGATCATGAAGTTTTCGTGTTGACAGGGTAACCCATTGAGTAACCAGAAAATTAATATTTAATCAGAGAAGTGATACTCCATGCACTTAAAATTCTCATCTATTTTGACGGCACTAACTAGAATAAGCTTGATCAAATAGCATAAAATATTCTGGGCTCAAATCGAAATCTGCAACGATGATAATGGTAACTTTAACTAGCGGTGATAATTGGTGCAAGAAATGACCACAATATTATAGCCCAACAATCTATACCATAAAATAAAAAATACAATTCAATTATCATAACAATCATAAATATCCGTTTCCTCGAAAAAAAAGCTGCAGTTAAGTCACACGCCAAAAATACAAAATACATAACTGTATTCGAGATTCGTAAATAAATGCGCGAGAGGGAGTCAAAAACTAGTATTTCTAGTACTGTGAGAGAAGCTAACAACCGCTGATGATATTCGTATCTGATGGAAGTAACGAGCAAAATCAACAGAGGTTGGTACAAATACATGCATAAACGGATCATTTCATTAATTACTTCCTGACAAGGTACATGATTGACCGTATCCCAAATGGCCAATTTATCCTTGTGACGCAACAGGAATTACAGGCGTCATTAGGGAAATTTCTGCTTTTCGTTGCACTCCTCGAGAGATCACCGCACTTAATGGAAGCCGACGATTCCAAGTTTTCACCCTTTTTTCAAAGAAATTTACGTAATATTTCGCGGAAGGAGCACTATTTGAGTCTAGCTGGTAAGAATTCATTTCCGAGGCGCTCGAAAGAAATCATTGCATAAATGAGGGCCAATTACGAAAAGAGGTTTAACGTGTAAAGAAAATTTCTCAAATAAATTCCAATAATCTGAACGGAATTTCTAGTAAAACTGGAACACACGGCATAAGCCCGCATTCCCAAGAGGATGGGGGAAGTTTCGCTCACAGAGAAAATAAAAACAAAAGTTGGAATCGGCTCCTTTGCATGGGGTCAAAATTGAAATCGGGAAACCTTCTATGACGAGATGGATGTGATGGTCTGATTGGCAGACTACGACGACAGCGTTTGTTTTCGTACTGTTCATTTTGATAGGGAATTATATTTCTATAAAATTTATAGCTTAAGAAGAAAAGAAAGTATCAGAATCGTAATAAAAACTATTTTAAAGTATTTATTTCGCCGAATACTTTAATTTCCCATTGCAATGAAGTTGGAACATCAATGGTGATCCACGCTTTTGGAGAACGCACGGCAATCATCACGGTCATCACGCACTCTTATAAATATTCCCTCCAAGGCGAAGTCCCCGCCAGAACCGCAGGAAGCATGACGAAACGCAAATATCGCGTTATATATATCTCGATTATTCTAGTACGCGGGTCTTGTTAGTAAGAGGGCGGGTGACAAGAGCTGCGTCAAGCCAACGGACGATGACACACACTAGCAGGAATTCATTTCGGCTCCATCTTTCGCGATAAGCACTCCGCGGAAAACTCTTCGTAAAGGAAGAGAAAACTTAAAGCGTAGTGGTAGAGGGTGGGGAAAAAAGAAATGAGGAAGGATTTTCGAAATAGCGGATTAAAGATGGGGCGCCTAGATTGCAGCGGTAGAAGAACAAAAGAAGGCGACGGAGAGGAGACTGCTTACAAGATAGCCGTCCACGAAACTAGAGGAGGCATGAGGAGGAGGGGAGAATCATTCCCCACCTTTTTACTCCGAAGGAATTCCACGCGGAAACGTCACTCTAATAACCCAATCCGAGAGATAGAAGCCGGAAGATTAGGAAGTTTCTTCCGCGAACAAAAGGCACTACGCGCGCCTTCCGTGCCCACTTCAAAGCCATTCCTTCACCGTGATTCATCTTTCCGAAATAGTGATTTTTACGACGGCGGAATAGCGACGCGCGACCGTATATTTTTCCCCGGGAACGCGGGGGCAATTTGCCGCTGGCGACGACACCACCACTACCGCCCGTAGGTACTTTAGCAGGAGCATTAAGGAGTGTAAAATTGCCGTCCTCGCTTAATAGCGGAAAATTACCGTAGGACGAAAAAAAAACTTTTTTTGCGAGATTTAAACCAGTCGAGACAGTTTTGGGATTCCCCTCTTTATGTTTTTATTAAAGGCTGAGGGAATGGAATTTACGGCACCGAAACAGTCTGTTCTCGTCGCGAGTTCGAGGAGTTATCTTGGGGGGTCAAAGGGTTATTACGCTCGGAGGCAGACGGCCGGGATTCTGCGAAAACATGTTAGCACCCTAATTCGCATCCGGAAAACGAGTGGGTACTGCCCTCTGCCGCGTAAAATCCTAACAAGCAGATGCCTTCGCTATCGTTAAATATATGAGATTAAGGGTGTGCGGAGCAAAACACCGAGCTAAAAAATAAAACTTGAGACGAGGTAGCGATCGGCCATTGTCAGATTAAAGGACAAGCAGGCTTGGTGTAGACTAAATACTACACATAAACCGCATAAAGTAACGTCTAGAAACATGACTAAAAGAGAGACGATCGAGAAGATACACCCGCCAAATAGTCTTTCGCATGCTTCAAGTGAGCTGCCGTTAATAACAGTAAAAATACAGAGGCTAGTTATGGGCATATCTCAGCGACGCGGATCATAGCATATTAAGCGATTCAAAACAGCCGTTAATGGATGATACCCTCAATCTATAACGACAATTATACTCTAATTACGCGACCTCTACATAACGTAGAGATTGCGGATCCGAAGCAGGATAAAGAAAGATTATGAATCGCCGATAAAAAAAACGATGGGACGACAGCGACCTCTCCTGTAACGAGCGCCAAAAATGTTTGCTCCAAGATGTTATATCTTGCACCCAAAAAAATAAAAACACACTACCAAAGCTGGTCAAACAAGTTGGGAGTATTTTAATGCAAATGACAGGAAGGCATTTAAAAATTTGGCCAGCGAGAAATAATTTTTTTGCGAGCGGAACGGTTCGTCCCAGTTTCTTTCAAAGTTGTCCATGATGGGACGAGTCTTAAAGGGTGCGGCGGCAGAAGCTGGATTACACGGGTTGGGTGAGAGGGAGGGGGTGACGAACACCGGGGAGGGGGAATGCCGACGCGGAAGGGAGGCCAAACAGCTGACTTAGGAAGGAGAAGATGACGGGGTATGGGACCAGAATGGAAGGAGAAAAATTCAAGCGATTGATATAAACTTGCTCGATAAAACGGGGACGAGGCAGGAATTGGGGTAGGAAGACATAGCTTACCAGGCCAAAAATACTGAAAAGGTATTAGTTGTTCAGGCAAAGTTTCCAAGATTCACTAACCCATTTTTAAATGTGTGGTACCTATTACATTTTAAGGTTTCTTGGTTGAATAACTGTTACTTATACCACCAGAATAATCCCATCACGAACAAATTGAAAGAATTCGTTAGAATTACATAATAGAGATCAGTTAATTTAAAAACAATGTTTAATAACCAGGAAAACACTCGCATAAACTAATATTTTACTCATCCGTTTCACCTTTCCTGGCGTCCGTTTCAAAATTCGTCTCTTCTTCCTTTACGTAACTTGGTTATAATAATAAGATAAATAGATAATAATTAACGGCAGATGATGATTATTATTCAACGGAATACGGGTCGCTTTATTCGAAAAAAAGAAGAGGTATAAGAAATAATTATCAAAACAAGAAACCTTATTTTTTCCAAGAATATTCAGAAAAAAATGCAACGAAACTTCATATAAATGCTAAAAAATAATGAGCCAATCGATAAAAAAAGCGTTGATGTATCCATGGTAATTCATTCATTTTCAGTGGATGTGATATTCATTGACAAAATGATGGTGATAAAAATATTTTTTCCAATTATCCGATAGCAAGGTATTTATTTTTTCTTATTTGTTGCTCCTTCCAAAGCAAATGGGGAGGATAACACTTGCGTGTAACATATAATTTCGGCATTTAAAATAAATAAAAAGACATTTTTTATTCCACCTTAACGTACTTAACATCCTCATATAGCACCCAATATGTATACCTAAGATATAATGAGCGCAACTAATTTTAATAAATTACTACAAAGGGAAAATAGAAACTAAATTCTTTCTTACTGATCCTTCTTCAAGGCAGTCAAAAATCGACCCTTTCATTTACATTAAAGTCATATTTAAAACAAAAGTCACACACTCAACTTACGTAGAGTTACAAAACGCTGGCAATCACGACTGAGATTGATGAATGATTACTTTAAATTGGGTTAGAGATAAGTTATTCATAGGATCCTTTCACTCTACCACGATTCGTAATGTAAAGAAGAGGAATTAAGAATTAGGAGGGTTCCCAAATCTCTCTCCATAATTGAGTGAAACCGAAGTTACAGCATACTATGAGCTCGACTTATAAAAGCCCACCTCAATGTCCGTCGACGTTTGCAAAGTTGGACAAAGGAATGAGGACACCACAGAAAAACCTGTAGAAATCGCCTGCAGCATACTGCAGAAGATAAGGCAAGGCATGAGTTCTCATTTCCCTCTCATGTTAGACTTGGAATAATCCGAAAGGCCGCCGAGGCCACTTTTCCCGATGGCAACAAACTCGTCGCTATCGATAGCACACTGCCATGCGGGCATGAAATTCAGACGGGAAGCATGCGATTTACGGCCAAATTTCCGACAACGGCGGATTACGAAACGCTTGTAATCACGACCAAGTGTAATTAAAAGGCCATCACGGCGGAGATCATGAACGTAACGAAGCATTACCGCCTTTAAGTAGACGGATTATATCTGCCCCAAATACCTAACAATACGTGTCGCAAATACGAATCCTTTCCTCAAGAAGAAAGTAAAATACTTTTATTACTCCACCCGTCAAAAATTTGGTATTATAACATTGCAGCACAGCTTCTACTCTATTTGTGACTTAAGCAAAAAATAACGATGGATTCAATCCGAAATATTAAGCAAGACTTAATTATGCTCAAAATTCCACTACACACATTGAATAACGAATCGATTGCAAATGATACCACTGATTCTTATCTGATCCGAACATTAACTTTATCATGTAAACACGTTCATCACCAAGGGATCGGATTACTGTGGTGGCTAGAGTGCTAGCTTTCCACCCGGTGGACTCGAGCTCAAATCCCGACGGCGGCAGAGAATTTTCAGGGAATACCCGGACCATGCTTGAATGTTGTGTGGAAGGCATTTCAAGCGCAACACTCCGTCCGTCGGATGGGACGTTAAGACGTGGTCCCTTTGGCGCCTTACGTTAAGAGCAGGCTAAAGCCGACGCCGGGTTTCTCTCCACCCTTTATTCCATGGCCTTCCCTCATGGCACAAATTACCTCAGCTGTCGGTCGCCTCCTCCAATTACCATCTATTTATCACCAATTATTTTGTGTTAAGAAATATAGGATAGCTCGAAGAATAATGATAAATGAACTGATATTGAGCAGCAACGGGTGCAAAAAAGGAATGAGGAAGTAGAACAAACCGATCACACACACATTAACTTAGAAGCAAACGCAGGCTTCACCTGTTTATCACAATCTTTTTTTGGATTCAGGATGATGGCATTTAAAACCGTCGAATATACGCGTGTATCCAACTCACGCAACAATTTAATGTAAATTCAACGTTTATTTAAAATACAGGGAAACGACGGATTCGCAGAAAATTAAAAATGAATGTTGTTTTTCTTTTAAAAACCCCGATTGATTTCATCAGTGAATTTCGCAAGGCATTACGAAAATATGAGTACAACTCGAGAAGGGACATTGACATTATAGGCACCAGACGACCGTCGCCGGCATTTCATTGATATACCTACATGGCATTTAAGCTGAGACGAGTAAGACAGCCGCTAATACCAGATGGGAATAACATTATACGAGAAAATCTTCTTCCGCGGACGGGAAAAAAATCAAGAGAAAATGGCACGGCCACAGTAACAAAGGACAACGCGTTGGCGCATGAATGCAGTTACATGACACGACAAGCAACGCACACTGACTCTTTTTCGTCCTATTCAAGCATAATAGAGAGATTTTAATCTCTTTAACAAAATGGCCCATTGCCTGTCGATTAAAATGTGCACAGAGTTTGAAAATACGATAATCAGGAAGTTGGTAGATATCGCGTGTTGAGTACAAAGCACAAAGAAAGTTCTCAAAAAAAAAAAAAAAAACACGTCAATCTCACCTACCCTATGCAGACACTTTCTGGGGAGGAAGGCAATCGCACACCGGTACATACCTAGAAAGATAAAAATGAAGATTAGTATAGTTCACGGGAAATATAATTCTATCAATTTACACGATTATTCATACAACAAGAAAAATAACGACGCACAAAGGAACGTGACCAGAAAATGAAGATAAAAATATGACACGGGTTCTCTCAAAAACACAGGGTATACGAGGGAGAAAAGGACGCAGGAAAATATGTTCAAAAGCCGAAGTTAAGATTGTCCACAAAAGATTTGTCTACAAAATACCGCACTTAACACACAGTAAATATCAATATAGAACCAGTAATTCATAAATAAAATCATTCTTTGATAAAATCCGAGAATAATTTGACAGCTAGTTATTACAAATTACAAGACAAATTGACTCTATCGAGAGAATGCAGCATAATATGCTATTGAACTCAGTCCTCAGTACCCTCAAACTGGCGAAAAACCTCCGGGAAAGGGGGAAAATAATGCTTTAGGGCTAATAAAAAATACCAGGAATGAGCTGGAAAGAGATGGAGGCGGGATCCAGAAGCTCGAAGTCCGCTACTACTAGTCCTGCACCCGCGTAAACTGAAAACGGAGAGCCTGACATTTAGGCAAACCTAGAGGTCTCACCGCTCCACTGCACGCGACGGAGAACCCTCGTGACCATTAGGAAAAGCATGCACGCCCATCGAAATACGTGGTGTCCCAGCTGATGGCATCCACCGTACAGGACATTCATGTTTATTCCCCCACCGCCAGTTTTTCCGCCTCATGAACAAGGAGAGAAGGCACACACAATACGGGAAGGCGAGGGTTGGAATATTGGGAGAGGGAAATAGTGAGAGTTGAACATCATGAGGACGAGATACACGAGAAGGAAGAGAATTGATGCAGCCCTCAGCCGTATACCTCATTCATGTTCTTCCCTCAAACATTAATGCAAATACAGGAACCAAATAGTGGCGTATGTTGAGGTGATGCATTTTTATAAATATCTACATATTCTAGGAATGATAACATGCCAATTTCCGAATGAAGGTGGAATAAGGACGTGTTATTTCACGTAAGTCTGATATAAAGTAATTACATAGTTGGGCTGATGAACTAAGATTTTGAATAATAATATTATTTTGATTTTTGAAATGGATTCATTACTATATTTCACTGCATTTGCACAAAAATTATGCAAGCAAATTATCAAAGAATACGTGGGAAATTATCTTAGCATGTTATTTGGGGTAATAATACATGAGATTATTTAAGGAAATAACTATTAAGCTAATAAAATATCATCATTTTAGGATCATTTTTCGTTTCAATGTGAAAAAATATATGAGAGGGCTGTGCGCCGAAATTTTACGAAAAAGCTATGAATGTTATTTTCTTATGCAAATACACTTCACGAATACTCGACGGCTTTCCATGATTTCATATTCGATTTGATTGGACAAACTTGTGGGATACCCAAGATGGGCATGTCTTTTTTTCTGTAAAAAAAAACTCGAAACCGCAAAGGTGACATTTAACTCTCATTTCTTTCGTTGTAAGTGGCACAGAGAGTAAAAATGTCAGTCAAGACACCCGTTTCACTCCTTTTCACTCTTCGGTTCGAGCTCTTCTCCGTCCAAAGTTATGCTCTTCCCCGTAGGTGTCTCAAATGTTTGTCTAATATAGTACCTATTGTTAGGAAAATTTTGCTTCCGAGATTTGTGTCACTTATTCTTGTGCAGTCATTCGACAAAATAATACATGCGAATATTGGAAATTAATTCTATATTTAAAAACATTCGGCAAATAGAAGACCATATTTCGTGTAAATGCGGAAAAATATCGCTATATTATAAACAAATTGTCCTCCTGCCATCAGAATTTACTGAAATATGCTTACTCTAGAAAGAAGTTAGCCTATAGAAATCGAATAATTTGATATGATGTCAATTCACAAACTTCAAGCGACGCGATGTCCACAAAAGGTATGTGATTTTTTTCTGAAAAAAAAAATGCAGTTTTCACTCTCAACCGCAGAGGCAACATTTAAGTCTCATTTCTTTCATGTCTTTGGGGACAGACAGGCATCGTCGTTGACGCTGGAAAAAAGCAGGGGGCATGCGAAGGGGAACGGAGTAATAGGGGTGGGAGGTCACAGTGCGGGAAGCTGCTGACGTCATAAGGGCGTGGGCAATGCCGGGGGGGCGGAGAGCCGTGACGATGCTCTTTCTTTCATTTCAACCACCCCCACCTGTGCTCTGCTTCCTCCCCCACCCTTCTGCGAGGCCCTCTTCAAAACACAAACAAAAGAGCGCGCGGGTGTGTGCCACAGCTGGGCGATCCATCCACGGCAGAGTCTGACTACTCGCGCCGTGGATTGGGGGGATTGGGAATCATGTTTCACGCATTACCATTCGTTTAACCTTTCGATTGATGGCCTAGCCATTCTAATAGATCTTCCTGCCTGTAGGGCAACTACAGGGTAATTTGCGCCATTGATGACGGGAGTAACGGTAGGCAGGGAAATGACTCACTTGGAGAGAAGTGGAAGGATGAAGGGGCGCTTAAAGTAAGGGTTGTGAGGATGAAATAAATTGTCCCTTCTCATATTATTGCGTCAGATAATTTAAATTGAATATCCGGCTGGAAATGAATGGACACAGCAGAAAATTAAAGATATGAAATTATCTAGAATTAAAAAAATTAATAACAGCAACAAACGATTTTCAAAATATATGAGAGATAATGTTCTTCAGCAAGAGTAGTACCAATTACTAGCAAGCTTACCAAAATGAATCATTATTCCACTATATAGACTAAGAAAATCCTCTAGTATCTGGACCGTTCGCGCAACAGAAAACAAACATTACTTCATCAAACCGTAGAGAATATAACGGTGCGATTGCAACGACAAAACAAGAGAGATGCGTTGCCGTGCTTGTGGATACAGACATTTGTTTTGTCCTCGAAAATAAATAACATAATTAAATATAACATAATAAAAATATTCCTGTGCATACTTATATCAATCAAAACACAAACTAATTTTTGGTTGACGGTATTTCAAAACGCTACAGGCCTATTGAGGCTATTTTCGGGAAACCACGTCCGCGTATTGAAAAACTTAGTGCAATTTTGTATTAAATTATTACCAGCATCAGATATAATCATAAAAACAATAAATGCTTCCCATTTTCTCTTACGAATAGAGGGTTTACATGAATAAATCAAATAGACTCACTGGTAAGCCCAAAATGGAAATAATAAAAATTTTCAATTAAAAAATAAAATAAAAGACTACTCTCCCGAAGTTAAAAAAAGACCCAATGACATAATTTCATATACGTTCATGCGGTATAGGTGCTCCTATCATACGATCAGAAGAATGCATAGCTAAAATTAATAACACACGTGAGTCAATTTGAAGACAAACAGTTCACCTTATACGGAATTACGACAGTAATCCGTGTGGGAAATTAAAGTTTTAAATGAGTCATAAAATAACGCACCAACAAACAAGTATAGCAGAATAACGAATCTATTACCAAACACCTACACCGTTTGGAGCAGAGCCGCAACAATTCAACATGGTGAATTGCAACGAGGAATCATATCAACGAAAATAAATCCTTATGAGCAGAGAGATTAATGCATAAAAGGAGACCTTTAATGCTGATTCCCTACACAGCGTGCATGGATATCCATCATATGGGATGAGGAGGCGGTAATCTCTCGTGCCATGAAATTTTTTCCATCCACTTAGACTCCATGGAAAATGAACTGAAGATGACTGGACAGAATTGTCGAATTTCCCTCCAGCGCAGAACAATATTGGGCATTTGCTTGATCGAAATGTCCCTTCTCATTTTATTACCTCAGACAACTTAGATCCAACTGGAAAGGGCTGACAACAGCAGAAAATGAAATACATGAAATTATCCAGAATTATATTTAAAAAAAATAAAGGCCCATAAATATTGATTTCCCAAAGTGTAATAATGTAATTTTGTTAAAGTTTCTGAACTTTAATCGTAAAACCACCAAAATCGCAAACTGCTGCCAATGACGCAGATGGCGAGCCAATGAGTATGAGCTTACGCATTTGGAAAGATATTTATGGAACAAAAATACCCATGTGCGAAATTTTGGTCGACCAACAATAAGGCTAATGGTGAACGCAAGAACAGTATCAAAGGTATAGCGTCGTTATCCAACAGGTGGACTTCATCGCATCTATATATTCACAGGCACTTTCACCGTAGCTAGATTTAAGTCCGGAAAAAGCGATCTTTACACCTGGCATCGGGCTTATGGCGAATGAAAGAGTCCCACGCAATTCTACTAAAAGGAACGACAGACTGACAGACGTATCCTGCGACGCCCACGACCCGGCCGACTCGGAAGGAAGAGCTACGCGCGTCCTTCGCCCGACCTCCCGACGCAATCGAATGTTTACCAACAATCGCCCCGAGCACCAAGCCGGAGAGAGAAATCTCTCCTTATCGGTAGTCTCTCCCCGATAATTTTTAAACCAATCATTTGGCGAAGGGGAGTTGGGGAGGGGTATCACCCATAGTCTGCACTTGCCGCCGCCGCCAACACACGAAAAGGGCGAAAATAAAAGGAAGAAGAAGTCGGGATAGCACGATGCAACTTGCGAGGGGAGAAAAATATAAAATTGGCTAAGTAAAATCTTCTCCGCGTAATAATTCTTCAGCAATCGCTTAGTGAGGGAGAGACGAGGGATATTACCCGTCGTCTGCATTTGCCGGTTCCAACAAACAACGACGATGGCGATGAGAAAAAGAAGAAAATGAGATACCACTAGTAGCAAGAGAAAAAAATGAAGGCGGCGAAGGAAAATATGCAGCGCGTCACAATTCTTCAGCGATCGTTTTGCGACGGAGAGTCGCAGGGTATCACGCGTCCTCTACAGTTTCCGCCGACAACACGCACGATGACAGCGATAAGTAAACGAAGAAGCAGGACAGCAAGGTGCAACTCGGAAGAAAAAAATGAAGATCGCGGCGAGGGAAAAATCTGCTTCGCGTCACTTATCACCAACCCGCCGCTTCCCTACCTCGTGGTTTTCGCGGAGATTTACAGCCTCCCGGGCAGCGAGCGTGCAACACGCATTCATATGCTGTGGGAGGGAGGCAAAGGCGACGGGGTGGCCCAAAGCACGAGTCTCTTACCCTCCAGCATGCTCCTCTTCGCACCTTCCCAAACAAAGCCATAAATCAGGGGAGGAAAGAGCGCGACGCATTGCGGCGGTGGCACATGCAGCGAAACGGGTCGGATCCACCGTTTCGCAACCAGCACAGCTACCGACTTCCGATCTCAACCCTCCTCGCCCGGAGGAGAGAAAAACTCGAGGAACAGAAGGTCGTATGGGGAATATCGTGCTAATGGGAGAAAACAGTTGAAAACACGAAAAAAACAAAAGGTGGCGAATAGGAAAACAGTCTAGAAGGCAGGCCAACGCGATCTCAGCTAGTGAGTGCGACTTGGTTGAGTGAATCATAATTTCTACGCAGAGAGTTTTGAAACTTTCAACTAATAGAGCCAATTAATACCTTGATTATTGGAGACAAACTTTAAAAGAGATTCATGACAAAGTTGAAACTATAAAAAGGGGATATGAAAAATAAAGAGAATACGTAAATATCTAACGTTGAACAAAGGCGAGAGTAGATTGCATGCGCAATGTATTCTCGCCTTTGCGCAAATGCGCAAGTAATGACGACGACATGAGTTATGGTAAAAATTTTGAGAAAATAACCTAGAAAATGACATAATTTACGACAAAATAGAATAAAACACTGAGGGTAAACGACAAGTTACTATAGGATAATTGTGTGCACGAACACTGCGTAGAGGCTTGGATCATTAAACACGCAATGATTCCACAGCCTTCTGAGAAAGCAAAAATTTTTAACACAAAATACCATATAAAACAAACACCCGAAAATCTTCGTGGAGCACGTTACCCCACAATATCCAAGGATGGGGAAAATAGGAAGAAAAATTCCAGCACATTGATAGATTATAGGAGAAATTATTCAAACCGCGGCAGACTTTAAAAGGAACGCTCTAAGAGGATAGAAAGGATCTGAAAGAGAAAAATTCGTCAGGAGGAATATTCAAGCATCACGCCGGGCAGCTGCGAATAAATCCGGCCCGGGTCTTTTAAGGGGGGAAGGGCCAATAATTCTGGGGGCAAGAGTTCACTCCGGCCCGAGCATCTCGCGCGGAGGCCAGAGGTCCGCGGCCCTCTGCCCCGCCAATCTCAAAGCCCCCTGCCGCCTCCTCTTCAACCCGAGGAGCAGAACTCTCTATCCTTCCACCGGGAGAGATGAGCCGCACGAAACTACTTAAACGCGTGAGGAAGGGAATTAATGGAGATGAAGGCCCGAAAACTGTACCCTCACATTGCTACTTACTTGCTCACTGCACTGAGCTAATGCAATGCAGGAAAACAATTACCTCCCGAGCGCGCTCTCATCTGAACATTAATTTCGGAACGTTAATAATTAATGAACAAATGAAGCCATGCTTGAATCTCACTTTTCAATTCATCGGTTGTAGTAAGAGGTTGGGAAGCACATATGCATGATAATATTAAATATACATATCTGCGTAATTATTTAAAACATACCCCGTTTTTCATTAATAAATTACGCGATCAAAGAACGCTGAATCGATGATTCAGCTAGGATATCCGTTTCCCTGAATATTTTGAATTTTCCGTTCTGTAAAGGTCACACATTAGGTCATCCTAAATTAGAAGCTTCTCCATGGGACCATGTCTGACAATTACCCAAATAATCTCATTTATCACATATTTCAGCATGCTCTCACATCGTATTAACCAAAATTATAGCCCCAATAATCATCCCAGCTTTCTTATGATTTCCTCTGCACAATTCCTTTCCATTATCACCAAACCATTCATTAACACTAGATCGGAATCCATTTCCCACGGTCCATACCAATCCATAACTCTTGAGAATCAATGGCATTGAAATCCCACCTGCTCCTTTATCAAGTAACGTTGCACCTCATAATAAATCCTAAACACGGCATTAATTTCGAAGCTCTAGAATTGTCTTCAGTTTTACTTCCTTAGCCCACTTAATTTCTCTTTTAGTTCGAATTGCTCTTTAATATGATAAAAGAACTTTTTAGGTTAGATTTAAAATAGAAATCACTCATATGAATTAAATTGAAGCTATAATCCAAAAAAGAGAGAAAAGATTAAGTAGGTGGTAGAGAGGAAACTAGCCATTTACAGCACTTAATTTAGGATAGTACGCCTACATGGTGAAAAAATGACATATTTACCGAGAATCGAGAGGAAAATGAACGCAATTAAGTTTGCATTCAGACGTAAATTTGATGCAGCTTTTCCGCTATGTTGTCATCGCTACTGTTGTTCTCACAAAAGGGTCTTTCGTTCAACCTGGTTATCACAATCCACAGAACAAAGAACTTAACTCAGGCACATTGTTAAAAAACTTTGGCGAAATGCAAGCGGGAGGAGGCACTGAAAAGTTATGTAAATGCAGAGAGCTGTTTGGACACGAGTTACCGCGGCAACGATAATGAGCTCACGAGCCATAGTTACAAGATTCCTGCGACGAGGACCAGTGAAGCGTGACAGCTCGTAATTTTTTTATTTTTGGAACTACCCGAGGACCCGCCCTCGCACATGGGTGCGCGAAACAAGGGTCTCCTGTGACAAAATGCTCGCCTGGTAAGACTTCAAAGGCGAGAGAGGAACACAAGACAGAGGGGGATAAGGAAAACAATGTGATGCGGTGGTTGACGAGAGAAATGCGAAGCTGAGAAGAAACGCCAACACAACTCAAGAATGGTGACAGAACATCAAGGAAATAATTTCGTTTTTGAACAGAAGCACTTCACATAAGGTTATTATTTCAAAAAAGTGAATAGCGATATTGGCATTAACACGGTCGTAAATTGAGGCGAAGATTAATTATCTTCCACAATGACGCAAGTTACTGAGGCGGCAGCGGATTGAATTGACATATTTTTTCACGCAATCGAAAGGAAATACTAGATAATCGTATTTTTCGACTCTAGTATTCAACAGTTCTGAGATTCGACGACTGTCCTTTTCACTGTTAAAAATGAAACCTTTTCATGTTTAGTTCCAGGTCAAATTTTAAGGACTCAATGCAATCAATATGCAATACCCAGCCAAAAAGAGTTCATTCAAGTCAAAGATAATAGCATATGCTATATTATATCATGAATTTACCGCTAAGAGTCCAGTGATTAAATTCCAAATAATTTTACCATTTCGATTTCCCATTTTACAAGAAGCAGTTTGCTCCGCTAGAAAATCGTCTGCCATCGTAATGATGTATCCCACAATGTTACCCAACTTTGATTTTCAACAATGATGAATCATTTCACCAAATAAACCAGCTTTATATAAACTATTCCTGAAACGTAGCGTACAATTTTTTAAAGTGTTCATTCAAGGTGAAACGTGCAGAGATGAACACTTTCCTCGGTTCATTTATTCCTGCATTTATTAATGACTATATGAGCTGCACTCTAGTTGTGTCCGGAGGTAAATTATGCGAATAATAATAGTAATTAATTAACTACCTTAAAATACAGTATTACAGTCGAGAGTAAATGCCACATAGACATTCGGAATGCTATAAACAACAGGTATGAATTTCCACAAAGCTTCGGCCATTTCAATCACTATCACGCAAGCGAAACATCTTGGCATGAAGCTCTTTGATACCATGTGGGTGGCAACACGAAACGAGGCTCGAGTCCCGCCCGAGAGTGGAGTAAAAGCTGCCTCCTATCCGCGACTCAAAATGAGAAAAAGAGAGGGTGAACGTCATATATTAGGCGCACATGTGGCGGAGGCGAGGCGGTGCATCAACTGAGGACGCATCTCCACTCTCACGTCACAATGAGGATAAGAACACAAACAAAACACCATGGCTCAAAAAAGAAAGACTTTGGAACGAAATATCTAGACCAAGAACCAAGAAAACGCCGCAGGGCTCCCTTTCGTATCACTGGCCGTGATGACCTCTCTGCAGTTTGCATGTAACCAAGTAGATATGTCCAAATTCGAATCTCCGCCAACAAATTCGGCGGGTGATGACGAGTTGACGTCACATTGGAAGTGTTTATCAAAACTAGTGACAGCCTTCAAACTTCGTCAAACCAAGATAGAATTACCTAATGAAGGTTAGGCTAGCAGTCATAAAATACAGTGATTTATATTTCCAGAGGGAAAGATCATTCTATAGGTAAGAGATATCTTATTTATACTTTCATTAATTTCAAAGATGGAGCATTGTGAAAATTTGGTTACATGCTCCGAAGTATTGAATCTAAATAAAGCTATTTCATTATTATCATTTCTAAAAACGTATCAAACCAACTACATAAAGAGGAATTAGTAAGCATTTAAAGAATTGATACACCATTCATTTACGCGAGATCCAGCAGATATTGCAAAAGGTATCACATTATATCATGATAATTGGATACCGTCTAAATACAATGAAATAGTTCAGTTATGAGATAAGATGAAAGGTAGCACAGTGAATCAGCTCGCTTTCTCCCTTCCCTCTCTGCAGTTCCCCTGAAGACACTCTCTTCCGCGGAAAGAACGAAAGAATAATTCCCGTGTCGTCCCACACGAAGTCCCACCTTCTCGGGTCAACTCGCCAGGAAAGCGAGAGAACTTGGAGGAGATGCTGAAGAAATTATAAAGACTCTAAGAGGAGGGGGGAGATGAAGAAAAAAAGACGAACGAGTTGCGGTTCTCGGGCGACACACGGCTTGCCAATATGTACCCAACGATCTGTCCGGGATATAGGGGTGTGCCCGCGTGGGCAGTGCGGCCGCCTTTAGCAGTACAAGTTACTTTCCAGAAGAGAGCGAAGGAGAGGGGGTGAGGGTTATGTAAATGTATATACGGTGATGGCGCCGACTCACCCGGGACATTTAGCACGCGCCGTCGGACTCCCCAAGAGTGACCGCGAGGGAAGGTGGAGTGCGGGGACTGGGTGGGTCACGTCGTCATGAGGGCATTTGTAATTATTTTCGGCGGGCCTTCCTCCCTTGGAGAAGATCCTTCGAGAGGACGGACGCCGCTGGCCTTAATTGCCGACTTCTATCATCCCACAGCCAGGCGAAATTAAATGGCCCGAGGAAGAGAATGCTTACGAGTTGACCTCGCCGAGAGTTTTAGCGTGCCAATTACGTGACCTTTTTCCGCAGGAGCCAAGCGATTCCGATGAGCACCGTGAGAAACGATTAATTGGTTGGTTATGAGATTATTAAAACGTTTTATGGTGCCCAATAATCATAGAAAACGGCTGACAGAATTATGTTTAAAGCGATCAGTAAAATACCAATCGCTGAAATCCAGTATAAAATCTACATTAGACTTTTGCGATGAATTAGTATTGATCCAAAAAGTGTGGAGCGGCATTTAAAAAAAAATGATACATAATAGTTGGCCATCATCTCATTGATCATCTAGGGTCAATAACTTGGACATTGTCATTTTCTAATACACAAAAAATCCTTGAAATCAGCCCCACGAAAATATAAAACAGCATGATAACTCAGTAGGTACATGTAAATCGCAATGTAAAACCATATCAATGACTCTGTAAAAAAATAAACTAATACAAATGAAATTGATAATATACAATGTCATACATCACAAAAATTTGGTTAGCAAACATGGAGGTACAACTTCAAATGCTCAAGGTTAGCAGATGAATTTTAATTTGATATGCATTTCATTACGAATATGTACAAGTTTATACATTAAAAGCTAAAGTTTCCAAAAAGATTTGATCCAGCATTTATGCAGTCACACGGGATAAATCTGAAAGGGAGCATTATCAGAAGTTTAATGATACATACATATCGATAGGTAATAATAAAAAGATCAAGATAATTTTAAAAAATAAGAAACACGACATTTCAGAACAACTTTGCATTCAACATACAAACCAAATTAAGTCTGAATTGAATAAAGGTATCGACGAGGCCTTGGCAATTTCATTCTCCCAAGAGGAAAAGAGAGTAAAGTGATTCAAACTGCATCGTAAAACTCCCAACAACTATTTCAAAAGAGATCCAGAAAGTCGCCTTTCAAAACGCCAACAGGAGATGAATATCTGCTCTGATTTTAAGGTCACCCCTACATAGAAACGGTGAGATAATCGCGTGGTTATGCTTTCATTTGCATTTCAATCATCACCTCGGACAACAAATAGTCCAAATGAACGCCCAAGGTCTCTCTCTCTCGCTTTCAGAGCATGCAATCAAGTTCGGGGCAGTGCTCACTCACTCCTTCCCGAGGAGTCGAAGGAAGGCGTAACACGGGAGTGGCTAAAGCGAAGCCAACAAGGAGCGGCACACGTCATGCTGCGGAGGCAATCCGCCCGAGATAAACACACCAAGGCGGTGTCAATGAGACCCTGAAATACCCCCAGAAGTTTTAAAGCCACGCTGACAGCTCGCTCGGAATTCCGGTCGCAAGTAGACCGACGAGGACTTATTTTCACCATATAATAACATCAGCGCGCTAATGTATTGTTCGCCGCGAGGTATAACATTTCCATTGTCCGCAGAAAGAAAGGAGAAGAAAGAAAGGCGGCTTCGAAAAGATAATAATAAAAAAAAAGAAATTCCTGAGCGCTTGGTCTTTTGCGGCAACCTGGAGGAGAGCATGGAACGAGTCACCTGCCGCGACTTCACTTCCAAGGCGGCAAGGTGGACCGACCCACGACCGCGCTTCGGCCTAATTTAGTTTTTTTTCTTACATCGAGGGTTTTTGTTCATACCGTAACTGCACAGGTGGACAAATTATGTGAGATAAGATACAATTCATCTACTGCACCTAAAAATATCGTTTTCTTCCTTTCTAATAGGCAGCATTTAGATTAGTTTATTTCTAAGTTTTTTTTCAATACGCTTAAATGCACACACGAAGTGCGAAATAAAAGTTAACGTCCATCCTCATTCACTACAAATTCAACTACGTAAGTTTACGAGAAATAATTAAGCTTACTGTCAACAAAGTGAGGATTTACTAATGATTTGACGGAGATAATATAAGTTCAGCGTCTCTCGCGGAGAAATAGCATACTCAGGGACAAAAATAATGACCCACGAATACTGACCGAAAACTACTGAAATAATATAAGAGAAATACAATTCGAGGGTTAAAATTATTACAAAAACTAAGTCAAATGTCATTGGCTTGACTGCAAGTTCCCCATTTGACAAAGTTACCCTGCAACGTACGCATAAAGAGGTTGGGAGAAACATGAATGACTTGTGTGGTCGCGGCGCCCACGACCTAAATACCTCCATTGCATATTCATTACCCATACGCGAAGGCCTCTTTCTCTCCCTCTTTTTCCCGCGGACGAAGTATGACCGCATGGATTGCACAAGAAAGAAGTCAGCTCATGGCACTCTTCCAGAAATGGGAATAAATGGCTTTTCGTCCTCAAATTGGATTTTAACGCCAATTCCATCACATGAAAGAGGATAAGCAACAAAAGAGCTTGATTTACACACGCATTTCCATCCATATGCCACGCATTCCATTTCAACATTAATTCTTCTCTCACAAATTACCCTCCCTGTACTAGAAAAGTGTTTGGTACGGGTAATTAACTACTCCTGCGTAAGATTCGTTTTTGACTTCGGTAGAGATGAAAATTTGTCCAATTTTTACACTGATTTGAATTTGTTCACCTCTCCCTTGCCGAAGGAATTACTTCTTCGGATCATTTCTTTTCTCCATATTCCAAAACCATACTCCTGCATACCTCTCCGAAATATTCATCCCCCGCATGAGATTTACTGCATTGTTCAACCGATCAATTTCTGACCTTCAAATTCCTCAAGCCCGCAACAATATATATCTACACTTACCGCTTGTGGATTCCAGAATTCTGACCGATAAGCATCAAATCATCACAATCCCTACAACTGTTTAGAGAAATTTTATACTGTTATTTGAAGGCACACATTTAAGTTTGTTTGCGGTTTTTCATTTTTGGTCTTGTCAAAACTTCTATTCTAATGGGTGTTCATTAAAATCTCTTTAAACCTTAAAACTTATATTTTTTGTATCACTGATAAGGAATATCATACTTATGGTCAAAACATTTTATTCTGGCGAATGTTTCTTAAAAATTTAAAAAATATATATTTTGTATCACTAATATTGAATATTAAAGTCTGGTCTCAGTCAACGACACTGTATTTTGTCATCCTATTCAGCGCTGAAACTAAACGAATTATTATTACAACAGTATAAACCCAGCTGGACACCAGAGAAAGCTTCTACCAGTCAAAAACATCTATTTTTATTCGCAACAAAAATTACACGAAAGTTATCACGATGACAACGTTTGTGCCTGTGACCTTTCAATTCGCCATAAAGAAAATGAAGCCAGAATGTTGGAGTTCAAAAATTATCCCGTCCAATGAAAATAGATATCGCCTCACGCAACTTTCGCTTACAGTTGCCATTGACACACCTCATTCATAATCCACAGGAATTAAATTCCCTATTCAGGAATAATTCATATACGAAAAGGCAATAATTTACATTTTAAGATGTAACAAAATGTCATTCATAGAAATAAGATGCACCATTTAAAAATAACCCTTTTTCGGGACATTCATAATCTTTAAGAGAATCTACAGTCTTCTAGAAAATCTATAGCCATCAAGAACATCTACCGTGTTCAAGAAAAACCCGTCTCCGAGAAATCTAGTCTTCAGGACAAGAGGAAAAGTTTTTCCCAGGAGGAGCACGGGCGTGTGAAGACAGACATAAGTAGAGAGACCACCTCCAAATGAGTGTCCGCCTCTCCTTTCGCGGCTCGCGCCGCTCCTCTTTTCTTTCGAAAAATCCCAAAGAATAAAAGAAGACTCCGCCCACTCGCGAATGTCAACGCGCGTGGTGTTCCACCATTCCACCGAGCGGGTGGGCCTCCCATCCATTCACTTTCCACTCCTTTCCGAAGGCATTTCGTCCACCCACGCGCCGTCACTCAAACACACGCGAACCAACGAAAACAAACACACTTTCAAGGCATTGTATACAACACGCATACGCATTTCACCCTCTCCTCTTTTTAAAGGAGAGACAGTGTCCTCCCTATTAAGACAAATGGGTGAATTCATGGACAACTTAAACAAAACAAAAAATTAAACGAGTACACACCCACGTTACTGAGCTCCCAATCTACAGACCTTCCGATCTCAGGCCCGTCACGCCAGAAGAAAAAATATGCTTAAGCGTCATAACCAAATTCTAAATAAAAGTAGATAAAAATTGCTATAAGTTTAACAAAAAACGCTTTACTACTATGTAAACAAAAACATCTTCATTTCAATTCATCCATATACCTTCCCTCCAAATGAAACCACAAAGTGTTGTTCCAGTATAGACGGAAGGTCGACCATTGAGCACGACTCACATGTGCTTTACACAAAACGTAACGCTCGCACTGACATTGCTTCACGTCGGCATAAGTCGTCTCCGGCGTAGAAAGAAAATTATATTAAAAATTGTACGGCACCAACTCGTAGACTTGATTGGATATTGGGAGCAGCTCGCCTTCCGAATGCGATTTTCCAAATAAATTTTTAAAGAATCATGATACAACGCTCATTACAAACTGACAGATACAGATAGAGAAGTAGACCGATGTGGAGTCTATCGATAGACTACCCTCGATACAGATGAGTGAAGTTCAATACTCGTATAAAACTGAAATACGAAAAATTACACCCAGGTAGGTAGCAATACTATTCAGTGCAGAAACATCCATTCATATTAGCGGCAACGAAAAAAATGACACGAACTGAAATCGACTCTGACGGTTATCTTGCTAAACCAGCCAATAAAATACAGGCATTATTTTCATTCAGTTTTTTTTACCCTCAAAACGATGGGCTGCCCACAAATACACATCAAATTTCCAAAATTACACACAATTATATCTCCTTTAAAGGTAAGGTTTTTTTTTTAATAGACTGGAATGGCAGAACATACGCCATGGCAGTGTGCCAGAGCAGATTTCTCTTTTCTACTCTTTTATTAAGTGGGATTAAAATCTCCACTGAGCATGGCATACTTCCTGAAAAGCGGATTGAAATTAAAACTGCACGGTATCTTCTCCTCTCCCTCCCCTTTACCCAACAATTTAAGATTGGAAAATCTGGCCCCGGGAAATTTTCCGCGAGGAATAAGGAAAATAAAAAGAGGGAGGACGCATGATAGCGTTGGATCCATCCGGGCGGGCCCCCATACGCCGCAGACCTCAACCTCATTCCTGCCTCCTGAAGACGTGATTACGAGACTGTGCACATTTTTTTTTCTTTCTGATTGGATTCCGCGTCCTGAGGCATTGCCACTCCTCTTCGTCCATCCAAAAACTGAAGCAGTATGAGGGAATATGGAGAAGTAGAGACGAAATTAAATGCAAAAGACTTCAAAAGACTCGTATACCACGCTGGTGGGGATTTTTGGACGGATAAAGGAAACTTATTATCACTTTGAAGAGTTGGTTAGGGAACGAGGCGATAAATATTACAACTAAATGCCTAGAGGTACTTACATCACATGAGAAGTTAACTTTTTTTCAACTTAAAATCGCTTCATCTCGACACTTTCATTCATTTGTTGAATTTTTTTTAAATCCGTGATTTGGTTACCATTTTTTATAAAATTGCTAGTAGATACCTGCTGTTGAAGATACTATTCATGCCTTCGAATACGTAGATTTTTTTATTCACGAATTGCCAGTTCAATCATTCAATCAATCATCAGCAACCCGATGATGCTCAAGTATATACACGGAACTTACACGAAGTATATGTTTCCGTTTTTCAGTTTGAATTTATCGACAACCTCTTTAGAGAAGGAATAGAATATTTTTAAAGAGAATTAGTTACGACGCATGAAAGCCATCTTAGCTACCAAGATTTAATATCTTAAGAGGAGTTACCCCACTTCGCGATATTTACGACATAAATTCGTGCACAACAGTTTTTCACCTCGACAATTTTCCTTCAATAGCTATAATCTAAAAATAACATGCGAACCATCCGTATTTCAAGTCCCGAACGTCTCAATTACTAATTTTATAGGCACATCGGCAATCGTGCTACTTTACTGCGGTGGAATCCCTTGGAACGTCAATTTAAGCGAAGGAGGAGGATTAACGGACACATAACAACCAAAGTTTTCCCCGTAAGTTTTTAAATTGAGACTTGCCTTAGGAGTGAAAAACGAACAATAAAATGCGTGAATTGAAAAAAACGAGTGTTATGTTAAGATTGAAAAAAATTAAAAACCAAAGGAATCTATAGGCATATACAGGACATTACACTATAAATCAGATTAAAAAGTATGAAAGAGTACAATCATAATCTTTAACAGCTCGAGCCACTCCATAAATTTTCCAAAGGGATGATCCTCATCATCATGCATTAATTGGCAAGACCCTGCTAGAACAACCTCATTAACAGATTTCATTAACCGTTCCTTAAATTCATGAATTGTAACAGGACAACAGGAAAAAAATTAATAAAAAGCATTGTCCAAAAATGCTAAGGTATCGCTCTAAGAACCGTCCTAAAACTTCACATGAATACATTTCTTGTTCCGCTTCCTCACCGTAACACTGGACTCCTGCTCTTTCCGCTGCAATGCATGTCTCTGTTCTCTGAAAATCGATGAGGATTAAGCGTGAGTTCTCATTGAATGAAAGGAATAAATTAGACTGTGCAGAGGAGTATTGCAAACCTGATGGTAAATGATATGAGGACCTCGTAGATTCTTGCAACTCCAATCCGTAAGAGAAGCGATCAAATGGTGAATATTGGTCCGCTCATCGTGCTCCCAATAACACTGTAAGAACGCACGTTCGTTTAATTACGCGTCCGATACATGTTTAAGGCTTAAAGGGCTAATTCAAACTTGTGCACATTGGGAACAGGGTAAACTCTTGGCAGAGAAAATCGAGGCAAATGCTAACGAGATGCTATCATGATGGGTCCGGTAAATAATTGAAAAGACTTCACCTGATTCCTTACTTCAAATCCTTAATTATTTTCACGTAGTAAATATCTTCCCAACTCACTCACTGAAATAAGAGAGTACATAAAGAAGGCCACCCGTGATTTCATCTCGGAAGTATTTCATCTCCCCACCGCATCGCTCTAAATTTCTCATATAAGTAAGTCGGGAGCGCGTAAAGGCGGGCGCGACTGATTTACAATCGCTCCGCTAGGGCGGGGGGAGGCGCCACCCGTCAAGCGAACAGATGCGTCCACGCACGCCGGCGAACACGCGTAATATCTCCAGGGAGACGGCGGAGTCGGCCGCGCCCTCTCGCGGGACACGGTCCAAAGGCGCGCTCTTGATTCAAGGTTAGCCGCGAGGAAAGAAGGGAGGCCCTCGCGTCCAAGTCGTGACGGCAAGAAAAATGGAAGGATCGAATCCCGCAAGGACGCTGAAGGTAAAAAGAGACAGCAACAAGGGCCTCGTGACGCTGTAAACAAAAGGGAATCGGTACGCGCCAAATGCCAGGTTTCGAACACGCAAGCACGATTACGACGAGACAAATTATTCATCTACCAGAGATCAACTCCTCCGATACCTAAGCGACACTATCTTCAGTTTCTTTGTTTATTTCCAACTTTCCCGAAAACAGCACTTAACGGCCTTTACCGCGAGGGTTCCAAAACTAATGACACACAACATAGACACCTATTCCTTGGATGGGAGCCACCGATCAGGGCGGGACTCAAACCCGCAACCCTCGGTTTGCCAAATTTCCTCCACAAAATGAGGCACAGATTTTTCACCTGTATTCAGCGCCTGTTCTACGGCCAAGCCAAAATCGGGGCGCAAATCTATGAAGGGCGTCGAAGTGACAAAAATGCAGTCACTTTTGGCAAATTTAATACATTATTACTTAAGGATATTATTAGAGTATTTATTACAGCACAAAATACGGAATATCTACACATCAAGGTCAGCCCAATTCGAAAAAAAAATTCATTTGACTTGACCAGAATCATAACCAGGATCTTCCGAATGTGGGCCACTTAAGCTTTAGCGTACTTTCCCTTATCCATTTACTTAATAAAATATTCCTCGCAGTGATTTAAGTTTGTAATGTTTCTAGAAAATGCGAGGAGCGTTCTCTAGATCGATCTACACATTAGTACTATTAGTCAGCAGAAGTTAACGATTGAAATAATTGAATACCCCCAGGCCATACTCTTGCTGGGAAAAACGGGGGTTGGGAAGAAAGAAAAGAAGTAAGCGGGGAGAATTACAACAGTCATATTGGGGGTAACTAAACAATAATACGAATGCCTATGAGTGAATTCGAGCTCATTTTGGCAGTATCTAAGCAACATGTCGTTGAGATCGTAAAGAAAATGTAAAAATGCTACCGCTAACGGAAATGGATCAAATATATTTGGGGTTAACAGAGATAACGAAAGCTAGCTTGGAAAACGTTCTCAGACTAAACTTGCTTACACTTCGCAAAAATACCTAACAGAGAAATGTAACGACTTGGCTTCGCGAAATATATTCTAAAATGATTCAAAGACGATATTTTTCCTCAATATGGCACAAGGAGAGCAATAGAGGATCAATGGGGCTCGTGATAAAGCGAACACCTTGGCGGAAAATTCAAAGGAAAAACAAATCATCCAAAGAGACTGAAGGATGAAAACGAGCACTCAAAGTTAAAATTGGCATCGATTGCCACGGTTTTTCCGCTACGTAAATCTCAATTCTATAGGTTATGTCGAAAGAACCAATTTGCCAGCATACGGCCCATTATGGAACAATTTCAACCACTTCAACCGTTGGAATGGGATCAGAGGCCTTCACGCCGTAAAAACACATTCGAGGCATCTTGGGGCTCAAAAAGGTACCTTGCAGTAATCTGATCCAGTTCTAGCTTTCACTACGAACAATCTCTATTTAGGCTCTAAAATAGGTAAATCTGAAATTCTCATTTCCTTTTTTAAAGTAAATTCTAGCCTCTCTAACCCCTCACTTTCACCACCTCCGTTATTCCAAAGGCTTTCCGGCAGAAAAAAAGCCCAAAGTAACGTAAAAGATGATGCTAGAAGAAATGACGGACACCAAGGACATCCCCTCGTAAATCAACGATATAAAACAGCCCAATTTCCTTTCGAAGGCATCCATAGTGCGATGAGTCGAGATATACTACGTCTTCCTGTCAATTGACGAGGACAAATATCGCAATAAGTAATGAAATAAGGAAAAAATTAAGAAAAAAACCCGCGAAGACTCAAAATAAAATCCATGACGATCCATATAATTTGAATACATAAAGTATACCAGTATTTTCATTAAATGCGATGGTCACAAGCTCCCGAGTGATGTAAAAAAAAGTACGACCAAAATCTAGTACTGGCACTTCTATGAGATAGTGAAGTGCCATAAAAATGAACGAAGGTGAAAACATCCAAGAATTCCCCTACACCAATCAAAATAGTGTGGCATTTTTTTTAAAAGTACCCACTCCACCCACAACTGGAAGTTAGCCTATGAGCGCGGCGCCCTCCCTCTTGAATTGGCTATCGTCGTGCTCTGACAGAGGTGTTGAAAAGTCTTTTGGTGCCGCCACAAGACGTTCAACTTATTTCTTGTATATTTAAGGTTCGTTTTGGCGAATAGTAGTTGTTATATGTTATAACTGAAATGCTTCTGTTTGAAATACTAATTTAATGAATTTACTAAGTACCTACCTACTTATGATATTATTGTTTTCTCATCCGTTAAGTTGCTTGTCTTTGTGGAGTTTCTCCCTTACTTGCTCACCGCCAGATGAAAATAGTTCCTTGTGTTAGGGCTAACGTTTAAAACTGGGGAAGTTTTTGACAACGTTACGCCACAACATGTTGCATTTTTTATACGCTAGATATGCGACTTGATAATGACTACAGAGTTACAATAGCGCATTAAACTATGGCGTGGTGGGGATGAGAAGAACTTGCATCGTCGTCCTTCTCCCAATCTCTCCTTCCAGTGTTTCCACACCCCAGAGAACAAGCCCGCACCATCACCGTCGCCACCGCGGACAACCGTTGCGCAAATGTGGCAGGTATATGTTTCCATTTGTCGTGTCTCTGGTGCCATTGAACCTCGGGCAACAACCTACACACGACAGCCCCGTGCTGCTCGAGGCGGTTTTACCACCACAACGTGCTTCAGAACAAGCACTAAATTCCATCTCATGATTCGGATTAGTTTACAAAATACACCTTTCGTAGCTCACCTGTCTTAGCTCAAAGAAAATATATTACGGGCAAATTTTACGATATTTTTTTACGCAATATTACTGGTGAACCAACTTTTACGCAACTAAAGATTCTCCGAAGGTACACAATCCTTAATCATTAAAAGTGGTTGAAAATCACAATTCACTACCGATATCTGAGAATCAATTCACCCTATAATCCATTACCTACAATATATTACACATAATGAAATTTAAATGGACAAAATACAGGTTTTCTACACCTATTTCTTTTTTCCGAGTTTTCAACCAATTAAAGCAAGTTCAAATGGAGTAGTTTATTTACTTATATTACTAGCGTGGCCCAAATTCAGGAGAAAATGAATTTCATATGAAGTTGGTACAATAGAATTTTAGAATATTAACACCGAGACCAATATTAAGGAGGAGAATCCTATAGAATTAGTACCAGCGCAAGGTAGTAAGCCTAACTAAATCCATCGGAAAGTTTTCGGACCGAATATAAATGGAGAAGGCCAAACAAATAGACCAAAGGATTAATTTGCAATAAAATAGACAGAATCACGCTAAATGACTTAAAAAATGAATTAAAACTGAGTTACATAACAACAATAAACTAAAGAGCAATTAAAATAATTAGAGTAATGTTGAAGAGAAGCTGCAGGTTGTATTCCGAGATAGGTTCTTCTTTTCGTTTTCGCCGAGAGATTCGCAGGCGCTTAAGGTCTGAATACGCCCACTACCATACCGGCGAAACAGGGGAAACCAAAAATTGTAGATCCGGACGATATCAAACAAATCATGCTGCTTCCACTGCACCACTCAACAGATGGGATAGCACGTTTAAAGAACGCTTGGTCAAAACAATGCAAAGAAAAATGGATACCGAAGCTATAAGAGGACTATCCTGCACAACATGACAATAATAGCAGAAATCTCATTTCATCCTTCACGCTTGTCCTAAATCTTGACTGTGGAGTATTTCCACAATCTCTCCAAAAATGCAGTTTCTATCGACGGGACGAAATATGTCTCGATTAAAAATACAGTTTAATTCTATATTATCCCATCAAATTTAAAAAAATACACATGTGAAATTACACTAGCTTCTCAATGCAAAAATGAGGAAACGGCTTTATGGAATATAGCCCAAATTTTTACCATTATACAATAGCAAAGCGAGAAAGTCTGGCGCAAGGAAAGAAAATAAAATTTTAGAGATAAAATAAAATCGTTGGAATATGCCCGAGGACGGCCACAGCCGCGACTCGAATTTTTACGCATCGTCTGGAAGGAATTTATTCCCGTTATGCCTGCGGTTTCTGAGCGGTTATAGCCATCCTTCATCACATTAGAATTGCAGAAGGTCGCTCTGGGAGGGAGAACCGGAGGACGAGCATGGAAACCTTTGCGACAATAAAAATATTCTGACGCTAACGGTTACAAATACAAGAGAGATGTAGTGACATGGTTCGCAAAATCTGAAGGCATATAACTCGGCCGAAACGGCATTAAAATCTGAAGTCTGAGTCCCACGATAGATTTTGTTCGTCATATTTCAAATCAAAATTACTGGACGGATAAAAATAATCATAATATCTCGATTCTGTATTAGAAAATATATCCATTGGAGATATAATATTATTGCCATGTACTATGTATTTCATTGTGCTGTTTGTCACCACCTGATAACATGATATCTTTGTATTTATCACATATAATTTTGCATTTTGCACTATGTATAGTTCTGTGCTGATGTTACCACCCGACCACATGGCTGACTTGTAAATATTTGGTTAATAGTTAATAATACCTATTAATAATATGCCTTTCCTTCACAAATTTAGATGAGGTTTTCTCGGCGAACAAAACAAAAATCAATTCGGGCATATTAAGAAACCCACATATTCACAGGGAAAACATAAAAAGAAGAAGAATAACACTGAATGCACCGCAAAATACTGGGGATTAAGTATTCACGGTCTCAGAATAATACCGACCAGAAGTTCCTCCCCAAGAAAAACAAATAATTCTCATGGTTTTACGATCAGGCGTTAAGTCAGTATTTTTATTTCGGCCCGTCCGGTCATTATTTCCCCAGGGTGTTTCGCTAGGCAAGGAGCGGCAACTTTATTGCCCACCGCCGTGAAAACCACGGTAATCAACACTCGATGCATAAAAACAAAGAAAAATATTCTAGCTCGGTTACCTTGAGTCCATTATTCTAACAATGAGTCGCTACCCAGTCTATGCCAAAATTGAGGAGATTCAAAGGAGGAGCATGGAATTGAAATGAGGGACTGGCAAGCGACATCTGAGACTGATATTTCATTTGTTTAAAATACCCAAATACAATATCCACAACATAGTATTTAATTGTGACGATCAATTAATAAAAGTAAAGCAAATTTTATGGCAACACGCACGACACATGAGAGTGATGATGCATGAATACGAATTGGAAATACTACCTTAAGAATGAAATTAATATTCAGCATCTGGCTGATAAACGCAATGCGATAGGGATTATTGGTGGAGAACTACTCCCTATTTGGACCACTTTCCACCGTCTCTCGAAGACTCATTTTCCAGTCGAATTCAGAATTATATACCGTAACTCTTAACCAGCACTCCCTACGTAACTACACCAAGTTTCACTGGGTAGTCCTGCCTAAAGCCCATGTCTACAATCTACGAATAACGTTCTTCAAATTACTTTGGTCAATAATTTACATGGAGATTGGTCTGTTTTAAATGCAGTAGTTCATGGCATCATAAAATGTAATAAATACTTTCATTAGTATCCAGTGAAACATGTTAGATGGCGTTTTTTTTCGAAGCTCTACCTCGTTCCCCTTAAGTTACAGCATCGTTTTATGAGGCGGATTGACCTTTCGAATTAATTAGTATTTTATTAATAAAAAAATTTGCGTTACGCTCTGCGACACTTACATATTAGGGATATTTTAAATTCAGTAGGTCATGGCATGTAATATAAAAATATTCCCGCTAAAATCTAGGTAAATATGCTTATTAGCGATTGTTTTAAAAGCTCTATCTTGTTCCCCGTAAGTTTCATTTTAAACATATCTCTATGAGCCGGATTGACCTTTTGAATTATGAGGTATTTTATTAATAAAAAAATTTTGTTATTCGCTCTAACACACTCATACATTTTGTAAACATATTTCTCCTAAGGATTGGTCTTTGAAGTAAAAAAATTGTATATTAAAGCCATTCAAGTTTAGTATAGCTACGTGATAAAGCATTCAGATATCACTCGTGCGGCTTTAATCAGCGGCCATTTATGGATATTCACTCAAAAACGGACAGCTGGCTGGTTGTATAGGTTCGAACGAAAGGGAAGTGCTTTCTGGCGGGGGCGGATCGAATGGGAAGAGGAGGAGGGGGGGGAGGGCGGAAGTGGGAGAGTGCGTCGCATAGCTACGCCGAGTTCCGTTTAAGGGGGGGCAAGGCAGGGGGGAGCAGTTCCTTCCTGAAGCAGCGTCGTTGGGCGTCCCGATGGGAAATGCACTCGCCTCTCGGTGAACGAACGGAAGGAATGCATCAACGTAATACTCATAAAGGGGATACAAGAGGAGGTACTGTGAAGTCGAGGTTCGTGGGGTGAAATGTGAGACCGGCGTGTATGCAAACCATTACTACATCCGCACACGAGAATGATTCATTACTTGACCACGAGGAGTAGGGGCCTTTGCTGACCGTATTTTCACCACTAAATATATATTTCCTGTCACTATGCCTACTTTCAGCTTAAAATTTGCCCCCGACTTTTTCACTCTGGTTCAAGCAAATTCCACAATAATCAACTCTCCTCCAAAACATATGAATTTTTTTATTTTTTTAAAGATACATAACATCTCTCACTTCTCAATAATTTGAAATCTTTGGCGAACAGCGTTGTTAAGGGTCATTAAATGTGAAAGCACTCAGTAACACAAAAAAATGATATTTGAAAACCTCTTATGGGGCCAAAACCAAGAAGTTAAGTACACGGAACACGGTAAAAAGAGGATTCTTCCATATTCCGCTTAATATCCCCAGTAAAATCCCATACTTGTCAACAAAACAGACTTATGAATCCATATTGAGTCCACGATCACTACAACACGGATGTAAAAACACTCGTATCTATTTTCATTCACAATTATTCAGCACCCATTGAGGAACAGTGAAGCTTTAAACAAACGACACCCTCGCCACTTGAACCCACGACCTATGAGGAAAAACCTAATACTACCTCCGAATGTAGTGTTTGACTCAAATTTCTTAATCCCTTACCCTCGCATGCATGCCGGCCGTTCACCCGTTGGTCTTCACTCAGCTGAAAATATTCTCCACCCCTCTCGTCAACATACTCCCATTCTCCACCTTACGATGTCTGCTGTGCCACCGAAAGAAACAATTTTGCACTAAGCAACTGACCTGAGCTTCCTCATAAAAATTAATAAACAACCATTAAGTCACATTCATCCATAGTGGTGTGAGGAAAGGTAGTATAGAATTTACGAAGGAAATTTCACTTGAAATAACGACACTTAATGGGCCATCAAACAATAAAAAATACATAAGTCAATGAATAACCGATAACAGTACGTTACATGACATGCTTTCATGCTCTACATGCATTTGAAGCCCGTCAAATGAGAAGAGTGATGCTATTTTTTGTTTGGAAACTGGAAGGAGGTAGAGTGAATTAGTTAACATTACGGGATGGATGGACAACCGAACTTAATTACCGATAATACACGATATGTTTACATTATCTACAAGATTTCATTCCTCATCTGGTCACCGAAAATAATTATTTTACAGCGGAAAATGGGTTGTATGAATTAAATGAAGATGCCGCATGAGCAACCGAAATGGATTGCCGACCAGAGAGCGATAAATGATATTTACACTTGCATAATACGCCCTCTGGAACATTGAAATGTTTAATACGTAATTCCTCTTTCGTGAGCAAGGGAGTAAGGGTAGTATGAAAGGGGATGCAAGGAGAACAAGAGGGAGAGAGAGAAAGGGCGGGTCGATAAAGAGTAAGTCGACTGGCGTGGAGAGGACAGGGGTGGAGGGAGGATCGAGCCGGAGAGGGTGGGAAGGGGAAGCAGACGAGAGGGTATATACGCGATCGAAGAGACGGAGAGAGGGAGGGAGGAGGGGGGCGTGGCGTGGCGGGGGGTTGTGTTTAGGTGCAGCGGCGGCGGCGGCTGCCATGCCGTCATTCCCTTCAACCGGCTCCTCTTCCTCCCTCGCGCGCTCGCTCACAGCGTGGCAGAAAGAGAGAGAGAGACAAACACAAAAGCTTCCCTTCTCTCGTCCGCATCGGCGAGTGCAAAGGAACCCCCGGAATGGTGTAAAAGGGAGCGGGAAGACACAAGGGGGGGGGGGGGAATGTTGTGATCATAGGGAGGCGGAGAGGACACAGAGGAGGGGGTAGGAGACTGCCTCCCTTGCGGTGTTCAAAAAGCATTTCGAGAGATGGGGGGTAGCAGTGCCGGGAAGCATATGATATGGGTTCGGGGCGATGACTGAGCCGGGTTCGCTTCGTAGAATTCTGCAATGGCTTGTATTACAATTTCGAAAGAGTCATAAATAATAATAATTATCTTAATTAATTAATTAATTACCTTAATCGGTAGAATGCTATAATAATAATTATAGCATTCTACCGATTAAGGTAGGTTTCCATGGAGTACTATAGAAGAGATCTGGGAGCCTCCCTTTCCGTCCAGCACTGCCTTCTTCAATTCACTGTAAAGGCCGCTATACACGGCGAATGATTTCATTCGCATGATCATTCAGCACGATTATGCGTATGATATCATTCACCGTATATTACCGAACGATTCTCGAATGAACCTTCATGCGCATGACCATTCAGTGAAAATTAGAACATGTTCTATTTTGCTCACATGATCCTGTGAATGATCACGTGATCATTCAGCATGATCGTTCGCATGAACATTCACCGTGTAAAGCGGACTTCAGGCCTGCTCCCTTTCAATCTATCTAAAAATCCTGTTCTCTTCCTTCCTCTCCCTCGTTTACCTAACATTCTATCCTCTAACACCGTTTTCAACATCCCCTCCCCTCTAAGTACTCCTTCCATCCATACCTTCTGTCTCCTCCGAATCTCATCGAAAAGCTGCCTCTCCTCGCCAACCATAGCGAACAATTTTTGGTCGAAGTAAATGAACTACCCACGTTGGCGCCATGGTGTGTGAATTTCGTTCCTTTGTCTGTCATTAGATAGAGCGAACTTTTCGTTTGTATTTTGGTTGTCTATTTTGCTGGTGGTAACCAGAGAGTGCGAGTTATTGCAGACGATCATGTACCTTTGTCGAGTCAAGGTGTACGTTTAATTTGCATTTACAATATAATTCATTACTTTTCTTTGAAGTTGTTTTTTTTAAGTTTTCACCAACTCCTTTAGTGCGAAAACAACCAATAAGCCTTAATCAGTATCCACGAGCAGCACGACCTCAGGTGGGTATACCAAGAAAATATAAGCCTCAGGAAGATTAGTGCTGCAGATAACGCGCTACGCTTCTTCACCGGCGGTCTCATTATTACCCATTAAATAACCGTTAATATTTTAGGAGTTCCGGAAGTGGTCAATAGTTACTAGCTACAGAAGATTCTACCATCAGGACGGATGATTCAAGAAACGGTACAGAGTGGGTGATGCTCTGGTGTCTGATTGTAATGATTATTTCCCAAGGCCATCGGTTGGAATCAACTTACAAACCCATAAAATTGAACATTCAGTGATCGAGGCGGTTCTGCGCAACTTCAACTACGTACATACGAGCATTAAATCATGACTGAAACAAAATTGGCTTCTGCACATTCCTTCTCAAAAAAAGGAATTAAAAAAAAACAAGAAACCTCTTCAGATTCGTACATCAAACCCAAAGCACCATGAAAACACAAAAGTTCAATCATATTTTGTCTACATGAGTTAATATCCTGAAGAATTCGAGCAAGTGGAAAATAAATATGCTAAGAATTCAAAAATAAATAAAGAGCTTAATATTAGGTATGATAAAAATGCATTCAATATATACAATAATAGCTACAATTTTAAAAATATATTTGCGCTCGAGTCCTATTGAGTTTTGAACAGCGAAGTAGGGAATGGGGTTTTACGCTTCAAATCACTATTACTTTACATACACCCACATGGCAAGCACATTGAATCACCTCGACTCTAGAGATTATACTACTTGTTTGCCTTATAAGCAAGAATCATCTCAATGAGATAACCTCAAGCGAGGCAACTCATGCCAGGTAACTGATTACATACATACATATATTAACCAAGTCATCTATAACTACATTTAATTATTAGATTTACTACTCCTTTCGTTTCTAAAGGGTTTCGTATTATGCACAAACCGGAAAATAAATCAATTTAATATATGACCGTAACTCGATAAACATGGGATCAGCTGCGGATAAAGCCTCAAAAGCGCCGGCTCCGTGAGATGGCGATGTTAGGGACGGATCAAATCGATCGAGGCAGGTATGAGTTGAGGCAGGGCTCTCCCTGATGGTCAGAGAACGGAGAAGAAAGTGAACTAGCGCGCCCGTCTCCGTACTTCAAGTGAAGACATTCGCTCGTGCAATCGGCATTTGCTCGCGATATCACGATCCACCGGGTTTAAGAATCGGCGGAGGAGATTCGAACAAAAGGAGACTTTCACACGACGCGCGACGGATCATTTGATGCAGAAAAGACACAATTTTTCCGCCATCATCCGTTTCGTTTCCGTCTCAACCTCTCCATCAGCAGAGGTTCTCTAGACCTTCGCCGCCGCACTCAAAAGACTTTGGGTTGGTTGCCTTCGCAAACAGTTTCTCCACCGCCGAGACCAACAACGCGGAACGTTGGGAAAAGGGAGAGTTTAAAGCGATAGCGAGGCTTCCTGCAAGGATCTCGGACGGATAGCACTTCCAAGAAAGGATCCCAGAGAGAGAGAGAGAGAGCAGAAGAAGCAATAACTCTGATAAAACGAGGGAGCTGGATGCGGTGGAGAGTTAACGTTGAGGAGCAGAAGGAAAGACGTATACAGGCCGTTGCAGAAATCCATTCCACGCGGCAGTAAAATAATGGCGAGGTAAAAGGTATTTTCAACAAGGGAAACGAAATAAGAGAAAGGAGAAGGGCTCTAAAATACGTTCCGATCGTAAAACGCCGCGGTACTGAGACGATAAAAAGGTGGGAAGGACGTTCTTAAAGCCGATATACATTCCACGAAGATTTGATATAGGGCCGTAGACGGAACGGTGTCTGCAGAAAATCTCGCGATATCACACTCAATATCAACGAAAACAATTAAGCGGGTGATATTGCATTATTCGCTATAAATGGACATTTAAATGGAAGAGGGTTGGCGTAATGAAATCGCAGATTATAGAGAAATATTAATTTAAAAATAAGATATAAAAACACGGATTTAACCAATGGAAAGTGCACGATTAATGAAGATGGCACATACATATATGAAGCTATTTGCAAAAATGGTGCCTAAAAGTGAGCCTATAAAAGCTCTGAGTCGCCGCCAGCGTTTAGCAAGACAGCTCGGAGTGAGGGAGGATTCACTCAATTCTATGGATGCCCTCAATTCTGAATTAAAGCACACGTTACATAAATTAAAAATTCAAGATAGAAATATGAATCTCAGTTTAGATACATTTGATACAGTAAGACTCAGGGGAAAAAATCGGAATACCTCTAGGGCCATAAGGCTATTTTATGCCAGTAGAACGAGATTCCATAGTGGAATAGCATCAAAGGGTTCCATAAAACTTGAAGAGCATGAGATATTCACATTAAGGACCAATTCCGCGCCTTAAGCACTGAAACTAGCATTACAAGTCGACAATAAGGGCGTCGTCACAGCTAAATAACAAACGTTTGAATTAATTATTTTTCCTTCTCACGCGAACATTCACCTGACAGGACCGCGCTTTCACAAAAAAAAAACACAAAAATAAAAGCCACAGATGCAACCAGAAGCGTCCTTCGCGAAATCGTCACAATCTACTTTAAAAACGCACAAATACGGCATTAAACAACAAGGAGTGGCGAGAAGCAAAATTAAATACAACAAAAATTCAAAATGAGTAGCATAACACAGCACTCACACAAACACTTTTAACTCAACAGCAAGAGCGATTGATTTCCATCCCGTAATTCCTTCAACCGAAGACGCGGCAATTCTGATCTCCTCGGGTTAAAGTGGATAGCTGATAAGTCACATGCCTAACACAGTTTTGTGAGACGTTTCAAAGACGTGCATGAGGTTTAAAAAAATACTCTGAAACATGGGTGCCGGAAGAAGAATTTTCAAAAGGCTGCATTTAGTGCCGCCACTGTGGCGTTATGTTGCCAGTTGTGGAGATGACGATTTTGTTTAAACAACAGAACCATTGTAGTTTAGTTAAAAAGGACTTTCTCACGTTAAGGTCGTTTGTTATTTCACCATTTTCTAAATATTCTGTACCTATTGAAATTACAAAAGTACTCGGTATAATCACTCAAATATGAGCCACGGGAAAAAAAACTCATGAGCCACGGGAGTAAAAGTACACACACTTGCACTCTTCACCCTTGCCCGAGAGGTTCAATATGAATTTATTTAACGTATAGTGAAAATTTTATGAATTTCAATTCTATTTCAAAATTTCATAATCTCAGCTTAGAGTACATTCGAAAGAATTACATAACAAATGTCAAGCCAATTCTCCACACGAACTGATCTATACCTTGACCTTATATCTCGTTAAATATTTATTAATTCCAAGTTCAAATTCGTCCAATTCTCGATTTATCGCGTTTAATATAAGCTATCTTATCTCAAATGAGGTCTAAATAAATAACTTCAGTCTAACATTCATTACATTCACTTTGCCTCTCAGGGACACCCCTTTACTCCCAAGCTTTGAATTCCTTTTTCGCAACACAAAATTCCCTCAAAATGATTGTCCCTCATGAAATCAGCTAATAAAAATTCCATATCAGGCAAAATCGATGAATTAATACATCGTATCAATTGTGTAATACTTGAGATCCGAATGACATACAGGCTATGAGATGGACTGGTCAAACAAATGATGAACAATGTAATGAAAGTCTCGATTTCAGACAACTTTAAGGCATCAATAACTCAAAGTAGACTTCTGAAACAATACGGAGCAAGTAATAAAAAAATGACACGGCATAACATAGCTGGTCACACTCCAATAGAGCTCATAACGCGTCGACTGATTGTGAGAAATGATGGTTCGCGGATTCAAAGACACCAATAAAGAATACCGCCAAGACAGGCCACAGTCAACTATCAAACATGAGACGGGTTTCCGCCGCTCCGAACGTAAAACAGTGAGCAAAAAAATAGTAAAATAAAAAATAAGTAACAGTCCCGGTATCGGCCGCACCCTCAAACAAGAAGAAATCGCCAGGCCTTTATCGAACGGTAACAAATGGCACGCCTCAACTCGAGTGCGGCATCAATTATTAATGACGAGTGAGTATATTCCGCGAAAGGAGGAAAGAAAAAAAACACATCGGCACATAGCGAACGGAATAACGAAAATGAAAAGATCACTGATGTTGGGAGAGAGAAAAAGAATTAAAAATGGAAACAGATGAAGTAGAGAAGGGCTTCCTCCATTTGGGAGTGCACTGATATCTCGTCGAACTATCGTTTCGCTCCACTCCTTCCCAGTTGCCAGGACTGCAAGCACGAAGGGGCGAGGGGAAAGTTTGAGAGGGGGGGTATAAGAGCATAAGACTGTGAAAGAGAGGGGCCGGCCGCCACAAAAGTGCACTTGAACGTGCATGGCTGAGCCCACGGCATGAACCGCAGTCAGCATCCAGTGAGGTTATTTTTCCTCGCAAATCCAGATATGAAGGAGGAGCATTAATTTTCTCAAGGGTCCACGGTCACTCATTCATTCACATTTACCAAGCAGCCTGCACTTGCTCTCATACGGAATTGGTATAAAACGTAACATTTATAAAATTTTCAATCACAACTATGCGCATCACCACTAGCATCCATGTGTTAAAAAATTTGACGCCATCCATCTCATAGGTATTTCTTTATAATAAAAAGTAACGAAACTAAACAAAGCTAAACCGAAAAAAGCCCGAATCATTCACCATGGATTAGAGTTCATTAGACATTGGTCCAGAATAATTGCAAAAACAAATAATTCTGTTCATTCGGGAACATAAAAAGAATTATAAGCGCTCGTCAACAGGCAAGTGATAACGTGACACAACTTTTTTGATAAGGTACAGAGAAACAGAGTGTAAACGAGAAAAGATGGGCACACGGGTAGAGGAAGCTCCTCAAGCACTCACGTCATGACGCGTCAGTACTTGAATAAATCAAATATTAGCAAAAGCAATAGAGTGAAATTTTCTTATGCCTTTGTTGTTATAAATTACGCGGGCAACAAAGGCCTATAATAAGAAAGGCATAATAAAAACGGATTTCAATTTTAAAATGAAACTGTGCATTAAATTTTGCACGCGCTCGGAAAAACTAGAATTATTTCACTCTTCAAAATCAAAAGTGCGAAAAATGACCGAATTTTGGTTATTTTTCATACCGTCCATCGACCTCGCCCATCTTATCTCGGAGACGCGTTACTCCCGCTGGGCAATTTAACGGATCATGAGGAGTGCCTCGCTCCACTGCCCCCTGCTTATTAAGACTGAGTGAACTTCCTTATCTTTCATACATTAAGAAAAGCTTTTTTCTGTCAAGAATTAATGGTGAACACAGGTCGTTGACCGCTGACGTCTCCTCCGTAACGAAAAATAATTATCAAAGTTAATGTCAGTCTAAGTCATCTTTTGAAGAGGAAAAAATCTTCTAAGACCAGCAGGCAACGACCCCACCGAAAGATACGAGAATACACGAAGAAAGATCTGGCGCATCCACGGCGAATAAACTGAATTAGTTTTTCCCGAAGACGGGAGCTGGAATGCGCCCGAAACTTTCGTCCACCAAAAATGAGTCGACGCGGCAACAACCCGAAAAACAATAATCCATAACAATAGTTATTATCATCTTAAGTCAACCATGCGAAGATTGGTTTGACGCAGCTCTCCACTCCCCCTAGTATCATTAAACATTTTCATATTTACTTATTTCCTCTCTTTTACATCCTTAATTACCTGTCCAACTTTAACCATTGTAGGCCTTCATTTCCCTTCCGTACAATCCTATCCCTTCGATGATGTTCTTCATTAGGCTATCATGTCAAGTAGGCAGTTATTCTACACATGCAATGCACATGGCTAAAATTCTATACTGATATAAGAAATAGAATGAAAGGTAGGGAGGAAAAGAGACATCACTAAGGCAAACGAAATGGAACGTATAAATATCGATGCGTTCACTCGAGGGAAATTCAAAGACCCCTCATACTCTTAAAGCAAGAAGGAATCTGAGATTAAATCGCGGGTGCGACGTAGGAGTTCGCCCCCTGCAAGCGCTGCCCACCGACCAGAGAAGCGAGACAAGATCGAAAATAGGCATACCTGTTGGCCCTCCGCATATATATACTTCCCCGTCACGCGTCACCACGGAAGTCTGAGTAGCATAAATCATTTCAAGAGTCTTCACGCTCGAAAAAATATACTCATAGAAGGATTTTGATGAGCTAATAGTGTTCACTATTAAAAAAAATTGAGTAAATAATTTAAAAGTTAAAATTAATCTTTTTTGCCCATTTCTCTTACTACCGTCAAAATTACATTAATTCTTCTCGCATCAGAGATAGTTAAAAACGGGCTGAAAATAGGTTACAGGAAGAATGGAGGCAGTGAGGACCTCCTCTTTATTGAGGGGTTTCCGTCACTATTATCTGCCAGAAAGCGATGTACATTCCATTAAACCTCGGCGATAGGATACAATTTTACTGTTCCACATAAACTTATCCTAATTTTTTAAAGCATAACTTTGAATCCACATGAATGACCTCACTGAAAGTAACCAACCATAAAGTTTCGCATGAGTTACTAATTCACCATTCGCTAAAAAATTATTCAAAGGAGATATAAAACATAATATGCATGCATAATGAGGAAGGGAGCATGGGCTAATCCCTCATCTTAAGGCTGAGATTTCTGAAGCTAAAGTTAAGTATGAGGGGATAACCTATTCAAGAAAAAATTTGTTCGGGGCGTTCAAAAATTAAGAGGGATGAAATAATGTAACTTTTTATCTTCATTGAGCATACATCATTAAAAGAAAAGGTATCACACCGCTAACTCCATCCCAATAGTCCAAACATTGCCCACTACCTCTCTGTCCACAGCTCATCCACCAACAGGCGTTCGCCGTCAATATATTTTCGCGCGAGCGAACATGCATGCTAAACTCGCTGAGCCGAGACTTGGAAGGTACGAAAGCTCTCCCGCAGGGATGCGACCACTTCAGCACGTATCAGCCACACCTCCTCAATCGCATCACGACCCCAGCCGCGGGGGGGACGCCAAGGCAACACGACTCCCGCGAGCGAACGCCGCTTACAGCAGTACATACATCCACTGACAACGCATAGGGGATGAGGGAGGAAGAATATGTTGGAGGGGAACTCTACCTACTCTTATAGGAGAGTACATTACTTCACGGTTATACACTTCGAATTACTTTAAACCTAAGGTGCCACGATGATAGTTCAAAGCGAGCCTCAAGCCACAAGTCTATTATCTAAAAACTATCTATCATCTTTTTAATATTTTCAATAAAGAGAATATTTCCTTTCTCGAAAATCATCGATAATATCAAAGAGCAATGCTCAATTCTACTTCTGTATTCAGTCAATACTTCCCCTCTCAAATTTTCACCCAACTTCAAGATTAACGAAGCGCGTTTCGGAGACTATAAAAATGCGAGATAAATGTGGAAGGAAGAGATTCGAATAAAGCCAATACACCAACGTTATAGGTTGTGCTTACGTTGTTTTGACGATAAATTGCTACAAAAAATTTGCAACAAATTTAGAACAAATTTTTGTTTTATCGTTCCAAAAACTACTTGTATAACGCTAACGTGAACGAACAAAGTTGAAAGTCACATATTAAACCTTAATGACTATATAATATATATTAATTATATATTTGGAGGCTGGCGGAAATTGAATAGCGACATGCATTCCGTGGCATAGATTTGCTCGAGATATTACCTTAATAAAATCAGTTTCCATGTATGTACTAAAAAACAATCAGGATCCCCTCGCGGCCGAAGCAAGGGCTTTAACCTGAGACTTGAAAATTTTGATCCTTCCGTTCCGGAGTTGTGAGTTCGTTGAAATCTATTTCCAACACTGTAACACTATTTTGACGTTTCTATAAAAAGCTTCACGAGAAACAGATGTTTTCTGGCATGCATCATTGCGAGGCGAAGGAAGGAAACAGACAAAATTTCGTTCTTTTACACGGCACGTCGAAATTTTGATTGAGACCTTATAAAAACAAATAAAAATATTATAATTGACTATTGGAAAGAAGAATAATCTGAGGATTTTCATACCAGAAACGATATTCATAATAACAGCATTGATTGTCGTTACAATAATGTAACTAATTATTCCTGACTTTTCATTTTATGAAGACTGTGTTCAACTTAATAGATCATCATAAAGAGGGTAAATACTTACACTTGACCATCCCCTTAAGAAAATTTCGAGATCAATTACAATTATTACCACTTGCATGAAAATAATTAACAGAAAAACATACTTCACAAGCTGAATCTCCGGTCCACGTGATGCTTTAATGAAGATAGATGGGAGGGAAAGGGGATTTCGTTGATACTAAAGACTACTGGAATTTATTGCCGAGACATGAAGGGAGACTGGGAAGCTTTCACACCATAAGCGTTGACAGCAAGTATCATGAAGGAGGATTTGTAACGAGACCTGATTCACAAGTTTATGGCCATGCATGCCTCCAGTGGCACGGCCTACATTAGCATAAAGAGTCACGTTTAATTTCCCCACCGGCGTTTACAGGAAATTATATAATGATTCCAATGTCACTGAAGCAATAATTAAATGCCGACGTCACACTGGCGTATCTGTAGCATGATCACCACCAGCAATAAATATATACAGTCTTTAAGCTTAGGGAATATCGACTCATTAGAGGAATGAATATTAACTTGGGGAGAAAAAACCGTGAATTCCACCAATCCTACGGTTTCTACTACGTACGACATATATGCCATTTTAATGGAAACATAAAAATAAATCCTTTTTTTGTATTTTTATAGACTATCGTTCAAGAAAATTGGACTTCCCATACCTATGTTTTACAAAATTGATAAAATATAGTTTTCATGGAGAGTCTACCCCGACTTGCTTAAGCGAAGAAAGAATAAAATTAAATGAAACATAAATGACGTGTACTTGAACAACTTAAAGGGAGATCTTGGTAGCTAAGTGAGTTGGGCTTCGTACGGGCATACAGACCAAAGGGTAGCGAGTTCAAATCCTGAGAGATGCCTTAGAAGACGCCCAGAAAAATCGTTTTATACGACATGACCCAGGGAAACGACCTAGCATCCCTAAACTGATAATATGAGTTTTACATATCTACCTTCTGCTTACTCTCGAATGAGAATCATCCTCAACTATCCAAAAAATACCTAAGGAATGAATCACTGAGACAGCGACAGCACTGACATAGGGTGCGTCATAGCATAAACACAACAATAAAAATATGGTCACCTAGTCACAATAATTACATAGGTATCAGCCAAATATATAATGCTTCAACCGAAGTCCAAATACTGATGACGAATATAAGTATCGTTACATTCCACTCAGACGGCATTTTTGATGTGAATAGTAAAATATCCTATTGATCAATCTTCATTACATATGGCCTAGCTACAACTTTATCGTTTTGGCATCAAAAGATGACACACGAAAAGGCTTTTCTTTTAAAACAAATTGTATGAAAGGTTGTAGAGGTTTTTGAATTGTCACAGTAACGAAGGAACTTCCTTAACAGTGACGCCCCAACACTCCCTGGAAAAAAAATGATAAAGGAAACGCGCCGGAACTCCACCCAGAGTCCGAATGAACAAACAAATGACCATTCCAGAAATGAAGCCACGCTTCTCGAGGAGCCACTGCCTGCCGCCACCCTCAACTGCCTCGACACGCACAACACATAAACAACCTTAAAGGTGATGATACAGTATGGCCGCGATCCCGCCGCTCGAACAGCGAAATAGGCCGCTTCAATTATGCCGAGCGATTTTTTCTAAAATAATCATCTTCAATTCAGACCGCTAAGAGATTTGCGAGAAATTCAAATTAGCCTTCCTTTTCGTGCTAATAAATGTTGTACACGCGGATTCCTCGCCGCTAAAAATTTAATTCTTTAAAGCGGATGAGTTTTCATTACAATAGTACGCCAAGACAAGGACAAAAGGCGAACAGCCAATCAATCGATAACCCCCAATACACATCTCTTGTATCCAAATTGGGGTCGATATTTGCATGTCATTGTCGAGTCACATCTGACTATAAATTTAATATTTTTTCATTAGGTAAGTTCCGCAATTTACCGCAAGTTCGAAGTAAGCTATCATTCATTCATTTGCTCGTATGCAGCAATACAGACATTTTAAAACGTCACAGTAAAAATGTACGAATAAATAAATTAAAACAAAAAGCTAACAAAAAAGTATACACAGCAAAAACATATGCATAATTATTATGCACACACATGGGGAAATGCTTAACAAAAAGTGTCTAAAAATGAAAGATGTTTCATTGTTTTCTGGGAAATGGAGAATTGCAGTTTTCATGAAAGAATCCGATCAATATTGTGGGGCAAATAATTCAACAGGAAATACAGGCGGCTTTAGAGTGAGCGCTTAATAAGAGATAATATAGGGATAGCCGTATGGAGCAAGGATTTCTTTTCGATAGAGAAGTAAAGGATAAGGGCTGATATAACGATAAATGATAATAGGATAGCAAATAAAATGCTTCCAATAGATGAATTTAACCCATATAAAATTAATAAAGCTATAGTTCACTGATCCTTTACCTGATTTTCGAGTTATCAACTTAAAAACCCTTTCATAGAAAATTGATGGAAACTATCACCTTACTCGCTAATACAATCCAACTATCATGATTCTACGCAGCATTCCGCTTCCCTCGTCTTTACAGCGACTTTGTTGAATTAACATAAGAAAATATTCGATCGAGCGTTAGCTTTCGTAATTAAAAAAAAAAAAATGAGATGCTTACAGTAGGTGAATATTTGCGGTCATAAATTTACTTTATACGCCAAAATTATATTTCACCATAAATGTATCGAAACTATGACTGAAATATTGATTTATGATCAGAGTGGACAATCAAAAAAAAAATAAATAAATAAATAAATGAACACGCCAGAGACGAATGTGACGTAGCATATGTAATTGGCGAGAGTGCAACCGAAGTAGCTTCACAGTGAAGGCTAGCTTCGCAATACTTACGTATTCGCACTCGGCGTCCGTACTTGAGAAGTAGCTTCGATACTTCCGACCAAGTTCATGCGAGCATTAGAATTGCAACATGATACCGCCAATGATCCAATTCCCATCCTGGGCCGGAAAGGTAATGGACACCTCGTCGACCTCGACTGCGTTTCTGCGCGGCAGCACTCACAGGAACGAACTAAGCATTGCAACACGAGGTCTTCACTTCCTGCCCTCGACAGCGAAGGTACGATTTCAACGCTTCCCTTCGACCCTCACCCTGGAAACGCGACTTATGGAGAACACATACCATGAAAGAGGAGAATTTGCTTAGTATTCTGACATTATAACTCGTGATCTTATTATCCTCGACACTGCGGACAATTTGTTCCCACCATTCTCTCTCTAAAGCAGATATACGAAGACGATGAATTTCGTGAATTAGCCGTCATCAATGATCTGAGATTCTTGCTTTCTCTTCCATTTTCAGTCCTCAAAAATAATTTTTATTTATTCTCGTCAAAAAAGCCATTATTTACAAAAATCAATATAAATTAATTAATGACAAGTTTTCTTGACTTTTATAGGATGGCTTGTTTAGAGACGCGATCTAATTTCATTGATATATGAGCGGTTCTATCAATGACTTTCCGTTTACAAAATTCTAATACGAAAATTATATCATATGCACGTTATTACTTCCGTAAAAGATACATTTTGAACACAGTAACTCGTAGGGAATTTTTAAAAGTCGACTTATGAATATTTCGAATTCGATAGGATAAGTTGATTTTTTTATTCCAATAAATTAAAGAGACAGACTTCCTTATCATTCTTTTAAAGCCACCATGAGCCCGTCTCCTACCTCTAGAAAACGATACGTACACCCAGAGACACCGCCTTGAGCTATCTCTCTTGAATCACCTCCAATAAGGCACGCCAACGGAATTTATTCGAAAAAAAAAGACAAACGTTCGCTTCCTTCTTTTCCCCCGCTCCACCCGGCCACACGCGGGCCACTCGCGACGGTTAGGGGCCTACCTTTCCTCCCCCTTCATGTTTACAACGGACACCCTTGGTTCCCATCATGCACTTTGCATCGCGGCGTCACACACACTCGTGGACGGAGGAGGATGGGGGAGAGAAATAGGTTAAGGGAGGAGGGATGGGGGTGGGACGTCCGGCGAGGGCTTCTTACCCCTCCCCCCCCAACCCTCTCCACACGTCCTTCCTAGGGCTTCTTGCCTCGACCGATCAGACCACACCCTACCAACACCTTTCGCCGAGAGATGCAGCGACACTCGTGACCACACCGTAGCTGGAGAAAAAAACGTACGTCGCCTCTACGAAACCGTCGTGAATTCGAGACTCAATCGAATAGAAGGTGGACCAGGGAAAGAAGGAGCTGATTCCTCTACTAAAAAAAATGCGCAATCCATTTTCCACTGGCATGTTTCAAGGTGATTTCTACCTCTCACCTAATAATAAAACTTAGGTTTGAAACATAAATGAGGTCTCTTCAAATAGCCCATCAAATAAATATGTTGCCATGATTATTAGTTTGCATCTTTCTTCCAATGATCGCGGCGCCGCCATTGGATTTTGGCGGCCATTTTTTAACTAATCCCCATCCTCAATTTTTAATGAACAGACAGATAAATAGAGGGAAATTTAATTATTTCGCAATTTTACCTGGGATTTCAGACAAAATTAGACGGGGTTGTCATAAGACTTTTTACCGTATCTCGTCTAGTTCACCCCAAACAAGTGTATGAGTGCGTGAGTGGTCGGTAGTGGGCTTTATAGTACACAGATAATTGCATAATGCTTATGTAACAAACGGCAGACAAAAAGTGTAAGACCTTCTATAGTGACCATAACAACCCGGAGGCCTCATGCGGGGGGTCTAGGGGCCCCAGCGAGCAAAGCCAGTATTAGGTTCTTATAAACGGAAAAAGATTGACTGAAAGTGATAGGCAGATAAAGGAAATTGTATGAAAACAAAGAAATCGGAGGGCTGAGTTGGAAAACAAGGTAAATAAATAAAAGAGTGAATTCAAGTCCTCATAGCTAGCGACAGAATTCACTGTAGGGGTGAATTGGAAAACAAGTAAAATCAACACAGGAGTAAATTCGAGTCCGAAATGCTGTAGTTGAGCGAATGAAAAGGTTCAGTATGGGCAAATAAAAATGGAAGAGATAGCACACTGGTGACCACAGTAGCTGAAAAATGCACGCGACCACAGAATAACCATCAAAACTTGCACGTGAATCGCAGACTATGCCATGAAAGGCGTCTCACCACCCAGATAATACGTTTTTCACCGACAACCGGAATGTTTCACGGTTAGATCCACTCTCAAAAATCAGCAAAACATCCCATTTGAAACACGTAGGAATCGAGTCATCAAAGAACGTAAACATCCCTTGAATGGCAGTAGACAAGGACGCTCTCACAAGGACACTCAAGAAAATTATATAAAATTCAAGCCAACGGAATTAATTCCAATTGGTAGAAATTAATTCTTGGATAGGTGGGAAAACAAGTTGTGTTCATTAATGAAATACAAACAAGTCCTAAGTCCTATTGGTTTATGGAATAAAAGGGTTAAGCATGGGAAAAGACACGCATGGAGGAGGGGTACGTTCCTAGTTAACAAAGCACACGAAGCACTTACGGAAATGATGGAAACGACGTCACCGCACAGAAAACCTAATGGGATAGACGGTCGAGAAGTTTCCTCACCAAATCGCAGAGCACGAGAAACCACCGTCACCCCGTTACTCCATGGGAAACCCTTTCACCTCCGAATGCATCGCTTAGAACTGCGACGGTTATTTTAGAGATAAATTCATACTGTCAACATTCAACCTACATAATTGAAGTTCATGAAAACTTAATAACATTCGACAATAGTTGCATGAGCATACATGCTTTTCAATGCAAATACTCTTACCCCCACGAATGTGTCATATCACATCATGTGTCATTGTCACGATATCATATTGCGCAACACCCAGATATTTTTATCTCCCGTCAGATGTTTTGCAATGGGTTAAAATGAAAAATCGAAATTTTACTTTCTGTCATGCAAAACTGATAACATATAACACTTTCCTCGCGATGAAATTTAGTTGTCAATTATGTGATTTAAAACGTATAAGTCACAATGAGAGTCCGAGACACGTAGAAGAAGGCGTCCAGTTGCTCATTTTAAAACACACATTCGAATATAGATCGGAAAAGCTACCTTTCCTGAGACTTTAAATAAGTTTTTGCACCTGAAAATCCTCACTTTTGTATGCCATCAGCTGGAATACTTTGGCACTGAAATAGGATTTCGTGTTGTAATCCATAGTTTGAGGACGAATACCTACAGGAATACCGTTCTAGGAACAATAAGTCTTCTTATGAATCAGGCTAACAAGAGAGATATAAATATGTACGCAATGACAAGCTAACTTGCAAACTATGAATGCACAAAACGACCTCGGAAAACAATAATCCGGCAGCATTTTCCCGCAGAGAAAGCAATCCCTTCCTTCTTATCTCATTGAGCAGGAATTATAAAAAAATATATACTTGCAGTATTTTTTGTTTGCATTTAGAGCAGAGCATAAAACCTCAAGACGGTGACATGTTCAACCTTGCACCAAACCACAGTTTCTCAACCTCCGACCGCAGGTTAAATGCTTTCCAAACGAATTGTCACTGCACATCAGGTAATATCCTTGAGTTTTCTTTCATGACAATAACATCATTATACGTATCAGGACGCGAGCCAAACAACGCACTTGATGAGGTAACCGGCACCACAGTAAAAAAGATTTCAAGGGTGTTATTCTATGCAAAAAATCTCATCTCCTAATCAAATTTTCAAGAGTTAATAGCAGCCTAAACTATGGTGTTATCCTGTTATTTGGAGGGTTCGCGCTACAGTTTTTCTGAGACACCAACAACAGGGATCGGACCGAAATCGACAGTGTTAACAACGTCAAAGACAGAGAAATACGAATTGTCACTGCACATCAGGTATCATATCTAATACCATTTACACGGACAATTCGAAGGTTATGCCACATTCCACACTGACAGTTATAACTCACCCTGAGAGTTACGGCGTCGCTAATGAGAGTACTTGATTCATGAAATAATAGAATACGGACATACGAAAATACATAGCAATCATCAACCACACCTTTCGCATCTATCAACTTTAGCATCCAATTAGCAATGAAAATCATGGAGCCCTTCCATAGCGTACAAGCTTCAAGTTCCGATTAATTTTATTACCGAGCTTGAAAATAAGCTGATTGCTACCTTACTTAACCAAACCAGAATTTCATTCTCCTCTCGTGGCAAAAGTACTACGGCCAATGATGGTAAGTGTTCCAAGTTGGGACTTACAACACCGACGGAAGAAAATTCACCGAACTTTGGGACGTTACCGGAGTGACTACGATACCAAATAAGCTACTGAAAACTTGGAAAATAAGAGAATCGAGACCAGAACCATGCCAAAACAAAAAGTAGTAAACACACGATTGAATTAAACGGTTAATTACTGCAAGTAATAGAATTTATTTTTAACCCGGTTTCCAATGTTAATACAACATGGACGGCGGACAGTTGGTCCAGGAACACAAAGTGAATAAATATTATTATGGAGGATCTTTAGTATTTTATATGGATGGCATACATATACTGATTGCATCGAGCAACATACGTTGACATGACAATGAAATATTAATGTTGAAACCTGGGTTGAATTCAATTTTATTTACTAGGAAATGGCACCATGCTATTTTAGTATTTTAACGTCCAATTTCCGGAGTTTACAAGAAAACGCAGTAAGAGGCATAAAATGGACGATATCTCTCATAAAACCAAAGCATGTGCTATCATAAAATACCGTCATTACCACCCGCACAGAAGGAATACAGCCTTAAAGATTTCAAGGTACGCTCCCCATCCCATCTGCGACCCTGGCATGTATCCTTAGATTCTCATGATCTGGATGAGGAGATCTCACCGTTCGCGCAAATCGCCTTCACTTGTGCATCTTAAAAGACGACGGAAAGACCACCAGCCATCGCGACCGCCCCCCGCAGGCCCCAGCGGGAAGTTTCCACTCCCGCAATCCACGAAAACCGACCGGCTCCGGCCGCAGCGTGCTTTAAGTGGGACACGAACCTTATCCCAAACATGGAAATCTCTTACGTCAGGCGCAATTTTTAACTGGGGACGGTTACCGCTCTCTTGCGGCTCGCAGAGAAGACATTCTTCAATTAAATGTCGTTTTACCTTTTCATCACAATCACTGCATTCCTCCCTCTACCTAACACGGCAGATGGGTTTGATTGGATAGGGAAGGGTAAGGAGACGACGAGGATATACCCAGGGGAGTGAGCATATGGTGTTTTTTCTAAGGGTGGCAAACGTGAGATGCTGGGCGGACGTCAATGACGTCAGTGCAGTCGTGGAGAGAAGTTACGCCTACAGTTTGCTCACGTAATTTCTACAATAAAAAAAGGAAGAATGACATCGAAGGGAGCCGTGAAACATATGCGGGTTATGCCACTCACAAAATGTATCCAGAAAATGTAATATTATGAGAATATTATTGTTATTTGATTTTCCCGACAATCAATAAATAATACATTTGTCGATCTTTTTTTATACAATGGCCAAAAAATGCAAGTCTCTGAAAAAGAGCATACCCAGTGAATTCAAGCACATTATATAAATTAAACGACTTCACCCTTTCTAATTAAATAGATATGGAAGCGCCAGCTAAAATTTGAATCAAAATTTACGTCAGTAAGAGAATTCCTCCAACAAGGGAACTAAGCCTTCGCAAGGAAAGAGTAAGATAATTACAATGTCCAAGTTTCTAAACGGGTGACTGCCGGCCTTTCTCGACAATAATCATTCGAAAGTCGGTTTCAAATTGAACCTACTTACTCTTAAAGACCCATTCCTAGCAGCGGAATAAATTTGTACGCCCGGAACGGTTCTACTCCTTTTACTCACAATGGGTACACTCAGCTTCACTGCATCGAAATTACAATCGGTAGTTAATTAAAGAGAGTAATGATGGAGAATGAAAATCAGCAAGACCAAAGGAAGACCGGATAGCAGAATGCGACTCCAGCATCAGACTTAAAAGAGCCCACATTTCCGTTTCATCAAATCCACGAAAGCCATGGATATTATTAAGGCCCAACTAAGACAAAGACGCCCAAAAATCTAACAAATTGGTCGAGCAGAAGCGATTGACGCATAACTCCAAACAATTTCATGCTGATCCCCCCACTCCCAAGTGCGGCCTAGAATTTCCGCCTCTAGCCATCTCGAAAAGGTCCCTGGAACAGCGCTGCATTGACGTTCATGGGAACTTCCGCAACTTGGAAAAATAATTCTCGGCTTTTATAATTCATATGGATACAAGACTTGAAATATAAATTACTTGGACCCCAAAAATAGTTTTTGCATCTCAAATTGCACAATATTTCCAATCGAAATCTGCGCATTCTTCAATTAAAAATTCATGGAAGTCGGATATACTTGGAGGGTTCGAATAGCTTTAACTGCTCTCGCGCGCTATGCATAGCAACCAGCATTCCATCATTTCGAGTTCATCTAACATCCATAAACAAACCCGCAAGCCCTCTTTAAGCATATGGCAGGGAGTATTAGGGCACTAACGTTGAAATAGATCACGAAATTCGGGTACAGCAAAATTACTGAATTCCACCAAGTATTAATTGAAGTCCTTAATAATTCGGGGGAAACAGAATTACCATAGCCATCCATTCGGCAAAATATCTCTGTAGGTTGAGATACAACCCTAAAAAATTATCTCGAATACTTTTGGAGAGCGTGCATCAAAGCAACGGAGGAGCGTGCGCCTCAGAGACGGGGATGGGGTCAGGAGAAATGAAGAATGCTCACAAGTGCACTTTCAAGGGAGAAAACGACGCAAGAGGGAACGCCACGAGAATATTTAAGAATATTTCGTTTAAGGGTGGATGGGAGGAAAATGTGCCGCGGACAGCCATTCTCTCCCGAGGAACGAAAAAAAAAACAAGAGAGCGGCTCTCCCCGCATGCTACTCTCGCGCACTGCATGTTGGGTCGAGAAAACTTTTTTTTTCCGCCGGCGGGGAGTGACGTGTGGAGGACAAGGGGTTTCCTCGCGTCCTCTTTTTTTCGCCCGAGTAACGCCACCGCTACGAAAATTCGACCTAATAAGGCGCTCACCAAAAGGACATGGGGTGGGGAAACAAATGAAGATAAATATATTCGATAACCTAAAGGTACAATGTATCACAACACAGAGAGTTTAACGGTGCCTACGACGAAACAGAAAGAATAGCCGCCGAAGTATTAAGGCCGTTTTACACGGGGCACGGAATTGCGCAGGTTAGAGCTGCATTAATTTCTAAAATGGCGAGGAATTGCGCGAATGCATGAACGAAATTAGAAGAGGGGCTATTTTGCCGTCTCGCATCCACGCATTCTCGCATGTGTTCTAGCAATTCACCGCTTTACACGACACAATTTTGATTGCACCTTCGCACGTACGTCAGATTGCACAATTCCGTGTACCGTGTAAAACGGCCTTTAGGCCCAATATCTAATTCGAATGAATTTTTGGGATCAATATTATTCGTCTTTCACTAAATTGGCTAATTCGCACGTTATCATCGAACTAAAAACCAACAGATTGCGTTGCTGAGCATACTAAGTCATACCGGCAGCTCCAATTAAATGGGATATTCACTGTTCATTTCACCGTCGTTTCCCACAAACAAATCGTAAAATTGATTTGGAAAAGAACGTAAACAGAAGAATAAAAAAAACTGCAAAGTAAATTTTTAGAATGTTACAAAGGATACAACAAGCTCATCCCGTATGCCTAAGGTTTCCCATTGTTATCCTCTCTTTGATAGCAGGAAAACAAGCAGCAAGTTGCTCTCGTACCATCTGGCATTACCACTAAAAACCAACAAAGAACGACAACAATACATGTCGAAACACTGAATAGTCCTACGCGTGAAAAAATACAACAGAATAACTTCATTCCCTACTAGTCCTGCAATCCTGAAATCGTTATAATGCAGCACTCCATTCTCCTTTAATCAAGCCAGTTCCCTCACGTCCTCTTGTTGTTTTACCTCGTGTCCTCCTTTATATGCTTCAAGTATTCATCTCTTAATCTTCCTCAGGGGACTTCAACACAGAACAGCTTAATACATTCGAAAAAAATTGGACCTGAAAATAATCCTGAATGCAACTTTCACAACCAACAAAAATGGATATAAAAAAATTGAAATCAATAAATTTACCATTAAACGTAGCCCGAAAAAAAAAACATGAATTAATTTTTTTTAAATATCTGAGTCGGCTACATTATTGTTTTTGGGTCGAAACAGGAATCAAAATTATTTTCCAACCAGGCCAACCTTCTCCGTGCCCAGATGGAAGGGGGCAGATAGCCAACCAATCGAAAGTCAAAGGGACACCGAATTTCAGGCGTAAAGAGCCGCCACATTGAGGTGAGGAGAGCACAAAAAGGAAAAGCAGAGAGGGAGATATCGAGGTGGACGCATGATTACGCGAGGGGGGTGGGAGGACTTCCTTATATGGCATGCGCGGCCTCGTTATTATGCCGCCTTCTCTCTCCTCCTCACGCCAAGCCACCGTTCGGCCGCGGCTGCCACTAGCCTCCACTCTTCGGAGAAGGGGGAAGGTGGTGTGGGGTAAGGCTGCGGGAAGGGGCGTCACCCGTAGTGGGGAGGGGGATGAGCGAGGTGCCTTGGCAGGGAGGATGATGCACGTGGAAGAAGACTCGTGTGGAGGCTTTAACCTCTTTCTCGAAACTAAATTCTCCCGATGAGCAGAGAGAGCAAGGGGAGGGATGAGATTACCATCTGCGGGTCATCCCTCAAAGCTACAAGCAAAAACAGACAAGTCCCATACATGACACGGTAGAGGGAACATAATTCATACAAGCATTGTTGGCGCGTGTTCACGTGTTGTAAATCAAGGTGTTTTTCGGTCCTTTAATGTCGGATTACGTTCTTTCCTCAAAACAATTCTGATTTCCCATTTTTTAAATACGTTTCGGCAATAATTTGAGCCGCTCTCCTCCAGTTTCCAGTTGTTCTTCCATTCCACATATCTAAATATTAGGGATTTTTTTAAGACAAAAACATTACCGAGATTCACCAAAAATATCACTCTAAAAGAATAAATAATTTTAAGCATCTATTTAAAATGAAATAATAGCAAAAATAAAGCAAACTTAATACTTCGCCGCAAGATGAATAACTAATTCTAGGGGACATGTTCACAAGACTGGTTTGATTTGCTTCCAGGCGCTAAAAATCTGTAACTTCCGCTTCGTCGATTCGTTTTGGGATAGATAACTGGATTAAAAATTATGCTACCATCTAGAAAATTTCAGTGCAAACAAAGTAGACCCTGGTGACACAAATTTGAAAATTTTACCACAGAAATTTCTCATGAGAAATTTTCATGTATTTGAGAAACAATGAAGTGCAAACAAAGGCATACTCTATGCACTCTGAAAATTTCAATACAATAACATGTTTTAATGAAGAAGTAGGAACGGCAACAAAAGGGTAAAATACGGCCGATCACGTAGGAGGGATAAGAAAGCGAAGGCGAATGCGCAGTTGAGAATTTCGATTCCATCAACTGCTTGGCGGCTCCTCTTCATCCGCCTCACGGCCATCTCGGTAAGTGATAGAGCGCGCGCTCCCAAACTTCCGAGGAAATCACGAACCAAGTTTAAAAAAAAGGTAAATTGGGCGAGATTGGCCGCTGAATAACGCATCGTGAAAAGGGCCCGCTTATTCGAGGCGCTAATACATCCTCCCACGCCTCCGCTTTACACCTTATGGCAGCGTTTACTGCGACCAAGAGCACGACGACTACGCGACCGAATTCGAAGGTCGCAGCTGAGCTTGTGGGATGGCGCTATCCTTCGCCGTCCAAGCAGGAGCTCGCGAACCAGTGGACCAAGGAGAGCTGGATTATTTGGAGAGGATCCATGTAGTGTACTCATATACCGACATAAAGAAGTAATCTTTACTAGAAGTTAACCCTGTAATAGATGCTAAATACACTCTGGTATAGAGAATAGCAGCCGCTGCAGGAATCTCACGAAGAACATGAAAAATTAGACCCATCGTAATTTTACGATCTTCTATATTCGATCTACCTATTGCCCCTAATTCAGTCGCCAAAATTTTCCAAAATACAGTTCAACCGGCAAAAGATTTAGCATACTACTTCTACCTTTACGGTCATGCGAGAGGACAGTAAATAGTACAAGATAAAAAGTATCTAAGGAAGCTAAGATTTCTTATTCAGCAGACTATTTAGACTTCAATCACACACTAATAAGTTCCGTACTAGCATCATAGATGACGATTCAAATGAAAAGAAGAATGAATTGATATGATTGTAGAATGAAAACGAGCATAGGAAATGACAGCTTCAAATGGTACAATAAAAAATATCTTCAGTTGAAACTTTGAGTAGTGGGTGGATTGAATCCAATTACTCGCGACGAATAGGTTAACAACAAGGAACTTACGTGAAACACGAGTTGGACTATTCCGACGACAAATATAGGGCCAATATAAATGAAGGTGATATACTAGCAGATCGGATAACAGCTTGCACTTATTTGGCGCCCATATTCGTTTTAGGGGCGCCATAAGGTGCGTACTGAGAGCGCCTTGCCCTCAGCACCCAAACAACATCCCACATATGATCGGGTCACGTAATATCAAAGGAGGGAGAGTTAAGAAAATGAAAGAGGGAGATGAGGGCGATTTCATAACGCCTAACTAGCCCTCCTGAGCACAAGGACGAATGAGAGTCACGGGGAAAGGTTGAATGAGATAACCTTTAAAGAGATTCCATCGCAACTGTTCGATTTAAAATATCAACAAACATTTCTCTACCTCCCACCATAATCATAGTTCAATGAGAAGTAGTTTAAATTGTTATCATAGTTTTAAAAATTTAATATTAAATATTCAAACAAAACTACAGCATAAAAATAATGCTTAGTATTCAACGAATGTATCATTAGTAAAAGTGTTTTTAAATAAACGCTTTTCAACTGTTAGAGCCTATTTCAGGGCCATTTTCGTTTAACAAACGCATTCTTATCCAGTTACAGCATGTATTTACTAATACAGAGCTCTTAAAGTAGCATGGTGAGTTACCGATGTGCAAAGTGTAGCAACGTTTTACTTTTATGATGGCTATTATGCTACTGTGCACCATATCATATATCATGAAATTCCTGTGATTTGGTGGTGCAGCCTCCCCCCTCCTAGAAATATCTTAGAAAATGGAAAAACATTAATTATAAACGTGGTTTTGCCACAGCTGTTCCTACTCCAAGTTCAATGAACTTATATAATACCTTTTATGTCCATTAAATTTCATTGGAGGAGGCTACTTCAGAATCCCCACTAGACTAAATGCATTGCATAACCTGCAGGGAAACATTTCAAATTGTCACACACGAAAACCATGCCTTCAACTTCTTCATATATTCATCGATCTAAAACAACCCCCACTGTAATTTCGCGCTAATTAGTCTGAAGAGAGACTTAAAGTAAATATTTTCATAATATTTCCAAATATTCAGTTTTAACACCCCATGCGGCTTTCACGAAAAAGTATAGAAATGAAATAATCGATCAGAATTTGACAAAAATTGGAAGACGTAAGCCAGAAGCCGCGCCTTTGAAATGAAAATAGAGGAAAGGAAGAGGGAATTCGTGAAGGAACTCATCTAGTTTTTGACACGTGGGAATAGCGCTCACGTCCAGGAGTCTATTGGGGATAAAAAATATGTTTCCTTAAAGCCCATAAAGGGAGATTGGCCCCTCGGGCTACAACGAAAATCAATCTTTTTTGAGGAAATGTTTCCGCCCAGAAAATACGCCAAAGGAGGCACGTGTGTGACCCTTGATACACCCAAACGGCTTCTAGGGATGATTAATGGGATCAAAATAGCCACGAAACGACGGCTGACATAACAGGCCACTGGACGCATTTAAAACTGAAAACCAAGAACCGCTTTAATTCTTTTGCTCAAAGTCGCATGCCTAACGCGGACGACTGGGATTTTTCAAGCCGTGAAACACAGGAGCCTTGATGTTTTCCTTCATTTTGGATTCCATTCGGGAGATGGAAGGTCGAAATTAACGGGAGGAGATGAAGCGACGGCTTATGAGATGACAAGCTAGTAACAGGTCGACCAATCTTAGAAATTAGAAGATACAAGGCGAAGATAATATAAGGAACACGATAAAAAGATTTCACGTCCTAAAATAATAAATGAAGCTACAGAAAATTTCACATCACATGCTAAAGAGAACGAATTTCATACTTGGTTTTCAAGGATTTCTGAGCTAATAGTTATTGAGGGACACATCAACCACTACACAAAGTGCACTGCAAGATATCTTTTTTAAGGAAAAATTAAGATAATCGTCTTAAAATCTAACAGGAACATAAAATTTTCACGTACGTCTTTTCCAACCAGAAAAACACTAACCAAAAAGTTATTATGTCCTGGTCTAATAGATGCAATAGTTGGTAATTTCTTACATTCAGAAAATTATGAAATTTCGAAGTAAATCTTTGCCTCATTTAAATTCAGCTTTTGCAGCATAAAGATTATGCCTATGAACAGAAAAAGGGTCACCAAAAAACTGAATGACGGCTGATGTATGGCCAGCCTATTCCCATGCGCAGTACACATGCTGAGATTCCCTGCGGTAGGTAGTTCAATTAAGCTAACTATGCAGGAAACAAATATTCTCTCGCCAATTCCATTTAAGCTTTGTAATTAAAACTATTCCAAAAGAATTATTCACGATCACGGAGCCTGAAAAGAATTTCAATCCAAGCAGCAGGTAGTAAGCTAGCCGCCTCAAATCGAAAATAATCAGAAGTAAACCTCCATTGTGACACTGATATATTCACGCTTGCCACCAAACGGACGAAAATTCATTCAGGGAATTCAATGCATGGTAATTGCTCAAATTTCCAATCAAATGTTACAGCCTTAGGCTTGCGCCAATTGTCGGAAGATCTCTCATGTAAGACGAGTAGACCCCAATAAACATAAAATCAGCTGGCTTTAAAATGTGGACGGCGAAAAAATGGTGGACAATGATTGCACTTGAATTAATCTTCTTTTTTATGGAGGGGCATCGAATAGGGTTGTTGACGGAAAGAGGTCAATTGCTGCAGGCCAGAATCGCCATCACGAATATGACGATAATGAAATCCTTTTCTCACTCCGCCCACGGAATCTTAATTTGGCCTTTTTCGAATCGAGTAGCAGCGCGAACAATGGGGCCATTCCCGAGGAAGAAGTTTTCATTCCCAGCAGCCCGGGGGCGATAAATTCCCCCAAACAATGCCAATTATGGGTCTGATACGATGCATCACAGAGGAAGGTACGGGTACCATTGAAATGAAAGAAAGGACTCTTATTAAGGGCTTTAAAGTAAACGGGAATGCTTTTGATGCTAGGGTTTTCCTATTCCCTTTGTGCAAACGCGAAGCAATGCCTTTTTTTATAATAGGAGACGATGATACCTCTCGAACACCTGCGAACGACTCGTTTTCTCATCCTACGGATGCCTTGTGAGCATTCATCGCATGGAAGCCACACGTAATTATTCTGCCAACTATTAAACTAAATCATGTAAGTCACTATAGACGCATAATATCACCGTTTCAACCCTGTTGCCAGCAAGAAAAATAAATTTATTGGTCACTTCATAGTTCAGTTGAATCCTCACGAAGTCAATACTGAATAATATCGAAATATCGAATTTACATCAAAAACTTAAAAAGAAGTCTTAAGTATTCATCAAATTCTATAGAGAACACAGGTTACTAAATTCGGTCTTCATGTAGCACTAAGGAAAGCCTAAACGCTAAAAATGTTACAGCGGGCAACACAGTGTAAAGATTTAAATCAAGGCATGTGTTTCCTATGCTATAGGTAAAAATACAATCTGCTGATTCAACAGGGCACACAGCAAAAATAACAATATGATGGCCGAGCGCAATGCGTTCCAAATGTCCACTTCCTCGAGCATGACAAAACGGGAGTAGGAGACTCTAAATGCAGGGTGCTCCAAGGGGGATTTGCACCCTCGCCTGGCATTACACATTTTTCTCATCAGTCCCCGAAAAGAAGAAAAAGAGAAGGGTAAATAGAAGAGAGCCCATGCTCCAGGAAGCAATTTTGCTCCGCTACAGAAATCCCGAAGTCATGGTTTGCCAGCGACGGAGTAAAAAGAGAAAAAAAGGACTGTTGGGAGAGACAAGGGAAGAACAAGGGAGGCTGTTAACCACGGCGAGGAGCGACCAAAGTGTGAGACGTTAAGATCCGAGCACGCTTTGGCTTTCAGGAGCTGTCCAGCGGATTGGCATGACTTTCGAGGGTCCCGGATACGGGAAAATGCGAACACATGCTCGTAATTACACACATAAGCAGATGAGGAGACGAGCGAGGAGAGAGTGCTTCGAGGAAGACACGTCTGTCTTGCTCACGGAACTAGGGAACACGCATTATCCATCAGTAAAGCTCATGAAAGCTCATTACAGCTAAACAAGATGACACTTTTAATCTATAAACCAAGATTATATCAAGATTATTTTTCCTCCATAAATTTTAAACTTCGAGCAAGCAATTAATAAATATTGAAGTTGATATTTACCCATCCCTTACATGGCCGTTTTACCATCATTACAACCACATATACTTACAAAAAAATCTGGCGCTATTTATCTGCCCATATTACGAAAAAATTATTGAATGCGTGTGTTCCAATACTCTGCTATTACAACATGACAAAAAGAAAACTTATGGTAAGAAAGTGCAAGCATGCCAAGCAAATAAGGCCCATACAAACACAACTTTTACAATATAGATTTTTGCTTACATATCCTGAAAGCGTTTCACTTTAACAGGGCTTTCCAGAACTCTTCACTAGTTTTCAACTACTATCATCTCCAGCACAAGAATTTTTCCTGGCGTACTAAAATTAGGTAGACTTCCTTGATTATCCTTCCTGTATATGGACGTAAGAGACCCAAAGCAGCTTATCGATGTAGGAACCCACCACTGCCTCCAAGAGTGATTTCTAGACATCGCTCTCATCTTGAAAACGATGGTGGGTTCAAGCTTCAAACTTTGCTATCAAATGAGGTACTAAGGAACTCTCACTCGCCATTAAACATATACTTTCGAGCTCAATCGATTGAAGGGAGTCTATGAAGATATATTTCGCTGAATACCTAGGAACGCATAGATTTTTGGGAAAATTCCACGATCTTCCACACGTGACATGCGACTCAAGAAGAATACATCTACATAGTACCCTGCGAGCCACCTCTGGGGTGTTTGGCAGGGGAAAGGTAGTTGCCCCTCTTGGGAAGAGAGAAATGTGCGTCTTTATTTACGATGTAATAACTACCGCGCAGCTAGATGCTAACGCTTGCAGCATTTCAAACACACCTTTAATTTAAGCACCCGTGTCACTGTCTGTAACTCCTACGAGGCGTTCGATGAGGGAGAGGCGGCGTTGACCTCACCCGCCGAAACCGCGAGCGGACCCGGAAGTGGATGGCACCAGAGTCGAGGAGACGACAATGGCCCTCGCCTCGCCAACCCAACACCCAGCCACGTCGAACAAAAGGGAAAACGGAGCGGCCTAGCGCCACGCCAGTCTATTTAAACCACCCCAGCGATCCACACGCCTTAGCCCTTCCATTTAAAGACGGAAGGGCGAAATATCAAGAGTACACATACCAGGACCATCCCAAAGCTATAGGGGGTACAAGGATATCAATCAATCGTTGCTGGGTCAATTTTGTGGAATATCGTCTTGATAATGGGATTTATCGCGACTTAGTAATTGCTCACAAAAAATTTATTCAATCCATTCGGTTTCGACACATACTGTAATGAAAAGATACTGCCAAAACAGGTCGGGTTGAATAAACGTATTGGTAAATTAAAACTTACAGGCAATAATTCCACTATATTAAGCTTGGAACAACTCCACATTAAATAAACGTTAAGAGGAAAATTACTAAGTCGCTATTACTTCCGTTATCGGGGTGCAATGTGATTTAACCAAAAATCAAAGCATGTAGGTGAATGGATAAAAGTCCCTTTCAAAACATTTTCCATAACATTTCCATCTAGCTGTGTGATAACAAGTCATTGCAATAATTTCGGACTTCTGAGCTGCATTCTTTGGAATTTTTTTTAACGTAGTCACGGAATAATCTTCAAATAGGCGAGGGGTTGGATCATGCTCCTATCATCCTTATGGAGGTGGGAGAGGGGGGCTGGAGTATGGGGAAGGTTGGATGATCGTTCCAGCTGGTTCACCTGAGGGCGACGCACCCCTCTGCCAAAAGACGCGCCGAGGTATTCGCCCCAGGGGGGGGGCGAAGTTTGTGCGGGAAACGGTTGCGAATGCCAATTGATTCGAACGACTGAGCGATACTGACTGAGAATGCCAGTTGACTTCCTCCTTTCAATGAGAAATGGGATGGAATTGAAAGGAATACAGGTTCAGCGGGAAAAAAGTGCGAAATCTTTGAAGAAGGGTATACACATAAGAGGAGAAAAAAAGCTGGGAAGGATTCAACGAAATGCTTGGCCAAAAATTGAGGTACAACATACGATGGTTATGCATCACGGTGCATTTAACACTCAAATTCCGTTATTCAGCTTTAACTGATGACAAGTGCATTCTAAAATGTTAGGCGGATGTCGTGTTCCACGATGACGGATTAGTGCATAAATAGGGATGGTAAACACTGATTCAATTTCTGCTAGGAATAATTTGAAAAAAAAACGAATCATGTCATGAGAAAATAATTACAAACTGCACAAAACGAGAAAAGAACACTATAAGAACGAATATGAATGTTTTTAAGTTTAAATAGAAAGGTATGACAAGAGTCTCTACATGCTTTCCTTTTGAGTTCACTTGTTGAAGAGTACCTACTGGTGCCTTGCCACCATTAACAACATATGCGGATTTAAGGGGGGGGGGCACGGGGGAACGTCAAAAAATAGACAAGACGCTCCCCAGACGCTCAAAAAATAGACATGATTTTTAATACGGTTACCATTACGTTTGTTTTTTTGTGTATTACGGAGCCTCAATCATTTAATTCCATACTGATAATTCTCATATTAAAATAAAGAGAATAAATCGTTTTGTAATTGCTGTATGTTTTTTAATGCCAAATATGAGAAGACCGTTAGCATGTCAGGCCTTAGTGCCCCCCCAGAAAAAAATCCTGGATCCGGCCTTTATTGACAGCGATTGATCCTCATTCAGTAAACACACAGGGGAAAATAAACCAACTGTAAAGATTTTAAGCATTTTAATCCTACAAGAATCATAATTCAATCACGAATAAAAGATAAGCCTTAATCTTCAATAACTTTGGAATAGCTACCAGCGCGGAGGGCCATTACGAAGGCACATGAAAGTGTACACCAAGCTCAAGATGTCATTTTACTTACAAAAAATCATCCTCTTGCGCATCAAGTTAAAACGCATTAATTTCCTTAATTAATATATCTGAGAGGTTAGAATGGATACCGAACCCTGAAACTCATATTTAGCGCACAACATCATTAGCCCTTATGAAAAAAGTATACCAATGTAAAAAGAATGCTGCGAGAAAATCTAGGCGCAAGGAGACAGCAGACAGCAATGCGAACGACCCCTGTTCCGAAGTGGAAGGAAGGATGCGCGCGGTGGCAATCAAAAGAAAAATTAGACGCGCAATGAAAAAAAGATGGCCTATTACTTGGACAATTGCACCTACGGAGGGGATTTCGATGGAAAGCGACCAATGGCGCGTTTAGGCTGATAATCACCGAAATTAGTGATGCCCCACAGGTTTATGATGAACCAAACGACCATGCGCCCTTGACGGCCAAACCAAAATTATCTTGAGGATTCCTTGGAAACCGCTGCGACGGAAGCCTTTACGGCCGAACAGTGAGGAACAATGGTCGCCGAGGATTGAACGCCAAAAAATGATACCGCAACGAGGATTTTAAAAGCTGAGACTCCAGATGAATGGGTCTTCATTTATGAAACATGTCGAAATCACTCGCCTATTTCGCTCGGATAATTCAAGATCCATCGACACCAACGGGCCGCGAGTCATAACGCCGTTGCAGAGTCTTTATGACCACCGATTATGACTAGATGCGACCGGAGGAGGATGCATAAGCAAACCGTAAACCGTCGTACCATCGTCTTCACCAAGTAGGAAGTGGCATCGTAGGTTTTAGTAGGAACCGGAGTAGTTGGCATTTCCTGTTGCAAATTGCTAACGCAAATAATTTCCCAACGTCTGTAGGTTCAAAATATGTGTCCATTGACCCTCAATAACTATTCAAAAAATGTATAATGCAAGCAGAAAAAAGAGATCAAAGAAAAAGGATATTCGAAACTTATGATTTAGATGGGTGGGAGTCATTCTTTGCTTTAGCCTTCTTAAGTCAAAGATGGCATTGAAAGAATAACTCCATGTTCTCTACGATTGCACCCCGAAAATATGATGCCCTTTCCACTTACTTAAGTATATCTGTTGGATACACATCAACGAGCAAGAAAACTAATTACGTATTTCTTTAGCCTCTTTACCAGCTTTTCAGGCATTTTTTCCCTTGTTTCACAGCACATATCTTAATTATTTCACACAACATTTTCATAAAAACATAATATGCCCGAAATGGTTGAAATGACCGCCCAAAAAACCCCTTCCGGAATCCAATTACGTCAACTAAAAGAGAATCAGTACCAGGGCCCAAATGATTGGGGCGAGGGACGTGGAAACTAACACACTGATTCCCCAATGAACCTGCTGCCATCCTGAACAGGCTGAGATTCATCTACAGCCTACACATCATTGACAGGCACCATTCGGCGTCGATTTTCATAGTATTCAAATTTCAATTTTCCCCTTCAAATTTCATCGTAACCTTGACCGCATCCATTGTTTGAAGAACAGGGGAGACTGTTCGGCATTTTAGACACATCCTTCGAGAGATGGATGAAAGCAATGCTACCACCTGTAGTGAGAGAGAGGGCAAACGAGGGAAGCGGAAGGAGGATGAGGCCATAGCGACCGAAATCTCTGCGGGCCGTATCTAATGAGCGCCCGGACCGAGAAACGATCAATTTCGAGGAAAGCGAATGAAATATAATTGCGCCTTGAAGGAAGACGTCGGAATTCACTCACTGCGTACGAATCACCAGATCGCTCGCTCAAGCCTGGATTTTTATTCGCTAACAGTTACCGATGCGTCTAACGCATCACTCACCCATCTGTTGGCATTGGTTGGAACTTATTTCATGCACGGGTAATATCATTACACGCATGAGTTATCTAATATGCCTCCGTTGACGCGATCATATTGATCATCATAGTTATAAAAATGGCTTATCTTGAGAAATCGATTAACTAAGCATACACGACAAGTACTGATTTTCTAGGGGACAAAAAGCAGTACAGATAATTAATGTTGCTCGAAATTGGTATTATTATTCTCCTGCATATAGCAATATATATTCTTATTACTGTAGCCAATGAGTGAACTTAAAGGAAAGAGAAATCTAAATCATGAAAACGAGAGGAAACTGTAGTAATGATCTGTTGAGTTTTAATGTTATCAAAATATTGATTGCATGTGACGATAGGATGAGTGACTCATAAATAAGGACATGAATGAGCAACGACTCCCATAGAAACGGCAATTTAAAAAATAGACTAGAAAAAAGCTTCAGATGCCACATAAAAATCAAGGTATTCAAACAACACTACACAGACATAGGATATAGACAGGGTAAAATCAGTACTGGCAACAAAACCGCGAATTTACTCTTCGTTTTATAACGAGGAAAACAAAAATAGGGCTAATCTAAACAGATTACCAAAAACCAATCATAAAATTTTCCATTCAAGGACCAGTGTAAGTAAACGTTATACCTTAACATGAAGGTAGGATTTATGAAGTTTTTCACCATCCCAATTCCATCCCCAGAGGAAATATAAAATGTAAAAACGTACGTATAGATACTTAAGCCTAAAGCTAGCTGCCAAACCCATGGAATTGAATAGGTACCGATAGCGACAATGGTTTTCAACAATACGTCGCATGCAATGCATCCCCATCTGATTTCCAAACTTGATTTCTGGTATGCTGAGAGGCAACTAAATCTGCCCTTTCTCTCCACAAGAGTATCGACGCATGTCTCTCCGAGATTGTGCGATATCCACGGAAGAATACTATTTTCTATTTCTTTTCCCACGGACAGAGATCGGCCACCTTCGATAGCCTTTCCCTGAGCTCATCCCATCTGCCTAAACCGCGGGGATAGAGTGGGAACGCCACTCCAGATAGACCACGCAGGATAAAAAATATGCCGTAGTAAGCTGAAGTCCTTCCTCTAGCTTCCTGCTATAGGAAAACACTGGTTTTGGTTCGCTGTGAAACGTTGACATTTACGGCCAATCCTAAAAGTTTGAGATGAAATCTACTTCTGATACTTCAAGACATATTTTTGAGATAAAATACTCAACTCCATTTCAAGTCAACGGATATAATCAGCTAGGTTTCCGATAGATGTTGTGGCCGATGATTTGGTGTTCATAGCCAAAGTCGCGGACAGAGTCAATCATTCCTCCGTGATTCCATTTCGGAATTGAGACAAATCCTGTGATATAATCTCCTCCAAGATTGAACATTTTTCTGCGCGAGTTAGTACATGGTTCGTCCATGCTATTTCAATTTTTACCAACGATGCCTGAACTTACCTCGTTTTTCGAAGTCGACCGTTTGCGTTCGAAGTCTGTGTACCGTGGTCAGCAATTTTGTGCCGCAGGGGTCAGAAATCGCACCAAGCAGGAGCAGGAGGATTCGTCTATAAAAAAAAAGAAAATGTATTTGAATTCATGCAATTACCATCCATCATTGATGTAACCTAGATTATTTATTTTACAAATTATTGATTATATCCATCACTGCCGTTTAGAGCATTATAAATAAGCAAGAAATTTCTTGGTTATGGTAATTTTACGCGTTATGTAATGGCTACGACGATAATGCCGACCAGCTGCAGCCGTTAACATATCGTCATTGTTGAGAAACAAAATGGCTATACTTCATATATAATACCTAATTCCCGCAGTTATATAAGGGTACAATGAGGCATTACCACAAAAGAGGAGGGCACATATATTATAGATAATATGTAATTTATGGGGCTTACATTAACGCCACTTTGTCACGAGAGAATAAAAAGCCCACTTTGCAGTGCCCAGGACAAAAGGGTAAAGGGAGAATAAGATGGGTGTAAGAGCGGAAAAACTTTGAAATTAACCACTTTGGGAAATGATGAGGACCACTGTCAATATAAATCCCCGCCAATCTGGATAAAACAAGTCATTTACTACCTTAAAGAAGTAAGCTAGTTGGAAATACACGACTGAAAATGAAATAAAAGCATCAAAAAAGAATAATAAATATCCGAAAACAATATCTAACGTAAACCTATTCCAAGTTATAGAGAGGATTTGGAAATCGCGAAAGGGAGGAGCATGGAAAGACAAGCGCGAAAGGTGAGCGAGGAATGTCTCCAGGTGAGACGGACGGGTGAGAACCTCAATTTGAAGGAACGGAGGTTTGGGGAATCAGAAGAGAATGCCAAAGAGGAAATCGATCCATCGAAACGTTCTCACGCGACTAAGCCAGAACAATGGTCGGGAGAGAGAGAGACAGTGTCCGAGAGAGTGAGGAGATAATAGGGAGAAGAAGAAGATTTAGAGAAAGGAAGCATGGCAGTTGAATCGAATAAAAGCGAATCCTCCAAACCTACAAGACTGGTACACAGCAAAAAGCCTTGGCTCTCCTTTCTATACAACCAGTTTTCATACAGAGCAGTAGCAAGGTATGAGTGTGGGGGGGAATACAGAGACGGCCGTCGAATGCAAAAAAAAATAAAACTGCTAAGTAAGAGAGGTTTCAGAAAAGCTCCGGAGGGAAACCGTATCTTCGGATCTGGGGATGTCATAGAAAGTAGAGGGAATATATAAAAAAAAACAAATAGTTCACCGGCGACGAGATTCATCATTCGTAAGCAAAGATGCTGCATTAGACGTGGATGACGAACGCGTTAAGATTGCAGGCACGTATTCTGGCGGATTTCCCGCGCGATTAGCATCAATTACACGGGAATGGCTGAGAAAAACAGCGGGAGAAAAAGATGGCTAATGCACGCAAGAGACAAAGGTGAATAACATGATTGAGCAGGGAGTCGACTTGGATCAAGTCTCAGTTTGATAAATTTATGTACTCACGCAGATAATGGTTCACAGACAACTTGAATGAATAACCAAAGGTACTTGATTTCAGTAACAGCGCGCCGCCAACACGCTGCGAATCCTCTTTAACGCCGGCTTTTGGAAATAATTCGTAAAGAAGTAGGAGAAAATGGCTAACCTCCATTCAAATGCATAACTAATCTCCCATTCCCCAGATGAATTGAAGACGATTCCTGAATATTTTACCGCTAATTCCAAAAAGAGATAATTTAATCACTGTAGTTTATAATTCATATTATCATTAAACAAATTATAAAAAGCAATAAAATGTCAGAATAACCATCCCTAATGCCCTCTGATTTTTTTAAGGAAATAATCGATTACGACCTGAGGTAATACGTCGGAAAAGAGGCGACGATAAAACATTTGAGAGAGTCACATTTAGAGACTTAAAGGCAGATGGTCTGGTACGAATACGAACCTCGAAGTCGCCAAACTTTTTCCAAGAAACTCTAATTTCACTCTTCATGCGTGTGATTCGAAACGATTTCAGGTGGCGACATCATTCTCAACAGGGACCCCATGCATTAAAACAAAAGAGAAACCTTTCCAAGAAATCTGCAGGAAAGTATCGTGAGCCAGGTCGAACGCGGCGAAAGAGCAAAGTGATCCCAAGAAAGGACGAGGAGGAGTGAGCGAGAAAAATACATATTATGAGCGATCGGTCTATTCCAAGACCGCCCTTAACGCGGGATAACGGTATCCCCACACAGCTACACACCTCCTCCCCACCTTTCCGAGGAACTGCGACGCATTAATTGCATAATTAAGCCGGCCACTCGCTTGAGAGTTTCCTTGATGTTCCGTTTTAATAATTTTCAGCGGGCCAGGAAAAAGGCCCGTGCACGCGACTTCCGGATAAAAGGCATCTTCGGGCCGCTTTCTCGATTGTGTCGCCTCCCTCCTCTTCCGCTGGAGTTGTTCCCTGCCCCGTTCACGAGCATCCATTTCATTTTGGGGCCTCCGAAAAAGAAAGAGACTTTAACGACCGAAGTGAACGTTTGCGATGGCACAATGACGAACCAATGATCGAGAGAAGTATTGACGATAGTTTTCCGAACCTGGAGCGTTAGATTTTTTTCTTTAAGAGCTACACTTATTTTGCCCACTCCGCTCATTTTAGAATGATTCAACCCAACCATAGCTGCATTCCTTAGCGGAAAAACACTTAGCGCCAGCCCCAAATTGAATGCTAACCAATTGGATGACTCGAATAAGGTACATTTTAACATTGATCAGTCAATGCAAAAATATTTCACACGATACATTTTCCATCGATTTTACTCGACAAAAACTCCACTTTCATTCAAATAGCGTAATTTTAAGGAATTTGGCATCAAAATCGATGAAAATGAGGCAATTCAGTACGATCAGGGTTTTAAATGCTGAAATGGTCAGAAGAATGCACATCAGAGCTTTCCTTTACAGAAGGTCTCATTTACTTTTACCACTTCGTGAAAGTTGCATTTTCATCTAAAATAAGTCCATTTGAAAGACGTTTCCAACCACAGCATCTCACCCCTTCAGTTGGGAGGAATAAAAACGATCAGCATTTCAAGGAGAATTTGAAAGGATGCAACGAACAAGAGAACATAAGCACGCACGACCCAGGCCCAATGGATTTTTTCAGGGGCCAAATTAGTTTCCTCCGTCGATTCCACGCTCTGCACCGCACGATTGTCCTTCAAAATGAGTTCCGAGTTCAATTATTTTGCACGTAAGTAGGACTTAAAATACTCGTATCCATCATTCATAGTTTGCGAGCCAAGAAGGATCCATCGATGCAATAATGAGAATAACCACCACCGATAAGAAGAGATGATTTTTGAGACAGGAATTTCAACAAAAATGTCCGTCAGTAGGCAAATATAGAAAATTACTACACACAAAGACACGATGTGCTGATTCATTTGATAGAAATAAGTAATCAAAGGCTTTCTATCCGCAATCAACCCATTCTTTCGCCGACTGCATAAGTTTCGATGGCCAACACTGTCTCATTATTTTGGAGGGACAAATGCCTTTTTGGAGTCGGTCTAATCTCCTCAAACATACCGTTTTCCCGTTTCACCAATGTTTTTTCGTTGGGGACAGTTTCAAACGCTTTTCTGATAATGTATCAAATAAATCTGTCAATTCAGTAATGAGCAATAAGGAATTTCAGTACGCCATCAATGTCCTGAAGATGTTAACGATGTCTATAATTCAAACTCCGACAAGCAACTTGCTGACTATCTGAACATTCAAATAGATATTCACAATAAAAAAAACACAGGGAAAGCCTCAAGCACTTTGAAATAGAACCAAAAGCTTGTGATCCAAAACATTCCCCATGTTCTGTGGGGTCGGGCCAGTAGAAACAGGTGAAATAGTGCGGCGTATTGAAAAAAATGGAGAGGAGGGACCAGAGAGGCAGCATAAACTGAATGGCTGGGAAACTCGAAAGGGTTTCTAACCGGCCACGGCGCTGTTAGCAGTCACGGATGACGTCCCATGTTGGACGTCGGCAGAATCCAAAGGAGAAACGCAAAAAAGAAGAGCCACACCGAAGCGCTACTATCTGATAATCTGCAGGAAATTTACTTCGGAGCGACATCTCCCGCAAGCTATCCCTCCCGGCTGCTGTTAGAGGCCTTTCAGAATAAACCTACCGAAACGCTTGAAGATGAGGACTCAACAACTATCAATTTCATGGCGGAAAATATAGGGTAGAATAGAATAAGTAAAAGAGTAGAATTTCCGGGGAATCTTTCTTGGCCGCTCACTGAGATCGTCTTGGCAGATAGGCGTGATCGATTGCTGATGACTAACTTATGACATTCCAAAGTGAACCTGCCACTGGGACGCGGAACAGTAAATTTTGACCATGATCATCTAAATCGCAGTGAAGTGACCAAAAGTAACGAATTGAGCAAAATAAAAGGCGGACAGAAATATTAGATACGATGAATATTCATGCAACTGGTAAGACTAAGCAACTGGATTCTGAAAATAGGCTTCCAAAGAATCACTTGAATGACATTTGGCACCGAAATATTTAGCTGCAGTTATTCAAATTGTGAGTAAAATATTACTGCAGAGTCTCAAATACTCGCGTCGTACCCGGATTATGCCAAAAAGATCGCAATGCAGAGAACGGGAATTACGTAATTTCTCTATTTAATAAAAATAATTTTACATCTCTCGAAAATATTTTAATTCCCTCTACCATCTGAGTTGCGTTTGGGAGTGCCTTCTTTCACAAAATGAAGCATCGACGCATAAACGCCGATAACAGACATAACTATGCACCACTCAAAGGCGATAAATTGTCAAGGGAAACGAGACAGGTAAGCAATTTTAGTAATTTGACTAGGATAGCATTAAGATCCAATTGGAAACTTTGAAAGGGATATAAAGAGCCAAATAATTTCAATTAACACGTGGTTATATGAATTCAACGCACGCCCACGAATGGAGATGCCGTACGGGCACCATCCCATTACTATTTCAGTTGAGTAAAACAATGGATGGAAAAGAGCGATACAAGATAGTAAATGAAAATTTAATATCCAAGGAAAGATATTAACAGACAAAAGAATAGATTTAGCTCTGAAATTCAATGAATACTATTTTCATGGTGAAATACTATTTTATCTATTAAATTATTTAATTGCCATATTTCATGTTGAACAAGAAAAAATAATTTCCACCACCAACAACGGCTAAGTCTCCATCTCATAAGCATTAGGTTTTGATGCGTGTGACCTCATTACAGCGTTGGCGACCGCAACACTGACGTATAATGGCCCCGTGAAATCAAATAATGGTGGTGCATGCGAAGCAGCATGACACGATGCAATACAAGAGGGCACTATATTAATTTCCAAGACGTCAAAACAAGGAAATAATCATGAAAAGAGAACATTGCACGCTACTTTTCTGTCCGAAGGAAAATATTAAGCTTTAACTAATGCTTGGGGTCCGTTAGAGTGAACTAAGAGTGATGTAAAGACTGGCCGGCCTCGGTGGCGGCGGGGTAAATTCGTCGCCTGCCAAATAAGAGGTCGCGAGTACGAGTCCCTCCTGGATAGGTTGCCACCATCCAGGAAATGGTTGTTAGTGTACCTTAGCATTGTTAACATGTAAGTCTCGACGCAAAAGGCCATATAGAGCTATTTTCGGTGATATGGGACCAAATAAATAAAAAAATAAACTCAGACATAACGGAATTAGGAATATGAAGTCTTCAACAAAGATTCAATTTTGGGATTGAAATATATACATAGTAAATTGCACCAACTTTTACTAAAAATATCGCACTTCTCGGCACAGTCGCAGTACAGAGCAGAACGCCAACCAGACGAAAAATTCCACTTCCCCAGGCGAGCAGCTCTTCTAATTCCATTAGGGGAGCGACTGCATTAGTTCCTTTCCGAGAAATGCATATCACTGCATTTGCGCAATGCACCTCGAGGTCGGTCCCCTCGCGGATATTATGCGGACATGTCAACCACGCAGTCTGCCTGTGCAACGCCTCCTCCTCTAGGTCATCCTAATCTCACACTCTTCCTCCGACCACCAACTCCCTCTCTTCGCACTCCACCGTGTCTTCTCGGAAGGACGAGTGTGTTTACACACGTCGAGGCCGTTGACTCACTCACCCGCCAATGACCGACCGTGCAACGGGCGCGCATTCGCAGTAGTCCGGTTGAAGAGCCGGCAGCGCAGACGTTTCGCATTCACACGCGGTAATAACAATAAACGGGATGGAGAGACCCTATAAATCCGCAGAAAGGAGAGTAAGCAGGCGGGCTACGATAAAAATTTTTCTCGACTCGGCAATGAGGAAAAAAATACCAAATGTGAGATTTTAATTACAGCCAATTTAATTACATATATTAATCATGGAAAAGTTGGCTCCATCATCTTTTTTATTGTAAAAAATAAAAAATACGCAGAAATACGTAGGCTACACACGTAGGATTAGAACAATTTTTAGAAATGGAATAACATAAGCTCACCTCCACGTATTTTGAAGTAAGCAACTTTAGTACTTCAACTTTAGGTTCTAAAATTATTTTGGAATAAAAATCAAATAAAGATGGCCTGCTGGGGTATAAAATTATCAAAAATTGAACTCTAGTGGAAAAACCGACATTAGGGCACGATGAAAAAAAGACATGTAACATCTAGTCTCAAGCCATTTCATGATTTAGTTCAATGAGTGAAGATGACATAGAAATCTGCATTTATTTTTCTAAAGAAATCAACATCTGAATACGAGATTTCGTGAGGCATAACTGGCTGACAAGAAGCAGCTCACCTAGTAACTGTCCACTTATTACTGGGTGCAACTGCTATCCACGTAAACCGTGTTGGCGTGAACTAGAGTGGTGCCTATAACAGGAGGCAAGTATGAAAAATTGAGATATATAATCATTTTAAAATTTGTGTCTATCAATAACCAAGCAGAATTAAAAGAATATGCTGCTTCATGGCAGGATAACTGTAAATAGGGCAAGTAACACTCTGCTTTGCATTACTCGCGTTTTGCAATGAACATAATAATGAGTGAATTAGATAGGAGTGAAAAAGGCAGATGTATAGGGAGAGGGGCGCGGTGATGACAGGGAAACCTTAAGCGCCAATCCGATCAGCTGACGTCCGCGTCACGAGTGAGCTAAGTGACGGAGAGGGTAATGATCCCCCTCGCACGCCGTCCTTCGCTAATGGGCGCTAAAAAACGTGACTTATTGTACGCGATACGACGCGCTGGGCGAAAGGGTTAGCTCACGGGCGGGCATGAGACTTTTTGCGACAAAGGGAATGAGGAAACGCGGCTGAGCCGCTCATCGCAACTCTGAAATGTCAGAATGGAAACTTCTTATTTTGTATTATATATCCGGGATGCCGAAACGCGACCCCACTTGAGAGATGATGGGAGGGATGAGTACTCGACACGGAAGCACAGATAATTGGAGCACGGCAACACCACACAGGCATTGAAATCGTAGGATCCCATTGCTTCTCATACCCTGTTTGTAAGATTCCGGATCCAATATACCCTACCCCCATATATGACCTGAAGGCACCACCAGATGCTTCATGATGGAATCTTCCAACGCCTAACTCAATTAGCCCTCTTACGGAGAGATCAACAAGTTTCAGGCGTTGCCCAACATGAGATCGTAATGAGGCACATTGTGGAAAATAGGATTCCGAGGACTGACTGTAAAGAAACCCGTCTTTCGGGTTCTCAAAAGCATTGATTCGTGGCAGTTGGCGAGATTAAAAACATTTCAGGCTTATCTAGTTACTTCAGATCGAAGTCACTTCAGCCAAAAAAAAACTCACACGCTCACGACCCATGTCGTTATCTATGACAAAGTAACACGGCAGAGAACCGAGAAATTAAAATTTTTCTTGGCAAGAGGTTCAAATTTCCATACAGGATATGAATAGAGCACCATCGCTAAGATAGAAAATTGCTGCTCACATGCTGAAAGAAAGTCATTCGAAAGAGAAAAATCGAGGAAAAATTACACCAAACAAATGTTTAAAAAATTATAGGAATATTTACCATCTACCAACTTTTTCCAGGCTGGCCGAACGGCGTGACTTCACCTACAGTGTGCTTTATTCTCCATGGAGACAATGGTGCTAACGTAAGAGAAGCATGCTCATGATTCACACTTTGCGCATTGAATTTTCATACGCGTGCTAAACACTACGCCCTCGTCTTAGCATCGACAACGTCCTAAGGAAGGACCCTCACGCAAATTGAGGTGGCTAGCACGTTCTTAGCATTCCTGACTTCACTACGACCAATAAGAGATAGGGGTTGAACTAAAAGCTTAAATAAGAAGCAGCATCCACGTGTACGACTTTCAACAAAACTAAAGCAGCCACAACTCTTCGATATAATTCCAGGAGTATTCTGGCGACCAACCCACCCAATTTTATACTTCAAGATTAAAACACTAATTTACCCCAACTCAAATAACCATTAAAATTGGTCCATTTTTCCCTGGTGACAATGCCAGACTAGCATTCCACATGATTCTTTCACTACATATATTCACGACACGGAAACATTCGTGAGAAAGGCTATTTGCTTTTTCCGCCGGGATTATGGTACTACAGCAACCTAAGTTTCGACACTTTAGTCGGCCTTCATTCTCAGCTCATGGATATACATGGATATACTGTAAAACTCGAACAGCCTTCCATGACACCGGATAAGTAGTGTAAGACCATACCTCATGTATAATGACCTAATTTAACAGACAAACACCCATTTCATGAATAAAAAAATAGTAATTTCCCAACAAAATTACTAATAACTTAGAACACGAAAAGAAAAACACTAAAGACAATAACTAAAACGTCCATTCTTTCAGCACTTCAGTTCTTAATAAAAATACACATTAAATTATAGTACTGGATGCTGTGACCCTGCTCGGGAGTAATATTATTGAATATTTTGAATGAAAATCAATCCTTATTTTTGAACTTGAATAAGAAGCATCACCATAAAACTTACCCCAGCAGCAATAGGGTGGTTTCCTATTATTTTTTTATTGCCTAAATCGAAAGATTATTACTCCTGGAGTACGTATTACGCGCTTTTAGATTTTTAAATGACGATATCTATTTTTCGCGATTAAATGAAAAGTGAAAAATTTCAAGCGCGCAAAAACGCGACGCGTAAGTAGGAAAGTCCGTGCGACGCATTTCTGGTTCCCCCTCTCTCTTTGTGAAGTGACCTTGATCGAGGCTCTGAGCGCTGATAGGACGCAGGATGCTAGCGGATAGCTGAGTACCTTGCTGAATGGTAGCGCTTGGCTTAAAAAAGGTTTATTAATACCTTATCAAACGAAGAAAACTTTCCGACCTTAGCCAGTTTTAATAGGTGATTATTAAGACATGTTTCCCTGAGCTCTGTGCCTCATTGGTAACCTCAGACGATGTATAACTCCTATCCTCTCGTGTAGAAACTAGGTCCCTGTGACGTCACGCGGAGTGGAATCGCATGGGCGCCAATCTGGCCTTTTTCATATGAGGATAAAATTTGACCCTTGCCATTCGTCTAAACCGGTATTTCAAAAAGCAAATAATTTGTGTATTATGAATACACTAATGGTGGGTAACGAATCGCAATCAATGCCTATCGTTTTCTTTGATGAAGGAAACTACCCTATTCACACAAACCAATATGGGCAAATATACATGAAGAACAATATGCTTAAAAATTTCGACTGCTCCACGCGGCTTATGTTAGAATGAAATTAACGCTTCATTGTTTCATTTCGGTCACCTGTGATTTCCTCACCACTTAATTTTAATTTAATTCCACGCATCCACACGCTGCTGCCTTTCCTACTTAGTCAGTGAACGCGAAAAGCTATGCTAAACCATTGGAATTCACTCGATAGGAACCTCTACGGCCACTCATCCTCCCCCTCCCCCATTTGAATTCTTCGGGACCGTGTGGCACGCCAAGTATAGGGTAGTTTCCTCCATCAAAGAAAACGAAATGCATTGATTGCAATTCCTTAACCACCATTAGTGTATTCATAATATAAAAATTATTTGGTTTTAGAAATCCCAGTTTCGACGAATGGTAATGGTCAATTTTAACCTCATTTGAAAAAGGCCAGATTGGCGCCCATGCCATTCCACTCCACGTGACGTCACAGGGACCTAGATGCTATACGAGTAGATAGGAGTTTTACATTGTCTGAGATTACCAATGCATGCATGAGGCACAGAGCTAAGGGAAACATCTCTTAATAATCACCCATTAAAATTACCTAATTTCGGAAAGTTTCCTTCGTTTGATAGGGTATTAATAATCCTTATTTAAGCCAAGCGCTACCTGCTAGCAGGGTAATATGCTACCTGCTAGCAGCCTGCGTCGTATCAGCGCTCAAAGCCCCGCCCCAAGGTCACCTCACACGGCGACAGTTGGAACCAGAAATACGTCACACGGGCTTTTCCCAGCATTCCTACTTAGCCGTAGCGTTTTCGCGCGCTTGAAATTGTTCACTTTTCGTTTAATCGAGAAAAATAGATATCGTCATTTAAAAATCTAAAAGCGTGAAATGCGTACTCCAGGAGTAGTCTTTCGATTTAGGCAATACAAAAATAAAAAGATACGACCCTATTGTCACGGAATACGAAAGGAATATCGTGGAATTCTGCCACGTGCACGTGAAAAGAAGCAGAAATAGTCGTTGAGGATCGATATCACCGCACGCCACCACAATGGCTACAGAAATGAGTGCTCAAAAACGCCGATCGTGCTGATTGAATTTCTTTCCTTCAAAGCGTCCATGGGAAGTTTGCTCAAAGAATCGGTCACGAAGTGGCAGAAGGCGGGATGGCAGAATTTTTTCTACCACACCTTCAACTAGCTATTCGGCACGCAAGGATAACAAGGCCTCTTAGATTTTCCATGCCAAAGGCGTGATTCGCGAAAGAATGGTGAATGCGTCACGGCACAACTCACATGTGGCGCAAAAATGTAATAGCAAACAAAAACCACTCGCTTGATTTTATATTTTATTTTTATTTTATTCTCAAACCACCGGATACAGCTCTTATTGGCCATTTTACACCGGGGTGTTCAACAAATGTAACAAGTAAACGTACACAAACGACCATGCCCTGGACCGGGGAAAACCTACCCAGGCGGGACTCGAACCCGCGACCTCTTGTTTGGCAGGCGAGAACGTTACCCCGCCGCCACCGAGGCCGGCAATAAACTGAAAAAGCGCAGTTAATACGACAGTAAGATTACCAAAAACCGGCGAGGAATATTCTGCAATTGGTCACCCTTAAGACAACATCGAAAAGTTCAGATAAATAATAAGAATGAGTAAGATAAAACTGATCTAATACTAGCCGAATTGGAGAAAAATCAGATAGAAAGCACTTCAAAATTCAATCAAATCAGAGAGAAAGGGGGGATTCTGCTGAAAAAAATAATCTCGCTAAAAACTTAAGAGAACAATTGTTTATCACGTTTCACACATTGGCTAAGAGAGCATTGAGTTATCATTCCGGCAGACTTTAATCAAATAGACCCAGATATCTAAGCCTAAAGTAAAAAAGGTATACTTCATGAACCAAATAATCAATAGCTCAATCGACCATGGTTTCAGTACCTATTGCCTCTAACAAGGCCGTTATCACCTTCAGTGATAATATTAACGTTGATAATGGCACCACTAGTATATGCTGAAACCATGGACGATTATGGTATTAAATATTTTGCGGGGAGAGTTGCAAGTGTTTTAAATGCTGACATAGATATAATATCTTTTAAATGAGTACGCTGTTTACGTTTTTAAGTAGACTCCGCGAAATTAGCTGCGTCACATTCAGGATGTTGACCTCGGGAGACGAGTACTGACAAATTCTCTCCGCAATGGCACTATAGGATAGTTAAACTAGTTTAGCGGGTAGGCTAAATTCTTTCGCGCTAACTGGTTTATCTGAGGTTATAAAAATCAGACCTATGGAACATAAAATAGTCCGGTTCATGTAACCACGGCGTCTAGAGGCTTCCCCCCGAAGAGACAGCAGTGAATTGCGACGGTTGGCGATAGCGAGGACGGGGTCCGAAGGGGTGCGACAACGGCCGAGACCGCTCCCCGGCAACAACAATGCACGAATCACGGCAGAGGCAGATCCTCCACCTCACGTAAATCGCACAAATCAATGCGAGGGTGGAGGCGATAGCGGGGCGGAGTGACACATCGATCGCAACCCCAAGGAGCTCTTATCACCACGCTCAAGAGTCCTCTCCACCGTTTCGTCCGACCCACCACCACCACCCCTCACAACTTCTTCCTCTCTCTCTATCGTGAAGGCGCAGTCATACCCTTATTTTTCCTTCTCCGACCTCTCTCCGCGGAGTGGTTCACCTGGGAAGGGCGTCTTTCTTTTCTCGACACATCCGTTCCTCGAGAGAACATAAACCGTGTTCTTCAGGGAGGAGTCTCGCTTGGGGGGTAGAGGGGAGGTGAGAAATAAGGGCGGAGCGAATAGAAAGACATCGCCTTCAACGGGACAGATTTCCGATGGGCAGGGGTCGGGGGAGCCAATAGGTACAAACCAACAGACGCGGCAAACACGGAGCGAAGACTGAAGAGATTGCCTCGGCATTTTCAGCGATTGATGATCGCACGCAACATCCTGGCTGGCACCGTGAATTTAGCGTGGCGAGGAAAAATGACAAATTTCCTCCAGTGGAAAAGATAAAAAAAGAGGGTATCTCGTCCATCAAGGCGATCCCATTTTTCTCTCTCGAGAGAGTTGCTGGGACCATTTTCAAGGTGCGACGACCCGCTCCCACCCCCGCTCGGATCGAGGAGAACTGCGTGGGAACGCGTCGTGATCCAAATGATGGGAAGCAGGACCCCTTAGTCCCCTTTGAGTACGGGACAGAATTGAAGACCTCTCCATTATAGCCTACCAAGGACATCTTTACCAATTTCTGCGGCTGGCCAAAGTATGGGGAAGTACAGTTGCGGTACAGAGAAAACAATTGCGAGTGATACCGCATCACAAAGATTGAGAGCCGTATCGCACGTAAACAATCTTATTCTTTATATTTGAACGTTTCGCCTCTAATGAGATACGTTTTTAAGTTTCTTCTTCCTGCCGCAAAAGACCCAAACATAAACACTACAATCCAACCAGCTGGCAGCTTTAAACTGGCACTGGCGCTAAAATGCAACCACTGTTAACTGGTAGCTTCGGAAGAATGTTGAACTTACCGGTACGGCTTCACGAATCATAGAAAACTGTTCTATATAATTTTAATTTTCTATTCACTTTTGAAGCACGACGTAAACAACATCATCGGATTATATTTTGAGCATTAGCGCGGGTATTTGTTTAAACAATAGTTACAACTGCATTTGTGGCCGGCCCTGATTTGTTCGCCACTAAGGCATTAGGAAGAGGATTTCACTTCAAGAGACTACCACATATGGCAATTGCGACCACTTTAAGGCCGAGTCTACCATTCATGGAAGCTATTTTGACGATGCGTCATCAACTGTCACGGATGTTCTGAGGCCAATAGTTTTCCATTGCCTTTTTACATTTTTTGCTGCTCGAGGGAGTATACCATTAGAGATCTAATCTAAGACCAGTTTCTCTGCATGAATCTAAATCCTAAACAGGTAATCAAAATACATATTATATCAAACCATAGTTCGCTGTCTCAAACACCACCTTTCGAACGCATGACAAACGCCTCGAGAGAATCACGGAGTATGAAAATAAAACAGAGAAAAAGTTCATGAATGAGGGTGATGCGTGAATAATCTATATGAATATGGAAGTAAAATAGAGGGTAAGAAGGGAAAAACGATTCAAGAAAATAGTGGAATACATATGGTTTCCTGGAATGATTATGGAATTTGAACTATATCTAAGGCAGGAGACGAATTATAGATACTAATTGTAAGAATAGCATCTAAAAAGAAAATAACTAACATAAGGTACAAATAAATGTCCATTTGGCTATTTCCTTGGAGTTTCGACAACAGAGGTTATTTTCTTGAGTTTTATAATTAATTTATCACAAATAACAGTACAAATAGGGCCTAGAGCACTATGTTCTTCGTAATACATAATATTATCGACGGATCATCGTCGAGTATTCTCTCAACGGCATTGTTAGGGGGTAATATTGATAACATACTGTGTCAGCAAAGTATTAACGGCCAAAGTTGAATGTGCATAGAAAATTTACGCAAAAAATGCGAGTGATGTTATCATCAATCATATCATACCGTCCCACTCGAAGTTGTTAGCTTCTACAGTAAATATCCACGTTCCAAGGCGGGCGAGGTTAGAATGAATAAAAAATGACCACCGCTACATCTAAGCGTCGCCGAGAAGAAAAGATGCAGATTTAAAGTAGACAAATAAAAATTCAGTGTTTCCATGACCATAAATTTTATTAGAATGACGAGTTGCCGACGGCACGCGAAGGAAGAGGTTCCTAAGATCTATTGCGGATTATAATCGTAAGAGAATAATTCTTAGACAAGACGACAGAAGAAAAAGAAAATTCTATGTTCGAGGTCTCTCCAGTCAACCACTGCTCAAGATTGATCGTGATATAAGCGGACCAGGAGGACTGAGCGGTAACGTGGAATATTATTCAAGACGGTTGAATCACCTGAACAAATAAATGCACACTCCGAAGTATGAACTCAAAGGAGCGCAGGCAGCTTTTACTTTCCCCAGTACAAGACCAAGGAAAGATTACGCCTTCCCTTCTCCGTTTCTAGGGGGGAAAAGGTCACCAGATGTTGTGGAACGAACGAGATTCGACCTTGAGCTGCTTCTGCGCGTCGCAGACTCCCTAGAAGAGAGCCTTTTTCGGGGACGGGAGGTCACGCAGGCAGACTATAATATAATACTACTATAACTATAATATTATAGCGGTGGAATGGAGCGCTGTGCTCCCATCTGCTCCAAGAGAGGAGCAATCACTCCTTCACAAAAGGGGACCTCCCGAGCTACGCCCAGGCTTTTAAAAGCAGCTTCATGGAGAGAGACCTCTCTGTGTGAAGTGAGCCTTGGGGCACGCGGGCTGGAGCTGCAACGGATGGATCCAATCCACGCGTGAAAAGAAGCGGCACTGACGGAGGTTGGCGGGAGGAGAAAGAGGCAGAAACGGCCCGTGGGGAGAGAGGCAACTCCACACACATAAGCACGCACACGGGCTGCCTCTCCGGGCACTACATTCCTGAAATGCTCCACAGCCTTCCTCTCTTGCTATCCACCTCTTTCTCCATCACAGCAAATTTCAAGCATGGTTTTCTCTTCGCCAGTTAAGGTTAAATTTTTGTTTTTCTCTTCATTCTAAGATGTATTATAAATACTACAAGAATTTCGATTTTTTTCGCAATTTCTGAACGTACTTCCTCCATTTATCATACACATGTCTAATACCAGTATTATCAGTACCTACCCAAATTATTTTCATTGCCATCCTTAAGAGGATCTTCCAGCATTCCAAGTAACCAGTAGTCTTATCTTTTCAATGGAGCCTTTCATGCTTAGAGGGAGCTTACAACGCCCGCATATATTTCTTCGAGCAAATGAATGCATTTTCATGGCAATTAAGTGCACAAGCAGCTCACTATCGTAAAGTGAAAACTCACTCCCCACCACACACCCATCAGTTGACCTGCGGAGCATTATACAGATGTAGATGAGGACACACAAAGGGACGCAAGAATAGGCAGTCGAGGCACTACATTCCAGAAATGTTCCTCCAGTATCCCTCTTCTTCTATCCTCGCTCGCATCAGCCATCTTCTGCACTCGACCTTCCCCCTAGCCCACCTCACCCATTCCACAGACTCTCTCTCTCTCTTCCATCCTGCGCCCACAGCACCGTCATACGCGTCTCTCCGCTTCCAAACACATCCTACGATTCTCTCACCGACCAAGGTTACTTGAAGGCCACGGCACGGTGGAAGAGAAGACCCCAGGGAAAGACTCGACAGAGTGAGGGACGGAATGGGAAAAAATGAAGGCGGCGAATAAAAAAAGGCACTTCACTCGAGCGGTAGTGTTTCGCGTGGTGGATAGAGGGTGACGATTGCACAACGCAAGCCACTTCTCAACGCGACAATAGCGATGAGGATTTGTGTGCCAGGTGCCGCAGAAAAGGACACTAGCAGACCGGGCTCGAATTTAGTCACTCTAAGTGACATGCAACGAGATGATTATGTGTAAGAGCGATTCTTATCAGCAAATTCGAACAGGTAGCATGCATTCATACTTGAATGGGGCTGCCCCAAACAATATTGCGTGACTCATAGCTGCTTGAATGGATCATTGTGACTGCATATTGAATAGCGGAGTCATTTACTGGGCTGAGAATTGCTCATTTACACCAATGGCTAAAATTTTTGAACTGGAATGTTTCAATATATATGAAAGTAGATGAATAAATAATACATACAGTGATTTTATGCTAAAGCCGATTAAAGTCAACAAACAATGCCGTCCTAGATGATCCTCAAGTAACTGAAATATTTCAACCATTTACGGACGACATGTACGACTGTGATTAGAATTATGAACGAGTAAGTAAATCGTTAAATTCATACAACCGAACAGCACATAGCCAGAAGGTGTAAACCGGAGAAGGGCGAAATATATGGGAGATGCAAGAAGCGCCAACTGGGAGCGGAAGTTAATCAAACGACAGAGGAGGATTGCTCATGTTTTTTTTTTATTTTCTTTTGATCACGCTGCCGAGGAATAGCTCTCCTGCTCACACCACCGCGAACGATGCACGGGGAAGGATGAGGCAATGGAAGTCCACAAAAAGATGGACTACGGATGGTATCGCGTTAATTGCATCTACACCTTGAGATCCAGCCTTTCACGATTCTGAAGCCACGATGAAAACGTTCTTCCGATGTTATCGGCGAGATGTAACTCCGGCTACTGGGCGATAAAAAACGCTCTCTCAGGGAGGCATCTGCGAGCGACCTCTTTTGGGGAGATTTGTATTAGCTTATACAGCACGATCTGTAGTTTCAGTAGGTCCTCAAAGTATATGCCTCTTGTAATCCAGTCTGCTTCTCATAAGTCCTGAATATAAAATGAGAAGGATCAAGTATTCCTGTATGTTCTGAGATGACGCAGTGAGATTATTCATTGGTCCCAAATGTATTGAATTATAAGGTGCCAAATATTTAAATATTACACGCAACGGATTCGCTTACGAATCGAGACAAGACAAATTAACTAGCAGAACAGTTATCGATAGTTTCAGGACTAAATAAACGGTGAAGTTTATGACATACACAAGACTCTTCTCAGAGTTTTTAGTGGCTAAAAAAAAACTTCCATAAGTAAGGTGTCACTACAGTAGACTAAACACATCAATAAACGATCCAGAATGTAATCAATAAATGATAATAGAAATTGCCGATCTAAACACGATACACACCGATTGACATCAATGCTATTAATTTTTTCTAGTACCTAGCTTTAATCACAGAAATTTAGAAACATGGGTAATAATTAAAAACACATTAAATTAAACGCCATGGCATAATATAACGATGAACCCAAGTTACGCATAATGGCTTCTTTCGATGATACGAAAAGCGCTGAAAAACATTAAATGATGCTTACTTTGGACACCAATGGACATACCACAACATAACAAAAGCTAAGATATTCAGCATAGCAAGCCATCATATTTTGAAGACAGAGACATTTCCGCAAAACTATAATGAGCTGATTATTTTTATTAAAACAATCAACACGCGAAGTGGCATTCAAAAACAATTCTCCTATCCAAGTACGGGAATGCGGGAACATTCCACGTGAAGACGGAAGTGATGTTCAAAGCGTGCCTCCACCGCAGGCATGCAGCACGCGGGACTACGTACACGGATACACAAGTCCACAATCATTACCGTAAACAAAGAGGAAGGAAACACGAACGAGTAACACATGCCTTACGATCCCAAGATTGATCGCTCAACTTCCTTTCGTGGAGACTTCAACGCGCGGATAGCAGCCGAGCGATAAAGGAATGGAAGCGGGCAAGGACGCCGGGAGAGGACGCCGTCTGAGATAGCGATGGAGATGAGGAGGGCCAAGTCTCGCCATCGGCCATCCATCGACGGAAGATGGGGAGGGAGGGGGGTAAAGGCTAGGAGGAGGGGCGATGGGAGGTCACGAGGGATGAGGGGGACACGAGGGGTCGGACGGCTCTTCTCCTCTCGGGGCAAACCGCGAATTGTCTCAGCTAGAAAATAGAGGCATCAGAAACGAGAAGTGAACAGACGAGGAACGGCAAAGGAAGGAAAATCCACAACAAGATTTCTGTTAATTCAACTGAGCCATGTTTCAGTCTTCTTCTTGTTGTCTTACACCATTCAGTGCGTTGGCTGCTCAGGAATCGCTCTTTTGCTCGTTGAAATGGGTCCCCAGTGTTACTAATAGCTGTCCAATCTTTGATGTTTTGTGTCCATGAGCATCGATGTTTCAGAAAAATGTTTAAAAAACTGCGAACACATCAGGCAGGCTCTGATGTTAAAAATTCGGTTACAGAGCAAGCAGATTACGCAAAGAATATATCATTCTCATTGTCATTTTTTAACGATGCGAGTGTGAGCCAATTTCACTCAAACGACAATTTAACATCGGTTACATGAGCAATGTTTTAATGGAAATGGTGTAATGAGGTGTCTACTCTTCATTTTCAACATATATATCATCCAATCACTCCTTCCTCATAATTATATTTATATTCTATTCGTAATCACCGTTTTTGTACAGGCAATTATCGCCAGAAAAGTATTGCGTGACTCATAGCGGCTTGAATCGTGACTGCATATTGAATAGCAGTCATTTACAGAGTCGTGAGTTTCTTATTTTTATCAATGGCTAAAATCTTCGAACTACAATGTTTCAATATAAATGGAAGTAGATGAATAATTAATACACACAGTGATTTAATGCAACATCCCATTGCAGTCAACAAACCTGGTCAAATAAGTAGGTATGAACAGATTATCTCATAGAAGAATTATAGATGGATAGCTTGATGCATGCCTTTATTAGGGCAAGTTTGACACGAAATAATCCCCTATTCTACCTGACCCCTCGTTATCGTCATTGTATACATGTATATATAAAAGTAATTAAAAATTCACAAATAATTGAGAGGAGAGCTACGTCAAACCTATCTTAGGACTTTACACCAGAGGTGATGAAGCATCGCCATCAGGGGCCTACACTATTCGCAGTTTATCACATCGTAATAGCAAAAAATATAGCATGGAATGTCAAAAAAACAGAGAAATAAATGACAGCCAGTAGATAACGATACGAAGGGCTTTTCCTGAAATTTACTTAACTTCCAGGAAGAAGCTTTCTTTTGAGGTGGAAGTGGGGAGCCAGATGAGAAAAATGGGGTAATAGGGAGGGAGAGGTGAGCATCGGATAGGGGAGAAGGCAGAGGAGAGGAGGGAGATCGGCCTCACACACACGCATTGTTGTCGGCCCGAGCCTCGCGAGACCTTCGCTAGGGTCCGCCACCAGCGCGTGTCGTTGACCTCAGCTCGCCTCCTCCTCCTCCGACCGAGCCACCCCAAACGCCCTCCCACCCCTCCTCCCCTTGCGCCCAACGCACTTCCACTTCCTAGTCTGCCCACGCACCGGCCCCGGGTTCGCTCCCTCCTCCCCCCGCGCGCATCGCGAACACCTCCCGGCACACTCATCGCTCCGAGGGGGCACAATGCAAGCTCACGGATCGACGCGAGAGGCCACGCCCAGACGAGTAAAGCACCAGCGATAAGTCATCGGGCTTAGTAGTAAGTATTTACTTCCTAATATTTTTGAAGATATGAGAGAATAAGATACGATCGAAAAAATAATATTGGTAATTCTTATTATCCATATGCTCTTAAAATGTTTACAAAGAGGTCAATGCACGTGGATAGATTGTTTGGTTTACTTTGGGCCCTGATTTGCTCCTCGCTCTTTTAATATAAAAGACAATTCACTTTAGATCTACATAATTACCTGATAGATCAATAGTATAGTCTCTGGAAGAAAGCATATGAATTATTTGTAGTGCGTGACAATAAAACGTAAGAAAATGCTTTGTCACCGAGTTTTCTGCGTTTCTGGTAAACACAGCCATAGTGAAAAGGTAATGCAAACTTAAAAAAAAAATACGACAGGATCGAAAGTAATGGCTACAAACTTAAAACGTAAAACTGTAAGAAAATATAATCTAAAATGAAACTGTTATCGAAAGCTCATTTAGTTTTATCCAGCAATTCCCCACCGATGGCCACGCCCTTACCTTGAGAACCCTTCCGCAAAATCCTCACGGCACAGTCGTCGTCTTCACGACCACCAACCCTTCGTATTAACAAATCAACAACGAGGCCCACCCACGCCCTCGGAACAAGGGCGGATTGGCGCGGCGGAGTGGTCGCAAAATATTTCAGGAGAGGGACGATCGAATGAAAAAAAATGAATAAAGTAAGGAAACCGCAACCCACCGTCTCGACGACTTGCATCGTGAGGAATGCACGTGTGTGCTATTTGAATGCATGGACGGTCTTTATGGGTTCGGGGATGCTTGAAGAGGGTTCGACGTCTGAGGGTGGCCTCCTCCACTCACTGCATCGGACCGCGATTCGCCCGCCAGATAAGGATCGTCCGTCTCATCCACTGACAGCAGTGGAACGTGTGGTTACCCCGAAGCGATATTAGCGGGGTTAAAATTAGTATCTCGTTAAAGGGAAAATAATAGTCATGACCCTCTCGCGTTCCAACCCTCGTCACTCACGTGCAGCAGGACAGACAGCAAAAATCAGCGACAAACTTGTCCTCCTGTCGATATCACGGTGGCGCATTAATAATACGCAAATGCATAATTTGCGTTTAAAAGAAATCAAAAGCCCTGAACGATGAACACCACATCACGCACAAATACGATATGATCGATGTAGAACTGGATTATAATTCTAATAGAGTCAAACGATTGCACACCTGTGTTTGACAGTTGAAACAGATAAAACAAAGCCAAACCGTTAAAATAAGGTACGAGCTCCAGGCCAAGCAATATAAAAATTAAAATGAGATGTCAAGCGAGCACATTATGTATGATGGAGCACACTCACGCCTTTTCAGGACAGCCATCATACTATTTGAGTAAGATTACGATTTGACGTGAAATTTCACAAAATGGAGCAGTAATTCTACAGCTGCACCCCAATTCTTCATAATCTTATGCCTTCCAAGAGGCCAAGAGAGTTTTCAATTCAATGCCACAGAGAGTAATCTACGGAAACATAACGCATTCAATAACATCGTATGCGTGGTACATTCATCTTTCTGTAGTTGGCGGGCAGCCCACATAATGGACAATAATGTCTCAAGAATCAGAAAATGACGAATAGAGTTGCAAGCAATGGAGAGAAAATAAAGCGAAGGCACTATCATTTCAAGACAGATCGTCTTCGGGAAATATGTTATTCCACTTCTAACGGTTGATGCCCCACAAGATGTTGCTAGAGGTATTACTCTATTCTTTCCAACTCTCACCCCAGCGAAGGCTCTTGCATTGCGACGCGTCGCGACGTGTTATCCAATAATCTTCGAGACGCGCACGAGCTTTGACGCGTGGTTACTCCGTAGCGATATTAGTGGGGTTCAACTTAGTATATAGTTAAGGGAAAATAATAGTCATGGCCCTATGAGACCAAGAAGGCTAACTTGGGCTCCAAGAGAATTTTATAATATATATAGAATAGTACACCATTCAAGGGAAGTTTAGAATTGCGAGAAAATTGCCGATGGTGGCATAAATTACAACGGAAAACCAAGCGGAGGGGGTGGGGGGAAGATTGGAGTGGGAAGAGGGCTGGCCACTGAAATGTCACCTCCGGGAGACCCTTTAGCATTCTGAAACTTCCAACACGTGAATCGAATTAGGCGCTGGAATCCCACCGGAAAATCCGCTGCTACCAGAACCCTGTACCTCGTCCTTGGGAGTCAGCACAATGGGCTCATGAAAAATCCGATGCCCGAGTGGGTATCCCCTTTTTGTTTCGGCGAGAGTGAGTTATTTCCCATTGGTCCGTGATTTCCAGCCGAGTCCAACGTCCGCCCGCCATTCACCACTCTCCTTCGGGGAGACAATGAAAACGCAGCCATGCTGCGCCCCACAGACGCGGAAAGGAATGGGGGGAATGGAGGATAGGGGCGCTGAATCTTTTCGGGTAATGACCGCACCTCAGCTCGCGGAACGAGATGGCGCGAAACACAGTATTGGTGGGTGACTCTACGTAACGAAAACTCGCCATTACAATGCACATTCTACACATATCTAGCGCAGCAATATATCATACGGTCATCAATGGCAGTTAAAATAAGATCCATCACTTACTTCATGATTTGACTTCGAATTTTAACAATCGCAATACATAGAAATGAAAGCATAGTCATAGTTAAAACTAACTTCCACAAAATTGAGCCTAACACGATAGAGATAAAACAGCATAGTCAAATTAAAAGGTTCGGCTAAATTTTTTATAAAAATTTTACTTTCTAATTCACTCTTATTGCCCTTGTTAACCCTTCTAATTTTATATAGGCAAGGATATGAATTTAAAATATAATACATATAAAATAGAGTTTAAGTTTAAAAATTCAGTTGGAACTTTAATCTCATTCGGTGATAGCTATCAGCGAACTTTAAGTATTCTACCGCACAGGAGGCTGATTGCGGACTTGTATGCCAATAATGTTATCAAAATGGGCAAGATCTTGAAAACATTGTTCAATTTTCCCGTGACTGATGAAGGGGTACATGGAGAGTGGTCGTATTTATTTTTTGAATACCGAAAATACGAAGGCATAAATTAGATATTTTTGTTTACAAAGCAATGATAAACCGAAATGCAAGTTTCCATAGAGCCATAGGCGGTGAAAATACATCTACCAGGCGGCGTAGGCAGCTAGGACGAAGATTTTGAAAACTTAAGAAACGAGCATGAGTCGAAATAAAGAAGAAGGGGAGAAAGGGATGGGTGCAATAAGGAAGTGAGAAGGAAGAGAGGAAGGCAATATAGTTCCTTCGATCTCCCCTCAGGAGGAGATGGGAAGAAAGACAAACACGCAAAGGACGATAAACAGTGCCGGTGATAAAACCAAAACCTTCTCGCCAGGAATGTATGGGGACTTGGGCACGCAAATACTGCACTGCAGTTCGCGAAAAAATCTCCGTGCAGTACCCTTCTCCTGATGACATGGGGATGCGAAAATATATCCACAGGAGGCAATAACCACCCCAATTTGTGGGAGAGACGGCTGATACCGTCACCAGTGACATTGCCCGTGCTTGCTCGACCAGATTGGTGTTCAGATGCCGTATGTTAGGAAACCATCCTTCGTAACCTCTCGAGGCCCACGTGAAGGAGCCGGAAGAGCAATACACCGGGTTCGCTGACCACTGCAGCTGAATATTCATGCACGGCATACCGACCTCCACGACGAAATTAGGAATTTATTTTCCCCTTGATGCACACATAATATTCAGTAAATTAACTCGAGGTGACTGGAATGGACCAATGACAAAATTTGAAGCCGTCATTGCCTTTCATGATGATTTCAGATGGACAATGACCCCAAAACCCCGTCAAAAGCGATAGAAAAATCATCCATGGAGAATATAGTCAGCATATAGTTTCTACATTGAATCGGGAGCAAAATTCATTAAGCAGAATTCATTCAATCAACTAGTTGCAGCTGATAACCTAAACACCATATGAATATATGAACAGATAATACCGAAGTCACCATGTTATGAATTTGTATAAGATAAACCAAAAAAGATTTTTTTCTTTTGGTGAAAAATAGTGGTAAAAAAGGTACACTCATAAACCGGTTCACATTCACTTTTACTAGCTGAGATGAAAGCTTGCATAAGAAATATATTACCATGTAAACGATTAATTGTGTGAATTCATCTGCGATTGTCTGGTGAACATTAAAACCAGAAATAATTCTCTCAGAAAAGTAAAGGATTTTGTGGATTAATTCATAGAAAACTCCGTCCGAAAGAGATGATTGACGATATTCTGAAAAGCAACACCACATTTCCTCCAACTGACAACACGCAGTCGCCAAAGGGGAAGCATTAATCCCGCTACGTTCCGTATCTTGTCTGGTTATAAGTATAAGTTACGCTTTCTTCATAAAAATTTCAGGAAGCACAGAAAATACTCATTTCAACCTATACATGTACTTCAAATATGAAATTTGTGCCTCGAAGAAAATACTAAGGAAAAAATGCATGGTTGAATAGGTAACTGGTATAAGTTTGTAAGAGTTTACATAACCTAAAGTTTTTAAGATGAGAGCGTAAGTCATCAATAATTATATATTATAATTCATACGTAAGTAAATTCTACCGGTAAAGTGGGATTGATGCGTCCTCTTAATGATTTAGTTGATCGAACACGGGTAATTTTTAGGGTGTTCGGCGAAGTAAGACGACTCATACAGAAATTTTTAACTTTAAATTAACAGAAAAATAACGTGATGTTGCACATGCCAACGAGATGCACCAAACAGGGGAAGGTCCTTGTACTCAGGGGGTTGCATACCTGGCGGAGGGCGGCCACCAGCTGCCAGCACCTCCGCGGATCGATCGTTCACAACGGCCGCTCGCCCTCAAAACCACTTCCACGACAGGGGCGGGGGTGTTTGTCGGAGAGAGTTCGGGAGGACGGAGTGGGGCAGGGGGTGCACTTCGAGGAGGGCGGGAAGGGTGGCAGGGGGATGGGGGTGCTCGGGGTTACTTGAGGGCAAAGCGAGGGCGAGACTAGGGTTGGGGAGGGAAGACCATGAAATATCTTCGGACACCCAACCTCCATCCCCCCCCCCACTATCTCGTAAAACGATAGAATAAATCCTCCCGCAACAACCCAGCCATTTCGTGGCTGATACCCTAAACATTGACGTTGAAAAGGGGTGGGGGTGAGCGTCTGATACACGGATAAAGCGACATATCTCACGATGAGTGTAAAATGTAAAAAGAAAAGATTTCAGTCGTCTACCCACATACGCCCTTGGCCACAACGTACAAAACAAGAATTATAAATACCTACGTAAGAAACAATACCGAAGGTTCACGGGATCGAATAAAACCATTGTCTCTTGATGATTTGTCACGAATATTCTGAAAATTACAACTGGCATGTAACGTGAAAAGCAAACGGCTGCAGATGCTATACGAAAATGAGAGAGAAACTTTATCCTCAACCTTGAAATATTCCAGTAATAAGGGAATATAAGAAAGATACCCACTATCGCCACCATTGTTACAATAAGATAAATTGAACTGCGGGATACACAAGTGGAATAGAGCAAAAGGATTATAATAAGCAAGCATTTATTCTGGTATTCTTCTTCTTTTAACTTCCTTCCGCCCTCACTTTCTTCCAGCCACACTAGCAGAATACACAAAGACAAGCCAAGGTAACTCTCACCTACTCACATAGGCCTGAGTTATTGGTTAGGCGCAAATATCATATAATTTAAAATGTGACAATGACAAAACACCCCAATAAAATATACCCGTCGAATGAGCAATTTCAAGAGCGCAAAAAGGAAATCAGATAATAGAAAATCTAAAATATACACAACGTAGGGTAGGGCACGACAGGTAATTGAAGGGTAATTATTGTGCTCGAAGGTTGAGGGAAATACCTCTGGAGCGCCATACAGCAATGGAAACAATTTCCCACACACGAGATTTAGAATCGGTAGCACAGTGCTACAATGGAAAAGTAGACTTTTTTAACGAATGGACCTCTCAAGCACCCAATATTTCCAAAAAGACTGCGATAAACCAAGGACCAGAGCGCGTTCACCAACAATGGATCCCCATCTCCTGCAACTCCTCACTCGCCAAAATGAGAGGCCAGTATACGGGACGAAGTCGATTCAGAGGCCGGAGAATGGCGCCATAAAAACAAGTCGCCACGCCCTCGCAGAGTCCGAGGATCCAAGTTGCCATTCATGACATCCCATCTTTTTTTACTAACGCTTATAGAGTCCGAGGCGCCAAATCCTCGTCCACCGAATGAATTCCTTCCCGATTGCGGAGACACTTATATTCCTCCGAAGGTGGGGGCTCATAAGGAGGACGCCTCGCCGAATTGGCGAGGAAAAACATGAAAGAAACGCTGGGTGTGGTGAACAAAGAGGAGAATACGTTCGATAGCCGGAGCATTGTTCCAAACGAAAATTCTCATATCAGTACGTGAACTCTTGAATAATTACACAATGTTTCCGGTTTATCGTTATCATACCTGTTCGAGCAAATATTATTCACTTACCTCTCACTTTCCTTTACTTTCTTACGCAATCCATAAAACTCATTCCGAATCCCAAGTTTATATGAAGTACAACCAAAAAAATTAATAATGCATTAATGCCCCCTTAAACTAGCAAGATATTGATGGAGGAACTAATAAAATTTGTATTTCAATGATGATTCCGAGATTAATTCTAAGAGCTGAATAATTTTGAATATTCACCATGATTAAAGTTCCCCCACGGGTTGAAGGCCAACAATCGATACTTCATTTTTATGCTACTCTACAAAATTAAAATGTAAATGGCTGAATGATGATCACGAAAATGTTAAGAGATTCACTTTTAAGTTTTATCACTTTCGTGGCAGACTGACGCGTAAAAATATCCACGATGAGAATGTCTTGCTCCTTTAAATGAAACACACGAAATTACAAGAAGCTTAGGCACTTAACTTATTGAAATGCTTCAATCCTAAACTGAATATAGCAATATCGACAACAGACGTAAAAAGCAAAGCACGAGCCAACAACCATTCTTACCACAAAAAGGGATTGGAATAAAATTAAGGAAAACGATCGATAGCAGAGATATAAAAAGGAAGGCTGGATGCATTTAAGCATATTCAATTCCGACAACACAATGCAGCCCACCCCAGAACCCTTTTCGGTCCTTGACAGCCGGAACCATTGACCCCAGACTTTTGCAGAGAGTTCCACCCCTGAGACCTTCCCCTTTCTCAACCTCAGACCACGCTTCCCACCTCATTTCTTGCTCCAACCCAGAAAAAAATAGAATTCATCTCATTATCCTTCATTTCTAAACCCAGAAAATACCAGTCAAAAGTCTTTTTCAAATATATTCCTCTGCCGCAAGGGTACACCCTTTCCGACAAAGACAAACTTTTTTCCCTATCTTGGCCTTTGAACACCCTCTAACCTTCCTAGTGCTCAACGATAAGTATTATGACTTAGAAACAATACCTTTGCAGCATTAAATGCGATAAATCATGGATTTTCACCAAATATTATTCAGGTAAAAAAACGAGAGGATTCAAATATGATGTTTCATACTCCGTACATCATTTCCAAGTTGAGTTAATACAGTAAAAAATCAAAATTTTAGCGGGAAAAAATCATTTACTCCGATCAAATTAATTATTTTTTGTGGAATTTAAAAAATTCCACTATAAACGTAATACTATCACAATTTGCAAATAAACTTCACAACAATACGCATTTGGGGTTGTTTAAATACCTATTTCTGCCGAAACCACCTTTTCATTCTGCGATGATTCATTGATTGCTTTGATACTTACTACTGTGGTACGTTACCTTCATACGTCCCATATTCTCTGACTTTTTCCTCTTCACGCTCTATGCCAATTACAATTCAGGAAATAGCCACCAGAACGATATTATTTAGTATTGATTAAGTTCACAATTTGAATCAATAAAATATACGAGATTAGCAAGATTGCTATACACGGATTCAAGCTTTACCGTAGGGGCGCAGAATCCGCAGTGTCACGCTCTCCAAGTAATACGTATCAAGTAGAAGGTTGTCAAGGAAGCTTATACGTCCATATCGGGGACGCAAGGGTTATTATCTTCTTCCTGAAACTTCCTTCCATCCTGCCTGCATCAAGCTATATAATAGCAACCGAACTTCACGACGCGACAGCTGCGTGACGCAGGGATTAAGCTTTCGAGTTATCTTCCAATCCCGAGAATCGAGACAGCGGGACATCACCCCCAAACGGCGCTGCTCGCGTGTGGAATTGGAAGGGCGAAACAGTTGAACAATCTGGGATCGTGTGACCGGAATTAATACCGAAAACGGTGTTTTAAAGGTTAGAGACAATATAAGGTTTAAAGTTTAGAGATATAAGAAAGACAGAGAGCGCACGATTGAATTGTTTCAAGAGAAAAGTAATACGAAAAACTTTACTTCTACGGCTCTGAATGTTACGTACAAATTGATATCATCAACGTAGCTATCACGGCTTGATCAATATTCAAAGGCTTACTAACATTCATCGTCCTAAATGGTGCCAACATGCTTATGAAATATGGATAAGGGCCCATTTGAAAAGATATATTGGTAGCGCATGGAGTTGTACAAAAAAGGAACCGCAGTGATTTGGATTCAAAAGGAACCAGGCTAATGACAGCAAAGAAAAAAATAAACCTTCGGTTATGGAGGTTCCGTCTAGACTGCCCCCTTCAAATCAAATACATGCTCCTACTTTTCTCACATAGTGCCAACTATTTCCTATTTCAAACGTGACAACCTTAAATAATAAAAAAAATAAGGTTACGTATCGTAAGGATTAGGATTCTAGACAACTAATTCATATTACACGCGACAGTTTTTCCAGCAGTTCCAGTCAACACTGGCACAAGTTTCATTCAAGGAACGGATAATAGACACTTCAGCTAGAGCGTTTGCATGGTATAAACAATGGAACTAGCAATGGTGACGAACTAACGTTTTACTTACACCATGACGCAATAAATATCACATTTCTAACCGACCTCACGACACTCATGTTTCAGAAACCCTATGTAAATAGATAAGCAATTTATAAGATTTTCAAAGGTTCCTAATTTCTAAAAAAAAATGTCGTTGGTAACCCACTTTTACTACCCCACCGTCGATAGAGCAATATTAACAGGATACACATCAGCATTATCACAAAAATGACAATTAGCTCGTTTTTCGCTAGATCCACAGGGTTAATATAAATTTTTTCTGCTACTACGTATAAGACAAAAATTTAAATGGCAAACCCCGATATCACGTGATGGATCACATTGGCTGAATACAAAGATAGGGTTCGTTTTCATTCATCAATTTCATTTGGAGGCTTCATTTCCATTCCATTTACTAATCACGAAGAGGGTAGAATATAAGGATTAATAAACATCCAACAACAAAAAATAAAAACATCCATTTAAAAGTATTTCACTTGCTTTTTCCATTCCCATAATAAGTTCCCAAATACTGAATTTGAAGTTACATTGCTGGCCTCGGAGTTTTTATTATTTAGCAGCTACCTACCTGCACTCTTCACCAATTACTCTGACGGTAGAACCGCCTCAAAATAGATAAGCAAGCTGAGAGTAGATGGAGGCCTCGAAGGAGATTTAGGTAAACGACGATCCAGTGAGAGTACACAAAACCAAAATGAGATTCAAAGATGAGAACCCACATGGTGCCGCGAGGCGTCGATGGTTTAAAGAAATACATTATGAAGAAAAGGATGGTTCAGGCCTAGTGACTCACGGTGGCACCTTATACTGGCTTTTCTTTCAAGGACAGGGAGAGGAGAAAATGCGGCCCGGCGTATCTGAAAACGACGTAAGTGATAAGGCTAAGAGGGATCTACTCCAATGTGGCAAACAATGGACACGTCTGGGTGAAGGCAAACAAGTGGAAAGGAGGCCAACGGTGAATAACCCAAACAGAGATTTAGAGTAGGATAGGTAGTATATCTTCACGCCGTGGCGGTGTAAAACGCTCGCCCAATAAGCTTAAAATAATAATACGGTCACAGAATTTACATCACAGAAAGGGAATGGACTTGAATACTAGAATAACATTCCTTAGAACTACGATTTCTCAAGGCTGTGCTCGATACATGGTAACAACAGCCAATACTCGGCTTTGTCAGTGCCCAATTCATAAAACTACAGGAAGAAGAAATCTGTTTGAATGCCTTGAATGCATATCTAGCCTCTCGAGTCAAACATCACCTTCAACAAAATGCCCGATGATCGGATAAAATGTCAGACATTATTACAAGTGATAAGGCTTCTCAACATATCGTATTACACATGACTGATCTGATTTACTCGCGAGCATGAGGGACTTCCTCACATTTTCGGAGCAATAATAAAGAATGCGTAAAATATATGCTATTTCTGTGACAACAAGCATACTGCAAACGACACCTCCAAAAATAACGAGTAAAAAGATTAGAACGGAGGCCTTGGCATTATAACGAAGATTCATCCGACGAAGATATTTATTACCAAGATTAAAAATGAAAGCCATCTAAAGCACCAGAGCACTAGCGCAAGGATAATACCGAAGTTCACACTATCAACGGGAAATAGAAAATTTCCAAGCGAACACACAAACAAAACTAAGCGAGTAGGAGATAATTCAAACTGGGCAATTAAAAACTGTTAACGAGGAATTCTGGATTTTTGGCCGTAAGAAGTGGAGGGGAAAAAATGATCGCATCTTTTACGGAAATCCTTATTTTCGTTCTAATGGTGACCATAACGGAGAAGTAATTAACTCCTAACAGCATAACGACTTATACGAATGTCCTGTTGCTTCACAATAATGCGGATATGATGGCAAAAAAGGGGGACAATTAAACACGAAACAATCTCTGACATTGGAACACGCGAAGATAAAACGGATTTAATTAGGGAAAGGCAAAAAAATAATGATACGGATAAATGACTCAAAACATTTCAAGAGAATTATTTTTTCTGTCCAGAATATGCGAACACAAACTGCGTTCTGATAATGACCAAGTAATTAGGACCGGATGCATACGTGTGTCGCACTCGACCGGCAGGATTTTCCATTCACGCGGTCCATCTGCATGATTTTTGATTCCTGGACGCGATATGAGGACTGTTCTTTTGAACGAGGGCCAGCCAAGCCAAGTCCGGACGGACGCAGGACAAATTGACTCCCCGTGGAGCACGATAGGGGTCGCGACTTCCTCTAAACAGGCGTGCCGTACCATCTCTCGCACTCCTTCGAGCGTACATCTACAGTCGGGAGAGACAGCCCGCCCTTATATTCATTCCCTCGATCGAGAAGTTGACCCCAACGTCCAACAACCGATCGGGATCAATAGTTCCGCGGACGGCCACCAACACCGCCACTACCTCGATTAAAGTGATGCCTTGATGGAAACGACAGCGTTTTTTTTAGCCTGCCCACTGACTTATACAAAACCTTTAATTTGAGACAAACCCCCAAATATTTTTTATGATGAAAGAAAAAAGTACTCTGCGAAGGTGGCACACCTAATTTAAAGGAAAAGCCTTAGGTGTTTGGTTTAAATAGTGAATGCGTGAAATATTCACGGCGTACTGTCGATTCTTTAATTATAACGTACATAGTTTCACCTGATAACGCCCGAAATAGAATACGATTAATTGCGTGTATATTATATAAACGCTAATACTTTACTCAAACCACTTCATCTTTGGAAGAGTGGCATTATTTATTTTAGTACCTAATAATTCAAAATAAACAATACATACTCCAGTGCTCAATAGTGAAAAATATCATTAATATCGGATTAGGTAATATTTGGTATTTCTCACGAGAGCTTGCATTTTGTATGTGCTGGAGACTTTCTCAGACTACATAATGATTTTTGTGCGTGCCATTACCTTTCACTTCATGATCCTTGATTTTATCTCAACGGTCACTTCAGAAACCTCAGGTGACAGGAGATATCTCACTCCTTATGTTCAACGCCTTACTATACCGCGAATACATATACACCATAAGGCAACCCTATAAGGCAAATTCAAAATTTTGGTTGTATATCCCATACTGTGAGGTGAAAAAAGTATGCCAGTTTTCAAGAATTTTGCTTGAGGGGAAATTACTAAAATTAGAGGTCAAAAATGACACACCACCTATGGGACAGTCTGCACATGGCAGTGAGGTACTTTAGCGGTTGCAGAGAAAAATGCGATAAAAACCGATTCAACTGGAAATTTATATACAAAATAGAACTGATAACATTAACTGATTATAAAATTAAACTTTAAAAAAATTATGTTAAGGTAAAATGGCATACAAGACTGGTGGCTCAGTTGAAAACGTATACAATAGTGTTCAGGCTCCATGATCGATGAGATACAAGCCCACTCTATTGATTATATACGCATTATTTAAAATCGATAAAAATTTCCTGAGTTAAAATTATGATAGATCTTTCCATTCCTCGTTAACATTCAATACTTTACCGTTATTTCGAATAAGCAACATTAAAAGTTCAGTAGCGAAGAAGCATTAATCTACATATATTAATAATTAAACTAATCTAAACATTTGAATTCAATCGAATAAAGCTTCCTCCACTCCAAAGGCGCTCAATGGCTTCAACAAATTTAATAAAACAGTTACAGATGAATTCTTAAAGCAACTGCAGAAATAAAGGACGGCCCCCGAATTGCTACCGCCAAAAGAGAGCAGTTCTACTCATACCCACTTGCATGATTAATGGAATTGAAATGGAATATTAATATGTAATCCAATAATATTGTTTTCGTTCCTTAAAATGCACAGATATTCTTCTGAACACTGCCTAAATAATGAGGTAAAACCCTATGACAACAAAAATTAGAGGTTACTGTGTTGAATCAAAAGAAAAGACAAACTTAAAAGTATGTTTTAAAAAGTATGAATATGAACTACTAGCACAAATCATATTAATAAAAGATACCCTCTCAAAATATCTCATCCGGAAAATATTTCACGATCGGACATATTTTTAGGGGAAATTCTAACGATCAAGATTCCATTTGCGGGAGAAAATAGTTGGAGATGATAACATACACGTCGTGAAGGGGCACACGCTATCGATCCACGATCCATTCCTATCCATGTGAGAGAGACAGATGTAATGCGAACAAAAGAGATACGTTGGGCACAAAGAGAGAGAGAAGGAATGCAAATGCGAACGAAAGAGAATTCATGCGCGAAGGTCGCTCGCAGCGGTGTAAGCAGATAGCTCGCCCTCCCCCGCGAACCGTTACCTATGAGACGAGTCGAAATGTTACCACTGCGGTCGCTGCTTCTCATCCTTCGGACGATCCGTATAATTACACGCATGCGCCAATTGCCACGACTGTCGCTATAGATAAGTGTCGTGGAGTGAAAAACCGTTGAGAGAGAGAGACGGGGCATGCTCCTTCCTCCTGACTAGGAAAAGAAGAGCTTCGGTGTTCCATTCAGCGATAAAAAATGATTCATAAGATTCATCCGGAGAGAGGACATTTTTAATGGTTGGGAAAAGATAAAATACGTACTTCCATCAACAAAGCTCATAGCCAAACGAAGTTCTAAGTTCGCAGAGTTCCATCACTAGCTGACGGAATTATTTTGAACTTAAAAAGTAGTGGTGAAGCATAAAGCATGCACAGGGGATATTCATCTATAATCAACCCTTTCTTCACCTCCATTCCTCAGTATGAGGGACAAAAATCGTGACACATGAAACAAATGAAAAATAATTCAGACTACCAAATGGTTATCAACACCCGAGACAATGGGTAATCTCATGATGAATTAGCGATAAAATTTGAAGCAAAGGATATTTCTTTTGCCTAAATTCATAGTATCATGACTCGCAGTATTTGAGGATCCGTGTCATGAAAGTCGTGTAAGGGATTTTAGCTCTCACCCGTGGGGAAGTTACCGTTACATTGCTGGTGCAATTCCACACTGAATACGACCCTCAAACTTTACAGCTTTGGACTGATTTCGTATTTAAATGCTTCCCTTTCTTTCTTCTGCTGAGATATGACCGCCTATCACAATGAAATATCTAGCCTGAAAACGCTTAAATACGGTTTTTGGGTTACTAGTTAGCATTTTACGAGCACCTTTCTCGCCGGATCGCACTTTTTCGTGCGTGGAAAATCGCCATACCACCAAACTATCGATATTCACCCATTTACTTAAGATTGCGAAATAGAATTCCAACCCTCACCCCTCCCCTCCGCTTTGCATCAAAAGGAGAAACAGACACGATTGTAATTCGCTCGATTAGTTTAAGACGCGTTCCATATTCGAGAGTGTTCCGCCTTTTGTTCGCGCCAACTTCCAGATTTCGTCGTGAACTCAAACCTGTGAAGGAGAGCGGGGTCCTAACACCCCCCCCCCCCCAATCATTCCGGAGACCTGTCTCTTTTTCCAGTGCGTGAGATTTTCCGAGCGGAGATCGCGTGAACCGAGATAGAAGGGCCGAGGTCTGTTCCGTTTGTCTCTCTCTCTCTCTCTCTCGGAATTGGATTGTCGACTAAGCCTGCTTCGCCTGCCTTTCATGCTTTTTTCCTCCGACCATATTGAGCTATGAGACGCGGTGGGGAAATCTTGAATTGTGCATAGGTATTAAAAATAAAAATAATTTTACTTATAATCGTTCGAATGCATATAAGTATCCTACCCAATTGATAAAAAATACTTAACTCATAAAATTTCGATGTATAAATAAAATTTCTTGAGTGTTTCCCTAAATAAGCAACCTACATATTTTTGGTAAGCACAAATACCACTACTCTACAACTTAGGCGGTTACTTCCAGCTTCCCAGAATCATGTTTGCTTGCACAAATACCTCAGGCAATGAGGAATTTTCTTAAAAATATTGCATTCCTCATCATCAGATAACGAGGCTCATATAAAAATTCGAATGATTTGTGTGCGAAAAAAAACCCTTCCTTCGAATTTAAAAAGGAATATTCCTCGAGTTTACAATGGTATATTTACATCAGGAAACAATAGCAGATAAAATAATAACTATTAGTTTTAGTAATAAAAGATAATTTTCTCTAAATGTTCATCTTGGCACTCCGTGCGTAGTAATTAGTCATAATAGTTAGGAAGGATTCGGGTGTCCCACCTATGGAGAAATGATAGTTATAATAAAACAAGGTCATATTTCCACACGAAAAATTAGAAAAGCACTAACAATTAGATAAGTGCTCTGTTGGATGAGTACGTATTACAGTCCAGTCTTACATTGCCGAATTCCAAGACCCTACTTAAAAGGTTGTAAAAAAATCAATGCGAATCATTAAAAAAATTTCTATGCTTAGCAATTTTTTCGTTTGCTCTAAATATGAGGGAATTTAAAAATAATAAATCTTCTAATCGTTCAAATGCATATAAGTATCCTAACCAATTGATAAAAAATACTAAATTCATAAAATTTCGATGCATAAATAATACTTCTTGGGTGTTTCCATAAATTTCTACAGTTCTCGTGCTTAAAGAACTTGGTGTAGATCATCCACTTATACAAAAGTAAAACACATTTCCTACAATGAGCATAAATTCAAAATCAACTTTGTTTGAAACACATCCAAGAAGACAATAAATGTACTCCTTTCTTGCTTATGTAGCGTACGACAAACGCAGTATCACCAAGTGCGAACATCATCCGCGTCTATTTAGAGTGGAAACTCTCGTCACACGATTGTTCAATGCGAGACAGGCAATTCGACTCCCAATCAAAGCTGTAAAAAACGAGATTCTGAAACACAAATGGCCGATTGTGAAGGGGAAAAAGAAACACTTGCATTTTAGACGATCCTATTCCCAACATCTTAGTGACCTCAATAAATGACTTTGACGGAGGAAAATTACTGGTATAGCATCGTTTGTTTTCCCTCAGCCATAAAGAAGCAGATAAGTGCGTTAAAGTTTCGCAACGAGGGGAAATTTAAAAGGCATTTAAAATTTCGCCCATCACGAATCTCCTTGAAGAATGGTTCCGACCGAGACGTACTGAAAAGCCGCTAGGCGTAGTTATTATAGAAGTAACACGGATAAGACGACGCATGGACCCAAGAAAACGCTGAATGGGCACTTATATCCCGACAAAATAAAGGAAAAAGAAAGGAGTAATGCACCGAAAGATCGATGAGAACCATTTAAATTCCAGGTTCCAATGAAACACGGCAAACTTAAAGGATAACCTTGAGAGAAAGTAAGGTCGTTCTGCGGAGCGCGGCCGTAAATAAAGGCAAACCCACCATAAAATAAGAACGGCGGAAATGTCAAGGGGATCCAAATGATATCACATAAATATTTTCTAAATTGCACGTCTTTCTGAAACAAATCACCTGTTGGAGATGTAAGGATTAGAAAGACGACAGAGCTGGGGAAGACAGAGGAATCACATAAAATAGTATAAAGTCTCACATAACCATTTGAAAGTCGAAATAAAAAAAACTACCAATAAAATCCATGCTTCCTCATAAACTTCCTCAGTTCATCGGAAACTGAAAAAATCATATTGTGACGAAGAAAAACTCCTAAGAAGCCTTTATATACTCTGAAGCTAAACGCCAGACAACAATTACAATTCAAATTAAAAATTGGATGGTTTTAAGGCGTCACGATGAGTAAAAATTCGAATACTGCTCATTTTTAAGAGTTTGATGGAACGACAAAGCGGGACCACCGCACAGAATGGAGATCCGTTGCATACGCAATATTTATTACGAAAAGAAGGCCCAAATTCAAACGACGTCTCAGAGCACTAGAAAAATATGGTAACAAACGACTTTCCAATTGTTTGCTTTCATTTAAAACTTAAATACATCTCCTCCCTCATACGACTTAGGTCCTTAAATGCATTCTTTGTGACGAGTCGCATGGCATGCGAGAAATTGAAGTACATAACAGCTCGTAAACAATGCTATGACCAGATCCACCAGAATACATATCTGCAGTAGTATAAGGGAAATAAACGAGGTATGGTACACTAAACATGTGAGCATCAGCAGCAAAGTAGCGAAGAGAGACAAAATTGCCAGCACTCGATTATTCTAGATAAAGGAGGCATTAGTATTCAATTTTCAAAAGAAAATAAAAAATAAGGTCAGCAGAGATAACATTCATTTCAACAAGGGCTGCGGTTTAGGAAGTTTGCTAGAATCTCATATTTAACGCCACCACTGAACGTAAAAATGTTCGAGTGAAGGGTCTAAGCAAGAGATATAAACATTGCAACGTATATAATAAATAACAATAATATGAAAATTAAAGAACACACATATGACAAGTCATACACGAAAATTAAGCCAAAATAATTAAGTACTTAGGTAAAGTAAATACATGTGGAAAGATGCACAAGCAAAAGTAAAAATTCCTAGAAATAGGAATTTCACGAACTAGCTGCTGAGGTAAATGGCAGCGATTACGACAGATTCATCGAAATTCAAAAAAGGGAATTGAAGATACAGCTACAGGCAATAGAAGTGGGTAGCGTTCATCATCCTACCGAATTGTTAATCCAATCGCATTCCGTAGACGACAGCCGGACCACTGAATGGGATTTTGGTCAACGCTAGACAGAACAAAAAAAATATCGATGGAACTTGAAGTTCGCGGAAGTTTACCCAAGGTGAAAAAAATAATTTTTCCACGCCTAAGTGAAAAAATTAACATTTTTAAATTGGTACCACGACGGGTTTTGACGTTCGTCGTCTCATTACAGTGGGTATATGACATTCTAGAGCCGTCGCAAGATAACTGTTCGGAGGGTATTTGAAAAGGGGGTACACTCGATACCAATCTCCCAAATTTTTCGGGGATTTCCACCCCATCGCTACTCCCTGGTTATAATCTATAATGACCCCGAGAAAATAATTTTAACATGCACAGAAAAAAATTATACATAATTTTTTGCTAAGTTTAAGATGAAGGCTTGGTTGTAAAATTAGCAATTATAACACTTCGTGACTTCCATAATTTAAATTTAAATTGCGGAGATCACGACATGTTACCATTACTAATATGGAGCTCTTCCACCACTTTCTAGCTTCTCAATTTGATTTAATTTCCTGTGCGAGTGTGGCACATAAAATAAGTCTCTATTTCAGACTGTCAGTCAAGTTCGGGGTGACTCCGAAGTTGGGTGTAAAATATACCGAGATAACAACAACAACAATGGGATTTCCTTCGGCACGAAGAACAAGATTCTCCATTACGCCAAGCCTCACCTACCTCACACACGACAGTGGACTACTCCCACAATTCGGGGAAAGAGAAAGAAACAAGGAGATCTGGTTTACATCCGTGACTGGCGTAAAGCGCGAGAATCGGCCGTAATTTTCACGCGGAGTAAACGGGCAGGAGTGGGGCGAGCAGCCGTTCGAAAGAGATCAAGGACACGGCATGGGATTGCACGGAGGTAGGTTGCCTTTTAAAAGACGGAGGTGCGACGGGGGGAGGAAAAGAGATTAAGAACGAGGTGGTGCGGGGAAAGGCGGGGAGGAGTGAAATTCGTACACGGTGGGAGTCAAAAACTCAGAATTCCCCCGTGAGCCAGCAATTCCCTTCCAATTCCCAGTTCCAATGAAGGGCGATCCGACCAACCCTCGACCTACAACAAGATTGAGGGACGAAATTGCGAGGTAGGAGTTCACGAGGTACTAATGAGAAAAAAAAACCTTAACTTTCAGGAACATAGGTAGAATATGAACACTTTCCAGTCAATTTTAAGCTCCTATGTTACGCATTTTCATGAAAATTAAAAAAAAATATTACTCAAACTATAACCAATCGCCAGTTGAAACAATAATTAGGCGATAATTTCAGGAAAATGCATTTAATATTGAAAAAAATCTGTGCTGAAATTACGACCACGGCAGAGCATTAAAATGTGTTAATAAAATAAGACTAAAAATTAAGTTTCCGTAAAAACTGACGTTAGCCTTAACTTAGGCAAAATTTTAATATGTCGTTATTACAAAAAAAATCTTGTATAATCTGCATCATCACATTACGAGAATGATAAAAATAATACGTAACTGGGAACTTAAAGAAAAAAATCTATCCAACTTCCGGAGCTATTAATAAAATAATGTAAAAATGAAACCTACATAAATTATATGAATTAAAATAGCGCTACAGTTGACTAACACTGCAGGAATACTCGTGATTTAAAAACATATTTATGGAATAGCCTTTACCTCACGTGAACTTTTAACAATGAGATTGAAAATGCGAAAACTAGATATGACGTTTTTGCTAGATATGGGAAAAGTGGTTTAATCTATTTGTAGTGAATAACATAGCCAAGACTTAACTTACTTTACAAGTATGAGCATGGGGAGAAGAACGAGAAGATATCTCACATTAATTTACGCGCCGCAGGCGCATTTCAGCCAATTTTAGAACCAAGTTCACCACAACCAGCCAGTTAAAAATACAATAAATATTGTGCGAATTTGCTTGCGTTGGGTGTGTAGTGTTGCTTTTGATACCAAAAACTTAAGCTGAAAACATTGGTACATTCACATTATAATCAGAAATATTATGATTTTTTTGCAATTTTATTATATTGTCTTTTTTCTATAATATTTTTTATTTGTTTCATCGAAAGCAGCAATTTTTATTATTTTGATATTTTTTAAGTATTTTATTACTATTTTTTAAAATACATACATTCTTTTTTTAACGGTGGGTCATATTCCAACAAACAATTAATAAACTCAAACATGAAGGCATTACAACTAGGATATGGATAGACTCATAGAAGAGTTGCTTGAAGAGGCAGTGTAGATGTTGTTGGAATTAGAAGAACGAGAATAAAAGAGATGGAAATATAGAGGTGGGTGGGCGAGAGCAGATTGGCTGAGCGGAGCAAGCACGTGAAATTTGTATTCGGTTGGAGTAAAAAACTCAAACATTCCCCAGCGATCCCTTCCAATTCCCAGCTTCATTTCGGGGAAACCCGACCAACCCCCGACCTACGGTTTTGGGATAGGAATTGAGGCGTGCAGCCGGGGTGGGAGGCGTAATACCCGCACATGAAGGCGACGAATTTACCTCGGCGGCCGGGAGTAGCTGCGCAGTATCCACTTAATGAGACGCTTATTGGACTAGACATGGGGAGTCGAGTGGGAGGGAGGTAAGTCTTACTTACCACCCAACCCTTTTACTTCCCCCAAAGGAGGGAAGCTCTCTGAGTAATTGGAGACGAGCCCAAAGGAAGGTGAGGTGGAGGGGAAGCGCTCAAAAAATGTCAGGCTTATTACTCGCCACTCTCCCATCCGATACAGTTGGAACTCCGTCTCGGGCGAAGAGCTGGGTCAAACGTATCATCAATCAGAAAGCTCTTTATTCCGGGTGCTTTTGGCTAATTGAGCTAGCCCCCACCTCAATGCACAATCCAAAGAAAGCATTGGAAATCAATCTTTTCCGAAAGACAAACGGAACTGCAGTTGGCCAGCTAATTCGATAAGACCAGCAAAGAATGAGGTCGTTCTTCCTAAAAAAAAATATATGTTAACAATAGCTCCAAGAGTGACGTTGAGATGCAGCACACATGCTACGTAAAAGTCCTATCAGTATATTAATTACGTTTACAACGGCTTCAGTTGCTTAGATTTCAAGCAGAAAATTTATTTCTATAGGTTCGCAGGCCATTAGGAAAGTTTTGATTTTCTGGCATATGACACACATTTTGATTTTTTGGCATATGACATGCCGGCCTCGGTGGCGCCGGGGTAAAGTCCCCGACTGCTAATCTAGGGGTCGCGGGTTCGAATCCCGCCTGGGTGGATTGATCACCATCCAGGGCTTGGATGTTTGCGATTGTCAATCAAATTAATTGTAAGAGAGGACAATGCTGTCCTAAATTCGCTTGGAAAATAAAGACACATCAAATCTTCGCGGAAAGCTGATGCATAAAGAACAATCACGGCGGAAAGAAATGTGGCATCACAATTTATCAGTTTTCGATATAAAGATGCCATGAGTCAACAGTTTACTCGTCCCATGCGAGGAATTTGATCATATTTTTGTTATCCTCCATGTATCAATGCAAGTAAATGATCATAGTTGTTTTGGCGCTTCAGTACGTAGCAATTACAAATAAAGAAAAATATGCAAGAAAACATCTGCTACCGTACGACGGGAGACGGTGCGAAGTTGCTAACTAAAGTGCTTGACGAAATAGTCGTTTGACTAAGTATCACCACAGCTTCAATTTGCCAGGAAGCCTCATTAGCTAAACTGCACCCATTACGAGAGACTTCTGCAAAGATGTTCCCTGAAAGATGAAATGTGGTTAAAAAAAAAAGGCTTCAATAATAAATGCAATCCCATACTTTTCCTTCTGAAAATGAAAAATCTAGAGCCCACAGTCGCGAGTTACAACTCCTCCTCACTCGCCGCCCTATAACCGCCTTCTGTCGCGCTAGGGATGAATCATTTCGTCCTGGAGGAAAAACGAGTCGTCAGTTCTTCAAAAACAAAACTTCTTCCCCCTCTGGACCTCTCCTCAACTTAGTACTGCCTCGTGGAACGTCCGGATATGCGGTGGCTACCCTAGCTTACGCCGCCGCCGGATAGAAAACAAGGGAGGTGTCGCGTCGCAGCCGAGTTGATTCGTCACTAAATGGTTAAAGCAGCATCCGGAAATACGCAACGGCGACAGTCAGCAACAAGCAGGCGAGTCTAATAAAGAGGGCGGAAAGGATGAGAAGCAAAGATATAGAGAGAGAGAGAGGGTCACAAGCGAGAGTTGGGGAAAAGAGGGTTACGAGTGCCTAAAAACAGCCCCGGATTTGAGTCATCGTGAGCGGTTTCGTTCGCTTTTTTTTCTGCAGCGAGGTTCTCTCTCTTTTGGGGCACCGCCCGTAGTGAGGGATCCATATAGAACTCGGAGTGAGAAGATACAGGAAGGGAAATGTTGGTGGAGGAATCGAGAGAGAGAGAGTGGGAGAAAAACGGAGGAGTGATGAGAGCCATTCGCACATCTCCGCGGCTCATTTGCCCTCGCCAAAGAGATTCGCGCGAGGAAGGACGGCTAGAGAGAGAGAGTGGGATGGAGGACACAAAACACACGTCACGTGAGGGCTGGGGGAGGGAAATGGCAAGGACCTGTCTCGGAAATAGGGCGAAACGAGACAGAAGAGAAAGAAGAAGGAAGAAATAAAAGGAGAGAGGGAAGGGCGAGGTGAGGATACTTAGACAAAGTGCGAATGTGAAAAAGTGACCAGAAGGTATAAGCCTACTGACTTAAAAGATTTTCCTTAATACACATTTAATATCCAAATCTGCAAGTAAATTATTCCACGGCTGGACTTTTTGTAAATGCTAAAATATTGGATACAGTCACGATACCTGCCAATCAAATCACATAACCAATGACGAGGGAGTTTTAATAAAAGCAGGAAAGCAAGTACAAATATTTCATTTAAAAATGATACGAGAAGTAAAGTTCAATTGGTGAACATAAATGCCTCGGTGAGATGCAAAGTAAGCTTCAAAGATGTAAGTTAGTGTTAGATTTTAAATTATCAAAATCGATTTATATGTGTTAAAAAACAATAGTATACGAGAAAAATTATTTTAAAAACCTATACTTAACCGAAACCTAAACAAATGAAATGGACAATGACAGCGATCCCAAAAAGATTTAAATCGAAAATGATTACATTTCGATTTAGTTTCCAAATTATTTTCCACACATACATGCTGATATTTTCCTAACACGGACACCTATCGTAGACTGATTCCCAAACATTGAGGGCCTACACTACAATGAAACATGATAAAGAGTTTAAAGTCACCATCACTTGGAAGCAGAGGAGATGATTTATTTAAAAGAAACCTGATGCAATCTTGACGCATGTTGAAAACAACCAAATGGGACTTTACCCATTCCGACTTTAATGATTTATGTTCGGCATTCAAGTTTCAAACAGACATTGTAATGGAATTCCCGCCAGCGATGTTGTGAGGTATTAGAGAGCAAGTGCCAATTACGCGGAAATTCGCAACTCGGATACCGCTCATGGTCGCTCAGGTCACGATCCAAAAACCTCGCCGCGAACGTAGCGACGATAATAAAGATCATTTACGGCGGTACGAAAGGAAAACTCGAGCAAAATAAAAAAAATACAAACTCAAACTTGATTACTGGCTATTTCCCACCGTTTTGGCTATAATTGTAAATTGCGAAATAAGTTATTCGAAATAAGCTAAGTCACCTACGCGTTTTTTCATAATAATATATAAATTGGGCACAGTAAAATTTCTCAATAAAATATTTTAAATTGTTTAAATATTTTAATGCGCTCTTATTTAATTACATTATTTAACTAAAGTCATTAAAGCTTACAACTATCCAAAATAGAGGGAATAACATTAAAAAATAGGGAAATATTTCCGCATACTCCCATGACATTGCTTGCCAGTGCGCTGAAATAATACAGATTAAAGTTACAATAAAAATACCGTGTAAACAAAAAACCTGATCAGGCGTGGCATAGGTACCATGACAGCCGTAAGAAAATATACATTTTCGACACATCACCATCCAAGGTTTTAGCCATTAGCACTTCACAGATGTAATAGGTAATAATTGAAGTCGAAATATGTTACTTAAAATGTTCTATGTTCGACTTCAATCGCTATAGAAGAACATATTAATTAAAAACATATCCGTCCACTGATTCATATTAAATAAACCATCATTTTGATTTTTAGCATCAAGGATTTCAACAATGTTCACGCATAAGTTTTTTCTCGCTAATACATAGGATATGTTGGAGTCAAGCATTAAAGTGTTAGCTTCGAATGACCAAGTCACGGCGGAGCCTGTAAAATTTCAAGACAGGTAAAAAGAAAATCAAGCGGATGGGAGAGAGAGAGAAAGGGATGATGTTTCTAGGAGGAAGCGGTCGTGTACAAGCCTGAAGTCATACGTCGCTCACTGTGGACGCTTCCGCAAATAGAAGCGCCAGGCACATCGATCCACGTCGACGAAATCCATTTCTCATTCCGCCCGTAATCTCACTGGGTAAAGAGGAGTCACAGATGGACGAAATTAGAACACTGCACACGATGCATATTACCACAAGAACGAGTACACATCATAGCAGGATATTATTTTAAACAATTTTTCTTCACATTCACTCGGTTGAAGCATCATTCAAAATATTGGTTAGCTAATCAATGAGTCCAACTTAAATAGCACTGAAATTTCTCGCATTAAATCCACGGAAGCCATGCGCCATACAGGTTATGTCAAAAACGATTGCCGAATAATAACGAAAATATATGTTTTTCAGATGATTATGGAAACAAGGGAGTAACATTTAATACACCATGGCTCAATAATCTGCAAAAATGATATACGGCAGGAAAATAGAGCGGATTCATCGGGCTATCAAATAATACATGCTCTTAACAACCGATATATACATAGGGACGATGTGACCAGTATTCACCACTGTCAACCGTAGAGCGCGATACCAAATATATCACGGGTATATTCTTACAGTGTACAGCATGACATCGCACATTACTATGCGTAGCATTTTCAACCACCCTTTAATGTAGAAATAAATGATAAATTAATACAACATTGCATTCCTGTAGCAGGTATCAACGAAGACCAATGCAAGATACGCTTTAAGCACGCACACAAACGGCCATTTCCACTCGGGAATAAACTTCGTAGCTTCAAAAACAAAAATAAATTAGAGAAGGGACACTGACTGACGCAAGGAAAAAAGGAATTGAAATCGAGCCAAGATCAATCGAAGGCCTAAGCAGTCACAGAGGTAGAAGAATCACGGAGTATTTGTCCACTCGCTCACGCTTAGCGCCTTCAGCTCACGCCTATCGCCATCGTACCTCTCTCTGAAAGTCACGCCCGAGATGAAGAGGAGCAAGAGGGGATGATGGGGGAAGCGGAGAGAGAGACACACACGGTGGACAGAAGGCGACGGCAAGGAAACGCTCGCCTCGGACTGAAGTCACAAAGCAAACACGCGCGTGGGAACAAAGGAGGCAAGGTTGCCCCCGCCAACCAACCCAGCAGACTACCGGAATTGGACCAGATCTCCGATAATACGTACGTTCCGTTTCACAGGCACGAGAAGCTTTCCCTTTGCTTTAATTTACATGATAACAAATCAAAATATAACATTTACTGACACCAGCAACCATCGAAAACTCTCCTTCATATGGTGCTGCACGACAATCTCACATGCTTACTTAAATTTTGCCGCAGAAATTGTTGGTGTACATAGATATTATTCATAGCCTTATATCAACATATGTGAGATACCTGTAAGTACTAAAAAATTAGTAATTTTCCGTAAATAAAGATAAAGGTGAGATACGTTTAAATACTAGCAAAAAAGTTAACAATTTTCCTTTAATACAGGCTAAAAATTACCGCTCGGAAATACGATATGAAATAGATACAGAATTTTTAAATTTAGAGTGAATGATGAGTGATAATAAAATACGCTATGGTAAATCATGCTATTAATGGAGCATTTTTACAGCTTTCAGTTTTTTAACGCTAAAAAGGACGATATTTCCCTTTTCTCTTCGAAAAACTACAATATTCTTTTTTCTGAATGCTGCTGATATTGAGTTTTCTGGAATAATTTTATCCATCCCCCTAATTTTAATTTTATCCATCCCAATTTCTATAATTTGACCTTCCATTAAGGCAGGAGCAATCCACAAAAAAGTAATATAATCAGAGATAATTTAGTGAAGTTTTATCTGATATTGTACACATAAGTTGAATGAATACATGAACATTTATATGAATATATTCACACGTGGTAGTAGATGAACTCAGGGCAACACGGCGGGACGATTATTTCCCGAAGAAGAGATCGATTTGAGAGGGTTATTGATAAGAGTGTATGGAGAAACAAAGGACTCCTTCACTTTTCTCCTCATATAAAGAGAGTGGGAAAGACGCCCGCGGTCCACCCCCAACTAGAATCTCACCCACCCCCACGAGAAGGGTGACTCCCACTTTTCTCAACCCAATATGCCACGAGCAGACACAAAAGAAAACAAGGCGGAAAGCGGTGGATAATTTGAAATAATAAAAAATAGTAATAAGAGGAAAAAAGGAGGGCGGAATCAACCTTCCGGAGAGATTTCCCTCCCCTAGTTACGCCACCGTCTCCACGACGGAAGGAAATTGAATGAAAGAAAGATGAAAGACTCCGGGGACGCGAGATGAGTCTCGCGCGGAGATAATGCTCATGAAATCTCTCCCCAGTTTCCTCCTCACTCTCTATACATACTCTCAAACCACTGCATTTCTCTGTATACTCCCAGCAAGCATTTGTGTGCGTGTGGGTCTCTCACAGTTTCCGGGAAAAAAAGGCACACTAAGGCCCCTGCGCTCACATGGTGACGGCGGTATTGTCTCTAGGCGGGGCGAAACAATGCGTCCCTCTGTGGGCCGGGTAAAAATTTAAACGCCGCAGTAGAGAAAAAAAGTAACAAGCGAAGAACGAAAAAAGCGCTCGTTCTCACCAGGCTACGAAAAGGAGGTTGAGGGCTGTGTGAATGATAGAGGGGATGATTGCACAGGAATAGGAGGAAGGAGAGAAATGCTGGGAAAACAAGCGGAGGGGGGAGCATTAGGAAACAATAAAATGAGTTCTTCTTCTCCGGTGAGTCGCATGAAGAAAGAAGGATGAGTCCACCGTCATCTCTCCGCGAGTGAAATGATTACTCGCGCCCGCTTGCACATTCATATATTCCTGCATATTCATTGTTTACCTTTAATTAAAGAGCTATAGTACCCTTACCAGGTACATGTCCTAGACAAATCTCTTAAAGCATGTTTCACACAAAAAAAATTGTTTCACTAGAAAGGCAAGGGACATTTAAGGACGCAAAGATGTTCCGCACAAGAACTGTAAATTAAACCGTGTACAAAAAGTATCTGGATAGCATTCGAAGAAAATAAGACCTGGTAAACTGAGGAAGAGATTCACACAGCCAAATTCGTCGAAGACATCTTGTAAAGAATAATTATAATGCTAATGCGAATAGGAAGCTTCACTGAGAGTAATATATCAATCATGGAACATACAAAAAACAAATAAAGCTTATCAACTAATGAAATCTATTTAAAGCCCAAGGTCTCGAATACAATCATTATTCATTGTGAGTGAGAAAAAAAGGGCAACACTTAGCCCAATAAAAATACAATAGTGACAAAGAGTCAGACTTACTTAGTAAATGGAGAAAGCAAAGATCTCAAAGTTCGCTCAGAAACGAGTGGTAATTGAGTACTTAATAAGCGCCTCCGATAGTATAATTTTAACCACGAAACAAGCATATTCGGATGGAAATCGTAAAAGCCAGGGCATTTACAATGAGAGCAAAAGACCCCGAGAAGAATTCCTGAAAGTTCTGAGAGCATTTCGCAATTCTTTGGCATAAACTCTGCCGGTATAAGTGAATGGATACTTACAAGACGTCAGACGGCCACATGGATGATCGCGACTCATGAATATTTCTCGTAATATACTAGTATAACACACTTCTTTTGAACGAGGTATATGTATATACTGAGGCGTCTTTGGAGCGTAAAAATGTATGTCATATGAATTTTAATAAAAAAGAGAATTACAATAAATTCGTATGGGTCGGTAAACTTAGACGAAGAAAACAATCGATGTCAACCGATAGGTTAAGATGTTTCCTTACTTGTTCATTGGCCAAAATAATGCAAGTAAAAAGAAAAACAGCACGTAACTACCTTCCATAGCTGATAAGATACGGCGACGCGGTGAACTTTAAATTACGGTCAAGTCAGAGACGGCAGCGAAGAAGAATTGGTGTAGGTGATGGAGTTATCGCAGTGTTCCAGAAAGAAAGTTTGCCGCATACGAATACGTGACTGAGGATCTAACACTTATCTCCCGAGTGATGAAATTGCAAAATATACGACTCACAATTATTTCTATAGCAGATCCCCAAATGCATACATGATTAACCAGATAATTAATCTAGATAATTAATGTAAGGTCATTCAAGAAACCATTAGAGCGATTAAAAAGTGCTCGAGGTAGGTAACAATTCAATGATTTGATATCATACAATCATATAGTGACTAAAGACGTGAAGTTAGGAATATAATTATCGAAAATTTAAGCTTTTAAAGTTAATAATGCCACACTTAAGTCGGTATTCCTTTCAACACGACGAGGTGAATTTGGTAGACAAGGACATTATATTTTCCAAGGGAAAAAGAAAAAAAACTGCAGAAAACTTCAATGCGCTAATGCTTACCTATAGGAATAATACTTCCGCGTTTCGTGAAATAAAACCTCACGAGGACATTTACTATTAAAATTATATATATTTGTACATATTAACATCGATCCTTTTATCCTAACCAAGTAGACACTACAAAACATACAAAGATGCACCCGACCACAAATATTTTCACGACTGTAAATGAATGAAAAAAACTATCATCGGAAGAGTATCAAATTATATCTTCGCGTGACTTCTTTCGGGAGATGGATACACACAAAAAAAATTGAAAACGAAATCCAATTACTAGCCCGTCAATCACAAAGCCTGCTTGAGACCGAGCAGTGAGAGAGCCATCCTTGCCAATTCACTCAGATAAACTCAGTAGCGTCAATACAGCAAAATATGATCGCTCAATGTTTTTAAGTACACGGAAAATATATTACAACATCTGTTATATAAACATGAGATCAATATCTACAATAGATCCATTTATGACTAACACACTACAATGCCTACAGTCACACTGCAAGGATTATTATCCCAGAAAACATAGACAAAAAGGGAATTTTTGTCAAATCGTTGAAACGGGTAAGTCTTCTTTCATCTAGTTAAACAAATTTATTTATAAGTCACACTAGAACAAAGTAAGCGATATGAATGTCCTAAAGCCGGGGGTCCTAAGGAGAATACGGAATCAATTCAAACCTGATATAAAATCCTACAAAACGCTAAGAAATAAATTTAAATTACAATGACAGAATTCACTATCAAATGACGCACTTCTCGCTCACCACAATAAATACAGATTCATCCATGTCTACGACCATATCTTGCGCAGAATTGACAGTACAATCCAACTAAAACGTAAGACGTAAGTATCAACAAGTATCTGCCATGTATAATGCAATACGGCGGAAGCCCGAGAGGCGACAACATAATCCATAGACCTGTCCAATTTCCAGATTGGAAAACTTGTGAGGAGAACTCCTCGCCTGAGGGGACAGTCGAATATGGGATTTGAAATGTGGACGAGGGCCGCAATGGTATCTCTATCATGCCAGAACATGATATCAGATTTTTATCCAAAATTTTCCAACTTATTCCAACACAATGTACATTTATTTGAACGTCTTGCGAGAAAAATGTTGCGGCTTTCCCGTAAGCAAAATGACTTTCTAAGATATTATAAAAAATACAATTAAAAAGAGTTTCTACATATAGATGGGTTCAAAATGAATTTATCCCTGAAACTAGGAAGAGTTTAATAAAAAGAACTCTCTGAAATCCATTACTTAAATCAATAATGGATTCCAGAAGTATCACATTATTCAAGCACTCAAATTCAACCAATATATGTTTCATTGCCATTTGAAAATAAGTTCTTTCTCAAATTTACTCTAATTTCACAATAATCGATTTATCAGCACAAGAATAATCCAATCAAAGGTGTATGGCCAGGCAAAATCAAGCATTATATTATATAATATAGAATCTTTTTTAGAGTGAATACAACTCTAAGCATTGATAGTAAAATAAAGGACAGAAATCTGCAATCATCTCCAGTTATATGTGGACTTCAGGGAGACAGGGGTGTGCCCATAGGGAAAGACGAATAGATAGAGTTTTCTGGAGAGAATGGGGAGTGGAGAGGGTGTCAAAGGCCAGGTGGAGAGCTGGTGGGGGACGAAGAAGTGGAGTGTGAGGCGGAATGGATTACCGCCGCTGGAGGCTGGCGCTCGTGAAATATAAAACGCAGCGGAAAGAGGTGGCCGAGGATGTGAAATGGAAGTGTCCGTCAAGGGAGCCGTCGCGGGGTGGGAGGAAAGTGAATCCGAACCACATGGAGAGAGAGAGTGACGCATGGAGAGGTGTGAGTGTGTGTGGGTGCGGGAGGCAAGAGCATTCGCTTTCCGTCGCGTCGGCCACAGCCGAGCTGACGAGGAATCTCCATTCGATCCGGCCACGAAGGACATTTCATTCCGAAAGAAGGAAGTACCAAGTATTCCCGAAGGGGGCGTCGCCGATATGGGTGGGGTCCCGCAAACGAAAATTCAAGATGACCACAATGATGATGAAGAGCGACGGAAGAGACTGGGTCCAACAGATTGAGAAAGAGGGATTTAAAAGGATTGGAAGGCCTTGATGATTTCACGGTTCAGAAAAGATGGTCCAGACTGGAACGAATGGATGCACAAGTTTATTGTTACGGTTTGGCTTCCTGAATCAACAATGCCGTCACAATAAGCAACGCCTCCCATGGGCACGGTTAACATCAATTGAACTCTAGATCAAAAAGATGTGCACATTAGGCATTTTGAAAAGAATGACCTTAAAACAAGGCATAAAATCTCTAATAGTGAAAAATAATATTTACATTGTCAGTCACATAGATACTGTGCAACAGTAGCTAACCTTGGCACAACCCACAGAACGTAAGAATACATTCGCATATTCTTACAAGAAAGAAGTACCCACTTCTTTTATGACTATTCCTCATGATTACATTACGTATATCCATAATATACCAAGCACTTTTACTGGAATAAAACAATATTTCACTGCAGATAACACAATATATATATATATATATATATGTGACAACATCAAGCCAAAATACTTGAAACAAGAAAATAGGGCATTATGCTTGCCTTCCTAATTTTTGAAACGCTTTAGGGAACAGCTTGATCCAGCTTAAGCCCACACTCCTCCCAATCTTCCTCCTAGAAATTCCCGAAGCGGGGTAGGGAAACCATGCCAGTCATGGCTAGAATTCTCCAATCGCATGATGGTGGAAAACATAAATAAACGTTGAAAACAGAACGCATTTGCATACGAAAGTTCTCAAGCATCATTCACACAAACAGTGTCCACGTCTCAAATGCCCCCCCCCCCCCCTTCCTCCTCCCCACGACGCCGGTTGAAACAAAGCGGCCCGCCCACATTCCACGGCGTTTGAATAAACGCGATCAGACAGGGCATATACTTCATTACGCACAACGCCACCACCGCCCAACGAATCACGCGAGGAGAAGAGTGATGATGAACCCCGACAGACATGACAGAGATTCAAGGACGGACTTTTCAATGAATATGCAGCTCTTTAATGAAAATTAATTAACGCTCAGTATCTCGTATGGGCGAGCCTCATTAAAGGTCACACATCATGAACTAACCCTAGGCCAATAAGCTGTTACTATCACTTGGGGAACAATATACGATGAATATAGACGTCACCTGAAACCAATCAAATACCAAATAACAATCACAGCAACCATCATTCCTTTTATTCTATTCACGTATGTAACTCTATCTTACTTTGCGTACAAACGCAAACTGTGAATTACCTTTCATGCAAGACCGATCAACCATATTCTACATTGTTCCCGATAATATTTATGAGAGAAAAAAGTATATACATAAAAAAATATATTAAGCCACACATTGTCTTATCTAGGGATGCATAGTTATAACTTCTTAAACAACCACTCTACACATTCCCATACGTCTTCTTTTCTTTTATCGGTAGGAATTAAAACCTATCATGAGAGCCAAAACATATTTTGCGCGAATATATCGAATATATCCATAATTTCAAAAAATAAGAAGTAACACGAGACATAAAAAGTTTAAGTACAAGATATTGTTACGAAAATCTTGAACAGAATCTTATTACTTGAGTAATTTCCAGCCAGCCGTTAAAAGCTATTCAGTTTTCCACTTTTTCGCGGCAAAGTGATTCAAGAGAGAGTGATCACGGGGCGTGCGCCAGTTGAGGAAACAATCACGTCCCAACCAAAAGTTCTCAATGACTATATTTTTCCTATTACCCAACGAACAAGAAAGGAGATACCCACGCAGCCATCTGGACACGAGAGAACGAATAACATTCTCCGAAAACCACGAAAGGAATGCGACGACAAAAGAGTTGTTTGGGGAAACAAGCAGAAAACTTTCGAACTTGGGCACGAGAGAGAGAAAAAAGAACCACGGTAATAAAAAGAGATTGCGCAACCGTGTAACAAAGCATTTGATCACCAGAATCACCGCTCTCCGGCTTAATAATGGCTCTTCGGTTTTATTTGCATGTCAAAAGTGGAAAATCACTTACGGTTGAGGTCACGGAATACGATGGCCGCCCGCCCATGAACGGAGTTCGTCCACAGAATCGGATGTACAATTTTCCCCACGAGGGCGTTCTGTGGGTCGTAGGGAAAACACATAAAAGATCACGACGAAAATAACTATCCGTCGGATACGGAATCATTCAGAAATCAAAATTCTGTGGGGAGGGGAAAGAATTCCAACACCTCACGTACGAGAGCGAATAAAATATTGGCCAAACCGCGAGGAGTAAGTGGTGTCGGAACCAGTCCATGAAAAAGCCCCTCCCCCACACAGTCATCTATGGGCTACGAAGGGCAGTCCTACTGAAAATAAATATCTTTTCCAACAAGTGGTGGCAAGGAATGGTCCACCGAAAAATAAAACAATATGAAAGAGGAATTGTAAAGAGCAAAGATCGAAGCCAACCTTCTGGGTCACGGATATCTAGTATTGCCCGGCCACTGTGTTTTAGATTACAGCAAGGGATCGATATTCAGGTAGAAGTTAACCTACACCGATTGTAAAATGATGATTTTACCCGAAAAAGGTAAATCGGAAAACGTGGAAATATTAATGAATTTTAATAGTAATTGGTGATTTCAGGAGCATGAATATCAATGTATGTATTTAATAAATACGAATTGCCAACTTCAAATCTTAGGTTGCCATCGATTGCTTTGAACTTATTTTCAACAACTTACGCTGTATTTCCTGAAAGAACGCGGGAAACTGTTCTTTAGTGATAAGCGACAATTTTGGACTGTTCCATGTCATGGAGCTTCAAAAATTAGTAAAATAAGCCCTTTCACTAACAGCAAAAAGCATATTTCCTTCATTATTTTAAGCACATAAAAATTTGTCGCCCATGGTCCTTGGGAGTTAAAACTAATGTTTACCTAGAGGAAATAATTAAGTAGAATTTAAAAACAAAACTTCCACGAGGTAATTAAGGAATCCAACAAATAATTCACGAATCTTATGAGCAAATAAGCGAGAAGATAGTACCATTCGCATTATCAACAATGGAAACAGCTTCATGAAATAATTCTTTCCGTAAAAGTCACCAAGTAACGTGGATAAACGTTTACGGCTGGAATGAGGCAAGCCATACCGTGTAAAAAATTATTCTTCACGCTATACCGAAATATTCCAGACTGGGGGCAGCAGAAAAACCCGCTCGATCAGTCAGATCTGACGTCAGCAACGCGTGGAACGCATGGTATTTTTTTCGGCGCGTTAGGTCAACATCGGGGTGGAGGAGGGCAGCGTATGAACTGGCCTTTAGGCCCGCTATAATGCTACACCTCCGCACATTTTTCCTTGCGCTCGGGGGGAAAATCACAGCCCGGCCAGTGAGGGAGGAAAAGAGAGAGAGAATTTATTACGTATGAATCTCCGCTGAAGGTCATCGACTAAAGGTCGTTCATGGGACCACGTCGGCATTACGTGCGCGAAATTGCGCAGAGGAATGTGTGCATGATGCGCGGGTGCCCGAGTTGGTTGTGCACCAACGAGGATTCCATCACGCACGGCAAAATGATGGAGAGGACAGGTCCCCTACACGCGGCCTTCCCGGGAATTTTCCTGCGGAATTATCATTCTTTCCTCATGCCATAACTCCATGTAAAAATACGGCAGACAGGGGTAGAAAAGACTATTTCCTCGGATGGATGGCCACACAAAAAAGAGGGAGGGAGGGAATGAGAGAATACAATAAGAAACTGTACAGGCAAAATGTTTTCAGAGTGGCAACATGCCGTCTAGAACCAAACAGAGTATAGCTATTTTTTTTTAAATTCCACCGAGTCATATCGCCGACCATTGATGTTCAGAGTCAAATAATTGAATGCGTTGGGGAAAAACCTGGAGTAGCTGTCCATGGACTGTTTTAAGTAATTATTGATAAATACCCGAGACATCTACAATTTCGCACAAATATTTAACTAATATACATGAAGCAACATCAATAACGATGCAACATCATTCTTGTTAAAGTATACACACAAAAATTTCCGATTTTATTTAGACAAACTCACGCAAGTAAAAGAACAAAACACGAATAGTAAAAATAATTATACCAAAGCTTCTAGGGTATGATAATCAGACATGGTCAAGAGCAATTTCCTAGAAGGGACAAATCCTTTCGCATATTATCGACGCTTTCCTTAATGGTATTCAGGAGCGCGAGGCTCTTATATTTTTCCCCTACCACGTTAAGTTTTTAGTCCGCTTACCATCAAAATGTTACGCTTTTAAATAAGAAGTCTTCGTCATTACCATATACTCATATTGTGCAAACCATATGGAGGAATAGGGTGGGATATTTTCCATTTTGAAAAATTACGGTGCAGCGTTGTAATATCTTATTTATATCACAAAATTTAGACCAAGTGGAGGAATAGGGCGGGAATTTTTGTGCATTTCGAAAAAATATGATGTAGCGATTTAAGATCTTATTTATATCACAAATAATCACTTCGCAGGTATTATTTATTCCTCCAAAATTTCCACGTGTACCGTGGTAAATAAAAATGCTTCAAAAATTCTTTCCCTAGCGCCCTAGCTCCGAAACACACGCCAAATGATGAAAACGCTCACGAAAATACATCAAAAGGGATCTCAATCGAAAGGTTAACAAACCGCGAGAGGGGTATCCATCAGCTCGAGGCGGTGAGGAGAGGTCTACTCGCGGTGATTCTCGAGGGCACCACTACGCCTTCCATCCCGACAGAGAAGAGAGGAATTCCGCACTCCTCTCCAGCGTGGCATTTCCCCAGCCAGAGAATAAACCGACGCGGGGAGGAGGGGGGAAAAGTCGTGGAGGGTCGTTGGCGGCTTTGTGGTTCAAAACTCGAGCCGTAGAGGGTGAGAAACTGGCTTTCCAAAACACCTGTCCAACATTGCACTGCCAACTGGGCAGATACCGCTTGCAAAATAGTCGTTCGAAAAAAGGGGGGGAAAATCAAGGAGGGAAAAACCTGCAGGATACAAAACTGTGCACCATGATGGTGCCTTACCAAAACCTATCCGCATTGTATGTTTTTTTAGTATAAAAATAAGGCATCATACTACGGAATTATTCCGAAATTTTCCCCCTCTAAGAAATATTTTCGCAGTAAGACAGAGGAGAAGAAGCAAACGCCGATGAGAAGATGAAAATAGAGTTGTTTAAGGCTTGTAATTCTAACATATGTAAATTAAAAGCTACTCGTAATTTTCCAAAATGTTACCGGCAGTATTTGGGGAAATTTTCCCGAACTATTACTTAACTTTTATGATTTGAGAAATGTAAAGGGCTGTTTCATAACTTTCCCTCGTGGTTTGGTGGAGTACAAATACGGCATATTGTATATTTCCAAATATAATTTCTAACGAACGCACAGAGGTAACAGATAAATCCCGCTGACATCTGTTTATAGGCCAGGATGGCGGGAGAATTGTAAACGATGAATGATTTTGCAGCAACCAGAGCATAAAAAAGCCCGTCACACCCACACCATCCATTTTAACGAAGTCTTATCGCCATTATCAAATTAACAGCTCGAGTCAAACTAAAAAAATGCTGTTATTTCCATTTTACACGCAATGTTATCTTTTTCATGCTCCCTTGACCTATGACTTTTGAAAAGAGAGAATATGGAATAAAAAGCCAAATTGAACACGGAAAATACGGTTATCATAAAATATTATATTGTTACCGACAAATTTTCTCCAGTTTCCTAAATTCACTGAGCCGACTACAATTACATGCAAATTCGAAGCGTTTACAGCACTCTAAAGTAGGACATACATTCAAGCTCTACAAAAAAATGACTTTGACCTGAACGAAAATTTCGCAGCTCCAACCCTCCAAACGCCATGACGATGCAAACTCCATCATATTCACGGACAATCGCCTTGACACTGCAACACGGTTTATCTGTGATCACAAACGCACGAAAATATACCAACAATGGCGCCACAGAAGGACTCCAGTAGTTTGCGATCGAAGAAAAGACGTTCACTTGGTTACCGACAAGGAAATCACGCGGAAAATTGATGCGTCCATTGACACAATGGGTTGGTCCTCTAAAGAAAACTGATTTTTTTCTTCAATAGGTCTCTACCACCAATATTGGAGGAGCAAACAGATTTATTCGAAAACATTTTTCAATGGGCGGAATAGCAGAGCACACAAAGAAAAAATTTCCCCTTGCATAAAGGACAACCCTTTTCAAACCGAGGCAGGAAGATACGAGACAGGGACGACTCGAACGGAAGGCGACATCTGAAGGGTTTTTCAATCTGTCCGAGTCCAAAGGCAGCAAAGGCCGGGGACACTGAGTTGCCGCGATTACGAGACGCCTCATTCGGAACACCATTCACGTTTCCCTCACTTCAAACTCAACTTCGGGTCCTCCTCACCTCAAGGGGTCGCGCCATTCACGACGGGTGACGCAGGTGGATGGGGTTTGAAGATCTCTCTATCGCATGAATGCAAGATGTTTCCATTCGAGTGATTTTGCAGCCAAGGCGGATACATTCCCACCATTTCTAAGCGATTTTTTGACTGCCACACGAATTGAACGTGAGCGTAAATGGATGGTTGCCATCGAAGAACGCCACCCACAGGAATGTCACGAGTAGCAACTGGATAATAATTCTTCATAAACTTCTGCCAGAAGCATCGCGCATCAAGTCACGCATACGGAAAAAAACATCAATACGATGGCATTTGAAAAATGTCCACGGAAACTCGACTTGAGCTGAGATTGCATTTCCACGTGATTGAAATAAATTGGGATAAATGTTTTAAACACCGACTCAAAGGCAATTTTGAGGTAAAATTGTCAATTTCTTCACCGCTAATTCAATCAGGGGCTGTTTTTCTAAAAGCCCGAAAGAAGTCGCAACCTTTTTCAACATTTAATGTAGACGAGTATGCTTACGTGAGCCAGCTCTTATTAGGAAAAAAAATCTGGCTAAAGATTTAAGAAGGTTTAACAAGTAGTTCTTCTGGGTATGGTGCGGAGTACAATTTGAAGCCAAGTAGTCATCACATTCCAAAGCAAAATCTCACATAAAATATTATGTGCGAACATTTAATAAAAACGAGAAGAGGAGCACGAACTTAATCAGTTCCAAACCTATCATGAGTAGAAAGACATTTGTCGATTCGATTATTCACAATGGTAAACAATAATGATTGCCTTTACAAAAACTCCAGATCTTAATACTTACAGAGAAGACATAATTCACACCTTCAAATCATTGAGTAAAAGCATTTATTCTTGAGTGAGTACGCTGTGTCAAGCTAGATTCCTTAACGAGATGCGACCTCATATATTCCTACAAAGTTTAAACGATCACCCAGAACTTAGGGAAGATATTCGACGGACTTGGAAGAATCAAATTATATTTTATGCGCAACTATCACGTGAATTTAAGTTAATGGCTCCATACCACCTAAATGTAGACATCTTGGCATTGTATCCATAATTTGAGGTTAAACGATTAATAGGAAAGGGTACGTTCACTTACAGGTTTATCAAAACTTTTGATTTTAAGGCAATACTCTTCGAGCGCCGACATCTATGATTTACATTATTAGCATTCACAAGAGACTTCCAAGAGAAACCAACCTTACTATCAAGTGAATTCAAGTTCACGTCCTTCTGGCAGTTAAGACTTCTCATGTGCCCCAAGTTGTCAAGATTTCATTCCCAAAAAGTAATCCAAGAAGCATGATTTTCCATCTGGTAGCGTACCTGCAATGAAAAAATACCACAAATAAATAATATAAAACGTGAAACAATCAAAATACACGAATTTGATTGAATTATTATAAATTAGATCAGGCTCCTCCTACTGTACCCTCCAGGGTTGTAAAATATTTCTGCCCAGGAGAGCACTATACCCCCACAAACTTTACTCAACAATTCTTTCACATCGTAACCATGAGCATATTTATCAATTGCTTGATTGATTTAGAAGCTATGGCGTCATCTTTAGGTTCAGGTTATCTTACTAATTCACGGCTTTATTAAAATGGAGATTATTATGGAGCAAATTAAAAATCTCTGAAAATTATATTGCAAAATATTCAATTAGAAAAGTAAAAACCTCACACGAATCTAATTAATATTAAAAAATCTCAAATGTACTTTCGCGGACTAAACAACAGCAAGCAATTTTACCTTGGTCACCAAAATTGAAAATTATACTGATGATCAACCATCATTTGTCTTTAAAAAGTAAACACATCACATAAAAACGTTTTCTTAAAAATATCCAAGCATCTACTTAAATTTAAATGGGGCTGCCTTCCTCAAGAAAGTTTCCCTTCGCAATAAAATACTCAGGAGCGAATAAAGCGGTGAAAATTGATGAAAAGTTGATGGAGAAATTCGAAAAGATCAAGAGGAGCAAAACATGGAGCTTGACAACGGTTCAGATGGGCCCGTCGAGAGTGCGCTGAGAGATAACGGCACAATTAGGAGATTAAAGCGGTGAAGAGGGCGTAAGTGGATGAGCGGTGAGAAGAGGGAAAACACATTTCAGAGGAGCGATGAAAGGTCATTCATTCGTCGCTTGTTAGCAGCAAAGCGCGGCAGCACAGTTGCCGCGAACATCTAACCCTTCTCCCTACTACGGCGATGATTCAAGCCACCCGTCCTCTAGAGTTCTAAATTATCGCTAAGACTGAGCATGCGCGAGAGAAGAGATACAAAAAGCGGACGACATCTCCGGAGAGAAAAACTTGAAGAAGAAGACGATTAATTAAAATATCGCCAACTTCTATAGAAATATATTTATTAATCGACAGTTTTCGATTGTATGGAGACACCGATTGCAAATGGCCTTTTCTTTCAATGAGATTTTCAGTCGTCCAGTGTGGCGGATTTTAAGCTGCTTTAAATGTTTATCAAATTTAATCGGTGGGTAGAAATTTTCACAAATAGAACAGCAACATACGTTATAGTTATAGCTAAATAAATTGTTGCAACTGACAAAGGAAGACATTAGAGAATCAAATATGGAGTACAAATAAATCTGAAGTAATCATTGCACCGTCAATGGAAAATTAAGCCATTTAATTGTCATGAAAACATAAGTAGTACGCAGTTAGTGAGATCTATAAGAAAAATGACAACATATCCATTTTAGGAAGCTATGTTATAGTGGAAGCCCCAAATTGAAATTCAGCTGCATTCTGGTAAAACTATGATAAAAACACATGATTAAACTTTATTTATTCGAATGGATTCTAGTTTAAATTAAGTTTTCTTAATGTACATTTTTTAATCACACATGTAAATTTTGTTTTGTTTTTGCACTAGTATGTATGTTAATCCCCGTTCTTCCATCAACATGGGGTGATACGCAATCAGAAAATATTTAGAGAAGACCTTTCACTGGGGACCATAGTCAAAAATTAATCCCATTGACGGTTGGGAATAAAATCCACACGGAATTGACGATCCTGGCCAACACAGAGTCGATCGACAAAATGTGACAAAGAGCTTGTAAATAAAAAAACATCAATACGTCATTGGCAACGGGATACAAATACGAAATTGACCGTCGACGTCTTTCCGTTGCCAACGCGATCTTTTCGCAGCTCTCCGCCGTCTTCTTTTTATCGCCACCTCGGCCCGGAAGTATCACCGCCAGCGCCTTGCGCCGGCGACCACGCGAACAATTGGAGCGTATCGACGTCCTTTCCTTCCACTATTCTTAATTCTTCTCCTACTCTACCGTTCGTAAGACCAAATGGTCACACCAGTGCAACTTCCTATGCCCGCCGTACAGTTTTGGTGGCAGGTTTTTGAGGCTGCGGAATTTTAACGAACTACGAGCGCCACTTGTGGTCTACCCATGCTTTTGTATGTGGTTCTATTAGTTCACGTGTGTTTAAGCGAGTTATTTGCACTTGAAAAACTATTTCATTGAGTTATTCAGCATTTTTTTAAATTCTAAACGCTAAAGTAATTCACTCTGTGGATTTCACGGGTGAGGCAGGAGTTCGTTCGCTTAATTTTCGGCGATATTTGAAATGCCAAGAAGCTGTGTCGCACCAGGGTGTACTGAGGGGTATGCCTCTAAAAAGTCTACCATCTCATTTTTCTCTGCTCCCAAAGACCCTGTTAAGAGGAGTAAATGGCAAGCTGCGATACCGAGGGTAAACTTTGAGTTGAAAGCAGGGCAGGTACTGTGTGAAAGGCATTCCATGCCCCACGACATCGTCAGGAAGAAGCTGTTGAGAGATGGCAATGGCAAAGTCGTCCAAGAGATAAGTAAAGATCCAGCTAAAATAAAATAATTTCATAAGTATCAACGAATATATTAGATAAACTTTTAAGGGACGAGGTCATCGCAATACATACATACTTAACCCTTTTATGGAGTTTACCACTTCCCTGTATTGAGAAGGTCACATTGTTCTTTTTATTTGTTCAATCTATATCTACACATGTTTCAAAGGTATCTCCAAACCTGAATAAATTACTTAAATGCAAAGCGCATTCGCTTCTTTTCATTTTGAACCAAACCTTTAGTAAGATAGATATAATGAATTTAATTTTAGTATAACTCTCTTACATTACCTAATCTGAGAAATTTGTACAGTGCATCTGTTGTGACAATTATTTAGTTTATGTATCGCGTCATTTACGTAAACAACACCGCACTGTGATGAGAATCCGTTCGCTAATGTCGTAGATAATCTCCAGTATTTATTCCATTGCTTCAAGGCGTACTTAGCAGTTACAAGTTCGTAGCCTAACAGAAAAATACGCCGGCATATAATTCGCAATATTAACGTACAGGAGTGTTAGAATCCCTGCGTAAGCTCATACAGTTCACATGAAAGAATGGTGATTGAATTTAAAATAATAAGATTTGGCCTTATATCTCTGGAATCAGACATATTCTCCACAAATTTTTCCTTAATTTACACGGGTTTCAATGCCATAACGTCGTCTGCCAGGGTTGAGGACAGGTGCTGCCATTAGTTCCGACTTTCACCGCGGCCTCAAAAACAAGCCACTTTTTTCTCTGGAGTAACAGCGGCTTGACCAAATGGTAGGTAAAACAAAAGCGCGACGGAAACCATCCTCCCCATCACAATAAATATGGAATATATGCCAACTTCCACCGAGGACGGAGAAGAATACTCCTTGAGTAACCATATCAATACACAAGTAAGTTGCGGAGGTAAATTATAGGCGAGCCTTCTAAAGCAAATATAAAAATACCCTTCACCTCAGTTTAGGGGTAGGAAAAATTTTTTTCTAGACAGCCAGCTCATTTGGTCCATGAAATATGGGCTATGAAAGGTTTGAGGGCATTAAAAGTAAAAAAAAAAAAATATTTCTCTTACCCCGTCTTTTCACTTGACTTTTTCATAAGTAATTGAATAATTAAGTAAACCACATGCGTCTCTCGGAATGTTTTTTTGAACTTAGAAACACGTAAGCAGACATACACGAAGTGAAATTTTGATGCGTCCATCGAAATTTGCTCTGTTTCAAGCGTATGAAATACTTTTAGATGATTCGGACACACTCAATTTTCCAGCAGCGCATAAATCAGTCACAAGAGGCAAAAGGTGGACACAGGTGAGCCGATAAAAGCTCAGAGAAGTGAAAATAAGGGAGGAGTAAAGGGTTAAAGCTGTGAAAAAGGGTGAAGCTGACAGTTATGACACAGAAAATGATATATTTATTGAAGATTTTTCCATGTATCACGTCTGCAAATTATCAGGAGTACTCAACATAAAAAAGAAATGGAACGACTCTTCTACACATCTGCCGCATGTCCATAAAACACACACAACAAGATTTTAAGGACCATCTAAAGTCTTAACTTGGCGTAAGGAAACGCCCTATTTATCCCAGAGAATTGACCTTCAAGTTCTTCGAAAATTTTAACCATCGAAGCCGCAACAACTCACTCGTAATATAAAAGGTTTACAGTCAATAAAGAGCTAAACGACCCGCCAAGCCAGGTGACCCTGAGGTCGGACATTAACAGGGAAGATTTAACAATAAAGAACCGAAAGCCCTTGTCTCACCGAGGAACTAAACCCGGGCGTGAGTAGCAATGGGAGACTAAATGCTATAATGGAAGGTGACTGACATTTACCAATGCATTATACCGCTTTAAACATAATGACCATAATATAATGGATGAATGGCGTCTCATATTGTCATCTTCGCCGACATTGGCAGATTCAAAATGAGTTGGCATTAATTAAACTGGCAAAAGGCTTAGAGGTATGTATTAAAAACAAACGCATAAGCCGGAGGTTTTCGACGAATATTTAATGCCCTAAAGTAAAGGGCATTCAAATCCAGTTATACCATTCAAATTAAGCGACAAGAAAGCGCCATTTATACCCTGAATGTGACATACATGCATTCATCTTAACAAGCGCAAAAAAAAATTTCAACTATGAAGTGAATACCCAAAGTAGGTACGACACATTTTCAGAAATAAAACGCACACACAGGACGTCATGCGTTTTCGCGAGGAAAGTTCGAACGATCATTAAGTAAAAATGGTATTTCTATATACACACATCATACCAGAGTAAATCCAGCAATTACGGCCAAGGTGTCTTTGAAATACAACTGATGCAGAATGTTCGGTCGGTTCATTCGGTCGAAATCATTGACTAAATGTTCGTACAATTGACACGATTTTCTCAATAATTGCCTCCGCAGACGATGATGAGGTGAGGGGGTCCTTTCATATCCAAAGGAAAGAGGAGAATTAAGTAGATAATATTTTCAACGAATATAAGCGTACATGGAACATTATGCAACTCTCAATATATTGGACACTCTAACGACAATCGACAGGTTGTATACACACAAACCTACATTCTCTTGAAGGTGAAAGGAACACCTAACCGGAACTCGAACCTACGGTGTTAGATATATAAAATTACAACCTTATAAAAACGAATAAATGGTTTAATAACACTAATACAGTTTTCAATTTAGTAAAAAATACATAATTAAAAAAAAATTATATATTTCATATTATGTTGATTAATAATAAATTTTTGATAAAATTATTGGATTGTACTAAGTTGTATTCATTTCTTTGAACAACGTTAGGCCGCGGCAGACGCCTTTGCGTTCATCCACGATCTTAGGATCGGCAGGCATGGAAATATCACAATGAAGGATAAGATCCAGCAGGAGCAGGTATGAAAATAACAGAATGAGAAGCCGAGGCGCCTCGTGATATCAGAGCGGGGTCGGCCGTGCGCCCCTGGTTCGAAGGCACGACGAAGGAGCTGGGAGAATGGATGGTATACTGAAAGAGCAACGCTGACGGCCTTGGACTGCACACAACGACGATTCTTAGGCAATCAGATTGGGTTCGAGGAAACCACCCCCACAGTAACTTAAAGAAACTTTTATTGTCTCCAAGAGAACAAATGATACTCTGCTTCACTGCTCTTCTTATATGCTTCCAAAGGGGTCAGTGGTTGAGTTCACTGTACCTCATTATCACCAACAACTATGATAACGAACTAGGAATCTGAAACAAACATAAAATACTTAAATTTGTGACGCATCGGCTTCAGTGCCATAAGGGACTTCTTCGATACGGTTTTCGATGAAATAGATATACCTACATAAAATATGCCTAAGTATTTAACATACCAGTAATTAAGATAGAAAGAGCATCCGAGGTTAAATTAATGGTTTAGAGTATTCTCATCTCACATCAATTGAGAAAACCTTCCATTATGACAACAATCGCCCTATTCACAAAACCATTTTTTACAACAAACATCTTAAACCTTAACTCGGGCGATACAAACGACCAGAGCGTTAATATTATGGGTTATACCAAACGCATACAATAAGAGCACAATGTTTTCCTCTGTTTCCATCTCAAGGAATCCGACCGACAAGACGTAAATACCCATTTACGAAAGGGAAACCATGCCACAAAACCATGGGCGTTGGCAGGCAGTGCCCTGATTCACGAGTCTAGTCCGCAATTACTATAGAAGTACCAACGCAATGTGCGTACCGCGCCCTTGCAATGTGAGTTGAGACACCGATTGTCTCTCAAGGCCTTCTAGTACAAAAAAACACGCATGGTTGCGGGAATCACTCACGTGGATTGCGTCGTTGGGGTAAAATTACCTTCATATTCCAATGGGCACACGGAGGCAATCCTGCGTGAACACTACTCCGGTGACAGAGAAAATAAAAAAAGGAAACAATTACAAGTGTTTACAGGAAAACCGCACCGATATCTCGCACAAAGTTAAGCGAGAGAGTCCACACGGATATGGATAGGGGGGGGACAAAAAAGTAGATACGACACGGAAACCCAGCGAGCCGCTAACACAATTTTTCACTCGGGAGGATATTCCGCCCACCATCTCTCTCTCTCTCTGTACATAACAATCGCGCTCAAAAGAGAACTGCAGTCACTCGAGAACACAATACCGGACGCCTACTGGTATACATGCACAGTAACGGACACAGCGGAGGTAATCGATCTAACGCGCTGTATAATCTGTGTCGAGGATGTGGGATGCTGCTGCTGTTAGAGCTGAGAGACCCTAAGGTTCTTCCCTCCCACCTAGGCCCACCATAACCCCCACGGCTTCCTGTTCATGACTCTATATACTGTCCCTATCTGCCAAGAACGCTGACTCCGCAGTGGAGAGGGAGACGACGGTCGAGAGGAAATGAGAAAAGAGGTCCGGACTGCAAGAATGTAATGTGCGTTTCGTACGAGGCATTCTCCTTCGTAACCACGCATGGACGACCTCCAACTTCAAGACGGCGCGCCGCGGCGTGCACATTTACTCGGGCAACGGCTTAGCTGAAAAAAATCACTCCACGGTGCTTAAAAAAATAAAAACAAAAAAAGAGACGAGAGATGGTACAAAATTTTTCTCTCGCCTCACTTACAAGAAAAACTCAACCCTTTCAGTCAGAGGGTACCTTAAAATAGACATGGCTTTTAGGGGATTTTAACCTCAAAAAATGCATACTTGTCAATTATTATAGGCATATACCATAAAATTAGCTACGCAAATATTAGCCAACTTTTTCGGCAAGGTGTTCATGACACCACAATAAGGTTTAAATACCAAGGAGAATAATTTTCATCGACGCAGAGGAAAAAAATCCGACTGAAAAAGTGGAGGACGATTTTAGGAAACCATCTGCACTATAACAGGGAGTAGGTGTTAATTTCGCGTCATTTTAGGAGGCATTTGACTTCATAGGTCAAGAATAATTTTTTGGACACTTCTACGACGCATAACAGGATGAAGCACAAGGCTATCAGTAGCTACTACTTGATATTTACGTCCTGAACCTTTGATTTAAATGTAACCCAAACTCCTGACAAATGCGTTTTTGGCATGTACGTTTCTAAATTTAGTGGTTAAAAGGAGGAAATGGTTCTCTCTTATATCCTCCGCAGATAATGAGTGTTTTCCCTCTATTCTCAGTACAGCAGTGCCATCATAACAGGAGATTCCAAACAGGAATTGGCTCACCAAATAGCTCAAACATACACAAAATACGTTCAGGAAGTTTCTTTACGGGCGGAATTTGCAATCCATCGTGAAATACTCCAAACCAAATATCCTTCGCATAATAATTACCTAATATGAGACTTACCAATGGGTCATTGACATGGGCGAGTGAATAGGATAATAAAATTGTAGGACAATTTTGACATAGGTATGACTTATGGAAACAAGGGTTAGCAACAGGAGATATGGGGAAGCGCAATAGAGATAAATTAATGGCAGTCACACTATCATATGAGGAGAAGGCTCCTCAGGGAACGGCGTAAGGATGGCCAGGCAGAGGGTTGGCAGAGGTGAGGCAGCCACACCCAGATCCAACTGCCAGCTACAGACGCCACTCATCTATGATTGAAGTGACAAAGCTTAATCCATATTCTCCTCCACCCAGGACAAAAGCGAGCACGCCAAAGCATTAGCATATTAATTGTCGGCTGCAATTGACGCGTTCAAGCCGTTGACTTCGTAACTTCAAAGGGGTAATCAATGCAGTAAAACAATGACAGGAGGTAATACAAAGCGGCCCAAATGATAAAATCTAAATGAATGGGAACAAATCGAAAGTAACATGAAAAATAGAAATGCTAATTCCGAATGCTTTTTCTCCAAATTTGATTATATGACGAACCAAAATTACAATTATAAAATTGCAAATGAATGCAAAATATATCACGTCGTAGAATTAGTACAGTCGTTATCAAATTCTTAACCCTTTTTCTAACAGCTAAACCTAGCCATTGCATACACAGAAAGAAACAAAGTTAGCTGATTCATGAAGCAGCAAACATCAACATAAACAATTGAGAATGCTCCTCTAATGCCTTTTAAACTCACTCTGCATAAGTGGTATATACCTAAAGCGTAAAAAATATACATGTATCTCACAATCAACAAATGAGATGAATGGAGTACATAGAGAATTAGGTCGTAAATGGAGTGAAAAACTAGAATTTCCTACTACATAACTAATTTTCTTCCAACATAAGTAAGATCACCAACAAATCGACTGATTTACACGTGTAAAAAGATATTTACGGTCATTAAGAGGATACGATAGTTAACTTCTACATTTGCAACGCTATTCAGCGAAAAAAATGTAACGGCGAGAGAAGAGCTCATTTCATGGAATATTTCCGCTTATGTTACGCAAGACAAGAGCAATACCAAGGAATTCAACCATTAGGTCGAGGAAGGCGTCTTCAGGAAAGCTTTTCCATGATTTCATAGGTCTAAATAGTCCATTGAGAAATTCACGGAGAGCGCGTCAGCCGAGCGTGGGAGAGAAACCCGCGTGCGTTACATCACTGTGATCGTGAAGGGCAGCCTACGGACACCTACGGCCGGGAAGGGCGGGAAGAGGAGGAAGGGATAAAGGGGCAGGAAATGGGAAGGAAGCAAAGGGTGAAGGTCACGCACAGGCCGTGTGCCGGATGTTTGCTTACTTTTTATTTCTTTTCTCTCCGACTCCTAAAAAAAAGGGAAATAAAAATTAAAAAAAAAAGAACGAGGTGAAGACCACGAGGGGACAATGAACGAAGTTTGAAAAGGTTTCGCCGCGACTATGCACTCATTTAAAACAAATGATTAAACCCTTAAATTTGATATATAATAAGATACAGAAAACACTGTTTACAGAATACAGATTTTGAAAGCTATATCCTACGCTTTAAAAAGTAGAGTTATGCTATAGTCCACGCATATAACGTCTATAGTTCCAGTCGACTGAAGCGCCATTTTCTTTCGAATAACGAATTTTGACTGCAGTCGCAGCAATAACTTTGAAATAATTCTATTGATAATAAGGCGAGATCACAAAGTGTTACTTTACCTCGACTATTTTGTGTCACGAGTAATCTCAATCCATATTTAGCCAAAACGACGTACATATTCCAGGTATGATCACAGAGTAACATCACCCAAAAAGAAGTAAAGATTTTACGGGTTTGGATTCCTGAATCCCTGAAGACGATGGGCAAGTTGCTCATCGAAACGTTGGAAGGAGATATGGAGGACCTGACCCGGTGCAAAACCTGAGACATCTATACTACAATTGCTCGCAGAGGAAAAAACCAAAAAGCATATCATCTCTCAGAGAATGTTATTCTATGGTATTCTCTACATTTTTTCAACGCACTAACATGATTATCATAGTGTTATGAGTTTATGTGAGTTTATCCGGCGCAATTGTGGAAATATCTCATCTCCATGGGATGAGAATGAAACGCAGTAACAAATTTCCGCAAAATTTCCAGTTGACTGACCCGGTTTCGACATTTAGTATCACTAGCCTCTTTTAAACGTACGTATATTTATACCGTTCAGCACAGGGATTAAATATTAGTTTAAGAGAGGTTAGCTGTACCTTGATAACGACACAAAGTGTTGAAACCGGGTTGATCAACATTACAATTAAGTGGAAATTTACTACTGTCCTTCATACTTATCCCGTGGAGATTAGGTATTTCCAATAAGTTTCGCCGGATTATCTTAATTAGGCTCATATCACTACATGTTAGTGCGTATGAAAAATGTAGATTTTACCTGGAATAAGTTGTTTTGACTTTGTACTGATTGAAGTACCTCATGACACAAAATCGGGGTAAAGTAAAACGTTGGGACCTCCCCGCATTTCCTTCAAAGTTATTTCAAAGTTAATGCTGCGACAGGAGTAAAAAATCATTACGACGGGAGTAAAAAATAGCACTTAAGCGGGCAACATTAAAATTGTGAGGAAATTTACCACTGTGTTTCATTCTCCTCCCATGATTTTGAGCCTAGTTTAAAATGATGATTTTTATGCGATTTCCAAATAATACAGCATGGATATCCAATTCTTAAACCGACATTCATTGTTTTTAGGTGGGCGTATTTCCAACTTTTATAAGAAAATGATGTTTACTTCGCTTCTTCGTGTAACCTCCTTGAAACTCAAACCTTCCTCTACCTACATCTACATTCTACCCTGCAAACCGTCTCAATAAACGTGAGGCTGGGGGTGTTAGAATACCACCCGTAGCAAATATATGGAAATGCCTTAACGAAGTTCCGCCTAGCATTTATTTAACGAAGTTCGGGGGAAAAGGAATGAAAAAAAAAGAATTTATCTATATGTCGGACCAGGAAATATGCTGGGGTTCTAATATGATGTCCACCGAGTCGCTTCCAAAGATATCTGTTCACAATTGCTCAAGCATTCTAGGCTTAGCGCACAGCCTCTTTGAGTATTTAGCGGCTTCCAGCTTAATTCATTTGACATCTGTGTAGCTTTCTGTACACCCGCAGCAGTCTTTGACGAATCGCGCAGGTTTTCTTTGAAAGTTTAAGTTCACTACTCAGTTCGGCCCGCGAATTTCAATGCAGACAAATCAAAAACATCCGAGTGCAGCGGATGCGACCTTCCCTCTTCACTCTTTTCATCTCCACCACACTCATTCGATGGACTGCTCAAAATGATTCTCCCCACTCCTTCCCGCCCTATAAAAATTCTTCTTTCAACTGTGCAGCACATATTCATGAGGCCCGGCAAAATACTGTGCGCTGCTTTCCATCTTTTTTGATTCGCAACGGTACACCTCTCCCCAACGGCGGGATTCCCATCGCTCGCCAGAGTCATAAAGAACGATGGGAAGAAAGAAGATCCGACCGAGGGTCCAAGTAAAACACTTGAAGAGCACCCACTCGCGACGCCGCGGTGGTCAGAATTCATAATGAGCTCCGCAACCAAAGAGAAACTATGTGTTTGAGTGTCTCCGCATCGTGTTTACTCCGCATTGAATGCTGGAAGAGTTTCCGTCGCCGAGTAAGAATCTCCATTCACGGCGCGAGTGAAAAGCTCTCCAAAGGAAAGAGAGAAGCTCAAATATTACTCATCGAGGGACAAATGCTTTCCAAATCGCTCCGTTTCCTCTGAAAGTATTCCTCGACCGATAACAGACTCTAAAATTCAAAGCCTTAACGGTGCATACCTCAAGCATCAAGAAATGTATACTTAACATAAAAGCGGCAAATGCATTCAGTAGGTAGGAAGTGATAAGTGAAAATATAGATATCCATTCCCTTATTTTTTATGTATTAATTCAAGACCTTATGGGCTATAATGTAGCATTATCAGGTTCTTTTCCTTTAATATGCATTACATTGGAGAAGAGAAATGGCTAATAAGAGGGTAAGAAGGGGTTGAATATAAATAAACATAAATAAAAACAGCTAAGTCGCAAAGTATTGATCTAACCCACTGAGCCTTGTACTATATTATTAAAATAAGACATTGCAATATTTCTACTTAGTTTTATTATTACACAACGCGTTTCGTCGTTACAAACAACATTATCAAGTGTGTTAATGACTTAATAACTTGATAATGTTGTTTGTAACGACGAAACGCGTTGTGTAGTAATAAAACTAAGTGGAGATATTGCAATGTCTTATTTTAATAATATTAAGAACTTCCACCATATCGTGCCCAACATCATACAAGACCTTCTACTATATATTATAGCGAAAACATCTTTTAAATCTTTACGCCCAAACTATAAACCCTCGCCGCACAATAACGACGAAGAGAGAGAATTTGAAGAGGACACTACGTAATGGCATTACAAGTTATTTTTTCCCATTCTCGTGGGAAGGGTTGTCGGGAATGGAAGCGCCGGAAACGGCAACTAGTCTCAGTCCAACATCGCCGTCCTCAGCACTCAGCCCCGATGGGAGTTTCAACACGGCAACGAAGAATTCATACGGCTTCCCTCGCCTCACAACAGACTCTAGCAGTCCAGAACGCACGAAAAGCCTAATCTCATAAGAGGTGGTGTACAGCAGTATCCTCGGGCAACAAAAAACACGCTATCAAATAAGCAGCATGAAATCACTCCGTCCTGGGGACACGAAATGATATTCTGATATTACAGACCTAGGAATCCACAAACTCCGTAATTTTCTTTACACATACATACACCTAGAACTTACGGATGAAAGTAATTCGATGACGGACACCTGCGGACTTCGACTATATGATGATACAAAACAAAGACTAATCTACGCAGTTACAATGAACAAGCAAACCACTGCAGTGATGCATATTTCTTATATCTACGCTCTAATACCAGAGCTGGTAAAGAGATAATTACAATAAGGTATCATACGGAAACAGGTAACGGTTTTTGTTCACTCAGAGAAGCTATAATTAACTCGGCAGCTTGGTCCCACAGACCACTTACGACGTTTTTCCCCACAAGCACTACAACAAGCACAAAATTGAACCACTAACTTAATCTCAAAATGTTTTATCATACTCGGTACCATATTTAGCATGAAAATGTACAAATTCCTAAGTTTTTTTATAAAAGCTGTTTTCATAAAGCAATCATTTTAACACCGCCTAAATACACAAAGATATGTTGCTATGTTGGCGCATACTATTGGATGATCGGGATTTCCATTTGCTCCATTTTTGCCGACGTCTCCATGGCCAAACCGAGCATGGAAATTTCGGCGGTGACAGACGAATCCACGCAATTAAGAACAGCGTTTTCAATACAATGATTACAACTGCATTTATTTCTTGAAGCTTATTCTTTTACGAAGACAATGCTATACGGCGACCTGAAAGAAATATGAAATGCTATCGTGCGTAATTAAAGGACTGGATTTTAGTAAGTAAAGACACCTAATTTTGCAGCAGTATTTCATCCCTAAAAAGTACCGTTACGACAATAATATAAATGGGTTCGATGCTGCTGAGCTACGACTCGGAGACGCAGGAGATTTCGATCAATGCTGTCTGGAAGATTCGCTTCAGTGCAGTCGTCCATTGCAAGAAAGGAGGAGGTATGGAGAAGAGATTCCCACCCCACACACACAAACTTCCCTGGCGGACGAAAGATGACAAGGGCGTGGTCGCGTCCACTCGGGCACACATTTCGGCGGGGGGGCCAACCGCCCCCGCTGGACTGGGGGAGAGAGTTGAGGGGGTTGAGGGTGAGGGGGATGGGCAGACGTCCATTCGCTAATTTTTTACATCATAAGATTTTCCTTCGCTCGCCTCCACGGGGAGGAGATTCATTGCAGTAGATACTCAAGAACTAGAAGAGCTGCGAAAGGGGGAGGCGACAATACTATGCGCTCTTGCTTTCGTTCTGAGATGTCATGAGGATGAAACTGATGACCGGAGAATCAGATGTCACAGTGTTGAGACCCCTCGAGAAACGGACCAACGGATAAATCGATATATGGGGAGAAATGGACTAGATCAACCGGCGGAAAACACCAAAAGATTTTAGGCCAAGTTGACATCAACACACAGCCTCATTTCCAACTCAACTTGGTAGAAGAAGTTGATCCATGACTTAAATAACACATTCCTTCCAATCCACATTACTTTATTGAAACCAAACCAAGCTTCAGCTTCTATGACCCGTCATCAGCAACGATGTGCAATCGTTACAAACTTCGATGGTTTAGTGATGACGAAATCTGGATCGATTAAACTAATAAGTGTAAATTGAAAAGAAGTACTATCCATAAAAACGTACACATATATTGTGCGATTGGTCAGCGAAACGGCGTTCTTAATTCCATTCCGTTATTTATTTTCAATGGTTATTATAAATGAGTACCTCCTTCTCAACCTAGATCCTAAATCCCCTTGCCAACGAACACATTACTAAGGAATGCAGAAGCAGCTATATATGCTATCGGCTAAGGGCCAAGCAAATTGTCAAACCGAAGTAATGGACTTTTGACCATGCAACGAAAACCTCAAATAGCCTCAAAAGCGTATGTCAGCCTCCTTGACCGCTGCAAAAAATATAAAACGGCAATACCTACTACCACACCCTCCACCCTCACCGCGGTGGCTCCGATTTCACGACTCCCAAGGGTGAAGATCGGAGGAAGGCGGGGCCCACGAATAAATTCGCTCCACGAGCAAGCACCCTTCACACGACGCTGCAGCAGCAGCAGAGACGACGGAAACATTGGCGGCAGCGAACAACGTGCGCGATGGGTAAACCAACCACCTTCCCCATGCAAAAATCGAGCTTCCCTCCCGCCAGGTCAGGCACGACGCGACGAATCGTAATTTCCAGAGCGTGCCTACTCCGTCCTCGCATTCCTCGATCGTAAACACAAATATTATGCGAATAAAAACAAGACCAAATACATGCACATGCATCCAGCCAGCATGAAACCAGCAATTCACCCAATAAATACGGTTTTGAGGAGCGCGGGATCGGGAGATAAAGTCGCCGATGACGGGCTACTTCCTGGGAGACCAGAAAAAAAATACAGGGAGGAGGAGAGGAGAAAAAAATACACTCGGACAGCAAACATGCCATCGACTGGGTACAACGCCCATAACGTGGCCACGCGCTCGCTCGCATCGCCATAAAACACGCGGCGCGAAATGAACTCCGCGGTCCGGACACGCTCCGCAGTGAAAAGGGAAGGGAGAAAATTAAGAGGTGGGTATCTCCCTGGCCACGGGAAAGAGGTGCCCACGCGTTCCGCGAGAAAATATCGTCCTTCCCCTCCCACTACTCGGTTCGTCCAATAAACTTCCTACCGTAAAGGCGGAGACGGCAGAGAAAAAAAATTCGAAATTTCAAGTCCTTTCGCTTTCCTCATATTTCTATCTCCCCTCATACGCCCAAGTTATTACTTCCCGTACGAGAACGCAAATCTCGGACCACTCAAAATGAGATAAATCAAAACTCCTTTTTTCTTGATTTCCATCCAAAGGTGCAAGCCGATTACGGTGAGAAGGCGGTAATATATGGGTTTTTAACAGGCCTGAAAGTCATCAGGTAGGAATCCGTAAATTAGTTGACTGTAGCTCTTCATTCAGCCCTCTCTAAAATGCTAATTACCTACTACCCATCTTAGTAACCATTTTGATTCGCATCACACAAACTGCTTAACCAATACATATTTGTTCTTCGTTTTCCGCTGGTGTCTTCCCCAATTCCATCAGTACCATCGGAAGAACAAACAATGTCAGCAATTTAGTCATCACTGTCACCTGAGCCATGATGCACTCTCAAAGCAAAGCACACACATACAAAACCAATGACAAGCTGCCACAAAATGTTTCGATAGCTAAGAAACTATTAAAATAAATTAAAATTTAATATAAAGGCCGAACGCTATCCACATGCACACGAGTAAAGAATCAATAATGGAAACGGGAAGTTCAAGATGGGGAGAACTAAGGGAATATAGGCAAGAATTGGACGCATTGCAAATTGGAAAATATATACATGAGCGGTAAAGAGATCGAAAAGAGAATGCTTCGTATATGCCTACTTGAGCCATTCTTGATCTTACCTGAAAAGGCATGCATTCTTGGTGCTCGACTAGAATAAAATTGTCGTGGCGCTAGTGCGACGTAGCTATACAGGATAGAGGGTTGTGTGACAGAAACATTCAACATAGCAACCGGTGGCGTAACTATGGGGGGATGAGGGGATAGATCCCCCCCCCCAAAGCCTCTGCGAAATAAAACTGTTTTTAAAAACTATTGCCTAGTTTTGATCTTAAATAACTGCATCTGCTTAAAGTTAAATTTCTGGTGCCAAAATGACGTAAAATTTACATCCATACATTTTTCAAAAATTTTCCCGAAAAAATTGTCTGGGGGGAGGGGGGCGCCACCCCCAGCCATCCCATCCCCCCCTCCCCCAAAGCGTATTCCTAGACACGCCACTGATAGCTAGGATTTACAGAACACTAGTCTATGGGATTTATCTAAGAGCGTCCCTTTGTTACTCCTTAGATATCCCGTAAGGTGGCTTTTTTATTCAGTTTTCTCAGAAATTGGCGTAAATGTTCTTCGATTGGGACGAAAATATAGAAATAACATTTAATTCGGCCACGGAGGGGAAATTTGTCCAAATTAATACAACATTTTACAAAAATGCTTTTATGCTTTTAAATTTGATTTCCAAAGTAAAGTAAACGTCACTTTTAAGACTGTCTTTGATACAAGAAACAGAAAAGTTTTTTTTAATGGCTTAGTAGCGAAGTCGAAAGGACTAACATATTATAACGGTAGTTTATCGGCGGTAGACATTACAACGGTAGAACATAAGAATTGGAGAGAAATCTGACGGTGCGTACCAAAAGAAGGGGGATCACAACTCAGCAGACAAATGCGACGCCGCTGCCAGGAAACGGGAGACGGTGGGGAAGAACGCTGGGAGAGAAGAGACACAGTCGAGGAAGGGTGTGACTTGGGCGCAAAAGAGCGTTCCGCGCCAGTGAACACAACTCTTGAACTTACTCGGTGGAAGGAACAAGGAGGCAGAAGAGCACGGCAGCGAGGAGAGGGAACCGCTGCTACTGCTGGTGGCAATAAGAGTCATCTCTCACCCACAAAGAGCCTCATAATAAAACCGAGTACTGCGAGAGACATTATCTTCCGAAACACCGAAGGGAAGGGGTGATTATTCATAGGGAGATTATATTCCGAAACACCGCAACCACCGCACATGAATCACGAATGGAGCGGCACATCAAGTCGAATCAATGAAATTTCCAAAGACCTTGCAAGTCCGTTTACTTGAGAAAGTTACCAAGGCGAGCAAAACTCCTCTTTAGCTCTGAAACATTTTAACTTGCGCAAAAATACTCATACTTTCTTCTTGAAAATGGCGTGACTTACGAACATGACCACATGACTGCAGCGGAATTTGAAGCGAAACAACTGAGGAAGAGACATTATGTGGAAGAAGGTATCAATTGACGGCAGGAAACAGCTATCCCTCGTAATATGCATATAAGGAGTACCCCACCGCATGGTCATAAGACATGAGCAGAAAGTGATTTATTAAAAAACTTGAGCAAAGGTACACTAAAATATAGAGCAGATGAACTGGATTAATCAAACAATCAATGAATGCACTTTCTAGCAAAGAATGAAACCAGGTTTTCGAGAAAATCCGTCACATAAAGAGAGAAATGTTGCAATAAGAGCGAAATGATGAAAACTAGGATAGGCGAAGATTCGGAGTACCTACGGGAGGACGGCTTTGCAAGGAGGAGACAACGCAAAGGAAACCAAATGCAGGGGGCGAAGCAGGGGCATGGTCAAGTGACGAGGATGATGGGTGGGAGGGATGCGAAAAGCGAGAGGAGGCCATGAGGACTGTCTGAGAATGGGGAGAGGCGCAGACGCCACCGTGCGTTTGGGACTTCCTCTCCACATCTCCAACCCCTCTGCAAGTGACTGAGAAGAGGGGAGGAAAGACTTAAGGATCTGTAGACGGGAAATCTTTACTGCCGCAGACGCCTTCCAACGCATTCTCATTTCTCCCTCCTCCCGCGGTGCCAAGCGTGTTGTCTCACAGTTCCTCGGTGATAAACTTCGGAGCGCCACCTCTCACCCCCTTTTTCCGTCGTCTCAGAAATGAATTAATACATTTATCAAGGGGATGAGGGTAATTTCCCACATAGATACGAGATTAATATATTTTACTCCCAAATAATGGAGTAAGTTTCGAGAAAAATCATGAGCTTCCTTCAAAATCGCTGTAAATTATACGGTGTATGACAATGGATAAGAGTAACTTCTTATGATGCATGAGCTGTTGGCTGAAGTATCCGCACCTAAATTAACCTTATCGCAATTTGCTAGAACTAAATTAATTCCGTAGATTTGGTAAGAAAAAGCGTAGTTTTCAAAACGACCAACTCGATTCCATCATTATTTATCTAATGATCGGGCTTGTACCAGAAATTCTCGGTACAAACGCCATCGTCTTGTTTTAAATGAATTTCTCTTGCATTGCACGTTAAATTTGTGCTTGAGGAGAAAAATCGATATCTTTATACTAATTACGCGTTGGAAACTTTTCTTTGTAGCCCTGATGGTGTAAATAGTAATAACGAGAAACGTCGGCATAAAAAAATTTAATTCATTTACAAAATAGTTCGATAAAAAATTCAAGACCATGTGAGAAAGTCCTTAATATTTACCAAAACTCCGCAGAATAAGATTATTATGCCAGAATAATAAAAGCATACGACAGCAGGCGGAACATACCTAAACCGTACTAAAAGGAAATGATACCTTCACTCACCTCGAAGATGCTTAAAAAGAAACTCTACATTGACAGCGTCTCCTAAAAAAATAAAGAAAGGCAAGCGAAAGTGGGAGTGTTCCGATACCGAAATGTTTGCATGATGCCAGCACGTGATCTGACGGGAAATGAGGGCTTCGCGAGACCTTTAAAACAAAGAATTACTACATTTGAAAATCCAAAAAATAAAGAGCCTCACTTCCATTTACGTTTGTTTCCTTGGCGTGAAAATCTGCTCAAGTATCTCTTAAAATGGAAAAGATTAACACGATCAAAACCAAAATTCCATGAACAAGCATTTCCTTGAAACAGCAGAAAGCGTATTTTGACATTCACGCAAATCTTCAATGATCCATGCACCTTGTTCCGTATTTAAACGAGCGAAACGCGGCTTGCATCAAACATATCCGCCAAACATAACAAAGCAATCCATGAGAATTGAAAAAGGGAACCGGAAAACGTAAGGGCTTCAGTGACGTCAAAAATCCCACCGGCGACACCGTAATACCGCAAAGCGGAGGGTTAAAAAAGCTACAAAGAAACTTTCCGAAATATCCTACAAAACCACAAAACTGGGACATTTTAGAAAGAAACAAGGAAAAGGCCCAAAAAAAGAAAGGAACGAAGAGTTTGAGTTTCCAGATCGAGACGCCGCTGAAGGAAAAGTGGAGGAGGGTGCGACCAAAAAGAAATCCAAACGAAATAAAAACGCGTCTTAATCGAAGCGTGAAAGCCTATGATTGCAGGTATTCACGAGGAAGGTGGAGTCGTCTGGCTGCAAGAAAGGATTGCATCGATACTTTAAACAAGTTTTTTTAACGGAGATAATTTCGAACTGGGAGAGAAATGACGAAAAAATTAAGACGGCGTCGGGCGGGGAGGTAGGTCGTTAGCCTGCGACCGATGCCCCATCTCAATATCGACCGGCTATGCCTTTCCACAAAGTAGGCGGTAAATGCTCAAGTCCACTTTTCCCTATGAAAAAGATGTGGCTGCCGACGTTTCGGGGTAAGACTCGTATGCGTTGGGGGAGGTTACCCGGTGAACCACCCGAGCAGCCTTCACTACCCCTTCTCCCGTCTTCTCCAACCCCTTCCATAAAAATCTTCCTTCCCCCTCCTTCTTTCGGGTGACTATTCCATAGATTTGCAATGAAATCGTTCAGGGTGCGTTTTGAGCCGCTCCTCAGATATCTGTCACCTAACAACTGGAAAGCCTCTCAATGCATTTTCCAACACTCTCTTTATTAATCCCTACCGTTGATAAAACATTCGTTTCCACGGCACAGGGACCCAATCCTCTACCAGTACATAGAATCTTCAATCCTGCATCATGATCTCAGAACTATGCCGTAACTGGCGTTTATAATTTGGACTAGATGGATTAAATTTTTCATTTTGATGAGAAAGTGGTCAAATCACGCAAATCCAGATATTGACGACCTAACGTCGCCGTAATAAAACGTCTTGTGACGAGGTTAAAAACCATTTGATCCATCCAAATTATGGCCTCTTGGAGTATGAGGATGAGTGGTTTGCAATTTTCATGATAGGAAGCAATTGAAATAATTTATTTAAAAGGAAGTTGAACATAAGGCTATTGGATATTTACTTTTTACGAAAAAATAATTACGCCACATTTTGAAAGCATTCATCCTTTAAAAAAACCTAGTCCCTTTCGAAATCATCGAAAGGAGAAAATTACAAAATAGAATATTCACGGAAGTGTGCTCTCATAAACCCAGATAAAACCACAACGCCGATTAAGTTATTTCTACAACCTTTCCGAAATAAATAAATTGCTGATTAATCCAACGATTTTATTTTATTTATCTAAAAGGAACCTTTTTTATGTGGCCATATAGGCAATGGACATTTTGTGAAAAACAGACGCATATTAAAGAAATCCGCCAACCATTACTCGTTTTGATCTACGCTTGATAAAAAAACTACCAATAAATACTTCGCGGAATAAGTCACATTCAAAAATAGCAATACTTAAAACACCGAGTCATACTGAAAAATATATTTAAAATGACACATGCTTAACTGCTTCACTGGCTACCATCGCAAATCTTCAAATTCAGAAATTTCTTCCAAGAAACAGACTTCGATTAAGGTCATTCGATGCCAATATGTCAAATATTCTTTCGTATTCGTGGTTCCCAAGCAAAAAAAAACAACGGGGCCAAGCAATGAGTTCAAAAATCGCGGCCCACACAAAAAAGGTCAACCAAACAAACGAGCAGGAACAAGAAGGGAAAATTCACTCAATACAAGAGTGAGCATAAAATCGACCTTCCTAGAAGTACTCAGTCATGAGAAAAGAAGGTCGAGAAGGATGGAAATCTGGTCCAAAGATCAACAGGATTACATCCAAAGAACTTTATACGATAGGTTCACCTACACGCTCGTGAGGTTTTCGATTTCCCCAGCCAATGATGATTCGGCACAAATAACTCTTGAAGTCATGAAACGGTCTAATTATTAATTGAAAGCCTCTAAAAAAATGTAACGATTAATGTGATGATTTTTCAAACGGCGTGATAGACCATTGCTAGCCTGAATCGAAAAACGATAGGCTTACAATCTACAAAAAAAGGCTATTAGCAATGAAACCTATGTTCATAAACAAACTGGGTACCTCCTTTCAGAACTTACGAATTACTAATAGCAATAAAAAACCAGTCGCATCCAACCGAGTTCCCATGGTTGTAGACCGAAACCAGGTGAAACATTTAATACGCTTCCAAGGTACATCTCACTAATCCTAAAATTCAAGAGGGCTGATTTGATTTAAAGAACGTGTCATAACGACAGTGGGTATTTTTGTTCCCCATCCCGAATGCTATCCTTACTTAAACGGTTAAACCAAGGAACTAGGGCTCGAAAAATATAACATTTCACTGACCTTCTAATAATTACGGTGAAGCTACTTTCATAAGGTCTTCTCGTTGGCCCAGAAAAATATAAAGCCGACGACAAAACGGCCGACTGATGAAGAAGATGCAGGAAATCGAAATTTAATGTTCGAGAAAACTTTCAAGTCTTGTAAATATAGATAATGACGCAACTAGAGACTTTCTTTCGATGTATATCTAGAGCATTTGATGACCGGAATAAATAATTGCCTCTCTTTTGTCCCGAGGGCAGCCTATAACCTACCTGTAAGCCTAACCGATGAAACTCCTCCACTTTAATAACAGCGAAGCAAGAGGGCACAGAGAATGAAAAGATGCGATAATGTAGACATAAAAAGACGATCCATCATCCTCTCCTCTGGTATGCGTTATTCCATCATTCGGGAGACGGTGAGAGAAGAATCATCTCCAGAGCCATATATGTCGCTTTTGGAAAGCAGGTTGATTCTTACCCTTCGGGGATGTAAAAATTGAAGGGTTTGGATCCCGAGTTTCCTACCCACCACGCCATGAACACAAAAACGCGACCGCCTTTCACTCATAAGACATTAAGGTCTTTTCCCTCTCCCTGGTCACATGAGTTCATGGGTTTGACTCCTACCCCTCCCATACGTTAGTAATCGCGGGACAAATGCTATCATTCACGCCCGTCAGTGCCTCTCCCTTTCGGCTTGGCATTTAAAAGGAAAAATAAAAAAAAAAGTCTGGTCGAGTTAATTTTATAACTTTTTCAACCGACTCGATTTGAATTTCCAGCGGCGAAGACAGGAGGAATCAGAAAACACACCACCACCGTCCCGAAAGGACCCATTTTTGAGGTCGTAAAATATACACGTCCCCCGATTTTTCTCACCCCAAATTGAACCTTAACTCACATACCAGCATCGATACCCCGAGACTACTGGTGTATTATGTTAAGAACATAGGATTTATCGGCAACCGTTTAGGATATACGAAGGTTTCTCAATGTGTCTGAAGAGTACACTTCGACAGTTCCGACGTTCATCACTATTCTGGCAACCATATCCACTTCGAGGACATTTAATTTATTTTCAACTTAAGGACAACTTCATGGAGTTCCTAAGAAAAACGGAGACATTCAATGTCGTCAATGTGAGGAACCTGAACAGCGCAGCGGCCAAGATTACCAATCTAAGTGGTAAGGATAGGGAAAAAGAGCTGAAACTTCCAAAAAGACAGAAAGTGCGAGAAAAAAACAGCTATATGAATGCATGCGACGATATGATGAACGTTTCAATCTGAACCGGTGAACATGAGACAGAAACTTCTGGAAAAATCAGAGAGACTGAAGAGTAAACCAAACCTCATGATTACATGGATAGAATGATTAAACTATGGACGCGGTGGAAAATACTGGAATGACCGCAAATCCTACGACAAGGAAAATAGTTAATAGTCCGTAGCCATAATTCTTTTGTGAAGGAGGAGAGTGTTTCATTTCTCGTGAAGCTACAAATACGTGAAGCTTTCAATTTTGACAGGACAAACCAAACATTTTGTTAGAGAAGTGGGTTCGCAGCACCTAAAACTCCCGATCACGATAGTCTATAAGATAGCCTGACGCGATGTACCTCATTCCGTGCCCTCCCTGATCCCTAGAGCAGGGATAGAAAAGGAAATTGGTAACTATATATTGAGGGACTTGGGATGGGAAGAGAGGAAAGAAAATTTGGGACGGTAGAGGCGGGCCCAAAAGAGAGGAGCGGGGTGCAGTCATGGCCAACCCTACGGCGACCAAGGGATGGAGGGTGGGGCGATGGAGAGGGGCTAATCACTGCAGCAGCAGGAACAATTCGTACGCGGTAGCCAGGCAGCTGTACAAGTTGGGCGTTGCTGGGTGGCCTGCCTCGGCTGACCCAAATAAAAACGGCTACCCGGGGCAAGGGCGGCGGAAGCTTCCACCACAGTAACAAAGTGACTCTCTCTAATCCTCGGACGACAGACGATGGTTATGCATGAAATATTACGCACCTACTCACTCATCTTGGCGATGGCACGTGGATAAAGTGGAGTGAAAACTAGAGTTTAAAAAATGAAGTGGCTGGCTCAGAAAGTGGAGTGATTTGCCTGTTCAAAATCCATTTGGAATTGCCGATGACGACTCCTTTTCATTGCAGTTCCGGCATGGTAAAAGTATGAAATATCTATCGACGATTGGGGAGGCTATCGTGGAGGAAAACGGCGGACTGAGGAAGGGTTCCTCAAAGACGAGAGATCCGTGACAATGTGGATAGTTTTATCATCTTCCCCCAGGCACAACATGGTTATCGAGGTGAGAAAAAGGCCAATTACTGGTTTTACACTACAATTCTTGATTCAATAACAGACGGATTCCAGCCCTGTAAAAGGGAATTGACTGGAAATTTTATTTTCCAATTACAGTCAGCACTAGCAAACGTGAAGGCCGCAAAATGCTTATTTCTACGGAAAAGGATGTCATTAAAGAATCGACGTTGCATCACGCACCATTTACAGTGGGAAAAAAAGCATCCAGTCTTTCGCAGCCATTTAGGGCCTCATTACAGCCCAACAAAATGGCTATAGGAACACCAGGCATAAAAACCGAAGAGAATTTTTTCCTTAACCTCACTACATGGGCAAAACTGTCGTCACCAGAGCAATCTCAGCCCCGCAACTTTTATAGGACTATACAACGAAGTAAGTGGGTGATATTGTACCATATACAACTATGAAAAACACGGAAGCCACAAACAAGATGCATAGCACAGACTCTTTTTTAAAACAGGTAAGCAACACGATCACAGCCACACTTACAAAACTGCAAGCTTGAGATAACTAAACTGACTAAGACACCCGACACCTATGCAAAAGGATGCAATAAATCCAGGCCGAGAGTAGACTCGTGTAATACAAATTCCTCGAACCACTCGTGAGTAGAGTACGATATCTTATCCAGCATCCCTTCTCCACACACAACTCTCAAGATATGCCCGCGAGATACGACGCTTCCCCACGACTCTCTAAAACGCAGCTCTTGGCGATAAGTGGAAAAAAATCAATTACGACTGCTCTATTGAGTACTTACGCGAGCTACTCGCGGAGATGTTACGGCGTGGATTTATCCGACCTAAAACTGATGCGCGTCGATGCATCTCCCTTAAAGACGCCCCAACAACCCCGAGCGACAGGAAGAGCGATTCACACACAATGCAGCGGGCGAGGTCACCCAAGAGAGAGAGAGAGAGAGAGATGGAGAGGCAGACGCGGCGTGAATCGAGTGGCGGCCGCGGGTAGGGTGCGTCCTTGCCTGTAGGTCATTAGGAAAAAGCCTTTTAACCGAGAGGCCGTTGCACTCGCCTCGTAGGGAGACGCAAGAGGAGATTAACATTCTATCGCTAACGCGTCAGTACATCTAAATGCCACGACATACATCCAACCAAAACCTACGGAGTAAGAAGAACTGGGCGACGTAAACATTTCTCTCTCTTGAGGTGTACCCGCTATAAAAATGTTTACGTTGAGCTTTCTCACGCGCAATTACCAACCCACACGGCGGTGAAAGGAAATAAAGTGACTAGTTCATGACTGCATAAAAAGGGAGAATTAAATGACTATATTGTCTTAAATTAGTAAATATTTCAAATGATGCGTTATGAGGGACTTTCCAGGGAAAATATCTAACTTAATTATGGTAAATTCCAGGGAAAATACCTAACTAAGATGCTAGAAAGCACCAAAACTGAAAAGAATACTTCTTTTTATTCCCATAAGTAAGTACTAATGGAATTAAATAAAGTTTATTATGTGGGTTGGAAAAAATACTATCGCCAGAAGAAAATAACCTAAATGAAATCAAACATTCAAAACATATATATTCATTTCACGCTTAGGAGGACAATAATTTCAGCTACAAAAATCCCATGTACTACACGCGATTTTTCCCCATGCAAAAAGTATGTTTCCAATCAAAATAAATATATTTCTCATCCAAAATGGTTGACCATACCACCTTATTCCATCATCTATGGGGAAAATTCCAAATTTATATTCTTCTCAGAAAGATTGACATCCACTTAACAGCAACCGAAAGGTACATTTCATTAGATCTCCTCCTATCTGCCTAGTCCAAAATATTTCCGCCAGTTAATCGAAGTCATAACTAAACATAAAAATACCTCCCGGAAAATATAGACGTCTTATCACTTGAGCAAAATATTCCCCTTTATTTCGCTTGTTTTTCCCATCGAAATGCGGCGGTGCGCGAGGGCATTTACAACCATAAGGAGAAGAACACAACCACGGTCATTTCATTTGCAGTGAGCACGAAAAAAATACTGTTGATTCAATGGTCCCCCCTAGCAACGAGACTGACTGTACATTGAAAAAGGGTAAAACAGAAAGAGACACAATGAGAGGGATGAGAGACGGTATGAAGAAGAGGGGGTTATTGGAGCAGTAGCGAGATGTATTTGTAAGCAAACATACTCCGCTACGTTCCCTCAGTTGCCATTACACTCGGTAGCCTTCGCGTACACACAAACACATAAGAGAGGGGGAGAAATTGCGCAGGGGAAGAAGCGGTCGTATTAGCGGCCCGCGGGGATGTAAAAAGGGAAGACGGTTCACGGAGTGCATAACTGGAGTGGAGGATGGGAATATGGTACTACCCCACGGGTCGTGAGCGAGAGTAATTTCATGATCTCGCGAAAAGGGAAAGGAGGATAGCAGCCCACATCCCTTTATAAGGGGAGGGATGAAGGGGGTGGGGAGCAGTTAGGCCCTCGACAACAGTGAGGCCGGGGAAGAAGAGCAAGGCATGCTAACACGGACGAACCGCACGTCTGCCTCTTCGGTTACTTTGGGGTGACGCAATCGCAAGCCCTTCGCTCACATCTGAGGATTACAGGAACGATCTCGACGAATCATTACACCCAAATGGAGCCCAATCGCTCATCCTCACATCCACAGGGCCAACATCCCATAAGCTACAAAAGCAACAATCATGTCTTTATGAAGGACTCTTCATCTCAGAGCTGTGTCTCAGAGATTCTCGGGTCTATCTTCCTCATATACCCATTGCTTTTGGCAGATATTTCGCCAATGTTGCAGCTGACTCCGACTTCAGTAAATACTGGGAAGCCACATTGTAGAAATATCGTCAAAAAATTATGATAGACGTGGAGGAAGACTCGATAAGCCAGTCCCAACGAATCATTCTACCCTTTCCTATGTCTTATACAACTTCTTGGGCGAGCAACAACGTTAGGAATCCAGGTGGAGCAAGATATGGACCTTAGGACAGGCTCGCAATAAACACTTCTAACTCAAGAGGGAAAGAGCCAACAATGGTCGGGGTACTACTCTCAGATTTTCCAAAGAAACGGTCACTCAAATAGAGTAAACAAAGCTCAAAGGCACAGCTCCTTTAGCTTTCCAACCATTAAGTAACATATTTATTCTAGTTCTGCGACACGGTCACTCTTTGAAAGCTGTTTCTCCACCATGACATCTCCATGAAACGTAAAAAAAGTCACGAATGCGCGTCGCCCAATCGAGTTTTTGGCGCATCGCAACACCGAGACAGTCACGTAGACAACACATACACACACTAAATTAATTGGAGCCAGAGATCACTCTAAGGAAATGTAAGAAACTGAGCCAACGAAAAGATTTTGTGTTTCTTTATTGCCTGGATAAGGAACACGCCGCACGGAGCAATATTTTTCACGACGGTAAGTCACACAACATATAGAATTGCTGCTAGTAATAGAATGAGAGAAATTGAATATTTTTAATGTGCCTAAGCACTTAAGAAACGGCATCTAGGAATAAATGAAGAAGTTAATACAAATTTTACAATACAATATCATTTTACCCTAAATATATCATCCTCTAGCCCATTTGTCGTCAGCAGAACTTATTGCCGGGAGGTTACAAGATAACAGGGTCATCTTTTACACTAAGGAATGTTTAAGCTTAAATAACTTCTTCAACTGAATATTGAAATGACACCAAAAATCAAGTGGTTGAACTTGCAAACTAATAACCTACACACAAATGTGAGTGGAAAATCAATGTGCATGCACAAGTATCCAGGCATATCGATGGATTTCCGAAATAATCAATGGGAATCTCACGTGTTGTTTACGATAATCCACCTAATTTGTTTATCGGGGATACCTTACCACGCAACTATTACAGATGTCATACTTTCCCGAGCATGTATGATACTACTATCGCATTTTTAGATTTAAATGGTTCATGAAAAGTTGAAGAGTTAAACTATAATAACTCATCCACTTAACCTAATGTATGGAACAACAGGGCAATTATCAATTCCTAAACATGTGACGCGAAAAGCAATCGAGTTTGGACGATAGATAGACAAAACTACACAAAATCGAGAACCAATTTTCCCCAAATGATGGAAGACTCGAAGCAGCGAATCTAAAACTGGGAGGGTGATGTAACGGGGAACTTCATAATGACGCCCTTGAGGGATATCCTTAGCACAGCGTGGACGAACGTATCAACGCGTTGCTGAACAGCAGCTCCCAGACTTCTGCTACGGTTCTATGGCTCGAAATAATTGCAGTTTTTTTTATAAATCAGCGACAACATCGATGGCAGGTATCGTTAAATAATTGAATGGATGAGCGAAACATGTCGACTGTAGTTAAATAAAGTTTTATGTGGAAATTGCAAATTGTTTCACTTCATATTTCAAACTACAGCTTAATCGACATCAAATCGGTTCCCGATGGTCTTCCACCAAAACCTACGAAAATCAACAGTCCTCGACAATCGAATAACTATCACAATGGAATACAAGGTAAACAAAGATAGTTATTACAATTATCCAAATAGTGTTATTGAACTGTGCTGATAACCGATCGCCACAGGGAATCCATGAATAAAATTATCATCGATGATAGCAGATTATTTATGTTCAAACAAAATCACGGACCACCGGCAATCGAGTAGCTATCGACCAATAAATATACCATCTGTCACGCAAATTCAAAAATCTCAAGCAAAGACGAAAACAAAGTTTTCATGTGTAATTGCAGACATTCACCCTTAAAAAGGTGTGGCTCGCACAGAATGATGTAGAATGAGAGGCCAATGACAATAACTTTAATGCAGACCATCAACAATGGCTTCATCATCGATTATATCGAAAGTCGAACTCTAGTGAAAACAATCACCTTTTGAACAAGCCTATCAGAGCGGTTTGCACAGGGCCTCTAATAATCAGAGCGGTTAGTGAATTTACTTTGAGAGAGGACAAGCGAAAAGCGACCTCGCATTTCGCATGGACCAGAGGGATCCTTCTGCCACTCGGGCTTCAATTTATCTCCGACGGAGTAGAGGGGTTAGAGCGATAAACAAAGGAGATAAAGGAGAGGGCCCGAGGCTTAGGGGTGGACCGAAATAGACCTTTGGTGAGAAAAACTCTACATCGGTTGTTTTACGGTTGAATCACAGATATTTTTCGCGCAAAAGAAAAAAGTACGATAATAATGGTGTAATTTATTGCGTAACACTTATTATAGAACCGGTAAAGCGAACTATTTTCCAGCTAAAATCATTAGAAAGTGAGAGCTAAAGAATGCGTCATTGAATTTTATGCTACCAATTCATCTGGACTTACGAAAGCGCTAAGAAATAATCTTCGCCTGATTCTCAAAGCTGTAAACCTTTTGAATCTCTGTGATGAAACATTATTTCATCCGGGTGAATACCACCCCCGTGTGTAGAACAATATAAACATAGCTTAAAACTATAAAGACAAAATCAGAAAAGAAAAACTGGCATGTAACGCCACTTTGTTTACGACTAAAATGTAAAAACCTTGGTGAAATGAAATTATTAAGCCTGGGCGATATGATAAAAAGGGGCTATATCGCTTAAGAAAAATGTAAGTCTACTTACTTGGAATAACAACCCCGAAATTTTCTTCATTTGAACCTTTGAATAGGAGAAAATCTGCTTACATGAACTAAACAAATGATAATTTGATTCATACCTCCTTCTTTAACAAACATCATGACTACGCAAATCAAAAGTATAACTCGGAGACCTACCCAAATACACGTAAAATTTCCTACCGAAATAATCACAGTATACAAATGGAAGTAACGATGATTTCATTCAAACGTAATAATATTAAAGTGAGGCAAATTCAAAGCTATTATTAAAGTGCATTACATTGAGTTAACATCACAGTTACATTGAAACCGGTTATTTTTCGAAACCACTCGTACCGACAGCAGGTAACACCGAGGCGCATGCTCGCTTTTTCTTTCTTCCGCTGTCACTTCAGTTGGCCAAGTTGCCATTCAAGAACACAGGCAAACACAAAAACGTCCAGGAATTGTTAAATATAGCAAGTTTCCTGTTAAATTTTTCATGCTTCGCCTCCGGTGAGAACAAGCGGATGCAATGCTTGAACTATAGGTACTACAGCTGTCGTACTAGTAAGTTAATTTACTTCACGCTAAATACAAGAGTGACACACCGCCAGCTTTTCCGTGGCTTCAAGAGTCCTTCCAGATGTAGTTAAACAGAGAAAAATATAATGTATACGTTGATTTAGAAACGGTAGATTTTTTTATTCCGCATTCCATTAATTTACGATACTCTGATGCCAATTACCACGGGAGTTACTTAAATTTAATGGCTCAAAAAACTTGCTTCTTAGTACCTTTAATAAAGTAATTAAGTACCAAAGATTTTTTTTAGAATTCAACTCGAATTTCACCGCAAACGCCACGAAATACCCCAAGGATGGAAATAAACTTATGTATTTAAAAAAATACAAGTTTAAACTCTCAATATAATACTTGTTTTGAGAATAATGACTAAGTTTAGATACCAAGATGGGTAGAGATATAACGCTTGCGAGATTTGCGTCAGTACAGAGAGCTGATAGTACTTTATTTTCATATTTAAATCATGTGTGGAGCCAACGTAAAGCGATACAAATTCAGTTCAACTGCTAGCAGTACACTACCCATAATATAAGTAATCGTTTACACCACAACCATGAGTTGAGCGATCGATAACTCCGATAAAAATTTAGTCACAAATGCAATACTAATAACGATTTCGGCACCCCACATTTCATGAACGGTGTAAAAATAATAAAAATATACTGGTGGGCGAAGAACTTAGATATCGCACACCAATCAGAATGTCGCGGGTTCGAGGCACCTGATAAGGGAGGGCTAGCACGCGATTTTTTGCTACCTCACTACGTAGTACACTCTGATTTGCCATAATATATTCTGATTTCTCTCGCGAGGGCGTAAGTATTATACTACGTTTAATACTAGCCATTAAGAGTTATTTTTACAATTAATAAACAAAACCAGAACAAATGCATCCATACACGAAGAAAATGATTAAATAACAATCAGTCATCAAAATAAGACAGAAAAACAATAGTGGACTGCAAGGTTCTTAGAGTCTAAGAACCTTGAGTGGACTGTATAAGAAGACACAAAGGCGCTACGAGGGATTGTGGCGAATCTGTTGCAATGTCTAGTCAACACATGCGGTGAAGAGTTGAAGACCCGGAAGCATAGAATGTCATGCAAAAATCGACGAAAAAGACATAAGAGACAAAGTGACATTTGGATGGGTGCTAACTGCTGAGTGGATAAGCAGCAGAATCACAGATACAGACGGTTCGGGCAGGTGATTCAATGAGAATGAAGAAACACAATCTAAGGCCCCTATTAGCCGAGGCAACCAGACGCGCAACCGGTGGCGCGTCCGGTGGAAATGGTCAGTCGCGGGGCATAGAATCAAATGAGTCCTATTAGCCGAGGCAACCAGACGCGCCACCAGACTTTCCACCGAAACCAGTCGCCTGAGCCCCGCAACCGCGCCTTCCACTTTGGGTTGCTCAGAATCGTCCCGGGGCATTGGAGTATATGTAGCCTATTAGCCGAGGCAACCAGACGCGCCACCGGTGACTGAATATTGCATGCGCGCGCATCATACTGCCCTGACCACGACGCTCCAGGCAGATTATCGACACGGTAAAATGAATTATAAAAATGATATAGTGTGTTTTTCATGTATCCAAAAGGGTCATATCAAAGCTAGATGTCCAAAAAGGGGGTGTTCAATATGTAAACGAACTAATCGTTCTGAAAAGGACTGCTTTTTACGAGAAAAATGTTGTAAAATGTGAAAGGAATTTAGAAATAAGGGATCGTCAAATGAAAAAGGGTATAATATATAGGGACAGAAAGCCGAGAGAAAGTTAAGAAGCATTTTTAGCTTAATCTGCGTCTTATCTTAGTAGCAAGAATACATTTGAATTTGTAATGGATAGCGGATGACAAAACATATGGTTAATTCCACCGAAATAGTAAAAAAATTTGCGCCCATGTAATGATAAGGTTAAGGTTGCTAAGAAAGATGCGAGTATGTTAGTCAATGGAGTAGGAAGTCTAGAAATGAATAAATGTAAAGGAGGGGTATGTGTACCTGAATTATTTAAAAATTTAATGTCAGTTTCTGAAATCACAGAAAATAATGGAAATGTATTATTTACAAAGAATAGCATTAAAATATTAGTAGTTGAAATACAAATACTAAAACAAAATATTGTAATAGAAGGGAAGAAAGGTTCAAATGGATAGTTTATTATTGATGTAAACGAAACCGAAGCCATGTTAACTCAGGCAGTTAATTTGGATGTGGAATGGCTCATAAAAATGGGTCATTTAAATTTTAAGAGCATTGAAAATTTTTCATCACTGTGTCATGGTGTACCTTAAGAAATTGCACGGACAAATGGCAATAAGTTTTGTTCTGTTTGCGTGAATTCTTAACGAACCAGATTCCCATTTAAAACTGAAAAAATGAGAGCGAATAGAATTTTGCAAATAATTCACACTGATGTTTGCGATCCATTTGAGACAGAGACTCGCGATAGTAAAAGGCACTTCGTATCATTTATAGATGATACGATACATTATCTAAAACTAGACCAGACCTTGCAATTTCGGTTAATTTTGAGGGCAGATTCATGGAAAAACCTGTCAAAGAAAATATAGAGAATTTGAAGAGGACAGTGAGATATCTACAAAGAACACAAGGGTTGGGAATGCATTTCCGCACAACAGAAGTGGAAGAGCAAATAAAGCTGCAAGCATATGCATAGTGACTCAGACTTTCCAGGAGATATGTCTGAAAGAAAAAGTACAACAGGACATGTAATTTTGTTCGGTGGTGTGCCAATCCTGTGGTGCTCACACAAACTAAGCGTAGTGGCACTATCCTCAACTGAAGCAGAATTTATTGCAACATCTGAATGCTGTCAAGAAATAAAAAAATTGCCAAGGATTTAATTGGAGAGTTGACAGGCAAACCAGTATTTGTAAATTTAAACATAGACAATCAAAGTACAATAAAAATGATGCAATCTGGTCAGATGAGTAGGAGAACAAAACACATTGAGGTGAGGTACAGATTTATAAGTTGGGAGTATGTATTCGGAAGGATTATTTGATTTACAGTTTTGTCTCCCAGAAAATCAAGTAGCCGACATTCTAACAAAACCGTTTTTAGTGTAAAGTTTGAAAGATTCAGGAATTTTATTCTCACGTGTAATCAAACAAATATTTGATTTTAAAATTTCAGTGGTTAATAGAATATTCTATTGTGTTAATGAATGATATTCTTTTAATTGAACAATGTTAATGAATTAATACTCCTTATGTTTATTTGAAGACTGTTTGTAAAAGTAGAATTAAGTTTTATAAACTGCCAATATTGATGTAAAATGTTGTATTTATTATAAAACTGGTTAAAAATATTTAAACCTTAAGGGAAGGTTTTGAAGTATAACGTAAAAATTGTTCTTACTGACATTTAACCTGCACGTATTTTGAAAGAGATAACAACTATGTTTAGTTATATTGCTTAAAATTTCAAATAAAACAAATATTGAAAAAATACTATCATTTAGTCAATGAGATTTTTAATGCTAATCCTATTTAGGATTAGCATCTCCAAAAACAATTTTTTTTGTAATTGCACGATTGTTACGTTACATAGAATTATAAGAAAAACAATTAGGTACTCAATGATTTAAAAAAATTCATAAAGAAATGGAATTTTTCTTTTGGGGCCCGCTGGACCTCATAGGTATGCATAGACCGATTTTGTATCCACTTCCTCAGTACGTCATCAGTGGATACCATACTGTGACGTCACGTTCCGATGACGTCGTTTTTCGTGATGTCATCTTTGATGTATCCAAGAAGGTCGTCAAATGAAGATTTTGACATACGGAAGTAGTTAAAAAAAAACTTACTTCCACTAGCACAAAGATCATCGTATAGTGTGTAATAAAGCCCTTTGGTAAGTCTAGACATCAGCATAGGATGCTTCCGAAACCTCCTGGTCCTTCGCCTTCTCTTCTTTATGAGAAGAGCTAGCAATAGTACGTCCTCACAGCACAACACCATTGCAACTACTGCTGTGCGCAGGGTAAGATTTAAAAGAGATATTGGTGGCGCCACCGGTGTCCTGGGCGGAATAAACCCGAGCAACCAGACGCGCCACCGGACGCGCCACCGGTTGCGTGTCTGGTTGCCTCGGCTAATAGGGGCCTAAGGCCTTGCGGTAATTCCAACACTCGCTGGATCGCGAAACCTAAGACCTGCCCTTCCCGGAACATAAGCCATGATTTACTCATGGGATACAACAGATCAACCAAAGGAAAAGGTGAAGAGTGAAAACCAGAGAAAGCTGAATGGTAGAATGAACTTAGTAATGGAACGTGAGAGATACAGCTACGGACTATCGACATTCAATTTTCGAAACACTGCAGCAAGGAGAGCGCAATGAATAAATATACTTGAATAAGTGAGAATTATTTGATATCCAACGGTATTGCAAGAATAAACAGATAGTATATGATCTGTCGGAGAAACCTTTAGACAGATATGATGACCGTATTTGCGCTTTCTCAGATAAGAGTGTAGGATTTAAGTAGGTTTAACTTCGGGTAGTCTTATCAACGATTGCAGCTGCAGCATAATTCATTCGGATACCAATTTGATAAGCACAGAGAGAGAATTTTAACACGACGCGATAAGATGATGTGCGATTTCCAAGAAGAGAATGGGAATTTATTTAATGCAGAAAATGCACACATACAAGCCACACCTGCTTCAAGTGGTATAAAAAGATACACGAAGAACATTATAACTTACCACCAAAACAGAGGGTAAAGTGTCAGAAATTATTTTTTATTAAGGTGGCAACACCCCTTTTTGGGAGAGTAGATCAAAACGAAATATGGAATAGTAACCATCAATTTTAGTATAAGCGAAATTATGAGCGAGTTGAGAAATTAGCACATAGAGAAGAACACAAATAAGCTGAACATGAGGGCAGTCACGCGTGTGAAATGCCAATGCATTGCATTTATACTCTGACATAAGAGGCCAAAAAGAAATGAGTAGAAAACAAAAATAAAAAATTATAGAGAGACAATGTTCCTCCATTGGTTGAGTAGCTTTTGAAAGAAAAAAATGTCCATGAAAAGGAAAAGTGTAACCATACAAAGACAAAGAAATTATGACAGAAAATAGAATTAAATCTCAAAATAGCCCAGGATAAACACAATGATGGAGAATGATCAGTTTATACCGTAGCAATAGTTTAATTCTAAACTATGAACGCAAGAGGGAAATTAACCGTCAAAAATTTCTTCAACCGTCAAAAATTCTGCCAAGGGTAATGTTATCAATAACTTATTTCTAGAATTCATTGGTAAGAGAGGAAATAAATCACAGTATTCAAATTTCAAACCGAACTGATGGAAAACAGCGAAGGTGAATTATCCTAAAACAAGGATAACACTATTTAGTCTTACAGGAAATTACTAGATGTAAGACCAAGATTAAGAAATTGCATTCATATTGAAGAGAAAAATATCACCATTTCAAAGAGTTACGATGAATAAAGTTTACATTTTAACGAAAGCGTTGAGGAAGGTAGTTTTAATTCCAGACCTCAAACTGAGGATGCATTCTACCAAAAGGATGCCGATAGTAAGTATGTATTAAGTAGTTTGAACCGACACCACATCGTCTGGGAAGCATCCACAACGCGTGCACAGACGAGTTCAGCACTATCGGTACATCAAATTTATGCGATAAGACCCTAGTCCATCACCTTTAAAAATGACGACAGGTAGCTGCGCACTCAATGACGATGAGGTTGACCAGGTGAAAAGCCGCACTTAATGCCTACACTTATCAATGGGAGATGTTTCTCTGCAACTGGGGGCAATGCATACATTAATGATGCGTGACGCGAAATAAAATACGTCCACGGCAAAGATTTGTGGCCAAGGGCGAGAGCTTAAGACAAGGGCCATAGTTTCTCACGCACAGAGTGGCAAGGGCGCGTAACTGAGGACCTTCGTCCAGGGATGAAAGGAGGAGATGGAGGTGGAGCACTTCCCTTCGGAAGGGCGGTGCTTATAAAAAGACTACGAATGGGGGATGGGGAAGAATCACTGCTTGAAGGTGTTTTTAAAAGGCAGGTGGCTGGTTTTCTTAGAATGCCTTGGCGATAGCAGCGCGGAGGGAAAGGAAAATGCTTCCGGTGAACTTCTATGGAATGTTCGGCATAATGTAGGTAAGTTTTTTTTCGAGCGCGATTTGATTTTTATCCAAAACGCGCTGAATTCTTCACTGATGTAGAACCATGAGATAATTTCACCAATCTCTGAAACCTCGAGTCCGGGGAAACGTCACCTTCGACGGAAAGTACTGTGTACGGTCATCTCCACGGGTATGAATCATTTTCCTTCAACTAAACAGAGGATGCTGCCATGAGATTCCATAAGAGAAGCAATTCATCCACAATCAGTAAGGAAGCGAACAGCATAAAACGATTTTGATTAAAACGCAGCAGCAATAGAAACAAGTGAAACATTTGAATACAATCGATCATAATGAGATCTCGTAGTGCAATACAAGATATGCTGCACGCGATACTTTGGTAAAGAGAAGTGCTCGTCGCAAGAGCATTTTTATGGAATTTACATTTAGATTCTAGCATACGATGAATCAAAATCTACTTACAACGCTACTTGTTAGAAAATGTGGTAGTTTTTTTTATAGAGGCAGCAAAAGCTTCACCAGTCCACACCTGACAGCGAACCAGTTCACAAACCACATCGTGCCTAGCTTCAGCGTGAGTCGCTTAGGTCTAATGTGTTTTGGGGTATGATGGAGGTTGGTGTTCATCATAATTTTCTATTCGAACTTGATAGGAAAGCCTGTAACTTTCAATCCTACGCCACGACGACAAAGTGACGAAAAAAAGAAGGAATTGAGCGATGAAATCCTGGGCAAGTTTACATCGCAAATAGGACAAGAGGAAGGGGAAGCGAGCTATCACCATGGACAACAAGCGACGCTTTAAGCTCGCAAACGATATTGGTGATATCAACTACTTAACACGCAACCCAGTACAATAACTGAAGTGAATTTTGAGTAATTAAGCGTCTATTAATTGAATACTTTCAGCTTTCTCATTCCCAACTGAAAAAATAACAAAAAATTAAGCCCTTATTAAAACACATTATGATAACAAATATTGCTTACAGAGCCCTGCGGTGAAATCAGAGCCTCAACAAATGGATGCAGAGCTAAGTTAATTACAATTTACGTTTGTCCAAAATAGGAGAGAGGCAAATTGTCATGCTCATTTAAAGAAATTTCATGACCTACACCTGAACTCTGTGAATTTTCATCCGAGGCATGAATACCTATGCTCTCTACTTTCATTCCTCCCAAGAACACTATGTACTGCCAGGACACCCGGAATTAGCAATGGCTTGTTAACAATTTTTTCACAAAATAACTAAAATAATTATGATCAAGGTTTCTACGCATACAAATAGAACAAGCATTTTAATGCAGCAAGCAGGGACGGATTGGAACATGACAAAATGATGGATTAAAGGTCGCAATTGGACTCGTACCCTGCACAAGGGCTGCAGATTGCTTTTATGGTTTAAAAAACACCACCTTGTTATTTAACCTTGCATCACAGTACTCAAACAAAACAATAGCAATCGAGGGAAAAACCTTTAGAGGAACACTTCAATTAAGCACTCCGTGAGCCCTTCAACCTTCACACAATCGAGAGCAAATAATGACATTAATAAGCACCTATTACAAAAGCTCAAAAGATTACAAAATGGTTTGGCAACGTCCGCTGGGGCAGCAGCTAACTTCAGCGACACAGCCGAAGGAAAAAATAAAACAACACAGTGACAACATGTTCCAAAAGAATGGCTTAAAAATGCTTGGGTAGAAGTTTACAAACAGTCAAGTGCTGAACAAGGGAGGTCGATTCACAGGTTCAAACTGTATAAACGCACGATCCCCGATCATGCTTACTAAACATTGAATATCTATCGGTTGAAAATTATAATTAGAGATCAGAGATCCAGGATAGGGACAAGGGGGCTCTCCTCTCCTGTACACATTCGACAACTGACAAAAAATTAGAATTTTGTCTATTGCAAAATGCATACCAAGGGGGGGGGGCTCAGACCCCTCTAACCCTTCCCTGGATCCGCCACTGTAACAGATCATGATTACAGAAAATTTTGCTAATGGTCGCTACTACCTCTCTCTCACGTATTACATAGTATTAGCCTGGGATGCGAAAGGAATAGTAAATGCGTCAAATCAACACGCCAGACGAAAGAGAAAAGAAGGAACTCAATATTTTACGATGTCCCTCGTCACGAGGGCGCTTATTACGTGCCACGGAGCAAGGTGCCTTTCCATTAAGAACTTACAATGCGTGCGCTCAAAAGGGATGCAAAAGCCATGAGGTGGGAATGGCAGAGAAGAGAGGTCGAAAAACGTATTCCCGTTACAAAGGCCGAGCAACGAAAACAAGGAACCCACAATCGTTCATCATCCTTCCCTCCCTTCCCCCCATTTTGCCTCGCATCCCTCGCATGGGTGCCATTCCCGATTGCGGGCCAAAAGGAGAACGGAAAGGCCTCAACCTCCTCCCATTCCCTCGAACACAGACACTAAACATGCACCTACCTTACAGCTGCTTCGGAGGGGAACCCCGAATCGACCTGCCGAGCAATGGATGGCAGGGAAGATAGTCAAGGTTACGTCGTAATGTTTTTCTCTATCCGAAGAAAAGAAAACAGTCCAAGGGCTGGAGTTTACACAGTCTAATAATCCTTTTTAAAAAACCAACGATCCACCTTTCTGTCAGAAGATCGTACATACACGTTCACACAACTGATAACAATGCACCTTTCTGCGACGACAAGATTCGTCGCAACGGTAAGCACGGATGTCACAGGGATGATCGGTTGGATCAGTTCACACGTCCATGTCTCTAATGATTTCCCTCCTGCTCCTTGGAAGGGGGGAGGGAATATTAGAGGCTGCGCAAACGGGAATGAGCCAACGAAACAGACTCCAGAACACGGGGAAAACACTGTGCGGGCTTTATGAGACAGATGAAACGATGCACACAAAAAGACACCTGGTAAACTCCTCGACCTCTGCGGCAAATACCACTACCGTCGACAAACGCTGCCGGTCTCAGACTGAAAGCAGTATGGAGGCGCGCGCACGCCTGTGTTGTGGTGTGGAGGTGAGTTCGGGTCGGCTCGGTTTAGGGGAGTCCTGTGAGAGGCTATGCTCGTATCGGCCCGGCCGGCGAGGTAGGGGAGGGCAGAGAGGGGAGTGAAAAAAGTGTTGTTGCGCGACTGACGGGGAGAGGGGAAGGGTGAGAGGGGAAAGCAAGGCGAAGAGAATGGGAGAAGAGGGGGAGAGAGTTGATGATGATAGGGGAGGGGGAGGTCGTGGTGGTCGGTGGGATGGAATAGAGAAGAAGTGTGAGGGAAGATCGAAACGGAAACCGGTGGAATACAGAAAAAAATCGGTAGGTTAGGAGCGCTGGAATGAAGAGTTCCACGGGAGGCTAGTCTATGGGTAGTCGTATACAAGCGAGGACTTGGGGGGTGTGTCTGCGATGCTCCCTTTGATTGACCATTTCTTGAATTATCAGCAAATTTCTTCAATAAAAACGAGCCGTAATTTTTTCAAACCTGCGCATTTTTGCATGCCATCATTAAAAAAATCAATTCCCAATTATCAACAAAGAAGCATCTGTAATTCAGGAAGTCCACAAAATATCCGCGACAGAAAATTTAAAAAAATATTACTTCCGATTCCACGACCGAATACTAGGTAACGAGAAGAGGGCAATGTGATGTTGTCATAATATCAGTAAAGATTTCTCAGGTTTTGTCCCGGGTCAGGTCCGAATTCATGAATCCAATTAATCATTCGATTCCTGAATCATTGAAGACGACGGGGAGGTGCATATCGAAACGTTTGAAGGAGATATGGAGGACCTGACACGGTGTAAAACCCGAGAAATCTTTACTGCTATTATTCGCAGAGTAAGAACCAAAAATCTTTCAGCAGAAACAGCAATTCGCTCAACTAGAGTATCAAAATCACCCTCACTTCTCCCTATGATGAAATCCACCGAATTTTTCTCTGGCAGCGACCACCATCATTCTAAAAGATGAACTACCTTTTACTTACAAACCGTTCCAGATGATTCGAAGGGGATTATTAGAACTAAAAATCACTTTTTTCCCAGTAAAGTACCTATGGAATGCACTTGGTGGCTCACAAATTCCTCACCTAAACGTATTTAGTGGAGTAAATACCTCTAAATTAGGTAAGAATTGAAATAGGTAATAGCTGATGTCAACGCCATCAGTAATTATCAGAATTGGTAATTACCTAGTTCCAATGATTAAAACAATATATTAATATTCCACGACATGATATTCATGGAGACAATTTTATTTGATTGAAAAATAAAGTCTCCACGAAATTTTTAAGTTGGTAGCACATAATTGCGGCTACATACCACTTGGATAATTTGCGAAACTTGTTACCCGATAATGTGATTTATTTCGTCTCCCGGCGAATATGATCGCATATAATTTTAATAACATGGCAGTCTCGCAGATGGAAATGAAATACAAGTCATCGTTTTGTAGTCATGTTTAGAGAATACCGAGGTCTCTAACCTATTAAGCAAGCTAAGCGTCTTGACAATTCTATTATATACCAAGCTCATGCAAATTCGATGGACCCTCGTTCGAGTCCAGGTTAAGATGAATATTTTATCCATGATGACGTCATGCATTTCTTGCCTTCGCGGGTGACTACGTAAAGACATGCACCCTGGCTAGCTAACATTCTAAATTTTAAAATATTTCCTTTTTTTGTTGCATATGCATGTAATCAAGGGCGGATCCAGGATTTTTTTTCTGGCGGGGGACACAAGTGTCTGACAAGCAAACGGTCTTCTCATATTTGAGATTAAAAACAACATGGAACAATTACTGTACATTATATTATATTTATTTTAATATGAAAGTTAATGATGTGACATTATATGATTGAGGCTCCGTAACACACAAACAAAACACTATTAAAGTTACTGTACTAGTAAGTACTGTACTAGTACTACTGTTATGATAACACTATTAAAAATCTGGCCTATTTGTAAGCGTTTGGGGGGGGGGGGGCACTTGCCCCAGTGGCCCCCCTCTAAATCCGCCTATACATGCAATGAATTTATCGACAGGCATACACTTCCACGTCACGTGAATTGACCTGTTTTTTAATATCACAATTTCAAGTGCGATCCGCAATACTATCTTTTCTATCTAGTACATACCAAATGATACTCAGAACTGAATTATCCTCGTAAGTCCGTAAGGTCACCAAATTAACTTTTCATCAAGTATTTTGGGGAGATTTTAAATTTGTGCACCAGTCTAGTGCCGAAGATTTTGTCGACATCTATACTGCTGAGCTCTTTATTTTCATGATGGAGGCAACTGAGCGCGAAATAAGGACTCACCATCCGTATGGTGCATCCGTATCCAATAGGCGATTTCCGCCTCGATTGGTCACAGGGGGTGGATTTGAATAATTCCAATTGGTTCCGCATGGAATCAAAAAGCCACTGCCATTGCTTAGGTCGTTTTCATTTTTCTTGAGTGATCTCTCTTCCATCCGATAATTTCTGAACATTTTCGATACTATACCAACTCATCGACTAAACGATACAGTACGCAAAGAAAAATCATTCGAGTAGCAGCAAATAATGGGACCCGGCCCAAGCTCTGTAAGATCAAGTGCTGATCACATGAGCGGATGGCTACAATACATTCTAGTAAATTTCGGAGGGATTAATACGACCCCGACGGCGATATCAGAGCTGCTGTGCTCATTAAAATACTACCGCAAAAGAGAAACCTAAAACTGTTTATTTGTATTTAACAATATCATTTTGGGTGAAACATGATAAGGGAACCGGTTACACACACTGGTGCAAGGATATACATATATCAAAGCGATGCTAAGTCTCTTTAAGCCTAAAGGACACCGCTGGTTACAAAAAGACGATTCATTGTGTATATGGCCCTCAGCGATAGCGAATGGTACAGAAAATGACGAATAGAACATCTACATTGGATTTTTTTGTGAATTATAACAAAACGGGTCTGGCTAGGCAAATAAACTGACCAACCCGACTGCATTCCTCTGAAATATGATATCGGTCAAGTACATTAGGTAATGAAAGTGTGTTCATTGAATACCGGGTGAGGTAGAAAACGCCGAAAACAAGGTTTATGAAGATATACACATGGTTACCATGAATATATGCAAAGTCTACCTCTTAATTTTGTTCTTAAGTTCCATGGATTCTCATTTCGCTGTAAGTCCCAAATGAAAAATTGGCAAGAGTTTACAAAGAGTAGTGGACCCAGAACAAAGCGATGCCTTCAGACAAAGCCAATATAGGGAATGGATGAGTGATTTCATGCCTACGAGAAGTACGTTAATATCCGAGCTGTCATTGATGCCAAAGAATTTTTCCACTTTCTCTGAATGCATGACTTAACACGGCGTGAGGTGAATTCTGCCTTCACCGATAAAAACAACTTTCTGATTGATTGGTGTTCTGGTTGCCAACAACATCTCTCATACGTATCCCTCATAAATGATACGCCAAGAAAAATGTGTCTCTCTCATATTTCCATTCACGTGAAATCCAGAATAATTGTACTTAAGAAAAAAACTTGAGCAATTACCGTATTAATGAAATCTGCAGATATTTATAACCCAAAACGTTATTTTTATATCAAATAAAGATAATCTGGATACTAGAATATTCAGTCACGAATTATTTCAACATATAGTCTTAATCAATATATAATCCTTCAGAGCGTTGAAAGTTAAAAAAGGCCTTATCGCTATGGCATGAATCTACTTCGTATTTGCACTTACTTAGCGTACCTCAATGAACTATATATTTTATTCTCCCACAGAACAAACATTAAAATATTATCAGAACAAGTGTATTTCGTATTAAAGACTAAAATAAAATCGGAATCATTCAGAAAAAAATTTAATATGGAGGTCCATAAGCATCGAAAAAAATAAAAGAAGACGAAATATAAAAAATAAATATTGCTACATAAGTCTTAATGGCGTTACATATGGTAAGTTAAATGAATCAATCTTCGCGTGGGTATATATATTCTAACTTATACTGTACAAAAGGACGTCAGTCCTTACCCTAACCAAGATACACCTTACATCACCAGCAAGTCGATTCGATAAAAATACCGTTAAATCTTAAAAATACCGTTTGAGTAATGTATAGAATGCTTACTATTAGACATTAAAAAGATTGCTAGATTTATACATACTACCCTTTCCTCATTGCTGGGCGATTTAAATCCTGAGATGCTGGAAAGAAAAGGCGCCAACCTTTCCACATATTGAAAGGGATAATAATCCTCATCGATTGAGAAATACATCGACAATGCATTACGTAATCGCTCTATGTATTTTTCTTTTTCTTGCCCATCGATTTTACCTTATATCGATCCTTGTATAGCTAAACTGATTTAAGTTTCTATTCTCATAAAGGTGTTTTTGCTTAAATTAGCAACTAGCAGTTCATTTATGATGCACTATCAGGCATGTACTCCGCAAACATCCATTTTCAATGACAACTGTGCGCCTACGTTGCGGTCGGCTTGTTCAGGTGAGTGAAGAGGAGATGCAGTATTTTTGGCAAAATTATATATTTATTGGAGTCATGCTTGGTGGCTGCACTAAAGTTAACCCTGCCTGAATGCTTGAAACTAGGGATAGGTCGATTTCACTTTTTTTCGATTCCAATTCTTTCAAATCGATTCCCAATTCCATCGATTCTTATCCATACAAGCAGGTGGGATATTGATATTTCAGTCATTGTTGTTATGAAAATTTAAGAATTGAATGGAATAAAATAACAAAGACAATGAAGTGGCCTAAAAATTATATTTATTAAAAATAGCGAATCAGTATTATTGTATTACATCCTCAGCTTTAGTAAAATGATGACACTTTAACTGTATGTGGCGGTCCTATTGCATGCATCATGTTGGTGATTTGTCACCCCCTGCCAAACATCCTAGAGGTGGATCGCAGGGTATTATGTAGATGTAGATGTAACTGTTTCAGACATAAATTGTAACATCAATTACGTATACTGCACAACGGCTCAGGTGTGTGGCGGCCTTTATGCCCAAAGCTTGTATCTATTTTCAAAATATTTATCCTCCTGGAATCGCTGGAATCTGAATCTACTTTAAGCGATAGATTCTCGATTCTGTACCCGATTATCGGAGGAATCGAGAATCGACATTTGGAATCGACTCATCCCTAGTTTAAACATGGACATCGATGTTATCAGTGCCATTCAGACGTAACTTGAGAATATTCTTAAGATCCATTTAATTCTGGAAGACGAAATCGGAGCTGAGGAAAATTTAAAAGGAATAGATAATAAACAGCCAAACAGTAAAGAGCATCCTTTGATTGCTTGAATCTGCGACTCGAGACAATTGAAAGGCGCCGGGGGAGATCAACTGATTGCGTGCGGGTACATCTTCGCCCGCGTTCGCGATAAAAGTTGCGACGCTCGCAAATGAGGAGCCTGACAACAGACTGCTAAGGTTCACTTTGCACGCCGAAGATTTCGTCGTTCGACAGATTAAATGATAGCCGTAATTGGTGCACCAGGAGGTGGGGAATGACACGCGTGGAAGAGCCACTGTAATTACTCGCCGAGGCAATGGCGGCCGCCAATGATTGCCCGTGATAAGCTCCATCAAGGAATGGTGCCCTCCCTTTCTCGATACGGTTACCAACTTGGTATTCCCGATAAAGCGCATTTGGTTCAGCAGGACTTCTGGACAAGACCCAACCGGTACGCCGGACAAAATTGACAAGCAATTGAAAGATTCATCAATTTGGAATTGACTTTGGAATAGAATCTGAAATCAGCTCGAGAAGTAATTATAAACTGTAAAAAACATATTTAACAATTTTAAGGGACAAATAACGGAACTGTGATGGCAAACGTATATCCTGGATGACATGCATGAAACAGGCGTTAAAAGGATGTGAAGGAAAAGAGTTACACAAGAGGGAAAATATTATGTGATTGGAGAACTAAGGGGAGAAGGACGTCAAAGCAATTTTAAGATAGTTACACTATGATGATGATCTTACAACTTATTCAGAATACAGCATCATTCTTCCTTCACTAGCGCATATGTGCATGTAGTACAATGAGGGTGGGGAAGGGTTGGGTGTAGAGCAACCCCGACTAGCTAGGAATATGGAAAGGAGAATAAAGGAAAAAATCTAACTTTTATTCCACAGTGCCAAACCGACTGATTTACCAAGGGCGCCTTCTGGCGGAGTGAAGAAACTGAGGAAAAGGTTTTTCGGGGAAATTTTGGAGAGATTAGAAACATATATTTACTACTTGATTGTTGAAGGATCTAAGGATTGTTGAAGGATCAAAATACCCTTGGACCCGGCTAGAAACCCGAGAGCTCTTCCTCCAGTACTTGATTGTTTTTTTTTTTGGTAGAATGCGCTATATTCACTGTGCGGATGAGCACCCCTAGATGTGGCAATTTACGGAAAAAATAAGATTTTACTAACAATGCTTCACTGAAATACTCTGAAACTCAATACCAAGTAGGGAAAATATGACTTCTTCACAAAATCAGGACATAGTGCCTATCCTATCTATCCATCATCCGAGACAACAGCATGAAAATTCTTACCATCCAGAGAAATTTCAAAAGTAAGATCTTAGATTTTCCCGACGTATCAAGTGCAGAAAGGATTCTCGTGTTCTCCACCGTGTAATTGGCTGCATGTCTCCCGATTTTTCGAAGAAATACTTGTTCTCCATCCTCTGAAGATCCCCTGATGGTGAAGCCTAAGGAGAGTCCGAGAATCCTATCTGCAAATTTCGGAAGGTTGGCGTCCCTACAAGGATGCACACGAGACGAGGAAAATAGTTATATGCAAGCACATGGAAGTCGCTGTTCCACCAGACCAAACACCACTCCATCCGTTTTACATGAACTCGGCCTTTCGGATAAATTAGCCACAGTGATTTTCAGACGCTCGAGGGACAACGTTCCAATTATGCCTGGGTAAAATAATGAATTAATTCGTAAATTGGACCGACGCGACGGTTAAATGTTCCTGTCACGGATGGCTAGGTAGCCCATTGGAAAAAGTGCTTGGCCTCTGGCCATCGCTACTGCAAGATCGGATATAACTTCACTATCTGCGGACTCTCACACTAAAATCACCCCAAAATGGAGTCTTATGACATCATTTTCTTTGGATGAAAATTTCTCTGGATCAGGATTCGAAGCACACACCATTTGCAATTATTACGGAGGCTTCCGCGGTGAGTTAATTGGTGATTGTTATTCGGGTTCATTCCGCGTTGACTCATATTTTGCGCCGAAGCTGTCGTCCGCAAAATATGAGTCAACGCGGACTGAACCCGAAAAACAATCACTACACACCATTTGGTTTCCATACTTCTCCGCGGACCACTATCACATTCAGCTTGCTTTATTCCCATGGTAATTTTACGGAATTTCTAATAGTAAGCGTTATTCACATAACCAATTCTGTTTACTGATGGTGTAAAGACAGTCTTCCTGATAAATCGCTTCACACATCTTTTTGGAAAATAAATGTAAAGTATCCGCATTCAAACTCGGATAAGGGAAACAAAACACCAGCACAGATTCAAAAGTCGAGCTTTAGCAATAAATCCATTAATTGATTAAATGGTAGGTATATATTAACCTACATACTCTGTAAGAAGCCATGTGCATGAAAAATGATAATTGTCAGCAGCTTTAGTAAACGAACTGCATAAGGGATAAGTTAGAAACAATAACTATCCACAAGAATGATGACAGACTTCATTCACCCAGGTCTGCGTACAAAGTTGCCTGTTTCTTGAAGTCCTTGATTAGAAGACTCCCACAGAAGTAACCTTGACTTAAAATTTGGTCTTTCCTCAGAAAATGTATATTCTTCGTAAATTTCATACCAAATGATAATTCAGTGTAATATTCTCTTCGAGCTGGAGGTCGATGGGTTTCAAATTTATCCACGGCCTCACATATATCTACATATACATGGTGCACCTTGTAAGCCACTTCTTCGGAGTTTGCGTAGTGGTAAGATGAATGTAAATTCGTGATCTCATTAATTTTTGAAAGAATCAATGCGGCATATTTGATGATAACTAGCCCAAGTCACATAAATGCATGGGGTTTTCTGTTATTGCTTAAAACAATTGCAAATGATATGCAAGGAATAAATGGTGGATACTCACTGCCACACACCCTAGGGATGGATTTAATGGTAATATGTAGATGGAGATCTAAAAAGGCACAACACTAATTACTTCAATATCTTATTACACATTTTGGCAGAGTAACTTAAGCCTTAACATAGTGGTAAAGGATCAAAAGCTTTAGCAAGTAGGGATATAAAATTATTTGAGCTGCAAAATTAGAGGAAAACAGAAAGCGGCAATGAAATAATAAATTGTAGGTAAATAAGATGAATAAAAATGATGAGAAGAATAGCGTTGGAAAAAGAGGCGTCTATGGATAGGAACAGTTGCTGAAAAGATCACTTTACTAGGCTACAAAGAAAGTCAGCGACTTGTCTTATGAGTAGCTTGTACAAATAGGAAAATCGAACGCAGAAAATGGATGCGAAGATAGATACTGGAAATGCGAATCTGGGGGATGTGGAGAAGATGGATGAAAGGGAAGAGTAACGGGAAGGTTGAAGACAATGTGAAACTGACTAATACTATATAATATATATAATACTAAAAGTATATTACAGCAATCAAAAAATAAATGCCCAGGGCACGATAATATAAGAATGATCGATCTCAGTTGTAAACATGACATCATTGCTGCAACAACCCACTGGATAAACAAAAGCATAACTGAAGGTAAATTACATAACGATTTAAAGTTAGCGGTAATCAGACCGATATATAAACAAGGAAAGAAAAACGACACAAACAATTATCGTCCCATTTCTATTCTACCCTCCTTGGATAAAGTCATAGAAAGATATTTTGCGGTACAATTAATTAACTTCATAGAAAAATTCAACATTATCACTAAACATCAATATGGGTACCAAAGAAATAAAAGTGCACGATCGCTTCTGGAGTACTTCAGTGAAGATGTACGGAAAAGCCTAAATAAGAACTGGTCCGTTCTCGCTGTATATATCGACTTCACTAAAGCTTTCGATACTATCGATATCAACATCCTTTTAAAAAAACTGGAACGATGTGGAATACGAGGAATACCGCTTACATGGTTAGAAAGCTATCTCACCAATAGGAAATTACTTGTAAAATTATTTGAACATAAGAGCACGATTAAATCTGTCACCTCTGGTGTGCCACAAGGCTCTATATTAGGGCCAATACTCTTCTGTATATATGTAAACGACATACCAGAATATATTAATCATTCTAAAATATATATGTATGCTGATGATATAGCGCTAGTTTCAATCAGCAAATCTTTTGAAATGGCTAAGGAAAAAATGCAACAGGATTTCTATGCGATACAGTGCTGGTGCCATGACAATAAATTAGTAATAAATGATAAGAAAACGGTAACCATGCAATTCCGAAATGCCAAGGCAACGAGAAAACTAATAAAATTAAGATTTCATACGCATTTATGCCTTCATACTGGTAACCCTGGCCATAAAAAGAGAAACTGTCATTTATATTCCTGTTCATTTATTTCCCAAGTCAACTCCTTTAGATATTTAGGATTGACCGTAGACGAAAATTTTGACTTCAGTGAGCATATTAATCACTTGTGTAATAGACTTAGATGTATTTTGTACCAACTATATTGTGTGAAATATACCTTACCAATTAAATGTAAAAAAATGTTGTACTTAAGTCTCGGTGAAGCAGTACTCAGATATGGTTTAACGATCTGGGGCTCCACAAATAAAACCCTGTTGAGAAAGGTGGAAAAAATCCAAAACAATATGGTATTACAATTGGATCCAAGAGAAAGAAATGTCTTTAAAATTTACAAAAATCTAAACATGCTTCCAATACGCGATTTATTACACTACATATTAATAACGGACAACTATTTTAACAATAGCTACAAAACTGTAAGAAATGTAACACACGATATAGGACTCCGAAGTACTAGAATATATAATGTACCTAGTTTCATCAACGCTCACGGGAAAAGAACCTTGGAACACGTAGTTCCTAAATTGTTTAATACGCTACCACAAAATTTGCAATCAAAAGAAAATATTTCTCTACTAAAAACGCGTCTGAGACATTGGTTACTAGAGAAATATAATGATACCGATATATGAGAATTATGTTTGCTTATGTGATAATACATTTATTTCTTTGTCTTGTAGGTATGTTAAAAATATGTTATGTTATGTACACATGTTAAAAATTTAATGACATTATACTACTAAAAATGTTAAACATTGTTTTGCTAAAAACTAATCTAAATTTATGGTTTAAACATGTATAAAGAAAGATACATATATTTTGTCTTTATTTTGTCACATATATAATTTCTTTCTTCCAATACGAGAAATATCTCAAATGCAAACACGTTATATATTTTAAAAAAAATTTAATACATATATTCCTATAATGTTAATGTGTATTTATGTATGTACTCTTGCTCCCTAATAATTTTATAATATGTTTTTGGCAATAGTGGAAACATTATTAGTGAGAATTCATGTTTGCTAATGTGATAATACATTTCTTTTCTTTTTTGCTTAAAGTTATAACCTTTTCTGCTACCATTTCTAATCTCTGCCATTAAATTTCTTATATTATAAAAAAGTCTATTGTTAAAACATTTTATTACATTATATTGCTAAAAATTTTAAACATTGTTTTGTTAAAAATTAACCTAAATTTATGGTTTATACATGTATAAAGAAAGATACATATACTTTGTCTTTATTTTGTCATATATATTTTTTCTTTCTTCCAATACAAGAAATAACTCCAATGCAATCACGTTATATATAAAAAAAAAATATTTGATACATATATTCCTGTAATGTTAATGTGTATTTATGTATGTACTCTTGCTTCCTAATAATTTTATAATATGTTTTTGGTAATAGTGGAAACATTATGAGATACACAATTTTAAAAGACAATGTACGACCACGAATAAAAAAAAACTAATAGGCACCTGCTGACAAGCCTTGAAAGGCTTAGCGGGACCTAGACTTTTTTTTCACATTGTATTTTCTTGTAAATGACATTTCATCTTTGATTAATGTTATAAGTTTTTGTAAAATTTCTAATCTCTGCAATACGTTGGAAGAGAAAATTTTATGAATAGAAAGATAATAGGTCTGATGCCGAACTGGAGAAGGATATTTATAGTGGGGTTGGGGACATTGAAAGTAATCAGTGTAATGAATCATATCACTCACGATGTGATTCAATTCAAAGGGTGGTTTGGTTGGTGAGGATAGAGCTCACCAGAAACTAAGTCTGAGATATATGAATTTAATACATTTATGGGTAGGGGGCTAGTTTCTTTCCCTGGACCACTGCACTCTCAAAGGATTGTAGTTTGAGGTGCTTTAAGATTTCGCCAGGGTTTTTGAATTCGAAACCCTATAATTAGTGTACTAATGTTCTATAAACTGAGCCGCCGAACTCTCTCAATGTTCCATAAATACCTGCCTTTATCGCTAGATTGCCTAAATTAAATTTGGAAGTTTTCAGAGAAGGGAGGAGGGAATAATGGGAAGGAATAATGGAAAAAAAATGATCATGAACAAGGTTAGATTTTAAAAGGGGATGGATAATTAGGGCAATAGCTCGTAATTGTGGTGAGTCTCACAGCAGTGAAAATGATAACTTTATAATGCAAATAGATTGCTATAAAACAATTAATTTGGGCAATTAAAATAAAAATCAATATTTAATCCTAATCAATCGAGAGTGATATATTTTTCAGCAGGTTTCTCACAAAAATAATTGCTTCCAAGTGACAGATCAAATTAAAGCGTTAAGAAACGATAAAAAACGAAAAGTAAATGCTAAAGTATATTTTCCCAATAATTTACACATATTATCACCCTGAAAACAGCACTATTAAGACGTTACATCGGGGGCCACAAGAGATAACAATGGTCTATGAAAAATATCCATTGAGATACAATTGCGATAAAGAACTGTTTTGAATAAAACGAATTTTAACACATAGCAATCACCAAACATATATTGCTGGCTCTAAAAGATTTACACTCTATTTCACGTAATTCACGGCTTTACCTTCGCGTTCTAAATTTCCAATCAAAAATAAAAATGAAACCATTTTCCTTCCACGGGTGAGCTCTCAAACATTTTTCGCAGCAAAAGCAATTGCTCTTTGTTTCAGATAAAAATCACTCCGTGGTGACACCATATATGAGAATTGCAATCAGTGAACCATGGATTCTGAATGCTGCAACGGATTTATAAGGAAGCCAATGAAGAGGGCACGTCCGAAAAATCTCTGAGACGAGAAATAAAAGAGAAACATACTTCAGACACAATTCAGACCGCAAGGATTTTCGCATCTTCTGCCTTCTTTGGCGAGTTGTTTCGAGGACACCACATTTATCTCCGCATTTTTTGAGGGGGGCCCAATCCAAGAGAGATGACTTTCCTTTCATGAAGATTTTGCCGAGACTGGTTTTCTGTGGAATACCATGGGGAATTGAGTCATCATTGCGATCGTTTTACTTAACTGGTTCCAGAATATACGATGGCATCAAAGCCTTATTTCGCCGAAGAGATGAGTAAAGGAGTTTTTGTTTTATGGCAATAAAAACTCATCGACGTTTCATACATAAAGCTTGGTCCAATGTAGAGGCACAATATGCATCATTATGCCATCCAGACATTCGATAATTGGACAAAAATAATGGTAAGCATGGGGTTTTATATCGTGAGATAAAGAATTATTCGCGTAAGAGATTGGCAATACAAATATTTATTCCAATACGAAAAAATTTGGAAATGATCCGACACAAAAATGTTGGTGTCTTCACAAATCAGAATTATTATTCCCTATCACTATTAATATCTTACAGAAAACGTATGATGATCCAAATGAGCTTGAATACATAGTTGCATTTTGATTTCATAGCATATTATTAGGAAAAAAAGAGGAATGTTTTTCATTTCATGCCTGATAAAATTCCCGCAGAGAATTACGGAATTGGTTCATCGATCCGTGCCATCAAAGTTTGATATCATTTTTCATAAATTTTCTTGGACTTACCATTGAACCTATAACTCTATTTCAAATATTTCAACGCACTTTTCTCCATCCAGAATTACAACCGCAACACACTCGAGTATGACAAATCAAAACTCCACTCGGAATCACTTCATTCAGTTTATTGGGTTACGCTTGCACTCCCAAAAAATTAAATCAGTTCATTTTAGTTTAATGTAAACAAGGCATGTCCCACAAATATTTTTTTCTGCCCATACAGCAATAAATTTTTACTATTCCCTTGCATTGCCAGGAACGATTTCCACAGTGAATAATTTATTATTTAAATTCCAAACAACACCGTCCCCTTGAGGACTATCCAGTATCCAATGAAACTACGAGTATCTTTCCATACCTTCGCAGAATTCAATGCCCAGCTCCTTACAGATATCATCTGTCTTCTTGCTTCCCAAGAGATACACCTCATGTATCATTACAAAAGAAAATATGTTTATACATTAAGTAGTAAGGAGTGCGAATAGGCAGACGAAAACTGCAAAAGAGACTGATAGAAAAATTGAAAATGAATTGACTACGTGCACCACTGCGTTTCTTTGAAGAAATTTATTATGTCACCCAAAATATGAAATGCCATAAAACAAATCTATGCCGATCTTTACCACAAGGCTTTGCAAAAAATACAATTTAGATCAAAGTGAAAGGGCATATTTAAGAGTATCAGGCTCAACTTTGTAGAATTCAGTTTCAGGGGAAAAATTGATTTCTGATATGGTTGAAAGGTGTTACGATAAAAAATTAAAAGGCATTGAGCAACTGGCTAGAGTGTTATTTTTATTTTGTAACGAGTGAATAACTTTGCGCGTCATATGGAAGCTTATACGGGTAGATGATCGACGAGCCAATCATTAAGTATTCGCGGACGGCCAAGGAAGTGTAGTTGTAATGGGAATAAAAGAATCGTGAAAAAAAGCCCTAACAGAGAGATGGAGAGAAAAGAACACTTAAATATCCCTAACAGAACAAGAGTTGCACTCTATACGTCGAGACAAAGATATTCTTTTCTTCGGAAACATTCGCTTGAAGCCAATTAGCAGCTCCCTTTCTTCGTCTAGATAAGGATAGATACTTTGACAAAAACAAGTTGTAGACTCTATTTGGACTTGATACCAGTCCCTCGGAATGGAAAGCCGGCGCTGCTGCGGCCACACGGCAAACTCGACTCCCCCACTGCCATTACTCGGATGGCAACATTATCGAGAAAGAAAGCGAATGACACTCATCAACCTGGATTCTCCAGGTGCTTTCCGCTGGTGCATCGCCAAATGGATTAAGTCTCATTCCTGAACGGAGGGAAATTATAGGAGAGTGTAGTGGGTGAGGGCGAATGCAGGTGTTCGTGAGATCATGCGTCTAGCTCTAGCTAGAGTATGGCACACGCAAGTGGGAGTGTGTGAATGGCAGATTGGGGCCGATGGAAAGTTCACTACCCCTGAGCAAAAACTACACTAATCCAAACAAATATCTATTAGTAATTCAGAGATAAGAGAGAGGAGAAAGAGATCGTATTCTTGAGCGGCAGATAGAGCCTGAACCACACTATCATTTTTCTCGTTTCAAATCCAGGGATGGCGATAATGCCAACTTCAATGATGACTCTGGGACGTCATCATTCTCAGGGATGGTAGCTATGCTAGGGATCAACCGTCCCCGTATCCATCACTTGTTGACGTTGCGTTTTCCATCACTGAACAAGCTCGTGTCATACAGCAGCAGGAAATCAGCGAAGGAGACGAAACGCATATAGGTGCGATAAATACACCTACGCATAGAAATTGACTGAGAAGCGAAATGTTTTCAATTATTTCTCAGATGGTCAAGAATGGAGTACACTTGCAATAAATGTATGCTATGGAGTGCTCTCTTCACTAACACGATCGAAAAATAACAGCTACTACGATGAATGTGAGTCAATCGCTCACAGTTAGGCGTACTACCTGACAACTACGACCTGTATATATTTCGCTCGCGACTAATATTCGCCACATTATGGTCGGAGACAAAATATTCCACGGAAATGAAAGCGTATGACGGGGTAGATTATATGGCACCTGTAGGGAATAACTAACAGATAGAGTCATTCGCGTCATGTCGGAAGGAGGAGGGGTGAGAGATATTATGAAAAGTCCGTCGTTGGCATTTGCACGTACTGAACGAGAGGTAGTAGTTGAGCACAGCTTAACGTCCAATCACGGACGGAGTTATCAACATTCTAAATGAAAAATAGCAATTTTCCACGATAAAAATTTCCAATCGTCGAAAATTTCGTCGTTACTTCAATATGGAAAGATTCCACTCCATCACGCTTGAATCTTCGGATTTTATAAATAGTGATATTGAAATAAATAAATTAGTGGTATTTTTTCCAATGTATTTAAAATTTCTGGAAATTTTTTGTGGCTAGATACTCGGATATCTGCATTCGGGATGGAATTTTATGTATATGCTTGTATAGGTTTATATATTTTTTCTCCTTTGTTTTTTCTCTCCTTTTTTGTATTCACTGAATCTTGCTGTCGTGTTTTTCTCTCTTTGTATGCCTTTCAAATGTTTTTTACTGAATAGTTGTGCTCTTGTAAAATATCTCATGGGCCAAAAAAGCCCGCGATAATAAATAAATAAATTAATTATAGGAATTATCAACCTTAGATGCGATCCACATAGAATTTGAGCAACAGAATAGTAACCGAGCTCTTGAGATAAGAAGCTACATTATAGACAGAGCACCTAACCGATCCTCAGTGTAATGTATTGGCGACAGGTTTCGGATGTGGTAAGTCATTTGTTTTCCATGGGTGGGGTGGGGGAGGAATGCATTAGCAAATGGGGGATGAGACGAGCGGGATATCGAGAAAGAAAACCGTGCCCTCTATCCCAAACGCGAGTGCTTTTCTCTCGTTTCGCGCGTGAGCCACGATCAAACCACCGCGACGCAAACGCAAACATCTCTCCCCGTATCCAAGGCGACCCCGATTCCGCTCGCTTCTTTTGTTTAATTTCGGCTCGCTCCTCGGGGAGAATACAGCGGAGGAGGAGGAGGAACAGACGACTAGTAAGGGGGTTGAAAATGGCTGAGGCAGATTCTCTCTCTCCCTCTCTCTGTCTCAGCCAAAGAATATGGTCGAATGAGAGGTTGGCGTGGGACGGAGGGGGTGGAGTGAAAAACGGCGGCAATTGGAACTGTATCCCTGCGTGCGCGACGACATTCGGGTCGCCCAGCGGACAATGGGATTTCTCCCCGTGCCGTGGCGCGGGAGGCGGGCGATAAGGCCCGGATGCCTCCTGATTTTAAAACAAGTGGCGCACGAGTGGTCTCTCTCTCTCTCATCGGTCTCAAGGGGGAGGAGACGCGCAAATCAACCCCCTCTCCTGGGCTGCCTAACAATAGCGCCAGCACATTGTTTCGGATCCACTCCGAATTTGACCACGATTTATTGAATGAATATTTTTCGCTTAGTGCAAGATTTTGTAACGGGTTACAACCAATTTCTATTCATAACCTAATAATAAAAAGATAATTGTAATAATAAACTTAAATAATCAATAATCTGGCTAAGCCAATTATTTTTTCATGGCGAACTTTATCCATGGTGTGTATACATTTGCACCCGTGCGCGTGACTGCGTACTAATTCACTTCTTTCATGCAGTGCAATATAAATCTATTTCTATTTTTATAATTTTTATGAAATACATATTTCATTCCATTTTTGCCACTTAAATGAACGAGCACGGATTAAAATCGTTAGGGGTAACGAATAAAACGTGGGAAAGATATTATTCCTTGAGCAGAATCACCACAATTCGCGATATATCTGACAAAAATTCAACACATTGTAAAACACGGTACCATTTGCTGTTTTTAACATATTGCTGCGGTAACGGAACCAAACTTGCGACGTTTGCATGGAGGTAGCACTGTAGCTGGCTACCGTGCCACATCGAATGTTTCACCAGTAAAATATTACATTTCTTCTTTATGGCTATTAAATATGGCTATGAAAAACAATTTTCTATCAGTGAAAGAAATTTTCCAATTAAGGGCTTAAATCACTTAAGCGCTTTTTAAATTAACAGTGGAGATGTATCTCGGGATCAAAGTAGAGGCTACGAAAAAAATAACCAGAAGTCTGCATGAAGTTTCCACAAGCATGCAATAACCGACATTCGATTTATTATATTTCGGTTTTATTATAATTCGATTTATTACTCGATTACTTAATTAAATTTGGCCATAAGCCAATTTATCGTGAACTTGTGATACAACGATCGCGGCTAGACTTTAGATACTTGATGAATTTTTCTTCCCAGTAATCAAGAAATTAATCGATTAACTTCGATTCGGACATTGTGATCACGGAAGATTGAATAAAATAGACTGCGCATAAAAATGAAACGTGGGTTTCACATGCAAAAACTTAGCACCGGTTGCATGATATATTAACATATTAAAGTAACGCTCAATCGTAGAAACGGAGATAAGAGAAAGCAAATTATATTTTTCAGGCTGGATTAATGGTATACCTTGGAAGTCACCGTTTTTTCCATGGCAGATTATGAAATGATTCAAATAAAGAGTAAAAAAATGTAAGAATTCAGATTAAAATTAAACTGCAGCATTTTTTATCTCTTTCTAGCAATCTACATCGACCTCATAACTTAGAAGCCACTAAACGAATGTTTGGAAGCAATTTGTTTCCACAAACGTTCACCACGCAATGCTCACAGTAACCGTAGAAAACGCCGCTATACACCCACGTCGCTTTTGCACCAACACATTCGTGTGACTGGTTAACGTTCTAACCGCACACATGTTGAGGCACCATGAAAGCCAACTTCTAAACTTACATGAGAAAAAAATTGAGACGGGAATGGAAAAAGGGATAAAGAGTCTTTCCGCAATTATTCCTTGTATTCTTTCTGATTTTTAAATGCTCGACTCCAGACATGAAACTGGGTAGCCTAGTGCTCATTATACATTATCTAAGGGCATAAAATGAAATCACCATTGTCAGTCATTAACTCGTCACTCAAACAATAAATCAAACCGTGTACAACGCTATAAAAGTTTACGCTTTGACATTGCCCTGCTTTCTTTGGAGCGTTCATATATATGGTTGTAATATGGCGCGGGTATCCAGATGGAAATATTCATCATGGAACTATTCCTTACGTATATTTACTTAAAACTTTAGTTTTTTTATCTTGTGGGGTTTAACGCCACTGTTTCTGCCTTCTATATCTTTCCTCACCTTCACAAGGATCTTGGCGATTCGTGGTATCAAAATAACTAACAGATACACAGCACGGACCTTACAGCACTGATTTCATACTTTAGTGTCTGGTCCTCAACTACATGTCAATAACTGAAAAGTTATCTACGTCAACAGGTAAATCTCAGAGCCCGATGAACCTTTAGAGGCCACTTGGAAGTCAGATCATATACGGAACACGAAGGTATTCATTTGAACCACTACACTTACTCTGCAGGACTTATGGAAACGATAAAGTGGGAGACTATGCTAAAATGAAGAATAAAAAAATTCCCATGGCCCACAAGTTACTGCCACAATAGTAGTATAGACCAATGTGACACTGTATTGGCAACGCTGACCCTCTCCGATTTCCTCTTTTGAAATATCAACGCTATTATCTCACTATTTCAGGATTTTCCTGAAGACTCCTACCACACGATTTTGCAGCGCCCGCATGGATGCAACTGCACGCAGATGCAACTGAGACATACATTATGGTTTTACGAGATTTTTAGCATTGTGATGCATTTGATTCCTGTGCTAAGTAAAGGCTCTCTCTTACCCTTCATTCGCACAAAGAACCTCTAGAGGTGAGTAAAGAGAAAAAACTCAAGTTTTTGAGAAATAAATGGACGTGAGGAATCATTTCAAGACGAATCTTTCAATCCAGAGAGCCGTACCTTAAAATATTTACGTCCCTTTTCCAAACGGTGATTTTATTTCGCAGGATTGACCCGGGAACATTGAATATACTCATCATAGAACTGTTCCTCACGTATATTTCCTTAAAACTTTAGATTTTTTTTATCTTTTGGCGTTTGACGTAACTGTTTATGCCATCTATATCTTTCCTCACATTCACAAGTATCTTGGCGATTCGTGGTAGCAAAATAACTAATCGACACTCACCACGCACCTTACAGCACCGATTTCATACCTTAGTGTTTCAAACGCTTGATAGTCCTTAGCCATAGAGCGATTGAGAACCATGCTTGTTCCTTCTTTCTAAAATCCCGGAAGGAAAGGTCCTCATGCATTTTTAATACTTCTTCCCAAGTACATCATCGGCTTAAGCATTCTACGTGCTTCCATGATCACCACAAGGCTCGGGCATTCATTCAAATCAATGTGTACCTCAATATCGCTCGGCAAATAAATATATATAAAAAGAAAGAATCGAAAGCATCGTTACCAATGTTTTACATAATAAAACATTAAAATGAATTTGAGGTATTATGCATGGTAGTTCATTAAAGGCTTAAATTGTAAAAAATTACTTCAGTTAATGTAAGTAAAAATAAGGCGACAGTTCAATTAACTTTGATAGTAAAAATGGTTCATCTTTTAATAGAATTTAGAGGAAATTATATTAAATAAGCTGTGATATGATTATACATACGTCTCGTTCCGTAAATATCTATCGGTGTACCCACCGTTATCTCCGGTGAGGGAATCGCTTGAATTCCGCGCAGATGTGCACGAAAATAGACCCAGGCTACAAAATCAACCTAATATTAGGCTATCTAGGCAAACGCGAGGATTGAAATAACTCGGCGCAAGTAATTGATGTGTAAGAAAACTCGAATAAAATACAAAGAAGAAGAAAATAAAACACTGTCGGTGAGTAAACGTGCCAAAATTACGAAGAACAAAACAGAAATGACTGCCAAAAATTCCCACGCCGCGTAGTTCTACGCCAAAGACGTCGACAAAGAATTCGAAGATATTCATTCTATCGACGACTTCAAATACATTATTTTCATCATTGGGATTGACGCGCATGCCGTTATCTCCAGCTGTTCGATGACAAGTTTCAAGACGAGGATATTTAAAATCGAGATAGCAACGTGACAGGCTACAGGGAATTATTTTCACTTCCAAAAGCATGACCCAGAGGTATGCATCATTTCCTGCCTCAATTTTTCCCGTTACCGTGAAAGAAAAATAATTTATACTGAGAAAAATAAATCCTCAAGAGAATATTCTACTATAGACAAGCAAAGAATTGAACTCGTATGGTTTTCAATGTGATTATCAGACACGCTCCATCTGTATACGACCGTTTCAAAAGCCTTTTCACTTACAGCTCTAATTGATTACCCGGCCTGAAAATTTTATATTTCACCGGCGAACATATTTTTCCATGAAAACAATTATTAACACTTCATACCAGTTTTGCATTGGATTAAGACTCGCATGGTTGTGTACAATCTTATTAAGATGATTATTAGCGTAAAATAAAATTTGTAGCAAGTAATAATAACGCACGAATATATTGAAATAATTTAATATTCAAAGGCTGATTAAGTCTGTGTTACATCTACCTACTCATTCAAGAATTAAATTGTTCATGAAACGGGTTAACCAAACACTATTAGGTCATAGTATTTGAAAACCGATAGAGAAGAGCTAATGTGCCAAGGATCTATAAAGATTTCATGGTTTACCAACACAGAAGGTTAAGCAGAATATAACCGCTTCAAGGCTTCTTGAGATAAATTTCTTTCGCCATGTTCTATTTAAACTACCCAATATTCAATTATGTATTTTTGTTTTACTTCTACAAATATATAATTATAGAAATATACAATTTTTCTCTAATATAATTTTTAGAATCTCAGACGATTTCAGCCTGAAAATGAGTAAATTAGCTCTATTTATTAACAGTAAATAATACTTGTGTGGCTTATGGCCAGTTTCTTAGCACTTAGATGAAATTTTGATAAATATGAAAACCAAAATTGACGAGTTCTTCCATTCAAAGTAATCTGCGGAACTGGCTGTTATTCTGAATTTATTTGAGTTGCAGCAACATCAAACTATTCTCCACTGACATTCATAATTATATAATACCGCGCTTACCAGCTATTATTATAAAACTAGCCTTAGGTGTAATCGAGGCTCTGTGCCAGAAATATTTTTGCACCAGTATGAAATATTATTGAATGTAATTGCAAACATCATTGGCAAATTTTGATGAATACTGCGCAGATCCAAGATTTTCGTAATTTATTCTCTGCTTGACAAACTCCCATCATGGTCCACGTTTCTGAATTTGCGCCATAATTTATTAGGAAACATTCCAATGGAAAAAAATGAGGAAAAATCATTGAAATTTCCACTACCCATCGATTTCCATTTTACCTCGCTATTAGCAAATAGGAAAAGGAAGTTGACTTAAGATCTAAGAATGAAAACCCAAAAATTTAATAACTGGCAAGTTTCAATATACCCAACGCAGATTCAATGCATGAGACCTAGCGCCGTTTAGAATTTTAAATCCTGGAAGGAGATAAAAATCTTCTCACATGGCTTCAGTTTTTCGCAGATGATATTGAAAAGTAAGAAACATTTTTTAGAAAAACAATTATTTCTCGGTTATTTTCCCAGTGATCCTGGATGTGTACAATATTTTTTTAGAACTAACCTAGAACCGAGAAGGCATAAGTGGAAGTTCCGACCTGGAAATCCGAAAGTCATGAATTCGAGCCCCGCCTGGGTAAGCTGTCCCCGTGATTAAGCTACTACAGTGTAACTATTTAAAAATATCGATATAAACGCACAGAAAGAAGCCAATTTTAGCGCTATTAAAATAAAATGAATAAGTGAATGAACTTCACATTTTTTGGAACGAATCAGTTTGGCACATATCTTCCGGCCCAATGGATTTGTCTTCTTTTTCTCCGTGAATTCGCCACGCTTCTCTAGGATTTATTTGATATTCTTCACATGCCCATTGCCTTTTGTGCTTCCGGCAACTATTCCCATGTATCACAGAGCGGTGACATAGAGCAAACAAAAGGTTTTTCAGCTATTGTATTTCATATTTTCAGACATAGAAAGTGGAATTCCCGGCATTTTCTGCTGTGAAAGACTTCCGGCTGCCATGGTAAGTAGCGGTAAATGTAAGGGCACTCTGCATTACATCTTATGATGCGAAGCACGCAGGAGAATAAAAATGCTGACGGAGATAAGGAAGGGATAAAATCCAGAAGGAAAATCACACATCATAGCTATCAGTTTGCAGCTTCACAAGAAGCGCGTGAGCAATACTTAGTTTCTTACCAAACATTGAGCAAGCGATTTGTGCAGTACAAGAAAAGGAATTGGGAGTGAATATCCATGGAGAAAAAATTAGCATGCTAAGATTCGCCGATGACATAGCCGTTATAGCAGAAACAGAGAAGGATTTGAAAAATATTCTGGCTAATATGGGTAGGGTAATGAGTAGATATCAACTGAAAATAAGCACGAAGAAAACCAAGATCTTAGTATGCAGCAGAAGAGAAGAAGTCAAGACCAACATTAAAATAGGGAGGCAAAAACTGATAGAGGTGGATGAATTCTGTTATTTGGGAAGCAAGATAACTAGTGACGGGAGAAGCAAGAAAGAAATTATCAGCAGAATAGCCCAGGCGAAGAGAGCATTCCACCAAAAGAGAGACTTGCTTACAGCGGGAAACTTAAATATGGAAGTAAAGAAACAATTCATAAGAACCTATATCTGGAGTATGCTCCTATACGGAAGTGAGGCATGGACAATGACCGCAGCGGAGAAAGCAAGGATAGAGGCCTTTGAAATGTGGTGCTACAGAAGAATGATGAAAATCAAATGGATGGACCGAGTTAGTAACGAGGAAGTCCTAAGAAGGGTAGGAGAGAAGAGAAGCCTCATGAAAACCTTAATAAGAAGACGGAACAAACCTTATAGGCCACATCTTGAGACATGATGGCCTGATGAAGACAATCGTCGAAGGGCAAGTGGAAGGCAAGAATGGAAAAGGAAGACCTCGGACAAAATATATGGAACAAGTAAAGAGAGATGTGAAAGAGAAGAATTACGTAGGTGTGAAAAGATTAGCTGATAGGAGAACTGAGTGGAGAGCTGCGTCAAACCAATCCTAGGATTGTTGACCAGTGATGATGATGATGATGAATATGATGTAATGCTTTTCTGGCGATTTATTGCCACCTATTTAATTCGTTGCATATCACCAAAGTTTCAACGGACGACTAGTCGTCAGGGTGAATGAATAAGTTTGACTGAAAAAAAAACTTTGAGATGCAACTAATCACTTTGCAACTTTGAGTCACAACAATTAAGTTACTCCTGATCGGCCGGAAATATCTAGGTAATTCGGGTAAACAATGGAAAATGACATCATTTTTTATTTTATTTTAATTGGGATTCCGTGCATTACCAATTTTATACCCCGTGTCTCTTTTTTAATACCTTTCATTATACCTAACTAATATAATACTATTGTTGTATTATCGGTGATACTGACTGTCCTCATCTTATTCAATTTCATAACAGCCCATTAAAAATCGGAGGATGAACATTACGTCTTCTAAACGCTGGCGAACCGATACATTTTATCCATAGATTTACACATCAAGAAATAGGTACATATGTTAATTAAAATAATTGTCAGCTTAATACATTAATTATTATTTAAGGTATTCCACCGACAAAGGTAGACTTACATGGAATACTTATTCATTCAATTACCTAACCTCTCTCTCTACCTCTGCCTCTCCGCCTTCCCACTATGCACTCCTTTATTTATCTCACAACTCTTTAATTTATAACTCTCATTACTCTTTAATTTTCTATTACTTCCTCACCCTATCATTTTACATACGAACCTAATTCTCTCTTTTCCCTTTTTCCGCTTGCCCTTTCGTATAAGATGCTTTCAGCATAAATTAATAGTTTATTTGCAGTATAGTCTACGAAATAATACACACGCTGAGTAACATTGGAGTTTGAACTGTAATATTACCGCCTCAACCAGGAGGGGTATTCAGTCCCATGAAAAGTAAAGACGACATTAAAGCACTCACACCAATTAAAACGTATCCAATGGAGAAGTCTAATTCTATCATTGTCTAGTAGGTATTATAAGTCTAATCTATCATTAAACTAGTCTAATTTTAACACTGAAAAGGGAGAAGAGACTTCGAAAAAATATTCTTCTGGGTCTCTCTTACTCCACCAATTCTCAACATCCGCATTGCAACGCATGAATCCAGACACCGATTGGATCTTGAAAGGAACGCGATTTGACACTTGCGCAGGACTCCAATGAGCCAGGTTATGCGATCGATAATAGCAGCCTAATATAGCGGAAAAATGACTGCTTCGTACAGGCTATCGAACTCAAGAAAAGAAATCTTCGGCGGTTTTCATTTCCTGTCCGGACAGTTGCCCGGAGACTTGAAAATTGGAAAGTGGAATTAATGAATTTTCTCACCAAATGTTCCGAGGAACATCCGTCGTTCCCCACTTCACCACCTGGAGCCTCAATGTGGTCAAAGCAAATTATTGCGCGACCGCTTTGCCTAAATTTCCTCTGCGATACGCGAGCGAGCTCGCTTTCTTCTTTCTCTCGACATTTTTTTTCGCGGCCACGACAATGAGAATTTCTGAAGAGTTTAGGTATACCTTGAAAGGGAGTAGGCCGCGTTATGAATTGAAGAGGTAAGTCCATGAAAAGAGAGGAGACTGCCAGAATACTTCTTAAATCCTCTATGCAAACTAACCTTAATCAGTCAATTAATAGCATATAATTATTTAAGTAACCTACCAAATAATTACATAATTATATGCAATCAATTTTTATTAAAGTCGGAATGAAGGGAGTGAGGAGCGGTGTAGGAGATTTGATTGGATCGATCAGATTATTTTGTACTTATTGTATTTGTCATACATTTATATCGATATTATATTATTGCAGCTCAAACGTCCATAATAATGTAATAATTTCACAAAAAAACATCATATCAATGAACCAATGAGGTAAGAGACCTCAGCTGAAAATCATAATTTCTAAAACGGCTGAAAATGATAATCTGAACACCTGGAGTTTAGGTCAATAAATTAAAAGTTAGCAGCCAACGTTTCGTTTTATTTTAAAAACATCTTCAGGGCTATGTCAGAAAAAAAAAATTATGAAACAATATAAAATGCAGAGAATTAGGCAATATACAATATATATACATAAAAAAGGAGCAATCGTGCCTTTTTTTATATAAACAATATAATTAATAGAAATATATATAAACATATATATATGAACAGAATGGATTATACAAAAAATTTTGACATACCTCTAAACTTTGAATACATTTATTGATATTTGGTTTCTACGGTATTGAAACAACCTAGGTTACCATTAATTTTGATGTATTAAATAAAAATAAATTTTGCTGAGGTTATCGATGTCTGTTTTTTTATTACAGCAATTTTTTGTTTTTGAAATATAAACCATTTCTTTAAAAAGTCTTTTTTTCAATATAATTTCATGATCCAAAATTTCGGCGTTCTCAAAATCAAAAATATGGCCATTGTTTATGCTATGGCTAGCTAGAGCACATAGAGTTATACCACCTTTTATTGTTGATTTATGTTGAGAAATTCTATTTTTTAAATATTGCGATGTTTGTCCTACATAACAAGTGTCACAGAGAAAAGAAATGAAATGAAAGAAATTAATTGAATTTTTAAAGAAATGGTTTATATTTCAAAAACAAAAAATTGCTGTAATAAAAAAACAGACATCGATAACCTCAGCAAAATTTATTTTTATTTAATACATCAAAATTAATGGTAACCTAGGTTGTTTCAATACCGTAGAAACCAAATATCAATAAATGTATTCAAAGTTTAGAGGTATGTCAAAATTTTTTGTATAATCCATTCTGTTCATATATATATGTTTATATATATTTCTATTAATTATATTGTTTATATAAAAAAAGGCACGATTGCTCCTTTTTTATGTATATATATTGTATATTGCCTAATTCTCTGCATTTTATATTGTTTCATAATTTTTTTTTTCTAACATAGCCCTGAAGATGTTTTTAAAATAAAACGAAACGTTGGCTGCTAACTTTTAATTTATTGACCTAAACTCCAGGAAACATCATTTTATATATTAAAATAAGGCCAAGAAAAAGGAGAAAATCTGAACACCGTCACAACCGACATGATAACATGTCATAATAATTACCCCGATTGGGTTAGTTCGCATAGGATGAAAAAAAACATTCATTTGTATCTATTAACACCACACGATAACATACCTCGGTGAAATAAATCATAGCCTGAATGGGATAGTTCGCATAGGGGGAAATAAGTACCGATTCGAATTAAGCTAGAGCCATACAAAGCTACACTTGAATAAGATAAGTAAATCGCAATTTCCAAGCAATTGAGGATCTGAGATCGTATCTCAGCCGTGATCCATTTTTGAGATTTATACCAGGTAACTCAACCCGATATTCTACAGATCTTCTCACGCCGTATATGCTTCAGACTTCAAAGCCATCATCCTATGTGTATTTCGGAAAGTCGTACATCGTGACATGAAGATTGAAGATATCACTAATCATATTTTAGCCCAAAAGAACAACAGAACAGTCCATATATGGATAGCATGGACCTGATCTCGCGAGATAAGCGGTATCTTAGCCAAAAAGAGCTTATTTTGTCATATAATTTGAAAAATCAAAATGCAAGAAAGGAACAGACAGCACTGCACCGCGGCGAAGCACTGATTATTTAAACGATACTGACGATATTGCCTAATGTCACGATCAGGTTATAATTCATGAAAATTTGAGGTTAACAGTTGCGATAGTTATCGATATAAAGATATGAGAAATCCAAAAGGTAAAAAAAGTTATCTGACATCATACGATAGAATTATTTCATAAACATCGGCACAGCATGGGGGCAGAGGGATATTTCAAACTCTCGTACACAACAATCATGATAAGTCAGAAAAATTACGGCAAACCTCATCGCATGGAAATGACATTACTGGTTTTGTTGTTCCGCATAAAATAAAAAAATTATTCGAAGTCTCACTTCGTCGTCAGTCTATTTCGTCATCCAGGTCGCTTAAATAATTTTTTTTTTATGTGAAACAAATTCAGTGTGAAGTATCACTAACATGATGAATCGATTCTATGGAGTCACGCCAAATACCGTCAGTCATAAGAAAAATCAAATCTTTGAATATTGGAATAAAGACCAGTTAAAACCATATTAGTTGATAAACGCGAAAAATGCCTATTACCGAGAAATATTCCCACCACATATATTTGAATCTCAACTCACAAGTATTTCTTCTTGAGATTTCAAATAATGGTACGAGATATGATTCGGATGGTTCAAAACATTCAGCGCAGATTTTCTGTCATCACAATACGACGCTTATATTTAATCATTGGGTGTCATGGATAAACTATTGAAAAGTACTAGGCGTGAATCAATTCCACTTTTCAAGGAACTAATTATGGTTTTTGAAAGGAATGAAGGAAAGTAGCTTATGTGATGAAAAAGAAGACAGAAATGAGAAAAACATGAGGAAAGCAAGGAAGAAAGTCACTTGACGTTAATATGGCAGTGAAGAGGTCGTGCGTTCTGCCAATAAAGGAAAGGCGAACCTGACCTTGTCTTGCTAGTTAGACAGCATATCATGTATCTTGAGAAACGATCATAAAGGAAGTATGAGGAGATGATCACTGAATTCAAATGGTAGAGTACATGTTCATTATTTACTTCGTTTATGGTTTTGTTCACTTCTTGAACGAACATAAACTTGTGATGCATTACCCATTAAGTACTGTAGTACATTCTATTTGCCCTCGAAAAACACAAGTAATGTGATAATGCCCAATTTTTAGAAAAGCATTTGGCGTTATTAACTGCCATCATTTGGTGCTCTAGTTATCGCTGAGTTAATAGTATACCTAATGATGCTGTAAAAAGTGAAATCGGTTATATTTAACATTTTTTAAGTGGAAGTGTTCGACATTTTTTCAAACACTGTAATTGTTAACGCAGCCATAATTTTACATAAGATTTAAATCGCTAATAATCAATGGTTTACACATTCAAGGAAATCAATTCCTGAAAAAAAAACAAATATATTGATTGGTTATAGAAACCGCTGCGGACTTCAGAAACACATAAATCCATATTCCGCACTGGAAAAATCCATGTTTTGGGATTCAAAAATATATTGAAAAATGTCAGCCAGGATAATTAACACAAAGTTTATGCATTTGAAAACCACATTTAATCAGTTACTTAGGTACTGAAAATGGAAATACAAAAGCCACGTTCAAAAGTGTAAGTGAGAATTGACCACTATTTGCTCCAAAAGTCACGTAGACCGGCTCGGAAACGGAAACTTCCACATATACTATGCGGTAGGTATTCCTTACTCACGTACCACCTTAGAGAGGAAAAAAAACTTGAAGGCATGTATGAGCTTATTGGTAGTGGACGTTGTACTTTTCCCGTCCCCATCTTCTCAGAAAGAAGAAACTGGTTGCTGAGAATAGAAGAAAAAAAAACACGAAAGACGGGTCAACGCCTGTAATGAAATCTCACTGGTCGACGAGAGCGCGCAGACCGTATTTCTTTTGTTATCGTCCCGTATCGGTTAACAAATGCCGCCTCTGCGATCATTTCAGCGGCTCTTCTGAGCGACACACAACGGATTCTGCGCGCGGGAGACGTCCCTCGCGGGTGTTTACCGTTCGATCCCATTGAAAGAGCTCCACGTTTCCCCATTTCTGAGATAGCCAACGCTCCTCTTTTTACCGCTTCTCTATCCGCGTCTGATATCCATCCTCTCTCTCTCTCTCTCTCTCTGCTTCTACCCACCACGCGATTTCGAAGATAATGCACGTCTGGCTCCAACACAGGTCGAACTCGGCACGCCACCGTCCCGCGGTGTCCATATCATCCCACCACGCGCATCGGAGGGAAAGCGAAGCACGGTTTGAAACTTCTTCCAAGTGAATAGAAATACCATGTTTCCTTAAAAAGAGAACACACGAAGTTTTCGAGCCTTGGCAATGTCCTAGACTTTATGACTTTAAAGTCTAAAGTCTAAATCTAAAGTCTAAAATCTAAAAGTCTAAATCTTTTGGGCTGATCTTTTCACCACAATCACTCAAAAATTTCCGGTTGCAATTTCGAAACCCCCGTTTTTGTCTGATCCCAGGTGAATAACCATTTCTGTACCAGTGGCCATAAAGTTTAGTTCGATAAAGGCACTACGGTTTGGCCGGTTTGAAAATACTTTCAAGAAAATAAGAATATCAATTACCTTACAGAGAAAATACACGAAATTTACGAACCTTGACATTGACTTAATAGTAGATTCTAAACCGTTTGGACTAATCTCTTCACGCAGTCACTTGAAATTATCGCAGTTGCAATTTCCTTACCCCTGTATCCCCCTGAAGTCAGGTGAATACCCACCCATGGTACCAGTGGCCACCAGACGTAGTTCGATGAGGGAGTTACTGTGGAAGTAGAAATGTATTTTGGTATGAATTTAAGAACATGAATATCCTAACGCGTAATGATAAATATACTTTCACCTGTGAATAAAAAGCGCCTCTTTCATGGAATTCAAGCAAAATATGACCTTGGCTCCCCGCTTCCTTGGCTTTTCATTCCTATTTTCTTGCTATCTTCTACTTTTACCCGAGTCTCAAATTCTGAGCTGGCAATGCTTTACAAAACCAATATTTTTGTACTCGAGCAATCGCAATTGGTCTTCAACTCTCCAGCGCACACTTTTAATTTAGCGCATAATTAGTATCATTCCTTTCGTGCTCTGAGTATAAAATCAGCTGACTTATTCCTTCCGTAAATCCGCGAAGCGCTATTGACTTAATTGGGCGATATGTGAGCTAAAATGAAATATTTAGTGTCCAACAACAAGTAAATTTCAATTAAGTGACTCTCATCATACAATAATAGGGGAACGGAATACCAATCCAATCATAAAAGAATTGATATTATTTTCAAAAGGTTTTGCCACGTCTAAAAAATGCGGTGCACCAGCTTCGATGTCACTTTTATCGGGTACAATGGTAGGATTTCCTCACGATTACTGCAGGAATTTCTACGGATTGGACCTATATCCTGGCCATTTCATTTTTTACGGCATGGAGGATTTTGTTGTGGACAGAAAGAATAAGCGGTTTAATGAGGTGTCAGCACGGGTTATACCACAATTGTTTCCGTAAAATTTGCTCTCGTACTAGTCGTGTCGCGAATTACTTTTCCGTGGTCATGAGCGAAACGCCGCTTATTCACATCAACAAAAACGACAACACACCGTGTCTAAAGAGTTCACACCATTACGTAGCTTCTTTTTTTACGTTTCCCTGTCACTATAGCCCAGCTCTGATTGATTAAATTACAGTGTTCATGTCTGAATCATAACTTCAGATCGAAATTGTAGAACTTAATTGACAAATTAAAATATGAATTTTAATAAATGAGCAACAATGTAGGTAGAGGGAATTTATTAAAATCTAAAATCATAAAAAACTAATATAAATCCAATCACTAAGGTCGGTGCCTGCAGTAGATGTTGATCAGAAAGTAAAGCAGTTATATAAAGGTAGCAGTAAATAGATTTCCTGGGCAAATTAATGAATATATAATATATAATATATAATTTATTCCATTTACAATCAAATATTACATTTTAGAACATACTTAAATATTTTGGAATATATAGGTACCCCTTTTAGTAGTTTTGGGGCTACCATCATAAACTTTTTACATAGGTCTGGTGCTAGCACACATGAGAAGTAAAATTTCTTTGTATTCAGTTATTTGTTCTATTGCCGATTGCATTCATTATTACAAAACGTATTTCAAATATTTGGACAAGGATAACTATTTTTCTTATTTTTCTTATATAAACGCATAATTACATACATAGAATATACAATATACCTTTTATTGTAAACTTTTTAACCCACCTTTCTTAGTAGAAACTCTACTTCCTCACACATCATAAGCCATTTTTTAACGGCGGATTTAAATCCCCATCTTTTTTCCGAGTTTGCTACATTACTCGGCAACATGCTAAACAATTTAGGCCCTAAGTCGATGACTGTCGATAAATTTCGGTCGTCGGCCTAGGTATATGGAAGTTTCTCCAAGCTCTAATGTCATAGTTTTGTGGTCGGGCCTTTTCACCACTACGGTTAACAACATATCGACGAAATCTTCTCCTATTCTCAATGAACCAAAGAAAACTTATCGATGTGGATCCAGTCGCCTGATGTAGACAAAAGCCGCTATATTTATTTCGTATGGGGTCCTTCTGGTACCTCACCCCATTTTATCCAACCGGAATCTTAAGTTTTTACCAACTGGCTGACTTTTTAACGGCTAAAGGATCTAAATTCTTTGTTGGGACTATACATATAAATCAACTATCCCAGCCACAGGAATATGCAGCAGTTACTTGGATAGCATTACAATTAAGGTTTTAGAGCAACTATTTTACCGGTAGCATAACATTAAAGTTGTATTTCAACTGGTCATTAAAACTTCAATAGGATAAAAAAGGGACTTTGAGATTTTGGAATTCCTCCTTCGGTCTTCAGCATACGCTTGTAGCATGTAAACAGTGACCATCGCATCTATTTTACATTTACTTCTGGCAAACATCACATTTATTTCAAAGGAAACTATCTCACTATTAAAATGAGTCAGAAAGACTCAACTGCACAATCGCATGCTCAGTAGACCGGAACAAAATGGGTTATATCTTACTCTAGCGGAAAGTTTTTGATTCCTTCTCACTTGAAATTCAGATTAAATCTATTGCATTACAAGCAAAATAAAGTCGGAATTGCAAATATAGAATTAATGTATACCATATTAGATGTTAATTAAAAGAAAGGTGCAGAAGCTAAGAAATATTTTTGCTTCACTAGCAATTATGAAAAATCTAATGCATATTGAACTTCGAAAGCGAATTCCAGGCAGAGAAAGGCGTTTTTCGACGTCATTATTATTTTTCTTAACTAGCATCGATGGAGAAGAATTGAAAATTTATTTCACAAAATCAATTATTTAAAAAATATTTCCTACCATTTTATGAGTGGAGGACAGTAACAGGAGATTTCCGCTCATAATGATACACATGCTGCTAGGTAGCAACTATGTTTAAAACAGAATACCAATCATTAGAAAAGATAGGGTAATTGGATGCTGATTTTTCCCCTAAAATTAGAATGCCGACAGATTGGATATTTTCCCCATTTAATCAAGGAAGAATAACCAATTATCTCGAAAATAATGACAGACCACGAGTTGTTTTGACGCGAAAATAACTGCGTCGAACTTAATATGGGCAAATTTCGAGGATAAAAGAGCGACATAGCTACCTTTCGTGATGCACGCAAAAATCAAATGGCCATTGTTAAAGATACGACGTTTTTCGCTTCCGCAGATAAAATATATCCAAATCTAGCGGATCATAAAATAGCAACACGTGCATAATCATTGATATTCCCTTATTTATACATATTTATTTTGCATGTGCACAGAATATGGAAGTTACACCATTCATACTACACATAAAACTCTCTATTTTCCAATATCTTTGACTTTTTGCTCACACATATTCCATTGGCAGCGCTCAAAAATTCATATTCAATCCCTCTGAATTTTTCCTCTCAATGAGATTCTTAAATCGCCAATATAATTTCACTCTTCTGCCAGTATCCAATTATTTTTCCCCTGCTCAGGGCATATTAAAACTTCTTCCGATGCAAAATCCTAAGAAAACCAACTCTCTGATTCAATTGCGCTATCCAACAGATCCAACCCATTTCTTCGTGTATAATGAAGATAACGAATTCAAGCACAGATGAATTATACATGTTTTCATAAAATTATGGGGGCCTTCAATCTGTGAGAAAAATAATGCTATAACGGTCTTAATTAAGTATATTTTCTAACTGGAGATACAGAAACTAAAAAAAAATTGCTCGTGGTCCCATATTGCCTGATTTTGATCAATCATAAAATCCACCGTTTGTAATAGGAGTGCTCGGAGTAGGTACAGATCGAGGTCACGAATTCCTGCGGCTACAAGTTGCACCGGGTTTTTTTTCTGGGTCCCAGAGGAGAGAGCGCCAAGACACTTGAAAGGGAGAATGTTCCCAGCCTTTCGTTAGGAAAATAAGGACACATCCACAATTTGAGTCATGTCGTACAGTAACCTATTGCGTAGTCTAACTATAGCGTACAACGAGCAAGAAAAACCTTCATTAAAACTACTTGAGGTCAGATTCGATCCACCTGCCAAACGACAAGCCTTAATCCTTCTAAAGGGCGACAGGCGAAGAAGAAAAAAAGTATCGCTGATGCCTTTCATAACATTCAATTCTGAGCTCACATATATTTTAGTACGTATTCTAAGCAAATATTAACCCCAGGGTAGCAAAATATCGAAATTAAATAGTTTACATTCATGACGTCTATTTTTTAATAAAGAAACTATTTAAAGTATTTCAGATTTGTTATCAGGCCATATTAAGGACAAGTGGACAACTCACACATAATGATTACCTATAATAGTTTATGTCTCGAATATTGATTCTTGTTTGGCTGGAAGTAAATATGTTTAAATGATACCATGATTAATTAATTACTTTAAATATAGAAACGTGGATGTTCACTTAATATTCTCCAAAGGAAGAATGATCTGAGGATGGAATGTAAGGTAAATTGCTCGGTCATGTAGTATCAAAGTTTGAGGGTCAGACTAAGCTCAAGCCTACAGCAGCGTTAACTATCAATTTAGCATTTTTATCATGCTATATGCGCCTTGACATTCCTTTCAATCGCCCACTGTTCCATGTTTTCCGATCACACATTCTGAATGAGAGACAAGACATGGCAGGCAATTAGAGGGATTCAAAGTTCAATTAAGTTCTCCCCTGACTCATTTGCGACGGACGCGGCGAAGGCAGAACTTCAAAGAAGGTATCAAGGGCGTGTCATACCTCGTAGTAATTGTCATTACCACCACGCTCAGTACTTGATTTGTGCATGGTCGAAGCACATGAAAGGCTCTAAAAATGTGCATTAAGTATGCATGTGCATAAATATATATAACAGCGGACATATACCTTTGTCATAGTCCCGATAGCTATTGACACTCTGAATATTCATTGGTATCTAATATCCAGTCGCAATTCTCATGATATCCTCATTCAAAAATGATAGACATGATGAAAAACGTAGAATCAGGATGAATTGCACAATCTCATAGAAAAAGCTGAAGCGCTAACACTATGAACTAATAAGATGACCATTATCAAGTATGGAAATCACGTAACATTAAATGAAAAAGCGAAATTTAAGTGAGATATCTTATATCCAAGACATATTTTAAATTACATAATTCTTTTTCTTTCTCCCTCATTTCCATTGAATTTCAAATATTTGATCAAATCTATCTTAGAAAAATGGGCATGAATGTAGAAGATAAATTTATCTTAAACGTGAAAATAATTCCTTTCCACAATCTTTAAATTGCATAATATGAATCAATTACTGCTGTAGAGCAGTAAAGAGTAATCGGGTGGTAAAATTATTCTTTTTCAAAAGAAAACAAAGAAAGAAATCCACTATGATGCACGGCTTGAATGCAAAAACATTGGCCTACCCAGTCCAAAGGACCACATATGGCCTACGTAAACCATCAGTAAACAAAATGTATAAAAGCACCTGATTAGTACAAATATAGTAATATCCCGGGAATTGAACATTCAGAGGCCTTCGCGACCTCTTAATGATTTGGTGCAAGAAATATTTTGCGCCTGATATTTTATGATCCGGCAAAATAATTAACGACAAATTACATGGTGGATGATGCAGAGAAAAAGAACGTAATATGACCTCATTCGTACCGCACGACAGTCGTCACTGGACAATGAAAAGAAAAAAGAACACCATTTGTATCACACTGAATACAACACATTCACATCGTTCAATTAGCAGCCTTCCTACTCAGTAGTAGTCCAATTCTGTTTGGTCATGTTGAGATTACATGCTATCTCGAATCAGGGAATTTGTCGAATAATTTACCGGACGAGAGATTTATACGCGCATATTTTGAATATTACCGCAGGACTTGCATTGCAAATGTTCATGCCCCCCGAGGCCCGAATTAAATTCGCTTGACAGAGTCGAACGCTTTTCGGCATGGAGGAGGTAACCTGGGGTAACGTTTAAAGTTATGACCACCATCCACCGCGGCGTTTACAAGCATGCTAACGAAGACAGAATTCTGAATACTAAACGTTTTACGGTACAGACCATTAGCGTCATGGAAGCTCCCATCGCCCTCTCACGATGAGCTCCGTTTCGTGACCGAGGTATAAATCCGCGAGGGAAGAGAGAGAAGAACGGCGACTGTCAGCTGTTTGCGGGGGGAATGAGAAGGGGAGGGGGAGGGTTTTAGATGTGAGGCGACGGTGCGGGTGGGTAAGCGAAAGCTGACTGCTCTTCGGCGCGCACACCATCTATCTATCAATTCCGTTTCACAATGAGGAAACCCGAACGACCTCAGCGAGGGATATGAGGGGCGGGAAGGGAGGGAGGCAAACATCTGGATTTCGCGGGAATGGTCCCCTTACGTGTTTCGGGCATCACTGAGAAAATGAAAACTTTTACTCATCGAGTCAACTCATTTACTCAACGAGATCGACTAGGGTTTCGAATGTAAACGCCGTTTCTCACAATGCACTTTAGTGAAGATAGTTACATCCTGATGCACAGACTGAGACACAATGGAAATTGGGAACAGAAAATTCATTAATTACGACAAAGAATGAATAAATCACTAAGTAAATATTACTCAGCAAATCTCAGTAAGTAGTCCTCAGAACTCAGTAAATTAATCATTCAATCAGTTTTTTATATATATTTTATGCATCTAAAGACACGATGAAGAACTGCGGTGGACTAAAGGGCAACATATGCTGCTGGGAAAGGGATAATGAATGAGGGGTTAAGTCCTCGTCACGGGATACTTTAATCTAATTTTTTCCAGCTCGTTCAAACGCTTTTTATTTTTTTTACAGTTTTCTCAGTAAAACAATCCACAGGTCTGTAAAGAAATATTAGGTAGAGCTCACCCCGGATTAAGCCACAGACGACTAAATTTCACACAGCAGAGTAGGGGGTCAGTTCCTTTCCCTGGGTCGCACTGCATTGCGTGGAATATTTTGCTCAAGGAGTGCGATAGCTTCTCCAAGGAATTGAATCAGGCACCCTGCGACCCGCATTCAAGCGTTCCATTCAGTCAGCTACCTCGCCCGCGATTGGATGAATATGAGCTGTAAAATTTTCACCTGTTAAAGTTTTTACACACCCGATAAGTGCACGAATCACACGTACATGAATCAGACACATCTAAGTCTAGGCATACATGAGAAGATTGTAAATAGGATTTGAAAATATTTAACTCTTTGACAATATTGGTTAAAGCCATACAAATAATAAAGTCGATCAAAGAGTAATGGCCTGTCAATTTCTCTGTGTCAGCAATGATTGAACGTATGTAAAATTTGACGCCAAATATCACATTCAGTACATCTATACTTGAATAACCCATATGGATTATTAAATTCCTCTTAGTAAAAATTAGATACACGGTAACAGGATATTTTTAAAGCGTAAGATTTATTACTATAAAACCTCACATTGCACTCTAGCCCATGCTAAACGATGAGTTTCTTAACATTTTCAGCTCCTCAATCTCCCCTGTCAAGAGGGTCTTACTCATGAAGACATGTGCTTTGTGTGCTCTCATGTGCTTTAAAAATGCCTAAAGATCAGATATGATGATTTTTAGTAAGTACCAACAGGATGTTATCGAAAAGAGTGGTCGACATAGAAAAGTATAATTGATTAAAGAAAAAATATTATGATCGTCTAACAGTTAAAGCCAGGGTTGGTTAGATATCATATGGAATGGGAAGAGTTTTTTTTTTAATTTTTGTTGAAAAGACTCTTAACACCAAGTAAACTCTGATTGTAAGTACTTACTAGGTGAAAGTCCCTTTTCCCGCGGTCAGAGAAGGAAATGCGGCAATTTTAAGAGGGGTAGAAAGAATGAAGAGTCAAAGGTCTTCTGATCCATAAAGAAGAGAGTCGATGGCTGAATTATGGTCGCTGCGTAGGTGCGCAGAACTATGAGCAGAGGATGGAGATTGATATCTTTCAAGTTTACAGCAAACGACGCTGGCCATGCTAATACATTTTAATCAAAATATTCAAGGAATCTGAATGACTTACATTCTACGCCACACAAGAGTTCTAATTTTCAAATTAAACAATTACTTTCGAATATTGCTGAGGTTAACGATGTTTTCAGCAACTCATTAATTTTCAGTAGCACAAACATTTTGTTTTCTGCATTACGTAGGAAGGGATGTGGCTCCCTTTGACCAAAATTGAAAGTCATTGGAAGAAAAACAACGGGAATACCATGATACACTATAGACAGGGCAGATGATCTAAGAGCGAAAACGGGGTACCTACTCTTTTCTAATATTACTTTCTAGAATTACTAAGGGGCCATGGAATTATAAAATTAGATCATCTGGCGTAATCATAAACAATCACACTCACAATTTTTGATACATTAAAATTTGTTGATTTATTTGGAGGACAAAAGTCCTCAAGCTCTGGTGTCTTGATTTTCTTAAGACCATTTCACACGGGGCATGTACTTGCACAGTATGGCATACATGCGATAGCGTATTTCAAAATGCTTCGTATTAAGCGGAGAGTCGATTGAACGCATACGAGAATGCGCGAAAGTGAGATACCAACATGGCCCTTGTTGTAATTTCTTTCATGCATTCGCGCAAACGCACGTCAGGTTGCGAAAAAATACTGTTCTGAGTCGTGCAATAACATGCCCAATGTAAAAAATCCTCAGCAATAAAAAGTTATGGTACCTTTTCACACAATTAATTCAATACGACCGGTTTCGTCGCAGAGGCGACATCATAAGGTACAGAAATCGTTGTATTAAAAGTCGTTGCGTTTTTTTAAATATAACGATTTCTGTACCTGATGATGTCGCCTCTGCGACGAAACCGGTCGTATTGAATGAATCGTGTGAAAAGGTACCATAGCTTTTTATTGTTCAGAATGGATTTTCACGAGGTAAAGCCAGAAACAATCGAGTTTATTTAAAACATCCTCTATTAGACGGTGGATGTGAGTTTCTATCTCGTGATCTGTTGGAAGGGGTACGGGGGAGGAAGAGAGAGAGAGAGAGGGAAGAGTTAAAGGTCTAATCCACAAAGAAGAGAAGGAAGCCGATGGATGAATTATGGTCGCGGAGGAGGTTAAAAATGCGCAGAGGGTGGAGATTGATGCGTTTCGAGTTTATGCACAGGATGCTTCTTCGATGGCGACTTCGCGTGGTCGGAGGTGGAGGAGGCAGATGGAGACAGAGGACCATCAATCAAAACTCTCGGGGTAGTTCCCTACACTCGGCTTCGGGTTCCACACTGCGCGAATAAATGTGGCGTTCCATCAGCCGAGTATGACTCAATCTCTCCCGCGTTTAGTTCCGCCATGAGGCCCAAATTGACCTCTAAATAATTTGCCTCGCCGTCTTAAAAATATTGCCAACATAGCCTGAATACCTGAGTGGTTGCGAAAAAAATATCCATGGTAAGCACCTCTTCGAAATACTCTAGAATTTACTCCGAATTGTCCTAATTAGCATAATTTGGAATATGAATTGAATGAAATTACATCCAATCATCAACCATCCATCATATTTGCTTCACCGGGTCATGTCATTGTAGGCCTTTTTCCCTTTGTTTATCACTGAATCATCCTCTATATCAGGGTAACTATATAAAAATACTAAATGCTTACATCGTCCCTACTCACTAATTGGAAAATACTTATTTTGGAAACAAAGAATCACAGGTTACGATTGGACGTAACCCAGCTCTTTATCCTTTTGCCAATATTTGATGTAACCAAAAGATACTGCCAATAGCCACTGAAAATGTTAGAAATATGTTAACCTTTGCAGTAGTTAAATTCACACATGATCCTACTTACAGAATTTAGGGTGTGTTTTCAGGCTTAATCTCGTAGAGATCAAACATATTAAAAAAATAAAATGCATTGGCAATGACCCAAAAAAAGGGGAAACATCCCATTCATTTTTATTTCATTGCTGCGAACACAAACACCAAAATACTTTTACTTCACTGACGAATTTTCTTCCATACATGACTACATTAATCTAAGAATATATTCAAGCTATTTCGAAATATTAGTAAAGAATGCAAGCATTATTTTGATGCAGTAAGAACCTCGCTCACGCCAAATTTCCCGACCCAAATGGAAATTATGCAGGTTTAAAGCTACTTCCGCAATCCGCATTAACTTATTAAATTTGAATGGAAATGATTGGTGGAAGCAGTACTATCGATTGCAACCCGCCGCGCCGCACCGCTGTCGCATTGCTTCGACTGAATAATCATGGAAAAATTAACGGAAGAGTGAAGCCATCGGCATTCTTGACTGACTTCTGGAAAATCTCTTATAATTAACACTTTTTCTCAAATTGTAACTGCCACCATCCGGCATTGGGTCAGCAGATGTGCCACGTACTCGTACACTGCTAATAAATGCCTAATGATAGGGCATGGGCATCTTACGCCCATGAATGTACTCACAATTGTAGGTAAATGTTCAAGAAAATCAATTCTAGCATCTCCATTTTATTTGTCACACTGTTTTAAATGTAAATTAATTTTGCATCGAATTCTGATAACAGAAACAGAATGTAAGTATCTCGAAGTACAGCGAATTTCTTTGGTAATGAAACAAGCCCAGAAGCTGTTACAGAATTCTAGTTGACAAAATGGGACGTAAGGAAGTGATTCGCAGATTTTATTATTGGTAATTCTATGTCGAAGCTAAACCAGAAAATATTTTAATCAGAAACAGGAAATGTCCAATGCTAAATAAAAAAGTGACTGTTACGTAAAATTACGCTAGTAACCACGGATTTTTCTGTCGTAAATCATCAATTTTCATTTATTTGTAAGTTAACTCGTCGCTCATTTTCGCGAAACCAACTCGTTCCTGAGCAGGAAAATGAGTGGGGATAAATATAACGTAATGACGGAAGCACCCCCTGAAATGCTTACTGTGAATCAAGATCTATTTCGAAAACAAGCGAAAGGATTTACTTTTATATTTAAGTAAATGCATAGAAAAAGGATTTGGCGTCCCAGCAGTTTCCTTATATACCGTTTCAATACTCATCATCTTCATGTGTTCTTTATCTAAAGTACAAATATGAGAAAAATCCAGCAAAGAAATAGATAAAAATGTATAGCTCTTGAATATATAATGGGGAATCAACAAAAGTGTATTGATTCATTTAGGAATACAGATAAATCAAAAGAGAAGCCATCCATCAATTCGATGACAGCAAGAGCTCTCTTCCAATGGAATGAAAGTCGTGAGACCAATTCCAGGGAAAATTTATGAATCTTATAAATATTAGTAAAATGGTAGTGGTTGATGATTTGGCTCTCTCTATATACCTACCTAATGATACTTGATAAATTATCGTCTTTACTCTTCTTCCTTAATTCATATAGCTTCTGAAATGCAAAACATTACATATCATTTGATTATTATTAAATATTTTTCTCAGACGAATATCGTAATTCAGTTTGATTTTTATCTTGTTCTATTTGAGGCATAATAATTTTTTTTTAAATTTTTGTTCATAGATAGCTAAATTCCTCCAAATAATGATGCGAAAAGTAACGCAAAACCTCGATTTTTAATAAGAAAAGCAATTGAAATAGTAAATATGGTTGACGAGTTGCAGTCCGCACATTCCAAAAAGATCTGTAGTGAATGCGAGGCCGTCGAAAACGAAAATTGCCTCATTATATCACGTAAGTCATGAACAAGGAAATATTCGGGACACCACTTTCCTTTTATTTGTGAGCGAACAGCTTAAAGGGAATGCTTAAAGGCTTGAGAGAACAGCTTAGCAGCTTGGGAAACATCCGCTACTGGCCACTTTGACCTCACGAAATCACCCGAAGGTCGTCCATCTAATTGCCCCACGTTCCGAGCAGCAGGTTCCCCAAGTTATTATATCAAAAGAAAAAGAAAACAAAAGAATGCGGCCCCTTAAGTCTAGGCCGAGGCGTTTGCTCGTGATCAGCGTGCTCTTAAATCCAGCTAGGAGCAAGAAAACAGGAGTCGTGCCGGGGAATAACGCAACTCGAGTTGTGAGCAAGACACCGAAGCGTGTGCGAAGGCGCTCTTTTATTTTGGAACCAGTGAAGAGAGGAAATTCATGTCAGGAGTCGTCGATGGCTGAACACTAGCCATTAACGTTACTACGCACCTTGAAGTTATTAATTTTAACCACAGAGTTATCCAGGAGGAAAAAAGGAACATCGCCATGAAAAATATTTATGCTGGAAGTATGTAATGAAATCTGGAATATGCACAGCATTTGAATATAAATTCTGAATCCGGGTTCAACTCGTTTATATGAAAGTAAACATATTTAGCCATTAAATCAAGAGCACGCACACAATTTAAATCAGGAATAAAAGCAGATGCAGAGTTCACGCCTTAATTTTTGGGACTGGGAAATTTTAAAAGGAAAAGTCGAAAGAAATTTTATTATAATATCAGTAGAATTGATTTTAATACTAGGTTGGTGTTATAAGTGAATATAAGTAAAAGAGAACTGACCGTAGGTATAGGATATAAAACATTAATGCAGAGAAGTACTGCTTCTCATAAATCAAAGGCTCATGCAGTAAGTTCCATTCTATCTTCACTTGAATTACTTCTCTCCTTTAAGGCACCTTACGACGGATTATGGCGTAAAGTTTCTGATTCAGACAGTGATGACTCACAGAAATATATGAGAACATAAACCTCCGTTATTGATGCGGAGAGGTATATGGCTCTCAATTTAAAAGCAGCAATTTTTACAAAAGAGAAAGACGATTCGAATTACTGAACCTATAATTTTCGTAATTCGAAGTAAGAGATTTCAGGCACTGAAAATAATTGGCACTCACAAAGAAATATACCCTAAATTTCCAGCGAAAGCGAGCAGACACGTTGCCAATGACTAAGGATTTTTCATTGTATGACGGAGCCCAAGGGGAAGACTTAAGCAATTGGACGTACCAATTACCGCCAAGAGTGAGGTTATTTTCAAAGAAAGATCCATTTTTGCGATTGTGGGCCTTCTAGTCAAAACTTAAGCTCGTTCTTAAAATATAGACGATACTAATAAAAGAATTGAAACGCAGAAATCGATGGTGAAGTCATAAGTGACCCATGAATTATATAAAAAAACTGAAAACTTAATTTATTCTAGGACTAAAGATATAAACAAATGCTCTTTCTATTGTCGCATTTTGAAATTTTTGGAGGACTAGACATTCCCAACTGGCTGAAAAAGATGTTGAAGTACCCACCTACTGTCGCCAGCATTGTTTTACTGAAAAAAACAAAGGCAATACAAGAAAAACAAACAAAATTACATGAGGAGTACTAGCGTACTTCACGAAAAATGAGCGCGCTCAGCTAAATAAATGTCTCCCCATCATGAGTGCGCGAAAGAAATTAGGAGTGGTCGCGAGGGCGGTCGTGCTATTTTCGAACCCTTTGCCCTAGGATACAAAAATTAATTCTGCCGACGCGGACACCAGCCAAATTTCTTTCTCTTATTCGTTTTTTTCGCCTCCGACTAAGTTTTATTCGCCTTGAGAACTTGGGTAACAGCAGGGGACCATAGCAACGAGCAATAATGTACCCCAAATTCAAATGAACTCATTATTCTCCTCACGCTCGGGCCAAACCTTAAATTGATTCCCTAACTGTGGTATTATATCAAATTTTAACTCGACCATCTGCCACCTTCTGCCAAACAATACTTCAATATAACGTCAGACCTCTTCATAGGGTCCAGGCCTCAATCGTCACAACTCAATCATCTCCTTCATTCTAATGCTCATACGCTATCCTAACTTAGGCCATGTAGCACAATAGACCATAGCATTTCCCAGGAGCTTTCAAGTGATTATAAACTAATAAATGACGAAAAACATTGTGCCTAGCGTCATCACGGTTCAACGCTATTTCTGCAGTGTCTGTGAAATATGTAGGCACATGAAATGTGTCAAGGGTGGAGGCATTTGCAACATGGTTCCACGGAATAATGATGGGCGGATTTATCGAGTGAGTAATAATGAAATCCTATAAATAGTAGGAGAATAAAGAGAAGACTTCTCAAAAACCTAAGAAAAAACCGGGACGGCTAACTAGGACACAACTGGAGACAAGATTGTCTAACAAAGACAATGGTCTAAGCCCAATTGGAAGGGAGAAAATGCAAAGAAAGGCCTCTGATGAAAAGATGATGAAGGAAGAGAATAAGAAGAATTATTTTAGCTTGAAAGCTAATTATCTTATAGAGAAGTGGTTGCAGACCTGCGTCATACCAATCCCAGGTTTCTTGTTTAATGCTGATGATAATGGGAAAGAGCTAAGGAAAGGTTACTGTTTCTAAAATGGAATTGCACGAGAAGTATCGGCTACCATCATTATTTTAACTAACAACTGTTTCATGGCGGAATAAATTGTCAATTCCAAAATAAGAAGCTGTTTCCATTCCCACGACTCCCTTCCTTTGTGGCGCCCAGGGCATCCGCCCGGGCCCGCTAATTACTTGCACGAAACCCTTTACGCATTAAATTGCCATGATGATGACTCACTCAGAATCTTCGTCATGCATCGCAGGTCCAGTAGAGTTAAAGCAAAGCCTTGTAAATACGATTATGCTTTTTCAAAGTCGAAATTAATTCCGACATTATTTCCGATGAATGCCTCGGCCAACACTGTGCTGAGTGAACTCCTGTGTAAAGTTGATCTTCTCTCTAGTCTACCAGACCCATCACTCTCATTAGCAGATCTATGCACAGCTAGTTGAAGGGGCACATTTAAAAAAAAATTCCGTCCAAAATTCCGTCATAAACAAAATCTCAAATAAAACTAACCATCCCGACTTTCATTTCAATATGTTTATTATACGCAATATTCTACAATATTTGTTATCGATAATTATTTTTCCGTCATTTAGGTACCACTTGAAATAATCGGATGAGTCGCATATTGTGTGAAATAAAGTTCTCCTCAGCAATTTGATCAGCAAATCTGCTCTCTAACTCTTAATAGGGCTACTTCATCAGCCCAGTTGATTTTCATCATCCTATGTTAACATACTACCTCGATTATTACGAATAGATCTGCATCTCGTGGATGTGACAAAAAAGTTTAAGAAATATATAGTTTATTCAGGACCTGAAAAACGGTATTACATTAGCCTAACAATCTAAGCAGGGTATTGCCCAACCCTCCAATCACTCACCCATTCCCATGGCGATTCCTTTCCATTTTCTCCCCAACCCCTAGCCATCTTCGCTAGTCCATATTTGCCTTTCTCAAAAATGTTTTCGTCTTTTTTTAATTTCAAATTATTTTCTACCATTTTATTCTTAGTTTATCTTTCCACAGCAGTGCCTCATTACCTTAAATTAAGTAAGGCGGTGGCTAACCCACCGTTACTTTTGAAATACAGCATTTTTTCTTCACTTACTCCTCAGAACATCTCACCGTTTTTCAACGTCAGTCTATAACTGTCGCCAGCCTCTCAAACACTAGATTTCGAAGGTTTCCATCCTTTACTGATCTACCTTTAATATAAAAAATTAAGCTCATCAATTCCTATTTCTCCAAAAAAATTTTGAAATTATTCTGGTAACCTTGAAGAAATAATGAAGATTCAAACGGTTTCATATTTCTTAGTCGAGGAAGGTTTCATAAATAACCAACAAGCCACCCCACGACGAACAGAATCGCATAGCGGTAAATTTCAACTCAATTTCTACTCTACGTATTGTACCCATTGTGATGAATAGACATTACTTAGCGAATAAGAGCAGAGGTGGAGGGGAGAGAGGCAGGAACAAAAAAAATGGACTTAGGAGTAGGAGGAGGAGAAAGAAGACGTCGAAGCCGTGATATGTGGAGAGAGCCCGTGATGTGCGAGGCTGCTCCGTGCGAGATGTATAATGCGATGCTCATGTCGGGATGGGTTGGGGTGGGGGGAAGCGGGTGCCGTCGAAGGGGTGGGGAGGGGGTGAGAGGAATGGAAAGCGAGAGTTTAAAACCCTTCCCTCCCCCCGCCCACTTCCACAGATGAGGTAACCGACTCTACACCTTGCCTCGAAATAGAGATCCCCTCGCCGAGATAGGGCGATGCGAGTGGAGATGAACCACTTTCACTCATAGCCGTCTCCTCCGCCGCTGGGAGAGAATGAGAGGCCGCCGAGGGGGAGGGAAGGAGTGCGGGGGCGGGGATGGAAAGGAGCGCGGGGGAGGAGGCGTGCATCGTGGGAAGTTACTTTAAGGAGGTGGGGTCGCGACCGCGCGATTCAACGAATACTTTTGGCGCGGCAAAATATTCCGGAGGTGAACTAGTCCACCATCTGGATCTGCGGGCGGTAACTACCCGAGAGGGTAAACCGTTTAAATTTGACGAAATTTCTGTATCGGATAGGAAATTAGAACGTTAAATCGTGTCGAAACTGCGGAAGACTGGAGAACCTGAGGATCGAAATTTTGAGAATGAGCCTGAGCGTATTAAAAATAAACAAAATTAAATGGACCGAAAAGAGAGACTAATGGAACACATTAATCGGCCGAATCAAGAAAATAATCGTAGAACTTATGGTGGATGAGAACAAAGCAGCGAAACGTCTCAGATGAGATACTTGGAGTAGATGATGAAGTATGTAATGCTGAGGAACTAAGATAATATTTCATAAATTAATCCGGTGATTATGAATCCTTGATCAGGACGTCCATGCTTTTTTTGAGGATGACAAGTAGAAATCGCATGAAAAAGAAATTAAAAAATGGAAGCCTAAGGGTTCAGGTAGATTTAGAGATATATTTACCGACCATCCTGGCTGGTCTTCATGTCATAGAGAGTAAAATAGTGAAATAGGATTGATAAACTCTAAATTTCCTCCGAAACAGCTTATTCAATTTCGCTAGATATGCTTCATCACCATATCATGACGGCGTAGTTCTCCTTGCGAGTTGTGGTAAAAAGCTAGTGAGATTATAGATCTTCAGCTATGGCAAAAAAACTCTTGTGGATTGAACTCATCTACTTTCTCACATTGAATTTCCTCTTCAATCCCTTCATTCTGTCTGAGAACTATGAGCTATTTCTAGTTCCTACCCTTCTACGCATACTTCCAACCCAAATTCTCATGGTTAACAATATCTCCCCTCTCCCCTTATATCTTCCCTTATTACAAGCTCCATCCAGATCCACCTTTCCTCGTTGTCTCCTCCACCGCATACCTTACCTCAGACACCATCTCTAGAATATCCTCGTCCCTTTTCCGCCAAGCTAGCTTTCAGTATTCTCCTCCAAACAAAAATCCCGCTTTGAGCTTTGAGCCCAGTCTAACCCTCTCTCTTTATCGTCGAGGTATCCTTAACCAGGTATTGGCAGACAGTTTTCGAAGTTAATCCGATTCTATCCTGGGTGCTTTGAGCAGAGCACTCAAGTTCATTAATCGGTCCTTCAGATGGGCCATCAAAGCATCATCCATAATCCGTATTTCCCGAATAACATGCTACTGTCAGTGATATAGTTCACTACTACTTTCTAATATATTTCCTCCTCCTATCACACGATATGTCCCCCAAGCATTAGGCTGTTCCGTGCAGAATAGGCTCTAAGTATGTCGCCCGCCCAGTTTCTAACCTTGAGATTTTTGTCCATTAAAGACGGAAGAGCTCTCCAACGACTAAGCCATTGAAATTCACGTATATCGGATTAGTGACAAGTTTCTATCGACTAGGACACCTCCGATCTACCACAAATTCCTGGCCTGTAGAAAACCTCATTGGGAGATTTTTTGCGGTGAAGGTTTCCACATCCTACTCTCAAATTTTGATTGACGACCTTCCTATCCGTTATCAAGTCCTTCCCTAGCTAGACCACCGCGCGAAAAAATATCTAAAATAGTGCGGTTGACCTTCCTCATGAAACCTTTCTAAGCATGATATGACATTACGCTCAATTTTTATTATCCATTCCTAAGAAATCCTATGACTATTTTGAAAATAAGAGTTTATAAACATATTACTCTAGTACATAAACTATGTGAAATTATGACAAAAACTTTGAGATCATGCAAATGAAATACACCGTAGCCTTCAGGAAAAAGCGGAAGATATGAAATAGATTGATCATCCTGTAAGATATATTCGCAGTACCACAACGTCTCAAGTTTAGATTTAGTTTGCATTGTTAAATCATTTCTCTGATGGACTGAGGATTATTTTATCCAAGGCTCGCATTTCTGCGTAGCTAGATGTAAGCAAAGAGGTAAAAGGTAGCTAACATAGTATCTATAAATAATACGCCCAAGTACCAAAAGCGACGCATCGTATCACGTAAGGAATACAATTTTACTCTACTAAAGCATTGTTACGTGGAAATAAATTAGTGACTAAGACTATCTTGATTAACAGTTTTCAACGAAATATATTTATTGAAACTACCTCTCACAAATAGGGATAGTAAGCTCGCGTTTATAAGAGTAAATTAAACACTTGGCATCAGCCGGATCAATATACTACCTATTCATAGTTTCGAATAATTTGAAAAAAAACTAATTTCTCTGATGAATGCAGGAATAGATGGGAACTCAAGATTACTTCAAATAGTGAGCGATCAGAAATACTTCCAAGCAAGGGGATAAATAAGGAAAGTTTGGAATAAAACAAAAATACTTCGTGTGGATGGTCCACATTCAAACCACCCAGAATGCAATCTCCGGTCTCTGGATCCCACGAAATCATCCCTTCCCTAATTATCATCCGAGGGACGGGAGGGTGAGGTTGGCGGCGGCGGAGGGAGCTGGTTCTAGAGGTAGGACGAAGAAGGAGCCGGTTCGAGGCTCCATCTCCCCAGGGGAGAGAGAGGAAAGAGGAGGGGCAGGGATGGCCTCACCCTTGCCTTCCTCCCTTCCCCGAAAACCCCTTTCAATTTCCAAGCCTGGCAAATCCTCCTCCTACCGCTCATTTTCCCTTAATTTCGAGCCCCCCCCCCCTCCCCCGGTCCTTCCTTGAGGAGGTTGATGGATGAAGGGCCGCTCCTCGGGGAACATGGGCGGCGGAGGCGGCGGCCAATGAAAATGAAAGCGACGGTGTTTCTTCCGCGAGAGCGTCCAGAGAGTGCGTGGGGAGTGGCGCGAGTGTATTTCCCTGCGGGGGGCACACAATGTGGATGCAAATCTCTCGCTCAGTGGGAATTTCACGGCGAAGAAATCATACGCCTGGACTGGAAACTATTGGTAAACAAAACGCCTGATGATGCGACGCTGTGGCGAAACCAGCGTCGTGCGTTAAATGCATTTAATGTGGAAAGGTATGTATTTTAATTCTCAATGCAGCAAGTAGATGGCTCTAAATTTAAAGCTTTCTCCAGATTCCCACTTAGGATGAACAGTTTTATTTTGGCTTAAAATCCTCAGGACATTTACTGAAATTATTTTAAAATGAGAATTTCTTCACTTGTGACACTCATTTTCAAAACAATTGAAAACTGTTTTTTCCTCTAGGTTTGATTATATAGGTAGGAATATTTCTTCCTGCCAGATGGAGGATAATGTTCCAGGAAGAATTTGAAGGTGTTCTGGTGTCGCAGTAGTTGCAATTGGTTCCCAAATATTTTTGTTTATTTAGTTGAAAGGAGTTAGATGAATACTTATGGGGCCGGGTTAAATGATTTTCATACGTTTGGGTAGAAAAGCCTTATAAACTTCCTGTATTCCTTCACCCTTACCTCATGTAGATGATTAGACCAGGTGGGAAACGCATATGAACCTTATATCAGCATCACCTCAGGATAGCGTCAATGTATTTTGGCTACAACGTTTATAATATGACTACAAAGGGGCAAGGCTCATGATAGATAGTGTAAAATTATATTCTAGTCGTGGTGTCATAGCTAGGTACTTGAAACTTTTAGTTGGTCAAATATAGCTCAATAAAAATGACACCATGGTAGATGGAAAATTTATTTTGTACCATTATCAAATTAAAAAGTGACTCACATTAGTGACGCAACTAGGTTTGGCAGCCGAATTTACTGCACGGCGAGTTCCGTAGTTCTTTGAATTCGATGCGGACGGCTGTGAGGGCGAGGCACGGGGGTGAGGTATGTTGAGTGTAAAAGTGGCTGAAAAAAAGAGAAAGAGAGAAAGTGAATGGGGATGGAGTAATCCGCGTCAATCAAGAGAGCTCATCTCCGAAAATTATTAGTCTCCGGGCGGGACTCGCATATTTCCGAAATGAAATCGGAGATTGAAAATAGCGCTCCGGGATTTTCGGCTTGAATACACTTCGGCAACTCGTTCTGTGCCGTCTCATTTCACCTGAATTCTGAAGCCTCATATTAAAAGTTAAAACTCGCACACGAATAATCAAGTTTGCGTTTGGGTGAAGGAAGGAAAAAGTGATTTATTATTTTTCAGCATGACGCGTTTTGATTAAAAGTTTGCACGGAATTAGATTTCACAGGTAGCGTAATATGCGCCGCGACTTTCTTCTCGCGGTGATTTATTAATATTTAATAGCTTTTTTTGCCCTCACGAGTCTTCATCGTAATGAAAACAAGAATTTTTACCGCTACTTAACACACCGCACATAAATTCCTTCTCATAACATAAAAAGCAATCGTTCCGATATTATCCGAAAGCTCACCACGTTTATTCGCCCCAAAAAAATTACGAAGTTACACGTCCATACAAATCCCACAAAAAAACTCAACACAAACCACATCTTCTGCCATTTTTTCCGACCGCGGTGGTGGTAGGATAAAGTTCAAACGTGCCAATACAAAGATCACGAGTATAAATCCCGCTCAGTAAAAATCACCAAGACCACATACTTTAGGTGATGCCGGCGTTGCAGAACTGAATTGAGGATTGTAGAGTCCTTAATTCGCGGAAAGAAACACTATATAAATTTTAGTCAATCAAGATCACCATGTAATTGACATGATGTTGCGTTTAATTTCGAGAAAATAAAAAAGAATCTATGCCTACACTGATGACGAATTACGCCTACTAGATGTATTCTAAAATTAGACATATCACGAATTTTCTTAAATCCATTCCCTCCCAAGCTCCGACAAACATCTTCTAGGTTAAAATTTCTTTGCTATTCTGTGAGCTGTCCAAATAAAAGGGGTTTACAAATATGAAAGAATTTTCCAGGATCCGACACGAAAAATGACAGAAACTAGTTAATTCTAGAATTTTAATAAATTGTTTCGCAGGAGAGAAAATCGATTGTTTCACGCACTGATTGACCGGAATGGCGGGTTTTATTGCAGATTCGCAAATACAACCCGCCATGTTTTCCATTTTTACAAGTAACTGTTTCAGGTTTAACTTTGTGTAAGCTTGTACTATTCAAAATGAAAAATAAATTTGCCTGAATCTACACTTAAACTTAAAACAACCGACCCGGGTTCCAACTAAGTATTAGTCCATTATCTGGGTGCTTCCACAATTACAGTTATGAAATCAGGGTCGGTATGTTGAGAATTAAAGTGTTGATTTAAATAAAGTACTTTTTCATTATAAATATGGCTTTTTGTCTCTCGCCATTTATGGATTCACGCAATATCTGTAAAGGTAGTAGATGTAAAGAGGAGAAATATTAAAGCCTTTATAAAAAGCCTTGATAAGCCTTGAATTCATCCGTGGTGGATATTTGCATCATTGCGTACGATCAAGCTATTAGTTCATGCAGTGGTTCCGAAGAAGTGCGTCGCGGAATAGCGACTAAATAGGGTTTTTCTCTCCGACTGTGGCTTACTAAGCACAACCTCCGTCTATTGAGCCACAAAGTGGACTTGAGACGTCCACACCTAGTTCGGTAAATCCACTCTGAGATTCGCCATGAAATAAGATGGCTTGGTGGTGTAACTGGTAGCATACCTCCCCGGCAATAGGGATATCCGGGTTCGAATCGCGGCTAAGCCAAATCAAAATTTTTTTATGGCGAATTTCGTTCTCGGTGCTTTGATAAAAAGTCGTCGCATTGTATGAATGGGTGAAGGCGTTAGAAACCTGACGCACAGCCAGCCAAACGTGAAGAATGCATCCCTTGTCACCGGAGAGAATGCTGTCAATGTATACGGCGTGATAAGGGGAAAGGGGGATGTGTCACGCGGCTTTCATTGGTCCCATCACGGTCGCCCGAGTGATATCGATGCACATGCAGTGTGCATTGATGGGGAGGGGGAAGACGAGGTCGCGAGCGAGTGGGCGACTCTTGCGGTTACGCCCACTTCGCTAGCGGAGGGTGGGACGCAAGGGGAGAGGGAGGGACCGCAGGTATGCCGGGGCGCCCTCTCGCGACAACGGCCCGAGGTCTCCCCGAGTGCGAAGAAGGGATGGAGCCGAAAGGGAAAAAAAAAGAATTGACACCCATCGACAGATACGTGATCGACGCGAGGCCCTCCTTCCTCAGCTCCCTCTCCCCCAGAAAGCGATACGTCCTCGCAGCGCAGGCGACCAAGGCTGAGGATCGCTCGCATAGGACCCTGATACCTGATCAGATCTCGAAAGACCAGACGGAATGCATTGCCTCGCAGGAGTAAGTGGCCTAAATGATGAATACCCTTGTGGATGAGAATGGACAAATTGAGAAAGGGGTGTCCGTGATTGTATAAGAACAACAGGACAAAATATAAATGTCGAAGATGTATCATCGGAAAAGGGTAGGTAAAAATGTCGATCCACAATATTCTTTTTTTTAATTATCCTGCATTCTTCCTGATCTCTCTTTCGATTCATCATCGTGAGAGATTGCTCAAGGGTTGATACGATGTTGCTCATTTTATCGCGAATTTTGAAGTTTCTCTGAGATGAGTAGATGTGGCTACAAATTTTTGACAAACTTTTTAGCTTTCTAATGCATTTACTATAATGATTTTTGACTAAAATTAAAATCTTGAATAAGGCTGAGTTTTCGACTAAATTAACTCATCCGCGATATTTGCATAGTTTCAATAATAGTTAAACCTGTACCAATGATTATTTAGCAACGAAAATAGTATCCAAGGCTCCCAAGACCGAGTGTTTATGTCATCAAACTAATTGTTCATTTTCCCAAAATACTTATTTTAGGGGGTTATTCCACGAGTATGTTTCTCTAACTACATGCTCTGCATATATGCAACGCGTCAGCTTCACGAATAGATAAAAGTTAAAATCATTTGCAGAACACTCAAAGCTTACAGAGAGGGCAAGAATGGAACCCGCATTAATATGTATACATCGCAACAATTTTTCCAACCGAGAAAAAATATATTAAAAAATACTCTCTATTCTCTAACGGCTCTAATGCATGCGACAGTATGATCCTGATATCAAACTCTGAAATATGTAATGGCAGGAATTTCTTCAAATAACAGCTTAAGAATAAGGCTATAGCAATGCAAGGGGCATTCCATGTTTACTAAGTATCACAAAAATTATATTGTGGATACAACTACTAGATGCTGCGGACACAAAGTATTCCATGTAGGTAACTCAGCGCAGTTCATACCGAAAGTGTTGCACGCTAAGATGGTGCCCCTTAAAATGTTCACCTTTGATCTTTTCACTTTAAAAATAGCGTACGTCGGCGAGGGGTACAGGGAATTTCGAAATGAATTCGTCGACTTGAACGACTCTCATGTCATCCCTTTTAATTTCCGCATCGATCGTGGCAATATAAATACATTTTGACGATATCCTTGCGACCATTTTCATCGATTCGAATGCGCTCGATGCGACATCGGTTAGGGCCAGAGACGGATGGCGGGTGCGAGAGATATTCAAAGATGAGAATGAAATGCCGAGGTAAGCACCGAGTGGGCGGGAGGGTACAAACACGCATACCTACGTCGGATGGTCGGGCACTTTTCTGTCGGTCGCTTTTCTTTGCTTTTTCGGTTAAAAAAACATCTATTAATTAAAAATTGGCATTCAGTTGCTGAGTAAATACCATATGATTTAATTTTGAATTGTATGCATAAAATGTTCAAAAAATAGTTTTATGCAAGGCATTTCACTTGAATTATACAACTAGTACACCATTTGTTGGTTCTGCTTGTCCACAGAAAAATTCCCCCCCCCCCCCACACCTTGCTAGATAGACATGTCAGTCAGTCTGCCTGGCTCTCTCTCTATCGAGGAGGGGAAGAACTAATATTCCCGTCGAAGGACCTTTCTCGGGCTGAAGGTTTCAGGTGTCGCCAATGAAGATTCGGACGACGCAAGGGCGATCAATCACACGACGCAACGCTCTCTATCTGGGTCGTCTCCGAGGCTCAACACTCCCCCCTCACCACACCAACCGACCAACGACACTTCCTCTGCTTTTATCGTATCGTCCGCGGTTCTTTCCTTGCGTCCCGGACCGTGGAAGAGTGCGATCCGCGGAAGGGACTGTTGTGTGCATCGGTGCAGAGAGAGAGTGAGCGAACGCGGTCGAGCAGCACACGTCGATGCATCTTCACGCTATCTTGGAGAGATTTTTCGAGGGTTCGTAAACACCACCGCGCCAGGGAGATGGATGGAGGTGTGGCACGGAGCGAAAGCTATTTATAAAGCTCACCCTCTAAACGGATGGGTAGGAAAAAACCAACATTAGCACGGTTGTTGGCTCCGAACACCTTTGTCAGTCGAAGACCACGAGGACCAAATGAATTTCTCTCGGTCCAATGAAGAGTAACAGCGTCCTTCGGGACGGAACCTCAAGAGATTTTAAGTATTTCCTGTAAAAAAAATTGAAACGGCTCGCGTGATTTTCAGAGTTGGGAGAAATGATGCATCGCTTGGGTACTTTACTATGAGAGTGATGAAACGAGACAAGGGATGGAGTTGAGATTCTCACAACTAGCCTTTCGTATGCATGGATAATATACGTTTTCTCTATAAAAATAAAATAGCATCGGTTGTAAATTCGAAAAAAACACAAGTATTCTTCATGTATATACAAAGAGAAATTTATCTCAGCACAATAATTATTTTTAACATTCATAAAGAAAAATACAGGGGAAAAACCGGGATTATCACATATTTTCGCTAAAATCCACTCAACTTTTCACAAAAATATTTCATTGTTTAACAGGTTGAAACAAAAATCAACATCCTATACTATCTAAATATTAAATATGCTAAGATCAAATCACATTTTCACTCAGTTTAATTATCGTCCTTTATCGAGAATTTTATACTAATGTGATTGATGCTAAGAAGCTAAGGTGAAAAAATACGCCATTTAATTTTTCAGAGAATAAAAATGAAAGAACCTCAAGCTTTTAAATTGATCACCAAGGAAAGAGCGTAATATTGACGGAGAGTGAAGGGTGACGACTGAAATTGTAAAAAAAACGAGAATCAGCTTCATCTTGCCGCAGAACAGCTTTTCAGTATCAATACATCAAAACAACATCCACCCACGTTTCTTCCACGCTGACTCCTTAATACGGTCAAGGAAAACTGGTAAATTCGATATTTTAAATAATATTAAACACTCCATTACTATGTCTTTTGTCATATATTTGAAAGCCTTTAAATAAGCTAACACTAACAGTAAGTGAGTAATCTTTGCAGGTCATACTGGTGATGCAAAGAACACTTTTGATTTTTTATCAATTTAAATTTCGTGTGAGACAGCATTTTCAAATGAAAATAATGACGCCTGGTCATAAAGAATGCAAAAATACCTTACTATAAAACACCCTAAATCTAATTACTTGCAATGCGTGATATCACTAAACGGTCGTTAGTTCGAACATAAAACAGGTATAAACAGAATCATTTTCATCAAAAGAGGATTCATACATAAAAAAATTACAAGGGTCTTCCAAAAATTCAATGGAAAATACGGGACAGCTTAGTTGGACGTATCATTGGGCAAGATGGCCTCATAAAAGTAATTGCCGAAGGATAAATGGAAGGGAAGAAGGGCAAGGGACGGCTCCGAATGAGATTTATAGGATATTATTATTGAGGATGTAACGGAGGAGAAATATGTAAGTATGAAAAGCTAGCAGGATAACGGAGAGCTGCATCAAACCAATCTAAAGGCCGCTATACACGGTGAATGATCATGATGAATGATCATTCGAATGTAATCATTCACGGGATCATGTGAGCAAATATGGAACATGTTCTAATTTCAACTCAATGATCACGCACATAACGGTAAATTTACGAATTTTTCCGTTAAAAAAGGCGAATTTGATTTACATGACCATTCACCTTGCATAGCGGCCGTAAGGATTGTTGGATGATGCTGATGAATGGAAAAAGCTTTCATTGCTAGAACATGTCTGTGCCTTGTTTAAATGCGGTGGTGAGGTAAAAGCAGCAGATATCTTTTTGTTTTGCCACTTAAAAGGCTTTTCTTACTGCATTTTACAACTGGAAACCACTAAAGCCAGCTGGTGAGAACAGATAGAAGAAATGCGGGGCCCCAGAGTTGACATAGGAAATAAACTCGCAAAAAAACTTAAGTGAAAAAAATTGGAATGCAAGGCACCACGCAACCTACATACCACTCAAACTCATATGTACCCATCGATTTCATACACCTGTAATGACATATCCTTCCACGCGTGAGTGAAATTTTTTCCACAAAAAACATCCAAGCCCTACAAAGCAGACAAATTGGCAGGGTCGGACAAAGGATGTCACTGTTACCACTTTTCTTTCTATATCTATCTGGAACACTTCGTTTGCTGGCGCATTCACGGTTGAATCAATACAGGAAGTAGATCATTTTCAAGAACAGCAATGTCTTCGAAACATCCGCAAACCAGAAAAAGGACTGGTATTTTGTAGGACAGGTTAAAATAACCTGCATCTTTTGTCAATCTAAACAGTAAAATCGCATACATATCGAGGAATAATAGAAAGAGATATTCTAATCGCATTAACAAAATTTAATCGGATTTTTATTACTATTTGGAGAACATTCAGGCATGATAAGCCTTTGAGAAGAGTTCCAAAGTGACCTCGCATCGGATCTTTTAATTCTAATCGGCTTTCAAATTAGAAAGTCTAAGCATAGCTTCGATGCGAGTATAAAAAAAGAATTTTAAATAATGGGGAAAGCAGGAATCACAATCGAGGATATTTCATTTAATGATAAACAGAGAGAGAGAGGAAGAAAGCCGCCGGAGATCGCCGGAAGTAAAGGAGAGCGAGGAAGAGTCAACGCCCCTTTAGGGAGAGCTCCTTCGTTCTTGTTCTCAGAAGCAACGGAATCATTTCCATCCGGACACTAATGACAGCGAATTGATTTAAAATTGACTTGAAATATACGTCGGTGTCATTCATACCGTTAAGTGTTCTAGAACACGCGACTATGTGTTCACCTTTCTATGAATACCCCACCATCATAGACTGTTCCAAGATTCCCTTAATCTCTTGATAATAATTATTTTTTGATAAGGGAAATTATCAAGCTGAGAGGCATGAGAACAAATAAAAGTTACAAATAGCACCAACAATGACTAGCGCCATTAGTGAAGTATTAGGTAAATTTTATTAAAATTGATAAATGCCACTAAATATTTGTTTATTTTGAAGGATACAAATGATTCCTAATTTGATAAAAGATTAGAGACTTGATCGATTTATTTTATGCTATTAAGGAACATTAATCGGGTAATCAATTAATCGGTAATCAATTAATCGGTAATCGGTTAACAATCAATATGTTATTCATATAACATTACTACCATCTTAAATTTTAAATGATATTTTTTTCAAAGGTACTTACAGGGTATAATGTTGTCCAGGGCTGATATACTATATTGTTATAGGTACTATACTAATTTAAGGATACGACTTCGGTTTCGTAGGGTTAAAAGACCTTGGCCAAAGGGCATTAATCGCATTAGTCTTCCACATACAGTAACTTTTTGTTTTATTCCATGGACTGAGATAACAAAGGACTGATAGGCATTTCCTTGATTGATAGCTCTTATGTTATTCCAGACTTTACAGAGAAAAATAACATCCGGATCTAAAATAACAGATTGGAAGTGGAAGTTAAGTGCGTGTTAGCTTTCAATTCGCGAAGATAAAATCCTTTCCCAACCCTGCGTAATAGCCATTTGAAATCAACACAATCGTAAATCTTCAATAAAAAATATCCATTTGGGTACTTAGCCGAGAAAAAAAGGGTAATATGTCGAAAAACTGCAGGAAAAATAAATACTGAAAAAATACACCAAACACAAGTCTTATTCACACAAGATAGAAATTCAAAATACTTACCATAAATATTGCAAGGAGTTGGATTTTGTGCTATGTCAGAAGAGCATGAGGCCAGTAAATTAAAAGAACGATACAAAGAGCTAAATGAATTGTAAGCGGTTCAACTAGCTACTGAAATGTAATAATCAAATTACAGAAAGAAAAATTCAGCACCTCCTGCATTACTTTATTTCGACGTGCAATAAAACTTATACTGTCTATCACAATTGAACACAAAACTTGCGATAGCTAATCCCTTATTTAAGACCGAATAATTAACTGCATGTAGTGATGCATGCGGAAACAATGTCTGCCATGATTAGTTGAAACTCCAAGTGCAGTCTGAGGAAGCCTAAGTAAGGTAGGTGAGCATATTATATTACTCCACGCATTAATTATATTTGATGCTAATTAATTATGATAAGTATAAAATTTTATTTTGAGATAATATCGTTTAATCAGTAATTATTTTTGATTTCATAGAGAGAAGATCGAACTAAGATCGAGCGGTCTAATTTCTCTGCCTCTTGCTCAGTCTGACTTCACATCCGTAAATTTCGGTAAATTTTTCCACCAGAGACTCTCCGAGAGAAATTGTGTACGAACCTTAAGCCAGAAAAAGGATCCGATAATGTATTAAAAACTTTGAACATTAGACTCTATGAAGCAGCACATTTCGAATCACTCTACTTCTCAAAATATTGACGCATCAACCGCAGACGCTGGTTCAGTAAACTCTAAAATGTTAACGGGAATGGAAGTCCCGCAAGGACCCTCAAGGATGTCTCGGAGATATCTACGCCCTGGGGTGCGAATACTTGAACAGAAGCCGTCATTCTTTCTGGCTGATAAATTCATCCGTTTTGATATAACTTTTCAAAGTTGCGCCATCGGCAGAAACTCGGCCGATGAACGGTTCCTGAGGGAAATTTCTCAGAGTTCGCCGGGGCGGAGGCAAGAGGATGGGAATTAAATAATAATATTCAATCGACCGATTTCGTCAAAATAGAAAGGGATCGCTCACGCAGCCCACGGAAGGAGTGCTTTCGTTTGGAGAGAGAGAGAGAGAGAGAGTGAACAGAGGGCTGTGTCGCTTCAACGGAAACGACAAGAGTGGCTAAGTTGCGCCTTCTACCAGTTCCACGATTAAATTGAAATAATAACGCCGGACTGAGTCCAAAGAAAACGGTAATTTTTAGATACTTATCATAAATTTTTGTACGCAATTCATCATTTTTTTAGAAATCAGTTTTTCCAGCATCATCTATTTTCATTCTTTAGCAAGTCAATAAATCTCGTCTTTAGGTAGATGGCAAATAAAAACATTTTCAGTCCAAAATATATCAAATTATTTCAAACAAAACAAATACAAAAGTCAATTCCAAACGCCACACACGCATAGTGAGACCATAAAATGAGCAATTTGTTGACCATTAACGGTAAAACCGAGGAAAATCTGGGGAAATATATTTAGATCGCATTTGGAATTATTTATTCATGATATATATATTTAAAAAACAAGAAAATAAATATAGTATTGAAAAATCTGTGTTGGCACCGTTAAAGATTTTGAAGCATTATTTGAGATGGAAACTTGCACAAGGAGGAAGAAGGGTGAAAATAGGCTCCTTGTTTATAAAATGTCAATGAAAAAGAGCTGCAGAAGGTTAGATGAACAGAGGAAAGGGGAAGAGGGAAAAAAGAAGATGGAAGGCATAGACATGAGGGGTCATGAGAAAAAAATGTACTTGAGATCTAGAGAATGCAAAATAATGAAATGGATCGAGTTCAAAGGAAAACGGTCCAAAAGCCGTGGAATGGGGGCAATGCGTTCTAAATTGGGAAAAGAAGGAAGATAATAAAGCAAATCGATAAAATTGAGAAAAAGTCGACTTTATGCCAAATTAAATAATGCCATATTTCTGAATTGTATAGGGTGATCCGGTATATTTTCGAGCCTGCATCTCAACTTAAGCTTATAGAAACACGCTTATCATGCTTCGAGATCAGTTATTACCAAACATGGCACAATCAATGAAATTAATCTCGCTGTTTTTATCTCTGGAAATGATTCCGCCAGCTGAATTCTGCTGAGTTAATTCATCAAGAGAGCTCACATTCATGAAATACTCACATCATCTGTACCATGTATTTAGAGGATTTTGACATCCACATAAAGGATGGATATTAAGTAAATTTTTACGATGCATGGAATGAAATTTAAAAAATAAACGATTCACTGTAATCTCATCTTGACAACCTTTTCCTACGTCATTTTGCATCCCATTGATCCTTAGACCTCGATCCATCCATTTATTTTGCATTCTCTAAATCTCAATAATATCTTTTTCTCCTGACCACCTATGCCTTCCGTGTTCTTTTTCCTCTCTGTCTGTATGTCTTGTGGCGATATCTCGCAACCGCCCAGCCAGGGAGCGGTGGGTGCCTGCACGCGCGCGCATACCTTTCCGCGATTCCCTCGTGCATGAAAACATAACTAACTGTTCACGCGAAACTGACCAACGAGTCGACTCCTTCGAATTTCTTCAAAATTTTTTCGGGAGTTTCGATATGATTTGGTATTACAAACACAAGTCCGAATTCCTCCCCATGAAATATTACGAAAGAAAAATCGTGGGTTTCCGGCGAGAGTCCACCGATTTACGCGAATAATTTCGTAATGTTCGTGAGCGCAGGCCTTCATGTGGACGTTTTAGATATACCAACCGAAAATGAAAGTAAAATTGTTTTAATGAGAGGCAAATGAATTACGAGTAAGTCATATATTGCAATGATTGTGGTGGAATTCGATTCAAAAGTGGAAAAGTGAATCGGACGAGAGAGGTGAGTAAAATCTCACGATGGAAGTGGAGTCACGGGGCAAAAATGTGATTCCATGTCTTAAAAAATCATTTCGAATTGATTGCGAAAAACGGCAGACATATATGGATAATAAATCGCCCCATTTAATCACACGAATCTCCATAATATGCATTAAGAACGTCATCAATTCACACTAACTAGCAACCACCAACAGCAAACTTAGCAAGATAATCGATAAAATTCTGTATTACAACTAGTTAACACCTGATGACACCCCGATTAATTGGAGATGGAGACCTTGAACGGACCATTAAACAGAGCATAAACGCCCGCTGGGAATTCCCCATGCTAATGATATCCTGGCAATCGGTTACATTCATTGGAGGAGCAAGAGTTTTAGAATGGTTTGATTAAATAACGCCTTGAAAATGAGCACTGTGGCTATAATATAGATGGGATTGGCAGGAAAGCTCGTAAATGATATGCCAGTCGGCGATTAATAAACGTAACGAGAGTTAGATTCAATGGTAAAAAATGCGTTAATTACTATGCAGAGCGGTATTATAGCCTAGAATTCCAATGAGCGAACTCAGTTCATACATGTACACAGTGAGATCAATTTAATTAGAACAGTAAAAGAGACATAAAGTTTGCATGAAAATACTGGTAATGTCAGTAAGGCTTGGCTTTTATTTTAATGCGTTTCAGGTGTTCAGGCGATAACCGAATAACGATTGAAAGTTTCTGATACGTGATACAATAGGATGACGATGAAAATGAAAGGCATTTGCCATATTTCCAAAGAAGATTCACGCATAAAGGAGGAAACCAATTGGTGATACCACTAAACAAAACACGAGACAGTTTCATCGGATAAATTCCATTACTAAGTGAATGTAGGTATAATGAAGCTATCAGAGGAACACTATAAATGAAAATAAATGCTAAAAAAAATTCTCGACAAACTGGGAGCGGAAAAAAATGCTGGCCCATGGGGGGATCGAACCCACGACCTTCGCGTTATTAGCACGACGCTCTAACCAACTGAGCTAATGGGCCATGTCTGGTGAAAGAAATTATTTCAAAGCTATTCGTCGGTGTTATTCTCAAGAAGCAGTAATTGACATTCAAAGTTCATTGCAGCCATATATATATATATATATATATATATATATGTTACTTATGAAAGACACCACAGGTGATATGAATATAAATAAATGCCATGATAGGCCACAAAAACACAGACACAAATAAAAGAGGACTCACACGTTAGTTTCTTTCAAATTTTCGACCTCTTAGGGTCTGTCCTCGTCCTCAGTCTCTTCTTGCCTCCCTCCCGACGAAGACCCTAAGAGGTCGAAAATTTGAAAGAAACTAACGTGTGAGTCCTCTTTTATTTGTGTCTGTGTTTTTGTGGCCTATCATGGCATTTATTTATATATATATATATATATATATATATATATATATATATATATATATTGTATTTTGAATTCATTCATAAATAACATACATATTATAAATAAAAATAACATAACTTTAATGTAGGTGATTACATATTGATGAACGCATTGCTGTATGTCGAGAGTGGTTCTACGAATGATTTCAACTGGAATAGTTAATCAATTTAAAATTTCGGTTTGAGCGAAGATTTCAATTTGGTTGTTTCGAGCTAAAGTAATAGCAACTGTTCGCAGTTCCTCGCCAATGAATTTGGGATTCAATACGCTGAATTTTTAATGTTACAAAATTTTTAAAATGTGTAAGTCAGAGAAAAAAATAAAGGTTTCAAGGTCACTTTGAAAATACTTATTTTATATCATCTGGCAGCAAAACGGATCTACTAATAACGAATGACTCTATCAGAAAATTCCAACAATTCGCAAAAATGAGTGGGAGATAATCTCTAAGCGGGGAGTAGCTATTATAAATACAATACGGGGAATACTCCTTCGTATATGTTATTATAATTGAAGAACAAGTAGCATCTTCTTATGGATGTGGAATAAGGACGAATAATAGAATTTAAATACCAATTTTCTGGTGAAAATAACAATTTTAATGCAATTTTAAAATAGCAAAATTAATTTCTTATGTATACCAAATTCCTATAAATTACACTGAAAATTTCATTTGATTTTTTCATCGCATCCTCTTTTCAACCTTCGCCCCTTGAAAATGAATATAAATTTTCCTTCGTCAGTAAAATGTCTCTGCTGTGAGGGTCTCCTATGAAATCGCAGAGTGAGTCGGGCCCAATTCAGTCGCCCAGGACGGGATGAGGACGTGGGCAATTTGTTTTTCGCAGTGCGAGGGCGAGAACTGGAGGGAGGGGTAAGGGCTGAAACGGGTTCATTGTGCATTAAAGTCGTACACTGGGAGACATGGTCCCAACCGTTAACTACTCATGATGAGTATCGCCTCAAACTCTCGGCTGTGAGGGCTTTTATCGAGTGAAGTTGACACAAGGGAGACGATCACTCCTGGGAGAGAAATGTAAGGTTTGGTTGCATTACATACCTCCCTACTGATATGCCATACCTTAACTATTTTTTATGACAATAGAATCGATCAAGATTCAGCGAGTCTTAGATAAAAGGTTAATGTAAAATAGATGGTAAATTAACGTCACAACTATCACTTCTATAGAATAATTAAACAAAATAAAGTGAGAAGGCGTGCCTTCTGGTATTAAAAATATTGATTATGGAGCAATTTGAAAAGAAATTAACACCGAATATTTTTTAAACAATTGAATTAATAAGTTTACACAAAATGTTAGATTGACATTCCGCACCGATATTTTCCATGGCGCGATATCGATTTCTGAATTTTCAAATTATGTATCTCGCGTGTTTTAAGTGGCATAAATGTTTCATCATTTTCATTAGAGAATTCAAACTGCATAAACTATTTCTCTCATTTGATTTAAAAATTGAAAGACTAAAATAAGGCAAAAACTAAATCGCATAAATGAAGAAGCGAATTCTCTATACCTACTTATGATAAAAATCTGAATTGGAGCGCAATGCTTGTAATTCTCAAAAACAATCGTAATGTCCTACGACGACCGGAGTATTATCCACAATTTATGTCAAATCAGGGAGCTGGGGGTAAGTCAAAACCCAGCCACGAAGATGCAAAAAGATTCTCTGTCTTTCGTGACTTTCGGTATTTTCATTGAGAAACCTAAAGATGAAATCAGAGAAGAAGCGCCAGGATTGAACATCCGTGGCGAATGCTGAAAAAGATCAGCTTGATTTGCCGATGAGATAGCAGTCATAGCAGATATAGCGAGGGATCTAAAGAAAATGATAGTTAATATTGAAAAGACAATGGCTAGGTTTAGGCTGAAAATATACAGGTAGAAAACAAAGAGTTTAGTCTGCAGTAGCAGATGAGAGGCTAAAACAACATCTAGCAGGGAAACCATAAAATTAAGGAGGTGATTGAGTTATACGACTTGAGTAGCCGAGGAACGAAGGAAGCAGTCCACCGAATAGCCCAAGTGAAGCGGGAATTCTCTAAATACAGGAGTCTTCCTAAACTGACAATGAGTTTTCATTACTATTTACAGCTGAAGTATGCTTCTTCATGGTGGTGAGGCATGGATGATGAGACCAGCAGAGAAGTCTAAGTTGGAAATGTTCGAAATTTGGTATTAAAGGAGAGTCATTAAGATCAAATGGATAGATAGCGTGAGTATTATGGAAGTCATAAGGATAGGACGTCACTATAAAAAGGCTAGCAGATAAGACAGCGGAATGGAGAGCTGCGTCAAACCAATCTTAGGATTTCTGACTTATGTTTATGATGATGGTGATGAGGAGTAGTTATGAAGTCTTTCGCAATCTTTGAGACATGAGGCATGGCATTCCGATGAAAATACTAGTTATGGGACACGTGGAAGGGAAGAACGTCAGAGAAAGGACGAGGTGGATGACAGATGCAAAACAGAAGAATTATCTGAGCGGTGATTGACTAGCCGATTGTAGAAATGAATGAAGAACTATTTCAAACCAATGAATGAACCACCGGTTGCTGATCTCGATGATGAAAATTAGACTCAAATACAGTTCAAATAGGATAAATATTTTGACTCCCGTTTTCAGATCATTAAAAAAATCAATCATACATTTCTAACAACCGCAACAACACTGCAATCATAACGCACTATACCAAAATTCATTTACTAAGAAGACGCCAAGCAAAATCACACAATGCGGACAACTCTTAATTAGTCTGTTTTCTGAAATTCGTACATATTTTGCGATGAAACTAGATGAAAACTCTTTCGGCCATTCCATCGACAAAAGATAGGACAAATTTTCAATCCTGTGAGTCGTATGGTCAACTTTGAACTGCTATGTGAGACGTTAACACTTACGTTTCCACAACGTTTTTTTTATAAATGAGCACAAATTGCGTTATAAATTAAGCAAACATTTGACCATTTCTGGTTTAAGGAATGGTCAAAGGATTAAGGAATCAAATCAATCAACAATTGTTTCTTAAACGGGAAAAAGAAAACTCCCTTTCACATGACTTGCTGACCCCTGTGTCAAAGGCGGTAAGATGGAGAAAGGAAAGACGAGAATCACGTTCCTCACATCATTTACGGAAATCGTTCGAATAAAAACGGAATAATAACATGAGGAAAGCGCACTCTCTTTTTTCGTAAGTCGATTTATGTCCTCGGAAAAATAGGGTGATATTACGTACTATTATCCGAGAGGAAAACAGCTATTATCATGAAAGGAGCGAGAAAGTTACTCTCACAACTTATCGTGAAAGCACCTGAATGCTCGCCCGCGAGTGAAGCGGTCATGAGGCATCGTGTTTATTTCGGGAAGACTCATCCGTTTTTGCGAAGCAGAGTCGCGCAAAAACATCTCGTGAAAACTTGAGCCGGAAAACACCGAAAAAAGTTGAAACACGTAATACACAGACATAATGTCACAACGGGTTTCAAAAGGACGGCATTTACCACCATACTAAAACCTCTCATCCCGATCCCATTTTGCTCCAAACTTTTACTGCGAAAAATTCAATTTCCGGGCAGGTATTTTCCAGTTTCTTTCTTTTTTCTAAGGAACGATTACTAAGAAAAGTTTCTGATTTTGTCTGAAAGTCAATATCACCATAAAGGTGACCACCCGAAGATTTCTCTTGGTTTCTTATTTCCAAATTCATTTCTCTTGGCTTCATATTTCCAAATTCAATATGTATAAATGTAGTTTTCGACGTTATATGTTCAAAGCAATGTTAGGAAATAACCTACTTGGTGTTCAAAGTATGGGTTTGCCTTTTTTGGTTGGACGAAACATTAACCACAGACAAAACCACGATAATGATCTTAGCTACCACCCGTTGATACAATGACACATTTTACTTTAACATATTTAAAGACACAAAAACTTCAGCCATTTCAAAACCAGCCGTAAAGAAGGCATGACATTGTTTTTGACTTCTTATATTGACTAAAAATTACATATAATTTTCTCAATATTATCTTACTTACTTGGTTTATTGAGAAATTTTAACTATGCGTGACTTCATACTTCGCGATGGTTGGAAGAGACAATATTCCACATGATTACAAGGATTACTGAATTGGGCACCCACAATTATCCTCGCCATTAAAATACGAAAGTATTTAAATGCTTCAAATTACTTCATTTGATTTCTGATTGAAGAGATTACATGCAGGATTTCCTTACATTAATTAAATCATTTTAGCTTAAATGTCTCTGTAAAAAAATTTTAATTCAAAGTAAGTGAAAAATTACACAAAAATTATTTCTCGTTGCAGTGAGACAAAACGACAGCGTTGACAGCGCGGCTCCTTACTATTTACTGCAAAAAAAGAATATGGACAAAATTACTCTATATAGCACGTATTTTCCTCGTGTTGTCTAATATTGAGGAATGAACTGAAACGTACTTTATCGTAAATAAAACCACGAGTTCCTTATATTTAAAACATTTATAAAGTATTTTTCTATTAAAATTAAACATAGTGGCATATTTTACAGTCAATCAGTCTTCAATTTCCTTCCTTTCAAAGTATTTATCAATCATTTCGTCTTAAAATATAATAATTAAACAACGCGTCAATTTAGTCGCAACTCGCTCCAAGTAGGGAGTGTTTCGCAGTGAACGGAACACCTCGGGGTTCTCCCGACTGGCAGGCATGTATTGCATGCAACACAAAGGCATCTCCGGCACACAAGGTTTCCGCAAGCAAGCCATTTAAACGCCTTACATCTACGGTTTCCCTCCACCATCCTCTCCTCCCACCCCCCAACCTCTCCTCTAACGTCCCTTTCCCCCCACCCATGCGGCCCTTACCTCCGCCAACTTCCCTCGTCGGCTCGCTCGAGCCCCTTAAAACTTCCGAGCAGTAGGCCATGGACGTACATCATCCCAAGCGAGACACGATTTTTGAAAAAAAATGAACAAATGATAAAAAAGAAGAGGAGTCGGTGGTGTATCACAACACCGATCTCACGTAGTAGATACCTCCCCTCCCCTACATCCGTCGCCTTGCACACCGGCGGTGGCCCCAAGAAGTAAAGACGAGTGGGGATATTTTTTTCCTTTAGTAGGCCAGAGATCCCTCTCCCTCAAAGATAACGAGTGAGGGAAGAAGAGGACTGAGAAAAAGACGGAGGGAACCAGCCACCGGATCCTTTGCGAATTGATGGAAAAAGAAAGATCTTCTTCACGGCGCGTGAGCCTTCTTTTTTTCATTCCGAATCTCGACTGAAGGCGATGGAATACGGAAGATTTTTAGAAGCAAACCTCGACCTATCGTTTCTCGTCTTCCAATCCATGAAAACCTACCTTAATCCGTAGAATACTTTAGAAATAATAATAATAATAATGGCTATTTTCGCCATCTCCTGCCACATCATGTTCCTTTTCAATTGCTCATTTCTTCAATGATCACAGCCATCATTCCATTGAAGGAAGGATACGTAGTTACAATAATATTTTGCGGCCATGCGATCTGATAAACTGAAAGATGGACTACGTTTAGTTTTAGGGACAGTAAAAGGGACGTGGTCATGGATAGAAAAAGCGATATGCATTACTATTCCTGGAGACATCTTTAAACGTTATCGCAAAACAAGATAATTTTACAGCGATCATCTCGTGAAATTTGAGCTGTTGAGGTCAATGCGTTGAATAAAATGTAAATGGCATAAATGAGAGAAAAGTACAGAGAAGAACGAAAAAAGCAAATTAAACCTGCTATTCGTTGTTACTTGCAATCATATGGGAAGATACTAATCGTAATTGCAACCAGAAAAGATGCAAAAAAAAGTAACCAATCGCAACCCATGAAGCACGTACTGTGACAAAAAAAAACATGCTCGAGCGATTGATAGGAGAATGCTCAGAATAGTTTGTAGGGCCTAATTGGAAATATTATCGGGAGCAAAGGATTCAACACTTATTTATATTCTTTTTCAGAGAACCCTCTGTCGAAATTCATCCCAAAACAGCGACGGGCATCTGGTAAGAAAAGGACGGCAAAAGGGTATTCAAAGGTAAGTTAAAGGGTAGTTAAAGAGTAGGCAAAGGGGAGTCAGACTGCCAAACATACGGTTTAAAACCAATAGAAAGAACACGTGAGCGCTAGGACGATTAAGCATTAGAAAGATGAACTATTAGCTAGACTCTAGAGGAGCGCGGAATAAGATAGAGAAACACGGGGGGCAGAGTTTAGAGAGGGTAAAGAGTCTTGACTCAAGTCCCAACCTTAGGCTACAGTGCCATCACTTACTCAGCGATTCAAGCCGTAAGTTATTTTGATATGCGAGGCTAGATCTCACCCCGAATGAAACCACGGCCATGTGAAATTCACGTATTAAGGGTGTAGGATTCAATTCCTTTCCCTGAGCCACCACGCCATTCTGCTATGCTGCTACTTGGGTGCCCGAATCTTCACGCGGAATATGAACAGGGAAATCTTCGATCAAATGCTAAATGCTCTTCTCACAAGGCGATCACTCTCCCCAGCGTCGAGCCAATGAAGTGGGATTTTAACTAACCCTTGAAAGTGACGGAAAAAATGATCGTTTGATTCAGTCTTAAGATCCTTTTTTTTTCAGTTACGCAGCTCTGCTTGGTGGTGATGGGATGAGGGAGAGAGGAGGGGAAGGGGAGGATTTTTAAGAGCGGAGTGAATGGATTTCTTTCCGGAAGAGCGGTCTCATTGCCGATCCAGAAAATGTTCACGCCGTATCGGGCCGATCTCAAGAGGAGGGTGGAGGAGGGGATCGGAGAATCCCCCCATTATCACCTCGCGCCCTGGCTGATGAATATTTAGGCCTCACGAGGAAAACCCCGAGGAGGAAGCAGGAGCAGCCGACCGCCGCCAGCATCCAGCAAAAAAAAAACAACGAACTGTGTGGTGTTGTACTCGCTGCCTTGTTGCCTCCGGATGGGATTTTTTTTATTCCCGAACGGGCGAATCAGATTTTCCAAAGGTTATCCGATTCCTCTGAGGGCTCCTTTGGCGTTCAATTCGCATATTCCGGTGGGCAATCGAGATGAGGAGGTATAGATGAAGGATCAAAGCATCACTCGACTCAACCGGACTTTATATCCCACAAGATACCACCGCCACTAGGCAAAAGCTTCTGATGAGAAGCCCCTTTGGGATAAGGCGATTGCATTTCTCTAGAGAGAGGATCTCGGACACAAAGCAGAGGTGAAACGGGTACAGATTGAATTTGAATTTTATACTCACGAAAGAGAAGAGAGGAATTCACTTTAGCCTTCACGAAAGTTTCCCTTTTGGCTGTGTGCTTTGATGCGTTCTGAAGCTCTTCAAGCTATCGCTTCTCGATTCACTCTCGAGTTCAAAATACTTATGAAAAAAGTTCTGACAAGTAAAGAGTAAATACCCCACTGAAAGATCCGCATTTGATGAAAGAAGTCATTATCGTCTCCTCATGTCATACAAAATTGAACAAAAAAGTCTCTTCATTTTTTATAACTTTTTCAGACCATGGAACCCATTAAGTTACCAAAAACTAATTCGTGAACTAAACTAAGCTCCTCTATAAAATTGTAGCATGTACAGATCAACTTTCACCAGCAACTCTCAAATCAATCATTTAGAACCATAATTGAACAGACCATGCATGAAGGATGTAAAAATAATGATAGAGAATCCGATCAAGCATCAGTGGGGTTAGTTTGAGCACTTCAAAGGCCGAAGAGGAGGACTCTCAATCGACTCTCAATTAACTCTGAATCGACGAGGAAAACCTCTACAATACAAATCAATACCACTTACAAATAAAATATAAGCAAATTTAACAATTTTACACAAACACATGTCATTCATGTTTAATCCTTTCTATTCAAACGTGTCTTACACGTCATTGGATGAGCAAGAAATAAATCTGCCAAAAACAAAATTATTTCGCAAGAGACATCTCTCCAAGTTTCTGCTGATGAAATAAAGCGTTTTTTTATATTTTTTTCGAAGAATCAGTACACCTTAACACTGGTTACTGAAGAAATAACTTCGAAACTTTTACTTCTGAGCAAACCGAAATCCTTCAAAAAGTGTCCACGAATATAAAAAAGCGACGGCGTCTGATATTTTGTGAATATAGAAATCCTTGAGCAATAAATTTAGTAAAATACAAAGAACTTATTATTCGACTCTTTTCGTCCTCGTACTGGGTACCCCGTTTGAATAGTACCTATCCCAATCATTCCGTGACAGAGGGAGAGGCGGAGGTAGAAGGGGGGGGAGACGTGAGGGGGGGAAGGGGAAGAGAGGAGGACGCAATGGCCGTGAGAGGGGGTAATGGGAGGGGGGAAATCGTGTGGAGTGGAGTGGAAAAGTCTATGCGTGCGTATTAGAGGGAAGGTGGCGGTGGAGGCGAGGAATGAAGAAAAACTCATAAAGAAGGGGGGAGAGGTGTCATTAATTGGTTCACGGAACTGCGATTAATTGGCCGCGAGGAGGAGATTATCCGACCATCACATCCGGCGCTGCGGGAGGCACGAGTGATGGGCATCGTCCTTGGCGTCCTTAAGTAATTGATCGTGTAAATGTGACGATCTTCGGCCATTATCAGCAGGTAGCATTCCAAAACGGGGTTAAAGCGTAGGGCTTTTGACACCCAACTCACCTAATGATGTTATCGTGGGTGATGAGGAAAAGATAAAATTTTTATCGATCGCAAATAGAATTTGAAAAGCGATAATGAAGTTTTAAAGCTACTGGCTTAAATTTCAAATAAAAGGAAAAAGTGTCGATTATAAGACCAAGATAGGATTGATATCAGATACGTGGGCGCAGAAGGAACTAAAAATACCTTCAGCAAACATCTCAAACGGAACAACAAAACTTGTAACAATAATATAACTGCGATCTTGCATAAATTATCTCAGTAGTAAGGGAATGAGCAAATTGCACTGCTCAAATGATAAGAAATGAAGACGAAAAAGTAGATAAAAAACCTATTTTTTAATATGATGCGCACATCATATCGCTACCTTGGTTTGACAAGGTTCTAACTGACATTTTTGCAAAATTTGGTGTTTTCACTCAAGATAACTAAGCTTATGTTTCTCTATGTGTTGCACCGGTTTTTATTCCTCTATGTAAAATAATAACAGATTTAGAACAGTGACAAAGTTCCAACTGCAAGGAGAAAAAACTAATATTTGGTGTGACAAGGTTCTAACTGCATTTTACTTATTTTATTACTCATATAAACACGTAAAAAAATAAAATAAATAACATCTTTCCTTAAAGTAATAATTACTAGTGTATCTAGTGGATCACTAATGTATGTGCCAAAAATCAAAAATAAATTCCTATTAATAATAGAAATAGAGCAGTTTAAAACTTTGACAAGGTTTTTCTCAAAACCAGCTGATGGTCAGTTAGAACCTTGTCAAACCAAGGTAGCGATATGTTTACAATCGCGAAGATCACGAACATAACGAGAAAGCAACATAGGACCAAGCACAGACCCTTTTAGTACCCCTAAGGAAAAAGGAAACCATGGTGACCGGTTTCCGTAGGTATTTTTCACTGATTGACAACCGCCATACCAGTGGAAAAGTAACCAATTTAGAAAGTAGCTGTAAAAAATATCATTATTGTTTTTTGAAGTAGTAGGCGTGATTTGCGCAGGCGAAAGCTTTGAATGCATAAAAAAAAGCAATACAGTACACATTTTTCTTTATAAAGTGTACAATTGTAGTCCATGACTTAAATGAGAGCGATAAGAGGCGACTGCTATGAATTTTTTTTACGGAATTGTGCGATAGTAAGGAAGTGACGAGGCATTTTTAACTTTTACATTGACCGAATAATGGAAGACTTCTAGGAAGATAGAACTATGTCATTAACGAGGAGTTAACGATACTCTGCAGGGCGGGAAGCAGAACTGATAATGATTCTTTTAAATACTTCATCAAAAGACCGTCAACACCATCAGAGATAGATCTAGAGGACCGAGTAGCTTTTTGCCACACTTCGGGTGTAACACCATGACAGTAAAAATTTTGCCGTCATACGGAACAACTGTATTCACGAATGAAAGGTTGAAAATACGAGCTGTATCACGTCAAGTACCGCTTAGAAGTATTCATTCAGATCGCTTAGAGAAAATACAGGAGATGAAAATTTATCAGATTTTTAACAGAGCTAGAGTACCTCAGTCCTCTCCATATTTTCTTTTTAAGTGGCTACATAGTACCCTCTCTTGGATTTGCCACTTACCCCTTGAAAATGCTACCCTGTTTTAAGAATTCCTTTTAGGAGGGTTGAGGCTTCCGAACGAATGGAAGCATACCTCACTCAGTCTCTTTTTCTTTTCTCCTTAATTTCCATCTACATCCAGAGATATGAGGGTCGCCTGGGTATTAAAGTTAGTTGGGGAGCAAAGCGATAGAGGCAGCTACTGAGGTTTGTATTGAAAAAAGCATTTTGCAGGGAGGGCTAAGGAGTTAAATAGCTTTCTCCAATCGATCTCGGACAGTTCCCTCTCAAAAGTGTTTACACGCAAGTTCCTTGTTTGTTCAAAAATTATAGCGGATGACCTAATGATAGCTAAATATGAACTTAACGCGCTACAACAATTCTGTCGTGGGCTGACAGAAATACACAAAGTAATTGTCACAAATATGACACTTTTTCTAAAGAACCATCGATGCATAGACGGAAGAGAAACTCTAAAGAGCACTGTAAATAGTAAAGTAAAATCCATTGCAATAAAAAAGCTTCTTAGAAAAGTAATTTGACAGTCATTTATGTAAAATAAAACAGCCTTTTTAGATTGTCAATGAAAAGTAAGCAATTCTAGTTTCAGGCTCAGTTATTTCTGTAACCAGGAATTCTGGACGGGATAGGATACGAGGCGAGGTATCCCGTATCTTGGCACGCAGGCGATGATGTAGGCACCAACTCCGTCCCCGGCTTCGCTAACTAGGCCGTGATGGATGAGATGACTGTTATCAGCTGTTATGTATTATGAACATATTTAGCCAAGAATTCTATAGACTCAACCTAAGTTACCATAATCATATCTCTCTCTCATCGTCGGAGGAAGTGAATAGAAAAACATTTCCCAGATAGGGGACAGAATGGCACCCATGCTCAAGGGATTACTCTCGTTTTTCGTATCAGAAGCATATTTAGTAAGTAAGGAAAATTGAATACTAGGAGACATTTCATATGATTAAAGTTATTATTAAAAGTATTAAGGAAAACGAGCGTGATGCGCCCGCTCCCAGCGGGCTTCCCCGGCTCTTTTCAATGCAGGTCCACAGAGGGATAGGCGCGTTTCTAATTTTAAAATGTAGAAAAAAAGGCAGGGTCTTATGTACAAATTTAATTGGAATGTTCATGTAAAAATTGAGGTTAGAGGACCTCTTTAAACACAACATTGAAAGTAATTACACTATCCTCTGTTAAACGCACATGATGACTCATACTTACGTATCAACAGGAGACTTGAATGTGGAACCAGCCGCATTTTGATAAAAGTTATTTAAAGAATGCGAGATATTGTTGCAAATGAACAAATGTATCAGTTTGTGCGCCTTTAAAGTCAGGAATATTTACCGTTTCTTTAAATTATTTAAAATCCCATTTTAGGAAACAATAGCAATATTTAGGAAGTAAGATATGCCGTCGCATGTTCTCTGATAAATTCTGTGCATTTTGGTACCTCATCTGTGGAGTTTGGTTGCGTATAAGTTGAGAAAAAGGTATCTATACAGTAGAAATAATATAGAAGATTGAATCTCAGTGGGTATTATTTATTACTAAAGGTATTTATTTGTCGGTGTATACTTTATGAATCACTCCAACCCGTGCCACATTGAACTCCCCTCTTCAATTCATATAACGTCCTATTCCAATTTATTCTATCTAAGAATCCTAATTTCTTACCCCATCATCTCCGTTTACCTATATATCTTCCCCCTAAAAGTTCTTCATCCGTTCAGAATCCCTTTCCCACAAAAATGAGAAAAATACCCACGAAAGCAGATAAGTGCTTAGTTTCATTAGGAAACAAAATTTAATGTTCAGAATGACAATGACGAGATTTGTTTTAGTTTTGGAATTGGTTACGGTGTCGCTCATTTCCGTATTTCAAAACTTTTCGACGCTCAGTGGTAGCATCTTCCCCGAGCGGATGTAGATAAGAAAAAGAATTCTTAGTCAGTCTATTAAGTGATGCCTAAGCCAAGAGTCATTCATGGGTCCATATTGCAGTACTGTTTGCGAATGAAGACCGTGTAACATTATGAGAAATTTGCTGGTCATATGCGAAAGGAGAATCGTAGCTTCGGATATTATTAGAAAAAAATGCTTTTGCAAAGCGGAAGCATGTAGACCAAGAGTGAAACTCAAAGATTTGTTACGTCTCGGTAATATACACTTTATTTGTTCCTCCATCTTAAGTTTTTGGTGAGTATGGAAGAGAAGAGATTACCTCGCAGCTACCTCTTGGTGACTGACTGTCGTAATATCATAATACTAGACCAAGTTTTTTTTCCGAGAAACGATAGTTCCCCATCAAAGTCGTACCACGAGGATATTAAGTGATGCCAACAAATTTCCAAAGGTTATAAACCCGGAAACCCAAGGTCAGGAGCCCAGCGCTCTCTCCTTACGGCCACAACGCAGCATATCAATGCGAATATATCTCTATAATATTATGGATGAAAGTTTCGCTACAGTTTGGCGGTTCCATTAAAAAAAAACTTTCATATGTCGAATTGATGAATTCCGAAGGCAAGGCATGGAAAGTTGACAGCTTTGAAGAGAAGGATGACAAACTGTGACACAAAAAAATTATTTTCTGTTTTGGCTTACCGAAGTTGGTAGATTTCATAACACATAAAATTATGATAATTTATGATTTGTTTGGATACAAATTATTTCAAACATAAGTTCTAGATATTGCTATGATTATTCCCATCAAATTTAAACGGAGTTTGCGCAGCAAAAATTCAGGAAGCTTAATTTTTTTATTACTTAAATCAGTTTTATTCAAACCTTGTTGTTAGGGCTGATCATATAAAAATGTTTTGATGTAAAGTCTCTTCGTAATAAGCTAGGGACTTTAATTTTTCCTGAAAAATGTTAATTGACTCATAAAATATGGAAGATAATTGGATTTTTTTAAACCTTAACACTGCTGAAAGAAGAACAATGGGAAAGATGATATTGTGAGAATATTCGAGAGGACAGAAAGGGACCCGCTTTGGCGAGAGTACGCGTGGAATGTGGAACGGGTCGTGGCGCGGGGAAATCCGCGCGCCCATGGTGGGAACTGCGGAGATGAGGAGAGCGAACTGTGGCCGAGGGGTTTGGGGTACCTCACCACAGAGGTCGCCATCACGAGTCTTTGGCGCCGAAGTTGCACCAAAATACGACGATACTATTAACATAATTTCTTTCATTTCATTAGAAAATGTAACTAAAGTCATTTTTAGCCGCAATTCCATGTAATATCTATTATCTATCTACATACAAAGCGCTTTATAACTTCCTATGGCTAGGCAACAAATCAATATCACATCATCAAGAAGAGGTGACGAACGTGGAGGAGGAGCAGAGAAAAGCTGCTAGAAGATATACTGGGAAATCGCAAGATAACGGAGATCGTTTCAGAAATGCTCAGAGTTCTGGGGTTGGAGAATTTACAGGAGAGGAGGAAAAGGAGCAGGCTATGTGGCATGTTTCGAATAATAAGTGAGGAAAAGTATGGAAAGAGTTTTAGAAGGACGTTACAAAACCCAGCTTTGTTGGAAAAATGATCACCAGTTCAAGATATAATTCCGATCACAAAGGACAAATGCAAAGCAGTTCTCCTTCTTGAATAGGACCATAAGGGACTGGAACGACCTACCAGCAAAACTATTGGAGTCCTTCCTGAAAAATTATATATTTTTAAAAAGCGGTTGAAGAGGTAGGGACCAAGGGTTTCGTTATGATGTTTTCAATTTCTTTTGGCATCGTATGTTCATGTTACCACCAGGCCAATGACCTACTTTTAACGATGAAATGATAATAATAATAATAATGCGGATATATAAAATGCGGCATAAAAGATGAAAGTTTCTCTGCAGTTCGATGGAAAAAAACTATTGCATTTCGAACCGACGAATTCCAAAGGTAAGGCATAGGAAGGGCTTCGAAGATAAAAACACCAGACTGTAATTCAAAAAAATTCATATTTGGCTTGGCTAATTACTTTTTCATTTAGCTATTTTCTAATAGGAACTGAAAAAATGTATTGACAACAACAATTCTACGTATTGAAAACATTGATAGGATACAAACTTCGTTATATTTCGAACCAATTTCTCAAGTAAACCCTTTATACTATTTTTGCATAAATTTTCTTCTTATAAACGATATGTATTAAATAAGAGTTTTCAAAAATTCATCCGCTCACATTGTTTATCCACGCATTTCCTCTTTTCCTGAATAAACATGACGAAAGAAAATTCATTTGATGATAGGATGATACATTGCCGCGTTAAGATTTCAAAAGCCTACGTTTCGCCAGCTTTGACACTTCAACGAGGAAATTATATATTCAGTTCTTTGATAACGAAAACCATCAATAAAGGATAGCTATATAGGATAAACGTCTCCGCAGGTCTGACCGATTTGTCATTCTGAGAGATTTTATCCATATAATCCATCGAAATAGCATCAGATCCTGCTCCCTGAGTAGATTAAATGCTATAACTACTAAATAAGTCATCCCTTAACATCTGTGTTCAGAAAAAAACGCTCATAACTTAACAGTTTTGTTCAAAAAATTTTAAACTTCTTCTTTCCGCTGCATCTTTACAATAACCGATCGAAAAGAATCGATTCTAGATGTCTAGAAAAGCAAAGGTTTTTGGGATTGTGAATCGTATTCCGTTTTGATTTTACGAACAATACAACGTTTGGAAAGCATTACGCCAATGAACTTTGGTCCATATATCACTATTATTATGTCCATGAAAATACGCATTCATCACATCTATACATTTTGTAGGAACTCTGCTTTGCAAACATGACGATTTTGTTCCGGATTGGGGCTCACTATTTCATCTTTAGATTTCGGGCCCCATTCAATCCATCAAAGTCGACGGAAACATCTAAGTATTTTCTTCTACCACAGTCTGCGTCTTATCAAAAAAGATTCTGAAAACCTCTATAGAAGGAAAAGACTGATTACAGGCAAGATTTTCTGTTTAATAATCTTCTGATGATACTTAAATTCCCGGAAGAAAATTTTAAGATTTGTATGAAATGGCGCGAACACGGTATTTTTCCAGAATATTTATACTTATCATATTCACTTTGTACGTTTGAAAGACTCAGACTCGTCTTTTTTAGGGCAGTGAAACGAGTGATAGTATAATGCTATCACCATTCTCAGAATGATAACCACAGGCATCATTCACACACAAGAAGATACCTACAGATACCCTTGTTTCCTCCTATTCCGGAACTTCTTATTTCATTCGTGATGGTTGAGTCCTACAGAGGGATTGTTCGCCATGGGAAATGGCTTTTGTTTTTTATACAATAACGCAACTTCTCAGATTAAGGATGATATAGGCTTTCCAATCTGGAGTGAGAAAGCAGATCACATGAGCTGTTATATTCAGCAGTGACTAGGTCATTCCGAAGGCTCCAAGGTATTAAAATGAATTGCCAATTCCGAAAAATTATCAGGAATATGAGCAAGCATGATTAAGTATCCAATCCTAAGACTTCTTGGTACACAATGTACCAAGTTTAGATACCGGTAGGGATAATACCGTTGCCAATATTTGTATTCTAAGAGCGGCGATATTGATCCCGAGACAATTAATCGAAGATAATGGTCAGGTAGGAATTAATATCTCAGGGACGTGATTGAAATACCTCGTTCCTGAGGTAGGTAGGAGCAAAAGATTCCTTTTACCTCACTAAGAGAATGTTTTGATTATCAAGAATAACATAAAGTGACGAGAATGACGCAAGCAAGATAGTAGCAGTTTTCTAAGAGTGCATGTAAAATCATAATTCTTTATTTTCATAATTGCTATAATATTAACAATTTAAGATAGGTTACCATATAAAATTAAATTTTCATGAAATATAAGGGAACTAGAACTAAAATTTTCGCTAACTTAACTAACTTAACCTTTTGTAGCAAAGCCAATACGGTGTCCGTGTCCTAATATTTCAATTACTGTCATTAAAAATTGTAATAAGCAAATAAAAGTTAATAAACGAGAAAAACGAATGAATCTTAGGAATAATTTGAAGGCTGACAACAAAGTTATTGCCAAATTTCGGAATTTTTATGACATATTGCTTGCATATGGAGAAGACCGTAATGTGTTAGGGGACGCAGCAAATATTGGAAAAATAAGCGACGTTTCCAAGACGTAGAATTTTTACTTATTTACTTAGAACATATTTTTTTCAGTTCCTAAATTAAATCTCTCTACACCTCAAATAACAAAATTATTTCGGCGAAAAAATAGTTACGTTTCCGGTATCTAATAACCTTATATTTCCCACCAAAAAGACCCTGCACTCTCTAGTCGGCGTTCAGCCATTTCTTCATAGTCAAGTATTTAACCTAGTTATTACCAGTTTTATTGTAAAATTAAATTTGCATCATGATTACATATTTTCTTAATATTCATGTAATTTTACGTGTACTTCCGCAAAAACTCCATTTTTTTGGATCTTTTAAAACGCCACTTAGTACATAGTTTTCAGTGTCAGTTTAGAATGAGGAGGGGTCCGCTACTTCACAACATACTACAGACAAGACAAATGGCGTCCTTCTGACAATAGACGCCAGAGGTCTACGCCCGCGGACTCTAGAAGTCGCTTTGAAACAAACGAACCCTTTTAAAGGAGAATCCACAATGCTGTTCCCAATAAATTTTGGAAGCGAACAATCGCGAATCGGTGGAACGCTTTCCTTCTCCGAATTCTTCAGAAGAGTGAAAAGAGTGAGACAAAAAAAAGAATCCTTTTAACGGAACACGAAATATTAAGGCGGGAATACAAAAATCCCGTAGGCCGTCAGGTTCTGCCCGAATAGTCAAGCGCATTCCTCGAGAACAAATCGTCCTGCAGGCTGTGCTTGGGGGCATTCCTTCCGCCTTACGAATCAGGCGAAATTTTACGACGATGGCAGTATGCCACGGAGAGAGCGAGCGACAGAGCGCCACATCAACCGCCCCCGTCCAGAGAAGAGCCATCACTGGGCCGATCAAGGCAGGATTAGGTGCATTAACCCCCGGAATCTTGGCTTGAGAACATGGCTCGGTAAAAAGCACGTTAGGGCTGAACGAACACACAGAAATAAACCACCCAAAATTGCAAAGAAAATGCAATTCTTGGGAATCGTGATACAGTATCTAAGGATTGCGGCAAAATGAAAAGCATATTTCTCGAGCAAATAATGAGTTGCACACATTGAAATAATAATAAATTCCTTCCTCAGTTTTATAATTCTCCAACTAATCTTTTTCCATAGCCCCCCTGCCATCTCCAAACTATGACTATATGAGGACCGGAACTTGCACAACTAGTAACTTGGCAATGACGCATATAAATATAAGCTGATGTAAAATTTTATTTTGCTGGAAATTGTATACAAATATTACTTAGATTAATAGCAAACATTTCTTTATAAGATTTATGAGCTACATACAGTGTGTTTATTCACTTTATTAAACATTTAGGCTCACCTTAGCTCAAAGGAATAGGCTCGATGAGATTGTGAATTTTGCTGAAAATTGTATGCAAACATTATTTAGCACCTTAGCTCAAACTACTAGGCTCGATTATATGGTCAAAACGTCGTCTGAAATGAGCATCCATACTCCTGGAAACTTATTTCATAGCGCTTTTTTGTTTTGGGCAGGCAGCTTTTCAATTTTATTTCAGGAGATCTTTTAGTACCCGTAACTGCCGGATCAAATCCAGCGAAGACGAAATGGGCACTACAAAGAGGGTTAGTATGTATATATTTCAGATACAAAATTGTTTTCCGCAACCTTATGGAAAGAAAAATATTTTCCGCACAGTCACCATGAATTATCAACGTAAATTACGGTACTGCATTTACCCTAATTTATCACAAAAATCAGAAAAATAGCGAACATCACTCGATACAATTGGAGGATATTAAAGGAAAATACCAGCGTATGCCTTAAAATTGACGACTAATAATTAAGGCTCGCTAGTGTGTAAACAAATTAAATTGTCAAAAATTCTTAGTTCTAATATCCTTACGGAATTCGGATGAGTATTAATCGACTTAGCGTTTGCAACAGATCATGGAGATCCCAAATCCTTCACAAATAAGTGATTTTTTAAATATTAACGGGCATTTACGCAAATATATAAACACGATAGAAATAGTTTCACGGTCAAAAATAATATATTATCCATTCACTTTGGATAATGAATTCTTGGTGGTGTTACTGTTTGTACTCCAGATCTGAAATGACGAGATCTGGATTCAATTTGAGGTCGATTCAAATGACTTTTTCCCCGCAAAAGTTTTCGTTCTTATATCCATTCACATCGTTCTTTTCCAGTTTATTCTTCCAAGGAGCAAAGCAGGGATCTTATCAAGGGACTCGCACTCCATCCGAGAATTTTAATTGGAGTCATATTATCGCGTATTATTTAGGAAATCAATGGATATTATTTGAGACTGGGTATAAATTCACCATTCAATAAGACCGAACATCAAGGTCAAGAAAAGTATTTATATTCTCTCACTCCTGTTTATACAATTATAAAATTATTCACTGTGTACTTCATTATTTCCTAAGAGAGAACAGAAAGATTTGGAACTACAAGATGAAGAATAAGCATATATTCTATTGTAACTCATGTGGTTATGAACAAGACGCTTATCTGTCACGCATGTAACAGCAAACAACGTTTAAAAATGTGTTTCGCCTTAAGAGCATTGTTTTTATGCAATAAATCCCCTTTAAGTTCGCTGATTATGGTACCTAAGGCGCAGTTAAACATGTGCCGTTTCCACAGACATTTATGGCACTGCTGCTAATTAAGTACAAACTGCTTTATCAAATGTCTTATTGCTTTGCAACATCAATAGAATTGAAAAAAATCTAGAAGTTGACAAAAATCTACCCAGGCTGAATTCGAACTCTGGAAGGCATGTACGGAAAATATCTTTGAATTTAGTTTTCAGAAAAATATGGCTTGGATATCAAGCATTTTCTATCGCAAGTTAAAAAAGCACGATCGGATGATCACATTCTTAAAGTTTATGAAATGTTTATAATTCGTTGTCTTCATGGAATCAACTTAATATAATGAAATATAAAACAATTTGTAACTCCACATAAATTTAATACTGCACAACCTAGGTTTCGATGTGACACGTCATCATCTGGTACATTTGCATTGATGATAGAGAATTAATAGTCTCAGAAAAATTGATTTCCAATATTCCAAAACCCAACGGTCTGAGGTGTGAGTCAAGGGTAGGGGCGGAGAATAACGTACCACGTCAAAACCTAGGTCGAACAGCATTAAATTTATGTGGAATAGCAAAGATTTTTACACTTCATTATGTTTACGATATTGACTTCGTTTCACTCGGTGGAACCAAATAAGATCTGAAAGGTCGATTCCTAAGCGATCAAACAATACGCGACGGGAAAGAAAGAGAGAGCGAAATGAGGAGGGGGGCGATCGCGAATCTTGGTGGCGGTGTGGGTCATTGCACCCTATATCCTCCCCACCCCACTGTTAAGGCCGTCACCCGTTCCCTTTATTTACTGCCGATGGAAAACCCTGGGCTCGAATTTCTTCCCCGCTATGTATTTTTTTGCCCTTCCCCCTACCTTTAAATTCCCAAGCACGTGAGCGAGCTTGTATGTGCCCGAACCCCTTGTCTCCGGCGAATCTAAAGCCAAGGCTGCGTCTGTCGGTCGGTTGGGCGCTGAATATTGATAGGGCCGCCGATGAGGGAAGCCAAGCGTACGATTGGAATGGAGAGGAGAAGATTGGGGGGTATATGGAAGATCTGGTGCCCATGAGAAAAAGTGGAGTGGTCTTATTGGCATTGGAAAGGTGTGAGTCGGATCAGAGGACGGCTCTGAAGAGAGACCGAACCCCCCTCCCTCCCCCCCGAAAACTTGGAACGAGGAGGGGACGAAGGAGGCGATTTTGCGAATACGTGCGCCAGTGAAAGTCGTCCTCCGCTTTGGGAAGAGTCTTCTGGGCGACGAACGACTCGAAAAAATGCACTTTCCATCCATGGCGATTTTTTTTATTAGCACCACCACCGTCCGACCCCATGTGAATGGTCTTTGCCATTGTATCTGCACTCAATTCCCTTTCTTCCTCCCCCATCGCAAACCATTCTCCATCCGACACTCTCACCCTCTACGCCTTAAGCGCAAACACTTTTTTCTACCCTCTCGGAGCCACTTGGAGGACAAGAAGGCAAACGTGCGATTTAATCGCACCTCCACAGTGAGCTATCCTCTCCCGTTTTCTCCCCCTCGTTTCTTCACGCCTAGACGGCAGATTACTGTGTGTTTGACTCTGAAACACTCCATCCACTCTGCACATAGTACCCCTTGTGGCAGGCAGGTTTTTGAGAATATGGTCTATCGCTAAAAAAATAATGCACATGGTTATTCCGGAATGAATGTAAATAGAACTTTAGCGAAGACCGGAGCAGTGCAACGTGTGGATATAAATAGTGAGCCACAGTGAAATATTAAGATATAAAGTTTATTTAAGCTGATTTAGGCTGAATCTAGGAATTATACTTTATATTGTTTCAGCATTTACTTTCACAGGTTTTCTTAATGTTTTTACGTATTTAACGAAAAAATTTAGCAATATTGGGAAAACCTGAGTGTTGAGCCTCAATATAAACCTGAATTTGGAACAGCAGTGTAGCAAATCAATTACATACTGTAAAAAAATCCCTATTGAAGCATAACGGCTATAGACAATTAGCAAACACATGAGGATATTTGGCAAACATAGCAGACATATAAGTTGACACTAATAGAAAATGCACACAAGAAACTGTACCACGTGGTTGGCCTACAGGAGAAGCTAATTGATGACATTAGGAAGAGGCTGAAGGTAATCTTGGAGTGGGCATAGAGGAATCAGGAAATAGTGGATAGTCATAGAGTGAAGGACTTGAGTCTTTTGGAAAGCGGAAGGATGAAAAAATTGTTATGAGTGGATGGAAAAAAGAAAGATTTATGTTCAACTGAAGGAGGAAGCAGCTAAGCAGAAAAGGTTCAAGTACTCAGGAAATAAGAAGGGATGTACCTGCCTCTTCATGATCCTATCTAAAACTCTGTTGCGCTGCGTTAAATAAGTTATATTCCTTCCACCCCAAAAGCGATGAAAACTTTTCCTTTCCCTCTCGTTCATCAGATACGAAACTCCTCTCCCGGTCTTTCAAAGCCTCCCTCCACCAATGTCCGCTGTCCTCCACAGTCGAGAGCCTTGCCAGCCGACGGCGACATTCCCTGGCGCTCAATATATCGCACTTTTTCTTCTGAAAAAGTCACTTTCTCCGTCGCCTACTCTGCTGTTCCTTTTTTCGTTTTCTCGCGTCCTGTCCAGATTGCGGTTCGCCAGTGGCAACGACAAGACGGCCTGACAGCAGGCGGCGGCCCTTCAAAGCGTTAGTCGGCGACTGGAAAGGGTCTGGAATGGGGAGAGACACGGTGCTTCGCCGGAAAAGGCTGTTTCAATCCACGACAGTTTTCAGCACCTCGGTTCCGTTGAACTGGATTGAGAAATATAGTTACCACCACTACGCGCAAAAAAATGAAACAATAATGGAAATTTTCTTCATATTTTTACATTAACCCTCCATTACAAGAACAACTAAGAGATTCGCCTAATAACAATCATCATCATGAGAGTTAATATCACTAAACGGACAGTAACGTAAACTACTACATAAATTTTTTTCAATGAAGAATAATTTATGCATTCAATAAGGTTAGGTTGTAAATTCGTTGCCTTTTTGAATTATACTGCCTTCATTACTTTCAAAGCTCCCCTGTTAAAATATTAAAAGGTCATATAGTACAATCTTATCTATATTCAATCTTATGCATATATAGACCGAAATAATAAGGATTTGAATCCACACGTTTTACTATGGTTGATATTAAGAGCCTTCCCGATACATGTAACTATGGAACAAGCAGAAACGAGAACACAACCACGCTAAGGTATTTTAAACGCGGAAGAGAAGAAAGTCAACGGTCGTATGAAATTCAGCAAATTTTATCAAAAGAAACTAAATTTGATCCTCCTTTTCAGATGAGGAATAACGGAATGAATCTATGCATATGTTGTTTTCGGGTGTACTCCGCGATCTCGAGCACTGATTTGGTTATCGTCTGAAGTTTCGTGACCGCTGTCGGTCACTTTTTCTGAGGGAAATAAAAAACTCTCCCCCTCCCTCCGCTTGCAGTGTCAATGCAAGCAGTATCAATACCATCTCCTCTTCATCCGCATTCATTCGGGGTTGCTCGGTTTTTTTAAACACTGAATTCTCAGGTCGGGCTTAGCTAGGTGACTTGCTCAGAGGTCAATCTGTTTCTGCTGCGCTCTAAATCCCCCAATATCCGCGTTCAAATTGGATGGTGAAGAAAAGCTTCGCGTTCACGCCCACTCCGGGGCTATCCGTGCCAGGCATCGAACCAGGAGAGAACGACCAGTGTCCCATCCCCTTCCAATCCTTCAGGCCTCAGGGGGCTAACCTTCCCATCCAGGTCACAAGGAGCTCAAAGACTGAGCCCAGCCCTTGAAGCGAGACGTCGGACAGGGTCGTAAAGCCTTTTCCGTAAATTACCTCTGGCTGAATCAATCAACTAAAGGATAAATGCAATGCAAAAGCAACTGAGCACACAAATACAAATAACCTTTTGAGTTTTCAATAAATAAATGAAAAAGGCTTTTATAAAACACCTGTCCCTTCCCTTCCACGGGTGAGATTGTTAGAAAATGCTCGAAATATCTGATTCAGAGAAGATGAATAGGGAGGCAAACCTGTGTTACCTACAATAAATACCATAGTTGATAAATCAATAATACGAAGCGAAAAGCAGGAAAATCGATTGATTTTACATGAGGATTCTTATTAGATTAAACGTTACCGCAGAGCACTTCAATTAGGAATGCAAATATACACTAAAATACTTTTCTTCACAGATAGGAATTTATTCATATTCTGAATTTCATAAAGCCAAATTATTAACAATATAAGATAATAATAAATTAACGATTGTTTGCATCAAATATCTGTGAATATACTCAACTTTTTCGTAACAGCACATGCTCTGCTTAATTAAAATGGATCAAGCAATTACATTTGGCAAAAAGTTATTCGTCCGGAAATGCAGTTGTTTTTCAGGAAAATGAACTTCCGTTTTTTTTTCATTTTAGAGGGTGCAGAATATTTTTTTACGACTGAGCGAGGGACGTCGGAAGAAACATGGAGAAAACCGACAAAAATGTTCTGCTAAAAGTAAGAAGAAAAGAATGCCTCGACGAGATCGGCACGTTTCCAACTCCTCACTTAGGGCACTAAATTACCTAAATGGTGGCCGAAAAAATTGGATGGAGTTCAAATTCCAAGTGAGCCCCACTGGGGAAAGCGCTTTCACTATTCACGAACGGCATCGCTGAAATGAAACGTCGCCGGGGGTGAAATTTTTTTGTCGCCGTCGCGATTCACCCGCCAGATGTTAACGAGGACCGTTTGCAAAAAAGCATGCTAGTTCTGATTCAGTATTAGAAAACTTTTTTTAGAATTAGTATCTGTCGGGGTCAACTCTTGGGTACTACTCAAGCAAATGTAATGAACATTTAATACTGGTTTATCAAAAAAATGATGGTGCTGATTTGAACATGTTTTAAATGAAAACAGCATTGCTAAATTTTTTTTAATTTTTCTGATTTATCGTCTCAAACAGTTTTTTTTACGTAATTAATGATTTTCAATATGCGAGCCCTTAGTCGCCCAGCAAGAGAGAAACCCTACGTCGACATTAGCCTACTCCTAACGAAAGGCGCCAAGGGAACCACGGCTCAACGTCTCATCCGACCGACGCGACGGAGTGCTGTATTTCAAGTGCCCTACTCAAGGCACTCAAGTAGGGATCGGGCAGACTCAGAAAAATCTCTGCCACCCCAACCGTATGAGTCACTAAAATATCGTATGAGTATCTTCTATGAGTTACTGAAAGGGCATTATTCTTTTATGGTAACCCTGTAGTTCTCAATCGTACAAAGAAAGAAACATTTGGTGGTATCACCCATTGTAGTTAATATCATACAGGAAACAATAAAACTTTGGCGTCATTCTGAAGTAAATATTTATTATTTTAACTGCAAACACTGCCGAGAGAACATAAATACGCACAGATTTATGATAAAATTTGAGTAACCTCTTTTTATTTCATTTAGACCTAAATTAGTTTTCCTTTTTTATTTTATTATTGTGATAAACATTGTTATAACTGGTTGTAAACTTTTACGTAACAAAATTATGTAAAAATTTTCATTCATAGCCCTAAATATACATTTCTATGTTTATAAATATTTCGAAAGGGAGAAAATTCGAGTTTAAATTTCTTCAAGACTTCTACTCTAAGACATTCTCCTTCTCTCTTCAAGACTTCTACTCCAAGACATTGATTCAAAATCGAATATAAAAGTCGACGGAAGGAAAAAAACTCAACATACGTTTTAAGTTAATAATCCGTCACCAAAAAAGACTTAAAACGACCGGCCTAGAGGGAAGAATGTGTCTCCTTGAGTCATCTGAATCACTCAGGTTGAACACGAGCTTTAGGAGTGAGTTGAAAAGTTTGCATTTACCCCGTACTACACTCTTATTCATTCACACCCGACCATTGCAGCCCGACCATTCCTGCACTCAAGTGTCGCCGTCGACGAACTCGTCTAATGGCCCTCTGGTCGTGCGTGACTGACTCCCTCGCTGGAGATGTTCCACTGAGCATGCGATCATCGGAATCTCAATGAATTCAGTCGACAGAAAGAGCGGAGAAACTCCTCTTCTTCAATAGCCACACGAAGACACTGCCAGCGTGAGAGCTGAGGAAAAAAACTTTCGCAGTGTTGCTTTTAAAAAAGGAGAGCTCCTCGACGTTCTCGATCGCTACGGAGGATCGCAAATCGCTCGAGGAATCCATCAAATCTTGTGTAAGGACACGACTTAAATGTTCGCATATTATCGATTCCGCGGCCAAGAATGTTTTGGAGGAAACCTTTCCAACTCGTGGATTCATACGAAGTAAGAGGGTTCACTCAAACATGATCTTCGCCGTTCTGATTTCCTTTTACTGATCTACGACATTAAATAAAATAACGCATGATCGACTACTTATATTATCAATTATATGGGCAAGACTTTGAATCATTGATATATTGAGTATATTTCTCTCGACTACTAGGCATTCACGGTAGATAAAAATGAATGAAAGTGACTTCAATCGCCTAAATTGACCACCCCATCGCTTATTAAACAAGTACTAAATCGAGTCAGCATATATCCCCAACTAAAACTGCTAGGTATGAATCTGGAATGGCATCAGAATCAGTTCAGAGGAAAATACGCAACAAATATCCCGACTCCCAGACAGAAGTAATATGGTAACCAGGAGAACGGCCAAAATATATCTCCCATCTCCAAAAGTCTATGTTTTTTCAATAGTTATTTATCTACATTACGCCAAAAAATATTATTGCAATAACAGTTTACAATTCCAAACACTAGCTCATGAGTATTTTTTACTTTTGTGTAGTTGCCCAGGGCTAGGAGTGAACATTGTCTAAGTGTGTATTAATGATTGAGTCCGAATGCTTATAGCAGTATAGAGTTAGGCTGGCCACTTTAATTCAAAAGCCTGTATCAACGTGCACTCCGAAAAACATATCATGAACTCCACCAAAGCTTTCATTCGGGTGGTTTGGTTTCCTATTCCGGTGAATTTTTCCACACTTTTTTTTCATTTTGCACGATAAGTGAGAAACTATTATTTTAGGTTATTATTAAATGCATTAATTAGTTTTATGTGATGATGACAACAATGACGACAACAAGGAATTGAAAATCGTCTACATTTCAAATTAACTGAAAAGTTTAATTTGATTTAAAAATTTAATCCGAACGCCGAAAATTAACTTATTTTAGCCAAACATTAAGCCATTTTCACAGTAGCATAAAAACCTTTTACTTATATCAATTACAGCTCCGTGAAAATATTCCACCAATCACAGAAAATATAAGACACGGTCTCAGGCGTTATTTTGTAGAATTGCTTCATTATTGAATAAAATAAAATAACTTTGTTTTATTCCACACTTTATTTTAAACAGCACGACCCGGGTTTCAACATCTAGTGTAACCCGGGTCGTGCTGTTTAAGTAAAGTGTGGAATAAAACAAAGTTATTTTATTTTATTCAATAATCACAGCAAAGGCCGGGTATCAATCATGTAATCAATTTAGGAAAAAGTCGATAGATAGATAATGTTTTCTTTGGTATTGGCTAATTTTCAGATCAATTTATACTTTTCCAATGCTTTGACTACTCCATATCGAGCTATGCCGCGCCGCTGGAAGTTGTAGCGAACCAGTCGGCGCGGCGCTCTTCAAAAGTTTTCAACTCCTTGTTTACGACCAGTGAAGCCAAGCTAAGTTTTTCTGAAGAAGGCCCGATTAATCATATTTTTTTGGCGGTTATTTTGAAGAATACTTCATTCTTATCTCACTTCATAGCCTTCAAAATGCTCAGAAGAACTTATCCAGCCTAAATCTTTTGCAAAGTTGAGCCCCAGAGAGCATCCTGCTCCGTTTCTCTTACTTCGCTTCTTGCGTGTTCGAGAGCGAGATCGGAGAGGCAACAACGCGTGATGAGTCTGCTTCACTAAGGGAACAGGGGAGGAGGATGGCGACAGCGCTCCGCGGAAAATTATCATCCCCCTTGCAACGGATCCCACCCACACTGAAATGCACCGAGACTGGACTAGAAAACTAGAATCCGAAGTCATGAAGGCGGCGGCGAGACGAGTACGGGCGAGTCGATAGGAAAAAAATAAGACTAGCGCGAATGAGTATAAGCGGACGCCGAGAGTCGTTAATTAATTACTGGCATACTGAAATTGTTTTTAAGAAAAATAAACATGCTTTACGATGCTGGAACACGTACGTGAAACGAAAAAATCACAGTTTTAATGGAGAAAATGAAGATTCATTTAATCTGTTGGTATTACTTTCGCGAACTTCAAGATGGTTCGAGATAAGATCATCGAGACTGCAAAGAGTGATGAAGATCACTTCAAAAAAAGGGAGAGAGTCACCTAAAGATCACAGTGGGTACTAATAATAAAAAAAATCGGGGATTACTTTTATTTTATCATTAAATTGGACTTGAAATTCCGACCATGCAAGACGATTGGGGTTTTCTTTATTTTTAAAGTTTTAAAATTTTTTTTTGGGATACCTCCCAGTTTTGTTCCATTTGGTGAAAAAATAAATCGTGAAAATTATTTTTGCAATCGGATACCGGGAAAACGTGCCGCATCGCACTTGAAGTTCTGAAATTTTGGCATTTTTGGGTGTTTTTCGGACATAACTGAAGATGATGTCACTCTCGAATTATTCTATCACTTTTTGTCCCCTACAACGACTCATTAGACATTTATATTGTGTCACTTCAAATATCTTTAATTTCTGCCCATTGGTTCTCGGGATATCGTACCGAGAGTGAGCGCGTGCCACCCCAGTCAGACAATTTGTGTGGCACGCGGGTTGCATACGCTCAACATTTGTTGATCGTTCACACTAATCGTAAAAACACAAAATTCTTTATATAAAGTTTAAACTTCGTCAATATAAGCTTTAATGCTATATTTATCTCTGTTTATTGCCAAAACTGGATTAGTAGCAGTGGTTTATTATACATATCTAAAGCTTATATCTAAGCTCTATCTAAATTAATCCTGAATTTTCGTAAAATATTTAACTTTGGGGACCGAGCGGTGGTGATTAATAATATCCGAGTTTGAAAAATTTCGGATCTGTACCCCTGATGCAAGTTGGTAACCATCCCGCATAGGACATATTTGATATCTTTCATTTCTGCCCTTTGGTTCCCGGGATACCTATCTATGATTCACTGCACTGATTTTCAGCGGACTTGACGGGACTGATATCCACAATCAAGCACTCTCAAATCCATCTGTTTCGCATCCAAAAACAGCGCCCTTAATGTACCGCACGCGGCCTTTCATTTTCCCTTTTCCACTTTGACAGACTATGTCGCAGAAATCGGGACGAGTATGGCATGACGCGCGGGGCAAAAGCACCAAACATGGCAAGGGTCTTCGAAAGGGAGGGCTCCGAGGGGAGGGAGGTGGGAGGGAGGAAAGAGCAATAAAGGCTTCCCACCCACCCCCCTCGCTCCATGTCCTCGGACAATTATTCACTTCCCTCGTTCTTTTTGCACGAGGAAGGGGGGGAGGCGGCGTGGCCGGGGTTGGGTTTTAATTAATGCCGTGGGAATGGCGGGCAAAAAGTGGAAAGAGGAGGAGGGAACAGGGCGGAGAAAGGAAGGATGTCCAAGAGAGAGAGAGAGAGTCGGGCAAGAAACACAATGGAGGAGATCTTATAACCGCTAAGCAAGAAGAGCGCGCGGACGTTTGCCGATTCCGCGTCCGTCCTCGCTCCTGCAAACGCACGTACCACACGGTATGGTACGTACGTGTGTGGAGTGTAGGTGGAATGGGGACATTGAAGGGGAGAGGGAAGAGGGACATATTATAGAATGCATTCCCTCTATTTATTGGATCTCTCTCTCCCTTTCTCCCGGTTCATCTTCTCCTCAATCCCTTTCCTTGGAAAGGATTCCAGAACTCTCGGGGTTGGTTATTATTCCGTTTCGCGTCGTGGGGAACGGTTGGGAAAAAATATGCCTTCCTCCCGGTGAATCTCGATCGCGCTCTCATAGATGTAACGTCGCATATTCCAGCGCCTCACGGCAGGTATCGGCTGCTCCTTTCAAACAACTCTTGTCCGACAGATAAATGCGCGACAAAATATTTCTAAATGACCGTTAAACAATTCACATATTACATATAAGACTAAATGACTTGTTTAATCATGTTACAAATCGAAAGCTATATAAAACAGTGATATACATGGAGTTGGTACAAAATATTAACTCTACGCGCTGTTATGATAACATTCACTATTCTCGAACGCTTTGACGTAAGCTATGGCGCAAGCGACCTTTCAGAGGTGAAACAATGAATTTACAACTGAAGTTAATTAAATTACTGTGCCTTGTACTTAGTTAATTTTTCAGTGGTTTAGCCATCCCTCGGAAATTAATATAGCAAAAATTCTGTACAGTCTTATTCCAAATATATACATATACTAAATACATGGTTTAATGTAATGACCTGATTAATCATGTTAGAAATCGTTTAAAAAGCAAAATTGTGACGCATTTGGAAATGGGAGCACCACACTAACGTCGCGCACTGTTATGATAAAATTCACTATTCTCAAACTCTTAGATATAAGTTATGGTGCAAGAGTCTTATTGAGGTGAAATGCTGCATTTATAATTGAAGTTAGTTTCGTCGTAATTGTCATTATGACGTACTTTTTTTAGTTGTTCAGTCGTTTTAGCATCTCAAGGAAATGAATACATCAAATTCCACGCGACTTTAGAACTCGTTTCTTTCACTTCATCAGCAACAAATGACGACAGAAAATGACTTTCCCGAGCTCCTTGAGGGCCTCAGTGAAATTATCGAGCAAAAGGACGGCACAAATTGGCAAACACGGAATCAATTTCCCTAGCGAACCCAAAATAGTTTCGAAACGTTTACTATTTGGAAGACGCTGAATGCCCTTTGATTTATAAATATTGTCGAGAGAAGAGAAAATACTAACAATTATCGTTAAGACAGGGGTATAAAGTATTTTGACAGTCCATTGGAGGTGGATTTCGTGTATTTATAAAGAGCGTAGTTTCTCATATTAAACTGTTTTGAAATGGAAATGAAGTTATCAAAAGTTATTATAAAATGAAGCTTGGACTGAACTCAATTCCTAGAGCACACATTCAATTTTCAATTATAAATTTAAAGTATGATAGTGAATACTCCGCCTATCACTCATGTCTGTGAAAATGATATTTGGATATCAATAGCGAAAATATCATTAAATAGAAAAAGATGAAAATAAATGGCAAAGTTAAGAGGGAAACGGCAAAATTGCAGCAGATTGTGAAGATATGCAGAAGCCGTGGAAACAAAACGTAGAAGAACTGTAGGACTACGAGTATATGCCTAGAAGCTATCACTGGGAGGAATGAAGTCCTATCTATGCGGTCAACCTCACATCAGATGCTATAAGAGCCAAAAGAAAAACAGCTTCAAGTGAGATAATTGATAATTTCAGGACATGGGGGAGCTTTTTTGCTACATAACTTGCAGGATGTCCAATGCATATCAGTTTTTTTGGGTAGGTCATTGAATTTTCGAATTCAGTACTTAGATATATGCAATCGATGCAAGCTACATATGAAATAATGGACTACGATTCAAAGCCACGGATTGGTCCTCATCTAGCAAGAAGTGACCTGACTACGTGCCACTGAGTTGAGGAATTATAAAATAAATCGAAACTAATATTCGCATATTTTGTAAGAATAGCTTTGCTTTCATAGATTAAGTCAAATGCCTAATGACCTTCAAAGAACTTCAATTATAACTTAATTTTTTAACTCAAAAAGCGGCACAATGACGTTTCTATCATTGTACTTTCATTTTGATCACGATTCTTATGGTATTACTGACTCGTCAGTTTCTTATCACAACTGCATTGATGTTCTGGAAGCTATTAGCACATTTTCCTGTGCTTATACCAGCTCCTTAAAAAATCTGTGCGCTGAATGTCTGGTTTTCAAATGAGATTACGAGAACATTAAGTATGGATATGCCATTTTTTATCATCACTTGACTGTTAGCAATAAAAATAGGAATTTCGTGAAATCAACATTTTTATTACGTTATAAACTCGATTTGCTATTTATCGTCTTGTACGGGTCAAATCTTGAAACTTAATTTTAACTCACTTTCCGTTTAGCTTATAAGCTGAAATTTCCAGGATAACTCAGAGCCTAATGACAGTGTAACGTGCTAAACTTTCATTAGGGCTGATTTTAACTGTACCTAGATAGTTATTCAGAACTTAAAATTAAATATGGAGATAAGTATTAAAAATAGCCACCAAAATCCGACGGCGGCGCTGAGATCATTAAAAGGAATTGAGAATGACGGTAATAACAACAAATTTGTTTGCATCAAAAATTTAGTTCGCAGTAAAAAAGTTGTTTTTAATTTAAAAATATTTTTATTTTGGTTTAGAGTGAATCCTCCATAAAGCCTACCAAGCTCTTGCTGATACGCCTCGAAAGTGCATCACGATTCACGACCGATTATGAATTCCTCATTTTTACACGCGCCGTGGCAAAGCGCCACCTGCAACGGTAAAAAAGGAACCCGAAGAGCGGCAAGGGTGGCGGATACAGTCCCTCAGAATATTCGCCCGCGGAATGCGAGATCAAGGCAGTGAGGAATCCGAATCACGGAAAAGCGGAGTCTTTTAGAATTACGGCTCGAAATAGTTTTTACAATATAAGGTAACTGGAGCCATCAGGGAGGCGCCAAATTCACATTTAATGAGAAAAGGTGATTCGAAATTTGAAGGTCAATTGACACCGATCATACGCGTTTATGAAATGATTTTCAATAACTATTATAAAAACCTAAGGCAGTTCACAGACCAAATCACGAAGCGAGTCAAGATTTTATAATTACATAATCTCTTAAAACTCGTGATTCATGAACTCGATTGATTGTCAGGCACAATATATTTAGAAGAAAAAATAAGCCCCTTCTCCTGTTCCGGGTAAGGACTGCCTAACAACATTCTTATTCAGACCACGGTTCATTAGCAAACGATCACATTCACTTAACTACACAACTTACAGTTTTAAAACCAATTAATGCATAGTAAAAGACTTAAATACACTCGAAGCATATTTTTTATAATCCATGTATTAGGTAAAATCTGCCGATTCTAACCTACTTGTAGTAATACTGCGCAAGAACAATATCATTTTCTTAATAATAATACGTAAAAACCGTAGTTAATATTTATTTATGCTAAAAACAGAGTCATACTATTGCGGAAATAAAGAAAGAACAATATAAGTATGGTAATAGTACCTGTCTCTAGGCATTCGACGATGAATACGCAAGTACTCTCAAGATATCACTCTTGTGGACTATGTAAATGAGAATATAGAAAAAATGACAATAACAACGCCCGGAGAAGTTAAACAACATGTTAACACATTATTCATATAGTTTTAGCGAAAACAATGGGAACATAATAGAGCTGAATTAATATCTGTGGAATCCACTGATCACATTCAAATGAAGCTAAGCTTATCAATCCTTAAGTTGATGGTAAAAGAGAAAGTAGTAAAACTTCTAGAATTAGATGACAAATTGGATAAATGCCCATTAATAATGCAGAAACGTTCTTATCCAGACTGAGTATATACTATATCCATCAAAGAAATCTATGGGTTATATTTAATAACCATAATTTAAAACTAAACCATTTGAATTATGATATATATTGAAAAGGTTAGCAGATTCCCCACAGGTTCTCAACCTCGGATAACTTCCAGAAATATTCAGGGACGATGAATGACTTGGGAGTCTAGCTGTAAGTTGAGCCAATAGTGAGATTCCATAAGATATTGTAACTGAGGTATTTATTATACTTCTTTAATTCTATCATCACCTGCATCGAGTATTTCTCAATTTACGAGAAAATTTTCTCGCGAAAATCACTCAGCTCAATACATTCCAAATGTATCCACACTTCTCACGGAATCATTGTTCACAGGCTTTCAGAGGACTTAAAATCAGCCGTTTAGTTGCGCAACCATTAACCTAGAAACATTTCCCGGCGCGTATTCCATTGTTCCTGCGGCGATAAAAGCGATATTCTGTATTCCCGCATGCCTCTCCAGAGATTACGATCCATTCACAAAACGCATACAAGTGTAGAACCGCATTGCATTCCAATTAACATGCACGGCAATTTTTATCGAATTTAATCTTCCAGGGAGATTTGAGTAATCTACCATCTACAGCGGTTGAAAGTCTGTGACCTCATATATTCCTCGCATGTTCTTGAAAAGTATTCTGAAATTAAGGCAAAGCAAGAGATAAGAGAAAAAAATGTAAGAATTCTTTCGACTATAAATATTTTTAGTTATTCACGCTACTACTGTTAAAATTGTAAAATATGGGGTTCAAAATGGAAAGATGTATGTATTTGTAGTTTATACTTTACCCAGCCCGGAAAAACATTCGACTCATAGAGCCGTACGCAAATTAATCGTGGGATTGGTATGTACGAAAACGTTACCAACCACCAGAGTACACAAACTCTAGCATAGTATGTGAATAGTCCTTCGGCCACGCCAAACTCGTTGGCCTACGGAAAGAGAAACATTTCACAGCCGCAGATGGTAACATATTTTTTTAGGGTCTTAGTTTAGGGTATTTTTTCACTTAAATCGCTGGATAAAACAGAGGAATAAATGAGCAATGAATGAAAGAAGAGAATAATCAGGACCTAGTAGGTAGTAGTAGTAGTCTCATGTACATTTCCTTATATGCGCATTGTTTTCAAATTAACTATCCTCCTAATTTTTTTCCAATTTTTAGTGTTCAATGCTATTCGTACTCAGTATCAAATTAAAATATTTGAGTCCGAAAAGCAATTTTTGTAACGATTTGTACGATGGTGAAAATAGAAGAGATTTGCGTCGTGCTGATTCCTTAATGGAGTGATATAATAGATTCAAATTATAAATAACATGGCAGAATAATTTACTTATAACATCGTTATTTCTGAAAAATTAACTATGAATCGGGAATGGACACGCTTCCTTTTAGGCCACGATTCCTACCGTCGCCTAGGAAAATACAAGTGGTAAAATTTAAAAATTTAATGATTAAAATTACAAAATATTCCTCAGCATTTACACACTGGACTTGCTATAGTTAATGATTAAAAAAGCGTATACCATGAGTTTCATTTTAACCTCCTCGATCCTGGCGCATTGTATACAATTCATCGAGGTTTGAAATTTTTTCTCGCTTGGCTTAGAGTAATATTGTTATTGAAACTATTTCAGCGCTTCCTGACAGTTGACAGCATCATATCGAAGCATGATTCACATAAAGCGCTAATTTAGTTTGTTATATTTAATCAGAAAACATGAAATTCAAATTTTAAAAATAAGGGTAGATATATCCCAGGACTGAGTAGGTTAAAGAGGACTCGGAGGTTAGTTCTCAAAATTGAAGGCAAAACGCACTTACTATCATAGCGCATGTCGTCATGGACCCAAATTCTATGAAAATATACAATTTTAATAGTTATTGCGCAAATTTAATGTGGGTGCTCGTTAAAAGAATACAAGCCTTAAGTTTCTCAGGGAAAATGTAAAGAGAAAATTGATCTGAAATTCTTTCCTTGCAAATTTTTTCATGGGATCGTTATATTTGCGCTTATTTTTAATTCAAATTTCTAATTCTTAAAAACATCTGTCCAGCTCGTAGTGTACGCGTTTAAGATATCAACATTTGACAACCTACTCGTTCAAATTCTACGAATTTTCATTGGAGGAGCTCATCTTCTTTTCTGCCGGTTTTTAAACCACTGAAATCATTGTTAACTTTGAATTTAGCCGTTGATGATGGGGAAATCAGGAACAAAACAGCCTTCTATTTTCGTAGATTGCATCAAATGGAGGACGGAGTCACTGGGCCGAGCGTTCCGCTAATTTGCCGCGAAAGAATAACAAGTGAGTTGTGGGAGGCGAAGAGCGAGCGCTTCGTGGGAGGACGAGAATGAAGGCGGGAACAAAGGTGAGACCACGGGCCGGTTTTTGGATCGGAGGCGAGGGGGTCGATGTCGAAGTAGGACCACCACGGGCGGCGTGCGGAATTGCAGGTCAGAGTTTGAATAGAAGAGGCTGGCTCCTCTCGCAAAAGATTCCAAAAGGAAACTCTTAATGGCATTTTCTGGTGAATTTCCAAAGTCATGGACATCAAGTCAAAAGGCCTTTTCCCTGGACTGGGAATTCCGGTTTCATTTCAGTTCCGCGAGGATCGCAATCAGGCTGGCGCTTTTCAATTTTTTTGGGACAAATGAGAAGTCACTGCTCTTAATGCTTCTCAATATGAAATAAAAGTGCGGATAAGCTTTCGGTGCTTGTACCGGTTCACTTGCGTAAAGGAAAATGGGATCATCAGTTATCTCATCTTGATATCCCAGAAGTTTAGAGGTTATATTGACATTTATGGACAAATACAGTTGAATGAAAAATTATGAAGTAAAAATACTATTCAATTGAATGGCAAACAGATGAAAGCGTATATCTCGATAGTTGCTGACATTTATCGGGGTACCCTTCACCAACTAAACGAAGTAGTTCATTCTTGGAGCTTTGGAGATTTTAGCCTTCAATTACCTTCAAATATACTTCGTTAGTGCACTTGGACCCCTTAGCTTCTGGAAGCCACATGTGTTCTGCAATCGATTCGGGTAGAGCATAGATAAAGACAGATGACACTGCATGGATGCAAAATTATGGCTACTGAGTGGCACGATGATTCAAACCAAAGTGTCTAGTAATATTTCAAGAGTTTTTGTTAATTTCTGTTAATGAATGATTGAATTTTACATATTTGCCCGAATTGACACTAACCACTGCAATTTTTTTCTAACCCATAGGAGTTTTTGTTACACTATTTCCCATAAATATATGTCTGGTAAACAATCAAGACCCTACGTCAATTATGAATACACAACCCACATTTTACTTGCACACCAGAGACTACAAGATGTCAGCTGAAGAGATTCGCCACCTAGAGCGCAACATACATACAGAAGTAAGATCCATGTCACGGGGGCAGCAATACTCCGCTACTCCGAAGACGATTTGAAAAAAAAATTGCTACTCCACCTTGCGCATTCACGCCGTCAGTCCTCGCGAAATTGAATTCGCTCCACTACAGGTGTACCCGCGCAACCTGCAGCCCAATGCTCCTCACTAAAGCGAAGCGCAATAGCGGAGTGACGCGCAATTTTTTGGACATCAGCGGCGGAAATGAATCGAAATCGGAGCATAAAATACGAGCGACGCCTCCGGTGACAAATCGGCCGAACGGATGGCCGGAGAAGGTGCGGGCAATCACGGCGCAACCAAAGGAATTAGAGTCGGAGCGGAGCACGAGAACAAAAGGCGGTCGGCTTGATTTCGACTCGCTCCAATTTCCTCCTTCCAGTCGCTCCTCGAGGTCCCGCCTCTAAAGCGCGCGCTGGTCCACCACTTGTGATGAAATCGTCACCACAGCTCACGAACGTTGAAATCTCCATGATATGAAATGCTCAAATCAATATCCTTCGATCGTGCTAACAATAGATACATCGCAAGGGGAAATATTGAGGCCTACATCAAACGTTTTTCAAGACGAAGCATTAGGGGCTTGCTTCGCACCAATACAATAGTTTAGCTCTAGGAGAGCTTGAAAATAGCAAGTAGATAAAATAATAATAATTATTATTATTATTAGATAAAATAGGCTCTGCATTTATAATTATTTGCTTCCGGCAATTGTCAGCATTTGCCATCAGCATGCATTTATTGGCATGTCATAAAACACACAAGACTCACTCACTATGCTAACTTTTGGTTCTCTATTACAAACTAGTAAATATCTATTTGCATGGTATCATATTAGTTTCCTTAGCACTCTCCTAGTTTCCCATATGACCGCATCTCGGTGTCCTGAGTGCTTGGTCTGTGTCCGGCAAGCGAGCGCGTTTCTGATCAAGGCTAGGATGAGTGCTGCATGCCTGGCATGGAATCATCCCGTGCAACACACCCTGGTGGAGGCTAGTACGGCACCTCGTAAATGTAGATGTAGACCACCGCCTCACCCCCCACGTCTCGCGCTAAGCATGTGCAACTCGAAACTAGCATGAAAACAATGATTCGGGTCCCAGTTGCTGATATATAAAACGTGGCGTCAATGGTCCCGATTGATATTAGGACCAATTACCTCAATGACAAAGAATAGAAATGGGGATATATGTTTATTTAAATTATCAAAGAGATAAACTGAGAAAAATTGACATTTTATTTCTGCAATACACTTCACGATAAAGAATGCGTGATATTAGAAACTAAGGAATCCGAATTTATTTCAATTTTGATTCGCTGTCGTGCCTATTCATACAACCACTTCAATTATAACATATGTTGGAATGTGAAATGATGAATAAATACCATCCATGAACTTCATGGTAACTTCTTTAAAAAAAATACCTATCACCTCTTTCATTTTCATAGAGAGTGCGCAAAATTTATAAAACATTCATGCATGAAAAGGCATCAAGGGAAAACATAATCAAGCAGAAGCCTCGGACATTAGAAAAAGACATTAGGATAAGAGGGAGATAGTGATAAAGAAAGACCATCATGAAAGATTGCTGAATTGCTGGATGATATAGGGAAAAAGTTTTCTTGCTGAAAAATACCAAATATGCAAGAATGATAGATAATCAACTTTTACTAGCTCTGCAAAAGCATAATTACTTAAATCTAAATCTGTCTTTGAGTAATGCTAATGGATGACACAAAAATGTTCAAAACATAGAGTCATATTTGTGGATAAGTTAATCATAGCGATTAGTTACGGTATGATCAAAGTTGGTCATGAATAGAATGACACACTGAAAATTTTCTCAAAAGGCAGAATTGAAAAATTACGACGATATAAATATATGACACGAACCTAGAATAATAATAATAATTCATTTTGCACTTGAAAAATCTAATTAAATTTTAAAAATGATTAATTATAACTATTGAGTATTTACCGAGGTAACAGCTAATATTGCTGTGAATGATAAGGATTAAAAATTGATAAGCTTTCTTTGGAGCCGGTATTTTACAGACAGTAAATGAACGATGTAGAAAGTGATATCAAAGCTCGCCGCGAATACGTTAGAAATAACGATATTACACCCTAGACCATAATTAGACACATGAGCTTAACTTAAGCATGATCATGACGAAATAAGAGTGTTAATGAGGCACACTTATGCTATAATCCACTCAATAAATATTTTTATAGGTCACATTTATGCTCCGTCACACAAAGTACTTACAGATTGTACTAATATCCAACCCCGGGCAGCCTGAGACCTTGGAGACAGCTCGGCCTCGATTCATCCCTTATTGGACGTTCTCTCACGAGGAATACCCGCTGAGTGAACGAACTGCAATGAATAATAATATATATCAGTCAATAATAATAATATTCACGAGAACACTTTTCGATAAAATTAATATAAGAAACAACAAATAACCGCGTACAACTTGTGTATAACCATACCATTAAAAAGGAATTTTAGCGATGCCTCATTTGAGATATTCAAGAAGTTCGTTTAATTAATTACTGTTCATTTTCCGTGTATATAAATGATAACTACTTGAGAACTACTCAAATTTAGTTTCAAACACACGTCTCGTTTATACGTCAATAATACCACAGTTAGCACCTCGCAGGACAGCTTGAAATACAAGAAGCCAAAGTAATCGTACTGATCATACATAGCATACCAAAATACGATCCTTAAATTGAAATTAATCACAAAACTGAGCTCTGAACAACAAAAATGCAATGCAATTAGTCTATCTGAATCCTTTTTCACTTAGCAATATGCAGTTTGACGCAAGCCAGATTATATATTTGAGGCCAGTAAGATGCTGCGAACTTTAAGCTGACCCTGCAACTTCATAAAAATCCGATTTTTGACTTTGTAGTTTTGTAGAAGTTAAAAAGAGGAGGATTCTTTGTTGTTTTTTCTGGAAATTGAAGAGTTTCGAAACGGAGAGACTGCATAGCATTAAATTCACTGAATAATTGGCTGATATTTCACTAATAATTGTGAATATTGGTGATAATTCACTAATAATTGTGAAAATTAGAGGGATGGGCAGTACAAGGTCCCGAGAAAAAAAAAGCCAAGAGGATTTCTTCACGTACGGTAAGGCTTGCCAAATTGTTTGTCATTTGGAGTTGACGTCATCCCCAAAGAATTTCATTAGGCTCACACGGAAGTCCAAATTCTCTAAGTGGTTGACTACATCCCGTATTACACTTCAACCGCAAAATTAGGATTTACGATTACATGTAAGAAGTTGACACAGACAAGGAAGGAAGTTCGAGGAACGATGCTTTATTCTAAATACAAGCTTTGTGGACAATCTAAGTAGCTTAGGCTATTGCGTGGTTTTAGTCGCATCTAGTGGGCAGTGCGTTTTCTCACCACACTATCATCCTTCGATCCTTGATATCCTTCGATCAGCAGTGAGACACTCTGCCTACATCTACATAATACCCTGCGAGCCACCTCTAGGGTGTTTGGCAGGGGGTGATCAATCACCAGCATGCAGCATGCATTTGGACTCCCACATGCACACCACACCGTCCAAAAAACGTCCCGTATAATAATAAACTATACTACTATATGCTGTTAGAAATAGAATATAGAATAGAAATTCAGAAACATGCATTAAGTTTTACATAGGTTAGTAGCCTACACTACAAGTCATGCAATTTATTTACGAGTTCTATTGCTGCCGTTATAATCTCTTATTGATCGTGGAAAAAATGACATTCGGAATCTGTCTGTTCTGCAATCTATCTCTCTTATTTTATTTATATGATCTGCTCTTCCGTAGTACGTTGGGGTCCGCAAGATATGGTTAACTTCGTCAGAAAAGACACTGCTCTTGAATTTATCTAAAAGGTTTAGTCTATTTTTCAATCTACGGTCCGACAGAGATTCCCATCCGAGTTTATCTAAGAGGTCAGTTACACTAACAAGACTAACGTATCGACCTTTCACATACCTGGCAGCTCTTCTTTGCACGCGTTCTAACTCTGTTATTAAGCCTTTTTCATGAGGGTCCCAAACACTGGCAGCGTATTCCAGATGTGGCCTAACGAGGGAAAAGTAGCTAATTTCTCTCACTTTGTCGTCGCACTTTCCTAATATTCTTTTAACAAAACCCATTTTACGATTAGCTTGACCGGTTATTTCTCGAATGTGTTTATTCCACGATAGATCATTATTGAGTCTAACCCCTAGCTATTTCACGGATTCAACTGCCTTTAATTGGGTGCCCCGAATGATATAGTTACGCTGTAGGGAGTTATTCTTCTTCCAGAAATTCATTACGACGCATTTTTCCAAATTTAATTCTAACTGCCAAGCATCGCACCAAGCTTGGATAGCAGCAAGGTCATTCGTTAGTTCATTTATATCTTTGCTGGAACGGATTTCTCTGTAAACTACAGCGTCGTCTGCAAATAATCGTAACTTACTCTGCACTACTTCGCCAATGTCGTTTATATAAAGAAGGAATAGGAGTGGGCCAATGACACTACCCTGAGGAACGCCAGAAGTGACTCTAACCCCATTGGAGACTGCACCGTCTAATACTACTCTTTGGACGCGGTCACTCAAAAATTCTCTAATCCAGGAAATGACATCTTCGTCTAGACCATAAGATTTCAGTTTTACTATTAACTTTCCGTGGGGTACTTTATCAAATGCCTTTTTGAAATCAAGAAAAATCGCGTCTACTGGAATGTTGTCTTCCCCGGAGACTAAAATATCGTGGGCGAAAAGCGCTAACTGAGTTTCGCACGATCTGCTTTTCCTGAATCCATGTTGAGTTCCCATTAATAAGTTTTGCGCGTCTAGGTGTTTCATTACCGAGCTGACTATGATGTGTTCAAGGACTTTGCAAGAGATGGACGTTAAAGATATCGGCCTGTAATTAGATGGCTGTTCCTTGTCTCCACTTTTAAATATTGGCGTTACATTAGCGATTTTCCAGTCATTAGGTACTTCGTGTTGCTTGATGGATTTACTGAATATTAACTGCAAGTAAGGGGCAATTTCTGAGGCTAGTAATTGACTATTGACTATTATACCATTCTCCCATTATTACAAATGCTACTATTTTTTTGGACGGTCGATTAAGTTCAATAATTATGGAAGCATATTTTGAAAATTCCAAGAAATTTGTATTGACTCGATTCATCGATGGCACGTAACTGGAGAGGAAATACGCGCAATGAGCTCCCTGAGTCACTTCGGTCGTCCTTGAGGCGATTGTTCGGAGGGGAAGGGGCAAGATGGCAAACGCGCGTGACTCAAAGCGGACACTCCCCGTTCCGGTCAAACACAACACGACAATGCCCAATCTCCACAGCCGCGGGGTCTATGACTGCAGCCGAGTCATCGGACAATGAGTTGTGAAATGTGGAAGGAAGTGAAATGGAAATTTTGGAGTTTCTGCTAACATTAACGAACGCATTGTCTCGCCACATTCTCATTCCTCAGCTTGAAATGTAATTCAAACCCTCAACACTTCTCAAACACAATCAATCAATGAATTCAAGTCGCTGGTTTACGTTTCCTACGACGAGTCACGTAACTGATGGGTAATCCCACAATATAAATTCATCATGTCACGATTTAATATAATATAATAATATATAATTTATTCCATTTACAATCAAATATTACATTTTAGAACATACTTAAATATATTTAGAAAGCATTAGGTATAAACCAGGCCAGTGTTACCTTTCTAAGTATGGTAGACACGAGCATTATTTGTTACAGACTACCTTGAGATTCACATATTATCTTACCTTCTGAAATTCTTGTCTCTTAATTAAAACCACCATACAGGAAAAATATTATATATTTCAAAAGTTTAGTGCCTGCGAAATGAATCTCACTGCTCTAAATATAATCGAAGAGTAACTATTTAAACTATTTGCTCAGCGCTGTTAATATTGTTTGACTATTTCTATGTGTACATCGCAGTAAATAAAAGGTGGTACATATTTACTGATCAAAAGATGCCAGAAACTATAATGTAACCAGAATCGTTTAAATTTTCATTTTTTAAGCATATTTTCTGTTTAAAAAATATTACAGCAAAACCTATCTCGAGAGGCCGCTCAGTTCATAGAAAAATGATCGCTAGAGGGGGTGACCGAGCAATGGAGGATAACAAGGCACGGTTTTCCGGGATAAGTAGCCATAAAATAATCCGTAAATTGATTTTCTGGCAAAACTGGTATGCTAACAGGACTGGAGTCCTAAAATTTTAATCCATGCTTAAATGGGGGAAAATAATGTACAGTGTAAGGGTATAAATAAATTAACACAGATTGCAGGGTTTGAAGGGACTGTTTTTAATTTTAATTTGAGCCCTAACGAAGTGTTATAATCACGATTTAAGGCTGTACCCACCCTCGTGGCCCATTAAAAGGTTTACTTTCTTGAAGACATGATAACAATTGACAAACGATATTTCGATAGAAATCATTTATTATTATTCTAAAATCTTCTAAAGTAGACGATAGCAATGCCTGAACGATAAACGATTTTTTTTAAAGATGAAGTTCGGAGGAGATGGCATTAGGATTATTCCTAGGACTAAGTAAAATGTAACCGCTGCCTGTAGAAGGAGGCGGCCGTTGAGAAGAGTTGAAATTTAAATCGTTAACATAGGAAAATCGCTCTATTCAAAGGACAATAGACACCTAATGAAGGGAATGAATGCCACTTTGGAGGGTTTCACTGTACATATACATACATGTAACTGTCATCCCTAAGCACTCAGTAGTAGGGGATTTAGCCCATTAAAATTTGCTCATCTTTCCCAAAACTATTGCATTAGACTGAATTATCGCAAAGTTAATCATTATCATTTGTATAACATTATTTTTTTCATATGGACTGTTATGGATATTTCAGCAATTTGCGTACATCACTCAACCCGGTGGTCTAAGCAAAGGGAATGGTTGAGTCAACCACCCCCTTTCAGCTGGTTGAGTGTTATATTTGTCACCCCCTCTCCGTCCCGAAATAAATGTCTTGCTATGCGCCCAGCTATCCCGTAATAGTACTCGGCGTAAATTAAAAGGGTTTGGAAGCAATAATACTATAATACAGTCCGGCATATGAAAATAGAAGCGGATAAACTGCAATAAGATATTTGGCTTTATTTTTAAAAAACTGACCTAGAATGAACGAAGACATACAACATGTAAAAATTTACACGGAATTGTTATTTATTTATAATAGAGTTACTATTAGATACGACGCATTTCGACGCTTCGGCGTTCTCGAAAATGACGCCCCCTTGCGTCGAAACGCGTCGTACGCAATAAAAATCTGTGAATATATACCAAGATTGAATACCTTCATTCAGTATAAATTTTCAGCGATCGAAAAGCAAATATATCGATTTCTTGATCTAGGATGTTTATCCTATTCATTTAAGTGTCTACTGAGCATTGATGTGAATAATACAGTTGGTAATGGTTTCCAAAAGAAATAATTTAATTTATAATTCTGGCAATCTATCGAAATTTTTTGGGAACACCATCAATATAGTAACAAGCATGGGGACTATCACGATAGCTATTTTGCCATCAGTGACAACATTTTATAACAGAAATAGATTCAGCGATAACAGACATCGAAGATTCACTGTTCTTCCAGCACGCATCGCCCAAGCTTCAGGAGCCTAAGCCATAAGGAGATTCATAAATACAATATTTTGAGTTGCATAGTGAGAAAAATGCACACTTAAACTAAATCAAGAAAAAAAAACAAACTTTAAGACAAAATCGTAGTAGTACTTAATATCTCTCCACCTTTTTTGGCCCTGTCGAGATCATATGAGCCACAGCAACTTGATATTTCGACCCACTTCGTCAAAATAAAAACGAGAGATCAGGACAACATGTCATACCGGGTCAGCTTATACTTTCGAAAGTGAAATTGTAAATTCATTCGCTCAGTGGATTGAAGGTTATGGAGTGTGACTCGGAATTTAGAAGCACTCACATACTTCGACAATCACGATAGCTCATTCCAAGGTCGTATGACCAACGCCATAACCTCTCTTTCCGAAAGCAATTTTTTGTTGCTTTAGCTGCATTTTTTTAATTCTAAAAGAAGCCCGAGGCGTTCGGAAGGCAATCATGAGTCCGCCTCACATCTCCTCGCGTTACCTTTCGCGAGAAGAATCCGAAAAGCCCCTTTCAGATAAATATCTCGACACGTTTTGCTCCAAGGATTTTCCGAGAATTCGAATGTGCACGTCTGAATTCAATGCGAACCCATTAGAGCATCAGAGCCCCGTGGAATAAGAACAGACCTCTCGTGACCAAAGCTCACACTTCTCCTGCAAGCGAACATTTCGCCCTTCTCAAGTCCCCAGCGCAGATTGCACGTTGGCATAAAAGAGGCAATGAATTTCCGAATCTCGCTCAACGTGGCAGGATCAGAAATCAGCAGGGAGACTCTGTAACACTTAAATCTGTCTCATTAATAATACGGAAAATTGTTTTTATTTATTTTACATGTGAATTGTGGAACTTACAAGAAAATTGATTTAACATTAAGAAATATGTTTTCATCAAGGTAGCCAACCTTGGACATCCCTCGAAGACTGAGCGATTTCAGAAGTAATAAGGTATGCTTAGAGGAAGACAATTTACGAAAATTTTACCTCCTAGAAGAACTGTGAGACCCGGCTTACTAGTATACCAGGGAAAGGATTTTCAAATTAATGTGCATTACACAAAAATATTTCAGCTGCAACACTCACGAGGAGATAGAAAAATGATTACGAGGACTATTCAATCGTAATGTCCAACTAGCCACAAAACACTGTCTGAGAAAGATATCATTAATTTCCACGTTCATTGTGAAAGGACATGGTATAAAACTATCAACAATTATTAATATTTAAAAATAACTCACAGATAAGATTCTAAATACATGACAAAATAGTTACAAATACATCTTGATGGATAAAATATAACAATTCACTCAAAACTTCGCCCAAGTTTACATTTTAAGACAATGATTTGAGAAACAATCTGCAAATTATTATTATTATTTATTATATGCACCCCACTAGAAAACTTGCGTTTACTTGGAGGCTTTCATTTAATACCCGGAATTACCTTCTTTTCAAAATGAATTTCTATTTTCAGTTCGGCATAAGGGCTATTACTAATCAGTTGTGGAAATTAATTCAACATTCTAGCCTTTTTTAGCTAAATACCCGATTTCAATTAAAAATATTTTACTGAAATACATATACTTAGTCATTATTGGACCCAATATCCACTTAACTTATATCTGACTCATTTATCCACCAATGGCACACGTTACAGCCCTTAATTGTCAGCATCTCGTAATAAACTGCTCCTTTCACCGGAGCTAGTTTGTCGTTATTTTTCAACTATAGTTTCATAATTACTCTTCATTTTACAAAATAGTATAATGTATCCGGAAAATATGAGATTTGAATTAAGAATAAAAAAGGTGGCACCCTGGGAATCCATTTAAACTTAACGCAAAAGATATGTTCTAGCAATCGTTAGATGCAGTCACTACGGAGGAACTTTAGTATCCAGAGAGTGGATGGAGGGTGGGCGTAGACCCTGTTGGTCAGAGAGAAAGCCTTGGCATGATACCAAACCAAAGTTTTTGGAAACAGAAAGAAAGCGTTTACCGCGAGAAAGTCTTAAAAGGGCTGGAACAAACTAAGGATCCGAAGAAACGCAAGAGTCGATTCCAATTGCGACCCAGCCATCCTTCCTGGAACCGAAGCGATAAGCCACCGCGCGTTGAATACACCGAGATTAAATAACTTAGCTTTAGACAGAAAGCAAGGCCTTAAATGAGGAACTCAAACCTCACCCAAAAGTTTTGGGAGGCACAGTTGAGTAAGTGAACTTACCAGTAATGAACTCAACCCCCCCTCCGAAATGCAACCCCAACCGAATGAATCCATCCTTCTAATCAACTCATACTTGCTTCAAGCAGGGCATGAAATTGCATATCATTAAGCTGAATCTTTTTCTCAATCGGGCGTGAAATTATTTTAGCATTATAGTAGGGGTTATTTCGTCATCCCACCTCCATGCATTAACGCATGCATGCACACAATTCACGGCTTTGAAAGATGCATTTCGAAATGCAAGTTAGTATGTGAAGTAGGTTGTGCAGTTACGTGATTAGATTAAAACCGGATTTAGAAAATTTTTAAGATGTAAAGTGATGTAGCTTCCTTTCCTATCCAATTTCCCGCCCAATTATTATCAAGTACCCATTCGTACGAAAAAGTCAACTTTTCTGATGTTCTCAGTACCTAAATATATGCATTTTATAAAACTATATATCATAAAGCTCTGAGGTCTACGAATTGTATAAAATTGTATGAGAATTGTTTCGTGATAGCATCAAAATCTGACGTGTATGTGGAATTGCACGAATAACTGAGATATCACCTGTAACGATTGACATGCAGCGAATTAGTGCACGTGGGGTACAATTATCCACTCCCAGCCAAACGCTCGTGGAGAGGGTTTTAGTTTATAACGTAGTGAGTGAAAACATCACGCTCACACGTGGTGAATACAATAAGGACAAAAATTCGTTATCTACTCGTCGAAAAAACGGAAGCCTAACGTTTAGCGATTTAATTTCACATCCCCGTCGAAATGTGGCGGTCGCATTCGTTTGTGTCAAGAGAAGAAGTCTAAAAATTGCTAGAGGAGATTCAGAAGAAGATAGCTTATTGCACGAAAATAAGATGGAACTAAACTTCCATCAATCGTCTCGAAGAATACGTAAACACATACCTTTCTTTGTTTCGAGAATTAACAGAAATAGCCAGAGTTTAGGCGCCGGCGTTATTTGCGATATGGGAATTCAGAATACGTAAACAGACCGGTGACGAATCAATATTAGCCCAACGTTTTTAATCGTTTCTTCCAAGAATACAGATCCCACAAATGAAAAAATAAGTAAATTCCCACCCATTGGGACAGAGGGAAATATTCGTGAGGAATCATTTCGTGTTTCGTCATAAGAGAGCCCAAACAACAACTATCTCGCGTGGGAAGCGCGCGAGATGATGAAAAGTGAGAAACTATTTATAATGCGGCTATCATTTGACAATAATGATGGCTCTTCAGCTACTTTATCGTCCCATTTCGTAGCCGTGCAATTCGTTTGAGGCGCAAAATTTTCTCCAGAACGGACTTGATCTTGCTCAAATTTCAACACATCCCTCCTCAAAGTGACTGCTGTGAGCTATGAGCACTTCCACGACACCTGACCCCGCAGACATCCGACCCTCTATCACGATACATGTAACGCCCACTGCGAGAAGAGATCGCGAACAAAAGAGCGGATTAAAAGAAAAAAAAAGTATCCAGGCCACACAAACTTGAGCTTAGAATGCCGTCGGGTCATACAGCCGTCATTCTCCTCAGAGTCGAGAGCAAAACAGAGATCATTTGAGATCCCTAGGGGACTATTAATCACACAACCTCCGTGGCTACGTTCCAGAGTCGCGTTTATACACCGGACGCAAACAGCGAAAATGGATGCTTGTCCGATTTATGAGCCGAGAAATCGATTTGGACGTTTTCCAGGAGAAAGAGAGAAAAGTGTGTGACGGGGTTTAAAGTCTGGGGGAAAAAAGATGAAGCCTTGTTGTAGGTGGGCTACACGCGGGGAGAGAGGTTAGGGGGGTTGAGAGTTGGGGTATTTGGTACAGATGACAAGTGACACGCGAGGCTGAGGAGATCGGAAAGAGAGAGGAACGCTCGCCGCGACCCACCGAGGAGTTGTCGTCATCGCTTTGCGTGGTTCATTTGTCAAGTTCTCGGTCGGCCCGCCCACGTGCATGCGAAGACAATCGCGCGTTGAACACGCGTATTGGATTTTACCCCACATGACTCCATGCACGGTATCCCCTTGACAGAATTAATTCACGCAATTTAGCGCGTCTAAGAAGCAGCCCTAACAATAGAGATCTCTAGAGCTCAGATGTCCGGCTTCGGAACGTTGTCGCCTATGCTAATACCCTGGTCCTTGAGTGGGCGTCATGTGCTTTGTTTTCGACGAAAAAAATGCCAGCCTACCATTGTTTGACCCAACATCAGCATTGTTCTCGACCACGTTCACATCAGTTAGCTGCCAAAGACCCTTTAATCTAATGAAGTTCAATTAGTAGCCACATTAATTTACCTCCCACTTACCGGATCTAGTCCAAACAGCAGGCGTTCGAATGAGCCCATTTTGGATTTTTTCGCGCAACAGAATTCCGAAAATTAAAATTACTTCTGTTGATTTTTTAATGGTGGGCGTTGAGAGAAACACGAGAAAAAAATCATTTCAGATAGAAGAAAATATTTGCTATCACAGTTCTTAAAAATCCCATTTTCCTACGCCAAGATTTAGAAAGCTGGGCATTAATATAAATTTTCTACAATTCTGGAGTGATAGTCCTACAGCAAGAATTATTTGAAGAAAAGCATGTTCTCAAGGTGAAGATTAGGTCTATCTAGGGTCTCGTGTTTTAGGTGTGGCATCTTACAGAATTTATTGTATATCACTTCCTGCAGAATTTGTTACTCCAGCATCACTAAAAATGCAGTAAATGAAATTTAATTACAAAAAAGAGTAAATCAACGCTAAATATCTGTAAATAATCACGGCGCCATACTTTGATGTGCAATGCATGTTCAACTTATATTGAAATGTATTAATATACCTTAAAAACACTGTTGTCACTAAATTTTGTGTCAAACACGGAAGTATCATTTAGTTTTCTGGTTAATAAATGTTAATAAGTGCTCTCAAGACCCCAACTGTTTCTTTAATGTAAAGAGGAGTCAATTTAAATGTTTTTATATAAGAATAAAAATGATCCCCATGATCCTATGATCAATGACACCCATTTTTTTCGTCTAATAAAAATTCATCATTTTTTAAAATTCCGTTTCATTCCACGTTGATTCACCTCGTGGAGAGTCACTGTCCCACTCTCAATGGCTAAACCGTATCTCGCAAGGATAATCAATGAGGGTAATGGTCGAAGAAATGAAATCCATTGTAACACTGCGGAAATTTTCGTAACTGGCTTCAAATTTACAGTACTCTCGCAAAAACCGCGATTTTGATTAAGCCTATGAGTTGAATGGGCAATGTGGTAGTAAGAAAAATATTCTCCAGGGCGTTCATTTGAAGAAGGGATACAATAACAGGGTAGGTTAATTTTTAAGGGAAGCGCTTACAGCGGTAACCTTAAAGACATTTGGGGCTTATAACTCAATCCTCACTCGCAATAGCCCTTTTGCTGTAAAATGGAAAAAAGAGAATACGATACATACACTGGATGAAGAAAAATATCTACATCTTCATAATACCCCGCGAACCACATCTAGGGCATTTGGGCATACCAATCACCAGCATGTAGCATGCAAGAAAATCCACACATGCACAACACACGGTGATAAAAATATTACGCATTGTAACATTACTACGTTTATCATCGAAATAAATCAAGGAACGAAAAAAATCCAACGGTATGGGAGAAGAGGTTGCGAAGCTGATAATGGTATAAAATGACAACGATTTTCGATGACTACGAAATATAGCGTATTGACTGCATGCTGCACGTTGGTGTATAATAACCCCCAAGCGAACACCCTTGAGGTGGATAGCAGGGTATTATGGTAATGTAGAAGATAATTATACAAACTTAACTTGTTTGCTCACTGATTTCATGCACGAAAACTATTCTCGCAGTAATTAGTGCTACTGTAGTGAATACAGTGGACGTAAATGGCATTTTTTACCGTTAAATTTAATTATAAGGAAATGACGTAAAAAAAGGAGTATACGTAATAATAGGCGTGAACGGGAAAAAATACTACTATCGGAATACTGCCTCAAAAATACATGTCTTAAGTGTTTGCTAGTATCAAGAAACCATCCTTTATCCTCAATCAAACTGTTCTTCAGGAAATAATATGGGGGAAATAAAAAATTGTTATTTAAGATATAATCAAGAAATAGGAACCACGTGTTACTCAGGTTAAATCAATCAAGTATTGCAGAAGATCTCGAGCGTTCAAGAAAAAAATAACCGAAGTTCTGTCCCACAGCGAAATTATCCCCGCACTTGGTTTCAACGCATCCCATTCCCACCTAAGAGAAAGAGATACTAAGCAAACAATGCTAATTAAAAACATTGTGGAAATGTTTCCGAAAGTCTACGAATATTCATGAGTAAAGGAATATAGCTTGAGCAATATAAACACACACCTTACGACTTTTACCCTCGTGAAAAGAGAAGAATTATGTTAGAGGCAAAAAATATAGACTTATCCGACTTGAGACCGTGAATGGTTTACGAAGGAATCGAAGTATACGTATTTTCGTGATAATTTCGAACTATATTCAATCATATACTGACGAGCACCAAAAGTAGATTTTCAATGCTCTCTTTTCAGAAAATTGCATGCTTACGTCCACGTACAAAACATGCTCTTACGGCAACACTCGTCTAAGTACACGAAAAGATGTGATTATTGCTTTAATATACATGACATTTTGACAAAAAACTAACTTGATGTTCCTTACACCGGAGTAATCACAATAAATATATTAGTTAGGATGGTCACCGGATCATGTTTTGAGTTTTTAGCTTCTAGGTGCTTTAATTGAAGTGTAACCACGTTAATTACATGAAAATGGCACATTGGACGGCTCAAATAGCCGGGGAAAGTGTTAACTGAAAAAGTTAAGGATTGAATTATTCACATTTTCTGACATCTTTCTGCTTTTTATGTTTTATTTTTAAACCTCGATGGACGTGAAACTATCCCATAACCATTTTTTAACACAAAGGGAAAGTATTTGTTTTAAATATCGCACTTATGCATTTTATTCGAGTTTGAGTTTAAAGAAAGCGGGATAAAAACTTGCGCCGGAAAACCTATTTAATGACTATTTGTCTATTGGCTTCGAAACTGTGACCTCAACAAAAAAACAATACTTTTACGCAAATAAGCACTATAATTGCAATCAAATCACGCAGTTAAAATAAAAATGGTGCTGTTACGATCAAATGAAATATCTAGATCAGTATAATAAGTAAAATGATTCCGTTCTTCAAATTCTGTATGCCCCAATTTTTATTTTAAATCTTGATCGATATCTTCAGGGAAGGAAAAACCTTTTTAATATTATACGCGAAAGGGGTTTGTTTTTTAAATCACTCCGTCGTGGGCCTACCACATAAATTCCCAAAATCTTAATTAGTGTAGTTTCACTGGTTGGCATGATATACTAATATTATTGATATTACTATTACTGTATGAGGTTGTGATTACATCCCTAAAATAGTTAAGATATGCCATAAACATCAGCTATGGAATAGTAATACAGTTAATAAACTGATACAATTTTATACGAAGCATAATTTGAAGAGAACTACTGAGATGTCAATGTAACGACAAATAGAATCCTCAGAGATGTCGATGGGTTTGCATTCCGATATTTTTCAGGACTCCCAAAGAATTGCTTAAAAGAGTGAATACGTTTTAGAGCAATTAAAAGTAACATAACTAGATGACGATTACAGCTTCTTAAAGTTTATCCATTCAAAGAATCAAAATAATATTTATTTTTGCTTCAAAAGGAGCTAACTATAGTCAATTATACAATGGATGCCTACGCAGCGCTGTCATCGCTAAAATGACGAGCTTTTCGGTTCGCTTTACACTGTTTGAGCCGCTAAAAAGTCTCAAACACAAAGAACACGCTTTGGAGCACGCCCTCCTTGGAATGTAACAGTGGAATGTTTTGACCTAATGAAGTTCAATGACCAAGGCAATACGCCTGGAACAATCATAAATGCCTTTCTCTCGACAAGGAAAAATAACTCACATGCACGAAAACGCCCACAAAGATGCATAAGCGTGTTTTAATTCGAAAAAAAGTGTTAGTAAAGTAACCACAGCCTCAGACAGACTGTCAACGTCCTCATAAACTTACGCGCCGGGCGTAATTTAAAGTGACCAACAAGATAACATGAGAGAATCAGCCTCCTTGGCTCCTTAACCTTCCGTTAAGCACGAATTGCGTGCGTGGGCTCATCTTTAAGCGGTGCTGCTTCCTTTGCATAATCTGCGTGAGGGAGAGACAGCCATCAAGTGAATAAGGTCGGATCGCGCCCATCCGCAGTGGTCTCTCCCTCCCAGCCCTCTCGGGCCGCAGACCGTCCCGTTAGCATACTGATGAGGAAGTAGTTCGGGCCCGGCCCTAAACTCGCCGCGTCATCCGCACCGTGCGACGCGGGTCGTACGGTCCGTAGAGGGAGGAAAGATGAGAAGCACCCAGACTCTTCTCAATCTGCCCACGACCAAGTGGGCCGCGACCGGCGCGGGCGAATTCGCCATCCGGGTTTAGAAAAGTTGAAAATAAAAGTGAGCAATTTTCAAATGTGTGAAAGAAATTTTAAAAAATAAATTATAATGCACTGGAAAAAAATCAAAAGAAATTAACCAGATTGATCCAAAAAATATTAAAAGGAAAAAATGTTAAAATAACTTCTTTGTATTATTGATCAAGTTGTTGAATTGAATTGCTTAAAAAGTTTGGGCAAAAATGAATTAGTTTTAAGTTTCGTTTTTCACACAAACATCACATTATACTGAGAACGGTACACATGCGCCAATTTAATAAACTTTTGAGAACTGACTGGTTGGGGTGAGTTTTGACTCACCGGTATAGCCTTTGAATTGCGCCTTCGGCGCGGACATTGTCGTGCGGTTCGGAATTTAAATTTATCATTTAAAATAGCTTCTGTCCCTACTGCGAGACCCAAAACAAGTTATGTGAGTCCAACTTTTGATGAAGAGGAAAACTGTGAAAAACTGCAAGACATGACATGAACATTAATTATGAAGTTAACTTCAATCAATAATATTTCTGACAAAAAAATTAGAGAGAACTACAGAGAAATCAATTTAAACGAAAAATAGAATTCCTTCTGGGGCATTCGAGTTAGTTGACGAATTTAAATTCCGATGTTCTTTATGGTCCCAAAAAAATCTTAAAAGTTGAATGTTTTTGGGGCAATTGAAAGGCAAATACTTAAATGACCAATTAGGCTTCTTAAAGGTATTCTAAATTTCAAGAAGCTTACGCCGTTTAATTTAACTAAGGCTTAAATTTTTCTATTCAAAGTACAAAAACTTTTGCTGTCACAATGATTTCGATTCTTTCACGCTATAAATTGAGGCTAGGGCGTGTATCAAGCTAGATAGTTCACGAATCAATCCTAAAATTAGCTCTTTTTCAGTCATTTGAAACGAATGTAGTGCTATTTGTTTTAGAAACTCTCTTTTTTAGAACCTCATTTAGAGGTAAAAAAATACAAAAAACGTTATTAACTCTCTAAGTATAATATAGAGTTGTGCCACTTTTATTTTTATTCTTTTTGGAAACATGCATTTTTGTCAACACTAAATTTATGCTCAAATGTTTTAGTTTATTTTTCCATTCACAGTAAAGCATTAAAATTTTATCTCATACTAATTTTTTTTTTATCGTGGAATTTTTAACGTGGATTAAAAAATTAATACCAAGACGAAGAAAGCAAGATTTTTGCGTAAGAGTCGGCAGGGAGTAATAAGAAAGGATAAATTGGAATTTCTCACGAGAAGTTTATGTGGCTTCCTCTTTTCCCGATGAAATTCCCTCAGGAAATCAGATAAAAGTGAAAACGACGCTCAATGAAACAATGCCACCTTCAAAGCGAAAGAAAAATATTTTGATAATTAGTTCTTCATAGTTTTTTTAGATACCGCCATTTTCCGACAAACTTGAGTCACTTTTAAGGCCGGTAGTTAAGATATTTATTTATTTATTGAATTATTCAAAAACAGCCAAAATGGCCTTTACATTGAATAGACAACATAGATCCTAATGAGAAATAAATAGTAACCTAATCATTGAAATTTGTTTTAATAATCAGATTGATATCCTCGGGGCTTTCACAGGGCAAAAAAGTTAATTTTTATCTAGTGATTCAATTAGAAGTATTGTTAGGATAGGTGAGGGTAATACTAACTCCTGGCTTAGCCCGAGGCGTGATTATTTCACACATTTAGGATAGGCGGGGCAGTAACTTTCCCAGATCCACCTCGCACTCCAAGTATTTTCTTTTGGTGGTTCGAAGGCTTCCACCGGATTCGAATCTTGGACTATTCGACTTACACCAAAGTAGAATTCCAAATTTTAGCCGGTAGAGTCATAAAATACGCCAATGATGCTTAAATAGCCTTCTTCCAAAAGTTTTTAAAGAATTATTTTTCATCAAAGAAATATAATATAAAATTTAATTTTAAGTGGAGCTATTTCCTTTTCAAGAGCCCATTGCGAATAAAAATTGCTAGATTCTAAATTTAGTGAAAGGAGCCAACATATTAGGCCGATACGTTTTCTTTAAAAGTTTTGAAACAACTAGTTGTTTCAGGCGTGGCTTTTTGGAATCTTCTTGATATGATGAAAAGTGTGTGACTGTTTATTCTCAGTCTTCAGTGCATCTGTACCAGACGATGACGAGCACGTCAAAACATAAGTCGTACATTAAATATTTATGTGGAATTACAAAGTTTTTTTTTACTTCTCATCTGGAAACGACTATTTTTTATGGAAAAATAACTTTAAATAAGTACGTAATAAAGTTAAAATTATAGGTAACTTATTGCCTTAGAATATTTTTTTTTACTAGAATGTAAATCAAAGCCAAAGTGTGTGCCACGAAAGTTAATTGTAACTTCACGAAAAAAATATCCTCCTGGGTTCTTCAAATCATCACACCATTTTCGACTCTAGCTACCCGAAGTTGATAAAATATTTTCCTGACACATTACGCCACATGAACAGGGTTGCAAGATAAAAACAAGTTATTTACTTCGCAGCATAATGAGATGAACGAAATGCGTGGTGTGGACAGTTACAAAATTTCCCATGGCTGGGCGAACTCCATTCACCGGAAGAGAAACTTGCCTCCCGAACGGATAAGGCAAAGAAGTTGGTCCGGCAAAACACGGGGGCAAATAGATGTTATTCCCGGAACTTAGACTGCTTTAAGCATGAACAAGGGGGATTTTTCTAACGACTCATTGGGCGGGACAGCTGAGAAAGTCAGAGGAAAAGTATTTAAGGAGTTTCCGCTGCGACCACGCGGTCCAAAACAAATTCTTAATTGCAACACGTTCAAAATACTGCTGAAAATCCACTGATTTCGCAAATGGCATATCACAATGTTGAAATGAAAAAATAGAATTCAGACTAGCCGATATTTATATTTTCCAAGTGACTCGCTCTCCAACAGTTACAGGCCGCGTTTCGAAATTTACTGCCAGCACTGACTGTGCTGCCCAATTTCGGAATGGAATGCAGTAATTGCACGACGGTAGAAGCTGTAATTTCGTGACGGTATATAGTAGTCACTCTGAGGATTATTCCGCGATTATTTCGTACCATTAATGAAAACAACAATAAGGTCAGCACTTTTGATGTTGGCGAATGCGTCAAACATAACAGACCAGAAAAAATCACATAAATGATGGAATTGCGCAAAGGTAAAGGTGCAATCAAATCCAAAGCAAGTAAATGAAGAGCAATAATCTCGAAAAGTTTATGTAAAATACTTTCATATAGTAATGGCCCAACCAGAAGTTAACCAACTTTTTTTAGCATAATGAAATGTAAACGCGGGAACGAATCCACGGATGTAGCTGAATTAAGGGTGACTTGAAAATATCCTTATTGCGTATCGTAAGCCAAATGTTAGTGCATTCATTCAGAAACGTGCGAATGGTGTAAATACCATTATTACTGAAAATGTTTATTTACAAATATCCTCCCCAACACACCTATAAGTCCGCGACAGAGTCACTATGTATAGTGGATACACAAAGTCTGATTTGATGCAACACAAAAAATTATTGTATTTAACTCAACAAATGACAAATTGGTAGAGTAAGTAAGGAGCCATAATAGCATGAGCACACATTTGAAAAAGGTATCTTATGCTATTCCCGAGAAAATAAATAATCATAATATTTTATTTTAAATGTGTTAACAGATATTCATTTTTAGTTTCGGAAGGCATCTTAAAGAGTGTAGGAAGAATTGGTCTACATACCCCCTGCTAGAGTTTTTCCCCATGACCACCGGTATAAAAGCTCCTTTGCTTCTTAACGAAACGTGATACCATAAGAGGGAGGACGGATACTGCCATTGGTAAGGGTGGAGATGGAAGAAATTACTTGGACTCAGAACGCCGAACCTGATCGCACCTTATCTAGCAACAACGAATTTGCTTTTCTGAAAGGATTGTAGGCGCCATTACTTATGTTAAAGAATGAACCATCGATTTTTCTCCTAATTACAGCTAAGAAATCACATAAATTTATAAGAGTATTAGGGTGGAATAAATGGGGCCGGAGGTGGTACGCATTTTAAGCAGAGTCCTGAGGCAATTGAAACGGACAACCGGTTAAGATGCGCTTGAAAAACCCAAAGCGATATGACATTCATCTTCACGGATATATCTTTTGAAGTAAAGCTACTCCTATCGTAAATGAAAATTTAAAATTTGTATATTCCACCAATTTTCCACCAATAAAATGAACTTCCCCAAGGTTCAGCCTGAGACAATGGAGATGGTAGTAACTTCTCCTCAAAGTATATGCATACAATTATTTGGAAATTTTCAAAAAATGAAAATCTCTTAATTTCTCAGAGACACCGGTCGCTAGGTGATGCGAGTAGCGGATGCCGTTCGGGATCAAAGTAGGAGAGTGGCAGAGAGGGAGGTGTTTGACGTGGAGGGGGGTTGCGATTGATTGAAGGGGTGGGGGGTAAATTAGCAGAGCAGTTGGAAGGCGATGCAAAGAGTAAGATTGATGACTTGTGTTGGGGGAACCCCAATCACATGGCTACCCTAAATTAAGAAGCTCCGACCAAAGCATTCGGTTTAGACCTGTTAGTTTTTATTTTCGGCAATCAAGCAGTCTGTCAAGCAGTTGCGAAAGCTTTCGCGTGATTGAAGATTGACTTCCTGCTATCAGGTTTCTTCATGCATTGGTTCGAGCGGAGGGAGCGTGATTTCTCATGAGATATCGCTGGCACCTTTAGATCCGAAATTCGGAATATTCTTTACCAACACAAAAACCCGATGATTACGCCTACGAAATTTTGTTCTTGGACATGAGGTAACGCAGGTAGATGACTCAAAATCCATACTCGAATCAGGAATCAATGATAAGACGGGCAAACTGTGGAACTTGAGATTTTTCTAGCGTATGCTGACCAGCTATTCGTTTTAAATGCCATTCATAATCTATGTGAAGTACATGTGTATGTATAAGTTCCACCAATTCAGGCGTGATACAGTGGAAGTCCGACATATTGAAATGAAAGTTAGTTGCACTTTTCCGCAAAAATTAAATGAGTACTACGCGATTCGGCTCACAGAGTCATCGTACGCATTAAATAATCGTCGAAAAGTGCTACTACCTTTCATTTCAAAGTGTGTATGAATACTGAATGGAATATAAATCTGTGCGAATTCTGCACTTTGAAAAGTGAATGGAACGTATGGCCATATGAGAATTAAGTCTTAAATCATAAATGATTTCCCATTCTATTCCAAGAATTGTTACACGCGTCAGATAGAGGAGTAAACTATTTTCCAATTATAGATAAAATTAATAATTTTGATATAAATTGTAACGCAGCTATTTAATAATTTAAGAAACGGAATAATTTGTTTTACCAACACAGCAGCCTCGAAAAGCCCATAGCCGATGAAGCCTAAAGATCAACAATATAAAAAAATTCAAACTGTCACCATATATTCTAGCTTGATAAAAGCGTTGGAAATACGTAGAGGACATGATATGCGTAGTATTTTAATGACCATATGGTGTGTACATGGGAGTAGTTGTTCCATACTTTTGATTAGTCACCCTATGCCAAACATCCTAGAGGTGGCTCGTCGGGTATTAGATAGGTGTAGTTATGTGACTTATTTAATAGGTATTTTGAATTTTATAGGAGTACGCCCCTGAGATAACACTAAATCATTGGCTGAATAAGCCACAATAAACGTAATGAGTTGGCAAAACTATTTCTATACAGGTCATAACGAAAGACTACACGGCAAATCAAATCAAAACATTTCACGAAAATGAGAAAACTCTTGAGCCATTGTCCCCGCGACCAATTTCTATCGGCATGCTAAGCGTGAATGATTGAGAGTCACTCGCAGACGGCCGACAGGTATTGGCCAAATGCGAGCGGATTGCGATGCGCCGACTCCTATGCCGCCAGCGCCATTTGCATACAATGGAGGGAGTGGGAATCTGCGGGGGTGACGTCACCTCTGCCCCCTGCCGTTTGTTTCCCGCACTTTCCTTCCCCAATCCCATAGGGCTCGGAATTTAGAGCTGTGAAAGACATTAGCAAGTAAGAAACGCATTGCTTAATTTGTCTTCTGAATGTGAAAAAGAGCTTGAGCAATACATCTGGCAGAGGTCACGTCGAATTTGGTCCACCTACGCGAAATAAAAGCACTAGTAGATTTAAGAATAGCTCGAAGAGTCGATGCGCACTCATTCTTCGCGGAATTCAAAGGTTACGTGAGTCATCCAGCCGAGGACAAAATGGGAAGAGACGGACGCATCGCGTTGTGACGTTTCAATTTAGCAAACTGTCCACCCTTGGGTCCACGAAAGGAACGATAATATTCTTATGTATTAGTGAATCATCCCATAGCTTGTTGCCATGTCAGGGCAACGTGAATCACTCTTCATGCTTACATTGTTGCTTCCGTAACTCATGCGCATTCAGATGTCAAGCCCTGCTCATAAGCCGGAATATAATTCATTCGGGATTTGAATCAAGAGCAGTCATTAGTACCTTGGAGCGAAGTGAAAGCTAACGTGTCAATATCAAGCGATGAAATATATTTCATTAGAAATAGATAACCTCATATGTAAAATCTCACCATACTGTAGGGTATTATATAAATGTTGATATGTGATTTATTAAATAGATGTCTTTATGTTAATAGGAGTACACCGCTGAGATAACACTAAATCATTGACTGAATAAGCGACAGTAAGAGTAACGAGATAGCAATGCTATTTTCACACAGTTCATAACCAAGAGGCTTCATAGTTATTCAAACCAAAACATTTTACAAAAATGAGAAAACTGTAGAGCCATTGTCGCCGCGACCAATTGATATCAGCGTGTTAAACGTGAGTGATTGAGAGTCGCTTGCGCGGCGCCCGAATGCTCTAAAAACATGGATAAAATTATTTAAAAAAATAAAAAATATGAGAGATAGTGGTAGAAACTGAGACTGGGATGGTACAGCGAAAGTTATGTTGAATTTTCATTAAATTACTGATAAAACTTGCTGAGGATACCCAAGGAGATAAATGTAAAACGCGAGGAGAAATTTACCGAGACGTGTGCTACCGAAGGAGCACAACTAAGCCGGATCCCATTTATACGATGGGAGGTTAGACTGGCTTCCCAAAATAATTGCTTCAAAGCTTGATAAGTTTCAAGTCAGGTTTCAAGGCATTTTTCACTCGATAGACAACGATTTATTAAATAAAAAATAAATTAAAATACCAAGGGATAAAATTTAAATTTTGGGATATTTATCAAATAAAAGGTACACATAAATTATTTAGAGGGCAAGTCTTACCCATTCGTTGCATCCAATGCAATGCAAGTCGGTTAAAATTTTCAGCATAACATCAGAAAGTACTTTCTATCTAGGGCAATAAAATCTTGGATTTTTCCGGTCATGAGGTTTTAAATGTTGAAATATTGTTGCTCAAAATCTGAACACTTTCTTCGATGAGATTACTGTGCATGCCCTTATCTCACCCTCTCATAAAATAAACATTCCCCCTGGTTCCCTCAATCAAACTCAACCCCTTAAAAAATATCCCTAACAATATAAATACCTCTCTTCACCAATATATTTTTATTGACCTGAAGATGAATTGACAGCTAAAAATTGTCGTTTACTTAATTATAATAAAAACTGGAATCCATCAATTTTTCTTAGTGGTAATTATAGTATTGTCGAGAGGAATCAGTTGGATCATATATACAATATATCTGAAAGCGGAGACGGCTGCGGAAGAAAAGTGGAGACGGCTGTGTAATCATAATATTTTCGCTCAAAAACACATCAGAAGAAATTTAACACTCGCGCTTTCAGCCGTAAGCACTGATGTTTTCATGAAAGCGGTGAGAGAGAGGGCTCTGGATAACTGAGCTTCAAGCAGTAAATATAGGCGGCGCCTCCGACTACGCGGCAAGAGAGCGTCACGAACTACGTACACACATAAATACGCCACGCATAATACTGCAACTCCCGTCCCCTGAAGGTCTCCCATTTATCAAATAAATGCATCGGGAAGACCTCGTTTCCTCCGGCCACACCTAAATCACCCACAGTACGCCGCCCAGCAATCAACCCCCGTCACGAAAATTCCGGCGAAAAAGGAATCACAAAGCATCCGTTAATTACGAGAGGCCTCGGCTTTCGCGACGGAGGCAATATAACACGGTGGGAATTAAAGCGGCTCTTTCGCTCTCATCCTTGAGAAGGAAACTTCAATTCCCGCAATCTTCGTTTGGCGAGCTCCTACCCGAAGAGGAATACGGCGGAATAGTGGGGTAGTGTGGAAGTTGGAGGGGAGAGAGGGTTGGGGGGGGGGGGGGAGAAATAACCGGATAGCTGGACCCACCCCACAACGGACACCACCAAACTCCGACTCATGAAGCATCCTGTTGTGAAACTGAGGTGGGGAGTTGAGTTCACCCTTCTGTGCACCTTTAAAGCACCGATTACAACAGCTTAATTTCGCCCAATTTGGCTTACTTAGGATCCAGACCCATATAAGTGAAACATTTCAACAATCACAGCTCAGAGCGCGTATTGATCACGAAATCGATTTTGGAAGATTTTAGATGGATTAATCGGGTATTAGAGGACCGTGGTAGGCCAGCGGGTAGAGCGGTTGGCTGAAGACTGAGGGGTCCTGGGTTCAAATCTGGGGCGAAGCCTTAGGAAGCCCCAATCAAAAAATCCTCGAAGTGCGAGATGAGGGTAAGGAACTGCCCCCCTTCGCCTGGAACTAGAGTAAAAAAAGCGTTTTAGGGGTGTGTCATCTGAAGGATCATTTGCACCGCGTAATTTGCATTGTTCCCCACGTAAAATGAACCTTATTTCTTTCCTCCATAAGTATTCAGTAGACAAGGGTCTCCTTTCGTTTGACGTTACTACAATGGATAAGAAACCCTAGGGCGGGCTTGCAGGTTACACTTCTGGGGGCAGGGTTTGGAAGCGTTAGCTTATCACCTCTGCGACTCAGAAGGGGGAGGACTGGAAGGAAAAAAAGGAAGGAGGCGCCGCCGCGATAGGAGCCCGACGACGCCTCCTGGGAGGGGATAGGGAAGGAAGGGAAGGGAAGAGGAATCCCGCACCGTCACAAATTGGGTGGGTCCTACCATCAGCGAAACCAGGCAAAGCCATTAATGTGCCAGCGATTTTAGTGAATTTTCCTATGAGGAAGAAAAATCCATCGATCAAATCGCTAGATTGACGTTACTACAGTTTGATTATTCCCTTATTCATGATATAAAGGGTTGCGTTATTGATGGTAAGTATATTATTACTCAGGACGGTTTGTATTTCCTTGCCGCCAATTAGTCTCCTGAGTAGAGGTGAGTATTTCATGCATTCTTGTAGGACGTGTCTCACAGAAAGACGGCAGTCGCAGCTATCACAGCTAAATTTCTGTAATTCTCTCGCCTGTGGCTGAGACGGGTGAGCTACACCCTCACCTATCCGAGCCAATCTTTGGGTTGAATCAGTAAGTAAGTGAACTAGTACTACTACCAATACACATTTTTATCTTCCATGCTACATTCAAGCGAAAGTTGAGGTTACTACGAGTACGTCAATCCATGTCGCCTTTATTCAATTTGTTGAGGACTGATAGACGCTCTTCTTCAGTTTTCAACGCCATATTTACGCCAAGTTAATTGTTGTGAGCGAGGTTTTCGTCTCCCTCATCTTAGCGTTGTTTCTTCCAATCGCACGACCACGGGCAGTCTGACGAGGTCGGCTGATTGGCGATCGCCGAGGGCCCGGAGCTTATGCCCTGTTTACACTACGCTCGTAGCGACTACGGACCATTTATTTATGATATATCTACGATCGTTTCAAAGTTGGAATGGCGCGAAAGAATTGTATATACATCGATCTTCATTTCCTTGCTCTTTTTTCTCAGGGCACTAGCGCTAACTATCGCAAGTTGGCAGCGTTAGGTACTAAGGCCTACGATGGTAACTCTATACGTTTACACGACGTTTTGAGGCTACGAGGGTACGGACCGTGGTCGCTACGTGCGTAGCATAAACGGGGTATTAGGGTCGAGCCTCCCCGACTCCAAAACGCTTGCGTGTATCGTGAAGTGTATATGAAGGGTGTATTAAAAAAAGGCACCAAAAAAGATTACTTGGACCCAAGTTTTTTGCAATGTAAAATTCTACGTTTCCAATAGTTGCTTTATTTAAAACATACTCAGTGTCTAAAAATTATATCAAATAAAAATAAAATAAAGAGGTCAGAGGATAAAAGAGAGCCTGATGTAGAGATTTTTTTAGATTTCAGAGCAGTTTCAAGTAAAAAAAAATCAGTAAAGAGATAATATAACCATAAAGCATAATTCAATTTTATAAACTGTGAAATTCTCACTTTTCATAGTATTTTTTACCCCGTCATGAACACCAATCACCCCAGACCGCCCCTTCCCACGACGCCCTATTCGGAAGTGCTAATGCTCCGCGGTGGGTCGACGTGGCAAGGTGGGACGAAGGGAATTGATCCAAAGAGATCCACCCCGACCTACATCGCCGAAAACGCAACTCACGAGTGGAAGCTTGAAAGAGATGGAAAGAGAGGGATGAATGCAAGTACGGATCATTCCCTGCACCCTCCCCACGAGCCATGCAATCCGTCACGGGACATGAGGTGCACTGGAAACGGTGGCAGTGCAGATGAGGGAGAAAGGAATCCGGAGGCACTTCAAAAGGATTATTTCGACAGTGGAATGCAACTTCGCAAAGGTGTTCCTCTTTTTCTGAAGGTGATGAGGTGGAGCTTTGTTGCGAATTGCCACGAGCAAGGTTTTCTCGCCTTTAAGTCAATTAGAGAGAGAGAGTATATGTGCCAGAATCACACAAGAGAGAACTCTGATTGCGCAGTCAGAAAATATCAAAGAGAATATTACGCGAGCTAATAGTATTCTAGCTTCTCAGAAGAGAAAACCCGTGAAGATGAAGCTAGCTCGCGCGGGTGAACGGCATGAAGTTACATCCTGAGGTGACGTTGGTCCTGTAAAAGATGATTTACTTGCTCTTTCCTTAATATTAAACAGTGGCATTTGAGCCCTCTATCACATGACACGGTCCCCGACTAATATCAGGAGCTGTATGCATTTGCCACAAATGCACGGGAGATAGAACGATAATTGCCATCCAGCCTATATTTGAGAGGGAAGCGAAATCCTTGTCTTTATCAATTGCAGTTTCAGGAATTTTCGATGAAAATGTACCATTACAAGTCAATTGATTCCAAGCATACAAAGAACTAAATGAAAGGACTAATAAATACTTGAAAATTTTTTTTCTTGGAGAATGCAGTCTTTTGTTAAAATATGTTACTAAAAACATGCCAGAAAGCAAGAGGATTTCACAACGTACGAAAATGATATTTATCTATGAGGATGCTAATTTACAATGTCGTTAAGTTCCATGAGGAGAACAACGAATAGTTGAAAAGCTAAGCTTGGTCATTTATCTATAATCGACACAAAAGATGTCCGTTTTAGCAAAAAGGTAACAGAATTAAGCTCAATGCTAAAAAACTGAGAGAAAAGCAACACAGAAACGTACGAGCGAGGACTTCATGCCCAGATTTTCTTTCCTGTACATAAATGAATTTTTTTGAAACCCATTATTCAAGCGCCGAGCAATAATAGACATTAGTAAACAAAGTCCACAGAATTTATGATATGCATCGACTTTACATAAAACAATTCCTTCCGTAATTATTCTACTATCAACTAACTATTCTATTATCTATGAGAACAGTACGTATCTATGCAAATATTGTCACGATTGCGTCTTGTTCAGTGAACTTGGTTTTTCTTGTTTGATATAGATACATCCTTATGAAAATTGTTGAAATAAAATGCACTTATTAGAAAATCCGGCCTCGAGACATCCAATCATCCTCAAACTTCTGGTGCAGGGACGGGTAGTAAGACGCAGCAAAAAAACTACATTTAATTTATTCCTCCTTTACCTTCCGTTTTTGCATCTTCCATCAACGTTTCCTTAGAATATGAAAGCCTTTGCCAATTTTATCGAAATATATATCCAGGTTTTTATTCGCACTACACACCCTGATGATGGCTTGGGCTGTACTTCGTAGATAGATAGTCTTAATTACGGACTTTGGACCCATTTTCCGGAATAATAAATTAATTTAATTTTATAACAAATAAAAAAGCTGTACTACTGGATGAGTTCAGATAAGAAAAAAAACAATTGCCTAAAATTTTATTATTAAAAGATGAACAAAAAATATATTACTCGAACCTCACCATGCAAGATTAATAGGACGTGGATTTAGTTCTCTCATCATCTGAAACTGAATTTGCTTACACCCTCGGGGAAGAGTCTCTCGAAACTCCTTCAGACTCCACACACTGGAAGAATTCAAGAGTTTCACCGCGAGCGGCGAGCGCTCTGCTGTCACATTCAGACTGAAACTCAAAACGCGGCGGGGGCGGCCACACCTGTTCCACTGGGCCCGCCACAACTGCTCGTGGAGTTGCCCTCGCCCCAACGAGCAATTTCGGTTCCTGACCCCGCCTTCGCACACAGGGCGACCCCGGAAAAGGTCTCAGTTCACGCCCATGATTGAGCACACTCGCGAACGCCGGGCGAGAATGAAAATTGTATGGGCGAAAGAAGCCAGTTTCTTCGACGGGTTTCCTCTTCAAGTCATCCACGGCATGAGAGATTGAGAGAACCTGTCTCTTTCGTGAAAATACGCGCGATAAACTCAAAGCCGCAGTTCTCGAGAAACTCAAACGTTAGGCATATGATGCTGGTCAAAAATATTACTGTACCCTAGCGCTAAGCAAAAAAATGTCATTCATAAAATTATTATGCCTTTTCGTAACGAGGAAAGAAACAAAAAAGATCCATATTGATAATCATAAGCTCTAAGTCATCAGCTGAGTTGGAATTTTAAAACTTCAAAACCCACTTCCTACAACTGATTAACCCATACATATATTTGGCGTGAACGAAAAGAGATACGATAAAAAGGCATAGAATCGACCCCCTCTAAAATTGTCTCAAATCCCTTGGAAAAAATGCTTACATATTAATTTTTCTTTCTATTGCATTTAAAGAATCAAGAATCTCTTGGAGCACCAGTAGCAATACGAGGAAAGCGTCGTGTTTTAACTATTATTTACATTCAAGGAATTCGTGGCTGAGTGGTTAAGGCATTTAAATAAAAATCAGAATCTCTCTGGAAGCGTAGGTTAGAATTACATCAGATTTTTTTCCGGCTTTAGCAATGTTAAAATTTTAAATACTTACGTATCATATTCAACTGAGATATGCATAATTTTCCATGCTATTCCATGCGTATTATAATGCTCCATATCCTTTACTCGTGGCTCAAACGACCTAGATGTGCATGTGCCAAAAATATTTGAAGAATTCGCTACGCTAAAAGGGAATTTTGTCTTTGAAAATAATTTGTTCGTGCGTGTTGGTATGGTATCTGGTACTTAAGGCCGAAAAATACAATTTACCCTGATTCCATGCTATATTCGCTAGATCGCAACTAATTAATTTTTCAGTCCTCATACTTGGCGTTTCGTCGATCGATTCATATCATATAATAAAGGAATGCTCTATCTTTCACCGTCTGGTAGCGATACGTTTGAAACGCGTGAAAAATGGTAGACCCACCAGTACGTGGGGGATGATTTGAATAAGTGTATGAGTCACCAAAGACGAAGGTGAAGCGAAGGGCGTATTCTTGGGGGTGCAGCAATGAAACGCGGCGGAACGGGTCGCCAGGATTCGCGAAGATTAGCCTGAGTGATAGACGGGAGAAAGAAAAGAAACGGGCCCACAGGCGAACTAATGCGTGAGACAAGTAAGAAATTGTCACGCGCACGAGATAAAGCGCGTCTATCCAGCAGCGAATGTGAGGGCATGGGAAATGGACCGAGGAAGAATGCCAAGAGAGAGTAAGCATGACCACCAAGCTCGTTCGAAACATGGACCATCCTCAATGAAGTGCTGCATGGCCCGATTATAATTGTACTCGATTAGAGTCGTAAAATTAAACCAATTTCAAGTGTAAACTGACTCATGGATGATAAGGAGTGGATTAAAAACAAAAACATTATTAATAGGGGAGCAAGTACAAGCAGACGCTGGCTCTTTCTCAGTGCGTAGCGAAATTTGAAGAAATATAAGTAGAAATTGATCGATGACAAGCCAAGAATGAGGATTGGAAAATGAGTTTGTTGCAATCTAGTGAATATACCATGCATTCAGGGTCAATCGTATTTATTTGACCTTAAGTACAAGCCATACATGTGAAACAATTCTTTTCAAAGTCTTCAAGTACGTAATGGTTAAACAAATTCTCAATGTAACTGACGAGTATCTTGATTAAAAACAAAGGTCAAATATACACAAAACGGTAATGTAAACGGAATTCCTTAAATATCTATTGCTACATTGATTACACGCAAATATAAGGATTATGTTAAAAACAAAAAACAGATTATTTAGAGGGTAGAAGCTGGAACTTTTTATATACGATGCTCCTGAATACTTAGTAGTCGTCAATCGTGTTATGGGAAGGTTTCCGGATGAAAAAGTGAAATAAAGGTGTAACATCGCATTCGTCAGACTAGACCTCGAATACGAGGCTAGAATGTTGATGCAGCAAAGAAGGATTTAATCCGTGAATTAAACAAAATACAAGGGAAATCTGCACGATTCGTCAAAAACTGCTGCGAGCGAACAGAGAGCGTCTACTGTTTATACATGAAATTTACTGGGAGCCGCTAGAAACTAATAAATTACAAGATAGATAGCACGAGCAATTAATAGCAGATATCTTCCAGGGTGACACTGAGAATATCATCATATAACTTCACTATATTTCCAGGTTCCACAGAAACGTTGAAATTCATTATCTTAAGATGCATTAATTAAGTGATCAATGAACATTAAAAAGTGGGAAACCTAAACGGGGATTTCTTACGCACGACATGACGTCATTTCCGCTGGATCGCGCATAAAAAATGGACACTAATGTCACTTCGTCAACAACTACGACCATATTTGTTTAAAATGTCTATAAACACTTAATCCTTAAATGTGTGACGGTTAATTAAATGCTCGCTGTAATTGGCGAGTTTTGATTTGACGAGTGCCTTGCTGGAAAGTAAATTTAATTTTTTTTAACAAATTGATTGTTAATTACCGGTAAAATTTACGCAAAACGTAACTGTAACCGGTATTTCGTACCTGCCAATTGCTTTGTTGTCGGCCGTCGGTATACTTACACGCAAGAAAAACGGAATGCGCCGAAAAGAAAGGCATTCACGATTCACAGAAGGAAAACGCCTCTCCTCCCAAAAATGTTCACGCCTCAAATACGAAACACCTGCTCGTTTCACAATGGCCAATAACATTTTTTCTTTGCGTCCAAAATACGGTCGAGGTGAGTTTATCCTCTTATATCCTACACCCCGACGGATTATTTTCTTCCCAAATCCTTCCGCCCAAAGAATCGCTCCAGCGATAAAGAGATTGAGTTGTGGTGATTTTCGTTGAAATGACGCTATCTACCATTGGAAGATAATTAATCCAATGAACAAAGTTTCACCACGGTCGTCCTGCGAGAAAAACTGTTTTTTCCCACGTCATATTACTTCTTTGGTATGATTTGCGACCGATGAATGCATACCCATTCAGTACTATAATTGCAATCTATGCCAGGCTGAAAATGAGATAGGTAAAGCTATATATAAAAATTGAAATTGGAATGCAATAAATTAATCAGGTTACAGTTCATCTCATGGCCTCGATATCATCAGCGGTATCTATAATTCTAAACTCCCTTTGACAACTGTATACACCGATTTCTTTTTACCGCTGAACAAACTTAGAATAATAATGAGTTATTTCATCCCATTTTCTCAGTGATTACCATGAAAAACTCTCAATCAAGGAACACTTGAAATCCTACAGACACTGCGCTGCTCAAGAACCCTCATATCCAATGATAAATCTAGTGCTTAAGCCGAAGCAACGTATTTAAACTGTAGTAACCTTTTAGATAAATTCAAGAGCAGTATCTTTTCTAACGAAGTTAACCATATCTTACGAACGCCAACATACTACGGAAGATCAGATCATACAAATAAAATAAGAGAGATAGATTGTAGAACAGACAGGTACAGAATGTCATTTTTCCACGATCAATAAGAGATTATAATGGCAGCGATGGAACTCATAGATAGATTGCATGACTTGCAGTGTAGCCAACTAACCTATGTAAAACTTATTGAATGTTTCTTAATTTTATTATTATTTCTAACAGCATATAGTAGTATAATTTGTTAGTATACGTGACGTTTTTTGGACTGTGTGGTGTGCATGTGGGAGTCCAATGCATGCTGCATGCTGGTGATTGATCACCCCCTGCCAAACACCCTAGAGGTGGCTCGCAGGGAATTATGTAGATGTAGTTGTGAAGTATTTACGCGGCAACATCGTGGTGATTGATCACGCTATACAACCATAAAAATTTAAATAACCGAATCTACAAGTGTGCTCATTAAAATGCATGGATTCCATTGCCACATACATTACTCGGAAACACAATACGCGCGATGATTTTCTGCGGGCAAATTGCTCATCACGGTAGACAATCTGTTATTATTAAGCACACAGGAGCCCACTATTACTTCAATTTGGCCGCTACTAGCACATCACGAGTCTTGCACTTAAGAATTGGTCGATTATGGAAGGAATGCGTGAAGTAATGCGGAATTAATGCTCTCTTAATTATTCCCAATACGAAAAGACTATAATACTACTGTCGGATTGGATACTTCGGGCATTTAAACCTACGACCAAGGAAATACGCTGTTCCATGAGCCCCTTCGATTGAGACATAGATGAGATAATTCAAATTAAATAAATGATTACATGGGGTGAGTAAATTCAAAGAGATTTGAAATTTAGGATATAATTTTTTTCATAAACTTTATGATAACCTGTTTCCAGTGAAACAATAACACTTTTCAATATTTTCAATTTAAGCTGAAAACAAATGAACACGATATGTATCATGCACGAAGTTCATGGGAATGTGTGCAAGGCATATTCACGCCAAACTAATGAATATGAATTTTAATAAATGATCTACCAAAGAAGATGAGAAGAAAAAAATACTTTCATTCAAGTTAATGAAAATTTTATTTGTAACATTTACACACTATTGCTGAAAAAATGTTAATGGGTATGCAGAGAATTTAACGAATAAAGAACTTGAATACGAAGTGAGACGAGGAGCAATATTCATGTCATATAATTCAATTTTTTCCCCTTATCGCTAAAGTTGATGATTAATACGAAGTCGATACTAAACAAAACATTCATTGGCATATCCTCAAAAATCCCAGCCACGTTGGAGCGTCCTTGACGAGGAAACTGTGTGGAATCCCGCAAATAGAACGTATTCTTACGCGTTGAGTATACCATTGCGTGTGGCAAAGCTGATAGTGTAGGCGAAGTGGTCAAGGGAGCAATTTATGGTCGTCTTTTTCTCATCATTATCAACGTATTCGTAAGAAGATCGAGGCAGGAGAAGGGCGTTGTTGTTGTTAACAAGGGCCGTGGATCGCGGGCGGAACTCAACGGGCTCCGAAGTCACGACGAATCAGAAATCGGCGTCCGTTCGGAGAAAACGACGATGCATAACTCAGGCAACAGCGACGATGGGAGGTGGAGGGAGGGGAAACGAAGCAGGATTTGTAAAAACAGATTGATGCCCACGGATAAGGATCGGAATTTTTCCAACGAACGCTGTCATCAAATTTTCCACCCCGGAGTGGAAATTCGAAGGGGGCCAGCGTGGGAAATTCGCGTCGGTTAATTATTCAAAAGACGTATCTCTCATATTTCAGTTTGAAATAATGGAGAGAGAGAGAGAGAGGTAGATAGGGAAAGTGAGAAAAATTGCGATTGTTCCCTGCGATCGATTTGCATCTGAGCATTGTAGTCGGTCAGGAAAAGATTCTATCTCTCATCGGAGGTTCTGCGTCATTTCTCCGCGAGAAAGAAATCGAAATTGTACGATTTCTCCGTCGACAAGGCGGCAGGCGTGAAATTTTTCACGGAATAATATGAGAGGTTTTACGCAACGTCCAAATACTGACGTGAGGCTAATTCCATTCCTAGAGCGACTCGATGATGTATCCCTGATATCTCCCAAACGAAGAAATGAGTGCCTATGGTTATGTAATCCCTTAAATACTCTTTAACCGTAGGATTATCGCTATTTTTTCAATCACAAAAGTTCTAAAAGATCCGATTGCGGTTAGAGAGTCCATTGAGTTGAGGTTAATAACGCGAGTCAAGAGTGTCTTCCCTCCCAGCATCAAGGAAATATTTAAGACCAGGAAAAATAAAATCCTCCTCAGAAAAAAATAACAAGCAAATCGGATAAGAGATAGTCATTTCGTCGACTAATTTGCGTTCGGATAGCATAAAATCCAGATATGTTATCAACAGTCAGAAAGACAGTTGTCTATTTTATATTTTACGCAGTTACTACAAAATATTTTAAGCTCAGGGAAAATATATCACTTCCAAAAACGACAACGAAAACCAGCTGAAATATTTCCAGACTGTTCAATTTTCAGAAGAATTATTAATCAATATATAATCACATCGAGTCAAACGTTCAATAAATATAATAATGGCATACCGAAATCTAACCTGCCCGAGTGCAACCGTAATTAATTAGTGGCGCAAAAGAAGAGCATTATATTTGAGAAATATCTCCGCCGTTAATGAGGTTCATTTACACTGTAGGTAAGTATTTAATAGAGTGAAAGTAATCGAATCACTCGTAACGATAACTTTTGCAGTAATTTGTTCTTTTGACGATTATTTAATTCGAAATGCAATTTTTATTTGTAATTTACTCCTTACAGTGAAAGAGGAATCGTTATTTATTTGTGACCGTTACTTGTCCATAATCGACGATTACTGATTTCGCTGGGCCAACAGATAACTTCGGCTCTCAGAGTCCCATAATTTGCTTGTCTAGGTTCAGCCACTCTTACTTGGTACCCAACTTATGATGGGTACAAAATATGACACCCCCTGTGTAGTTACGAAAGATATAATTGTACGTATCGTAAGTACAGTTTCAACTTCAGCAGTTCCTATGACTCAATTATTTCACATTTTTACTGTAATATTGGCTCGTTGTCTCTAAAGTGGACAAACTCTAACAGTAATTTTACTGATTACTTTTTAAAATCAGTAATTTTACTCGTAATTGATTAAATGTTTACGAATTGACGTTAATTGAGCCCAGTTACTATTTCTCAGTAACTTCACCAACACTGTTCATTTATCATCATTTAATAAATAAATTGAAGCTTCTTCACATGAAAATGCAAATATGATGTGGAGGACGGACTTCGACAGAGGTTTTCTCTGGCGTTCACGATGGCGGGGCGGAATCTGCTCGGCTTGGGTCATTTGGAAAGTGGTCTTCGACAGGAAATAGGCGGAGAACATTCTCGCTGCCAGGGAATCTCCCGAGGAAATCGTCCGTGGGTGGTTGATCCTCGTGAAGACCGCCCGATTACAGAGCTGTGCGCCGAGCCTCCCGCCGTTGCCCGATACGATCTACTGCCCTGCTCCCTTCCCTGACCACCATCTGCATTTACGGAGTTGCATAAATATCCATCCATCGTTTCGCTCACAACTGTCCGTTTCACGCGGCTTGTTCATTTCTACTAGTAATATATCAAAATTGCGAATTAGGCATGTACTTCCATTTACGAAACCCTAACTAGTCAGAAATGAGCGATTTTTTCAAATAAGGGGGTGATCTTTAATATAATGTAGCATTTATCTCCCATGCTGAGAATATTCAGATTCGACCAGTAAAGACAGACTGAAAGGGAGTTGGTATTACTATGAGCTGAAGAGGGAGGTCCATGAAGGGAGGGGGGGAGACTGCCAGAATACATCTTAAATACTCCATGCAAACCTGCCTTAATCGGTAAAATAATTTAATAATAAGAACCACTAAAGATACATATTTATCGTCAAGAAAAATCACAAAAAACTAACCCATTGAATACATTTCTTCTTAAGGCCCTTTAAACTATACCAACCAAGGAGAAATTTACTGCAAAATAACTAATGCGATCTACCACATAAATATGAGGAAAGGCACACAATTGCACAGCATAAAAGAGTGGTTGAAAAACGAACAAATTACTTCGAATCCGAGAAATCAGCTCCGCCACATTAGAGTAGTTCGAGAGCCAAAACGAGAAAGAATGAGGCGGTTGTAATAGCAGAAAATATCTAGACGCATGCATGCTGTGGAAAATTGTCACGGGATATAAAGACCTCTAAATACTTAAAAGTTTTTCTGCATCCTTCAAATTTTCTTATAATAGTTATATCCTGGCTCCATAAAACTTCACTGTATTATTACGACTGTACTATTCCTTTGGATAGCAATTGAGTTTTATATTCCTGCTTTAAATTACACAAAAAGTGGAAATACCTGCTACCTATAGCTAAGAATTTTTATTTTTGAAAGCCTAAGAGCCTCACTAATCAGTTTTAAGAAGCAGTAAGTCCACTAACATTCATTTTACTATTGTAGGAGATACAGGAATAAAAACTTTGCTTTTTCTACATGGTGATTTTTTTGTCCGATCATGGTTTCGTTACCAAAAAAATGGAAAAAACAGAGTTTTTATTCTTTCAATTCTTACGGTGAAGGAATTCCATCAAGCCATGCCCGCTACTATTATTTATATTTTATGACTCAACATCTTATACTCCCCGAATACAATGCAATGTTTAATGTCAGAACATTCCGTTGGGACCCAAGCACGCGCGAGGAACGAATTCTCCGTTCGTGAGGAGAAGGTGAGGGCGAGTAGGTAGTTCCCACTCCGCCGGAAGCTGAAAACTTGAGAGCCGGACGGAAGTCCTCGCCTCTTCGAAGCAGCGCTGCCATCCGGAAGAGTTTTGTGCTCGTCCTGTGAGGGAGGGCGAGGGATCGCACGTGGCTACAGGTAATAATAAAAAGACTTGTCCCACTTTCCGCAGCGTAAGGAGACAATTGAAAGCGAGATGTGTGGATAGGCTATAGGTACCACATTCTGGGAGCAAAAATCCTTAGATCCTAGCTCTTTAAAATTTCACTCTATTATTACGTCTTTACTTTTGTTTTGGATAGCAATTGGGTTTTACATCCTAGTTTTAAAGTGCACAAAAAGTGGAAATACCTACGACCAAAATTTAAGAATTTTACTTTTTGAGGAAACGCAGAGGATCATATGAATGAAAGTTAGTAAACATTCGGCCTATTGCAAGGGCAGTAATCTTCTAATATTTGGAAGTTACTTGCTACGCAAAGACTACTGAAGGAAATCGAAAGAAATGTGTTTCAGTGTACCACAAGTAATATAAATTCACCGCAGAACTATATTTTAACTGTAAAGGTAAGGAAATGAATTATCAAACTGTTAGATGCAAACACTACAATAAATATTGAGCTGTACTCCATGTATTCTGAATGATATTTAACGCCTCCGCCTATTAACCTCTTCTTTTCATTTACACAGCAACTATACAGAGAATTAATAACCCTTGCAATGAGTACACATAATAACTACCACATATCTATTATTGTGCTCGATAGGTATTCATTAGATGCGTATCTGATTATGAAAGTTTCATTACCGTTTGATTAATAAAAGTCTCCAGGAATAGGTTGCTCAATCGATAACAAAAAATCATTCACCTCTGCCCAACATATAAGTATTTTCAAATGAGCACGGGAACGCCATGGAAAAACTGAGGATTAAAATGATATTATTGTTATTACAGAATTAATATCAGTTTAGCATTAGTTAAAAGCTGTTTATTTTAACTAATGATGATTTCTTAAGCCCGAACGAATCGTAGGTAAATGCGTATGCTTGGCGGAGGAAACAACATTTTTGCCTTTGACCACCCGTACGATAAAATACCGGAGAATATTATTCATTATTAAAATGGAATGGATAATGCTCATCTCAATGCTATCCAACCACGCAAAATATACAACTGCCGCAGAATCGACCTCCCTTGAGCGACGACCCGTTGTTGCGGCCTCTTCATTCGCTTCTCTCCCCGTTTCTTTTTTTTTCTTCTTCTCCCATTCGTCCGGCCCATGTAATGAGCTGCTGACCTGGATTCCGAAGGTACACGCGGGGTGCTCCTTAAAAATCCCGCTCCTCCTCCCTCAGGGGGCGAAATTGCAAAAGCGCTGCTCATGATTGGAGGGGAAGGTGAGATGAGGGATGGTGCAGGTACACCCAGGGCGGCAGGGGGTTAATACGCTTATGCCCATTCGAAGCGAACCACCCTTACTGTGGCGAAGAAGGCGTAATCGATGGCACGAATGAGATGCGATAGAGCGCGCAATCCATCGAATCGGACGTAATCGCGATACAACGAGCAAGCATGCACAATTGTGTAGCTCGAGTAGACGCTCTCGCTCACTTTAACAATGAGTGCGTAGCACAGAGCAACTGCATGATGGGATGCGACGGAAAATGAAGAATCTATTGAAGCAAAATATCAATATTTATGAATTTAATAAAATATTTATGATCATAATGTACCTATCATGCGTGATTCAAAGTGAATCTCTTTTCGATCGCCTAGAGGAAACCATTTCTATTTGTCATCGTAAATGGTGATCGGAACGACTAAGTGATTTTTTTACAACCACCTATTAGTTAACATGTTTGCATACTGAGATGCTCTCGACAATAAAAATGAAAAAATGCATCATATAATTTAAAAGAGAATGACCATGACCATCAGATGTGAATTTTCACCAATTGTTCAATATCTCACCATTTCTCCACTAATTCAAGTTTCCAGGTGCCAATAGCGGTCCAAAATCAAACGCACTCGCTCCAATCCGCTGCTATTCTGCCTCGTATAATGTAAAAGTCAATTTCGTAACATAAATCTGCATCGGTAACGAAACTCTGAGCATTATCAGCAACAATCCCACCATTTTATGTACAAATCAACTATATATTGCAACCTAAAAGATTACATCGATGACTGCAATCATTTTAGTAGCCTAAAGTTACGCCCGAAGGTATCAAGATAAACTACAAAATCTCAGTACCTACTCTTCTATTCCAAACATTCTTACGGTATCATATCTAAGAAATTAGATATTCCTATTTTATTAAGATCCCAATAGATAGAGAATGATAAATAACACGGTAAGAAGGTTAGCAAAAGTCATTGTTCTTTTTGCTGTAGTGTTTTCATCAAAAGAAAAATACAATTTCATATAATCCAGGAAAACGGCTGTAAGAAAACATTTAGCTTAGTTATTGGGTTAATCTGATAAATTCAGTCGTCACTTTTCAGAAGGATATCATGATCACTTACAGATCGTATACTTTACCTCCACCATGATTTTATACATGATGTTTAAACATGATTAATACAATCATTTTAGATGTAACAAACATTAATTATTGGTAGTTGATTCACTATTGCGAGACTGAAATTCGGGTCAAGAAACAGATGGTGACGTGGATTCACGACGGACTCCAATTCAATTTTGGTATAGCCGACATACGGTTGCTCTTAATAGCATTAATTAAAGAGTATGCACTATGCAGCATTTACAAACCGGGCGCATCATGGCAGTTATGGAACTTACCCTGTCTTACCGGTTTTGAAGAAAACCACGATTCTCACTCTTCACGGTGAGAAAAACAGCAAGCTTATTTAGCCTTGGTTATAAACAGTGCAATCAAGCTCAAGGAAATATGGTTTAAGTTCTGCAATACACTCTGCTTGAGAAAATGAAGGCTTTCCATGAGCATTCAATTTTAGACACTGCTTGTTTTAGTCCCAGGAATTTTAACATGTCAACCCTCCGGGTTACTCACTCAGGTTTAAACCCGAAAGTTGATTTGGGCAGGTGAGGGTAAGGCTCACCTCAGATAATATCACACGCTTGTGATACCACATATTTGGGGCAATGGGATTCAGTGTAAGTTCCTTGCCCTGGCACAGCGAGGATTTTTGTTTTAGGGATATCCGAAGGCTTCAAACGGGGCTTTAACCCAGGGCACTTTGATCAAAAGCTAATGCTATACACACTAAGCCACAACGCTTCAATAATGTGGACGTTTTTATTGTTCGATCTCAACTGCTCAAATATCTTCAAGGATTTCAACGGCGCGAATACCCTTGCGGTAAACATAACCAAATATAAATCTCCAGCAAATCGGAGGGCTTCTTAAGAACCGAAGAAGTCTACAGGAGATAGGGTGATATTATATATATACCAACCATTATATATAATATATATAATGGTTGGCGGAATAGCTCGGGGACTTAAAAAAAATAGAAATCTGGATGATTATTTCTCCAAGCCACAAACTCTTTCTCATAAACGAAAAATATGTGATGTATCAGCATTTTTACACTGTGGGGCATAAGTTGTACAAATAAGAACAAAATTACTTTGATACACTACGAAAAATCCCTATTATTACAGATTTAGAAGTTTGAGTGTTTCATTTATGACCCAATATAAACGTCAAAACCACCAATATTATGATAACTACACACCAATCTTAACAGCTTAAATAACGGAGATCCAAAAATGAAAACTTAAGCATTACTCAAGGGCATGTGTTCTCGTATTTCGTTCACAAGATAAAAATTGGAACGACAAGAAGAGCCATAATGCGTTCTGAAGTTTTTTTCGTTCGATGCAAGACAACGCGAGAGCTTAAAAGCCCGACTCATTCCTGCTTTCGGCCGCCTGGTCATGTCGCCGTTCGGATCCCGTCATTCATCAAATTCACTCGGAAAGAGAGAAGGAAGTCTCCGACGGAACCGAAATGAGTAGCAGAGAGCGGGTCCACTCACCGTAGGAAGAGGATTATTTTCTTTCAAAGACGAAGGCGTTCCCTTCGGCGTCTTCTAGAAAAGCAAACATACGATATAATGACTTCATAACATTCAAACGGGCTTCTAGCGAAAAAAATGCAAAAAATAGTCCCCAATTCTTCTCCGCGGATGGAAATCGATTGCCTGTCTGAGGAGTGGATGAGGATATTACCTATCCTTCTCCGAGGAAGATATTACGCTTCCTCATATCTACTGGCCTGCTGCTAGTAATTTCGCGTTTTTACCAGCATGATCGGAATAATCAGACTTGTTTATGTAGGCAGATTTATTAAAAATATTATATTAAATGTAATCGATATTTAATTTTTCGCGAGGGCGATTTTTTGTAGCATAGCACTAGTGAAATAACATAGGAAATGCAAGAGAATACGTAACTTCACTCGGCTGTCCTTAAAATGGAAGTTAAAATATATCACCGTCAACTTCATTGAATTTCCGGGGTTAGTTTCTAACTCTATCAAATAAACAACTATTTAGGCAAATTTACTCAGAATACTACACCGATGCTCTATGGAATCATTGCACTGCATACATTTTTGTGGAAAGGGTTCCACTTGGAGAAAAAAATCATTTTCGTATTCAATTACTTATTCCGCATTCGACTTCCTGATTTCATTACCATTTTTAACTATCTGATAAAAACTATTCTCGTCCGGATCGTACTAAAAAAATGAATTGTACATTATGCTCTGAATTTATTTTAACCTCCACAGGGAAAGACTTTTCTGAGCATTGCGCTGAAACTTTAGAATGGATCATCATATTACGAAAAAGGGAGAAGAAATGTCAGATTAATCAGATTCAATTGTCAGTTTAATCAATTAGCCAGATAAATCATTGGTCCATTATTCATCACATAAAAATTTATTGGAATGTCATAGGATATGCCAGAAACTGACAATACTAAAAATTGGCAAAGATATTTCCTCGTGAACACAGTCTGAAAGTTTCACTTTTGTAGCTCAAGATCTGTCCTTCATTCGAACCCACCGAAAACAATTATGAAAAATTAATTTGACAGTATTGTTTTTATTGTCTATCATTACCCACTCCCAATGCCTCTCGACCAAATAAAGTCAATATCTAGTATATTGGGACTGGTATGAAAATCGGACACGCCCCTGTGGCATAGAGCAGGAACTCTGAATAGAGGGAAGCTTGATGGAGGTACATCTTAGAGTTACATCAGCTGCTCCTGCACCCTAAAACCTAATATATCGGTATTTCTCGTAACAACAACAGCAGATTTCTCAACCATACTTTTTTGTTGACGGAAATGCCGCCTAGCCTCACAAAAGGCTTCTCAGTGGCCAAGGGTCATTGAATTGCACGCTGACGAAGCCGCGATACACGTGGGCTACGAGACGGAGATGGTGTCCCATTGTTGACCGACCCCTCTCAAGTGCCACGCCCCCACTCGAAGGAGAGAGAGCGAAAAGCAACCATAGGAAAATGAGCGAAGTGATTTACGATCTTCCCCTTGCACTTCACACGCCTCAAATTCCACTCCCATATTCAAATGATTAATTAGGCCTCCGAAAAAGCAATCGCCAGTCCAGTTTACCGTTCATTCTGTCGGCCTGGGAAGAGTGGTATGGTATAATCAGCTCGTTTACGAGGGATATACGTGGAATGGAAGGTTGTAATGCTTCCTAAAGCTTGTTTTACGCTAGGCATTAACTTGTACAATCTTACGTACGCACGAAATTGAATTCCAAATTATCTCGAGTAAAGCGGAGTAATTGCTACAACGCATGCGAGAATGCACGAACGCGCGATGGCAAAATAGCCCCAGTTCCATTTCGTTCATATATTTGCGTAAAATTGCACAACAGATTGAGAAAAAATGCAATTTTGAATTGTATAATTACATTTACCCTTGTAAAGCAGCCTTAATACTACGGGATTCCTACGGCACTGGCAACATTTCACGCTTGATAACTTAGAGATACTCACAGAGGTCAACTGCGACTTCGGGTTCAACGCCGAAAATAGGGAAGGTAGCACTTCAAGCGATCCGCGAACCGCTTTTCAAGAGATGGAAACCAAAATTGCTAACTGCATTAGACGTACAGTCACTTTCAAAAGTTTTAGAACAAAGTTTTTGACGCCGTTACTGCTTCTACAGTAAATTTGGTTTCCCTCACTCCTTCCCCAGTGGTTACGCATCGCAAGTATATCTTTTTTGGTTGAAAATATGAACTAAAAGGGAGAAGTTACTTACTTTTTATGGAAAAGTCATCGTTCCGTTTAGATTTACATTGGAAATTATGATTTTTTTGTGTGAATTCTGCTTTTTATTTTACGTATCATAAGACTTTCATTGGAAGGTCTCCGCGAAATCATTAAATGAAGGTTGGTGCTTTAATTTTGTATTATATGGTTACGTCCCAAAGTGAATTGAGTTAATTATTACTTTAGAGTGAGAAATAGGTTATCATTTTCTTTCCTGGAGCAGAAATTTGATATTAGAATTCCTTCTTACTTATAATGGGAATACAAACATGTCAAGGGACCAATCGAGTAGGAAAATTATGTGCCGATAGGTTAAGGAAATAAGAATGGGCATACCAAAGCAATACGGCACACTTTCCGGAAGTTTTTGAATGAATCAAAGTTTTTAAAAATGATAACATCGTTTATTTTGAAATATAGACTTTAATAAATCCGTATCGTAAGACAAAAGATGGTAACCCGGCGGTAATAGATGGATAAAAACACGGAAAAAACAGTGCAGTAGCAACTCATAGTGATAAGCCACTGAAACCTACCATTCTCGCTATTCAGTTTTTAACTAGACTCGATTAGTAATGACAAAATGTCATCCTCAACAATCCCGATGATAAATCTCCAGCCCCATCTAAGATATTCAACGTGCTAAAATTGAAACATCTGAATGATTTGGAATGAGAAACAATTCTTTTTGTCCTCATGATCACGACAAGATAGGACTTTTTGAATCGACCACAACGCAACACTTGCAAAATCTCGGTCGCCCACAAAATACAATTGCACAGCAAATGGGCTCATTCAAAAGCAAGCAATTCGATTTTAGCACGTCAGAAAGTCATTCCCCTCATCCGTCGAGACCGACAATTCGCGAAAAATGGCGAGCCCTTAGAGAGGATATCGGCCAAGAATTCCGGGTGAACACCTGCGGCGTAAAGAGATGGGGAGGGCGAAGAGTGGGGGTGGGGTGATAGGGGAGAATGGGGTCGGGAGAGGGAGGGTGGATCTAGTGGTTCCTCTCTCCCGAAGAGGATGGATGACGTCCCGAGGATTAATACATTCAGACTAAGGAGGTGTGTATGGGACTGGTTCATAATTAGACCGCCATCTATATGTTAGTCAGGTCAATAGTAAATAATAATAAATACGAGGGTAATTTACAAAATAAATATTTACTCATGGCTATACAAACCGCCAAAAAATAGGCTGTCAATGGTTTCGTGGGCTTTAAACCCAAGTAATTTTTATAGTTTAGGTAATAGATTGAGAAAATTAAGCATAATAAAGGCGTTAACCAACTAGAAGTTCAAATTTATAATACCTTCAGAGTCAATGCTTAGTTAAAATACAAAATTTTATTCGTTCATGGAATCTCTCAAAAACAAAACATCCTCAAGAAATAAGGAAACAACATTTAAGTATCACCCGCTGTTACATTTACGAGTTTAATTCATGAAAGTTAATATTTATCGTGCAGGCCAAGAAATTCTGAATATTTACAAGCTCTGAGTGTATTAACCACGTCTATCTATACCCAGATATTTCAATTACTACATCCGAGTAGGTGAGGAAAATTTTTCGACGCGATCCAATCTCTACTTTTGCTCTTGGTTTACTTAATTTTACTGCATTGGCATCCGTAGGATAGGGGTATTTTGCTATGATTCCATCACCGTCATCAACTACGGACTCAAATGGCGTCTGCCTTCTAACAATCAATTATAGTCCAATCGTTTTAACATTTTCCATGAGTCGTCCTTCTTCCCAAGCGAAAATTTGGGTATAGCAGTAATAACATGTTTCTTTTTTTCTTGACCTGTTGTTTTAATTCCCATAAAAATGAAATCTTAAGGTTTAGATCCGTTTTAGGCAAAATATTGTATTCTTATTTATAAAAATTGATATAATATGGTAACATAGCAACAAACAAAATAAACATATACATTAAAGGTAAATCACAAAAAAATTATTAATTTGGTTTTCGAAATTTTAACCTAATAATAAGTTAAAATTATTTTTTAAATATATTTACTCAGTAAAAAACTAAATAATCCTTGACCAGCATTTTTTTACCAATTTTACCTCTCATCTATGGATGAATAAGCCTTAAAAATGAAAAATAACTTTCCGAAACATTGGCACGTGTTTTTTTAGAGTAAATCAAAACGTCAAAATCTCATACTATTAGACATAATGATAATTACATAAGAAAAGGGGCCAAGTACTCATTTTCGAAGCACTACACGAGAATCCTTCGGTAGCAATTCCCCCGATCATGAACCATTGTCCCCTGTCACTAATACATAGCTGTAAAAGAGAACACATCCACGTTTCATGCTCCAAAATCGTGCACTTTAACAGCAGCAGAAATTTCTACTCGAGTGAATCATAAAAGAATGACATATAAATAATTTTTTTAAAGCCCTAACTGTACCGACTCCAACGTGCTTGAATTTGTATTTAATAATTTGTCGTCCTCGCTGGCGGCTGAAATATGTCCTCGCCTACCATATCGGAGGTCACGGGTTCGAGTCCCGGCTTGAATAAGATTCCCCTATCCAAGATATAGATGAGTGTGATCGTAAATTGTTTGTTGTTGTTGAAATGTGTTATTGTTGTTGTCCCCCGATGTAAAAGCCTCATTGTGCTATTTTCAGGGTCAATTGAGATAAATAAAAAATATAAAAAATAGGCCACTATGGCGAAGTAAGGAGATAAGTACCAGCCTCCGCTTACACGGTAGCCTTCGGACGAATTTAACACACAGAATCGCTCCGCTCATCACAATAATAATGCAATAATGTTCGCCTCACTCACTATACCACACTGGAGGGATAATGGGGTATGAAGCGACAGGAGCGACAAGAACCTTTCACAAAAGGGCATCGCGAATTCCTCCGCTTTCTAGGATGAGAGAGAATATTGGCAAGGGGGCGAGAGGGCGCGATTCGTCGAAATGGAGGTAATTTCAGGCGAACAATGGAAAGGGGAATTGCGTAACTTGACCGCGTGACGCGCCCGTTGGAATCTCCGACCCGACCTCGCCTCTATCTCAAACCTCAGCAGGGGAGGGAAGGGGAGGGTTTCCCCCACCCACTCCCCTCTCCCCCCCTTTCCCCGCCCCCATTCCGAAAAAAATCATTATTCCTCACTCCACCTGTTCCTTCTTCCCAAGCCGAAGGCTCTCCAGTGACTCTTCGAAGAACAGGTTTGCCCATTCGAACTCAATAGGGGTCGTGGTTCGTCCGCCTTTGCCCTTCCTCCCAATGCGAACAGTGTTTAGACAAATAAATACAATATATAAACGCACGCCTCGTGGGCAAGCGCGTGTGTCAAGAGACAAATTTCGATGACCATGAGATACGAGCGGAAGGTTCGGCGGACGAAAAAAAATTGCGCGCAACCATCGCGTCCATTGGAAAGAATATCTTTTCAATCGATTGGACGTCGAAGATCTTGTTGAATCATTTAAATTCGACAGCGAGAGAAAACGTCGGCCACAGAGGGCAAGGCCAACCTCTTGAGGTTTCAGGAGGGGCCGTTTGTATATTTTTTGATGTTTCGGAGGGCGACCATCAGTTGAGAACATTTGTTCCGATGTATAGGAATGGAAGGAAGGGCTATCCGGAATGGGAGAGGATCTCGAGAAACTTAATGATTGGCGTCAGGTAAACAACAGTTCAAGGTGCCATCCAAAGGAGGTAGTGCTGCCCTCCAAGAATGAGCAGGAAACTAAATTCAAATGACAAATTACTCTCTGCAGATAAGCGAGCCTACAGCAATTCTCTAAAACATTTCACCAACCCGTTCCCTAGATTACATAGGAGTATATTGGATGAACAGGTTAAATGCTAATGCAATCGACAGTAGAGTCTCTCACAAAGCAGAAAATTATGGACTGAAAACATAAGAAAGCAAGATTTATTATAAAAATGAAAATGTATCACCAAACCGCTAGTTTAAATATTAGCACCCAGCATAGCGGTATATTATTACTTCCAGAAATATGGAAAACCTTTTCAGGCTAAAGGAAGCCATATCCTATCACTCTCAATAACAAATTTTGTTAAAAATATGACCGACGTTTTATTTAATCGTCCACGTTGGTGAGAACCTATTTCTACGATAATACGTGGAGTCAATTTCACTAATGCCTTGGCGCAGGTCGGCTGAATATCGAAGAAAATTTTCGGCAAGGCTACAGAAATTTCCAGGCAAAATTTATAAAAAGTTCAATGAAAAAATGACGCCGAAATTAAAATACCAAAACGGAAAAAAATTGTTGAAATGCCATTCAGGAAAAAGGGATTAACCCAAAAACCAAAGTTATCAAGGTGAGATTCTCCATCCAGTGGTACATTATCGACAAGATGAAAATCATTAAATTTCATCCTTAATTTAAGTGAATGCAATAGGAATTAAAAAAAAATTACTTATGAAGATCGATACAGTACTAACAGCTGCCTGAAATACGAATTACGTTTGTGAAACATCACCTTTAAAATAAACGAGAGAATTTCCTTCCATACAGAGATGGAATGAAATTAAACAACGAGATGGCCTTGAAGTGCACACATTCAATCATTTATTCCGCCGAGAATGGTGAGGAATACGGATGACATTTAGCGGTACATGCAGTCAGTCACGTGGGGATGTGGGATTTTGCAATGTTTTCATGACGAGATACGCGGTGGAACGATTTGCTTCGCATTTGCGTCGCAGCCAAGTGGCGAGGTCATTAAATCTTCGATAATACACCGTGAAATGAATTCCTAACATGACTTCTCCCATTTGCGGGAGTAATAGAAGACAGATAGAAGAGCTACCAAGCAGCAGATTGCTTTTTCGGACAACACAAAACTGCATAACGGACTGAAATACAGCACAATTATCCAATTATCGTTGGTTTCTCTAGACGGCCGGTACTTGTTTTAGAGAATCAATGTAGTGCATCACAGAGAGAATATAAGATTATTAGCCAAAAAGTTACCTAATTATGATGTACTAACTCAATAAGCGCCACAATCCTCAGAACTTGATCACTATATGAGCAATCGATGAGTAATTGTTGGCTGAGAACTCGGTTATAATAGTTATGGAGTACTTCTAGAGCCAGAAATCTAACATAATTTTTAAAAATAGATGCAAAAAATACGCGATCAATAAAAAGAAAAATATCACACTAATACCAAATCTCGGTGACATTCAGCAAACAAATAAGGAGAAACTGATACTTTGTGATTAAAAATTATCTAATGTCAATCGATGAAATGGAATTCCACAATAATTACAATAACTCTCAAATGCAGGTGCTTTTATAAGCAGACATACGTTATCATCTCATGATTCAACGGCAAATATATGATGAAGAGATCAATGACAATCGTGCAGTCATAAAGAGACTTATGAATAAGTGATGAATATAAATAACAATGGCTGTGATTGTATCAACGATCATTAGCCGACGAGAGTAACTATTAATTGAACATAATGTATTATTCCTCAACACAGATTATTAGCAGCTCTCGCAGGATACACCCGCTTATTGCTTCCCTCATGACAAGCAATGGAAGCTCTTGCAGTAACGAGGAGCAAAACAGTACTGCATAATGAGGAGTACGAAGACGAGCTGGTTTTGGTAGCGGGAAAATGACGAAAACTTGCGGATCACTCAGCTCAGCTTGATCCATAGAAAAAGAAGTGTTACCATGCCAAGCATTCCCCTTAGGCAGACGCACGCGATAAATAGTGTCCGGTCGCGGGAATCCTGTATGAACTCTCCTCAATCGTGGGCAGTGGGATCAGCGGCAACTAGCTCTCAACGCGGGTTTAATAAGCGGAATAAATTCGGCATGGAGAGGGCGCGCACAATAAGCTTTCCCCCAAAACTTTCACTGCTGCATTCACGACTTCATTCCCGAACAGCCTCTCATTAAAAAGAAGTGAAAAGGGCTGTCTTAAATCTCTAACAATGCGCGAGTTTATGGCCAGGATTGAATGATGGTAGGAGGAAAGTTTTCCACACTACACTCGACAAAGGCTGGGGATTAAATTTTTTAATGGTTGTTTCCTCAATACATGCACCGAATTCCACGAGATGAAACTTTCCCATGTCATCTCTTCCCTGACCATGGTAGCTTAACCCTGTCGCTTCTGCCCACTGCCCGCAACAAACCTACAGGCTTCACGTTAATTTCTGCAATTTGTTTACGGCAGATTTTCCGTGACCATTGCAAAAAAATAAGAATCTATTATTTTTGCTGCTCAATAAACGCCCCATTACAGATGAACTAATTTATTAATTGAAATCACCACTCAAACGATAATTTTACACAATCCGCTTCTTTCTAACCTAACTTTCTAACGATAAAGAAATTTACTGATAATATTTAATTCAAAATAATTTACTTTATTTCGCCCGATGAGGTGATTCGTCAATATTATTTGTCGAAGAAAATTTAATATAATTTTAGTGAAAATTATTAACAGTCATCTGAAATGCTCGATTAATCGAGCCACCGACTAATACTAAAAAATATTTTTACAAGTACCGTTCAGTCGAGCATAAAATTAACACCGTAAAAACTATGAATTAATAGGGTGGTTTCCTATTATTTTTAATTGCCTAAATCGAAAGATTATTACTCCTTGAGAACGCATTTCACGCTTATAGATGTTTAAATGACGATATCTATTTTTTCGCGATAAAATTAATAGTGAAAATTTTCAAGCGCACGAAAACGCGACGGCTAATTGTAAGTATGAATGCGGGGAAAAGCCCGTGTGACGTCATTCTGGATCCATCTGCCGCCGTGAAAGGCCACCTTGGTGCGAGGCTATGAGCGCCGCTACGTGTCTGCTAGCAGGTAGCAGAGTACCCTGCTAGCAGGTAGCGCTTGTCTTCAATAAGGATTATTGATACCCTATCAAACGCAGGAAACTTTCCGACCTAAGGCAATTTTAATTAAGAGATGTTTCCCTGAGCTCTGAGCCTCATGCATGCATTGGTAATCTCAGACGATGTAGAACTCCTGGCTATTCGTATAGCATCTAGGTTCCTGTGACGTCACGTGGAGTGGCATCGCATGGGCGCCAATCTGGACTTTTTCAAATGAGGTTAAAATTGAACGTTGACATTCGTCTAAACTGGGATTTCTAAAACCAAATAATTTGTACATTATGAATACACTAATGGTGGGTAACGAATCGCAATCAATGCCTTTCATTTTCTTTGATGAAGGAAATTACCCTATTCATTCCCGGCGAATAATTTTCCCATTCACTCAAACTATTCATTCACCCTGATGACGATGGGCGAGTCGTCCGTTGAACTGTTGGTAATATAAAACGATTTCAACCGGTGGATATCCCGAAAAGACTTCACGCAGATCGTAAAAAAACTGCTCCAATTGGGATAACTCAGAAACAAATAATACGGCTTGCACCATGCTTTTAGTATATTGCCCCGTTGAGTCACGTCCCATGGAAAAAGCGAACGCAAACGAAATGCATTTGGACCTCATCCCTTGATACTCCGATATTTTTTTACCTCCTTCTAGGATTCACTCTCACAAACTTGAGTCGAGGCTCAGGAATCGCGGTCTTATACTATTTGAGACAATGTAGTCCCATACGGTTTGATTCCATCCACCATGAATATCAAGCCACATGACCACACGATGGCGACAACTATCATACAAATTAATGGCGCAAATATCTGTCACGGGTGCAATGGTATTAACTAAGTTCGGAATTTTCTACTAGCTATGTACCTATTAAACGCTACCAGAACTGCACGCACGTATAAGATATGCGTTGAAAGGAAATAAAATAAATCCAGCATTAATTTTATGAAAATTACACCAGTAAATGAAATATTTTTGAGGTTATGATGCAAGAAACTACCTCACGCGTTGATATTTGAAATATTCACAATCCATGCATCAAAAAACGGCATGAACGCGAATATTTATGGTTTAAATACGGTATTTTATAATGGAAGAGAAGATGGAATAGTTACTCAAATGTATATTCAGGAAAAACTAATAGTATATGAGCGAAACGCGAATGCAACTACCGTTGTACTATTATGGAGATCATCCTGACCCTTCATAGGCCAGCGAAGCTTCCTGGTTGAATATTTCCAGCCATTTTTTTAGCATAAATATTCATCCATCGTAGGAACCTGCATGATTCGCTATTATCGAGACGAGATTCTACTATTAAATAATTATGATGATACCCATGGTTGAGATATAATCAAAAGAATTGCCCAGGAGATCGCTGCAAAGCAAGTTGTGTTCATAACGGTGAAGCGAGTGTGAAGATTACACGGCAGCGAATGTAAATACGAGGCGCTTTTGGCAGCCTGCATTATGGCCTCCCATATACGAGAGTGCGCATCCAAACGGCATTTTTCTGACCCACAGTGGAGGAAGTGAAGAGAGAACGATCGCCAAAAGGTGGGAATACGGCGTGGATGGAAATGATGGGTTAGCATCGCCGCAGGCGTCAACCAGAGTTCCCGACTGGCACCTGCCTCCGGCCGCGAGTAACTACATTAAGAAGAGAACACTCCCTGAATTTGAAGAGAATCCTCCCGCAGCATTTCCCGTAGGGTCTGGTCCCAATTTTTAGCGCAGCTGGGTTGGTTAAGGTGAGACACATTTCTCTCCTTCCGAACAGGAGGTTCAGGTCGAAGAGCATAATACTACCTACCTTGCGAACTTTCCAAAGATCACGGAGTTGCCATCCAAGCATAGAAATATGGTTCCCTGATCTTTTCAGACTATCTGGACTACTTTCACAATTTACCATAAAATTTTATAATGCAACTATCATGAAATATAAACGTAGCATCATTTTAATTGTCTTTACAGATGATAAAAATATTACGCAGACCTGAATTTAAACTAAGAAGACGTGGACCAGGGATAGAAACAGTCCCCTATGATGATTGCTTTATATCCAGATGCCTGCGGTTAAGTCTGGGGTTAGTTCTACCCTCACCTATCCAAACTAACACTTGAATCACTGAGTGAGTGAATTATGAACCCTAAAATGCAGTCAGTAAAAGTGTATTAGAAAATAAGTTGAAAAAATTTTGATAACTATTTGAATTGACGGTTGGGAATAGCATGTTCAAATAACAGAAATAGACGTATGTGCAATCCGGAAAAGTCACTATGTAATTTAAATAGTAAAATTATTTTCCAGATATATCGGCCATTTTCCCTAACATTGCATAAATTCACAAACGAGTGGCCAACTGACCTCGATCCAGTGACTCGGATCATTGCTTGCACCGCTTAGCTTTTGTGATAACTTCGTTATGAAAAAGATATTTCTTTTGGTTCTTGGACCAACTACCTGAAGATTTCTATATACGAGAGTGGGGAAAAGGATGGAGACAGGAGATGAAAGCAATAGAATGAAAAAAATTTCTACTTGCATGGCGTGGAGAAGAATATCTGGAAAAGAAAAAGGAGAGGCAGATGACATGGTTAAAGAGCGTATTGAGAGATTTGGGAATAGCAATGATCGCGACAGAGGGAAGAATATTAGGGAACTAGGCAGGAAGAGAAAAATTTTTGTGAATGATAAATGAGGAGATGAAAAGAAAAATGAATAAATAACATCAGCGGAGCAATGCCGTTTGCTTATAAATAATACGACTCGTAAATTAAACTTTTTACAACTTGACACTTTTCACAAGAACACATCAGCCACAGAAATGTAAATATTAGTATTCATCATACCTATTGCCCTAAATTTCATCTCAAATTCAATTTTACCTTTAACCTCATATTCCATTTGAAACCGGGAAAATGTCCCTAATAACAATTTTGGCAATAATGATGACAAAGAAATGACGTCACGCAACCTGTCGATCCCATTCTAAAATTCTACGTTAAAAAATTTAGTTTATTCTCCGCGGACCACGATATATGATGTTGGATTGAAAATGAAAGAAAAACGGATCATGTAAGGCATCTAAGCCTGCTGCATAATCGGCTTTTTGCGTTAAATGGACATAAGATAGCGGTCGAGTTAAATGAGAAAATATGAGAAAGATTGGCGATTCCTTAGCGTTTTAAATCACTCGCTATCTAATAACGTATTATTTCACACAGAAACAAGAGCCCAATCACCGATCGTCTAAAAGTTGAAGCATGAGAAGCAATTCTTATTCCCGCAGGGCAATTCACCTTCTTGCCGAGGTGAACTTCTTATTGACTATCCGTTTGATCCGGTATTATCATTCTAACGGAAGCCTTCTCAACGAACCCTCAATTTATATGGAATTAACAGCAGAACTGCTGAGAGTCGGAGGTAATTTCAATGCCTGCACTCCCGATCACTTACAGCAAACGGTGCTCGATCTCCCGTTTCTTACTAGTCCAGCATCACTGTTTGAAACTTGATGCATTATTAAGGTAAGGGTTCCGGCAATATAAGGTTAATTTACACACCAAGGGTTCGATTCGCTCCATTGGATGACCATGGCATTCCAACCAGACTACTGAGAAGGCATACGAATCTATTTGGCGATTTGGTAAGGAGCGCTTGCGAAATAGGATTTAAAAAAAAACTCAAAAACTTACATAAGTTTGCATATTTTAAAGTTTCCGCAGATGCCCAAGGTGCAGTGCTGATGGAGTGACGTTTAAATTCTTTATATTCATCCTCTTGTCAACCCACTGGACTATAAAGGTTAAAAAAAAATGACAAGAGGCCCCCGGCAGGAAACATTGGTGTCCATTGATTCAACTGCTAACGGCAATAAATTTCATCGCCAAAAGACTTTTTAAAGATTCACAAAAGATAACGAGTAAAAAAATAGATAAAATCATGACGAGGTTCAATTCAACAGTATAATAATAGCATGATAACACCTATGTAGGGATCTTCTCTACCACTCCTCCTAATTAAAAATTGACCTAGCCTCAAGAGCGCTAAAGACGTAAGCTTTCCATCCATTCACTAAGGAATAAAGAAAATGCAATGTAAGTAAAAAAGATCAGGACCGTGAAGGACAATAAAATGAACGACGCCCTCGTTGAACAAAAACGGGAGTCTCTCAGAAACTACATTAGCAGGAATAAATAGGGAGACCTACACACGCTCGCCCAAGAGCGCTTTAGATTGTTGGGGTGCGATAATGCAGTAATGATAAGTGCATTGAGGCAGGAATGCAATGCATGCGGGTCCCTTTCAAAATGATTAGTACCCGGCGGCGATAGATTGGGAAAAATACCCGTTGAATTGCGAAAGATGGATTGGTAGATTGGGAAAAGGAGGACGGAAGAAATATAGGAAGGAGAAAAAATAAAAGGCGCTTTGCCCATAGCAATAGGACCAACCTCTGCCGCGACATGACTCCCGCGAAACGCGAAGACGGAGAAATTGGGTTCAGAGGCCAATGCAGGGGCGGTCCGCAGATAATGGCGATGTCTCACTTCCTTAAGTGGGCCCATAACCACTGCGGAAACGCTCGAAATGAAATGGCTGCAATGGGTCCTCGATCCATGCACCAACACACCAACCAATATCGCATTAATAATATTAAAATTCAGAATAGAATATACGAACCCATGTTTCCATTCTTTTCACAACCTTCTCGGGAAAGATGACTACAATAATTCAGGACTAACTCACAGCGATGCCAAAAGAATAAATATTACATTTGTCACCTTAAAATTACTATTGACTTTCCAGTGGTGAGTGACGTCAGCAGAAATTATATTGAAGCTTGTTTTATCGGATGATATGTGTCAATGAATTACATTCACTCTTCTTTGGGGCTTTTTGAATAATAATAGTTACGCGTTAGATTTATAAATTACTTATAAGAAGATTTGTTCGATTATATATGAATAATCAGTAATTCACACCACGCTAGATGATACTAAATGTTAAAATTACGTTTACTCTCAAATATGAAAGTGAGATTTAAATCTTAGTGAGTTATCTCAAAATAAAACAAACTAAACGAAACAAGCAAATTTTTCAAAAAATCAATACATTTTCAACAAAACGCTCCAGCCACCTACGGCAGAATGGTGGCTGGATGGCAAAGGAAGCTTCCGTAAAAAGCTAAAGCGAAATTCCAGAGGGTTTCAAAAGAGGGGTCAGAGGACAGAAACGCAATAAAGAGCAAACTGGATCCCAGACCAACGAAACAAGGCTACGGGAGAAAGTTGAACATAGGCTGGGACAAAATCCGACGATGTTGAAGATGTGGTATTTTACTATTTATGTCATTTATCAAGGAAGACATGCATTCTACTTCCGCCGCTTTAGACTTCCATTACACCACTGTTGACCCGAGATTACGTCGATGCACAAGGACATGTGCAACACAATGCGATTCCTTCGCCAATGCACCGACAAAGAGATTCGTCTTCACCGTGAGCTTGAAAGAGGAAAATCTTTCTCAACATGACTCAAATCCAGAAATAAAAATCTCCAATTGAGGATTTCCGTGTTTTTCGTTATAAGCTATTTACCATTCTGAATTTTGGAATACTTCTTTACTTCATTTGACTCTTGACTCGAATAATATGCAATGAATGTGATACGCAAGCAAATGCAAAAAAAGACGTTTTCCTCGGTAAATCATCCTCTTGGAGACATTTCTCGCGAAAACTGATTTTACTTAATCAATGACACTTAATAGCTACCCGAACTTCTTCAGTATTCATGCATTTAGTGACTTATGGTTGTTTATGATAATCAGTTAATTTGCCTTTCTATTACCAACCGAAAGCAATGAAATTTATAGCTGCCCGCACTTCTTAGGTATTCATGCATTTAATGACGTGTGGTAGTTTATCATAATCAATTAATATGCCTTTTCATTACCAACTGAAATGTGAATGTGGAGGTACAAGTAGATTTTTATACCAGATTCAAAACACTTTTGAAGTTTAAATGATCGTAATGGATGTTCTATACTACTACCCATTCGTTTTCGCCTAATTTTGCAATTTTTTGGTCCTTTTCACGCAATTTAAAATTATTTTCAGAGTTATTTATTGAATTTCACAATAGTATTCGACTCTTCTCGGTTCTCCGGTCAACTCTTTTCCCAGCTTTCACTCCAACTTAAAGGGGGAGAATCAAGAGACATTTAGCGCAAATATGCCGTCACCAGGAAGCGTAAGTAAAAGCGTGAGTATCATCCCACCCCTCCTCTAATAATCCCCCGCAAATCCTCGGGAAAGATACTCGAGTTCTCTGCAGGCAAAAGAAACGAAGACTCACGTCTACTCGTAATTATGCCCCATTTTCCCAAGGATAAAAAAAGCATTTCAATCGCATCCATCCCCGGTATTATTACAATCGCAGCCAATTACAGCCGTTCAGTCTTCTGCTGGATGGGATTGCTGCCGAGGGTGAAAACAATGGGCAGACGCTCCCATGGCCAAGAACTCGTAATTTCTCACAGGAAACGAATGCATAAAGAAGCACGCTCGTACCATAGACAACGGCTAATACCTTAGGAATTCCCGTGAAGAAACGTCTTCATTCATCTTCGACCGATGGGCCCCGTGCTTAACTTGGCTAAAATGTCACTCTCTCGCCGTTTATAGCCATCGCAGAATCACTCCTTCGCAATAAAAACATTGTGGCTCTGCCCCTGCCAATCGAGTCAGGGAACTTACCTTCTAGCATGAGCTGTAATCTTCAACAATGAACGTCCTTCAAATGCAGTCTTTTAAGACCGTTTTACACGCTGAATGATCTTGCGCACGGTCTTCCGAATGAGCCTAGCGATCATGCGAATAAAAATGCAATGCACCGCAATGCATCACAGCGAAAAGGTACACCGAGTGTAAGAAGTTCCTCATTACCTAAGGATGCATATGTAAACCAGGAAATTATTTACAAGCATACTTCGCAATCCAGCTGAAAGATTTGCTAGTAATTAGAATGAACAAAATTAAATATTTGACGAAAATGGTTCCTAATGTCGGTGAGCAAAGCAAGTAAACGCCGCCGGCGATTTACTTTTAGGGGTAAATTAAACCAATTTCAAAGTAGTTTATGCGGCAGACTCGACACTTGGGTTGGAGTCCCTATAGGGCATATATCTTATTCTGCTTCAAGGCTTCAGAATGAGGCTTCATTGAATCTCAATCTTCATTAAATTTACACAATACTGACCATGAATTATCGTGTGAATTAACTCTTCAAGTCCTATGTAATTTAAGCAAGTATCATTTCATAAGTCTCAGGATATTAATAATGAACTTATTATTTTGCATCGATATTATGTGAAAATATACCTCAATGTACCTAATGAACCCGAAATTATTCGAAAAATAACACATTTTTGCACTTAAACAAGGATTCTTTTCCCTCCATCATGTGTATATATTCACCCTAAGCTGTAGGTTTGAAAATGCACGGCAATGCATGACTATTCGCAGGTCAATCCTGCCTCGCAACTTTTCTCTCCAATTGCTTCCACACATGTAACTATGCAGTCCTTGATTTCAACGAGTGTTGATTGAAGGAGACCGCGTGAAACTCCTGAAGTCCTCTACCTCAGGACTCATTGTCAGTTCTCAATTACTACGGATTGAACAATGAAAAATTGCTTTTAGTAGGGTGTTTGTAATACCCAGAGCATAAATCTAACGATGGGACTAAAGTTATAATATACATTTTAAGTATTAATGATGATAGGTGATCTTTTGCTTAAGGTAGGTTTACATGGACCATTTCGCTTATAACCCCGACCACTCCCAATCTGAGCTACAAACTTGTCGCGCTGATAAGGCTTACGCCTTAAGGCTAAGGGTGTAGAAAATTCAAAGCTTATATTTATTAACTCACCATGAGCCAATTTTGGCGCCATTTTCATGGAAATAATGACATTTGATTTAATTACAGCATTAATTTTTTAATAAATTAAAATTAATCGTGTTGACGAGCCTACGCATGTTATGAATTACGATAACTACGATTATTATGCCATATTACGATTATTATGGCATAACCAACATTATTGCAGTTTTACGTCTCAACAAAAATAATATCCTCGAGCAAGCAACTCTTTTCCTATGCTTATAACAGCACCGGCACAATAACCTCTGTAAACATTCTGATTTACAGATGTAAGTTCGATAAAAATTATAGCATGGAAGACCCAAACTCTTTTTCATTGCGAGGGTCCTATTATTATTATTACATAAGTTACAATTTGGCAACTGGCCAGGTGGTAACATGTATATACAAAAAAGAAAACCACAACATCCCCACAAAGTCACATATCAACTAGACAGTTGTACAAATTTTAAAATTTAATTAGAATTTCTAAAAAAATTAATACTTTTTCAGCTTTTTCTTAAATATTTTTACATTACTAGGAAAGGGCTCAAATAACTCTGCAGGCAATCTGTTCCAATCTTCAATTGTTTTATTCAGGTATGAAAATTTTTTAACATTGGTCCTCTGCGCCCGGCATTTGATTTTGAACTGATGATCGTTCCTACCAATGAAATTAGGTTTTCCCACTTCATTGCTTAATTCCCTCCATGCTTTATCCCCTTTGTATATTTTATACATACCGCAGAGTCGGTTTCTTTTTCTCCTACTTTCCAAAGATTCCCACCCCAGTATTTTTAACATGCCTGATACACTCTCTATCCTCCGATGCCTACCCAAAACGTATCGAGCCGCTTTTCTTTGAACTCTCTCCAAGGCCTCTATATTTCCCACCTCATAGGGATCCCACACCATTGAGGCATACTCTGGGGTAGGCCTAACCAGTGTTTTATACGCCATTTCCTTCGTGCGAAACTTGCTTCCCTTTAGATTTCTCATCACCCAGTGCAGTTTCTTGAAGGCCTTCTTAGCAGTATATTGAACGTTCAGCCCCCAATTCAAATCTTTAGACAGGTGGACACCTAAGTATTTACAGTTGTCACACCTAGGAATAGGGTTACCTAAGAACTGATAGTCCCTTTTGGTAGAATTTATCTTGTTGCCGAAGGATATAAGCTTACATTTACTTACATTTACTTACGTTTATATCCATCCCGTTCTGAGTCACCCAATCTGCCATTTTATTAATGTCCACTTGCAGAGTTTCATGATCGCTCTCTCCTCCGATCTGTTTATAAATAATGCAATCGTCGGCAAAAAGTCTAACTTGCGAGTTAATTTTGTTTGGGAGGTCATTTATATAAATTAAAAACAAGATTGGCCCAAGAACACTACCTTGAGGCACCCCCGATGTAACCATTGTTTCATCGGAACTCATATCCCCAACTTGTACTCTTTGAGTTCGACCTTTCAGAAAGACCGCAACCCACAGGATCACCCGTTTGTCTATTTGCAGGGGTAATTGTCTCATCTTTAGTATGAGTCGATTGTGTTCGACTTTATCTAAGGCTTTAGACAGGTCAACTACAACGGCGTCCACTTCCAAACGTTGTTAGACTGTAGTATTTCAATGACGATAAGATAGTTATCGTTCTCCTGTTTCCAGGGCATTCCTTAAATCAATTTCATAAATTTAAATCCTAAAATTTCCAGGATTTAATATAAATCCTTAAATATCCAGGGTAATCCTTAAATTTGGTGGAGCGAACTTAGAGATGTTGTAAGTTAAATCTTACCAACAAATACTTTCTTCGTCATTTTCTTTACACGACCGGTGTTAATACATTTTTTACCTGATCCAAATACAGTTAATAAAATTATATGTAAAGTAATAAAAAAATAAGCACGAGTTTTCATTACAACGTGTATTGAAACCGGTCGTGAAAAGAAAATTATATTGTTTGTTGAAACTAACCAGCAATTTAGTTACAATATGTTAGAACTAGGTAACCCGTGCGAAAATATCGCTCTCTCACGCTATCATGGAATTAGTATGCTATAAATCAGTAAAAATCAAGGAATATCTAATGTCATAGAGAACCCAATACGTCACTGCCTGTCCCCTCATCAAGTATTTTTCTTGAAATTTATTCTGAAAAAATATTTGACTATACTCTGATAATGTATATATAAAATTCATAATATTCTCTAATTCTTAAAACATTTTCATAGCAAACTCTCACTCTTACACTTAGCAATTTTATACGATTCACCCATGCACAATCCCTACATTCATTTCGTACTATTTCCATTTTTTTTTAATTCCCGTTGATAATTATTCTTGAATACTTTCAACTCGATATTTTTATTTGTTCGTGATGCACTTTATCCGTTTCCTGATACACGTTTTAACTCACTATAACCCAATGCTGCTTCTAAGCAACATCAAAAATGTAAACATTTTCAGCTCTATTTAGAAATAACTAGAAATAACTACGCATTACTTTGTAGCGTAAACTTCACAGACGAAATATTTAGCTGCCACGATAATGGTTTTAGAGAGCAAAATTTTCAAGTTTTCATAATGAAAAATCTTGAAATTTGATTTCTCCCAGAAGCAGCTCTGGGTTAGAAAGGGTTAAGACGATGTCTCCTCCAGAGAACATTTTACATTCTTCACACTTCTTAGATTTCATTTTTCATATTTTTGCCTGCTTATGTTACGTATCTTTGGTTTAGTTATGAATTTAACGTGTTTTCAAATCTTTTTTGAAGTTAAGAATATAAAATGTGTGGAGTCGTAATACCTCGAGCGAGTAATCGACATGGAAAAGTCGAAAATTATAAGTCAAATCAATGGGTAAATAGTGAAATTTGATACTGAGATTTCATTTTTCGTCAGAAGTCGGTGATTAAAATTTTTAAATGATACCTCGTTTATGACTGTAGGTGCAGCATTAACGGAGCATTCTGTAATAAAATACGAGATTCCACCAGATTAAGCCAGAAGCTACCCTTTAAACTTATGTAAAGTGTACCAAGATAACACTCCAAATTGGTCAGAATTTCCACAGGCTGGTATAGGAGAGGGAGGGACTAATTTTACGAGTTTACACGACTACTTTCGAGGCGGAGTGGAGGCAAGTTTCGGATTGCGTCACTCTCCTCCGGGCGAGAGAATATCCTTGGTCAAAACATCGCCGTGGGGCGGAATAATCGCCCTTCTCCAAACACTCCTCTGCTCCAGCTTTGGCGCATTAATTGCACTGCCCGTGGGAATACCATTCATTTCTCGAGTCATCCATCGGAGGGCGTTTTGTAATCCCTTCCACACTAACCTCTCACTCGTTCGCTCGCTCGCTTACCTCTCAGCGTGAGTGGAACGGGAGACGTATATCGCGTGTGGATTAAAAGCCACCGCGCGGATTGAAATGAAAAAAAAGTAAATAAATGAATCAGGCATACGAGATCAGAGCAAAAACAGCTCCGTCGAAAGGGAGAGTCGTAGTCGCAACTTCCGTATTTGGGAAAGGTTTGCGAGGGACAGTAAGTATGTGTTGGAGCTCTGTAAAATTACCAATCGACAGTTAATTGGGATTTCGTTTCCTCGGTGACCTCCACGAAAGAAATATCAGTCTTACCATTCGGCTTTCTTCATTTGAAAAACGTTTTAGATGAAAAAATTTGATTCGAAAGAGTTTCAACCCATGATAAAGAAAAGAGGGAAAGGTGAATTTCCGTTCCTTCGACTTGGATTTCTACGTTGCGTCGAAATGATACGGAGATGTCCACTGAGAAAAACTAGCGGGGTCAAAATGAGTAGGGGCACCCAACTATTTAATTTTTATTTAAAACACTCCATTAGTAGCAAGGTTTACCGGGAACGGGATTTTCTTCCCCTCCTGCTCCTCGATCCACCACCGCCCGCCAACGTCGGTTCCGTGAAATCTCCTTAAAAAAAATAAGCAGATCCCTCAAGGCTCATTGATTCTTCCCAAGGTTTTTCCCTGGTACCCAAGGGAGCACGCAAAAAAATCTTAAGATCGCTCAAACCACCCATCAAATAGATTCCCTAGGGACTGGATTTCACTGGTGACTGTTCAAGGCGGAAGGCGGAGTAGGTATCGTCTCCTCCGAGTGAATAATCGCTTGTGTATCGGTTCCCACACCTTCCCTAGAAACTTCGAACGAATCGACCGGCAAAAGACACTCATTCGGATTTCCAATCTTTGAAACTCGAGAAATGGACTGGTTTTCAGTTTTCAACCTATATTGCTCCACACCAATTTTACAGAGGCAAAGATAAGCCTGAAATTACCATCCTCCACCTCATTAACTCATAAGAACCGAAAAGCTACTTTTTTAAGTGACAGAATTCGAGAATCTCCCACTAAACACCGATTTTCCCCGCACTCGATATTTTTATGCACGCAAAATAAATTGGCATCCCAGTACATTGAAGAATTTTAATGAAGAATAAAATTTAAAAATGACAAATTACACATACAGTCGAGACATACGGAATTGTACCAAATTACTAAAAAGCAGAATTTTCCAAATAATTTGCGTATGGATAATGAATAAAGACGACATATCGTAAAAGATTTTTATGATGCATATACATGATTCATTACATTATCACAACCTCTTCGAGAAGTCATGCCTTATTATGAAATACCCATAATTCAGAGAACACATCACATGCCTAAAGTTTAAATGTCATAGATAAATATTTATTTAGCCGTACGTAGTGCGTAATTTGTGTGCAACAATACCCGATGCCTTCTCTCCAAACCATAAGCACATAATCACAATTTTCTTTTTATGACCTCTGCGACAAATCCCGTAGCAAAACAAGGCTCGCATTTCCTACATTTCAAAAAATATTATTTCCACCGCACAAGCAATTTCAAGGCAACTAGTGAATTTCTTAGAACTAAGACTCTCACCTAGCAACAGTTAAAATATCTTACGATCATGTAAAATATATATCAGCAATTTCAAAAGATATAATTATACACCATCACGCGCTTAGTCGTTCAAAGTTTGCGGGAGAAGAAAAAGGTAGAAAACGATTACGCACATTCGTCGTCCTCGGCCGGACCTGAGAGATTGGCGTTCTCCGCTAACATAAGGTTCTTTGGCTCAAAAAAATGCTCCCATCTCCCAAAACATTACCCCCACCCACAGCACTTCATTCCGAACTCCTCTTTTCCGAGACGGCTTGACCGTCGAAGTCGGAATATTTATGAACGGATTCCTCCGCCTAACATTTAGTTAGGTATTTTTCATTCGAAATATTGGGAAATACTTAAGAAGGTGAAAGAAGCATTGAACTTGGTAGGAAATTCTACGACATAAACTGTGATTCTAAGCGATTTGGCCCGCAGCACCCATTTTGTGTCCTTAATGATTCAACACGGTGGACATTTTCCAATAAGGTGGATTTCTAATGCTTATGTTCAGATTTCACAGAATTTTTCAACCAAGATGACATTATCTACGATATGGGACGATAAATAAAGTGGTGGCATTCATTCTGCTCGTCGATTTGTAATTTGTATACATTTTTACATTTTTTCGTAAAAATGCGCTGTTCTTTATTTGCTTTATAACTTGAATTTAACGTAATTGGCATCATTTAATACTTATTTAGGACAATACATACATTAATGATAAATATTTATCACAATAGTCTAATCTACAACATTAAAATTGCGGCCAATATCCAATATGGTGGCTCGTTTTGAATGATGCAATTTTTTCAAAATCAGGTTATGTATGCAATTAGTTCTTGTCTTTCCCAGAATAAACGCAAAGAACAGTATTACACCCCCAATCAACAATATGAAGCTATTATTTTATGCGAATCCCAAATCCTGAAACGAATAAAAAGTGAAGTGAGTAATATACGTGACGCAGTAGCTCAACTCTGTGAATTGTTAATCAGAGTACAGTGTATGCTACAGTACGGGAAAACGCGAAAATGTCACAACATGAGAATATACCTCTGTGATAAAAGTTATCATCGAAGTGTTGGTCCAAAAATGCTACACTCAAAATAAAAATTTTCGGACACTCAAAAAGTCATACAACTATCAGCAAAAAAAAACTAACAAGGCTAATATCACCAGGTGTAGAAATTTTTGTGACATTTTCCGTATTTTAAGGAGCAAAAAAGTAACAAAGAATAGGGTAGTTTCCTTCATCAAAGAAACCGAAAGGCATTGATTGCGATTTGTTACCCACAATTACTGTATTCATAATATACAAATTATTTCGTTTTAGAAATACCGGTTTAGACGAATGGCAATGGTCCATTTTTATCCTCATTTGAAAAGGGCCAGATTGGCGCCCATGCGATGCCACTCCACGTGACGTCACAGGAACCTAGTTTCTATAGGAGAAGATAGGAGTTATACATCGTCTGAGATTACCAATGCATGCATGAGGCGCAGAGCTCAGGGAAACATGTCTTAATAATCACCTATTAAAACTGGCTCAGGTCGGAAAGTTTTCTTCGTTTGATAAGGTATTAATATCCCTTTTTTAAGCCAAGCGCTACCAGACAGCAAGGTACTCAGCTACCCTCTAGCATTCTGCGTCCTATCAGCGCTCAGAGCCTCGATCAAGGTCACCTCACAAGGCGGGAGGGGGAACCAGAAATACGTCACACGGAGAGATTTCCTTACCCGTCGCGTTTTCGCGCGCTTGAAATTTTTCACTTTTAATTTAATCGCGAAAAATAGATATCGTCATTTAAAAATCTAAAAGCGTGAAATACGTACTCCAGGAGTAATAATCTTCCGATATAGGCAATAAAAAAATAATAGGAAACCACCCTATTTGTACTTCCGTAAAACTCCTCTAATATTTTCAATAACAATTTACCGAGAAAACCGAGGCGAAGATGCCCTTGAATTTCACAAATTAGCACGCTGCGTAAGAAAAAAGATATCAGAAACGGGTGTGAATTTTTCATGGTCATTTTCAACCACATGTGTAGACGAAAGCATTCTTCCTGCTTTACTTGCTACAGTGAACACAATTATCCTCGGTTCTTCCGCTAAACCGAAATGTCACGCTACTCAGCCCTCACTGAAAATTTACCAGCTAATTTTAATGAACTTGCAGGAATATGTGCCATAATTAAAGACTGTAAGGCATAAAGTACGAAGAGAACCTCCGCTTCCAGTTAACCTTGGTCTTTCAGCGCACAGGCATACGAGAAGTTCAAGTGCAATTGATGACATACATCGATTGGGAATAAGTGTGTCTTCAGCTCGTACAACGGAAATCACGGCATATTTGTGTCACATGGTTGTTAATAGAGCTGAAGAATGAGGCATACTCTGGCATGCAACCTTGAGAAATAGATTACTTACCGTCAAAATACTTGATAACATCCATCACAAGCAATAAAGTCAAACATAAGAAGGATCATTTCATGGGAACAGTATATATATCCATCTTCCACTCGCCATCAAACTCGAACCCCGATACAAAAAACGACTTTTCGCCGCTCGTTCGAAGAAGTGGAACAATTTCAAAAAAAATTCTACAAAGAGAATTCCTAATTTACCGGATTATTATGTGTTGGTGCCACCAGAATGCATACTTCCCAACGAACGACTATCTGACTCGCAGATACGGATGTGGAAAACAACACACCATGGGAAAGTAAATGCCTGTTTACACGATACATTAAAACGTATGAGTTAATGTCTGTTTGCATGAATGATTTTTGAGGACCGGAATGGAACATGTACGAATGCATGAACCAAATTAGAACAGGTTATATTTTCTGTGCATGCATTTGCACAAGTTGGGTGGTTACACGGTGCATTTTGGCGTTCATTCTCGCATTCATACATTTAGACATTAACCCGTATGTGTTAATGTACCTTGTAAACAGGCCTTAAGTATGAAGACAGTCAATTGTGTTATTAAGGTGCATTTTTGACTTGAACGGGCGTATTATTACTTTTAAGGAAGTAACGCATCATGTTTGGGAGGAAGATTCTGGTTAGCTTGATCACGTCTATAGTTTACTATTACAATCATCCGAAGCTAATTTCCATGATATTTCATGGGCGGCCAACTATTCGAACACGGGAATTTCAAATAAACGAGGCAGCCTTTCCGTATCTTATCTTCTACCACTTTTCCATGAAAAATCTACCAGCGTATCTATAAGGCGTCACGGAATAGACGCCCGTGGAATAATTAATCACCTCAACCCGCATCAAGTGCCGGTTATTTGCATCGACCAGCCACTCCATGCGCTGGCAAAGTCTATACAATGATATTGGCTAAATATCTATGGAGAAGATAAACTCGTCATTCTTCTACGACCGCTTCATATCTAGCAGACATTTTTGCGGGTCTTAGGCCAGTAAATGACTGGATCACGTCGGAGGTAAATAGTATTCCGTTCTGGGATAATTTCCGAGTCATTACCAGAAGCAATCGTGAAGATATTGCAATTCTACTTCTTCCGTCTAACCAATATGCTTGCATTTCTTACCACGTCTTCTCCTTTTTTTATCTTAGATAAATCATGCAACGAAATACCGTTTATGCACCAAGTAACTGCGACAATACTACGTTCACCGCATATATGTCTCAGCGAGACGGTGACGTATAATTCAGTAAAAGGTAAATAAAAGAGGTTTCGAATCGGCAAACGTTTATGTACTGGATGGCTCTATTAAATCTCCAGTTGCTCTGTCTATTGGAATCAATCCATCCAACAAGATGACCACTACATTCTTTTTAAATAGTCCCTTAAGTCAATGATTCCGTGGTTCTTCACTTTCAGTCACCAAAATAATTCTCGCTGGTTGAGCGCCCATGTGAAGAATTTGGAAGGCCTGAAATGTATAGCTCCGTCTGTTCATCAACACTTCCAAGAAGGGATGTAATTTTTCTGTTTTTTCTTCAAATATTTCATGCAACAAAGCCACTAATACGTTCCATGAATATTTTAGGATTTGTGTAGTTCACAAGAGCGAGCTGTCTTTATCCGCAATCGGTACTGACCAATCTAAGAACAGAATTACGCTCTCATGAAGATCAAAGATGGTGGTGAAATCGATCTCACACAAGATCCAATTCCTGTTAGAAGATGGACGATTGACGACCCAGAACGGCGTCTTCTTGACGAATTTTCTCTTTTAATCTATAGTGTACCAATAGTAGAAAAAAAAACACAAGGAGCACTACCCTGCTTATCAAAGAAGATTTAGTGGAAATGTTTTTCACAGAAGGAGAGTTCTTTGCAAGGGGAAAATCCTTTCATTTACGACGGGCCTGAGCTTACTGTACTTGACTCCCGCATAGTTATCGAGCAAAAAGGAGTGGACCAATTATATATGGACGAAGAGCAAGGAAATTCTTGATATAAATCATATTTTCGGGAAAGACTAAAATATTAGATCAATGACGTAATTCCGCAGTCAAAAATTAGCATATTTGTCATCAAAAAGGCCTCTTTATAAACAGCAAAGACAGTGAATTAAAAATGGATGTTCAGCTTTTTCCCATATTGTTCGTAGCAATTTTGAGCGTTTAGTCGGCCCCAAAACCGCTGCTGAGAAGTTAATGCGGCCACCGGGCAGAAACATTGGGAGAAAGCTGGACTAAATTATTAATATTTAAACGAAACGTAGTTGCACGTTTTCACAATTATTTCCTTTCGTTTCAATACGTCGAACTTCTACGTTATCACGCCTGAATCAGTTGAACTAAAGTATGGATGCTACAAAAGAGTAAAATAACAACGTAAGGATGGAATAAAAAGATACGGACGTATTACAGATAAACCTCGGACTTAAGTAAACAGCAAATGGTCGAGTCATTATGAAACGCCGTTGCGTGAGTCACTTTCTCGTCTCGAGACAAGCGCCGACGTTTCGGCGAATCTACTCGTGCATCACACACCGACCTTATCTCCGGCAACGCGTTCTTCCTTACAACATACTCGCATGTCACCGAATCGCGCAAATCGACGCCCGCTCACGGACTCGTCGACGCGCCTGAGATTGAAGTTCATCTCCGGCATCATCTTGCGGGACTCTTCAAGTCGGGCGAAAAGTGAGCACAAAGGGCAAAGCGACGCAGCAACACAAGGTCTCTTTTTATCTGTCAAGGGAGATGATTCGGATTTCCTCCGCTTTCAAAGACGTCGCCGCCAGCTGGTCAGCTCCCGTTGCGTGATACTTGCGATAGCTAAACACAAGAGTGCTGCGAACTTAAAAAAAAAAAAGAAAAAGGTTGGGACGCTCCTTCCACAATATTTTTACAGAGCTTAAGTTATCGTCCAATAAAAACTTGACCTCAAGGACCTGAGATGGGGAATAGATACACATATATTTACACGAATGCTACTTCATGTCGGACTATCACTAGCGAGGAACGATCAGTTTCTTACACATTCGCTTACATGATGATCCCACATTTATTTCCTCCTTATTTTTCAATATTCTTCCCTCAACCTTGATGAAAATGATTTTAAACTTTTTCACACATCAATTTTATAGATCGATTGTCGGCCTTCTTGAGCATCCCTTCTCGAAAAGGTCATCAATCGCTTTTCATGGGGTATTTCTTTCTCTCCAAACTATCTCATCATAATATATGTTCTTTCCATTTTTTCAGTGATATTTTACTCAAAATATAGACAGTTGATTTTCTTTGTCTATTATTATGCATTCCTTTCTTCTTCGCAATGACCTCACTATGACCAGAGAAATTACGTTTTCAATATTACAATTTGTCTTCGCCATTCCCTAGTGATGACATGAAATATATTTCTCCACAAAACTTTCAATAACTATCAACTTTTGTGATAATTTACCTAAAGAAGATCAGTAGTTAGGTTAAAAAAGCCAAGTTCGTGGATTTCAATTTACCTATGATATCTTCTGATAAAGTCATTGAATATAAATTTTTCTCACCTAAACAGCAGACTGTTGAATTTATCAAAAAGGAATTCTCTGTAAAAGTAACTTATTTCTTTTCTGCCAGAAGTTTACACAGAGAGTAAAAAACTATAACCAAATCTTGATTAAACTTTTATCAATGTAAATAATAAAACTCTGGATATATGAATTTCCTCTTAGTAACTTCATCATAAAAAGTAATTCCTAAAACAATAAAATATTACGGATCTCTTGTATTCATGGAATATTTTGTTGGCTTATTTATAGAGGTTAAGAGATTAATAAGCAATAAAATCCTCAGAAACTACGTCTAGTGATAAAAGTATCCATAATATCTAGGGTACGACATAATAATCAATAGTTAATAGCACATCATGGATTCCTTATGAAATGCGCATTCGACAGTATTCCATTTAACATCTTTCATGATATCAATGACTTTTGCGGAAGCATAGCTTTTAAGTTGATGTACGTCGACGTCGTCGATTGATTATTCGCCGAGAAATGGAGGAAACATTGAATAAAAAATGTGATGTGTATTCCTACATACGAACGCCAATTGGGAAATTTTTTCAGAGAGAAGAGCAATACGTGATGCTACGTTATACCAATGAGACGGCTTTCCGTGTCGTTTTGAAAACGAGACTTTGCTCAACGTTAATTGCGATTTTCAATAAAATTCATTAAGGCCTCAGGTTAACTTACATCAATTTACTTATACCGCGCTCCCTCATCCCAGTGAAAATTTATAACCACCAGTGTAATTTGGCCTTAACCAGTTAACTGTATAGACTATCACAAAGCAAACTTCGGTATGCCGCGCCGTGACCCTTCCCTTGATCGACTGATGACATCAAGTTGATTTCCTAACGCAATATAATGATCGAGTTCTTTCTCATCTATGATCATCACTGGGCGACATGCGCTACTTTCTCTGGAAAACATTGGTATTAAAAAAATAAATATTTATTAACGGCAAGGATGAAACAAGAGTCCGCATTCTCAACGTTCCGCTGTACATCGGTAAGTCGCAAAAAGCCGTCACATTGCAGGCTTTATTTTTCATTCGTGAAGTGTAACGGCGACCTCTCGACCGGCGACGGGGAAAATTCTGCTCGGAGCGACCCCCTGCTGGCGCCGATGACAGTCCTCCTCACATCCGCCAAGACGCTATGCCATCACCAGCGGACTGCGCGCTTCCTGCAATGCCCTCCACACATAACTCAGCCCCACTGCAACTGCGCACTCGAGGATGGAGTCAACATTCTTCCCAACGGGCCCAGGAAAAAAGGCATCCTGCCAGCACGGATCCTAATCGGTTTTATCGTTCGACAGCCGACTGTTGCTCTTGTGCGCATAAAGAAATAGCGAGGAGATTGATGATGGTATAAGCAATTTTGAAAATTCGGTATCAAAATACAATAAAGACACCTCCGAATTTTACATGAATAACCCAAATTTTTATGACAGTTTATTTCATTTAAATGATTACAGTAATAAAAAAGTAAAATGGTTTTATTTTTTCAAAGTTAGAAGTTGAATATAATAGCAACGGAGCACCTTAAGATGATGCACAGCAGTAATTCTAGGTACTTAAACAGTAATATCTGTAACATGATCAAAAAATCTAACTTTAATCCCACCATTACACTTTTAATTTTACCTGTTTTCACCACAAGAGCACTGATTGTAATGAGCGTGTCTCTACCACATGCATACGTCCATATTGAATTTATCTGCAAAATATCGAAAGCCCTTCCTTGCAAGGATTACAAATAGATACCAATTAAATATAGTGTGAACAAATATCCCGTTCACTGCTAAAAGAAAAATATTACAAACGAGGGAATACGGTGAAAAAATAGGGTGGTTTCCTATTATTTTTTTATTGCCTTAATCGAAAGATTATTACTCCTGGAGTATGTATTTCGCGCTTTTAGATTTTTAAATGACAACATCTATTTTTCGCGATTAAATGAAAAGTGAAAATTTTCAAGCGCGCGAAAACGCGACGCTTAAGTATGAATGTCGGGAAATATCTCCGTACGTCGTATTTCTGGTTCCCCCTCCCGCCCGGTGAGGTGACCTTGAGGCGAGGCTTAGCTCTGATACGTCGCAGGATGCTAGCGGATAGCTGAGTGCCTTGCTGAATGGTAGCGCTTGGCTTAAAAAAGGTTTATTAATACCTTATCAAACGAAGAAAACTTTCCGACATTAGCCAGTTTTAATAGGTGATTATTAAGACATGTTTCCCTGAGCTCTGTGCCTCATGCATGCATTGGTAACCTCAGACGATGCATAACTCCTATCCTCTCGTGTAGAAACTAGGTCCCTGTGACGTCATGCGGAGTGGAATCGCATGGGCGCCAATCTGGCCTTTTTCAAATGAGGATAAAATTTGACCATTGCCATTCGTCTAAACCGGTATTTCAAAAACCAATTAATTTGTGTATTATGAATACACTAATGGTGGGTAACGAATCGCAATCAATGCCTTTCGTTTTCTTTGATGAAGGAAACTACCCTATTGTTGCAAATATCACCTCAGATTATTCAAAATTAGCATTTTGAGAATTTTATCGACCCTATATCAAAGTAACAAAACTCGTAAAGGTTGGATCAGAAAATGGCTCGATTAAAAATCAAAATTAACGCAATAGCCTTTAATGCGAAGTAAAAATGAGGTTTCTGGTTTAAATGGTTTTCACGTTGAGCGAGGAAGAAAAATAACAATTTGTTGGTCGAAAAAGCTGACCTCGATGAGGCAATTCTAACAAAAATGTTGGTATAAAACTCTGCCAATCACATTTTCTCGTTAAATGATGACCGCTATGAGGGGAGTCCTGCAGGAAAAGAATGATAAATAATGTTCAAACACAGCTTTGGACCACCCTAATCCCCAACCATATCACACGATAATAATCGTCACCTTCCTAATTAGAAAAAAGTCAAACTTACTCCCATCACACTACTGTGGATGCTATCTGGAAAGCAACACCAAAAAAAGAACGAACAAGTCTTCGGCCTTCGTTGGGGTATAAAAATTTGTCCGTGTTTTCAACTTTTGGAGCTTTCGACAGCATAAGGATCTTTAAGAAAAATATTATTGAAAATGATAAGCTGATTGATCTGGCAAGCATCTTTAAGAAAAATGTTATTGAAAATGATTAGCTGAGAGATCTTATTCCTTTACATGGAAACGTCCTTGCCAAAGATGACCTAAAGGATAATGCATGGAAACAAATTCACTTCCAATGCCCCCTGTAAGTCTAAAGGGAAAACACGAATTTCACGGTGAGTTTGAATCCCAAAATACGCCCAACGAATGCCTTTTAAAATAACAAAAAAAAACTGCAATAAATATTAGCATTAAATCACCATGGCAAAAATCCTTGGACAGAAGAGTTCTAGAATGGCATCATCAAGGACTTCTCCTCATGAAAGAGCCCCCTGGGGGCCTCAGGTAGTAAGAGATGGAGGTGGCGCGCATCACGATGGAATCTGACGGAGCTTATCGGATCGCGAACGGATGATTTATCGCTCGTCTTGGATTAACAATAAAAAAAGAAAACTTTCCCTTCGATTTCGGCACTATCACTACCTAATTCTATCTCCCATCCCACCGCCGGGGAAAGGGAAGAAGAGGAATGGTTTTGAATGCCTAATAATAAAAACGCAAACCGCAGCGCGTGGAGGATTCCTACTCCATATTGACTGGCGAATGCATATTATACACGCGGAGAGAACCGCGGGAAGCCTACGGAATAATTTATTATCCCACATCGAGCAAATACGAAAATCGTGCCCGTTCTTCCTCTCCTTTCTTCTCACGCGCACACCATGCACCACCGAGGGCTGACTGTGGTCCAATCCAGATAAACTTTCTCCCCGATGTTTCGGCCTTCGGCTCTGGTGTACTAGTGATGCACTATGATGAAGATAAAATGGATCGACCGAATAAGTAATGAGAGATTGCAAAAAAGTGTGGGGAAATGAGGACTTTCCTGAAAACCTTAAGAGATGATGGGAAACCTAATTTGACCACATTACGACGCATGATTGCCTGATAAAAACAACTGTCGAAGGATAATTGGACAGGATGAAGGGCAAGAGACGGCCCCGAATGAGTTACAAAGGATAGGTTATGAAATATACAACATAGAAGAAATAAGTCCCCAAAAAAGGCTAGCGGATGGAAGATCGGAATGGAGAGCTGTATCAAACCAATCTTAGGATTTTTGACTAACGATGATGATGATGAAAGAGAACATCACAATCAGAACTTGCTTTCGTAATTTTTTATATGCTCCCCAAGTTGAATATGCCGTAAGGGAGACGGGGTAGTGAGAAGTCAAAAAGTTAATGCAAACAGGAAGGCTTTCTACATATAAAAACATTTATTTCAAATAAAAGGGTATTTGTGCGAGGTATACTGCTACTCCAAAATGGAAAAGGGCTGTGAACTACTATTGCTCTGCCATCAATCAACTGCCTATTACTAAAACATAAAGCCAACGATAAACAGAAACAACTATAGGGTTGAATAATAATAATTGTACACTGATTGAATACATTTTTAAATATTAAAGAGCTTAATATATATTGCAAGTTGCACCGTTTATAAACGTTTACAGGCGAATTTTGGGGGCATTGGCAAAGTACATTTAATTATATTCATTGAATCGCATTTTTAAGGGAGGAATGCATTATCATACCTGGTTGGTATGAGAAACTGTGACAATGACAAATGGTCCTTCCGTGAAGATAGGTCAAGGAGATACAAAAATTAAGGTAAAATAATTGTGCAATTCTACGATTTATATTTTTCAAAACAACAAAATATTTATTACGATGCTATCATATGAAGAGATGCAAAAATGAGTTAAAATATTGCTAAAATTCAATTTAGGGACACACTGACATTGGTTAACGAAGAATGGCATTATCTCGAAAGATCATCATAAACTGCATCCGTTTCTTTGATTAGGTGGGATGAAAAAACTCCTAAGCAAGTTCCTATATCAGACATATTCACGAGTTAGCACGGAATATCTAATTCACCTTTGGTAAGCTGCTCCTCTTATTTCTACAGAAAATGTTTTGGGTAAACACATCGATATTTTCTACTGAGATGACCTGCGAATTACTACGTTAAATCATCATCAGTGTATACACGAACGACATATCTTTCAGCTCCTTTTGGTGTCAAATCAAATGTATTCATTCGCGTTCCTAGAAAAAGCAGCCTTGGTGGTACGAGTCGCAAGGCTGCCCTAATTCCAATGCCATACCATTTCGTAAGTGGCTATTTTGTTTCTCTGCAACGAGATAAGTTTGCAGATTTCTTGAGGTTCCGCATTGAAATTCCACTAAAATTTTAATGCAAGAGTACGAGAATAAGCCATTCGCCGTCTTTTACCATTAATTTGGAAAAGAGGCAATATTAAATGAAAAAAGGCCGCGGCTACACCTTTCCCAGTTTCCCGAAGCCGTTATCACGACCGGCAAATATATCGGGAACGTCAGTCGGGGGCCGAAGTGAAAGTTCGCGGCTGAGAGGAAAAGAACTTTTGGGATTGAGAGACAGGTTGAGGTTTCGATCGGAATTCCATGGGAAAGCCTTTCACCCTTTAACCCCGCGACTCGAGGGCGTGGAGAGCAAGATTATATAGCGCCATCCTGCGGGGTCGGCCTACGCCGTCGGGACCGCATTGCCCCGAGCTTTAGCTAACTTCCGCCTCTCGTTCCCAGACTAAATGCCTCGGGGGCGAGAATGCGTTCCGAATTTCCCTCGAAAGATCGAAAAAAAAAACTCTCAGCCCGTATTCGAAGATGTTATTACCGCCAATTTAGAGGTGACGGGCTAACGGTGAGCCTTTCAAGAGAGCATCTAAGAGCAAAAGTCTAGGGCAGCGGCCTCACAGCCCGACGTTATAGTCGTGTTCCAACGAACCGACTATCTTTCCTGGATACCAACGAAATGTGGTGTGGAATGACCTGAAATCGCCAAAATTTTCGTCAAGAACATGTTTTAACCGCAACTGTGAAAGTTTTGAATTTATGCTTGTACCATTGGGTCAGCATGTGGTAAAACACTGCAAGGTCGTGCGATAAAAAACCGCATCAAATCCGAAAGCAAACCTCGATGAAGAAACTAAAATCATTTCATTAATAACTCTTGAGTCTCTGCCATTGATTTCGGAAGAAAAATAGGACAATAGGAAATCAATGATATGCCTATATGTGGAGTAAATTATTTGAATCCATCAAATTGAAAAAAATAAATCAACGATTTCACCGTAGTTATCGGGCAAAAATTTAGTGAACTTTCATGTAAAATATTTTTCCAGAAAATTGTTTAATTTTCATAGAAAACAAAAAGGAATTATTGAAATCATATTTAGTGAGTACAGCAGTAATCCGGGTTGCGCGAAAAAAGAGCTACTCACTTGTATCTAAGGTTATAGATGCGATTGAACAAGGAGGTTGGATATTAGTATAAAATCGTATATTCCAACATACTCGGCGATGAAAGCACTAAGTCCAAAAGAAGGTGTAGGCATCCAACAGAAGCAATTCCGAGTACTACTATGGACAATTACTAAAAACTAAACGAAAAACACGTTTTCAATTAAACATTTTTAGCACCTCATGGTTATTTTTGGCTCTTAGCAGCCGAAGGTAAGAAAAACCCCTGAAGACGCTTCTTTTCCACGACGAGATTCGCTTTCGCCGTCGTTTCAAGGGGCCACTATTCTCTTCCACGCCCGAAGGAATCGATATATCGCTCCGCTGCTGTGCTCGATCGGAATCGAGGGAGGAGATGGGGTCGAATATTGTGAAGGCCGCAGGGGTAGAAAACATTACTCGTTCCCCGGGTGGGCAGAGGAGGCGCGGCCCTCAAAAGAGTTGGACGTCCATGGCATGGGCAGACGAAGGGGCGGATCCTAAGAGGATTGTTGGCGTGGCCTCGGAAGGCCACCCCTTGGGCTCGGGTGGCATCCTACAACGGCGTGTTATTGCAACCTCAACCACTTTTTGAAGCTACGAAGCCTCATGGTTAACTAATCCTAATGGTAGAATAGATACTAAATGATGGAAAATTAAATCATCAAATGATTAAATTGCTAACATGGCTGAGGTAGCAAAACGACTGACTGACTGTGAGTGACACAAACCGTGTCTTAGGGATATTATTTATGAATTTTAATGCATAGAATTAATATAATTCAGGGTCTATTTTTCAGATTCCGTCTTTTCGGGCATATCCAAAATCTCCATGTCAGAAGAAATATCTGCTTGTGTGAGACGCTTACATGCAGCGCCATCCGATTTCAAACACTAAACGAATATGCTTCCATGTCCGTGTATGTAAATGGCTGTGTTCCTCTTTCGTAGCTTCAACAACCATGCCTACTTCAAAGTTTAAACGGCCCAAACCCATGGTTAATTACCACCGCCTAAGATATAGATGCACACACACATGGCATAGGGAAAGAGATATTTGCGCATGGTATCGATGCCTTGGTGAAATTTATTTCACAGCGTGTTGAAAGCGGAAATTGATTAGTACAACATAGAGTCTGAAGGAACAATTTAACTCGGACATGCAGCAAAAGGTTAGCACAACGAACATGTTTTTTTTTAATTATCATCTCCCTGTAAACAGCACACAGGTAATTTTTAACAATCAACAACATTGGAAAATTACAAACACCCATGGCCTGGTTAAGGGCAACCTAACTAGGCGGGACTGGAACCCACACGAAGACTTTTCCCCGCCGCCATCGAGCTCAGTAAAATTTACAAAAAATGATGACCTCTAAAGTATTACAAGTATTCAGATTCAGTATGTAAGGTATTCAGCATTACTTACCACATTTGGGGTCGCCACTTGCTTTCCACGCGTCAGTTGGCGATATTCAGTACGCTAGTATTATAGAAAAATCGTGTTCATATGCAGCGAGTAAACGATTTTGATCAAGAACACCTGAGTGGCTGATATAAGTGACCTAACCCGAAAAAGCCAGGATAATAAATGTAGTACGACAGTAAGGTGGGAAAGCAAAGGGCAAAATTGAACAGCCATTTTCATTATAATCACTTCCTTTCCAATTGCGGCTAATTGGAATGAAAAAGTGTTATTATACCCTAAATAATTATGAGGAATAAGGTAAGTAAAAGAAAGAAGAATTAGACGACAATTCACCATTTTTCCATGATGATCACTTCATAACTTTCTCTTCAACTCACTAGAAATTGATGGCTTGGATATTCAGCAAGGACGCGTCTAGCTGGAAGAGTTGTTGTACGGGTAAGGAGTCCCTACAGGCTTCCTCGTCACGGTGGACAGCGGACTGAAATCGAAAAAAGGTGGACAAAACCTCAAATACGATTTTTTTGGAGCTAGGAAGTTGAGACTTCACATAAATATTTTCAAATAAATGCACATAACTTTCCCCATTTATTCTTTCCTCTACCCACACGTTAACGATATATGAGTTCAAAACTGAACAAATTTAGTGAAAAAAGACCCACCTCAATTTTTTGTGAAAGTTGTCAACTTCATCCTCTAGCACTGGTTTCATGAATTGCTTTATTGACAAAAATGTTATACCGTGTTAATAAAAACTTCTTGCTCTTCCATTTGAAGGGTTTTTAAAGACTTTCTTATTACTAACCAACCTGTTCTAATTTGGTTCATGCATTCGTACATGTTGCGTTCCGGTCCACAAAAAGCTTTCACACAAACAGACATTAACTTGTACCTGTTAATGTATCGTGTAAACAGGTTTTGAGAAACTTAAAAATTACAACTAATATGGTATTGATGAAATGAACGTGTGACAGATACACCAACTTGTTTTCATTTTATCTGACAACTCACTGCCGGCGTGTTTGTTAAGGCCGTTTTCCACGGTGCACATAATTGCACAATCTGACCGGTATACGATGGTGCAGTCAAAATTGTGTCGTGTAAAGCGGCGAATGGCTAGAACGCATGCAAGAATGCATAAACGTGAGATGGCAAAATAGCCCCTGTTTTAATTTCGTTCGTGCATTCGAGCAATTCCACGCCATACAGAGATATTAATGCAGTTATAACCTCTGCAATTTCGCCTGTAAAACAGTCTTTAGAAACATAGGAATGACAACTAATTTGGTAATGATAAAATGAGCGTGTGATAGATACACCTTATCGTTTTCACCTCACCTGACCACTCATTGCCGGTGTGTTTGTTAGGCAAGAGCTCCTTAGAGCTAGAGGAGGGCAGTCATCGCCGCTGCCTTCCATACGCACGTGTTCATGATCTCAGAGGTTCAGACGAGTGGGAGGCGAGCGGAGCAGGATGTTTTGGGCGGGCTTACTATAAAGGTGCAGGTGGTGGAGAGTGTGGGGGAAGGTCGGCTCTCGGAAGGACGCCAAAGGGCCTTGGGAAGGGGGCGGGAAGGGAACCCCTCTCCAGAGACCCTCCCCGAAACTTATAACCGCCTTTGCCACAGGAGCATGTTTTCTACAAGAGAGAGAGAGAGAAAATTAGATTTAAAGTTACGACCGAGAGTGGAAGATTCTCAGGTCGGCGGAGGAATGGCCGACCTACGCGCAGGAGGACTCATTCCGTTGAGGGCGACACCACCGTTAACAGAGAGGGGTTCGCATTTCTCGCGTATCGCTTTTCTTTTGTTTATTTCGAGGCGCCGCGCCGAGAAGCATCTTTCCATGTCTCCGCGTTCCACGGCGAGTTCATAACGACGCACCGCTATTGCTTACTGTCGTCTCGGAAGCGTGTAGTTTCCAGGGAATGTCTTCCCGGTGAGGACATTGCGGAAAGAGAGTCTGATACTTAATAAGTTCCTTTTCGAGTATTTCTAGACTTTTTTGCACCTCCGAGACGATTCCGTTGTACCCATAATCTATTTTACCGCCGAAGAGCAAGAGCAAAAGCCTTGAGGTAAGTGGATCACAATAAGTTGATCGTTACAAATAAAAATGTAGGTCTTCTTGAAGAAAAATTACGGTTTTCTCGAGGGACGCTCTACGGATAAACCTTTTGGGTATCCAGCCGGATGAGGAGTTCCAAGTACGGCGAGTTTTGAATGTTCACTCTACCACCAGCATGAAAGGACGATGTGCCTAAACAGAAAATTATCAATTTGGTCGTTGATATCATTTATGTAAAATGTCAAAAAACTGGCTTATCTTGGCACATTTAGGCTTTACTGACTTTCGAAATAAAATAAAAATCACGGGAAGTCTTCCGCAAACCCTAATAGAAGACGAAACAACGTTATCCACCAGATTTTGAGGCTTAATGACCTTAGTAAGACTACCACCAAAGCAAAATATTGGGCGTAAAGCAAGGCCTCGAATGATGCACTATACTACGCCTTACAGGCTGAGTTATAAGGGAGAAGGAGAAGTCACACGTAAACCCGAAAATATAGCTATGTTGGGAAAGTTGAGCGTCAAAGTAGATCCAGGAGTTTTGACCGATAGTGAATATGAATCATATGAATATGCTTGATACTGGTGTCCCTGAGCAGCTCAGCTTTGATCAACGATCAAAATAAATATTTAAAATAAAGTACCTATTTAATTTTAACGCATTTTTTATGAAAGTTGACCTTAAACCTATTCCCGCTAAAAGTTTACGTTATTTGATTCAAAATTACCTTCAGTTAAGTTTATTCGTTAAATTTTGGTGAACATCGGTCAGTTCCAATTTTGGCACAAAGCTTCTCATTCTAATTACCAACAGACAAAGGGTCAAATGAAACGGTTTCTGAGAATGCAGTTTAACTCGGTAGTTGTGAAAAAATGCAATAAATAGGCTCAGACGAATACATCCAAAAGCGGGGTTGAGTGGACTGAATGCATTGTTTTCAACATTTCACCATCAACCGACTTATAACAGCCAAGAGGCTTTTTCCACCGCGGTTTCGGAGGCAGTAAGATATTTTCACGAGTAAAGCACTGATGACGAGCTCTCAAGCTATATCAGAGATATCTTTATCGTGCATGATACTGGTATTCGTGCATCAGTACAATGCGAAAGGACGTTTAGTGCTGCGAGACTTCTTTTTGCGGACGGGAATGTAAAGATGTCCGATGCAAATTTTGAAGTGATAACGTTATTAGAGTTTAATTCATTTTAAAACTAAAATTAAATACATTATTCTTGAACTTGAAGTTTGCATTAATATTATCTTAATTGCGAAAAACTATCTTAAAAAGGTTACTTGATTATTTTTTAAGTAACTGAAGATATCACCCAAGTAGCACACGATATCCATCAGACATCTAACTAAGGTTGATATGTATATCTAAAGCACGTTGTTATGGCACGATGGATATGTCTAACAAAGTTGCATAGATATATTATTTGTAACGCCCACGACAAGTTGTAAAAAGAACTTTACGTAGATATCCAAGTTGTTATATCAGTGATATTGAAAATATTTTATTAATGAGTATCCATAGTTAGCATACTTTCTGTATAGAATTGAAGAGCACGAATGTTATGTGTGTTTGTCGGAGATTACGAAAAACCATAATTATAACACCCATAATCTACTCATTAGATGTTGTGAAGATATCTAAGGGATGTTGTAATATGGACCTCCATATCCACTGCTGGACATCGCTGCAACGTTGCTTGGCGGGTCCAATGAAGATTTGACGGATATCTGGATATTGCACTAATGTCATATGTCGATGCCGAAAATGATAACTGGATATTGTTGGGATATTGATTGCTGCTTGGGCACTTAATGACGTAAAAGTTGCTTTTTTTTACTTTAATCAGTTACTTTTTAGGAAAGTAACTTTTAGCCCATTTACTTTTTACCGATATTTACTAAAACAGCGATCAGTTTATTTTTTCCCACCTCTGGCGAGCAAGATATGTTACGAGAAAACGTGAGGGCTAAACAGCAAGAAAATTCCTGACTGTCTGGACAAGGCGACTATGAAATTTCAGTGAGGAGACTCGAAGCGATTGCCAGCTGGACCCTTTCGCATTCCCAAACCGAGCATAATGAGACAGCAACACAAGAGCACGTTGTCACCTTAGAATTGTCCGGCAGATGGGAGTGCATGATGGAGGGGAAGACTATTGGCAGGGTCGGCTCGGGTAGAAAGTGACGAGGAGACAAAGGGCGCAGGGGTCGCTGGGACTATGCACCGAAACAGGGGTCACGAGAGAGATCCGAAGGGTGACATCCTCCTTACTCAGCGGTTTCCAAGCGGTGGTACGCATACACCTTGGGGTTACGCAACGAAACAGTGGGTGTACGCCGAAAAAAAATCAGTAATTTTGGACGCCGGGAACTATTTATCTCTTAACCAGGAAATATGTATACATATTATATGGGGTATTTAAAACAAAGTTTCTATTTATACAATTATTAATAGCTAAAAAGGTTACCTAACCGTAGTGAAATTATGTAATAAAATGTGCACGTTACATTTTTTGGGGTAAAATATTAGTTATATACATTGCTATACAAGGATACGAGAGGAAAAAAGGCTGGGAACTGCTATCCTAACCTATCCATTCCTGCCCCAACCCTCCACTTCGTTACGGATCTTCGGAATGTAACTTGGATAACAGAAGAATGCTCGAAATTTTCCACACAAATAATTTCCAAACCAACCGGTTTCGACACACTCGCGACAATATAGCAGGGCATTTCACGTCAGACCTCCGAAACGCTTTAAATAAAATAAGTCGCAACAAGAGGTTTTTTTAAAAAAAATTCAGAAACTTCTAGCCAAAATCATCCACATTCTATGATCATGATAGTGATGCCAAATTTTCGCAGCCAATAGTTTTATTTCCTGTTACACTTTAGGCAAAATACGTTGCCAAATTTTGATCGCATCATCGTTTCAAAAATAACTCCACTCTATTTAGGTTATTGGCAATTATTCCCACCGGGATGGCCACAGTGGCGTAGCCAGGAATTTCGTTCATGGGGGTCCAAAACCAGGGGGGAAAATTTTTGAAAAACCGGGCACTAAGTAATGGGTTTTAAACTTCTTTTAACACTTTCCACAGTCGAAAAAACTTAATTTGTTATAGAAACATTTTATAAATTCCTGATTTTTCAATATCTTGTTATCTTTTATGAAGGACAATAATTGCGTTTTTATATTTCGGGGGGGGGGGGGGGGTCCGGACCCCTCGGAATCCTCCTGGATACGGCACTGGATGGCCGATGAAAGCAGAAACGGCGACTGGAAGATAGAAGTAGGGGGCAGAATCACTGGAGGACTTTCCGTAAGGTACGACTGCAGCAAAATTTCAAACTAAAGCATTTCAAGAGAATAATTCGCGCTTGTTAATTTGTACATATGGGACCCAATTACCTTGAAATTTTCTACCATTGACTTTACTTTTATTAAAGAGAGTAACATTCGAACTTATGACAAAAATTATGGGGGGCCTAACGTCACCAGTGATGGAAAAAATAGTAGCCTCACAGTACGTCCCGCGCAACGGGACGGTAACAGTTTGCCTTCCACGTGAGGGGAGTGAAGGCGAAGTGCTAATACATCTATGAGGAGAAAGTACTCGTGGTGAGTTCTTTTTTTCTTATATTTAATGAGGCTGACAGCGCAACCTAAAGATCACGTTCACTCGTACAATTCTCAATTTGAAGATGAACCACTTCAGTTGCAAAACTATCATTCATAGGAAAACATTTTAAAAAGAGAATCCAACAAATCTAAACACAATTCAAGGGCGTATCCAGGATCATAACTAGGGGGGAGGCAAGCCATGGTCTAGAGGGGGGCAAGTCATGGTCTACGGGGGGCAAGCCAAGTTGTGACATTTTTGCTTGAAAAAGGTGAATGAAACCAACATTTTAAGAAAATTATAACAGCACTTTATTAGTTTATGAGATTATTTCCTTGACAAAATAGTTTTATTTTAGTTACATATCTTATAATAATACATATCATTTTTCGCGGGTTTAATGAAAATTTGTTGAATACTTTCACTTCAATTCAGTACTGATTTTGCTTAAAGACTTTTGAGATTTTGGCTTCTAGCGGGGGGAGGGGGGGGGGGGGCGCTGCCCATGACACAATTAAAGTTATTCAGGTTAGACAATTTCATCCGTGAGTCATGACGTATGCAGGAAAATTTTCTTAGCACTTGAATAAACGGAAACGTGACAAGTGTCGACTCCTGGAATGGCAATTTGAAATATTCGACAAACACTGTTCGGTCATCCATACATGAGTTATAAGGAAGAGAACGCTTGATGAATGAGGACGGACCGAGATAAATTCGCAATCAGTTCCACTCGGCGATGAAATAAAACCCCTTGATGTGGCATCGAATCTAGACCCCCTGGAGAGAAAACGCAAGAGCCTTAGTCTAAAAACCACCTACCCGACCCCCTGCATCTAATGACTTTTCTACTTGGAAGAACCAAAATGCACTTTGTGCAACAGTGAACTCCCGCTCCCAGTTATACCTACGAAAATTACTTTCAATTTTTGCTCAGGAAGTGTTGAGAACGCATCGAAACCCGAAACGGCTGATAATAATGCCGATTAACGAACCTAAGCTGAATTTCACAGGTGGCGCCTATGAGGACTCCTCCTCCAACCAGGATTTTATGGGATGGGGGTAATCGGCATTATTATCAGCCGTTTACCAGAGATTTCGGGGACTTTCCGATTAGGGGCCCTTTGGTGTGTATGGAAAACACCCCTGGCCAAAGGGGGTCCGCGTCCTCCCCCGAAAAATTTAGGGATTTTTGATGTTCAAAACGGGAGTTTTAGGACTCAAACACAGTAAATATGTAAAAAGTAAGTGAGTATTTATTGAAATAAAGTAAAGGCAGTGCTTTTAAAGACTTAAGGGGGGTTGTAACCTGGAAAACCCCCCGTGGCTACGCCACTGCTCCAACGGTCTTATTTCCTGGTGCACATTGGCTTTTTTTTTTTTAAACATTTATGATATCACCTCGTTTTTGTCAGAGGAACTTGATACTTTCAAGATGATAGCGAAAGTAATAAAAAAGCAATGCGCAAAAAAAAACATTGGCGGTCACACGGGGATCCCCTCCGAATCTTCCATCATAGTAATACACCCCGAAGGCCCACACTTTCAAATTATTAGATGAAATACAGGTGAATGTGAATACATATACATAGTGATTACTTGACGGTAGGCATGAGGAAGCTCTCACTAACCTATTGTAAAAGTAACCAGGGTAAGTAATTGCTTTTTCCAAGCTGCTCTGTAAAAGGGGAATACATTATAGAACGCGTAGGGAGCTGCTAGCATGGGCGTACCCACCGAGGGGTCTCCCCCCCCCCCCCCAAGAAGAAAAAATCGCATAAGTATTTAAACAAAATCAGTACTAAATTGAAAGTATTCAAAAATTTTCTTTAAGCCCACGAAAAATGTAGCTTTCGTTAGTATAAATGTAAATTGTATTATTATAAGATATCTAACTAAAATAAAACAACTTTTCAAGGAAATAATCTCATAAACTAATAAAGCGCTGATATAATTTTCTTAAAGTGTTGTTTCATTCACCTCTTCCATGCTAAAATATCACAACTTGGTTTGCCCCCCCCCCCCCCCCCCAGTTATGATCCTGGGTACGCCCTTCGCTGCAGGGTATCTAATATTTAAAACCAATAAAATATATCGATATCATTTCCACGGGCAGCGTTTCGTACGGTGACTTCAGAAAAACGTGTTTCGTGATTTCAGAAAAACACGTTGTTAAGGAAACAACAGAGACGAAAGTAATTGAAATTAAGCATCCTAAGTATCACACCAGAACATTCCCATGACACACAGTGTGCGATTAAATTTTTTAAATCATTAAATGCATAATCAATCCAATGCCATAAATACACACTACAATTAATACTTTAAATTACGCATTAAAAGACACTAAGGAGACTGTACACGCAAAAAAGACATTCTTAGTATGTTTAATAATAAATCTTACGCACCAACAGGTATACTGGTGAGTAATTCCTCTCCGAATCAACCATTCACTGAAATCAGCACAAATTTCAATCAGCACATTAACTCTGGATAATTCACCAATATCACCTCGAATGCTATTAAGTCAGCTTCATCAACGTAACTCCCCCATCCACTTAAATCCTCCAGAATCGATCACATCCAAGGAGATAACCTCCTTGTTCACGTCACTGTAAATAAAAGTATCGCAAAAAAATCAGCACAATGACAACTAAAATTTCCTAGGGGACTGCATGAAGGAGACTCGACTCTATTCCGTGTACAGCTGTTTTCTGTTGCCAATTCGGTCGCATTTTAATCGGTTTACAAAAATGTCCGCGGCGCTGTGATGAGTGCAACGCGATCCCCTTTTTCCAATATTTTGCCGTAAAATATTTTAAATGCAAGGATTAACATAGCATTTAAAAGGAATGAATTTTATAGATCACATCATCATGTACTATATAAACTTCAGTTAACACCCCTAATTATACCTTATTACCCCGTGAAACTCGGATCAAGTTGTCCATTAGCGACGCGAGTGGCGACTTTGGTAAACCCATTTAAATGCGTGGGTGTCAACACACTAGGCCAACTGAGGATCCTCTTTTGTAATATTCGTGAAAATTTCTGATAGCTAGATGGCTTGCACGACGAATTAAAAATCAAGTGAAAGAAGTCACTAGGACGATTAGGGTCGATGAATTAACGTAGTTCTAGTGTCTTAATGTCTACATTCAAAATCCAAAAGTAACTACTTACGGACGTTTGCTAAATGAAGGATTTACGCGGCAGTTCAAAAGGGCTCACCCATGGCCACCTTTAATACGTAATAGAGGCCATGGCTCACCCCATTAGGGGCGTAGCTAGAAATTAAGGCTAGGGGGGGTTTCAGGCGCAACCAATACTGGGGTGCCTGGGGTGTGGTATACCCGCCAGGGTAAGCGGTAGGTGCGGGGGCCCTCTGCCAGAAAAAAATTTAAGATAAATGGTTCAAAATGTTGAATTTTACAGCCTTATGAGGGATATTTTGTAAATATATTTACTATACTAACACTATTCTATAAGCAATATTAATCCAATTAAGTAAAATAGATTTAACTTAAAAATTTCTCTGAGCCCCGGGGGGGGTTTTTATCCCCCGAAACCCCCTCCCTCACTGCACCACTGAACCCCATAAGCACGAACTCAGCCATGTGAGCGGTATTTTGTTTTTATTACCTGATGATTGTTGAAAGGAGAGCTTTTTCCGCAAATACGTTTTATCCATGTGTTTTACATGGCCCTTATACTGCTGGCGTGTACCTGTATCGCTACAGGATATTGTAATTCGTCACATCCTTTCGGGTATTTGGTGGACCACGGTTAGTCTAGTGAAGCCTTACTGTGCTCACGTTCCGACGGGAGGCAGTGATGACCAGGAAAATAATGCTAAGTAATAACGTATGCTACTGTCTTGACGAACTTTATTTCCTCTCAACAGTGGGATGAGAGGAAAGTAAAAGATAAAAACCTTTTCATCACAATTAATGTCATGGTAGAGTTTTGAGAGAATTCTTGCAATAATTTATTCAGTGAAGAGCAAACATTGCACACGCCATAATATCAGAAGCAATTAACTGAGCTTAAATAATGTCATTGGAAAATTACTTTCAATATTACAAGCATTTATTGTAGAACTAAAGCCATGATTTTTAGAAAAATGGAGGCCTTCGGGATTGTAAGCAATAACATGAACTCCAAGCCATCCAAAATTGATAGCCAGAATATGTTAATTAAGTAATTGAAAGCTTCCTATATAGTTGACTCCTGATGGCAATTTCTTTGTCCCTATTGGCAAGAGGAATCAAAGTAGCTGACATCTGGTGGCCAATTTCAGAAATGAGACAGAGGATATAGGCCGGTTTGTTTTCTATTGTTTCAGCCTGGCGGTGGGTGAAACGGGTGTGTTTTCAGCAATTTTGTGAAGCAAATACTGATGTGTATCTTAATCTTTAATATGGATGAAGTAATTTTCACCATATCCGACATTTTGGAGTTCAATTGAGATTTCAATAGACCCTTTGTTGAGGGCAATCAAGTGGAACGCTGTAATCACATATTGGAAGTTGTCGTGGTTGAAGCGCTGGAGTATTTGGTTCTTATAATGAACTTTTACATACAAACAAGCGTTATTAATGTCATGTCACACGAGATATATGCTTTTCAGAAGAAAATTGGGGCTTCTTTTTCCATTATTGTGCACAATGTTTGATGAGTATAACCATCTATCATATAATAGATCATTATTAAAATCATCAAACAATATGATAGGCATCTCCTCACATAAGCCATCCGCCCTCAATACGCTTATATCTTTTGTTTTAAGGTTGTGAATAGCGATCCAACCTGTATCACTTACGAGTATTCCCACTCAGAAACCCTCATTGACATAAAGTCGGTGCAATAATCTCCCTTTGACCCGTTTCTCCTGTTCTGCTTTTGATTCCCTATGCCAGACTATCTCCCTTTTTATGTTAGAATAAAAATTTTAAACTCCATAAACAAGTTCTGTTACTTAGCCTACATTAAAAATATAGATGCGTGGCATTCGTAGTATTGCTTGAGCATAGTATACGTGCTGGGTTTTGGAATACTACTACAAGTTATTTCTAGCTCCTAGCTGCTTCACATCATTCTCAGTTGTCACGATTTTAATTATTCCCCAGCCCTAACTTTCCTGGCTTATTGGATAGCTGAAAATTCATTGATAGTTATTAAAAATGTGATCAACCTTCCTTCTGTCTGTCCGCACATCCTCCTCTGGCACTCCCATACTTATGCGAACATCTTTTAAGTAAGCATTAAATAATACATTGACGTTGTCATGCCCTTCATATATTTCTGTATGACCCTTCTAATTTTTTCTTTAAGTAAGCCAGCTAACTCTTACCCATTCTCAAGACGTGCTCCCAATTTTTTCTCAAATTAGGTGTTTTGGGGAATCTATGAAGAGAGATAGCTTTTGTCTCACACTGGTTACTGCAATTATAAATGCCACACATTTTATTGCTCATGATCTTTTCCTTCTATGTTTTTCATCATAGTGCTATTGATATTCGGCTAAGAGACAATACTGGCATAGTGCTGGCTGGCTATCGTTTCACACGAACAAACGTACTAACGTAACCGATCACCTCAATTCGGCCATGACACTTAATTTAGTGCTGCCACCTAGATTCCCTTCCGGATACCAATATCAGACTGGTCCATTGGTTGCAATAAGGTTGTTACGTATGGCATATTAAAAAGATTGTTGTAAACTGGCCATTCCCTCATTCCATCGATTATTCAGTGGGATGAGTTGGCACATTGTCAGAGATTTTGGGTGGTTTTTTACTTCAGGGATGAAAACCTCATCGTACCACTCAGTGCACAATTTTGGTTTAGAACAGAACTGTTATTTTACGGATCATATGAGTTTTTGGTTTTAAATTTTTTTTCTGAAAGCAATGCGGATAACTGGTGATTCGGATAGTTGGAGTTTGGATAATTGGAGTTCTACTGTACTGAGTTTTTCAGGAAGTAGAAATGAGCTAAATTAAGCATGATTCCAGACCTTCATTGGTTGGTAATAGAAACCCTGAGAGTACAAGAGAAAATGCTTGGCAACATAACCAAAAACACCAATACCATGTCTCGCGTTAACATAGACCCCACCTCTGACTCTGTGAGCCGGAGAAAGCAGAGGCCCCAAAATCAGCATAAATAATCAGTACTGATAGAACATGATATCGAACCCCAGCCCTGAGGATGTTGGAAAAGATTTCCTACAGCACTTATGCCACCAATGTGACACAAACCCAGAAATTAATTTCAGAGATCCCAGGTGGCATGCGGGTTGCCAATAGTTATATTTTGTTGTCAATTCACTCTCATCAGAAAACCATTCATTTCATCAAATCAGCAGTACATTTTGTTTGCAAAATGCTAAAAGTAAAATTCATCGCTGGCTATTGGCAATCATAATGAAATGTGACTATACAAAAAAATGGAATTCTTAAAAGGTGCTTCATTTTCTTTGCTTGATTTTTAAATGGCTTTCATTGATATATGTATTATGAAAACCACCTAAAATAACACAATAAGTTATTTTGCATGGCACTGATTTCATAAAATTATTGTTCAAAGTACACTAAGTAATTTGAGCTAGATAAAATTTTTCAAAATAGCTTTTACACCAATTATTTCTGTACCAATTCATTTTGGCTTCAGTTCTGATTCAGCGTAAAATCCAATGGAGCCAAGCCGAATCATTCCTACATATTTGATTACCGTAAATGTCCACAGTTTTTCACTACAATACTTTTGAAAAAGTGGTGATTAGTTCAAGCGAGCGATGATCAGACAACAAGAAACCGCTAATTTCTGACAATGCAAAAATTACAAACAAAAAGTAGGTAATTCAAATAAAAATTAGTGGTAGCAAAGTCGCTCGTGAAGTAAAATTGGTGGTAGAATAATATTAGGAAGCTACAATTACCTGAGGTAGGGGAGGTTAAGTAGGCAAAGCTAATGGAGGCAGTGCTAGTGACAGGCATAGGGAAGCCAAGTGTGCATGGAAACTGCATGAGTGGAGGAAATAAATAATCCTATACCAGAAGCGCTGTGAGTCTATTCTTTCCAATTATGTTCACTACATTACTTTTACTCACTATTCATTTCAATTTCATATTCTGTTCCATGAGAAAAATCATTGTAATATGTTTCACGTGCCCTTATATTTTCTTCCAATATCATTCTCACTACTTAAGGAAAAGAATGTGATAAAAGTGAAAATTCCACGACAGTTATTCCAGTGCAGTTATGAGAAATTCACCAGGGCACCTGCTGGAGGGTAATAAAAATGCACATTCTTTAGTCTTCAAGTTGTTCAGAGAACAAATAAAGTCCTTGGTATTCATAGGTGTATTCACAGATCTTTGAAATCTTCTAAACCTAATGTATAGGTGGATTTACATTGAAAATCCATAAAATAAGATGAAAATAAAAAAATACTAATTTAACTGACTGAATGGGGCAGAGTTGTAACATATACTCCTTACACTATACGAAATGGTAAAAATTGGTGACAATGGGATTCAAACCCAAGGTACCTGTGGCAACAGTTAAGGGCACGCTTCAATGCACTCCGCCATACAAATATAGAAAACATGCACACACTGGATGGGAGTGATGCCATGCCAAACGATTATGATTATCTCTCGAATCCAGATCTATGGGGAAGGCAGCCGTGACACTTTTTCTATATTACAGGAATAGTTTCAGAAAATAACGTTGACATTCAGATTCTGAACATCACTCTCGCTATGCCTCCTTTTCACTTTAGGCCAGTTGATAGAAAAGATTAGCAAAAAATCAACTACAAAGAGAACTTAGCAGGAAATTTAACTACCCTTAAGTCAATGGCGTCATTCACCGGAATAATTAGCATGGAGCCTTGGTAAATCAACAGGGGAATTTCTGCTAGGTATGGTCAATTGTGAATTAGCATGAAGTATTCGGAACATACAGTGTAGCATTAATTCTTTTCATGCATGTACATACTTGTATTCTGTTTAGTTAACTCAAACTGTAAATCATGGAATAAGATGTCTCCTAATAAAAAAATAACATGGATAAAATAAAAAATTATAAGTAAACTGGAAAATACAGAGAGGAAGGATTTTTCAATAAGAGCTAATTTTGTAGTTAGCTAATTTTCCCTATAAACCAGCCTTCACACTTCAAAACCTACGAAAGTTAGAATCAGTAGATACCAAATTTTACCGCAAATCAACGCTGTAAATATGTTCAGTTTCTTAAAAAAGGCAACTTGAAGTAACCAGAGGAAGTATAAAGAAATAGATAAAATAGTTGACAAAGAATGACATTACATTAAGGTGAACAATATTTCTAATGATATATTTCTGTATTACTATTTTCATTTTAACTAGAGGAACACAATTGGTCAAACAAAATATACATATCTCTTTTGACTAGGCGACTATCCCCACCAACATATAAATACTTTAATACAGGTGTATTTCATCACCTTGCAAAGGATAGATGATTTAAAACATACTATGACACTGTTTCCTGAGAGTGATAAAATCAACATCAGCATTTAATAGCAGCACTTCATATAAAACTGATTTTGATGATTAGTAATGAGGAAATTTGCATACAGGCTGTTTTGACTTGAATTTATACCTTCTGCTACCAAAATTTATTTTTCTTTACATTGTTATAAAATCATGTATGACATTTTTAAATAGCAATAAACGCCATTATTTATTGCAATACAATGTAGTGCAATGCATGAAACATACAATATTTCCACACATGATGATGAAGCTTTCGAGTTTCTAAATAAAAAATACAATCTCAAAAATAAATAGGTACCTACCCATATTTTTCCCATATTTAAAGATAAATTTAGTGAAAGCATTTCAATGGCAAAATAGATAGAACTGTATTATGAGCAAACTTTTGCATCTCAATATGAGTGTATTCATTATTTTGACTTAGCAGCAATGAAAAATGAATTAAAAAAGATTATATATTTAAAACAACGTTTCACAGACACAATGACACCCTCCCTGTACATAATATGTGCAGAAATATTGTTACGCTTTGCATTTGTTTCAAGTAAGGTGCCTTTGGAACACTGTAATCCAAATAGCTATTGGCTAGTAACAACACGCTTAGCTTCAGCCATTAATGGTCCAGAATCCTCAAATTACCAGACACAATTTTATTTTCCAACAATGCTCCGGCTGGAATGTCAATACGATCTCCATGATTTGCAATGATGATCACAGTTCCCTGGAAGGAAAACAGTATCATATAGTTAGAAACAGTAAGTGCGATGTTCTCTATTAGGATGTCATACTGATTAATTCACAAGTCTCCGCTCAAGAGTGGCCTTTAAAGGTCTAAATAGTAAATAGAAAACAGATAAAAACTGATTGTATGGTTATGGCACAAATCTCGTCTATCTTAGTCCTCCATTAAAATCATTTAGTGAGTTTAATGCCCTACATTTGCCATTTTTTCATTTAAACCTGTTGGGCTGTTATGCCCTTCAACCTACAGGGACAAGTTTCAGTGAATGGCTGACCCTCTCCTTAAACTGCTGAGCAGATATTATCTTCATTCCCCCCCGCAAGAGGACCCTCTGTACCCTGTATTGGCACCATAACTGAGATACCCTCAGCTCACATGCTTTCTCAAATGAGTAGATATGCAAGGAGGCACATTTTTCTGTGGATGCTTGCACATTTCTGTGCCTTAGCGAATGAAGTATAGAGATGGAAGAAAAATATGTGAAGAGCAATACTACAACCTTAGAACTTAAGACTATGTAATAGAAGCAGAAGTTAAAGGATAATTTTCAGTAACTTAAAAAAAATTAGTTTTGAGATGAATCATAGGGTAATCCACCTTCAGTGAATGGGTAAACCCATTTATAATATGCTTTTCTACCTAATTCCAAAAGAATTTACAATCAAAATTGAATTTTATGTTGAGTTCAGAGAATATCTATCAACTTGCTTTCCAACCTCTGCCAGTGGCAAAGCATATCAAGCAGGGACGCCGACTTACAAAAAATATTGGGGGGCCCAAACCGGGGATCTTTCCCCGGGAAATTTTTTCAGTAATGAGTTTTAAGTTTTTTAAACATTTTAGGAGAGTCATATGATCAACATTAGAACACTGAGAACTCAAATCTCGATATCTGGACACTCCAGGGAAAATCGACAAGCCTGAAACTTTTTTCCCAACACCCATAGCGAATTATTGAGGGGGCTCGGGCCCCCCCAAGCCCCATGGAGTCGGCGCCACTGATGTCAAGTGATACCATATGCTCACTGGTTACTAAAATAATACAACTTGTAAGTAGGAACATTTAATGAAAATCAAAATGAGGTGATTCTTTCGACACTTTCAGTGATTGAGATGAAATCAATGTATTTTTTTAAATGTACAACACATAAATATTTGAGGTCAATGTGTTAAAATTAACTCGTTTCTAATAATTACCTTAAGTGAAACACCTCTTCCAAAAGTCACATCTCCAGATACTGTTAAGTGGTCTAATTCCATCATATCAGGAATAGCTGCAAATCGATTATTAAACTCCTTCACCTAAGGCCAAAGATTTTTTTAAAAATTCATTATAACCCAAAAAATTTAGAATATTTTTAACTTTACAATTAACTAGCAAAAGCATTTCATCTTGTTGAAGTAAAATGCCTCCATAATCATAAAGAACCCTCTTATAACTACCTATTATATTAGATCCCTTAAGAATTCCTTATATCTTTCATATAAGATATTTAATTTTACTCTATGAAATTCAAAATTATATGAGGGAACCAATATATAATGGGCATTTAAAAATTTCATATCTTAAAATGTCACACATACAAAATCTTAAATTGGAAAATTTACGCAATATAACTGAAAAATAAAATACATTCGCATCTTTTCCCAACTGATGATTAAACATATTCTTATGTACTCCTGTTAGCAAATCAATAAGTTATTATCATGCAATCAAACAATTTGCATCAATGTGAATGAAGCAAGCTGGAGAAAAGACCAGCACACACATGTATTTCTTGTACCTTCCCATGAATTAAGTTGAACAGATCCATTTTGGATAAAAATTGAATCACTGACAAATCTTTGTTTTATCCCTTAAATCAAATGGGATGAAGTCTTATTCCTGATTTGAATACAGTACTGTCTTACCTTTGCAAAATGATTGTCACCTAACTTAACTAATGGGGTAGTTGGAAACATTCTTTGCGGAGACATAACAAGAGATCCATTAGTTAAGCTATACAAGTTGCTCATTACAAGCATTAAATCTGATGTTTTCTTGACTGGTAAAAATCGGCTTCTTGGAACATTTATTCCTGAAATAAAATATTTACAATGTTAATGGACTTTATTAAGATCTGACACATTTTCATTGAATGATTAATAGGAATTGTTCATGAGTTTCCCAAACAGTTAAAGCAGTCAAAGATTAGTTGACTTATTGCTTTAGTACTTGACTCATGTAATGCCATCGTAGAAAATTATATTCCTGAATGTCTTGAAACCCCCAACATTAGTACTTGCACACAATAATGCACTGCTAATTACAAAATTACAATATTACATTAATCAAGTTCTAAGGGGAACTACAATAAAAATATACAATTTAGGAAAATACACTTACAAGGGGAGACCATGAAACTTGCTCTGCCTTTTTCAAAGCCTCAATCAATTTTTAATGGCCTTCGGAATGGTGAACACATCCCTGAACTAGTAGTGGTTCCGTTGAATGGGCCTTAGTTTGGCTGTAATTAATTAATTTTCATGCGGTACTTTTCACAAGCCGGGTATAGTTTCATGATATCGCATCACTCAACAGACGGGTCAGGTGGGGTAGTGGTAGCGTTTAAGACTAACACCCAGGGTACCAAGGTTCGAGGCCTCGTGATGGCTGTAAATTTTGTTGTCTTCATTGTGATCATACGGCGTCAACTTTTTCATTAATTTTAATTGCGACAAGCATAGACATGAGACTATTTTTTTATCATCATAATGGCGTTTAGGTATTTAAACAGTGTCATTTCCAACGTGGGGAAGTGAAGGCTCCACTTTCTACTCTCCTCAAAAACATACCGAAAGATTAACGGTGGGCTGAAACAGTGGCTTTTTTTTCGAAGAAATGACATTTGTTGGTGGGCCTCTTGTTATTTTATTGGAAGGGCTATGGAAGATTTTGGGAAGCGGCGAGCACAAGACACATTTGGTGTAATTGTTGCTTTTAACCCTCTAGCGGGCACGACTATTATTTCTACACAACCGGGCGAATGGTGTACTTTGCCCATGTTATGTGCATATATGATAACACTCAATTTTTGTTAAAATAATCTTTATTTGTAGAAATTAGTAAAATCTTGCACATTTATAGGTGATACAGATATGAAGGTACACAGTCGGTACACAGCCGGTCGCGCGGCGTAATTTATTCGCCACGTGTGACGGGTTCCTCTTGCTGATCTAAAAAAATTAGCTACAATACCTCGAACTTTGAAAACTCGCAATATAGACAGTCAAAGAACATTGTAGGAATACACGAGACCATTCTAGCCCAGAATGTACGTATGATGTTGAAATCCTTGGTTTTCGAAGATTGACGTATTTTATACACCAGCACGCCCGGTCCAGGGTCATAAACTTTTATTTCATCCTATTTATTAACGGAAATTATATTTCGGAATGGTTCTTTTAGCACATAGGTACTGTGTAAGTAAACTCCCTTTGGAGTAAAGTGAATTACAAGTGTTCGAGAAATATTGCATTTCATAATCGTTTTGTGTTCTTATTAATTATGTCTGTACGCATGTTGTTGATCGCCGCGAGCCTTTAATGGCATGTGCTCTCGCAAGAGTGGTTTTCATTTTTAATGTGGAAGTTGATCAATATAAGCAATGAAAAAATTAACATTTTGGTGCACACCAACCCTTGCTAGTTTAGTCGTCGTATCTCCGTGATTGAAATGACACTGCTTCAATACCTAAACGCCATTATTATGATAAAAAAATAGTCTCATGTCTATGCTTGTCGCAATTAAAATTAATAAAAAAGTTGATGCCGTATGATCATAATGAAGACAACAAAATATACAGCCATCACGAAGCCCCGAACCCTGGTCCCCTGGGTGGCAGCTGCAAACGCTACCACTACCCCACCTGACCCGCCAGCTGAGCGGTGCGATATCATGGAACTATATGTGGCTTGTGAAAAGTACTGCATGAAAATTAATTAATTACAGCCAAACTAAGGCCCATTCAATGCAACCACTACTAGTTCAGGGACGTGTTCACCATTCCGAAGGCCATAAAAAAATATGGCATTGAAAAAGGCGGAGCAGTTTCATGGTCTCCCCTTGTTAGTTAACCTCCAGAAAAAGTTTTGATGACAACATGCCCATTACAAGTCAAGCTGCTCTAACTGCCATATGGAATTAAGAACATTCTTAAGGCACAGGGTATGAAGTGGTGAATGACAGGCAGATATTTCACATAGTGCACTATTCAGAGAGTGCCTCACATGCAGTTCAAATGGGACAGAAAATAATAACATGGGTGGATCTTTTGATATGGAATCAGAGTCCATACAAATTTCCATTATTAACTTCCCCTGACTTTTCCCAGGATGGCAAGAAAATGCGCACCCCACTGCTCAAGGAAGTAATGCTCTCTATGTGCAACCACAGTTTTCATCTCTTCTTCTCTTTTCATCACAGTCTCTGGTGTTTTTCCCTGACCATAATGTAATTTCACTGACATTACCATGACTTCAATGACTGGTATAAACCATGGGTATGCAATTTCATGGTTAGCTAAAAGTTGATAATATGACACTGTTACACTACACACAATTTTTCAAACCAATAACAAAATCTTGACACGCAAACACTTCACTTTTGATACTGAAGTCAAATAAGTAATGCCAACATGCCACAACTCCTATCAAATTGGCTAGGGCACGAAGAATTTCCAACTTTGTGCCATCCCAAGAAGAATAAGTTGAGAGCTTTTTCACTTATCTAAAAAATGGCAAACATAATGTTTTTATAATGTAAAATGAAGGGCATATCACGGCCAACATTTTGCACATAGGAAAACATATTTCCTGCGGCTATAAGTGGCATCTGTGTTAAATAATTAATAACAAATGCTTGTGCATTACAATTGGTCCACAATAGCATGTATGTATGAATATGCTTGATTTCAGAGGCCGGCATTTTTTAAGTACCGTATTTCTCCGAATATAGTCCCCCTCTGAATATAGTCCCCCCCCCTAATTTTGAGGCATCAGTTTCGGGAAAAGTTAAAAAAATGCGTTTGAATATAGTCCCCCCTTTACTTTTACCATGGGCATTTTCGGAAAAAAAGGGGGGACTATATTCAGACATATACAGTAATAAAAACCTTCTTTATTTGCATATATAACTTGTACCTTCTAAGCCATAAAGCTTATCATCAGGTTTCATTCGAGGCAATACAGGTTTAAAGTTAATGCAAATCATTATTTCGCAGTGACATAATGATACCTCCACCGCACAAGAGCTCAACAATCGTCCATTGAATCAAATCCACTTATCTAGGAGCCCAACAGTACACAGCTGGCAATAACCAGAGCACAAACACTCACCTCACCTTGGAGAATTAAAGGCGAGCTTTTATACTCCAGCTGCTGCCAGCTGAGCGCATTCGTATTGTTGGGCACCTAGATAAGAGGACTTGATTCAGTGGGCGATTGTTTAGCCCTTGTACTGATGATATGGTGGTTTTAGCCGAGGACACAGAGTCATTGCAGATATTGGTAACAGGGTTGGAGGAAGGAATGGAAACATATGGAATGAAAATAAACGTTAAGAAGACTAAAGTGATGAAAGTGAGCAATGTAGATGTCATGAGGGTGAAGACAAAAGAAGATTAAATGGAGAATGTGAGAACCTACAGCTACTTGGGAACTTTGATAACCAAAGACTGGAAAAGTATAGGAGAAATAAAAAGAAGGATAGGAATGGCGAAAGAAGTTTTAAGAAGAAGAAAAGAGTGTTGTGTAACTAGGGACTGGAATTAAAATTGAGGAAGAGAAGTGCTATGTGTGGAGTGTGTTTATGTATGGATGTGAGACTTGGACGATGGGGAAGAGAGACAGGGACAGGATTGGGGCGCTTGAGACGTGGGTTTGGAGGAAGATGGAGGGAATATGGTGGACAGATTGAGTAAGGAATGAGCAAGTGTTGAGTAGGATAGAAGAGGAAATAACGCTGATGGATAAAATAAATGAAAGGAAGGGTAACTGGCTGGGACATTTGATGAGAGGGAATGGCATTGTGAAGGCAGCCTTGGAGGGAGCGATGGAAGGGATCAGAAGAAGGGGAAGGAGAAGGCTGAAGTTTATTGACAACTTAAAAATAGGAAAATATATAGACTTCAAAGAAATGGTCGGAGACAGGAAAGAATGGAGACAGCATTGGCACAAGGGACCTGCCGATGGGCAAAACACCACAAGATGATGATGCGCAGTGGAGGTATTGATAAAAGATTTTCCAAAAATCATACTTCTTATGAATGATTCCACAGACAAAATAAAAAGGACACATCTATAGCTAAAAGATATGTGGCACAACAGATTTATGAAGATTTAGGCCAGTAAGTTCTAGTAAGTGAAATATGTATGATGGAAAAAAATTAACAACTCACCAAGACCACCTTCAAAACATTTCATAGCTGCACCAACTGCTGTTTCCAACTGTATGACATTAAGCCCATTGGGTACAGTCTTTTTGTTCACAATAATTTCCATGTTGAGAGTGCCATGTCTAAGAACTCGTTCAATTGCTGCAAAAATTAATAAAAGCAAAGTTAATGCCAACATGTTGAAAGCCAAAGAGATAAAACTTTGAAAAAAAGGAGAAATGAAAAGAAGAAGAAAACACCTAAAGTTTATGGGAGCATTAATGACTATATTTAAAATGAAGCCTGATTAATTCAAATACTAATGAATTTTTTAGCATCTGTTAGGAAATATTTAAATTTAGCAGTATCTACATACCATCCAGCTTCACCCAGAGGTTATTAGTGTTGAAGAACTTGAATGTCTTCACTGATTTAAAGTCATCGATGTGTTCCTTAGGAACTTGAGCAATTTCAAGCAGCCTCAACTTATTTTCATAATTAATCAAGGTACCACCCTATACAAGAGACAAAACCAAATAATTAGCATAGCACATGAAAGTGAGAGGCAAGTGTATAAATTTTTAGACACCGCAAACAGGTCTATTGGCTCATAGAAAAGTCATGTCTCAATGTAAAGAATAAAAAAAAGTCAATAACATTTGGCTATCACCAGAATGACGTGGTATAGTCAATAATGTAAGGAGTAAAATGAGGAAAGAGGAGTACATGTATGCATGCTGGTTGTGCAACTGTGCTCCCTCAAGCTTCAAAGTGATATCATGGCTCAAGATCTATTGAATTAGTTACCTCACTCAACTTGAAAATTTAGATTAGCTTACTTCTATTTGTATAAAATAAGTAGGTAATTAATGCTGCTTCAAAGAATGTATTAATAATAGCAGATAACACCTTAGTCACATTCACTCAATTACCGTATTTATCTGAATATAGTACCCCCTTTTTCCAAAAACGCCCGTGCTAAAAGTAATGGAGGGCACTATATTCAAGCATATTTTTTAAATTTTTTCCCAAAACTGAGGCCTCAAAATTAGGGGGGGGGGGGGTTATTTATGAGGGGGACTATATTTGGAGAAATGCAGTATGTATTTACATTCCAAATTTTCTCAATTTTTTCTCTGACCATCAAATATACATAGCAATTTTCATTTTCTCCTATCCAGCATCTTCAGTAACTATTGGCATTACTTCCACACCAGCAATTCCTACTGTAAAACCAGGATAATTTGGCCTTATTTGAATACTATTTTTAGCCTGCTAATTATTATATCGATTGCTGATTCCAGTAAATTAATATACAGTGGAACCTCGTTAAAGCGAGTACGGGCTATAGCGACACCCCCGCTATTACGAGAGATAGCCGATGCACCGTCAATTGACCCTATAATAAGCGTGTTAAAAAATTCGTTTTTACGAGACCCTTTCGGTGTTGGCTCTCGCCATAGCGAGGGTTTCACCGCCGGAAGACTTTCATGAAGACTCCTTAACCTCTGTTATTGCTAGCGATCTGTTAGAAATGAAGTTAATGGAGTGCTCAGTCTCAAATTTATGTGGTAAACTGTCGTTCGATAAATATAATGATTGGCGAAACAATGCTTTGCATGATTTTTATTCAGTGCGGCGCTTATAAATTGTTTGAATAGTTAGTCGTTATTTGAGTAAGGAAATTTAGTGATGCAAAAAAACATCGCCTTTCGTCTGAATTTATGCTTACGTTTATCGGATAGATGTTTATCTGTCGCCGCACCACTCCTGTTCCTGTATATCTATTTGCAACAGGTATATTGGCTATTATTTGTTCCACCTCCGGTAAAGCGACAATTCGCTATAGCGAGTGTTTATTAGTGCACCGTGGGGTGTCGTTATATCGAGGTTTCACTGTACTCGCTTTGAAATGTACATATACATAGGTTTTCAACAGATATGTAATTATTTTTGCAATCCTAAACTCACATTTTGACTGAGATTGAAAAAGGGTCTGTAGTCCTCGGAATATGGTGCTATACACTCAAACATGATGCCTAGTACATAGTATCACATGTCCAGCAGCAATATACCTTGTCATATAAAATCACCAGCAATCCACAAGGAAAGACATATCTTAAGTTGTAAAGGCATTGCTTTAGGAAGCTTAAGTTGTAAAAGCATTGTGCATATGTATGGCCCCAGTTTTCGTCAAGATTAAAGCAAGTGAGTCCCCAGATAAAAATATTTCCTTTACAAATCAATACCAAAAGGAAAGCTATTACATAGCTAAGTTGCTTTCCAGTCAAACTTTTGCATTTTAATTGATAAAATAATCTATGAAAAACATGAATTTGTAATAGCCGGAGCCAATTAAAATTTTAAACGAGGTCTACTGTATTATGATAATGCATTGATGAAAATTGCCACATCATCTTACCTTGACATCAGCCCTGGTCTTATCAGTAACTTCCATAAGAAATTCTGAAGCTGATTTGTGACCATTTTCAGAGGGGTTCATCAACAGGTTCAATATACTCAAATCAACAGTGGCTCCCAAATTATCAATGTTTGAGATGAAGCAATATTTCCGTCCCTGAAAGTAAACAAAAAATTAATGATGCTAAAGGTTAATGTATAATTACCTTAAGCCATTATACACATGAATCACACTGTCAACTGAATTAACTGATGCCATCAATTCAGTTCATGAACACTGTTCAAACATAGAACTTTACCAGGAGAGAATTAACGTTGCAAAATAATATCAAAATAAAGCAGGGTCATAATGAACACCTTGAGTGCCAGAGAGCTAGTCCATAACCACATGAGGCATAAGATAAGAATATTATAAATCATTCTATGTGAGAGGAGTTTTCATGAGCTTTCTCAACCAATAATCACGTCTCTTATCCACTATACAAGGTAAAACGAAATACAATAATTCTATAATCAATTTTGTATGCATTAATAGATAGAATAAAAATATAAAAGTTCAGCATATATGTAATAGGCTTTGATTTGAGTAAAGAGTGAAAAGATACAAATTGTACAAAAAACCTTGGAGATTTAGAATATGTCAAGTATAAGAGGTTGGCACAAAAGGAGTTTAAAATAAAAAATGTTAAATTATTTGAAGAAATACACATGAGATTATCTGAAATTCTTTACTATTCAAACATTAATAAAACAAGACAAAATTGAAATTAAAATCCAACACCAAAACAATGTTATGGTTATTGAGTTTAAGTTAAATGAAATGATAGAGACCCCATGTCCCTTAAATATACACATGGAAGTAGCATGTTTGAAAGCTCCTAGGTCCTTAATGCATGAAATGCAAACAAATGGTGAGAGAGTGAATAAAGAGGAGGAAACTTGGATGACAAGCTGTCCTCTGCAAATGCTACAGCTAACCCATACCTGTTGGTAACTTCCCTGACTAATCCTCGACTACCTGCACTCCTGGAGAAACCAAGTTTGAAAATAGATATGACACAGTCAAAAAAGGGCTTTGGCACACAAGCCAGGAGGTTTCGATCAGGTTTTAAGATTAGTGGTAAGGTAACGTAATTCCCTCAACTACCATGTTTTCAGAAAAAATATATACATAAAATGATGACACAATAATCATGAGAAAAATGAGCTCAGTGAGTTATTTTTTTGGCTAAGTTTTGAGAAAAGGTAACCATCTAAAGTAATGGCAAAATATGTACATTTCCTATGCATACATTTTGAATGGATAGCAGAAGCATACAAGTTTTTAGGTGACCATTTTCAACAAATATTCTTTTTCTAAATACACTAGATTTGATAACTGACCTAATATTTACCATTAGAAGGCTTAATTAGACATAATGATGAAACCTACTGATCAATTGTAAAATAAAGTGATGGCATGCTCAATAATGTGGAAAAGAGATTATAGCTTAAAACCAATCTTCATGAAAGTCAACTACCATAGATATTTATGCTTATAGTACAAGTCAACTTTCAAGTCAAATGATTAGAATGATATGGTAATATAATTTAATGATTAAAAGACTGTAAGCTATCAGAATAAACCTGGAGTGGTGCTACTTGAAGACTTTTGTAGAATATTTAATAATCTAAATGTAACGTAAGTGCTTGAAATAAATGACATTTTTGAAAAGTAATACTTGAAATATTTTACCTCTTGGCTTAAGTGAATGTAGTCCAGCCGTGTTAATTTTTTAAGCAATCAACTCATCAAAGCTCATTTACTCTTCCAAAAAAGAAACATGCCATTTAATAACATCGACATGACTTTCACATAAGAATCCCTACCTCCTCCCAATATTAGAAAACCTGTCTCTGGGATTTAGATTTAGACGAAAATAGGCCCTCAGCTATTTCCACTTAAAGAGGTTAAGAATTAGCTCAAATTGAAATGATAACACGACTCAATAAGGGCAAAACATTACCTAATTACTACATAGAACAAACAGCTTCGTTAGTTGTTATCACTGAAATTTACACTAACTTTGGCATAAATCGATGACTTATGGAGAAAATGTTACCCTAATAACTGATGGCACTTGATTTCCAAAAGGATTACATATTTAACACAAAACTGCATTTAAAGTTAAAATTAGCACATAATATACCATACAAGCCATATGAAAAGTATCCAGGGCAATATATTCACAAATATTGAAAATGGAAAGCCAAGACTCAAAAAGGTGAAAAAATGATGAAGCATACATAAACTACAAGGTAATTGCAAGTATTGAAAATAATCTTGCCTGTTCAGTGAACTTCCTTAAAAGACCAGAATTCTGAAAACTTTCATAAAAGTCACCGTGACCGGGTGGATACCACCTGGAGGTTAAGCAAACACATAACTGTAGCATTAAACAAATTATAACATCATTACACGATGTAAAATAATAGTTACCAATAATCATCAACCAAGAATGGATTCTAAAAATCAAACCAGAATAAATTAATATTAAACATATAAGTTTATATACCACTTCCCAAAGTAAGGGAATGCACTTAAAGCATATCGCTATTTGCATAAAAGGCAAAACCAAAATTTGATCGCATAAAATATTTCCTTTTAATTCATGAGTTTAATACTTTCCTTAGTTTTTCCACTAATGGTTTTAACTTTTTCAAAACAATTGATTTAGAGTGAATGAGATCATGCACATTCTCAAATATTGACCTTTGCATCAACCTCTTCTATTAACATATTCCATTTTCCTTTCCATTCAAGTCATGTTTCACATTCTGTACATGCACAGTAAAATCTCAAAAGGCCATTTTAAAAATTAGACAGAGGGAAGTAGGAAAGCAATAGACTGGCTCTCTTTTTTTAATATAACTAGAAAGCAATATGTAATTCGCTATGCTTGATCATGACAGATGTGAAGAATGGAAGGGAGACTGGTAGTATGTAAATAGAGAGTACATAATTTATTATTTTTGGCAAAAAAATGTGCTATGATATGGTAACTCTAGTTAAAGAGGCTCAATTACTATAGGCTATAATGACATTCCATGGTAGATAAAAATGTCAGCCAATTATGTGGAATAGAGAGGAGGTTAAGTAAAATCCTCCTTGCAAAGCAACACCCACACCTCTCCATTTGAGAGCAAATGGTCACTACTGAACTGAAAATAACAGTACCAAGGACTATAACAGCAAGTCAAATTATATCCATATACATAATTGTAGGAAACAATGGAAATTGTGAGTGGTCTTTGAGTGAAAATGCTTTGAAAGGCAAATTAATGGACGAAAAATTTAAAATTAAGTTCCGATGACAAGAGACTGATATTTTTTTAACACCATGTATGATGATGGCATAAAAAATTGAGAAAGAAACTAGAAAATGGCACCAAAGACATGTAGCGCAGAATATACAAAGCTTCCAAATAAAATATACAAAATTATACTTAATACCCAACCCTGCACTTACTAGAATTGAAACACACACATCTCAGATAATGTATTAATGAGATAAAGGACAAATAAGGTACAGGAGAAGAAAAAGAAAATTTCCCTTATCCTATATTCCCTTTGAAATTGAAAGAAAACCAAGTTTTGCCATTTAGCCTTTTTATGCTGAAAAAATTTACGTGGAAAATGGAACTTCACACAGTACACATTCATTAAGTAGATACTAGAAAAAGAATATTATGTGATTGAGTTACATGCAATACCACTTCTTTGGTTAAAAATGCAATGCAATAACCCATGATAAAAGTAATAATAAACAATAATTCAATTCACAAAAACTAAAAAAATAACATAAGTTTATCAGAAATGCATTAAGTAGAAGCTGAAAAATTAGCTTCATATGAATTTCACATAACCAATTTAATATTATTCGGCATAGACTTACGCTTCTATATCAGCTTCAACATTACAGTCTTTAGTAATGGGTAGCAGTGTGTCACGATTTAAACGAGGGAAGCAGCTCTGATTGAATGTATGGATCTCTACTTGAAGACCACTATATTTGCGTACTATTCGAGCTGTATCCTCATCAGTGTTGAATGAATTCATCAACACTAATGGCACATTGGTATCATAAGTCTTGTTCAAATGCTGAAAAGAAACGTTAAATACTTTAATTAATTTCCATTGGCAAAATCCATCAGAAATAAGATCCATGTGATTTGTTAAGTTAATTGCTCACCTCAATTTGCTGGACAGTAAGATCCAAAAAGGTCAAGTCTGAACGTACGGGAATAACAGATTTGGGACCTCTACATCCCATTGAAGTTCCAAGACCACCATTCAATTTAACCACCACCAGGCCACTGAGCATTTCTTTGACCATATCAGGAGGCGGCTTGGGCAAGGTGCCATATTCTCTAACCTGATAGAAAGCGAATTTTAAGCTAAAACTGATATATTTCATGACATACTATCATTAAGAAAAAACCAGTAGAACTATAAGTACTTACTGCATCTTCTGGAAGCTTTTCCAGACGTTCCCAATCTACCGATGGACCTTCTTCCAACAGGAATCGCCCAAATAATTCTGTGAATCGGTCAAATTCACTCTTGACAGTCTGTAAAAAGCATAGCAATTTGGATGCTTACAGTTTTAGATTAGTACTGAAAAAGGCTTATTCCTCAATGAAGTATTTAAATTAGAAATGGAATAAGAATTATGCTTAAAGATTTTCATACCATTTCTTCAAGTAAAAACTACGTCCATATAACTTTAAATGTCATACTATGTAATTTTCTCTCAAATTCAAAGTAGCAGTTCCATCATATTATTGAGATATTTTTAATACGTCAATTTAAAAGAGAAATGAAATTGAATACGCCACATTACATACATGAAAGCTATATAAGAATGAAGAGGGTAGAGAATTTGACCCAAAAGGTCAAAAAAAATTTCCAACAAAGTTATAAGTACATATAAAGTATTCTCAAACTTCGTCACCTCAAATGATTAAAAAAATATTTAAAATATGTTTTGGAAATTACTATAAAATTTAAGTAAACAGGAGTTTAATATAAGGCCATTCTTAACTAAAATATACTCACAGATTTTCTGTCATCTGGGGCTGTTTCCAACAACTTATCAAGTTCATGGATGAGCTGAGCTTGGGCATCTCTTTTTGTTAGTTCTTTGAATTCCCTTGACCCCGAGGGGACTCTCTGATGACTTCGCAGCTGGAAAAAAATTAAAGAAATTAGCAACTGAATACCTAAAAACTTTAAGTCAGAAGTTTGCTGCAGTGCTATATCTCCCTTCCCTGGTTAAGACAGAAGTGAGAACAGTGTGTTGGAGTCATTCTTAATTTTGTGTGGTGTGACATGACTTTGGGTAACGGCTAGGTTCATCAATTAGCCCCAGCCCAGAAATGGCACGGCACTCAGTCGCCATCTGCCAATGGGAGCCAGTAGAGGGGAAGAAGAGGAACATGGGGCATGCCCTTTATTGTGAAACCCTTCCAACACTTGCCTCTAGAAAGTGCCACTATTAGGTCTCGGGATTGTTAATATCTGATAAATATGTCGTCACCTGGGCATCAGACTGAGACCAATGTAAAACAAAGCCAATTTGTAAGTGCCACCCAGGCGGCACCAATACCAATTTTTTTTTAATTTTAGATGCCAAATTCCACTCTGCGGTGACTTCAGCAGTAGGTTTATTTAACACACTTAATGCATGCGTTGCAAATAAAATTGCATGCAGACAGCTTTGATCAAATCATAAGTGGAGGGCGAAATTGAGAGTAGTTCACCAATGGGGAACATGCATGAACTTTGTTTCTCCCGTTATTGTAGCCTATCTTATAGAGAATTTTCTCACCAATCCGAATATATAAGCCAAAGTTGTCTACGTCAATCACAAATGCTGTAAAATGCTAATGAAATTCTAAAAAAAATCGACGAAAGTCACGTGACCCGAAACGCTTTCTCATTGGCCTGACGTCACCGAACAATATTCAGTCTCAGTGGCCTCAGTTCTCCGTAAAATTCGATGTCTAAATACTGCTGTTTTTCAATGAATACAGATCTTTAATGTCGTTAGGGAGTTGTTGATGGAAAAAGAGGGGGATTGTTGGAGGAATGATGTGAAAAGAAAACTGATTGACAAAATGACTGAAGTGGGATTTAAGAAGGCGCAGTCAGACACTTTACTTATGGTTGACTCCTTTATCGTGGCCGCCTTCCTTAAAAACAGTGATTCTTTCGTCGCCGCCGAGATGCGTGGAGTGAAAGCAAGCAGGTAAACAAGCTATTTAATGCATAGGAAAATTTTTAAGTTTTAACATTGTTTTCTGTTTATAAATACTTATTTTTGAAATCAAATAAACTATCCTTCATCAGCGGTTAATTATTAGTTATCCATAAATTTAATACCAAATTATCATGCGGTTCTCTTATATCAGCTCCATAGTCGTTTTCATATAAGTAATGAAATAATAGACTAATGTACAAATATGTTTCAGGTATGATTAATGCCTAAATAATTCTGAATTATTACATCTTCACTCACCAAAAATATGATTCGGCATTTAGGAAACTAAATGTGTCTCATAATATGACACTATCTCTGAAAAAAAAAGAAAAAAGAGCTGCACTTTGTGTTGCTGCTCCTGATTTTGAGAAGACAAAGAATATTTCTTGTCTATGGATTGAGTATGACCATGATTTTGTAATGAATGTTGTGGCTGCCGCCACAAGGTTTTGGGAGAAAAATATTTTTCCTATTCTTTTCAACAGCTGTAAACATGATTAGTTTTTTTAGTTACCCCAGAACTGGCCCCATACCCTTCTTGTTATATTTTCGTAATAAATTTATTTTGCTCTCCCTTTCATTGTCAGCATTTTTTCAAAGATGCTACTTTATTAATGGAGCCTGAAGATTAATTAAGCCACAAGATATAATAATCACATCATCCATCAAGGTAATAAGGTTGTGATCTATACAGGCATGAGGTACTAACATTTTAAATTCCCTAATGCATCTGATAACACGCTCAACATGAATCCTCAAGCTGGCAATTTTTTTCGTCTCCATTACTTCCTTTTTGGTGCTCTTTTCTTCAGACTTAACACTGGGGGGTGGATTTAATGTGCAGCCTTTTGTACCAAGAAAGCTATCAATGTGTTTGAAACCCCGATCAGCCATCACAGCACAATGAGAAGGCAAGTATTTAAAGTAATCACATTGTTCTACAAGCAGTGAATCAGATATCCGACCTTCAAAGCCCTTAGATATGTAATTTATTAATCCATCAGGTGTGCTAGACACCAATTACTTCAGAGTATTTGCAGACTTGTATTCCGACCATGTTAGAGCTTGTTTTACAGGGTCCGATGGTTTTTCTATCTCTACTTCTAACCAATCATAATTGATTGTACATGGCTATACCTTGATCGAAATGGTATGGGCAGTAACTCTAATATCTTTTTCTTGGCTGGCCATATAATGAGCTGTTTCATACATTGGGATATTTTGGAACAGCATCATGGAACACCCTACTAGCTGTGCTGAATGATATGCTAAACTCATCAGAGAGAATAGTAAAGCATTCATTAAGTCTAATCTTTTTTAGAGTTAGCATGATCATGGACATATGTAAATTTGTGTTTCTCTGAAGAGTGCCCAGAATGAAGCTACAGTTTTCAGGTACACCCATTTATAGCTTAGGGTTTCTATTAATTAAATTTATTCCTGCAATTGCTACTTGCTTTCTTTCAACTGAGTCATTTTCATTAAGAAATTCAGCTTCTGAGTCATTAGATGAATTATCAGAAAAACTGTACTCATCTTCTTCACTCACATCCTCCTCAGAGCTCGACTCCTCACAAGTTTCACTGACTTTCCTTCTCTTCAAACTTTGAATGGGGGATGTCTGGGTATTTACAGATTTTTTTTTTGTGATGTCGCCCTATCAGAAACACATGTCCTTATTTGCGTTTGTTTACTCCTGAATTTAGTGCGTACTTGAACCCCAACACTTGATGTTACTTGAGAGGAAATACCTGAACTACTCTCCCGGTCATCCTCTGACTCAGCTTCAAGTTCACATAGTTTGTCAGCTTCATTGCCACTGGAACCTGTGCTCAATTATCTATATATATGAATTGAAAAATGCAAGTATCAAAGCTCCATGCACACGTACTTAAACCGGTAGAAAAATGCGCAGCAAGGTCAACCCGAAAACCTTGCTCATGCTGCACCACCCCGCGAAAGTCTCCATCAACACGGTAGAAAAATCTTATAATAATATTTTTCTTGAAATATAATAACTCTTTTTCCGTTCATAATTAAGTTTTTTTCCTTTGATGTGATTGTTTGTAACTTTTCAATTTATATTACGTGGCAATAACATCCTTTGGCTCAATTCAATATTTTTTAACTCAAAAAAATAAGACTTGCAACCTTACTGGCACGTACGCTGAAATTATCCTCACAACAGAAAGCTGTTGATAATTTCGATATAGAATTTACGTCTCTTCTGCAGGCTCTCAACCATTTTAATCTCTTCTTCGAATCTTTCGGGACATAAATGAAAACCTCCTTCGGCGTGGAATTTGAAGTATTTGAGCAACAGGGTACGACACAAGATTTGTAAACCTATCTCTCTTTTTTCTCGTTTACATCCATTATGCTTGTTGTGCTTGAATGAAATAATCAATTAAGGTTAGTGAAAATCACTAATTAAGAAACAAAAGCAATAATTTACTCTAAATGCCGTTCCATCATTAGCATCCAATTACTTTCTTGTCAAAATATAAACAATAGTCTCTAGCAATATCGTTCTGTGACGTCACGCGCCCATTGCCCCATGACGCAGTGTTTTCAGGCTGCCGAGGAAGAATTATTTTTAAAGAGTGATATCTCAGTAAAAAACCGCAGGCCACCTGTGAAATTTTTACCACATCCATTTTAGATAGTGGCCTTCCGATTCATCTGGTTATAAAAAATTGTGCATGTTCCCCATTCTAGCGGTGCAATCCAGTCTGGCAAGAGTGTGACCCTACAGTGGGTCATGCTCTACCCTTGCGCAAACTGAGTAATTCCTGAACTGCATGACCCGTCGGCGGGTCACACTTAGGTTCTACTCCAAGACATAGGTTACCTATACAACAGACGTACCAAGTTTTATATGTAACACATAACTATTTTGTACTACTTTCAATGAAAGCCAATGAACTATGGAAAAATATCTACCAATTTAACCAAAAGAAGGAGCCTAATAATAAAAAAAACTTAACATCCCCTGATATTAAAATGGAAAGCAAAATATTTAATTTAATACTTGAAAAGCAAGTCTTTTGATCATGGATTTTTCAAATAACTATTTCAATTAAATCATAGAAAATCCAGTGAACTATACAAGTTGACAGTAAATCTTTTTTTTAGTAGCAATGCTTAAATTATAATCACCAATGTAATATACTAACAACTATTAAATAACTTTCCAATTAGAATTTTATTTCTTTATTTTACCAGGATATTGTCTGAATAATTATTATGAATAGTCTATACCATGGGTAAAAACTTTGTGTGTTGTGGTACTTTTTTGAACGATGACCACATTGAAGAAATGTTAATAATTTTATTTCTGCACATGAACTTTAAAACACAGGTAAATAACCGATGACCTAGCATGATTAATGAAGCATGGTAAAAATATACTAAATAAAGTCTCATTCGCTCCCTCTTATCTCGAAGTTCTATTACGTTCCCTGAAACTAGAGTTCTATTACGCAGAATCCCATTAGTAATTTTTAAAATCTGATAATCACAGAGAACAAACAAACGAAACAATGTGAAAACATAGTCATTACCGGTATAAACTTAGCAAATTCAACGTGGAGTTTGAAGACAATACCAATGGAATACATGACGAAAAAGAAAATCCTCACACTCATAGGCTGACGCATTGGCCAAACATTTTTTGAAAACCAAATACCTATAATGAAGGACGTCCTCGATCACGGTGACTGCAAAAAATCAAATATTAAAACTTAAGCGTGACGCATTACGTCGGCGAATGATACTATGCGGTCACCTACGCACGCTTAGAGGTTACCCCATCATTTTCCAGAGGTCATTCGATATGAAAAAAAGTATTCTCTACCGACAAGGTCAAGGGTGAAAAGGCGTCCAGACATCACAAGAACTTGAAATTAGAGCCCGTCAAGAACACGGTCGCAACAAGAAAAGTGAGCATCGCACAAAATTACTTTCCCGCGAAAAGTATGCTTTTTACAAATGCCTTCCCGAGGCAGACCTCATTCATGCCACGGAAAACAAAGGTAAATATGATTACTTATGCTTTCATTACGAAGATAATTATAAAAATATAAGAAAAAGAGACAACTGAAAGCTGTTAAAGCACTTTAAAAAGCCAACACCCGAAACGATGCACTCTCGGTGTAAAAAGTGAAAACAACGTCGTCACTGAAAAACTTCAAGACAAAACGTTTCGTTAATGAGAGAGATGAATGCTAAAAAACATTAACGAATCAGCCACGACAACTTGAAAAGAGTAAAGCACCCAATAAAATATCATTTGTGATTATCAGTTGCATCCATTATTGCGATTGGATATCTTGAAGGAATGACAAAATCAGCAACTATTACGTAGGGCACTGCCGACAAATTAGCACTTAACACTCCTTTCAATTCACTGGAATTCATTTCTCAAGGTTCAAAAGTCAAGCAGCATTATGGGGAGATTTTGGTGAAAGAAAAAAAGGTCGGACTAGCGAAGCTTAACCCTCGATAAGGCACTATTTGAATAATCATTTTGCTTAAAGTCACTCTCGACCACACTGATCACTTAAGTCGCACTAGGGAAAAAGAAAAAAAACTTACCGCATCAAAAAGAGAAAGCATATCCAAAGCAGGAGGACACTATTCGATGGTCAACTGATGAGATCGAAGTAAGGAAATCCGTTGATGATTTTCGCATTCATAACTTAAAAAGAGTCCGTCTTCACCCTGCTACGACATCATATATATGCCGCTTTATCACTGCCTCACAGCGTTGCCGAATCTCTAAAGAAGTTCCACAGATACTGAGAAGTGCTGGATGAGAGGTGACTCGGAAAAATCTTCTGGGATTTTAAAGATGCACAAGAATTGGAAGGGGAAGAAGAACTATGTTCTCCGACTGTCATAATGTTTAGCCGAGGTGGCTGGGGTAACCAAAACAGACGAAATTTTCAAAACCTTGAATGACGTAACAAAGGTTTAGCATATCTGCTGAGAGGAATCAATTACCCACTGATGCACACTCGACTGAATCTCCATCAGATAAATTTCCAGCCGTAGCTTGCTCAATCACTGATATTTACAGGCGGTCTTGAGTATGTCACCACTGCGCCAAGATCAATGAAACTATCACGTTTACAAATAGGTCTAAATGAATAGAACCAATGGGCAGTGAATAGAAGAAGATCAGAAGATGCATCAGATGCACTACCACGCTTAGAAAGAAAACGATAAGGAAGACCAACCGGAAGAGCCGTCACCAAAAATGAGAACTTCGAAGATTAACTGTTCGATGAATGCGATAGTGAACAAACAAATATGATACGAAAGTTAAGATAGCATAAAGTTAAAGCATATGAACTAAGATAGCATTAAGGAAAATTAGAAAGAGAAAAACTAAAGCAATCACACAACAGTGATTATCATTTGATTATGGAACATATGCATAGAGAAAATTTTAATTTAACTAACATTCCTCAAGAATGGGAATAAATATAAGGCCATTAAATAAATAAGACCATGAGAACAATACTAAGGATGCAACAGGAATCTTGTCGACGTTCAAACTATATGTAGTTATAAAGAACTGCTATTTTCTTTTCTCCTTTAGGTGAACAAATAATGCAAAATTTAATCCGTTAATCTCCATACCAAAAAAAGCACGCATACAAGAGTACAAAACGGACTATTTTCAGCCCGATCAATTTTAGGAAAACAGCACGAATGGGAATAACATAATTTTGTACCTCACTAAACCACACAGAAAATATACACTTATCATTTCCCTGTTTACGAGTTCAGCAGTTTTTTTTATGGCTTCCGCGGATGCCAAAAGTCGAATGAGAGCAATCGACAAGTGCGCATTTGCATTTCTTTAATTCCAATCACCCCAAAAACAGCGCCATTGCCTTAAAATAGGAAGAGTTGAAAACCATTTACAATGGAATAACACTGACACCCATGCGCTGCACAGCAGTGACCTACCCAGGCGGGAATCGAACCCGCAACCATCGCTTCGGCAGACGAGGGCTGCCCCGCTGTTACCAAAGCCGGCACGAAGGCCGACATGAAGTTGTAAACCTCCAAGATGGTGATCAAAGTAAGGCACATTCTCCCGTACATTCATTTAAGCTGCTTTAATGAAAATACTTAGTGGTTTGCCATCAAAATTTTCAAAACTATCGTAAGAAAATGAAAAAGCAGGAGCAATTTCCACAACAGGTACCTGATGATGCTGAAAAGCGAAACCGGTCGTATTAATAAATGTAAAATTGTGGAAATTGCTCCTGCTTTTTCATTTTCATTATGTCACGTTTCCACTCCATCTCGCCTGAAACCTCAGACTACTATCGTAAGAGTTACCGGCAACTATATACCATCAGTAGAGCTCTGTTCCTGCCGCATTAGTAACTACGCATTAGGGGCGAACATGAATTACGACAAATTTAAAGACTACAACCCGGCGACAATTCTACCAAGTAATCGGCAGATTCACGAATTACCTTTGAGTAAAGTCTGTGCAAAATTGATACTTTTCCACGATCTGCAGCGGTATTTACCGAAATTCATCAATACCACCGAATATATATATCACAGAATGCAAGAAAGCAAAACCTGAGTGAAATACACAACCGAGCTAATCGTAATGCCCAAACAGTTTCGTGGAGACGAAATTGCCGACATGAGTGATTATATAATGATAAACAAAACTCAACATTACGAGTTCCCTAAGGCCATAGTGTCATGCCTCTTCTGGGTGAAAACGACCATGCACCAATCCTTTCATGCATATCGCTCTAGAAGCGTCACTGCACGCGAGCACACATCCCACTCATTAGGTCACCTATATATGCGGATTTAGGGGGCGCCCGTTCCCCTTCCCTATCCCTCCAGACTCTTAAAAAATAGACAAGGTTTTTCATACGGTTATCATTGCTTTCGTTTTGCTTAGTGTATTACGGAGCCTCAAAATGAGTGAGAGAAATTAAAAAATCTCAAATATGAGAAGACCATTTGCCTGTCAAAACCCCGTGCCCCCATCCCCCAGAAAAAATCCTGCACCCGCCCTTGGTCACTTAAAAAAGTTTCCATTTGACGATGTAAAATATGCAAGATGACGTTAAATAAAAATAAAGCACTCCCTTTTACGAGCAGTGAAAGAAGAGCACGCAAATCATGCATACGTGGGAGCAACCATGCGAAGAGTCGCGCACACATGCGAGCGTTGGAAGCTTCCCCGTCCGGCCCCATTAGCGATCCAGCAGCAGCGATCCTTCTAGCTTAGCGCACGCACGTCGAATGTAATGAAAAGCGAAGGGCGTCCATGCATTTCTATTTAGACATTCAGGAAGTATTCAAGGCTTTCTTTGAGGAAAGCTACATCTCACGCACGAGTTTTGATGCACAAACTAGGGCATTTCCCTTAGACTATTAAGCATTTCCTCATCCCCGGTCCGGAACTAAGGCTGGGCAGGGGGCACGTACCCTGGCGGCAGATTTAAAGGGACTGCAAAATTGTAAAAGTTTATTTAAAAAATTTATTGATTTTCACGAAATTATAATACCACAATGAATATTGTTTGTATCCCATTTCATTTGATTTTGTTGCACATGTTATCAACTTGATCACACATAATGCCGCATCATTTTTTTAATTATGAGAGATAACGCAAGAATTAACGTAACTCATGGGTCTGGGGTGAGTGTTTTACTGTCTACTATTGTTATGAATTAGTTGCCTGAGCGGGGTCGGGGGCGCGAAAACCGTGCATTCTATCATTAATATAAGTGCTTCTTAATGTAACTGTAAGGTATGTATTAATATGCATAATTTTATTACAATAGGAAAGTATTATTAACAAGGGGGAAGGCAAACTGATCTTTACCCCCCCCCCTCCCCACACAAAACTAGTTCCTAGTTCCGGCCCTGCCTCACCCCATTTGGAAAACCCATACCGAAATGCGCATCAAGTTACATGCCTAGTCTCCTTATTACTCCTCATCAAAATTGTAGGTTTAAGACAACGCCCTGAGGAATCGTTTCAAAAATTGACGAAGTCATACCATATGGTGATAGATGTAGGGGTACATCATTCAACAAAATTATTCGACAAATACTACCGAGTGATAGTTGTTTATTTATAGCAAAAATTAGGAAATATTTATCTTTACATTATTTCGAAATGCTTTTAAGGCTGTTGTGCATAAATGCTCGCCGATAAAATATCTGAAAATGGGAAGTTTCAACGACCCTCACAATCAAATAACGACTCTGCAACCAAATCCCACAATCAGTTGGCATGACACTCCTGTTTAAATCTTTGCTTATCTGGATGGCACTATACTATGCATCGCCTATATTTCCTGTACTTGCATTTGTAATGGCACAACAAATTTATATTTGGACGCGTAAAAATTTTATCTCCGTAACGTGAGAAGATATGCCACGTTCGGTAGAATGACTAGCTAAATTCTAAAGTCACGTGAAGCAGTTGTGAAAATTTACAGCGTTTTCAACATGTCATTATTTAAAGGAGATTTGACAGTCCCAGGACAGCACGGTGAAAGTAGAGTTGAGCTCCCCTCCCCCCATGTGCATTTCGAGGTTATAAAATTCACGCGTCATAAAAATGTCACACATTAGGATAAAACAATGAATTCGTAAATATAATACAACGCTATTATTTAAGGGTAGTTTCAAAAATCAAAGGGGGTAAAATCTAAAGATTAGGTCGAATTCGTCATTCCGAAGAGACCATGTACGATGAATGAAATGATATCAAGATTTCAAAAGATAAAAAAGCTTATCACCGCTTGAGTAAAATATTACGAGTCACTTTTGCGTGAAAATTCCAGAAAAGGCGTGATTCCATACAAAATAATCTACACAACAAGGATTGATACCGAATCTAGAAGGATAAAAAGAACCCGATGCCAAATAAGGAAGTACAAAATAAATACACAGGACGAAACGGCACAGAATATTTACGAAATAAAGGTTAACATGAATCATAAACGACAGTGATACATAGATATACCTACATTCACATGATCTTGGAGTAGAAGTTAATAATAAAATATGAAAAAGTCAACAAATGACAGGTAAATGGCAAAAAAACTAATAGCGCATCTGAAGAAATCAATGGTGGTGTAGGAAAAAGAAGACACGCTTGGTACAGTTCCACCAGCGAAGTGTTATTTTGTTGAGTAGATGTGTTTCGTCCCATTACACCATCAGCAGGACTTCTGATGATGCTGAGAGGAAATAAAACATGTCGAACAATGTAAATAATTTATTCAGAGGATTTAAGCGAAGTAATTATTCTTTTTCCGACTGGCATATGGGTGACACCGATAAGCGACCGACGAAATAGATATATTGCCGGTAATCTCTTGGGAGCAAGCGTAAAAAGGAAAAAGATAAAAGACTCATCGACACATATAGGATATAGAGAGCGAGATAACAGATCGTTACTTGCCAAATTAAGCGCGAGCACATCCATTACAGGAGAAACAAGGAATTATCGGAGACTCAACGGTAAACAGCCAAAAATGAGCTACGTCAAGCGTGATCTCAAGTGTGGTTTCACGATTTCCTCACTCGTTAACGAAAAGTTAACCACGACTAAATTTATCGTGAGAGTGTCCGTATTAATATTGATACAATTGGAAGGCTTGGAATCTCACACTAGGTATTATTTTCTGCTGCAAAGTTATTAAAGATTAAAATAATATTGGACATTTCAGTAAAGAGAAATAAATCCAATTTTTAATTAAATAATTTTCTATTAAAACAATAGAGTGAATTTCTAACTTTACCATATATGTAAATGAAGGATAAGAAAGTTTTCGACGCATTAACATCATTATTAAGTCGTTAGATCATTTTTGGTTTCATTAAAATGATCACGTTCTAAGACGCATATTTTTACGACGAAACCTTGTTATTTCCCAATATTAAACTTCAATGAAAATGCATCAATATTCACATAATATTGTTGAGCCTAAATAATAATATAACGCGCCCGTTTTTTTTCATTTTCCTCATTACACTATTTCTATTATTTTTTTTGAGCATTTTTCTGCTCTTTAGTCAGTAAGATAATTCACATTCATCGTCTCAGCCAAATTATTACACACTAAAATATTTTAACGGCTTTTATTTGGCAACCAGTAAAAATTGTGTATGAATCTAGAGTAAATAGTGAGTGAGTATCTCACTCATTCACATTTTCATTACAACTGTGAATTGTGTTTTTAACTCGCTCAGTCGAACTAATCAAATTAAAAGGAATGAGCCAAGTCATCCTGAGTTTAAGATCCATTCTCCGGCTATTCTCCTTTCCACTTCCGCATCCCCAATCCTCATTCCCTACTGAAAACGAACTGGTCATCTCCCAAGGATCCTATCGCGTGAAGTGGCACTCATTTCTCGTGCGTCTGGATGACTAAGATATTTCAAACCATACTGCGACGTAGTTTAAACGCAGCAACACGCTCCCGACGAACATTAACGTACCTACACGTTATAGCGTCCACATCCATTTCCCAAGGCGTGCATCAACAAACATCAACAACGTCTCTGCATTGGTGCGGATCGTTAAAAATGTGATCACAAAAACGTAATTCTCCAAATGTGACGATTTCACGTACAAATACGAAACGTTGAGTAGGCGGGGAAGCGCTGCTATGAAAGATCCAACCCTGAATCCTGGAAAAACGGATTTTTTTAGTCCTCATTTCCAAGGGACACGCTTACGCTTGATCACTCTCAGCCTGTCTGTATAGACGCTGTCGTAATCTTTTACGCAGATTCGCTTAAGTTCTAGCAGTGGCTGATACAGATGTGGGGGCGCCCCCCCTTGTGGGCCCGCTCTTATTGCCAAACATTGCAGAACCACAATTATAACTGTTTTATATCATGAGATAGCATTTTCTTTTTTACGTGTTTAATAAATTCAACTAAAATTTTCTTAAACTCTGCACGTGACTTGATTATTTTTTATTAGGATAAAAGTAAAAGTAACTCAAGATATCTTTTGGGCCCCCCATCGAGTTTTTTCTGTATTCGATACTGAGTTCTAGGGCTGAAAGGAAAGGCAAATGTACTTAGAGATGGAAGGATCGCTTCCGTCCTTAATCTCAAACTCAAGAAAATATTCCAATTTCCATGGAAAATATCCGTGACTACCAGTCAGCTAATCCTGAGCCCAAACTGAAAATGAGCTCAATGACTGAAAATATTGATCTTTGATGCTCTCGTTGAGGTGGAGTATTTCATTGGACTGTCCGTAACCTGGAACCATTGTTAATCGAGTGGGTTATGTTAATTCAGAAAACAATTAATATCGTATTCGATCCCACACATCTCCACCATTTCGTCCATTTTTCGCGCACGTATGAAGCCGAATAAACTTGACAGGATTCAATATTAAATTTCACTATAAATAATTTATTTAGATACAATACAGTAGCGCTCTGAGAATGAAAGACAAAGCTACTTGCTATTCGCTATAAAAATAGCAACCCATGAGAGAAACGGGAGATACATACCCTAAAGGATTCGTTCAGAAGGTAGAGGAATGACATCCCACCCCAGCGTCATGGATTACAGACCAGGCTGTGACGATGATTTTCAAGGAAAATCCAGTATCATCTTGCAAAAACAAGATTTTGTCCGTCACAAAAAAGTTGTCCGTAAGCAGCTTCAAGTTAAAAGCAAACTAATTACTTTCCCAGTTTTTCAAAATCCTTCCAATAAATAGTCCTAATGTCCTCGGCCGTAGGTCATCTTTCCACTATAAACAAACCCCGTAAGACAAGCGAAATCGACATAGCTATGGTGCCTAGTAGCCAAAAATAATTTAGAAGTCATTATCAATAATTATTATTTTTTCTACAATAATTAATCACCATTTTCACTCAATTTTACGATCAAAAAAATAATTCCTACACGTGGGCATCCAATAAATATGATTCAATTCAAAACAAAATAAATTACGAATCCACATAGAAAGGAAATAATTCAAAATGGCAAATAACCATTAAGGGAAGGATATAAACCGATGATAGATAAATGTGTGACATCATTGCCGAAGAGACGACAGCCAAGGTCATAACAATTCAATTCTGATGCTATTCGGAGAATAATAGCTCAATAGCTTGTACTCGCAAAATCACCGACTCCGAGATAACAGCTATAGGAATGACAACTATGGTTGTTGATATCACGCCAAGAGGATTTCAAAACCTTCGTAATCAAGGAAACCTATTACCGTTTACTCACGCAGAGGGAGACATCGCGCCAGTTGATGATAGCATGCGACGGTGAACGCCTACGATCTTACAATACGGAAATCTGGCTTCAACTAACGTTGTGATAGGCTAATTAGTTTTGGCGTTCAAGCGGATGCTGGAAAAATAACTAGTGTAGAGGTTAATTGCTTCAAATGACCTTCTCGAAAGCAAAAAAAAATAACGAGCTTAAAGAGGAAGCATTGCTCCTGCTCACCACTATCATTACGAATTATTTCTTCACGACATCAGCTATCACCTTGAAATTTTCAAGGCATAGAGAGCAGACCTTTAACAACAATCGACCGCATCTCAGAAATGAAACTATTAACTCGCGGATTGAGGTCTGAATTTCATATTTGAGAAATAGTTCAATATTTACAAGCCAACGTAAAAAAAAGAAACACGAAAGGAATGTGAAAAATACGACCGATCAAACGGGAGTCACATCCCTTTTAAGAAGAAAATATCATTTATAAGTTCAGACTTACGTCTTCCAGCATAATGGTCGCGATGGATTCACGCGGTTCCCGCCACAGAGCCAGCACGCGACTGTCCAGCGTGCGAGGAAAACAGGCCAGAGGTAAACCTGTCACCTTGAGGGCACGTACAAATATGAAAGCGCGTCATTCAATACACAGATTCGCCCGTCTGCCAATGACCAGCGGGTTTTTCTTCTTTTTACTATCGCTGAAGTGAACCGTAACCATGGCGTTACGTTGAAGTCGCAAGCATTCGACGGAAGATAAGAATGCCCAAATAGACGTATGCGTATTGCCGCGTAAAAAAATCAAAAATAGAAAACCTTACCTACGAGTGTCCATTATATTGAAATGGGATCCAGAAGAAGCAAAATAATTGAGAAATAAACCAAATCGTACTAGACTGAAGTCTTGTTTTTTATAATAGAAGCATTGGTTTTTAAGAAGGCGCCTCGATTATTTAATAAAATTTCTGAAACTATGCCGGTCTAAAAAAACTGTGTAGAAGGCAGAGTAACTTGAATGGGGGCGAAAATATTTCATTCCACTCACTAATGTAGGAGATATTTTATGTCATACCCGCAGATGTGAGTATGAAACGGCTGAAATATATTGTAAACAGCCAATTGCCATACTTTAGTTTTTTGTGAGAGAAATACGAGGAATGGGACAGAAATTAACAACAAATAAGAGAGAAATTATTTTATATTCCCGACCCAAGGCTGAGTTTTTACCCATACCCACCGCCTAATGCGACCCGTGACACAATGATGACCTCTATATCGTACTTGATGCTAAAAAAATTTGCAAAGCATGTTTCTAAGCAAATTACCGCGTCACTCCACATCAGCGTATGACGCTGAAAAAATAAAAGTGAAATCCAAAACTCATTTTACTGTAGGACAACAGATAGTATTATCTGCCTTAATGAAATTGGCTGTAAAGCTGCGAACGTTGGTCTAACAACAATATTTTAGCATTGGGACAATAGCACCTACTGACGTTTATATGAACAACTTTGATAAGAGAACTCTACCTCATGACGATGACCAGAGATCTCCAGGTAAAAATAATATGAATTTTCAATGGACAGGAGGTTAAGTCCCGGGAACAATTACTAATTTTAAAGAACTAGTTTGACCCTGGAGTCACTCTGACAAATGAGCATTTGTTTTCCTCTTCGTCACCTATCCTCAATGCAGTTCCTTCCCTCTCCCATACTCATTTTCCTAATCCTCCTACAGCCATTGCGCCACCCAACAATGCCAGGATTAAACAATCCCTAGCACCCCTGACATCACCTAAGAATCCCTTCCACCGTTCACCATTTCTTCCATTCCTCCACCCATTACTGTGAACATGTATTTCAGACAGTTGCCCAACCCTGTGAGCGTCTGATGATGACGATGAATCGTTGACACCTGCGGTGTGTATCAATGGCACACTGTGGATTTATAAAAGTTATTATTTACGGTTAAATCTGCGCTGTACCCTGATTGGCCATATACTAGGATATTGGTTAATGTGGGCAATCTATTTCACAGTTTTTACTGAATTTCAGACAGTAGCAAAGGTTAAAAGAAATAACACCTCACCAATATATGACCACGAGCGGAATACACAAGAAAACCAACGAAATATAATGGCAGATGAAGAAGAATAGAAAAAACATGCACTTCGAGTACACAAATACTTGGAAATATCGTGCACGTCAAGGCCACAGCCAGAGGGGATTAAGGGGTTCAAACACCCCCGCAACTGCGATAAGAGATAAACTCGTATTTAGAGTGACAGTCTTAAGTATTTCCCCGCCAAATGATCCCACGTACCATCTTCAAATGAACCCTATACATAATTGTGCCCCTCAAATGGCGCAAGTTGCGTCAGTGAAAACATTGGGGATTGGGATGTGCCATTCTGATTGGCACCCCATTGCCCTTGAATATACCATAGGAATATACATAATGCTATCAAAGCACAAATATTATTGTCCTCATATTATTGTCAAATCCACTGCTCGGAAAGCCGGCAAAAACACTACTATGAAGAGCGTTTCGCTTGAAACCGCCACTTAAATACATAAACAAAGAACCTTGAAACTCCGAAGCGAACCGATGGAATCGTGTACAAACAAAAAAATGAGTAAATATATGTCTGAGTCAATGGTGACGAGGAATCAATAACTTGAAAAATGATTGTATTCACATATGTGCCAGCAACGGAAAACTAAATTATTCCTCTAACGAACTTCCGTCTTCTAATCGACTCCTTTTAGTTAAGGTCAAACTGTAATCCCAAAGTACACCGATGCTTAGGATACAGAATAAGCACGAGAAAGCCAAGTTTAGAAAAAATTGGTCGTGGAACCTGGGTCTTTTATCCACGAATCCTGTGAAGGGTAGATGGACTTCACCCAATAGTAATAAAAACCACGCGACTCAATGGAACGCGAGTAAATAAAAAAAAGAACTGCGACCTATTTGAATACTGAGGTAAAGTAAACCTTTTTAATCACCTGAAACATATAGATAGTTTGATTTGTCGAAAGGTACACTGAAATAATGGAAAATACTGAAGTGATATTTTTCACGGAAAAAGATAATAAAGGTTCCCAATCAGGGAATGTTAGGTTGCATTCCGTCGATTTCAAAAATCGATACTAAAAATCGGCAGAATATGAGGGGAAAACTTTACTCATTGTCAGATACGTAACTGTCAGGAGGTTCAAACAAGAGTAAAACGGGAATCACACGCTCATCTTTTGCATCCCTTTCAAGCGAAGGCATCAGTGATCGCTCCAATGACGTTGTAAATGACCGTTTCACGAAATCATTTTCCGCGATGGTCCCTAGGATAGATATCCCATCCCTTTTTCACTCACTCAGCACGTCCCTTTTTCCGTCACTGAAATCATCACTGGCACCGTCTTTAAGCCAATCCGATGCATAAAGTTACACACGGATTTCAATGGAACGACAGTTCGAAAATCTACGGAAGGAGCGATGAAAAAAGGGACGGCGGAATGACCGTGTGGTTCAAAAAATAATGGGTGGAGCAAACCCTTTTATGGCCCCTGAAAAGCTATCGCTCTGAGGGACAGAAAAATGATCGAGTGATTCAGGCGTAAGTACATTTACATAATACCCTGGGAGCCACCTCTATTGTGTTTGTCAGGGGGTAGTATTTACGTTGGAAAAACTTCTTCGTGAGAGGCAACCCACAATTCAATTTTTGACAAAATATCTAAAATGTAGAAGCAAAAGAGAGTAAAACATTGAGGATATTCTAATGATGCCACGCATCATTTCTCCATTAGCAATAATAAATATTAACCAGGAAAATTCAAGCAATTTTCAAATAATGGAATAGCTGCTTCTCACGAGCGGCAAAAAATTTCTTCTATACTTTATGCAACGGTAACAGATAAATAATGATAATAACTTGATTCAGTACACCCACTTAGTAAAGCGGATATCACTCCACTGCAGGTAACTTCCGTTTGACAACAGCTTAAATTCCGGAGATGAATCGCAGGACCTAAACGTCTTTTCGCTACATCAGCAGCAATGGAATGGACACCGGGACTGAAAAAATGCACTCACAACTCACTTGTCAGTAATAGGGCAATAGAAAATATGAGGCTATTAATTCAACTATGTTTAAAATTGAATCCAAGACAACACTATAGCATAACCTCCACCCAACCCAAGATATTTTCGCCCTAATGGATTTAAGACACAGTGAAATCTGCAGGGTACGAAATCGTACATATGTAAACACGGCAATTTCAGAAATATTCCAGTGCTTTCTACGATTCTTCAGGTAAATAGACGCCAAGCAAACGTGACTGCAGTGTACAATGAGCATTTTTAACCTCGCTATCGCTTTTCCCTTCATTTGTAGCGTATCGTCCGCCGACTTCGAAGTTTGAACGCTCGTATAACTTGCATTCTGACAGGAGAAAAGATGGTATTAGGAACGAAATTAGAATTTCTCCAAAAGTCAGAATCCCAAATCTTGAGATGATGTATCATTTTTCTTTCTTTAGGAACATTAAAAACAACTCTCCGACGGACACATAGGAGGAGTGTGGTATCCTCGATAGAATCTCGCGCGATATTCTCCACGTTACGTTGCTGCGTCGGATAGTCGCGAGTGCTGAAGGATTGGACGCAAAACATAGTATCAGCGTAAGATTATCGTCATAAAGTCATCCATATTCTGGGACATCGATGAAAATCATATTAAAATTCGTGACGATAATAATTGGTAGATGATAAATCGTCGGCAACTCAAGCTGCGCCCGAGTATGTTACCGAAATAGATCAAGAGGGATGAGGAATCACGCGGCAAAGCATAAGTAATATCACATCGTGTTTGCGACCCCTCTTTGTCCCTACGCCCCACAGGAAGGGCGGCCCGCCAAGGAAAGTGTAGCTGGCTTCCAAGAAGCGGTATGAAGCATCATGCGAAGGGGTGACGAAACGACGCGACGGCGGCCAGCATTGCTGGCTTGCGACGGCACCGAAGATATCGAGGGCGAAATAAACCCGGGGGGTGGATTACGTGTTTCTTTGAGATTTTCGAATGGCCGTCAGCCAGATTGGAGCGGAGGGCGCGAATACCCTCCACCCGACAAAAAATGGTCAACATTTTGTTAAATAATGCAAGTCTTGCCGTTGAAGCAGTTCTTTTCCGCAGGAAATTTATAATTAATTTAGATAATACGATAGAATCTAACTTCTTCCCTGCTTTTCTTCGGAATTAGCTGGTTTTGATGGTATCTCTTGAAATACTGACACCGGCAAAGTACTACTAGTAGTATAAAATTTTCCTGCTGTTTACAAAATTCATGCTACATTGAAATGACTGCGAATCCCATACAGAATCAAGCACCACAAAATTTGAAAGCATTCAACGTCGACAATAAACTCTATCAAGTACCCTAAATTTGAGCTGTTGCATGTTCACTTGAAAGTTAACCTGAAAAAATGCAAAACAAAGAAACAAAAGAGAAAAAGGAAGACCATTCAAACGTATCTGAGTAAAGAGAATATAATACAGTCAGTCATGGAAACAAAATTATTGATTGCTACAGTGGCATGAACATTTCAAGTTTAAGAAAGTAGTTTGGGAGGGAACATTTTTAATAATGTTAATAGATTCAGCTAATTATTCCGGATATACAAATGGCATATTAGAAACATAAATAATGCATTACATAATTCAAACTAAACCTGACCGGTTTTGACACTGTCACTACATAATGAGGAGTAAATCTACAGGTTTAAGAGCTACCGTGCACTGACTTGAAGAAATGATAGGATAACTTTTGGCACTCGAAAGAAAATCTATTCCCCAGGGCCGTACTCTTTGGATGGGCAAAGTGGGGGGGTAGGAAGTTACAAGGTTGACAAGGGGGGTAATACACGAAAGCAAGCTAAAACACTATGAGATTAAACAAACGCGCAGCTCACTGACGCACCTCGCGGATTTGCTCCAAGGAACAAATGTCTACATAGGACACACGCACAGGTTTGTGAAGCTCTCGCTTACGACAGTGACCCACTCACACACAAGAAATAGAAAAGCAAGAGCTTCACAAACCTGTGTATGTGCTTGTGTCCTACGCGGACATTTTTTCCTTGGAGCAAATCTGCGAGGTGTGTGAGTGAGAGCTTGTTTTTCTTATTTATAATTTAGTCTATTTCTTGTGTGTGAGTGGGTCACTGTCGTAAGCGAGAGCTTCACAAACCTGCGTGAGTGAATGCGTGTGTCCTATGTGGACATTTGTTCCTTGGAGCAAATCCGCAAGGTGCGTGAGTGAGCTGCGCGTTTGTTTAATCTTATAGTGCTTTAGCTTGTCTCTGTGTATTACCCCCCTTGTCAACCTTGTAACTTCTCACCCCCCACTTCGCCCACCAAAGAGTACGGCCCTGGGGAATTAATTTTCTTCCAACTGTTCAACGGCCATCGCTTGTTCAATCGCTTATAACTTTTGGCACAGTTGACATGAAGCAATAAAGGAAATAGACAAACAATCAGCTAAGTTAAAGGATGAGACTTGACCAAGCATCAGTATTCTAGAGGGCCCAAGATTCTCCTTGCCAAACCTAGAATGCTCTAAACCATCCAAGGAGCTATGTGAATACATAGTCGAATTTTTATCAGCATGTTGCCAAAGGTAAAATATTCTTGCTTAAAAATGAAGCAACTTACACAAATTGTATTAAAAACATTACAAACAGCCAATCAGGATTTCATGTCATCATCTTATGAGTTCAACTGTCTGATAAAAGAGGATAAATCTTCCCCCTAGCATCTGATCAGAATAAGAATCCAAATTTAGAATAGTCAAGGGTGAACTTCAATGGGTCATCTAATTCAGTTACTTAGACTTCCATTCCAAAGGGTACAATCAGCAGACCTCAGTGTCCCAGACATTTGATCTTCAAAGTACATATCTGACATTATGAGACGAAACTTGGAATAATTTCTTCATTTTCAACATAAAAAACTTAGTAAATTTCACATATATAAAATCTGGTCAGATGATGTCACACTACGGCGACACCGGTCGTCCAAATTATGTGTGAAATTTACATTTGTACCTCTCAAGAATGAAATAGTATTCGGCAGAAGACAAAGCACACTTATGAACTCTAATTGTGCCAACTTAGTCCGGTATCCTCAAAAATCCATGGTGCAATGACAACTAGGGCACGATCCAAATCTATATGGGAGTAAGCGAGGGAAAAACCATGTTGCCCAATGTTTTACTTTGACTCACAATCAGATGGACAGAACCAGATAAAGGATCTCCCTCCTTGCTGCTCACTCGGGGACCCTAACATAAATTATGGCTAGGTACATTTCCAGAGGAATTTAAAAACAAAATTAGGTAATATATCAACAAGTCTAAAGGATCTTAGAAAAAAGATTGATATACAGTCAAGGCCAGTGGCCTAAAAAGGAATATTCTTTGAGGGGGGATGGGATGGCCTTGTGTGACAACCCCCTCCGCAGACAAATGGGGGTCCGGGAAAATTTTTGAAAAATGATACGCTTTGATGTAGATTTTACATCATTTTGGCGCTAAAAATTTAACTTTAATGAGATGCAGGTATTAAAATTCAAAATTAGACAATAGTTTTACATAACTTTTTTTTTCTCTGAGGCTTTAGGGGGGATCTATCCCTTCATACTCCCCCCCCCCTTGTTATGCCACTGATCCCAGAAGTATTTACCTAGTTGGTAATGTGTAATTACAAGCGATAATTTGTGTGCTCTCAAAGAAACAGGATGCAAAGAGTACTTGATATGTAAAAACAAACTTGATAGGTAACCTACCCAATGGTGATCATTTTCCACCACATTAAAGTGACATGCATCGTGTAACAAGTTATTTCATAAAACTTAAGATTTTATAACAAATGGATTGCCAAGCTAATTATGTTTCTAAAATGACTCAATTGCAAATATAACTACTTCGTATTTAGGTATATTAAAGATAAATGCAGCTGTACTACAACAGAAACATATGAAGAGAATGGAAGGTGACAATTTCTCACAATGTTCGAATCGTGAAAAAAATCGAAAAACAGAGAGGATGAACACTATGCCCTCTCACAAGCTTATCTCAATTTTCTACAATACCTCAACCTCCACTAACTGAGAAAGGTTCCCACTTCCCATTGAAGAAGCACAAACTCAATATGTGCATTAAATTGTGTGAAGGTTAGAGAGCTTGCGAGAACCATGGATGGAAAAGAAATATCTCAAAGAACAGCACACATTTGCCAAATGAAAGGGACAACTCATTAATTCCTTTAACCCCCAAACAGCTAAATTTGGTGGAGTGAATTTCATTATTGACCTTGAATGGACCTTGATTATTTCCTTGGTGGAATCTACCTCAATTAAAAACATTTTTCAGTAAATTACTTCATTTTATGTCTCGAAAGGTGACTAATCATAATTTTGGTGAGGCGGAAAGGTGAAATACAAGAGCACCATGGAATATAAAAGGTTGATGTACATACACAAGGTCTCATGCTACACCCTACGAATAAGTTTACAATGGAAAAGCAATACTAAATCCATTAATGTAAATTCTCACTGACAGTTTATAATACTATAGGATTTAGAAAAGCTATAAATAAATTGGTTTCAATGCCCATGTTACGGTACGGGGTATGATTCCAAGTCAGGCAATGTCATCATTGGGAATAGAAGCAGTTAGAGGAAATTTTACGCCATATCTAGTCAACAAAGGGATGACAACGTTTTACTGACGGATGTGAGGGTACAGAATTCCTCGCGAAGAATGTACCGACCTGAATATGGAATGCAAAACTTCCAACATAAGTGTTCGCACATTCGTGGGCCTCGCACACATATCACATATAAATTCCATTCATGCCCTTTAGATTAACTTAATTGCTGCATGGTGTACCAAGAATGCTAGACGCGACCGATTTTTTAACCAAGAAACCCGTTGTACCTTGGAAAACAATGAATATATGCGAGAGCAAACGTTCACTCTAGAACGAAGACAACAGAATTAATCATTCACAATTAAGTCCATGATAGCACAATGAAGATAATATTCGGAACCTCCTGTAGACAATAATATGTTTTCAGATACATTGAGACAGAACTCGATCCCTTTCTCACATTCACGATCATATAGATTTTAAAAATTTAAAAGTATGAAATGCACATGAAAACATACAGCAGCTTTCAAGCAAATGCAACAAGCGTACACTAAAGAGGCATTCAGTTAGTCTTGTTCTATGACATTATCGTCCATAAATAATAAAAGTAATTAGGGGAAAACATAAGTGACCTATTACAAATGGAGATTATAAATCAAATTTCAATTATCACACATTCCATTCCATAGAAATAAAACGATTCGCCAACAGCCTTTTTCTCCTATTTGTTGTGATGAGAATGTATCGATAGAAAGCCACATCCAACCACTTCAACTACTCGTCAACTATCTAATTCCGTAAATTTACTACCGATGATAAGACTCACCGGCTTTTTTTCTTCAACTTGCAACATTTCCACACAATATTTATGAATATTCCGGCAACGCCTGACCTTTGGACATATGAAACGTCCTTCACGAATCTCCTCCGCTCTAGTTGTTGATTTTTCAGACACTCGTGGCAGCACGAGCGGACACAGAAACAGCGCTAACCGTGCTCATGCTAACTTTGAGAACTACCCACTCCGACCTCCGTCCGATCAAATGGGTACCGGGAATTATGGATCAACTTTAAGCTATTCGCAGGCGGCTACGAATATTGGAGTTTTTGGGCAATCCACGTTCATGCACCCAAAAGTAATAAAAATATATCCCACTTCTCCTGAAGTTATGTTTTTATTGAAGGATTACAAAAAATAATGAATACCAGTGGTATTAAAAAAAATATTTTTTTTCTACTTCCCATGCAAAAAGAATGAGCTGCGAGTACATGGTAACAGAGAAAAATCAATCGATAAGCAGTATATATAAAATTTAATAAATCTATTCGGGGGTTAATATTAGTTGCTATGCTTCAGATATTGGTATAAAAGCTATAAATATATATTTCGTATAGACGTTTCTGACTGTATCTAATAAAATAGGATAGTTTCCTTCATCAAAGAAAACGAAAGGCATTGATTGCGATTCCTTACCCACCAATAGTGTATTCATAATAAACAAATTATTTTGTTTTAGAAATCCCAGTTTAGACGAATAGCAATGGTCAATTTTAACCGCATTTGAAAAAGTCCAGATTGGCGACCATGCGATATGCCACAACACGTGACGTCGCAGGGACCTAGTTTCTATACGAGTAGTCAGGAGTTTTACATTGCCTGAGATTACCAATGCATGCATGAGGCACAGAGCTCAGGGAAACATCTCTTAATAAGCACCCATTCAAATTGCCTAAGTTCGGAAAGTATCCTTCGTTTGATAGGGTATTAATAATCCTTATTTAAGCCAAGCGCTACCTGATAGCATGGTACTCTGCTACCTGCTAGCATCCTGCATCGCATCAGCGCTCAGAGCCTCGCCCCAAGGTCACCTCAGACGGCGACAGCGGGAACCAGAATGGCGTCACACGGGCTTTCCCCAGCATTCATACTTAGCCGTCGTGTTATCGCGCGCTAGAAAATTTTCACTTTTCATTTAACCGCGAAAAAAGAAATATCGCCTTATAAAATCCAAAAGCGTGAAATACGTATTCCAGGAGTAATAATATTTCGATTTATGCAATAAAAAAATAATAGGAAACCACCCTATTGACAAAAGGCACTCTGTAGATAAAAGCGACAAAGCTCGACAAATTACATTTCCATCTCATTAACAAAATCCATTTCAATACCAATGCGGTGGATGAGCGGGCTGACATATTTTATATTGAAACTCACAGGTAATCAATTTTTGTAATTTTATTTAGTTTAAACATTCAATAAATTTAAGCCATAAAAATCAACCTGGAAAGCATTGAAGTCAAACACAAACCTATTTTTCATACTTGTCATTGCCATTAAAAGTCTATTGAGATTTTCAGGGGCATTTTCATGCTATATGTTTGTAAAAATATGCGGTCAAGTCCTAATTATGATCAACTCCGGACTTGAGCGATTAATTAATTAACATTCCACAGTCAAAATAGATAAAGTGGTACAGCATGAAAATATAATTAGTTTATGTCAACAACTGTGGAAGAGCATCTAAATAAAATTTTGCAAACCGCTTCGAAATTTTAGACAGAAAGCCGCAAGAGAAAAATTATCTGATGCCAAAAATTAATTAAATTTCGAATTAAATCCAAATAAATATGTAAAACACGATATTTATGTATAAGTATGAGAATGCAGTTTGAACTATAGTAGTTAAAATCCTCTAGGAATTGGCGAGATGCAATATAAAATACAGCCGCATGGAACAAAACCGGATGCATAAGGAAAAGAAATTTATGAGGAAAAGAAATTATTAAAAGGAAAAGATATTATTTATATTTTATAGAAGAAAAAAGTTGAATGACGAGACTTCATCGTTTGAAAAGGCTTTTTTGAGACGTAGGATATAGGGGCGAGTAAATTCAGAAGGAAGGAATAGAATGGGTGGTGAAGAATTAACGTGGTAATGGGTGCGGAAGTGTAGATAACTACGTATTAAAAGGGAAGTTACCGTCGGAGTTGAAAAACAGAAGAATAGCAGCTCGAAGGAAATAACATTCCTGTAGATACAGATATGCATCAGATGATACAGCCACGGGTCGTAAAGTAGAACACGTACTGGACATTCATTGATGAATACTTGACAGATATAGGTATAAATGGACAAGCGCAGACAACGCTCGAAGAAAAATAAACGAATTAATTAGCAAGCAATACAATCTACAGTAATATAACCCGATCAAAAAACAATTTTGATAAATGGAATTGAGTGAAACGCACAGAAATCAGGTTTCTCTTGGCGCTCCTCTCCCTTGTAACCAGTGGCCAATGAAAACGCGGAACGTCATTGTTTGACGAACGGTGAGTACGGAAGGGCGATAGGATAAGAACGCGATTTCATGTGGCCTAGTGAACGTCGGCGATTTGTCATTTCTTGGAGCTCTCCCGTGAATGCCAAATTGGGTGCTTTTATTTGTGTTCGTAATCACTCTAAAACAATGCCTAACATGGAATCTCATACTAATGGGAAATGCCAAAACGGTAAAAATAACTACAGGCCGTATAAAATGAGGAAATCATTCGGTGAGTACACAGTGCCTTTTGACAGTATCAAATCAGCCGGACGTTAAACAATGCGAAAATTTATAACTACCCGCACTGCGCACCAAAGTCGACGGGTTATTGACGTATTTATGCTGTGATATGAGTATTTACCGATGAATTTGTAGGAGTAAAAATTTGTCTTAACATTATTTACTTACTTATCCGGCATTCTTCTCCATTCAGCTACGCGTAAGGAGGAAGTGAGTGCCATAAGGAAAAAATTTCCAACCAAAGTCCCCGTAAGTACTTTATATAGCATCTTCAAAAGATATTGTCGTAGTAGTAAAGTAATTCATACTTCAGCACTCTCCTCCGGCGAGAATTTCATCAGGGTGCGTGCACTAAATGGTAGAAATCGTAGGAATTAAACGAGCTGTTGTTACTATTGCGCAAGTGATTAATGTCTTCTAATTCCTTAATTCGTGTTTCTCTCTCCCTTATCTAAGGCGAGTGCCAATTAGTTTTGCCATACCCCTTCAAGTCTCAAATCAGAAGCGCGATTTCTTGTTGATACTTTTGAAAAAAATTCTTTATCTTTACAGATGAACATACGCATCTTACGAATAGCACCCTCATATTTAAACTCGCTCACCCTTAAACCCCCCAGTGGAAAAGAATTCTATGACTGGCATAAGTGACCACAACCAAACATATCCTGGACATATGTTTGATTACAGGAGAAAAGATGAATTTCTGTAATATTTTCATGCATTATTGCATTCTAGCTTGTCAAGAAAGTGATATTCATTTCCCTAGAATGAAGATATTTCATGATTTTTTAATGGTGTTAAGTTGTGCCACATACCCATGGCTTAAGTCACGCACTGTCTGAATTTGAAGTCTTAGTGACAACTTTGGTCATTCTCAGTGGTAGCTAAGAAAAGTCAGATGGAAAAACTTAGCAGTCCATTTTTACAAGAAAGAAAATATGATATTGTGCAACAATTAATACTTTTTCAGCCTGACTTCATAGTAAATATAAAAGACTTGATAGAAATTCCTCATATAGTGCAAATTGGATTTATCCAGCAGTATTAGTATATTGGCTATTTTAATGCTTGGTTCTCCACAGGTAATTGTAGAGAGATATGAAAGGGAAACAAGCCTTCCTTTGCTTGACAGAACAAAATTCCTTGTACCTAAAGAAATTACAATGTCACAGTTTGTATCAATAATCAGGTAATTATTCCTATAATTATTTATCATTTGATTTCATCATGAATGCTTACTAATTCATTCTTTTTTTTACAGGAACAGAAGTGAAATTAAAAGCAATCAAGCATTTTATCTTTTAATAAATAATAAAAGCATAACATCTATGTCCAAGACTATTGCGCAGATATACAGTGCATACAAAGAGGAAGATGGCTTTCTCTACATCACATATGCTTCACAAGAAGCTTTTGGATGAACATTCACATGGAACCAATGCTCTTCACATAATCCATTCTTCATTAGGAGTTTATGGATGAACTCATTTGATAGGTAGGTAATTGATTTTGCAAGTTAAATAGCATGTTGTAAATGATTGCAGCTAGATAATTCATGTGCAATGGCATGAAGGTTCCCAGTTGAGAATTTGCTCAGTAAAACGATAAACTTACTCCGCTTTCTGTCTTGGATATGAAGGTGTATCATTCTTACTTCCAAGATAAGATCTATTATGGTATTAAAAAGTAAATGACCACATTCCAAATCCGATTATAGTAAAGCTTTCTAAGGAGCCTCTCTGTTTTTCTCCAGGATGAGGTATTGTATGTAAGAAAGTGTTGTTACAACTTCTAACCTTTATCCAATTAGGTGTGCTGTGAAAGCACTAGCCAGTTAGATCAGAAAAGTCAGCCTCCATTCCTGGGCATAATATTTTAATTGACACAATTGGTTAAATGACTTGGAAGAAGTAAGTTTTACCTCATCCCATTTCAGTAAAGCATATTCTTTGGTGCTGTGATGTTGTGACCAAAAAAATCTAATTTTATAAGAGCTTCACATGGCATGCCAGCTGTCATGGTTAGAGGATTGAATTAGCTTGTGTTCTTGGCAATTAAATGATTTTTTACTGGTGCCTTGTGATCAATATGCTAATTTTCTTTCCAGATGTGAGACAGTATACTAACATGCCTCGTAGTCCATTGAGAAAAAGAAGACCCGGGATTGCCAGGACTGATCAGTATCTTTGTTCTTGCATTTTTCAACCATTGATTTTAACTATGTAACGAAAATAGTGAAATGATTTTAACTGCCAGTGATGGGGAATAAATTGTAATTTCTATGATAGGAGTATTGTTATGTCTTCAGTTTCAGGATTTTATAATTAATTTTTTAAAATAAAAATGATTTCATGACATAATGGTGTTGCTTATTCTTTGATATGAAGTCTCACTAAGGAAAAGGTCGTGTATGGATGGAAAGGCAAGCAGAATTCCTATTTGCAATACTGTTTTTTCATCTCTGAGATATTCCGTAACAACAAGTGTAGTGATCCGGAAATGGAAAATTTTCATTTCCAAAAGCATACACAAATATGTTGTGTGACATCTTAGAATAGCCAGCAATGTCAAACTTTGGCTCGGGATTTGTACCTTTCACTTTCAAGAACATATAAACCTTCCCTTTCCCTTCTTGGTCAAAAACATCCTTGTTTCACTTTTCCCATATAATGGCACAGTGGAGGTGCTATACCAGTCACTTAGTCGACTAGTCTCCAGTCAACACCGGTCAGTCACAATGTAGCCGTCAGTTGGAGTCAAAGTGCAGGCATTAAAGCCCATGCTACCAAAGCACCTCACTATCCACCATACCATTGCCAGCAGCTCCTCTCCTTCCTGAGACATTGGTAATATCTGAAATTTTGGCTACTCTAGAGAGACAAATTCATTACTTGATATTCATTCATTGACTTTATTTGCAATTGGGATTTTAACCCTTTTTCCCCAAATGCCGCACATTTTACGGCAAGAATTTTCTTCGCAAACATACAAAAGCTGCATCGGTGCAGTGCTAGGTGGAGGAAAGTGACCACCGTGGACACAATAGACCCAGCTTAATGGGGACCCAGGCCCTTCCTCAGACGCTCAGATCAACCCTTTCCCATCCCCTCCATGCAGTCGCACAGTGTTTTTTCCAAAGAAAAAAAAATATTTGTGCTTACCATATGAATCTAAAGTAAGGAACAAATTTTTATTTTTTGCTTATTATTGAGGCGCGGCCTGCCAACCTTGTGGTGGTCCAAGTTTACATGCCCACTAGCAATCATAGGGAGGGAGAAGTAGATGAGGTGTATGAACAGCTCGAGGAAATAATTAGAGACACACCGGGTAAGAAAAATCTGGTAGTGATGGGGGACTGGAACGCTTCAGTCGGGGAAGTTAGGGATGGAAACGAAATAGGAGAATTTGGATTAGGAATTCGAAACGACAGGGGCGAGAAAGTAGCAGAATTTTGCAAGAGAAACAAGTTATGTATCACAAACACGTGGTTCAAACATTATAAAGGGCAAAGGTACACGTGGAAAAGTCCAGGGGATGTAGGCAGATATCAAATAGACTACATTATGGTAAGACAGAGGTTTAGGAATAGTGTGAAAAACTCGCGCAGCTTCCCAGCAGCAGATGCGGATTCAGACCACACTTTAGTACTTATGAAATGCAATGTAAGATTCAAAAGGCTCATGAAAGGCAGGAGGGTGAGGAAATGGAATGTAGAAGCACTGAAGGGGAGTATGAGGAGAGAATATCGGGAACTAGTGGACATCAGTGTACGGGAGATTGAAGGTACGAAGTCTGTTGAGGAAAGATGGGATAATATTAAAACTGGAATAGCTAATGTGGCGGAGAAGTCAATTGGCTACGTTGACAGCAGAAGGATAAAGAAGCCTTGGGTTACGGAGGCGATGGTAAAAGAGATGGAGGAGAGAAGGAAGTGGAAGAGCGTGGACACAGAGGAGGGAAAAAGAATGTATAGAGAGCTAAATAATCGATTACGTCGTGAAACTAAGAGGGCAAGGGAGGCTTGGTGGAAAGTACAGTGTGAGGAAATGGAAAAGTTCCAGAAGGTTGGAGAAGTAGGCGCGTTGTACGCCGAAGTTAAGTCGCTATCGGGCGGCAAAAGAGGACAAGCCATGTTTAAAATTAAGGCTAAAGATGGGAGAGTGCTAACCGAGCGAGAAGAGGTACAGAGTAGATGGAAGGAATACGTGGAGGATCTGTATGACGGAAGAAACAGGCCGGAGAGATTGAGTTTAGAGGATGAAAGTGCAGTGGAGGAGGACAATCTTGGGCCGGGGATATTAGATTCGGAAATAGAGAGAGCACTTCGTGATATGAAGGCTAGGAAAGCAGTAGGAGTTGACAATATCCCGTGTGAGCTTCTGAAGAATCTAGGGAAGGATAGTAAGAAAAGGTTTTTTGAACTAGTTCGCAGCATCTATGAGGGGGGGTGTTGGCCGGAAGATTTCGTGAAGACGGTTTTAATTCCGCTTCCGAAATAGAAGAAAGCTGTGGAATGCGGAGATTATAGAACTATCAGCCTAATATCGCATGCGGCGAAGGTGGTACTGAGGATATTGAACAGACGAATGGAGGCAAGGGCAAACGAGTATTTGGGCGAAGATCAATTTGGTTTCAGAAAAGGGAAATCAACTCGTGATGCAATAGCAGTAATGAGGTCCCTCGTCGAGAGGAACTTAGAATATGACCAAGACGTATATGCCTGTTTCGAGGACTTTGAGAAAGCATTTGATAGGGTGAACTGGGTTAAGCTGATGGATATTCTCAAGAGAATAGGTGTAGATTGGAGGGATAGATGACTGATTCGTAATCTTTATATGGCCCAGACTGCGCAAGTGAGGGTAGCGGGCGAGGGATCTGGGTGGGCAAGCATTGGGCGAGGTGTAAGGCAAGGCTGTCCTCTATCGCCGCTGATTTTTAACGTATACGCTGAGGAGATGGTAAGAGAAGCGTGGGACGAGTTGGAAGCTGGAATGAAAGTGGGAGGAATGATGTTGAAATCGGTAAGGTTCGCGGATGATCAGGCGCTGATTAGCCAGTCAGCGAGGGGATTACAGGCTCTAGTGGATGCGTTATACGAGCGGTGCGAGGAGTATGGGATGAGGATTAATCACAAGAAGACTAAGGTAATGCGGTTTTGTAAAGTATCGCGAGCGAGGAATGTGAGACTCAAGATCAAAGTAGGTGGGGAAAAACTTGAACAGGTAGAGCAGTTTAACTATTTGGGCAGCACATTAGAGGAAAACGGACACAGTAGCAAAGACATCAGGAAGCGAATTGCACTAGCAAAGGAGGCGTTCATGAACAGGAAGGAGCTTCTTAGAGGATCGTTATGTAAGAGTTTAAAGAAAAGGTTAGTGAAGAGTTTGATTTGGAGTGTAGCTCTCTATGGTGCCGAAACATGGACACTGAGGAAAGAAGATGAGAGAAGATTGGAGGCATTCGAGATGTGGGTATGGAGAAGAATGGAGAGGGTAAAATGGACGGAGAGGAAAAGGAACGACGAAGTGCTGGATATGGTGGGTGAGGAGAGGCAGCTTTTGGATGAGATACGGAGGAGACAGAAGGTATGGATGGAGGGAGTACTCAGCGGGGAGGGGATGTTGAAAAAGGTGTTAGAGGGTAGAATGTTAGGGAAACGAGGGAGGGGAAGGAAAAGAGTAGGATTTTTTGATAGATTGAAGGGGAGTAGGCCTTATAGTGAATTGAAGAAGGCGGTAATGGAAGGAAAGGAAGGCTCCTAGATCACTTCTTTAGTACTCCATGCAAACCTACCTTAATCGGTAGAATACTTAATAATAATAATATGGAAATTTTAAATTTAGTTCTAGTATTAATATCAACAGAGTTCCGTTCAGTTTCAAATCAGTCGATACTGAAAGGGGAAGAACCCACATCTATATGTTTGACTTGACTTTAGTATGGGTCGGGGACATTACACCAGCACTGAATGAGGGAACTTAGCAAGCAAAAACAGGAGTAGGATCACTACCACATAAGACATGATAGTTTATCAAAATGAAGTGAAATGTCCCTTTTGCTGACTCAAGCAATGATAATTATCCCAAGGAACTTAAATGAAATATTAACCCAGTGTATAAAAGTGCAAGGGGTAATTGGCATCCACACAAGCAACCAAGATTGAAGTGACAAGATCCAAGATGATGTCATGGTACTAATTGGCAGATACTGACAAAAGCATTTCTTTACATACTTTTACTGTGATATGAAATTAATTTCATTTTTAAATAATTATGAATAAAATAAATATTAACTCTTAAGGAAGGAGTAGTATCAGTATCGAAACAAAAAGCAACCTAAAGTATTTTATTTCATAAATTCTTGTAGTTCTACGTACTTAAACAGGGGGTTTCCATGTTGGCCTAGTTTTATGGTTACTGCACAGCCACCTTGAGCACTTAAATATGCATTTACTCCGAGGCACTAACCAACACTCCATTCAATCATTTGTTCAAAGGTGAGATATGCAAACAAAATCAGTTTTAAATTTATGACAACCTATTTCAGCCTTTTTTTCTTTTCCAACTAATTACCAGGAAGGAAATAAATAAAGATACTATAGTGACAGTATATTTGATTGTGAGCATAGAATTCTGAGAAATATTACTTATCACAGTGAATGTTATTCCCTTAATTATTAGTTTTACATCCAGTGAGACATCAAGAAGCAATCTTCAGTATAATTGACATAACTGAACATTGGGATGGGCTTGGGAACTTCCAACAATAGGCCATGACCTTTTGTTGTTCAATCGGAAGGCAAAAGCAAAATACAGCGTTGGGAGAATTTCTATGACACAAGAAGATTAATAACAATATTCCATGATAAAAATCAAAAATTGATTTGTTTTTGATGATTGAAAGCAAAAAAACTATTACACTTGGAGTTTGAATGTTTCTAATATCATAATTTTTAAACTATGGAGTGGTATGGGAATGCCACTTCACCAAATAGAACAATACCCATTTTTTTGCACAAAATGGGCCTTGTATTTACTGGATAATATCATGCTCATTGTCCAATACCTAATGTCTTTTCCCAGAGGGCACCCACATTAAAAATTAAGGTCCAATGTTGAATTCAAAAGTATCAATCACCAGATGCCACATTTTGGGCAGCTGCCACCAACTCATGATGAATTTCCCTAGCATAGGATACCTGAGCCCTGACAGTGGCAAGAAATTGGGAATAAGTAAGCACAGATGCTCCACCTCCAGATGGATCTCCTCCTTGATTGGTTCCGGCAGCAGCCACCTGAGGAGATGCCGGAGTTGGATTGACAACCGACGGAGATGCTTCGGTCCGAGTGAGTGCCACAGGAAGAGGAAGATATCTTTGACTGCTTCCGCCTTGGGAAACGCATGCGATAGAGGTTTTCTGAAAAATGATTCATTTGAGTCACCTTAACGTGTCTGAATCATAGAACGGAGAGGTCCGCAAATATATTCATGATTACCAGCAGTGAATGGTTACATTATAGGGTTAAACGGGAAAAAAACATGAAACCATCCTCGATTGCAACATGATTGATTGAGAACTGATCACTCACTTTGAACGACAATGACTTAAAATCTTAAACTTGTCATTAAAAAACAGGAGAAGAAAGTGGCTTAGTTTATTTTAAGATAATTACCAAATGAAGCTCAATCTGGTCACAAATAGAATAAAATTCTTCGATGTTTTTATCAAACCTAGGAAGTGGCACATCCACGCCTTTTCTGTAAAAATAAGAATTGAAATGAGCACTAAAATTGCGGAACGTGTTGAACTCGAGTATCTCGCATTCACTCACAATGATCCAATGTCAACAAGACTGTTTTGATGAAACGTTTGCGCTGCTGTCTTGAACACAGCCTACATGAAAAAAATGATCAAATGATTGAAGTATCCACGAACACTGCATTGCCAAAAGATAAATATGTAACACAGTTACCATCAAAGACTCTTTCAGAGCAGGCATCAATGATTTAACTTTGGAAATGTTATCTAGCCTCTCTTGCTGCTGAGGCATTTGTTGCTGCGGCGGTTGCCCTTGCTGTTGAGGCGTACCTGGTTGCTGTTGCTGGGCTTGGATATTCATTTTACACAATCGGCGGTGGAAGTAACAAAACACGATATTGTGCAGCCCACCAGCCGACCCAGGTATCACTAATACCGTTTACAAAACTCAACAAGTGGCGAAAAATGAATTGTTATTCAAATAAAAACTTGGAAAAAAGTATCACTTGGCCAGAAAGAGGGGAAAAATAATACTATACATCCATGCAGCACACAAAATTCAACGGAGTTGACGAAGCCCCTCACATTCAATCAATATCCATCCCTCTATTGGGTTGCAGAATACAAACAAACCCTGATTAAAAACTCTGCGATGCGACCAAAACAAAGCGAAACTAACGCGTACAATCGGCAGCGGATAATTTAAGAAGTTAAAATAAACAAATGAATGTCGAAATTTGACCCGCCAAGCATGGTAAATTTAATTCGATTATGGCGTAGCGAGTATATTTACGGTTGACCTATGGCTGGTAAAAATATGCTCATGTATAATGGGACAAATAGGCCCAGATGAGAAGGTGTGCGCACATGGATTTTTGAGATTTGGCAGTAAAGAGGGCTCACGTATCATAACTTTGGTCCCTGGTGGGCTACACGTGCCACTATGGTCTTGTTAAAAAATGTTGTTGCACTAATGGATGGCATGGAGGATATCAGGGAAATAAGCAAGGTTATTCATTATGTAAGAAGTCGTGGAGAACAAGTTACTGTATTCTGAGGTGGTATTGATAAAATATCCTGGTGGTAAAATAGAAACTATAGGTAGGGTATGCCCAAAGAGTACGTAATAAGTGTGACAATAATTTTTAGGGTGGGAATGTTAGCAGTGAAAAAGATATTTACTCTGGACTAAAGAAGATTGGAGGAACCTGAAGGTGGAGAATAAAATCTAAATACACCAGGAATGAAGTAGCCCACCGATGTGGGCACTTCTGGATAACAAGCCCATGATCTCTATAAATGGCAATTGAGGTCAAGATGACGCTCGAAAAGTGTCAGAAGGCATTAAAAAACTTCTTATTGTGTGAAAGAAGAGAGAAAAACTGGAAATTTTAAGACCTGACAGCTCACACTAAAAGATAATGACATGTATCATAGATAGAACAATAAAATGAAGAGTATGGAATTTCCTGGATGAAGGCCAATTTGGATTCCAGAAAAAAGTAGGGAACAAGAGACAGTGGCGCAGCAAGGGGAGAGTTTTGGGGGATAAAACCCCCCCCAGAGCTCAGAGAAATTTTTAAGTTTAATACATTTTACTCGTTTCGATCAGTATTACTCATAGAATAGTGTTAGAATTTATCAAATATCCCCCAGAAAGTCGTAAAACTCGCCATTTGGAACCATTATTCTCCAATTTTTCTGGAGGAGGACCCCCGCAAGGCCTGCTTACCCTGGTGGGTATGCAACACCCCCACACCCGTAAGTACAGGGTGGGGCAGAATGGACTCCCTGATTTGACTGGTGAATTGTGAAAAAACAAACAAATATAGTTTTAAAATGTTTATATTTTCCAAAACTATATTCAATGCCATTTTATTTTTATTTGGATTTGAAAATTTGTTCATCCAGGTGACGACCTTGGCGAGCGATGCACATATTGAGTCGTTCAAAAAAGTTTTCGAAATCTCTTCTCAGCATATCTTCTGATATTCCAACGATGACATCTGTAATTGCCTCCTCAAGAGCTTCCATGGTCCTTGGTCGAACTTTGTAAACCTCAGCTTTGAGATATCCCCAAAGAAAAAAATCGCATGGACTCACATGCAGGGAGCGAGGGGGCCACGGAACATCGCCTCGTGAGGAGATCAGGCGAAACTGTCTTTGCAGAATTTGGCGTGAACGAAGGGCGGTATGAGCCATGGCACCGTCCTGTTGAAACCAAAAGGCTTGTGTGTCATATTGCTGACAATACTCTTCCATTTTAGGTTGAAAAAAGTTCTCCAGCATTTCACAATAACGCTCAGAGGTAACAGTAATAGTTAAACCTCGAGATTCAAAATAGTAAGGCCCAATAATGCCTATGGAGGACACGGCACACCAAAATGTCACTTTCGGGCTATGAAGAGGTCTTTGGTGAAGTTCATGAGGAATTTCAGTCGCCCAGTACCAAAAATTTTGCTTATTAATTGTGCCGGAGAGGTGAAAATGCGCTTCATCGCTAGACCACAGATGAGCGTCGGGTTGCACAGAGGTTAAAATTGCATTGCAAGCATCCGTACGTTTCACCCTGTCTTGTGGACTCAATTCTTGAACGACAATCATCTTGTACGGGTGTAAGTAAAGGTCAGTGTGTAAAATTTGCCTTAGTGTTCTGGACGATATTCCAAAGGCAGCAGCATGTTCCAGCGCAGAGCGCGATGGAGACTGCTCAATGGACGCTCTCACTGCCACGATGTTTTCAGGTGTCCTCACACTTTTAGGTCGCCCTGCTGGTTTTCTAGGAAGTGCAGATCCTGTCGCCTGCACAATAGTGATCCATTTCCTAATGGTTTTGCATCAGTAACCTTGTTATGACGAGCCAAACCAAACTGCCTCCGAAAAGCCCTCTGCATTGCCAGCACACTCTTATTGATTATAAAGAACGTTTCTATGACAAAGCCTCGATGCTCACCTGACCACTTCATTGCAATTACTGAAAATGGCATCGCTTCCCCCACCTAATGACACTACTCTCACCCCGCTAACACACCTGCACGCTCTACGGTAATTGTCTGAAACTAGGGAGTCCATTCTGCCCCACCCTGTATTAGTTGTGCCTAAAACCCCCCCTACCCTTAATTCCTACCTGCACCCCTGACAAGAGAAGCTATACATATTTACTCAGAGAAACAGTATTTACATGGAGAAGGCTTTTGGTAGCATGGGTTGATTTCAATTATTAGAATTCTGAAAGAAGAGTGCTCTACAATACATAAGGCGATGGCATAAGAAAAATGAAAAGTTCATGTGATAAACAAACAACCTCAATTAAATCCTGATCCAGCTAAGAAGAGGCAAGAACAACAATAGGAGTGAGCAGAGTACCTTATAATTTTTGCTCCTTGTATCATGAAGGCCATCAATCCAAGAGAAGACTCTTGATTGCAAAATTCCCTTTAGAAAAATGCATGCTGTGATTTATATTCATGTTTATAACTTTGTACTCCCACTACTTTTTTTCCTAAAATTTATACAATCAGATTATGCAGTCACATTTTGGCATATGTCTCATCTAAAGGATATATCAAACCTGAAGATGCTGCACAGTGGCTACCACTGAAGGAGAAAACAAAGTAATCAGCAGAATAGTCCAGGTGAAGAGGGCATTCCACAAAAAGATCAATCCTTAAAAAGAAGTCAACACCTTGGAGAAAAAAAATTCAAAAGTCCAAAGTTGTCTTTGATGAGACAACACAGTTGATCCCTGTTTCCTAGTATGGCCATAGCAATTTGTATGCCTGTTGTCAAAAAAACAGCTATAGTTAAAGAAACAGGAGGGACAGGAATGTTTGTGGCCGCTAAGGGATTGCATCCATGGAAAGAGAACTGACTGCATTTCTCAAAAATGGAAGCAAATGTAAGATCCTAGATTTAGTCAGGCCACTAATACTCATTCTTTTATTTATATACCGTGAGCAAAATTAAATTTAAGTACTAAGCATAAAAATGTCTTCAGAATTTTTTTAACTTTTTTGTCCAGTAAGTCATAGAATTACTCATGCCCTCATCAACTGCAACCGGGATTTAACTCGTGCATGGGACTGCCTTACTCAATGGAACAATTTTAAAACCTAGAAAAATTAAGAGCATTAGATGTATGGCCTACATTGATTGCCAGGAGATGAAATTTAGGAGAAATATCTTTACCAAGGCATCAAATATTCAATATCATGAACATTTAACTTATCATGTTCAACTAGAACTTATACAGCTTGGACAGGGCCACCCAAATGGTGTAAGAAAGAGAACTTCATCAAGAGATTTTATTTTCAGGGGTCTTCTTATAAAAATCAATGTTTTTTTTTAAAGATGGGGTAGAGATGTAAGAAAGAGCCTCAAACATAACATCCCTTCATAGCTGTTCAGTATCTGAGAAATTATTGGTTTGTAAGTACGGATGATCAGAGCTGGATGCTGGCTACACTACAACAGCATAAACAGAACTCTTGCAAGAGAAATTCATAAAAAATTCTGCAAGTCATCATGTGTCAAAGGAGCTTCATAAATGAACATCCAAGGCTATTTGATTACTCATTCCTTCTTTATCATTCAGTGTGTGCCTTATATATTGCTTTAGCTAGAAATTCAACGTTTATGGTATTACTTAGAAGAAACAAAAATGCTAATCACATACATATTCATAGGTTTACAAAAAGTGTTTCAACAATAATTCAATCAAAAGTAATCCCAAGAAATTTTAATACTGCGCAAATGAAAGAAAAGGTAATTTTTAAACTTGTACTATCTTGAGCATTCCTAAGAAATTTATAGAATGCTTCCATGGCAAAGCTGTTCAAAGAAAATTACTGCAACAATAAATAAATGCTTTTTCGTCCTTCATATTAATGCATGAGACATGTAAATATTCTTAAGTGCTTCAAAATATTGTTAAATTTGCTCATGCATTAGACCTGTTGGCCGTTAATATCAATCACTGAGATTTCCTTAACCCCCTAATACTAATGCTTTCAGAGGAATGTGAAATGCCTTTTGTACTTCACAATTTGAGAACTCATCACAACTTCAATTACAAGAGATGATACAAAACAAAAATTACAGAAAACCATGGGCAATGTAAAGTCCTCAGTAGGAGCTGGTGCCATACTGATTGTAAGGCAGGTTACATAAAATATTTAGAAAATGAAAACATAAAAAGCATTAGGTTTATTCGATGATGATTACTGCCATCAATAGGAAAATAATGATAAACCGAATCAATTTCAGGAAAAAAATTAGGAAAATTAATGGTAAAAAAGATTCATTTAGAAAATTCAAAAAGGAACTCATAAAAGCAGTATGTTTCATGGTATAAGAAATTTCTAGACTTGCTTAGGAATGAAAGCCCAAGGCCCTTATAGATCCAATATGCAAGGATTAACTAATAATTTTTGGAAAAATTTTCTGGCACTGAGCAAGCCCAAAAGAGAAAATTATTGGAAAATACGAAGTTGATAAGTCATTCTGAGAATGAGACATCATAATCCCAGAGGTAATTTCTTTGTAGAATGAAATATTAGAACCATAGATGTACATAATGAAAAAATGATTAATCTTTATGCCAAAGAAATTGTCCCCGGGATGAAACCCGTAGCAATTAATCATAAGCCAAAAATTGGCAAAACTACGAAGTATCAGTGGTTATCAAAAGAACCATTTGACTCTTCAATCCTGATAAGTATTACACAAAATTATCCAGCTGGTTACTTTGGTGGTTACCAAAGGCACAATTTTTTGCTTTCCTGAGGGGAAATAATGGGGTTAGTAGTTGCTTAGGCAACTGCAGACCTATGTATAAATGATACATAAGAATTATTGATAAGATAGAAGTCTAAAATATGAATCAGACAGTATTCCAACTTTCACTTCGTCTTTCCTAAACATATCTCAACAACTACCGACTTCCAGTCTACAAATTAATTTTGAATTTCCTCTTTTGACTTCCTTTCCAATCCTAGTACCATTGATCTCACAGTCATTCTCTACTCTCTCCCTCTTCTCGCTTCACTCTATTAATCCTACTTATTCATAAATATTTGAATAACGAAAAAATGGATCGATGTAAAAATAGATGCTAAAATGTCTAATTCCATGATTAACAAAGATTATCTACTTTTTCAAATCCATTTCAAACCAAAATATGTATTTGGAACTAATTAATTTAGGTGACACACATGTACTATGATGATCTTTAAGTTGCCATTATTTATTTAGAATAATGCTGCAAACAATTTTATATTATTTCCTATAAGGGTGGCATAAAATTTTATTTCAATTCAATGATTATTGCCATGAAATTGGAAAACATAAAAATTGTTAAGTCATCCTGAGTGTAATTACTAAAAAATGTAGGAAGTTAGAGTTGATTCCAAAGAAACTGTCATACTGAGCAGCTGTCACGGCAAAGGGCTTTCACAAACCTAACTTGAGGGTATATTATAAAAAGCACACACAAAGAGAAACTGGTGTCTTGGTTAAAAGTTACCCATAATGACATTAAAAATTTCTTCTCTTTGTAAGTAATTTCTACCTGAGACAATACAAAAGGAATTACTATCAAATACTTTTCCACATAACTATCTTTCATAACAGCGGAAAAGGTAAGCTAATCCAGTAATTTTTTGCTGTACATAACCTTTGGCTCTATGAGACAATTCAATTTTTAAATGAAGTATAAACACTGCTATAAACAATACAGCATTAAGAACTGATAGTTTGAATGGGTAGGTACAATAATCCAGTAGCTCCCCAGAGGACTACTAAAAATAAATTTCCTATGGAGTTTTTCTGTCTTCTCCACATGCAATTTATTTCATCTGAGCAACATTTATATGCAATAAAAATGAACAAGCTGTTGAGAAAATTTGAAACAGAAGTTGAACTCTTCTGAGTGCTTAGGTTATCAGCAGAATGCCTATTGCTTAATGAATTCGTTGAAGTCATTATGTAAATTTACTCAAATGGTGAAATAACCAGTAAGTAAAACTGAACTAGATTGCTGTTTATGGCAGTTAGCAAAAATCACATTAATCACTGAAATGTCTACTGAACAGAGGGTGGTTATTCCTTCAATATCTATAACTTTTGAGTAACTTCAAACATTCACCAATGATCTGACATACATGGAAATTAATTTGGACATTTTTCAATGCCAATAAATTGAATAACCTCCATCAAAAAAACCATGAGGTAACAATCTCAGCACATTATGTACACATCGTGCATATTATTTACAGTCATGAAGCAACTCTTTAAAAACTGATGGATAGGATACGGTAGCACACTGGCACTTGTGAGGTAATTTAGCTCTGGGAAATATTGCTATCAAAATAATTGGATGCTAGCTATAAATACATTTGATGTTTATTTTGTTTTGTTGACTAAGACTATTACTTATAGTTTATGCAGAAAATTATTCCCACACCAATGGGAATCAATTCAAAGACATTTCTTCTTGCTCAGTCACTGTTATACACAATAGAAGCTGTTCATAGAAGATGAATACAATCAACTATGATCTTTGAACTAAAATGTTTCATTCTTATAGACTTTATTGTTTCTAGTTCAGGGAATCGTCACATGTTATTCGAATGATAAGAAATTTTTGTTTCAAATGCAATGGCAAAAAATTAATAGGAAAATTAGCTCTATAATACAAAATTGAGTTTGACAGTCAATTTAAAAATCTTAACCGCTACATATGTGTAAGTCATCCCATCAGGCTTAGTAAAATGGAAAAATCTTACATATTGGTTCCAAGCAAAACTTATCTGACAATTCAAACCAATTACATTTAGCTTCCCAGAAAAACTGCCAAATTACAAGTATCTTCAGACCAGCATATGCTCATTTCCTTCCATCAGGGCAAAAATTCATTGACCACTGCTATCACCTCTCAGAGCAAGATGAAATTGGGCAAAGATAGGCACAGGCCAAAAATGCAACTTATACTATTATCAGAAAAGTGCTTTGAAGCATTGGAAAATGAGACAAACAGGCCAAAGAAGTGTTGGTAAATCAATCCAAATAACCTCTTCCAACCAAATATTTAAATATTATGGGCACAAAATTTACAAAGGAAAATAAGACCCTTGGAGGCAGGCTACTGGGAGAGTACGATGATTAACAACTGGAAGGCAACAAGTTCACCAGTATTGTGTATCAAGTACAGTCAAACTATCATTTTCACATAAATAGACTTCCTTGCTAATTAACAGCAACCAAAAGGGAATTGGCTGCTTAATGATCACACTGGATTGTTATCACCATATTTTCCATTCATCACTTACGACTCTCCTATAGCATTTTTATGGGGCAAGGGAAAATACTTAGATGCCAGGGTGTTTGAATTATACACACAACTGATACATGATGGCAAGGGAGACCAAAAATGCACAACCCGCAAAAACTTTCTTTTAAAATTTTTACACTCATATTACCATCCACTCACACATGCACACTAGGTAGTTCCAGAACAATCACAAGGCTTGGGGAGTTAACCTTTCAAACATCTTCTCTTGCTTGACACCATTGCGAAAGACACTAAACACATCACTCACAAGACATCCTATTGTCTCCAGTTATTCCCACTACCTTGCCACTTGATCACACTGATTTAGTCAGTCTGCAAACAGCCTATCCCTGCAACGAAGTTAGGCAGATGCACGAAGCATGTCTGTACAGCTTGAAATGTTCACACATGCTATTTTCAATTGTAAATTTTGATGGCCTTCTCCAAATAATTATAACGGGACCTCTTTGGTGCCTTGTTAACATGCTCCAGACCTAACCATGGCCTCAGGGTGGCACTCCCAACTATGGAAATAAAGTATAAAAAGAATTAATTTAAAAGGTAGCAATTGATAACATTTCATTTTTACTGAGTATGCATAAGTCAAATTAGTACACATCAAAGATGCTGATAAAAAGAAAAATATTCATTAAGCCACCATGAAATAAAGATGAAAGCAATTGGATACAAACAACTCAACGATGTAACAGGTGCTAACACTACGTATACTACTATATTTGAAACGAGGCATCTGCATATGCCATAAGTTTCCTCATATTTCCATATCTATGTGGTTTTGATGGCCCACATAAACACCACAAACAATCATTCAATCGTTAATTCCACCCAAGAATATGCAGTATTGGTGTGAATAAGTAGAGCTCCTCCCCAATTTAACCTCAGATTCATGAAAGTCATAAATTTATAGGCTGGCCATTCCCTATCCCTGAGACATTTCATTTCATGAATCTAAAAAAGGAGTGTACAGTAGAGTGAAACATGCATGTGTCAATTTCAAAAGGATTTCAGTACGTGGTTATTTGAATTTAAAGTTTGATTTTATGCAAGCATACAAAATCCTCAGTTTCCAAAAAAAGCTTATGAGACTCCACCGATAACAACATTTTAATAAGCAATTGCAAGTATGTAATGAGAGGTAATGATAAAAGAATGGATCCAGCAACCGACACATTTTCTCCCATACATACTTAACAAAAAAGAAACCAATGCAGTTTATTCATTTTATTCGATCATGCTTTTCAGGGCAGAAAAGATTCTGGCAATGGAATGAATCACATCTAAACAAGGCACTACTTATGAAAAAATCACCACCTTCATAAATCACAGAATGAAAGAATGGCCCACAATTTTTATTCCCCACCTCTGCGTCCATTCTGCGAAACAACTCATACAAGTCAGACATCCCACCTATTCCCGATTAGCAAGAAAATTCTAAACATAAATTTTGTCACATCTTATGGCTGCAGCATGATGACTTTTCAAATTATATTCCAATATGTTCTACCCAGGAATGAACACAAAAATGCCACCTCAGAGGATATGATGGCAACGAAAAACTTCATAACTCAATTCTGTGATGAATTCACATCCAGGAGGAGTTAATGACTTCTACATATTCCATCATAGAAATCTGTTCCTATTAAAAATGGGCTTCAAACCTTAATTGGAGCAGCAGGGAAGAAGGACCATGCCTCCCAACTCTTGAGTGATAGTTGTATTTCTCCTTCAGGAGAGTGATAAATATGATTTATCCACTACCAATTACAATACTTTTATGTTCAAAAATAACAAAAATATCACTCACCTTGGTTTACACTTGGTCTGAGGTCAGCAAGATTGATTGAGTAATCTGAATCCTCTTTAATGAACTGAGGCTGACCCATGATCACAATGGCAAACTTGAACTGCAATTACATAATTGAAGCAATTAATGCAATGAAGTAAACATCATAAATTACTCTTGTAGCGAGGAAATTAACTGACACATGCTACCAAAGCATATTTATAAAATATTCCAACAAATTCAATTATCAGAACAGGAAGCATTCAACAAAATGCTCACACCTAAGTACATCACTAAAGTATTGGAGTCGCAAATGACATGGTTACAATACTGATTTTATGTACACAATTATTTCACCAATTGTCACCACTGTCATATTGATTCAATTTTGCTTAAAGTTTATAAATCACAGCCTCCCAGCTTACGACAAATAACTTTTCAATTGAATATTAAATGCCTTAAAATTTTTCACAAATCTCGACCAATCAGCCTTTTTTCCAATTACCTGATCAGGCTCCTCCGCCAATCGAAAATTGGTGTATTTTGTCCTCTATAAAAAACAGCTTTTTCCAAAAACTACTAAATAAGCTTAAGGAGAATCAGTTTTTAATTTAGGATAGTTTGAAGATAATATTTCCTTCAGAGCAAAATCCAAATATGACCTATATTTTCTTTCATAACGTCAGATTTTTGCAAATTTAAACTTACCCCTTATTTATGATAAATTTGGTAAAAATTAGCCTTAATTGCTGTTGCACAAATAAATAAATCAATTCTTATGAGATGCATAATTATTAAGGAACCTACTCTCCCCTTAAAATGAAGTATGTAAAATACTCTATTCTGTGTTTCTGAGTTAATCATGACAGCTAAACCACAGCTATAAGCTGATTCTGACACATTAAACATGGGAACCATAAAGTTCAACTTCCAGCAATTACTTTTGATCTTTACATGAGCAAATATTCACTAATAGAAGTCCAATTTTTAGGAAAAAAAGAAATGACGTTTCCCTGAACATGAGTGATAACAGCCTTTGCAACCTTCTATTTTCCATATTTCTTCACTCAGAACCTGCATATAAGCCAAGAATCAAACACCACTAAGATAAGCAGCGCATCAACTTACAACCTCCCTACATTAAAATCTCAATTCCATGAAGCTACATCAGGGAAAGTATCGTTGTCCACGAAAACTTTAAGAAAAATGGAATGAATACTATAACATCAAGTATGATGACTGCATAGTTAGCTCGTGTGATATAACCAGTTACGATGGTACATTTTCTTCTAATAAATCTGGAATGAAATTCCAATCTACTGGCACAATTCATCTATAAGATAATAATATATTCCACAGATGATCAATGGAGCTTTACAATTCTCGAAAAAATGGTTAGGTACCAAAGAACTATTAAAAAGAAACATTCCACTTGACAAAGAGTACTTCGAGCACTTCATATATCGAGATACACAACGAAAGTGTATGGGTAAGCCATATTCAAGAACACAAGTTTTCATTGGTCTATTGACCATCTTAGAATTCTAAAAATAATCCAAATGCTCAGTGAGGTTGATCAGGCAGGGTAATTGCTGGCCATAGCAACAGGAAACAAATGGCCTAACAAGCAAAAATGGATCATCATCTACATACAAATAAATTCTCCAACACTTCTGGCATGCAATGACCAGGTTGCTCATTCAAATTTTTTCATTAGCTAGAGCTAATATTAGCTAGTCATAAGATAATACAACAATGGTAACGAAAGTTTCTAATTTCTTCGTGAACTTGAGTTAGTGACCATAATTAAGAACCCTAAGGCCCTTATTAGACGAGGTAGCCAGGCGACGTCGCCAGCGACGAACCTGGCTACCCAGCTTGTCGTGGGTCATTGATTCTTATGGGCCTTATTACACGAGGGTAGCCAGCGACGTAGCCACACTTTGGCGACTGACTGGCTACCGAGCCCCGTCGCCACTCCGGTCGCCACTGGCTACCCATACTGGCGACGCTGCGTTGTAGCATACGGAGCTTATTACACGAGGTCGCCAGGCTACTCGGTCAGTACACCTCGCTTGGTACTGCTCACGGTTGTGTTGTGTTCTGTTGTGAGTGGGTGAGTTGTTCAGTATGTCCACGCCAGTTGAGAAAATGCCTACATCTTCTGATTCAGTGGAAGAAATACGCGGAGAGAAGAAGAAAAAAGAAGAGCCGCAGAAAGACGACCAAAAGAAAAAGCATGAAGAGCTCGTGAAAAAGTGCCAGAAGTTGGCCGACACAAAATTAAGATAACGTTACCACTCACAACGCAGTCCACTATAGTTCACAGCAAACTGAGAGAAAACGGAAAAATTCTGGCTACTGAACTGGCTACATAACTGGCTACTAGGTTTGGTAGCCAGCGACGTCGCCAGCTACCGTCGCTGGCGACGTCGCCTGGCTACCTCGTCTAATAAGGGCCTAATGTAAACACAGGAGCAAGCAGTCACGAGGAGGCATTAGGAAACACTGTTCATACCACACCATGTTCCAATGTGGACCAACAATGGTCTTGAAATAATAATTAGTAGCATACGCTTGTTTTAATTTCATTTTTGTGCTGAAGAAAGCCACCCCTTTTGAAAACAAGCACGCTCTAGGGGCAACTTTGTGCATGTTTTAGCACCACCAACACGTAAGTCAAGTAACTCTAATTATTACCAAGCAATCTCAAGTGAAGTAATTGAAGTAGAAAATAACTGCCTTAAGTTGGGAAAGGTAATGTAAGGGCTCATAACACTACTTGTAGATATAACATTGCAAACCCGTAAGAGTACAATAAAACAGAGTAGGTATTTGGGATGGTAATAATTAAAACCAAGCACTAAATATATTTTTGATAAGCAATACCTTTTCAAACTCTTTGTCTTGTACACCCAGTTTCTTCTGTATCCTATCCTTCACTTTGGAGAAAGGTTCTCCCTAAAAAGATAACAGTACATTTCACATTACATATTTAAAATGAAATGTAAAAACAATAAAAATGACAAAAAGAAACAATACATACATGTTTAATTTTTAGAAGAAAAGGGATTCCAAAAGTGTTGTAGATATCCTTGTGAAAATGGCCCACCGCAATGAGCATTTCATCATCAGCAAGATTCAATTCATCTCGAGGAACTTCTTCTATCCTGCAATTGGAGGTCATGAGAAAACACTTAGCATAAACACCTTTAACCCTTTTAGTGCTATCCTTATTCCTCTGGTACTGGTGAGAAATGCGGAGGGTTTTTTAATAAAATGTAGCATCTATGAAAAAAAAACAATTCAAAGCTATTTTATTACATATCCATATGCGGTTTTTTTTACGTAGATGAGGTTGAACTGGTCTATATTTACAAAATGTTTTTACGTGCACTGAAATATAAATCTTTTTATTTCAATGTGATAAAGTTAAACAATATTTTTAACAATATTTTGTTTTTACTTTCAAACACAAAAATAATATATTTTTTAAAACTTTTTCTAATGAAGCTGCTTTTTGAAAAATCTAAAGACAATTATAAATAAGTCTTGAAAAAATCATCAATAAATAAGAAAAACCTAGCGAATTGCATAACTTTTTGCCATCCTCTGCGTAGTCCCATCTCAGTGTATTGCAGAATAGCATCAGGGAATCTCGCCTTATTGTATTTGTTTCCATCTAGCATCTATGCTGCACCATACAAATGCTATGCACTCCTTTATTACAGTTTATACACACTGTGCGGGACCTTTTTCTCTTTCTTGCATCTTTTCCACTACAAACAACACAATTTTTTTCTTTCCTCCCGGAAAGTTGCTGCAGTCCAGCCTTAGGTCCACTTGTACTAGGAGATGAGTCATTCCCTGTCTTCCCAAGCCATTCCACCTCAAGGGACTCTATAATGCTTGCAGTATACTGAAGCCTTGTCATTGTTTTTGTGGGATGGTTTTCTTTGTATATTATGTAGGAATTGAGCACCATACGAGCAATCACCGAAAAAACAACTTTCTTCCAATACTTTACGGTACGCCTTTCATCTAAATATGAATATACCATCATATCAGATGCATCAATCCCACCCATGTAACTATTATATAAATTTATTATTTCTGGCCTCACTATATCTTTCACTTTACCATGCCTCTTCTTACTTGTATTTGCGCTTTTTGCTGTAGCTTTCGTGGAAATCAGCAGAACAGGATTTTTTTGGGATTTTTTTTCCCTTTGCCCTAATAAAAGAACCGCGTCACTTCTAACATATTTCTTTTCCCCAACGCGAAACTTTTCCTTCAATTCCATTGGAATATTCTTCCGATTTCTTCGCAATGTCCCTGTCAAATATGTTTGATTTTTATATAATTCACGAGCCAGGTCAACACTCGAAAAGAAGTTGTCCACAACAACATGGTAGCCTTTCATAAGATAATTACCTAGAGTCAACAGCTTTTTCACAACCACAAAACTCAGTCCATGTTCCTGTAATTCTTTCTTATCTTTTTTATTCTTCGCACCACGATAGCAATAGAATGCCAGACAATAGTTCGCTACCGAATCGCAGAGCATCCAGAATTTTATGCCCCACTTGTGATGATGTTTACTTGGTAAATATTGCAGTAACTGTGAATGGCTTTTGGTACCAACTAAAGTTTCATCAATGCAAAGATGTTCATGTGGTGTATAATAATGGCGAAATAAGCGATTAGCATGGTCAACAATGGGCTGAAATTTAGCACAAGGGTCATAATTTTCATTTCCAGGTGAAACAAGTTTGGAATTGTCAGTGAGATGAAAAAATCTAAGAAGCAATTGAAAACGATCTCTAGACATCATTTTTCCGAACCATGGTATGGCACGAGAATTGCTCACCCAATAAGAAAAGATGGTTGGTCTTTTTGTTATACCCATTTCTAGTAAAATTGCAATAAATGCTTTCATTTCAGTTACTGTCACATTCCGCCACTGCCTCACTCTTGATCTTGGCGACAATTTATCATGGGCAGCAAGGAACTGCTCAGCATACCTGTTAGTTTCCGTTGTGAACAGATTCCATAGTACGGACGTGAAAAACAAATTGAAGTATTCTCTGGGGTGAGCTGCTGGTGATGGCGCATGCTTGGGACCTGGCATTTCAGCATACTCGAAGGCGTTAGTATTCCAGGTGTCACGGCCTTCATTTACCACGTTGAATTCTGGTGGTGGAATAACATCGGTCACATCACTGGTCACATCATCTTCATCACTTTCCTCTATTATCCTTGGCCTTTTTTTCTGCGTCACAATATCAGAGTCGCCAGAGTCAGAATTGTCTTCATTATTCAGATGTTCGCTCAAGTCTTCTTCCTCTGTATAATCATCATCGTCACTAAGTGATAACAAGTAATTTACAAGTTCTTCGTCTAATTTTTTGTTTGAAGTTGCCATTTCAGGTAACCGAAACAAAAGTAAAACGTATGAGTATGCTTGAAATAGCTATCGAGACAACCGCACACTCACAAGGTAAAAACCACACTGAGCCTCCTTGGTCATAAGAGAGAAGTGCTTTCCTCGCGAAATATGGACAATGTATTCACTATCTCAAGGCAGAAAAAAATAAAGCCCTAACACATAGAGAACTGCTGACAGTGCAACTCCATTCCACAAAGTCTAAATGATTAGCTTGGAAGGATGAAAGGAGATACCAAAATGATTACAAAGTAATCCTTTCATATGAAACGTAACACAATATACTGAGTTAGCAGTTCTGAATCAAAACAACCTCACCAAAACACATCCATTTCATAGCAGAACTATCAGGTTATAAGCCCTCTGGTATATGTTCGCAAAGAAAAGAAAACTGAGCAGCAAAATCAAGCCTTAGATTGGGCGGTGCTTCCTGACTCAGAAAGAACCAACTGAAATTATGGTATCATTTATGCATTGTCAAATGTAATTAAAAGTGACGATAAAAATAATTGAAACTTGTTGCGTAAAGCAGAGAATGTACACTTTCATAAGAACAAAAAACATACAACATTTAATTTAAATGTAATAAGTTATAGCAAATTAAATAATGGACTACGTAGAAGCCGATATATCGGCCCGCCGCACTTTTCGCCCGAGCAGCAAAAGCCGATATATCGGCCCGCCGCACTAAAAGGGTTAATATAAACTAATCTTTCAAAATAAGTATTCCTAAAAAGGGCAAAGGTTTCTTAAGTTTTCATGTAACACTAATGAAATTAATTTATCTTCAAGAGATACTGCCAACCAATGATACCCACAAATTTGCTACCTTAAAAGTTCATACAAGAATTTGGAGATGGAGAAATTACTTTAATATCATCACTAAATATAGGGATAAATATTACATGGCAATTCAATGCATTTGCAAAGTATGGCTGCCTATCACCTAAAAAAACTTAAATCTCTCCATCCCATTCTCACAGACAACAGATGGCAAATATAATTTAGAAACTGAATTCAGTTTTGAATTCAATTTTGTTTCCAAAAGATTATTTGTTCCCCAGGAAATGGAGACAACCAAAAATGATTGCAATGATTTACTTATTTTGACAATGTAAATTTAGTTGATTTTACTTGATTGTGGTGATTACTTAACTTATCCATAAAATGAACTAAGTACTTTTTAATGTTCATAATGGTTCCCTACTTCTTGAAAATGTCTTAACATTTTCTAGCACAGAACACAGAAAAGATGTGGATAACTACAAAATGATATTTCTTCAAGTACAATGTAATTTAATGGCACTATTATGCCAAAAATCTTGAAATTGCAATAAAATTGTAAACCATTTCAAAGAAAACAAGGACATATAATAATTAAAATCACAGGCTTCCGGGTTTAGGTCACAAGTGTGCTTGTATAAGAGTTCCACTATCCCTTCAGGTATCTCACGGAAAAGAACCATTTTTTCATCTGAAGACGTCCCTAGAGGTCATGGCAAAACTGTTACATAAACACATATGCAGTCACAACTCTGAAACCTCCAAAGTGATTTAAGTACCAAGTTAGATATATACTTATTTACCGATAGGTTTTGTTGGCTGATGAGCTAAGGGTTTCCAAAAGTGTGTCCTCATGAGGCCCACAGGCAATCTTGTAGCAGGTAACTTCCAAAAACCTGAAATTTCAAGGAGATTGAATACTTAACACAAAGGTATTATTTAGTGATGTTAACACAAGAAGAAATTAATAACAAAATGGTTAAATAAAATATTTTTGAAGTTTACTAAAAAGCTTATATCTATCCACAATAGACAATTTTGGGCTAACAAGGAAAAATCCCAAAATGCTATAAGTAGAAGCAGTTTAAGTGAAAAAGTTTAATATGCCTACAATGAATTTGTAAGCTCCAAGCTATTTGACACTGCAGGTTACAGGGGGGAGGGGACGTAGTCCATTCTTTGATGGAGTTGGCAGAAGATGGCAGGGTAGCAATGTGCTAACGTGCATCCTCTAAGGCAAATTTTTCAACACAACTCAGAATTCCATCATAAGCTGAGACAATATGTTGGCCATTCCTCCAACCATTTCCTCCACACTCACACACACCTATCTTTCCCTTTCACCCAAACCTTTCCCACATATTTCACCATCTCTGTTCAGCTAATGTGAACGTATAAGATTTCATGGAAAATGGTAGAATAAATATCTACCAGAAGAACAGCTTCCTCAAAAATTCCATCTCAGCTGAACCTAATTTTTTTATCGATGTATAATTGATAATATTGAAGTAAATGTATTTACTATGTAATATATTATTATATAGTATGTAATAATACCTTAGTAAGGTATTATTTTTTGACTTGGTAAATAATTCTATGTACCTTAGTTTTCCAGAACCATTTTCTGACAGTTCTACTTGCTTTCTAGCTTCTTCCAGGAGATCAGCAACTGTGCCAGTTTTATTAGGATAAAGGATTAAGTCTTTCTCTTCCTTCAGCTTTGGTCCAACCCAAACACACTACAATAAAAAATACAACCAATGCTTTAAACATGCCCGACAGGAGTTTCTTCAGGTGATCAAACAATATCGTAAAATTTTACCTTGAACTGTTTCTTGTTTTCCAGTTCATTGATCCTTATACTTAGCTGTTGGTAATAAACTTTCTTAGGCTGCTTTGGCTTATAATTAGATAACAAATCTTTGACAGTTCCTTCATATGTACACCTTAAGGGATGACTGGGGCTATCCTTGTAACTATAAAAAAAAATTGAATGAAATTCACAAAATACTCAACTTACTAGTTTTTACTAACTGACTAGAACTTAAACTTAACTACTACAACTGAAACTTAATATGAGCCAAAAATATGATGAAAGTTGAGGGAAAAGCTGCCAGAAACATTTAAAACCAAGGATTGAAGTCAGAATATCGAGTTTAAAGTTAATATAAATTACCTCACTAACATATTTAAATTCTTCCCCAATCTCTCTGAATACAAATTGCCTCTCTCCACATTTCTCTTTTCTATGCATTGATAGTGTTTCTGGTAACTTAAAATGATTTGAAGCTGAGTGTAACTAAGGAGCTCTCCGATATCAATTTTTTTCCCACAAAGCCAGAGTTAGCTGAAAGACCAATTGAATTCCCAGAGGTTGGGGAGGAACTGAACATAGCCTAAAATTTTGGTCATTAGGAAAGTTAACTACTTACTACTTAAATCCTATAACTAGAAAATATGAAACCTAAATGAAGCTTGGAAGGTGTTGGAAATTAGTAAGTTACAAGAAGCCAATAACACAAATAAAATAATAATATAAATCCTAGCTAAGAAACTTTTTGAATACCTCAGTAACCAACATAATTATTCCGAGAGATTGAGATGCCACTTAGCTATCGTAGCAATTAATTTCTTAAATTACCAAGAAATAAAAACAATTTTACCTTAGCCTTTTTAACAATTTATTTAATATTGAAACTCAGTAACCTCATCATGTGTCCTTTTCCTTATTATGACACATGGATCAGAAATTACTTTCTTGAATAACATAAAAACTTGGACAAAGTAGCCAAAGCTCAGGTCAGTGTCATTATCATTACAAACTATTACCAGAGTATGTCTTAACACAATATGAACAGATAGGGCACTGAGACTATTTCTTACTCTGACTGAAGTATGGATGCTGAATTCAATTTTTACAGAATTCCTCCAAATATGTTATTAAGCCCCCCCCCCTATCTCAATTTTAAGTACATTAAACTCTCATCATTACAAAGTTCACGAGACCGAAATACCCGAGATTCGTAAGTGTGTCTCTTTTAGGGAATCATCACAAATAACCATACCTTGCCAAAATTATTTTTATCTTCAATATGGGGACAGTGCTCAAGGAGAACTTAAACCTAGCGCAAAGATTATGACGTAGCGTAGTGTATATCCACCTAAATGCCATTGCTAACTCGTTTAACTTCTTAATAAGGTTCATTTAATAACCACCAGGACCAGGTCTTTGTAATTTTGTAATAATGTTTCTATAACTGTAGATTGGATTCGGCTTTTCATCGGGATCAATGATTTACTTAGAATAAATGAGAACTTTGTAAGAACGTTGTTCGTACTAACAAGAGTCTAATGTACTACTTCAAGAAAAAAATCCTCAAGCGCAAAGCAAGCCTTGATGCTTGATGGTGGTATGTTTTTTCATGATTAGCAGATGAATACACTAATAATTTACATTTTATTTTAGGCTAATGATGAGATATTAATAATTTTATAGTTCTTATTCTCATAAAAAGTTAGAAGTGAGACAAGAGAAAATAGCTCTTTTCTTACTAAATCAAAGTTATAATTTAAGACAGCAAAAAAATAAAATTATAGTTTTTAAAATTTTAATTTTTATGTAAGAAGAGGAAAAAACCTAATTATCATTTGCCTCCAAGCTACCACTTTTGAAGGGCTTCCAAAACCATAAGGTTTCACAGAATTTATATGATAACATCACTATAGTTAAGATAGTTTTTTTAAAACCAGAAATCAAAGTTTAATTCTATAACTTTGACTGAACTTTGTTAACATCGTCCTACCAGAACATTTTTAATTGATAAAATATTCCAGAGAAATGCACTACTTATCAAACCTAAGCGAGGAAGAGTTTTCTCTTAATAAAAAAGAGAGAGAAAAAAAATGGCTCTTAAACTTATTGAGAATTGGCCTAAGTGACAGATGGTAGTTACAGGAGTTGTTCCTTTCAAGGGATGGAAAAAATGACTGTGCAACATTTCCTCTTCCCATGTAGTGTTGTGCTGACTGATTATTAATGTACAGTGGAAGACTGATAATCTGGAAATCTAAATAAAAGAATGATCTACAGAATGTAAGGTTTTCTGGAGTTTTTCAAAAGTTCTATTTTTTAAGTTGCATCGCCAAAAATATGGCTATCTAAGTGGTTCAATTGCTGTATGCCTGGCTGTCTACTTGCTAACCCTGCAGGAGCTAGTCCACTAATTCGTAATTTTCCTCTGCAAAATAATTCATTGTGTGACTTAGGATATACAGACGTGGTGATTTCATGCAACAATTCACAGAATCAACATACGCTTCATCATACATATTTATATGCTATATATGCATAAGAAGGTAATTTAACTGCTGTAGTTTTTGTAGCTAACTTTTTTATTTTGGAAACCAGTGATCTGGATTCCGTAACATTTTTAAAATTAAGTACTCTTATGCTGTAAATAATACTGTAAATTAGATGATCCATCGAACAAAAATAATACCAGCAAAGATGCTATTATTCCAACAAAACTTCTTTTGCTATAGAAAATGGGGCAATGCATTCGATAAATTATAGACTGGAACCAAGACAAGCTCAGAACCAAACTGGAACCAAAAATATTGGAACTAAGTATATCCTTCACTAAATTTAACTGTGCCTTCAATACAAGATCACAGCATTTAATGTCACTAACAACACTCTTTCACCAAAAATCATAAGAGATTAGAGGGGTTCAAAAAGAATTTGTTCCAGAGCGAAATATTACATAGTGGTTAAGTTCATGGAGCACATTAGCTCATTAAGTAGTGCTAATAAAGACATTGATACATAAAAAATAGACTTCTTTGAATAGAAATTGTTGGTCCATAATCGATGGTTAAAATTTTGAACTTACTTTTGACACTTAAAAAATTGCAGCAGGTATGGATCTACACCCATCCGTTGTCCAACAGCACGGGCCATTTGATCATAGGTCATTTGCTGGGAAAGTTCCATTGGAAATCCAGGATCATTGGGAATAGTCTTATCACAGAAGGTTACTTCCACTCGATAATAAAGATCCCTTCAGAATCAAAGAAATAAAGTGACAATAAGTGACAAATAATTCAAAATTCACTTCCCATCAATATATAAATGCCCATGGAATGATAACAGCATCGATAACTGATAATGAGGATAAACCCACCTGAAATATGCCTGACATGTGGCAAGATCATACAAATTATCCTTCTCATCCTTCTGGAAAACTATAATATCACCATCCATCAATTCTTCCAGGACCTGTGCAAATATATATCATTTATCATTTATGTACTTATGAAACCACAAGTAATCAGATTAACTGCATGAGAACATTAACTGCAAAATTGGGCAAAAAATAACTCAGTTATAAAACTAAACTGGTTGTCCTGCACAATTTTTCACCCACCAATTTTTCCATTTTATCACACACATACCAAACTTCTCATCATGAACTCTCTTTGATCATTATCTCTTTCATATAAATTAATTAAGCAAAGGTAACAAGGTTTGAGTTCTCATTGCAATATCCATTAATAAAACTGTTTATGATATTGACTAAGGATTACCGATGAAAATGAAAACTGAAAAGTATTTGTGTAATACATGCAACAGTTTACAAGATATTGCAGTTGTAAAAGTGAAATTTTACAAAAATGTCCTCATAATAGGACACCATATCTTCTGATATAAAAATAAGGAAAAGCATGAAATAACTCATTTTAACCCTTTACGAGTACTTTCATATGCAGAAGACCTAACATTGGCTCTTGCTGCCAGGAATTTTCAATGCAAAGGAATGAACATTGGCTATATATGGTGCTGGGGATGGGAAGTGACTGCTGAGGAAACAATTGTCTGAGGCATACAGGCCCTGCCTGAAACCCAGCTTAGCGAGACCTTAGGGTCACTCCTCGGCAATTGGCCTCAACCCACCTACTCATTAATGATCCGTTTTGAAGTATTTCAATTGTCAATTGTTTTTTCAAAGAAAAATTTTATTGCATGCTCTAATTTTTTATATTTTGAAACGAATTCTTTTTGTGTGTGTGTGTAAGCAATTTTTAAACAAAATTTTAGCATTTCTAATAATGGAATTCTGGAGAGTCTTAATACAAGACCTTTAAAATGAACCATTTCAGGCTTTTCCATAATTCTCATATTGGGAGAATTGACGCCTATTGCCAACACGTCTCCATAAAATTTCTATTTTACAACACTTAAATATCTTTTAAACCATAGTACAGTAAAACTTTGATTTTACGCAGTTGGAGGGACCGAAATATGGGCACTGTGTAAAATCAAAGTGTGTAAAATCAAGAGTTGGTATTGAGGAGGAGTATAGTTTTCAGGATAACACTAGCTCATTATTGCTCGGAAAATGAAGCCTAATAATCTTATTTACTCAAAAGCAACACCACAGATGACGTGTTACCCTAAGAGAAATATCTTTGCATTCCTGAACAGTGTTTCCCATGGTTGAAATGCCAGCATTTCTGGCACTAAGATTACTTCTGTTACCCAGGAGAAATTTCGGAATGGTGATACTAAATGGTCACAGAGAAGCTAATTTTCGAAAATATTCTCATTAAAAGCAGTTTTCAGGATATCCGTTTAACCACCAGCAGACAAACAAAGATTGGAGATTGAAGAAATGAGATACCTGAGGATAGTCATCCAAATTAACCCCATTAACAGGGAGCAAAATTTTGCTAATACATCACAAAGGCTTTACACCCTGTGGGCCTGGGTTCAAGTCCTGGCAGTAGCAAAGACTTATCAGAGATGGCCTTATCCCTACTTGAGTCTAATGTGGAGGGCACTTCCAGTGCACCACTATGTCCATCAGATGGGAAGTTAAGTCCTGGTCCCTTTTGAGCTTATCATTACAACCTGGCTAATGCCAACATAGGGTTCCTATCCCCCCAGCCCTTACTTCACGGAGCTAATGACCCCAGTAGTTGGTTACCTCCAAATAGCATACCATAGATAATACGGAGCACACAGGACCCGGGATATTCGGAAATTCAGATTTTTCCGGTGCTAAGATCACTTTTTTGAAGTGAGCTATTTAAATGACCGCGCAACTGCCGTCATGCCGCCCGTGATGAATAAAAAATGACTAATAGTCCTGAAAATTTTTCCTTCTCTATAATTAATACGCATTAAAAAAGCATTTCCCCATGAAATTTTAGCATTAGTAGATTGACTCTTCCGGGAATAGCTTCTCTGTCGGCATTCTTCCGCAAATTCAGCGCCGGGACCTTCGACTCACAAGCCGTGTGACTCAGCTTCACGTAATATTTTGCTTCCCCATATCTGATAACAACACTGGACACTTTTTGTATTTCGATTGAATGGTACTAAGCCATTCCTGAGTTTAAAGGGACTGCCTTATCACTCACGTCTTGAATTTGACTTCAATGATTACATGACGATTGACGACGCGAGTTATTCTCCGAGGGCATTAACTCCCGTTCCGTTAAAACGCTTGCCACCTAGCGGAGTTAAGCTAATAGCTATTCAAGTTCCAACCATGTTAAACTTAAACCGTCTGACAATGAGATACAAGTTGAGTCGGTTCTGATAAGCGTGCAGCGCAAGCAATTTTCCCTCGCCTCCATTTGTCCCGCAGATGTGGGGTTAGCCCGGGAATGAGACAATGCATGCTGCTTTTACCATCGTGTTGAATCACCATCGACTTACGTCAATACTAGAAGTACGACTATCTTTTTTAGATCACCTTGGAAGCCAAAATTTTGGCACGGGAGTATTTTTAACGACTCATTTCGCCGTTATATTTCGCTGGGGCGACGGAAAACATAGCGTTGGCAAAATTCTAGAAAGCCTTGCGTTGGGGATACATATTCCGTAGCTCATAATTCTGGATATAAACAGCGTCGATCAATAAGTCGAATAATAAACGAAAGGTGATAATGTTAATATCTCCAGCGATCATGTCTTAATCAAAAGTAGTTACGCATACACGGCGATTGCCGTGTGTTTTAGGTTTCGATATCCTTCTACGGCGAATTTGAACTAAGAGCGACATTCGCGTTCGTAATGGAGCCTGAAATATTACTGAGAGGGCTCACGGGGAAGCAATAATTAGATTCGCGATGTATTTAGTTTCACGTTCAACAGCGCGATGTCATTTCAACCGTTCCTGTATTCATTTTTGCAACTCATTGAGACGAAATAATAACCTAACTGCATATTGCTCTAGTCGGATTTTCAAAACAAGCCGAAAGACAACTGCGTAAAATCAAGATTAGCGACCTCTTAGGGGCTGGGGTTATGCTGCGCAAAATCGAAAAACTGCGTAAAGTCAAGAAAAGATGTAAAATCGAAGTTTCACCATTGCAATTCCCTATGCTTTCCGGCCGGACTTGAGTGCCGCTGCGTAAAAACGAGACTTGATGTAAAATCGAAGTGCGTAAAATCGAAGTTTTACTGTATGTGTAACACAAATAGTTTGAGGTTATTGTTTTCTAATCAAATGAAGAAAATACACCAAATTTGGTCAAAACTGGCGACCCAAAGAGAAATAGCCCATTCGAATTTAGACAGAATGATCCCTATTTATAATATTCGCTAAGTTGTCTTTTTAAGCTAAAACACTTAAGATAGAAGGTGTTATTTAGCAATATTGAGGCTATATACTAAGTACATATTAACAATATAAACCCAGTAAAACAATGCAATCAATTATTAAGAATATAACGATTGATTTAAACGTACCTTTTCCAAAGGTTCATTATAATTTTCAATTTTTTCTGTGAGATTAGGCTTGATCTCCTCGAACAAAACTAATTCTGTATTTGGAGGAAATCCAGCTCGCTCATTCAGGATTGGTATGAGTTCCTCTGTGAAAGTATTATAAAGTTATTAAACTCAGATGAAAGAAAACATGAAATTCATAATAAAAATAACCAGACATGAACTTCCACAAGCAAAAAAGAGAAATCATCAAACAATTGCCCTTAAATAAAATAAAAATACTTACGGACTTTAGCTGCAACAGGCATGTAGTGATGCCCACAGTAATGAATGCGTTTATGTTTCGGATCATACAGTTTAAAAAACAGAAGTACGTCCAAATCTTTGTCAAAGGTAGGCAAAGTTTTCAGGCCTGAATCTGGCCTGACTGTTTCGACCCATATATTCCATGGGTTGGTATTCTCAGCCACATCTATTACAAACTTGTACATGTCTGTTTCTAGATCAATCAATGTAGGTCGACATGTTTGATTAGAGCGATAATTAAATGGCCATGGTCGAATCTGATCCACAGGGTATTTCTGTTATAAATAAAACAAAAAATAGGGATATCATCATGTTTTTGGGTAATCTTTGCATTAAAATCTTAAGCAAAAGAAAAGCAATGAGAGGAGATAACTTCAGAAAAAACCCAATACAGATATATCACTTAAGATTTTAATCCATCTACTAAAAAGACCATATATTAGTATTGGTCCAAAAAAGGTAGAATGATGAGATTACAAACTTTGCTAATATAAAATGTCATACATACTAAAGAGGTCATATTTAAGAGTTTTTCTATCAAGCGCTAATTGTAGCACACACAGTATTCTCCTCCACTTTTCTTTCTTCATTTATCAAAGTTTTTCAATTTCATGATTTAGTGCAGTTAACATGCATTTTCTATGATCATTGAAATACAAATGACTTTATTATTGACATTGAAAATAAATTTTCCTACATTTGTGGCTTTGAGATTCTCTGAGCCTCAAAGAAGTGAAGGAAGCAGAGTGCATGGTTGCCTCTACTATCAGTGTAATTTTCTTGGAAGCAGCTGGAGAGAATACATGACAAAATATCAATATGGAATCCCTGAAACACCCTCTCTTTTTCCCTTGCATGTATGTCTGGACTGAAGTTCAAGTTAGCTTGAAACGTAGACTTTTGCAGCGAGATTCATTGATGCCGATGGCTTTCGGGAGCAGCTGTGTATTATGCTTTGTCACGTGAGCTTTTGCAGCCATTGCAGGTCGCATCATTAGGCGATGAATGATTCATTAACAATTCGGTAACAAAGCACAATATGCCGCTGCTCCCGAAAGCCGTTGACATCAATGGAGCTCAAAGTCCCTGTATCCGAATAATGGCAAGAAATGGAGGAGGGTGCACTTGAAAGATGAAACCTAAATAGCATCTCAAGGCTATGATATCCCTTGGTTCTCTGAAACGGAATGGCCAGGGGAGGGTACAGCCTTCAGAAGGAACTTTTGTCCAAGTAGATTCAAGGATGCCAAGATATAGTGATTCTCCTCGTGAATTTCGGAACTCAATGAGGTCTACCATCATGACCCTGGGAATAAAAATTATAGGAGTAACAGAGGAGATACTAAGACTGTTACAGTTTCCGCCTCATAAGCTGATTATTCTGACTCACCGCATAAAATTAGATAAATATCACTGTGCCACTGAAAAGTCTAAGCAACATTGAACCATTGGGCTACCACTGAGTCCCGAGTCTCATTAGTCTTTTTTTTTGTTTGCATAAACCTAACCCCATGGGAAATAGAAGATTTGAGGATGTGAATAGGGATTTTCGCTACCGTTGAGGGATTTTTCCACTATCTCAAACATGTAATTCAAATTTTCTCTGAGAGAAAGTATTACTATGGGTAGCCAATGGTGCTTACAGAAGCATAGTACAACATAAGTCCTCATACAAATAGGAGATGAACTTGCTGCACAAGGGGACTAGTAAAACACGATTTGCATTTAATATTTAATAGCACTGAATATAGTCTCAGGGAAACATCTCTTAATAGTCACCTATTAAAATTGCCTAACGTTGGAAAGTTTTCTTCGGTTGATAGGGTGTTAATAATCCTGATTTAAGCTACGCACTACCTGCTAGCTGGGTACTCGGCTACCAGCTAGCAGCCTGCACTGTAGCGGCACTCATAGCTTCGCACCAAGGTGGCCTCACATGGTGGCAGCTGGAACCAGAATGACATCACATGGGCTTTTCCCAGCATTCATACTTAGCCGTAGCATTTTTGTGCACTTGATAATTTTCACTTTTCATTTAATCGCGAGAAATAGATATCATCATTTAAAAATCTAAAAGCGTGAAATACATTCTCCAGGAGTAATAATCTTACGATTTAGGCAATAAAATAATAAATAAATAATAGGAAACCACCCTTGATGAACTCAGAAAGCCAGGATCAAAGATGTAGCCAATTTAAACGAGTTTTTTCAAATAGGCACTTTCGTTATTTTCATTATCATCATCATGGATGAGTAATGAAGTTAATATAATACATTTAAGTTACCCTCAAAATAACTGAATAAATATAATACAATAACCTTTAAATACAATTCTATTGAAATAAAAAAAGCATGCATTAAATTATTTTAAAAATTTCTCACCAAACTTTCAGCCAATTGATCAATTAAGTCTGAGAGAGTGGTTTGTTTCTTTACACGGAAAGTCCTATAAGAAACCTTGTCAGGATCATAAAGGTCATTTCCTTGATGCCCTTCAAAGCTATCCTCCAATAAAACTTGAACAGACATGTACAAATGAGCTTCATTTCGTTCCTTTCTACGAATTTGCTCCATCCTTTTCTCATCCTGCAGCCTGTCAACCAGCTGAAAATATAAAAAATTCATCAGTAAGTACTGAGATTTTATGGAAAAACGTAAAGTAATTAATGACAACACAAATTCATTTATTACAATCAAAATGAGCAAGTACCCAGGGTGATTGTCTTAGTATATCAGGGACAATACGCATGAAATTAGTCACTCATTTAACTGCCATCGATAAGATGGAGAAATTTTACAGAAATACAAATATCTTAAACCACACCAACGTCAACCACATATGTTATTAATTGCTTTAAAAAATGTCCTGAAATCAATGAAAATCATGTAATGTGAAACGTCTAATCATTGGTTTGACATGAGCATTTGGTGAAGCTTCCATAAACCATTAAAAGTTTTTCTGTTTGTAGAAAATAGAAAATATATAGGTCCACTGTTTTAAATAATTTGCCTTGGATTTTTTTAAAAGGAAAAATCCAAGAGAAACTGATTAAAGCATTATCCTGCACTTTGCTGTGGGTTCTCCTCCTATACATGCTGAATTCGCAAGCAAGGATGTGATGATTAAAGGAAAATATTGTGACAAGATTGCAGAGTTAGACAGTAAAGAAAAGGCCACTATATTATGTACTGCAGTCATCTGTTGATCTTTTCAAACAAACACATTCAACCCACCTCAAATAGTTTTTTATTTTATTAATAAAATTTTACGTATTATTTTCGACATTTTTCTTATCTCACTTGCAGATTGCTTGGAATTTTAGTATCTTAAGAAGTACTATAAGGCATAAAATCATTTATTTTTATGTTACATTCATATATATTTATTTATATTCATGTTATTTTTGCATGATCAGGCAAAATTAAACAAAAGTTTAGTTTTCATATCCAGAAACCTCCATGGAGTTAACCTACAGTTGGTGGCTTGCAGTTGCATGGTTTTGACATTTCCTTGTGAGATACATAATCAAGACTTATGATTACAATTTATTATTGGAGTGATACAGACTGAAACTCATTCCTCCATCAACTCGAGAGAAATTTTAAGTTCTGAAATAATTCCATAAATGTAATAGACTTTTCTTAGTAAAAATAACATCAGAGGTACCTTTTCATTTTGCTTTACAAATGAAGATCAGTTTGACACTTTACACCCCACAAAAGAAAAACAGAAGACAATGCTATTAAAAAACCTTGCATGCAATAAATGCACTATTTCCATATGAAATCCAGACCACAGAAAAAAATTAGGCAAAATTAACTATGTAATTCAAGAATAAACGAGTCTTAAAGCTGTGTTCATGCAAAAAGGACCCCAGCAATCACAGGCAAGGTAGGTAATGGGGAACATGCACAATTTTTTTAAAGTACTGGAATAAGAAGGCCTCTACCTCAAATGTACTCGTCGAAAATTTCGCGTATGAATAATGCTTTTTAGCTGAGTTATGAGTCTTTAAAAATTGATCTTCATCGGCTGATTGAAAACACGACGTCATCGGAGCGTGACGTCACGGAACGGCATCCACTGATGACAGACTGAGAAAGTGGATAGAAAATCGATCTACGAGGGCTCAAATGCAAATTTGGCGATAATAATTGCAATTTTTACTTTAAATATCTTGCATTCAAGCCTCTAACACTCTACTCTCTTAGCGAAGTGAATGGTGTTCCGTGCGATGACGTCAGAAGGCGTTTCAGGTCACGTGACTTCAAGCGATATTCGAGCATTATTAATTAGCATTTATTGACGTTTGTGGAGTACCAGGAGAGTTTTGGCTTATATATTTGGACTCGTGAGAAATTTTTCTATTCAATGAGACTAACTAGCATGATGAACAAATTCCATGCATGTTCCCCATTGTTAGGAGCATTTCAATTGGGACTCGAAAATAATAAGTTTCCCTAGACCATGTTAAATTGTCATCGTAAACTACAAGTTTAGGCAATTATACAACATTCTAGTTGTAATTTACATAGTCATATGTGCTGGAGTGTACCTACAAACATGTTTGGCAAGGGGTGAGTTTTCACCGAGGGTTAATTTTGTGTGATATCATTAGACTCTAAAGATGGAAAGAATTATTGAGAACCATTCAAAAGAGAAAGGAGAAACGGATTGGGCATATTTTAAGAGGAAAGGGGATATAAAAACAGCAGTCGAGGGAGCAGTGGAAGGACAGAAGAGAAGAGGAAGATGAGGGCTGAAGATGGCAGATGATGTTAGGTTAAAAAGAAGTTACAGAAAACTCCCGATTACCTGAGCTAGTGACGAGGAGAGGCAGCACAAATAATCGGAAAACACACGTAATCCAAACTTTTACTTTAATTTCTTGCAATGTTCATAATTAAGGTAAAATGAACAATATATCGATGGCTAAGTTCTAACAGCACGTATCTCAAATTCGGCCGGTTTGACACAGGTATCTTAAAGTGTAATAACATTAAAAAATAAAATTCAAGCAAAAATCAACTCTTCGTTGGCAGGTTTATACTTCTTTTTCAGTTTTTAATTTTAGCATGCAATCAGAAAATTTTTTTTTTGCTCTCCTGAAAATTTGCTATTTTTAAGAGATGTGTTGTTACAACTTTGCCATCGATATACTATAATTTTGCATAGACTGTTATTTTCGATTTTTTTCCCTGACTCCTTGAGTGCATTCTTCACCTGGCCTCAATATTTTTAGTGGCGATAACGTGATTGTACTCATATTCCCACTGCTCATATACTCCAGAAAAGTGTCCAAGTAGGCTATTGCCTGGCTGAGACTCGTACAATCTAATTCTTCTTCCCCGCTTCCAATTCTCCCACTGCTTTACTTCTACTATTCTGATCCACTCAAGTTTGACCTTAACTGGTTGTCGCTTTAACATGCATGAAAATTCAGAAGTCAGATGTCAACGTAAACTTGAAATATTCCTTGTCAGCAAGTAAATAATTGTTATACCGAGGGAATTCCAACAAAAATAAGAAGCTCAGTGAAGCCTTGAATTAAAATGCAATAATCATTGTGCTTTTCTGACAGACTTCAGTTTTTATAAAGACTGTGGAAAACATCGACTAAGTGTGAAACTCAAGCACGGATAATCAGCCTCACAGATGATCTGCAGCTGAATAACCGGGAGTCTGCTGTGCAAGGAAACCAAGGAGGAGACATGGGACAGGAGTAGGAGGAGGCAACTTAGGTGTTTGAAACCTGCTAGTGGACAGAAAACTGATCGTTAATTAGATCCATGTAATGGGCAAGTTAAAGACAGCATTTTCTTTTATACTTAGACTTATGCTTTAGCGATTCAAATGCATCAAAACTTCAAAACTTAAACTGTGCAATGGTACACAAAATGCATCAATTTATGAGCACGTCTCCAGGGCCACCTCACACCGGTATCCTAAAGTAAAATTGATCTGCTTGCAACTGGATAGAGGTATTCTAAATTTAGTTAGATAACTAAAGGAAGGGTCAGGAAGAGGAAAGGCATAGCCATCTTTGCATGGTGTTGTCTAGTAGGAAGTTGAGAGGAGGGTGTAGGAGGGAAAAAAGGCATAGTTAGGCTGCACCACAATAATCTGTCATCCATCGGAATCATCTCGCTGCAAGAGGTTGGTGAGTAAGGAAAAAGAATGGAAGGATTAGTAGGAAAAACATTATCGTACTACTTTCTCTGAACTTCAAGTACATGGAACACTGAAGATAACAAGCAACTCATGCTGCTAATGAGGATGCGGGTCATTAGGAGAACACTCATGCGATAATAATGAGTTGAAATAAATGAACTTGGATTATGGGAAAATTACTTCTTGGAATACGGACATTTTCACGACCTGCCTTTAGAGTATTTAATGTTTTAAGGACGTTAAAGAAGGATTGAAGTCTTCCTTCAGATCTGGGAGGAACATTTGAACTTCATACCAATTCCAGCGCAGACTCTTCCACAACTTGAGGCAAAAATAATTTGGGATAGCATCCAGGTAAGAAAAAATTCTAAAGCAGAACCAATAGTCTGCTCCAACATATTACATATATCCATTAAAATGTTTAATGTTTCATTAGCAAGGAGTTTCTGGACCAGATACTTGAATTTTATTTTGTCAAAATATTCTGCAATTCATATTGAAATTTGCTCAAAACAATATTGTGCATTAGTTTTCTTTTAAATGAGTGGACTAGTAGAACTTTATCGGCATTCTCTTTACTGGCTATCACAGCTTGCATCAATGTCCAGAAAATTTTTGAAGAAATCAAGAAGTACTTACATCTGTTAGAGAACAACAGTTTACACAAAGAGGGTTACATTTCTAATTTACGCCCATACTTAGACGAACTCAACTGAAGATTTTTACGGTTTAGTATTTTCTCACGTAAGTTATCTATTGAGCCTTATTTTGGTGGCCAGTCCACTGAAATTTTTATAAAACACCCGACGGATTTGGTTTCAAGCTGTTCATATCTTCAAACAGTTAACTAAAAGAGATATCAACACAGTAATCAATAATTTTCCTTATTTGAGTCTGTTTCATTGCTATTTCAGTAAAAAATTTGGAATTTAAAAGTCATTAACATGGTTGGAATAAACAATTTAAGGTATAATGTCAGTTTTTACAACCATTATTTGATTGACAAAGACTGCGTGATCTAGTAGTGGTATTCACCGGATTTTGGAAGTACCATATAAACACGTGTAAGAGACGCACCCCTATTTTGAGCATTGGAGCTAAAGAAAAATATTTTTGCTGCATTTTTTTAATCCTACTGCACGGTCTTGCAGACGTATGCCTGGACTTTCAATGGCTATCAAAATTTCCATGATACGTAGCGGTAATTTCATCAAAAATTGCACGATATGAAAGGTGCCCGGAGATAAGTAGATATTCACTTGAAGTCTTAACTTTATGATGCTTACTAGGGATGGTCGGATCAGATACCTTGGATCCAAATATCTGTGGACAATGTCCTTCACCTTGTATTTCGGATCCAAATTCGTAGAAGAAATTGAATCTGAATCCCAAATTTTAAATCACTGCTTCTGTGAATGCAACGTCCCATAAGAGAAGAGGGAATAGAAAGAGTTCCGATCCTCTCTTTGCAAACGCCGTAGCACTACAACGCCAGCCCTACTCATAAACAATTTTGTTTAGAAGCTCTCATAGGAGTATTGCAATCAAATTTCAGCCGTGGAAAATTTAAGGCAAAACAACAGGCACATTGCGTGAATCTTCCCAAGAGATTGAACAAACAGGGGAATCTCAGCGGCGTAAGATGATAACCACGGCATCGATTCCACAAAACTACCCTCGGCCCTCCATCAGCCCATGCCCCAAGATTTTTTTCCTTTACAAGACCACACAGACCATAAATACATAATTATCTACGAAGGAAAATATTAATATACATGGAAACAATGGAAACAATGATTGACACAAAGCTTTAGAATTACAAAAAGGCTATTAATATTCAACATAGACCAAACAGCACAATTACTGAAGAAAAAAGATGAGATGGACTGGAAACTTCAAGCACCGCAAACTGCATAGATCACATTGCTGCTTCTTCGCCCCTTCGCTTTGAAGGCAACGACATCACATGCAAGATCAGACGTGTTCTTCCCTTGCTCCTTCGCTCATAGCCTCGTTGCTTGTAAGATGGATGGAACGCATTCCTTCCCCTCTACCTCTCCTCTAGAGCTCTTCGCTTACAAGCATTTCCTATTTCTTCTATCCGCCATTTAGTTCAACAATGTACACACTCGTTTGAATTTTTAAACCACAGTTTTAACACAATAACTTTCTATTGCGATAATAGCGTCTGAAGATATTTGTGAAAAAAAAAAAAAAAAAAATCAGGCCCATAGTGTAATGGAAATTACTCGGCACGACATATTTAGAATATTATCCAGGTATCGCCCTTCAAAACAGCAATTTTTCCCGATGTTTGATATGCGATTACTATATGCAGTATAAATTCAGCGGGATGCCCTCTTGTAGTAGTAAATTTAGCGTGCCCTCCGGAGTGAAAACCCCCGCATGATCGTTTCCATGTTCACCTCTGAGGTACTGACACCACAGCGAAATGATTACGAGTAAGAAATGCAAACAGGAACATTGTAAAAATATGTCTCTTGGGAAGAAACTCTCCTGCCTGCTGCTTGATTTTGACCTAGGGTTTCAGATGACTGACTCAAGTTGAAAACCAAGGCCACTCAGTTCCCCTTGGACTTCCAACTGGGGAAGGGGAGGAATTCGTGTGAGTGACACACCCCCATTTTCGGCAGCAATTTCTGGGAAAAAAGGTGCGTCCCTTATACGAGTTTAGACGGTACTATGCATACACCGATGTTGTTCGCTCCTATTATAGAATTTTATTCTGTGTGTTAATAGATAAAACCAGGTGAGTTGCAGGCACCAAAAAGCAACTTTCGTAGGTATGAGATGGCTTATTATGACCACAGAAAACAGAAATTAATTACTAAAGAATTCAATATTACAGAAACTGCTGCAACTCAGATTTGTTTAGAAAAAAGATGTTCATAACCAATGCAACCAGCTCTGGTGTCGACAGACTAACTTGTTATACGAATGACCACATTTAAATAAAGAAAAAAATTACCTCTTGAGGAATATCCTCTTCTGTCACTTCTTGTAAAACATTCTTTAGTTCACTATCCCTAATATACACAAGCATGTAAGCATTTGTACAATGTTTAACTGTCATATTCATGTCATCATCATGTCCCCCAAAGTTATTATCAATTGCTTCTTGCTTAGGACACTTGGACACAACATCATCATCAAATTTGCACCACTGAAAATTAAAAAGATAAATATAAATATTTGAAACATATTAGACTCTTTTTTTAACCTAAACTTATAGTTATATATGGTCAAACATACCATAAAACAAATGACATCAATCTTTCTATATAAGAATAAGTAGTTAACTGCAAGGAATTTCATGTCAATTGAGGACGAGGTGTGCTTGTGAGGAGAGTACAGAGCTACTGATGACATGGTATCACAAATCTACTTTATACCATCACAAAACACTCAAAAGTTGATATTTACTCTTGCACATAAAATATTAAGTAACTGAAATGGGAAATATGTTTCTTACCTTTCCGTCTCCCTTAGGATTGATAAAAACAACATAGTGACCTCCATGATTGTCACCACTGTGTACAAGGACAGCATGGAGAGTATAATCAGCACGAGTTGACTCAGCTGCTTGTAAGTAAGGATCTAGGCTAATTTTATCTGAGAACTCAAACCTACAAAGACAATGAGTAGATTAATAAATGAAATCAAAATCCAGCTCATGAAAACAGAAAGATAATTGAAAGAGAGTACTTGAGATAAGTCCTAGGACTTAAATGATAGATTCAATTACCTGTCATTAAATTTAACTGAGCAGTCAGTAATAGGATCATACTGGAACCTCATCAAGTGCAGGTGGAGGACAGGAGGAAAAGAAGAAAATATGACTCCCTTTTCAGCATCCTGCAGCCCATGCTCCCCTGCATCATATTTGTTATCTCCATCCAAAATTTCAGTAGTTATGTAGTCCCGAAATGACTCATCAACTATAATAAATGAAGAAAGCATACACCATTACACCACCAATTTTCACACAAGAATTTCACTTCATCTTTCAAGTGACTTTTCTAAGATAAAGTACATAAATTACTAAGTTATGTCCACAAAATTCCAAATTAAAACTGGCAATTTTCCATAAGTGAGCCATTACCTAACTTATTTTCATTACCTAACTAATTTATTTTCTTCAGATTGTGAATTTCACTTTGAAAGTAAATTCCCCGACAACATGAATGAACCACCTTCATACGGAGGAAGGCATACCTTATCCCAAAAAGAGAGGCTCAGAGGAAGTGGCAACTCTGCACCCACACCATTTGTGGTGCATTCCACTAGGGCAACAAACAACAACAAGGGACAGAGAGAATCTGAAGATGGACTACCTCAAAGCATGAGGAGAAAATAATGGTCATTCTCATCTTTCTTTCATATTTCAGTTGCAATGATTTTGTACTGCTCTCAAGGTATGAGATATCACTGAAATTAGTCATAGAACTTTGATCAAAAAAACCAGATTAAACATCATTTGACGAGGATAATGATATAAGCTATAATTAGCTGCTATCTTTGGTACTCTTAAGTAGTAGAAATTATAGAGGAAGCCGTCAAATTTCTATAGCCCCACCTCTGCCTAAGCGCTGAATGCTGACACGTTGACCTCAGCTGGGATCCTGCTTGATCACTAAGAAAAATTGAGGATTTACCCTCAAGACTAGATGATTTTCAGACCCTGCAGCAAGCCCTTCTTTTGGGCATACATTGCCTGGGATGATACCTGCACAAATGAACCCTCAAAGACACAGGGTGAGGGTGCAGCATTGTAATATATAAGCTGCTAGCACAGCTTTTGAGAGTGGTTCCCGAAGTGCTTGAGTGCAATTTCTTTGTTCCAGACTGTATATATCGAAAAGGCACTGAACTAAATAACCTTTAATTTTATTTACAGAAGGCCTTCAAAATTTGTAGATATCTGTTCCAGAAAATGTGCAACAAAGTCAAGCAATTGACTTCCTTGTTAATAACAGTGTTATCCTCAGACTGAGAAAAACACAGTGAAACCTTAATCCCTGATTTCAAACTAATAATAGGAATGAATGCAGAAGGAGCATTCTCTCAGAAGAAAAATCAAAGCATCCAAAATTAGTCCTGAAAATTAAAAGAGTCCACAATCAAATATGAAGCATTATTGAAATTGAGCAGGAAAGTCCTAATTTAGTGTCTGAAAAAAAATTTCCCAGGTGGCTGACTCTGAATGCTGATTATGTAAAGTTTAGGACTTCCTGAATCCACACTTCACCCTTTTGAGACGGTGGAGTTCTCCACTAGCATGACTGCTGGACTGAGCCCGAAGATACTTTTCTGTCCCCTCTGTATGGAGCATTTTTGCAGGATATTCATTAAGAAGGTTCTCACGGATAATCACATACTCTCAGCACCAACGTTTTTTTACCCTTTTTAGTGGGGACTACTCATTATCTAAGACTCATAGGGTAGTTCGGCTCCCTCCTTTCAGGGTTTATTACCCAACCAGCAGCCAGGTTTGCCATCAATCATGCTTTGTTTATATGAATTAGCTGTATGGATAATTGTTGCTTGCATGCAAATTACAGACTTTGAACAGAATTCCTCATTTTATTCTGAGAATTGCCAAATTTTAAACGAAGCTCTACCGTTAATATTAATGCATTTAATGCAGCAACAATTTCCATGTTGATGCTTATAATAAAATCTGGATATAAGTTAATATGCATTGTAGAATTTCCTCCAAAAATTGTAAACGTTACTCCAAAGACAAAAGATTTCAATTTTTACTTTATAATTTTTGAGAAAGGAACAAATATTTATTTCAAACGCGGGAATAGAAGGATCAACAACTTTGCTATTTCCACATCGTAATTTATTGAGACCGACCATGGTTTCGTTACAGAGTCGCATTATCAAAGTATCAATTTTGAGGGTACGGCCTAAGTCCCGCTTTGTTGGGTCCCGAAACTAATACTTCGCGAACCTGCGGCTGACTTAAAAAGGGGAGAGTCAGGAAATGTACATCTTTGGCATTTGGTCTTCTGGGTAGAAAATCCTCCGATGAAAATTTTTGCCTTTCGTCTCACAAGTCAAGAAACACTCAGCAGCATATTTTCGTCATTAGTAGTGAAAGGGTTAATACAAAGACGTCGATTTGACAATGTAAGCAGTAGAAGAACTACCCTGTTTCTTTCACTACTCATGCAAACTAAGACTCTTGGCTAGAAATTATCACAATGTCCAGAGGAGTGTTTATTCATGCTAGTCTTATATGTACCCACAATTTCATTTTCTTAATCCCTTCCATTACAGTATTTGGCCAATAATAGATTATTGTTGAATAAAGTTTCCCCACTTGTTGACCTTATGTCAATGAACATCCTGTCGCAGCACAGCATCCTGTCCAACATGTTAAATTACTAAAACAACTATGAAACCTATACAGTGAAACCTCTCTTAAACGAAACTCAAGGGACCGAAATTAGGCCGTTTCGTTGATCGGGAGTTGGTTCCCCAGAAGTGATACGCACGCTGCATCATTCTAGGGGCACCAAAATAGAAGCAAGTCTGCATGCATTATCTTCATTCTACCTTTGTATACTTCAAAACGGTGCTGATTTCTTCAACTGAAATTCAAATCACGGGCAATAGACCACATTTAGGAAGCCTCAGTTCGTATTAAGTTAATATCCAGCGGAATGCCGTTGCTTATGCGTGGAACTTCGTCATTAAGTTCATTTTGTAGTCGCTGGGACCGGGACTGAGGTTTGTAATTTCGTAATAACCTTTCTTTAACTATAGCTTGGATAGGCCTTTTCGTCGGGACCAACGATTTGCTTCGAAATAACGTTGTTCATTTAACGAGAGTCTACTGTATTTAGCCAACCCTAAAAGATGAGAAAATAATTGCTCATTCCCATTAATCAATAAACTTTTAAAGTGACATAATTGCTTTTGATGACAACACTACATATGTATATATAATTAATAGTTATGTCCTACCAGTATATCAACATCCTACCAATTAACAAAAATACAGTAGAACCTCGGTTATACGACCCTCAGTTATGCGATGACCTCACTTATACGCCGATTTTTTTTGGTCCGGTGAATAACCCCATATGAACCCATGTATTTCCAACCTCAGTTATGAAACTCTTCACCTATACGACGACCTCGGTTATGAAACGTATTTTTCCAGTCCAATGTGATAAAATACCTCACTTGTACGACTTGTCAGAGAACTGATCTACGAGAAGAATGCGGTAGGCGCGCCGATTTTAGTCACAGGAGCGGGGGTAGTGAGCGCTCATGACATAGATATGTCAATGAAGAATAATAAGTTTTAATAATGAGTGATGCTGTTTATTATATATTAATTTTAACTGCAGTAGATGATCGTTAATCCGGAATATCTATCTCTAACGGAAGATTGTCTAGAATTTTCCAAGGTTATGCTTCCCGTCACCCAGCGAAATAACACCTGAATGAGCCGTTAAAAATCCTCGCATACCAAAATTTTGGCTTCCAAGGCCATTCAAAAAAGATTATCGTATTTGTAGTATGGACGTAAGCCGTTGGTGATTCAACACGATGGCAAAAACAGCATGCGTGGACTCATTCCGCGGGCTAATCCCTCATCCGCGGGACGAATTGAGCCGGAGGAAAGTTGCTTACGCGGCGCGCAGATCAAAACTGACCCAACATGTATCTGCGGGTTTAAATGAAATATAGTTTGACCTTGACTGCCTGGTGGCAAGCGTGTATTTTTTAACTGAACGAGAGTTAGTACGAATGCCCTCGGAGAATAACTCGCGTCGTCAGTAGTAACGTAATCATTTAAGTCAAATTCAAAACGCGAGAGATAAGGCAGTTCCTTTCGACTCAGGAATGACTTATAACCATTATATCGAAGAACAAAAACGGTCTGGTGTTGTTTTCAGATATGGGGAAGCAAAATATTACGTGAAGATGAGTCACACGGCTTGTGAGTCGAAGTTCCCGGCGCTGAATTCGCGGAAGAATGCCGGCAGAGAAGCTATACCCGGTAGATTCAATCTATTATTACTAAAATGTCATGGGAAAATTCTTTTTTAGTGCGTAAACATTATTGAGAGGGGAGATTTTTCCGGGCTCTTAATCTATTTTTGTCCATTCATCACTGACAGCAGTTGCGCGATTATTTCAAATGCTCACTTAAAAGTCTTCTAAGCACCGGAAAAGTGAACTTAGTCACGGAATATCCGGGGTACCAGTGGCGTAACTAGGAATATGCTTTGGGGGTGACGGTAGTACCTGGGGGGCGGCTTCACCACCCACCCCTCCGAGGCAATGGGGATTCCCGTAAAATTTAAAAAAATGGCATGCCTGTTAATATGTTCTACATCATTTTGGCACATAAAATTTAACTTTTAGTAGATGCAGTAGCTGTTTATCAAAGCTAGACTTGTGTTTAAAATTTTTTTACATTTTTCTGAGGCTTTGGAGAGGGATCCATCCCCTCATCCCCCAACCATAATTACGCCACTGCCAGGTGCTCCATATTATCTATGGCATGGTATTTAGAGGGAGAAAACCGACAGCTGGGGTCATTTGCGCCATGAGGTAAGAGAGGGAGTATAGAAACCCTGTGTTGGAATTAGCCAGGTTGTAACGATAGGCTTAACCAGGGCTTAATGTCCCATCTGCCGGACAGTGTGTTGCACTGGAAGTTCCGTCCACACTACTCTCAAGCAGGGATAGAGCCATCTCTGAAAACTTTCTGCCTCTGCCATTAACCCGGGTCCATAGGGTGTGAAGCCTTCGTGATGCATTAGTGAAATTTTGCTCCCTATAAAAAATTACATGGTTAATTTGGATGACTTTCCTCAGGTATTTCATTTCTTCAATCTCCAATCTGGGGTTTGCCTATAGGTGGTATAATGAATTTCCTGAAAACCGCTTTTAATGAGTCAACTTTTTTAAAAAATTGGCTTCTCTGGGAACATTTAGTGTCATCATTCCGAAATCTCTCCAGTGTGATAGCCTTGCAGCTTAGTACCAGAAATGCTAGTCGTTCAACCGTCGGTAAAGTTGTTCAGGAATGTAAAATTATATTTCTCTTAAAGTAATACATCATCTGGGGTGTTAGTTTTGAGAAAATAAGATCATTAGGCTTCAATTTCTTGCCTCCAAATGAGTAATTGCATCCTGGAAACAAACCAGCCCCTATAGCAAAGGATTTCATGCTAAATACCAAAAAACCTCACATATGAAACTTCCTCACTTATGAAACTTTTTTTGGTTTTCCGCTGAAAGTTTCATAAGTGAGGTTCTACTGTACTTGTCACCAGAATTAGAATCAATATGAAAGAAAAGGGAAAGGACTCTTGCTTACATAATACTTTTCGCTGAATCTTAATTAATGATTATAAAAGCATAATACTCCAACATGGAATGCATCACTATCAACTTTTGGCTGCATAATTGAAAATAAATTTACATGATACATGTAAATACATGTAGTAAAATATTTTACATAAATACAGGGCAAGTATCTCAAGTAATGACAATTAAGTCATTATATAAAATTACTAGCTGACCCGGCTAACTTTGTACAACTTGATAATGAATGAACAGTTTAGTTACACCATTTAAAAATCAAGAGTGGCTTTATAGATTTTAATATTTTTCGACTTCATATAACAAAATTTTAAAAAATCAATATACATAACTACAAAAATAAGTGCTCGTACGCAGGTTTCCGCGGTGATTACTTGAGTTCAGCATTCTTTCGGGCTGCATCCGCGTCCGTTCTCGAAGAACCACAACAGTTTCGCCAGCACTCCTGCCAGCGTCCTCAGGTGAAGGATGAAGTGAAGCTTTTAGTCCTCTCTTATATAGTCAATTTTTGGCGCCAATTCGGTGGATTTCTTTCGACCAATCAGGGAACGTCCTCGTATTTGCGTCGAATATACCTTTTCCACGTGCTGTGCAAAGGATAGCCATCCTCCCTGTTATAGTTCGCTGGTCTTTTGACTATCTCAATGGCCTCTCTTATCATTCTCGGGAAGTACTTGTCTTCTCTCGCAATTATTTTGGCGTCGTCAAATAAAATTGAATGTCCGGATTCACTCCAGGCATGCTCCGTGGTGGCAGAGGCTGTGAACCGTTTGTTTCTGGTCGCTCTTCGGTGTTCGCTCATACGGGTGTTCAGCACTCTGCATGTTTCACCAATGTACCATTTACCGCAAGAGCATGGCACTTGGTACACGCCTTCGGAGAGTAGTGGTGAAATTCTGTCCTTGGGCCCGGGTAGGATGTCAGCTATCTTAGTGACGCAGTTGAACCTGGTCACTACATCATGCTTCCTCAATACTCTCGCGATTTTCTCAGACGTCCCTGCGATGAAGGGGATGGTGACATAAGCCTTCGGATCCGGCCTGGTGGCATCTTCCGGGTCAGGCGTTGCGGGCACTTATCCTCTGTTTTCTTCCTTCTCGGCCCTTTTCAGGACCATGTTGGCGCTGTATCCATTTCTTAGTAAGGCTGATGTCAGGTGCTTCTTCTCGCTGGCAATTGAGTCCGAGTCGCAAATTTTATATGCTCGGTTAACAAGAGTAGCCACTAGTGAGAGGACTAAAAGCTTCACTTCATCCTTCACCTGAGGACGCTGGCAGGAGAGCTGGCGAAACTGTTTTGGTTCTTCGACAATGGACGTGGATGCAGCCCGAAAGAATGCTGAATACAAAAATAAGTTTTAAAATGGCTTGATAGAAAGACATTTTCTTTACTAAATCAACAGAGTAGACGGGGGAACGTTTTCAGGATTTTAAAAAGTTATTTCTTAATTTATATATTTCTACTTACAAAATTTTAGACATTGTGGTCTTACCAAGTAGTTAATAACTCTAAAAACTAGGGATGGTCGGATCGGGTACCTCGGATCCAAATATCCGCGGATATTGCCCTTCATCGGATACAAAGTCGCGGAAGACATCGGATCTGGATCCGATATTTTAAATAAAAGCTTCAGTAAATGCAGCACCCCATTAGGATGGAAAGAGTTCCGATTCTATCTTCGAACGCGCCGTTGCATGCGATTCTTGTCCTACTCATGAAATGTTTTGTTTGAAAGCTCTCGCAGAGGTTACGAAGGAGAATTTCAGCCATGGAAAATAAAAAAGGCAAAATACGACTGGCACAAAGTGTGACTCTTCCCAAGAGATTGAACAATCATCAGGGGAATCTCAGTGTCAGGAATTTGAAAATACATTTGGATCCGAAAATATTCGATCCGAAAGATCCGGCTCTGAAAATCAACAATACAATCCGAATCCGAGAAAAATCCTCCATCCGTCCATCCCAACTAAAAACCTTTAGAAAAATCTAAATTAAGCTCCATAGCATCAACACACCTCTGCAGGCAAATTTTCCATGCTTCGTATTCTCCCTGGAAGTGAACAACCGAATTATCCTTCAGAGCATGTCTACAACCCTCTTTGACATCATCGAGGGTCCCAGGGAGGCATTTCGGGAGTGGTTTATAATTTGGAGAAGAGGAAAAAGTGTCTGCTGGGGCAAGATTGGAGCTGGCTTGGGAATTGTTACAATGACTGTTATTGCCTGTGGTAGGTACCCACATACCCTAAATGCTGCCAAAGCAGCTTGCATACATTGCCTGAAGGATGTTTTTGTAGTTCACTTCCAGGGAGAGTATGAGGCTTGAAAAACTTGCCAGCATATGTGAGTAGATGTTGAAGGAGCATACTTAGGAGACTAATAAAGTTTTGTACCAACATCACTAATAAATATTCATGAATTAATTAACTTTCATAACTTCAAATACACACCCTGTATATGATATACCATTATAGGGTGGAACCAGATGATGTGTCAGCCTCTTTTCAAGGGGTTTATGAAAGAGTGGAAAAAATCACTATATACTGTATGTATCTATTAGAATAATAAGATAACATGAAAACTTCTTCCTCACTTACTGTTTTTCTTTCCTTTAATGTTGAGTTGTATGTCATAGAAGGTTTCAATTCTTGTTGAGCCATAATCGACATTTTTGCATTTTATGAATGACTGAAAGAAAGAAATTCTGTTAAAAAACAATTTCAGTGACTAAATAATAAGACCACTAAATACACAAATACTTACCACCATCTTCCCTTCAAAGAGCTTTGGCACAGTGCCCTCTACACATGTTCCCTTCATTTTGCTCTCCAATTTATCCAGTAACTGTAACAGACAAACAAGGAATAACATAATTAAGATTAAAACCAGGAAATTATTTTTTGTCTTCACTGCAAAGCATAACTGATTAAGAAGTCTTACCACTCGAAGAAACTCCTGTACATCATGCTGCATGAAGGAATCCAAGGTCTCCCAACCAAAAGATTTTGTTAACTTCTTAGTTCCAACAGGTTTGTCACTGAACTGCAGTTCATGAAATACCCTTTGTAGAGCTAAGGCTACACTTCTTGCAGAGTCATCACTCTCAGTTGGCATTTTATAAACAGCCTGAATAAGGAGATGCAATTTAGAAGAATAATTCCACTAAAATCTAAGACTAATATTAGACAGTGAAATACTGACCTTTCTCAGCTGGTTGGTAAAATATAAAGTCTGTAAAAGGGAATTCATGTAGCATGTTGCACCTTGATTTTTTAACCCAACATACCCTGTATGCTTCTTTGAGTCCCAACTGACCCCATGGGGTGCATCTGCTGCAACATGAACCTGAATATGTTTGAGACATATTAATACCAAGCACATTACCTGAATCAATTTAATTCACGAAATTTCGTTACATACCTCAAGAATTATGGAATCATCCTTTATAAAACCTTTCTCAGGATCTAACACTTCATTCAAGGACATGAAATGACTGAAACCCCAATCATTTTCCTTGTTGAAGAACAGATGTTGTATTTCTGAAATTCATCAGGAGTTAAGTCAGCATATTTCATCCAAAATGCAGTAAGAATATCAGTTTTACGGGACAATCAAATATTACAATGTGAACTCACTTCTTGTAAATGATTCAACGCCCTCCTTCTGACTAACAATTTTCAGGTCGGCGAGGGCAAAACAGCTCCATGAGGACGACTCGGACTCGCCGTTACACTAAGGGAAGAGGAACATGATGTAAATAATGCAATACGTTACCTTTAAAAATTGACCTACATCCAAAAAATTAAGAGTTGGCTTTATTTATTACATGTAAGTAAGCAATTGACGCATGCGAGGGAATACATGGTTTCACCGAAGTTTGTAACAACGCATTATTATTACTATCATTAATGCGGGGTGACTCACTAATAATTTGAATAAGAATAATTGATTAAGGGAAAACACGGAGTTGAGAGCAAAACCTCTATTGAACAGAGGAAGAATAAAGGAACGTACGTGCAGCGAGAAACACACACTATTAATAAAAATAAAACAAAATATAATTAAACAAAATAAATTTAAACAAACCTGAAGAAAAAACCCTAAACTCCTTTGGTTTCTATCAGGCCCAGTACTGTTCCGCGGCATTACCATAATTTTCCATGGTAAATTCCTTACTATACATGGTGGCGATAATTCGGAATCTTTAAGTTTACTTATTCCATGAACAGTATAACGGAAGGTGGCTTCTGACCGTGATTCGTCTGCAAAATGTACAATGAAATTCAACCAATATTATGTAATTACAACATTCATGACTAGACATTAAGTAGGCCACAGTAGACAAGGCTTATTAAATATATGTACCTTCCTCCATTTCGGTATCTTGCGTAGCAGCTTGCTCTTGAACTTCACCATTCAGTTGCCTATTTTCGCCTCCACCATCTCCTTCACCGGCATCATTAGGGGTTTCGGCTGTTTCCACTGCCGAGACACAAGTAACACGGATTTTGTTCTTAATTGCACTAAACATCATTGATATGAATCTCCATTAGCTTAGAATATAAATTTCGAAATAAGCCAAATACGCCCCACAATGATTCTCAGTATTGACGGTAATTCCTCCACGATCGTAAGGTTTCATATTAATGAAATCAATGGAGTACGTAGACATGCCAATGAGTTTACGCCTCACTTTAGCCCCAACCGCGGAATGCAACGCAGTTGTAGTTGAAAATTACTTTGAAAACTAATAATACGCCAATAATACGGCATCGTTAGTAAAGAAGGCTAAATATAAAAAAGGTTGACATACCTTCTTGAGTATCCATTTCCTCAACGTCATTGTTCTGATTTTCCTTGTCATTGACGTGGTTCATGTTTTCGATCGCTGTAATTTTGTTCTGAATTTTTGATTTCTTCAAGCTGAGGGTGACCGCACGACTATTCTTTACACTGTAGGAGTTTTTACCGGACACGGTCACTTTGACGTGTTTACTCGCGATACGCCCAATGTCTGCGGATTTTTTCACCCCCTGTTGCCAGGGGAAACAACCCAACCATATATATTATATATAATTTTGTAATTCACAGGCCACTACATTAAGAAAATTAAATAACTTAGCAGCGTTCTCGACCCAAGTCCTGTAGGAAAATAAACAAAATGGCGGACTGCAACCGTACGAATATTGGACAACTAGCCCCTATTCGGCGTCACACATGCGCTTCCAATTGCACCTTATAACCTCATGGCGATGAATGCTATCAATAAGTTTTGCAAATATTTCCTACCCCAATTACGGAACGATAGAGAAATTCTCATTTTAGGCGCTGAAAATTCTTTCTCCCACACATAGACGAGAACCTTCTTAAGATCTCAATGGAGTCAACTAAGTATTTTGATGTTTATTTGTTCCCATGTTGCTTTTCTGCTGACACGCAGAGTATTTTGTAAAATCACGCCTTAATTTCGCAAACTTACTTACAGGAACAGAAACCTAAATATAGGAAGCCAAAAACATTTCATTCGTACGCGGAAATGAATTTTCGCTCATCACACTTTTACAATTCAGGCGGCAACATTCAAATTTCAAACTAAGATGCATACTGTCAATTTGAAATTAAATCCAGTGACATTTGCAGAAATATTTTTATTTCAACAGATTCCGTTCCAATTCCACACCTTGAATACACATCTCATTCATACCTGAGTATTTGGAAATAAGGAAAAATTCCAAGCAAAATACTGCTTACTTTATTTCCAACAAATTTGGATAACATTTTTAAAGGTTATCTTTTCAACCACTATGCTCTTATCATGCAATATGTTCGAAAAATATTACATACACTAAAATTATGCCAATTTTAATCTCGGCAATTACATGACTAGATCCATTAAGTACAAGGCAAGCTAATACAAGGCATAAATATTGATTTTATTGGACACCTGAATGAAATGGTGAAAGATATCTCAGTATCACACAATTCATTCTGCGTCAACAAATTAAAACTTTACTTCACGAATAAATTTTTTCAGACAAAAGACATCTGACTTGCATTAATTGTTTACATATCACAGTTTTACATGACTATTTAGCACAGTGAATGACTTCCAAGTAGGAGGTAGCAACCTGAGCTGCTATTGTATTTAGGTTGAGAACTAGCTAGACTACTGAATATTGCACACAGTTGAATATCCATGCCGACTATGGATTGCAGCTGCACGCCTTTTGATTCCTTCCAAATACACATCACGGTTGAATAACCCAGCAGCCAGTGGGATTCTGAAAGAAAAAACATTCACAACCATTCAGATAATTTCAAACAAAAAAGTACTGAGCAAAAATTTTCCTCAGATAAAATAACCTTCATTCATCAAATATTTCGACTGTGGGGCTGCAGATATTTTATTATTGTTGATGGACACAACACATTTATAGATAATTTTGGAGACAGAACACATTTTTTTCCAAAAATACCAGTGCCTGGCAGTTAAATTGACGACATCTACCACAATTATTATTGTGCTACAGATGAATAAAGATATTACTATTATTATAAATCACACCATCCAAGATTATGTCACCATGGGAGAGACTACTTCTAAGCCAAAAAGGAAAAACATATTTTCCCTCATGAGCACATCCAAAATTGGGAAATGGCTCAACACACAAAGGTGATGCCCATACAAGTTAATATAAAGGACAATGGTAAAGGATTAAGTTAAAAACCTATTCAACAAAAGATTCAGTGTTTGAGAAAAACTTTCATGGACCCAGAAACATGAGGATGCAGCACCAAAAGGGAAAATCAATGTTTAATCACTAATCATGATTTGATTATAGAAGGGGGGTATTATCATAAGCTACTTCTACATAACCTAGGTGGTCTTATTTTGATAATTTTGGAGGTTAGGAAACACCTTTCAGCCCATGATTCATGAAGATCATCTGGTCATTTAATAAGAGATCTTCATGCACTTTTGATTTGATATCTGGCAATATGCACGCACTAGTGTATACTTATATGTAGCCTAATATATAATAAATATGTAAAATGGAATTGTGTTCTTAGAGTCATATAATAATTCAACGCAAGAAAAGTAACTGATTGAGGTAGGTTTAAATGTCATGTCCATAACATTAGTAGTCTTACCATTAAAAAAATTTAGAGAACCTCATAGACGAAATTTTCACCCATTGTTGACAATTCAGAGGCAGCTTAAATATTTTATGTCACTAATAGGGAGGCTAAAAATGTGAATACACATGATGAAAAAGAAATGGATTCCTCGGATTAATTGTATTTCTTGTGGTTTTACATAAATAAGAGCATTATTTGGCATGCTACTATCAGCAGGGCATCTGAAACCAGCAAAAATTAGGATGAGCTCGGGAGTAAACTGCTAGGTTTGTCAGGGAAAATTATACCAAAATGTTTACAAAGATAACAAATAAAACTATTTTCAAAGGAGAAATCTGTCAACCACCACAATTATCTGACACGGGGACAGTATAAAAAAATATAGATGTTGCATTAGCCTACTCTTTAAACATCACAAAAAAACTCTACAAAACCCAATAACTAATGTAATACAATACATGATTGTGTGTAGTAATTAAAGAGAATTTAAAAGTGCGTAAAATACAAGGGTGGTTTGAAAAGTTTTCGGAATGGAATAGAAAATATGTTCTTACATCACTGAAACTTCTTTTATTTTTCAATACTGTCTCCTTGTAGATTACTACATTTGGTCCAACGATATTCTAGTGCCTTGATCCCATATAGAAAATGAGATTTCTCTAGGCCTGCAAAATAGTTGTCAACTCCGGCTATCAGTTCTTCATTTGAAGTAAATCATTTTATCCACCAGGTCCACCATCAAGAAATTTCAATTTTGGGAAGAGATGGAAGTCTGACGGAGGCACATCAGGTGAATAAAGCGGAAGTAGCAACAATTAATACCATAGTTCGTGTCATTTTGCCATGGTGACAGCACATGTGTGCAGGCACGTATTGTATTGATGAAAGATGACAATCTTCCTTGCTAAACTTGGCCTTTATATTTTGTTGAAATTAGTCCAAGAGGTTAGCATAGTATTGTCTAGTAATTGTTTGCCTAGTGGGGAGACAATCTATGAACAGAATCCCCTTCACATCCCAGAACACTGATTCCATGACCTTTCCAGTCGAAAGAATTGTCTTTCCTTTCTTTGGTGGTGGATAATCATCATCTTTCCACAGCTTTGGCTGTTTTTTAGTCACTGGGGAATAATTATGGACCCAAGTTTCATCTTTGGTCACAAACCGGGGCAAAAAAACTTGTTTGTTTTCCCTAAAATGGGTCACACATTGTTCCGATATGTCCATTCTCATGCGTTTTTGATCCAGCGTCAAGAGTCGCGGCACTCATCTTGCAGATAATTTTTTCATTACTAATTTTTCTGTTAAAATATAATACTCCCTTTAATATGACATCTGGCAAGCAAGAGCAATTTCACCCACTTTCAATCGGCGATCCTCCATTACCATTTTGTGTCCTTTTGCAATGATTTCTGGAGTAGTTTTATTTCTTGGCCGACCTTTGCGTGGACCATCATCTAAGCTCTCCCGACCAAATTTAAATTCAATTGTCCTCTTGGCAACAGTTGACTATGAAGGAGCAGAGTCCCCTAGTGTATTCCGGAAATCAGCATGAATGTCCTTTGCTTTCATACCTATTTTTACGAAGTACTTAATCAATGCACGAATCATGATTTTTTCCATCTTTGCAAATCACTATACGGGAACAACAAAAGAGCCACGTCACCGACACAGTTCTTTTCCATGAGCATTGACGTGGCATGTGTTTACAGTGAACAGTCCTATGGATATCACACGAAAAGTTTGTTGCACTAGCACTGACAACTCGTGGTGATTCCGAGAATTTTTCGAACCACCCTCCTAGTACAGACATATTAATGAGCTTCAAAATACTGAGGTAAGATTTAAGCCTTAGTTACTCATGGTGCTGATAAATATCGGCCCCATTTTAAAATGTTTGTTTATTATGTATTGATTAAGTTCCACTTTTACACTGGAGATTTAAATAAAATTTAATCATTCCCGATGAAATGATATTTCTTCTGCAGTACTCAAGAGTGCCATGTAAACAAAAGAAATTTGTCTCTTCTTCCATTCGTCTGATGTGCTCTGGAATTGGGCTTGAGCTTCCAGGGAGTGAAAACGGAAATTGCTGTGAAATGGAAAGATTTAATTCATTTTTATTTATGCCATTTGTGAATATGACATGAGATGAATTAAATCCTCTGAATACAATTCTATAATGTAAAATGTACATGAATACAATGATTCTTTTTCTTATTGGAATTTCACTTGCTTAGAATGAATATGAACTAAAAATTGTGTTTGCTTTTTTTCCTATTCCCCCCCCCCCCCCCCCCCCCCCCCTTCCATCACTTTCCTCACCCCGGAGGCGTTGGCAGGCTCCTAATCGCAGTAGTGCTTTCTTCCTTTTTTCCTTCCCTTCCAATCCCCTCCCTGGTTGACAGGGTGAATCAGTTCTGGAACTAGGTTCTGGCTTTTGGCCCCTTTGTGTTGTAACCTTGAAAGGACCCCCAACTAGCCCCCCTTTGTCGCTATGTTGGATCTGCAACTGATTATACTGCAAGTCTGTGAATGCACTAACTGTTTCAGCCCAAGGTATTAAGATATACTGCTTAATTAATCAACTATCCATGTGTTATTTATATTTTTAACAAAATGCTGTGGGCAAACTTTATGGAAGAGTAATGCATAAAGGTGTAATGCATAAATAAGATTTAAATTATTGCTCTGCTAACTTGAGATATTTAAATATTACTGGTTGCCATCTCCATCTTCCCATTTCATGGTGCCTTGAAATTCAGGCCGCTTTCCGATGAGACGACTCTCTGGATTTCATGGCACTGAGCCGTGAACAGCGGCCCACAGAAAGTCGTCTCATCTAAAAGTGGTCTAATAATGAAATACAGTGAAAAAATTCATGGTGCCCACTAAGTGACAAATTCAAGGAAATAAGACGACTTGTTTGTCAGGAGTATATCTAAACCACGTTCACACAATGCCTGCAAAGTAGCCGAAATGCCATGGGAAACGGCTGGTTGACTTAATGAAATTATTGGAGGGTCTCTTATGGTAGAAGACCTAAACAGAAAAATATTTGAAAACATCTCACTTTTTGATCCCCAAGAAGGTCTGAATAGAAAGGTGAACCCTGACATAATTACAAAAAATTCATTGTCTTGAGTCAATGGAGACAGTGAAGTTGATGTTGTGGTTTGAAAAATTAGAGCAATTAGTAAAAAACAAAATTCCCAGGGTTTAGTGAACATAATTAAGGCAATGCAGGAGCTCAATTTGTCTGAGTCATCCTTTGCATACAAGCAATTTGGACCACCTCTGCAAATAAGCACTTAGAAATATTTCTTTCCTGCTATTGAACAGTGTAAACAGATAGGAGAACAAATCTAAAAGAAGAAAATTTGGTTACAATGGCAATTTTGTCATTTTAAACTACAGATATTTAATAGTAATTTCTGTCATTATGTAAGCTTAATAAATGAATATGCAAATAATAGTATATAAAAAGGTGAAATAAGTCAATACCCCATGTAAATTATTGATTAAAATATCCCTGGTCAATAGCATCCAAAATTTAGGGTTAGGTAGGCCACTGACAGCCTGGCACTCAATCAACATCAATTATTTTTCAGTCAAATAGCACCACTTTCAGGGAAATATAACACCACTTTTATAAAAAAATATCACCACTTTTGGCTATGACATCCCCACCTTTTGCATGTCCCTACCAATAAATTTTTTCAATTACTTTTTTACCTCCATATGATTTCAAGAATAGGAATGTGCACAAAAAAAAAAGAATGAGTCCAAATATGATGCATTTTCGACATTATTTAGCTTTGTTAATCACTTTTCCGTCACTTTCATTTATCAATTTATCAATGAAACATGAGTTCCTCTATTAGACCGCACCCAAAATACGATGAGAAGCTTTCACTACAACAGCCTTATGTTGCTTGAATTAGCATAACAATATTAATATCATTTCCACAGATGAAAGTAATAAGGAGTACACCCAATAATTAGAAAAAGTAGGTATGTGCACATTATGTTGTATTTTACATGTTAGTATCCATATAATGGTGCGTCATACATTTTCGGTTTTCTTCCATATATGACAGTTTAAATAGATGGCGAATTTAAGAAAAGTTCTGGCTAAATCTAGTAAAAATAAGACATTTTTTGGATTCAGCACACAAAAATATATGGTACCCCATCAACAGAACTTGAAGAACATGGTAGAAACGTAAAAACGCAAGCCAGTGTTATCAGTATTACCCCCAAACAAGACGAGACTGGAAACTCAAGACTGAAAAAATCACTAACACTTGTTAACTCACACGTTTCTGCCAAAAAAAAATACTTCACAGAATTTCCTAATCTTATACACTCCTCCCTTGCTCCCGTCCGTATTCTCTCCAGTGCCTCACCGCAAGGAAAGCAGAGCTCCCAAACACCCAGAGAACACTCTCCATCCCCACCACTGCCACTACCCTCCCATGCTCTTGCAGCCCCCCCTTCCTCCCGCTGAGTGGATGAGACGTTCTAGTTCCCCAACTCGCTCCTGGCGACACCCTCCGACGGTTTGTGTTTTTGTCATTTTTATTATTTGATTTATTACTTAACTAGCTGACCCGGCGAACTTCGTACCGCCTAACAATCAATGAACTTACAGTTTACTTACACCATTTATGAATCAAGAGCGGCTGTATCGTTTTTAATCACGTTTAATTTATTATAATAAAATAAGGATACGAAATCAATAAAACTACGTAAATGAGTACCAAAATTGCTTGTCAGAAAGACATTTGCTTTATTGAATCTACATAGGGTGAATCGGAGCACGTTTACGCGGATTTTTTTCAACAAATTTACTTACGTTTTAGCTTAGAAATTTTGGGCATTGTGGTTTAATAAAGCAGTTCATGAAATAAAAATTATACGCATTCAGTTGTTGGCTATTTGCGTTATTAGCTGTTAAAAAAATGTTTTTAGGTCCAAGTCTGTTGCATACACTTGGCCCATTCAGGGGGCAGGTTGACACGACCCCAGACCGACGCTTGACTGATGCTCAAAATCGTGCAAGAAAAGCCCCTATGAAGCAGCATTCGCATTAAATGACTTAAGGTGCGCCAGTTTTAGTATCTCTGTTTGGAAAAAATGCACTGCGTAAACGTACTGCATGCGTAAACGCACCACGGTGAGCCCTACACATTCGGGTTTAATGTCTTGCGTCAAGCACCTTCTATGAAACAACAGTTTTTGTTTTGTTATCAGGCGCAAGATGAAGCGGATGAAGCTAAATAAATATAGCGAAGCAAAGAAGTGACGCAGCGAGGGGAGGTTTTGGGGGATAAACCCCCCCCAAGAGCTTAGAGAATTTTTTTATGAAAGATTTTGTTATTAATATTAGGGGGACGGATGACTAACAAACAAAACATATTTAACTATTCACACAGCCACAAAACCCACTATTTTGAACCATTTATCTTAAAAAATGTCTGGGGGAAGTGCCCCCACACTTCCCGCTTACCTTAGCGAGTTTTCTATACCCTACAGACCCGTGGTATTAGCTGCGCCCAAAACCCCCTATCCTAGCTACGCACTTGAAGCAAAGGAAGAAATACAGAGGATGGTTTATCGACTCGTGAACATAGCACGCTAAATTGACCATGAGAAAATCATGGGTTTTCATTAGCACATGAGCACAAACAACACAAAAACTGAAAGAATGACCATGCAATTTTGTAATCGTTATTACGAATGCAACACGAATTGTAAATTGAATACATTCTCAAAAGCTCAAAAGGGCATATGAGTTGAGATTATGGAATCTACGGAATGAGGACTTCCTAACCTTTGAATTTTCCTTTGAGTAAAGTTGCGTGAACCACATTCATCACCAATTTTTTTAATGATCAAACACCTTCCGTTGGATAGTTATGGTTGGTTTAGGCTTCGAAAGATCATGAGCACAGAAACTACATTTTTCTGTAAATCGTGCCTTGGTAAGCCAGGTACGTCCAAGGACTTAAAATATTAAGATAGATAGTTGGTGAATTCGTCTTCGTTTGTTACACATTTAAAAGATTCGAATCCATGCAGAGTACGAACTATTTGAATTTACCTCGTTTTAGTTATCCACATCTTCGTTCTTGCTCGCTAAATCAACCATCTTTGATTCTTTTGGTGATCAATCATATTCTGGAACTCTTTGTTGATGAGCTCACTGAAACTAATTTGCAATCATTCCAAGGAAATGAGTTAAAACTACTCGATTCCTCGACAGGAACACGGACATTACCGTTTGTCAACAATTGCTTGGAGATTTGTTTACAAACACGGTAGTGAAGTGTCAACTCGAGCTGGGCCACGGCTGGGCTTACAATCAGCTCAAATTAAATTTTAAAAATGTAATTTCAATTTAATTAATATTTTGAATATATTTAGTAATTAAAATGTTATATTGTTACTAAATTCAGTTATTAAAGTGGTAAAAACAAAATAAATTATTTAATTTGTAGTTTTGACCGACTCATCAATTGTTGTGTTACTATAACTCCTAAAAGCATGTCCATAGGAAAGAGATGAATTTTTTTGTGAAATTATCCTTTTTTTAATGGCCTATATGTTAACCCCGCCTGAGACGAATCCAAAGAACCAAATCTCATTGAAATCGGTGCAGCCGTTCTCGAGTTATAAGTGTTCTAACTAACACGATTTTCGACTTTCTTTTATATATATAGATAACTGCACATATCTTGGTTTTAAAAATTGTATTAGACTAGTAACTTGGCTAGAATTCTTTTGTTGTGACTGTTTCTTTCAAAAATAATATATTCAATTAATTACAACATGTAAAACTTACAATTTCCAATTTATGTCAATTGTCAAAAATGCAGTGACTATTATATATTACCCAAGGTTTCAAGTCGACAGTATCGTACTCATCACTCAAATTAGGAAAATCTTTTAACGGGGCGATCATCTCTTACCTTAAGGGACTTTAAATTTATTATAGAGAGTAAACTACACCAAAAAGATATGGTTGAACAAATAGTTATTGAAAAAAATGTTAGAATAACCTAGGACCATACATATATGTACTATGACACGGGGTTCCTCATCGCTCCTGTGACCATCAAAGCTTTTCCCCACACACCTGTACCAACTTCTCTTAAAAAAATGGCATGCATTAATATGAAGAGGAGTAAAGTCACACAATGGTACAGCAAGGCAATTGTTCAAATGAACAACAAAATTTTACCCATCAAAGTATGACATTAATAGCAAAAGCATTAATGTGTAGGAATGCAAAGGGTGCTGCCAGGCCTTTTTGATTTCAAGCAATCAAAGAACATAAAACAAATTAGATAGTACAGTGAGAGGGAAAAAATTTAAATATGCATGTACCTTGGCACTTCTCTTAACAAAAGCAAAGAGTCCTTACCGACCGATTCAGCCACTCATCAATGTATAGCCTAAACTACTGAAGATACAACAACTAAACAAAAGCAAAGAGTCCTTACCGACCGATTCAGCCACTCATCAATGCATAGCCCAAACTACTGAAGATACAACAACTTAAGTTTCAGCATACATCCATTTCACCAGGAGCATTTAAACTATTGTACCAGGTGCATTGAAAAGGACACTAAAAAAAGGAATTTTTGTAGGAAAATTTTTTGAGGTAGTTTTCACTCCATTTATGTTAACTTTTTGACTCCATTACTAATAGCATTGAATTCTGTGAGGACCTTTATTCTTTTGCACCATTAAATTATTCCCACCATGAACAGTCGAGAAGGATGCAGCTGATGAGTCATCTCAACAGCTGTCCCAAGTGGTTTGCTGCCATTACCTCCGTGAATATAACAATGAGTGGACCTCTGTGACCTTCAGACAACCTCTACTTCCTCAGAATCGGCAATTACCACAATAGCCACACTAAAAACATCTTAAAAGGTAAGAACATAATGCAAACTCAAAGCAATCTGGATCTAAAGGTACTGGATTTTTGCTAGAAACAATTTTTTCACCCCATTTTTGTTGACTTTGTCACTCTCACAAGAATAGCATTGAAATCCATGCAGACCTTTTTTTCTAGTACGCTTTCAAATTATTTCTACACAAAATATTGGATGCAAATTATATAATGGCACTAGGAAATGAATACTGATGTTCAATGTTTTATTGAAAATATCTAAGCACTGTTTTCTTCTGATAATTATATTGCACGATCAAAATTTATCCAATGTTCTCTGATCTCCCACATGTTCTCCACTCGGTACCTGGCACTCTTCCAGGGCTGTGTGCTGATGATACTAATGTTTTGGTGTCCAATTCCATGGACATCCTAATTTCAAAGTTGAATATTGTTGCTGCTCTTATGCATGAGCGGTGTAATGGCAATTCTCTTAGTTTAAATGTTATCAAATCCAATTTTATTTATTTTACCAACAAAAACAAGCCTAAGCAAACATCATCATTAATAATGAGGATAAACCAATACCACCGTATAACACAATTTTCATTTTCCAAGAACAAACATTGACATCTCAGGAGAGTCATACTTACAATTTATGGGAAAAAACTGAGTTCTCTGTGTTAACTTATCAGATCTAGTCGGCGTTTGGTTAACGCTGATGTATTATTGTCTGTTTATTTCAAAGAAATTTTACTCCCATGTAACACACGGTGTTCTTTTCTGGGATTCCTCATCAGAGGCCAGAGTCATTTTTAAAATACAGTAAAAAGTAATTCAACTTATGTGAAATGTACCTCTCAATGTGTCATGTCACCCTTTAAAAAAAAAAAAAAACTTTGTATATCTATGTTGCAATCTTCCATGCAAAGCTCAATATTGGCAGCTACAACAGGAATGATAGTTGCTATGACTACAACACCAACAGTGCTACAAATCTGTACCAAACGTGTGTCAGAACTGGGTATGCTGAACTCGGATCACAAAATATGGGCCTTGCATTCTAAAATAAGTTGCCTATAAAGAAATATGAATGCATCAATGCACTCAAATTTAAAGTGGTTGAATATTAAAAAGAAATGTTTTCTACTACATATATTGGCGAATTATGCAACTATATGTACAGTAGAACTTGTTTAGTATGCTTCTGAAGGGACCACAAAAAATGAACGTACTATCCAGGAAATCGTGCTAACTAGGCAAGTAGATAATAGCAATTGGGGTAATTGCACTCTGTGGAAAAGTCATCATAATTACAATTACTTTCGGAAGTTCTCATAGGATCGCCTTCCTGAACTCTTCAAACATTGAAAATCAAGAAAATGAGCACTGCATTGCACAAACAGTACCATGTGAATGAAAATCAATGTTTCATGGATTTCCCTGAGACAATTACATAAAAATGGTGTCATTCTACCCTCATTTGTCATGTATTTGTTTTAAGAGAAGTTTAGCTAAGTAATTTCTTCTTTCTCACTGCTTATTTGGAGAATATGACAATAACTCAGAGTATATCATTTGGTTGTTTTAAGACATCATAAAAATTGGCAAAACTTTATTTACCAATAATCACAGCAACCGCCTAACGCATTCGTTCTTAGAAGGAAACCATATCGATTGATATATCGATATTAATATGATAATTAATAACACACTTAAAGATTATTACAAGCACATTTTAATATTTCAGTTTAAATTCACTTAAAAAATTTGTCCAATGTAGTCTACTTTCTATTTCTTGTGCTGAGATCAAGTATTTTTGCGTTAAGCTTCGCGTGGAGATCCAAAGCATCGTCTGCTCCCACAACACTTGTCAAGCAATGATGCACGTCCCCATTGCATTGAGAAATGCATTTAGATGGATTTATGGTTGTGGAAAGAGAGGTGTGGGATGAAAGTAGGAAGGTCAATGGCTGATAATAATAAAATTACTTATGAATTCAAAAGTTTAAGCACCTTTATAAGATACGAGGAAACGACTAGCAAGTTGCATAATTAAGCTTACTACCCAGGAAGCACCACTATTTAAAACCTACTAACCAAATAGTTTTACCTGTATTTTGCTCGGATGGTACTGGGACCAAGAGAAATCACCCTGTTAAGGAGGAAAACATGCTAAAGAGGAACGTACTAACCAAGTTCCACTGAGTATGTATTACCATAGTCTTGTTGTGTCCCATATTAGTATGCAAAACAAATCGCTGGACAAATAAATGATAATTATTATTTTTACCCCTAACAGTCTAAATAGAAGCTTAGTACCCTTAGAACTGAGGGGCAGAGAAGTATCTATGAGGGACTTACAGGAAGTGATTATGCCAAGAAAACAAGAACTCAAAGAATAAAGCACTGCAGATAACCAGTGACTTTGTTCACAGTCACCAGCACAGATGAAAAGTTATATACACATCAATATATTGTGACATACCGACCATATGTCACGTTTTTTCTTTCGCTGAGTAATGACCCGAGTAGGGGATGATCACATATGTGTGGATAAGCGTGCGTATGACTGAGTGTGTGCGTGGATAGATTGTCATGCCCCAGGCATGAGGTACAAGTGACTCACAAGTGTTTTGTGTTGGTCAGCACAGACCGGTGGTTGCCCCACTCAACAGTGAAGCACGAGTGAAACCCCTCTTGTCCCAAAAAACCCCATCCCCTGTGCATCATCCCCCTCCAGATCAGTATAAATCTGCGGGGAGAGAGAGCCTAAGGGCGAGAAATGCTAGTTTGGTCGACGGGGCGAGAAACGCTAGCCTGATCGACGGAGAGAGAACGGGATTGGTGACGTGCCTGATGGTCGTCATTTTTCTGGGTGTAACCAGAGAGTGCTGTTTAGCGGGACGAGATTGTTCTACGGAGGTAGCCAGCAGCGGAAAGCAAGATTGCAGACGAGCGACACACAGGACCAACGCCCAGAGGTCGGGAGGAAGACAGCCCTCGATTCCGTGGACATTTGGGGTCCAATGCGTCGCATCATCGACGGCTCCTACTGCTCAAGGCTCCGACGAAACCGTAAGAACGTCGCAGTTAGCGACCCGTCCCCGTGCTTGTTCGCCCAGACCCGATTTTAGGTAATCCCCAAATTGTGTAGCCAAAATATTTGGGTTCTTTCTCTCTATACTGGTGCGCCGTAACTAATCACCAAACTGTTGACTCCTTGTCAGAAATCTGATTCAGTGTTACCACGAAAGCAGCCTAAAAACTTAATTTGGGCAAATTGTTAAATCAGCCCACGAATTCTACAAATCACAAATTGTTTCTTTTTGTATTCTTTTGGAGGGGGGGCAATTGAATCATATCATATTGTGCATTTTTCGTTCACCTCATCTTCATCAGGGTATTTAATTTCGATAAATGTGTGTGTATGCTATGTCTGAAGTGGAAAATATATTTTTTGTGTCTCCAAGTACTCAATAATGGTTCGATCATTCCGTACTCGGGACTATTGATGCCCTCCCCACCAAATAAAATATGTGGCGTTTTCATGGTCCGTCTCATTTCAAATTCACATTCACACAGGTCGCCACAGGCGAATATACAATCATAATAACATATAATAGAAATTGAAACAAAGGGATAGAAACATAAATACAGGACGATGACACTGTGGCGTGGAGATGGAATGAAGGCCGAAAACACATGGAAAAAAGTTCACCTGAACCGGGAATCGAACCACGGACCTTCTGCTTTCCGGGCAGATGAGGTCCGTGGTTCGATTCCCGGTTCAGGTGAACTTTTTTCCATGTGTTTTCGGCCTTCATTCCATCTCCACGCCACAGTGTCATCATCCTGTATTTATGTTTCTATCCCTTAGTTTCAATTTCTATTATATGTTATTATGATCAATATATATATTCATACATGTAATGATACAAGACACTGACAAATACCAGGTTGTGCATTGAAATATCCATGTGGAAAAGCAGTGTTTCTATACCTATCTATACATATGATGGATAAATTCCATCAATTTATGTCAGAGAGTGCCGCATTTGCTTTAAGATCCTTCATGCATACAGTAGACTCTCGTTACTACGAAGTTCACTGGACTGAAAAACTGGATGTTCATAATAACAAAGTTTGTATGAACGTTTCTTTCAGGAATCGTTGAAAAAAAAAACAGTATATAATAAACGCGATTAAATTTTCTGCAAATATATATAAACAGGAAAATTCGTTTCAGTTTCTCAATAGAAGAATGCGGCATGACACAATCAAGGGTTGATCTCTTACCGAATACAGTAAGTCCTCGATATATGAACTAGATGCGTTCCAAGACCTTGTTTGTAAGTTGATAAGCCTACAGTCCGGCTGCTGAGAGTTGTCCAATGACAGGCAAAATGGTCTAGTTTGGGGTAAACTGCAAGGTTGCCAGGTAAGAAAGCAAAATGCCTGTGTCACTTGTAACAAAAGGGTTCCGTGAATAAGGGAGCCGGAAGGGATGACGAGCGTGAAGGACCCAAAGGACAAATCCCTTGTTTTGGCGATTCGAAGAAAGGGCTTGTTTTGGTGGATTAGGCTTATTTAGGTGCTCCATATGCATTTGACAACGATGACTAGGCTAGGGTGTGAGGTACGTTTGTGGGACAGCGATTGGCTGTAAACTGAATTGGCGCAGGGTTTTCCGCCCTCCCATTGTGCTGTCATCGGACAACTATCGCCGGCCGAACTGTATGCAAGGAATCGAGGAATACGTTTATGCTGCAGAATGCAACACTGCATCATAATGGAGCACTACTTCATGATTGTGACGAACTGATCTAGCTGGGCGTGCGATGCATCCAGAGCCGAAAATAATAGTTCCCCACGGTAAGGGAGACCAGGCGAAACGCTGAGCAGTTCCTAAATTCACACCAGATGCAATGATACTTTGTTCAGATTGTGCCCAAAGTGCGAGTTCCTCTAAGCCACACCACGTATCATCGGCCAAATCGAAAGGCGCCAAATTCGAAATTTGAATTTTTTGAAAGCTCATATCTCTGAAAGTTCATAAATCGAATGTGCGTAGGAAGAGGACTAACTGTACGTCCAATTTACGAGCAGTTATGAGTGGGTCACCATGACTCCACGGGAATTCAGCTTATCAAATCTATCATTCTGCGATCATCATTATATAATGTTGCGTTTACACTGAATAAAGAACCATAGTTGACACTCTTGAGCACAGTACACGAGAAGAACTGAAATGTGGCGTGACTATTAAATCTTAGCGTAGTGTATATCCACCCAAAATGCCGCTGCTTATTCGTGGCACTTCGTAATAAAGTTCTTTTTGTAACCACCGGGACTGTGGTTCGTAATTTCATAAAAATGTTTCTTTTATTGTAGCTTGGATAGGCACTTTCGTCGGGACCAACGATTTGGTTTGTAATATCGAGAACTTCGTAATAATGTTGTTCGTATTAACGAGAGTCTACTGTACTATGTACCTGTTTAATATATAAAAAAAAAACGATAACCCATGAAAATTTTGGTAAAAGATCGTGTAAAAAACTGTAGTCCGTGCCTCCTGAAGCTTGGATTTGCACAATGTTGCTTTATCATGGAAGGCAGCCCCTAAATTCAGGGAAGATTCACTGTATTTGCCTATTATTAAACAGCAGCACTCATTGCATTGCATCATTGGCATGAAAACATCACCATCCCACCAAAGTCAGGAGTTGAATGTACTCAAAAATACAAGACTAAAAACAACATGGAAATAAACACTGGTGATATATTTTTACTCTCTATCCTTAGATTATGAATTATTGGATCTTTAAAAAAAAAGAATCTTGACGAAGTACTGGAACTGTTCAACTATATTTCTTTTTCGAAAGAAATGGCAGTTTTCCACTCCTGAAACTTTCTTATCCGCCACATCTAGTATCAATACACAGAACCATTGCTAAGTCTGGCAAACTCTTAGTCTCCCAAACGGTAAATGATTTTTCCCTACCACACTCCCCTCACTTTCACTGGAAACATACCATGCAGTAGAATGTAAATTCACCAGACCTGACAAAAAATACAACACATAAATGACTTTTTATTGGTAATACGTAGATTTGAAATACAAAGTGAATCAAAACTACATATTGCCAATAAAAAGTCACTTAAGTTGAAAACTGACACTTCCTTTACAAAGTAGAAATATATTTGATCAATAACCCTCTTAGTGCAACCTAGTGGGAGTGGTATTAGCAAGAAATTCCAAAGGTTTTTAATAGAATGTAAAAAATTTGAAAAAAGAAATTTGTGATGGCAATATATGTTTTTTTTATTTAACTTCAATAGGGTAGTTTCCTTCATCAAAGAAAATGAAAGGCATTGATTGAGATTCGTTACCCACCATTAGTGTATTCATAGCATAAAAATTATTTGGTTTTAGAAATCCCAGTTTAGATGAATGCTAATGGTCAATTTTAATCTCATTTGAAATAGGCCAGATTGGCACCCATGCGATGCCACTCCATGTGAAATCACAGAGACCTAGATGCTATACGAGTAGTCAGGAGTTCTACATTGTCTGAGATTACCAATGCATGCATGAGGCACAGAGCTCAGAGAAAATTTCTTAATAATCACATATTAAAATTGCCTATGGTCGGTAAGTTTCCTCCGCTTGATAGGGTATTAATAATCCTTATTTAAGCCAAGCGCTACCTGCTAGCAACCTGCATCATATCGGCGCTAATAGCCCTGCACCAAGGTGGCCTCACACGGCGGCAGCTGGAACCAAAATTACGTCACATGGGCTTTTCCCAGCATTCATACTAAGCCATCGTGTTTTTGTGCGCTTGAAAATTTTATCTTTTCATTTAATAGCAAAAACTAGATATCGTCATTTAAAAATCTAAAGGCGTGAAATACATACTCCAGGAGTAATAATCTTTCGATTTAGGCAATAAAAAAAATAGGAAACCACCCTACTATATTAAGTGTGAACTTTTTGCTTTGTTTTTTTATTCAAAAGTTTAGTTGCTGCATAATTATTAGTTTGAGGAATAAAATTTCGAAAAAGCCAATATGTTGGTTCACGGCACTTTTTAGCTGAGAAATGCAACAGCTCATATGTATGCCTGCTGCACTCATTGGGTTAACTTCATGGTCAAGGTATTTGCAATTTTTCAAAACCATTTCATTTTGTACTCTGTTTGCTAAGGCCTGGTGGAAAACTTTTATTGCACTAAGTGGGTTCCAATTATTGAAGATTTAATGAATATAAAGCTAAAAACTATTGGATTGAACAACATCTTACGTGTCTTTCCCAGGACGAATAGAAGCTCTAAAAACACTCCAAACTGGCTTGTGATCCGAAGTTCTGATACTGTGAGCAGAATAGTAATGAAGGCATTCTAGACTTGCTGCTTTTCTGTCATCTTTGTGTGATGGCTTAAATAATATCCTGTCAGTATACGACGGAGTCCGCATTTTGCTTGATGTATCAAAGTGATCACTTCCAGGATCAAATTTGTAAGTAGGAGGAAACTTGATATCGGCTTCTCCAAAGGACTTGAAAACGGTACCTAGGAAAACAAATCATAATGATAATAACTGTCTGATTGAGTATCGACTCTCTAAAATCAGAAATGAGGTTTCAAAGTCAAACCTTCTAAAATAGCTTTCTGAAGTTGATCAGATGGCAGAGTAAGAGGGTCTTTGGATGGAAACTGCTGTGAAGCAATCCACTCCATTACTTCTTCCCGGGGACGATCTAGACGAAAGTTGAGATCACCACACCAAAATGTGCAATCAAAGTTCTGACAAATATCTGTAAAATATAGAAAGCTTGTCATAAACTACTGATGATACTCATAATGGCAATTTTGAAACAAAGTAAAGAACACATACAATCATGCACAGATAGAAAATTATACATATGTATGCATACCTAATTGATCCAGCAACTTTCAATGTAGCAAGCAATTATTTGATCTACACTAAGTCTAAAAGTATTCCATGTAAGTGCAAGAAGCATACACTTGGGTCTTATCTTTAAGCAAATGATAAATTTCCCTACGGTTTTTCTTATGGACAATGCAGATGGTGTTCACCACATTTACCGAAGTGAGTTAACCTTATAAAGTCTTCATTTGAATAATATACCCAAAAAGAATATGAGGACTCATTTCCTACCTTGATGTAGATACATTGTGGATAGGCTGAATCTGTGAAATGCTTCCCTATTGAGCATCAACGAAAATTTCTGACAAATGGAAGGACATGGATTGAGATGATACGAAACCCAAAAATGTAGCATATATTCTCATATACTACCTGCCCCATTGTAGATGGGCAACTTGTTTTTAGGTCAATAAATAAAGGAAAATACAAACTAATTTTGAAAAAATCAGCACAACGTAATGAGTATCAAATGGAAAACCAAAAGCATTTGCATTATTGTAAGAATAATGTAGTACATACATTATTGTATTGTATTTAAAATATTATTGTTTAGAAGTATTCTGCTGTTCCCCGAGAAAAACCAAATATACTTTCACTATTTGTGAACGCCAACCCCAGCAACTTATTTTTGCACCATGCATATGAGATGACCTGGGACGAAATACGAGGGATGGGCTCAACTTTGAGCACTGCATCCAGCAGAGTAAATTTAAAGAAACACATTAATTGCTCAGCTGGAGCTTGTAGATTGAACAGGGTGGTTTCCTATATCAAAGAAAACGAAAGGCATTGATTGCAATTCGTTACCCAACATTAGTGTATTGATAATATGCAAATTATTAGGCTTTAGAAATCCCAGTTTTTACAAATTTTTATGGTCAATTTTAACCTCATTTGAAAAAGGCCCGATTGGCACCCATGCGATGCCACTCCACGTGACGTCAGAGGGATCTAGATACTACACGAGTAGTCAGGAGTTTTACATCGTCTGAGATTGCATGAGAGATGCATGCATGAGGCGCAGAGCTCAGGGAAACAATAATCACCAATTAAAATTGCCTATGGTTGGAAAGTTTCCTTCAGTGGATAGGGTATTAATAATCCTTATTTAAGCCAAGCACTACCTGCTAGTTGGGTACTCTGCTACCAGCTAGCAGCCTGCATTGTAGCAGCACTCATTGCCTCGCACCAAGGTGGCCTCACATGGGGGCAGCAGGAACCAGAATGACGTCACATGGGCTTTTCCCAGCATTCATACTTAGCCGTAGCGTTTTTGTGCACTTGAAAATTTTCACTTTTCATTTAATCGCGAGAAATAGATATCATCATTTAAAAATCTAAAAGCATGAATACGTACTCCAGGATAATAATCTTTCGATTTAGGCAATTAAAAAAAATAGGAAACCACCCTATTAGAATTGCATTATGTATTGTCATTCCTAAGGATACCATTAAAAATGGAAATACTCAAGTAACCCACACATTCTCTTGTATAATACTCGCCCTATTTTTGGTGCCACTAAAAAGGAGAACTAGATGTGCATTGTACATGAGAAGATATAGTATTCTAATAATCATTCTCATTAATCCATTGCTAACCTAATACACACCTGGGCTAGCTTTAAAGAAGCAGACACTTGCCTTAACATGGACATGGTTCACAGAAAGTATACCTTAAAACCAATCTACTGTATACTTTGGCTAAAGAGTAGACCAAATACTAAACTTGCCATAATACAATGAGGGAAACTCAGAGAAACACGATTGCATTAATGAAAGATTTCCATGAAGTTGAAATCAAAATGTACTACAAAATAAATGGCAATGCATTCTACAAAACTGATTCCAATATTATGAGAATGTAAAACATAATAAACCTGTTGCCTGCTTGGCAGACAGACTCTCTCTGTAGTACAAGAAGAGTGCCCCACTCTAATATCTTGTATTATACAACTTATAAGAAATTGTAAATAATGATGAGCAGTAAGAAGCAATTTATTATTTTAAATATTTAGCTGTAAGTCAATTACAAAAAGTACTACAAATGCTTGCTAATTAAGCTTTTTAAGGGTAGAAGTTATCATGAAACCAAGTGTAACACAAGTAATCACGTGGTGTATGTATATCAGATGCCAAAAACGAAAAAAGATTTGTGTATAATAAACTGATATGACAGTACAAATACATACAGTGAATATTTTTGAGCCACAAAACAATAAGATATAGAGAATGACAGTGGTCAAACCATGAAGACATGAAGTATGAAGAAAAAGAAAACTATATGGCATGAAATAGATGTTATGCGACTAACAGAGGGTAAAGTCAACTCAATGATTAAAGATTGGTAAAAAAATTCTAAATTGATGTTTAAATGCTAATATAACTCTTCATAACTTATGCCTTTTTGGTCAAAATTACTATCACTCAGACTGAAAAAATAAAAAAAATGTTTATATTTGGGGAAATTTCAAAGTTTAAGGAAAAATATGCCATTTATAATGATTGATATCGATAATAACTCCATAATAACAATACAGGTTTTGCTTAGCGGGCATTACAATTCACTCTCACATTGGTAAAATTTCAAATATATTCAGTACATCCAGGTTAATCCAGGTAAAATAGAACAATATTGTGAATTCAGTGGAAGACTACATATATATCAGAAATTCATCCCTTGCACTAAATGAGCCATAACTGTGAATAAATCAGAGGGGCAGTTGAACACACCAAGACTGAGATCTATAAATACATCTGCTAGATTGTTAAATGAGAGGACAAATTTGAATAAATTATGACTGAGGTAAAAAATACAGTACATACAGTAAGTCACTGTGTTAATTTTTTTCCTTTCCTCATTCTGAAATTTTCCAGGAAATTTTTTTCCCCATCTTTCACCAAAACTGTTGTTTTCCCACTCATTGTTAAAAACACTCATAAAGAAGGCAGCACAATTTACAAGTCAGGGTAAAAAATAAAGCCTAAGCATATAGCATGCTACTCTGAAGTTACTAAGTAATTTATGCTATACCTAAAGCAAAATATATTAATGAAAACTGCATTACTTTTAGGTAACACAGACGGAGGAATTGTTAATTGAAATTTACACTCACTTAACTGCATGCTATCATCCTAATTATATTTCTGAATAAGCAAAGATATCATCCATGAAATCAGTTTCTTCAAACAATATGTACAAAAACTGGAATAAAGTTGTTATAAATCATGTAGCTCAGGTGAAATTCTTACTGTAGACCTGTAATTAGCACAGAAGGACCTAGGCCATCATATTGAGTTTCAGTTAGTATAGTGGGAGGGTTTGAAAATTATAGACCATTACATAGAAAATTTTACAGACAGATATCCAAATGACTGCAATTTCCAGCAACAGATATACTATGTCATTGCTCGCATATCAAAGCATATGTAAATGGGAATAATAGTAATTGACAATGATAATATTGCAGGTAAGATATTGGCAACTGGTAGAATCACGAAATATGAATAATTGAATTCCCTAATCCAAGCAATTAAAGCTAGGAGTTCCTTAGAAACACAGAAAAGGAGTTATACTAAAAATGTTTGGGACAAATGCAGGTGGGAAAATGGAACAAATGAATAGCAACTCTGAAATACAATTTACAAACTTTAAGGTCTCTGAAGAAGTTAAATTTTTTTTTTCGAAATGATTTTATGCAGAAAGCGCAATGCAGCATAAAATGAGACACAGGATTTCAAAATTTATATTTTGGAGTACTGCAAGATTGGTCACATACCAACAATATCTGACACATACTAGGATGTTACATCTTCTGCGACAAACATAGGATTGAGGATGGGAAGCAGCTAAATATCTGAAGTAACCACGTATCCGGAAAAATCAAGGCTGATATTCTTAGATAAGTGAGGAAATGATTACTCAATCAATGATTCTCTCATGCGAGCCAATTTTCCAGTCTGCGAAGACAAAAATGAAATTTTGTTGCTTCTGAACTTCTTCCTACAATGATTTAGCAAAATAACACATCAAATAATAGCCTCAGTGATATTCAAGTTCATGCATGTTAGTGATGAATGCAGTGGCGTAGCCAGGGGGGGAGGACCCCCCCCCCCAAAATATAAAAGCACAATTATTTTCCTTCATAAAAGAAAACAAAATATTGAAAAATAATGAATTTACTACGTATTTTTTTAACAAATGAAGTTTTTTCAATTGTGAAAAGTGTTAAAATTAGTTTAAAACCCATTACTTAGTACCCTATTTTTCAAAAATTTCCCCCCCTGATTTTGCACCCCCCCCCAAACTAAATTTCTGGCTACGCCACTGGATGAATGGAAACAAATGCAGGATATCTTATGTAAATTTCAATTTCCCAGTCCCCCAAGTCTAATATGTAACACATTATGAAGCAAGGAAACTTCCCCAAACAATAACTCATCAAAAATACAAAATAACAATAATTCAGGAGCATCAATGAGAATCATTCAGGAGAATCAAGTGTTGAAGTCCTATCAGTCTACATGGATGAATGCTAATGAGGGTGTTTACCTTTACATTTGGCATGACTTTGGTGCTGCTATCTGGATTTAATTTAAACTGCTAATGTACAATTGCCATCTAAAAAATTACTAAAACTGAGCCTCAAGAAAGACATCTCCCAGTCTTTCTTCGATTTGATCGTGTCATTGTAATATACTTTTGGTATGCATGCCCCATTTTGCATTGTGCCCCCCATGCTAGCATGTTAAAAAAATTTGGTACAATAAAAAAAAAGCTATTGATTCCACTGCATTGAACATAAATTAATTCCAGGTAAATGACTACAGTTTAAGTCTTGCATATAAGCTCTTACATTTAGGTATCCTGTGGATTACCACATGCAGTTTAGTTTTCATTATTTTTCTACCGAAGTTAAAATCCCACCTCGTCAGACCATCTTTATCTACAGAAAAAAATAGACTACACATTATATTTTGAGTTGAGAGTGAAAGAAAGTCATATAGACTATGATCAAGTAGGTATTTAAATGGAAAATGGGAGTAGGAAAGGGAGTATAGAGGGAGGAACCGAGTATCGGCATAAAAACCCAACTGGGATGCTGTACAGTCCCAGATACAAAAATCTCACTGCCCAGGAGCCAAAAAATTTTATAAGTCTGGAATTGACAATGAATTGGCAATGTCACTTTATTATGCCTCCACATTGGAGAATTACAAACCCTCTGCATCTTCATCATTTCATCATTCTTTGGTGCAGTTGAAAAGTAATAGTATGAAGCCAATTGCCGTAAGGAATTTGACTAACAAAATGATTTCTACGTCTTTCTTGTCCTACTCAGTAACAAGCACAAAAATGCTTTCATCAGAGGAAATGACAGCTACAGTATACTTCATAACTCAACTCCATGAGGAAATCACACCCATTGGAAGGCCAAGACTCGTGTGAACCCCATCATACAAATCACTTTGCTGATTAAATTCCTTTCCTCGACCAACTATATATTACTCTTCAGTCGTCCCAAAGAAAATGCTCTCCTTCTCAATCCAGAGGGTTATTCATTATCTGATGAAGAGGCGTGGTTCAGCAGCATTGCCACTTTGTCATCAATACCGGACTTTCTAGCACAGGAAATGGTTTCTCTTAAAAATATTTACTCAACCATTGGATACAAACCTCAGTCCTAGAGATGGGAAAAAAGATATTATATACAATTATAATTGAGACTTTCAAGCATGAATAAGGGGAAAATTCCATTCACACTTCAAAATTTAGGAGATGATAACCTGTGATAATATGTGCTGTGAATCAATCACCAAACAGGGATGGATATCGGAAGAAAGATTGTGCGTCTTCTATTGGAAAGTGCATGAATACCAATCTAGGATTGGTACAATGACTGATTAAACAAGAATGAAAATGCTATATTTTTGAGGATATGAAATTACAAAAGAATACGATAATGAAATATGGTAGCCTCTAAAATTTGATGTAGAAAACTATGTCATTACCAAATGAATGATTGCTGTGCACCTGGTATTTCTTGAAGAGTACAGGACCAGTATGGAAATATATCTGCAAGTGCTCCCCTCCACTAATGAAATAAAGAAAGTTAGCAAGGAATGTAAAATAAACACATCAGTTGCAATAAATAACTTTGGCAAAAATTAAAAGTTTTAAAAATGCAATAGATGTGCAATAAATTAGTCATCACACACTCATTACTTTTTGAAGAAAAAAAGTAATTACTACATCCAAAAATATACTTATTTCTTAAGTAAATGCATTGAATTTTGAAAGAAAAAACAAGAGGAAACATTCTGATGAAATGATGAAACTAAGGGGGCTTTAAATGTGCCAATACTACTTAATGAGGTGAAACACTTACTCCAATATTTCATCCAGCATGCATAAATTGGCAATGCAACAAACCACGACTTTTATGCCGCACTGGCAGAAGCTTAGGTAAGTCAATAGATGTTGAGATGCGTCGAATATCATGGATTCGGTCTTTGACGCGTTCAGTGTGGGCAGTCAGGTGAGAAGTAATAAATAGAAATGAAGTTCCAAACAGCAGAAATCCTATTGCTATCGCTCCTTTGGTACGGAAAGCTTTTCCAGGTCTTGTACTCATGCTGCCATCTTCAGCAACTAAAGAAAGAATTATCTTTGTCAATAATAAAAAATGGGATGATACTGCAGTAATGTAAAACAGAATTGCTGACATAAAATCAACATCATAAATTTATTAGGTAATGCCCAAACAGATACTCATAGTTTTATAATTTAGCACACATAAATTTTCTTTGAAATGGTTTCTAAATATATACCGTATTTCTCTGAATATAGTCTCCCCCCCCCCCCCCCTAATTTACAGGCTTGAGTTTCCAGAAAAAATTTTATAAAATGGGTTTGAAGTCCCCCCTTTACCATGGGCATTTTTGGAAAAAGGGAGACTATTAGATAAATACAGTATACTTCAAAGAAATAGTAAATAATTTTCAATATCAACTTGAACTACATAAGATTTTTTCTTTTGAAAAACCACAATGTACATGCAAAAGTTCACCTTGATCTAACACATTTATGAGAATTTGAAATGGATAATTTTAACAATACTTTACTGCAAAATCTCCAATAATAAGGCATTTCTCAAAAGTCGTTCTAACCACCATTAAAGTAAAACTTGATTACCTATATGCAGTTAAGAGGGACCGAAGCATGGGTGGTGTGTAAAATCAATAGGCTGGATGAATACTAGTTGAGTAAATTCTCATAAGTAGAAGCATAATTCTCATATGTGAATGCATAATTCTTTAAGAACATGATGAAATATTGCATCAAATTGAGATCAGTTTTCTATATGAGACTGAGGTAAGGCAAAGCAAATGAGCTATGCAAATGCACAAAAAACTGCATAAAATTAAGATTGGTTGGTTCTGTATGGACAAAACTATGCAGTGAAAAACAAAAATATGCATAAAATCAATAAAAGGTGTACAACCAAGGATTCACTAATGCAATTCCCAATATTCCTGCTTGTACTTAAATGTTGCACCATAAAATCATGGCATGACGTATAATTAAAGTGTATAAAATCTAAATTTTACTGTAATAGCTTTTTTATCCCTGGGCTAAATACAGTAACGATATGGATTTTCAGTGGCTTGAGAAAATTCAGCTTTAAAAGAGAAATAATCAGACCATGAATAATTTTAGTTGCATCAAATGAGTAGTTAAAATATCAAGGCCTGGACCCTTAATATATGCATATAAGAATTGTATCCTAAGAAAAGTAAATATAATTTTAATGATAATCATATTTGAAATTTTTAGTAATTTAAGCCAAGGGCGTAAGCCATTATTTTCTTCCTTTCAATGTGGTATTTTATATAAATATTATTTTTTATTCTTTAATATTTTTAAGAGAAATTGGTATTTTGTAGCTAAAATACATTTTAAATATATTTTTCTTAACTCTGGGCTTCATTCAGCTCTGAAAACATAAAGCTTTGTCCCCCGGGAACATCCTCTCATTGACTGGCCAACATTTACAAAATAAGGGACTCAAACTTTTGTCACAGATATATGGGGTAAGGGAGTGTGTCACAGTGCTGCCAAGTAAACCTCAAGGGATTCCTGTAATCTCACCACCTATTTTTGCTGAAAATGACAGTTAAAAAGCAACAAGCACTCAGCTATAACTCCTCCATCATTTCCTTCTTTCCTTCCTTTAATCACATAAACAAAACTTTACAAGTCTTTGAATAGCAAAACTCGATTCAATTTAGGAAGATAAATGAATATGAAACAGTAAATGCAACATTCATGTGGAAACTGAAATATAAATGACCTACTTAAAACTTGCAAAATGTTGTAATAATAACACTCTGCGATGTAAATTTAGTAGTGGACTCATTTTGATGATTGATAAATACTGTACTTATCTTAATATAGTCCCCCCCTTTAAAAATAAAATGCCTGGGGGAAAAGTAAAGAGGGGACGATATTCAAGCATATTTTTTTCCCAAAACTGAGGCCTCAAAATTAGGGGGGGAGGAAGGACTATATTCAGATGGGGACTATAATCGGAGAAATACGGTAACTTGATGTTTAACCCTTAACCAGTGACGTGCAATTCTTGTAACACTACCAGTGACATGCAGCCTGAGAGACCGCAATGGATCAAAAATTCATAAAATGTTGCAACGTCATTTTTATTGCTTAGTTTAATGTTTCTTTAACTACTTAACTATTCTAAAACTTATATTTAATTTTATACATTCCCAATACAAACCAATTTTTTAGTAAAAATTCTTATTTGAAACGGGATGAAAAACTGATTTCAAAGACATTTGAGTTATTATTATCGTTTTTAAGCATTAATATTTTGCCAGATTTAAAAATAAGGCCTTAAATGTAGAGATGTGCGAATAGTATCCGCGAATACTCGAATACCTCGAATACTAGAAAGTATTCGATATTCGTGGTTTCGAATAGTTATGCAAAAAGTACCGCCTCGAATACTTTGAATTTCGCGTCATACACTGTCGCACGCACGTCATTGGTAGTTGACTCGGGAAAATGTAGAGAACTGTAGTCATTTAGTGCTCACAGCGCCGTTTTACGCAAGTTGACGAATTACATCAAATTCGTGGATTTTAGCGGTGAAAAGAGTTCGACGAGGGGAACCGAAAATGGTCGGATGAAAAAATCCGAAAATCCCCGATTCCCCCCACCAGGAGAACCTCAGTGCCGTGGGATAGCAACCTTAGGGCATTTCCAACGATCCGCTATCCCCTTCCATTCAGCACTCGCCTCACCCACTCTGACGCTTTCCTCTTCTCCGAAATCAAACAAAAGGTCCCACCTCGCGCAGGGATCGCATTACGAAGACCTTAGCTTCGAAAAAAATATCGAGTTACGAGAACAATAAAAACGTGTTTCACGCCCTCCCCCCTTTTCTCACCCACTGACCTTTTTCTGGCCACCTGTTTCGAAATTCCCCATTTCTGGAGGTCAACTGCTGCGTGAGTACCGTGGGATACTTACATTAGCGCATTTCCCAAGATCCGGTATCCCCCTCCATTCAGCACTAGCCCCCCTCTGAGGCTTTCCTCTTCTTCGAAATAAGAAAAGGTCACAGCTCGCGCAGGGATCATATTACGAAGACCTTAGCTTCAAAAAAATACCAAGTTACACGAGAACAATAGAAACGTGTTTGGGGCCCTCCCTTTTCTCCCCCACTGACCTTTTTTTCCCTACCAGCTTCGAAGTTCCCCATTTCTGTGGAGTTCAACCGCAGCATGAGTCATCTATTAGCACAAAAGGTGTCTAAGAATGACTTTCGTCAATTGATGTTACACCTTTATTGAATTGAAATATTAGTAATGTGCGCGTTATTTCAAAAAGAATAAGACCAAACACGACGTATTTCTGAGTTTATTTAAGCATTTTACGCAAAAAAATAAATGTCAAAATACGACGGAGACTTACAATTAGCATTCTGGCGAAACTCGATATCCTCGCAACTGAGCTCCTCGGAAGTTGATGCCGTATTTTTTTTCGAAAACATACATCAAGTTACAATTTATGAGTTATGCTATAAATCTCTATTGTCACAGTCGAAGGGATATTTTCTCAGGATATTTGGTTTCTCCCCGCTAGCAATTCGAATTCATCTGCTTATCTCGTGAGAACTTCCAAAGATGGACTGAAAATAATTGAAGAAATCCGGTGGAGAAGCGCGTGTATTTTGCAAAATGCCTCGGATTGTCCGCTAGCACTTGACAGTAGGAGTGAGGGTAAAGCGAGCTACCTGTTGAAAATAAGAAGTTGGAGGAAGCCGAGTATCAGATCGGCATGCCGCAGAAATGGAGTTTGGTAGATAATTAGATAGCTAGACAGAAATCCATCGTAGCAGTGTAAAAGCCGAGATGGCATGCAATCATTTTTTCGTGAGGTGGTGTGTCCCCTTAGGATATTTGAAAGAGATGTTAGTTGAATCAACTATAAGCCCAAATTGTTTCCATAAAATTAAAATATTCCATTAATCAGCTAAATTCCGGTTTGAATCCTTTAAAGGAAATCTTAATTACTCGCCAAAATCCGTTGGTTTCTATACATTCATCAAGGGAAATAGAAACTTAGTAAGAAATAAGAAGCTTGAAGAAATAATATGCTTTGTGCAATTCTAGTATTCGAGGTATTCGAATATTCGAGCAATGATTTAATATTCGAATTCGAGAAATCTGCTATTCGACCCATCTCTACTTAAATGTTAAAGTTGGAAGGCTAAATAATAAGTAAGCATGGAATTTATCCTACTTACAATTAGTCCTTTTCTTGATGCATTCTGCAGGTGATCAAAATTACATTTTTTCACAATAGCACAAATGCATCAGAAACATAAGAAAGAGGTTTTCCGTTTTTTTGTATGGCAGGCACAGTCTACATGTTGCCCGTTTCTCGAACCTTTCAACTCTTCAGCTTCTTCTAACAGTAGATGGAGAAGTTACGCACTAATTAATCCTCCCTGTCGGAGAGTCTAAGATTTGACATTCTCCTTCCCATATGGGCTCCAACAAGATCTGCAGCTATCGATTTAATGAAATTAAATCCTGTCATATCTTTCATGTCTTATCTTTCGCAGACTACTGAGGCATAAAAGAGTTGACAAAGGAAATACATATCTAATATTCTGAAAACTACTGCCATTGGCAACCTTCTTGTCCATCGGCCAGATGTGTGACTACAGCACATTTTTTCTAAAGCATCTACGCTACCCTTAGTTGCTTTTTAAATTGCAATTACCTCTGGTTTCCTTGACTCTATATCATCACTTACCCTGTAAAGAATTAATGAAACTAAGCAAACAGCCTTATTTATTTTGGGGACATGGGATATTACAGTCATGTTGGCTGAGCATCCGTGGAGAGGAGAGCCCAGTATGCTTCCTTTGGATGGCACAAAATCACAATGTATGCCATAGGCGGATCCAGGGGGGGGGGGGCACGGGTCACGTGCCCCCCCCCAGACCCTCAAAAATATGCAAGATTTTTAATACGGTCCCATTATGATTGCGTTTGTTTTGTATTACGAGGTATCCTTGTGCCCCACCCAGAACAAAATCCTGGATCCGCCCCTGATGTATGCCCCTTCTATTTTTTATGGTTGTACCGACGTACGTCAGCCTTTTTCTTTTAATTTTTCTACCAGTTTAATAGTGTGTGTACCAGTTATCCGATATTTCTGTGGGACCCCATGATTGTCTCAGAGAGATGAAGAACTGACTGGGATGGTTAAGATAACTTTTTGTATTTGTCTGGCAAACCTATTCCATTTGTGTCTTTTCCTGCATACAAATATGTGTTAAACAGATAATTGTTTTTGGCATCAGTCAAACGCATCGTTGCACGCATAGTCATTGCTAGGAATATATATTTTGAAACGGCATCAGCATCCGAAGGCAATTAATATTTTATCAATGGAAGTTATTGTTCCCAACAAGTAGCAGTGTTGGGAGTTTTACACTAAAGAGCGAAATAACTCAAAAATTGGAGCTACCATTGGGTCATTCGATCTGCTGGGTTATCAAAATGGAGACTCCTAAGAAGTATAGTAAATTACTGATCGGAAAATTTCCCTGACTGCGCCATCTGTGACAAATATTCTGCATATGTCGTTAATTTTTATTTTAATAAAGAGATACACTTACAGCAATAATGCCAATTTAAAGTGCACTTATAACAACAAATATTAAATAATTAAAGAATAATTATTTGTTACAAATTTAAATAGAATAAAAAAGAAAAACAAACATTTATCCGGCTATCTAGTCATTTATGCGATAAATATGTTAATGCCCGATGAGTAAAATTTTTAAGTGTCAGACCAAACGGATCAATATCACCGGGTAAGGTATTTATTAAAAGGGAAAGCCTATGGAAAAGTGAGCGCTTAATTACAGATAGCCTGGGTGTAGGAATGTGGAGTAAAGAAGTAGATCGGGTGTTGCGGGAAGGTACTCTAATGTTGAGGAAGGAAACAATGTCAGGACTGTCGACGTGGGAGTTAAGGGTATTATGAATGAATTTGATGTCTGATTGAAGTTGGAGAAGGGATAGACTAGGGACGGATAAAGAGGATAAAACTGCACTAGCAGGTGATTCGCGGAGATTTGGGTTTCTAAATTTTACAATTTTTGCAAAAAAAGTTGTAACACTGTTAAGGGTGGCAAGATTAGTGGGAGCAGACATTGACCAAATTGGGGAGCAACAGTTGATCACCGGAAGAACTATGGTTGTGAAGTAGGATTGGAGTGCCTTAGTACTGGAGATATCCGTGAACCGGTAGAGTATGTAGTCCTAAGAGTGACATGGCTTTAGATTTGATCGCATGAATGTGTTCAGAGAACAGAAGTTTTTGATCCACAATAATTCCAAGATCTTTCATGGATGACACACGATTAAGAGGCAAGGAGTTAACAGCATAATCAAAAAGGAAAGGTGTTTTTTTTTGCTGATATTGTCATTGTGGTGCACTTTTTAAAGTTCAATTTCAGCCTCCAGAGAGTGCACCACTCTGTGGTCTTTTTTACGGCATCCTGTAGCATATTACAGCCTGCGAGATTATTTATCTTTTTAAACAGTTTGCAGTCATCAGCATAGAGTAATGTATTGACTTGGGAAGAACGGACAATGGGGGCAAGGTCATCAATAAATAGGTTGAAGAGGTAAGGTCCAAGAACGCTACCTTGGGGCACTCCGGAGGTAACGTTAGACCAGGAAGATGAGATACCAGCGAGTATTACTCATTGGGATCTGTCACGGAGGAAACTGGACAAGAGACTGAGGAAGTTGCCATGGATATTAAAGCGGGAGGCGAGTTTATGCAGGAGAAGTTTATGGTTAAGGGTGTCGAAGGCTTTGGAAAAATCAAGAAAGATAGCGTCAAGTTGGGACTTTTAGGCCATCGATTGTATGGCATGTTGCTGAAATATGGTTTAAAAGGAGGGCAATGGGAACTGAGAGAGACTGAGCATAGTTGCGAACGAATACAGGACTGAGACCATCAGGCCCAGGTGAGCGGCAGAGGGGAATCTTAGATAGATATTTAGCAACTTCCTTGGGATCTGTCCGAATTTCTGAGAGGCAGTGGGTGTTGACAGGGGAGAGGGAAAAGTCGTCAGTAAGTGAGAAATTTGACGTCGGTGCTTGACTTCCAGTGAAATATTCGAGGAAGAAGTTTGGTCTGTCTGTTCCTACGGCACAGGAATTATTGAGAGACACAGCATCGGGAATTCGAGGGATATTGCGGCGTTTATTGAGAAAGGTCCAGAATTTTTTCGGATCTGAGGTTATGGAGGAAGACAGTTCAGAGACATTATCCTTATAGTCACGGCGTATTAGGGCTTTAGATAGGCGACGAAGGTCTGAGAACACTTTGTAGGTGTTTTCACTGGGGTAGTCTCTATATAGATACCAAGCTTGATTTTTGTTCCCAAGGGTATGAATTGTGTCGGGCTTGAACCACAAAGGGAATCTTTTAGTCCTTGGGGTCACAAAAGGAACAAAGTCTTTTATGGCACTGTCGATAACGGAGTAGAAGAAGTCCACTGCTTCATCCGGAGACAATGAGCTGAGGATACACCAAGGGATTAACTCGAGTGCGCGGTGAAGGTCGTTCCAGGAAACCTTCGGCCAAGCAGGAAAGGGTTTGTGGGGTCTGGAGGGCGCCCCGCGGCGATTCTGAGAGCCTTGGAAACAAAACGTAGCGTCGAGGGACTCGTAGTCGGAGACGAAAATGTTTCGGCCAGGGGTGATGGAGATGGGGGGGACTGAGGAAATCCAATGTTGCCAGGTTTCTGGTGGCATGAAGATTAAACTGCGATAAGCGGAGTGCATTAATGAAGTGATTAATGAAGTAATCATCACGGGAATTGAGCGGTGAGCATGAGGTGGGGGAGTCCCAGCGAATAGACAAGTTAAAATCACCAATCAGAATCACGTTGCCGATGTTAACAGCCTTTAGCAGAGAGTCAAAACACTTTTCTAATACAATTGAGTCACTTGCTGGGGGGCGATAAAAACAACCAATGAGTGTTTTACTCGACTTACTCTTGGGATATTTATGAGAAGAGAGAGACACTTCACTCCAAACTATTTCACATCCTGTCTCTAAATCTCTCCGTCGCTTGGACTGATAAGCTGAATTAATTGCGAGAAGGACTCCTCCCCCTCTCGATGGTCTGTCTCGGGGATATACGGTATGGGTGCTAGAAAAAGACAATTCACTGTCACTAATGGATGAATTTAGCCATGTCTCGGAGAGGGCAATGACATCGAAGGACGACAACTCATGAGCATGTGAATCACAAGTGGACAACTTGTTCCTTAGGCTTCTCACATTTTGATAGTAAAAGCTCACCAATGATGCTCTGGAAGGGCCAGGGTTGATGTTTATGTCTCCCGAAAGCAGAGCTAATAAGAGGATAGATAGTCCAGTCCAGGACCGATGTCTCCGCGAAAGGTATGCCCGGGAGGGGCGAAGGACCCGCGAGGAGTGTTGGGAGGGACAGCTTGGGAAGTGGAGGCAACCAAGGGAGAGGTCACAGGAAGCGAAGGCAGAGAAAAAATACCTCCTATAGCTGTATCTATGTTGAAGAAAATCGTGGACAATTGGTGAGGAGGTCACTGTTGAGTTCACACACACTCTAGTAGCAGGACACACCGAAATGACACAAAACACTGCTATAAAAATGAAAACCATTGGAAAGCGAGAAACACACGTTCTTTCACTGGCGGCCATATTTGATTCCAGATTCATTAGATTTGAAAATCGTAGAATTAGCCAAAAGAGCCAGAAAGTTTTTAATTTCATAAAATCAACGTTTTGTAGCTTCAGCCTGCAATACTTTTTTCTTATAGCTTGAAGCTTTGTATTTGTTCAGTGCAAAATCAATTGCAACATTCGCTCATCAAAAATCTGAGACCAATAATCAAGACGATCAATATCCTTACCTAGTGATATAATGCAATCCTTAAAACCAGGTTTCTGAGTAAAGATGTTATGGAAGGCTGTACGTATTTTCCTCTTAAGCTCATTTGATAACCACTGCGAGCGATTTCTCCGGTAAAAAATTTTTCCTTGCCTGGGGGCAATTTTTACTACGTCACTACTGTCATAATCTATGCTCCCTCTTTCAGTATCAGTTGTATTTGTTGGCATGAGTCGACAGATTTTTCAACTACTTTAGAAACTATGCACTAGAGGACTTTTCTGGTTGTTTAAAAAAAAAATAGCCGACAAAAATAACCTAAATAATAAAAAAATATGCTTCGAACAAATGTAAAGGTAACGGCACTAGCATTCCAACATTTTACTTTCAGTGCTTCCCAGGCTCTTTTTATTTCTTCTTGTGGTAAAACTCGAATATTAGATGCTCTGTCCCCAAATACATAGAGACCGAATTTCAAAAGATAGGCAAAAATGAATCTTACACTCCCGACTTAAGCACGTGAATTTTCGGGGTTCAATTGGTTCCAAATTACAAAATGCATTATATGCGTACTACCTGCTTACACAAAATTTACCACTGTTTTATTCTAATTATTGTAACACCTATAGAAATCTTAACTTTTAAGGAAATAAATGGGTGATATTTCCAAAAAAATAGATTTCATTTGTTTTGCGCTCGCCTTCAGCAAAGACGTGAATAGTTACTTATTCTTACATGATGTATAAGCATATAAAAATTAAGTTCCTAATTATCCATGCTGTGTTATTACAAATATTTCCTAAAAAATTATTTATTATTCTTATACTTGAAAAATCACCACAAATTGTTTTTAACAACTTTTTGAATCATTTCCGCCAGCACTACGTTTAATGATTTTTCCAATTTAGTGATGTGTGGTCTCTCATATCACAATTCGAATTCAGTTGCTAATTTACAGAAATTAATAATAGGAACGTTCAATTTTAAGAGTGCAATGTCCTTATCATACAAAAATTTGAAGCTATCGAGAATTATAGATGATTTGAAATAGTAATTTTGAAAATATTCATAATTTTAGAAACACAGCGGTCTCTCAGACCGCACGTCACCGGTTAAAGGTTAAAAATGATTTAAAATAACAATATATCTTAACAGCACTGAAGCAAAAAAAAGAAACAGGACGTAAATAATCAAATAACATTGAAAGCAAAATGAGATACATACCAGAACAAAACCAAAGAAGATCTCTCCTCACAAACACAGCCAAATGTAAGGTTCCCAAAGAATGTGAATGAAGAAGAACATGAGATGGTCCTATGGTTTCTTGAAGGCTTACTTCCCATTCAAATCTTTCAGGATAGCTTTCCTGAGTCCCTATGGTAACAATATCAGGCACATTCTCTAATACTTCTGGCAGTAAAAAATCATTCAATCCCTTTGGTGGTGCCTACATAAAGGAAATTAAATTCTACAATTAATTATAAAGTATACTAAGTTAATATAACACTCCTATATTTACAATTCACAATCTAATGGCAAATGGTGGCAGCACCATCATCGGGGGAGAGGTGATCATGTGTAAATGGACATATGTATTTTATGTTACAAAGAATTATTTTTTGGGTTTAATTTAGCGAAGTGAATAATTACACATTCTACAAGCAATAGCTTGCCTGCAGTAGTATCTGTCGTTGGGCATGAGCTTCAGACATGTAGATTCAATAGAATACCTTCTTAGATTAAAATTTTGATCTTTATATGAGCGTTTCTACGTAACTGTCATATCAGGGTTCAAAAATTCAATTTGAGATAAATGAACCGTTCAAAGTCCTGAAATGGTGTAAATATTTCAAATTTTAATAATCCGTACTTGTTTATCCCCATACTCCAACCATTTTTTACGAAAACGCCGCGGAATTGAGCTCTTGTTTCATATGAGCAAATGATTCCGTTTACAGAGCCATTCTTTTACTGAAGATTTTGCAACGAAGATACGATTTTTCCGTGAAAATTTTCAGTTAACCATCCTCCCCAATCATGACTATTACTTACCAATCCATTTCATCAATACTTGAAAGTCACATGTTCCTGCAGAGGAATGTAATGCAACAGTGCGTCGTTTTGGTGTCAGTCAGTGACGATTGACATCCATTTTTTTCCGCTGACCGAAAACGAAGAATGCGGGAGATAAATCGTTTCGTACCCTAATCAAGTCCATCCCAAGGATGAAAGATCACAATAAAAAAAATCCCCAGTATTCACCGATTTTGTTCCTGAGGGCCGTCACTGACTGACATTTTAACTTTTCGTAGCGCTCAAGTTTTAAATTTCGGTGCGTGCGCTTCACTGCCCCCGAATGGTACCCTAAATTCCTCGAGTAATATGTTCCTCAAGTAATTATAGTATATCCGTTTTATTTTTATTGGTAAATTTATTGTTTATTCAGCGGAGCATTGTATTTTTTGTCAATTGTTGGCTTCGGCGTAACGCGTACCACCGTCACCTTCATTGTCGTCGCGTCGCATCGGTACGTTTGTTGTGAAAGCGGAACATAAGAGCGGAATGATTGTTTGGAACTGCAATCGTTACTCGTGGGATAAGTCAGGATTGATTAAGATGGGAAAGTAGGGAGCAGAGAGACAGCGCGAGTATCTTGAGAGAAAAAAGCGAAGCGGTGAATACGAGGAATTACGGAGGAAGAACAGAGAGCAACAACGAGATCGTCGTTCCGCTTTTTTGTCACGTATTGTACGCCATCAGAACAAGAAGCACCAGAGTGCACGTCGAGAGCGGCTAAGAGCGGCGCCACGAGACCAACCTTCAACTTCGGGTATTCCGGTATGCTGTCCGTCATCTAACAAGATAAATAATATAAATGATAGTGTACATGTTTACTTTAGTATTAACTGCTTGTCTCCATAGGTTAAGACAGGATCTGGAACTGCTTCGAGCGCCTTTGCAAGCCGTCAGCACCGGGGAAAGTGCATCAAGCGTGTTTCGAATGCGCTGCCAGCGTCGCCTCGCAAGAGGAAGGAGCTCATCGTTGAGATTGCTCGGATTAATGGTCTCGTGGTCAAGAACGCCCCTGCCCCCATCCAGCCGGTTCGTCGGGCAGCCAGAGTATCCACAGTGGTTCGGAAAGCTGTCGACGAATTTTATAATAGTGACACTATATCATTCCAGTGTCCAGGGAAGAGAGACTGTCGGAAAGTACAGGTAGATGGGGTCGCAATACTTGTACCTATTCGGTATCTCGTGATGTCATTGAAAGAGGCTCACGCAATATTTCACGAGGAAAACGCCTAGCTTCCCATAGGATTTGCAATGTTTGCCAGGCTGCGGCCACCGAATGTCTTGCTAAGAAAGGACACTCCCCATTATGTATGCACATGCATTGTTCATGAAAATATTCGTTTCTTGTTACTTGCATTACACCAGAAAGGCTTGCCAATTCATACAGAGTTTAGACAGTTCATTAGCCAGGTCGTTTGTGACCAGACATCTAGTGAATGCATGCAGTCAGGATGTGAGCATTGTCCAGGGCTCGCGTTTATTGAAATGCCCGACTACGTGGCAAATGATACCTGCGAATGGAACCGGTGGGAGGCTAGTGAAAACAAATGGGTAAATTTGAATGCTAAAAAAGGAACAGTCCTTGAGTGTTTTCAAATGCTGACTGAAAGTTTACCGTTTTTCTAGAGCCATACATATGTGAAGCGTCAGCAGAGTGAGTCTTTTAAACGTGCAAGGGAGAACATTGCGGCCAAACAGGTAGTAGCTCAGGTTGACTTTGCGAGCAAATATGAGTGTCAGCATCAGAATGAGATTCAGAGTGCGCAATGGGGTCATAAAAAGGTGTCCATATTCACAGCTGTATTATGGTACAAAACGGATCCAAACGGACCCCTTGAAATAAAATCTTATGCTATGGCATGTGATAACACGGATCAGGACAAGTACCATGTTCACTGTGCATTAAAATTTCTACTAAGAGAGGCAATGGTGGTTAAACCTGACATGGAAGAGTTGATAATTTACTCGGATGGCTCTTCAAGCCAGTTTAAAAATAAATATACTCTGTGTAACATTACATATTTGTCCAAAATATTCGGAATTTCCATTAAATGGAATTTTTTTAATCATATCATGGCAAAGGTGCTGTTGACGCAGTTGGGGGCAAAGCCAAAAACATGGCTTGGGTAGCTTCTAAGTCGGGTTCTATTCTAATGAATGCCGCTAATTTTGTGCAAGTGTGCAGTAAAACCAGCAACAAAATAAAATTTGCAGAGATCCTTGTGTACGAAACTTCTGCCACCAAAATAATGCTGGACCAACAGTGGCATGATATTAAAACCATAAGGAACACTCTCTCTATTCATCATGTGGAGGTTGTTGCTGTAAACGTTATCAAGGTGTCTCCTTTGACATTAGATAACAGTGCCAGGCGTACTCACCGTTTTAAGTGAGAATCTAAAAATCGAAAAACTTACTGGAAAAAATGGATAATACGTGTTTATATCCCTTTTATATTAATTTTTTCCAAAAAATGTATGTACTTTGTAATGATTATTCCATGGAAAATAAAAATTTTCAAGCATTAAATCACATGTGTCAGTCAGTGACAATTCCTGTCAGTCAGTGACACTCTGTTTTTATGACCAAAGTGAGGAAACCATTACTTACACAAAGTCACGATTTTCCATACGTTTGGGCAACACTTAAAACTAGTTTATGTATTTCGTGGATTTTCTTTATCTTGCATAATTTCAGAGCAATGCGAAGAAATGTGACAACGTCACAAAACGGAGTTTCATTTTTGTCAGTCAGTGACGGCGACTTAGAAGTTTAAAATCTCCGGTTCTACTGGGGTTAGAGGGTGGTACCAAAGCCAATGTATGCTTTCACTAACCTACTTTTGGCAGAATCCTCCAGAAATATCCCAAATTTATTTGTATTAAGTCAAAGGGGAAATATATGAACAAAAACCGGGTGTGACGGTCAGTCAGTGACGCGTAGAAACGCTCATATCGAAGTTTCAATGTGATTTCTAATGAAACATTATGTACTTGCAAGTCTGGTTCAGGAAGATGTAAACATATTGTTGATGTCCCTAGAAGGTCACTTCCCTAGAAGGACACAAGTACTCAATGCTACTTAGACATAACTTATGTCAATAAAAATTGATTTCAGTCAAAATTTATTAATAAGATCATATTTCTTGGAAGCCATTTCATAAAATATTGATAAAATGAATTGCAATCTTGACAGGCATTGTTATAAAATCACGTAAACCACATATGCTCAAACAGCTTTATTCACCCATTCATCTTTCCAAAGCTTTCATTTTTGTTAACAAGGCATCAGACACTTTGTTTGTACATATTAACGAATTGCTACATGTTCTTTTAATTGTAACATAAGTCAAAACTATTTCCCAACAAATAGAACCAAATATGCTCTTCAACAAAATTTATATTTCTCCACTTTTGAAATTTAATGTGAAGCTACGCACATGAATGAATGTAACATGGTAATGAATGCATTTGTTTGCTTTTTAATCAGAATATATTAAGACAAATAATACGACTTTTCAAATACCATACTTTATCACCTACGCACATAATAATATATTTATTATATTATTTATGGAAGTAAGATCTCATGCTTTCCGGCAAATAGTCAAAGAAGGCTTTTTGGGCTTCCAGCCAATGATAAATGGTTCTTATATTGAATTATTGATGTTGCCATTACTAATTATTATGGTATAAAAAAATGACTTTTGAAAAATTTGAGCGTGAGTGAGACTGAATGTTTGGGCTGAAAATTAGGTAGTACAAGTAACATTTAACTGCATAGATATTTCAATATTGCTATGAGAGATTCCAGAATTAAGTCATCACTGATCCAAGATTGTTTAAACACAGTTCTCCATCTAATTCTCTAGCCAGCTTCGGATCAAATTCTCATAACAGCTCCAACCATCAGAACTCTTCTCTTTTAGATCCTGGTACCCTCACATTCTCAGCAGTAAGCACATAAATTATTTTTTTCATAGAATTATTTTTCTGGCCTATTCCATAAATGATGCCTTTCCTGTTTCTTCCATTGCTGCTACCACGGGACACAAGACCTTCAGGTTTCAACTCTTTCCTCCCTCTTTAAGGTTTTCTTTCCCACGATAAAAATTAGCATAAGTCTTCTCTCTACCGCTGCATTGTAATATTATTTTTAAAATTTATTTTCAGGGGATATCCAGCCATTGTTATTTCCATGCATACCATGCATTATCTCATCCTCCTCTATCTCTGCAATGACTGCCATGCCATCACCAGAGGTGAAGCATAAGGGTAATATGACCGATGAAATACCCAAAATTACATGAGTGAAATAACCACTATGTGCATAAGCTTTATAATCCTCTTCTAGTTTCCATGATAGTAGGACAAGAGACTAGTTTCTTGAATGATTCCAAGTCTCGGCACACAGGGAAGGGACTTTATATAGGCTGAATTATAGCTTACAAAAAAGTAATGCTGATGGTGAACAGATACACAATTAATTAATAGCTCATAACTGCAATCATATGGTTATTATTTTACTCACTTCCACATCAAGTAAACAGACTAATGGCCAATCAGCATGAATCCACATAAGATTCCTACGGATATTTCACCGTTCATCAGCATTTTACAGCATTTTTATTTTTTCCCATGGCTATTCACTCTTTAAGCCTTTTATTTGATTTGATTGATGACTTTCTTGATATAAACATTGAAAAATTATTGCAGACAGTGCACACTCTAGTCTCACTCCTTATTTTTACTTCTTCACAGCTGGGTCTAGATTTAATCAAAACTGCATGGTTTTTATGTAAATCATGCATAATTCTCACGTCATAGTAGAGCACTTTAGTATATTTTATATTTCTAAGCATTCAATTCTAGTTCCTGTTATAAAAAGGCGATAAATCCTAATTGGTATTGATCCAGTACATAACTCTTTTGCTATTTGCTCTATTCTCCTGTAGATGATCCTTGCCAATATCTTTGTCTTGTGCGTTGTCAAGCTTATGGTTCCAAATTGTCACAGTTCTCCACTCTCTTGTTTTAGGGTATAGAAATGATAATTCAAGGAATAACCATGAAATAGCTTGAAGCATACCTTTACCAAGTCACCCTCAATGGCACTTATAGAGTGAAAATTCCACAGAGGAAAAATCATTTCCCTTGCCTGGGATTCAAACCCAGATCTCCCACATTCGCACCAGGTGTTCTATCACTTAGAACTACCAAGGTCTTCTTCCTCTGAATAGTTGTACCAGCTTTAAGTGACAAATTAATTTATGTTTCCAGACATACAATTCCACAAGGCAGAACGTTGTGCACTGAGGCACTATGAGTTGATTTATATATTGAGTGCTCACTGTATAAAGTGAATGGCCAAGGTACGTAAAGCATGATTAGGAGAGAGAGATTATACAGCTGAATAGTTCGGACTTTAATTGAAATTAAAACAGTCATGCACAACAATTAATCTCGACTTTGCTCTAGCCTTTCTGATGAAAAAGCACACTTAATTCAAGGTGCTAATCTTATTCATAATTATCTCTAGGAAAGCAGTGAATAAATATAAAATGGCTTTGAATTCTGAATCACTATATTCTAGGAACTTATATTAGAATTTACTAAGGATAAAGTTCAGAATTGATAAAGAGAGGTTAAGGCAATTGATCATGCAAGACAAAAATCAATTACCTGTCCATTCATGTTCCAGGTACCAATGAAAATAGTAATTTCTCTACAAGGCAGAACTTTTTCAAGTTCTAATGGACCCATTAAAGACATTGCAGCAATTCGACCATGAAGGTAATTCCTAGAAACCAGAATAAAAAGACAAAAAACAATATAAGCATTGCATGAAAGTAAATATGTATAATCATCTCATGACAGCCACAATCACATTAAGAAAGCCAATCGCCTTAATCCGATAAGAATTGACATAATTCATATGCAAAAGTGTTTTACAATGTAAAAATGGAATATGTACAAACAATACAAGTTCTGATAAAATTTATACACACACAGATTCAATAAAAAATGTTATATTAGATATTTAATTTTATCTTTCACTTTTTTCCCAAATAATTCTAAAAGACCATGCAACCCTAAGATTCCAAAAAGCTGATGGCTACCAGTGTCTCAGGGATCACCAAGAGAGTATCCAAGCCTTGCGACGAGTATGGCTCATGTGGGACTTAAACTAATGACGCTATGATGACAGGTGAGATTTTGAACCTGGGGGCCTGATTATGTGATTAAAATCAACAAATGCAAGTAAAAATGTGAGAGGATGGATATTGAAATGAATGTGAAAATTCATCATGTCAACACTCAAATTGTACAAATCTACAAAAAAATGGCTCTACATATTTTGGTTCTTATATTCATACAAGTTCAATTCTACTTAGCTAAAACAGTTCACTCAAATGCACATGAACCCAAAGAAATAAATGTCTTGTGAAAACAAGCCTTTACAATTCTTCAAAAAAATCTTCTGATGCTAATATTTAATAATACACTCAGTGTTAGCTAATAGTGTGTATTGTGTAGTAGATTGTGCTGATGCAGATATGCAATTAGAGCTTGATGAAACGTCTCAAGATATTTTTGTGCTGAATACATGTTTGGGTTTGGTAAACCTAACTAAGTTGCCATACAGTCTGGCAAGTGCCAGTGCTCCAGTTATTTGATCCAAAAGTGGAATTTTTTGGTTATGAGTAGGGCCCTTCCCAAAATAAAACAGTCAATAAAGAAGGTAAAAGCCAATTGAGAGTGTGCTGTGCTATCAAATACAGAAGTCAGAGGTAAAGGCTTATATGGACATGGAAAATTATTATATAATGTTCTTTCCTAATGCTGGTACTACGTTAACGGCATGTTACGTTCCCGCACTAATGCGCAAAAGCAATATTCCCAGGCAGGAAGGGAGGCTCTTGCCATCGTGGTTGTCCTGACCAAATTGGAAAGTTCTAGTGGGGTAGGAAATCTATTTTAGTGACTGATATGCAGCTTTGAAATTTTTATTTGACCCAGATAGGGTAAGTTCAAAGGTGGCTGTGCGACAATTGCAGTGCAGGACACTCACATTGAGTCACCGTATTTCTCCGAATATAGTTCCCCTCTGAATATAGTCCCCCACCTAATTTTGAGGCTTCAGTTTTGGGAAAAGTTAAAAAAATGTGTTTGAATATAGTCCCCCCCTTTATTTTTACCACAGGCATTTTTGGGAAAAAAGGGGGGACTACATTCAGACATACACGGTATTACAATTATACAATAGAGCACTGCCTCATCATCTACACTACTTCAAAAATTTGCCAAAGATGTATGTTGTTTTACAAATGAGTTGCCAATGTTACCAAATAGCAGTGAAACAATAACTGCAGAAACTGACAAGGACCTGGTGCTAAGCCAAGTTAAGTTCCTAGAAGGGATGGTCGGATCGGATACCACGGATCCAAATATCTGCGTATATTGCCCTTCACTGGATACTTCGGATCCAAATTCGCTGAAGGCATCGGATCTGGATCCGAAACTTTAAATTGATACTTAAGTGAATGCAGCATTCCTTAGGAGGGATTCGAAAGAGTTCCGATCCTCTCTTCGCATGCATCATTACACTGCCACGCTTGTCCTACTCATAAACCATTTTGTTAAAAAGCTCTCGTAGGGTTTATACAACAGAATTTCAGCCATGGAAAATTTTACGGCAAAATACGACAGGCACATAGTGACACTCATCCCAAGACATTGAACTAACAGCGGGAGAATCTCATTATAGGAAGAAACGCCATAGGATAATAACCACGTCAAAAGTGACTATGTTACAGATTTAAAAAAACATCCTCGGCCCTCCATCAGCCCATGTCTTTGATATTTTTTTTTTCCTTTCTGAGATCATACAGTCCATAAATCATTATCTTCAAAGGAAAATATCAATTTGCACAAAAACAATGAAAACCTGTTTCATCTCTACCCTATCTCACCCACTGACCTTTTTCATCCTAACTGCTTCAATTATCTGTTTCTGGAGTACAAATGCTAGGTGAGTGACTTACTGGACCTGATGATGTCTTGATAGCTTTTGGCAATTAGATGAGAGATGATGTATAACGAGATTCAAAAAAGAATGAGACCCAACACGTTGCATTTCTAACATTATTTAGGCTTTTTTAAGCTCTACTTGATTGAAACATAGTTTTTAGTTACAGAAAGACTATACCAATATTCAACATTGTGCAAACAGCACGATTTTCAAAGAAACAAGCGTGGCATTAGCACTGTCAAACAAGAAGATACCGCCTGCAAACACACAACTGCATATATGTATCACATAGCTTGCCCAGCTTCGCTTTGAAGGTAACGGTGTCACAAATAGCAAGATCTGACATGCTCGTCCTTAACTTCCTCATTCTAGCCTCGTTGCTTGAAAGACAGAGGGAGCACGCTCCTTCCCCTCAACATATCCTTTATGTGCTTCTGCTGCCCACCTCTTCCACTCACTGAGTGGTTGTCTGCTTCTACAACTTGTTGCATGTAGCATTACTTTTGTTATAAACATTGCTAATTGTATTGCTGGTTGAGCAGTACCAATTTAATTTTATGATGTAGCAATAAAAATGTCTTCCATTTGTGTAGAACCATTAGTGTAAGGGACTAGCCATGGTGATAACTTTATGGGAGACACCCGCAATCCACAAATAGTGTGAAAAATCCACAGAGAAAAAATCATTTGCCTTGACTGGGATTTTTATTGACGTAAAGAGGACCAAGTGCGTGCACTGTGTCATGAAACTATCAGTAGGAAGCGCAAAATCTGCCTCAGCACAACTAAAGCATTAGCGGGTGAAACAAAAGAATGAAAAGAGAAATTGACAAAATTCGGGGGAAACATGTGTGAGAAAAATTAAAATTCAGTGAATGGTTTATCCGAAGATTGATACCTATTTTCATTCCCAAATGCAAGTGTAACACTTTAGCTCCTGAGTATGGAAAAATATTAGTGTTTAAAAAAAAATAACTTGAAAGCTTATAAAAATGATTTTTAACCTTTTCCCTACAGAGGACGTTTTTTCATGGCTTGAATTTTCCGATGCTAAAGGATGAAGGCCGTGTTTTCACGGCTTGAATTTTTCGAAGAAAAAAAGCCGAAGGCCGTGTTTTCACGGCTGTGCGGTCAAGCATGCCAAGTCCCAACCGCCATTAGGGTCCCTTTGGCGAGAGAGGTCTGACCCTTTCCTATTGTCCGTGTGGGGATTATCTCGGCCCATTCCGGCTGTTAGCGCCCCACTCAAGGAAGGAGCTCATGGTCACTTATTTGTTTATAAGTTAAAATAACTAAAAACTTACATGTTGCATTTATTGAAAATCAATAGGAGGAAATACATTCTGGATGTTCTGCTGATCGGATCCAAATTTTAAATGGAACTCTAGCGTTCATATTAACGGAGTTCATCATCACCTTCAACAAATTTTGGAGACACTAAGGTTAGATGTTTAATTGTTATTTTTAAAACTTACTAGCAAATTTATAGGAGCGATATTGTAATGATTTACATATAAAGATATACGTTACTCTGTTAGCCACATTCTAAGTGTACATTTGCGGTGAAATTCGATAGAATATCCGATTTAACTCCTATTAAAAAAAGCCCTCGTAATGTAATAAAATATGATTACCTCAGTTCTTTGTCGTGAGCCAAAATTACAGCGACTATTTTTAATAACCTCATATCAACCTTTGAATACAAAGGTATTACAAATGAATTTTGCTATAAATACTAATTAATGCATATCCTAAAAATTCGTAAATTTAATGTACCAATAAGGAATGTTTTACGTAGACACATGTTGTGAGAAGCATTCCATACCACTGCAGGAATGAGAACTGCTCTACCCAGGTAATTACTTTCATATCTTGGTTCTCTGGTCAGGTTACATTAAGGTGGTCTCCCCTGTGCACTTCACAGGCTTACTTTGGGACACATTAGCGCCTTAATGTTTTCTTCGAAAAACTTATTACCCTCCAACTGGCACATCCAAGAGTAGATTGGTGCAAGTAGCCTCCTACTGAAATATATGGAAGAAAATAACCTCACTCTTCTCGGAATAACTCATTTTCTTTTCAAACTTTTCTTGGCGTGTATTCAAATATAGCCGTTAACTAACTGTATGCATTCCGCTACCTATACCAGGGATGGTTTCTGTAGAACCCTGCTGTGCGATGCAGCCCATACCATGAGTGGAAAGAGAACTGCTCTTCCCAGGTAATTACTCTCATATCTTGGTTCTCTGGTCAGGATCCATTAAGGTGGTCTGCCCTGTGCACCTCACGGACTTACTTCGGGACACATTAGCGCAATAATGTTTTCTTGGAAAAACTTACTACCCTCCAACTGGCACACCCAAGAGTATATTGGTGTAAGTATCCTCCTACTGAAATATGTACGTGGAAGATGAAGGGAGGTGGAAGGGAAGGGAAGTGGAAGTGTTTTGTATTTTTTTATTTCGTGCGTAATATGAATTTATATTTATGTAAGTGATATCGCTTTATAAATATAATTTCGCCATTTCAAACAACAAATTTGTAAGATTCAAGTAGTTTTATGAAATTCTTCGGGAAAATATTCTTCTAAAAAAATTCGAAAATTTTCATTCTCATGTTTTTAGAGAACTCGTGGAGTGCAGACGCAAATGAGGAGAGTGTGGATTTGGGCGTCATGGATTTAAAATATGTTAATATCATAAATCGTAAATACCTAGAAGATTGCTAGGAACATTGAAAGATTTCATTCCCTTTAAAGTATTTGTTGGCCTATGATATAATGCCTTTTTGCTGAAAACCCTAAAAATAACCATAGAACTTCGTTTAAAAGTTATACAGGCATTGCAAAACGGAAGGAATACATTGATGAACTGACATTTATTGCAATAGTAACAATAAAAAAAAATTAAAATCGCACCAGTAACAATAAACTGACCGCAAAAGTATGTTGTGATGGGCTGCCTTCAGGAAAAGGGTCGAGGATTGTATTTGCCCAGTTGCAGAGGAAAGGGTCTGGCACCCTGCTAGGAAAGGTCATTAAGGGGAGGTAGCGACTACCTGGACAGTCCCAAGCCGAGAAAAAACTCTGTACAGGGCGAAAAAGCAATGCTCAAACCCTCCGTACAGCCAAAAGCAACTTCCAGTGAAGGAGCCCAGCGGGAAAGGCTTAATCAGTAAAAATATTGAAATGTGTATGAAAATCAAAATAGCATTTCTTGATTGTATGTACCCAGAAGAAACTTGAAAAATTACTTCATGGTATAGCAGGCAATTGAAAATGCTTTTGGATCTGAAAATATCCAAAGATCCGACATCTGAAATCAGGTATCTGATTCGGATCTGAAAAAAATCCTGGACCCTCACATCCCTAGTAATTAAAGGTTGGCCAAAGAAATGCTCTGCTTTGATTTTTAACCTTATTTTGATATTACATTTGCCTTATCTGTAGAACAGGTGAGCAGTGGCGCAGCGAGGGGGGTTTGAGGGATAAAACCCCCCCCAGAGCTCAGAGAAATTTTTAAGTTTAATCCATTTTACTTAATTGGATTGATATTACTAATAGAATAGTGTATGGATTAATAAAATATCCCTCACAAAGCTGTAAAACTCACCATTTTGAACCATTTATCTTAAAATTCCGCAAGTTATTAATCTTGCACCTACCGCTTATCCTGGTGGGTATTCCATACCCCCCGGTATTAGTTGCACCTAAACCCCCCAGCCTTAATTCCTAGCTGCGCCCCTGCAGGTGAGCACCATATTTGCTGACAAATTCATAGTTCTTAATGTGCTAAGATTTAGGATGCTTGAATTTTTACATTAAGGTCATTCAGGCAAAGTGTGGATGAAACTCTCCGTCTCCGAAAGGCTCCGTCTGTAGTCTAATCAGACATTGAACAATTTGACTATAAATGTACTCCTAGTGTTCAATCCAACCAAATGCAGGCCTGTTTAAGCCCTAATTCTTCTGTGGAAAGTGATTCTGCATCCGTGGGAAAAAATTTACATAGATTTTTTCTTTCTAAATCATATGACTTACTTACCTGTTGTGTGTTGATAGCTACACTAAAAAGGATAAAGTTTTCACATGAACACGACCAGTGCCAGTCATGTGAATGAAAAACTTAGCTCCTGCTTTGCCTATTGGGGTCTGCCCATTATAATAGTTGGCAATAAAGGACCACCATTTTATTTTTTGGAATTTATTGCTTTTTTCACCAACTGATCAGATTTGATTTTAGTTTCTGAAAGTGCACTGCATCACCCTGAAGCCAAGGAATTTGCTGAGGGCCATGTGCAGACCATAAAATCACATTTGGACAAAGCCCTTAAGAAAAACAATGGCTTGTTTGTTGCTATGAAATTGGCAACTTTCTTGTTAGCATATCATACCACCACATGTACTGCCACCAAAATGTCCCCAGCTGAGGTAATGCTAGGTTATGAGTTTAGAATTTTGGTTAGTATGGTAAGGCCTAATCCTAATGCTTATGTATCATCTCAAAGGTACCTCAATGTAAATGATATTGTAGAACTAAAGCTGCCAATTAATCATTAACCCTTTTTCATCACCATTTAAAAAACAATAAGCCCTGCTTTGCTTCAAGTTGCAAATGGTAATATGAGTTATTCAATTAAGTGACAATCAAGTGTGCTTGTCCTAACCTGGTGCCATTGTTTCTGTGAGAAGGAATTGATTAGTGATGTACTCACACCCGAGATACCGGTGGGTTTAAATGCTACTACTGTTCCTTCACCCCAGAACCCTAATACCCCTCATGTCACTCAGTGTTCTGCTGTTGAGCCCAGGACCCCATCTGTGTGTCCTCTTGTTGACACTGCATCTAGTCCTGTACGCTCTTGTCCGAAACTACAAGTTTATGCAACCAGTCCTTCGTCCATGGAAAATCATTTCAAAGCCCATTAGATTTATAGTAATTTCTATTCTGTTCAATTTTGTACAGCTTTTTTTGTGTTTTTGTATAGCAGTCAAATCTTTAACACGCTTGACTATGGTAAAAAAAATTCTCCCAAAAATTTAATGGAGAAGGGTAATGTATGTTTCACAGTTATGTTGGTAATATAGCTGAGTATGCTGGCAATGCAGATATGTACACGACAGTGTACTGCATTGGGTTAGTATAGTAAAGATGGAGAGCCTGAAAGAACATGTACTTCTTTGACCTAGATCATGATCCTGGAGAAGCATTTAGCGAATGAGAGCAGAGACTCAGCACAAACCTTGAATTGATGGCAATAGGGCACATAATTCTCGAGAAATAGGACTGAAAAATAGTGCTTGGATCAAGAGAGTGCAAGTCAGAAAGGCATTTTTAAAATGTAAAAATTTTTAGGACCCAAGCAACTAGCCATGACAAATGAGACTTAAAATTGTAACTTCGGCGGAAGGGGGGGAAAGGAGATAAAATTTCAATTTTTTTTTATTCTGAATAAATTTATAGAGCCTGAGGAGTCAACTCATGGTAAACTTCTATACTTAATACTTTACTACAAAAAGGCAGATAAATTATAATTAAAGTATTTCTCCAAACCATCATTTAAGTCTGATTAACATACCCCTTACTACCCAGTTCTACTATAGTAATAAGGTTCCCAATTTAATTAAAGGTTACATTCTAAGTCTCAGTTGAGCTCGCAAAGAACTTACCTCTCCCTCGCCTTGTTAGTCGGTATGAGATGAAACACTTTGGCTGCAAGAAGAGCCTGTTTGGCTAACCCCTCCATTGACGGACTCAAATCAGAGGGCTCTGATAACACAACCATCGTACTTTCTTCTCTTTTCAACATCTTTTCACTATCTATCTCTTCTTGAGTGCATTCATTGCCTGCTTCTTCTGTTTCCTCACATCTTTCTTCTTTTCTGCATATTTTTAGCTGTATGTTTTTCTTACTTTTCTGCGAATTCTTCCGCAGAGGTACGGCATGAGATGATTTAATGGAATTGAGTGATGCAGAAGAGGATGAACAAGAACTTTCCTGGGAATTCCCTCCCTTCATGAATATATTTCCTTTGACATCATGGTCACTTTTACTACGAATTGCCTTTGATAAATATTTCTGGCGTAAATATAAATCCGTTGCACTATCTGACGTTGCAAGTTTAATTTTACTAGAGGATTTAACTACATCTTTCGTTCCTCCACAGCTAGATAATTTAGTTTCTTGGTCGTCGTGCTCCGACATACCAGCCGTACTTCCTAATGAGCGTGCGGTTCTATCATCTTCTTTTGCGGTATCAACTATCAGGCACTCCTTTGATAAAGCCAAACAAGTATTTTGCTTGAATAAACCTCCAGCCAAAGATAAACTAGCATTAGAATTCGTGAAACAGCCGTGTCGAATAGAAAATTCTTGGCCAGGCACGGGTGGCCCAGAATTTCTACGGCAACTCTTAGCCTTTTTGGAACCCAAAAGAAGATAATTATCTGAGGGCTCTTCGAAGCTCTTCCTCTGAATTGCAGGTAATTTGTGCAGTGGAGGAGGCACAGAACTGGATCTCTTTTTATGACGTAGTAGCTTCGCTAATAGTTTCTTAGTAGAATTACTTCTACTCGGCTGTGATTTCCCTGAACCAGACGAAATATCATTGCCATCCATGGTGATGCAACAGACATACAGTCTGTAAGCCTCCACTGCGGAACAATTACATTAATTAAATTAAAAGGCATCTGCCCCAGTGACCTTTAATTTTCAAACGCCACGTATTCGTCAGCACTAATTATGACTTTCTGATGATTCATGACCAATTACTACCAATTTCTTAATTTCTCTAGATTCCAAACGGTCGTCCAGTTCCACTGAAGCACAGATTGCTCACATTATAAACAAATATTCTTCTTTTCTGCGCTTGACTTCAAACAAACACCTATCGACTTTCCGCAAACATCGATAGGTACAGAAACGATTGTTTTCGATATTCTCCTTCGATATTAAATTTCACCAGTTTGCCTGAATTTGCTCTAAATTCCATCGTCAGGTTGAAGGCTGTTTCACTTCTGTGAGGGAGAAATGGCCACTTTAAGACAAACTCCTCTAACCTGTAGTGGCCATACACGCCCAGTAGTTCAGCTTGCATTTAGCGATATCACAGACGGCGGGTATTTTCTCATATCAGCGTGTAAAGGTAATATAGCTTTTCTATGTTTCAAGTCATGCAGTAGCCTACTTTCATCGGGTCATCTCCATAGCATTGCATAAGGTGTTATTGTTTATCGTCCTGTATGAGGACTTGGGATTTAATATTTTGAACTTACTTATGGCTCATAAAATTGATTTTAAAGTCATGAAAGTCAATTTAATATAAATTTTAATGACTAACGAGTTCGTTGAGGTTGGAAGCAAGGTCGTGTTATAGCGTTTAATTCGTATGAAACCACCTCGATTATACCTAGCGTTGGTATAATGACAAATTTTTGCCATGTATTTTCTCAGATGGAAAACCTATGTTGCGGCAGGGCGACACTGGAGATTGGATTGGAACTTTTGAAGGACACAAAGGAGCTGTTTGGGGGGTGGCCTTAAATTCTCAGGCTACTAGAGCTGCAACTGGAGCGGCCGACTTCAATGCTAAGGTATCGCAAGTTAAAAATTAAGGCCCATTTGCGGAAAAATACAATAATTAGGTTAAGAGTAGCCTTAGTAGTTACTATGGATTGGTCAGTTGCTAACCCTCTGATATCGTAAGCTACGGTTTAAATTGCATTGGCTATTCCGCGCATCCTAAGTACTCCGAGCATTTTTTAGAGATGGCATTACTTAACTTTTTAATCTAGAAGTGTTACATTCGGTCTATAGCCTCGCAGGAAGGAGAAGGCGTCTGCAACACGTATGAGTGACTTTAAAATCTGTGGCAATTACACTTACGGACCTCCCCATAATTGGGCGTCATAACTTCGCTTAATTCCATGAAGTTCGCGGGGATTGAATCCCAGTTACCTCTTACCTTTCTAGTTTTCCTTCCTCCTTCCTGAGGCAAAAGGAATAACTATTTAAACCGTCTTCCATCATATGGTGACATAACTGGTTCTGAAAATGCTGCCATACCTCCTCTGAGGAATAGCCTGTTCTTCTTAAGCATTACCGATTACAATTAGTGTGCAACCCCCTTTTTTTTTTAGACAAAATATTTTGATTTTCCCTGTGATGATTAACAATAGCTCTTTCATTGTTGTGAGTGTTCCTTGTGAATGAGGGTTTTATTTCTTTGCGATGTATGTCATGTTTTGTTTTTTAAATAAAATTATTGCTTCTCTACAAGCTGTGGGATGCTGTCAGTGGTGAAGAGGTCCATTCATTCCAACACAATCACATTGTGAAGAGTGTGAACTTCTCTAAGGATAGTTCTTTGTTCGTCACTGGAAGTAATGAGAAGCTCATAAGAATTTTTGATCTGAACAAACCTGAAGCTGGTGAGTAAAATGCCCACATTAATGAATATTCTTGTACTCTGGCACTTAAATAAATATACTGACTGTTGTACAAAGTAAACGAAATTGGTTATGTAGCTAAGAAAATAAATTTTAAATAGCATGACCCGAGTTTCAGCATCTTGTGCTATCATCATTGTACCTGGGTTACAGCGTCTTGTGCTATCATCATGATAGTACAAGATGCTGTAACCCGGGTCGTGCTATTTAAAATAAAGTGTGGAAAAATACCAAGTAATTTATTTTATGATGAAGCAGTTCCACAAAGTAACGCCTGAGACCGTGTCTATAAGAAAAAAAATTTGAGTCACCTTTTATTGGTTACAACCTTTTATATATTTGTATTCATGGAAAGGGTCTGTGTATATTGTCACTATTTTTACCATCCCAATTTGTTCATTCTATAATCGATCAGCCCAGTTACGAGAAAGTCAAAGCCAGTTTACAGAAAAAAATTGCGATGTATGTAAATCAGGATTAATGAAAAAATAAGCGTGGACTATATCCCATCTATCATTCTTCTGCTGGACTATAGAAGTGAACTACCGCATATAAGGTTTTTTAATTGACAAGAGCTGTTTCTCAGCTGCATCAATTTCTTTACCTGAATTTACTTCAAATTTGAACATTTTTATAAAAATATTTTATTCCAACAATTGCGAAGATCATGAAAATAATGAATATGACCCTGTATGTTCCTTTTTTTTTACCCCAATTTTCCCATTGATTCAAAATTGACCAAACCTCATGCTATTTTTTTTAATGAATGCCACCATTGATATATGGGTTCTCACAGGAAGTGTTCCGGATGGATAATTTATTGCTGATTTTTCTTCTAAACCGAACTCAAGTCCTGGTATAAAATATTTGTCATTTTTAGTGCTATGCCTTCCTGGATGAATTTATTAATAGGTTACCATTTTTCTTTCAGAGATCTTAGAATACTAAAAAAGGCTAGGCAAAGTGTGATTTTTCCTTGTGCCACAGTTGATGCTATGAAAATAAAACTGTAAATGCGTGTATTTAAGTAATTTTTGATGCAATAGTCAAACATTAATTCCCTGACTTTCCAGATTACTTAGACCATCTGTTGACATGTTTCAAATAAACATTCATGGAATATTCATTTTCACAAAAGTAAAAGTATTTTAAGTGCCCCCAAGAAAATACAACAAATTCAGGTGCAAAATTAATTTTGACTGTTACTGAGAGTCATCAAATGATATTTTGGAAATGACATGGTCAAATTTTGAAGATTCTAAGTATTTGCAAAATTATGGGAAATAACCACATAGCGTGATGATATGTATAGATTTATTTTTAATTTACTCTGATATTCCATGATTCAATGAAATTCCATGACTCTCCATCAAATATGGAATTTATGAAGAGTTGCTATTAGATAAATTATTTTTCAACTCTAAATTATGCTAAACTTGTAGTACACAAGTTAAAATATTGTATGAGGGCTATTCACAAAGTAAAAAATGTTTCCACCTGCCACCACTTGGCCTGTGCCAGTTGCATATATCTTAGTGTCTGTGAGATTGGCATGTCGGGCATATCCAGTCGTGACAATGGGAATGTCTTCACACTGCCTGTTTTTTCGATACTCAAATTAAAAATGTGTGCTGTAATTAAAAATCTTGCCAGTTGTGAGGTACAGTCAGTGACAAGCCCGCCCAACCTCGCACAGCAAACTGCACCCAAGAAATCCTTAAAGGCCGTTTTAAACGGTTCACAGAATTGCGCAATCTAACGTACGTGCAAAGGCGCAATCGAAATTGCGTTGTGTAAAGTGGTGAATTGCTAGAACACATGCGTGGATGCGAGACGGCAAAATAGCCCCTGTTCTAATTTCGTTTGCCCATTCGTGCAATTCCACGCCATTTTAGAAATTAATGCAGCACTAACCTTCGTAATTCCGTGCCCCGTGTAAAACGGCCTTAATGCATTCATGTGGGAGGTTTTTCATCTGCCCTATAGTCCCTTCCATGTACCAAGTAACTTTCGTATGTTTTCAAGTATGGCTAGCAACACAGCACTTTGACGACAACAAGCTCCGGATGCACATCGCCAAGTGGCTGAGTTTGCTGGCAGAAAAATTTTATGATGAAGGAATTTCAAAGGTTATCCATTGCTTTGATAAATGCCTCACTTTGTTTAGTGATGATTTACAAAAGTAGTATTCTAGTCGCTTTTTCAGATGTATATCAAAAAATCTTTTTGCTATACGTAGTTTTCTTTTAATTCCATAATGTTCCTTACTTTGTGAATAACCCTTGTAGTTCTCTGTTTGTAAGGGTGTATCAAAGGAGGCAAAGAAAAAGATTAATTTTTCATTTTAAAAAATGTCTGATTTTCAAACTTTTCCCTAAATTTGGCTAATCAAAATTATCTTCTAGATTTTGCTTCAATGATTATGTACTTGGATAGTATATGTTTTTAGTGAGTTTTAGCTGTTTAAGCTTAACCTTAAGGTTGTGTGAGAATTTTGAGTCCAAGTTGTTTATGATGCATTCATTTTCTTGATATAGAGCCTACAAAATTGCCTGGTCACACAGCTGGGATAAGGCATGTGTACTTCTTCCGTAATGGCACCCATCTTGTTTCTTGTGGTGATGATAGAACATTGAGAGTGTGGGACAGGGCCACTGGTCAGGTAGTTATTCATTGATCCTATGCTAGGTTGAATTTTATATTGGAAGCTACTAATATATGCTCTGATTTTCACTTTGAAAGTGGGTGATTGCTATGATCTTTTGTAGGAAGTTCAAAGACAAGACTTCAATGCTATTCCAAATAGTTTGGAAGTGTCTCAAGATGAAAGCACTTTGACTGTTGCTCATGGTAATGTTGTCAGCTTTTGGAAGTCTGAAAGGTATGTTTCCATGCATCCCTCTTTGAAATTCATTTGTTTTACTTTTACCCATAAATATTAATTGAAATTTTCAGCTTGGAGAAGATAAGGGAATTCACTGTACCGACCCAGGTGAACTCCGCATCTTTACACCCAGACAAATCAATTTTTGTTTGTGGTGGTGAGGATCTGAAGATGTATAAATTTGACTATAGCACTGGAGCAGAAATTGGTGAGATACTAAGAATGAAATACCAAGTCTCTTCCAATAATAATATTTGAAAACCTGAAATATTCGCAGTGAGATGGATGACATAATATTTCCTTTTGATTATTTACAGAATCATTCAAAGGCCATTTTGGACCAATTCACTGTGTACGATTTTCTCCTGATGGAGAGCTGTATGCATCAGGTTCAGAGGATGGCACTCTTCGTCTTTGGCAAACCACTGTAGGACGTACCTATGGCTTGTGGAAATGTGTGGAAGGTGGTGCTACAGCTAACCCTGTCGGACCACCAAATAATCAAGCTGCAAGTGGAGCTCCTGGAGATGCTGAGGCAAATTCTCCTCCTCCGTCATCTCCTCCACCTAATCATCCAAACCCAAAAACTGGAGTGCAAGCTACTAGTTAGTACGGGCCATTCATCCAAGCTCCAGCTACTCAATTCCCTCAAATGACTGATGGCCATGAGTGTATGTGTGTGGACAAGAAGAGAAGAGAGCTTAATTCAAGGGATGTATAAATATAATGAGTAATGTATAAATTATTAAGTTCTGTGAGTCCTTGAGCTTTTTTCTTGGAAGGCATTGTAGTTGGAAGTTTGGCAAGTAATTAATGAAACTGAAGTCTGTTGGTGGGGATTATTGTGTGTGGTGATAATTGAAAAAGTGAAAGTTATTGGTTGATTTAATTGTTCTCAAAAAGTATATTAATTTTGATACTGGATTGAGATGGAAGTTAAGAATGTCAGTGAAATGGAAAAGCTGTGTGTAGCCACGTTCAGGTAACAGTGCTGCAGTCACCATTTAATCACCTGATTGGACTATTTCATTGGTAAGAATTGGCTGTTATCTGTACAGAAAATTAAGTTCCTTCTTAGGAAATGTGTCATGCCTATGCCTGTGCTGTTTGTGTGCCATCAATTGCAGTGCTAATTAAGCACCTAATGATTAGTTTCATCTTACCTGCCTGCATTTTTGAAAGCTTTTCTTGGAATAAAGCCTGATCTTAAGGCAAAGTGCTGTTTTTCTTAGTTTTGTAATGTATAGGGCTATTGGAATATTTTTTACTATGGGGAGCATTTTTAATGGCAGGGCATAATACTTTTCCATATTATCCAGGTGTTGTTTTATATATTTATGGAAATAAATGCTAACAACTAATCATGAAATTTTCTTTTATTAAAAACTCACTTGCTTTTCGCCAGAAGTTTTAAATGAAATCCTCCTATTTAACATCATTCCCTTGGCTTAAGCTCTCGTATATCGAGGAAGCCCAGTAACACTGATCCAACATGAATCAAAGCTCCAATTTCAAGTATGGTAACCTGGTGCTGGGGAATCAAGTAGTACCTGTGAATTGAAAAAAACATAAAAATAACTGATTTTGTCAAGAATGCCAAGATTGAATTTCTTACTAGCTTTCATACCAGTAAATAAATGGAAACTAACTTTTGCAGACACAACATCATCTAATGCTGCCACATAGTAAGAACTCCAAGAAATACACTCATATAATAATACTCAAAGAATGTTCAAATACTGTATTTATCTGAATATAGCCTCCCCCTTATTTCTAAAGACGCCTTTGGTAAAACTAAAGGGGGACTGTATTCAAACATATTTTTTTAATTTTGTCAAATTAAAATGAAGCCTCAAAATAAAGGGAGGGGACTATATTCGGAGAAATACAGTACCCATGAAAGTGGGGCACTAATTTAATTCTTACTCATGCTTCACCAGCTTAGCAACAAAGTAACACTGCTTATTGCAAATAATTTTTGTTGTAGGCAGTGATACTTAGATTGTTGAGCAATTATTGAAATCACTTCATTTTTTCCTCTTACCTTCCATTTAATTGAATGTCACAGATTAATTTTTTTGCATGCCATACGCAATGGTTTGTCCATATGTGCCAGTATTAATGGAAGTTAGCTTAAAGTAAAATCCCTGGAGAGATCTTTACAGCTGCACAAGCTAGGTATGCTTTTCAAGATAGGCAGTTGGCTGAATACGAATGCACTTAGCTACATTTTATCGACTATAAACATATTCAATGAGCCAAGAATGCAGACTCCACCCATTTCTTCAACAAAAGGCAGCATAAGCAATGATGCATAACCAGCTAGCCCACAATAGAAATTCTCAACACACTATACATACGTATCATTCAGAAATACATTCAGCATGCACATTAACTAACCTCATTTCCCAATTTCCACTGCGGTCAATTGAAAGCCCAGATGGAATCGCACCCAACATATCAAATTGCTCTTTCAGTCTCTTTTCTTGTGTATCATCAACTGGCAAGATTACTTGGAGATCCTCAGGAAACTTAAGAACAGTTTCATTCTTTTCTTGAAGGAGAAAAGAACTGCATGCACAAAAGTTATAAATTAGTTATTAGTGTATACACACACATATATATGTATATTAGTTTCAAATTTTCGACCCCTTTGGGTCTTCGTCGGGAAGGAGACAAGGAGAGACTGAGGAGGAGGACAGGGGATGCCCAAAGGCTGAGGGGATTAGGATAAGATAGTGGTAGGGAGAGGGTGGGGAATAGGGGATGGGAAAGAGGAGAAGGCTATAAAGATCAGTGGGCCCTGTTAAATATAACAAGAAGTCATTTTTTAAATCTATATTATTTATAAATCTAAGTTGCACTTACTGATGCTTTCCCTTTACTGTCTTCACCTTTACTAGAATTCCCAATTCTGCATCCTCATCCAGCTTTTTAGTGGCAATTGACAATATAAACTGCTCACTACAAAATAAGCTGCACAATAAAATTCTGTAAAAGAGGCATTTGAAGTACAATGAGAATAAGGATACATGAATAAATGAAACAGGGTCCATTATAAAGTAATGTGCATATTCTCAGAAAAATATATTTATTGATCCTATCGGTAGAAATGCTTAAAATTCTTCACAATACTCTCTCCCAGCATCAATGCAATTGCAGTGATGTGTCTGTCTTGCCTGGAGGGCACCTAGAAATTCCTCAACGGGAGTGCCTCTTAGGAATGTTGTAACATGCTTTGGATGGTTTCTATGGACTCCTAATGTTTTCCTTTCCGCTCTCTCTTCAGTCGGGGAAACAAAAAAAGTCACATAGAGTCACATAAAAAAAGTTATGACTGTAAGGGGGCTATGGGACCAGGAGTGTTGCTCTGGGTCAGGAAATAGGTAACAATGAAGGCTGTGTGGCTGGTTGCACTGTCATGGTGGAGCCTGTCCGTGTTTTTGATGTCATCCCTCACATGCACAACTCAGTGCACTGCAGTATTTCAATCTCTGTAATACCTACTGGTCAAAGGCTGAGTTGGTAATTTCTCCCTGCAATACAAACTCAAAATGGACGATTCCTTTTGCGTCAATAAAGACAATGAGCATTGTTTTGATGCAAGGCTTGCTCATTCGATCATTCTTGGGGATGATTTTGTGAGCCACTTGCTGCTCTGCCTTTTTGATATTGGGTCACACTCAAACATCCAGAATTCGTCTCCGCTTACGACAGAGTTCAGAAAGTCATGATTATTGGTGAACAAGCCTAACGCATGAACAAATTAAAAAAATGGCAAAATGCAGAAATCAATAGGCGTCACGTACAACCTTCTAGTGTTAGCCATGATGACAATCTTCTCTAATTCTCATATTACCTCAACCATTACTCATTTGAGATGAAGTAATGAAAATGATGAAAAAAGTAAATCCTGGTACCCATGTAAACTGGATTTCTATCATTTCATTATAATATCTTTTATATTCAGGTACTTGATTTTATGATCATTATTCTAAAGTATTACCCTTTTGATAATTAATTGGTGCTAAGGAAACACCATTTAAGATCAATAGTTCTATGAGTTTCGATTCTACACGTTCCTTCGTTTTCAACAGATGAGTCCAACACATAGTGTACACTGTCTTCTTAGGGTACAAATGAAATGATGACAGGTAAAGATGAGGCTTTCAAAGACGGACTAACTCATCAATGTTCTTTTAAACATTAATTCCTCAAAGGCTTTGAAAACAAGTTTTCAGAAAGTTTTGAACTAGCAAGGCTGTTGGCTTAACCTATGAAAGTAACTTTAAGTAACTACATGTACAGGAAAAGTAGCCCCATAATTCATTCTTTCCATTCACTACCAATGCTTGCTCATCTTCCCCTGCATGCTTGCATCTTCTAATTTCAGTTTTCCATCAGAATCCCTACGATATATATTATATATATGAATTTTCCCCTCTCTGAAGACTTTAATGTGCTCTATCATTAGAGATGGCATAATAAATTTAAATTGTATTTTAGACACTAAATACAAATGCCAGCAGAAAATTTTATTATCAATAAAGAACAACTTAGCAATTTATGAAAACTTTCTTGAATACAGAATGCAATCTACCATAAGTTTTAATGCCACAAATTAAAGTGCATATGCTCGTTTCATTTTGACTGGAATTCAGTAACTTTGCCGTTCCATGGGAATTTATCAAACACAGTTTGTTAAAGGTACTGCACTGTGTTACAGGGTCTGCAGGTATGAGGGAGGGAGGGGTGGGGAGAGGGCTAGTTTAAGTTGATGGATATGAGGGGGGATATTCCGGCAGTACAAGGTTTTTTTTAGGAGCAGGAATAGTGCTTAGATCACTGGATAATTTCTCTGTTCCAAAGCATATAATTTATACCCTTTTTATAAGAGGAATATTTTTTCTTAAAAATCTGACAATGCTGTTACTATTGAAACTTGAGTCATAAATGAGGTTTTTATTTTCATGGAATTGGCAAAAGCTTTTGATGAATTAGAGATGGTGGTAGTTTCTTCCACTGGGGTAGAATGAATCATTTCACTGCTGGCAGCACATGATACCTCTTGAACTGAATGGAGTACCTACTGCATTGAACATAGTCTCCCACTTTCTTTTTTCGACTTTCCCTCGCAATTTAGTATATTTGCATCGCAAATTGCATGTTGTAGGATATTGATTTATCTTCAAATACCTTAAAGAGATCAATAGTTAACCTATAATAAGAAACTCGAGGCCAAGGTGGCCCAAATGGCAATACCCATGTTTTTAAATTGCTGATCGTGACAGAATCCTAGTATAAGGACCATATTTATTCGTTCTTTTCATCAGTTGTCTAATTCTTTAGCGATTTGCAGCAAAAAATCTACAATTTTAACCCTTTCTAAGACAAGCTAATGACTTCATGCACTCTTGCAGGGTGGCTAACTACTGCTCAACTACTTGTCTCCTCCATGCAATTAAGTAGCTTGTGTGCAAGATTTGACTTAGAATGGCGGAAATGGTAAATCCACTGCTACAAAGAAATCTATCTTGTGTGTAGTCAGCCTAACAAAAGTCCAGAGGGCTGCCCACAGACTTCTTGTGGCCCAGGGTAGAGTTTGGGTGTGAGCCCCTCCCCTGTCAATAAGTGTTAATAATTAAATAAACAAAGTCCTTTTGGGTGTGGCCCGGAGCAGTCTGCCCCATCCCCCTGTGGGTGACCCTGAAAGTCCAGCGGGTCAGTAATGTTAATGCCACAGGCATCATATGGGTCAAAAATCATTAGGAAAGGAACAGCACCCATGGTCAATCTTCAATTATTTTATGGTGGTATTATAGCAACAATAGATTTGACTGTAAGAATACATTTCTACGACTAACCAAAAATCTAGGTAAAAATTTTGAAGTTTGATTACATACCTCTGAGGGCTGGAAATATCACTGCCAGGAGGAATGTTGGAGCCACTTCTTGGCATTTGCAATATCAGAGAACCACCACCATTGAAAGCATCATCCACATAATTTTCTATGCAACCAGGCACTTCTTGACCAGTTTTTATTTTATTATCTTCAAAAGATATATAACGACATGATCCTGTGCTGGGCTGGTATTGTTGCAAGCTTAGATTAAACCATGGAGAATTCGAAACTACCTATACGAAAGGTAACATGAGTGCAATGAATGTTGTAGGCAACACTTAAGAGCAAGAATGAATACAATAATTGTAAGAGATCTGACCTGACCAAGGTGGTATTTCATTAAACCAGCACCATGGCAAAAAGAGGTCTGGAAAGGCAACTTTGTAGGTCCATGAAGATACAGATAAGGTTGGAGAGTCTTCCAGAAGAAATATTCCAAATTACTGAAGTTCTCTGGCCCATGAATCTCATGGACCCAACCAGGGGCAAATATTGCCACAGATAGATTATACTTCCGGGCAACTTCCAAAGCCTGAAATGTTTAAAATACTGAGCAAAAACCATAAAAACTAAGGCTTCATTAGAGCATAGTGCTGTTTTTAGCACATTGCCCAACACACACAAGTCTTAACACGAGTGACTACAAATAACAGTTACAAGCTCCGAAAATGAAACCCCAAAAATAGAGCAATAGGCATTTTATTGTAACCATGGGCTGATAATATGTGATAAGTAATTTGGTAATTCACTGACATAATAAAGGAAAGGAGATTACAGGAGAAATTCACCTTATAAGTGTTGAAACCTCCACCTTCATAAAATTTTCTTCCAAAAACATCTATTCCAACATAAACATCATGAAGTCTATCCAAAGCATTTGTTTTGCTCTTCTCAATATTTTTTTCCTCCCAAGCATAATTTAGGAATATCCCATCACAGTGATCAAAAAAAATTCTGAAAAACAAAATATTATTGTTAGTTACCAGACAAGAAATTTCTAAGTCAGCAGCTAATTCAAAAATATTGCCGACACTGACTGAAGTCTGACTAAACTCTCGCGTCACTTGACATGAGCTTATAGAAATTAAAACAGTCGAGATAGAAAATCATTACTGCCTCATACTCAAATACGCTTTGAATAAGAGTGACTATGCATTCCTAAAGGTCAAAATCCATAATGAATTTTCTAGTATGCCACTCTCGGATATGAAAATGAAAGAAAAAGGGAGAAATGTTGGCAGACACATGTTGATGGAATGATATATCTCATGTTGCATATTTAATTATAATCTTGTTTTAAGGAAGAAGGGAGTTTTGCATCACCAATAAGCAGGATGGCTGCAGGTCATTCGACCCAACTACATTTTATCAATTTAAAAGCAGTTTTTTCTTCTTATCCATTGTTTTATCATTGCAATGTTTATCAAATTTTTTTGGTGAAAACTCAACAGCTTTTAAGATATTTTTAAAAAGAAAATTATTTTATCTTTTTAAAATTATAGACCAAACGATGTTTGTTGGTGATCAGTCTTAATTTACACGCATAACAACCATCTCCCTTACTTTTCCGAAATTCATTCTTGAGTGTGGTTCAAAATTTTGTAATATATAAAATAGTATTTCAAATACAGCAATAAATAAGCAGAAAACAGTAATATAAGTACATTTCAAATGCATTTAATATTTTTTCAGCGCACTCTGTATGCATAGTATTTCACCTTGAAAATCTACAGGAGATGATTATAGCAGGCTCAAGTATTTGTGGCAAATTGTTCCGAGGTTCAAAAATTAAACCACAGCAGACTCCTGATTATCCAGGTGTGGTTTATTGGTGTTGCAGATTATCCATGCATGATTTCACACTCCTTCAATGTTTTCCTCGATTTTTATAAAAAAAAAAATCGGATGTAAAAACACCGGGATGCTTGCATTTTAATGCAAAGCTACACCAGGATTACTATTTCCATGAGAAAACCCTTTGTAAAATGGATTTATTTTATTTACTTGCTGACAAGAATTGTTTCAAGTTTACTTAAACGTCTGCTCTAGCATTGCAGGTGACTATCAGTGGTGGGAAAAAACTCCTGATTAATTTTAGAAGATTCTTCAATGGTTAACCATTCGTAAATTAAGAGAAATGTTATCTATGACCTTAAATTGCACATTTCATATGACCAATGCGCAATTATAACTGTGGCCACGCATGCGGTTGAATACGGCACAAGGGAGCCGGAGATTTTGTCGCTCTTGGACATGTTTATGCCGTGACTGGTTAAGGTCAAAATGGATAGGAAGGGAATTGTAGAAGTGAATGCAGCCGGGAAAGTAAAAGTAGAGATAGAATGAGTCATAGCCAGGCACTCGCCTGCATAGAAAATTTGCTGAAGCCCTGGTTTCCTATAACCAGGGCTTTGACCTCACAGATGTTCTTGTTTCCCAAGCATCGTGGCGTGCAATCGTGCTCAGTGATCATGGATCTGGCAGCAGTTGCATCCCGGGCAACTTGTGCGATACATGACTACGTGGCGTGGTGATATTGTAGTTTCCGACGGTGCGGAGCAGTTTTGAAGCATTCGAGCACACCACTTTTCTGCATCCGTAATCTCACAGCCACGGGTGCGTGGTTTTTGCAAACTACGTACTGCATGGAGCATTAGGAAAACAAGTACATATGTATAAACACGTTATCACCACTAAAAAAGATCGCGGTGGAAAAAAGAAAGTTCTTAATGATTCAGGAAAGCTATCTAAAATAAAAGGCAATGTGTGTAAATAACAATAGATTGTTTGATTTGTGTGAATTATGAAAATTACAAGAAAATAAAGTGAAAGTTTGCATTATTTGTGTTTCCCGATTATTCATGCCATCACTCCCCATCATTAGCCCGGATAATCGGGAGTTTGCTGTATATTTATCTATGCTGAACTATGATTCTCCCTCAAATTCATTGGTAAATGTTTCACCATATTCAAGGATTTATCAATAGGAATTGTAATATAGAGAATATTGCTCCAGATTTGATCCAAGCCGCTTCATGCAGAAAATGCTGACCAACTCTCCAGCGAGATATGTACAATCTAAGCCTATATTTTGAAAATACCTACACTTGTGAAATATGCTAAAATTCATTCTTGAAAGAAATGCTGCAATGTACTGACTTATTGGTCCCCCACACTAACCCCTTGCAGCTTTACAACCCATTCATATTATAAGGATATGTACCAGTGATGTTTATGACATTTCAGTAACCCAAGGGAAACCCTATAATTATGTGTATGTATTTCATTTCCTACCCATCATTTCACACCCATAAATAAATTTCTAGAAAGCCAACCATTTAAGGATGATTCAGACACCTTATGTTTGTACTAACTCCCGACATTATCTCTAAATAGCTGAAAATCCAGCACAACAACTTAACCCGAATAAATTTTTTTATAACTTTGAACCAGTGGTGAAAAAAGGCATGGCTTGAATGATGGAAATGTACATAAAAAAAAGGGGTAAATGTTACTTCCGTGGTAAAGATATGATAAATATAATTTGTAAAAAAATACCAATAGCTAGATCAAGAACAACAGTGTATGAAATCCACATGAAGTAATAAGAGGAACCATTTGCTTTTGCCATTTGCAGTTCTGCCATTTGCTACGCCATTTGCAGTTCTGTGAAAGATAGGTTTAAATTCTCACTGTCTGTTTTGACATAGATGTCCTTAGACATTATCCTGAGTTAAACATGATACTTCATATTCTTACCACCCTGTCGATTTCTGTAACAACAATGCCTGTTCGCTGTCCGTTTGAAGTCAGTTGATAGCCTGTTGGAGATTTAGTGAACAGATTATAAACAGCCTACGAACAATCTCGGGCCACACACAAATGGGAACAACTTACAAACAGCCTTCAAAGAGTTTGTACTCTGTTTGTTCAATAAAAGTTTTTCTTACAATCATTCAAATGAATTTAAACTTTGAATTCTATGTTTACATAAATTATCTCTTGTCTATTATGTCCAAATTAGCAACAGCAAACAGGTAAGGAACAAAGCATGTGCCTAGGGAGAGAACAGACAAGTAACCGTCTTCTCACAGACAAGGCGTTCCAATTTACATTCTCCCAACCACGCTCCCAACAGTTGCCTGACTGTTGTCACTTGGACAAGGAACAGGGAACTAACACCTTTAAAAAACAGGCAACGAACTGACAGCGCACAGTCCCCCACCTGTTCACTGGCTGTGGTCCAACAAGTAAGGAACAAAGAATGGCGCTTCCTTAACAGGGAGGGAACAGACAAGTAACCCTTTTCTCACAGACAAGGCGTTCCAATTTACATTCTATGAACAGTCGCCTGCCTGTTCTCTCTTGGTTAAGGAACAGGGAACCAACAGCCAACTGAACAGACAACAAACAGGCGTTATTGTTACAGAAATCGACAGGGCACCTATCCCTCTATTGCTGAAGTGACAGATCTAATAGAGGGTATGTACTTACAAATAGCATGGAACTCAGATTAAAGATATTCATAACATATCAATAAGAGATGGGTCAAATATCAGATTTCTCGAATTCGAATATTAAATAATTGCTCGAATATTCGAATACCTCGACTTTTGAATACCTCGAATAGGTACTAAACGATGAATGCGGGAATGTTTGACTAGGTTGCCAATGCAGCAGGAAACCCAAGATTTTGGCGAGTAATAGTGATTTCCTTTAAAGGATTCAAATAGGAATTTAGCTAATTAATGGAATATTTTAATTTTATGGAAACAATTTGGGCATATTGTTGATTCAACTAACATCTCTCTCAAATATCCTAAGGGGACACACCACCTCGCGAAAAAATGATTTCATGCCATCTCGGCATTTACACTGCTACGATGGATTACTGTCTGATGTATACATTCTTATCTACCAAACGCCATTTCAGCGGCACGCCCATCTGATACTCGGCTTCATCCAACTTCTTATTTTCAACAGGTTGCTCGCTTTACCCCCTCTCCTACTGTCAAGTGCTAGCGGACAATCTGAGGCGTTTGCAAAATACACATGCTTCTCCACCGGATTTTCTTCAATTATTTTCAGTCCATCTTTGGAAGTTCTCACGAGATAGCAGATGAATTCGAATTGGTAGCAGGGAGAAACCAAGTATCCTGAGAAAATATCCCTTCGTCTGTGACTGTAACAATAGAGATTTATAGCACAACTCATAAATTGTAACTTGATATATGTTTTCGGAAAAAAATACTGCATCAACTTCCTCCGAGAAGCTCAGCTGCGAGGATATCGAGTTTCGCCATAATGCTGTCTCCGTCGTATTTCTTCGTCTTTCCGACATTTATTTTCTTCCGTAAAATGAAGTCAGAAATAAAGTCAGAAATACGTTGTGTTTGGTCATATTCTTTTTTAAATTACGCGCACATTACCAATATTTCAATCCAATAAAGGTGTAATATCAATTGCCGAAAGTCATTGTTAGACAACTTTTGGGCTAGTTGATGACTCATGCAGCAGTTGACCTCCAGAAATGGGGAACTTCGAAGCAGGTAAGCAGAAAAAGGTCAGTGGGTGAGAAAAGGGGGGGGGCATGAGACACGTTTTTTTTTGTTCTCGTGTAACTTGATATTTTTTCGAAGCTAAGGTCTTCGTTATACGATTCCTGCACGAGCTGGGACCTTTTGTTTGATTTTGGGGAAGAGGAAATCGTCAGAGAGGTTGAGGCGAATGCTGAATGGAGGGGGATAGTGGATTGTGGGAAATGCGCCAATGTTGCTTTCCCACAGCACTGGATGGATGCGGGAAAATGGTCAGTTGGGGAGAAAGAGGGAAGGGTGAAACACGATTCCATTACTTTCCTGTAACTTGATATTTTATTTTGAAGCTTTTGACTTATGGTCTTCGTAATACGAACCCTGCGAAAGCTGGGGCCTTTTGTTTGATTTCGAAGAGGACAAAAGCGTCTGAGTAGGGCCCGAGGGCTGATGGATGGAGGTGGTAGCGGATATTGGGAATTGTGCTACGTAGTTACTATCCCAAGGCACTGAGGTTCTCCTGATGGAGGACACCAGGGATTTTCGGATTTTTTCACCCGATCAATTTCGATTCCCCACGTCAAACTCTTTTCACCGCTCTAACCCGCGAATTTGATCTAGTTCGTCAACTTGCCTAAAACGGCGCTGCATGCACTAAAAGAGTAGAGTTCTCTACATTTTTCCGAGTCAACTACCAATGACGTGCGTACGACAGTGTATGACGCGACATTCAAGTATTCGAGGTATTCGAGACGGTACCTTTAGCATAACTATTCGAGACCTCGAATTTCGAATACATTCTAGTATTCGAGTATTCGCGGACACTATTCGCACATCTCTAATATCAATATATGAAAGCATGTTAGCTTACCTATTGCAAGAATTAAGTTCATTCTGCCAGTCCAATTTACCATCAATACCAGTTACACTGTCATACCATATCACCAGAGAGTCAGGATTGGAATTGTGCATTTCATTTCTAAGCTGATCTACTAATGACACAAGATCCTTAACTTGGCCCACTTCATCACACACCTACAGGACAATAAAGATATAAGCATGTTAGTTTCATGAGTACGAAAAGTATGCAAAATTGATGCAAATGCCATCCTCAGTATTATCTAGTTTCTATTATGCTTTAGCATCAAACACATCAAAATTTACTGCAGCAGCAATACTTGCAATTGAACAGAACAACAGGACATCATGAACTGGACTAAACAATGTAATTTCAGCTGGAATAAGTTTGCCAACTCAATGACAGCTGTGTGGGCAGCCAATATTGCCAGAAAAGTACAACGCCAGAGATGGGGAGGGGCTTAGGGGGCTCCAGCCTCCCCCAAAATTTATTCCCATGTAGCAACTGCCTGCATACATCCCCTAAGGAAACAAATAGCCCAGATATCTGTGACTACTATCTTTCATCTGTGACCACTATCTTTCTGTAAAATATTAGAGAAGTTGTGGACTGATATCAGGGCCTCAGGTCCAAAATTTTCTCAAAATCATATAATATTAACAACTACTGCCAATGCTTTAAAGTTCCAATTCTTTTTTGAACTAGGCAGATTTCACAAACAAATACCTAAAGAGTCTAAGCAATCTTCTATTTATACCCGCATCACAGTTTAAAATATCTACCAAAAGTTTCATCTTCTCTTCTGAGGAACTCCTCAGAGTAGCGATAAGTTTAGACTGCTTCAACATCATGGACCCCGAAAGTTTTAATCAATTGACGAGTACCTACAGAGACTAGACCATAAACGTTACTGCTGTTTCGGTAAAAACTAATGATGAGAATACATGTCAGCATTATACAAATGATATTTATAGCTTCTTTCATAAAATTTATGATTTTGCAATGCATGTTAATAAACCATCTTAATGCAGCAGGCCAATTTATGAGCTCCCAAATACACCATCATTAACCCTTTTAGTGCGGTGGGCCCATATATCGCTTTAGCCACTCGGGCAAAAAGTGTGGCGGGTCGATGTAGTAGGCCGATCGACTCTTACGTGGTACATTATTTAATTTGCTACAACTTATTACATAGACATATTATATTCCAGTAAACATAAAAATATTTTGCCAATATTAAACAGTTTAGCCTCAATAAATGAAAAAAAAAACTGCTCATGGATATGTAATAAGAGAGCTTTGTATTGTTTTTTTTCCTAGTTGCTATGGTCCTAGTATTTTCCTAGTTAGTATAAATACCCTCCACATTTCTTGCAAGTACCCCAGGAAGAAGGATAGCACTAAGAGGATTAAAATTACTGTAACTAATTATGTCTAAAATATCAAGAAAAATTAAAGTTTAAATAAAGTTTATTATTAAATATTTTAGATTAAGATAAAATGATTACCACTATAGGCAACTCGTATACCATACAAGCTTCGAGGGGGGGGATGAGGGAGGGGTAGAAAATTTCTAGGCAAGAGCCACTTGCCAGATACACACATGTATCCAGATACAAATCTGCGAATTCAGTTACGATGATGTCCAGGGCGATGTTCCTTGCATCCAGCAATTATTACCCAGTGAAGAAATAGCTTTGCGTGTCATAACTTCAAAGAGATCTAATGGTTTTAGCATTTCTCTCTGAGTCAATGACAATAATTCTTCATATACATAATTCCAATGAAACATAAGAGTCATAAAAAGCCATAACTCATTACATGCCTTGGAATAAAAATACATTCACAAGAGGCCTTATAAAGGAAAAATACTAGGTACAAATTAAGAGAATAGGAGTGAATTACCTTATTTTCAATATTCACAAGCCATCCATCAAACCCATAATGGTCAGCTATACCAACTAGTTTCATAATGAACTTTTTAATGCTTTCAGGGTTCTTAAGAATTTCCTGGCATATTTTTTCTCCACTTTTCCATTCAGTAATAAATGTTCCTGAAAAGACACCCAGTTTCACAATGAGTCCATGAGTAGAGATGAGAAATGAGATCAGAAACGCAGAAAAAGATTTTGGATATATGCATGTAATTGGTTCCAATGCATACGTATACACTGGAACCGATTGGAGCAAGAGTGGAGAGAGTGAAGCTAGACCAAGAAAAGTCCATGGAAGTGCAAGATCACAGTGGCAGGGGAGAGGTGAGGATATTTGGTGATATGAACTGGTATAAAAACTCAATAAATTCAGAGAAATGATTCCATTTAAAATTGAAGGGCTGCAAGAGATAAAGTTGAATTTATTCCATTGTTGTTGATGATAAGCTTTAATAATGAGTAGAGGTCTGAGAAAGTGGTTTTATTTTTTGCTAAAATTCGTTTTAAAACCATATGATTTTGGTGTTATAGGAAATCTTGGCGGTGTTATTATAATGCTACAATTTTTCCACGTTTATAGGTGTTTTATTATTTTATGGTACACGTTTCATGAATACTTATACTTTTATTAAGCATTTTACGCAAAATTTAACACAATTTCCATTGTGGAAAATTTCTGATAAAAATAAATGAAGGAAATGGTTCAAGTTATATTGATTCAAGGTACATACATGAATGGTTCAAGTATGTAGTCTTGGCGAATACGATCGGCAAACGGCAAATCCTCACTACCTTATATGTGTTTACTACGAGAGCGATTCCAGAATTTTTGGATTGTTAAGTTTCTCTACACTAATTAAGCCTTTAAAAATGTTTCAGTAGTAGCAACAACAAGCTCCTCCTTCTCTTTCTTTGACTGAGTGACTGTGCGTTCAAAGGATAGCTGTCGTTTTGCCGGTCCCCTTTCTTTCGCACGTTTATGTTTATCACTACTGATGTGCTTTAACAACGTGTCATATCTTTCAAATTCAAATCTTTTATCACAAACTTTGCACAGTAATACTCTGTCTTTCACATAAAATCCTTCTAAGCTGAATTCACAAGCCCTGGTATGAGCAGTATCACTAGCTTTTGGCATTTTAAAATTCCTATCCCTCGTTCGATATTTAAAGCTGGAACTACAATAAAAAAACTCCAACTGCAAAACACAACCACTCACTCATAATAATATAGTTTTTAAAGTCAATAAGTCATTCCTTGGCCTAGAAGATTCAGCTTGTTGTATATGTAGTAGTCAACCACTATAGTAGTCAACGTGGGTGCCGGATACATTTTGTCAGCTGCGGTGGCCAACCCTCTTCGGACCCGGCGGTGTAATCTTAGTGGACTGCTGTACTGCTCATACTTTTTTATGCGATATTTTTGTACTTGACCCTACTTTCTTTACTCTAACGATGAGAGAATACATAAAAATTGCTAAGGTATCTATGAAAAAAATTCTACTTTTACCTTTTAACAGGCAATGCCGGTTTTTCCATGTGTTTGATGTCACAAGTATGTGCCATCTTTTAGTCTTACTGAATACTACGTACTTCCGATGATAATTTTCGATTATTCCTTTATTGTTTGTGGTTTCCTTCTTGGACTTACAAAAAAGAGTTGCTGTGTTTGATTAAACTAAATAAGAAATAAAGAAAAAAATTTTTGGTCCATGAAGCTAAAGCTAAGTTCCATAGTTCGTTCTCTTCTTCCACTTAAATTCCATGAAGATTCAAGATCGATAAAAATCGTCCATATAGCTTATACATAATAAGAACTCTCAGTAGTTAGGGTGCATATATGTATTAATTAAATTGATGACATATTAGTACAGGTTAATTCATTCCATTGTGCTAATGGAACTGTTTAAGACACATTAATCTTCATTCATTTCCTAATTCTGACAGGGTTTACATCAACGTTCCTCATTATCTTTTACTTTTTACATCAAGCTTTGCTAAGCAATCAGAATAGAAAATTGGGGATAGGAAAAATGAGAATATGTTGGAGCATGCATTGCTGTATAGCCTGGTTCACAATTGTCATACTCTACTCGACTCGATACTTGCGAGTGGTTTTCAATGCGACTCGAAATCAAAAAGTACTACTTGCTTACTTCTTAACACTTAGAACGTGAAATCACTTAGAACGTGAGATCACTAACAGTAGGCTAGAAAATCTTAAGATGGAGATGCAAAGATTGAATCTCGATGTGCAAGGAATCAGGGGGAGTTAAGTTCTCTCACTGGAAAAGGTATGAATGAGTAAGGTGCTAAGTTTCCAAGTAGAGATGGGTCGGTTCCGGTACCCGGTTTTCGGTACTGCCGGTTCTTGGCCTATGGAAGCGGTATCAAGAACCAATCGCATGAAGTTAGTACTTTGGAACCAGCTCGGAACGGTCGCTAGAATTTAAATTTCAAATCCATGTTTTTTTTTTCTTTTGAGAGTTGCCAGCTAACACGAGCATTAATAGGTCTCTATGTCAAATGAGTTGAATCACGCCGTTGACGGCACGGCACCCATTTCAATCTCAAAAATAAACTGCTCAACACGCCGGTAAAGCAACATCGTGGATAAACTGAGCAGCCGTGAGCTAACGCAAAATTATAATGCGGTGTTGCATTCTGCAGGATAACCACACTTTTCGATGCCTTGCATAGGTTTATCTGGCCCGGCATTGCACCGTCTACAGCATGAAATACAGACAATGCTACATTGAGGCCGATTTCAGACGATATGACTTTTCGCCTGAATCGTTTAACCTGAAAGTGGTCTTACGATTGATTCATGTACATGTACAGTAATTCTTTGACATTCGAGCATGATGCGTTCTGAGAGCTCATTTGTAAGTTGATAAACCTATGCAAGGCATCGAAAAGTGTGGTTATCCTGCAGAATGCAACACCGCATTACAATTTTGCGTTAGCTCACGGCCGCTCAGTTTATCCACGGTGTTGCTTTACCGGCGTGTTGAGCAGTTTATTTTTGAGATTATAAGAACTGTGACTGTGAAGCATGTCAATAAGTAGTCAATTAAAGTAATAATTTAAGCTACATCGCAGAATACAGAATATATTTCGAACTGACTTACAAGTTACAACAAATTAACAGATTATGTCGTCAGAAGTTGGGGGAGTTTCACCATTTATCCTGATGTTATACAGTATGTAAAATGTGCTCCAAGCATATTTTGTGTGGGCTTTCAAAATAAACATTGATCACTATTGTTTTCCGCGAACGCCTGTTCAGTACAGCAGGCAATATTTCTACCAAAAAAAAGAATAAATAAGGTAAAAAAGTTGAATTAAAAAAATCAAAACCTGGAGAAAGAATCAGTGGCTACCTGATGTAATGTGACATATTGGTGGATCATACATTCTTTAACAGAGTGGTATTTAAACTTTATTACTTGGCAAATAAAATTATGGAGACGATCTTAAGTTTTTTTTACAGAGCTTTCCCGCTAATGTACATCTTTAGTGAAGTTATTTTCATTCACTTCTTGTGGTTGTTCATTTAAATTTGCCATTGATTCTGGTAATATTAGTTCATACTTGGCCTGAGTATCGAGAACCGATTGGGGAGAACCGGACTGGTTCCGAGAACCGAAAAAATTTAAGAACAGACTCATCCTTAGTTCCTAGTATTTTATATATTCCTGAGGAGTAATGGCTATCTAACGTGTTATTTACAAACAAATTTTCCATACAAACAAACCATGAGGCATATTTTGTTAACGTGCAAAAATTCATAAGTTTTTTAATCGAAAATTTGCAAATATGATGAGAGATAACGGGTGTTCCCATTTGTGGAGAACAACAAATAAATTCATTAAAATAGGGATTTTCAGAACAGATGTTATTCAGAACAATGAGGTTACGCCTATGACCTGAATAATAATGCTTCCATAAACTAAGAAAAAGAAAACTTTCAATAAATTCCACATCCATTTTCTATAGGAGCTAATTTAATACAGCAACCAAGCAATGCAAGGAGTTAAAAGGAAGGTAAGGAAAGTTTTAATTACTTATATTCTAATACAATTCTACACACACAGAAGACTTAACAGCTCAACAAAAGAGGCAGAAGAAATGTATGCAAAGAATGAAATGATGGAATTGTTAGTGACCAACCAAAGTGGATGGACATGTCTGAATGTCTGCCTAATAAGACATGCAGCTGTCAAAAAAAAATCACTCCAAAAATGATTGAATATAAACAATGAGTGGTTTCATAGCAAATGCAAACATGAAGCAACTCCTTAGTTGTCATCATTGCTGGGAGCACCACTCCCTCTGAGTCGACATATTATTCTCATAATTGCAATTACCCTCAAGTATGACAACCCCTATAACTAATACTATATAATAGATTACCTAAAATTTTCACTCCGTGTAAATGAGCAGCATTTATCCACATGGGTGGAGGTATTGTGACTAGATGGTGGCTGAAATACACAAAAATGTCTATTCCTGCCCAGTGAAAGAATCGATATTCGTCATACACTTGAGTTCCATTGATAAACCTGTGTAAATAAATAAAAAAATGTTAGATTCTTTGTAGATATATAAATTACTGACAGAAAATTTTCTGTAAGAAGTGAATTACATAGATATCCATCCAATCCCACAAAAATGAAAGTACTGTTACAGCCTCAAGTACGGGTATTGTAGTTTCAAGGGTTTACTAGGCAATGAGCACCTAGAGGCAGTAAAATGTTCTTGATCACTTTGCTTTATCAAGACCTCCATATAGTCATCAATACACTAACTAAAATACTCTGAGAAGGACAGATTGAAAAGTATGACAGAGGTGAGGCAGTATCTTTAATGTGTGATAATCAGTGCGACAGTTCACTCTAATAATGCACATGCATGATATCCTTCGCTCACCGAGTAGGTTTGCCTATAAGTTCAAAATGGTGTCAGAAGAAGTGTTAAGTCGGGTAATCATATAAGTCATAAGCTGCAAAAAGTAGGGTGTGCTGCATGACTCATACGTAACATAGGAACCTGAAATGTGACTTCCAGAGGTTCTTTTGGTTGTTGTTCCTATTTTTAATTATTCAGAATCAGCTGACTTGGCCTTTAAATTGAATATAAAAGTTATAATCTGCAGCTTTAATAAATATCAACTGTAAAAACACTACAAAAAGAATAAATACTTTAATAATAAGTTTCTGGAGAAGAAGGCTTTTCGAAGCTGCATCTTGAATGTTCCCAAGGGGATTGAGGGATCCAGGGAAGGGTAGGTAGACAAAAAGGTGTTGAACAAGATAGAAAGCCTGTAAAAAAGTGATCTCTGGGAGAGAGAAAGACGGAATTTACGTTGGTGTATTGGTGGTTGATACGAAAGGTGCAGGTTGAAATGTGAAGTGAAAAGAATGGGAGTTTTTCACAGGAATGGTACTAATTGTTTGAGGCACTGTAAATAAAAGAAAAATCATAAATATTCCAACCAGTAGATAGTTGGACCAATGAAAGGGCAAACATTATTTCAGAGAGAAGAATTACTGAGGTTAGGAATGCCGTTAGGACTACTGAAATGATTAAATTATCAGAGCGTTCAAGAAGTTTCAAGTTGGAGAGAAAGGCAGAGGTGTAGCTGGCAGAGCAGTATTCGAGGATTAGGAGAACACAGCCAGAGATTATAGCTTTCAAGGCAATTGACAAGTGAATCTGTAAAGAACTCCAACAACTGACATGGCCTTCGATTTAATTTTATTGTGGTGTAGAACAGAAGAGAGTTTGGGGTCGAAAGTAACACTCAAGTATTCAGGACGATTTCCATTCCAAATAAAATAGAGACCAGAAGCGTGTAGGGCTAGAAACCATGCCATCTGTAATTGATTCAATATATACTATAGCTGTAATCGCTGAGTAGGAGATTCTCCTCACATCTGCCAAGACAAGAAAATAGGCACATGCATGGGGATAGGGAAAAGACTTCCAAAGCTTCCAAGCTGCTTGCTTGTTTTGAAGTACGTTTCAGCCGTGAGCCACATGGGTTTTTTCCTCCATATCCTCTGGGAGGGAATGAAGTCTCTGGTGACTCCATGCACATAGTCATTCTTTGTCTGTCAAGTCAAAGTCATGCAAAACACTTCTATGGCATTGTCTGGGGGCTCACTTTCTAAGAGGTCACAGGGTAGGAGGGAGGGTCTAGTTGATAGCATTCAAGGCGGCCTTCTTCCACGTTTTCACTGACCAAGCTTATGGTAAAGGATGGGTGGAATTGTGTTGGGGGAGGGGCTTGGTAATGAGAACTCAAGCGAGGAGTGGTTGGAGCTGAATATATTCCTGCATGTGGTGGGAGAGTGTATACTGAATGAGGAAAGGATCAGATCCCAGGTTTCCAAATTTCTGGTTGGGAAAGGAGTGCACTGGAAAACACCCATGCCATACAAGAATATGTCGATAAAAAATGTGCCATAGGTGCCAGTCAGGTTACTGATGCTGGTGGTGCAGAGTATGACGTCAATGGTTCGCCTGCTCTACATGAGCAGTTGCAATCATGTGGGATGCTTGTAGTATTCATTAAGTCTACTGCAATCTTTATCACCATCAATAAATCCTCTTAATTATTTAATTTAACAATGGATGAAACATTGTCTTACAAATGCTATAAGTGCTCACTTCCTCTGAATGCGCCCAATGTTTGCACACCGAGACAACGGGCCATGTCAACGTGTTCAGCACATTACTGTCACACTGTCAGAACTTACATATTCATCAAGAAAGGAATCACGTAAATTTGGATATATAAATCAACAGGTTTTAATACTTAGGTATACTAATAATCTAATTAACTACAACGTTTGCATTCACCTATCACCTAGATATCCACCCTTCATGTCATGGCAAACCAATGTTTTAGGAACAGTTTCCCTCCCTATTCGTGGTGACAGCTTCCAGTCCTTCCAATCCAAATGACACGATGAACCACTTCCCTTGTAGCAATAGTTTGTGCTGGGCTGTAAAGGTTTGGTATCCCATTTGCAAGCATTTTCATCGCTCCAAGTCCACACATCTTCTAATTTGCTGATTGGAAAACATTGGTCGTCTTCTTCGCCCGCAATCATTATCATAAACCGCAAACGAACGATAACGATCGTAATTCATAAGAGGAATTATAGTAATTTTAATAAAGTGAGTAAGTCATTAACCTCGCAAAATACCATGAGGAAGCACACATGTACGGTATTCAACGAACGATAAATTCATATCACGAACAAAGTTATTGACGCGATTTTATCATTAGAAAACGACGTGTAATAACCTCTATCTATCATTCCACGAGTTTAAGAACTGATTACACGCCAGTCCTCAATCCAATGCATGTCAATCTTCGTTATCTACATTATCACTTCTTATGACATCATTCCAAGAAGCCACTTAATTCAAACGCTGGGCAGGTTGGATTCAGAAGAATATTGTTTACGAATTTCATGAATTGCGCATTTTGTAACTCATGTGCGGCGCGAAGCTTGAAGTCTTGCATGGCACTATGCACGGCACCACTCCAAGCAACGTATTAATAGACATATACCTTGAATTAAATAATGGAGTTTGCGTCCGTACCATTTGCATTCATAAATGCATTCCGAGTTTTTAAATTGAGAATTAGTCCGCAGTTCCTTGCCTCACGGTCCCTATGCTACACCTGTGTGCGTGAGAATTTACTTAACGAATCGCCCCAAAAAAGTGGATGTTACGTATCAGCTGCTTTGGCTGGCTTTAATGAAAATCATTTTGCTTTTCATCATGTTGTCTGCCTCCCTATGGTATCCCATCACCGTATTGTCAAGGTCCTAATGATCTGCTGTAGCCTTGATGCCATCTAACGATTTGATCGTTGGATTATTCTTCCTCATAGAATAATCCTCCAAGGTCGTATAAGTATATTAATTGCGTATGCTTGGTTTCGCTTTTAGTAGGGCCCGCCCGCCTTTGTGACGGTGCGGGATTCCTCTTCCCTACCCTTCCTTCCGTATCCCCTCCCCGGAGGCGTCGTCGGGCTCTCATCGCTCCTTCCTTGTTCCTTCCCGTCCTTCCCCTTCTGGGTGCAGAGGAGAAAAGCTCGCGCTTACAGTCCCTGCCCCAGGAGTGTATCCCCGCGAGCCCGCCCTAGGGTTTCGTTCCCACTGTAGCCTTGATGCCAGACATTGGGAATGAACTCATTCTCTTACTACATGTGATGTGAGTGTAAACCGCGGCTCCTCTCGCTCTATCATGAGCAACTGCTGACAAAACATAAATGAAGCATTATTGACAAATTATCCACATGCAACTCTTATGGTCATGAGCTCTCCCCTTTCAGCCTGGACAGCCTGCTCCAGTGGTGCAGCGAGGGTGGGTTTTGGGAGAAACCCCCTCCCCCCCACAGCTCAGAGAAATTTTTAAGTTTAATCCATTTTACTCAATTGGATTGATATTACTAATAGAATTGTGTAAGGATCAATAAAATATCCCTCAGAAAGTCGTAAAACTCACTATTTCCAACCGTTTAACTTAAAATTCCACAATTTATTAATGTCGCACCTCCTGCTTATCCTGGTGGGTATTCCATACCCCCACACACTCCGGTATTAGTTGCGCCTAAACCCCCCCCCCCCCCCAGGCTTAATTACTATTGCTCCCCTGGCCTGCTCGACTTGACTACTGCACTTGAGGCGATCACCCCCAGGCAAAATATTTTCAAGGCTGATCTATCAGTCTCATTTCCTCCTGTGAGGCTGGTGGAAATCTCATCGAACTTCATGTGTTTCGCCCTAAAGATCAACTATGCGTTCCTTCTAAGGTTTGGGTAAGCACATTTTACAGAAATTCAACTAATCGCGGCCATGTTGCTTTTATATACAGCAGAATGCGCCAGCGCAGAGCATGAGAAACAACATAGCAAAAACATACAGTATGAGAAATCGCTCATACACCACACCCCACTCGACACCTGCACCCTTTCATGTACAGTCGAAGGTTCATTGGGAGGACATCAACCACTCCCTAGACCGCATTCCGTGGGGTCTATTATTCTCATCATCCTCTAAGGAAAGAGCAGACTTTTTCCACTTTGTCCTCAAGGCTGTCATAAAAGATTTTGTTCCCTTAGAAAAAGCCGAAGACAAAAAGTTTCTCCAATGGTTTGAACCAGACACTATAAAAAACACTATCTTTTGGTAACAAAAATCACACTTAGTACATATGTACCTCCAAAAGGCCATCACAAATGAGAAAGCTCACTCTAAAGGATGTGTATAGAGGGATGATGCCACTCTTCTGAAATTCCTCCATAAAGATGGTATGTAATCATTAAGGTACCCAGACGCAGTGGCGGATACAGATGGGGGGCGCGGGGGGCGCGCGCCCCTCCCTTGCGGGTCCGGCCGTATTGGCAAACATGGCAGAACCACGATTGTGACTTTTTTTATATCATAAGATGGCATTGTCTTATATATGTGTGTAATTACATTAATTAAAATTTTATTTTACTCTGCCTGTGACTTGATTATTTTTTATTGCGATATCGCGATAAAAAGTAAAGGCAACTCAATATATCTTTTGCGCCCCCCCCTTGAGTGTTTTCTGTATCCGCCCCTGCCCAGACGGCACAGGAAGTTTTCGTACCTAAATACGAGGGTGGACAATCAAGATACAAAAATCGCGCTTAGGAAGTTACTTAGAAGGTTTTGTTTCTTTATTTCCTTTAATGACGAAAAAAGATGCAAGAGGACTGGCAAATTCATATGCATCGATAAAATTGTATCTCATCGATAAAACTGTATTCGGTCTGGGACTATTTTCTTTCGCGGGTGGTGCCATCTGGTGCCATCGTGCCATATCCTCCTAGAAAGATCACATGCTTTCACAAGCCGTTGGAGATGACATGGTTAACGTCACGTCTCACCACATTTCAGGGATTTTTGTGGTTAAGTTTGTGAAAAATAGTGTCTGGTAATGGTGAAGTTTCCCTTATTCTTTAATTTCATTCTCTGGGCTTCAGAAACGTGTTTGTGAGATATTTTTGTTAAAAATGCCTTCCGTGTGTGTAATGTCGGGATGTAATGGAAACTCCGGGACATGGCTCAAGTTTTTAGCTTTCCAAAAGATCCTGAGTTGAAGAAGAAGTGCATTTGGGCGATAAGAAGAAAACATTTCACCCCCACGAAAAACTGTGAGGTATGTACTCTTTCTCGCTGTAATTATTTGGATGTAATTTTAAGTTAGAAGTGGCTTCGGGATGTTGATGCATCAACATCCCGAACTATTCAGTACTGAAGTACTATACTACTATTCAGTACTAAAAATGGTGATTCAAAATATTGTAGCAGCAATTCTTTTGAAAATTCTTGCATTTTAGTTGTCTTTTTTGTATTAATTCATTCGGTAAACGTGTGGTTAAAGGAGAAACTAGGAATAAGCTGCCAAGTTTATAGGATCGAATATTGCTTCTTAGCTTGCCCTATGGTGTATTACACGTCGGCTTTCATCATTTCAAATTATCTTATGCTATAGTTTAAAACAATAAAAATATCAGGCATACAAATATTTACTATATTTACGAGCCTATAGTAATTTGATTTCTCATGCAGAAATACCAAAAATTGGAAATGATTTGACCTAATAAGTTACATGGTATTTTATTATTTATTAATTTTAGGTGTGTGAGCTTCACATCGCACCTTGTGATATCAGAAAATAATCTGTGGCCTTGGACGAGAAGACGAGGAGAAAATTCTTGCTGAATTGAAGGTGCCCAGATTGGAGGAAGGTACCATTGCTTCACTGTTACCTGTCGCCAAGAAGACAGACATTGTGGCAGAAGTGACATATTTGTGGATGTGGATTTGATTTGTGCAAGTTGGTGCAGTGATAGTAGACGTTTATCGGAGAAAGTATTGACGATAGTTTGTATGTATCGACCAGTCCTCTTTTAAATAATTTTCTATTCGAAAGAGAATAAGAGTAATTGTTTCGCTAAATTAGATGTGGGATAGAAGAGAAAATTGGAAATATTATTGTGGTTGACAATAGAAAATACATAATATATGTATTGTATTTCTGTGGGTTTTTTCTTTCCTGCCTCTTTAAAATTTCTTGCGGTGGTGACTTCATGCAAAGTAAGTATAAAATCGGAGGTGCGATCTAAGAGATAACATGTTTTATTTTACAAGTGTTTATGCTGGTGATTTGGCAGGACTTTCATATTTTTAATAGGTTGATACATTTACTGCAGTGACCTAGAGACTTTTACTCATCCCAAATAATTTTTCAAATACTTTAGCGCCTGATATGGGTAAGTTTTAGTAGCTGAGACTGAACTATACGTTAATTTTTGCTTGCATTTTGATGAATTCGATCATACTAATAGCAGATGTGTCAGCAATCCTGTTTCATCGGCAATTTTTATTTAAAACTTTTATTTCGTCAGGCTTTAGGGTAAGCTTTTTAATGCTCGTGGGCTATGTGATGTCTTATTTAGTGTCAAAATTAATAAGAATTTACTCTCATTAACATCTCAAGGTTTCCATGTAAGTACGAGCCACTTAAGAATTCTGGATGCTGGGGATGCGTGAATTAGCCGTGAGAATCTCATTTTTCGCAGAGTTATTTAAGTGGCCGAGTAAGTTTTGTAAGTTCTCAATGGGTAAATAATACTATATCATGAATTCTAATTACCATGAAAAACTCACAACCGACAAAAACTTTGTCGGTCGTGAGTCTTTCATGGTAATTAGAATTCATGATATGGTGTTATTTACCTATTGAGAACTTACAATTCATAATGATTCGTATCAAGGTTCTCGCTACGGTCGGTAGTTATCGATTGTGTTGCGTTCGATACATTTTTCGATCGTGCGAGTTACGATATAACTAATTTCGACCTAATCGATTGAGATTAGCCTGAGTGCCGTGTTCCTGCGCGCTTTGTATCCAATCGTACGTGCTTAGTAGCGGACATTCACATGCTGCGTACGCGCTTCGTCGACAGGCCGCGAATGGAATGTATCCATTGACGAAAAGCGACGGAGCGGCATAGTATCCCCTTAGTCAATGGGTACTATGTACATACGAATTAGATACGGAGGGTTCTGTGCCGTCTGGGTACCCAAGGTAGGTCTAAAATTGATGCAAGTATTGCTTTTACCAGCTCAACAATTTTTAAACATAGTAGTAGAATATTTATACAAGCCACTTATCTAAGCAAACAAATTATCCTTAGGAAGTATTTGCAAGGCGACTACCCAGTGAGAAATGATTGGTGGAATCCACGTGAAAATGTAACGTGGATACCACGTGTTTTTGGTCGTGGAATCAACGTGGAACCCACGTGGAAATTTGGTGGAAAAATTAAAACAGCAGTAGGTGCTGTCCTAAAACCATTAAAACCTCAACCACTCTATAGCTAAACCTTCTATATATGTGTCTACGATTTTTCATGTGCTCTCATGGCTGCCTTTCCACGAATTATATAAAAATAGAATGTGCGATACATTTTCACATAACTAGCGTGGTTTCGGGATGATAAATGACGCAATGTCACACCAGAGAGTTAAGTTCCACAAATTAGAAATTCTGTTTACCATTTTATGCTAATCACCACAAATCCACTTGAAATCAACGTGGATTCCACGTGGGTCCAACCACTCAATATCCACCACCACCAAATATCCACCACTCAACGTGGATTCCACGTGGGTTCCACGTGCACTCCACCACCCATTTCTCACTGGGTAAGAAGTGGCGAATGCCATGCAAGCCTCTCCCACACAAAAAAAGCAGTAACCTTAATCTGCCCCAGTATTCAGTGCCCCCACGAACCAAAGTGGGTGCATAACATTATATGTATATTACAGGGTAATTTGTTGAGACTGAACATGTTAGCCAATGATGGAATTTCCCAATACAGTAAAACCTCGATCTTATTTATTTTTACAACAATTTATTTGGATCGAAAAACCATGACTTTGCTGTAGGGAATTTCATCGTATAGATGTGTGGTGGAGCCCTTCATTACGAGCGCCGTCACCAAGGTCAGCACCTGGTTGAGGTCATTGCCCTGGGACCCTGAGGTCCCTGCCGCTGCCGCCAGGGTACGCGGAAGATAGCGCCAGCAAGGCGCCGCGAGAGAGAGACGCTGACGAGAGGGCAATGAAGTTGGACTATCTCGCGTGAGAGACATTGAAAAAGTGTATCGCTTACCATCGCAATAAACGTGGTCGAAAATACTTTAGTGTGTTAATCCAGGCGAGGTTAATATCGCAACCCTAACCTTTCCCTTTAGTGGTGACCCCCGGCGCGAATTATTTTCTCGAAAAAAAAACTTTTTTCGAACCACGTGCGCGACCACGCCGAGTTCCGTTAGCCATGCCGCCGACATCGCGCGAATCTTTGGCCATCAAGTCTCTAAGTTAATATTTTTATTGTGATCCTGTGCTATGTGCGTGTGTAAATAGTTTTCCTTATTTTGTGTTTATTATACTGTGTTTGTGAAGATGCCCGATCCACCAGCATCGCAACCCGGCGCGGACCGCATCGCCGTTCGAGCACCACCATTTTGGCCGGAGGAGCCTTCTCTATGGTTTTCCCAGCTAGAAGGACAATTTTATCTTGCTGGCGTCAAGGAGGACGAAACCAAATTTTGGTTCGTGGTTTCGCAGCTAGATCACCGCTACGCGCAGGAGGTAAAAGACATTATATCGTGCCCTCCGACCTCTGATAAGTACAATACTTTAAAAAGTGAATTAATTAAAAGACTCTCCGCATCGCAGGAGCATAAATTAAAACTCCTCTTGGAGCATGAGGAGATGGGGGATAGGAAACCATCCCAGTTTTTGAGACATTTGCGGGATTTAGCGGGTAACTCCGTCACGGACGATTTCCTAAGATCGCTGTGGCTTTCACGTCTACCGAGCCATTTGCACGCTATTTTAGCGGCTCACGATGCCCCAGACCTCAACGCCCTTGGGTCCTTAGCGGACCGCATAAACGAAGTGGTCCCCCGTGCAACGGCTCCCCCTTCCCTCAGTGTAAGTGAAGTTGCCCCCACCTCTCAAACCTGTGCCGCAGGCTGTTCGCAGATAATGGCCTCCCTCATCGCCAGAATGGACGAGCTCACCCGGCAGGTAGGCGCACTCTCCGTCTCGGGGCACCCTCATTATCGCCGTCACAGATCCCGTTCCCGCTCCCGAAAAAGTGCCTCACGCCCTACGTCACCAGGCCCTCGCGACCCGAATGTCTGCTGGTATCACTGGCGCTTCGGCAAGGACGCTGACAAGTGCATTCCCCCCTGCTCCTACATTCCGGAAAACATCCCGGGCAGGTTGTAAATGCGGCTGCCGACCCTTGCCCTACTTCCAGCCGCCTTTTCATGACCGACGTGTGCACTAAGGTGCAATTCCTGGTGGACACCGGAGCGGACCTATCAGTGTATCCGCGCTCATATGTAAAAGGACCACGGACGCGGACAGATTATCAATTGTTCGCCGCGAACGACTCAATTATTCACACTTACGGCTGGGAAACTTTAAATTTGAATTTTAACCTTCGTCGTGACTTCACTTGGCGTTTTGTGGTTGCCGACGTATCGAAGCCAATCATTGGCGTCGACTTTTTAACCCATTTTGGACTTTTGGTGGACGTGAGAAACGCCAAACTTATCGATGGCACCACCTCACTGCATGCCATCGGTAGCATCGGCGTCTACTCCGGGGACCAAATAAAAGCGGTTGTTGGTGAGTCCCGTTTCCATACCCTTTTGTCCCGTTTCCCGGAGATTACTCGCCCGGCAGGAACCCCCGGAAAGACAAAACATTCAACCGTGCACTTCATACGCACCACTCCCGGCCAGCCCGTATGCTGTAAACCCCGACGCCTGGCCTCGGATAAGCTCGAAGCAGCCAAGAGGGAATTCGAGTTGATGGTGCGGATGGGTACCGCTCGCCGTTCAGACAGCAGCTGGTCGTCAGCCCTCCACCTCGTCCCGAAAAAAGGTAACGAGTGGCGCCCCTGCGGTGACTACCGCGCTTTGAACGCCCGCACTATACCCGATTGTTACCCCGTCCCTCACATAGAAGACTTTTCCTCTTCCCTTAGTGGAGCCCGAATTTTTTCAACTATAGATTTAGTAAGGGCATATAACCAGATTCCTGTGCACAAGGAAGATATTCCCAAAACCGCCATCACCACACCCTTTGGACTTTTTGAATTTCCTTTTATGTCATATGGACTCCGCAATGCGGCGCAAACATTCCAAAGGTTTATTGACGAGGTGCTCAGAGGCCTAGATTTCACTTACGCCTATCTGGACGACATTTTGATCGCCTCTAAAGACGAGGACGAGCACGAGCGCCACCTAAGCGAACTTTTCCTTAGGCTTAGTGATTACGGTGTCGTTATCAATCCCTCCAAGTGTGTTTTTGGTGTGTCACAAGTGACATTTTTAGGTTATAGCGTAAGTGTTGACGGTACAAAGCCATTAAAAGACAAGGTTAGTGCCATTCAAGAATTTCCTGAGCCGGTGACTATCAAACAGTTACGTCAGTTTTTGGGTATGGTCAACTTTTATAGACGTTTCCTACCCAACGCGGCGTCATTACAGGCGCCACTCAATGATTTATTACGTGGTGGAGTGCGAGGAAATGACGAGATCACATGGACGCCCGAATTGCGCCTCTCATTTCAAAAGTGCATGGACGCCCTCTCCAACTTTGCCCTCCTCGCCCACCCAGTTCCCTCCCTCCCCCTAGGCCTTTTCACCGACGCCTCGGATTTTACCCTGGGGGCAGTTCTGCAACAACAAACAGACACCGGTTGGAAACCCTTGGGTTTCTTCTCTAAAAAACTCAATGCTGCAGAAAAGAAGTATAGCCCATACGATAGGGAATTATTGGCCATTTACCGTGGAGTTCGCTACTTCCGACATATGCTCGAAGGGCGAACTTTCACGATTTTCACGGACCACAAACCATTAACATATGCATTTAAATAAAAGTCCGACAAGTGCTCACCCCGGCAATTCCGCTACCTTGACCTGATAGGCCAATTTTCAACGGATATCCGTCATGTAGCGGGGGCCGACAATATCGTTGCGGACGCCTTGTCCCGAATTGAGGAAGTGGCTCGTGGTATTGATTTTGAGGCACTAGGCCGTTCCCAGGAGACTGACGAGGAACTGGCCTCCCTTATCAAATCTGAAACAACTTTAATTCTCAAGAAAGTGCCAATCCCCGGGTGCAGTGTACATTTAATGTGTGATACATCTACCTCAAACATTAGACCATATGTCACACCAGCTTTCCGTCGCCAAGCATTCGACTCGATACACAACCTTTCACACCCTGGAGTGAGAGCCACCACCAAATTAATGACAACTCGTTTTGTGTGGCCATCAATCAAAAAAGATTGCCGCCAGTGGGCTCGTTCCTGCATCCCCTGCCAGTGATCTAAAATCACACGGCATGTCTCCTCACCTCTTTCTAATTTCTCTCTGCCAGGAAGGAGATTTGAACATATACACATAGATCTTGTTGGTCCCCTCCCCATCTGCCGTGGTTACCGCTACTGCCTCACCTGTGTAGACCGTTTTACACGGTGGCCTGAGGCCATTCCTGTCGAGGACATCTCCGCCGAAACTGTGGCACGTGCCTTCCTTCGGGATTGGTTGTCCCGCTTCGGCATGCCTCAGAGAATTACCACGGACCAAGGCAGGCAATTTGAGAGTGCCCTTTTCCGCCAGCTGTCCAATATAGCCGGTGCAGTCCACTTGAGGACATCAGCATACCATCCGGCAGCAAACGGTATGGTGGAGCGCTTCCACCGCCAATTGAAATCTGCCATCCGCTGCCACCAAACGCAGCAGTGGGTGGATGTACTGCCGGCAATCCTCTTGGGTTTCCGATCTGCGCTGAAGGAGGATATTCAAGCCACCCCAGCGGAGCTCGTATACGGTGAACCACTAAGACTTCCAGGCGAGTTCCTCTCCCCAACCAGTGGCCCCACCCCCAACGCCACCTATTTCACCTCCCAGCTCCTGGAGCACTTTCGAGGCCTAAGCCCTCGACCAGCAGCACGCCATGGCACACGGCATGCCTTCATCTTTAAGGACCTGCCATCAACATCTCATGTTTTTGTGCGTCATGACGCAAGTCACGGTGCCCTTCAGGCCCCTTACAACGGTCCATACAAGGTCCTACAGCGGGATGGTAAAACATACAAAGTGCGTTTGCCAAACCGTGATGCGAACATTGCCATTGACCGCTTGAAACCTGCCTACATCACCTCCGAGGAGCCAATCATCCCTGAAGAGAGGAGTGAAATCCTCATTCCGACCACCAGGAGGCAGCCTTCAACCCAGGTGTTGCCATCTACCAGCATCCCTCCAGCTGATGGGCCAACTCCTGCACCCGCAGCTCCAGGGGCAGAATATACGCTGCCCAGTGGCCGCCCTAAGAGGCGTGTGCGTTTCCCGCAGCATCTGCTGGACTACCAACTCTAACCTTCTCCAATTTTTTTTCTCCTCCACATATTTACAAATTTTCTGCTTTCTCTTTCTTTTTCCTTTTTTTCTTCTCCACGCTAGGGTTACTCACTGCCAGGGGGGTGATGTGGTGGAGCCCTTCATTACGAGCGCCGTCACCAAGGTCAGCACCTGGTTGAGGTCATTACCCTGGGACCCTGAGGTCCCTGCCGCTGCCGCCAGGGTACGCGGAAGATAGCGCCAGCAAGGCGCCGCGAGAGAGAGAGACGCTGACGAGAGGGGAATGGAGAAGGACTATCTCGCGTGAGAGACATTGACCAAGTGTATCGCTTACCATCGCAATAAACGTGGTCGAAAATACTTAAGTGTGTTAATAAAGGCGAGGTTAATATCGCAACCCTAACCTTCCCTTCAGATGTGATTTGTGGGTCGCATCAATACAGGGGCATCCAAGTGTTCCATGTGCTTCAGGATGCTAAAAGAGTAAATTTCTCTTGGAAAGTCAGTTTGGGTTGCTATTAGTTTCTCTATCGAGTTACAGACTTGAATACAATCATGTCTCGTATAGAGCAATTTCGATTAGCGCAATTTCGATATAGCGCAAATTCGTTCCTCGGGGAAACATTGCAACGCATTGTAGCCTTATCAAAAATCTTAAACGCTCTCGTGATAAAACGTGAACTTGCGATGAGTACACACGAAATTTCTATCATTTTACGCATACAAATATTATTGCTTGCCTCAAATCTTCTTTTTTGTTTATATATTAATCGAAATCCATTGCTGTGCCATGGCCAAAAGGATTACTCGTCATTGGGTCCAGATAGCCGGCCTACCGAAGTAATTTATCTCGTCTCCTTAACAGAATGAGTTAATTAAGATCATTAATTAAGCGTGGGGCTAGTGGAAATGAGTGTTTTTTAAGCAATACTGGTTGAGACGTAATTTTTGCCGTCATAGGTTATCGGGCGCTTGACTTCCAGGTAGAGGGTCTACGCTAAAGCCTTCAAGGTCATCGGTATTCACGGGGGAGAAATGGAGCGGTGGCCGATTTGCGCATGAAGAGCACCAACATATAAGAGGGTCCCCTATAGAGTCTCAAACACAATAGTTCGTTCCCTCCCCGAAGTCGTAGGCCCTCTGCGTCTCAAGAACACAGTTCAGCAGTAGAAGGTGATATCGATAGAGCCATGCAGAGTAAAAACCAAGAGAAAATGGCAAAAAATAGGAATGCGGGTAAAAAAATCAAGAATTTATCAAGAAAAACCATAAACCTAAAAGAGAAATTGAAAGAGGTCAATTGCTTTGAAAATGGAGAACGTCAAAGCGATATGGCGCGGAAGTTTAAACGCACGATGCCTCATTCTGAATAAAGACGAAGTTAAAACATCAGTGACCTCAGCCGCACCAACTTCAACCAAGCTGTCTACACATACGGAAAGTTCATAGTGAATCAGTACAAAAAGACGAGAGTGGTAATCGCTCCGAGACATTTAGTGAAAGCTCCGGTTGGTTCCAGAATTTAAACGGCAAGCAGGTATTTTCAGTGCGGCGATATCAGGTGAATCTGCAAGCAGGGGCGGATCCAGGATTTCTTTCTGGGAGGGGCACAAGCAAGGCCGTATCCAGGATTTTGTTCAGGGGGGGGCACAAGGATACTTCGTCATACAAAACGAACGAAATGATAATGGGACCGTATTAAAAATCTAGCATATTTTTAAGAGTCTGGGGGGGGGGGGGGGGGGGGCACGTGCCCCCGTGCCCCCCCCCTGGATCCGCCTATGTCTGCAAGTGTTGATAGCGCAGTCACCACAACATTTTCTGATGAACTCCAAGCTGTGATTGAAAGTGGCTCCTTTCCCCCTCAACTAGTTGTTAGTGTTGACGAGACGATATTCTGGAAAAGAATGCATTCTCGTTCATTCATTTTCAGGGAAGGAAAACCTGAGAAGGCTTCAAGACATTTAAAGACTGTTTCACGTAGCCGCTAATGACTCGGAGGACTTCAAATTAAAATGATTTATCATTCATAAACTTCGCTAGATATGAAATGGCATTCAAAGTAGCGTTTGCCTGTCACTTCGATGAGCGACAAAAGGGCCTGGGTGACACAATAGTTGTTTTTAGACTGGTTTGAAAAATCGTCCACTGCCGGCAATGCATTACGAACCCCTGAGATAGCAGATGTTAGCCCACCCGCACGACAAGAGGGAATTTCAAAAGCCCGTAAGAATTTTTTTTAACGTGAATAAAAGTCTTCAAATGCGTGCATACTATCTTTAGAGATGTTTTAAACTATAAAAAATTATATAAATAATGTTTTCTAAGGCTATTTATGGGAATATATATGTTTTAGAGGAAATTCAATACCCAAGACCTATGCTACCAGGAACGCATCCCTATCTTCCCAATGTTAAAACGCTCTCGTATAACGCAAATTCGTATAGCGCAAAGACACCAAGGAACGCATCCCTTGTGCTATACGAGACATGGGTGTAATTAGAGCTATTTCCTCCATTACTGGGAGAATGCTTATCTGTTACGTGAAGAAATGGGTTTCAGACTTGGGTTGGGAGGGTCACTCTGAGACAAGAGATTCATGCTCAGATGAGAGACTCAATGGTCTCTTTTCTTCCAAATCACGAGAAAATTAGGGTGGACTATTACCTCAGGTTACGCTGATGGATTCAGAAGTACAGCATACTTTATTCATGTGAATGACTAAAAGGTATGCTGCTACTTGTCAAATTTAGCTTTTATGTCTGTGTAGTAATTGTAAAAAATGATCACAGACTTCATTCTCAACAAAGATCACTCTTAAATTACCTTGGGAAAAACAGATTACTGCTGCGGGTAATACTGAGACAAATGTTAATAATCAATGCTCAGAGAAGATATCAGGACTGACAACTGCAGTGGCTACACTGAAAAGTTTGAATACAGCCAAATAACTCTTAAATTCCATTCAGCACACCAATAAACTTGAAACCTGTAGATCATTAGAGAGCTCAACTTATGTTTCAGGAAGTTGGGAGACCTAATTTTTGGTAATTAGACCATTTTTCCACTTCCCACGCAACGTGTTGATTTCAGCTGAACTTGACAACTGGCACAGGCATATTACACAAGAGAAGATCTCATCATCTGAATGTGCTGCATTTTGAGTAAATTAAAACATCACTAGGTGACACGTTGAATCAAAAAACCTTGTACATTTCACATCAATAATTCTAATATTGACCAGTTTCGTCATTGTGTGACATCATCCTCAAACTATCCATTTTACTACGTAACTCATTATTTTCTTTGATGACATGAAAAGGAAGATTGAAACAGAGCACTGCATTGTAACATAGTATCAAGCTAAGTATACTTACTTGAATCAGTCCTGGTAGAACGAGAGGAGTTTCTTAAATGCCTTAGGGTGTGCTCAGCACATTCTGCAGTCTTCTTCCTTCTCCATACCCTGATATGCTGCGAACATCAGTGTTCAGAGGACATCACTCCCCCTCAATGGGATGTCTATTCCATGGATTATTACTTTTAATGCTGGCATTTTGAAATTTTTGCTCACCTCTGTGGTAATACTGGGTTAAAATTTTCATATTTAAGATACAGGCAAATGATGACTTAGGTATCCACTTTCTGCATCATAAAAATTTCAGGATGACAGTCGAAGTTTTAAGTTAACTGCAACTAGCCGCAGTGATAACTTTTACTGGAGTCACTTGCAATGCACAAATTGTGCGAAATATCCACAGAGAAAAAATGATTTGCCTTGACCAGGGTTCGAACCCAAATCCCCCGATTTCCGGTCAAATGCTTTAACCAGTTAAGCTACCATGGCATCATTCTTCCCTGTGGATAATTGTGGACTTGACTGGACAGCCAGAATCCTGGTCAAGACGAATTATTTTTTTTCTCTGTGGATATTTCACACAATGACAGTGGAGGATGAAAACAAATAAAACGTTAAGTAAACAGATGTGTCAAGTGAGAGACATGTGTCCTCTAAACAGTATTCACTCCTTAAGGTCATTGTGTGGATGCAGGGCCCATGCTATTTACTACTATTTAGTACTCCCACAGACATCCCTGAATGATAAATTCCTCATGTGGTTCTGGAAGACCATCGCTTATTTTCCAATTTTTTGACACTGAGAGAGTTAGGTGTTGGAAAGTACTCCTTGGCAAGTGTAGAACTATAAGTTCCCTCATTGGTTCTTCATCGAAATGTAAGGGTTACTTCAGGGGTCAGGGCAAAAGGGTTAAATACCATAGTAACAAAAGGTCAGGGGAAAAAAATTATTTCCCCTGACCAAAAATGAACTAAACAAACTCAATAATAAAAGAAAATTCCTTTTGAAGTGCTTCCATCAAAGTTTCCAGATAATACTGTTAATAGTGAAAATAACCAATGATCAGAAAAGGTATCTGAATTAACAACTGCATTGGATGTACTGAAAAGTGAGTAAATAGTCAAATAAGTCTCAAATTCCATCTGGCATACCTAAAAACTATGAATTTGTAGATCAATTGAGAGTTCAACTTATGTGTCAGGAAGTTTGGAAAGCTTTATTTTGGTATTTAGAGCATTTTTCCTCTTTCCTTGCAACCTATTGTTTTCTTTTGGCATTGGAAACTGGAAGACGGATGTGGCACAGACTCCCTGCCAGCACTCATTTCTTGTCTTTCACAACCTGAGGTTAGTGTCAGCCAGAACTGACTTGGAGCAGAACCACCCAGGTGGCATAAATCCCATTCTTTCAGCTTTAATTGTAAAACTTCATTCTGATGAGACAACAGGGTGTGGGGTCCTAAAACTCATGGAATGTCTGTGTGTCACACAAAATTGTATGCTGATGGGTTGTTTCTGATCATAAGGGGTGGGTTAGGTTGTGGTTGGTCAGCCATTTTGCATGGTGCCAACTACATAGCTTGGTGAGTGTGTGACCCAACGCTGGATTACCTTTGCGGCTGGATTACCCCTGTGTGGAAAGAGTTTCGTCCTGATGTAGTGACGCACTGGTGGGTGGGTCTTGCTTCCCAGGTTTTATGTCTCTAACTCCTCATTTTGCTACATGGCGACAGCAGCAAAATGAAAGAAAATAGTAAATTTGCCAATCCGCAGGGAGGAAGTCAGGTGGGATCCACTGACTTCCTCCCTGCAAATTTGACCAATAATGATGACCTAAGCTACAATTTCAAAACATCAACTGCTCTATGAACTCCTTGGCTCCACAAAAGTCCATTTTAATATCATTATAAGCCTAGGTAGCAATCCCCTGGCGACTATAGAACTTTCCAAGAAAAAATGATAAGTGATTTCGTAGGATCATGGCCATGTGTACTGTGATCCCTATTTGGACTACCTTGGCACTACATATGTAAATTATCCCTGCTTTGTAGACATACAGTTCTAATATACCACTAACATACCTAATTACCAGTAATGATAAGTGGTGGCCTCTATAAATTATATGTCTAAGTACGAAGGCAACACAAAAATACCAGCTTTGGACAAAAGCAAAAACAACAAAAAAATGGTGAAATTATATGTATGTATCAAATTTTCTAAGTAAAATAAATTATGTATAATTATTTTTGCAAGAAAATTATTTTAGATTAGTCAATGAATTCAGTCATTGACATTTAAATATATTTATTACCAGTAAATTTTCTTCCATCTATTTTCACACAGGGTGAATTACAATTGATAAAGTAGACAAAAAATAACAGTTATCTGGAAGACAACATACCAGAATCAAACCTTTCTTTATCTACAGCATACAAAGTAGACTACAAATACACCACTTGACAATGCATTCTTAAAGATGTATTCTAGGTTGGTTTACACTTAAAATCACCCACATTCGCCAAAGTTATACATCTCATGGACATATTTATATGTATATGCAACAAGGTTTTACATGTAAAACTGTGTACAGTGGAATCAACTAATATACTTGGTTACATAACTACCACTCATACCTCATATTTTTAGGGTAGACTTAACCATTAATAAAAATGAATTTAATGGCTCATTTGGAATTCTTCGGGACATCAAGTTTTTTTTATTAATAAGTGACTAAAAATTAATGCAACGTTTTAAAAAAATCATCCAAAGAACAATTTAACAAAACCTTTCTTCATTCCATCTATTTTAGGCAATGATTGCCCAAAAGCAGTATTAACATGACAATGTCTAAACAAAGCATTCAGAGAGAAAATAGAGCACTAAATCAGATAATACCTTCAAATTATACATATTTTACACAAATTTTATGCAATTCCTGCCATATGAGAAATATGTCAATATAAAAAGCAAAGGAGATTAAACAGAAGGAGCATGCATAAATACCTTTTTTTAGGTCCATTACTTTTTGTCACAAATGAAATGCCAAAAAAATATATTTTGCTACATTTTACACTGTCTTAATATCCTCATAACTAAGATACTAGACACATTTTTAGTTTATAATCCATTAAAAAAATGACATGCAACATAGATATTCACAATTTTGCAATTCATATTCGTAAATAATTTGCCCTCTGATAGAATCCACGGGAAGAATTTACTTGATCAATCTTAAGTTGCACAGAACTTCAATTTGAGATGCTTTCAAAAAGATTTTCAGATTGAGACTTCTTTAAGACATTAATACATGCTGTCCTTTTATACATTAACACTGTCCTTGTCTTGGATCCATAACAAAGCATTGATTAAAGAAAATACTTCTTTCAAAAGTAAAGTTCCTCAAAATGAAGCAAGTTCTGATATACCTACTTGTAATGGTAATCCATTAAAAAAAATTTAGCCAAAAATTAATGCAAATTTTAAAACATTACAAAAGTAATATCATTCACATATCACAGGGTGGTCCATAAAAAGAAATTAAATCATCAATCAGCCTAGGGTAACTATTACTATAACTTTGTAAAATTTAAAGCAGCAAAGTTCTTAGGTCCGTTTCCATGATCACATCAATTATTTTAATGTATGCACCTAAAAAATTCAAGACAAGAATAAAAGCACATTTCGAAAATATTTTACAGCTGTGGTACCTAGGCTATTTGCTGACCACAAATTGAAAATATGTTGAAACCAATAATTATGCTATCCACCTCCTTGATGGTGACAAATGAAAATTAGGGAGTAACTTCTAAGCATGGCATTTTAACACCAATTTCTATAAACTAGGATAAAAATAATTATCACACTCTGTAATATATCACTTTTATATTGAAAACTAATGATTATTCATTCAAAGATTGGGGAAAATAAAAATAGAATAAATAGAAATAAAGTGCAATAAGTCAAAATAATAAAGCAATAATTTAAACTTAAACATGAACAAAGAAATCCATAAAAAATAAGTGACTACATGATTACAACAGTTAATTTTTAATTTCACAGAGAAGTGTTGAAATGACAACCATTGAATTAAGAATATATTCACTTTTAATTAAACTGCCAAATTACTTTTTTATATTTATAATTAGCATACTCAACATTTTTTTGTGATAATGCATTAGTTAAAATGCAGAATCCACATAGGATATAGCTAAATTTTTGGTTGTTGTAAATTAGAGTAATAAGGATTCTACATGGAGTTGTTACACCATTATATCTATACTGACTGAATCTACACTGGCATTGGAGAAGTATCACAAACGTATTTGGTAAAAAAAATAGGTCACCAGGTTATTCATAGATACATACGTCTGAATATGTTTTCATCGAGAGACTCTAATTTCTGGTAAAATATAAAAAACCTAACTGATTCTCTTGAATTGAAATTTTACTAATGAAGTCAATTGTGGCACCTGATAACCTTGCAATATTACTTCAATCCTACTTTTCTACACTGGATTTTGTAACAAATTAGAAGTTATTTGTCCGCACATTGTATGCACAAAAATTGATATGAGAAAGTGAACTTGGGAACCTAGCCAGAAAATCATTTTTCATTTTCCTGGAGAGAAAGGATAATGACAAACACCCAACTTCCCCTAACCTGGAGTATTACAGTCCTGAATATTGGTAAGCAGTTGCACTCTTGGAAATTGCTAGGCTTGTTTTTTTTCATGCCTTTGCATTAAACATATTGTCTTGAATGTTGAACAAAGTGGAGGAATGAAGCAGGTGAGAAAAATTTCCCAACCTCATCCGATACTTTATTATCTTGATAAAATGGCAATGGGCATGAAGGGGGAATAAAATTTGGTACCACATTGGCATCAAGGTATCCCACGTTCTCACATATTACGATATGAACTTTTAGTTGCAGGCAGTTTGAGATGATCTCCAAACTGCACGATTGGAAAACTCTTTGAAAAGTCAGCAGCACTTTGGCCCCTCCCATCTCAACTTCCCTTCCGCTTCCGCACTCTTCTTCCTTTCCACGCAAGATCCGACTTAGAATGCATCCACGTCGAACATGTCCAGGCTAGGAGACTGCTGTTGCCTCGACTGCTTCTCGAGATCACCAGTCTCAGAAACGGTGTCCACCAACTCACTCGCTCCTTCCGCCGGAGGGCTCTTCTCTAGTCCCCCAACACCCATGTCTCCCTCAAAGTCGTCGTCGGCCCGTTTGGCGCCCTCCTTTGACCCCCCTCCGGAGTTTGGCTTGGCGGTGAGGGACCCCAGGAACGACTCCCCCTTCTCCCCTAACCCCTCCGACTTGGTCCCCTCGTGGCGACGACCCAAACCAAGGGGGGCCGACTCGCCCCTCTCTTCCTCCTCCTCGTCCTCCGGGTACTCGGGCGTTGAAGTCTCCTGCGACGAGGCGCTCCGGGCTCTGGCGGAGGGTTCGTCGGCCGGCGGAAGTGGTGGAGAGAGCGTGGGCCGCTCCCCGAACGCGCTGGCCCCAGCGCCGGACGGGGAGCTGGTGGATGAAGGCGGCGAGATGGAGCTCGGGTGTCCGGAGAGGGGTCTGGGAGTCGGGGGTGGGTAGGAGTGCCGCGGAGGACAACCGCCCCACCAGCAGAAGACCTCACCCCGGACGCACAGACACGACTCGCAAGGGTCCATTTCGCCATTCAGGTCCGCTCTCGTCATTATCACCTGGGAGTGTGCGCAGAAATGAAAATAACCAGACATTAGCAATCAGAAAATCATACTAATCGCCATTTCACATTTAATTATAACGGAGTTCATATTAGGGTAAATGTGTATAAGAAAGATTTCAATAACGGTCTGAACGATCTGATTAATCATACCAAATAAATTATACTTATGACAAACGTTTGTTAGGCAAACAAAGTACCTAGGTAACAGGAATATGCTACTGGTAGAAGGTGCATTGCAAAATGAAATGGGCGAAAATGAAGAAAAATTCTCTCTTGGAGACTGAAAGTAGGGATATTAAAATAGGAAATAGGGAAATTGCATACTTTTTATATACAGTATGCTGATATACTACAGTAAACACTTAGTACCGAAATATACTTTTTTCCGCTTAAAATTCAGTTATACACTAGAAAATGACTCCCAAAAGTCTCCCGAGTTTCGCGGGCTAAAAAATACCGCCCCCACTAATCTTAGGCCGTGACGTCATAGTTCAGTAGGAGTCCAAGATCCAAGCCCAGTAACTGCAGGTTTGGAAAAGCCACGTTGCGTTTAAAGGAGAACATGGCTGAAATGAGGAAATATTACAAGTGGTGCATTGTTCCTCTGTGCAATAACACCCCAGAAAAAAATTCGTCTGCATTCCCACGGAGGAAATAAGAAGAAAAGCCTCGATGCATGCCGTCTGTCGGGATGAGCGTTACGGAAAAATAAGAGTATAATAAGCGGAATGATAAACCCGTGTGCTATGTGAGCGAAGATAACTTTAATATAAATAATATTTCCATATTTCATCGACTGAATAACTTGAAACTGAGATTTTTCGATAATTCGGCCGCCGTAGAATAAAAACTCAACTTCTCAACAAAAATCGAGATAGGTGTTTCTCGATGGTTACGATGGAGTTATATCCTGGCTTAACTGCATACTACAATAATGAACTATACGTCATTTTAAAGGAAATTTTATCTTAAATTCTGATTTATTTTATTACAAAAAATTGAAAAATGTAGACACGGCCAGTGCAATAATTATTGACTATTAATTATTTGAATGACTCCGCGCACCGAAAAATTAGCCGTTTTGTCAACTTCATGAACTTTGCAACTCAACCTAGGGAAAACTACTACGTCTACAGCATTCATCTTCCACATTAATTTACACTCATCAGTGCGGATTAATAAAATGGCTTTTGGGTATTTTTAGAACTTATATTTTGTCATAAATTAATGAAAATATTTAAACATTATCTTGTCCCAATAGTTTACCCCGAAAGATAAAGGAAGTTGTAGATGGAAAAAGAATGGAATCCAGAGGTGGTCACAAAAAATGAATCGCAGCATTCTTTGATTTTATTCTACGCCGTTGTTTGCTTTTCAGAAAAAGTTGAGTCACAAGAGGAATTTTCCGCGGCCCATGATTTGGAAACTGTGGAGATAGAGGAAGACGTGTGGATCAGCAATTTCCATTTAGTTGGTTGTCAGGATGAACCAAGGATCCATTTAAAGGTTGTCAGGCCATCATATAAAAATAGGACTGATGTGCACCACAGGGGAAATGGGGTGTTTGAGGGAAAGTTAAACTCAAAGGTGCCCAAAGAATGTGCAGTTCTATGTTGTTCTTTCCCCAGTTAAAACCAAATAGAAATTGGATTGGGATGATATTTTCACCACGGGTTCCAGTGATAGTGAAAGTGCAGGTGATCACGGTCATCGTCGAAGGTCATCCCTCTAGGATTTCCGATACGGAATTTTTAAGTGACAACCGATCGCAATGACGATGAGCTCGCCTTTAGAGTAGGTTTCAGATACATATATCGTGAGAAAAGCTCCCAAAATGTATTAAAGACTCTGTTTGGAAAATATTCACATTTTAATGCTACTTTAGGAAGGCTTTCATTACAAAAGTAACTTCTTAAAACCTGAAGACGTTGTGTTTATTATAATGATCGAAGTGCGATTGACCGATTCTTTCTGCAGAATAGGAAGTGGCTTCAGGGTTTTTGAGTCACAAGATGGTAGATTGTGTTGGAAGTTCGTCTGTATTATCGCTACTAAATTGAAACAATGATAGTCTGGCTTCCTCAGAGCTTCCTGTCGCCCTCCAGGCAAGGTATTTTTAAGTTGAAAGTATCATCGACAGCTTCGAGGTGGAAATAAGTTCACCATAAGACTCTCTACCGGACTGCCAAAAGAATACACATTTCACATGAGTATACGCTTTCGCCAATATTATACGCAAGTCTCACTTTGTTATGAACTATAAAACATTTCAGATGCACATCAGCTACCTTTCCATTTCTCGGCATCGACTTTCGGCGCCGACGAAGTCTACAGTTTCACTAAAATACCCTGTCATCATGATGGAATCAGTAACAGGAAGCTTGCTAGGATCAGCCTAGGAATAACCATATTCCTTCATCTTTACGCAATCTATCGCTTTCAATGGAGGAGAAATAGATCAAATAATAGCCCTGAAGTCACAATGAACAACTCCGATACGTCTGCACTTCAATAAATGAATCATAACCACGCCGCGCCGTCGCTTGTATTCACGTATGCAACCTCTACTATGGCCGTGCCGCCGTGCCTCCTCGTACTGAACTATGACGTCACTTTTCTACCAGCCAATCATCGGGTGTTTTCGATTCTCACTTGCATTTGAAAATTCTCGTGAACTTTGATGCATTAAATATCGCAAACCACGTCATAAAATAAAAAAAAACTTTCACCGAGGTATGCAAACATATATTTTTATATAATTTTTGGGCTATTGATTATATTTGAAATATATGCAAGTTCCATATTGTATAATCATGCACTCATCATTGCCGCAAAGCTGTAAAAAATAAACTTTATATCAGAACTGACAATGAGCCATGACGTATTTATAATTTGGAGCCTAAGAGATTGACGTAAAAAAGAGATATGATGAAAACAGCAAAATTCCCTCTGACTTTGAATCAGTTAAAGTTAGTTTACGTATTTTTGGAGAACTTAAGTAGAAATAACGATAACTGAGAAGATGGAAAAATACTTGTAAGTATAAACATCAAAGGAGAAAAATCGCTGCAAAAAATAACTTGAGTCGAACCTGTATCCCCTTGCATACATATTCTCATCTCATATCTATTTATGTAATAAACGAGGTATCCTATACATATTGTCTTGACTGACACGAAGAAAGATAAAAAAAATTAGTGACAAAAATTAAAGACAATGAATTTCCTGCATACAAGCCCAGAGAGTTTACCGCGAAATATATGACACGAAACCAAACGCAGTTTTAAAAAGCCTCGAACGGAACTGATGGGGGAGGTTGTCTAAATCGCACCACTTTGGAAAAAAAACGACTTTACTGAAAAATAAGTGACGCATAAGTTTTTAACGCTGATTCATATAGGGAGGTATGTCTACTATCTATCAAAAAAATTTGGGGACAGTTAATTCAAAGTTGAACACATGTATAGAAATTGAATTTCAAACCTTTGCAAACGGTGCGATTGATAGGCTACAGGTTTCCCAAATCGCACCCCCGGGGGCCAAAATTAGGACATGACGTTTCAGCGACAATGAGAGACAGAGAGGCAAGTTTTTAAAGGTTATTTTCAGATCTCTACACAGTGCAAACATGTGTATTAAAATATGTGGAACATAGGTAATGAAAAAGGTAAAAATATGGCATATATTTGAAATTAATAATAGATTTAAATACGCAGTTTTTCTGCTGGATAAAAAAATCTGTAATAAATCGCACCAACCTGTAGTTTTCCCTTTTCTACAAAAACATTTGGCTGTTTATTTTGAACAATTTGAAAGCTTGTTTCATCCACACTAAATAAGAAAACAGTTTAGTTTATATTATCATTAACAATTGTTTCAAGGGCTTCAAAAATTATATCTTCAAAGGGCCTGTATTTATTCAAGGCAAATTCAGGGGGTCCATTTGCCATAAATAATTTTCACCTTTTCTCCTATTTTCCTTTCCTCCGTTTCTCTTGACTCTCGATAAAAGAACGAAAAACCAAAGCGTACAGAGAGACGTGTTGCGATTTGAGAGCGACCGGTATTTTTTATCATATCATTTCCACTGCCTCAACACGTGATCATACCACGCTGGTAATGGCGCTAAATGAAACACAATAGGCATCAGATATATAGTATGTAACTAACGCTATGTGAATACAACTAATCTGTTTTCAATACTCTTGTGAAAAGACGAAAAAATAGTAGAAAAGACACATCTTTTCTTAATAACCTCTCTCCATACTTGCCACTACACCGGTGGCAACAACCGGAGCGTAGTGTGCTAGGGGATGAAGGAAGTATCAAATTCAGCCATTAGATTTCATACAAGTCTTATGCATTAGTTTCTAGGAAGGTGGTGCGATTTGAGAAGTGGCGGGATCTAGGCAACTCTCCCTAATGCAAGTTATTTACCAGAGGTATAATTTAAGCTAGTTTAAAATATATATTACCTGGTCCCCATCTTCAAATACTTCTCCATTTACGTGGCAAGAATTCTTTGGGATGTTTCGGAGGCCATTGTTGGAGATTGGGTCCAGAGTGGCAATCGGAGCTGAAATAAAAATGTATAATTAGTACTCACTAAGTTTAGATTTCATGAGTGTATTACATGTACATAAAAATTATAACTATAGATGACGAATAGTGATAAATAACTGTGTAGTGATAAGTAAAACTTTTTAGGCCTACGGAACAGAAATTTTCATTATGTTATTACTCCTACATACATTTACAAAAGTTCTATTTGAAATCTTGATTGCGATATTTCAATTAAAAAATCGTGGCAATGAATTTCCCGAGACGACGCTGACAATAATGAAATACAGGGGGAGTTGAGAGTCAGAAAATGAGGCATTGCAATGACCTGTGTACCGCGTACAGTTTTAAGCTAATCCTAGTTGAAGCCCCTTTTTTTAGACGCAAGGCATTTAAATCGCTTCGTCCACCAATTTTCTCGTTTTGTGACGAATTTGACCGAAATCCTAGCTAAAGCCCCAAAATGGTACTTATGCCCTAAAAAACCGTTAAAAATGAAAAATGGGATATTATTACCCTAACAGATTACTATGCATTTAAATTCCGATTTTTAGTTTATCACACACTGAAATATTTGCTTAAAAGTCAATATAAATCTCATGCTGACTGTGGTTTCAGACGAGTCATAACACATTACATATATCCTAAACAATCTCTTTTTCATGAGGCTTTTAGTGAAACGGTTGCTTTGATGTTATATTGCTTGCATCAAGACATCAGCTCTCTGAAATTGAGAACGACTTTCCGTATAGAGTTTAGTTAAATGCATAAAATTTGTGACAAAAAATTGAAAAAGTGAATTTGAAAAGTAAGGCAACTTTTCGATGAAATATATTTAAGCTTGGAAAAAGCACTATGAAATTCAATAACATAATTAATATTTATAAAAATCATATACATTTAATAAAGTAAAACACGCAAATAATCATAATTACGCAGTATAGCTTCGCAGCCTCAATGAAAAAAAGAATGAAGCTTTCTAAGATTATGGCCGACAATGAGATAAAAAAATGAAAAAAAAAAAAAATAAAATTAGCTAGGCATAGTTAATTAATAATTAAATTACTTTATAACTATTTTAACTTTTTATATGCGTGAAATTTGGATAAAATTAATTGGTTTCACGGAAATCATATGAAGTCTTGTCACCATGCCATCAAGTCCCGTCATTTGTAGTTCCAGAATTTTATGCAGCGAAAACATATTTTGGTAAGCAAATCCACTTCATTTTAGAGAGTTCCTGAAGCTGTTCCTATGAAATACTTGACGTATGACCAGCTGAATTTAGTTATTATGTGTTTCATGGTCGCTTTTCGGGATTGGGAATAGCCGTTCACATATATTCAAATATTCTGGCTACGCGCCTGCCTCTTCCGCTGCCTCCTAAAGTATGCCTCTTGGAAAAAGGGCAGAAAAATAATACGCAATATCATATAATCTTATATATGTACGTACAATTTCGGTCTTACACCATTTTAACCATCCCATTCTCTTCCAGCGTAACCAAGAGGTGACCACCCGCAGACAGGAGCCCGGACCTACGAGGGAGTTCATCGAAAGGCCGCTCTCCATGTCGAGCCGTACTTTTGCTTCTTAAAAATAATTCAATCATTCCATTAATAGGAATGCCAACTAAACTTAACTTGGAGAGTGATGCGAGCTGGAAATATTTTGATTTTCAAATTAAAATCGATGTCACTTGTGACTAGTCTTTTGATATGGTCTCTCAAACGGAAGCATCTTTCCTCTTAAGTAGCTTATGTGCGAGACATCACCAAATAGGCCAATTATTTTCTTCTAAGAGGTATGTAAATGCTTTGCAAACATTTCCATGAATGTGAAAGAACTTAATGACAATGGATTATCGCCAAAAATAAAAAAAATTAGAAATCCCCTTGAAATAAATATGTGACCAAAACTACAGGTTTTAGCGGCTAGTTTTCTCATGAATTCATTTTTTTTAATATTTCATATTGTTAGAGCGTAGGTTTCCGCGGCGATGGTTTGATCTCTGCATTTCTCCAGGGTTTTCTTCCGCGTCAGATTGTTGGTTGACAACAGTTTCGCTGGCTATCCTGCCAGCGTCTTCAGGTCGAAGGTGTCGGCTGTTGGTTTCTCTCTATTGAAATTCAAAGGTGTTTTTTGAATTTCAGGGAAATAGAAATTCAAAAAACACCTTTGAATTTCAATAGAGAAGATGGATACTTCCTTCACAGCGCCTGGAAAAGAGTGATCAAAGAGAGAGCCAACCAGAGAGAAGCACCCAGTCAGACAGCCAATCACAGTGCAGCTCCCATCCAGCCTACAGTATATAAGCGAGGCAGAAACCAACAGGGTTTTACGGGTTTCCCACCTCCTTAGGGCGAATGCCGGGCCGACACCACTCCCGTACCAGTGAAAATCCCCAGTAATGCTGAAGAGGCGCAAGCCTACACCAGCTCCACGAGTAGTTGTTATGTTGTTATTGTTGTTTTTATTTTTGTAACCTTTTGCTCGTGGAATAAACAAATTTTGAATTGAATTGAAAAACAGCCGACACCTTCGACCTGAAGACGCTGGCAGGATAGCCAGCGAAACTGTTGTCAACCAACAATCTGACGCGGAAGAAAACCCTGGAGAAATGCATAGATATTTCATGTTATTTCATTATATTTAATATTATTTTATGATTACTATCCTCCATGAACGATTCCTCCTGAACGAGCTTATGAATTAGAACTCTCACGATGCCACGTACTCCATGGTGATAGTACAGAAGTAAAACAGCTCATTGCACTTATTGCGGTAAGTCAATTTATCTGTATGAAGTGAAATGCTTAAGTTTAAGGTACTGACATTTAAACAAACGAATAAAAAATAGATATAAGCAAAATAACCTGTAAATACGTAGCCTCAGGTTCGAAGAATTGAACCCGTGGCCGCAATACTCTTTCCAGAATATATGCTTGAAGAATTACCGAGAAAATAAGTTCTAAAGATTTCCGGGACAATAAGTTCCAGATATTTCCGGAAAATTTTAACAAAACATTTATTTCGCTTAAAATTCTTATTTTGGAGTAAACAGGTCCAAAAGATTTTCCATCAGAGCGTTCATTAAGTAAATTACATTCTTTGAGCCATTTCCCCTAACATATACAGGTAGGTACCTGTAGGTTTTTTACTGTAGTTCAATTCGTCTCTCTTTTGCATCATTATTCGGCGTAAACTTCGACGTAATTTAATTTCGTCACAATCGTTGGTTAGCTTGTTTTCTTCTCGGCTACCATCACTGTAAATTTAAAACTTTCCCTAGCACACCACACGACTCAAAACTTCTTGCACCCAATCCACTCTCCACGCAGCCGAGACCTTTGCCCTCAGCCTCCCTCCTGAATATTCATGGAGGCAAGCAATTTGGACGACTCTTCCGCTGGAGAGTGATTCTATCATGGAGGGAGAGAGCTACGGGGACGACCCAGAGAGTTTCCATGGTTCAGGGATGCACAGCGGGGCTGGTGGCGTTTCCACTTGGTATTGCAAGTCTCTCTCCTACAGTCGGAACCATAAACGAGGAAGGGAAATCAAGGAAAGAGCTCCAAACGAGAGAGAACCATGGTAATAGGGGTTTCCAAAGAAAAATATTCGCCGTCTTCAATTCACGTAAATTATGAGTACGTATCGTAGATGTAAATACGATTTTCTGAATAAATCATTATCTATCAATCCAATAAATTAAATTATTTATCGTGGTAAATGATTCAGGAGAAAAACTGGTTACATTCATGGTATTGATAGTAGCTGAAAAAAATCACTTGCATAGCAAAGAATAAGTATAAAGTCAACACTTTATGAGTCCCATTTGACCAGCAGTAGCCAAAAATATCGATTTCATTCGTCAAATTGAAATGCTTCCCGATTATTTAGAGATGAAGTACATCAAAGGCGAATCACCATAGGGATGTTAATGATAAGCCAAAAAAGTTCAATTGGAATGAAACGAGGAATAATTTGTCCCAATGAATATTGTGCGATGAAAATCAAAAGAGGGCAAAAAGTATACACTATTTAGAATATATTTATCAAATTATGTAATATTATTTAATGAGGAAAAATGAAAAAAATCCGAAGTGGTCTTTCATGAAAAATGATAGCTTTTAAAGGGCATGGCAAAAAAAGAGGCGAAAAATCCAAGTTTCGACACAATACACTGTATCAAAGATTGCGTTGAGAATGAGAGTACTTATATAGTGTCGAAACGTGCGTCAGACTATTAAGAAATTGTTGGAGCATACAATATTAATGTATCCGTGATCATGTTTCCTCTTACTAAAAATTATCGCACAAAAGCTAATTGAGGAAGATTCTTTTTCGTCGAAACTCATCTTTCCTTTCCATTCGTTAAATAATTTCAATGAATTGCGATTTCGGTTCTGAGAGAGCGACCCCGTTGGGGATCTTATAAATTGAAGGCTTAAAAAGAAAGTACTCGATTCGATTTACTCAAGGGAAGGGAAATCCCTCGAGGGGCGTATTTGGCGAATGGAATTTGGTGACAAGGGGACGGGAGAGAAAATCGCGAAGTCGGAGGTAGAGAGGGAAGGCGAAAGAGAAAAATGGGTAAAAAAAAGTCGGCGGGAGCGGCGATTGGCTTTGTGGGGAGGCAATAACCAAGAGGTGCGGGAGGGTTGGGTGGAATGCGGCGAAGGAGGATACCAAAAGGACCTGCTCCACCCATTGATTTTGCTCCCGGCTCATTTCGCTTCCGCTCTTCCCTCGCGATATTTTATTTCGCTACCGTTGCGATAATGAGTTCCGCCCGGGCGGCGCGGCGGGTGGGCGGGTGGAGGCCGCTATGAATTGATGGCATTGGTGGGTGGGCGCCCGCAGGGGGAGAGAAAAATAAAAATGATGGAATCCAGGTTGCTGGAAGCGAGAGCCAATGACCTAGAATATTACGACGCTCGCGAACTAATGTGTGCTCGTGAAATGTGTTTTTGTGTAAAAATAAAACATATGAGAAAAGATACATCAGCACGAGAAGACTGAAATTGGCAACGATTAGATTATTAAGCCATTGCAATTCTTTTGCCATTTAAAAAGGGTTGAGGAAGATAGTTTTGATTCAAGTAGATGGTTACTGGATGACAAAAGAATGTGTGTCAACTATTTTGAAACGTAACGATTAAGTTAAGTAGTTGGTCACCGCTGAAACCCATAAACGTCAATAAACTCAAAAAGGTTGTACGCCAATAAACTTTAAGCTGTAAAAATTAAGAAATTTTATTATCCATTTTATTTAAAATGTAGTGTACGGTTTAATAACATAGTGCTAAAAATATTGATGAAAAATACGAGTGATTTTTTTCTGCTTGCAGCATTAAAATCTGAGCTATAGGCTTTATAGTATTGAGTATTGCACATTCAGAAAAAGTGTCTCATCTTCTTAGTCATATTTTTCTGACAAACATCTCAGTGACAGGGTGGAATGAGATTACAAATTTTATTTTCACAAACCACAGAGATTGATTTTAACTTACCCTCACCGAGTGTATGAAGTATGGCACTTACATCATCATCACCAGAGGACAGGAAGCAATTATTTCCAAAATACAATGGTAAGATTAATAACATCTTCCGATCCCTTGCTCTGCTTCATGGCCTCGATGGATGTTGTCTATGATAATAAATTTTTTTTTATAAATATGCGAAAATTACTTGTTTTTTGAACTAGTAGTTGCAAACCTGTGTATTTAAATAAAAGTGATAGATAGAGAGAGAGAGAAAGATGGGGGTGAATTCATGAGTCAGAAAAGCCCGCCGAAGGAAGGACTTCGAGGAGTAGAAGAGAAAACCTAAACAAAGCGTTAAACTTGGATTCGCAGCAGCTGTAATTTGACAATATATCTTATGAGGCCAGCGTTTTCACTAACGTGGATTATTAGTATACATTCAATAAACTGGAGAAAGCTGCTAAATTAAAGTTTTAAAAAATGAACTAATTTTGCATCTAATGTCTACTCTAATTTTTAAGTCCAAAATGTAATGGAAATAAAATTTTCACTCGGAAGGAAAAACTCGCCAATTCAATTCAAATAATGCTATGGCCAGAATAAGACATTTCTCTATCCTTACTCAGGGGGTGGACGAGAAAGGCTAAATTCGTTGGGAGAGGAAGGACAGTGCGATAGATGAATCGCGTGGCGTGGGAGACGGTCAGGAGGATAAACGAGGAGCCCACGTAGGGTGACATTCGAAACGAGCCTGAGACATGAAGAGGGTTGAACCCAGGCGACAGATCCAACTGTACAAACGTAGGTACTGCCACCTTGATAGATACACGCACGAAATCACCAACGAGCCTACAGAGACCTCAAAAAGCTTCTTGGACCGGCCTAACAATCCTCTCTTCCCACTTCTCAAATCATCCTTGTTCTTTGAGTTTTTTATTATGGTTGGTATTTTATGTAATGATAGTTATTATTTTATTTCTGAAGAAAGCTTTTGCTTTGTTAGTTCTTAACAGTTTTTTATGACCATTATGACAGCAAAGGATTGCAGGGAGATCTCAATATGAGTAAAATGGTTTCCTCTTCCCTCGAATCCACGCAGCGAGAACCTAAAATTGTTGTCTCTTCTTTATTCTTTTCTATTTTGATAGTTTTTATTATACTTTGAAGAAAGTTTTTGATTGGTTAGCTCTCAATCTTATTCCTGACCCTGAGTAACTAGTGACCCTGAAATCACGATTATTGCCCTAATTCTCCATAGAAATCTGCGGATAACCGGAGAATTTTCCTCCAGATTTCATCTATTCATTAAAGATAAGCACTTATTATAGAGTTACGAGGGTTGTTAAAAGTGCCCTGATATGAGTGACCTGAATGTGTCATACGCAATGAAGTCAAAGGAACATGATACGTAATAACTAGGTGACTGCAAAGAGATGGTGACGCAATTTTTTCCGTTTACTGCACAAACTCAATGCAGTTATTTCACTACACTAAATTGTACTCCTAAAGTTACCTACTAACAATTTCTATTCTCCAATTTAGTAACAGCAAATTATTTCAAATCTAAGAGTTTACTAAGAATTAATTTTAGATCGAACGAAGGCAGAAGTACAATATCTAGGAATTTACATGAAAATTTTCGATTAATCTCATAGTATGCGTCGATTGTTAGACTTTAAGCATTGATAGTGGATTAAATTATAATTAACAAGATCATATATTGATAGTGGACTTTGAGAAGGACGTGTCTCAATGCCTTATGGGTTCATCCAGTGGAACTTATTTTTCTCAAGAGAAGAAAGGTTTATTACGCTTCCAAATGATGCAACATAGCATGTAAGTAGATACTAACTAGCAAAGTTGGACTAATTGTAATAACAAATACCTGGCGAGAGCATTCATTTAATTTAATGATCAACGGAAATGGTTTCTAAAATTCGTGGGCGCTAAGAGCGGGAATACTAAAAAATGAAAAAAAATGTGTGAAAAATATTTGTTCAGATGCAGTGCTTGTTAAAAAACCTACTGTTCACAATAAATAAATTAGAGAATATGAAAACTCAGTCCCGACCAGAACACATAAAATGATGTTCAGGGCCCAATGCAGATCGACGTGTATAATTTTTGGATTTTTTTTTCACATGAAGGCTGTACTGCCCCACGTCCATTTATGGACGTGATTGTCAGCAATTATCTCTGATGATGGATGCGAGTTAGCGTAACTTTTATACATCCACTTCGACGGCGATGATGATTAAGTTGCTTCCTGTTTCGTCACCTCAGAAATGCTCCCAGTATCCCCTGGCGCAAGCCCACATTCCCCTCCGCTCACAAATGCAAAGCTTCTTCTTTTTATTCCCTCTTTATTTTTTCCCTCCATCTACCTCTCCTCCCTTCCCCTCGCATCCACAAACTCTTTTGTTCACCACTGAAGTAATAAAATGCAGCACCGCCGATTGCGCTCTCTAAATCCAGAGTCAATAAATTTCGCTGAATTTAATTCCAAAATGTCCCGTACTTCCCTCATCCCCCGTCCTCCGGTTTTCCAACTCACGAGGCCTGAGAATGAAAAATGGTCGTGGGACTTTATTTACCGCGAGACTCTATCGTCGTTTATCTCGAAACAAATGAGGAAGCCGGGCCTGGGAAAATAAATACGTCCTCTCCAAATTTAATTTACCCGCAAACCGATTCGGGGAAAATCTAGACGTCAAAATATATAACTATTTGAAGTAGAGGAGCTAAAAGAATTCAGTAATGTTACTATTCAGCGATGAATTTTAGCGCTAGCAGTGAAATGACGTATCTAATGGCTACTAATCCATACAATTTTTATCCGATCGTGAGAATGGATTCAACTACCAATACCAAAATAAAAAAAATAAAACGCAATAAATTTGATTACGATATGAAAGAGAATAAAAAGGCTCCGTTGGAGGAGAACAGAATCACTTCTCAGACAACTGGAAGGAAGAAAGTGACCTTGTCAAATTTCGATAAAAAGCTCCTCAAAAACTCTCTTAGTGATTCGACCAGAAGGTTGGTTTTCATATGTGAGGGTAGATTATACCCCAGAATCAACTACGGGCGTGTGAATATCAAATATTCAGTATAGGAGGGCTAGTTCCATTTCCTTAGGCCACCTCGCATTGCGGATATTCTATTAGTAAGTGTCAGAATGCATTACTCGGGGTTTAAACCCGGGACCTTGTATTATGCAGCCAAACACACTAATCACTCAGTTACCGCCCTCCCAAAATGGATCTTTATAATTTTGAAATACATTTTAAAATTCTAATAGAGTCAGGAGTCGCGCAAAATCACTGCGAGAGAAGCAGTAGGTAATCGAAACTTCAGCAAAAGGGAATAAGAATGGGGGCCAGGTAAAATTACAAATAAAAAAAATACATAGAATCGTGGTAAAAGAGTAGAGGCGGAAAACCCCGAGGGATGACATGAGGCGAATAAGTTCTGGAGGCAACGATGGGAGAGAGCTGTGGCAACCACACAGGCTGGAGGAGCTTGAGCGCGTGGAGGAGAGGGTTAATGATGGCGGTCGAGAAATGGGGCGAGAGTTTGCTTGTTGGCGCAATTAACGCCAGCTGCGCGCTTCCATTTGGTCCCTTGGCCCACTGCCGAAGAGAGACCGCGGAGATGTGCGTGGCCAACACCGATAATGAGGCCCACACATCCCGTAATGATGAAAATGGAAGGAATAGGAGGAGGCTGTTGGGCTTTCGATAGAGCTGAGTGGGGTGGCTAGGCTACAGCAGGGTTTTATTGAATTACTAGATTTATTTTCATGATTCAAACTTTCGCGGCTCATGAGGATTTAAGAGTGATATACTGGTGTGTGTAGCGTGGTATATCGGATTTTTCTCCGACATTTCTATGACGACAGCTGGTCACTTCTTCAAGGGAATGGTCAATCATTAGACGATTTGTGACCAGCAGTCGGTCACGAAACGTCGGGGCAAAATCCGATATACCACGCGGCATAAACCCACGTATCACTTTTTCATTGCTGATTTTTGTCGGATGGCCACCAAATTTTGTATCCATTACTTATTTCCCATTCCACATTATACTAGATATAGATGAAAACACTTCGAAAAAATTTCAAGTATAAAAAAATAAGGTACTTTTGTTGATGATCCTAGGGATAGATATTGGGTAAGTTGCTTTCTTCGTTTTCCATAATACGCTGGCGGTCGTAATATGCTGGAGTAGGTTGGGCAAGGAAGCGATTAGGGTATAGTGTTTATAAGAAGTAAGTTATTCAAACGTATTTCTAGAGTTTGGACACGAAAAACATGGTGGAAATTGACTACATTTTTGAAATATTGCCGAGCCGCTTGTTAACTCAATCGTCCTTTGTCATCTACTACGGCTGCCAAAACAATAGAGATACCTATTCATCTTAACAAGAGACGAGTATCCAGGTATTATATGTATTATGTATTAATTTATTTTCAGCGCTTTCGTCCATAAATAGTATTTTTAGAATGAGAAAAAGTTACAAATTTTAGGTTAAGTGGCCAACCGACAAAAACTGGCGATTCGACTAAAACATCCTTGTTGTAAGGGGTGGCCCAGGAAAAGAAAATGCCCTTACATTCACAAAATATGAAAGTTTCACGCACAAGACTAAATCATGGGTGAGATTGACCCACAGCATACCTAAAAACAACCCTCGAATTTAAGCACTGAGTGAGACTTCACGATGAAGTTCTTATCAATTTTATCAATGCATATGTGTATTAAGAGAACACGTGTCTTTGGCACGCGAGAAGAAATCCCGACGGATAAAACCTTACTATCACCGTTGGCTGTTTGTGAAGGGGAGACGTTATGGAATCAGGGCGTAGTGGGAGAACCAAAAAAGAAGAGAAGTGAGCTTGTGAAAGGATCAACAGAGGTCAGGGGAGGTGCGCAAATGGCCTTCCGCCATTATAGATAGAGGTTCTTGGTGGCTCCGTCCATAATCTGTCGCACTCCACATCTCGAACCCAGGCTTCCATTTGCTCTCAACTCTTTCGCTTTCTCCGTGCAAACACACTAGAACGGTCATCTCATCTACCCATTAGCCAACTCCATTTACCTCCCTTCCGATCATGTTATCTTAGTTTGCATTTCACTGGATCACTCTCTTTCTAAAATTTGAGAAGTAAACGATATCTCCGTATTCATAAAACGGTTCGCATCAGAGCTAGAGAAAAAGAGCGGAAGTAAATTTTTCATAAATTTTATTCAATAGATTCACTTTATAGACTGATTTAAATCCAAATTTAATTTGTGCTTTTAAATATCCGAAGTTCTAGAGAGAAAAGCTTTAGGGTTCCGGTTGTCAATCCGGGTGAAGATTATCGAAAACCTGGACAAACATCCTCGTCATGCGAGGAGGCCAGGGAAAAGAAACTGTCCCCTATATCCTCAAAGTAAGAAAGTCTCACGTATAAGGCATAATCCTAGGTGAGCTCTAACTACGTCTAACTGAAAACAACCCGCGGGTTGAAGAACTGAATTCTCAATGGGAATGTGCAGTTAATAACAAGTCTATCGAGGACGAAAGAGGAAATCCTGACGATATGATGATCTACAGTTTTAGGGATAAGGAGTCATATTGACGAATCTTTGAAACCAAGGTTATCCCGCAGGAGTGCTTTCGATATCAGAAAATATAATAAATACACACGTAGATAAAAGGTATGCCAATTAGTTTTACGAATGTAAGTTTTGGAAATACGCAGAATATTTTACGACACTGGTATATAAAATCATAATAAAGGGAAAGTGCTGCGAAAATACAATATTTAATACAAGCAACTTTTTTCGTACAGGAGCAGCAACAGTAGGGTAGTTTCCTTCATCAAAGTAAACGAAAGGCATTGATTGCGATTCGTTACCAACCATTAATGTATTCATAATATAAAAATTATTTGGTTTTAGAAATCTCAGTTTATACGAATGTTAATGGTCAATTTTAACCTCATTTGAAAAAGGCCAGATTGGCGCCCATGCGATGCCACTCTACGTGACGTCAGAGGGACCTAGATTCTCTAAAGACCGTTTTACACGGTACACGGAATTGCGCAATCTGATCTCTCTTTTAGTGAATCAGCTAAAGACCACGTAAATATATACTCAGTTTATTAGCGGTCTTTTCTGTCGCGACAATTTTTAGGAACGCGTGAGTTTGGGAATTTTCCTTTCACTCACAAGGTAAATCGGTACATCGGGAAATGTATACAGGATATACCGGCGTACTGATTAATAGCGCACATCCTTACTACGCAAGAAAATCGAGCGCTCTAGTTTGTAACACAACGTTGCGAACGCGGAGGAGGCGAGGAAATAAGGGGGGTTTATATAGGGGAAATGGGGAAGGAGAGATGAGGGGGAGAAGAGATGGATTATGGCTGGGAAGAGAAAGGCAGAGACAGTGTAATCAGCTCGCGCGTCAGCGGAAGTAATTACAGCGTCCGATTACTCGGCTCTTGGGAGGAAGGAAGCGAGAATTGGAGAACGGTATCGATGGAGGTAGGGAAATATGCACGCCGGTACCAAATCAGGGGAAAGGGTAGGAGAATGGTGATTTCAGGAGAGCAGAGAAGCCCAGGGGTTTTGACCCTGCCCGAATTCGGTATCCGACCTCGATGCGTGTTAATTGCTCTTAGTAAAAGGCGCTAGCGAATAGTTAATTGATTGAACGTATTCTCACCGATCCAATGAAGAGCTTAATAGCGGGTCGTAAAGGTGTAAAAATAACCGGGCGAGCATCGGGCGGATAAGCTTATGTTGGCTAGGAACGTGAATTATAAATTTATTAGTGAGGAATGAACGCATTCAAGTGATGGGTTTATTTAGTTTTCTGTCAGATTGTATATATTAAAAAAACATGCGTTCAGGGAAGTTAGAAAATTAAAGCCTTAGAATTAGATTCTATGCTTTGTTTGAGACTTTGATTGAAATATAAATGAGAAAACAGTTTTCACTCATTAATATAGAAAAACTCTTCACATTAATTAGTACACTGATATCTAGAGAATAAACAGTTTTCCCTGTCACTACAATTTCCAGGAACACGTGCGTTCGGGGATTTCCGTTCAATTTTGCCGAAAGCGACACCGATAAAAATCGGTCTCTTCTATACCTAATCCGAGGCTTTCCCCAGGGGTTGGTCGCTGGCGAGTTGGCAGTAGGTTCATTGAGAACGGGCCGAGGATGTACCCGAGCAAATTCTTACGCGTTCCGCGGAATATGTTAACCAATAAGATACGCTACAATTATTTCGCCAATTTTCGATGGATGCCTATTTTCCTCAGCCACGAGCGACAAAAGAAGGTAAGCTAAATACTCAAGTAACGCAGCTCTCCTATTATTTTAAAGCAAGACATTTTCAGGGTTATCTTCAGGTAAGCAGCCGGGAGTAATTATCGTTAGCCGGGTCAGAAGATGTTTTTCCTCTCCATCAAGCTTTCTCACCACTAGGGTAAATAGAAACGTACTCTAACTCTTGACAATCTCTCGACTATTACTGAAGTGGTTAGGGGCGGCTTAATCTTCCTGATATTCATTGCATGAAATTCGTAAGTGATATTTTTGATTCATTGAACATTTATTTCAGATCTGAAATAGCGTATCAATTATATTCGAGAAAAAAGTGAAGAAATTTATAGGTAAAAATTTATTAACCAGCTACTACGTAAAATAAAAATGTACATGTTCACTGAAATAATGTTAACCGTTATCAATATGTCAAGTATCGTTAAGATATTTTACTACTACTGGACATGGAAACCACAAAGTTATATTAACTCGGGTCTACTAAACTATCGGCGGTTACAAGCGCAATAAGGTAAATAGCGAATAATGAAGGAAAATTACGCATGCGCAGAAACACATTGGCATCCCGCCAGAATCACAAATCAAAGATAATTTTAAGAATAAATATACAGAAAAGTAATATTATACCTATTCACAAACAAATTAAAATAATGTAAGTACTTAAAAAGTGTATTATGCTCCGAACAAAATATGGAATCAAAGTTAAAGTTTAAAATTTTTAGCCACATCAAATTACCAAAATATATTTAGATACTTGCTGAGTCGTTTTTACCTTTTGCTATGAAAAATTGTAGAGAATGAAGCTTTCGGATTTCCAAATCTGCCATTTACATTCCCACAATAAGATTGAAATCTTCAAATCAAATAAAATTAAATATAGCACATTAGAAAATTTGAATAGTTTTACTGGGAAGACGTGCAAGAAGAGTACATAAAAGGCATGAATTTAATTTCTTCCGAATGCCACGACTCATCCCTCGCGATTTAACCTGTCTTCCATGCCCATACGCGGATGAAAGACCAACATTTCCCAAATGTTGATGGGTTTTTCCGTTTATTATTCGCTGAAATCGGGAATACAGATCCTTCAGTCACCTTATAAAATATTTACGGTTAGAAAAACAGCCAAAAGGCACTACCGGGTGCCGCCGATGCCTATTGATCGCGTCGTAATGTATTCCATCGGATGCAAGGATCTAAAAACCATTTCGGCGTCGAGGGAACGACAGTTCCGACCTCTATAGGTCAGCTCTTCTGGCTCCCAACCGCCCTTTTTCATTCCCCACACTACCAATCCCCCGACCCAAATCCACTTCCCGCCACTCTCAGAATCGGCTTAGGAAAGAGGGAGGGATATGCGAGGAACCGAAAAAACAGTAAAAATGACACACCGGTACCTAATGCGACTATGCATCAGTATGCGCTGGGTGCTCGTACACCCTTGAGATCAAAATGCATCGAAGATACTCTAAAAGAAGAGGAGGATGGAGAACACTATAGTGAACCCAGGAAATTGGAAGGCTGCCTAATGACAACTGAGGAAATAAAGCTTTATGTCAATTGAAATATGTCACATATGCATATGCTGCCTGTTGAATCTACATGTCACAGGGATATTTGAAAGCTACAAATTGTTCCTCCGTAATAAATATACTTATTACTCAGTTGAACCGTTGAAGACTTACTTCTTTTATTTTTGTTCCAACCTAAAACAAAAACCTTGTCAATCGAATTTCTATCCAATACTTCAGCAAAAACTATGTCAGTATACTATTTATGCAGGGAAAAATGCGTGGAATTCGATAACTTGATAAAAAAGAAAGTCGCAGCACATAGGTGAAAGAATGAAATAAATTGGCAGCCTTAAACAAAGGCATACCGTTCACAATCAATCGTGGAAAAAAGAGGAATAGGGAGGGAAAGGTTGTGGACTCGAGGAAAATGGAGAAATTTAAGAGACTTATTGATAGAATTAAAAAAGCAGTGGAAGATGGAGCTTAATGCGAGGAAAGAGAAGACCAAGAGATATGATAAAACACAAACAAAGGGCAGAGGTGGCGCCAAAGTCAGTTTCCTTGAGGCTTGCGAAAACGCCCTTACACAATATCCTTAGAATATATCAGATAGATGGAAAACGAAAAAAAAATCGCTGATGAGCTTCCGTACTACGAGTGAAAGAGTTGAAAAAATCTGAGAAAGAGAGTTTGAAAAAGAAGAGATTAAATCTGCCGTGCAACAAGGACTTAACTAACGGAAAAGACGAAATAAATAAAATTAAGGATTTAATAAAAGGGGGCAAAAGTAATGAGAAAGGGGATGTGAGAAATTTTCGACGCGAGAAAATGAGAAAATAAATGGTCGGCGGAGGCTCTACGCAGTGAGAAAAATAAACAATAAAATGAGAAAATGACATATATATTCAGAGAAAAACTTCAAAGCCATTACGAAGGAACTCATTTCACACAAACCTCCCGAGAAAAAAACTTGGTATTCTGAGACTGAACAAAGAAAGAGTGAAAATGCAAGAAAAAAGGAAAAAAGGTTGGAATGGAACTATAAAAGAAAGAACGACATGGAGTCGTAGTGAAAAAACTTGAGAGTTGCCCATCAGAAATCTATAATGAGGGTCTGATAAAGGAAGTTTTTCACAACGGGGAGGGTCAATGGTGCAAAAAATTATTGCAGATAGATTAAAATATATGCTGATGCATAAAATTATCACTTGGAAACGCAACTTCAAACAAGTTTAATATGTAATTTTAAGAGGATAATAACAGAGGATAATGATAGAGGATCATAAGAAAATTACCAAAACCAGCGTCTTGAAGAGTTAATTTCGAATAATTCACAAAGGAGGATGGTTTGGTGGTTCAGGCGGTAGAACCTATGAGCCACTAAGAAAATATATCTACTTGATAGTATCTAAGAGCAAAAATCTGTCAACAAAGTCTGCAGAGGTTGTGAAAAATTTGACCCAGATGCAATTTTAAAAATAATGCTTACGGAGATAGTGAAATTAATTGAAACACGAGGACCTTTAAAGATTCAATTATGGGATTCCAGTAATTTTTCATTTATGAATATTTTTCTTCTGTGATGAAAAAAGCTCCCTCCCATGAAATATTTTCCCAAAAATAGTATTTGCAGCTACTGAGTATAAGTAAATCGCAATACGACGTAAAATAATTGTTAGTGCGCATCAATCTGCGCTGCGTCAAAATATAAATGTCTTGGGATTTGTTCGACAACTAAAAAAAATGATACCCCATCACAGATTAATTAACATATTTATCACCCGAGGGAACTGAATATAAAAATGCAAAAATAAGAAAATAGATGAAAAAACCCATTCTGATTTACCATGTTGAATCAAAAGAGCTGGCTGCTCCGGTGTGGGAGGGACTGGGTGGGAATAATGAGCCTGGGCGGGTTAGGGAAGGGAAAGCTATCGGAGGAAGGAAGCAAAGATGAGATTGAGAAAGCGGAAGGGTCTGGGTCATGTGGCAAGGGAGTAAAAGGAGAAGGGTTGGAAAAAATGAGATGATCTCATAAAAAAACAGGGACATTAGTATGGAGGCAAGAGAGAAAAAGAGAGAGAGAGAGGAGAAGGGCCTTTTTCCGAAGGGGAGGTGGGAGTGAAAAACACGGCTCCGGGGAATGAAAGAAAAGTCAGTGGAGTGAAGATGGGGGATGGTGGAGGGGAAGGGAATGATGTTTTTCCGTAGGGGGATAATAGGGCAGAAGGGGAAGGGGTGTGTGGGACTTCCGGATGAAGAAGAGGTCGCGGGGATGCAAAATGGAGTCACAAAAAATTGGACGCGGTTTGGACTTGAAAGGCTGATGGTTTTGAGGGGAGGCCACGAACTAAGTAGGGTTCGAGATAATAAAGATTGGAAAACGAGAAAGCAAAAAGGGAGGGAGAGAGAGGGAAGAAGGAAAAGCAGAGTAAGAGATGAGGGTCTAGCGCCGCGGTCTAGGAGCAGCGCGCTCAACATGGCTCCGGGATACGGGATAAGATTAAATAACCACACGAAACTAGAAAAAAATACCCATGTGGTACCAAATATGTTTGGAGAAATATAGTGGAACAGTATGCTGAATAAAATTATTGACCTTATTGTACTCTCCACTGGTTAATTAATAATAACAATGCGCTTAGACGCTTAGCGTCATCATAGGGTCAAATAGAATTAGATATAACAAGACTAGTTATTTCCATTTGACCTGTTGATGATGCTAAGCCTCGGAAAGCGTTGCTATTATTACCAGTGGAAAATACAATATCTTTGATCATTTTATTCATGTGGTACCAGTTTTACACTAAAATACATTCGTTGTACGCTTATTCTATCGGCACCATATTCAGAATTGTCGCTGTCTGCCGCTATGAAATTTCGATTGATATTGTGTAACTGACTTAATTGGATGGAATTAGCTTGGATTTCCAATAAGTCAAAGGTTTTGAAGGGAAAAGACTTTCTAAAGAGTATTGCAAGAAAATCATCGGTATTGTTCACTATAAAGAGAATGGCAGAAAGCATCTTCGAATGATCATCACCAGTCAGCAATGACGATCAGTAGGAAATCGTCAGTTATAGCCAAATTCAATTTAAAGGCGGCCATTAAAATTCTATAAGTAATATTACCTTTTAGAGACTACAAGCATAGTGATCACCACGAAGAAATTAGATCAATCATTTCAACTATCATTTAACTGTACACGTATGATTCATCTTTTAACATAATTCACTCGTAACGATTGAGATAAGGTGTACACAATGTCTGGTATGATCTATTTACGCTGAATGGTTTACTTGATCTCGTAAGTCGCTCATTTTTCAAATGCAGCTATGACTATTTCAATTTTGAATTCGAAGAATAATTCCGGCATCAATTCCGTGACTCTACAACATCAGTAATGATTGATATACGCACAATGAGAAAGAATCGGACGTATACAACATATTTATTTATGGCAACATCTTTGTCAGTAAGGAAGATAATGGGAATGATTTCAGTTTTGAAGAGAAAAAATTATTGGCCAAATAAATGCCATATTCATAGGTACCCAGATGGCTTGGCGGAATTTCGTATGCGCATCCTTTCTATTTGTCAACGGCAGATGTCTTAATACCTCTCTCAATACGCATATTGAGTCGGCTTACTGGGTATTATATAGATGTACTTCTAAACCTCCAACAGCTGCTGAGAACTGAAATATTAAGCTTGAATCACACGATTCTTATCCTCGTGCTTAATGGTACTTGATGTTATAATACGTGCGATATAATGAGCGAAAGAGTACAATTATATGAACTAACCTCTCGGTGATTGGTTTCCGTTATGGATCCAGAACTAACTTATCCGCACGACCTTGGATCCGTCGCCCTATCGCATTAGGTTTTATATTCACCCAGCAGTCTTCACGTTATTACATCAGTAACTCCTGCAATTATGCCCACTCGTACATGAAGCAAGGTCTACAATGAAAACAAAACCTCGAGCAAATGCAGGCATGGTTTTGTAGCTTATGAGACAATTTCTAGAGTTTTGGAGTTGGAACTGGTAATTCTGTAATCAATAGCATCCTCAGACTTGTGCAAGGTTGGGAATGTAAATTTTAAACCTGGAACGTTATTCTACGCATAAAAAGATAATGCAAAAATGTATTGAAATGCACACCTATGCGAATGGATTCAGAGTTGGATGCTTTTCCGTTCAGTCATTAAGACATTCACGCGAGGGTTCGTATAAACGTTTAGGTACCTAGTTTCTTCATACTAGAGTACAATCGTTAGTTTGTACAAACATTTTAAGGGCGTTAAACATAAAGTTATGGCTTTCGCCCTGGAGTACGCGAATCATGTAAATAGATCATCAATTAGGGTCGAAATGTTTTTAATCTCACGCTGTCAGAGTCCATAAACAATTAAATTCTAGCCATAACTTTTTTAAAGTATACACGAGCCACGAGTGTGCCATTAAATTAGCAACATCCTGTACGACTTATCTTATACGTATATCTTGTGCGTTGCGGGTGACTCCGTAAAGTTTTCACCGTGGTTCGCTCCGGCATACTTGTATTGAAAATTATCCTTTTTAAGGGTTGCTAGAAAACCGACGGTCTCACAATTTTCGCGAGAATATAACTGCAATTTATTTTATACCATGTGGAACCCTTCTCCTGCGGAATGGCCGAAGTCGAAGGCCGAGAAGGCGAGTAAGTATCCATAAATGTTTGTAGCAGGAGCTGTCGAAAATGATGGGGCTGGAAAGCGAGAGGCTACGAGAGAAGTAGAGCGAAGGCATAAGTAAAGGGTTCCGCCGAGGCATGCGCAGCGAGGCAAGGCCGGTGATGCCGGAGCGAGGGAAGGAAGGCGGATTTTCCGGTCAGCGCGGAATAGCAAAAAATATCGACGAAAAGGCGTATTTCAAAGAGCAGGGAATACATATACTTGGTGAGAGAGTGGAGAAAGGAAAAAACAAGAGCTATGGATGAAAGAGAGAGAGAGAGAGAGAGAAAAAAGGTTAGGGATACGCATAATTCTCCAAGAGAAGACGTAGAAGAAACGGCATGAGAAAAAAATAGGGAAAAAAATAAAATAGCCTGCTGAAACGTTTCGGTCCAGTGGGCTCTTCCACTGTCGTGGAAATATATCATGTGCAAACATAGAGAAACATTTCCTCAGCACGGTATGGCGAGCGATCGAAAATAAATTAGACTTTTTCCCCATAGAAGCTATATCCTTGGCATTCGCGGAAGGTTTTTGCGGTTCAATGCGGATGCCCGCACTTTTTATCACTAGAAATTCCTATGGACCCTTATGAGTAAAATATTAATTTGGGTGTTTGAAACGATCTTGTGATACCGAAAGCTGCCCGGGTTTCATCAGCTTGTTTTTCTTTCTTTCAGACCTCTAATGAAAAAAAAACATCTTCTCAAACACGAACTGAATGAGGAAATATCAGCAGTTAAAAGAAAAAAAATGACGAAGTAGCATATCACTGGTTACAGTTTGATCCACTCCAGCAATATAAAGACGAATTAGGTTTCGATGAAATCAATTTAATAAATGCTTAGAGAATAACGTGCAATTTTTGCTCAAGGGACAAGGGAGATCTAATGCCCTTAAAATGCAAGGCATTTTGATGTTTGAAGGATGCGGCGGCTTGATTCGGCATATTTTCCAATGCGATTCCTTTTACCATGCTGCAAGAATGGCTGTGAAATTCACATAGAATTCGATTGAAAAAAATTCCCTTGGGCTGGGAATCGAACTCTGAACCTTTGATTTTTTGGCCAAAGCACAAAGGCGCCGGCCTCGGTGGCGGCGGGGTAACGTCTTCGACTGCCAAACAAGAGGTCGCGGGTTCGAGTCCCGCCTGGGTAGGTTACCCCAGGGCATGGTTGTTTGTGTACGTTTACTGTTACATACGTTGAACACCCCGGTGTAAAATGGCCAATGAGAGCTGTATCCGGTGGTTTTAGAATAAAATAAAAATAAAATAAAAAAAAAATAAAAAAACATTTCGAATCGAGGTCCCTTTTCGTGTCAATTTACCGAGGTTCGTGGCGCTAGTGGATTTCGTGCTTTTGGTTTTCTATGACCCGGCCTTAAGCATGAGGTAAAGTAAGCATATTGATGAAGTGTTGGGCAATTTAGCAAACGAAGTAATGTGCCATCATTCTGTTACAAACTGATCAACCTAACTGTTAAATGAGGAGAAAAGACGGCATCACTAATGATTCATTTGATATAGCTCTCTTATTGATTCAAAGCGTTAGTAGGCGTCTTATATCGCGAACCAAGTTACCAGGGACTTAAAGTGTATTTTGCCGAACCCTATCATTTCCCAGGATGAGTCGTACTGCCGATGGTGATTCGCCTCGGTGCACAGGATATGATGAATGAGCTGTCCGATGGAACGGAGTAAGAAATTTTCAGAGAGCCAGCGAGACGTAGGCTGCATCTGACAGCTATTATTCATCTCGAAACGACAAAGAGAACCGCGAGGAGCCTTCTCAACAAACAATAGCTTTTTCTCTGTAGGGCAGCAAACTTCAGAATTCTTGGCAGTGTTAAAAGCTTAGTTCAAGTTCTAATACTTTAATTTTTTAGCATTAAAACTTATTCGTGCACAGCAAAATTCTTACATCAATTTAAAAGAGTTTGCAATGAGAGTAAAAGTGTGTTTTTTCCGAGAAAAACCCAGTAAAGGTAGCTAGGGCACTCATACGAGTATATTTCTATTAACGAGCTAACTGCAAGAGGTCAACGGAGGAATTTGTGCGACGGAAAGCTTAATGTTTGTTCATGAAATCGACAACTTCCGTGTGACTTGGATGGGTGAGGTGCAACGTCCTAAGACTCATTCCATAGAAATAGAAAAATACGTGGAAGGGAGGACTCGATAGCGGATTTCCACCCCCCACAACTGTGATGACTTTATATGTCGCAGTAATTTAGGTTATGATAATGACGCAGTAAGTGGATGCCATAGAAATGGTTGAATCAAAAGTGCGTAGGATTATAGACGTTCCACCACTATGTAGCTTAATGTAAGTTGCTAAACCTGGCATAAGCACACGCAAAAGCCTGGAAATGATGAGTTTCTAAAGGAAAAGAATGAATATTTTTACAATGACTGAGCTCAGATAATGTATTAATGATCATATCAGCAAGCAAACAACCAATGAAAACACTTAATATGCTACAGTGAGAAAAGTACAAAAATCTTTAACTTTGTTAACAACTGTAGCACTACTCGTTTATTTACACTTCGTTCTTATAAAGTTCGTGACTTGTTTCATGCAATGCTTTGGTAGACGAGAACAAAACTACTTAATAGACATTACCATCGCACAATTCCGAGCATTTCTCCAGGAGTTCAGCCCACAGAGTGTTAGTTGAGTGTGTGTGATTACTCAACGGGAGCAGCCTCAGCGAGGCCCCAAAACCCTCGCTAATGTTCCTTCAGAGTTGAGCGAGTGATTGTGAAGGGTTTTCGGGGGAGAGGCTGGGGTTTGGTCACTGCTGAGGATCTTCTCGTTCCAGCATACTATCACAGTGTTCAAACCTGCGACGAGGTCCCCACGTTACGGCCGTTCGAATTGTTTCCTCTCCCAGTTGACGAGAATAAGCTATATCGTCACTTGGGGGTCAAATGGAAGTACGACGGTCCAAAAGGAGAATACCTCCGCTATCAAATGTGAGTGCAATCTCCCTCGTAACCACAGATAAGTTGGGATAACAGGCACGTCGCAACGGAGTCATCGCACCGATTTTAAAGCCGGCAAACAAGAAAATTTGTAACTTGTACGGCTGAGCGTTCATGTCACACCATTCAAAGTTATATACTCCGCAATCGAGGCTTCGATTATCTCTTGGTTTGTTAATCTAAATTAGCTACTATTTAAATTTCCTGATTAAAATCGCATTATTAATGCAAAACGCTTAAGTTGAAATGTAATTCAGCGTCATGTTCATAAGACCTAGAGGAGGGTTGGCAACCGCAGAGATATTTATGAGTGCGTGTTAAATATACGAAAAATATTTTTTAAATCAGTCAATGTTTATCTATTAAACTAAGTTAAATACGTATTCAAAGATAATAGTAAATGAATGTGAATCTTGGAGTTTAGAATGGTAAACTAGTGTAAGAAGTTTCAGGATTGTAATTGTGTAGAATATGATGCATTTTTATTTTGCTGATATGCAAACTAGTGGTATTACTACTCATGCTCATTATAAAACAAAACAATTTGATTTAATGCAATAGAAAAATACATGGTTTTCATATTTTTTTGGAATAGGAATGAGGGGCCAAATATTACCGTCCCACCTCTGTTGTTGCATGGCTAAAATTCGATAGGCCTTTCTACTGAAGATATGGAGAAGATTTACTATGCTATACGACAAGTTTGGCGTTAATTATTATAAATAGCCTTCCAATTGCTACGTAAATGCTTTGAACGGGAAAAAAGTTTCATATTATTCATGAGTTCAATTATTTTTTCCATTAGTGCAATTTCTTGAAAGGCGTTGAAAATGTAATAATAGCATTTTTTCAGGTTATACTCTTAAGATAATATTAAGTCGAAGTTATGTTGAAATGAATAAAAAATTAAGTACCGTCAACAGGGGTGACTACGTCTCAAAGTTTGGAAACTTATTTGTAAAGCATACTTTAAGATGTCACGGATTCTTAGAGATGTTCATGCGATCTTGCATAGCAAATGACTTCACCTTCTTCTCTATTTCAGTTTGGTTGACGCGACCATCAGGGTGGCCCAAATATGTTTGCTGAGGGGTGTCGTGTTTTCCTACTCAAATTATATTCGAAATGGAATGAATATCCACTAGGCAATTTTTTTTACACATAATTATCATAATCCCGCGTGTAAACCTTTTAAATCCATTTGAAATCATAGACAACAGACTAAAGTCAAGTAGTGAATTTGACGTCCTTTGAACGAGCGCCGTTAAGTCCATCCAGAAACACTTTCGTGTGTGTGTTTGTGTGCGTAAGTGTAAAAATGATATCCATTTCAAAATGTTTTAGTGGTTATGAAACAAAATAAAGCATTATGGAGCAGCTAGTGATGTTAAAAGTATTAATATGCATTAGAAACTTCCATTTCACTTCAAACATGAGGAAGACAAATATAAAATTGTCTTGATGCTCTAAACCTATGCCATTGAGCAATAGAAAACAACGATGAGAAAGTACACGTACGGAGCAATACAATGTGTAATGTATATCCGAGATGATTAGCTTAGATGATCTCGCAACAAGCTTACAACTTTTAGGCCAATGATGAGGGTAAAAAGTGGTCATATGAGTATTTTGAAGCAGGATGGGAAATTTCGTAAATGGCTCATGGTTATGAAAATTTCCAAGGACCGCCAGATGAATTAAGATACAGATGCTGGTTTAAAAACTGATTTGTGGTGATGACTACTTTATGGGGCAATAAATTCTCCGCGTGATTTCGCAGAATTATGGAAAAAAATTTATTCACCTGATATTCTGGGAAAGAAAAGTCGTTCCGCCCTCATTCATTTACCCTTGGACTGCTGCGTTACCTAAGTTTAGAAGTAAGAGACATTTTGCATCTCCACTTCAAGCAATACACTTCTTCCGAGCGTAAACACTTAAATTGGTTTTTCACGAGGTATTTCAGGCCGGAGCACAAATTTTGTCGAATTTAGAGGACAGCAAAGTTTTTTTCAGCCAAAATAAAACTTAAGAAATTAATTAACAACAATATTCGATATTATTGATAACATTAGCGATTGAAGATGGCTGAACTCGGCAATTTTTAAAAAAACCTAGTTAAAATAGGATGAAAAGGACAAGTCAACTTCCATCCTCGCAATGAAGTCAGCGCGCCAAGGGAGTAGTCTGGACGAAATGAGAGGAACTTGTGGATTGGTTTGAACAGAGATGATTGCTAGGGGACGCGAGGAACTTCAAGGAGGAGGAAGAGAAAAGCTCAGGCGGATTTTTTTTTGCGTAATTTTGGGCACGGGTATGTACGAAGGAACGTGGAAAGAGCTCGGCGATGAAGAAAAGATAAGGTTTGGGAAGGAAAGGGCGCCCTTGAGGAAAGAACTTTCGAAGATCGACTCACGCAGCTTTTGTAGCGACAGAATGAGAACAGTAACAGATGGTAGGAGAGAGATGGATAATGGCTGAGGACTAGAGCAAGGGGAGGGACGAGAGAAATACTTGCAGGAATATTGGTATAAAAAATAAAGGACTATCACACTAAGAAAAGCTGTATCTTCTCGCTCGGTCAGAGTGATCCTCGCGGCAAAGGAAGTGACCATGTGGTCATATGGTAGCTAAGTGGTTTCAGAGTTCCTCTTTTAAACATTCAAAGTGTAAAATAATGGGAAATTAAAATGCATTATCGGATACAATTACTTTAGAGACAGATGTCTGAACGGAAAAGCTTACATAATCGAAATCAGTAAAAATGGGTGAAATTTAATTCGAAGGCAATGCTTGAGAGAGAGGATCGTAAAAGGTTAACAAGAGGGATTAAGGAATTGAAAATTGAGCAGTGCGACCTGTGCGATAGTTTTCCTCAAAGGATTTTAGGGCTCGGCAGCAGTAATCTACAGAGGTTAGAAATCTTTGATTGCAAAAGATTAAATTATTGCAAATATTTTGATGAATTTGTCACATAATACATTCAATTCAGTAAAACGAGAATATTTTTTATGATTTTGTATCTGAAAATAAATAATTTTGCGAGAAGAAGTGAGACTGGACATCTAATATCGGTGCAAATAAGGTAGAACGCTGAACTTCAAGCATTTGTGTAAAATTCTTTCGAAACTCCACAGGGTCATATCATTTATCGTTTTACTCATTTTTTATTCCACTACAACAAAAAATCATTTAACATTGTTTAAACGTTAACGTTTAGCTTCTACGGCCGATAGAGTGAAGAAGAACACGCGAAAAACTATGAGAAAGGCGAAACGGTCATCTTCTTCATCTTGTCACGGGAAAAATATTTTATTGGTGCATTTCATTGAAATTTTTATAGAGAGAACAACATCTTTGCATTACAGATAGAATTTTAAAATTACATTTTACCCATTATTTGATTTTTTGAAAGGTAGATTTAAATTTCTGAGGTATAGAAAAGAAAATGAATATCGCAGTTTCGTATGCTATATGCAAAAAATATTTCTAACTTTTCATCTGAGAAAATGTTTACATTGTTCTTCTTACTTAAAATAAACCAAAAAGACGAAAATCGCTCCTCGGCAATGCACTCTACCAAAAAGACGAAAATCGTCGTTTGTTTTAAGTAAATGGAACAATATAAAAAAGAGCTGTTTTTCGTTACATTCCGTCGTGTATGTTTCAACTATATTTAAAAATTCATCGGAATAGCAAAGTCGTACACGGTTGAATAGCTCAATGAATATTTTCCCCCAAACAACGTAGTTATCTTTGAAAATAATTAGTTTTGAACAAGGCTATTAATCAACGTAAATGGTATTTCCAATATACTCATTATACGCACCAAAATGCAATCCAAAAACATTTTTGAATGGCCCGCCAAACAAAGACATGAACCTCAATCCTTCGTATCTCATAAAAGCTGTATTCACGCTTAACAAAACGCTTTAATATCTGTTTTTCTTCAATTCGGACTCAAATAAACGCTTATAAAATTCAAGCCATATTTACTTAGTTTTAAGTTTATGACCGACATCAAGATAAATAATTATGCAATGACTAGCATAAAGGGGGAAAATTTCAAACTTTAATAATACTGTAATAATAAAAATCGAGTGTGAATCTGACGAACGTGAAAACCTGAAAGAATTATTCATATAGAAAGAAAACAAACAAAATGTTTACAATGGTAAAATGAGAAACATTTTAAGGATCCCACTCTTTTGCGAGAAATAGAATTATTTATTTTCCACTGTAACTACGAATAAGTTGAAGAAGGATAAAGTAAACATCGAAATAATAGAATGCCCGGCATCTGAGGCGCGGCACCAAATTCGCAGTAGTACCAACGCTCAGAAAGAGTTCGAATAGCAGCTTCGCTCCCGACCCGTGTCATAATTTATCTGTGTTTATCGGGAATCGCCAATCCCTTGAGCACCGTCACCACATGTAATGTTGTGTTCAATGTCAATTCCTCCACTGCCACCACAGTTATCATACCCTATACCTTCCTTAATCTCTTGCTTAAAGTCTGAGCGACCGACAGCTATGACCCGGTGTTGCGTGTGGTATTTTCACGTCCCGGGAAGCATGGACGGCGAACAGGCCGCGCACCGAATAACAGATTAAGTCAACTAGCTCGGTGAGACAGTTAGCTAAAAAATGAGTTAGAAAATGGAAGGGTAACAGTTGAGGAGGTGGTAGCGAGGGCATAAAATGTCTCACGGGAATGTACCTACAGGACGCAATGTGAGCGACCGAGCATAAGGAAGAGAAGACGAACCTCGAAGCCCACATTATTTGCCTATCTCTTGCGAGGACTCACGGCAAACGATGTCATCAACCCGATGAATCAACACCTTCCATTCCTACTTCTACAGTGCTTAACTGAACATCCCAAACAACCAAAATCTCTATGGCACCAATGGGGGATATTTATAGGAAGAGTTGTCGGAGAAGAGATACTAGCTCGGTGAGACAGTTAGCTAAAAAATGGCGTGCAGATACGTCAAAGGCATTAAAAATATTACGTAGGGGTACATGTGCATTGAGTTACACAAGAAACTGCAAATTTGAGAATGCTCCTTTATGTGTAAAAAATCGCTTAAAAGCATGTATTTCTAATTTAACCAAAACGTTTTACAGGTTTATTCTAAAAATATTGACCACACGTTTCAAATTTTAACTGTAATCACGCGGTGTTGCCGTAGCAGGTGTTTGAATAATAAAAATGAATTAATCGAATAAATGCTGACCTCGGGAACTAGAAATATATTACACAATCCTCATGGAAGATGAAAATGGTAAAAATTTCAGAGGAACTTTTAGTGAATGATATAACTTCGGAGCATTTATTCGCGGAGACTGCACACGATGCCTTTATCAGAAGGCTAATAAAATGGAACGTATAACGAATTTAAAAAATGGACACGAAATGAAATTTAATACCGATTTATTCAACGTCTTAGTAGATTTACAATTTTTACCACTCAAAAATTTATTTAAGCATTTTCGGCCATTTTAAAGAAAGGTCATTATATTACATACATGCCCAACGACGTGGTAAGCACGTGGTAAGAAAAAATTATATTTTGCAGGAAGGAAAAAATAGATACACTTGAAATAATTAGGCCATGTTACAAGAGCTGATAATATTACATTTCCCTTTCTTTTAAAAGGATAAATGTTTCGTTTGCAGTCATTAAAGCAATAAAACAAGTAAATAGAAAATGAAATACTTAATGCTTTCATGACTTCAATGAGTTAGGATGCATTCCCTCTTCCACGACACATTAAGTTTCTCAGGTATGGATATTCGCTAACCTGAAATAAAAGACATAATTTATTAGATCACAATAGCTTAGCATAACAAATAATGTTTCGAGACAAAATCCACTTAAACAAGCCAAAGAAACTACAAAGACAATATAAGGTTTACAGTTCAGGAAGTAAGTTTATTCGTGTAAATTTGCATCTACTCATAAGAGCAATTAGTAGACTTTATAGGCAGATATTGTAGGAATAAAACTTCTAGGTATCCTCAAGCTTTAGTTTGTGGGGTGAAACAATGTTAGGTTGGTGGTTCAGTTAGTAATATCATTCGGATACCTTAGTGTTTTATCACAAGAGCACTCATATTTTATGCAAAGGCTGGTAATTCAAAGAATACAACTTTTAGGCATTCCTAAGCTTTAGTTATCCAGGTGATATAAAGGATAGCCGTGGGGTATTAACATAATTGTTGTTAATAACTATTACATGATACTATCTCCTGTGTCTTTCTCGAGGTATATTTCTCAGATAGTAAGTAATATATTTTTACTCTAAGTGAAAAATAAATCGTCCTTCTTGGCCTTTAGGTATATGACCTTGAGAGATGAAATATAATGAAAACAATTGCAAGACAGAACATAATAAAAGCCGTATCATTTTACAAGTATTAGGAGAGCATGAGCTTTCCGATGGGGTAACGACAAAGCCTAAAATATAGAACCTCAATAAATGACATATTGCATAAGACTTCAAAAATTTAAGATTTTTATCTCTACATTAATAAGTAAAAAGAGGACAATTTATACTGAATTTTGTGGATTTAATGATACATTGCACAAACATACACTTGATAACATTGCATTGGTTCATTGATGTGTATTAGTTCCTTGAAAAATTTTTCATAATACTTGACACAACTAGCCCATGAAATACAATTGTTTTAATATTACAATGCTTCAAGGTTAAACATTTCAGTGGCCACGCATTTTTCATGATGCAGTTGAATTACAAACTAAATAGGGAAATAAGAACCTAACAGGGGATGATAGTGTATGCAAAAAAAGACAAGAACACAAAAACAAGAAGTCATTGAATTTTGTCTTCAAAGAGGAGGGGCTCAATTTTTCGTTTTTTTTTTTAAGTGATACGTTCATCCGTTTACAAATGTTAATACTAACCTTAAATCCTCGAGAACTAATCAAAGAAATTGCCCCAAAAGTGTCGACAGTATTTACAAAATGTGGCATCCCTTGCGGAAATTTCTGATACAATCTGATACGAAAATCAATCAAGTTTGATGTGAATATATCAGGTATGATCCAACCTGATCTTGTCTGATCTAGAGTTAAGAAGTATGACCTGATTAGTTCAGGTTCGCGGGATGAAACTCTAGTTTGCTTGTCTTTTCGGAAATGTTGCTCGTACGTGAAAGTCCTTTTGTTCTTCTGCGCTTCTCCCAAATTCTCTGGTTTGCTTTAATTTTTTTTTTCAGAACACTTCCTCACTTCACCACGAGATTCCACACCCAGCTCTCGAAGCAATTTACTGCGGCGGAAAAAAAGAAAGAACCCGAAACTACAGCAACGAAGTTTCGCGGACGAGATCAGGGAGAAAAAGACTCTGAAGAGAAACTTTCAAGTTCTCCTTTTTTAAAAGCCACTCGCGTCGTCCTACGGTAGCTGTCACAAGACTTCGGAGTGGATGGAGCAGCGAGGCATTGGGAGAACGAACCGGTGGAACGAATTGGAGATCCGCGGACGAACGCGGAGAAATTTTTTTCCACCCTCATTCGATTCTTTTTCTTAATTTGCGAACTCCGTGGTCGTTTTTTTTACCTGACATTCCACCTCTGAAAGGAAACCAATTCTCGAAGAGAAAACTTAGCAATCAGTTGGATGTGGACGTTGCAAGCAGTTGGATGTGGACGGCTTTGACTTCAATGGGGAAGGTTACCACAGGAAAAAAACTGAGAAGGATAAATTTGCAAGGCTAGGCGGCCTAAAAAAAGATACGTATGCCTAATTCCCAATCAACAATGCCCACAAATGTATAGTATTTACCACCACTTTTTCTAGTTTGGGCAATTGTATAAATTAAGCAAAGCATGGATTTTTGTGAGAGAAACCATATAGATATAATCTATATTTATGCGCGACCTATTAGTTTTCTACAACATAGTGAAAATAAGGCTTTAATCCTATTTCGAAAGGAATGCCCAATTATGAGTAAGAAATAGTAGTTAGCGATTTCAATTACAAAATAAACTGATCATAAAGAAAAATTGAGGTAGAATTTATGGAATGGCAATACAGTGCTCTAGATTACACACGTTTGAGGGATAAACTATCATAAACCGCGCTAAAATTAGAAGGAGAAGAGATAGCGAGGATGTAGACTCGAGGGGGAGGACTGAAGGATATTTGTGAGGAAAGAGCTAGGTGGGTCACTGTGCGAGCGGATATTGTTCCTCTCCCGTAATCTACAGATATGATCAAACAAAGGGAGGACGAGGGAAGGGAGATAGCTGTAACTAAGAAAAGATCATGGAGACCAAGCCCAAGGATCAGGTAAATATCTGAAGAGACATTGCGGCATGTGATAACGCACTTCTTCCTTAGTCAAGCCTCTCTCACCTTCTCTTGACTAGTTACTCATTATATTAACATTTTATAACTAGGTGATAATGCTAAAGGAAATATTTAACATTTAGTGGTGCGTTAATTTTCCGATCAGAGAGGAACTATGAAAGACAATTGATTCTAAGTATCAGAGACGAATATTTCGATGACCCTAGCGAGAAATGAGTAACCGTTGGCGAAAAGAAATAATGCTAAGAAAGAAAACTGTTCAAAATAATTATGTTTGTGATATTCTAAGCATAAATTTCCAGAAGTGTCATAATAAATAAATAAGTATATGAATAAATAAATATAAAATTAACATCCGAACAGGGATCCAAGTGATCCAGAAAACAGGTAGAAATTTACAAAGATAGACTCGAGTTGAAAATGTTACTTTTACTGGTGTGTTCAAAAGCAAAGAAGAGTAAAGATCAGTGTCTTGCTCGATCACATTATTCTATTTCAACCCTTGAATTAGTTGACAGGAGATATCAACTGTTTTATCTTCTCGCTTTCCGCTTCAGAGCGTAATATACTCTTCATTTTACAATATATCTATTATATTATTACATTTTGCTCACTTACTACAGGTGTAGTATTCCTCTAGTATTCGTGTAATTTATTCTTCAATTATCGTTTAAACGTTTCCATTGACTTGATAAAACACTTGAATGACAAAACAGCAAAATAATTTGAAGCATAAGAAAGACATATTATATATACATATTATATAGGTCCTGTGAGTCATACCACAGCGCGAAGCTACAAAATTACTTTAACCTCAGCCATCGATTTTGTATGTAAGCACTAGGAATGTACCAGTGCAGTAAAACTAATGGCATAAATGAAAAGCTACACCATTAAATAAAATTAGCATATGATAGCAACTGAGAATTTCATCCAACGCAGTCTACAACACGTGCTGCTAAACTCACATTAGGCCACCAGTAACTGAGGTACTTTATTAAGACTTTCACCAAAATTTACCATTACCATATAATCGGTGGCCACAAGCTCAACCCACTATACCACAACTCTCACGAGAGCAACCAGAAAATATTTACGCGCAGATTATTCGATTTTCCAGTCAGTTGAAAAAGTGACCTTGCCATTTATCTTCCAAAAAATATCAATCAACAGGGATGAAGAAGAGGATTTGGGGGTAAAAGGATTATGGACGCTGTGGGGAGGAAGCTGGAGGGGTTTAAAGCCAGGCCGAAGGGCATGGGAGAGATACGACGACATTCCGGGAAGCCGAGCAGGTGGAAGGGCGGGTAGGACGGCAGCAGGAGCCGATGGATATGGAGCGGTGCACGGATTGAAGAGGACGTAGGGGGGATTTGCAGGCGAAGGAGGTGGGGAGGGGGGTGGGAGAGAAATGTGATGCTGAGAAGGGATCTGAGGAAGCATGGGACACGGGATTTTGGGGATTGGCGACAGGGAGAGGTCGCGAGGGCAAGGGGTGATTGATTGTGCGAGTCAAAATCCCAAACGACTTCCTGGCGGCATTTTCACCCGCGGGCGGTGCAGGGATAAATGAAATAAAAAATATCGTAGCCATAGAGTAGGACGTTAAGGATATTTGCTATGGCGTGATGGAAATTTTGGGAAACAATGGTTTTTAAGAATAGCCTAATTGAAAAATAGTGACAGAGATTGGATTTTGTAGATGAGAGTAGAGAAATGCAATGCAACTCAAGTTTTTTTTTTCAAAATAGATAAAAAACATATCTTCAATGTTTGTTGTACATCGGAAGACATAAATACCAGGGAATATACCAGAGAATATATAATCAGCTCCCCGAATTTGTAAAATTATACTCTCCTATCGCAAAGACTGTAATTGAAACGGCATCAAAATACTCATTTTATTTTTAAATATTTAGAAAAAATAAAGGAATCGGTCCCTGATATTCGTCACGTAAGGCACCCTAGCAATAAGTCTCTTACGACAAAGTGTTCCCCGCAGTTAAGAACAAAGATCAGATATTTTAATAAACGTACTGCTATCCCCATCCGGTTGAAATACAAATACGTATTTTATCAGAGATATTCCGTTCGTAAAGTTTCAAATAAGTTCAAAGTATCAAATAAAGGCATGCAATGGATAGTCCACATTTTCACGGGTAAGGGTATGATGAAGACAGTGATAGAGTTATACAGTCAGAATAAGAGAGAAAGGGCAAGGTAGATGACGGAGCTAGTAGATGTTACGCAAGGAAGAACGTCGAACAAAATAGATACATAAGCTTGGGGACTTGAGGAAAACAGTGTAAAAATTAATACTGAGCGGTTGAAATGGAGTATTCCTTTGTTGATTCAACAGAAAAAACATGAAAACATGCTTATGATAAAAAACATGAGGACCAAAACTGTACTGAGATTACTCAATTAGTAGAAAAGCACAAAGAAAAATTTCAATCCATGCCAATAACAATGGCATCTAGTGGAAGGGGAAACGAGCGGTTATACGCAGAAATTGCTCTGTGTGACAATTCCAGGGAAATGTGGATTTATGTTGAAAATTGAAATCCCCTGGCATCATTTTACACAATTTTATCAGTTATTAATTCGGTTACCTATTTTGAGGATTCAATCACTCCTCTTCAGCCTTTAAAAGGGCATCAGAAAGGCGCAAAGGTCGTGGCGTTCGTTAAAAAACATTTTAACTCAAGGAAACTCTAGGGCTCAAAACCTAGGGCCCACAGGACACTTTTTTGAAAATATCGGATAAATGAATAATGATTACCGTCACGTTATAAAGTATGGTTGCGAACTGTCGGTGAAGGTTCGGTACCTTGCCACGCAGGGAGTTCTTTGTATATCCTGCTATTATTATCTAATATTTTTTTCAAAAATTTAAAACTTGTGACCGAGAAAAAGTAGGCCTATCACATAAGTGGTCCTTATTCACACGACGTACTCAGAGAATGGGCTGAAAAGAGAATAATCTTGGAAAAAATTCTCTGTGGAGGAGACAATGCACTATGCATATTTTACAGGGCCCAATATCAATTTTCACGTTGCGAGGGACCACTTCATTTCGCGTTGGATATTTCCATAGCCGCATTTCATTTCAGAATCCATTAGCTGTCGGGGAAAATTTTGTGCGCAAATGAGTTTCATTTGAAGAGCGTTGATTGGGTTTCGTTATTCCTCGCAGATTTGAAGGGTCACAAACGCTGCACGGCTCTGCCGACGGGTATTTTCTACCCCAAGCTCGCTTCGGAGCATTTGAGTCTCTACAGGTCCAAACGATCGCTCTGCTGTGAGGGTGGGAAAGCGATAACATGCTGGAGAACTTTTTACTCCCGCTAATGTAGCAGCGCTCTCTCCCACACTCTGTTCACTGCCGTTGGCTATGCCCGCTCACCTCGCGTCCTGCGTAAGACGCGCGCAGCGGAATATGCCAAAGTGAATTTCGTGAAATGGGAGCGGTGCGGCTGTTGTACCCCATTTAACTGTCGAATGCTATAGGAAAGGGACAATCACAAACCATCCGTAGTTTTTCGAAGCCTGCCGCGTGAACGGCGATGAAATATGCGTGTTATAAAAATATGTACATGTTAGGGTGGGCCGAAAAAAACAATTTTTTTATTTCGAACTTGGGAAATCACGGAAAAGTTGCGAATTGTATAGAAAAATGAAAATAAAAATATCAAAATCGGTTGACATCTTCCGGTCACGCATTGGCCTAAAGCTTGACAAAATAAGAAATAATATCAATTTTGCGATTATTTTTTTAAATTATTGAATTAGATATTTACGCAATGTAATAGTTTGTAACGTAACAGAAGCAGGCGTTATATAGTGGAATGACATTCCAAGTTTTAAAAATAACACAAAGATGGCAATATTCCACAGGTTTATTTTCCGTACAACGCGTTTCGACCGTTAGGTCATTATCAAGTACAATGATGAATGAGTAATAATTGTACTTGATAATGACCTAACGGTCGAAACGCGTTGTACGGAAAATAAACCTGTGGAATATTGCCATCTTTGTGTTATTTTTTAAAACTTAGTTTGTAACGTATTCAATCAAAGCCTAAAAATATTGTGTTTTAATTTGGCTTAGATCAGTTGATGTCTTTCAGTCGCGCATAAGCCCTAAAATTTGCCAAAATATTGAAAATTTCACATTTTTACGAGCTCAAATATTTTAGTTAGGTACACTTTAGTTTTTACAATAAACTTACTTTATAAAAAAAGGAAAAATTATTCAAATAGTCCATGTTAGTTCAACCTGCTCTAGTGTCAATTTTGAGGCCGAATGTACTGTGACGACTTATTTGCTGGTGCAGTAAGGCATGAATGATCTGGGAAGCTGAGTGGTTCTTATAAATCCCACTCGAGATTCAGCTCCACAAACTTTTCCTGAGGTTTTTGTGACGAGTTTTAACCAGCGTTCAATTGTCTGCGTGTGAACTGGGAATTGCTTGAAAGTAATTTAACAGTTAGGGATTTAGTCAATGTCGATTTTTGGAGGCTGGAGCTAAGCCACGGTGGTCGTGGATAAGCGGAGCAAAAATGGACATTCGATTTGCTCCACTGCTGCTCCAGGTTCCTGAGTTACGGTATCGATGTAAGCACTCTAATGTAGAGGCTATCATTCCTATAACTAATGATTTACTACAGCTGATGCCATAATGGTGTATTGATCCATTATTATGGACCCCTTTCAAATGTGTACCCTGTCAACTTTAAATAATATCTGAAGCTTTACTTTCTCTCGGTGATACCTTAGTTTTCCGCTAACTATCTCCCTTTTAAAAAAAAAACATTTGTTTTTTTCATGTTTCGGAAGGCATAAATGAGAGATATTTTCGGTGCTCCATTTGACATTCATTCCATCCCGCTCCCACCACCTTTTCAGGCTGCGACGTCAGCCTAAATAACCCTTATCCACCCGAAGCCTCCCTCGATATCCTTCGAAAGAGGATTATCCTTGAACCACTCTCATTTTATTTTCCTCAAGCAACCAATTTCATTTCGTAAACCCTCTGCGCGAGAGAATCCGCTTTGGAAAAATGAGTGCTTCCTCAACCTACACGCCCTGAGCGCTTCCTTTGCGGCCATAAACTCTTCTCTCTCCTCCCAAAAAACCTCACATCCATCCGAGACAAGTTATCTACTTCTCAAATAAGATCTTGTTCTCTTCTATCTACTTCTCTCTTCCTCCTCTTTTCTACTCCGTGTTCCACATTCCTCCATGTACGCGCCTGTACGTCCAAATATGCCGGATCCCGAGAGTTGCAAAAGGAAAAACACCGCCTCTATTTTCAATAATTTAACTTTTTGTGAGTAAAATCTGAAAGGAATATTTTTTTGTATTTTCAATACCTTCCGATAAACCCGAGTACATTTAAACTGAAATGGTGAAAAAATATCGTCTTCCTTCATTTCAAGATCTAAGTTATAATAAATTCGTTATAGTGCTGTAGGACTATTCTAAAATCAAATATTCCTTTCAGCTTCTCTTCTCTATTTGCATTCCACAAGCAGAGTTGACAGTAATGACTTCACTCTCTAAATTTCTGTCAAACTATATTCTTGTGCGCCACTTCACGCTCCGATACTATCCCTAACGTTTTATTTCTCTTTTTTACTCTCATGTTCCTTGCCCCAAAGCCGTTGCTATCATTCCTGTATCCCATCCCATTTCGTATCTCTATTCCTCGATGTAGTATCACACGACGAAGTAACTCTCTGCAAACACACTAAACCGTGCTCCTCCAGCCTGCGCAACGTGCTTCGCTCTGCCGCTGACATTCGCCGGAAATTAAGAGCCCTCGGCTCCATGGGATGCGACGACAATCACTACGGGGAGTCCGGCGGAGAGGGAGAATGGACACCGCTCGCTCGAGGACAAACAGAAAGAGAGCGAGAGGGAGTGGAGAATAATAGGAGGTATGGAGTCGGGCCACAAACGCATTGAGCGTTAAATCTGGGATTACTCGTGAATATGTGTAAATCAATATCTGTTTGAATGATATCTCATCTTTGCATGATAATAATTTATATCTTACTGTATTATTATGGCTTTAATTAGATTAAAAATTAAGTCAAACCAGCAAGTTGTCTAATCCAAATATTTTAATTTAGCTCTCGCATTAGGTTCGTCATAGGCATATTGTTAATGATATAGATAACAATTATTGGCGGTGTTGATAGTTTATCATAAATGCCATAGGTCATATTACTATAGTATGGAGTAGTTAAAACATCCATAGAATTTAATTGTTAGCCTACAATATGCATTTATTTCTAATGGGGAGGCCAGAACGAAGCGCGGGAGAAAAATGTTAACTTTTAAATATTAAAAAACCCATGCATGAGTTACCACTGAATTTTATTGTTCGAATGGTACGGAAGATAAGCCTAAATTAAGAAAAAATAGCTTTGTGCCAATTCTGGGAATATTTGAGTAATGTCAGCTAACAATTTTTCTAAACATTTAGATATAATAGCATTAATAGGAAATCGAATTGAATAATTTTGTTACAATAAAAGTCTCACGCAGAGTCTAACCGAAATATAAGAGAATAATCCACAAATCATGGATCCACGATAATTTAGTGGAGAAATAGAAGGAAGTAAATGATTTTAAGATACATTTTATTGGAAAAAATTAAAATTAGCATGAAATGCACAAATATTTTTTCTCAAAACGAAGTCCTAGATGCAGATTGAGGAGAATATACACCCATACAGGAAATTTCATCCAAATCCTAATCCATGAGATCCCATAGGACAAAAGTTTTTTGTTTTGATGTAGAATGACCCAAATGATATAATGCATTTATTCAATGCCCAATTTGGATATATTCCCGTTGGCTTGAAAGCTCAAGATTTCCAGGACAAAACGAAGATTGATCGAAACCGTCCTTGACTAAATCACACGATACTTGGACTTGATAAAATATTATTTGAGCAATTAATTGAGTGAACTTGATTGTTTGAAGGCTACTATGCTACTAATGAGAGCGAGAGTGAAAATAGGACCGAACCAAATTAGAAAACAAGCATACCTTTGCCGGTCTCGGTTGCAGCGGGGTAACGTTCTCGCCTGCCAAACAAGAGGTCGCGGGTTCGAGTCCCGCCTTGGTAGGTTTCCCCTGCCCAGGGTATGGTTGTTTGTGTACGTTTACTTGTTACATATGTTTTACCCCGGTGTAAAATAGCCAATAAGAGCTGTATCCGGTGGTTTGAGAATAAAATAAATAAAAAAATAAAAAATACCTGCAATCGATGATGCAAAATATTCAGCAAGCTCTCTCTCTCTCTCTTAATACATGACCTTGCATAAGTACATGAATACTTGTTGGTTTCTTCGGATTTGGGTAAGATCATGTATAGATCGATCCAGGCTTATGAGACGACTGGGAATAATCTGCCCCAGAGCATGAAGACACCGTTCCACTCTTGGTCCTTTTTTAGAAAATATTAGCAAAAAAAATAGACACGCCCTAGCTAAATATACGCATAGGAAATCTTGATTAGGACGGGTCCAATGTAAAGGCGACAAAGTGGAAGTTATCCCTCTTCTGCTCTCCAATCGGATGATTCTCTGACCTCGAAAAAAACATACACACATTGGAAGAAGACAGGATAGGGCGAGTTTAAAATCTTTGAAGAAAACATTAAAAGTTTTTTCAAGCCTATTTTTCGCTTAACTGGGCCGTGCATTGTATCTAGCAAACAAGCTTAACTCTAGCACCTGTCCACCTTCCGTAAGTGAGGTTTCCTCCCTAAAGGCCTCTTTATACGATACGTTAACAAGTATGAGCCTATGTATAGATACATGGACGCGAGAATGAACGCCAAAATGCACCGTGTAACCGACCAACTTGTGCGAATGCATGAACAGAATATAGAACCTCTTCTAAATTGGTTCATGAATTCGTACATGTTCTGTTCCGATCCACAAAAATCGTTCATCCATTCACATAACTCGTGCGTGCTATTGTACCGTGTAAACAGGCCTTAAGAAAATACTTTATAATTTTTAAAAATAATTTGTTTTTATGCGATCAGTTTTCCATGTATTACGTAGTTTAAATTTCAGCGCATAGTTCACAAGGTAGTTCACAATAAATATTATTCCCTACTGGACTCAATGCAATGCATGGAAATAGTTTGGATGCAACGGGGGCGTAAAGAGAAATGAAACGGCCTTTGCAAAGTCTGCAGAAAATAAGGCAACATAACGACAAGGAAATGTGCCAGTGAAAAAAGCGGGGTTGAGGTAACTTTGGATATAAATGGGATAAGACCATTATAAGAGCCTGTCAGAAACACTACTAACAATTGGAATGAGTAGGCCGGGGAAAACATAAAAGAAGAGAAAAAAGAAAGAATTTTTTTTATCACGAGGACAAGGCATCGGGAAATCCATGACTCTTCGTCGTCATGTGATAGGTCTTTATGAAAAGATCGTACGAATCTTTTGGATCAGAACTCATAAAATAGAATGGGACTCATTTTAATATCACCACAAAGCAAAATACCAGGATGGATTAAATATAGCCGCATTTTTTCCTCTTCCTCAATCAAATATTTTATATACGCTATCCTCAAACCTCGTCCGATATACACTCCTCTTATCTTGATCATGGCTTCCGTCACTAGAAAGTCAGATCCGTCTTCGGCTTTTATTTACACAAAAACACAAAAACCTTTGATCTTCCTCATGAGAACCTTTGAAAGCAGTTATTAACTGATTCCATCATTGAATGCCTTCATAAAACTCACAACTTAACTTCTTCATTTAATGCTCTCGTTAAGTTTTATCGGGAATATATTTTCTGTATTTCCAAAAGATCACACTACTGAGAAAAGGTTGGTGACAAATTCGATAACTAAGCGCGAAAAAACGAGTCACAATACCTTTACAGTTCCACCATAAAAATACTTTTATCCCAGCAGTTTGCTGCTGATCCACTGAAACAAATCCACTGGACATTTCAAAGCTTCGTAATGACTCAGAAATGTTTAGAAACGTACCTAACAGCCTAGTTACTTAGAGTTGTCTAAAAATTTAGATAAGTAGTTTGAAGAATAAGATCGCTAAAAGGCTCCACTCCGCGGTGTCATAAAACGACCGTTTTCGCAGTAGAATCCTGGGGGTTAGGGATCGGAGAGTAAAGAAGGTATAAGAGTCTCAGGTGGTGTCTTTCTGGTAGGTCGTTTTTGTAAGAGTCCCAGGAAAACAACTCACTTTTTCGAGGTTTGAACGCTTTTAATAGAAGCATGGTCTTCGATCATTTCCAAAGAAAACGAAATGACCTTCAATGAAACGTACACTTACCTCAGCTGAAAATCCTCCACTGTCTTCAACAAAGACCATTTGAGAATCGGTTTCTTGGAGAAAAACATAAAAACGGTGATTGCTGAGCGTAAAAATCCAGTTAAAACCCAAAAACAGTTTCAATAACCTTACCGCGTCGCGTCTAATCCAACTCCCGACGCGCGGAGACGAACCCTACCGCGCGATCGAAAAATCAATGTAATTTCCGGCGTCGCAAACTTATTTCAAAGATAACTGCATAAACACCTCAAGAAATCTTCAAAGAATGCTCTCATATGAGTTAATTTGCGTGACTTCTTCGAAAACCCATTTGAAACTCTACCTAAATCTAAAACTTTGTCGAAAAACGGTATCCGGTATTTTGTTACTGCATGGTGATATTGTTTAATATTACGGAAAATTAAAGAAGAAACACCATGGCAACAGATTTTGTGGTTTTTTATTCCGTGAGAATCCACCTATAACTTCACCATCTACTTTGGAAGATTTTCAGAGGAAATTGAAGACGGCCGATTTTATGGAAATTTGCTCACGTTTGAGCCTCAGTATCTCAGTAACGGGTGGGATTTATGTCAAATGAAGTACATATTCATAAATTTCAATCATTTTTGAGTATACCTGTGAAGTTTCAAGTTTGTAACTCAAAAAAAGCCATTTTGTAATTTTGTCCGGTTTTTTACGATTTCCGCCCATTGTGCGGCGCGCCTCCTTTTTTTCCTTCCCATTCCATCACCTCCCCTTTCTTTCCTTCAAATTGCTCACACGTTTCATAAAATGTTTACCAATTAAGGGAATTGATAGGATAGATTGCGTATTCATGTCAAATTCTCAAACAAAAGAAAGATTTCAATTCGGATATGATCAGCTAATTACAATAAAAGATTAGCAATAAATATACAAACTACAGTACATATTTTCAGGTAATTAATCTCAGCAAAAAAGTATCAAAGAACAGTACGATGCTACGACAGCGGTTCAAGAGATTTATTGTTCCACAAACTATTACGGAGAGTTCTGGGACAAGGATATCCAGACCATAGTTCCATTTGACCCTTTAACAAATGGTTTGAGCAGCAGGTTGAAATATCTCTGGAAACCAAGATATTAATCCCCCACATGTTTCAAGCACCGAAGGATTGGACGGGAGGTCGGGACAGAATGACAAACAAGGGGTTTCGCTTTGCCAAACCTTGGTGGGAGCCCACTATTCTCGGACCTCGGCGACATCGGCGGTGGGGCCGACGTTTTTGCCCTCAGCATCAACATCACAGGCAATGGGGAAAACAAGATGTGCTCGCAAATGAATCTTCTGTCTCGTCCGTAATATCCGGGTAGCACTAAAAGAGTGTTGCTGTTCGATACGAGTGCCGAATACGGAAGCAAATGGATAGTAATCGCGAACGTACAAAACCAAGTGAAAGAAAGTTCTGTAAGCTTTCTTTCTTACTGATACCAATTTAATATTAAACGTATTTCCTAAATCGTTTGAAGGAGAAAAAGATACATGTAGGCCATATTTTAACCTGCATATTTAAACATGATTTATGCAGAAAAACATCGACAGAAATGTTGAATGGGCGTAAACGTATTCATATTGTAGATTAGCTAAAACGGTTCTTGCTGTGGATGAGCGCCGCATACACGAGAGCAAAGAAATAAACAGCCAAAGAAACAGAAAGCAATTGCCGTAATCGAAAAAATTATATAAAAGGTATTATTCGACACCATGCATGTGTAAAATAATCAAATTATTTGGATCCATGATAACTATGAGTTGATAGCGTAAAGGGGTACCACGGTTCCGATCGAGCCACACAATAATTCAAAGCGACAAACTATTCGTACGGACTTTCAGTAATTAAAAATTTATATATTGTCTGATTGGACAGTAAGATTAGATAAGAAACTTAAACTTAAACGTAAAAAGTCCAGAGTACTTCCATAACCATGGAACGATATTTATAATATTTTTAATTCTTTTACCAAACAATGGTCCAGAGTTATTTAAAAAAAGTGTTAATTAAATTGTGAAATCATCAGGTTCAGTTATTCGTCACAAATTGAGGGACCATCCAATTTATTCTATTAGCTCACTTTCCCCATTATTTTTAACCAGGCAAGGGGGTGCCCAGGATCAAAACAGGGGGGGGGGTTAAGCCGTGGTTGTTCAAGTTGTACGTAAGAATTAAGCATGGAAAAGGTGAATTAAATCAACATTTTTAAGGAAACTGTAACAGCTCTCTATTAGTTTTTCAAATTATTTGCTTGAAAAAGTATTATTTTCCTTGAAGAAATTTGCGATTTTTGCTTCTAGGGGGGGGGGGGGGGCACTGCCACCTCCTGCCCCTCGCTGGGTATGCCCATGAACCAAGGTACAGTAGGAGCGAGTTAACTAATGGATAAAAATAGTTTGGTACCAGTTCAGCTATGATAATCATGGGGAAGTTTTATGCGGCTGGTGCAGGGACGATGGTTGATGGAGTAATTTCCTCTGGCGGTCAGAGCGCGAGGGCAGAAGAAGGATGGGGAGCGGGTCGAAGTTTGGGCATTTCTCACACGTCCTCGTCGAGGCGACGCGTCACCCTCGTCTCGACGGTGGCCTCAGTCGGCTGCTCAGACATTCCACATAACAAAGGTATGGAATGGAAGCGACGGCGGGGCGGCCGGAAACGAGGATCAGCCCTTTCTCTCCCCCTCGCTGTCTCTTATACAATAATCCTCCCCAAAACATCCTTGTCGGAGGAACTCCTGGAGACCCAACCCCTTGTGCTATGCTAAACTATTCCTCAACTTCAATTAGAGTCGGCTTGCATGTGGATAGGCTGACAGAGGAAAAATGCGGAGAGCAGTGGGAATATTTCGCAGAAGTACGCTCACCATGAGGAGTGTTTTATATTATGTATTGCACAGCCTAAAATAGCACATTATGACAGAATTTAAAAAAATATCCTCATCGTGAGAAAAAATACGCGGTCAACGGGCATTTTGGGCATGGAGAAATAATATTAATATATCAATGAGTACCCGTTACCCTAAAACTTTCCTCGGTTTAACTTCCTCAATGACGAGTAGCGAGATAGATGAGTCTTTATTGCGACTACGAAAACATTGAAGGAATTGGATAGAAAAAGTTTCAAAAAATATATTCTTTATTAGATTTCTAGACGAGAATTAGAAAAGAAATTAGGGAAAAATCTTCACATATCATTCATACCTACTTACCTAAAGCTACTTTTAAATTTAGATTTTCCTTGCTTCTGCGTTCAAACCATTTGATACCATCGAGGTAGACAATGGCTAAAATTGAATTGTCTACCTTAGCAGCAGATAAAAATCAATCACAATAGGTCGTGGTTATGTTAGAAGTTTCACACCTGGAAGGCGTGATACATTGTATTTCAAAAAAGTGACAACCTATGGAGTACCCTTATGGGGGAAATGTAAATGGTAGGTTTTAAACATAATTAGTAAATGGATTAATCACATACATGGATTACCTATAAACGTTCCCTTGACTTGAAAATGAGCTGCGGCACGGAAGTCATATTTTCAAGTGAACTCCAATCGATTTGCTGCTGGTGGAGATAACTGCAAGTGCATCCTTATGTACTGGGAATGGGAAGCGAAAAAACGACTCTTCCTTACTCTCCTTAAATAGCCGTTTAATACTGATTTTTATCTGCTGCTAAGGTAGACAATTCAATTTTAGCCATTGTCTACCTCGATAGTATCAAATGGTTTGAACGTAGCCCTTCGGCATCATTAAAACCCTTTCTTCTAGGCGTAGTATATAAATTATATCTTCGGGATGAATGTAAGCTTAGATTATTAGATTTAAAATATGGACTCTTCATGATAAATACCGTTTATATAACCAAATTTTTACACTTTAAAAACTAGGAGACTAGGTATATTTTAGGAATTACCTTCTTATCTGGAATGATATGGGTGCACATAAAAAGCCTTAGTTTTTACGAATACTCATCGACCAAAATGGAAATTATGTGGAAAATTGACTAAAATTAAACCTCTAAACTGGTGAAAATACCATAGAAATAAACAAATTTTCTGATCCTAATAAAATAGGAAACCATATTTCAGGGATTTATCCCGTATTTGCCGCCACGCCCATTCCTATTTTTACTTCAAAAATGCATATTAAGCTGAACTTCAAAGACCGTTAGTTTGTCCGATGGCTTACGGCTTTCGGATTTCTGGAAAAGCGCCAAAGGCCCGCGATAATGCGAAGAGTGATTTATCCACGGGTGACATCGCTGTGGTGCACCCTCCGATATCAGCGCGCAAACTCTAATTTCACCGTGATGTATTGCATCCCGTCATGTCTCAAATAGTGCCAAGGAATAAGGTACGGGCCCTGGATGGATTAGCGATGCTCTTCAGAAACCCTAGGTATTTTGCTAAAATATTCCTACGATAATCTCCCTCACCAAGCATTCCGAGCAAGCCATTAATCCCAATCTCGCGGCTGGATCATAATTTGCTACGGTTGAAGGTAGCAGGTGGTGAAATAGTAAAATTATCGCTCGCAAATTATGGGTCTGACAGCTCAGGTCCCAAATCATCGGCTATTTTAAAATCCAGAAATTCACTCCTTCACCACAGGGTCAGTTTGAAAAGCCAAATGTTAAGCCAGGAAGCCCTATTCCGACGCAAGATACGATGAAAGAATGGCCTTCCACCACAGATCTCCCGAAAAATATTACTTATGGCACTCCGTGTGGCATTATTCGTTGGAAATTATTCATATTGAAAAAATTTGGAGCAATCAGAAATGTTCAGTTTATTTTAGCCAACAATAAATGATGGCATGAAATGGTTGAACCTAGGCATTTGGCTCAAATAGAGTATACAGTTTCACCATTGAAAAAATTTATTTCCACCTCATCTCTCAGGGATTTACATAGCAATTATTTTAAGAAATCTGAATTTCACTACAGGATCATCTTATTCAAACTCCACTAAAACGTCTGTGTCATTTTTGTGGCATCATAAAGATTGCTCCCCCTTAAGGATGATAGGAAGAGGGTTAATCCATACCGAGGTGTGGAGCGACTTCACAGCATGGGCAACTGCAAGAACTCTAAGAGAAAAAATTAGCAACTGCTTACCATCCCTGGTAATTTCATGTTCTTCGTGGAATATCATTTGGTTTTTAGTGAACTGATACAATTCAAAATTCCTTAAAAAGAAGATATAGCGATATTTAATTGAGACGAAGACCAGTTTTCAATGTCAAACACGTATAAAAACAAAATTAACAATGGAAAGAAGACTCATTCCTAATAATTAATTTCTAATATTCATCTAAACATAAAATTGCCCGAGATAAAATTGGACGGGATAGAAAAATTAATTATTTAAATTAACGAAACATCCCAAAGTCCCCTTTTAAAGCCCTCTCGGGCGATGGACTAATTAGTCCTCTTTCCAGCGTGGCGAGGTGAAATTGAAAAAAAAAGTTCAGTAGGAGCGGGAAAACGAGCGCATTGCCACCAACGACACGACACGACGCCGCTTCCTTCCCCCGTCCTCCGCTGCATCGCCATCCTCCGAGCGAGAAATGCGAGTTGAAACTCCCAGCCGCACCATCCGCCAAAAGGAGGAAATGAAGAATAAGCGAACGCAGTAATGACTCTCGGCTGCGGCGGGTTTCTGAATCCGCACCAAATGGCCTTTGAGCAGAATAATCCGGTCGAGGGCGCATGGAGGTGGCTGCAGCAAAAAGATTTATCTCCAGCGGTAAAAAGGATGGCGGCTGAGGGCGAGGATTCATCCCAATTCGCTCTCTCTGCCTCTTCTGACGGTTTATCCCTTGATCGTTCCCAGTCAGAACTGTGCGGCGTGATGAGGTACACATTAATAATACAAAATTAACGAGGACAATTTTAGGCGACAAATTAGGGAGAGAACACCAACTGTAAGATCATTCATAAAATAAAGTATGGCAAATCCAATTATCAAACGTATGCGTAGAAAGTACAACTCAACTGGACACGATTTTGTAATGGTTCATCAAAAATTTTGTATCCCACGCGGTGAAGGAAGTCTTTTAACTACACATCACTGGGGATTTTTTTTGTTGTGCCCATATGTAAACACCGCATCTGTGAAACTACTGATCATCGAACGAATTCGCGTCTTTCAGTGAAAAACTATTACTGCCTTAATTCTAGAGCTTTTCATATCAAAACGTTTTATCATAGAATGGGAGAAGGCATGGCAGGTTAAAAAAATTAAGATCCGAGTAATTAAAAGTCATAATCCTTTAAACAATACGAGTGAATATCGAAAAATGTACTAGACGAAGCTCATCAAGACGAAGACGAAGACGTCAAGATCGTCCGAATAGGATAATCAATATCATGGGTTTAAAAACATGCAGATTATAGGGGTTCGCATACGACAATATTCTGGCATAGACATGTCGCCACTTTGTTCCTCGAAAGCGTCATGGCAGACCGACACTGTCTTCACCCCTTCTGAATCCCTTTTCACGCCAATGCATGCATGCAATAAAGGGGGCAAAAAATGCTTCATTAAATATTCACTTCAAAAAATATGTAACAGAAGATAAACATGACAGATAAACACTTGGAGCTGAGAATGTAAAAAACAAAAAGAATACCTACACTTTAGTTTTGCCATGATATCTTATTCCTGTAGTCACAAACTCTTGGACTTTGACAGCGGGTTAAATTTTTTAATAGATAGTAAAACCTACGACAAACAGTATTTACAATTTCTTTTTCTCGTAGAAATTACCTCTTGAGAGTTCCATTATAATAGACCTAAATTAAAAAAAATCAAAGGATTCGCTTCATGTTCAACCAGGTACTTATGAAAGGATTACAAATTCATCAATTAAGTATACGCTTGATAATAGCTCCCTAGACTCTACCATTCATTTCTTTTCGGTATCAAAGATTTGAGGTATGCCTTAATAACAACACATTTTTCCCAAATGCGTCAAGATCGTCCGAATAGGATAATCAATATCATGGGTTTAAAAACATGCAGATTATAGGGGTTCGCATACGACAATATTCTGGCATAGACATGTCGCCACTTTGTTCCTCGAAAGCGTCATGGCAGACCGACACTGTCTTCACCCCTTCTGAATCCCTTTTCACGCCAACAGCAACCCTTTTCCTATCCACCTCCCGTTTATATTCACACCCTCCTGCATTCAGTTGGCACTCACCCGCTCCCGCAGCCCACACCATGACTCTCCGCTGGGATGAGACCAGCAATTTTCCCGAGGACCCTCAAAAGGCAATGTCCTAACCACCTCGCTTACCGCAAATGGATTTTCCATTTCACCACTCCTGCTCTAATTAACTAGATAAGAGTCGCAGTTCTGGATAGCTGTGGTTTAGGGAAGGAGAGTTACTGCTATCGTTGTCACGCGTTCCGCATTTAAATTTTGCTGACCTCATAGGTAGGCTAAACTAAAAATGTGGGGTTAAAATAGGCTCCATGATCTTTTGAAATAAGTTGCTTCCAAAAATCAGCAGTAATGAAAGCATCTAAGACCTATATTAACCTTCACGAAAAAATAATGTAATAAAACTGCAAGAAGGACGGTAAAATAAGACTTTAGAGTGGATAAAAAACAAAATTTAAGGGTGAGAGTCAATTATTTGAGTAAAATACAAAAATTATGGAGAAGAGATGATTCGCATTAATAATAAAAATAAAAGAGAAAGCCTGTCCGCAAAATATGTAAAAACGATATATCTATCAAGTTTTCGGGCATTATTTGGTGGAACCACATATCTATAGTACGAAATAACTCACTTTGTAATGTTCTACAAAACTTTATCATTCCGACCATCGGTTTCAACTTCAGCTACTGACTTGACACTGACTACCTAGAAGTTGAAACCAGGGGTCGTAATAATAAAGTTTTGTGGAAGATTACAAAGTGCATCATTTCGCACTATTTGATGCATCAACGAGAAAAGTAAATAGCACTAAATTTTGAAAGCACATCTCAAGACAAACAATTAATTAAATTTGCAAGTATGCGAAAAGGATGATTGATAACGCTATTTTCAATTAATATCGAGAAATTGAAATATCTCGCTGTGAAGAAGAAAATATTTGTTTGAATATGTTATCAATGATAGAAAATGATAAAATTTAGGCCAAGAGTAAACACAGAAATGTATAAAAGGGTCACTTAAATTGTTGCGGCAGTTGAACTTCGTTTCGAAGGACGCTTTGATGGCAAATGCGGTAAATTTGAGGTTCATTTGTTATCTCAGTTTCCCCCAAAGGGTATGCTTCGTTCGCCTGAGATTTGTCGAACAGGACAGCCAAACGTTCGGCCGGCTCTAAGGGTCGGACGCTTTGAGGAGAGGATTACGTGGACTTTCATCGACAGGCGATGAATAGGAAATGCAACGCTACTCTCGGTTCCTTTGACTCAACTTGAATCGGCAGATTTCTCAACCACGCTCAAATGAATGTGAGACGGAGAGGGATTGAGGTGGTCTCATTGAATTACAAAACCCGGTCCACTCACCGAGAAATCGGCAGGATGAATCCAATTGCCTCGGTACTTGGATAACGAGATATTCTGCTCTTCCATTCTCACATGTTTCAATCATCACGGGCATTACAAAACACTGCGCAGTGGAAAAATAGTAAAATGACACAGCGTGAAATGGAAAATATTGAAATGAAACCGTAAACGGAAAAGGCTGCATTCAAAATCAATATTCTATCATTAAATCGCTATCTCGGTCACGGTGTGGTCAATTCAATTTATTTCTCTTTTTCTACCACACAAAGTCTTAATGGTAACGCCAATAGAAAGTAAAATTAAAAAGCAGGATTTTTCCAAAAATAGTATAGAATGCACTAAAAAGTAAAAAATAAGTTTTTCATCCCTCGGAGTATAAAGCGTGGGTGCTGATTCGGTTTCTTAGAAATGAGTGCAGAAGAGCCTGATGGGTGAGTGAGGATTGGCACGCAAAATTAAAACAAAACCTAATTTGCACTCACGCTTTTTATCCCGAGTTACGAAAAGCTTATCTATTTTTACTATTTAGTGCATTTTATACCGGTTATGGAAAAACGTGTTTCCTTTTCTTTAAAAAGTTAACTCATTTGTTTTCTATACCTAATTTCTGTACCTAACTCTGTATAGAATAAAGAAGCCACTTGTACCCATTGGCTTCCCACCTATTCATTTGTAAAACTAAAACTGAATACGAGAATGTGCATTTTTCCCGCTAAAGAAAGCAGTTAAACGAATTCATCCAACTACTGGACGGAATATTTCCCAACGCATCTGAACTGAACTTAATTCCGTGTTCTAATGATTGAAACAAAGCCCAGTTTGAGATTTTGTGAAGCAAAACTGAGAAAAAATTCGTCGCATATAATTTGTAGCCTGAAGGAGAATTGGTATCACTATACGATTGGTACGATACATTAACCATGTTCTTTAATATCCAAAGCCGTGGAAAATTATTGCTGTAGTTATATCCGAGCTTATACATCAACTTGTGGGTGCAACTGCACGTGAGGATACACATTTAATTTCTTATCAGAAACGAAGATGTTGCTTTCCAACACTCTGCATAGCCTCCCGCACCGCATTACCTCCACCAGACCTCTCTTGGCTGAAACCTCCCTTTTCCCTTCACAGCAGCTATGCTCACAAAATCCAGGGCGCACTGTCATCTTTGAGGCCCTCAGATACAGAGGGTACTCCCACTAGCCCCAGATAAAATAAAAAATACGCATCCTAGGGCGTGTATCTGTGTCGAGGGACGCAAAAATAAACGGCGGAATTTTGTGGCCTCCAACGCAACGCTCATATTCGCTCCGTCTTTTCGAATCCTCTTCCACAATTTCTCTCTTTTCTCTGCCCGTCACCTCTGTATGTTTGTCTGCCCAAAAACCTTCTCGATACAACGCATATAGATAAATCTTTCCGTGACCACGGGCTTAATTCCCAGATGACGTCAGATTACTCTACGTACAGGGCCCAGGTGCACCATCAGTGCTGCGATGTAGTGATGCTCCTAAATTGCTCGTGATCCCCGCTCAGAGTACGGTTGGGAACGGGAGATTTCGGCTGCAATCGCGACCAAGATTTAAAAAGAGAATTCGCAAACTCAAGCAGTACTCGACCCCAACTCCGAGGACGTAGCGAGCGGGTCAAGGGCTTGAAACCCTCTGAAATGTCTGGTAGATATAATCTTAGGGCTACTTTTTACAATTCATAGTTAAAAATTTGTGGAGCGCATAATACAAGTTGACGAACTCTTCCATTTAAGTCCACTATGTTAACTATCCATTAACTTTAGCTACCACTGCCACAATGTTAATTTAGCTTCCAGCTATTCTCAAGGTAAGGCTTTGGCAGTAGCAAACTACGGCTAAAGCAAACCTGACATTTAAAAATCAGCCCTAAAATTATCTCCTCAGAATGAAACCATCCGCAGAGTAGCTACTCCTACCCTAATAGAGCCCCCGGAATTTTTTTCTGGTAGGGGGGCGTCGATAATTACGTGCGATGTTTGAGAGTGAGTGGGGACAGATCCGTTCTCACGAGGGGGTCTTGCCAAGCATCTAGTAATTTATTTTCGCAAGAAGCAGCGTAAATAGGGAGAAAACTGGGTGAAGTAAAACGACACTCGGAACTAAAACAGTGTCGGTACGTAAGCGAATGAAAGTAATCGGATTACTGGTAACGATTATTTTTGGAGCAATTTGTAAAGTAATGATTACTTTTTACGAAATGTAATTTTTAATTGTAATTTAATCCTAACAGTGAAGGAGGAGTCGTTACTTTTTCTCAGTAGTTTTACCAACACCGCACTTAAATATTGATTAATCCTACGCAATAATATTTATCGTGGTTATGCGAACGCCACGAAGTAACATAGTAGCCTTCCGGTTGTACAGCCAATGACCCGCTTAACGAGCGTCGAGGAGGACGTCGCCCATCGGGGGAAGTGAATGGGAATTCAGTCATTTCTTTGGTGCGCGGAGGGCATTCAATACCAGTCATAAAATTGGAGAATCCAACTAGAAAGAGGTTAACGCAAAGAGGAGAATACATGAATTTGCACACATAGAACTGGCAACATAAAAACTAGCGTTGGAAAATCAGCTCAATAATTACCATTTCTCTATTTTATTATGACTTTCGGAAGAGCAAGGGTCAAGGGGAGGTTTGCTGAGAGCTCCTGAGCCTCTACTGCATCACTGGTATACATTTTCTTCGCAGCAGGAGTTTTGGATTCAAGCAGCAAGTCATCTGGCGATAGATCGGGCACGGATGAAGGGTGTCTGCAGCAGAGAGAGAGAGAGAAAGGTTCACGAAAGAGGAAGATGACGGAGACGGGAGTGGACAGGATCCATTTGAATTACATTTGTGGTGCGTGACATGACTGTGTGAGGAGGAGAGTCGGCAGCGCGTGGAATGGAAATAAGATACGAATTTAGGGCTTCGAAAGGAGTCGGAAAATAGTTAGGATCATGGAAATGGGTCCATATTAAGTACGATGGAGAGGGAAAACATCTCAATTTCATATCAGTCGAAAAGAATTTTTCGGGAATGTTTTTAAGTGAAGTGCACTAAGGAATAAAGAAAAATCGAAACAGTAAAAATTATAAAAATGATAAAATAACCTGTTTTTAAAATACCTAATACTTAAAAACTCGTAAATAGATTTCACGATACATATACAAATCTTTGGCATTGTACATTGAATGAAGATCTGAAAGTGCATTGGGAAAAATAAAATCGGCCATTGCATTTAAAATTTATGGATTCTTTACAATGCATTTCTTAAAAAATGCTGCCAAAAAAGATTTTGGTAATTGTAAAAGGATAGAATTTGGTCCGGTACCTGATGACTGCCCAGTGATACGCGTAGTATATGTAACTCTTTGTGAAAAGTTACTTGCTCTTTTATGATAATTATTATACCTTCTCATTACATTTTTCTGACCTCAGGTATCGATTTTCACTAACTTGAAACACTCTTCTGTCATCCCTTAGATATCCTTACCCAACAGCGGTTTTCGTCAAGGAAAAAATCTATCACTATCATTTGGATAGAAATACGCAGCCCATGCATCGCTAAATAAACTGAATATTTCACGAATAACTGGTTATTTGAAGTAGATGATTTACAGAGGTTCGATTTGTATCCATTAACGTTTCTTAGTGATGTGGGAGGGGGAGGGAGAGAAAAGAGAGAAGCGTCCTTGAAAGCAATAAATTTCTCTCCCTCCCCCTCGGCAACCTTAAAAGGTACCTAACGGAGCACCACTGCTATGGTAATCAAAAGATATTACGTGGAAAAGTTCACTGAAAATAGAGATTATAGAATTAGAAAAGAATTAATACTATATTTAAATTTAACGACTATTTTATAGAACTCTCGCAAGTATTTATTCTACTATTGAAGTGATCGTAAACAGAGCTGGAAAATGTATATTTATGATCGATTTGGTAGGATCAATTTTGCGTAAAATTTTCTGTATTTAGAATTATTTAGTAGTCCTGATCTTTTCTATTATGTGAGCAGCGCTGCAGGATTAATATATCACATCAATTTAGCTGCGAGAGCCTTGAGTTTGTCCATGAGTTGTATTAATCTATTTTTTGACTCTAGGCAGCGATGACGTAGGTAGCTTTCGAGGCTGTCCAACCCTTCCTTCGGAACGACTCGATGGAGTAAATCAAACACAAACAGTGCAATCGCGTCAGGCTTAACATGGTGGAAATGGGATGTATTCAGTATAAAACATAAACTACAAATGGTACCTAATTTCCACACTTAAATATAAAACTCCATTACCGACCATCCTTTGAAGAAGACCTTGAGGAGGACATAGAATATCGAAACCATGGTCGGTAGTGGAGTTTTATATAAAAGTGTGGAAATCGCCATTTGTAGTTTATGTTTTAACGTGGATAAATCGAACGCAGCTGCATAGATGAGGCCTAGTCGCACACCACAGGAATGAATAGTTTTCGAGGACACAGTAAGCGTAAAGAAAATGTCAAGGGAGACCAGTTGGAGACGGGATGGAGAGAAAGAGGGAGAGAGAGACAAAGGTCCAGCCGAAACAACGCAAGGGAGGAGGCATTAACCCCGACGCCTCCCCGATTCGACCGCATCGCCTATTCTGTGCGCATCAACCCCGAGGCTTAGTAGCAGACGCCTCGCTCAGGAGGAGCCCCAGCCCGTCTACCACTCCCTCGCTCCCTCGTCTCGCCTGGCGACTGACGCCGGAGCCGGCTCCGCACGATTCACGGCCGACGAATTTTTTTCTCCTCTGCGCCCCCCTCTCTTGACAAGGAGAAACACGAGCCATTCTTCCTTTCTTTCCGCACGCTTTCATTCCATTTCTCTCCCGAAAGGCCACGCGAGTATCGTATGAGCACAAGGCATTTTCGACACTTTGCTTTTGATTAATGACCGAGCAGACGAGCTCCATGTCCCACCTTTTGTTTATTCACTTCTTAACGGCTGTTCCTTTATTTCCCACGAGAGGGAAGCGTTAGAACTGCGGCGAGCTCAATTTTTTTCACCCAACCACCTAGGAGTATAGAAATATAAACTCCTTGAAAATACGAAACGATAGCACGACATTCATCGGTAGGGATCCTGAAAAGTGATAAACGATCATCAAAAAGCGGGAGGAGTCGAGTGAGGAAATAAGAGATGAAAATAAGAGATGATACACGGGGCGCATTATGGTATGCTACTGAAGGAAATGTAGATCATATAAGGGCTTTGCACACAGGGTTACGCATAAAGTTTGACGTTTGTACCACAAATAGAACTTTCTTTGAGGGTGCATAGAACTTCACTTGAAAGAAGTGAGAGAAATAATGGAAATATCAGAAAGGACGCTTTCAAGGACGAAGTGAAGACTGTATCATGTAACTCCACAACAAGTAGCCAATAGGGTTAAGATAAGGTGATTTCGAAGCCCGAGGGACACTGATGACCCGACATTTTTTTCACGTATCACGGGTTCCGTAGGTACCTGTGAGATGTTGCTAAGTAAGGAATCTTCAATTATTTTGAACTAAAACTGACCCTGAGACATCATTAACAAGCAATACTGTGAAAACGCATCATTTCTAAACGCATCAACGCAACTCTGGTACCTAGTTGAGAAATGATCAACACATTGTAAAATACTACCTCACCTCCGTTTTCGGTGTTTTTTTTCAACACCCTCTGGTGTTTCAATGAAGCTGTACTGAGTTTATGCTGTATCTCATGAATGGACGGTCATCAACATAAAAGAATAGAATGCAAAAAATATTCCAAATCACGGCACTTGAACGTGAAAATAATGTGCATATAATGCACCAGAAGAGGAGTTTTTATACCTCTTCCTCGACATGCAGTGGGTTGATGAGGTCTGAAAGATGAAACGGCTTTGAATAGCCAGAGAGACGTGTCGCGCGTATGAGAAGAGAAAGGTGTGACGAAAATGTGAAAACTCACGGAGAGAATCTGGTTGACGGGAATCGGAATACTGTCCAGAAGCTGACAACATCGAGTCCAAAATCGGCCAGTCCCTTTTCACGCGTGGTCAATCGAAGGCAAAGCAAGGATAAAGAAGTGTCAGATCATTTGGGCGACAATAGAGGCCCCTTCACCGAGGCTCCCTTCACAACAAAGGAACTCCGCCGACACGACCAACTCCCTGGTCTCCAATTTGTCGTCCCTTACCGATCTAGTTTCCACACCCCATAATTTTCAGCAACACCCCAATTCAGCTCTTCTCGTCCACTATTCTCCCCCAGTGGGATCCTGTAATTTGCTTATCTTCCCATCGTTTAGCACCCTACACCTGAGCCTCAGCACTGCAGCGCTTCGGGACTTTCCAAATTCTCTATTCACCATCACTTCTTATATATACTATTTTAAAACTTTATAGATAATAAATTTCAAACTTTAATGACCCATAACATTTGTGCATAGCCAATGAGTATAAAATAAGAGAGGTTGAAATCATTGGAAGATGGGTACTACCACAATAGGTTAATATAAAATTTAAAAATATGTACACATTTAATTGTTTTTGTCGTCCAATACTTGTCTAATATTGTCAATATTGCTTGCAGGTTGATCTGCCATAAGACAGTATTTCAAGTAATAATTCAATGTCAGCATCTCATCTTCCCGCACATTATGAAAGCATCCTTTCTGATATTTCCATTATTTTTCTCTCACTTCTTTCAAGTGGAGTTCTATGCACCCTCAAATAAGGTTCTTTAAGTGGTACAAACGTCAAGCTTTACGCGTATTCATGTATGCAAAGTCCTTATATGATCTACATTTCCCTGAGTAGTATACCATAATGCGCCTGGAGTGTCATCTTTTATTTCCATCTCTTACTTCCACACTCGACTCAACCCGCTTTTTGAAGCTCGTTTGACTCAGTTTACAGCTCCCGCTAAGCGTTTCTCCTCCAACTCCATCTGTGAGCTTTGAATGTTTATTTCTTTGCCACCCTCCCGGTTCTAACGATTTCCCAGATAATCTTCTCCTTTCATCTTACTCACAGGTTCACGAATATCCTCCTTTAAGAATTTTGTGCTCTCCAAGAGGCTTTAGCTTTTTCTACTTCCAACCCTCTACTCTTCCATCGTCTAGAGCCACTCTCTTAAATCACAGCAATATCTCTTTCTGTCTCCTGAAAAGGCCAACACACGATTCCGTGCACCAAATACCCGCACCTCCAGCCACTAAATTCCTCTTTTCTACTTTTCTCGATGGTCGTTCGTGAAGACCATTTGAGGAGAGTGTCAAGACTAAGATTAGTCGAATACAAAGAGATGGTCTATGCCTGCGATACTTTCAGGAGCAACTGGTGCATTTAATGTAAATGCGGGGGTAAAGGAATGAAGTAAGAGCGTGAAAAAGAGCGAGGTGGCTGAATTTGGTTATATTAGAGTGCTAATGGAAACGTGACTGTGCAGAAAAAAAGAGAGTCATAAATGAACGGTAAGTGGAATTGAAATGCTTAGTTTTCCGGGAAATATTAATTAAATTTATTGCAATCTTAGCATTGTTGTGAGTAAGAAACTGATTAAGAAATGGCCTCAACCTGTTTTTTCAGATACACTTTCCATATTATAAGATCTGTATGGGAGGAATTCCTGCGATGACCAAAAATTGGGTTCCAGAAATTTCCATTAGACTTAAAAAATCAACCATTCAAGCAAGGCTGGACGAAGTATTACCAAGGACTGGGTAATACCCTTCAGGAAATGGGAGCGCGTTTTTAGTGTTTATATTTCAAATTATTGGGCAAGAAAGGTTCATTAAGACATTGTGAAAATTCTAGTATCTACGTGTCAAAGCCATTTTTACTTGCGGCAATATTTTATAACCTAGGCAACGGGAGTGCAAATCTAGAGTGTATTATCTAAGATTTGGCGTGATATATAATTATTGAGGTGAAAAAAACAAATATATGCTTTTAACCTGAAAAGTATGCGCTGTACAACATGTGCTTACGTAACTTTGATAGGTTGTATGTAACTGGAGCAAAAATGTCATTGGCATGAAAATTTTTCTGAAATCTGCTCTAGACAAAATCATTCTAAAAATTCTGTTCCTTCAAATATGGTGCACTATCAGAAGCATTTGAATCAAAACTTTGTTCATTCCTTCAAAGTAATTTAGACACGAACACGGAACGAATAAAACCTTGGGTTAAAATTGGCTGTTCCACGTTTTCATGAAAATGCTATAAATTAAAGAGATCTCATCCTAGCGCCTCAAATCCCTCTTCTCTTTCATTTCCGAAATTCCACACGCTCACTTACAGTTTGAAATTTTCGCGAGATATTAGAAACAAAGTTTCAAATCCGATAGAGGTTTTCGTCGAGTTAATTTATGAAATACTCGCGCGCTTTCGTGTGATGGTGCCATCGTGAATGACTAAACTCACTTCAGGTTTGAGTCTTTCCATCTCTTTGAGCCCTTTCTTTCCGTTTTCATGGATTTATTTACATTCTCCTCATTATATCCCACTCTAAAATTATTTCGTGCAGGTAAACTTCTTTTGATTATTCTATCAACGGCATACATTCTTCTTCCCAATCCAACACACCATTCTTCTTTAATCGTCCTCAATAGAGAATTCAACGAAAAAAGGAAATGTTTGGGTGTAGTTTATATAGAGAGAGACTCTTGATGAGGTCATTGGAAAACAAGTTTTCAACAAGAGTTTTAATATATTTGGCTATTATCTTATAGGTACATGTGTATCATGAAATGTTAAGGTAAGTTATCGTTATGAAAATCATGAAAAAATGGAAACCCTATAATATAAATCCCATAAATAAACAATAACCCCATTGATGACGAACTCAATATTGTAAGCATTTCCATATTAATGGAATTTTTACTTAGATCTACCTTCCTCTGTGGTGGATAGAGGCCCAATTACAAAGAAATTCGGCAAAATACGCGCTAATGCATGCTAAGTACAACACCCCCGGAGTGAGAAAAACGTCTCCATTCGCCAGGAATAAAAAAAGACACCCTCACGCTTTTGCATTTATTCATGGTTTAGCATAACCAATGAAACAGTAAAAGACACATTTTGGACAAAGTTGCTCCTCTGGTGAGCATATTAATGCTCGCAGCCGCCTCTGCAACCTTTTTCTCTCCGTGGATAAAATGGAAATAAACATTGAAAATTCCCCGGCTTCGCGGCAGATGAGGATGTACCGTTCCTCTTGGCTATTTATGACAATAACATAAATTTAGGCGATATCCAATCAAAAACCTTCAACAAGATTACAAAAAATAAGAGCAAAATGTCTCGGGCTGCACACCAGATAAGATTCACCATCGCCCTTCGTTTTCAGGGATTCAGGAATCATACGAAATAAATGAATGAAATAAAAAGAGATGCACCTACTGGTATATTTGGATTCTCTCGCCGAAAAACTGGAGGGAGATATGTAAAATTCTTATCAGGTGTGAAATCCGAGAAATCTTCACTACCATTTTTTACCGCAAAAAACTGGAAATTAGAAAAATATGACACTTCGGAGAATTGAATGAAAGCAAATTTAAAATCCATGAAAATCACATGGGTAAAAAGCAATGACTCTACGCTGCTGCTGATGTATTTCACCTGGAAAATTCTGGTCAATACCTTTTCTACGGTACTAAAGCTCTCTCCAAAGCTCTCTACATTGCTATCTCCACTTTTTAAAGTGGCGATGGAAATTACGAATATGCATTTGAATGCATCTGTGATAGATTCCGTCTCATATTCTGCTGACGCCCTACTAAGTCAGGAAGGCTTTGCTGTACTGTCATCTCCTCATAGTTGTCAAGTCGATCAATCGACACCTAGTAAATGCTATTGTGTGCAGATATTGAAGCACTTCCTGCACACTTATAACCCTCAGTGGATTGATTTTTCCTATCTTCTGTTAACATTCTTCACCAACATATCCAACGAGTAACAAATTTTTAAAACGCACATTCAACTGTTTCCACTTCCTCCCTCCAGCATCGCTCCTATTCCTTGAAACCGCAGCATAATAGAACCCACCTAACATTTAATTACAGTGGAGATCGAGTTCACCTCTCAACGGCGACCAAATTGGACCTCTGCTGAGCCTATATGTAGACTAGAATATATTTTTGTGGGTCACAAGCATGTTCTTCCCCTTTTCTCAGAAACACCTTTTATTTCAGATCGATTTTTTTTTTTTTTTTAATAACGCTTTCGCTACTTCCTCCTTTCCTGGAAAAATATTTTCGCTCCTTGCCGCCAGCCGTTTTCAGATAGGGGACGTCGCGTCACTAATTGTCCCGCTAAGCGACCATGCTTACAGCTCAGCGGCGAGTGAAAATAATGACCCATCTACCATTCACACCTTCTTTCTCTCATTTACATCAATTTAACCATAAGACTCAATTATGGTTTAATTACGTAGCTTTAAAATGTACATATAAAGGCATTAAATCAAACATTATTCTGAAAATCCCAAAAAATAGATCACAAAGCAGGAAGATTGAAATGAAGGCTGAAAGTCCGCGTGCTACTCTTTCCGTTACCTTAAGTACGTTGTTCAGAAAACATGCCACTGAAAATAAAAATACAATGATTATCAACACCGGAAAAAATCATTTGCAAATTCCTATTCAGTCTACTTCGCAATTACATTGGTGCACTGCGGTATCAACTGAATAAAACATTTTTCGGACAAGTAACAGGGAATTAAATGCAAAAAATAATTCCAGCCAGCCTCATCTGGCGTTATATTCATTCAAGTTAACTCACAAAGCAGTGCCTCATTTTCTTTTCCGCTTCAAAAATTGCAAAATTCCGACCATCCAATTATACTGGCCGTTATTTTCATCCAGCTGCCTCGTATTTCCGCAGTCATCACCTCATTCAGCCGGGGCAATAAGCAGCCGGCCTCTTTAATAAGACTGGGATACCACGCTACTGTTCCACTCCCTCACTTAGCACCCTCCCCTTCCCGGCATAAAATCTCCTGGGTCTTTCCCATTGCCTTTCCCATACTCACTTCATTTTCGCGAGGTTCCCTCCTGCCCCGCATTCCCGGGTCGCAGCGTTCGTGTCGCGTTTGTCTCGTATCAACAGCGTAATATCAAATGTTATGATCTCGTAGAGGCCTAGTTTCGTGTCTATATAGCCGACCATCCCCTTCGTCCATTCTCCCCAAATGCCAATCTCTCTCAAGGTCCTTTGGGTTTTAAGGTACAAAGAACCCACTGGGAGCTCCCCACACAGGATTCTGGTACACTTGCTGGCAATTCAGAATTTGAAATAAATAAAAATGACAGTCCACTACTGAACTCGTAGGGCCGATTGTATTTCCAGCATGTTTAATGGGTGGCGGCTGATAGTATCTCGTTTACAAGACATTATACCGCTTCTCCCATGTTTGCAGAGCTGAAAACTCCCGTGAAGGCAGTACAGATGACGCGAAAATTTCCAGTTTATGGTAGGTGACAATTTTGTGGGTAATCAAAGGCGTGAAAGCCTGCAGAAGCCAGCGGAATAAGTAGCTAGCGAAAATGACGTCCACAAGACAACGGATAACGCGGGCGTAACTCCGAAGAATCTTCACCTAAAAACGAGGCTTTAAGTTTATTTTGAAATTCGAACGCAAACAGAAGCATGTTACTTAGATGTGTATACAAGTGAATGGTAGGCACAGTATATTATATTATAATACACGTGAATAAAAACAGTTACCTCTTCTTAGAAAGGGCATAAGGGCAAAATAGCATGAAATGTACAATACCTGCCTATACCTGGATTCTTAACCTACGGCCAAAATATAAATTGTTTACACTTCTACTAACAGTCCTGCATGCATATAAATAAAAATGCTTCTTTTTCTTGGAATAAGTACTTGGAGAAATCATTTTTCACCACTTAAAATATTCCATATTTATTGCTAAATCGATAATTTATCCGATGGTAAAAATTAATAAAGTATAAAATAAATTATTTTGAATATTTCTAGAATTTATTTCACGTCCACGTCCATTATTACAGTCAGATCTTTGGAGTAGACCGACATTTTTTTTTCGTTTTTAGATATATGAATCCCATAACATCTACGTTCGTATTACATATGGCCTGAGCATTGTAAGTGAGCGAATAAAATAAATCTAGAAAATGTTGACAGATTTAGCAAGAAAGTGTTAGAAAACATAATATTATTGTTGAATCAAGGGGAATCTCGAAAAAATAAATAAATGAAATTTAAGGACGAGAATTCATTTAATATGAAGACTAAACGGATTGGTCTCTGTAATTTCCATCTTTTTCCGCCTTGGCGCCAATGCCTATTTGTCCTCTTCCTTTGTCACAGTTTCCCCCACAACGTTCCTCACCACCGAGAGCCGCTCGTCGCCATGGAAACGGATTGACACAAAAGACGAGAAGGGGGTTGACTCACTTTGTTTCACTTCGGCCTCCACATTTTATCAAGGGATCGTGGGATTCGACGAATTCAGGTACAGGGGAAAACCTTGGGGTAAATGGCGCTGCTGATGGCGAGGTAGATAGTACACTGTCAAGTCCCAGGTTTACTAGAACCATTACTATCAGCAAGCAACCCGCGGGACTGGGCTCATATTTGTAATTTCCACATTTTTTCTCTTCTCTTTACTGCCAGCGGCGGCTTGGAACCTCTGGGTTGGCTCGTGACCTGCGCGAGATAATTACTGGCGTTCCAGATGCTAGACAACGCCTAAATGGAGCAGCTGCATCCGCTTCAGTGGTCCTTTCAAAGAAGAGTACCGAGATGTGGGCCGAACGAGGGACCTTACCAGCATCCTCTGGCGCTCGTCCTCCCTCTAATGAGATTCCCAGCGGTAGATGAAAAAGATGCACGGCTGGGATATTTAGCGTCATGATTCATTTTCATCGGCGCGACGTAGAACCCACATGCTGAGGTGACTTCGACCAACGTAGACTATTTTTCTGCAACCATTTTCTAACTCGGTGTTAAAATTGCATTATTTTGTGTTATTCATAACACAATTTCAGAATTTTCAGAAAAGAAAAGAAAGAATTTTGCATTGTTACAAGGAATTGCTACGAGATTAAGGTCATTACAACGCTTACAGCCTTCAACCGTATTTTTTGAGCTGATATGGCTTGTTGCTGAGTTTTGATCCATGTAAAAATATTCTATTGTCATGAAAAAGTAAATATTTCAGTGAATAGATTCATTTTCTCACACGTTTCAATCCTGTCATCGTTAACCTATTTGCAGAATTGAAATGAAAATTACAATTATCCATAATAATTTGATAACAAGCAAATTACTTATTAAAATAATTTCCAACCGCAGTTTCCATTGAAAATGCACTATTTTGTTTCAGAATTATATTTTTATACATATTTAAAAAAATCTTGTAATAGTATTTTAGAGCATGTACAGAAGCAGCTCTTTTTTCTAGAATAAGACGAAAAAACGAAGAAAACATTGAAAAGCAAATAATAATACAGCCGAGGCATCCCACTCTTCATAGCTTATCTGAAACACATCCAGGGATACTTATTAAATAACTAAAAAAGAGTGATACTAAAGATAAAATCGACACGAAGCGTACAAATTATCTATCGAAATAGTAAAGGTCGGTTCTAGGATATCAAAACTACGACAATATTTCATTTCAAATCGATATCATTTTTCCTATCATTTGACATTACTTTGAGTGCAATACAATGAATATAAGTTTTAGAAGCAAACAACAAAAACGAAAATATTATTCTTATTGTAATATAAATAGAAATTCAAAATGCATAGTTAAATGTACTTTTTGTTAGAATGAAATTAGAAGCAGAAAATAATAAAAAAACAGGATAGAAAATCTACAAAAAGTGGTCGCATTCACTTGATTTCATGCAATAGGGAAATTTCGAAAGAGTTCCTTTGAGTCATCAAGTAGCCATTAAATAACAAAATTAAAAATCCATCAAGTAACCTGCAGATCAGTTCCTACTCGGCTTCAAACATCTGAATGACTATAACGACATCAAAGTGTTAGGGTAAGAATATGGGGAAATTAAGAGTAGGCAACGAGTTTGCAAGAGTATAGACCCTGACGGAAGAGGCAAATAGGGGAAGATGATTAGAAAAACTTGCATCATCACGCATATCCGTTAAAAAGAGATATGGCCCTTCTACGGTCCTTAAGTGTGATAATCTTCTTCAAAGTCTCTTGAGAGTTCCTACGGACCGGGAAGAATAATGCTGGTTTCGGAGGGAGATGGAGATTCGGAGAGGCAAGTGGGAAAGGGGCACTAGAGAAAATCGGCTCCCGAAATTCCCGTCACGTTCCGTCGCTAACAGCTTTTTAGGCGATTTCCGATTCCTCGTCCATCTCATCCATGCGATTGCTTGAAACCGCATTCCACATTCTCGTTTTCATCTCTCCTTCTGAAGACTTAATCCCCATGCCACTCAATCCACGCTATCCGGATGCCAATGACAACGGCGTGAGATGGGTCAATCGCTCATTTGATTAACTTTTCCTTCATTTGTCAAAAAAATCTCATCAGAGGCACAAAATCGTTTTAGAGGACCCTATGGCATATCGTGTTTTCCTCAGCTACGGCCATCTCCGATGGAGTTGTCATCTGCATACGGAACCCGTCACCTTAGCTTTTCAATTTTTTCTTTTGATATATCATGCCTCAATTCTTCATCTGCTACATTAATCGTCCATTAAATAATAATAACTTCTAAGAATATATAAACCGGCTACTTAAAAATCCGATAGAAATTACGATTACAAATAATGACATCAAAGACAAGATATTGGGACGATAAATAAGAATCCACCATATTTGGGGTACCCATGAAAAAAGCAGAGCCATAATAGGTATATTATAGTATTAATGAAAACTTCAAAAAGTAACACTCGTTATAATTTTTCGCAAAAAAGTACTTTAAGCTAACTGCAACATTATTTATGTTTAATTGCAAATGCATTGAAAGATGGTGTGGTAGTTATTTTTCTTGAATGGTGGACAGCATGAGTAAAGTAAGCCCGAGCATTGCTGCTGTCAGACCAATAAAACCAACTCTAAAAACATCGTAAATATGGTCTATCATGGAATTCATCCATTGTAGAAAACGATTTCTATATTAAAAATGGTATCACGCAAATAAATACGAAGTAATCGTTGAAAGTCAATGAGAATTGATATTTTTTTAGATGTTAATAATTAATTATAGTGTCGCGAAAATGAAAAATGGAAGAAAAAAAGCACGGCAGTGCACAAACGCTTGGTAAAGATGAAAGCACACGGAATGACTAGCTCCACGTACAGCAAACGGAGTTCACGCCAGGGATAAATAAACAAGCACACAGAATGGGAAGAGAGATAAAAAGTGCGATAAAGGAGCTGGATGGATGGATACGGATCATGTTGCAAAAAAATAGCGACGAAAATACCGCTTCGAATGGCGGAAAAAAACTGTGAGAGCTCGTCATATCGGCTGGCGATAAACCCGTGGGCGAAGTCGCCTGCAAGCCGGAGGGGAATAGAATAATGAAATGGACCTTCTATCCATCACGGAACGAAAACTAGAATAATAGGAAGCGAAATATGACGGACACCTTCCTCTCGACCCCAATAGAGGCAATCTCAACTCGTCCAGCATGATGATACCAATTGAATTCTTCACTGGGACGAGCACCTGAACTATTAAAATTAATGTTTAAACAAATAAAGCTTGCGCTAACGGAGTCGACTAAAATGAAAATTTCTTTTAATTTTGTGTTTCACAAAAAAATTATACCACATTTTAATATTGCCACTGAATATACCTACCACAGAAACGTTCTCTGGTGTTTGAGAGGAAAACTACCGCAGTAATCTTCTAGACTATGATTTTAACGGAGAAGGGGTGGAGTGGGCAAATGTAAAAGTGATAGTGCACAATCGGCTATGTACCCACTGAAAAATTCAGTATAAAATGTACTATAAAATAATAAATTAACTATAAATATAAAATGGTATAGACGATAAGACTTTACTTTTAATCCACACTTTCAGACGTTTAAACGAAACGTTTGCATGTAGCGGGATTTTGTGTAATGCGTTAAGTTTGATAGTCTACCTTTCAGCTTAATGGTACGAAATATGCATAGAAAACGCACACAACATTCTAAAGAGATTGAAAACGAGGAAGTTGATGAGTAAAATGAAAGGACATAAAGGAAGAGGGAGAGATGAGAAATAGGAGAATAGGTATAATGGGAGAGGGATACAGAAGTTGGGGATAATAGCTTCGTGCAAATTAAGTTGGATACTACCACTGGGAATTCGGAAGCTATTAAACATTCTAATCGTGGTGAAATCTCCACCAGAACATTAACTTCGGCGCCGCTTTAATCAAGGGACGCCAGAGGAACTGTTTTAAAGGTTACGGTGCATGTTTCAATTACCTCTGACCCACCGCGAATCCACGCGAGCGAGAAATCAAGGAAATTAATGGCTGAACTCGAAGTCAGAATGCCTCAAGTGGAGAAAACATCGCAATACCCCCAAGAAAACTCTCTTTACCGGGAAAGCTGTGTGAACTTCCTTAGAACATACATTAGCCACCATTATCAGGCTACATTAAAGTGATTATTTAGCACGAAAATAACTCGTTTTAGTGGAAATTCCAAAAATAATGATGGTAAATGGAGCGAAAATGGAATATTTATACTAATAAAAATATTATAATTTATTCTACGCTATCCATAAATAAGGTCTACGATGTTTGGTGGACGGAGTCGCGGAATACAAGATATTTAATTTCGAGAAACTCTATGAAATATTAAGCACTAAGCCAATTCTCATCAACCCTAATTAAAAACTTGTATAACCATTAGAACACATTTTAAGTTATATTAAATAACGCATGTAGATGGACAATAACTGAAAATGTGTTAAATAATTTATCTAATTTATTCATCCACTAATATCGATTTGTTCTTTCTTTAATATGTACTTGAAAAAGCAATTAACATTTCATTCTGAGTCAAAACTGAAAAAAACGGTTGACCATATAGATAAAAAATTTAAAAATATTATTTTTCGTCATAGGTATTTCGACGAGAATGGAGAATCGCCTAGGCCAAATATTATAGGGTAATTGACGTAAATTATTATCGAATTCGTTTGCCTCAACTTATATTGATAATAGTCATTGGTAAACGATTCACACTATTTTTTTTGGAGTTTTTGTTGGATCAGATCAGTGCAATGGCCAAGCGCAGGGGTGGGCAATTGTTTGGGCTCGAGGGCCACTTTGTATGAGCGGAGGTTAACGGAGAGCCGCCCAGTTTACAATGATTGTATTCATCAGTTAACATTATATTTAATTCCAGAAAAAATATAAATAGCATAATAAAAATTAATCAATAGTGGTAGTTCTATTCTATTTATTAATTTGGTTAATTTTATAATAGTTAGATTTCTAGCTGTTAGCGCATTTAATTATATACTCAATTTAATGATATCAGTGCCGTAGCCAGGAATTTCGTTCGCGGGAGGATGGGGGGGTCCAAAAGCAGGGGGGAAAATTTTCGAAAAACAGGGTACTAAGTAGAGGTTTTTAAACTAATTTTAACATTTTTCATAATCGTAAAAGCTTCATCTGTTAAACAAATATTTGGTAAATTTATGATTTTTCAATATTATGATTTCTTATATGAAGGAAAATAACTTTGCTTTTAAATTTCGGGGGGGGGGGGGGTCTGGACCCCCCGGATCCCCCCTTGCTACGCCACTGAATGAGACAAGAGTACCCTATCACTTTTTTAAATTCTATGTCGGGCCATCACAAACTCTGCGGCGGTCTACAATTTGCCCACCTCTGATCTAGCGTCTTCTAGCGGATAAGGAAAATCAAATTGGAAGTTTTAAGGAGTTGCCACATCTGGCATAGGTGACTTACCCTCAGTAAATCGTTTAGATAAAGGAAAATAATTTCTCTGCATTAATAATGTTATGCATTAGTTCGAAGTCCACGTCGAGGGTCTCCATCTGAATTGGCACCAATTTGGAAGCTGAGGTTAAGCACACACATTTAGATGCAATGGGCGGGGTGCTCGCAAAACCCACAAGGATAAGTAAACACAGACGTCAAGCAAACATGCTCAAATGCACGGAATTTAAAACTGCAAACACGGAGGATGACGGAGAATAAATAGCTTGGGGGCAATAATATGAGTAAATGACGAAGTATTTCATAATACTATAAAAGGCTTGGTAGTATTTAATCCAAAATGTATATATTGATTACAACCAAAATTCGATGATATGAGGATTTGATGTTGATAACAACCTAATGCCTCGGAGATCATTGCAATTAGTTTGTGTGTCTACCATATTTATTTTATAAACTAATGATTATATGGTACGTGACGACTTATTATCTTCATTCAATGAGTTGCTTTAGGCGTTAAATTAACACGAAGCCAATTTTACAAGTAGATTTCAGCAAAAAGGTTGTGAACTCCACAAAGCTGCCAGTGTAATGAGTATCATGTTCCTATTCCCCTAAATAGAAGAGGTAAAATGGAATATGAAAATGCTAGAAGGGAGTTAATTAGAAGATGTATTCGTTTGAAATGTATTAAAAAAACGGATATAGATAAATATTTATTCATTTTTTGACCAATTCTAAGGTTTCACTGATCATGAAAATTTTCACTGAAAACATGTTCAAAATTGGTACACCATAAATAGTAAGCCGATCTCCTTCATAATGGAGAATATTTCTCGGGATTCCTTCCGGGTGAAATATTCTAACTTTGATCGTTAGCTTTTTAAAGAGAAGTTTTCTCTTTCTATTCACGGCGATCTGAAGCCAGAAAACTACTATCCGCTCAAATTAGCCGGGTCTAAAAATCATTTTACTCCTTGAAGATATTCTCGATTAAAAATAGCTACCAACGTATTGAAGTATTTTAAACATGTTTTTTAATTGTAGTACCTTGATTTGGTTAGATTAGATAGAATACACATAATCACATTCCTTCAACGTTTAGTCAATTCAGTTTCTAAAGTGATTTAAAAAAATATGACTAGTAAGTCATTAAATGTGCATCGGTGAAAACGTAAGTCTAATTTTTCGCGAGTCTTTCGTTACTTGCAGATAAGACACATTGGCCCAATAAAAGAATAGCATTGGGAAGTATGAAGGAGCAGTAAATGAAAAAGTACCTACAAAATGGACAGAAGAAAGGGAAAAAGGCCACTTGATGGTAATAAGTTTGGTTAAATGAGAAAAAATAATCGTATAGAGATTCATCGAAATACAAATGCGAGAGGAACTTAACCATAGGGATTAAAACTAAAGCAATATAATAAAGAAATTATTACAAATTACTAAAATGGTAAAGAGCAAGATAAGAATAAATATCAATTAAAAGCCCAATCATTTCAACGAGCTAATTATTGGAAAATCATGTGACTAATAAACATAAATGACACTTGGTGGGCGTTTATGAGTCTCTTTTCATTCAATACATCGCTATATAGGTACATCCAATTTAGTTAAAAATCACAAAATCTTTATATTCTTGAGTGATTTACGAACAAAGAGCACCAGGTTCGACTTGGTAATGAGTAATTACAGATAGTATACCCATAGTTCCTCATTGTATGCATTTTTAAAAATTCTGTTTCCCAATACATTTCACTAATGCATCAGTAAGATAAATGAACAACTTACCCTATTCAATAGCTTAATATACACAACCGAAAATTCCCTAATATATTTTCTTCAGGATGTTATAAACCACAAATTGGCACTGCATTTTAAGCCTGACCTTTTCCTTAAATAAAAAAGATCACAAATGTAGCTTAAGCAAACCTGGGAAGCGAAACGGCGACATTTTAGGTTACTGGGGAGGATTAGACATGAAGTAAACACCAATAATAAGACAGCGAAGCGGCAAGGTTTAATACCGTACCAAAACGAGAAAAAGATTTTGTGAAAAGAGAGCAAGCCAACATTTTCCATTTCCAAATCTTCATTGAATCAAAACACGGCCGAAAGTCTCAAAACAATTATCCGATCCCATCAGGCAGTGAAAACAACTCTTGAAGATTCCGTGATGACGGCGGGGAAATTTAAGGGAACTCTCCAGAATCTCAGGGCTCACAGTAATTGCCTCCTCGCCGTTGGTATTAAAGCGAGACATGGGGGTGGAAGGCAGGAAGGTAGAAGGAAAGATCACGGAGACTTCGGATTGAATGAAAGGTAAACAGCACGTGGATGGTAGGTTGGGGAGACTCCGTCATTCGCCTTTGGAACTCTCAGCGACATTTTGGTGAGGAACGCAGTGAGTGGAATAGAGTCAACAAAGGAACAGGGATGATTCGGAAGAGGGAATGAACGCCAAGGCTCTAGGAAATCAGAGTGATAGTTTACGAAAACAGATTTGTACCAATTCCTGCTATCACAAATATTATTCACTTTTATGCGGAAATAAATGCTTTATTTTTTTTAGTTGAGTTGGAAAACACAATTTTTTCGAATACATTATATTTGTTTTCGACGCGCCATCAATTTGAAGAAGAGAAAAGGTAGATTTTCGAAAAAAATTCAATCATACACGTAGCAACGCGAGAGAGAAACTGAAAAACCCCTTCTTATAAGGTAATACACGGAAGCGCAAAGAAGAAGAAAAGAACCATCAAATTAGATAAGAGACCGTTAACATCAAAGATGAAAAATTCGCAAATTCCGATTTGGCAAACGTATTTGGGATCGGTTAAAATTCGGTGGACATTTTCTCTCATCCTTCCTATTGTCCCAGGCCGATCACAGGGAATAGGATCAATATGACCGCATATGAGAAAGCGGGCTTAGCACCACTACAGAACACGTAAAAACAACTACTTCGAACTTCGATGGGTGCTGATAGGAGAAAAAATACAAATGATCGGGTAGAATACAAATTAGTAACCATGACATGAATAAGAAAAAACAATCGGAATTATAATGCTATTGTATAAATATATACCATGGTGAAGAACCTTTATTTCCACGAAAAAAGAAAGGTCTAAAAAGAGAATATTATATAATATCTTGAAGCCTTTCATGTAAAGTTCTTGCTCCTATTTACTGGTCGTGAAATATTGCGGCGACATAAGAATGCTTCCCGATGCGTTCCAGAAAAGGAACGGAATGGGAGGAAAGAGAAGAATGAGGAAGGAGAGAGGGGATGAAGACTTGTGGAGGGAAAGAAGTTGAAAGGAGGAGTCTGGGGGCGACTCAAGTTAGTGCCCTTAATGAGTTTTCCTCAAAGGATGCCTCCGAGTCATCCCGAAGCGCATTTAATTGTTGGGATGCGCTCCTCACTCAGGAATGCGGGGTCCGGGACAGAGTGAGTATAGTGGAGGGGAGGGAGGCGAGAGAAAGCGTAGAGTTAGGTTGCAGAGAAGAGAGGCGGTTGGTTAAGGCTATGATAGAGGACGCGCTAGCTACCCAAGGGCCCCGACGATAATGCGGTCACAGGGTCCTAACGGGCAAATTTGCTGAAAAAAGAAAGAGGTAACATTCAGGCGAGCCTGTTCTTTTATGATAAGCAAACAGAGCCAGCAGTAGAATTCAATTTACATTTGAAATTAACAGTCTTTCTAGTTATTGGCGTCTGAAAATTTGCCAACAAGTTTATTTTTTTCTATCTCGAATGCTATAATTATGTTAGTTAAAATGCGAGAACTAAGCCGAAAAGGGAGCTGGCTATGGGTTCCATTCCCGATTTAATAGTAACAATAAAAATATTTATTTCACTGCCCAAAAATAACACCTATCGAATGTGTCTAGAAATTTAATGTATCTAGATAAATCCACTGTTATATCGTTGACGAGTACGAGACGAAAGACACATGCGCTGTTACCGCTAGAGGAGTCTCGCGTGTTCATTTTACCGTTCAAATACTTGAGCGGTCCCCGGAAAATGGCAGGTGCTGAAACAGCCCAGGGTTCCCCAAGGCCATCCGGGGATATATCCCAGCAGGGCCGGAGATTCTAGGCTACTCGTTTTGGCCAGTCCGCCTATGGCGTGGGTCGCAAGATGTGCATAGCTGTAAGTGGAGGGGGGGTTCCACTCGGAAGAAAGCACTGATAAGCCTACACAGGAACGACTTGCAAGAAGATTCTGTGAAAAGATTGCTACGAAAATAAACGAGAATGGCTCGAGAAAATGAAGAACTACGGAAAATCATGCGAAAAATAAAAGATTAGAAAATGCGATGATGGCTTGATCAGATAATCATCAAGTCTTTCGCATATAACGATAAGTGTTTGATCTGGTTCAAAAATGTATTTTCCAGCACCATCAGCAGGTTTTACCTTGATACCTTCACATGATACGTTAATGTGAAAACAAAATGCATTCAAATTTCTTTATTCATTATTTTACGTTCCTTAAAATCTGATTTGCTAAATTAGAATGCAAACCATAAACTTGAATGCAATACAATTAAGAATAATAACATTCTGGGAAGACTTCTATCTTGGTTGGAATCATAGAAATGAATATAATAATAGTGGATCAAAAGACAGCAGGCTTGCAAAAAAACGAAAAACATAAACTAGAAATGGTAAGCACCACAAATAAAACCTTACGTTGATTTCAAGCAGCTATAAAGTTTACATACCTACGGATGTTTTTAAGTGTAAGCTGGGAACAAAAAAAGGATAGGTACCTTGTAACATGATTTAATAAAATGAATTTCTCCCTAGAAGTGTCACAAATAACGTTTAAAATAGTCAAATAAATAAAAAAAACTGACTAAACCTACAGCGACATTGCTGATATAAGTATGAAAAATCATGAGACGCATGTGCCATAAATGACGTGTAAACAAATAAATACTAGCATCTTTTACTCCGGGGATGCTAAGTCACATACTTAAAGGAAATTATTATAGTTATTAATGATGGTTATCAACACTGTTTTCCCACAGTTATCGTTCAATTTGCACGGAGTAATTAATTATCCCAATAAAAGAAAATTTAATGAGTGCAGAACGTAAGCATAAAAACTAAGAGGGAACGAAATGTAAATCGGTGCAGTTAATTTAGGGAAAGATAGCACAGAATTGGTTAGTCCAAATCAGCAGGGAATACAATTCAGATTAAGTCTGAAGCTAATGCTCTAAATAATTTTGATGCTCTAATAACACGGCACAATCGCAGGGCGCTATTTTGCTAAATGAATTAGAGCATGGATTTTCGCAAGCATAAAGTACGACTGGAAATTGTGTCCGTACGTTCAATAAAGGCATCGGTACCGCTGCAGGCAACATTTTTATTTACGACCAATTCCAAATAATTGATTTCAACGCACTAGGATGAACACATCGATTGGTGTGACAACAGTGGTTTTCAAACTCATAGCATTTTATTTATATCCCCTTTATACTATCAACACAACAATGAGTTTTAACGAAATAATACATGAAAATTGTATGGATAAAAGTGATTGAAACAAATTTAGTCAGAATGAATTGTTATTTTCGCATCACACATAGTGGTCCCATGTGTATAATTTCCAGTCAGATAGTTTGCTAAATGTGGAATACTCAATATCATAGCTACATAAATATGCTTTTTGAACAAATATTAGCGATCGGAAGAGTACGACTAATTTTGATTATATGCTGTAAAATGACTAATTGCATATTAAACATTGAAAATAATTCTAATTATGCCAATATTACTGAAATTCAAGATTAAAAAAATGAAGGCCTGAGAAAAAATGAAGCTAAATAATTCAAGTATCAATTGGCCTTCTTGATCATAAAATGGTGAAAACATCACCACGTGGCAGAAGTGAATAAAATTGCTAATATCATTATCACAGTCATTCACTTAGGGGGACAGTAAGTAAGTAAGAGAATATTCCCATATTTCGTTCATCATGGCGACGCGATTGAAAACCAGGATTTTTTAAAATCTCATTCCCGAATTTTTCGTATTCTCATTATTTTTTCCCATTGTGGAATTTCGTCGATAAATCTGGTTGATTGTTCACGTAAGCCCAGACAGGGAAAACTCCAACCGTCGGTCACAAGCTGGATCAGGGAAAGACTCCACAAACAAGAAATCAGCTCACAAGAAAAAAATTGCCAAAAATAATTTACGAGTATTTTCGTTCAATATCTATTCCAAGTAGAGTATTCAAAATCAGAAGTATTACAGAAAACAATGATGATAACTAATGATCCCATGGGAAACATTACCAACTAAATACCAGCAGTATAATTTTTCTAAATCGGCCATGTCCCACTAGCCATGCGTCCACGACCAGGGCCCGAGCAGAAGAGGGCTTGGCTATTGCACGACGAGACAGGATTGAGGGGAGGGGTTTTTCCAAGGAGCGGAGGGGTAGTCAGGCCGATGTTCTATCCGCTGCGTCACTACCCCTGTTGACAGGCTGCTCCGCAAAACATCATCCCTGGGTTGGAGTGAACAGCATGCCAGCCAGAATTTTCCCCTCGAACTTCTGGGTTGGAGACATCAGTCGAATCAGAGGGATATTCATTGGAACACAAGGAGGGGAGAGACATAGTGGGGTGAGGTGATGGAGAGAGAGAGAGTTGTGATAGGACTATGTTAAAACTTCTCACTCCAAAGTGCATACTAGGGACTTAGCACCGATTTCCCCTTGCTTGCTAAGGAGTAAGTATTCCTCCGCAGTAGTCCTATATAAGTCTTGCATTGCAGGTACGCGGGGTTCGGGGCTGGTTTAGGGTGCTGTTTTCGGATGCTGGTTTCCGGATGCAGGTTTTCCGGAGACAGGATTTTCTGGAGGCAGGGCCTTTGTGGAAGGGCCTTTGCGCGAAAATCCTTTGCGCGAAAAACCTTAGCGCGAAAAGTCCTTAGCGGGAGAAGTTCTGCGGATAAGTTCAGAGGAAGTTCGGAGGAATTCGAAGGAATTTCTGGGGGGGGGTACCAGAAATTTTTTGGGGGGGGGGGGGGAACACTAAAAAATGCCACACCATAAATCGATTTTTTCCCGTGTAGAGTCGCTATCCATGAAAAATTAAATACAAAAGTTCCAAGGTCATAATTTCTTAGGGATGAACTTTGAATAGACGAAAGGACGCGTAGGTGGGTGTGGGGAGAAATAATTCAGGCTCTTACAGTGAGAATGAAAATGTACGATTGTTAGGCGAAGATTGCTTGGGAGAAATGGAGCTAAAAAATGAAAAATAATTGTGAAAATGAGGTTAGCGAAGAACAAACTGTAAAGCATGGTATCATTGCATTCATTATCCATTCGCAATGCGGATGCTAACGGGGAGGAGTCAAGAGAATGGGAAGAATGGTAGCGGGGTGATCTCTGCCCATATAGAGAGCTACTTTAGGGACGGTAGGGATGCATTGGAAATTCGCAAAAACCTACTGATGAGAAAAACTACGAGTAAGAAACTAATGCAGTCACTGAAAGAGTCCATTATATGAAATGAAGTGAGTAGCAGCAATTATGGAAGAAAAAGTTAATTACATTTAATCATTTTTTTAAAATTAACCGACTGGAAATATTCCCCACATTGCATTAGTATCACATAATAATTAGGCATAAAGAAATAAACCCTTTATTTATACTTTAAACTAATGTTGAATTAAGACGAATCCTAAAAGAAGACTGAACGAAAAAAGAAGAAAATCCCAACGTTTCCAGCGTAGTGAATTTTAATCCGCAATTAAAAGTGGACACAACTAACTAAAAATATCAATGATCCAGGGATTCGACGATCGTCAATACCTTTTGTTTGCTTTTTCTGCGGAAGTAACAGGTTACACTAGGTACAATGACCCAAAAAAGTAAATTTTTACAAAACTCCATTTTTATATCGATGGCCACTTGACCATACTTTGGGCTCCAGCTGATAAAAACTTACGAAGGAACAGAGATATTCTTATTTTTCCTTTATTGCAGGGTGTTTATGAGTATGTCATATCAATTCCATTTTAATTCCTCAAGATATGCACCAAAAGAATATTTAATATATTACACATAATATTTCAAAATATAGGAATATATAATAACGCTTCAAGACGACGGAGAAATGAAGAGAGTAAAACAGGTTTAAGTAGATGTCAGTGCATGTCTCATAATGAATTTGAGTCGTCAGTATATTTTATCTGATATGATTTTTAAATACGAAGGTGAAGTTACGAATAAAAAAAATACCCATATTACTTTCATATTCAAAAGCGCATTGTAAACAGTAAACTCTGACAATTCTGAAATTGAATTCCACACTAAGAAAAATAGTAGAGAAAAATCAATGCATCCTAGCCGTGACCTGATTTTCATTTGATCCATACTCTTCTCCCCTTTCCTCCAATTAGTTTTCCTATATCCAATCAGGAAGTTATGAGAATGGAAATTTTCCCTGCAATTGATTATAAGAGGAATAGAAGCAGAAAGAAAGAAGCCTTGCAGACTCATCTTATACCTTTCCGGCCTCAAGTACGACCTTCTGGAATATTAATTGAACGAGAAGGAAGAAAGATAATTATAGCAAAAAAACTCTTTATCAACATTTGTTATACTACACGTTTTTTACGAAAAAATTAACAATTTTTAAGACCGATTGAAAGTCTAATATCGCCGCGAAAAAGGTAGAATGCTTAACTTTTAGAATTTGTATGAAGTTCTGCGGAAGATCCATAGGATCGTGTCATATCTCGATTTACTCATTGTTTATTATACTACAACAATATATCGTTAAGCATAGCTTAAACGTACACGTTTAGCTTTTACGGTCGAAAGAGTGAAGAGAAACACGCGGAAAACTACGAGAACGACCATTTTGGTGGTGTGCATTGCCGCGGGGCGGTTTACGTCTGTACTGTATTTTTAAAGTAAGAGGAAGAATGTAAACGTTTCCTTGCATGAAAAGGTTAGATTTAAAAACAATAACATTCGTAACTTCGATATTCATATTTTCTTCTGCACCTCGAAAACTTAAATTTACCCTTCGGCCATTTTAAAAATCAAGGAATGGGTACAATTTAATTTTTAAAAGCTATTTGTAATGCGAAGATGTCGTTCTCTTTATAAAAAATAAAATGAATTGCACCGACTAAATATTTTGCCCGTGACGAGATGAAGAAGACGACCGTTTTCCTATTTATCCTTGATGGCATCCACATCCCACCACATTGCGTACCTCCTTTATCTTCTTCGTCATTCAAACCTTATCCGTCCTCCACCATACCTGAGAAGCACTCTTATACTCCTTCCAAGAGGTCCACGCTCATTTGCCTCGCAAAATTACGTTCTACCATTGGTCAGAATATTCTTAACACTTGTGCACAGCATTCTTACCGAGAGATCATTTCTTCTAGTAAAAGACACCTAATTTGAAAAAAAAATCTTCGATGCGATATTAACCTCTGAAACCTTCCCATCAATGAATGCAGGTGTGTTAAAAATTTGTCAAAATTGCTGATTTATAAGACGAAATAATTTACCTTCGGTCAAACTTAATCGGCTCCAAGGAACTTATGAAAAATTTTATGATTTTGTTTCCCGCTGATATTTGAACTTTAGCTATAATATTTTTTAACCAAAAAAATGCAAAAAATCACCACAAATCCCTTCGACGACTAATTACTTAAGGCCTAAGTCAAAGAACCCAAGTTCACACGAATGTAATTAAAATAAATAAATATATGTGCAAACCAGCAATAAAATCGTGACACGAAGCTAATTTAAAATGAAATTGGATACAAAAATAACGAGAAAAATATAAATTTAAAACGGTGTCTTCTTTTTTGAGCGTTATCCGGAAGATATTACACGACAGTGTAAACTGACGACAAGGAGCTTTGCTGCAGAGGCTCGCAGAAAGGAAGGAAGGGCAGTTATCAGTCAGAACAGGAGACTGCAGGACGAAGAGGTGGGAGTGAGTATGAGACGGTATGAAACTCTGTCGATTGGAGCTGGGGATGATGTGGAGGGGGGGGGGGGGGAGCGAGGGAAGAGCAGAAAAGAGTAGAGGATGGAAAGGGCAGAGAAAAGAAATCCCCGGAAAACGATGGGAGTGTTAGCTTTCAATATCCCAGAGTACCTCAACCCTTTATTTTCGATCACGGACCACGGTTGGAGGACTTGAATCAACAATGGAGTCGGATTGGAAGGCAGAGCACTTCCGAAGGAGGTAAAAGAAAAACGAGGAATGGAAGTTGAAGGTGGTTTTGAAAGGGAGGGACATGATATGGCGGCGAACGAACAAAAGGTTAAGGGGAGTGGTCGGGGGAGGAAATGTGATGGAGTCATCGGGGGAACGGGTTGGGGGCGGAAATCATAAGTCTGGGAAAGAAGTCTGGAAACGAACGGACTGAATAGCTGTGGTCTGCGGGCTCGATGGAAGCTATCGGAAGAGTTTGAGCTTGATGGAAGCTATCGGAGGATGGAAGGGAGGGTGAATGATCTCGGAAAGAGAAGCGTTTCTCTTAAATGGAGGAGAAACAATGACAGCCCAAAAAGGCAGAAAAAAGGAAGAAAACGCACTGACGAATATGAAATTTTAGGGAAAATAATGAACAAGTAATATAAAAAAACAATGTATTAAACTCATTTGTCCACCCATAGGCGAAATTCAGACTAAGAAAAAAATGTGTTGAGGAACGTCAAATCTCATGAATCCAAAGAAATTTCAATCTCAAGAGGAATTAAAATGGAATTTTCAAGAAAATAATTAATACCTTAAAATTTCAGAGCGTAGAATGACATGCTATAGCCATTTCATTGAATATTTAGTCAGAAATTTGGGAGATGGCTGGTAAAATTTTTGACAAAGTAAGCATGAAGACATTATATAAATTAAGAATCTATATTCCCTTGGCGATTTGAAACTGAGCCGTTTCGTCAGTCCCTGTAAAGAGTAAACCGTGGCAGTATATATACCTATCGCTTCAATCTTTGCTCGACCGACCACTTCAAGAACCTTTCCTGTATCCCAATTCTCGAGCATGCAATACTAAGCAGAACCATATTTCTTATAACGAAAAACAACCACTTTCCAACCACATTATACGTGTAAACTCCTTTCATCGCTCAAAGACTCTCTGGATGATGCATAAAAACAAACCCGTGATACGCAAAAAAAGTGACGAAATGGGAACCATAACTAATGTATCCCGGCTAAATTATTCATCAGTGCACGGCCTAAACCAGTAGTGTTAGATCGGTAAAATGGTGAGAATATATCCGTGTAGTAAGCATAGACAAAATGAGGGAGAATTTTTGCCATAAAAGTTTTCCATTCAATAAATGGTACCACAATTTTTATCAATTCATTAAAAATGAGAAATATTTATGCATTTCTCATTTGACTTTTAGGCATAAATTTACATGAAAATCAAAAAGTTAGTTCACCGATATCAAAAATCCTTATTATTTGGATTTTCACTTAATATATATCTGAAAGAGTAGACCAAACCCTCATTTCCTGCGAGCTGCCTCAATCATTGGCAACTAGGGAATCAATATAAAAGTATTTTTATTTTTTTTGCATCCCCCTTTCCTAAAAGTATTATCTAACGGTTATAAAAAGCATTTCACAACTTAGGAAAAATATCAATAACCGAGAGTGTAGCGGCTTTCCAACACAGCTTATCTACTAAGTTTGACAACCTCATATACGGTTCAAACACATACAAAAATTCTTGCAAAAGGTTTTTCTTTGTAAGATCTGATCAAAAGGGGTCAAAGATCTGAGGGCAGGTGGCGGTTAAGTAGTGTTGGCGTTGTTCTGAAGTGGCTCTCTAAAAATCTTGAAATTGTCAGATATTTGGAGTGTTCTCTGTTATAGTAAGTGCAATATCAGATAAAACTGTGAACGGGTATTCGCTGAGATTGTGGGTGAAAGTGATATATCATTCCCTACAAAGATATTGTGCAGAGTATGCCGTTGTGATAAGTTTGTTTACATTATTGAGGAAACAAAATAGCATCGATTTTCGTAAAAAGCATTTCCAAAGCGCCTTTCTCTGAAAGATCAGTGTTCTGTGAATAATATGAACTGCTCGCGATTCTGTTCCGGCAACATACATTTTGAGTGTGCTGGATTGAAGGAATCTTCATATCGATGCATGTCTCGTAAGAATAAAGATTCCTGGAAGTGCATCTCTTGCCGGCAGAAAAGGACGCCTGAAGTGGGAAAGGAAAAGGGAGCGGTTTCTTCCCATGGAGCATTTACTAACGGTGAGAACACTAATAGACTCCAAAAAATGGAAGATGATATTAGTGAAATTAAAAATAGTTTATCGTTCTTATGCTCAAAATATGATGATCTACACGGCCAATTGAACATAATAAATGAACTCAGAGGTGTTATTGATGCCTTAAAAAATGATTTGGCACATAAGGACAGAGTAATTGAGGATTTAAAGGATAAAATCATAGATCTTGAACAATCCAAATTGAGTAAATCTCTGGACATTGTTGGTGTTTCCTTACCGGAAAATCGTAGATGTTCAGATATAATTTGTGATATAGCCAAAAACATTGGTATTGATGAATTTACAGTTGATGGTACTGATGATTGTTATACTGTTCCTAAAACGAGGGATGGTGGAAGTGATAAAATTATTGTAAAATTTATATCAACTGTTATGAGAGATCAATGGTTAAAAAAAGGAAGCACCTTAAAAATGTTGTATCTAATTTTAACAAAGGGAAATCCTTTTGTATTAATGAATCACTAACTAGCTATTATAGTAATCTGTTTTGGAAAACTAAGGGTAGATGTAAAGAAAAGGGCTTTCAATATGCATGGATAAACCATGGGAAAATACTTGTCAAAAAGGATCCGAATGCTTCTGTAATTAGAATTAAATCAGTAAGAGACGTTAACAATATTTACTAAGGTTTAAAATTTTATTTGAGATATAATCATGGATATTCTAAAGATTATTAAAAGCGTTAAACCTCTGGTAAAAATTTATGAACAGTTAGATGATATTGATAGAAAAAGCTCTTCTGGCACAATTATTTTTATTAACATAAGATCATTAAAAGCTCATTGGGAAGAAATAGAGTATTTATTCATGGCTATGTCTAAGAATTTAAATGTGAATGTTTTCATTCTGGCTGAAATAAATATAAATTCAAATGATACAACATCATATAACTTAGAAGGTTTTTCAACATACTGTAAACCACGGAGTAACAGGAGAGGAGGAGGATTAATGTTCTTCGTTAAGTGTGGTCTTGCATTCACTATAGAAGATATCAAAACTGACAGTTTTGAATGTATTAGTGGAAATGTTTCAATTGGTAAAACTAATCTTAATATCATTGGTGTATATAGGCCCCCAAACAATTCTATAACTGCATTTCTAGATGAACTAGAAGACAAATTCTTATTAAATGGTAGATCTCATAACATTATCATAGGGGACATCAATATTGATATAAAAAATAAAAGAAATATCAGCTGTACAAAATATAGGAATCTCCTAGCTGCATATGGCTATGAAGAAATTATTTCAGAGTATACTAGAGAAGAGATTAAAGGTAATAAATTGGTTACTTCTTGTCTTGACCATATTTATTATAATGGTAATTTAAAGTTTGTGGAAGGACTCCTATACAAAACAAAAATTAGTGATCACTATATGGTTGGACTGTCTTTCTTGGATGAACAACATAAAATTCAATCTAATGATTTCATCTCTGACATTAATCAGGATTGTTTCTTGGTTGAACATAAAGTTAAAAGTAACATAAAAAAATGTCAGTGGGGGAATATAAATTGTATCGATGATCTTGAGGTAATGTACCAGGTGTTGGTCAAAACTCTACAAGAAATATATAGTGTATCAAGTGAAAAGCGAACAGTTAATAGACATAAATCTCCAGTAAAACCATGGATGAATATTTCAACTATAAAGCTAATTAGGGATAGAGATCTTGCTTTTAAAAAATGGAAAAGTAACATTTCCAACAAAAAGTATAAGGAGGATTATAAGAGTTTAAGAAACAGAGTATTGATTGAAATCAGGAAAAATAAAAAGATTTATTATCATAAAAAAATAGCCAATATCAAAGATACAAAAGAAATGTGGAATATCATAAATGAATTGCTAGATAGAAAAACAAGTGGGAGAGGAGATGATATCATAGTGACACATTTAACTGGACGACTAGGAAGTGACATAAAAGTAATATGTAATTTATTTGTTGACCACTTTACAGACGGCATAGATAATTTAAAAATAATATGCAATAAAAAATTCAATACCAATTACAGTGATACAAACATGAACTCTATTGTAATATCAGAATGTTCTTATGACTCTGTAGAAAAGATTATGTCAAAAATGAAAGTGAAAGCCCCTGGCTTAGATAATATCAGAATGTTTGACCTAAAAAATAATGATTTGTTGTTTCCATTAATTACTAAATTTATAAATCTAAGTATTAAAGAAGGATTTTTACCTGAGGCTTTAAAAACAGCTATAGTAAGACCAATTCATAAAGAGGGTTCATTTATTGACTTGAACAACTATAGACCAATCTCTATTCTTCCCTCTTTGAGTAAAATTGTTGAACAGTATGTTGCTAACTACATGATTTCATTTTTAAATAAAAATGAAATAATTAATAAGCTACAATTTGGTTTTCAAGAGGGAAAAGGGACCAAGGATGCATTAGAACTTTTTTCAGAAATTGTAAATTTCAACCTGGATAGGAAAAATGAAATACTATTAACTTTTATTGACTACAGCAAGGCCTTTGATACTGTTAATATAAAAATTTTACTTCACATTCTTTATAATATTGGTATCAGAGGAAATATCCACGAATGGTTCAAAAGTTATCTCACAGGGAGACAGATCATTGTTAAGTTGGGTGATATTACAAGTTATAAGAAAAATCTGAATCATGGTGTCCCCCAAGGCTCTATATTAGGCCCTATTCTCTTTACAATTTACATAAATGGTATTTTCTCACGCATTAAGCATAGCAGGGTAATTTTATATGCTGATGATGTAGCATTAATCTGTACGCACAAAGATTTTGACATAGCACAACAAAAAATGCAAAACGATTTAAACTCAATCTCTCAATGGTCTCATGACCACGATTTATTAATTAATAATAAAAAATCAAAAATTATGCATATAGTAAGCAAAATGGGTAGATATAAATCCATCAATTTAAAAATACATGATCATGATTGCATGCATAACAATTACTTAGTGACAATGTGTAGATGCTGCAAAATGACCCAGGTTGAAAAATACAAGTACTTAGGATTAATTATTGATTGCAATTTTAAATTTGGTGAACATATATATAAAGTAAATAACAAGTTAAAAAAAAATATCTTACCAAATGTACCATATCAAACCATATGTTAATTCTAATATTCTATTAAATATTTATTATGCTCTGGTAGAATCACTAATAAGATATGGTCTGACAGTCTGGGGTAATACTGCAAATGTTCATAAAATCCCTCTTATTAATTACCAAAATAGAATAGTCAAAACAATCTACAGATGTAAACATAATTTAGAAAACTATACAGAGGTACCTGATATTAAACTGGTGTATAGGGACATAGGTGTTCTACCCTTAAATCAACTTTATGAGTACATACTAATTACAGCAAATTACTTTAGTAATAAATATAAAATTAAGAAAGTAAACAAATTTGAAATGATTCTTAGAGGTAAAGAGCTGTATGAAATTCCTAAATCCTACACCAACTATGGAATGAGAATGTTAAAAGTAAAAGTACCAACACTGATCAATTATGTCAACCACAAAATACAAAATATAACAACTTATTCCCAATTAAAACGAAATTGTAAGAAAATGTTACTTGAAAAATAATACAAAAAACTAATGTAAAATCATTATTTTTTACTTACAAATTTTGAAAATATGTATAATTAGTGTAAAATAATTTCTTAGTTATTTTTCTAGTTATAAGTTTAATGATCAATTGTCATGATGAGTTTAATTTGCCCTCTATATGTTTGTTTACATAAGCACCTCCTAACGAGCCAGTGGCTCAGGAGGACTTAAAATGTAATTATTCATTTGATATATGAATATGCATACAAGATTGTATTTTTGTTCGGATTATTTTTCCACTTATGTATTTATGATTTAATTGTAAAAAACAAAAGATAGGATCATGTAATGATTTTCATACAAGACATTGTATCATATTTTCTTTTTGCTGTATATTGCAAATAAAGTTGTTAAAAAAAAATAAAAAAAATAAAAAAAAATGAAACACAAAACAGACCTCTAATAGTAAAATTTCTGTATCAACATAATCCCTCTTTGAAAAAGCCATAAAGTTGCTATGCACCAAATTGAAAAAGCATTTAAGCATTGCATATGCACCAAATTGAAAAAGCATTTTGGGGCCGTAGGATACAGCAAAAATATGCTTTAAACAGATGAAGCTCATTATTAAAAATAGCAGAAAGTGAGCATAGAGAGTTTTCATCCATCCTTAACTTTTATGGACAAATTTAATTTTTAAAACGCAGCATTTTCGTGGAATTAAACGTTATAAATATACTTCTAATAGGTAAAATATGTTTCCACTAGTTTGGCTTGCCACAAAATACATATACCTGAAAGCGGCGGCTAATATGACGACATTTATGATTTCACGTCGAAAACTACATTAGCGAAGTTAGAGTCATCTTTCAGCCTGAAATCCCTTGCTAAAAATATGTATACCACGCATCTGTAAACTGGCGATATCGGATGTCGTCCATCCGAATCAAATTAAACCTGACATGCTGAAAAATTTCCTCCGGGTATCGACCGAAAAAGTGTGTGGACATACATGTCACAGATCGCTACACGGGAGAGGAGGAAGAGGAAAAAGGACGACCACCGTGCGCTCAACGCCCTTCCGGTTCGCTGCGGACGAAAAGAGAAAAATTTAGCGCGCTCCTACCCGGTCATCGCACGCGTCGGAAGCATGAAAAAGGCAGAGACATGGCACCCGACCCTTGCCACCCCAAAGCACTCAAAACGACGGCCCTTCCAATTACCGCCTTGCTATTTGCTTTTCCTGTGCGCACTTCACAGTCCACCATACTTACTTCGCTGCCATAGTGGTAACACATCAACGCACACGCATACCTACGTTAACTTAAATTCACTCTACTGACCTCCCTCACTCAACATGATACACACATCATCTGCTCCCCTCGCTTTGTCCCAGTTCATTCCACGACCTCCTCAGAGATCCTCGATATCACTCAACATACTCAATTCATGAATAATTAAAAATATGGTAGCTTATGCACAACACGCACACGAAATATTTAGAGTACATGGAACTTCGCAATGAATTAAATTCTGAGTGAGTCAAATTACAAAATTGTTTTCTCCTAGGACCAGTGGCATTCAAATAAAAATATCACTTGTTTAAAATTATTTCTAGTACCACCAGAAACGCTTTGTATTCAACCCGAGCGCTGCTCTTTACCTCTTAATACAGTTATAAAGCGGTCTCAGAGGTTAATAAACTGCTTGAAAATCAGTATCCTCCTTCGAGTTGAGGGTATGAAGGAAAGCCGCTCCTGACTGAATGCTGCTACTCACCTGTAAGGAGAAAACAAAAGAGAAATGAGTTAATCCTGGATAACAGTCATAAGTAGATTTTTCAACACACAAAATATACACTTATATCCAATTTTTTTCATATAAATGGAGCAGCATACTTAAGAAAGTTGCTAGATCTGTCCCTTCTTACAAGGCACAATAATTAATAAGAAATCGAATAAGGCTTATATAAATTAATCAATGTGTTTTTCCAATATTCAGTTAAGAACCTTCTTTCCGGACTTAAACTCTGGACGAAGCACGTAAAAAGAAAAGCGAAATTAACCAACTTTCAACGCATGCCCCTTGAGCTCTTGCGAAAATTCCAAATTTTTCGTTAAAATACATACTTCTCTTCCCTTGGATACTTTTCATTTATTCAGATACGGATTCCAGCCTTGAGTAACTACGCTTACTCAACTGGAAATTTTTGTTAAACCCGTACAAAAATCCTCACAGGTATGCACATATCTACGTAAATTTGTCAACGAAAGGTAAAATAACGGCAATGTGGTTAAATAATAAAAACATGAAGTAAAAATAATAAATATACAATTGATTTCATTCAACTGATTTGAATAAATGACTATACATTGAAACTGACATTTATAAAAAAGCATTAACGTGTTTACGTTAAAATTTTAGTATTTCCAAATGTATATTCCACTCATAGATTTATTTCATAATGAGGAAACAAGCTGTAATCAACCATCTATAAAAATGGTATTACAAGAAAAGGGCGTTATACTTGAGGGTATAGAACTACAGTCTCTCCTAACGTGCTCAAAAAGCTCCTTTAGGTGACCGAAATAAGAGAGTTAAATTTCTTGGATGGGTAAGGGAAAGTGGGACAGTGCGTAAATGGCGAAGAGAATGGCTAATATAGCGTCTCATATTAGGAATGAAATCCTATGCCGTACTTTTGGAACACGGCATGTAGACGTAACCAATCATTCTCCGCATTTCCCATGAAAGCTACGCCAAGTAATTCCTGAACTGGACTAGAGGCGTATTTATCCTGGGGTGGTTGAGGAAAAACGGCCCCAACGTACCCCATTCCTCCACCCCAGGGGAGAAAGCTCTCCAAAATAATCATTGTGGTGATTAGCTAGCGACAATAATATTAATTGAAAAATTATAATAAATGAAAAATTTAATGAATGAAAATTTAATTAACTAAAAGCATTGTCACGTCAGCTCTCAAACCACTATTTCCCATAGAAATATTGTTTTCAGAAAATAGAAAATTCCTGTTTGATCTGCCGACAATTTTGCCATTGAAAACAATTCAATGCTGCCGAAGGAACTTCACATCACCACTGCACTCCAGCTTAAATTCCTCCGATTTTCCCTTTCACCCAAATGTCGTGAATGTTGAACAGGAAATTTCTTCGGGGCCGAAACAGCTAGTTCCTTCCGCCGCATCACTTTTCTCGTGCTCTCAAAGGGTAACTAGGGGCAGCGATTAAATCCCAGCCTGAGGGCATACCTTCCTCATTTCTTGGCTGAAGCTCTTGCGGGTCATTGTAGCTGTTGGTGATATTTTGTTGGGTTTGCTCCGCGTACTTATTCGGTTTTGCGCCCGACGTCTCGTGGAGGTTGCTGGTCACTTTTCCTCAGGAATAAAGATAGTCCCTTAGAGAAAGTGACCAGCAACCGAACAAACACCACTAACAGATACCTTCCACATAATACACGCTAAAATTCAAGATTTGAGTTCCGTCCAAATGTCTCATATTCTCTTCCTAATGGAGAAGTCGGGTGAGCGAGAATGAACTAATTTCAAATGAAAACAGGAAAAATTGTCATATCAAGCGTAGGAAAATCCATCAGCAAATTTTTTTGGTGGAGATTCAATGCCATATGATGAGGGCTGACATGAATAAATGAGAGTTTAATATTTTCCCTCTTCGTAACCCAGCTTACCTCTACCATTCTCTACTTTTAATACCACGTCACAACTCCTTTCACAAGAAGCGCACGACAAGGGGATTGTGGAACGTATATTGCAAATTGATTGTGATGAGTATAATAGCAAATTACGCTCAGTCATGATGCGAAAGAAATTATTTCACCACAGAAATTCAGTTTAGAACTCGAATTTAAAAAAATCATAATGTCACCCTCTGAAATAGAATTGAGTTTAAAAGCTTGTTTGCAGAAGCATTTTGATAAAAAAATATGGCGCAACGCAACATCAAACTAAAAATAAATCAATCGCTAAAACTAATAATTTCGACTGCTATGAAATAATTTAAATTTTACATAGGGTTCACCTGACTCCATGGATGCAATAGCAGATCATTTAGTTAGTCAGAACAACGTAAATCACCGTTATAGTATTATTATTTTAACGCCTTCACAAAAATGACCAATTTTCATTCCCTAACGATTCATGCGCTTCAGAAATTAATAACATACCATATTCAATTCATGAACCTTTTCTTCTTCCTCTGCGGGTCTTTTGTCACCCCATAAAGGGTCCGGTAAGACTTAAAAGTGTTTAACATGATTGTTTTACTTAGAATAAATAGCTTCTAAGTTCTCGCATCCGTGTTCCTCCCAAGAGGTAAACCTTCGAGAACTGACCTCCTCCTTTCCCCTCCATACGAGCGTCATCCATATTAGTCCCACCACTTTTTAATGCTCAAAAAAGTTTGCATCTCCACATCCTTCATTCTTCTATTTCGGTTTTTCCTCTCCAAATTCCACAAGAACATTAGTTCTTTCTTAGTACGTTTTCGCAGGTTTTTTAGAGTCATCTTCTAGTGTGGGTGTTTTCCTGAACAGTTATTTTTCTGAAAAGGATATATCACATGAAGTTCTAAGGTTTTTCCAACGAATGTTTTTACGTATTACATTGCTATTTTGTGATATATTAGTGTCTTTATTGTCATATTTCGTATGTTTGTTATTCTCTATATCGCCATGGTATTTTATGCAATTGACCGTTTTTACATGTGTCTTTATTTAAAAATGTCATGTATTACTTCAATTGACCATATGCAATTTGCTGGAAAATATTTAGTATAAGTTTAATAACGAGGGGTAAGTGGAAGAGATCTCGGGTTTCCAGCCGGGTCCAAGGGTTTTTCAGCACCGACGTTTCGAAGGCTAAGTCTGCCATCGCCTTCAGGGTCTTCATTCACCCGGCTGGGAACCCGAGAACTCTTCCTCCAGTCTATTCGCCGGGAAAACCTTAGATCCTTCAGCGAGGGGTCAATTGAAGAAGGGACTTTAAAGTTTCAACATCGCCTCAATAAATGCTTTTTTGAATAAATTATTATGCCTTCATTGCCTCCTAATCCTCACCGCTTTTTCCTTTCACTTGGCCTCCTTTACTCATCTTAAATTCTCTTACCCCCCTCCTACCCTATCGACTCAAAATCCCCTTAAATCGATTCTAAACCCTTGAGCCATTCTCCGATCCCAATTTCTTCCCCTCTTTCCACTTGATCACATCTTACCATTCCTTCCTCGAGGGCATTTCCGAAGGTCGCACCTATCCGACCAACTCCAAGCCCTTCCAAAGGGCCAAATTTCAACCCTACTCCACTTCAGAATTCCCAAACCCTTGCCACCTCCTACAGTTCCACCCTCTCCCAGCCTAGGGGTACCTTCAAAATTCTGTTGATCGGTTCAAACTCAGTAAATGACTTGTCAGAGACACTTTCACTGCTCCCTCCTGCTATCCAACAAGTCTATCGCCGCACCCATTTCAGCATATCTATTTCCCCCTATTACTCCATTTCCGCTATAAATGTCTTCCATCTATTTAATTTGTACATTTTGGTAGAAAAAGGTTGAAATTTGTATAAAGCTTAAGCATTCCTTATAAAATACCATTTGAAGCTTGAAAGTACAGCAAATAGAGTCTATGAAAATCAAAGAAACAAGAATTATTTTAATGAAACACTATATTTTTGTGTTTTTTATGATCAAAACTCAATAAACGTGTATATGATTACGAAAAAAGAAAGAGGTTAGAAGTTCAGCGTCTAAATTAGGCGAAATCGTTCATTTAGGTCAGACAAGCTCTTATGTAAAATGAAAAATCGTTATTTTTCTTCGAGAGCAATGATAAACTTAATATGTCGAAAGAAAAAAATCACTCTACATCCTGCTCTTCGAAATATAATTTGCATCACATTATATCTAGTTTATCATAAAGATGAATAACATGAGTGTAGGATAGAATTCAAATCTAAAAAATTATTATAAAATAAAATTACTTTATATTGAAAAGATGGTACTTCAGGACTAAAATACTAGTTTTTATTTCATACTCTAGCAGTAATGAGAGAGTGAAAATTTTTGTTCGCAATTTTAGACGAAATTGTGTACTGTCATATTAGATAATTACAAGAGATGGTGAGATAGTCTTTCGAAATCTAAGCCAACCTTACACATAATACAATAATTAAACTATCGTATTAAAAAAGCCGTTATGATAGCTAAGAAATAACGGACGAATACTAAAAATACACGTGCGATAACAGAGAATTGTTTTGCTGCTGAGTATCTATGCACAGTGTGACGGGCCAGTCATTCTGTTCTCTGTTATCAGTGTATGATCTCCAGATTTTTCAAGCGGACCCTTTCTACATCTCACGGTGCGATACAACCTACATATAAGCATAAAAGAGTGCCTACCGTGTCTGTACAATACCTAAAAGCTGAAAACAACTCCGGAACTACGAGACCCCTAAATACTACCGGTATCATATAAAAAATATAATCCTAAATAATATATTTTATGCAAATTTGAAATTTTTTCCTTCAAAAACAACATTTAAAGGAATATTAATTGTCTCTCGATTCACCGCGCCCCTTTAAAACACCCATCTCGACGGAATTAGCCTCTCAGTGGTCTTCTTTATCACCCAAATAGGATGGAGAGTAGGGATTAAGTGATTGCGCGAGATCTGAGATTTTCTATCTCAAACTTTTTGACGCATGCGCAGAAGCCAAAACTAGTTCTTTCCCATCTTTTCCTTTGAGTTCGCAGTCGCATCGGCGCCAGTTTGCCGTCATCAGCGAGAACATTTACCCATCGGCCGCTCCATTCCCGGACCCTCTCACTCGAAAGTCCATTATCGTCTCTCCCGTCCTCTACCACCCGAGCTTCTCCCTTTGGCTATCATCCGAGAGAGTTGGACATGGAGGAAGAGAGCCACTCAACCACCCACCTCCGAAGTCAATAGTGGGCCCACAGCCCTGTTCACCCCGAGGCCCTCACCGTCCCAACTTTCAGCTTTTCAAACCCTTACTTCAGATTAAGCTTCACGCTATTTGCTTTGGAGTGAGAACGAGAGATAGAGAGAGGGAATATCTGTCCGTCGCCGCCTCTAGCACTGGAAGAAATTTGGTTTTTCTCTCATATCAACGTCGTTTCACACACCCGCTTAGCATATTTGGCGGAACCAGAACCATAAAAAGTTAGAGAAAATTCCACCGCTAGGGGATTCTGAACTACATCAATTATTGACAAAAAGGGTTCTTTGAAGAGTTTTTGAAATGGGTACTGAAATGGGCAATGAAATCACAAGAATTAACACTTTGACCATTATCTTTAGAAAAATATGAGTTAAAAAAGGCATGTAGATGCATTAGGAAGAACCCACATAGAAGCAAAAGAGAAATAAAAATATTTTTAACACACCGTTTAGTTACACCATTAGTCTGTACCAAAGATAATATCACATTTGCACAAACCATAATTATTTATCCATCTCTAACCTGAAATTTAAGTTGATTTTGAAAATATGGGGCAGAAAGTGTAGTTGGAATGGAATTGGAGGAATGGAATAGGAGGAAAGAGAAGATGGCGATGTGGGAAACGGGTAATGTTGGAATTATGAGTGCTCAGCATTGTCAGTCTGACAAGAAGAAAGGAGACTAAAGATGTGCGGGACCGACTTAACGAAATATACTACTGATGGGAGTAGATAGGATTCAGAGGCAGAAAGAGAGGCATAAATGCGATTGCGCCAACACCACCGGATATAAGGACAATTTCATTCGAGTAAAAAAGTTGAGAAAAAAGATAGGTAGGGTGAAAGATGGCGCTCAGTGTTTAAAATATATGACATGCTGATAGCAAAACTGCCGATATCAAGGAAGACAAAGGTTCGATACGAAAATTGAGAGGATTTTAAAGTTTTACCTCCATGGTTACAACGCGTAAATAATCCGTTGTCATAACTGAAAGGTGAGTACAAAAAAAAGGATAGTGGCCTACTCCTAACGAATGGTGAAAAGGTTGCTGGGGATGGAATATTATTTAAAGGCTAAGTTAGTATAATGACTTCACAGCTTGCCAGGAAGTCTGAGTAGGACTTTTAGATTAAGGCAAGCAAAGTTGCTGGATGGCCCGAGGAGGTGAAGAAAAGGAAGGGCAGAGGCCGAGAAAGATAAGCGGACCCTCGCAAATGGCCACGCTTCCCACACTGAAAAAGATCCTCCAAGGCCCGAGCCGCAGATTTCCTCCGCCATATTTCTCCCTTCTGTGAAGAAAAAAAATACTTTTCCACTCTTTGGATTCTATTATCGTCGATGAAAGGAGGCAACTGACTACATTTTGTGGATATATTGCCACTTAGATAGCTAAAATTTTAACATTTTACACACTAAATACCTCTAATCGCCAAAATTGCAGAATAGGTTAATCCTAAGAAAAAAGTTATCTTTGATTCTCGCGGGGGAGGTGAATTCTCCTCGGAATTACATTCAACGCTGGCTGCACGTGGACGATGCTGTGGTGTGGTGGAGGCTACCCCTCATGAGATGCACGAATGAGAACAAATAAAGAAACATCATTCATGAATTCAAACGTAATTCCATTTTATGTTTTATCTTATTTATATTTCTGCAAAGAAATTTACATTCCCAAATCTCTTCTCAGGAAAAATTCTCACACATGATATTTCTTCTGAAAGACCAAGACTTATTCATCTTAAAGATCAATGGTAAAAATAGATTTACAACCATGGATAATATACTCCATACTGTACATCAGTAATCAAGAAAAACTAATACTAAAAAAGAAGAACAAACAATAAGAACTAATGATGAGAAATAAATAATAAGAAAGAAGCCCGGTAGGAAAAATTAATATGAGAAAGAGTATTTTCGGAAGCTACAGGAATAAAAAACGCTACGCCGAGGAACTTAATCCAGAATTTTACCAGCTTCAAACTTCAACTTAGAGTAAATGAGATTAAAACAAAAAAAATCCAATGAGATGCATTAAAATAACCAATTAGTGTGTAGAAGATCGCGTTCGAGATACTTAGCGTCAAGGAACTACCGTTTTAAAAAAGTTGGGCATACCTAAAAATAATTTAAAATGGAAGTTTTGGAGTAAGCAAAAAAGACTGAAAAAGAACTGTGTATGGCATGAATATGAGCTATAAAAGGAAAAGAAAGGGTACGTTATCTGGGTAGGGTAGTGATATATGGCGTGGAGTGAGATGGAAGTGTCCAAAAAAAATTCAGAAGCATGGAAGTGGGGAAAAGAGAGTGAAGATAACAAAGAAAGAGCTATCAAGGCGGTTCGCCTGAGTGAAAGAGGATATTATGTGCACATTAGACGGCTGTAGGTACCTATGTAATGATTTCAGAGTGGGAGGAAAAGGATATGGTATATATGAGGAAGCGTGCTGCCGAAAGTTGGGGAGAGGGGAAGTAAAAGAGGTACAGGAGTGGAATTGCGGAGCTGGATGGTACAAGAAGTGAGGCCGAGAACAAAGAGAGCTAGAGGAAGAGGAAGGAGATGAAGGAGAGGAGAACTAGAGAGAGGGAAGGGGCGGGGCGAGTGATGATAAATGGACAATGGGGCTGACTCCGGAGGAAACGGACGATCAAGAAATGAACCACGTGGGAGGGAAAACGGATGGAAGCCTTGCACCCACCACACTATCAAGTTCCTGTCCATTCCAGATAGAAACCATTATAGAAACTTAGAATTACAAACGACAACTTCAAACATTTAAATTTATGAAGGGAAGCATCTCACTGCAAAGTCCTTTAAATATATCGAATGGATGCGATAGAATGAACTAAATTTTTATATAAGATGATTTTTCTTTTACAAGTTACCTCTCTCAGCCAAGTTATTATGCCGAATCTAAGGTATATTCCACCTTGTCCGACTATTTTTTATTCGTGACCAGCTATTAGAACCACTTTCTTGCAAGTAGAGTTAAGAAATGGCTGGAATAGTTGAGGAAAGATTAGCAAAATTGTTAAGTGGAGAAAAGAGATGGTTATGTAATCTTAGTACTTGTACTTACTAAATAATTTCACAGTCACTTATATTATTATTTTACTTTTCTTGCGAGTAATCTATGTATCCAACGGGAACCATGCGATTAAGAGATTTTCCTAAGAAAATTACGTCGAAATGTGTTGTAGAAAACGCTCAAAGCGACCTATATATAATTGCTCTAAGTCATTGAATACCAATACCTGATATGAAATTGATCTTTCCAGATTAAAAATTTTAAAATAGTCCACGTGCTTATACCCTAGTTTTAAATCCGTCGGTGAGAGCTTTACCATATTTAAGGCAGCAATGACTACATAGTGATATCAATATTTTGGTTGACTCAACTCCACCAACAATAGAAATTTTAGATCCCGGCAAATATTTTTGGCACATTTAGGATGCTGAGGAGGAGGATTACTTTCTTTCGGGATTCGAATCGAAAAAATCCTCCCAGAATTTAACCATCCCTTTCTCACTTGACGATATCGTGAAGTGAACATGAAGATGAGAGGAGTATGTCAATGAATGAGATGCAAGGCAAACGCAGGATAAGAAATGACGGAGGAAAGCACACGTAGGAAGAAAGAGGCACGCTGGGGATGGCTGGAATTCTGGCTTCCCAATTTCGGGAAGGGTAGGGAATGCGAAGGGTCCAAGAGAAGAGAATGGATCCACGCTGGGCCACAAAAGGGAGGCGGGGCTCTGAGAACTCAGGGTCAGAGAAAACGGGTGGGGGAGGGGGACAACGGAGAAGAAAAATGGAACTGAGAGAGGATAAATGTGAGATAATGGTGGCTCGAAGAACTAATTAAAAACAAGAGAGGGGCGTAAAATGAGGAGGAAGCTGTTGAAAAGACGTGAGTGAGGGAATATTGAAAAAAATAAGGGATCGAGGTCGGAGAGAATATGACCACAGAAATGGAAAAGCAGAATGGTGAGTCGGAGGATAGCGATGCGGGAGCAAGGGCCCTTAAAGGAAATTAAGTGCTGTTTGAGTGACTTATTTAGTTGATTTACTACTGTTTAATAAATAAAAGACCCTGATCAACAGTAAAAAATGCAGTAGGGACATAATTCAAATCATTACTTTGCCGTGAGTACGAAAGTGTCGATATTCGTTAGCTTTACACACTTGAAGGGGCTTCAATCAAAATGTAAAAAAACAAAAAGATGTGATAAGCTACCCACAAGGCGTCTTTACTAAAAGCCATTCATTAAAGTGTAGTTTAGAATGATTCTCGATTAACACCATAAAAAATATTAAGGAAATCTATTTTGGAGACAGCAGTTTGATTAAAGATTATGTTTCCGAATGTGCGCCTCGAAATACTGTTAATAATTAACTGATTATTTAAAAGCATTGAAGTTAAAATTTTTTATCATTATACACTAATTTAGATAAATGAATTTTCCCAAAGCCGTACATTTTAATGGGCAGTTTAAGGGGTTAGGTGTGGTAGAGGAACACATAAAATAGAGAGAAAATAAAGGAGGACAGAACACATTATGAGTTCACTAACTCACCCAGCAGAATCCCAAGGAACTTAAAATCCACGTAGGTGTCAGATATGCACGTTTTGAGAGGATTCACTCACCACGGTACCACACTTACTTAAAATTAAAATTCTGAACAATACAGTTAAATCAGACACGCGCTCAATCAACCTCTCGCAGATTGGTTCAGAGGGACAAGTTCTGCTTTGGTCTCACGCGCACGCACGTTTCCGTAAATGGAACACTTAAAAAGGAGACAGAAAAAGGAAAAAAACACAGTTGAATAAGAGTAAGATCCGTAGAGATGGAGATTTCAAGAATTTGTTAGAAACGGACAGCCGAAAAGAAAGATCACACTGATGACACACCATCAAGACATTGCCACTAGCCACATCACTTCGGTAGTTTTAAACAGCCTAAATATAAACCCTTTATTCAGCCACAGCCTATTTAACTTACCTCTGGCTTCTCAATGGAGGGTGCGGTGGTTACCGGAAAATTAAAAATATAACATATGATGTATCGTTCATATTATAAGACATATCAGTTTTATCTAATGCAGGCCATTTTACCGTAATTATAAAGAAATGATCTCGGCTCCCAATTTTGAAATAAGTTTTCACTATTCTATAACCCCTCTATTATTTAAAGGATTCCATTTTTACTAAATCTCTATAGATAGTAAATGTATTCAATTAAAACGCCAATTTTAAAAATTTCAGGAGGGAAAACTTGTCATGTTTAATACTTACTAAACAACAATCCAAATTATACCGATAATTTAAAAGGAAATGTCTACCTACTCAGCAGCACGAGATATCATCACGGATAACTGACCAGAAAACGTACAATATTTTCGACATAGTGTTAACGGTACTAAAATATATAATCAAATTTTGAGGCCGATAATATTTGAGAGGCTCTGGTCTTCTACAAACATTCATGGTTACATAGTTTTTTCAAAAAAAAATTATGTTCTTCCAGTTCTACGGAAATAAAGCCGTTCAGGGTTAATTTTAGCTTTTAAATTCTTTAAGATTTTCGTAGGAAATAAAAACAGTGGCCTAAAACACATGCCTTTGGTCACCCAAAAATGACAAAGTAACCAAGTCAAACTTATTTATCGGTTACTTTGTTGTCCTACTGCATACCCTATATAAAAATCTTCCTCATATAGGCATACGCGTATGAGAGAACTTTACTAGGAAAAGGTAGGAATAGAGCGATTTCTTGTACTCCTACCAACAATACTGAAAAGGACGATCTGTTTTTGGAAAGAATTACTTTAATTCTGTGGTAATATACTGGTTCATTGCTTGAAAAATGAACACATTAATATTTACCTGTATTTCCAATGCCGCATATAGTACGTTCACATGGTGAATTGAGTTATCTGTAAGAGGAATTACCCAAGACAAAAATATACATGATAGCAGAGATTACATGTATAAATATATGTAATATTTAGTTCAATGGATATAAAGGAAAACGCATACAAAGTTGAACACCTACGAGGCGGAAAGTATGGTGCGATGAAGATAAAAGCATGCCATCCACATAAGTTTATAGGGGAAAGGGATTTTCAGAGGATGCGAAAATGAGTAGAAATATAAAAGGCACGAAAAATAAAAACCAAGTCAACGAATAAAGGCACGATGAGGAGAAAGGTGTGGAAAATTTTTAATATGAAGGAAATTGCCGTGGACGAAATTTTCGGCAAAGGTATGAAGAGTCCTCGAGGGCAAAGGCGACGGAGAGCAATGTGAGGAAATAGAGCAAAGAGGAGCTCGTAAAAACGAAGAGCACCTTATTTTACGGCGAATGATGCTTCATCCCTTTATTAGATGGAAATAAAAAAGAAATATTTTTACGTTATATTACCACTGCAAAAAACAGTGAATTCTATTCCTAATGATAAAATTATTGAAGTTCATATTGCTAAATATTACCTCTAGGATATATGCAACTAATATGCATGCATGAATATGTGAAGACTGCATTACCCGTAGTTCCTAGAGTAAATTAATCACTTATTTCACATAATATAAAGCATGAGATATTTTCTTGGGACTGCGGACATCCAGGGTGAAAGAATTACATCACTTCCTTCACCTACTAGTATAAGTACGCAGAATATTTCAATTACTGCTACGGGCTTCAGAAAGCACATAAATAATACTCATGTAATGATTAATATGAAATTTGAATTTGTGTTATTGCAGTTTAAATCAATAGCATATTTAAACTTTGATCAGTTATGCGCCATGAATAAAAAGGAAGTAAATTTAATAACAGATCAAGGTAACAGTTGATCAATATATGACTACTTCAGTAGTTTTACTAATCAAGACCTGATCCAATCACAACCCATACCCGTGCAAGATTTACCTCGTAAATTGACAAAAAGGTGACTAAGGGAGCAACAGAGACAAGAAGTTGAATAGTGTAGTCACATGCAATGGTGTAAATTCACTGCGTCCATCCGTATAACATTCATTATTTTGTTTCTTTACTAATATATATTGCACTCTAGTTGATGCTTATTATTAGCTTATCAATTCAAAATTTTCTCAAATTTCGCAACGTCACCGTCAGAAAAAATCCCTTTTGTAGCTTCCTATTCACAAGGCTATAAAAATTCAGAATGTATCCAAATTCAGCAATGAATGTTGTTTACGAAGGGAAAAATTTAGTTCAATTGTTTGAACTTTGAAAGTAAAAACAGCTGCTTATGTAAAAAAAGTAGCAAAAATTTCATAATTTTTGGTATTGTTAAATCTGGAAAACTCCACTTTCCAAGTCTTTACGGTGATTTATGAAAGGGGGCGCCGATGAATTTCTTGTAGGGATGAGGAATAAGGCTTGTGTACCTTAAACCCTATAAACTATATTGTGCAAATACCCCTGTAAACCACTGCTGTGGGCTCCAAAATGACGCCTAACTCGTTCAAATCTTGTAATGAATACATACTGTCTTAAAATATTTGGGGTTCATACAGTAATACGTAATCAACATTAAAAGTAAATCCAGCTATAATATTAAAGACTATAAATAAGATGCAAACCAAGCCAAAACATTAATATTTTTTCGCTGCTTGTTCCTTCCATGACGCTTAGAGATGAATAATTACGCCGAACGAAAAGTGAGGCTCTATCCCACGTTGAGAAAAGTATTTTTCTCACAATATCTTTACTCTTTCACTTCACCCTCGTCTAAAATCCGCAGCCGTAACCTCTTCCATCCGCACTGCCCTCTAAACCGCTGCTGCGGGCTCCACCTGCACGCCACTCTCGAAATGCCTCCCGCGGGAGCCTTGAGAATTCGAGAGAGTGGGCGATGAAAAGTATATAACGCCAGGGAACGGAGAAGACCAATGGATGTGGTCCTTGTATGGTGGCCCTAGGCAAAGGGCGAGAAGGCGGAGAAAGAACGTGGGAATGCGGGGGAGGGGGGGGAGGGGGAGAGAGGGGGGGAGGGAATGGCGGTCGCCACAGAGCGTGGGGTGGGAGAGGTGGAGATGTGGTCGAGTGCGGCAGTAGCTCCGGAGAATGGCATTGGAGGGAGCTGGCCTCTGATGCGGCAAAGAGGCAAGTGGTAATAGCAAAAGAATACGAGCATGTGGGATGAAAGATTCCTCACCCTTGAAGCATCAAGGGAACATGACGGCTGGTAGGAATTAAAACCGAAATGCCAAAACTATACGCTTCACCACTGAAGGAGTTTTTAACAAAGTCCACCAGGATAACTAATATCACTCTATTTAAATGTTTACCTTAGGAGCGCATTCATGGCTTGATTTTAGATCATGGCTGATATTGTGCAACATAATAAGCCTGATCAAATGAATTCTCGTCATTCCTTCTGCGATCCCTCCTTCAGTAATGTTCGCTCCAGGGGAACGAACTCAAATATCAGCGCGAATTTGCTCTTGAGTACTATCACAGCTCCTCGACTTATCTATGGTATTCCGTGATTAGATTCGACCACACCACTCCCGAAATATTGGAGTCACACAATAACCAAGTGAGATATATTATGACGACAATTAATAATTCTTATTTTGAGAAAATAATATCACCCTTTGCCAGAACAAAAGGAACATCCTTCAACATAATCACTTTCAATGACTCCCAAGACAACCTCGTGTACTTATTTATATACTTCCAATTTGTAAGTTAAAGCTTTTATTCATATGTGGCATTTTATTATTCTGTTGATCGGAAAAGAGATAAGCTGCAGTGGAACGCCGTAGATATAGAGAACTTCTACGACGTGATTGTGAAGCGGGTCGCATTACCACACAGGATAAGATTAAAATAGTTGACTTCTCAGAGGAGGAGTATGTTGTTCATTTTGGAGAACCGTTCATTTTCATCCTGTAGACGTACAGTAGGAAGAAAAGTTATGAATATTTGTATTATGTTGCATATTTTCCATATTATTTTCTTTCCCGTTTAGTCCCTACGTTGAAGAACGATGCATCGCCTTGGAGGTTGATACTGTTTCTATGTTTTACTATGACGGCCGGAAAATATATCCTTATACACTTTAATCCAAATTCAGCACTGTCAATTCTCAAGTCCAGTACCTATCGTTGTTAGTTGAATATTCACTTCGAATTCAGTTGAATATGCTCTTCGAATTCGTGGTACTTACACGTCCTAATGTCTTTTTTACGATTCCATTAAACTTAATACTGAAAAGTTAAATCCATTCAACCGCGTCGTGAAGAATCAACATATGTTGAACAGCAGACCAAGCATGTCTTCAAAATACCTCGATACGGTAAAATACTACTTATTGACGTCAAATTACGTAAGTATAGGAATGAATAACAAAATATACCAGTTGAAATAGAAGGGTAATAGATTAAATGATACGCTGGTAATTATAGATTTTGAATGTATATAGGCGCTGGGAAGAGTTCGAAAAGTAACATTTATAATTTGTAATGGAAAAATCGAAGCAAGATGGACATATCTTCTTTTTCCAAAATTTTTTTCTTAAATTCACAGTCTAGGATACGAAAATAAAATGAGAGATAATTTTTGCACTTGAAGGTATTATGACTGAGTACGCAAAAATGAGGTTAAAAAACATAAAAAAATCGAATTTGACAATGAAAAATGAAATTATGCCTAATTGCATCATTGGTATCCAGCTATGAGAAGTAAGTAAAAAGGTGCTAAAAACGAATGTGCCAGTGAAACTTCCCAAAAATGAGTGATTGCAATAAATTGCATAAAGTTTCCTCCATAAGTTGCAATAAAGACAATTCATAGAGTAATATCACGTTAATCTCTTATTCATAGAGTAATGCTTCATTTCTCTAGGAGACGTATCGTCAGGTTTTCCTGATGATAGCCAACGCAGACTCCATATAACGGAATGCAGTTTCCTTTCTTTAACTTCCCGAACTTATTATAACGCTGGGGAATACATCGAGCTCAATAAGCTGAGACTCCATACCTCAATCCATTCCTGAAGTCCTCCAATTTCTCTCGACATGCATAATAATAGTGTGTCGAAGACTTGCGGACCCTATTTCTGTAGTGAAGAAATTACGACAGTGATGAAGGCTTTGAAGCAGTCTGAGGGACGGTATTCATCTGGGAAGAATAATATCCTTAATCCTTCATAACCCAGAGGTGCTTATGGGAGAAATTGAATTTCAAGACTTTTTCAAGACACATATGAAAATTGTCTTCTCAACCATAATTACCGGTACTTTAAACCTTACTTGAATGTAGTTGAAAATGTATAAATTTTTGATGTTGCTGGGGAGCAACATTGGGCTATAAGGGGTTAAGTCGTTTGCATCACATTCCCTTCCATTTTTTCCTCTCACTCACGAGGTTCACTTTTTTTTTAACCTTTCATCACTTTGATACTTAGCGTTTTGTCCTTTATTCGCCCGTTCAAACAAAATCAGGCTTCTCCGTACAAACCACGCGTGTGGTCGGGTGGAATTGTTAGATGAGAGGCTAGCAATGGGAAGAAAATTTCCTCGACCGGTGTCAGAAAAAAAAAAAAAAAAAAAGCGGACGCATCGTAGTCGGGAAGACAAACTTTCAGGGGTTTCTTATTTTTTAAAAAACGGTTTTCCTCCCACGGCGGATTTCCAGTGAGTTTCAGTCAGGAAAGGGGACGGTATAGAGGACAAGTTTTAGTCCGCGTGCTTTTGTGTGTACGCGAACGCGGCAATTCCTTTGTCCTTCCAATAAACTTTTTCTTTCCGCTCACAGAGGCGACTATTTTTTTAATTAACAATCCACCACCCCTTGGGGAACGCTCACCCCTAAAGGCGAGGGAACTTGGGTGACGGGTATTCGAGCAGCGGTGGGGATGAAAGAGTCATTGTTGGACGAGGACTGAATGCACGTCAGACACTGACTCAAAAAAATTCAACGTAAAAAAAATAACAACTGCGGAAAAAATTAAAACGTGCGGAAGAGGGTAAAGTTATAAGCAGAATTTGGAGCGTTGGAGCAGCGGAATGAGTTCGAGGGAGTGAATGCTGAAAAAAATGCTTGGCGGACGGATCCCTTAATTTTCTCCGGAAGCAGATCTCCACTGATGAAGCGAGCACGCAAGAGCTGGGAGATGAGGAAAAAAAGATAACTTTTTCTTTGTTTGCGTCCGTCAAACAAATTAGCGCGCAGATAGAAGGCATCTCGAACCACGTTAAAGCCTTTTTCCCCTGCTAACACCAATTCCTACATTATACGTATGCACGCGTTCTATTTTCTCAATTGCAGAAAAGATTAATTCAAGTTAACCTACATTGGCCTAATTTAGCATCTTTATACTTGAGCCTTCACTTTACCTCACCTCAGATGAAAGTTTCTTGTTTTCAATTCGTTAGTATCACATGTAATTAGTTACATCTGTGCTACATAACGTTTTGCTTCGTTAGTTTAGCCTAGTCATAATAATTAACTTCAGTAATCTCAATAGGAACTCGTTGAGCTCTTAATTTACTTGAAAATAATCAATTTGAACAATGTCACATACATATTTATTGAGAACACCAATATGTTTCACTTCATTGCCGTATTATCATGAATTAATGGGTAATGAGCTATTGTTCAGCGACATATTTTGATTAAATTTTATTTGTAGAACAGAGGAAAGTATTTGTATTGCATACTTACCGAAGTTTCAGTTGTATTTATTTGCTTCCTGGTATAATTAGCGAGAAAGAAAAAGGATAAGTTGAAGAGAAATGAATTTTTGAGTATTCCCTCGTTTGCACAGGCCCAAAATATTCAATTTATTTTTTCTCTCGTCTAATATTATCGTTGGAGAGTAAGCGTCATAAAAAGAGTTATTTTTTAAAATGCATTACCGAAATTAAGTAAAACCAATTCAATCATTCATGAAAATTAGTCGCAAAAATTAGAAAAGATGAGTGGAGTGCATATATTTATAAGAAAATATCTTTTAATGCACAAAGTACAAGACGTTAAGCAACATAAGGCCAGCATCACGTCTGCCCTTTGGCCGCAAAATAAGGAAATGTAGGGTTCCCAAGAGCTGTGGAGACACTAAGCCTTCTTTTTCTTTATCTCTACGAGGATGACATCATTTACCTCGACCTTCGTAGCCTCTTTTCTTTTCTCTCGGCTCAAAGTTTCCCAAGTAAGTCGATAGGGGAAAGAGAAAGGAGAATGCAGAGCTTGGAGAAATAGTGGCCAAGACAGAAGGAAGGGACCAACAGGGACTCTCTAGGTTAGGAGGGCGAGCGCACCAAGAGGCTGCATATTGGGGGCAAATCCTGTACAACTTTCAACAAGATCATATTTTATGCTGAGGCACAAATGCAGGATATACCAAATACAATGGATGTTTATACATGTTTAGCCATGATTATTATGTTTTTTTCTCAGCGTTGTTATGAAAAAAATGATTTCCTCAATCAAACGGATTGAACGACATCATCTTATTTTGTTTTTTCATCAAAATACTATCAATAATTCTTATTCTTTACGTCATTTACTATAATATTCTTGTATATTTACCTTGATAGGTTTATATGACTATGAAGAGGGCTTCAAAAAATTCTGAATTTCTTTTTTCCTCTAATTGTCACGTATTACGTCAAATTTTTACCACTCTCCAAAGTCTTAGTTGACGGTGAAGGTACCTAAAAAATTCCTGTCACTAGGATGAAATCGACATACTTGGCGTTAATTGAGGCCTTCAAGGCTACTGAATTTAAGGAAACCAATTATATCTGGTTATAAGTTCAATCACCCCTATCTAGGTATAATGAATAAGAACATAATAAAAAAGCACTTAAAACGATCAAGCTATTCATCAAATTTTTAGAGCAGTCTCTAAGACCAATAAAGTCTGTACGAGTGTACGTGTGACTGAAAGAAATATTAATGTCTGCAAAATATTTCAACTGCCTCACCAAATTCCATCTTTATTATTGCTATTTTTGGAGCTAAAATGTTTTGATTTACTCATCACTATAAATAATTTACCTGTATGAATGATCGAACAAGACCTCCGTATTAAAATTTTCAATCCAATCTGGCAACTGCCATATTTAACTAATGGGAAACATATTCTATGACATGTCTGCACCTGATTATGTAAAAGATGAAAACATAGTGTGCACTTTTATTGCTTTGACAGAAAATTTTCCGTTCGAGGATCTAAAAATATGGCATGGGAGTTAGCGTTAGACTAATGAAAAAAACTATGGCAAGGACTCGTGGTTGCGGGATATAACCGGAGATCACGGTTAAAAAAATAGCCAGCTGTTCTTAAGGTGGGTACTGGAGGATATCTAACCAGACTTTCACCGACAAATCTGCGAAAAAAGAGAGTTGGAGAATTCGACGTCACCGAGTGGAAGAGGAAACGCAGGGAAAAGTAGCAGAAGGAGAGAAGCTATGGGGAAATTCTGTGGAGCCTAGAGGAAGCATGCGGGTTCCATATCCGGAGGCGGATTTTCCGTCGGACGAGGTAAAATGCGAGCATGTGGCAGAAAAATAAAATGACAAAAATGGCGGAATCTCACACGGGACGAAAAACGGAGAGGCAGGCTATTTTTTTCGGTTATGCTCGAGATATGTTCACTTACACACATGCTCGGCTTTAAGGAGGCCTTTTCTCCGCCGTACCTCCCCACTACAACTTCAATCTCGGGCGAGAAACGCTAAGTTGGCGGAAAAATAAAATAGCGCTGATACGTTCCCGCCGTGAGCATGAGGAGGGATCATGCGGCAGGTGAGTAGGGCTTCCCCGGCGAGATTCAAGCGCCAGTTCGTCGACCCTCGAGAAAAATTAAGAGCAACTGTGTCCCAGTTGAAAGAGTACGTCTACAATTCCGTCGATTTAGAACGTGCATGAAATTAATTCTGCTCATTTAAGGGCTTCATATGAAAAGAACTTCCGTGGAATTATACAATACATAGCATTAATATTACATCGTGCATGGCTCATACACAAATGGGCACCTTATACATACACATGCATATGATAAACCTCATGCCAGTTGAACGGCCAATAACCCAAATACCAAGGTTACTTTTAAGCATGGAGCTATTTATAGATAACATTATTTTTGCACCACCCAAATGGCAGTTTTAACGAGAATATTTACAAAAGGAGAATGCTTTCGTCGGAAATATGATGAATATTTACCTGTGATTAGTCAGAAAAGTTTGTCATCCGACCATATTATGACAGTTTATACTAAATTCTTCACATTCAACTTTAACTCATCCTATTGATCTTCTGGAGATCTGATAGCAAAGAGTGATCAGCTAGTCTGCGAAACAAAGAAAATCAATATTTTCATTAAAAAACTATTTGTTAATTTAAAAATGTGTGGAAATTTACTGATTGTTTTTCATCCACTAAATATGGATTGAATGTTGGCCCTTCAACATAGAAAATTATCAGATAAGCTTGCATGAAATACTTGAAAAATTTAATAATGATATCCTACTTTTTAATTGGTTCCATTGCGGCAAAATTTGGTGGTAAAATGTCCCTGTATTACGTAATAAATCACAGATTTTTATTTTCTTTTATACATAAATAATTTCTAAGAGACTTCAAAGTAAGGATCTTTCTGAGAAAGAAGACCCTTATTTCAATTCAGTAATTACTCTTTACACCAATTCCTCCAGAGAAATATATTCTTCCGCAAACGTATCTTCAATTAAATGGTGCCATCAACTGTTTTCGTAATTACAAAAGTTAGTAAAAAACACTAAGCACTCAGAGGTATAGTTCCATAGAAGTACGTATTTAGCTAGGGACAAATTTAAGAGCTTAAGAGATTGAGCATAATTTCTAAAAGCTGATGTAACGACATTAGGGAGATTAAAAGTAGTGAAAAAGACATCCAGAAAGATGAAATATAATATGGAGCGTATAAAACTTCCGAAAGAGGTACAACTTGGAATGTGACTAATGACCTACACGAGAGACTCTTACCTCACTAAGTTACCTTCTTGGAGATAAACTTTAATGTTAACAATTAAAATTAATTTGGGAACTCATCTCTCGTCATCAGACGTCCCTGAAAGCAATTAGAAAAGACTTGATAATTTCCGTTTTTGGGCTTTCAATGACTACTGGGCCAAACAAACCCGTGGCTAAGGTACTGATAAAAGAATCTAAGCAAACAAAAGCGAAGACTTCAAGTACTCTTCGAGCAAATATAACGTCCCAGAATATCGATCACATTCCATTTACAAAAAAATATTGATCCGCCCATTAAAAAAAACTCAACTGTGTTAATAAAAGGAGGCATGCTTTATGCAAACGCAAGATAAATATCAACCCTAGAAATTACAAATCAACTGTAAATTACCACTGTCAACTCAATTTTTTACCTCAAAACTATATCACCATTCGCTCATTTCGATCAGAGATTAAGCGGATAACTGAGTCAAAATAGAATCCATTATAAGTTCCTCCGCTATAATTGGAGGAATACGTGTTTTGATGGTGAAATACATATTAAACGACAAAAAAGTTTCTGGAAAACATTGATCCATCAACATAAGGGATAACGAAAATGACTCCTAAGGTGCGATAGAGTTTGAATTGATTATTATTACACTCAACCATACGCCACCGCAATCCATTTTAATTATGTCACGCATAACTGGCGTTCCGTAAGTGGGAAGCAGAGGGAATTTCAGACAAGCTTTTCGCAGCAATGGGTGCAGCGAGTACCCGAAGCTCTTGCTTCCTCTTTCGCTCCGATCTTTCACCCTCTCATAGACACTCCACGGCGTCAACTACTAAGCCCTACCTCTTCTCTAACACTCTGATCCGACCTTGCTCGTCTACTTTAAGCCGTTCAGAAGTGGCACTTGGAGCGGAGGTAAAGAGTGCTCTAGAGGAATGCGAAGGAGATGAGGAGGCGGTTGAGCAGCAACCGTTCACTCTCATGCCGTGTTCAATCCCCGCCTTGCCTCATCCAACATGTAAAACGATAAAAGTGATGAGCCCAAATTAGTATCTCTCAAGGCAATTAGATACATGCAAACTATGAAAATGGGGTCATTAATCAATTCTCGAAATCACAATTTATTCAAAGTATTGGGTAAATAGTGGAGAAAGGTAAGAGACTACGGAAAAAAGGGTTACTTATTCAGTTATTTTCTCATAAATCAAAAATGTAGTGACGCTAAAGTTGCCGCCCAATTATCAAGAATTTGCGACGTCAGTGGGCTTTGGTCTCACTAACTCAATCAGAGAGATCAGATACTTGACGAAAATAATCACTCACGAGAGTGCTAATAACAGATGACGATGGGTGAGGTCGAGGAGCAGAGGATAAGCGGTTGGTTGCACGGTAAAAGTTTTTGACGTCATTAGCTTATCTACTAAAGGGTTCTGGCCATCGATTTTACGTTGCAAACAGCTCGAAAAGTAGGCGACGGATCGAAAAACGGGAATATACGGGTATTCTTATTTTTTTACACACTATCACAATTTAAATATTAAGTAAAATTGACAAGCGAGCCCATTAAGGAGAGATAGCCACGATTAAAAAGCATAGGAATATTTAATCGCGTTGTAAGAAACATATCCACCCTTGAGAGTGAGAAAAAAACACATAAAACGCACTGTGTCGATGGTGTGAATATATAAAATTATATCTAACAAATATAATTCGGCAATCGCTCTGCTAAATATATATGAATATTAGGGCACTTAGTATTTTTGTACCAAACTATGACACTTTACGACCTTAACGATGGAAAACAAATCACGTCAACACACAAAAATGATTTTCCATAATAGTGATGCAGAAAGTAGAAGAAATCACTAATCCATAAAAATGAGACGACAGTTAGAGGCTGCTTTAAGAATATGTAAAGGAAAATATTTCATCTTTATATCAGTTAGAACTTACACTGGGATATGGGAATACTATGTGCCGAGAGAAGTTGAAGTCCGCAGAAGTAAAATATGATTCGTTTGCCTATAGAGGAGGCTTAAATGGACCGCACTAGAGAGAGAGTGTAGCAACAGGACTTCATTCCCAACACAGTAGGTTCCATTTTTTTCATTTGGGTCAGACATAGGTAATAAGGTATCCTATGAAAAAAAGCCAAAGGATGATGAATGAGACCTGTTGCTTATTGCAAGAGTGAGTGTAAAAATTGAATCCCATAAACTATTTCTTGTTTCCTTTCAATTTTCTGCTACACAAAAAATACAACAGGCACTTTCATTTCCGATATGCCTTGTAACATAGAGATGGAAATAAAAACCATGAAAGCAGTGGGACACAGTAATAAATGATATTATATAAAGCACTTTCCATCTATTCTCCCGAACAACATATTATATTACCACCATTATTGGATATAAATCCATTGAAAAGACACATCAAGTCTTTTCCTCGTTTATACGGTCCCAACGACTGCTTTCAATTCTCCATAAACACGCACTCCAATAATTTTCTGACTTCTTCCCATCAAAACGTTCTCCAGTTGTGGTGACACATTACTCTGGGAGAGAATTAATTTCATACAGCCAAAACACCCTAAGGGTGGATATTCCGGGTGACAGCTGGGGAACTAAATGTCACCACTTCCCGGCGAGCGAGATGGCAGGTTGGACCCCATTACAGCACGTCACTCCGACGTTTATTCCTCGCCTGCGAATCCCCCACATTTTTCCGCTGCCACATCCGTTCCAAAAGAAATTCATAACCTATGTCCATTTTCTAATTTGGCGTTACAGTCTAGTGGATGAAACACTCGGCTATGAGAACCTTAGGGAACCGGATTAAATCACAGTGACATTTTAAAATACACATCGAAAAATAATGAAATATTGCAGTACCACTAGAACGTCGCAACAATTCAAAAATATCAATCCGTTGAAACTCAAAAGATAATTTATTTCCATGAATATGATTCAACCACCTCTTAAAACACTCTTTATAAGTTAAGTAAGTGATCGTTCCTACTCTGAGTCAGGTTAAACGTATACTTAATTATAAAGAGTGAAACACATTAACTATCCCCTTATATTTTTGGCAGTAAAATGATTCTTCCCAACCTTGGCAATAAATTCAAGCTGCTGCTATAAATGCGGATTACAATTACGAAAAATTAAAATTATTGCATCTTAAAAAGGGAGATGAAAGTCATGCTCAACCGTGCCTCATTTTTTTATCATATAAATAAAAAGAGATATAAATATTGGCGAAAATATGCAAAAAAATCGAATTTTACATAAAAAGCATCGGTTATAGAGAAAAGTGATAATTTAATCCTAAATAATATACCAATGAAAATTATATACAAGAGGTACCATCATTTAGAAACGGAAAAAGAATATACCCAACAAAGACTTTAATGACGATATTATTAATGCGTAGTAAACTGAAGGAAAATATTGAAGAATGAAAGAAGGATAATAAAAACCACGGGCGCTTCGGCGCATAGCCATTCATGGGGCTGGCTGCTGTCCCGCCGTCGTCAGTCGTACCGTTGGAAGTGTCCATGCTCTGCTCCTTCAGTTTTCCCATTTTCGAAATTGGTGGCCTTCTCTGCCGGACGCCAGAGGAAGTGAAGCATGCAAACACGTCCCAATTTCCGAGAAATGGCATGACGGCAAGACCAAACATTTCCAAGCAAGCTGACATTCTCCTCGACTGCCGTGGTGACTGTCTCCGCCGTAAACCTCAATTTGCACCCACCCTTCCTCAGCTCCTCCCAAATCACCCTAGTAACGACCGAACGGCCGTACCGACGAACATGCCTAAGTGAACACGCTAGCACTTACACGACGGGATGGGGGTCCCCTATACCTTAGCTGGTTCCCTACCGAAATTCTAATCCACCTTTTCCCATTTATCTTTCAGGCGCCAGTAAAATCATATGACCTCCGTATTCAAGTTGGTTATCCTATCGCTGCAACGACATCGTGGAAGTAGCTTGTAGTGACAATAATCTATTGAACTTATCCACAAGAGTTTTTATCGATCGTAAGACAAGACCGTCTTCGTTTCGGCATCTTGAAGTGATATCTTAAAAATTTCGTCCTCGTACAAAATAAAATAATTAGCTTTTAACCTGATGATTAGTAAAACTAGATACACGACTAATTCAAACATTTATAGTAAAGAATTAGAGATCATAATGAATACTTGAATAGACGAAATGGTGCAGTGGTTTATATACCAATATAGTTTTGATCGGTGAGATTCAAACGAGGAAATGGGATCTTGAACCCGAAAACGGAGCATGCTTGCTGCTTATAAGTAAAGAAATACCTTGATTTACATGTAAACCGCTGCAAAAAAATACATTTAGCGTAAAAATAAGTCGTAAAGATGCCGAAAATGGAATAAACACATTAATTACCAATTATTAACGACTTTATTTAAATTAAATGATTAACAAATTAAAAAACCACGATGTGGTTGATAAATGATCAACAAAGCTCGAAATATATACTGACTGACTATTAATGAATCTTAATATTATTATATTATACATATCTTCAGCAGTAATCGCCGCGAGTTATATCAGCTTATTTTTAGCTACACTTCCAGTAATTTACAGAGATAACGACTTGTTAGGTCAAAAGTTATCTGGCCGTAAATAAATTAGCTTAGGCAAACGAAAAGGTAATTGCTCCTGTATCCACAGTTCCACTCTTTTTCTACTCATAAGCTACTTTTGTTTAAAAATAATGAATCTTGAAGAATTTTAGTCCGGTAAAAATGCGCAAAAAGTTTTACTGCCAATGATTTTTAGCGATAAGCAGTGCAATAATCTCAAAATAAAATCTAACTGCACTCATTAAATTTGCTCAATCTCGACCATTAATAAAATAAGTCTGTTTTAAGCAAAATGTGACAACTAACTAAGCTTTGGAATTTTTTTTTCAGGAGAAGTGACAAAAATGTAAAGTAAGTACCCATTCACGAGAGTTTCTTTTGACGATGATGAAAAAAGGAAGAACAGTGAGTAGCGATCCAAAAAATACGGTATGTATTGCAAAAATAGTCTCCTTCAACATTGTTAAACCTCCAACCGATGTAAGTGAAATACATCACATGCATGGAAAACATTAACATGCAATTAATACTCTTGGAAAGCTAGTTAGGCAGTGAATCAGTTTTTTAAAATAAAACTCCATCTGACTGTTAAATTGTAAGCTAGATCACAAAAACGTGACCCTGAACAACTTTGGTGAATTAAGCGTGACCACAGCGTACCAACAACATGGCATGCGATTACAGGTATAAATTATTACTACGGTAAATTAACCCAGACTGGCATATGACAGGAAGGTCTACAGAGAACAATGACTATGGAAATTTCATCGTTACGAAATTGGAGAAATTGGTTGGCAAAATTCATTGACTCTTCTTTTTATAAAGTAACGAAGTTGTGTTGAGAGCTCCCTAGATTACATAAATTTTATTTCATGCACTCAGTTCAGATCATTTAGGGAAACTTGCAACGTAAGCAAACCCAGTAGACATTAGAATTCACATCAGCTTCCGTTGAGGTGTATACAATGGGGAACTTGCATGAATTTTTTTTATTTCATTGGCGGATAGAAAATTATTTTCTGAATACAACAAAGAAAACCGCATGTAAATCTGAGTTTTCCTTCGCGAGATATTTAATGATAAATATAACGAATTTTAAAGCGCGGGAAAAACTCCCTCACCCCCCAAGCCACTGCCGACGAAGCCTCGATGACGTCAAAGGTGCCTAAACACCACGCGAAGCTATTGTTGTGATTGTTTGTAATAGTTGCCAGCAGTTGTGAGAGCTTCGTTTGTTAGACGTGTTGATTATTTTATATTTAAAGATTTATATCCGACGAAAGAGGCTTGGAAGCCCTCGTATTATGCATTATTTATAATATTAATATCTGAGTAAGGGCATAAAATATAAAACTGGAGCAGTTAAACCAAAAATTTGATAATACCTAAATAACATCGTTGTAGGAGTCTGAGCCACGGCCATTGGAAGGGGGATACGTTAATTGTAAGTTGATGTTATCGACGGCATATCATTCATTTAAGTATGTAATTAGAACGATTTTGATGTTTACTAATGTCCGCTTAGCTTTTATATACAATAGCTTCATCCGTTTATTCGTAGGTACCGGAGAATTCGTCGTTTAGGACTGTCTGTGCTTGTATTATGGGGTGAATTCCAGTCAATGCAACTTTTGCTCGCTGATTGGAGACATCTAGGAACATTTTTGTGCCAAAATAGTGTTATTTTCAACGTGACATCTCCCGTTAAGCTACTGCAAATAGTCGTGCCAGTGGTTGTACTGCACAAAGTTTGACAAGGTTGAAAAATATCGGCCAAGAGTTATCAGTGTTCCATCGTGATTGAATTGTAAAAAGTGCTATTACGCTATCGATAAATGTCTAACAGTAGTGTAAAAATTGTCAGTGGCGTGCTAATCTCCGTTGTTCACCGTAGATATGACATTTCACGATCACGCTCATATCACGCTTTTGAAATAAAAACTGTGTGTGAAGTTTGTTATTCCATTATTTCAACGAATAGTAGTGAGAAGTGTCACCTGTGTCACTTGTGTGGGCTAATTTAAGGGTTTAAATCAGTGAATAAATAGTTGTATTCATCATAACGAGTTCTGCTATTGTAAGTTGTACGTGATGAATATTAGAATGTGATAGTGACACCCAGTTTTTGATAAGAGTATTTGCCTATTTCCCACTATATTTTTATTATATGCTATATTTTACTATATGTTAGTATATTGTTTATGGATTTACCTATATTATTGAAATAGGTTGTAGCTTGTGTGTGTGTTGGCAGCGGAACCGATTCGCGATCTCACATGTGGATTGTGTGCAGACTGTATTTCTGTGAATTCGTACCGTAGGACGGATAGGACTACCTTCTCCGTTAATCCGGCGTTGCCAAATTCAACAGCACAGCTTACTCTAATGTCAACAGCACAGCTTACGATCGTTATCCTCCAGTATTACAAGTTTCTTTTACAACTCGATTTGCCGCCGACGTATAGCAATAATTTGTCATAACAAATTCCATGAGTGTCGTGGCATCAATTTTTGGTGTCCTAAAAAAAGGCTGGTGTCCTAACACCCCATGCCACACGCCTTTTAGGCGGCTTGCGGGGTATTATGTGGACGTAGATGAATTTCAGGTGTACTATTCGAACGAGTGGCAACGTTATCATCCATTTTTCTGATAACCAAAACACACGAAGTGAAACGCTTGTACTTCATCCCGATGCCGCATTATTAATATCCCAAGTAATAATCTAGGCACAATAGCAATAGGAAAACTTGCCCAAGAATAACAGAACAAAATAAAGTGACGATGAGCAGCTAAATACTCCCTCAAAACAAATTTTACACCATTCGCTCAGCGTATTTCCCTACTCCCCACGGTTGTTTAGGCACCTATGACGTCACGCCTGGCCTCGGCAACGCTCGGGTGTCTTCGCGCAGTGGTCGGCTCAGAGAAATTTTTCTCGATTTTAAATGCAATTTTTTAATTTCTTTTGATGTTGAATGGAGAAACTGAAGGTATTTTTGCGAGCTAATGTATCCATTTGACTTATTCAAAATAGTTTTTAGAGCAATCTACGACCCATGCAAGTTCCTCATTCCCTCCTATGCCCTACTCCCATTTCGTCCTGTCGCACTTTCTGCTTCTATTCACTCCGCTCTCTCTTCATCTCTCAAATTCCAGGCTTTTACGTCGTTACCATCCTATGGTCCGTAATCACTGGGTCGGTTTCGGTGTAGGATAAAGGGAAGATGACATTGTCATTCTATTTTGACATTTGGGACCCAGTGAGAGCTTCCTAATAGACTCAGGGCTCAGAAAGAACCGGTGACATTACAAATGTAAGATACCTATGGAACGACAACCTCCTGAAAGGGTTGCCTTACTGGGCTCCATTATTACGTGACACACATGTGATCTAGGTTTATTTTCTTCACTTTCCTCTTGATCCTCACTTACGTATTTCATTATGTACACCTTTTAATATACACAAAACCAAAAGACAGTGGGGGATGAATGAGCAGGTCTAGTTGGTAGAGGTTGGCTTACTATGTACCACTTTTGAAGTTCTTTTCCGAGGTTATTTAAGATAGTTAAGTTATTCCGAGGTTGAAAATGTATTCAAATCAACTTCCTACTACTCTTTCAATGTAATCTGAGATTTTCTTGAAAGTGTGAAAAAAGAATGACGAGAAAATCTCCTTTGTTTGCTTAAAATCATTTAAATAATATAAAGATTGTTTAAAACAGAGAAAGTACAAAATTGATCGGGAGATCTGACTTAGGGAGAGATTCTGGCAGAATGATGCGTCCTTAAATTTACACCTCAGGGGTGTGTTCACGGTCTAGAGTAGCCATTCGGTCCCCTTTTCTATTATAAATGCAGTATTTACTTCAAATTCTATCTCCAACATCACCAAATATATCCTTAGCTATAAATAATCATTATAAAACTAATAAATAAATAAAATCTTTGAAACCTGGTATTTTCCATTCCTACTTCCATTAATTTAATGCTAAGAAAAAAAAGAATGATAAATTTTGCGTTGCATCGTTGATGCTGTAACGTGTAACGTTGTCCCATATAGTTCATTGGCTGAAAGGAAGATATCGAGAAGTTCAACAGGAATGTAAACTTTTGTAAATGTGTAAATGTGACTTCAATCTCTATTGTCGTCATTCTTTCCTGAAATACACTACGGAAGGTCTCGTTTTCCACATTACCGTAGTAACTTAACTCCTGGGAACGACACTAACCCCTATCACCCCTATAGCAATCCGTAACGTGCCCCCCTAACCCCATCATTCCATCAGGGTTCCTTCCTTTCCCCGTATCTCTTGGCTCTCCCTCCAGCAGTTTCTCTCCGGCACCCCAGCCATCCAAATCCATTGGGCACAATTGAAAATCCCTCTTTATGTCCCGTTTCGGCTCGTCCTCTCCGATTCAATGGCACAAAACCTTTCCTTTCGACTCTCCGTCTCCACATCCTCACACGCATGAAATTCTATTCCGAACCTCAATTCACGCCCACAAATGCGGATCAGATGCCTCCATTTCTTACCCGAAGTCACATGGCGATCTAAAACTCCTTTTTCTGGGGCCCAACTGCCCGCAAAAAGACGCTCTGCTCACGCCCTTTGTCGTTCCACCTTCTTTTTATGAGCCAGGCGTTTATACTTTTTCCTTTTGACGTCATTTCTACAAACATGATATCCTTCTGATTTCAGTTTGTGCCAGATACTTATGCACCACGGAGTATTCGTCATGTAGTGCCCCAGCACCAACGTCTAATCTGTGGCAGCCTCATAGCTCAAATCACCATATCCATGTCTCCTGTGTTATTCGCGATTATTAGAAGCCGGATGCAATTTACCTATACCTACGTTGCTTCTCGAAACGCGATTACTTCATTACAAGGAACTCAATAATATTTCACTTACGACACGATTAATGATGGAAAGTAAGTGAAAAATCAAGTGAATAACATCGTACCAAATACTTCCTCGAACAAAGGAAAATATACCTGAAGCGTTAAAAAAAAATGGAAAAATTAGTATATTATAGTATTATCTACTTATCTTCCACTGAGATTATTTGAATTCGTTCACACATTGATAGCACTTCAAATTCCCTCTACAATTACTATACTGGCTCCATTCGTATTTATTTCCTTCCATCCGTAACTTTTGAAGAGCATGAATGAAAGTTACCTAGGGTCTTACCCATAAATTTAAGATTTCTACTTTCTCCTAATCGGGATGTTCTCTGATGTTGAATTTGCCAGACTCTTCACTTCCGGAGTCTTCCTCATACAGTCTACAACTCAGATGGCATTGCCCTGTCCAAGGCCTATAAATCTGCTCGTTCAAGAAACTTATTAACCTCCCCTACTTTCTTACTTGCAACTTTCTTAATTCGAGTGTAAAGTCGGTATTATCTAGAGAAGCGAGATAATACTGGGAGGATAAAAAGAGAAACACCCTACATTATTTAAGAAAGTCTCGAACGCCAATCAGAAAAATCTTCAAAGGGCTATCAACAATCAGTTGCATTACAGAAAGCCTACGTTTCAAGCATTAGAGAAATATTGAGTCAAAAATTCCAACTCGGCATAAAAGGAAAATCATAACAAAAAGCATTGAAAAAATAGTGATATTCATAGTAAAGTTATATTTGCCGTTTCCTTTTAATATATTATTAAATCACTTGAGCCTTTTTTTAGGCGGCTCATTTCACCTCAATTCAACAAACGTTTGTCCCTAAAGAAACCAGCATAACTCTTTCCCTAACTCAAGCCGATGTTCTGGGCACCGATTCGCTACATCAAATCTCCTTCCCCACTGTCGCTCGCGAGGGAAACGAAGATTTGCGATAAATGGGTACCTTCGCGGTTCCCCTTTTGCTGGGAGTAGACAGATGAGTTACAGAGGAGGAATCTTAAAGGAAATCAGCAACGAACACAAAAGTAGTCAACATAAAAAGAGTGAGCATTGTAAAGCGATCGATCCAGGAAATTGCTAATCCAGATAGAAAATTAAAGGTGCATGAAAGTGCTACTTTTCAAACGGGCGAATGAGGAACGTGATACTTCATTTTTAGACGGAGTTCCCATTTGAGACAAACTATAATAACTGTAAAGCAATGTAACTTTTTCTTTTTACAGGCTTCTTTGCTGCCTTAACAAATTCTGGTTCTTTCCAACCTTTATCAATTAAAATTAGTTTTACCATTGCACTAATACAAGATATAGCCAATTCATACTTTAATAAGACAAAATAAATAGATTAGACAAAGATTGTATGATCTCAATATAAAGGCCGCCTCCCAAAACAACGGAATAGTGAAGATTTTGAATATGAAAGAAATGTGTTGTTTTGATATTTGCACAACGGAAGAAATATTTTACTCTGAATTAGCTCCTCAATGTGCCAGTAAAACATCGACTACGTTAGAGGACATTCTTTGCATGCGGTGGATGACTCTTTCCTTTCATCCTGCCAAGGATGCGCCGGGTATAATAATCGCATGCGTGGTTTTTCGTATCTCTGGATCCACTAACAAGAGCAACACCTCTTATTACTTACCTAACTTAAACAGTATGGCTAGTGTTGATATTCATAATAATGCAGGGGCTTACCTGAAATAAAAAACGGTAATGTTTGCGCATGAAATACAAATTTAAATATAAAGCTTCTAAATTATTTGATGGAATAAATAGCAATGTTTTCAAATTGATTATTCATGATATAGCTCCTATACTACCTCATGCATATAACTTAAGTTTCACCTCAGGCGAATTTCCAAACATATTTAAAAAAGCAGTTACGATACATCTTTTTAAAAAAGGTGATCGAAAGAAAGTCCAAAACTATCGGCCTGTTTCAATGCTTTCAACCTCCTCTAAAGTCTTGGAAAAGTTAGTTAAGCACCGGCTGCTTACCTTTCTTAATTCGGGCAACTATTTTAGTATTAATCAGTACGGGTTTAGACGTAATATGGGAACTGAAGATATCTTGACAAAATTTATGACTAATATATATAACGAAATAAATGCAAATAGACGCACTGGAGGATTATTTATTGATATAAAGAAAGCCTTTGATACGCTGGACCATGGAATTTTATTACAAAAGATGCATGATGCTGGTATCCGTAGGGTAATATCAAATTGGTTTAAATCCTATTTGTCTGAACGTACTCAGTGTGTTAGAGTGGGCCTAAAGTATAGTGAATTTAAAATAGTGGACACTGGTGTGCCTCAGGGTTCTGTACTAGGACCAATATTATTCTTAATGTATATAAATGATTTGTGTAGTTTTAAATTTAATGGTCTTTTGACAGCTTTTGCTGATGATGTCGCCTTAAGTTACAGTGGTTACGACCAAATAAGCATTGCAATTGACGTTCAAAATGACTTGTACTTCATACGTAAATGGTTTGATTATAATGGCCTTGAAATAAGTGAAAAAACCAAATTTATGTTTTTTGATCCTAGCAACTGCTATGCAATCAATCTTAAATTATATTACCATAATGTAGACTGCCTAAAGCATAACTGTAGTTGTCTAATAATTGAGCAGGTCAGCAGCATAAAATATTTAGGAGTAACATTTGATAAATACTTGAAATGGTATTAAATGATTTAGTAAGTCTTACGATATTATGCATCGAAGCTTTATTTTATTCGACATAAGTGTCCTTACTATTTTCAAGTAATATTGTACAACGCTTTGGTTGGCTCTAAGTTAAGTTACGGTTTGATATGTTGGGGTGGTGCCCACAAAACGGCATTGAACCCTGCAGTGGTAAGTACTTCAAAAAAAGTTAATTAGAATAATTGCCAACAAAAATCGTTTTGATCCTTCTTACCCCCTATTTGTTAGTCTTAAGTTATTGCCATTAAGGTACATGTTTGTTTATAAAACTTTAAAGTTATTTTTTTTGCGAAGTGGTAGTTTTCCAGCAATTTCTGGAACCGAGCATGGTTAAAACTTACGTAGGAATGTAAATTTTCTAGTTCCTAAGCCTAATCTTTCTTTATTTAAAAGATCATTTCTTTATTTGGGGCCGAAGATTTTTAATAAATTACCTTGTTTGATCAAAGAGTTAAAGAGTATAAATAAGCTTTGTAAAAAGGCCAAAGATTGGTTGTTGTCCCATGGTGATATGGATGATCTTTTTGATGTTTGTGAATAATATACATATTATTACATATTACTTTTATATTTTTGTGAAAGGAGGAAAAAGAAATTAATTTTGTTCTGTCCATATATTATACTTTGTTCTTGTTTATTGTAAGTTATTGTCAAATATATGTTTCATAGTGATAATTTTTCAAAAAATTATATATACTTTCTTTTTGTTTTCTGGTCTGCCTTGAAATTTTAAGATGGTAGTTCCCATGCTGGTTTTTTTAACCATTGAAGCTACCTAAAGCTCTATTTGTGTTGTGCTGTTAAAAAAATTGTACATTCAAGGTTGGAGTAATAAATTCAAATTCAAATTGAACCGCGTTTGATTTTTATAAATGCTTCAAAAATTGCCTCTTCAGACACTCTGGATTGACTTTGCATGCACCGGTGATGATTCTCTGGAAGGGGTTGCGAGCTAAATTATGATTTTGGTGGTAGATAACTGAAGTAAGAATAAGTACTGAATGAACCTTGAATCAGTTTAGTTTACTTATAGATCAGTAGCTTCCCCTTCTTACTGTCAAGGGACAATTAGTAAGCGTTTAAAATACGTGAAAAAAAAACTTTTCCTCGGCTCCGGTAAAATTATGAAATAGGCATGAAAGCGTTCTGGATCCTTCCTTTTTTAAGAATTGCCAATATTTGTTTCAAAATAATCCTTCTGGAATGAAGCAAAGTAGGAGTAGTCAATCGTTCAATGAGCATGAAAGCCCCGTAAATACGAAAGTAATATTAATAACATTGTCTAGCGGCAATCTCGAGAAACAGGAGAGAGCAATTTTTTATTGCGAATAGTGCTCTAAGCTCCTGTATAGCTGCTACCTGTTTTGAGTATTGTAAAAAGTACATGACGGTAATGTGAAACATCACCAATATATTTCATCAAGCATGAAATATTTTGAAGCTCATATTGGAAAACCAATTTTTTCGGGATAGCAACAAAGTAGAGGTGGGTTAAACTGTTCATTTTTATGAACCGTTCACTTTGATCCTGTTCAGTAAAAAGAACAGTTCAAAATATCGGTTCATAGTGAACAGGTAGGGTCATTCGGTAGAAAATATTGTTTATCATGCGTTTAGAGTACATGAAAGCTTAGTGTGGTATCGTAAGGTTTGTGGAGAGTGTTATGGTAATTTCGAGCAAGAATCGCGTTTTAAACAATATTTTTGGAGATGCATCCACATTAAAAAATTTCATCGTAGGCGCCAAAAACTAAGTCCAAAGATCATCTTGGTAAAGGGACCAAAAAAATGTTCCACAATCATGAGTTCAATCGTTTCCTAAGTTCATGAATCGCGTTTTAAACAATATTTTTGGAGATGCATCCACATTAAAAAATTTCATCGTAGGCGCCAAAAACTAAGTCCAAAGATCATCTTGGTAAAGGGGCCGAAAAAAATGTTCCACAATCATGAGTTCAATCGTTTCCTAAGTTCATGAATCGCGTTTTAAACAATATTTTTGGAGATGCATCCACAAATCCACAAATGTTCAAAAAACGAAATCAAAATGAACGCGATATCCCAACTGAACGCCCCGAGGAAACTAATATTTAATCTAATATTTCGAACGGTTTGAAAGAACTGATATTTTAAATATCAGTTCAAATATTAGTTATGTCGAACGGTTCGAATGAACTGATATTTTAAATATCAGTTCAAATATTAGTTAGAACGAACGGTTCGAATGAACTGATATTTTAAATATCAGTTCAAATATTAGTTAGAACGAACTGTTCAGTGGCGAACTGTTCGTTTTCGTCGACGGAGGGGAATAGTAGAGAAAGAAGGGGAGGGGCTCGGTCGTCTACGACGCACTTCGGCGGCCTTGGATGGCCTCCGTCGTAACCGCCATCTGTTGTACCCACAACGCACTTGCTCGAGTAAGCTGCAGTTCAAAATGCCTCTTGATGATCATACCTACTGTACCGAGTATGCCGCCATTGTGCAGTGCCGACATGAACAGTGAACAGGGTGTTTTAGAGAACGGTTCATTTTCGAACCGGTTCATTTCAGTGAACAGTTCGTTTTGGCAGTTCGGTTCTTTTTGACCCATCTCTACAACAAAGGTATTACATCCAACGAATTTTATACACAGCAGCATCAGTTTTTGTTTAAAAAATCTCAATATATGATTCCACCATTTTAGACTAGCGTGGTACGCACGTAACCCTAACAGGTATTTGGGGAACCTTAAACTGTACAAATCATTCCTGTAATTCAAGAAACTCGCGGAGGGAGCACCGAATTCAATTATCTCGGAGAAGGTTACGTTACGCTCGAGATATTGTGCATCTTGAGGGTATTACCTTGGGAAGCAACTGGTCGAAACAAAGGAACACTCTCTGTATGTACGTGGAGCTAAGTTTCCATCACGTCACTCCCTCTGAGAACCGCAGGATCCGCTAAAAACATTAGGTGCGACGCGTCGAGGAAGACATGCCTCAATTAATCTCCTCCACGCCCTTGACACGACCTGGTCCCGGCCAAATTGCACCAACTTCGCTCCCCCTTAATCTCGGCAACACACCGCACGCTCGTTTCATTCGACAGCTGTAACCATGCGTCTTGGCAGTTAAGACCACACGCTCTCCTTATGCCTAAATCACACATCTCTCTCAGTGAATGGGGATCTCGGGACTGGTGGCCCTATATATCGAAGTATTCGCAGTAGGACCTACTGGTTATTTTCAACCCGAGTTATATTCGAGCGGTAAACAAAGTATCTTCATTGAATGCCTCTCACTATAATATTCTCAAGTCAATCATTGAGTTCTTAATTGTGACCTCTTTATTCTCTGGCACCCAAAATCCTTACTGACTCATCACAAGACTCATCAACCTCGTATCTAAGGCCCTTTCATACTACTCGCTTAACTGTACATATTGTCTAACCCTAACATATGAGTGAAACTCGCGTAGTACCCACGTAAATATAGAGAAGAATGCAAAAAAGGCTTCGTATTGCGAATATATTGAAAGGTGACAACATTGAAACCCCCAATTTCGGTCTTCACTTCGGTCCCATCAATGGAATCCCGAAAAAATAATAAATTTAAATCTAACAAATATATGTTGACATATGCAGAAAACATACGAATAAATGCTACGATCGCTTTAATGCGCTTAACCGAAAATCATTCTTTTTATATATTTATTCGTGGAAAGCTTAGTATGAATTCGTATTTGAAATTCCACCGATTTCATTTCAAAAAGCGGTGATAACGCTGGGATATCACAAGTACACGGGTAGTCGGTATTCTCAGGCAACGCGTAAAAGCCGGAGTCAGATGGCCAGTAAGTATGAGCTTAACTAAGGTACCTAAAAATTAACACTAAGAGGGCGAAATGCTTCTTTGATCCTACTTCCCAAAGAGATCGAGGCTCATTGAGTTTATAACAACCACTACAGGTCGTCAGGGTGCGGGATTTCTTTGGGGCAGGTAAACTTCAAGGCTTATACTCCGGTGTTAATCATTCATTTAAAATTTTCTTTCCATATAACCTTTAGTGTACACTCAACTGCTTCAACATTGAAGCCATTAACTCAGCGTATCTATTTGCAGAACCTCATTGATCTATTCTCTAACTCTTATTGTAACTTAGACATAATAACCTCCAAGAGCCGCCGTAAACAGTACCTAATACCTTAGCCATAATACCTACTCCCATACTTTATTTTTCCCATTAGCCTTACTAACACCTATTTTTAAAAATATCGATAGCAATCACTTTTTTAGCACCTAATAATTTTCTGTACAAAGCTTCATTTACCATAATTTTATATTAACTCCTAGAATAATTATTCGGAGTACTATTCCCATCACTAATCACCCCTCTAAAATTAGTATAACTTGAGTGAATATTTCAATTGAAAAATTTTGTGAACGTCAATCGCCTCAAATTTGCGTATTAAACTAGTCATTAAGTTATGCCTCAATCAAGGATGTACAATTCAATGGGGAAGGCGCATCTATGAACATTCAACACTGCCTCCTTAATGACCCATTATAATTATTTACTAGACATATTCAACAGCCTTCAGAATAGTATGTGTTAGTTAACTTTCCAAAATTTCTGTCAATACATATTAAAACGTTATTTTAGTTAACATGTTATAATTAAGTTCCACAAAATATAAGATACTAAAATCACTTTTATTCCCATCAGAATCATAATTAATTAAAAATATTGAGCGTTTGCATAATTAAATTGGAAGCTGACAGTAAGGGATGCGCATGGGAGATGATTACAATCAGTTCTTTGTCCAAGAAAAAAACAGCGATTATTTTTTTACGCATCACATTAGGGACTATCTCAAGCTGCCTTAGCTTGTACAGAGGCAAAAATTCTAACGTTAAGGAGTATGTTTTTTCGAACTAAAGAGTAGGGCGACATCATCCCTCATGGCGGCTTTCATAACTCCTCGTTTCATATCGCCGGCTAGAAAATGTCGCACCATTCCAGGGCGCTCAGGGTCCCTACAGTTCGCTGTTACGCCAGTCCTAATTCATCCTGAAAAAAAAAGACAATCCCGAAATGAATCAACACCTTTTTCCATCGGGGACCATGGCGCTTTCATGGAAATTCGGAGTTCGAAATGAACGTTGCGACTCAGCAAACAACCGTGATTCGAAAACAAAGAGGAAAAATTGGTGATGCGGAGAGAATTAGAGCGTCATCGACACACGAATGAATGAGACGGATGATTACTGAGAGATAACCCGGTTTCTGTTTTCACTCTCATCTCTTTCACTCAACTCTTTATTTTTACTGACCTACTTTCCGCAATAACTGATACTCAAATTTGAACACGCGGCAATGATAACATGGGCCTATAAACGAGCTGACGCCTTTATTTTGCCCCCGACGGACGGACAACCAAAGACGCATTAGGCTTTACAATAACGGTAAAGAATGAAGAGATTAAGTAGGTGATTTCGAAGCATATTAGCACACTATGCACCGATTGTTGGCATTAAAATATTTTTTATACCTATCGGCTGGAATACATATTATGTAGGCGTAGAAAAAGGTGTACATAGGTAGAGCCTAGTTTCCAACACAGCTAGGTAATTCGCTGGGTTAGTTTGTCTAAGTTCGAACTCCAACGATACTAGTTCAAAGAAGAACGTAGGTGACCTCTTGTTTTTGTTTTATTTGAGAAAAAAATCGGGATTGTTAGATTACTAATTGATTATTTGCGCGGATGCGATACGTACATACAATTGATTCAAATAAAATTTCAATTCAATATTCCAAAGTAAATTCAAAATTGCAGATAGGTAAATTCAATTAGCAACATGCTGGAGGTACTGGAGCGAACAATTTGGTGTGTCGCATATGAGATTCGATTATAGAGATGTAATACTGAGAGTCAAATTAAAAGCAAAGGAAATATTTTAGGTTGTGATGCGACTGAGGATTTTATCTGCAGCACACAAAACGTAAACGCAAACTGGAATAAAGATTAAACCAAACTTTTATTAATTCATTTAATATTTAAAACCAATGAATTGGGCGCTCTAAACCTATTTCCGATCTAACTATAAAACCTGTGCTCAATACCGCGGTGAATGTGTATATGGGCATAATGTTATTCCTGAGAAACCTAAATGCAATGTTAATGCGTTAGGTTTCCAGGGTTTCCCACTTCGTGTTTCAACTCAGTTCAACTTGCTCAAAATAAGGCCATATTAATATAAATAAAATTAAAATGTTATTCAAGCCACATTCAGCTATAGTTAAAGGAGTAGCGGTAGCATTGGAAGAATTTTGAGTCCAGGGCGGTTATTCTCATTCACCTTTCACCTGGGTCTTCGCTTCGCTATGCTTGAATTTATACTCGATATCATTCTTTGTTTCTTGGATTATAGTATAAAATAGGGTTGAACTAATATTAGGAATGTATGGCCTAATTTTAGCTAACATTTGCACTCGACGAAGATGATAAGAATACTTCAGGAAAACAAGCGTGCCAAAAATAGTCAATTTGTTACTTGTTCAAAATAAGATATCAAGAGAATTTGGGAAAAAAAGAAAAAGAGAAACCACACCAGAGGGAGAGGACTATATACAACATATTAAAGAGAGCAATTATGTGCAAAATAATCAATATCAGTCCCCCATTTTAAAAACTAAAGAAAACAAAGGTTCAAAAATAACATTATCCTGAAATAAGTGTAATATCGGAAGAAGACAGTTTCACAGATGGTGCATGTAAGAAGAAAATGAGGACTAAGGCATGAAATAAAGATGGCGACATACAGATGAGAGACAGAGGGTTGCTGGGAAATCCCTTTTGCGCACGTCATATTGACTTGTGGGGTTCCGCAGCTCGGGATAGGTAGGAGAGGAACGAGCAAGTCCGTGTGGGTGGGAGAGAAGGGAGGAATTGGCTGGGAGAGAGAGAGAGAGAGGAGGAATATTAGGGGTGACTGGGATGGGTTTGCAATCGCATCCATTATTCGATGAACGGAAGGGTAGACGGGAGGAAGGAAAGCCATCGACGTTTGCAAGTAGGATGCGGATCACGCACTGGGACGTTTTCCGTCCGAAGTTACCCGATTAAGCGCTTCCTTCATTCCCCTAAACTCCCCTTTCCTTCTCTGAACCGTCGCGCCATGAATATTAGGTGGCAACCGCCTTTCACCCGGGATGTTCGGAAATTTCAAACTTTCTTGGACCTCGGAAAAATCCGAAAAAAAGGGCGGAAGCATCAAGAAAATAGAGTTGTTCAACAGGATGGCTTACTTTCTCCCTTTTTCAGGGGTTTGATTATAAAAACTGTCATTATGGTAGTGTTTTAAGCATATTTTAATGAACATTTCAAGCCATAAGAAAATACTTCTTCAAGCATAAAATTTCATTGATTTGATTGGATGCTAACGTGATATCTTTGGCCCACTTTCTAGACTCCACATGTACCATGCAAATTCAAAGTTTCTAAAGTAGTTTTCCAGTTCCACATAGTATTCCTTAGAAATCAGTCAAACAATTTAAGGACGTACTTCTCATGAAGGATTAAGTCTGGATCTCTATTTTTTAGTATTAGCATAGAGATATAATATGAAAATTCCCTGATGCATAGAAGGATAGTGGAGATGGATAACGGTCGGGGTGTAGGGTATTTAGCGCAGTAAAATACTCTTTAATTCATTATCTAATTGATAATAATCAATCTTAGAAAAACAGTAGATTAAAAATAATCTAGCCGACAAAAGTAAGATCAAAACTACTCACAATCAGTGAGACAGCGATCGCATTAGACTACTAACTTATTTTAGATTCGCTTCATAAAGCATTCTTTTGAAATTGAAGTATGAATTCAAGCATGTAAGTACAAATTTAAATATCAACTTATGCCGTTATATGGATCGAAAGGCCTCTAAAAAATCTTCTAGTTACTTACTCATATTCGGTTTAAATTATAATACAATTTCGATTTGATGAAGTTTTCTAGCACTAGAAACAAGCACGCCATCGAAGTAAGAAAAGAGTATTTTGGATGCGAAATTAGGGATTTGCCTTGGATTCAAGGAGATTTACCCTTGAATTGCCCCCTTTCCTACATTTCCAACCGATAGAAGCGAGTCTCAACGCGCTCAGAACCTTCTTTTCTCTCGCCAGCTCTTTCCATTCGCGCGTGAATTTTCATCCCCCATCCCATCCCCTCATTTTCATCTCGTCATCGCGAGGGGGGAGGAGTTGGGAGGTGGAAGGAGAGTGGGACATGGTCTGGCGGCCGTCGCCACGCCCGTCTCCCGCCATTCTCCACTCGCCCGTCTTCCGCCCACTCCCATTCACAGTGAGTCACATCTCCCGGCCGCAACGCCGCTTTCCGCAACTCTCTGCCCTTGGTGCTGCGCTAGACTGCGTTCGCTCAGCCCTTCCTTTTCCATTACATCCGCCGTGCAGGAATTTACACGCTCTTCCATTGTGCGAAAGACATCAAAGCGATCTTCGAGTTTGCGGATGGAGAAAGAACACGATGAACGAGGAACAAAAGAGGGGAAGAGATATTGTTCGTGTGCGGTAGGATGAGAGCAATATCGATATTGGAAAGAGAGAGGGCACGGGCTGGCCGGAGAATGAACCAGACTACCTAGAGCTGAACAGATATTGTTAAGGGTTTTGAAGATCCGTCAAAAGTACTCAGAAGGACGAATTTATTATGAAATACGAGGAAAGTGCATCATAAATATACTTAAGAAGGATAAAAATTTAAAATTTCCGACAATGATAAGTTTATAATAGACATTGAAGTATTATAAAATTCATTTGGATGTGGTCGAAGCAATTTTTTGACTTGGGTAAGTACAAATGGTGCTTTTATGGAATCGAGGGATAGGTTACAGCATCATTTAAAAGTATTTCCACTTTATTTTACAAATCTAAGCCCAGAAATATATTCCCGTACATGCAAGTGGCAGAGCTAGCTTCTTTCGATTTTGACGTGTATCACAGGATTTTGAATGAGTCATGATATATTTTGGAAAAAAATCCACAATTTTCTCATGGCAATAAGCGCAGGTACTTGTTCAGTAAACACAAGAGCACACCCCAAGATAATGGGACAAGAATTTTGAGCAAAGCAAGCGTCTGCCGTGAAAACGCAAGACGAGATAGGTGATATTAAACCAAAAAACAAAGAAATTTCGATTAAAAATCCCCCATGAGCATGAAAACTTAAAGCACCCTCACAACATAAGTAAACGATTTCACGGTCGAGAGGAAACAATATGCGCGGAGTGTGCTGGGAAAAATGAAAAACGGGAGTGCTGTCTCTCTTTCTTTCTCTCTTGCTATCGTGCATAATGTTCCCCCACCAGTCGGCGACATTAAAGGGGAAATGTTGAAGGGCCCAAGGGATTCAGAGGAAAGAAATATGCTCGGCTGGAGATCTCCCCTTTGAGTGGAGGAAAAAAGATAAACAAGTGGTTGACATGGAGATGAGGGAGACAGAAGAGTAAAAGGGGGAGGGGAATGAAGAGGGGAAGGAGTGAATTAGTCAGAAAGCCCTCCCTTCTTCCCCCACTCATTTTCTTCTTGCTCTGTCTCCGCGACGAAGCGAAGACAAAATACCCGACAAAACCGTCAAGAAATCTGAAAAACATGTGTTGCGCTTCAGGGAGATTGAACAGATTCTAGAACCAACTACAACGTGAAACTACAACAATTATAATTGCTAAGGTAGTATGTATGTGAATCGGATTTATTCTAACTTAAGAAACTTGCAATGGGTACATCGCAAACAGAAGTTCGATAACTGCAAGGCGTCCTAAACTGCCATTTCCGTCAATCCTTTTGTTCATGCAAAAGTAGCCAACACTGATTCTATGTTGGCTATCGTCATTTTCTTTTTCCCAATACCCTTGAAATACAAGAATGTAACTAAATACGAAAATGGCATGCAAGGAGTCTTGCCCACCGTACGCAGCACAAGCGGGGCCTTTTGAATTAGAATTATTGTCGTCACCTAAAAGTCAGAATCACAATTAAAACAAAAATTAGACGCTACATGCAACCATTCGAGCTAAACCATGGTTAATCAATTCAGTCGCAAAATATAAAATGACTGCATTATTATAAAAAAATCATAACTAATCATCCAAAAATTTACAAGAACATAATAAATATTCTGGAAGGCATATATTTATAAAGAAACGCTATGAAAGTTTCACGGCTATAACATCAGTAGGTTGACTCTTCGGAAAAACGAATCGCAGGTGTGGTCAAACGCCTTACGGTATTTTTGGCCGATCGCAAAATCACTTTCACACCCCATCCCAAAAGTGCGCCTGGCGAAGGTTTCACTCCAAAACAATAATTAGCGGGCAATTAAAACTTTTGATTGAAGCATTGAAAATAATGACGGAGGAGGAAGATAGGAGAGGGATGGAAAAAGGCAAGCGTGTGTGTTAAGTACAAGGGAATGGGCAAAGAGGAGAGCGGGAGATGGAAAGGGCGTCCGTCGGCAATCAAGGGCCTCTGAATGAAGGTGCTCGGCATCGAGGGGAGCAGATAGACAAGAGTGTCGCTATGGCAGCAAAGCATACAAGTACGCACTTGAGACCCCGGCCGCGCCGCGCCGTAATGCAGTGCACGAACGAAGTCGAGCATAACGCGTCGTCGGACACCTGAGCAGCAGGCCAGCCATAAATAGGGTAGAGGGGAGATTTTAAAAAGCAAAGGTGCGCGGTAAGAAAGGAAGGCTCTCTCTGACAGCGAATTTCAAATTGCGATAATGTTTCGTTGTGGTGCGGAATAAAAGTGCGATGGATGGATACTTATCAACAAAAAAGCAATAATATTCAGACAGGTTAACCATATTATGAATTTAATGTAATTGCTGAAGACATGCTCGCATAACTTCGTGGAAATATTCGTGTAAAAATAAAAAATATCTGAATTACTTGAAGTGAAGATTTATGCGGGTTCACTTGCATTAACGTCATATTGCGGTCACAAGCAGGTGAAAGGAATATATGAGCCTATAATATTTGAGACCATCATGCATGCTATTTCATCTATGCTCCCTAAAAAAATTCCAATTATGATAAACTAGTGCAACAGGGGTAGAGAAAATATGAACAAACAATTTAAAAGCGTTCATTTGTGACTACAGATAGCGCCTTTAGTGTCATGAAAAAATCAGTCTACTAAAGAGATGCTTGATATAATTTTTTCCATCATTCTTTACAGCCCCATTGTGAAAATGCCTAAATCCTCATCGATTTTTTATTTCATGCCTTATAATAGTATAATGAATGGAATAGGGTGGCACAATCCATTGAATTAAACAACACATTTCGGCTACAGATGAGAGATTTTAAAATAAAGCACTTCGGCACTTAGTCTATATCATGACGTTAATATGCTTAATTAGGGCGCCCATGAGAAAGAATTAGACAAAGGCTGAGGAAGTTTAATTTTTTTTCATAAGACGATGATTAGATAATGTAGGTAGAGATAAAACGTCACCTGTAAAAATAATAGGCATGTTCAACTTCATTAATATTAAAATCTAAAAATCTAAATTATTTCGTTCACAGAATCGTCGGGTGATTTATATGGAAAGAATAAATCATACTAATAAAATACGGGAAGGCTGAATAGGGAATGATTGGTGCGGAGGGTCCAGAATCTAAAAAAAGTTCCCCTACTGGCTATTCCAGAGTGTTCATGCTGAAACTTACACCCTTACGCTGTTTGCGGCGACTAGCGTAGAGGGAAGATGCAAATTGGAGATGGAAGTGCAGCGCAAACACGGAGGAAGCGCCATCCTAGGATTGCGCGGAGCGGCAATAGGCGGGTGGTGATCCCTCGAGCGGAACACTCGACATGACGGTTGACGGTGTAGAAGAGCATGTAGGCCGCCAGCCGAGAATGGGGGATGACGAGGAAGTTCAATCTCGGAAACGGCACTCGTATTTGAGCACAGTATAAGTACTACGAAAGATGGAAGATGTGAAAGTGTTAGGAAAAGTACAAAAAAGGACAAATTTTGCCTCTGAGGGCAGTATGTACGACCATGGTTCTTTTGTTCCTGAATTATTGATGATGCTGCGGGGAGATATTTTCAAATTCCCCTTCGCATACACTATTTTCGCATCTTGAATTAGAGAAGACGCTTGCACACGAACACAAATCGTATTAATAATAACAATCAGCAACAAATAATCACCAAATTCGAAACAGCTTTCGTCTTCTTAACCTCTTACTACCTAAGAAGGTAGTGAGGACATTAGAAGCTTACACAAATATTTCTAGAGTAAATTCAGTTTGGCATTTACTAAAAGTATTTTGCTAATTTTAAGGATATATCCTAAAAGATAACAGAAAAATATGTGTGCAGTTGCTGATGTTAGCATATATATGATAAGAAGCTATATTCCTAAATATTTATTGCATTTTCGACAGTCAATATTGTAAATGGCACAAAGAATTACCAAATTTCGGCCCATTCTTAAAATATCCACCTCGATTACAAGAAAACTTTGCGACCGAGTCACAAACTCTTTAGCAAATATCGAAAGACTTTAAAATGCATAATACTTAATTCCTTGAAAGATCTAAGAATGTAAATTTTATTCAAATTGGTGTCCTTCACACCTCCATCTTCTTTCACTAAATCGATTCCTTCCCTCAGAGAGAAACATGTTGGAAAGGCACGCCCATGAAACGAAATTAGGAGATCAAAAGAGGCGATAAGAGAGGAAGAAGAGGAAAACGGAGGAACAGCAGGGCGGGAATGGGAAGCCCAAAAGAACTTTGAAATTTTAAACCCATTCGGTTCCAAATGAAGTCTCATGTAGCCACCTGAGGCCAACAATAAGGGCTTGAATGTTTAAGAGGCTGAAGGAGTGGAAAGAACGGAGAACAAAGGAAAGCGTTTCGGGGACAAGGTTAGGTGCAAGCTTGATTAGCATAGGGAGAAGAAATGAAACAGAGAGATGAGAGAAAATCCTTAACAGGACGTATAACACCCACTAAACCGGCTGCATTTTATCTTCTTCGTGACGCGTCACATGCTTAAACTTAACCTATTTACTGAGAAAATTTAGGTTGCATAAAGTACACTCTTGCAAACACTTCCTGTATCTAACATGTAAGTATTGACATCTGAGTTGATACTGAGGTTAGATTTTCAAATTTGAGAGACGGACCATTGTAGACAGGATTCTACTCTCATATATCTCATAAACTTTCAAAATAGATATCGTTACAATTTGAAGGTTTCTAAATATGAACAGTGAACACATTAGTGGGCCTACTGATGGACATCTCTTTTAGCGAAAAATAGCTTTTTACCGAACACGAGACTTTTTTTAGCTACAGACTTCAATAACAGAAAATAAGCTTTAAAATATTATAGCATATGTTTTGTCTTCCTCCCAGTGAATACAGGAACAGGGATGATTCAATTTCATTATTGCAGAACTCTTGCACACTGATGGGTGAAAATAAATTGGTAATGCGTATGCACCTGGTAAACTTTTTGCCGATTGCAATGACACCCTTTTTTTAAGACTATCGTCTAACAATAGGTTATGCATCATACATAAAAATTACACTGATGCAAAATGTCGCACAATTTCCAGCATTTTAAATTGATCCAGATACTAGCAAAAAATGTTACATTAAAAATAAATGTCAAGACAAAATGAGCTAATAAACATGAAAATTGCACAAAACTCACGTTGGGCTCAAAATTAAGGTTTGGTTTTTTATAATTTGTACATTAAGGTTAAATCTACAAATTATAAAACACCAAAACTTAGAAGCCATTCCTGCGAAAATCATAAGCGTCCAACAATTTTTAAATATTTCTACTTACATTTTGGCATTAAACTTATACTTTAATGAGATAAAAAGTCGTTAGATACATTAAAATATTAATTTTTATTCAAATTACAGATCAAAAGGGAAGCCGCAAGCTTGTTTTGCACCTAATTTTATAACTGTTAAACTAGTTTGTTAAAAGCGACATACAATCGTGAATACATTTGCGGCTTGATGTTAGAATTTAAAAGTACGCTTTAAAGTAGAAATAAGGCGTGCCAAAAGAATTGGGAAAATGCAATGCATTACGTGTCATGCGTTCCAGCAGCGAGAAAAGGAAATTTCACTAATTTCCTTCCGCCATAAACTAGAATTATACCTAGGGATATATTATGTTCTAGAACGTACGTATCCATGAAACGATTCGACTGATTTCCCCAGACGATTACGGAACGCCTCTTCCTTCACCATTCCAACTCTTATACCACTACGGCATCGATGGCGGCAAGGTAAGGTCCTTGCCAGCCAACCTTGGTCACGGGTTTGAATTCTACCAGGGTGAGATATCCATCATCCGGGGCATGGGTGCATGTTTGCGAAACACGCTATTTATAAGGCAGCACTAGATCATCCTATAATTCGTTCGATTTTGAATTCCATATTATTTTGTTTATTTTTATTAATTTCCTTACGGTGAAATTTACATTTCTCCTCCCTCTCTCTCTCTTCAAAGCACTGTATACTGTCTAGTCTACTTTCAAGCGCTTTTCATGCAAGCCCTCTTTCTTCCATCGCGTCTAAAGGCATCTTGACTTCCTCTCATCCTTCTGTACTGTTCATATCTACTCCCTTCAATGTTTCGCACAATCCATTTCTCTCTCGGCATCATATCATATTTCTGCATATTTTTCCCACCCCTTGTCTCACACACCAATTTTAATCATTAGATACCCAACAATCTCTCACTATTCTTTTTAGTTTTAGCAACTGACCGGAAAAAATTTTAAGACAAAAATTTATCTCATTCGGTAATGGCATTGAAAACTTTGAAAGGAAAGACATAATAATTCGGGAAAAAAGGGGTGACAGAGGGCCGATTTTGAGTTAAGCAGAAGAATAGCCACAAGACACCAATTTTTGGAATGGTAAATGCTGATTGTCATTAAGAAACCTATCATTGCCATAGAATTATCTTCCGAAAAAAAGCTTAGCCCGTCCTCTATTTGAATTGGCACCAAGTCGAAACTTTAGCTACTTCGCTAGCTACGCTGTAGATGACTGTTAATTTCTGGTTTGTGTCACCTTCTTGGAATATTTCTCCTGGAATGTTTGCACACTCCCACTGGCTGAATGTTTTTAAACTAATAAAAGGGAGATTCACGGATGCCGTGGGGCAATGAAAGCAGGGGACACTATTAGCGAAAGGGAGAGAAGGAGGAGGGGGAGGATGGGGATCCTCTCGAGGGAAAGGAGACGATTAGGGTCGGGCACGCAAAAGGAGCGACGAAAGTCGAGGAAGAGAACGTGAATTTTCCAAGAGGACGCCGCTTTATTAAGTAAGCTAAGAGGTGCTCAAGACGAGAGAGCTATGCCTCGGAGAGCAGAAAAAAAACATCAAACGGGCTACTAAGAATACAGCACAATAATTTCCATCGAGTTATCATCCCCTAATTTACATTCAGGCAAACTTCCACATCATAAATTATTTATAATGCATTCATAATGTCCTAATTTTATCCGCATAGCATAAGGTGAATTTTTCATTCGCATATTTTGCGATTCCATATGTAAATGGCAAGTTCGTACACAAGTTTTGGCACTAATTATGGACCACTTCGCATTGCATTATAGGAGGTCTAAGCGTATTTCACATAAAACCCATACGAATACTATGGAACAGGTTAAAAATAAGAATAAAAGTAGCTAAAATACATGGAAAACCTAATAAATTGTAGCGTAGAATTTTAATTAAAATGAAATTGCTTTTAGTGATGATTATTTCAAGGCAAATTCGAGTAGTTCAAGGAATGGAGGAACAGTACAAGCGGTTATAATGACCAAAGATATTCATTTAAATGAATTTTCAAATAACGACCCCAACAGAATTTTAGCTAAATAGTTAGACGTAAAATTACTCTCCCATGAGAAAGCAACCCCAAATCCAGCTTAACTTTTTCCAACATAGATACGTACCTATATCTAAAAGGTTAATAATAAATCATTGCTGATTCTTGAAAATATCTATTCACTCAGGTCACATAAAATACCCTTGAGACTCGTAGAAAATGAGGAACATAGACTGAGAGTTTACGGGCCACACTGGTAAACTGATATATTTCAACCGAGTAGACTGACGGCTACGTTATAGATACAGAGTTAAAATTGCACAACGCGGCGACAATAGGTAAAACAGAGTATTGCAGTAGGTTCTCGCTGCTCGACAGAGAGGAATCTCGGTGGTGTGGTGACCTGTGATACCCCTTTGTCTCTACCATCACACCCGTGGTCCTCACCCTGCGCCATCTAGCCTGCCAAATTGAAAAATAACGAGGTGCGCAAGAGAAGGACATGCGACGAATGGCAACAGTCCATGAAGGCTAAAAAAGTTACAAGGTTAGACAAAATTAACGTGGCATCCCAAGGAAGAAATTAGTTTTCCACCCTGAAGGATGTAAAATAATGCAAGAATAATTATTTAACTTAATAATTTTTTCATTCTTACTCCTAGCTTTGTAATAAATTTATCCAAGATTATTTTTCCGAAGTTGAAAAAAATAATGTTTCAATTGGAACGTCAATTACCTTTTTCAAGTTTGAAAACATAAATAGAAGTTTGTAATACCATAGTTTGCCAATCAGAAAAAACATAGACAAATAAACCGGTTAATTGTCAACAAAACTGTAACAATCAACGATTATCTCTGATAATTATAATTATAATCATCAACATATGCCAGCAGAGCGAGTACCTTTCTGTATGAAAGTTCTGGAAAGTACTTTACTGGTGGTTAACTTCCCCAAAACACAGTGTACATTAATTCATGGGTCGGTACAACGCGAAAAACCTTGTATGCATATTTAGCATGGATAATAAACTCCGCCGAAGTCAATATTATTAATAATGAGAGCATTATGATGGATCAGGATTTTAGCTGAATGATTGTGATTCTTACGAGGAGTTTGCGTAAAAGCTAATTGATGCTATCAAGGGTAAGGATTAGTCAAACTCGCGATATGATTATCGAAATTGTATGTAGATAGAGGATATTTAGTAATGAAAAAAGTAAAATTCTTCTCCACTAAGCTCAATTTTGTGATTTTACGGTATATACAAAGAAAATCGAGTAATTGGGATCGCGACACAGCACCCTTTCCTGTAACAGGTATTAAAACTTAGAATTTTGGAGGAATATTATTCTTTACATGGAAAAAAATAAATAATAGGGATTGTTTAGCACAGTTTAACTTTTCAAACAGAAAAACGTATGATGATTACTGCAGCGATTCTTTTATTATCCCCATAAAAAGAAGCAACACCTGGTGAAGTTTGACGCACAATTATATTCTTCTTTTTCTTTACACGATTGCATTGAGAGAAAAAGTACTTCGCATGAAAAGGTATCGTTCTGAATTTGAAATTTGACATATATCTGATTTTCAGATGTAACCAAAGTGCGTCAAGCTATTTTAGCTATGCTTTCACATGAAATCAGTTTTAGCAACAGAAAACTGGGGTGCAGTTTTTGGGCGCTGAGGCTTGACAAAAAATAGCTCTAATGTAGAGCTTTCAATAAGAACACCAAAAATATGGTTGACATTATGCCATCGCTCATTAAACTCATTCGTTTTTTACGTTAGTCATCAAGCTCAGTTTTACACTTTCATTCTCAAAATTACATTGGAATGGAAAGACAACGTAATAGTCTGAGTAGAGTATGCAAAGTAAAAGTAATTAAAATTATAGAGTAATTGGATGGTTATTTTTAGGTAGAAACAAATCCAAAATTTCAGCCCCTCAATTACCGTATTATGTGCTTATTATCTTCAATATTTCCTACAAACCTACTCCTAGTTTAACTTTCCCTCTCAAGTAAGGAAATTGCATTGGCTCAATTTTTATTTCCGCCTAAATAACGCTTCAATGATATTTAATAAAGATATGCGAGGCAAAACAGCGATATTATTTCTTAGGTGAATGACAACTCAATAAGGGCTGTAAAAAAATAATATGAGCTTAGTGTGACCTATATTGAGTTTCCTAATTCACAAGGGGTGGAATGAAATATGGGATGGAAAGGACTGTTAAAGAAACACAGAGAGGAGATGAGAGCACGTCTCAATGGTGACGTTAGAGTAAAAATCTCTGTTCCTCGGAAGAGTTCTCGGTTGCAAGCAGAGGCTGCGTTTTCGTGGCGTTTGCTCGGATTTTCAAACGGGTGCGCTAAGCATACTTCATTATGGTGGAAGTCAAACACTCTCTGTTACGTCACAATTACAGCGCTGTTTACCTAAAACCTTGGTCTTCCGCCGTTGAGAATGGCCCAGTCAGAGAGGTGAAATGTAAAACAAAGATGTAATGCTCTGTTATCGACAGATAATACCCATACCCTCTCAAAGAACATAGATTAAGAATGAGTGCTTATCTTAGTCATATTGCAAGATATAACTTTAAAATTCTTAAATTAGTAACTAGCAACTATTTGATTCTATTTCAACCAAAATAAATCGACTTTATTCCTAAATGATAAAATAAATGCATCTTAAATACCACAAGGTCAAAGAAAAAATGATTAATTACTTGCAGTCAGAATTATAATTGATAGATTCATTTAATGACCTGATTATCATTCTGAGAAATCTGCCAAATCAAGTTGGAGCAGAAAAATTGTCTCCAGAATGAGATGAACTCTGTGCTTGTAGATTGGATATCGCCATTGCCTACAGGAAAGACAACGAATTTCTTTCAAGGATCAATTAAAGCAATAATAAATAATATATAAAAGTTAAAATTCTGATAATGTCAAGGATTGAATAGGAGGTATCAAAAATATACCAGAATTAAAAATAAAGGTAAATTACTGCTTCAAATTATCTTAACTGTGCGACTCAAAGATACGATATAGATAAAATGCAGAGCGAGATAAGTTATGCATCATATTCACAAATAAATTATCTTAAACAAAGCATATCACATATTAAAAACTTCAAGAATACTCATCTCATATATTCCACATTTTCTTTTTTGGTCCACTGTAACTACCTCCAGCTTTTGGTACCACTCGGCAAAGGAATATTTTCACTCCTAAAATTTAATACCCTACATTTATTAATGCTGTTTCTGGTCGTCGTTGTATGTATAAATTATTACGGAACGGCACGGAGAAAAATGTTAGTAATAATAATAATAATAAAATTCAAGGAAGTTATAGCAATGCAAATAGTATATAGGAACCTTTTCTGGCTTAGAAAGAGGAATATAAACCACTCGGGAGTACTATTGCCTCTGCGTTACTTATCGAGAGCAAAATGAAAACAAGGAAAATGTCAACGATTTTAGATCAAGGTTCATCAAAAACATATTAACAATGTGTCACTCCGGCGCAAGAAAATTTGAAACAGTGACTTGGATATGGACCAGGAATAAAGTACAGTCATAGCAAAAAAAAAGAGGTTTTAAATTAAAGGTAAATTATACTGATTTGATTAAATTCTTCTTTATCTTAATGCCCACCTTTGATTCGTGATGAACATGACATTAATAGAGCATATAAGAGTAATGTAGAAATAATATGATTTTACACCAGTGGCGCTGACTCCATGGGGCTTGAGGGGGCCCGAGCCCCCTCAGAAATTCGTTATAGACTGGAGGAGAAGAGGTGCCAGGCTTGCCGATTTCCCCCCGAGTGTCGAGTTTGCGAGAGTTGAGTTTTCAGGGTTCTAATGTTGATCATATGACCCTTCTAAAATGAAAAAAAATGTAAAACTCACTATTTATAAAACTGCCCGGGGAAAGACCCCTAGCATTGGCCCCCCAATATATTTCATAAGTCAGTACCCCTGTTTTACACTCTATTTTATATAGTTAAGAATGAAAACCACAATTTATATGCTGGAGTTCACAAGCTGTAATATATCCCTTGCAATTCATGGTACGCTTGTATCAAAAGTCTCGTCGTAGAGCAGCGGTAAATCTATGCCAAATGAAATATAAAACGCGATAGCAGAAGAAGTGTTCCATTCCGTAAAAGAAAGGACAAAGGCCCTCTCGAAGAATAAGCACTTAAGAAATGCAAATGCCTCTGGTCACAAAAGGTGGTGGGGAAGAGTGCTTGAGTTGTGGGAATTGGTAAGAAGAGCGCGAACGTTATACGTGGGGTATGCGAAGGCACATTTCCGTCCTTTTTGCTTGGAGCAGTGCTTGAGTGAGGAGCCTTGTATCACGTATTTCGTCTCGTGATTCACTGATCTCTTCTCCAGCCCAAAGGCCTCCTTTTGCAATGCCCAACCCGATTAAGAGACTCTTAATTAATTCATGAGTACCTCTCATCTCTCTTTCCTAACGTTACACTGCATCTAGGGGAGACAGTCATCGAGTTGAGGAAAAGAGAAGACTGTGAATAAGGCGAATAATTTCACACTCAAGTGATTCATTTTGAAACAATTTTTTTTTACATTTCGAGATGCCCTAGGTGCCAAAAATGTCATGAAATAAAAATTTACGCCCTGAATGACTCAACCCTCTCCATTATTCCTAACAGCCGCAAACCTATCGTGTCATATCGTGACACCGCGGCGTCGCAATTAAAAGGAAAAATTTCACTTGAGTGAAGTCGATTCAATAAGATAAAATACACTGCAACTTGAAGTAAGAAAACCTAGGCCTTGAGGGAGGAAGAAGAGAAAATGTTCAGCAGTCGCCCAAAAAAATCATATTATGAAAGGATGTACCAAATATTTCGCACAATAGTAAGGACTCGAAAAATCCCTAGAAAAAGGAGACAAGGAAAGGGATCCAAATGAAATTTCTCTATGAAGACAAGTTCGTTCGATAAGTGTTGATCGGAAGTTATGAAAAATACCTGTTGACTTAACATTTTAAAAATAACCTATGAGATCATCAGTAAGCAGAAAAACAAAAAGAGTGTTCAATTTAAATATTTTTGGGTCACTATGGCCTCCAAGCAGTAAGAATAAATTGTTTTGTCGACAAAAACATAATTTTTAGCTGTGAACTTAACACCCTTCCTCACTTTAAGTAAATCACTGGGCCATGAGCAGGATGCCTGCGAGAAGGATTGATGAGCATAATTGGAGCAAAAAATAAAAGATACGATAGAAACCTTTGTAAAGGTAAAAGTAAAGTAATGAAAAAATCCAAAACACGGTCGCGATCCGACCAGCGGTATATCCCAAGCAAAAGCCTTCCCTGGAGCCTTAACAAGATTACAACATTGTGGGGTGGCAATTCCATTACTTCGGGACATGTAGGGAATGGAAGCTGGAGTGGAGAGTCGCAGGAATAATGTTCGGGAGGAAGAAAAAAGTGGCGAGTCGTTTACCTCGGACCATGCTCATCCGAAGCAAAAGGTCAAACTTCCAGGGGAAGAGAAATTGAATTGAGAAACCCCATACAATATCAACCAAGTGTATACATTGCAATCTCGGCATAAACGCTTAGACCCGATCTTTCCCAAGCACTCACTGCCTAACCAACTAATGACCCCGTATACCGTATCTCATCTCTTCACCACTGTCAGGATTACATGGGGATTTGAGAATTCATCTACTCCGCCAATGGAGTCCATAAATTCAATTCAACCCCTCATTCTTGCCACTACGGAAATCCTCATTCGGGTGTATGCCCAGATGGCCATACAACCGAAATCCCAATCCGAGGCTTAGCAATAAATGTGTAGGGACCGAGTAGGTACAAACACGATTTGCTGAATGATCCAATTGAAGTTTTAATGAGTATGACTGCCCGAAAATTATCGGAATGGGCTCTGGCTTTTTAAGAAATTTGTATTTAATCACTTTAAGGTGAGTAACATAGAGAAAAATAATGTTGAATGATAGTTGTATCATAAAGACCAGCACTGAAAGCCTCATTAGGTGAAAAAAAGAACCCCGCCGAATTAATAGAGGTGCCATATTAATAATTAGACATGATTGCGCTAAATTTCAAGAGCCAGCGGAAGGAAGAGAGCTAGCGAGATGCGACCTAATACTAATCAGAGCATTGTGCAAACCAGAAAAAAGTCCGCTAACATACTGATAGATGCAAAGGAAATGCATCTCTGAAAAGTATTTTCAAATTGTGCGTGCTATTCATTGTGTTATAACAAGACTAAAGGAACTCAAATTAACTTGAAAGATGACGAAATACCTTGAGATTTCTGCGGAATTTTCCTTGAACATATTGACGATCTTAAGGCCCAAATTATTGAAAAAAATATTTTTACCCATCAAATTTCTCGACATTTTTATAAAATGCTCCCATGATGAACAGCTATTAATGTTTTCGTGAATTTGGGGTGCGCTGACCACACACTAATGCACTTACCTATGGCCAAACTGGTTTGCTCTGATAACCCGAATATTTCCTCATATTTCAATAATTTACCAATTTAGTTTAAAAAATTAAAAGATGTAAGCGCAATCACATGTGTTAAAAAATAAAAGAATGTATATCAAATGAGAAAGATGTTGGTCGGTTGTGAAATTATTGATTTATCACGAGTTTATAAATGCAACGAAAAAGCACTCACTGCACTTCGGTATCTAAGAGATGGTGCAAGCATAGCATGCCTCGAATATAAGGAGATGTAGCATGAAAGATTTACAGACTCAATGCGAAAATGGAGGCTTAAGAGTCAGAGATGCAACCCAAAACGTTATGAACACGATGCTCATCTTCCACCACAACGCAAAGAAGGGAAAGACGCGTTCGCTGTGATGATTAAATCGTCCACGCGTGTCTTTCTACCCCCAGACTGGAGCTCGTTTTGGCAGTCACGGAGGTGGGAGAAATGGAGGCACAAATATGAATGAGAAGGGGTCAATCAAATGGCTGAGGCGGAAAAGTTGAACAGTTGCAATTCGGGGATGGGGCGGAAGAGAAATAGGATGGAGAAAGAGAGATAGAGATAGGGGGAATGTAGACTGACTAATCAGTAGCTGGGAGTCGGCGGAAGTAATTACAGCGTTTGGGAACGGGAAGTTAAACGGAGGGGAGAGAAGAGAAAAGAGAATATTGAAGAGCGGGCGGAGGCATACAGGCGATTGAATCAAGCGGCTGAGGCGGAAAAGGGTGAACAATTGCAATTCGGGAGTGGGGAGGAAGCGAAGGCCTCGTCGCTTCTGCACCCAGCAACGGATGCGGCTGCTAATCTGTACTTGCCCGGACGACGGTGGAGCTTGCTGGCGCGGTGAAGCGCTCCAATTCTCACAGATGTGGTGGCGTCAATGCGCGAGTTTAGCCACGCTAACAGTGAGTTGAAAGCATTGAACGGAAAAAACTATGATCCAGAACGGTCGATGGCTCGGGAAATAGGCGAAACAAGGACACGCAGCAACCTTACAACAGTTATGAAGTTTTATGATAGCTTGTCCAAATTAGACTATTACGCCCTCCATGATTTATCACTTTTCAGGCTGGTCTTCAGCACATTGCTATTATTTCTTTTCATGTGGGACTTAAAGACAGATTGAAGAACATGAGGAAAACCTACAATAATACCGGATTACATTATTTGGATAACAGCACAAATATTTTTTTTCGGATTAACCGTAGTTACTTAGTCTGAAATATTGCTGCCAAATCATACATGATGAAAGTAGCAAAGGTTGTTCGCCTGCTCTAGGTGGAAAATCGAAACCCGGCCAAAATACAAAATATTGCTAGTCAAAGCATCTACGTATACAATGGTTGCTAAGCACCATAAAATGATTAAGAACCACAAAAGTTTAAGATTGTACGATGACCAACGCCAATAAATTTATAATCGTGGAAAATTGCAAGAATTTATTTAAAAAAATAAATATATCTCAGAAAGCCGTCGTAATTATTAATCCATTAAAGCAGCTCGATAAAGGTTTCATTACAAGCAAAAACAAACTTTTCTAAATTTGTAAACAAAATTGTTTTTAAGTTCAACAGATTCAGGCTTCAATTGGTGGAAGTTAGGCATATTTAAGTAAATGAAAGATCGTAGCACTTTTCCACAAGAATTTTTAATGCGTACAACGCATTAAAAATTCTTGTGGAAAAGTGCTACGATCTTTCATTTACTTAAAAAAAAATTGTTTTTCATCAGTATTATAAAAGCAGTAGGTTGATACATCAATTCATAAGATATAAGTCGTTGAATATGTACCACTTTACTCCGACGTCTATAGAAATCTCCTGCTGTATTACATAAATAGCATTTAACCACTGATTCCTTTTCCGACAACTCTTTAACATGTGCATTTATAGCTTCACTTTTAACATCATATGTCAATAATAACGGTTAGCTAGACGGGAGGACGGCTAGATGGAAAGCTCGAGGTGGAACGGAATAAAATTCTACGGTTGGAAGGAAAAAAAAAGAACAAGCAGGAGCCGAGGAATAGGGAAGACCAACTTTCGCGGATTGTTTGAAAGCTGCCCACATTTTACGGACGGAGTTGGAAAAGTGAGTATAGTATGAATTGAGAGCGGCAGTCCCTTTGTCCTCTCAGCAGAATTTTTTTCTTCTGGGAAATGTCGGCCATTTTCTTATTTTTTTGGGCATTCCTTTTCCCATTTGTGGTAAGGCTCTTCCCTGAAGGCAAGAAAGGCTTTGCGAAGCCAGAACATTGGGAACTTGCTGCAGCCGGAGGAGAAGCGGGCGGCCGACAAGGACGCGGAAAAAATATCGACGGCCGGGCAACAATTAGAGAAAAGTTAACGCCCTCCCTAGGGCGGTGGCATAGGCGACGGACGAGGTAGAGGGGGATGATAGGGGAAGACTACTGAAACAAAGACCAATAAAATGGAGCAGACGGATTTTATTATTCTGTGCCTTTATCATGATATCCTGAGGAAAGCAGGAAAGGGAAATGGTGGCAAAATATAGGGTAATGGACGCTAGAAGGATGGCTGAGGAATGAAGCATTTACTATCTCGCTCCACACTGTAGTTACGTCGAGAATGGTGAAGTTTATCCGTGAAGAGTCGATTTCCGGTAATATTGAGGATAGGAAAATTAAATGAAACCATTATTAATGGCATTTAAAAATATTCGCGGAGGAAGACGACGGATGAGGTAGAGGGGATGATAGAGGAAGACTTCTGAAACTAAGACCAACAAAATGGAGCAGGCGGATTTTATTATTCTGTGCCTTTATCATGCCATTATTATTACTCTCGTCGGGATATCCGTGAACGGCCGATATATTGGGGATCCAAATTAAATCCACAAGATTAAAACTGTGCATATTTGTTTATATACATGCACTTATCACCAGCGTTCCTAACATAAAAATTTAGTGAGTTTAACAGGCTCTCGATCAAGTCAACAAAATAAGATAAGTTCTTAAAAATTTCTCGTTTTGTCAGCCTAAAACATTTACCTATACTTCTATGACAACGGATGATGAGGTTTATCAATGAAATGTTAATTTCCGTTAAAGAGGCAATAGTAGAATCAGCTAACACTAATACTAATGGCATATACAAAATATTCTAAGTCATCAGAAAAATATGAATTTTTTTAATTGCTTAGAAATTTCTTTCTTACTCATCCCAAAACTTATCCCTATCATTATGTGACTAAATTTACCTTTAAATTAGTTTAATAAATAGTACACATTGCATTATTCATTTAAGATCTTAGTGATATGATAGGATTTAATCTTTCGAGCAAACAAGAGTGACTCAAGATTCCACATCACATCTGTTTTTACATCATTCGTGGCACAGCAGCTCAACATAAGACCTTACTTCAGCTTTAGGCTGCTCAAGAGCCGAACAAACTTTATCTGGCAAAAAGTGCTCGCATCTCTTTGGAGACTAGTTCCATAGAAAGATTCTCCGCGAGGAAGTGAAGGGATGGAAGGAGAGGTGCGGGCACAGAATTCGCCACGGGGTTGACGGCCGCTGTGAGATTTATGGATAGGGAGAGAATGCTGGCTGCAGGACGGAGAAGAAGATTGTTCCGGCCTCTACGACAGCATTTTATGAGGCTCCTCTCTCCCGCTTTTATGGCTTCCGTCAAAAATTAAGTGCGTGAAGAAATTCCCCCTCCTATCCGGCGTCTTATTTCATCGGGGACCCACCATGTAATGAACGTGCCCAAGCCACTCGGGGCCGATAGAGCAAGATGAAGAGGGCGCGGTGGAAGGAAATGGCGGCGTTAAAGGATCTAATATCCTGACTTTCACGGTGAGAAGACCACGGGAGCGACTCGATACACTTGATTTTGAGCGTAATAAAAACCCGTAAGAAGTAAAGTCTTGAGTGAGTGTGCCCTACAGGTTGCTATGGAGACCCATTTGTGGTCGAGCACTCTTATCTCCTTTCTTTACGCAGTTACATCTCATCGAGTCCCTGATCAACACAAACTCGTGAAATCGTTTTGAAAATGTAGAATTTAGGAGGAATATTATACGGCACCATTTCACAGATTTCCAACGACTCCTACTAAAGGGAACGGTCCTGATATTTCTGGAAACGATAGAAGCATTGTGGCGGAAAAATTAACTCAAAACTCATGTTCTCATCGTACCGGAAATCTGACTACAAATTCTTCCTCCACTTTTGCTAATAATGCTTCCACCAACGTCTCTCCTAATGGAGTTTACTCTCGTTGGGATATCCGTGAACACGGCCGATATATTGGGAATCCAAATTGGGATGGCAATAGGCCATCATATTTGATAGCATTCCACAAGGTTAAACCTGAGTATATTTGTTAATATACATAAACTCATCACAGGCGTTCCTAGCATAAAAATTTAGTGAGTTTAACAGGCTCCCGCTCAAAAGTATTTTTAAAGGAAGCATGAAGCCACATGAGCGAGTCAGTGGAGGGCGCGATCTCAAAATAAAAAAAATGACATCAATCTTCGATAAAAAGAAATATGGTGCGGTAATTAGTAGATTAAGTTTAGTTCGCTATAATTAATACTAGTTATTTATTATGGGCACAAATGCAGTGTATAAGCAGGCCATCATATTTGATAGCTATGATTTTTGTCACAGAAATACTTAGCAATTAAAACGTATTCATCTCATAGCCACAGGGAAAAACTCTCAAGTTAACGGATTACACAAGGGAACGATTATAAATCTCAAGTATGAGGATTACAATGGTGATAAAGAGATATAATAAAATAAATATTACTAGGCGCAGTTAAACCACTAAGATATCTCGCCTCTGAGTCTACGTTAACATGAATAGAGGATCACCGTAAAACACTATTGGGAGAGGTGTCAAAGAGGTGTTCAGAGGTATCAAAATGAAGGCAACGGGAACTGATGAAAATTAAATTACTAGAAATTCGCTTGGCTTTACTACATTGATCGTGCATTGAAAAAGTACCATGGCTTCTTATGTGCTTATGTCCCTCCGAAAGTTTATAAGCTATAAATATAAAATATTAAATCCTTTTATTGGAATAGAAGATACCTTATTAAATTTGATAACCGTTAGAATTTTCCAAATTTGTTACCTCAATTTAAGTAGCTCAGCCAATGAATTACTCGTATGATTACTGAACTTATTAGAATGACTGTAGCATTAAATGTATACCTTAAATAGAGCGACCTTCGTCAGTTTATGGACTTCAATATTGTCATTAACTAGGTATGAATAAGATTTCAGTCTTAATTTGAGGTATGTTATGCGTCATATTTAAATAATTACGAACAATTATCTATGTCTTAAAAGTTTTTTTTTAAAGATTTTAGATAGTTTTTTCTCTATCCTTTCGTACACACCCAACGGTAGAGCCGTGATCATCGCACTCGTGAGCTTCAAAGCGCGGCCAATCGGCAAATAACTCATCCAACGTGCCACGTTGTTACGTCAATTGGAGCATTCCAACAACGCAATTGACTGTCTCTCTATTAGCCGTCAATACCCTTTATTATGCCTTCTTTCACCAAAGTCCTACAGCAGATCGAGCATGCACTCTAGGTGTGGACTCCAGGGGTGCCGACTTACAAAAAATATTGGGGGAACCAAAACCGGGGACCTTGCCCCGGTAAATTTTATAAGTAGTGAGTTTTAATTTTTTAAGCATTTTAGAAGAGTCATATGATCAAAATTAGAACCCTAATCACTCGATTCTCGATATCTGGACACTCCGGGGAAAATCGACAAGCCTTACACATTTTTTCCTCACATCTGTAACGAATTTTTGGGGGGGCTCGGGACCTCAGGCCCCATGGAGTCGGCGCCACTGGTAGACTCTAAGCATAAAGTATTTGAGAAATTTTTGGAGGTGGGAGGCGGTGAGGGAGTGAGAGAGATGGAAAGAAAGAGAGGGAGTAGCCAGATGGCGGTCAGTGGAGCATATCAAGGTTGTCCGTGTGTTGGGCGGCATTGGTCCCAAACGTGCCGCTTGCAAAGTGGGAAACGTGTGGGGATTGGAGGATTGGGAGAGCTTTTAGTGGATATCCTACCTCCTTGGAGTTGGGGCGGGAATGATTCAGTAAAGGGGAGTGAAAGAAGGATATCCCCAAGGGAAGGCATTGAGGAGCAGCTTTTATCCTTTCTCCTCTTCTCGTATCTCACCGTTCGGGGGACGCTATCACTCCTTTGCTCCTTTTTGGCGAATAGAAATATGACTGTAATTCTCAATCTTTTGAATTATTCTCCGCAATTTTTTTCTTCTTTAAACCTGATTTTTACCACATTATTTTCTAATAAGTGCAATGGTATATCATCTAGAGAAGAAGGGAACAAGGCATTTTTTAAGCGTTTAATAGTCACTTATAAATTGTTCAGGCTTATCAAGAGCATAATGGACTAAATGACCCTGATTATAGTAATTCACAAGGAGATGAGAAAAATGAAAGAGGGGTTATAAAAAAGGATGGAGAGCCTTCGCTTGTATTACCGTCTGAGATCTTTGCGGCTTTGAATAAGATATGTCAGTCCGTCATCTCGCATTTTCTATTTGTATTTCACAGAAAAATTGAGTAATATTATCAACGTTAATACTTAGAAGAATGTCGATCAATAAGAGAGTGGATAACTAAATATTTAGGTTCGAAAGAAGTTATTCCAAGCTAAGCTGTAAAATTTCTTTCATGTTATTTTCCACATACCATAACTCAAAAGAGCCTTAAACGAAATAAAAACACTTACATGGATTCGTTTTATACCTAAAGATACTCTGCTTTCCCAAGCCCAAAAATAAGAGAGCACGAGGTAAGAGACAGCCAGTGCGCAAGCGGTGAGATAGATGCTATTCATATAATAGACAAAAAATAAGGAATAATCAGAATAAAATTATAAAGTATATTAAAATTAAATAAGAAAAATAAGATACTTAAATTCTGATAAAAATAAAAATTAATAGTAGTTATCTTTATGATTATCCTACCGGTATACTACGTCGTAGGTACACGACAATTTGAACTCCGCCAGAATTTTGTCCTGAGAAAAAGTAATGAGAGAGCTGTTAATTTTCGGGTTTAAGTAAATTACGCTCATATTTTAACTCAAAAAATCCCTAAAAGTATAGCTACTGCAAGTCATTACTTGAAAAAGCGTAGGACGTGCGAATAGGACATGTTATTAGCAGATTCATTTCTTGCGGAGTCAGCTAGACAAGGATAGGTGAGAATGTCTTTAAAATAAAGGTCTGAGAAAATGTGGAACCGAGGATTAAGGTGCACGGAATGAGTGTCGCTCGCCGCCAATGCTTTTCATTATCGTCATACGTACTCAAATCTCAAAGCGTAGAGAAGATCAAAGAGAGGTCTGCGAGTCACAATGGGGAGTGGTGAAGATTTCGAGGTGTTATCCTCGTGAGGTTTCGTTGATAGCACGGAGGTGAGAGTGCTCATATGCCGAGGAAGGCCCGTATGGTGCAGCCAAGATTAGCCTTAAAGTGTCAGAGCCAAAATGATAAGATTTAGCTGCACGTAAGTCATAAAAAATAGAGAATACAATTAGGGCATACGATAAAGGTAGCAAGATATAGAAAAAGGTACTCTTTTTCTATACCTTGCTACCAAAGGAAATACTTCCTAATATTGTTAGGGCATCGTCAAGTAGAGCTTTAGGAGTAAGGAGCAATCCGCTTCGCCCTATGTAGAAAAATGGGTTTTGATGATAATGATATTTTTGTTAGTGAAGTTTACCGTAAAGGCCAGGCACAAGATATCCCACCACTTCATGTAACCAGCGTTAATTATCGGCAGGTTGTAAGGGGCAGGAGGAGGTTAAGCTACCGGACATGATCAACTGTTAAATAAAGAGGGCTTCTGCTAAAATTGATCTGACTCGAGATACGCATGAGTAGTTTAATTCAATGGAAAGCACGCATTCGTGCAACCAGGTGTAAAACTGGAGTGAGAGTCCAAATTCAAAGTCCATGGATTAATTCAAGAGACACGACACGGGTGTAAAGGTATGGCTTATTTTAGAGGAAGTAACATCTTTTATTAGTCAAATTATGACACCCAAATGTGATGGTGAGAATATCAAAACATGCATGAACAATACAGGGTGGTATCCAGAAGTAGTAGGACTGTTTTTTTTCCGCGCGGATGGAAAGATTGAGGGGGGTCTGCAAGACTAGATGTTGTGGGGGGGAGCCTTGGGAACAAGTGTCGACGTGCGGCAGTCGCCTGCGTGCATTAGTTGAGTGTGGACTTCTGTTTTCGCGACCTCCAGTTTCGACGCCTCGTCGTTAGTTGCAATGGAGCAAAATTTAGAGCAGCGGTACGCCATCAAGTTTTGCTACAAACTTGGAAAATCGGCAACAATGCTTACGCAGGCCTACAAGGAGATTACCATGAGCCGTTCCTCGATATTTGAGTGGCACAAGTTGTTTCGGGATGGTAGGGAGCCCGTCGAGGACGACCAACGCGCCGGGCGTCCGGCAACCTCGAAATCGAAAGTGAAATCGATGTTGATTGCATTTTTCGACCGTCAGGGAATTGTCCATTAGGAGTTTGTACCTCCTGGACATTCTGTAAATGCAAGATTTTACGTGGAAGTGCTGCGAAATCTGATAACACGCGTGCGACCAGACCTGGTGGGGCATTGGAAGTTCCACCATGACAATGCACCGTGACACGGCGCGTGGATTAGGAGGGATCTCCTGGCCTAATTCGGCGTTTCCACGTTGCCTCACCCCCTCTACAGCCCTGATGTGGCACCACCAAACTTCTTCCTGTTGCCCAAGACCAAGAGGCAGCTCAAGGGGCATCGTTTCGACACGGTGGAAGCGGTCCAAGCGGCGACGACGAGAGCGCTGAACAGCATCCCGGAGGACGACTTCCGGAAGGCCTTCACGACCTGGAAGACTCGCTACCAGAAGTGTGTGGATGCTCAAGGGGCCTATTTCGAAGAGTATTGAGGCGATGTATCAAAATGTTCAATAAATAAATTTAAAAAAAAATCAGTCCTACTACTTTTGGATACCACCCTGTAGTTCAAAGTAATATTTCGAAGAATATATCCCACGATTTACCATGCAATTTACACCTCATCCTTTTGGGGTACACGATAATTTAAAAAGAAGGCAAATGCAAAAATCGACCATTGAAATTCTGAAATAGTATTATTTTAAGCATTTTCCATTTTACAGTCTAGTAGGGGGTAGTCTAGTAGAGTATGCAAAAAAACAAATCTTTCCATTGATTTATGAGAATTACTGCGCACATGGCAAATATGATCCCTTGAACAAAATTTTACGTTCAAAATTAAACAAAAGAATTTGGAACAAACAAAGTGTTCATTTGCAATTACATTTTAAAGACAATTACCCCACGATAACCATATAAAGTGGTATATTGATTGAAATTAGTTAAAAGTCCTCGTAAAACCAACCAAAGAAGGCCGAAGAAATAATAAAATAAAATGGAGTTTTACACAATATAACAAAAAATAAGAAATGAAGGGTAATGGTCATAGTGTCCGATAAATCACAAAAAAAGCAATGAAATTATAGCTCCAGGAAATAAGATATCAACTACAATTTCGAATTCAGCAACACGTCTTCTTTCGTTACATTCCAGAACTACTAATTCTCATATTAGCATCAAATCCATTCATCATCGGTAAAATCGGGCGCATTCTTATAGTCCCCTGTTAAGTCCCCCTTCTACTATCTTTCAGAAAAAACTGGAGCAGGTAGATTGATAAACTATTTGGACAGCCCATTTGAGGAAAACCATTACAGCAGTAGGGATATCAGGATAGCATCACGAGAATTGCGTTAGCATAGGCGTTTATGAACAGGAAGGAGCGATGGAAAGGATCGTTGTGTAGGAGTTTAAAAAAAGACTAATGAAGAGTCTGATCTGGAGTGTAGCACTTTACGATGCGGAAACATGGACACTTAGAAAGGAGGACGAGACTGGAGGCTTTCGAGATGTGGGTGTGGAGAAGAATGGAGAAAGAAAAGTGAACGGAAAGGAGGAGGAACGACAAAGCGCTGGACATGGTGGTTGAGGATAGGCAGCTGCTAGATGAGATACGGAGGAAACACAAGGCATTGATGGAGCGAGTACTGAGCGGGGAGGGGATGTTGAAACAATTTTAGAAGGTAGAATGTTGGGTAAGCAAGGGAGAAGGAAGAGAATAAAATGTTTTACCTAGAATGAAAGGGAGGTCTTATTAGGAATTGAAGAGGGAAGTACATGAAGGAAGGGGAGATTGCCAGAATACCTCTTAAAAACTCCAATCAAACCTACCTTTATCGAATAATGTTATACGTAGAATACTTTAACTACCCCTCTATCTTATACCACATTTACCGACAGCCACTCATCACTTACTTGCCCACATCACTCCTTTGGCTGCGACTCGCCTCCAATGAATCAACCCCATCCCAAATATCCACCATTAATCGTAGTCCCTTCTCTCACTCACACTCCTCACACCGGATACACTCCATCAAACGGGGCCTTTTAATTCCAACCATCGCCATTTTATTTTGTCCTGTGTTCCCGAAGACGGCGCTTTCATCGTGATTAAGGGCGGGGATTAAGTGAGAAGAGATTCGTTTCCAAAGAGGTGAGGAGGGGAAGGGTTATAAATGGTTGAACGAGGGGGAAGTACGTGCGGAGAAATAAATTGCCAGGAAGAAAGCGGATGGAAGGCGGGGAAGAGGAGTTCGGAAGATTCGGAGGAATGGGAGGCAATGAAGTAAGGCCAAGGTCTTGGGAAGAAGGTTGGAAAATCGCAGAGTTAATTGAGACTTGAGACAAAAACTTTGAAACTCCAGCTTACAAAAAAGTTCCACGTGAACGCCAGACGAAGCGATGGAACAAAATGAATGGCTGAAAACGGACTCTAATCGAAAATGTATCACGAGAATTATGATTCAAATATGCATAAATTATTAGAAAATTAAATGAAAATCCGATCCATCCCCAACATAATTGAAAATTCAATTAAAAAAAGATCATTTTGCCCCTGGAGATACGAAGTGAGCATCAAAGAAGCTATTGCATGTCCTTCATTTTAAGTAAAAGGATAAAAAGACATCAATAGGATAGATAAATTCTAAGCATCAAGGCGCTATGGTAGAGACGGCCTATAGTCGCTCTGGGCAACCGATGCCAGCCGTTCGCATATCGCTCTGCGCCGGAGTTCACTATTACGGAACAATTGGAGGAGATACGGAATTTCAGTTTCTTTTCTCCTATTTAGGCGAAATGTCTGCAATTTTTAAAAATATTTCTTATTCCTTTCGTCTTAAGACCATACATGCTATTCATCATAGTTTAATCTATGCATCAATGCCTAGTTCTTTACCCCTAATTTTATTCCGCATCATAAATAATTGATACGAAAACCAGCTTTTTACTTCACATATCTTTTCATTCATATAATTATAAAGTGATATTTTTTTTCCTTCAAATTTTACTTTCCCTCAACCTCCTCAAATTATAATTTTTCTCCATTTGATGCCAAGGTTGCATTATTTCTCTTATGAGAATGAAACCATACGCTCGCGCCTTTCCCGTAAAAATAAAAAATCCTCACACAAAAACTCCACCCGTATTCGAGTTCTTTGATATTGTCTCGACCGAGTCAATTAAGTTAGCGGGGCGCTGTTTTCCCCCTCCTCGTCACTTTTGATAGCAAGCTGTCACCTTCAATCTAATTGAAACCTAGAACTTCCTCCTCCCCTACTCCAACATCAGCCATTACCGATCATTCTCTCACCTCTCCTGCGTAATTCACGTCCGCTTAAGGAAAGGTACGTTAAAGAATGACTGACAGGATAATATTTAACAATCGAACTCTGCAAAAAACCGATATTACTACTTAAATTTAATTTATCGCAAATATTTAACACTGTTTCGTGGTTACTGTCTTTAAAAATAAATAACTATGATGACGCATAAATCGATGGACGTTTTAAAAAAGTAAGAAACTCAATTAACTTTTTGCAGCGGTAAAATCAATAACGTTCAATTTTGAAGTTTTGTCTTCGGAGCGTGGAAAATACACAATACGAAATTTTAGGACATCAGGATGGGAAAATTGAATATAAACATAGATGAAGGTACGATCACCATAGCATGAGGATTTCAGCACATGCGCTCTATGTTGTGCTATGTACTTACATGCTTCGTTCTGTTTTTCACTGGTATCAGCACCTAGCACACTAATAATTCTCTTAATTATAAATCCACCAGTCTCGCATTATCTTCAGGGTTCTAAGAGGTTTTAAAATCCTTGTATTCATCTCACCCCCCTGAAGTGGAAATTATGAAGTCTTCAGTAACCTTCCGTATCGCCAACTAAAAATTAGATTAGTATTAAAGAATTATTATAAGTGAGCATCTTTTCCCGTTATTCTCACATTCACCTGATTTCGTTTAAACAACTCTGAAGTTAAACAATTCTCTCTGTCGGACTTCTTCATGGTTATGAGAATTTTTGTGTGCTACTTAATGTAGCAGGAGTTGTTCATTACATCAGAAGACATTTTGATATTCATCTCACCAACTAGCAAAAGCCTAAAGGACCATCAAAAGAGCCCTATTATATTTTATTCCTATTGGTTTCAACCTTTTATGATGGAGCCAAGAACATTATGATTATTAATTTTTCAAGAGTGCATTTTTTTACTTTGGATCTAGTGCAATGTCACTTAAAACTTACTGAGTTTTATACTATTTTTTAAATATTTACATAAGGATATCCATATTTATTTTCGAACAAACAATTGAAAAAACTACAACCAAAAGGTTATAAAAACTTATTTTCGGCCTCTTACTATTTTTCGAGAAAAATAGTGATGGAAATTGTGGTAAATATGAGCAATTGGTGGGGTTATTGGGAGGCACTGGTTATGAGGATGATTACAGCAAGGGAGATCGCGCGTAATTGCATGAGCGGAATCGAAAAGTCTATAGAACACCGCCGCGGATAAACGTTGGACAAAAAATGAAAGCGTCAAAAACCACAAAGCGGGCGTTCATGTAATATTGGAGGCAACCACATAAAATGAGTACAGGCGACGTCAGTTTGGGATGGAAACCACTCACAGGTCCCGTAAAACGAAGTCATTCCATTATTCTCTCAGCTAATATAAAATTGGAAAGGGAAGTTGATGTTATCGAAGTCCATCACCCAGATACATGAAAGTCAATTCCGGCCGTAAATGCACTCTTCTACGCTGACATTTTTTGGACAAGTGTAAACGTAGTGCGTCTCTTAATTATCGAGAGAAGAGAAGGAGAGAGAAGTGAAATGTTCGGAAAGTAGACCTCAGAACATGTAAATTACTTGAAAAAATTAAAATAAAAATAATTTCAGTAAAATATTGAAGATTTAATGAAGAGAATTAATGATTACATCAAAAATGCACATTCCAATGTTTTTACTTTAATTTTTTACTCTAACATTTTTATTCAAATGTTTAAGTTTTACACTCAAAGTTAAGTTATTCTGACCTATTTGGAGTGATCGAGTGAGAGTTTTCCATTAAAAATTATCTAATAATTTTTTTAACCACTTGCAGTCATGCAAAATAAACTTAAATTAAATTAGAGACAAGAGCGTCCTAATAAAACGCTCATGGGGTTCTGCGATAAAAATTGATCAGCCATTTACTTCAGTATCCACGCATTAGTAATATCCTCGAGATAAAATAACTAAATCTACACAAAACTCTTCCTGTAGATAAACAACAATGCGTAAATTATTGTCGTATCGCAAATTGCAATACCGCGAAATTATCATAATATACATCAAATTATCATAAAATATCATCATCTATGAGCGTATCCAATAGAACTGCTATGTGCTATATTTGGGCGGAATTTACTTGATGAAAGATTTACCTTTAAATGAGGCAACATAATTTTCTGGAACACAATCACAAAATAAATAGGACATCTAAAATACAATTTTAGGAATGTATGCGGAAATGTAGTTGCATTATGATGCAATGCTCTCTCCACGACGAGAAAAGGAGGGTGCCAACCAAACAGTACGTATAAGGTGGGGCAGCAATTCCATTTCATTTAAAGGAACAAAAGAGAGGCTTCTGTTGATAATAGAAAGGAAAAAAAAACAAGAAAAAGAATGTAGGGAAAGAATCAGGAGGGTTGGGGAACGCAAGACGGAAGCACAAACGAGATTAAGACAAGGAACGTGTTCCGCCATAAAAGTGGAGAATTACCGTCGAGGGCTGTTCAGGAGGGATATGGCCCGAAAACAACGAAAGAGAAGGCATTAAAATAGCCCAGAGAAAAAAAATTAATTCGGGTATCCCAGAGGAACAGTAAGTGTTTGGACTGTGTTTGGGTTTCCTGTGTGGGAAAGCAGGCAAAGGGTGGAAATAAATATAAAGCTAGAGAAAAAATGCTGTGCTGAGGGCGCTAAAAATGGGGTTGTTTTTGAGGTTAGGTGGGAAAAAAGTTTGTGTTGGGAGCTATGGAAAATAAACCAATTTAAGAGAGGGAAAGATAATTGGGACGATGAGAAATGATTGAGAAAAGAACTCTAGTGAAAAAAGCCAAAGCTGCAGCCGCGGCGAATATTTAGAGAGAGAAAAAAGATCATAAAGGGATGGAGTGGATAAATAACAGATAGATTTCTTTTTAAAAGTAAATGATGAGAGCTCAAGTGAAAGAAAAAAATGCGAAGAGAGATCGAGGAAGATTTCTCAACTTATGATTAAAAAAAACATCGCATGCCACAACGAAGAATGACAAGAGAAAAGTTAGGAAAATGGGGTCGGTGGATTCTAGCAGGAAAAAACTGCATGCAACTGCACTGCTAGAGAGATAAAGATGGAGAAAGAGCGGTATCGAAAATAATCGCACTGTGCAAAATAAATCAGGAGCAATTGTTGCAATGCCCTGAGATAAAACGAACAACAATGAATTCTATATACATTTTCAAACTGAGATTCGAGGTGATTACTTGAAAGATAGCATGTGAACCAAATACTTAACAAATATATCTTCGTTCGGCAAGGAAAACAAACTATAATTCGCGAAGCAGAATAAATGCGTTAAGTCTGGATCGCAAATAATGAAAGGATAATTTACAGGACGCAGTTTTCACGAAAGACCGGTCCTCTTCGATTTGCCGTTACTGGATTTACCGTTACCGTTGAGTGCATTTACCAAGCTCTGCAAAACATATCATCTGAGCCAAAATCATGCAAGTATGGAGGGTAAGATACAATTATCCATTTAATTGTCCAATATGCCTATGGACACCGAGTAATACTGGCTTATGGTTGAATGACAAAAAAAACACGGCATGGGATACGGGGATACCCAAGCATACATTGCACAGTTCATAGCACAATAATTCTAAGATTGCTTACATCGAATGCAAGGATGCATCATCTAGGGATGGTAGTGTGATAGTTTCCCGTTTTCTTTCACAGCAATCACAGTAAAAGTTTAGTAAACGAGTGTGTGATCCACAAAGTACACGTAAAGGTAATGACTAGCTGTAAAACAGATTCAATTCACTACTAGGTTCTAGGAAAGAGCACATGAATGTCATCTCCCCTGCATAAAAAAATGCATTTTCAATGGATGTAAACTACGCCATTATACATATTTCAAGAGTTCAATACGAAAAATAATGAAATTGCTAACTAAACCTTAAAACAAAATCCCATATCTTTAGTGTGACAATGAATAACAGAAATGTAACTACGAGCACGGATGAGGAGCCTCGAAGTTAAAAAGAGAAAGGTATCCGGAATGAGAGGATACGCTTGCACACTTCCACGATTCAAGTGGAATGAGGGGTCGTTTTGGGGAAGCAAAGTGCGTTAGGGCTCGAAAGAATCTCCGGAGGGAACGGAAGATGGAAAAAAAGATTGACTGGTGACCATGAAGAAAAATAATAACACAAGGTGATGAGCATTCTGAGGAAATGATGACGGAGGGGTGGGAAGACGGGGCCGAAGATAGTGAGAGGAACAGAGGAAACAGGAGGTGGGGGCAAAGGATGAATATTATTAAGGTTTAACAACATTCGTCATTAATTTACAATTTAAACTACTGGTAACACCGAATAAATTCCGCAAAACGATGAAATTATTCGACAAAACCTTTCATAAAACAGCCGTAATTGAAAAATGAAACTCATTTCTCGTAAATTTTTATCATTTTTGCATAAAAATTGTTAATAAAATTGACATGTAAAAATTTATGCTAGAAGTCAGGTTGTAAATTGATTAAGTACTCGGACAACGACACACGTTCCGAGCGACGCCCGAGAATGTCTCATAGCCCCAAACCTTCGGAAGCCTTCAGAAAATCTCCCGTCACATTCTCCGAACGCCTGTTCGCATTCGAATTCAATTGGAATCCTATCTTCCCGTTCAGTTTCCACCAACGCTCTCATTTCCATCATTCCATCCATCGATCTTTCATCAATCCATCCCAGGACTGTTCAAGCCTCTTGCATTAAACATGCCTGAGATAATGTAAGAAGAAATGAGAAGGAATAACATTTTCACGCCGAAAAAAACATGTATCGCAAAGTCTACGCTAGCAGCACAATCAAGAAACTGGTTTCCACCTGTCACCACGAGGGATTACAGATAAGAATAAAGGCAATGTTACAAGATAAATTTATTCTTCCTCAATAAGTACTTAATAATGTCTGAGCTTACCTTCCACCGCCATGCCATTCAAATGTTGGATTTCCACATCACTTAATTTTATAAAGTTATTGTTACACTTTTGGGTGTTTTGTTTCACATTATGTGTTATATGGACTGGAATTTTTTCAATTCAACTCTACCCGGGAAATGGCCATCTACATTCCCCACGATCAGCACTAACTCCCTTAACTGAAGTAGCCATGGCTAACTGCCGCAACGGATAAATAAGAATTCCATAAAGGGACCACGGAACACTTTGATACAATTGGAACCAATGTAATTTGGGCAAAATGCGAGGAAATGTTAATGGACTTGCCAATAGGAGATGGATATAGATCTGGCTTAAACGTGAGGACTGAGCGAGAATCAAAACCTTGAAAACAGTCAAGCTTCTCTTGCACGTATATTCCTTATTATTTTGAACTCCACCTTTTCGCATGGCCAAGGAATAACATAACAATAAATAAACCATTTATGTGCTATATAATATTCGTTTCCAGGTTCAAATCACGATCAAGGCACATGCTTTTTCCTGTGTAGAATTTTCGCTTGCGTTATGTGCATTTGCGGTTGATTACATAAAGTACGCCGTTAGCTTGTATTTAGAGGCCATTTTATGGAATAACCCAAACTTATTCAATGTACATTTAACAAATGACCACTATATTAGTTAAACACGAAAATGTATAGATCAAACGAGAGGATGGTGAACATTTAGGATCATTGGAGCAAAAAAAAAAACAGTTATGCGCCGAAGATGCAACGGAATGGATTAATGTAAATCACTTTAGGAGGTATTCGGGCAAAGAGACGAATGAAAGGAAGACGAGAGTTACGATGAATGACACTTAGTGAAGGGGTGAGTGACGCAATTGAGCCAGGAGGCAGCCGAGGAGGGGAGAGGGCAGGCATAGAGAGTGGGCTATGACAGACAGTGATCAGGTCCCTAGGAGGGTCCTGTGAGGGTTACAGCACACCGGGGCCGGGGTCCAGTAACTTGAATGATACACCGCGCACCTAGGGAGGGGAGTGGAAGGGAAGGAAAAAAGGATGGAAGCGCCGCGGCGCTTCCAGGGTAAGGATAAGAATGGAAGGGCGGGAAGGGAAAAACCCTCGTTGCTATGGAAGCGACCAGGGCCCACTACTAGCGAAACCATGATTTAATGTATCTACAGAAAGGAAAACATTTCCTATGAGGAAGGAAATTTCTACGATTTTCCGTAGATGGCTATGATAGACAATGGGGTGACCCTGGACGCAGAAATCTATACTGGGCATGAGAAGATAATTAGGGGAGGAATAAAGGAACATACGGAAAAATCACGGTGAAGACGTGCAACTGATTTATTGTACGTATAACTAATATCTTATTAAAAGTGAGAGTTGTACGTACGAGAACATTATATGAGCAGTAAGGATAAACGATTCGTTTTTAATAAGACTAATTGTAAGAGGACATAAAGAGAAAGGAAAATTGAGGGGAGACGCAAAACGGTTGATGGTAGAGCCATGGATAGGAATACAAAGGTAGCAGAATAAATTTAAAAAGCGATAGGAAAATTATATAAATGTAACACGATTGATGAAATTTACCTGAATGGCCAAGGGAACAAAACCTGTCATGTTTGGAGATTCATTTACATTGGTAGCTTCAGAAAGGAATCGTAACTTCACCTACCGGGCATCTCATTCTCACTCACCTGAAAATAAAAGAAATCGGTATTTTTATAAATTAACGTAATCGCAAAAATTATATCATTGCTACCCATGCCCACCAAAATAAGGAAATAACGTTGCGCTCCCGGTGAGCACTCCAGCAAAAAGTGTGTGTTTTGATCAAATTGAAGTTAGGGCATGACAGACCTTACATTAAATAATAAAGATTTTACAATTCACAATCTAATTGAAAAGTTTAAAGGGAGACTTTCACTTAGAAAAGGTATATTTGTCAGTGCGGAAAACTGAGAAGACCTGAGGGAAAACTGAACTTGTTACAACGAGTGCAAATGTACAATTCCCTTGTTGTACACTTCGTGCATTTTACATCAAGGGACGGCAACATTTTTATGCGTGCGGGCCGAATATATCCAACGTGGCTCTTACCTTAGGAACGCAAATTGGTAAGATTACATGGACCGTAATAACTAGTACTTTCTAACATGTAGATTATCCTATTTTTATTTATTCCGAGATTCTTATTCAAATATAGCTAATTTTATTGGCTTAAGTTGGTACAATTATGGAGGTAACGATTTAATTAGAGTATTTGACTGCATTAAGGCTATATTAATAGTGCGTTTGTACATGGCTTTACTCAATGCAAAGAAATTACTATTCTACTCATTCCCGGAAAAAGCTTCTTTCTTTATCAAATGATCCGCGCGGCGGTGGAGGAGGATTCCGCTTTCCCACATTTACCCCGGCCTACATAAAAATCATATCAAGTGTCATTAGGTTTACAGGACTGGAAAAATCCAAAGAGGAACAAATAAAGATATCTATGTTTTACAGATGACCAAGTTCTGTCAATTTTTCCTCACTCTTCTTTTCGGGTCCGTAATCCATCTTCCTGAGAATATTCTTACCCCGGAACCGAGCAACGTAAAAGGTTCACAATTCTTCTGTGGTGGGTGTTGAGGAAGAAGAGTTGAAAATTCTTCGACGTGGGGACAAAAATAAAATGAATAGACTGTACAAGAAGTTGAGCTTCAAAATTCTCTGCGGTAAAGACTGGCATGAAAAAGCAGGAGGCAGGTGTAGTAGAGGTTTGAACTCGAACGGAGAAGCGCCTGAATTATTTAGGCAATGCTCATATCAAGAGGGATCGGAAAGATTTTCTCTCCACCTTGAGGAAAATACACTCGTCTTTTCAGGAAAATTCACTAACTTCCGAGGAAACTCCTGAACGAGGAAAAACTGCGAGGAAAGAGTAGAAGGATTGCGTCATTCGAGAAGATTCTTAAAAATATTGTGGACTATAATTAAACACGGTGATGACGGCATTAATGCTAATATAGCGAGCTGCCGAAGCAAGAATGGCACTGCAGCATTTCCAACAAACAATTTTTTACTCCAGAAATAAATACAGATCGCTTAGCACAGATTATTGGAACTCCTTATTCCGCTCTTCACTTAGGTCGAACCAAACATTACTGTGGCTCACTGCTATCTACTGCCTACCAAAGCACATGTCCATCGCAGGGCTTACCCCACCTTCTAGCAGGAAATAACAAAAACACACGAACCAATCAAATAAACCGCGCCGGCGCATATGCCAATTAAAATGACATATAATGAGAATTTAGGATTTCATATATCAAATACATATTATATGTAAGAAAACCTGATTCGAGAAATATCAAACCAGGAAATCATATTTAGAATAATAAAAATGATACCTGAAGAAATGTCATTTCTTCAGCTTTCATTGTTAATCACAGGACCTCAGCATTCTCATTCACTGCCAACACATACAGCCACATACACCTGCCTAGTATGATGTTGCAAGGATATTCCAGCGCGAATGCACGTTGTTTTTAGTGATGACAGCTTGACGAAACTCATACTTTGGGTCTCTACCGCTGGTCGCGGAGGTGCCTCGGTCCTCGGTCGCGGAGATCTCTGCGTTGGAGGGAGTACCGAGGCCTTCCGGGGATGGAGCTCATCGGCCACCAAAACGGAGTCCTGACTCACCCACCGAATTCCAGGCGAAGAGGTCGGTGGTGGAGACAGAGGACCGCCTATCTTCCAATGACGACGACTGCCATGACTCAGACATGGCCGACCTGACTTCTAGTTATAACAGTTCTTTTGATGAGTCAGTTTCTGACCCTGGTAACACTGACGAGGATGACTTGCCTATGGTCCGTGATGATATAGTCAATAAAGTCTTAAAGGATGTTAATGACCAAACTGACATCAAATCATATTTACATGATCTTAATGTTGACCTTCATGCCTTATATGTGACGGTTAGGAACAGTTGGTATGCGTTTTCTAGAAAATCTAAAAATTCTAAAAAAGGACTTAAATTCCAGGCCCTCAAGTTGCGTCTCCGTAAGGAGATTCCTGTAGAAATAGATGCTCAATCTTTATTAAATCCAAAAGACTCCTTTTCATAACATTTCTGAGGATATCTCTGATCCTGTAAATAGAACTATATATTACCGTCTTACGATTTTATCTTTAATCAATGTCTTTTTATCTTTATTTATTATATAACCGTGGTGAGTCCCGTGGTGCCCGCTAAACGAAGGCTGCTGCGACTACATCATTGGAGGAAAGGAGTGTCTCCAGATAGCAGCAGCCTCAAGACTTGACAGCTCTATAACACCACCTCAAGGCATCACATTTGTTTAATGGACTTACCGGCATACGTGCCAGTCAATGTAGTGAAATTACGAAACATCTACTGTAAAAGAGCCCTGGCCCGGGGGAAGAGGGGGCCGGATTGTGGCCTCATCTGGGCCAGGTTAAATAAAACGAAAAGTCAAGTCAAGTCAAGTCTTCCTCTCGAAAGATCTGAAATTTAAGAGTGAAAATACTATTCCGGTCATCCTGCACACGGCTCAGGAGATTAACACTTGCAAATGAGAAGTTCGTATCGATATGGATTGAACGTGAAGAATGAGTGAGAATAGAAACCTCGGAAAAAGCATTGTAAAAGTGGTGTTTTTGACTTCCTTCAAATTATTCCAGGAGTTAGCTACCATTCCCTAGTTACCATTATTTGGGTAATTAATTAAAAACAAGCAACAAGGTAAATTTACGCAATATTTATGAGTTTATAATACTAAAATATTTATTCAACATACGGATGAATGTACACTATATAAGTTTAAAACAAATATAACATCAGAGACAGCGCCTAGCAGGTTACTTGATAATGGACAGGAATTCAAATGAACTTTCTTCAATAGATAGGTCTGATGTAAAGAAGTAGATGTGATCTTTGGCCATACGAAGAAAGTTTTAACGAGGTGTCGTCATTGAATGAGCCTGTAAGGTCAAAGAAAAAAGTGAAGTCAGCCGAGCATAACTGCGGCATTTATTGAGTTCAAGAAATCAAGAATCATACAATTAAGTGATATGAGATTTCTTTCTAAAAAAAACATTACCAAGGTATGGAAAGGATATTATAAAAGATGAATTCATTCCTCAAGTATTGTAAATAAATCTAGTTTCGTAATTGTACATTTCACCTCAATTTTAAGCCTTTTTTCAAGCCAAACCGATACCAAGGGAAATGACGACCTTGCGAGCATAGAATACTATTTAATCTAATTATCCCATGCTGTAATTAGTATTTCTCTTTCGCCAGAATTCATTTTGATGAAAGGAAAAAGAAATTATAAAATACAAAGATAAGAGTTCATTTCAATGCGCTCTAAAATTATTTTTGACCTTGGAGTTCGTGGAAAATCCACGCTAGAGGATTTAGAATGAGAAACCAGAATATGACTTAAGGCCGTCCATGGCCGGGAAAAAAAATCTCCCTTAAAACATTACGGATGTAACTACTACGGGATTAAAAACATCTATTTAATATTTTTAATGGGGACCTATGCCACGCGAGGAGATACTAAGACATCGAAACGCTGAAAGTTATTTGTTAGAATTACTGTTTCACGACGTTTCAACTCCAACCCTTATCATCGATCAACCATTATCTATCCACCGTTATCAACCATTAACTATCAAATCATGCATATGAATTAACGTTACGGAAGAGAAAAGCAGAAAATGACAAAGAGTATTAAAACGGTAGGAGTAAAAATATGAAGAAAAATGAGTGCTTAGTATTTGATATTCAATCAGAGACAATGATAAATTCTTGGAGCCCACCGAAATTATGAGCAAATATGGAGGATAGGATCAGATATTATTTCAAGAAAAATCTAGCATTCGCAAAAAAAACAGATAAAGGAAATTTACGTTCTCTGCGAACCACATTGTTGTCTAGTTGTCTCGCCTGCTAGTCATTCAGTAGGAATCATGCCAATACCAATCGATAGCTATGCGCTGGTTTGCCCCCAATTAGTCACTTTTTTCGCCTTCTGAATCTAGAAAGAATATTCTCCAGCGAATTCCGAGTGAGTATTGCCACAAGTCCCATTCAGGCCGCCTCAGGGACCTCTCTCTCATAGGAGCGGTGAACCGTGATGTCTGCTCCTTTGAAAGTCACATTTCGGGAACCAGTAATTAACTCGATTCCTACTTTCTGTATTGGCCGAACCGTGGGCGCGTTTGTTGATTCGGTTCTTCTAAGAAAAAAGAAGTTGGAAAAATATTTTTCTCTTTTCTCGCACCTCAAATATTCACCTCGATGTCATTCCTCACTCCATTCAACCACCACAAAATCATTCATAGTGCGCTGAGGGATATGAAAAAAAACCCTAATGCCGTTGCAAAGAGCTAATTGGGAGTATCACGAAGATACTATTCGAGTAACTCTGGAATTTGGTTGAACATGCCATTAAAATTGCGAATGATAGTCAGAATTATATAAATAGTATTAGAAAGTGTATGTGAAAAAGTAAAAAAAAATAAAAAGCTGGGGAAAAAACGGTAATACCTTATTTGTGGTTATATTAAGTAAAAAAAACTTTTTTGGAGGTTTTAAATAGGCCACAGAATCTAGATACTTGGGTAGTCACATTAAATTCATAAAATTATTTAGATTATGACATAACAGAGTTTAAATAATGGCCGGAAATAAAGTATTGATATGGACAATCGACATATCGATAATGAAATATCGATAAGTAACAATTATTTTCTTCTTAAAAATCCCATTTAAACCACATTTAACCCAAATTCATGGTTATGTTGCTGCCTGCTTGCCATATATATCTTTCCCTTCATCAATTATAATTTGATAGCAATGTGAAAACTCTTAAAATAATCATTGGAAGCAACGCCATGCGGATAGATGATTTAAATTCGACCCAAAGAGATGGAAATTGATCTTTTGAAATTATACGGCAAGAGTACAATTAATAGGCTACGCTAAAAATATGAATCCTTTACTAAAAACTTCTCTAGTCCTAAAACTCCTTGCTTAGAAAATCACTCAGTCACTCGGTGTTTCAAACCGAAGGTTTGTTTAGACTGGTGAGGTCCGAGCTCGCCCCAAAGTTAACAGAAAGGGGAAAGTTCCTTTCCCTAGGCCACCTCGCACTTCGATTATTTTGATCAGGGGTGTCCGAAAGATCCACCGGGGATTTGAACCCGATACCTTTCGATCAGCAAGAAAGCGTTCTTCCCTCTAGGTTATCATTCTCCCGATTGTAAGAAAAGAACCACGAAAACAGATCCAAAGAGGAAGCACTCAAAAACGTGATGTGGCATCCCATTTGAAGGAATTGGGTCTCGACCCGTGTACGTGGAAGAGGCAGCTAAGGGACGAGCAGCGAGTATAGGTGGTTAAGCGGCAGCGGTGAGTGATGCGAACCTCTGAGCAAGTCGTCGAGAGACGCCCTCGGGGAAAGACCCGAATTCGGGCCACGCCATCTCTACCGACGGCAATCATTCCATACCACACCCAACTTCAGCTTCTCCATGGATTCTTCCTTCGACATGTTGTGGACTTCGATAGAATACGATGCATCTCGCCGAGGCCTACGACGGGATGCAGTCCCGGAGGGCTTTCTCTTCGTCTCTATCCCTTCACACCTTGAATTCCACCCATTCCCGGATACCATCACCTCACACGGCCCCGAGTACATTTCTGCACCTAAAGATGAGCGAAATGTAAGGCAAGGAATATCCAATCTGAGCGTCAGTGCTGAGCCTCAACTTCAGAAATCATACATTTCTCTTTTTCATTTATTTTTCCACATTGCTCTATTATGCAATACCTTTTCCCTTCAGAACAAAGGAGTAAACAATCAAATGAAATTTTCTGGAGTAATAATTTATGACGGGAATAGTCTCAATCTCTAGGCTTTTAAATTACGTAGGCAACACAATAAATATTTGGAGCCGAACGACGCGACGTTCCAGGACTTTGCTGAAGTCTCTAAGGAAACAAAAAGATAGCTTTCTGAAAAATCCCTTTTGTTTATGTTAAACACTCTATCTCTGATCTACTCTGTCTTATTCATTAAGTGACCAAATGACGAATAAACGTAAAAAAGTAACGATTCGAAAAATAGGTTGATAGAGGTACACGTTTTGAATCTATTTTACGAGTATTTTATAAACAAGTGCCTTGAGACATGTTAAAAATGATGGTATTATTTACACTCTAAGAACCGCATCATATCCATAATGTTTATGGAAATAATGTTATCAAATGATAATTCCTTAAACTAAGACTACACTTGAATAATTCTTATACTTAAACTGAAAATATTTTAAGTTTATTAAAAGTGCATCAAACTCAAATAAGTCAGTGTCACTAATTTCGAGTTATGTCATCAGTTTAGCTTGCAACCGGAAAAATCAACCATGGAACGCATTATACGGTACTCTTATTATTTTCTATTTACAATCTATAATCGTGCGTTTATGTTCTTACATCAAATTTTGTCCTAATTTTTTAATTTACTCAAAAGGGCATGGTGAAAAACGTTTTATAAAATAAATGAGCAATAAGCTAAGATAAACCCGCCATATATTTGACCTTAAGTGACAAAAAGTGCAAAGCCCTGCACAGTCGAGCCCATCCCCGGAGTGTAAAGCATAACTACCCTCCAGCCGGCCGTTATTAGCAACAAGCCCGCTGGCGCCGCGACGTCCCTGAAGAGTGGGAAAGGACACAGTGTAACAGTGATGGATCGGCCAACTGGGACGTTTTGGTGGTATATTTCGTTTTTATGAACATATTGCTGCAACTGCTGAGTTCAACAGGCAGTTCGACTCTAGCCGAAAGGAAAGCATGCTTCGGGATGGAGAAACATGGGGAGAGGATGTGTTGTATGTAGAAGTAAGTGAGTGGTGTCCTATATCATTCCCACTGATGGTAGTGACCCGACAGGGTCCAGCCCACACGGACCGCTGGACTCATTCTCCTGCAAGCTGATTCATTGGCAATATGCAGCGAGAGGGTTTTCGTGTTGGGTTGTATTCCGCCGTAAAATTGAAATTTAAGGGTAAAAAAAAAGCTACAGGCTCTCTTTCCCAATCAAAATACAAGCTGCTGGGATGCGAAAAGAAATTACAAGGAAATGAATGAAATGCAGTGTAATTGATTAAATAAAGTTATGACTGATAAACAAAAGCTTTATGAATTCAAATGAAGGGTATGAGAGATAGGATGCCTAACTAATGGACAGTGTGAAAAAAGGATTCGTCGGAGAAACGGGCTTTAATCTATCCTCAGACAGTTCCTTCAAATGACTCGAAATAGCCGAAATTGAAGGAAAAAAATTGAAACAAAGATTGCAAATTGATGAAAATAACAAAAAAATATTAAAGGTTACTACATATTACTATAATCATAGTAGTCTTTCGCGCGAAGAATGCGGTATTTTCTTTGGAACGAAAATACAAAAGGCATTCACCTTCATGCGGTGTAATTTAGAGACAGCTTGAGGGCTTTTGATACTGAATTGTAAGTATTTTAAATCTCCTTTTTTCAGTTGAAAAACGATAGTTAGGGATATGATGAGAAACAAAATTTGGTCCTCACCATGTCCAATGTCTATCACCTAACCTTTCGTTCAGCAGCAGAAGAGACGATGGGTAGAATTTTATGTAGCCGTGATCTTTTCTTAAGGGCTCCGTACTCTTAAAATTAGAGCAGAAACAGTGCACAAATTTATCTATTTATTCCGAATAAATGGATTTTTGCAGTTTAATATGCGTTTTCCTTTTAAAAGTTCCCTTTTCTTCCATAATCTGCACAATCTACCCTTATTTTAAACCTTAGTCCAGCTCGTTCACTGTCCACGTAGCAAATGAATCTTCTATTTCTCCTTCCATATAACTCTGACCATTGACGACACTCTTGACCAGTATCGTTATGGCACTGATCCTTCTTTCATTTTATAATGTCTTCTCACCAAATGGTACGCCAATTATGAAATATCAGCCATAAAAACACGCTGTAATTTTAAGTTCAATGATGTTAGCAATCGCAGATATTTCTCAGAAGAAATTGAGTGAGCCATTTGTGAAAGAGTAACAGTAGTTATGGGGCATCCCCTACTTAACAGATGACCCAGACATGAGACGCCGGAGGGGTTGCTGAGTTGGTGTAACCCAGACAGTGAGAAGCTCCTCGAAATCCTTAATATGGCTTCCCCTTCCACGATGCACTTTTTTCGTTCCGCCTGGGCTTACCCCTCTCGCTCGCGCTCTGGGAAAACGTGTTCTCGAATTTGGTATCCATTCAAGCAACGGTGTATCATAGTGACTCTAAACTTTTCCCGACAGCCCGTTGCAATTCATTGTATTCGGCTTCCATCTCAATTTCGGTCATGACACTGCTTTAAAGATTTTCCCAGTATTCGCTTAAACTCTTATTCTCAAGTGCTAGTGGCTCGGTAGTGTATTTTAAAACCCTTTTCTTTCCCTCCCCGACAAAGGCTTCCAAAATAAGACGGGATTTCTAACGTGGGTTATTCCTTTTACCACATGCACGAAGTCATAGATAACTGGAGTAGATGTACATCACGGCTGGAGAATGCATTTAACATACACTCCATAAAATATACTTTTCAGCTTCATAGCGATACTTTCAAAACTAAAACGTTATTGAAATAAATAACAAGAGTTAAACCCCTTCTTCCTTCCCAAATACCAAAATCTTCCCCTAAGTGTGCCCCAAAAGGTGTACCACTTATCCGGAGCAACCTAAGTTAGAAAGAATAAGCACGGGGATCCAGTTGGCGCGGTGGCTATAGCGTTAGATTCTCTCCCAGTGGGCTGGGATTCAAATCCCGGCGGTGGCAGAGAATTTTCAGAGACTGCCCCGATTCCTGCTTGAATGTTATGTGGAGGAAATTTCAAGCGGAAATTCCGTCCGTCGGATGGGGCGTTAAGCCGTGGTCCCCTTTGCGCCTTTCGTTAAGAGCAGGCTAATGCCGACGCCAGGTTTCTCTCCAGCCTTCATTACCTGCCGTTACGGCGCAAATGGCCTAAGCTATCGGTCGCCTCCTCCAAATACTATACGATACCAGGAATAAATACGGAAACCATACATGAATTTGCATCTCGCACACAACGTTAGATCTGCTTTTGCGTGGAATAAAGGAGGATCAAGTGATGGGGAGTTATTCAGCAGTTCCTTGTTATTCTTTCACTACCGAGACTAATCGTATTTGCGTTCATCATTGCATTTGTATAAATATTTCTACGAATGTCCTCGAAAAAGGCATTGAAATGGCTTCTAACCCATAAAAAGAAACATTCCAAACACAAAAGTCACAATGCAGGGCTGGTATTCAGGGCTTCACGATAAGAGCGACTCCAAGAGCACCATATGCTTAACTCTACTTAGTTACCGCTTTTAAATCTAAGTTTACTTCCTTAAGCGATGAGCCATTACTCTTGAGGAAGTGCGATCGATACGATTAAGTACAGATTCACTATCTAATCCAGCACGAGATATAAATTTTAATAATCCAGCATCACCCAAAAGCAATGAGCAAAATTGAAGACAACAGTAATATGCAAACATGCAAAGATAGAGCCTACAAATTCTTCCACAATGCACTACATCCACAATGAAAATACATCTTTGGCTCTACCGCGCTGTGAAGTAGTGCACTCATTATTAGCAGATGTTTGTGCATGGACAATTATGTAAACCGGTGAGCAACAATCTACTCAAAATAAAAGTAGCTATTAAAAAAAATGCTGAGGAAGAAATATGCATAATCTGCATACATTTTACGGCTTCAGTTTAGCTAAGAAATTAAAAATACTGAATGAAATGTTATACAATTACAAAAGCTATAAAAATGCAAAAATTAACGATTCACGAGCCACCGAGCTGTTTTAAAAGTTCTTTGACGTAATTTGGTCAATTACACTGTCTTCATGACAGTGCACACTCATTCTCAACCTCTGCAAATGAGTGAGGGAAAGACACTGAAGACGGATAACCGTTACCGGGATTAAATGTAAAAAGTTGGCGTCGGAAATACCACTGATGATTTCAGGCTTAAATGTGTGAAACCTTTCCATGATGGAAAATCAAAGAATAAACTTTGTTATGCTCACTAATGTGTATGAAAAAGCACGACATAATTTCATAACATAATTAAATCGTCAGGTCATCTGATGCAACTATGTTATGAAACCTGAGTTGTGCATTTTGAAATATATCAGTGAACATAACAAAGTATATTCTTTCATTTTCCAGTCTAAAATACCAACGAATAACGGGCCTCAGAATATGACGGCGGTGTTAAAGATGATGTACATTTTCCGGGTCTCAAATGAAAAAATCATATTTGGCAGACTGGCACACATTACCTTAAAAAAATTACTCGGTAGTTGTCACGGAGACGCGTCTTGCGGACAATGAAACATTCCTCCACGTTTAAGAGCCCTTCACTTCCGGCATTTGGCGTGACGGCCCCAAAATCTGTTTCCAAGAATAACAACTCCCTTCAATCTAAACTCCTCGGGCTTTATTCTTCCCGAGAATCGCACTTCTTTACCTGTTCTTTCCTTTATTTCCGCCTCCGTAGGATTCCAAATCCTTTTCCTTGCCTCATCTAATGGAAACTCACGGTCGATCGAACGTGTGATCTGGGGCTGCTGCAACAAGTACCGGGGACTTGGGGGGGGGGGGGATATCAAAAGGGAGTCGAGAAGAGAGCTAGTAGGGACTAGGGATGAAGGAGGACTCCTGAAAGGACAGATGGAGTGTAGAGAGAAAGAACATCGTTCGGAGGAGGGATAGAGGGGAGATGACGAAGGACGATGGTGTTTGAAAAGAGCGAAGTGGAAGGATTTCCTCAAGTAGACAGTCCTGGAAGGCAAGGGAGCCGACAGGAGGGGTATTCTGACCGGGTCTCGGAATACATTTTAACGTTTTCGGCGTTTATTTCGTCTTTACATAACCAGTTAAGTGCGCAAAATATCCACTCGAATAAAATACTTTCACTTCCTATCACATCCTCGGAGTTAGTTCAGATGAGAGGAGATCAAAAAAGAATATTGTCAGGGCACGAAGAAGTAGTTTGCCTGATGTTACGCATTGTGCCCTCAAAATAAAGTATTCTGTCAAAAAAGGGCCAAGTAACATGAATTCTCATTTATTAAAATAAATTTGGCAAAATTAAACACCATGTATAGGATTACGTTGGATTTTTGTGAGTAGATCGAATCATTCTCACATAAAAACGTAGAAAGCAATCTATATCGCATGTAGCGTAGAGGGTAAAATGGAGAGCATTTTTCAGAGGTGTGCTAGACATAAAACTGTTTCCCATTTATAACCAAAGTTTGCATGACGGTTAGCGGCAATTGCACCGAAATTTAAAGCGTGTAATTCACGTCATATCTGGCAAGATAAGCAATTGAGAATGTAAAATAATATACAGTAGGAGGGAATTACCAAATATACCATTATGATTAAGGTAATCTAGGATAATATCAAAGCAAATTCAACAGTTAACAGTCTTTAAAAAAATAAATTGTACTACGCAACGCAAACTAGATATTGCCTCGTAAAGATATTGCTTATCATGGTTTTTCATTCTCATCACATGCCAATATACTTACACAAAAATCATGCCGGCTACCTCAAATGTATATTGCTGAAATAAATTTCTAAAACTATTTACGACTCAAAATAGAAAAACATTGCTGCATAAATAGCTATTCCGATATGTAACACACAAGTAGCAAGATAGCAGTATCCCCGATGAAGAATCAGCAATATAATTCTGCAACAAGAATTACTAATTCATATTACGGCTAAAATATATAAATTTGAGGTATAAAAACAATAATTATTATTTTTACGCTAAATTATATCTGCACAAAGTTTGCATTTGAAACAGATATCCATTTGATTTCCAAGACTTGAATCAATAGATGGAGGTAGCTTTACGGGTCTTTTCCATTTCCTGGATTAGTTACAACAGAATTTTACCTTTTTAAAGCAATCGACACGACGAAAAGGCAGGTGCATAGAGACATGTTCCTGGAAGAGGCTAGGTGTTTCACGGGATGATAAAATGGAGAGAAATGACTAGAGGTGGGAACGGTAGTTGCGGTTGGAGACGAAATGCGAAGCGACTAACGGTGGAATGTTCCTGGGACATCCATCTACTCGCAACAAACACTCCACGGTTGACGCCAGTCACAGAAATCACCAGCTGGCCTGTTGCTGTGCCCTCCTGCATCTGCCGTGGACGTGCTCTAGGGATAACTGTCATGTTGTGGCGGGATGAGAGTCGGGAGGTTCCCTTGAAGGGATAGGCTCTCGACCCAATTCCGCTCTGTGAACTCAAAGCAACATAGCGAGTACGTCAAGCATGAATGAATAACATCCCACCATAAAAAAAACATTTCACCCCCATCGGACTAAGCTTCCTCTTAAACTTTTAAATCGCAAACTAACGTCATCAGATTATTTTATTCGGATACAACAGCAAAGGAATTCGGTTTGAAATATAAAAAATGTTATCGAAAATTATGGAAACAGTTTACGACTTCTAGACCGCGTGTGCCTGTTTTGATGCTCTCTCACCAAAAACTTTACGTATCCACAAACATATTTTCGAAGTGGTTAAAAAGCTATAACACTGTCTCAGCCGTAAATATTCGCCACTAAATGAGATAAATTGATAAAATTTTTTGTAATTGAAATCTATCACACACTCTTTCAATGAATTAACATAAAGGTTGGTTTGAATAGGTGAGGGTAGAACATACGATAGACTAAGCCACAGGCGTGTGAATATAATTCATTCAGGGGAGGGGGGGCAGTTACTTTCCTTGGGCCTCCTCGCACTTTGAGGATTTTAACTTAGAATGTTCGAAGGCTTCAACCGGGAATGGAACCCTTGCATCTGCGGCCAAAAACTTTACCCTTTAGGCTTTAATGTAACTGGAAAATAAAATGCTCATCTGCGATCAATGAAAATTTTAGTTTGAGTAAACCGAACTAAACGCGGAATTAGGCCTAAAGACGGATGTATGATGCAATAACAAATTCAGTAATCAATATAAAAAATTGCAATATCTACGCCTGAAATGGTATAAAATGAATATGTAATTTCCAATGTGATAGCAAGTGCCAAAGTGTGAGGAATCTATTCCTTTCCCCCGTGCTTCGATCAAGTAATGAACAAGGCAAGGTCGATTGAAAAACGTGTTTCTCACTTTCCTATAAAAAAGATTTAGTCTTCCGATTCATGCGTTACATCATGCTTAACATAGGTCTTTTATAATGCTCTTGAATTAGGTGACGAATTACTTTCGTCTTTGACGCTAGCACTAAAAGTCAGTGAGTCAAGCAGTAAAATGACAATTTTGATAAAAAATAAATTTGATTCATATTGGGCACAATGAACGGACATGCCAAGTTGAAAAGGGGACTAATGGATTGGGGGGGGGGACGGGAAGGGAAATATTGAGGGAGGATAGAGGGGGGTGGCGCGGAAAGAGAGAGAGAGGGAAATGGCAAGGGGTGGAGAATGGGGAATGAACTCAGCAGACAAGAGAGAAGACGAGGTAGAGAAGGGGAAGAGGGAAGGACAAAATTAAGACCGTTGGCGAAGGTCTTGATGAATTTCCCTTCGAGCAATTTTAATTGCAGAAAAAGAAAACTTTTGTTGAACGATCGATCGGGCGTAAGGGAGCTTACTAGCACTGACGATTGGATGAGAGGAACGTGGAGACTATGGATATCTAAAAGAGATCAGGAGAGTTGGGCATAAGATAGATCGGATAACATTTCAGATAAAGTATTGAAGATGAAATGAGTAGAACTAGTTTTAGAAAACCCTTTGCGCATTTATTGAAACACCAAGCTCTTGATTTTTGAATTCTAGTGAATTATTTATCTTGAAGTCAGAGAACAAATATAAATATAAAAAAACAGAATTCATACTAATGTGAAAATATTCCCGGCTCCGACGCACGTCAACGAGGGAAAAATTCCATGCATGTATTTCACTACAAATGATCATAATGAAGGCTTCGATTAGTGCAGCTATGTCCAGTGAAGACAAATGAAGATATCACTGCAATCGTTGGAAAATGACACATAAGTCTCAAACGGATATTGATACAGTTACAAAAACACTTAATATACACGGTAGGCAACAGAGATCTCGACGTGATGTACTCAACGAATCCACCAAGGATTAGGCATGCTTACATGTCTCAGGACAGAGAAATCCCGCGCCGCCGATGGTGCGTCAAGAGCTAACACTAGCGTAACTGGGAAGTTTCTCTTCCTAGAAAAAGTGGGAGCCACCGCATAAGGAAAGATTGTCTAGAGATTCGGTTCTAGATAGAAGAAGTTGTATTCCGCCGATTTATGCTCTCATACGTTAGCCTTACCAAAATTTTTCTCAGGAGGCTCTGTCGGGAAACCCATGAAATCCTAATAGCAGGTGGTGGTGGATAAGAATAGCGAGTGAGAGAGAGAGCACGGGTGTGTGCTCAGACGTCTTCTGCTTCATGCTCCATTTCATCTCCCATCCTCTTTTTGTCCCCCGTTCCATCCATATCTCTTATTCTTCTTCCCTTTTGGGATCTCCTATCCCTTTTGCCTTTCACTTCCCAAGCAAAAATTTCCCCATCTCCTTTCGTGCACACGTTCCCTGCGATTGGCCTCGCACGAGAGTGGAGTTGGGACAAGAGATGCGTGAAGAGAAAGCAAGCGTGAAAAAGGAAAGGAAAATTCCGTAATAACGGCTGCGAAAAAGAGAGAGATTTTACGGGGAGTGCTCACACAAAGATAATTTAACACAAAAATAAAATGTAAGTACGAAGCCCCAATGCCTCAAGTCTCAGGAGATGAGCCACGGAGAAAGGAATTCTAAGAGGGAATGACGTTTAATGTGGAAAATAACATAACCGACCGTCATGCAAATTGAAAGGTGATGATTGTTACATATGGCTCAAGATCAAAAGTCAATAAATCAACATGGTTACACTCACAACCTGAATAAAGGATTTGCATTACTTCAAAAAGCAATGGACAAAATATATGGCTCATTAATACCAGGAATAAAACGTTTTTCCAAAATGTTCTGCACCTTTATACTAATTGCAGTTTGAAATCCAATTTAAAATATTGATCTCAAATGAACGGTGGCCAATCAATGTGACTAAATCAAACCTATTCAGCAATCACTATTAGCTACTTTAAGTTTAGTTAACATTCGTTCTTAGTTAGTTGCGGCATTTAGAATTTCCTTAAAATAGACGTATTGGCTCGTTTTCGTCATCAGAAAATGAGCGTAAAAATCTACCCACTCAAAGTATTCGCATCATTCAGGCGCATGAAATATCGGATCTATGTCAGAGTTACTCCAGTTGTATGCACACATGTTAATCAATTGCAGCTTCTGGGTCATTATTTGCTTCAGCTATACATACATAAGGTAAAAAACTCACCCAACAGGGACTTGCAGTTATTAAGTGACACTTGGTTTGATTATCCCAAAATAATATCTTCTGACTTTTATTCTTTGAGTTAAAAAGTAGAATTAAAAACGCACAGGATTTTTAATAAGTGCATGATGGCTAAATAGTCCCAAAATATCCAGTCGACAATGAGGATGGGAGATGAAATAACTTTAAATCATTATATAGGGCCAAAAATAGTAAGAAGTTGTGAACAGGCATTGCAGATTTAGATTTTACAGGACTTACACGACTCCTTCAGATCTATAGCTGTTATACTATTATACAGCTCAGAGTTATCATCATTGAAAGATCCCAAGAAACAAAATAACCATATCATATCGAAGGGACTTGCAAAACTGAATTACGAATCCTACACACATGTTAAGCGTTAAGACCACGATATAACTTCTAAACGGCTGAACGTATTAATACGTTTTTCGAGATAAAATTATTTTTTCATCGTTAGTGTTACATTAAGCTATCAAGTTGCAGTTGTTGTTGAGACTGAGAGTTAGATATGTTAAACGTTCGGCAGGTAAATATCAGTTCAAGTATTCCCTCAATGACAAAGTACTAGATGCGTTATAACCTAAAGTAAACAAATCACCCACAAATAGATCCTATCATTTGAACTTTTTGTGCTATTAAAAAATAGATCTATTCCACGGCATCATTATTCTAAGCTAGTTAATAGTAGTTTTTGTCATTTCTGATACTTCATGTATAAAGAGGTATAGGAACTTGAAATAAAGAAAGGTGAACGAATGAAACAGAATGGAATCAAAAACGAAAAATATAGGAAAAACATTGCGGTTAACTGGCAATGATTTTTATGCCGTTACTTGACTCTGAGATGCACAAACAACATTCTATGAGAAAAAAGACGCATAAAATACCCAAGTTTTTGGCAAAGCAGAATAAATGTATACTGGGTTTCTCACTGGAGATTACATGGAGGCTATCAACCGCTGGAAAAAATTCATTCAAAAGAAATAAGATCGTGCGATTCTTTCGCTTCAACTTTCTCAATAATCTGGAGAGAGTCTCAATTTGCAAGGCATTTTTGAAGGCTTTTTCGCTTCACAAGATGTGTTGCGTTAAGTTTAGGATCCAAGATATCTCCAAGACGGCTCAGAAAATTCAAACCGTTCCTCTTCTTCCGAAATAATCTCAGTTTATCCCCTTATTTCACACTCTCCCCATCGTTCCCTTCCCTTAGATTCTATTTTTCCACTTTGGATTCCCCCAACCCATGGTAACAAAACCCTCTCCCCATGGCAGGCCTCCGCTCTTCCAAATTCCCCATTCCATCGCATTACATTAACAAGACACAACGCGATTTGCTTCATTACTTTCCCTTTGTTTTCCTGCTCCATACCAGCTGGCTCTCCCACTACGGATCCTCTCACCATCCGACGAGGAGATGTTGAAGCAACACGCATAACGTAAAGTTAATATTAAAGGAATAAAAAACTTAATAATTTTCGTAACACGGTGCTCTCTTAATACGAATATAATAGATTACGTATAAATATATCATCCAAATTTTGATCCGCCATAGCGTTTTATAAATGTCAAGATCTTAATTTTAAGAGATGAACGCTACCTTAACCAGAAAAATTATAAATTACATGAAAGATGTATCGACCAAAATACGTAACTGTAGCCCAAATATCACATACAAACTATAACTTCCTTGAACTGACGAAAAGAACTTGCATCACATGCAACATTAATATCATATTTTGTACAAAGTTTTCGGTCGATCTCGTGAAAATATAAGTTCTATGTTAAGAGTTTATAAAATCTTCAATTTAAAGAAAACAAAAAAATAATTACATGAGACGCATGCCTGCTCAATCAGAAAATAGTCCTCTTTCCAATAAAAAAGGGACCAGTCGGCTAAAAAAAGCAAAAAGATGTCAATTGAACGTATTTAAGACCGCTGATCAAAATTTTGAAGACAATTTCACGAGTCAACCATTGAAGTTACAACACCAATTGAAAGAAATAGAGACAAATTAGTATCGAACGCTCTTATTTTTTCAACCCAAAATAATTTCTCCAACTAAGAATAGGGAACTGAAAAACAAATATATTAAAAACCTGTAGAAGAAATACAAGATTTTAGGAAATATTGGGTGCCACTGGAAGAATCCAATCCTTTCCAAAATCGGGGAGGATTTCTTTCTTAGCGTAGTGAGCGATGAAGGAAGTGGACGAAGGAAAGTCAGAATTGCCGAATTCGACGCAATGTGACGGGATCAAACATATGAGGAATAGAACTGCGAGAGCGGTGCATTCGATTACATGACCAGCAACTCAAATCACTGTGCTTTCGCCCCCTTTTGATAAGGACCTCATCGGTGTCTCACGTCTCGCCTTTAACAAAACACAATAGAGTCCAGTGCAATGCCTCAAAGCAATTCCTCTTTGGCCACAATAGTTTCTGTCATCGTACCTGAAACACATCTTGCAGAAAAGCAACTATCAGTAACAGCTTTCCGCTTACCTCACCCTTGAATCCACGGCTTCGTGCGAAACAAAACATCAGGGGAGAAACCAGTTAACTCTCCAACCCCTCAGTTGCTAAAAGGTATTCGTTAATATTCCTCTCAAAGATTGTCAATTTTGAATGGGGATTGTGAACGGTATCAAAATGTAAATGCAAATTGAGGGATATGGCACATGGCTCACTTTCCTTTCCAAGCCAAGAATGCTAAAATGGGGAGGTTCCCTCGCCATATGCGAGGATTACTCCCGATATCCGAGTTCATGGACATGAAAAAAGCCTGGGAGACAAGAAGATGAGTAGATGGGAGGTATGGGGGAAGCGGGAAGTGATGGTAATGTTACCAAAAGTTTTTGTGTAAGTTACCATCGTTATCCTAAAAAGTTACGGCCCAGCAATTCTTACTAATATTTTATTATGCTAAACAGCAAACCTAATAGCCATGCGAAGTCTTAGCTATCCCCAATAACCATATCTATCTCCAATGCAATTTTATCTCGGAAAATGTAAAATGAATCAAGTCGAAGTCGAAGTAGAATGAACATTAACATATTATTGAGGTCGATTAGAGTTTTCTGTGGAAATGTTTAAGATCTAACATTAACACGTAATGGAATATATATTGCAACACCTCGCCTTTGAATCGCACGGAGGAACTAGTTCGAAGCCATCTCTCACCACCTTCTCCCGAAAATAATATTCAGGGAAAACAACCAGCGGTCATAACTTTCCCAGGGTGAGCCCTCCATCCTAGGCATCAGATTTAACAAAAGAGCTAAAAGTACACCAGCAGTATCTATCATTTACCACAATTATAAAAAATTCCGTCTTCATAGAATTTCTCATATGTGTTCATTGCAAACACTATGATAAAGAACGAGAAGGAGGAGAAAAGAGGGAAAGGAAGCAACTCATACTGTTACTTCAATTGCTTGAATACTATTGAATAATCAATTCTGCCGTTACTAAACAATGTTTACGTTAAAGTAAAGAGATTCCCTTCGCAATTTATTGAAATAAATATGGGATAGGGAGATAAGACTGATTTTCTGAATTCAAGAAAACTAAAGTCTGAGGAGAAAAATCCATCACTCACAGGAAAATATGATTTTTGGAATGAAGGCCCTCACCATGAAAAACTTGATGAATGCATAAAAATGGCACTAATGATGAAATTGTTTACAAAGAAGCCGGGGAAGAGAATAAAGAACAACTGATACCAACACAAAACTTTCTAAAAATATTTCTTTTGCATACAATTGTTTTACATATGTATATAGTCGAGGAAACGATTTAGTTTTCAACATTATACTCTAATATAAATAACATTTGCGAGGATTTTGAGAGGAAGGAAAAGGATGGCGCGCAACATTTTTATGCTTGTATATATAAGGATGCTTGCACGTTAACTACAACACAGTTCTCTCGTATGCAGAATTTCTGAACCACATCAATCCATGTCTGGATGCCATTTCGTTTTTCAAAGAAAAACTCCATCCTGTTTGTCACGATCAAATCAATGGTTTCCGTCAAAATTCCTCTACCTCCAGCTCCTTTCAATTCTCTCGACGTCTTACATCACAAATATCAGCCCCTGATATTTGCTCAAGCTGTGAGTTCTTTCCCTTTTCCAATTCCAAGTGTTTTTCCCAATTCCGATGATGTGACGTTTCCTCAAGAGCAACCACTACTCTCTACTTTGATGTCACAGGGACTGGTAAAAGAATATGATGGTTCAGGACAATAATAAGGCACAGGTAATCGTGTAGGTACAAGGGAAAAATTATGTAAACGCGAAAAAAAAATCGTTCGCCATAGAACTGGGTGGACAACTGCGTCAAACAAATCTCAGCATTGTTGACAAGTTATGACGATGCAAACCTATACCAGGGTTAAAGGGAATATACATGATGAAAAACGCCAACAATTTACACTAATTAAAATGAGCTACATAAGTGGTTACCCGAGAGAAACAAGAAAAAAGTACCTACTTGCGGAGTCATACTTATTCATACCGACCCAAAAATACTATTTCTTATCCACATTCCAACATGGAAGACTACACCCTTTATCCATTCCAGCCAAAAATTTGTTCCTCGTGAGGATCTAATTGCGTTCAATCGATATGTTCAAGGAAAATTAACTGAAAGCAAAACTCCAACCTTATTTATCACCATAAACCGCCCATTTTCACGAAATTAAATTTTTAGCTTCAGTTAATAATTGTGTAGGTAATTAGTCTGGTACGATCGACAATGAGAACTTTTTATCACGTTTAAATTTTGGAAAAAAATCATTTGTGCAAGGATGTTGTCCCCAGTTAATAGTAGCCCATGACTCAAACGAATAATTACCCTTATCATGGCCTTCGTAAGAACTTATACGTCGGTGGAAATTACAATAGGATCGGACAATAGCAAGAATACAGGATAATTAAGAATTTAAACTTAATAGCATTTTTGAATAAAATGAATTCCTTTGGCTTAACGTTTGAAATGTATTTAAAAAAAGTCATATACGTCCAGTTGCAATGCAAAACCGAGGCCAATGCGATTTTATTTAATCCATAAGACTGAATCATACATCTAAAATGCTCTTAAAATCCGTTTGATAACTTAAGTTAGGATCTGATAAAATTTACAGTGTTAATGATTTTTAAATAGACAAGTGTCATGAATCATATTTCTCACTTAATTTATTATGAACATGTGAGACAAAATATAAATGGCAAATGGAATAGACAAAAGATTGTCTTTATTTTATCATGAAATAGTCCTTGTAAGAGGAATGCTAAATATGTAACATATCTCATCGTCCATTCCCCATCTTTCACTGCTCAAATCTTGCTCAATCATACCATCCCATTTATTTTCCATCTTCGTAACCGATATCATTCTGTCTCAGTCATACTCTCAATTTTCGTGCGAATTGCGTCGCAGGAAGCTTAGAATTAGTAAGTACTTAGAATTAATAATGTTTTATACGGGGCATGGAATTACGCAGGTTAGAACTGAATTAATTTCTAAAATGGCGTGGCATTGCGCGAATGTATGAACGAAATTATAATAGGGGCTATTTTGCCATCTCACATCCACGCATTCTCGCATGTGTTCTAGCAATTCACCGCTTTACACGACGCAATTTTGACTGAGCCTTCGTACACACGTCAGATTGCGCAAACGTGCCCCGTGTAAAACTGCCTTTAGTCATCGTTTAAAGTTTGTTATAGGCATTAAATCGCGCCTCTGCGCTACGACAAGCAATATAAAACCGAAAACAGAAAAAAAGGAATTAATGAATTCTGCAAGAAGGGAGTAAGAAAGCTAAGTATGAGTTGAAGGTGAGAAAATGATTAAATGAATGGTTAAGGAATTTAAGAATACATTTAATTAACGGAGAGTTTAGGACTTATATTTTATAAATTATTAAAGGAAAATTTTATTTTTTCCAGGCTAAGTCAATCAGCAATAGCACACACAATGAAAATAATTCTCATAGAAAATTCTTAATAAGTACTGTGATGGTTATCTGGCGAAATATTTCAGTGAGAAAATAGGAGACTGAGTAACTCTTTGAGAGAGAGATTTATTTTCATCATTTCCCGCTTTTCATCATTTCAAAATTATTATTTCGCTACTATTTAATATTTACAGGAAGTATTGATGCATAAAATATTTTCGTAATGGGTGAATAGGCTATAAAAAGAGTTCCGCAATGAAAGAGACTGTCGCATTCCAAATGGGCAATGTCAAACTGCCTGAAATATAGGTGGCATTCTTTCCTCCTGTATCCTGCCTACCCCATATCCTAACTACCCCATAAAATGGGAAACCGTTTCACTGGCAGGAGAAAAAAGATGGATACTTCATCCCGTGAACTAAAAATGCTTCACGACAAAATCAAATAGACTTCCTTCGGTAAGTAGTATATTGGTAAAAATGACTCAAGGCGCCATTTTACTGCCACAAACCACTTGGCAAGAGATTCCAATTAACAGCGGCCTTAGCCAAAATTCTCCTCAGTGACAACGCAAGGGAAAAAAAACCTCTCAGAGAGCAACCGTAATGTGTACGGTCAGACAGGTATCCAGAATTAGAAGTGATGAAAAGCGATGGTAAAAAAGATTCCTTGTGCCATTTTACCGATAGCATCCATAAGGAAATTAATTTACATGCATAGCGGCCTTAACCAATCTAGCCAGTGTTCGAGAAAAAACCGCTATGTGAACAATCATACTACGTACGGTCTGAAAACTCACCTGAATTAGAAACGACGAAGACGCAGCTCAGAAACAATAATCCGTACGCCTTAGACATGGCTGCGGGCTGATGAAAATCCAAGGGAACGTTGGCGAGCACTTTCACAACATCCATAAACCACACACTAATCCAGTGGGATGACAGTCGCGTCACTGCAAACGTCGCGATACGGAAGAAGTACTTTTGGAAGGTCTCATCGCAGCACTGTCAAATCCCTCACAAAGCAACCGGTGCTCCCGCTAGGGCTGCTACACGTGCACTGAGCCTTCCCCTGGATTCGGAACCATCTCACGGCTACAAGCCGCTTCCCCTCCCCCGACGCATGCGCTCTGCGCGCAGCCGAAGACAGAGGGGAGGGTAAGGAAGGACAGGCACGCGTGCGACGCGCTCCCAGGGAACTGCTTCCGGATTTTTCAAAACGAAATATAATTATCTCTCATTATTTCGTCGTCTAAATTTCGAGTCTCGAGTATTTTGGCCAAATACTCGAGATTGAGACGAAATTAAAATTAATTGGCATATTAGAAAAAAATGCTTACATAAGAAATATTATGAAAATAAAAAATTAAGGATGAGTCCCATTGAGAAGGCCAACGAAAAATAAATTGGGCGAATAATTAAGCAAACGAGAATGAAGAACATCACGGAACTCTAAGAAATGGCTTCGGAAATTTAGAGATGGAGGGCGAACTAATCTCCGGACAGCAGTACTAAGAATGAATGACAATAGGTCTATAGATAATTAAGTTTAAAAACGCAGCCTTACTGCTTAGTTAAGAGCGAAAAAACGGTGACGGCAATGGAAGTGTTCTCAGTCGTCCATGTCACTTTAACTAAAAGGGAAGTTCACGGCCAAGAGACTTAACGCAGAAAGAACATACCAGCGTCCAAGTATACTACTAATTGCATTTGATTCACTTATAGGGTAAGCGGCGTATTATATTACGTTTGGAAAATAAAATGCTGTATGTACTGATATCAAGCCTGGATTTTTGAATAAAAATTCAAATGTAACTTGTAAACGTATCGTGCATTACTATTAATAGAAAAAGTTATACTTATAAATGGGTTACAAATCACATGAGATCCTTAGCTTCAATTGGTGACAGAATAAGAAATAAGCTAATATTTTTATTCGTTCAAATGATGGTAAAAACATTTTTGATGGGATGAATGGTTGATGACTGGATATGGTGAATGGAACTTTAAAGATATAAGTATCATTAAATTAAAAAGAAGAACTTTGTGATTGTGAAAGCACAACGTTCTTCTTTTTAATTTAATTATGAATCGCTTTCACCAAGTTACGCCTCAAACAATCAATTTGATGTAAGTATCATTTTTTTTATTGACGGCTACATACTTCTTCGGTAATAATATGACGCTATTTCCAAATGAGAGAGAGAAAAACCATTATGATGAGGGAGCTAAGACGGGGATATAGTGATGTAACTTCACAGTTGGACAAATAAGGGAAAAGGAGCGGCATTGCAGTGACTTCTAGACAAACTTTAGCAGATTTTTGATTTCTCCCAACGTTTTAAAGCTTCCATGGCAAAGTTTTGGAGCAGACGCAGTCAAGTTTTGTTTCTTTCAGCCAAATTTGTCCCCTCATCCTACGAGAGATATAGCGTTATTTCATGTGAACTTCCTGCTTATAATGCTCTCCTCCACTGCTGTGGAACTCCCAAGACGGATGAAGAAGAGTCGATGAGTTTGCTGCGAAAAAGGAATTAAATGTGCAAGGAGATAAATAGTAGCAGGGAATAAAAATTAACGTACCTCAGGCAATTAGAATAGACCATTGTCAGCATTTTGCGACGATGGATATGAAAAGAGGAGGGTAATTAGATTTTTTTTCTCTTGACTTGACTACTTTTAATTAATGATCAATAATTCCTGGAGTATAGGTCATATAATGCAAAAAGTTTTTTTATTGCTAACGTTTCGGTTTATTTGAAAACCTTCCTACATAAAGATACATAAGTAAAGGATACAAAACAGTTTTTTACAATAATGTAATAAAAAAATGAGAAGGGATTACACAAGAATTTTGACATACCTTAGTTTTGCACATGTTTGTTTATTAATAGAAGGTAACTAAGCTTTTACCTAACGTAGTTACCATTAATTTCGATAATTAAATAAAAATAATTTTTGCCAAGGTTTTCTGTTTTTTTATTACAGCTGTTGATTGATCTAGATATGTGAACCATTTCGTTGAATAGTCTTTCATAAATAGTCTTTGAATAGTCTTCTTTAGCCAATTCTTTGAGGAGGATGTTTAGACAAGGATGAGGCTGATGTAACAGGACGATGCATGACTAGTGAGTGATTTTGACCTAAAAAACCGATGTTTTCATCGGAAAAGGGCTTTCACATAAAAATTGAGAGATGAAAAAATGGGAAAAGAAGAAGGTAAAAATGCAAATAAGGAAAGGAGAAAAAAGATTTAGTTAAAAAAAATATTCTGCTGATCACGAAACGCGGTGAATTCCTTATGTTGCATCTCTCACTATGCTCAAAGTTTACCAGCATTATCCTTCAAAACAATTCCACCCCCTCTCACATGCTGCCTCTCTCTTAATGACAAATGTTTCGTAAGATTCTTAATTAGTTTTTAATGTAACATAATACAATAATCCCATTTTTATCTTTATTGATATTGTATCATATTTCATCCAGAAGAGAACGGTTGGAACTACAAGTTATTAAATTCATTATTCCACATGGGAATTCAGCGTTAGTTAATCAAGACATTGAATATTTTAGCATTATAGCAGCATTTTACTTCTTTATTATCCGCTACAAAATGACATAGAACGGTAAAAGTAAAATTAAAAATGAATGCCTCGAGAAGTACTCAACATATTGGACCCATTTACCATTAGTGTGAAACTCTGTCTCACCTAAATTTGTGGTAAATTATATCGCATTGGAATCATTATAATAATTATAAACTACTATTTGTAGATCATGGTGGGCTAAAGCTATTTTCATAAATCCACTTCCCTTTAATTAGCCTTCATCGTCAAGATAAATGTAGCAAATGTAGGACAGGGAAATCATTTTTATTTATGAATTTTAGGCTATCAGATATGAGGATAGGATGCGTACGAATGGAAAAAGTCACCAAGAAATTCAGGGTAGATAATGTAGCGCTGGGTTAAAAAGATTATAATAATATTGGGAGTAAATAGAGGATATATAAATGAGTAATTATTAAGAAGGAAATGGTGTAGAGAGTGATAGAGAGAAACGTTGAATCAACAAACGAATTGCTCAAGGGGAATTGGAAGAGAATGGCAATGGAAGGATAAATACGAGATAAGGGGAAAAAGGGTCTCTAATGGTATTCCCCTGATAGAGAGAGGATCTCATTTTCATCCCTAGGAGATCCGATTAAGGTTTACACAAGGTATCAAAAATTATACGAAGGTTTTTTGCAACTGAATAGAATATTATTCCAATATTATCATACTCAACTTACACAATAGCATAATTTTTGAACCTGAGATTAATATTGATTCATTATACAGTATATAGGCTAGAGTATGATAAAGACTTCGGTGCTCAAGGTATTTTGGTAAGCTTTGGAGAATTTTGTCCTTAAGAGTAATTGCCCTAAGAGTAATAAGATTATTTAGATAGCACAATGAATTATGAAATTTTAAGACGCTGAAAGTTGTCTCACAATCTAATTGATGAGCATTTCATTAGTCGGAATGCTTTCACGTATTTAAAGCAAAGAAATGTTAAAAAGTACTAAAAGAGATTTTGTCGCGAAAGAAGAATAACAGATGCTGCTTCAAAATTAAACTATTTTCCTCTTTAGTGGATCCAATGTGGCTTTCAGAAGATATATAAAATTTTGAAGCTTTTTAAATCAGCTAGAAGCGCCTGCATACGTTCTGGCGTTCAAGTAATGGCATAATAAACAGTTTCTAATCATGTTCGGATTTGAGGGTAAATGATGTCCATTTTTAATGGCTTGCGTAATTGATGCATTTGCCTTTATATTGCCGAACACCACAGAAGTTTAATTGACAAAAATAGAGTATCACATGTGAAGCATTATAATATGCATTGAATATCAAAGGTTTGATAACACTGGAGAGGAAAGTGTTGAGCCACAATTCTATTTTATCACAGGGAAAGTAACGACATAGGTATGTTGTTCGCAATCACACCCCGAAATATTAAAATTTAATCGCAATTTTAGGGTGATACCATTAAAGAGTTGAGTAGAGATATAAAAGTTGAGATATAAGAAGGCTAAAATGTTTTTTTTTCACCCCACGATTCGAAGGGAAATATTTTCGATTCACTTTACTTACGTAGGGTCTTGTATTATGCACAATTATTACGGTGTTAGATATTGAAGCGAAATTTTGACTCTATTTAAAATAAGAGATTTTTAATGGAGCAATCTAAATGCTCAAGGGAAATTTGTTTTGTAATTACAAATAGTATCAAATCACTTTTGAGCTCGAAATAAAAGTAGTAAAAGGCAACTCACGTAAGACAGTGTATAGTACCTAATTTGGATCTCAAAATAACTCTCCATGATGCCAGTATTAAAAGTTAATTATTTTTACGTTATAATATGGTCGAGTAATATCATGGGGTAATAATGATTAAAAGTCAAAAGTATAAGCCGAATAAAAAGGTGTATTTGTTATGAAAGTTCACCAAACGAATTAAAGACACATATGGATGTAACTGTAAACAGTCCTCATGAAAATGATCAAAAATCTTACATTAAGTTTATTACTGCATAAAAAGTGTGAACACAGATTCTTCAGGAAAAAATGGACATACTTTCAGATCTATCTTACAACATTCACTCGAGTTCTTTGTGCCTATTAATACGCAAAGAGCACAATTACTTTCTCCATGTTGGCTGCAATTACTTACTGCCCGTGGCCTAGAATCAATAATGAGACGATACGCTAACGTTTTAGATTTCAGACAAATCTGAAAATATATAAATTATAAACTGAAGCTCAGAGTTTTTATGTATTATATTAGGTTTTTATGTATTATTTAGATTATAAACTATTTTCTGGGTAACTTTCATCAATTTATAACAGACAGCGGGTAGATAATTGACTTATTTGAATTATCTTCTCCAGTGTAAAGAAATTTACGTAAGTTATGTAACCTAGCTAGCATTTTTAGTAAACTGTGATTTATTTCAATATCTTCCGATTAATATTTCAACGTTTCGGTTAACCGTCTATCCTCAGAATTGAACTCAATACAGCTATTAATAAAGTCTGAAAAATATCTTATCAAATCCTGCCTAACAGTAAAACGTCATTCTGTGCACCCAGATTTTATGAAATACCTTGAAAACCGAACACCACTCGCTACCGCAGTAAGAATGAGTCAACGACCTTTATCTGGAGCACCATTAATTTGGAAGAGAATGTACATGCACAACTTATTCTGGCAAAACTCCAAAAATTCCGTTCTGCCTGCAAAGTGTAGTCCCACCGTCTTAGTGGAAATAGATCGATGCAACTTTTATTCATATGAAATTTCGTACTGAAAAGCTACAGGTGGAATAAAAATCATGAAGCCTGATGGAAAAAAATCCGATGTTTTCTGAGAGTTATAGCCCTAAGGTTGAGGCATTATGTCTAGACAAAAGAAAAAATGAAGACGGTTCACAGTGATGCTAAACGTGTTTTCTACGTCTTTATTTGGAAATAAGGTAAGCCAGATATGTATTAAAGGTAACTGTTTAAGCTCCAGTTTCAAGAGTTTAAACTTTAAACTTTAAAGTTTCAAGAGAAGGTACATTTCAGTTGCAGGTTCAGTTGAAAAATGCCATTAGTGAGGGTCATAACGACAAGCCTTGAACACGCAGGGATTCTTTGCATTTGTTGTGAACTCTTTAACATACATTTCACCCCCTTTACCTTTAAGAATTCGGTAGAAAAACTTGTGTTTTATCCTCATTTATTTTCCTCCTACTACTCCAGTCTGTTTATCCTCTCCTCCTCTCCAATGCCATCAAAACTCAACTCATTATCTCCACACTTTGTCCAACTCCTAATAGAGCCATTTGTATTCAGAACGACCTCTAACGGATATCGAGCTCAAATCCAGTTTAGGCATTTCAAATGCAGAGCAAAGTTCATCTGCTAGTATCACTCGAATGCCCACCGCCTCTCTATCAACGACATCAAAACTTTAATATCACGACGCGGTCTTTTTCTTACCTAATAGGTATGCGCCGGTATTTCCAACAGTTTGATTGTTTTATCTGTATGGTGATGACTCGAATACACTTTGAAACTGGTTCGTAGGAGCATCAAAAAATCCAAGTGCAATCAGTAAATGTAGCTCTATTTTCATCTCCTGCTGTGGACCGATGAGATTTTTCCTTTTCTCCGTCCACGACGTATGTGCTTCAAAACACTTCGCCTCATCATGCTATAAGCAGAAGAAGTTGCGAAATAGTGGTGATGCATGAAGTTATAACTGCAACGAGAAGTACATATGGTGTATAAAGTATAAATGGCAAATCGCATTTTTACAAGGAAGTTTTTAGATCAGGTCCTACGATCAGTCGAGTATCTAAGCAGAAAGATATTCCCGTCATTTCATTAGTTAAATTGGAATTAAGTAAAATCATTTTATCCATCATTGTTTGAGAATGGTAAGTACCAAAACGTTAGCGCACATTTTTTCTTGTATTACCCTTTTAATCCTCCCCTCGGGCCAAAGATCCCATTCACCCGACTTCGTCTTCGAGGCCACTTTTTACTGGCACCCAACTGTCAGGGCCACACCACACCCTAGTACTTCGCATTCATTTTTTACCGGCCCGCACTCCTCATCCTCATCACTTCCTGTTCTTGAAGGCAGCAGACTCTATTCATCCTCTTTTGTCATATTATCTCCACTGCATAACTGGGATCATTTTTCCTTTCTCAAGCCTATCCGCCTCTTTGAGAGCGTCTCTGCCACTGTTTCTTTTTTATAGCCATTTCTTGTCGCACATTATCATAACTTATCTCATTTTTGCGTCCTTTCTTTTGTCTCCTGCAAACTTTAGCTTACCGTTCCTCTTACTCCTCCCTTATTTTCTTCTTCCTTCCTCCTGACTTCTCTATTTCGAGAGGACGAAGTATACGACTTGCGAATGATTCATAAGTGTCAAAATGATTTCAATTTTACGTAGGATTAAAAATTAACATCCGTTAATGGACCGCATAGCTACTTTTTTGGCCTTTTTTCCCATTAAAAACCGTACGAAAATTCAAAGAAGAAGTGAATAAACTTAATTATGATTAAATACTTACTATAATTGAAAAATTTCTCTCAATGGTTTTTTTCGTAACCATACGGGGAGCCAATGACAGCAAAGTGATCACTTACCAAAAAAAAAACCAAAAAAAGCAGATTAGTGATGGCAGCATAAAAAGATAAGCAACGAAAAATGTTTTACAATATTTACAATCATTAATGTCTTTATGTCATAAGAAATCAATACATATAACGTCAAAGCAATGGAACAATATTAAGTATAATTAATTCTACAGAAAAATTTGCGAAATTGGTGAAGGCAACAAAAGGCGCCACTATCTGGGTATCGTGAGCGAGGTTTTACATGGGTGTTCAATCAGATTAGAGAGAGCAATTATGTTACTAGAGGACAAAAACAAGTAAAATATTATGTGTGAGATACCTATTCTTAAATGGCTCCGTTAGTCCCTTGTTGATTCCACTAGGTATATTCATAAAGAAATCGGCATTTAATCTTTAATTAATATACATATTCCGTATTTTTTATCCCTTCATTAACTCATTGCTAACGACTAGATGGATATCTGCAAGCAAAGAGAATCCCTACCTTCTCTCTAACTTCCCCAGCATAGTCTTCAAGGATATACGAGGGTCAGTCAAAAAGTAATGCCTCCCATTTTTTTTCTACTTAAAAAAATTAAGTTAAGTGAAAAATTTGAATTTGGCGCCATTCCTCAAACCTTCTTCTGCAATCCACTGCAGTAGTAACTTTCTGTGTCAACAGGTGGCAGCACAGCAGAAGTTTGTAAGATGGCCGACATCGATGTTCGTTTGAGACAGCGTTGTGTGATTGAATTCTTGAATGCAGAAGGTGAAACGCCCATACGCATTCATGAAAGACTGAAGAAGGTGTATGGTGTTGTGACAGTGGATGTCAGCACTGTTAGACGATGGGTTCGTCGTTGTAAGGAAGCTGAAGGGCAAACACCGTTGACTGACGAAAAGCGGAGCGGCAGGCCGGTGAGTGCAGTGACTCCACACAACATTCAGCAAGTTGATGACATCATTCGTGGTGACCGTCGGGTGACTGCAGATGAAGTGTGTCGCATTATTTCTCTCAGTAAAGGCAGTGTGATCACGATTATTAAACAATTGGGGTACTCAAAAGTTTGTGCACGGTGGGTTCCAAGAATGTTAACCGATCAGAATAAAGAGGCAAGGAAAACAATAGCCTCCCAACACTTGCAGCGCTTCCGTTTGGAGGGAGATGAGTTTCTGAAAAAAATTGTGACCGGGGACGAAACATGGGTGCATTTTTTTGAACCCGAATCAAAGAGGCAGTCAATGGAGTGGCATCACACAACCTCGCCGAGGAAGAAAAAATTCAAAACTGTGCGATCGGCAGGGAAAGTTATGGCAACAGTTTTCTGGGATACAGAGGGTGTGATTCTGGTTGATTTTTTGGAGCAGGGATGCACAATAAATTCTGTTCAATACGTCACAACCCTCAAAAAACTTAAAGCACGTCTTCAGCGAGTTCGCCCAACAAAATCAATGGCAGATGTTCTTCTTTTGCATGACAATGCAAGACCACACACCAGTCGTCACACCTCTGACGAGATTGTCAAAATTGGATGGGAAGTTTTGCCTCATCCCCCATACAGCCCTGACCTGGCACCATCAGACTTCCATCTGTTCGGGCCACTAAAAGAAGCTCATCGTGGGATTCATTTTGAAGATGAGGAGGCCGTCAAAACATCCGTGCGTCAATGGCTTAGCAAGCAGAGCTGTGATTTTTACTGTGCTGGGATACATGCCCTTGTTCAAAGATGGACCAAAACTGTAGAGATGGGCGGAGATTACATTGAAAAATGACAAAATGATCCTCAATGTTGTGGTTTTCAACCTATGTAATTGCATTTAAATTTCCTGACAATTAAACATAGAAAAAAAATAGGAGGCATTACTTTTTGACTGACCCTCGTATTTAAAAAATTATTTTCCTACTCAAAGAGACGGATTGCATTGCAAATATTCACCCATGAATATAATAATATATATAAATAATATGTGAATTATATAATATATTAATACAAGTAACAGGAATTCCTTAAAAAAAAAGGAATGGAGTACACTGCTGGATGGAAAGGGGGGGGGGGGGCTAGACTTTGCGCAAATTAAAATGGGGCAAAATGGAAGCTGATGAAATGTGGGCATGGAGGAAGACGTTATGAAAAAGCTGGGTGGTAAGGAAATAATAAATGGCAATTTTAAGGAACTTCTTAGGAGACTGAAGATTACTGACGGAGATAAATTTTGTCGGAAGAGTCATCAAACACAATATTTATGTAATAAATGCTTGCGGGAAAAGTACTGGGAATGGAATAAACGATCTAGAGAGAAGAAATTGTGAGAGAAAGAAGATAAGATGCAGCACCTACGTTGATCAGAAGCGAACAGAAAATGACAAAAAGATGAAGTCGCATAGACAAGGCTATGCCCCAAAGAAACACATATTTCATACTCTCTTATATTTAATTCCATACGTGCTCTTTCGCCAACGTGATCGGCCTTAGAGATATGATACTCGTGGTTAGAGGGTTAATGAAGGAGACTTCCGTATTCATCCATTTTCTCCCTGAATGCAAAGCATTTTTTTCTTGAGATCTATCAGAGGAAGGCTACATTATCTTTCTTTCGTATCATCTTCTTCATTTTTTTCATAATATCAGCCCATTCCAATTCTTATTCAGTTTCATCACCATATTTTTCTTATCTTTCGTATGAAACCATATCTTGTCGTCCTTCTCCTCTCAGCGCAAGAAGAAAAAGAAAATATGAGGCTGATCCCTTAAAGAATTTCCAGTTTTCCGCGAATGAACTTCCTCCAAAGAGCTGCACTGCATTGAATAGCTCTGAATTTTAATCCACTACCTCGCTTTTCAATTTACAACCCACAGCCAACAGTCTTTTAAGTCTTTTTCATGACAAAGTATTTCACTATAAAATCGAACTTAGGAAACTGACACTTGAAGGAAAACATATGGTTCTAAATAAACTGCCTAGTTTGCCATTGGTTCATCTTTTTATTTAAAGTAAAGATATACATGCAAAATTTACAACCTATGAAAATCTACTCATGAAATTTGTCATCATTCCGTTATCAAATAATCTCGCAATTGTATTGTACCATCTTCGAATTTTAGATTTGTTTTCACGATCCCGGAAAAATTGAAAAATATTTTTGCATTTCCGGAACTTTGGTTCATTATTAATTTAGGGAATATTTATAAATCAATATTCCACAAACAAACTTTAATTTAAACCGCACAGTTTTGATAAATTCCGTGCTATATTCTGGTGACCTGAAGATGATAAAAAATGTTTTTGCATATTAGGATGATCTCGAGCGAACTCACCACTTACAGGTGAACGGGACAAAACGGATAAGAGGGCAGTAATGAATAGGGTGAATGAATAGTCTCTAAATACTCTGGGTTTTTCCATAAGAGAAAACACAAAATACAATAATTCCTACTCAAAAATATAATAAATACACCTGAGACGATTCTTTTCGCAAAATAAGAACAAAAATACACCGAAGCAAAAATTACTCATGTTAACAATTGCAAACAAAAAAATTCAGTTATCTCATAAAATACGTGACGGGAGAAGCATAGGATGTGATTTAGAAGAGAGGATAACATGCAAGAAAGGACGTGGAAGATGGCGTGGGAAGTTTCCAAAATTGTGCAAGGTGAATGCAAAACGAAGAAGGAAATACGTTGGCGCTGGATGTGGCGGAAGTCGACGAGACCGAGTGCTTCGGACATAAGGGGTTTGATGGAGCACCCTTGGAACGTCGTTGCCGTTTTTGTAGAGACGTCTGAAGCCGGGGACCTCACGTCTGGTGCGGGGGAAGTTGATATATGTGGGAGGCAAGAGCCGCTTTGCACGGCCCACCCGTATGCTCTCAGTCTCTTTCTCAATTGCCCAGCCAACCCCGAAACGTCAGCCACTCAGTACCAGAAAGTAGATCTTTTCTGACTTGGCTTTTAAAGTGAGGAAGGTACGCGCGTTGCATATTTCGCGAAGGTGAAACGAAGAGAAGTGCCTTTCCGTTTTCTATTTGCGCAAATTCAAGCCGATATGAGGTATTTATGACCCTTATATCACTGCTACCATGGTATACCTACAGAGACGCAACCTTTCCTCATTTTCCTTCAACTCAACCTTCCTTTTTCTTCCAACTAAAAGTAGCGTCCAAAGATTTATACCGATTTTCTTAAGGTAGAGAAATGGAGTTCATCGGGTTTCTGAAATCAGAATAAGAATTATGAAATGGAAAAATAAAGAACCATGATTACAGCTGTATACCTCTCTTTTTCCTGTGGATCTTTATCATATACTTAAGAATCCCTATAACCAGTCTCCTTTCTTTCACGCGTTTTAATCAGGAAACGTAATACCCCATTCTTATCACTATCATTGAATGCGTAAAGTAGCCGCCAAATTATATCTTCGCTGCTTTTGGCAAGTTGAACGATTAAAAAAAAATGGTCACGTCTCTTGCATGGCCAATGATATGACCAATGATTTAGAGAAAACAGTAGCCTCAGTCATTCACAGATCATTCCTGCCCCTACGTAATGAACTCAAGGTTGGCTTCCTCGTGGTATGCACAATCCTTTGCATGCAAAGGTGGTAAGGGTATTAAATGCACTATTTCACGCACAAATCACAATCTTGAACAATTAAATTCCGCTACCTTTCTTGATTCCTACATTATATCCGTTAAAGTCGATCCCTTCAACATTTCCCGGACACTCCGAGGGATCATTTTATCTCTTCACATTTAACACTAGATTTCACTCCTCCTTCCTTCCTTCAATCAATATTAAATGCTTCTCTATTCAGCGCCTTGGCCGACTTCCGTCCTTCCCCTTTTACCGCTGCTTCCCCGCATCCTTACCATTTATTCCGATCCCTCGCTTAAGCCCTCCACTCTCTCTCCTCACAAAGCATCCGTCTCATTCCCTCTGCATCGTTCTCGGCAATCTCACTCTCTCTCTCTCTCCCTCTCTCTCACCGCAGGCCTTTCTCAACTTCGTGCCTCCTCCAGCTTCACACCCTCAATTCTAGTTCCTCGGGTCTCCGCTCCCACAATGCGCCCAATGAAAACGACCTCCTCGATCTCAACTCACACGCTATCTCTGCGTTCACGCCCCACCGAGTTCCTTATTCCTCTCAATCTCCTAACTTCCTGACCCATCATTTTCCTACTCATGCCCATCTCCGTTAATCCCTATTGGGGTCGGAGGTGAAAAGAGTGAAAAGCAGGTGGAAGGAGCCTGAGAGTTGAACGGACAAGGAAGTGATCATGCTTTGACTATGATATTTTCCCTCCATCTCCTGAACAAAGTTTCTCACGATACGACCCTTAAAACTTACCACTATCTCACACTGATTTAGGTTTACCTCCTCTTTCATTTTGAATTGGGAAACCAACAATCGAATTTATCCATATTTTGATTCGTGCAAACGGCCTAGAATTGTTTGAATGTTCTGGTATTCAAAGCATTATTGAAACAGATAGTACACTCACTGGATGTATGGTTTACTGCCCCTTTAATTTCTGAGAGTGGAACGTCTTGTTGACCAAATCCTGTGAAGTAATAATGGCCACACTATTAATGTAGGTGAGATGGTGACAAGTTCCACCAATGAAAGATACAATTTGCCTCTATGGAGAAATCTATCTGATACGGGACAATTGAAGCTGGGTGAAAATGGGGGACTGCATGATTTTCAGAAAAGGAAATAATATTTTGAATGTAATAAATTGATTTAAGGGTAAAGTCAACAGAGTATTTTCAACATTTTCATAACATGTTATCGAAAAAGCAATGAAGTCAAATGAAATTAGTGAGACGCTTAAAAAAATTAGAAAAAGATGAAAAAATGGAAAAATAGTGGACCATATCCATGCCTCTTTTTTCCAAAAGATCATGACCATTTGTATCCCCACTCCAGTCTGCTTGCTCTCGTGCGTTCCTATTAGGAAATTTAATACCCCTAAATTATATTGACTATTCAATCGGTGGGATGTACACGTTCCTTTTGTTCTGATTCAATACATACAAAAATGATGGAATTTTCATGTTCAACCATTCAGTTTGACCTGAAGGTAAAAATTTATTATCTCGGCTAAAAAGAAGCTAAAATAAAAAAAAACGGGGCAGTCGTGGGACTGGCCGACAGAAGTGAAAACTGAAATAATTATTATCCATTCATTTTTTATATAGATTTAATATTATTAAAGAACTAATTTTTCCAGTAATACTCATTTTTCAACAAAAATTGAAATTATTTTTTTCAGCAAACTGTTTAATATTAAATATATATTAAAAATACGATGTGTATGAATAGAAAGTAACATCATTTATATATTAAAATATAATGTGCTTTTATTTCTTTTATTTAATATGCTTTAAACCTATAATTGTTCACTATGCACATAAAAGAAACTGCCTTAAATTGTACTGACCTGTATTTTTATAGCGTGTACACTTATCTGCTCGTTCATGCACGAGTTCTTTATATTTAATGAACTTATACATTATACACTATATATTTTTATTTTCAATTTTAATATTTTTAAAACAAAAAGACTTTAAATGTCTATATATTAACAATATATTAACAACGTTTATTTACTATACCTAGTCAGCCTGCGTAGTTGAAATATCCATTGTAAATTTTTTTAATTGTATGAGATTGAGAAAAAATCCTCCCCGGCGGAGAATCGAACCCCGGTCTCCCGCGTGACAGGCGGGGATTCTGACCACTATACTACCGATGATGTAATACTGAACGACGAATTTTAAGAGGCAAATATATATCTCGCTGTAGCGATCGCAGTGTCGGGTCGGTGGCGATCACGCGAATTCTATGCTTTTTCCCCATCCCGCAAAAGTGCTTAACGCCGCTTAAGAAGTTTTCACTTCAAAAATTAGAGCACTATAGCTTGGTGAATTTAATTTTAAATGACCAATACCCAAGTCACTGTTATAGACTCGCATTTAGTATACGAAATCGCACGATAATAATTAAATATTGATGGAATAGTTTTTACGATGTAAAATAGGTAAGTTATAACCACGAGCCATCACGAATAGTCATTGGAATTATTCATGAGGTTTGAGAATAGATCATGAACAGAGATTTTTTTCAAAACAGGAGAAATCAGTAAAAACGAACACGTTATAACGCTTTAACTCCGCCAATGACTCGACCCGAAGGTTGGTTTAAATAGGTGAGGGAGAATCTCACCCTAAACTAAGGGGTGTGCATATCACGATTTCGGGATAGGATGGGCCACTTCGCACTTTCAAGATTTTATTTGGGGGTGTCCTAAGTCTTCACTTGAAATTTGAACCCGAAATCCTTCTGAAAACAGCCAAGTGTTCTACTCACTAGGCTACCACACTCCCCGAAAGTGGAGCATTGATCAAAAAATACGATAAGAAAGGGAACAATTTGTTTGGCTACGAGTCTACCTCGCAATATTTCTCTTGTACTTCAAAGAAAGGAGGATAAGCATCAGACTGCTTTATGAACCCGCATCTTTCATTTTCCTTACCCTCAAAGGGGGCGGGGAAGTGGTTTCTTTGACTACAAGAAGTGGAAAATAGAAAAAATGTGGCTTTTAATAGCACCCAGAAGCTGCCTTGATGATGGCGGAGTGTGCTTGTTTTTCCTAGAAAGAAGAGTTGCTCAGAGAAACTGAGATGTATCTAAGAGGAGGACCTCGCCGTCAGAAGGGGCAATATAAAACCCGCATGTGAAGTTCAAAGTTGTTCAGTCTGCGGGAAAGGGAGAGAAGCGGCGGTTGCCGAGGGAATTCAGGGCACGTATGGCTAAACCGCACAAAAATATTCCATATGAAAACCTAATTATCGAAGAGGAAGGTTTTATTCTTAGGGAATTGTCAAAAGAAGTCTATCAAAATAATATTCTCCAAAGGAAACCGTTATCTAATAGATATCTTTTACCTTGTAAGAAAGCAATACATAAATTTTTGAAAGAATAACATTCAGTATTGTGAAAGGTAAAAGGCGAAGAGCATAGCTGTATTCCCAAGTAGATCAATGCTTTGCAATTTTGATTCTCAGAAAATAAGATAAAAATACTATGGTGCATTACACTGGGTGTTACAAAACAGTTAGCAGCTATCACAGGGAAGAAAAAAAACTTGTTAGTTATTTGAGTGCAGGGATAAAAGTTGAATGCCATAGATTTGATCATATTTTAACTTCAATAACGCCAATATTCTAAATGTTGGCACCTTTTTTACTTTTTTATAGCATGTTAATCAATGTACATTTTAAATAGCAAAATATGAAAGATTCCTGCCATTTCGAACAAAATCAATATAAAAACCTCTTTGTAGCCTAAAACGTATTTCTAAATTATACAGAACAATATATTATATTATACAAAACGAGCCATGGCGTAGATTTAAAAGAAAGATGAAAATACAAATTATAATTTTTGAATTATAAATGGAGTACTTGAAATACCCCACACAGCCGTTCGCGTAAGTTTTTATGGCACAGTCACTAAAGGGTTAATTAAGCACTGATTTCATTTTGATTTGCGTGGAAATATATCGAACCATATCCGTGATTGGTTATTAATTTGAAGTTAAGGTAGTTTTTTTCTAAAGTAAACCACAAATTAAAATTTTAAATGAATGTTAATCAATATTTTTAATGAGTAGAGCTGATAAACGTTCCAAAATTTTTATTGGAAAATCGCTCGACAGTGAACGATATATTGATAAAACTTATCACGTAGTTCTAACCTTGACCATCATTATCAAAAGTCAACAATCCTAAGGTTGCTCAGAGCAGGGAAACATATTTCCTTTCTTCTTATAAATATGAATACTATGAAATACCCAATAATACTGAAAGAACAACTTACTCACATACAGAGCATAAAAATGGTGGAAATTGACAGTAATGCAAGAAAAATTACATAAATAAAGAGAAACGGATGGGGAGAACGTCGTTTAGCTTGGCTTCATCATAGCGGTGAGGGTGGTCATTGATTAATAGTATGAATGAAATGAATAAATGGTGAAGGGTAGAAGGAGGTGGGTGTGGAATGCTGGAGGAACTTCGATGCATGGAAGAAAGAAGCAGAAGGGAGTTAGCTTATGAATGCGATGTAATAAGACGGGGATAAATGATGAGGATCAAGACGCCTGATGCCTGGATTTAAACAGCGCGGGAAGACGAATATACTCTACGATGAAATGAGATGCTTTGGTGAAAATAATCATCGAGGCTAGATTAAATGATGAAAACAGATAATATTGGATGAAAGAGAAATATGAAAAGTAGTTCACATAAATACTGAATGTTATACTCCATTTTCCCTTGGAAATTCCCAAGTCATTTTTCGTAGTTTCAAATTGCAAAAAAAGATTAGCATTTTTCTTTGTAAGCTATTTTTATCATGTACTGATTTATTTCCTTAAATGTAACACCAAAACTTAAGCTGAACATGTACTTATGTTTGGCCTATTCTTAATTGACACGTTCGGTGACGAGAAGTCATAAATATAAGCCATATCAAATGAGTACAATCGCTCATTATTTTCTTATCTATGAAAGATAAAAATCAAAAAGTGCTTCAATTTTCAAAATTTATTCATCTACAATAATATTCAATCATTGACCGTAATTTTTATTTCAGCACACGATGAAATAAGCATTTAAAATTTTAGCCAATAATATGCTCTATGAATTAGAAGGTACTTCACATAGTTTTTGACCTAAGTTTCATTTATTTGATTTACTAGCGGAGATAGCCAGTCTAGCAAGATTTTTTGTTAAATTAATACTTCTCAAACTCGTGAAAATACCCAATGTAATAGGTGAGAAATATTTATGCCTAAAATATATATTTTTCACATATACATATATATCGCAGTTATTTCTAAGCCACCAAATTATTCATCAGCACAATAGTGATATAAATAAAGCGCCCATTTCCAACTGCGGGTTTGTTATTTCATGATTTATGGTGATAATATGGGTAATTTTTTTTGCGAGGAATTGACTCGTATTTATAAAGGGAAGGGTTGATGGTACGCGAAAACTGCATATCGCTCCTTCTGTGGGAATTGATTCAACAAGTCCTACTAGCGACCACAAGGGTTCGCGAAACGTCGCAATTTCTATATTGAACACGTGGTAATACTCGTAAAACTTAGACTCACAGAATCGTGAAATGTTATTTCAAAATATTTTAGGACGAGGCAAGAAGGTGATACTCGGAATCCTTTTCAATGCACTATAACGTGCATCCGTGATAAGAGGTTCTCCTGAAATATCTCTTTCAGCTCTATTTTCTTATGCCGTTCGCAACGCATCTTGAGTATACTTCTCAGTTCTCACCTGCCAGAGTTCTCCACAGACGTGAGGTAGCGCTACTTCTACCACTTCAACCGCTGTGGCCCTCTTCTGCGTTTCCTTTACGTCTCAATCGATCCGCATGAAAAATGGGAAGATTCACTCCTCGCAGTACCTTGCCTCCGAAAAAAATGTCCTTTCTTTCAATTTTGGAAAGAGAAAAATATTGCTTTTCGATTTACTGCTTCTTAATTTCTAAGGAGATAGTATCTGAGTGTCTTTGAAGCTTCCCTCTCTCAGACCAGATGCTTCATCTCACCGCATCTCCAATTTACTACTCTTGTTGAGGGAAACAAAATTTTTCCCTTCGACGTCGTGGAGATGATGAAATATCAACTTTACAGTTAGTCCGCCAGAAGGATCTAAAGCTTTGCGTTCCTCCAAACTGAGATCTTCTGGAGGCTTACTGTGGGGAAGGGAAAGAAAAATTTCGAAGTGAAATGCGCTGAAGAATATCCTATTGAGGAATGAGCTACGACGGGAGAAGAGTGTTAGTTAAACAGAAGTGTTTTTTTCCGGAAAATGACACTAATTTTCTCTTATCACACAACACACGTCATCTAAGGTCAACAACAAGATAAAGGCTTTCATGATTTGTTAAATTAAGATTGAAATATGATGAAAAAAAGAAGTCTTTATATCGTAAATGATAATTATATTTAAAAAAAAACTTCAATGATACATACAGAAATATAAAAATGGGTTAATAACAGGAAGGTATTTAACGGTTAATCGATACAAATCTGTAGGGCGAAAGACAGTAAAAAGTGAAGTGATAGACAATTTGAAAGTGATTTGCGTTCGAATGATTACTAAATAATATGCAAGGTAAGGAGCATAAAAAAATTTTACGATCACTTCCACAGCAGAAATATTTAAATAAGCTACAACCAGGATAAATATTTCCATCTCCAATATGTCAGCGTAACATCCAAATAGTTATGTCTCTTGAAAGTTTGAAAAATAAATTTTCCATAGAAGGCTTTTGCAGGAACACCTTCAAGCACGGGAAAAGAACACCAGTAGGCTAAGTTAGGTGAATTTTAGCACTAGGGATTATTTTAACTCAATTTGACGGCGAATTCATGCATTTCAGTGGCAGTAAATTACGATAGAATGTCACCTTAGGCCAATTTTACACTTACATATATAAGTTTATACTTTCTCTACTCCCCTTATAAAATAATTTTATTCATATACCATACGCTTATTCATTCAGTACATCGATATTTAACCCACCTTATCATTTTTTCTGCACTTTGGATGTATTTAATTAAGCAGCACAATTACAAACATGATTTCAATTCTATACGTTTAGGCTTGTTTAATTTCACTGTGTGTTCACAGCTGACTGATTATGTGGGCCATCAAACGGCCGTTACCTCGGAAGAGCGATTCCACGAGCTGAAACTCATTTAATCACTGAGATAAGGTTGACCTTTAATGCGACATTTATGACTCTTAAATACTTTCGATTACTTAAATAGTTTCCATATCTTGCAGTGACTCGACAAATACCGTGTGTTCCAGATGAAAACTTTATTTACCGTTCCAATTGTTGAGACCCTAGATCAAATACATTTTTACCCCTCTAAGATCATTCCTTAATGCTATTTAAAACGGTCTGTTACCATTACGACAGCATGGAATGGAAGGCGATGATGAGATACATATCATTAAAATAAATGGGAGTCATCTACACTTCACGAGTAAGAAATAGATTTGACATTGATTTTAGTTCAAATTTCATCTCACTAAAGTATCTGCACAGTATTCAAGGGAAAAATTATGGGTTAGAAGTCAGTTCCAATAACCAAAATAATACTTCTCGATGGGCGTTCACATCAATATGACCAGAGCGAATGTCAATAAAGAATTAAAGCAAAAGCCGCCCACACCACCGACTATGTACACCTTTCTTTCCCGTTTAGTGCAGCCCGTATTCTCTTTCTGCCACATTCAAGCAGCATCTGCCCGCATTCTACGACTTGGTCATCCCACATGTACGCAAACGACACAACCAAATACCCTCGACCCCTAAGTCCCCACATACGTCACTCCACCAAACTGCCAGTAACCGCAGACACAATATACGTCTAGGCAAATAAAAAACCCGAGCTTAACCGACTAACGATGATATTTCACTGTCCAGTTATTCCAACCACGCAATTCTACAGAAATGCAGCAACTGAATTCACTGTGGGCTACTACGTTAGAGGAGATGGGAGCTCAGTAACATAAACCCGTGCAAAATCTAGTCAAATTCAGTAATAAGGCCCCTCAATGTCGCGATGAAAAGCTAAACAGTTTATGAGCGAAGAAGGGAAAGGTCTGTCGAAGATTTGGATCGAAAAACTACAGTAATACTTACTTGTAAAACTCTATAGCAATCGACAGCAGCGAAAATTGGTGGACGAGCCCATAAAAATAATTATCCTCAGCAATAGCCTGCTTGGGATGTATAATTAACTCGGTGCCCACAAAATATTTAATATTCATGATTGTTCAATATTGCGAGACTTTACGAATGATATAAGGCTTGGTGTTCTAAATATCGGGTGCGAGCGCAGTGGACAATACGAGGATAATACTTTCACCTCTAAATCAACCCAAAAAAGAACATTTTGATCATCTATGTCCTCACTAAAATTCAGATCACGTTCTAGAAGAAAGTAAAGCATTTATAATTAGAATAAGCATAAATACCTCGTTTTTATAGAGAATATAACATTAAATCCACAAAAATGATGAGGATGACGCCCTTCGTGAACCCTTTTGCTTTTTTTCTGAGAAGAAAAGTGTGTCATAAATGGTCACTTTTACGCAGCTTCCCCGTAGGAGATTGCTATTCTAAGCCTCCGGATTTTTCCTGCGTATGCAAGAAAATTACAAGGATACCTTACGAATATATATGTGTTGCATGGGGAATCTGCTTTGGTTACGACCACGGATAGTACAGTACATCGAGTATGATTTTTACGGTTTCCTAAAAGCCATGCTCTGCATCATGTCTGCCAATTCAGCACAAATCGTCCTGCATTACTTGATTATAAGCTCATTTTACCAACCAAAAGCCTGACCTAGCATGGTTTCCATTGTGTTGGCCTATATTTGATATATGATCAAGTTGCAACCAGCGGCACTCGTAGCCAGTGAATCAGAACCATATCCTTATTCAAATAGTTCACTACTCACACGTTTTATTATCTGACACATATATAACTACTGATTTTATACCAAGCGTCTACCTATGCGTCAAGTGGAACATGCTTAAAACCGAATACCAAAATTTTGCTCTGAATGAAAATAAAACTGAAAAATACTGAATAACTGCAGATCATCGCCCGTAATTAGATTCAAGACATCCAGAAAAATGAAATATGTGCAGCATGATAAAGTAGCAGCATCATAAAGTTACAGCATCGGAAAAATTACATCCAAAAACTATGTTGCAACTTCAAACTTCACTTATTCCACATCATCCTTAACACTACGCTACAATTTACGTCGAAAACAAAAGAAAATAGTAACAATCCCACTATTATTTATTTCCCTCTTCTTTTTTATGAAATCTTAGCCAACCAAAATTCCTTTCATGCAGCCGGCCGACTCATATTCAGTCATCACAGCTGTAGTTACGTTTCTTTCACGTCGTTTACATTTCAGTTTTTCATATACCACACCTCCAATTACCTTTAATTTCATAAAAAGTTTCACACAAAAGTGAATGCAAGATCAACATAAACTCTTGCCATTATTTATATTCGATTCATAAAGCAATATCGATAAAAATAAAACACAAAACTAGACTTGACGTCCTTTCTTTTCATTCTTATTCACTTTACATCTTCCTCTGTATGCATTTTGCCACAAATATTTTCAAAATGAAACAATGACTTGCAATTTTCCACAATAATAAATTTACTTCGACTCGAGTTTCGATGTTACTACATCATTTTCAAGGTAAAACTGAGAGAGGAGAAATGGGATGGAAAGTCCTCAAGGAGGTGGCTGGAATGGGTAGAAGTGGAAAGCGTGGGGGGGTCCACTTCTACCCATTCCAGCCACCTCCTTGAGGACTTTCCATCCTTTTTCTCCTGGTGGACCCCCCCACGCTTTCCACTTCTACCCATTCCAGCCACCTCCTTGAGGACTTTCCATCCCATTTCTCCTCTCTCAGTTGTACCTTGAAAATGCTGTAGTAACATCGAAACTCGAGTCGAAGTAAATTTATTATTGTGGAAAATTGCAAGTCATTGTTTCATTATGAATCAATTCCACTCCATCTCGCTTGATTCCTCGAATTTTATAAAAATATTTTCATTATTATAACAAAAAGAGACCCCTAAATATGTTTTTGAGTCTTCAATATTATTGAATAAGTATTTGCACTTGGTTCGCCTAGAATAAGACCAGTTGTATTCCATCAATCAGACTGGCACCATTAATCACCTGGGAAGCCTCTCCTCAGCCCTCACCATGTTTTCATTTCTTCACTCCTTCGACCTCAAACCCTTTTAAACAACACCTTCGCTTTTTTCCACGAACCTCATGCGTTATCCTTTTTTCACCCTCCGTCAACACCTAATCCCTGCATCACGTCTCTCTGTCATTACTCTTTCATCTGAAGGGAGATGAGAGAACGTGGATCGCCAACAGTGGAATGATCTAGAACGTGGATAAATTCAAAACTTCACAACCGTTAATTGAGAATGCCTTCCTTCTTTATTTACAGTTACATGTTTCTAAGTTATATCCAGTATTTCAGAAGTTTTAAGGTCCAGTTGAAAAGGGTAGTGGGCTTAAAAGAACAGACCAGGCTGATTTATATATCATTGATCTATCAACTAGTAAACACTTGCCATAATTTACAAAATAAAACCACGCTAGGCCAGTAAGGCATGTAGTTTACTTCACCCATTAGCTGTAATTGGCACCCATGGTTCCCTAACACGTTTGCTGTCAGGAAACCGTATTCCAGAAAGATTCTGGTCCTCATTCAATTTCACCGCCGCTGATCCATTTCAACCATATTTTTCCCTCAGGCCGAATGTTTTCCAGTTCAGCGGTCCTTCAAATCCTTTACACGTACAAACCGTTTCTCCCTGAAATCCTCCGCTCCGAAAAAAATCGCCTCGCCACCGTCGTGCTATCATATCCACGCCATAGCATATTTCATTTCAATCCCCCTAAAATTCATTCCGGATGACAAATATATGAATATCCTCGTGGTCCTCGCAGCTCAGTCCCCCATGATATGTAAACACGAGGAAGGACAATGCGACTCTGGTTAAAGGCATTTTCGTTACATTCCTCTAATTTATAGGGAATCAGCCACTCTTTTTACCCAGTGAACACGGCTTCATCTCCTTCCGTAAATAATATTAGCAGTTAATGATGAAATGGCAATTTTCTATCCCTAAATATTATGCGGAGACTGATGTGATGATCGTTCCAAACCGTTATAATACAATGAGGAAGACTCGGAAAACCCATACCTCAGCTGATTTAGTCTTTATTAAAATGATAGGGAAAGAAAATTAAGCCCAAACTGGTTTCCTTTAACATGCGAGACTAAATGAAGAGCAATGCTCCACCTAAATTCTTTAACCGTAGCTCCATATTCGTTAACTATCATTTTCTGAAGTGTTTAGCAGACGTTGAAGTAGTGGACACAAAGAGAAGACAACACCTAAAGCGCGAGCAAACGATCACCCACAGTGATTATCCATGTTTCGGTAAAGCTATGAAGACATTTCTTAAATCTTTGATTGCCCACGACTGCCTTATAAAGAATTATTAATAGTTAACCAGCTATTTCTTTTTCAATAATAACATTCGGGTATTATTATAACCTTTATGCAGAAAAACAAAAACGATCATATTTATTATTACAAAAACTGTTATTTAAAAAAAGTAATCAAATTGGAATTTTAATTTTTCACAACGTGCAGATAACACTTTGTAGTGAACAAGATTGAAGCGATAAGGCTAAGACGCGGACCGGTGAAGCCTATCCCTTCGCATAGAATTAAAGAGTCAATACAATCACCGTTTCATAATTATAATTACAATAAAACTACATCTTACATTAAATAAAATTAAGAAAACAGTTATTTCCACTAAGCGCAAAACGAACGCCGCTTGTATCTTTATTTTGTATTCAATTCACTTAGAGACCTTCCCCTGATATACTTTTCGAAAAACCATATGAAATTTCATGGACATGAGAGAGAAACATACATGGACATTCACACTTTTTCCACAATGGATTTCGAAAAAATAATAGGGAAAAATATATTAAATGACGGACGAAGACAGGGGATACGGGTTGGTTGCATTCTGTCGATTGAGGAGGAGTGCGCATATGATGCGAACATTTCTCCGTTTTCGACGAAAGAAAGCGGTAGGGAAACGACGATCCAGGACGATGATGACGAGTGCTTCCGAGTGATAGGGACGGATGCATCCATGATTATGGTGGCTTCAGATGCGTGCACTTTCAAAGACAATAAATTCCTCGATTCCATAGCCAGAGATGTGCACGGAAGTAGTAGATCGATGCAGAGAGAGAAGACCTCATACCTACGTTTACTCATGAATTCTTCCGCAAAGCAATCCACTGAATCATTTTCATCGATTGGTTTACTCTGTCTGATCACACATCCCGTGCATGACAATTTCAACCCCTAAGTCAAACTAATATACCTTAATTTCGGTCTGAGATGGAACGTTGTTTCCTGAACTTCCAACTGTCAGCTCGGTCACAAACCTCTACGGGAAGGCTATCATTTAAGGAACATAATGCATAAGAAAGCTTTAAAATCCCACGCCTAAGCATCCTCATAAATTAACATTTCAAAGATTAAAAACCTAATTGCTATACCTTGAAAGATAGAGAATTCCTAAGAGCGGTTGTGAAGATAACACAAAAAATTATAACTTGCAGCCTATGCAAACTTCAGTAAGACAGTTAGGAAGTATGGCTACTTTTGACGTGGATTTTCCTGGGGTGAACGAATATGTCGTTTAATAAGTAAGGTTTTGGTATATTACCGTAGTCATCTAGACCTGGTAGATTACAGAGAATTTTACTATCCTCAATGCAATTTAACGGTCTGTACTGATGTGGATTCATTGTCACAATTAATTAATACTAAGAGCGAGAGATTCGATAGTTACGATGTCTATAACAAAAATATCAGGTACTCTGAATGGATGTAAATGCGGTATTGACTATAGTATGAAGAAATAGTAACAAGGAGCAGGAGAAAAAGGTTAAACAAGGTGGTATAGAAGGGTACTCAATAGAGGATAGGCGAAAAGACGGAGAGGAAAGACGTCGAGAAGGGAAGAGACAGAGCTCGGAGGTAAGCAACTCACGTGTTCGAGAGGGGAAGCGGAGGGTAAATGGAGCCGTAGACAGAGGAGAATGTCAATTTCCATTCGGGGAAGAGACGGTGGCTGTTGGGGTAGACATATATTAACCTTTCACAGAGTAATCAACGAGTAACTAGTTAGCGGATGAATGATGGACCATCATAAACCTAATATACCGACGTCCTCCAAGTTAAAAACACGCTGGTGATGCTGCTACGTACACTTCATTCTAGTGCAATTAAGGATTATGTTTTTCAAAAGCCTAAAACCAAAATAATGTCCATGTTTTGAGAATTATAAATAGAGAAAACCGCTTCATGGCCCTCGGAACAATTATGCACACATTCCAAAGCCCTAGTAGGGAATGCAAATTTCACGGAGGAAAAATAATTCCCCTTGAAGTGGACTTAACTTAGGGTATCTACTCGATTTATGTAGCCTATTAAGCTACTGAAGCGATTCCTGAATTGTTATTCCAGGCGAAGTTGTTTTCCCCCAAAATTGATGCTAATGTACGTTCGAGTTTTCAAAGGATTCTGATTAATGCCAGGGTTGAGGGGACTTATTTTTGCTCGGAGGAACTGTAGCAAATAATTTTGCATAAATACTTAGTCCTCATGCATATGCATTATTCATATTTCTTATTCATATGATGCCTGTTACTGCCTGTCTCAATTCACAAACAGAACATCTGTAAGTAACAGAATATGCTAACAATAAGCAATGAAAAATAAAATGATTATCTATTAATGTGTACTGATTTCCTCATATAAGCGATTATAAGTATAATATCGGCAAAATTCAAGAATATCGAGCTTCTTGGGCAATCACTTCTTTGATTACCTCTTCATTAGCCTAGACGACGCTTAGATATTTTAAACCGACCTACCTCCACTTATAATAAATTTTGATTCAAGAAATAAACTTTTAAAGAAGACATGATCAAGAATTCAATATTTTCAACATTCAAAACAAAAATTTTATGCACAATGTAACATAACATAAACAAGCCACCATATTGTTTTTATGTAATTTAAAACTGACAATGGTAGTGAGGGACGGGGGGATTGTTGTGAAGGAAAACGGGGAGTTGTGTATGGAGAGTCGAAGGAGGCAGACGTGTTTATAGGAAGGATCGGGAGAGGGACTAAGAAAGGTGGCGGTGTGGCAGAGAAAAGAAGAGAAAGCAGAGAAGGGGAGGCGCCTACGAGAGGAGAAGAGAGCGGGAGGAGGGGAATACGGCGGAACTCAGGATCCACGCGGGTGCAGTTCATGGCGGTGGTTCAGTGAGTGGTGGTGGTAGATATAAATGGAATTGTGATATCATGGTGGCTTTTGATGTTGGTTTTATGCTCTAATTTTCAAAATATAGAGTTTGTTTCGAATTGTATTGGAATTATTTGTTTATAAAAGCAGCGAAGAAAATAAAAAGTTACAACATCAAATCTTTAACGCGTTTTTATCTTATAGAAAATTATTATTAACCTCAGGCATCTAATTTTTATTTCAGCACACGATGAAATAAGCATTTAAAATTTTAGCCAATAATATGCTCTATGAATTAGAAGGTACTTCACATAGTTTTTGACCTAAGTTTCATTTATTTGATTTACTAGCGGAGATAGCCAGTCTAGCAAGATTTTTTGTTAAATTAATACTTCTCAAACTCGTGAAAATACCCAATGTAATAGGTGAGAAATATTTATGCCTAAAATATATATTTTTCACATATACATATATATCGCAGTTATTTCTAAGCCACCAAATTATTCATCAGCACAATAGTGATATAAATAAAGCGCCCATTTCCAACTGCGGGTTTGTTATTTCATGATTTATGGTGATAATATGGGTAATTTTTTTTGCGAGGAATTGACTCGTATTTATAAAGGGAAGGGTTGATGGTACGCGAAAACTGCATATCGCTCCTTCTGTGGGAATTGATTCAACAAGTCCTACTAGCGACCACAAGGGTTCGCGAAACGTCGCAATTTCTATATTGAACACGTGGTAATACTCGTAAAACTTAGACTCACAGAATCGTGAAATGTTATTTCAAAATATTTTAGGACGAGGCAAGAAGGTGATACTCGGAATCCTTTTCAATGCACTATAACGTGCATCCGTGATAAGAGGTTCTCCTGAAATATCTCTTTCAGCTCTATTTTCTTATGCCGTTCGCAACGCATCTTGAGTATACTTCTCAGTTCTCACCTGCCAGAGTTCTCCACAGACGTGAGGTAGCGCTACTTCTACCACTTCAACCGCTGTGGCCCTCTTCTGCGTTTCCTTTACGTCTCAATCGATCCGCATGAAAAATGGGAAGATTCACTCCTCGCAGTACCTTGCCTCCGAAAAAAATGTCCTTTCTTTCAATTTTGGAAAGAGAAAAATATTGCTTTTCGATTTACTGCTTCTTAATTTCTAAGGAGATAGTATCTGAGTGTCTTTGAAGCTTCCCTCTCTCAGACCAGATGCTTCATCTCACCGCATCTCCAATTTACTACTCTTGTTGAGGGAAACAAAATTTTTCCCTTCGACGTCGTGGAGATGATGAAATATCAACTTTACAGTTAGTCCGCCAGAAGGATCTAAAGCTTTGCGTTCCTCCAAACTGAGATCTTCTGGAGGCTTACTGTGGGGAAGGGAAAGAAAAATTTCGAAGTGAAATGCGCTGAAGAATATCCTATTGAGGAATGAGCTACGACGGGAGAAGAGTGTTAGTTAAACAGAAGTGTTTTTTTCCGGAAAATGACACTAATTTTCTCTTATCACACAACACACGTCATCTAAGGTCAACAACAAGATAAAGGCTTTCATGATTTGTTAAATTAAGATTGAAATATGATGAAAAAAAGAAGTCTTTATATCGTAAATGATAATTATATTTAAAAAAAAACTTCAATGATACATACAGAAATATAAAAATGGGTTAATAACAGGAAGGTATTTAACGGTTAATCGATACAAATCTGTAGGGCGAAAGACAGTAAAAAGTGAAGTGATAGACAATTTGAAAGTGATTTGCGTTCGAATGATTACTAAATAATATGCAAGGTAAGGAGCATAAAAAAATTTTACGATCACTTCCACAGCAGAAATATTTAAATAAGCTACAACCAGGATAAATATTTCCATCTCCAATATGTCAGCGTAACATCCAAATAGTTATGTCTCTTGAAAGTTTGAAAAATAAATTTTCCATAGAAGGCTTTTGCAGGAACACCTTCAAGCACGGGAAAAGAACACCAGTAGGCTAAGTTAGGTGAATTTTAGCACTAGGGATTATTTTAACTCAATTTGACGGCGAATTCATGCATTTCAGTGGCAGTAAATTACGATAGAATGTCACCTTAGGCCAATTTTACACTTATATATATAAGTTTATACTTTCTCTACTCCCCTTATAAAATAATTTTATTCATATACCATACGCTTATTCATTCAGTACATCGATATTTAACCCACCTTATCATTTTTTCTGCACTTTGGATGTATTTAATTAAGCAGCACAATTACAAACATGATTTCAATTCTATACGTTTAGGCTTGTTTAATTTCACTGTGTGTTCACAGCTGACTGATTATGTGGGCCATCAAACGGCCGTTACCTCGGAAGAGCGATTCCACGAGCTGAAACTCATTTAATCACTGAGATAAGGTTGACCTTTAATGCGACATTTATGACTCTTAAATACTTTCGATTACTTAAATAGTTTCCATATCTTGCAGTGACTCGACAAATACCGTGTGTTCCAGATGAAAACTTTATTTACCGTTCCAATTGTTGAGACCCTAGATCAAATACATTTTTACCCCTCTAAGATCATTCCTTAATGCTATTTAAAACGGTCTGTTACCATTACGACAGCATGGAATGGAAGGCGATGATGAGATACATATCATTAAAATAAATGGGAGTCATCTACACTTCACGAGTAAGAAATAGATTTGACATTGATTTTAGTTCAAATTTCATCTCACTAAAGTATCTGCACAGTATTCAAGGGAAAAATTATGGGTTAGAAGTCAGTTCCAATAACCAAAATAATACTTCTCGATGGGCGTTCACATCAATATGACCAGAGCGAATGTCAATAAAGAATTAAAGCAAAAGCCGCCCACACCACCGACTATGTACACCTTTCTTTCCCGTTTAGTGCAGCCCGTATTCTCTTTCTGCCACATTCAAGCAGCATCTGCCCGCATTCTACGACTTGGTCATCCCACATGTACGCAAACGACACACAACCAAATACCCTCGACCCTAAGTCCCACATACGTCACTCCACCAAACTGCCAGTAACCGCAGACACAATATACGTCTAGGCAAATAAAAAACCCGAGCTTAACCGACTAACGATGATATTTCACTGTCCAGTTATTCCAACCACGCAATTCTACAGAAATGCAGCAACTGAATTCACTGTGGGCTACTACGTTAGAGGAGATGGGAGCTCAGTAACATAAACCCGTGCAAAATCTAGTCAAATTCAGTAATAAGGCCCCTCAATGTCGCGATGAAAAGCTAAACAGTTTATGAGCGAAGAAGGGAAAGGTCTGTCGAAGATTTGGATCGAAAAACTACAGTAATACTTACTTGTAAAACTCTATAGCAATCGACAGCAGCGAAAATTGGTGGACGAGCCCATAAAAATAATTATCCTCAGCAATAGCCTGCTTGGGATGTATAATTAACTCGGTGCCCACAAAATATTTAATATTCATGATTGTTCAATATTGCGAGACTTTACGAATGATATAAGGCTTGGTGTTCTAAATATCGGGTGCGAGCGCAGTGGACAATACGAGGATAATACTTTCACCTCTAAATCAACCCAAAAAAGAACATTTTGATCATCTATGTCCTCACTAAAATTCAGATCACGTTCTAGAAGAAAGTAAAGCATTTATAATTAGAATAAGCATAAATACCTCGTTTTTATAGAGAATATAACATTAAATCCACAAAAATGATGAGGATGACGCCCTTCGTGAACCCTTTTGCTTTTTTTCTGAGAAGAAAAGTGTGTCATAAATGGTCACTTTTACGCAGCTTCCCCGTAGGAGATTGCTATTCTAAGCCTCCGGATTTTTCCTGCGTATGCAAGAAAATTACAAGGATACCTTACGAATATATATGTGTTGCATGGGGAATCTGCTTTGGTTACGACCACGGATAGTACAGTACATCGAGTATGATTTTTACGGTTTCCTAAAAGCCATGCTCTGCATCATGTCTGCCAATTCAGCACAAATCGTCCTGCATTACTTGATTATAAGCTCATTTTACCAACCAAAAGCCTGACCTAGCATGGTTTCCATTGTGTTGGCCTATATTTGATATATGATCAAGTTGCAACCAGCGGCACTCGTAGCCAGTGAATCAGAACCATATCCTTATTCAAATAGTTCACTACTCACACGTTTTATTATCTGACACATATATAACTACTGATTTTATACCAAGCGTCTACCTATGCGTCAAGTGGAACATGCTTAAAACCGAATACCAAAATTTTGCTCTGAATGAAAATAAAACTGAAAAATACTGAATAACTGCAGATCATCGCCCGTAATTAGATTCAAGACATCCAGAAAAATGAAATATGTGCAGCATGATAAAGTAGCAGCATCATAAAGTTACAGCATCGGAAAAATTACATCCAAAAACTATGTTGCAACTTCAAACTTCACTTATTCCACATCATCCTTAACACTACGCTACAATTTACGTCGAAAACAAAAGAAAATAGTAACAATCCCACTATTATTTATTTCCCTCTTCTTTTTTATGAAATCTTAGCCAACCAAAATTCCTTTCATGCAGCCGGCCGACTCATATTCAGTCATCACAGCTGTAGTTACGTTTCTTTCACGTCGTTTACATTTCAGTTTTTCATATACCACACCTCCAATTACCTTTAATTTCATAAAAAGTTTCACACAAAAGTGAATGCAAGATCAACATAAACTCTTGCCATTATTTATATTCGATTCATAAAGCAATATCGATAAAAATAAAACACAAAACTAGACTTGACGTCCTTTCTTTTCATTCTTATTCACTTTACATCTTCCTCTGTATGCATTTTGCCACAAATATTTTCAAAATGAAACAATGACTTGCAATTTTCCACAATAATAAATTTACTTCGACTCGAGTTTCGATGTTACTACAGCATTTTCAAGGTACAACTGAGAGAGGAGAAATGGGATGGAAAGTCCTCAAGGAGGTGGCTGGAATGGGTAGAAGTGGAAAGCGTGGGGGGGTCCACTTCTACCCATTCCAGCCACCTCCTTGAGGACTTTCCATCCCATTTCTCCTGGTGGACCCCCCCACGCTTTCCACTTCTACCCATTCCAGCCACCTCCTTGAGGACTTTCCATCCCATTTCTCCTCTCTCAGTTGTACCTTGAAAATGCTGTAGTAACATCGAAACTCGAGTCGAAGTAAATTTATTATTGTGGAAAATTGCAAGTCATTGTTTCATTATGAATCAATTCCACTCCATCTCGCTTGATTCCTCGAATTTTATAAAAATATTTTCATTATTATAACAAAAAGAGACCCCTAAATATGTTTTTGAGTCTTCAATATTATTGAATAAGTATTTGCACTTGGTTCGCCTAGAATAAGACCAGTTGTATTCCATCAATCAGACTGGCACCATTAATCACCTGGGAAGCCTCTCCTCAGCCCTCACCATGTTTTCATTTCTTCACTCCTTCGACCTCAAACCCTTTTAAACAACACCTTCGCTTTTTTCCACGAACCTCATGCGTTATCCTTTTTTCACCCTCCGTCAACACCTAATCCCTGCATCACGTCTCTCTGTCATTACTCTTTCATCTGAAGGGAGATGAGAGAACGTGGATCGCCAACAGTGGAATGATCTAGAACGTGGATAAATTCAAAACTTCACAACCGTTAATTGAGAATGCCTTCCTTCTTTATTTACAGTTACATGTTTCTAAGTTATATCCAGTATTTCAGAAGTTTTAAGGTCCAGTTGAAAAGGGTAGTGGGCTTAAAAGAACAGACCAGGCTGATTTATATATCATTGATCTATCAACTAGTAAACACTTGCCATAATTTACAAAATAAAACCACGCTAGGCCAGTAAGGCATGTAGTTTACTTCACCCATTAGCTGTAATTGGCACCCATGGTTCCCTAACACGTTTGCTGTCAGGAAACCGTATTCCAGAAAGATTCTGGTCCTCATTCAATTTCACCGCCGCTGATCCATTTCAACCATATTTTTCCCTCAGGCCGAATGTTTTCCAGTTCAGCGGTCCTTCAAATCCTTTACACGTACAAACCGTTTCTCCCTGAAATCCTCCGCTCCGAAAAAAATCGCCTCGCCACCGTCGTGCTATCATATCCACGCCATAGCATATTTCATTTCAATCCCCCTAAAATTCATTCCGGATGACAAATATATGAATATCCTCGTGGTCCTCGCAGCTCAGTCCCCCATGATATGTAAACACGAGGAAGGACAATGCGACTCTGGTTAAAGGCATTTTCGTTACATTCCTCTAATTTATAGGGAATCAGCCACTCTTTTTACCCAGTGAACACGGCTTCATCTCCTTCCGTAAATAATATTAGCAGTTAATGATGAAATGGCAATTTTCTATCCCTAAATATTATGCGGAGACTGATGTGATGATCGTTCCAAACCGTTATAATACAATGAGGAAGACTCGGAAAACCCATACCTCAGCTGATTTAGTCTTTATTAAAATGATAGGGAAAGAAAATTAAGCCCAAACTGGTTTCCTTTAACATGCGAGACTAAATGAAGAGCAATGCTCCACCTAAATTCTTTAACCGTAGCTCCATATTCGTTAACTATCATTTTCTGAAGTGTTTAGCAGACGTTGAAGTAGTGGACACAAAGAGAAGACAACACCTAAAGCGCGAGCAAACGATCACCCACAGTGATTATCCATGTTTCGGTAAAGCTATGAAGACATTTCTTAAATCTTTGATTGCCCACGACTGCCTTATAAAGAATTATTAATAGTTAACCAGCTATTTCTTTTTCAATAATAACATTCGGGTATTATTATAACCTTTATGCAGAAAAACAAAAACGATCATATTTATTATTACAAAAACTGTTATTTAAAAAAAGTAATCAAATTGGAATTTTAATTTTTCACAACGTGCAGATAACACTTTGTAGTGAACAAGATTGAAGCGATAAGGCTAAGACGCGGACCGGTGAAGCCTATCCCTTCGCATAGAATTAAAGAGTCAATACAATCACCGTTTCATAATTATAATTACAATAAAACTACATCTTACATTAAATAAAATTAAGAAAACAGTTATTTCCACTAAGCGCAAAACGAACGCCGCTTGTATCTTTATTTTGTATTCAATTCACTTAGAGACCTTCCCCTGATATACTTTTCGAAAAACCATATGAAATTTCATGGACATGAGAGAGAAACATACATGGACATTCACACTTTTTCCACAATGGATTTCGAAAAAATAATAGGGAAAAATATATTAAATGACGGACGAAGACAGGGGATACGGGTTGGTTGCATTCTGTCGATTGAGGAGGAGTGCGCATATGATGCGAACATTTCTCCGTTTTCGACGAAAGAAAGCGGTAGGGAAACGACGATCCAGGACGATGATGACGAGTGCTTCCGAGTGATAGGGACGGATGCATCCATGATTATGGTGGCTTCAGATGCGTGCACTTTCAAAGACAATAAATTCCTCGATTCCATAGCCAGAGATGTGCACGGAAGTAGTAGATCGATGCAGAGAGAGAAGACCTCATACCTACGTTTACTCATGAATTCTTCCGCAAAGCAATCCACTGAATCATTTTCATCGATTGGTTTACTCTGTCTGATCACACATCCCGTGCATGACAATTTCAACCCCTAAGTCAAACTAATATACCTTAATTTCGGTCTGAGATGGAACGTTGTTTCCTGAACTTCCAACTGTCAGCTCGGTCACAAACCTCTACGGGAAGGCTATCATTTAAGGAACATAATGCATAAGAAAGCTTTAAAATCCCACGCCTAAGCATCCTCATAAATTAACATTTCAAAGATTAAAAACCTAATTGCTATACCTTGAAAGATAGAGAATTCCTAAGAGCGGTTGTGAAGATAACACAAAAAATTATAACTTGCAGCCTATGCAAACTTCAGTAAGACAGTTAGGAAGTATGGCTACTTTTGACGTGGATTTTCCTGGGGTGAACGAATATGTCGTTTAATAAGTAAGGTTTTGGTATATTACCGTAGTCATCTAGACCTGGTAGATTACAGAGAATTTTACTATCCTCAATGCAATTTAACGGTCTGTACTGATGTGGATTCATTGTCACAATTAATTAATACTAAGAGCGAGAGATTCGATAGTTACGATGTCTATAACAAAAATATCAGGTACTCTGAATGGATGTAAATGCGGTATTGACTATAGTATGAAGAAATAGTAACAAGGAGCAGGAGAAAAAGGTTAAACAAGGTGGTATAGAAGGGTACTCAATAGAGGATAGGCGAAAAGACGGAGAGGAAAGACGTCGAGAAGGGAAGAGACAGAGCTCGGAGGTAAGCAACTCACGTGTTCGAGAGGGGAAGCGGAGGGTAAATGGAGCCGTAGACAGAGGAGAATGTCAATTTCCATTCGGGGAAGAGACGGTGGCTGTTGGGGTAGACATATATTAACCTTTCACAGAGTAATCAACGAGTAACTAGTTAGCGGATGAATGATGGACCATCATAAACCTAATATACCGACGTCCTCCAAGTTAAAAACACGCTGGTGATGCTGCTACGTACACTTCATTCTAGTGCAATTAAGGATTATGTTTTTCAAAAGCCTAAAACCAAAATAATGTCCATGTTTTGAGAATTATAAATAGAGAAAACCGCTTCATGGCCCTCGGAACAATTATGCACACATTCCAAAGCCCTAGTAGGGAATGCAAATTTCACGGAGGAAAAATAATTCCCCTTGAAGTGGACTTAACTTAGGGTATCTACTCGATTTATGTAGCCTATTAAGCTACTGAAGCGATTCCTGAATTGTTATTCCAGGCGAAGTTGTTTTCCCCCAAAATTGATGCTAATGTACGTTCGAGTTTTCAAAGGATTCTGATTAATGCCAGGGTTGAGGGGACTTATTTTTGCTCGGAGGAACTGTAGCAAATAATTTTGCATAAATACTTAGTCCTCATGCATATGCATTATTCATATTTCTTATTCATATGATGCCTGTTACTGCCTGTCTCAATTCACAAACAGAACATCTGTAAGTAACAGAATATGCTAACAATAAGCAATGAAAAATAAAATGATTATCTATTAATGTGTACTGATTTCCTCATATAAGCGATTATAAGTATAATATCGGCAAAATTCAAGAATATCGAGCTTCTTGGGCAATCACTTCTTTGATTACCTCTTCATTAGCCTAGACGACGCTTAGATATTTTAAACCGACCTACCTCCACTTATAATAAATTTTGATTCAAGAAATAAACTTTTAAAGAAGACATGATCAAGAATTCAATATTTTCAACATTCAAAACAAAAATTTTATGCACAATGTAACATAACATAAACAAGCCACCATATTGTTTTTATGTAATTTAAAACTGACAATGGTAGTGAGGGACGGGGGGATTGTTGTGAAGGAAAACGGGGAGTTGTGTATGGAGAGTCGAAGGAGGCAGACGTGTTTATAGGAAGGATCGGGAGAGGGACTAAGAAAGGTGGCGGTGTGGCAGAGAAAAGAAGAGAAAGCAGAGAAGGGGAGGCGCCTACGAGAGGAGAAGAGAGCGGGAGGAGGGGAATACGGCGGAACTCAGGATCCACGCGGGTGCAGTTCATGGCGGTGGTTCAGTGAGTGGTGGTGGTAGATATAAATGGAATTGTGATATCATGGTGGCTTTTGATGTTGGTTTTATGCTCTAATTTTCAAAATATAGAGTTTGTTTCGAATTGTATTGGAATTATTTGTTTATAAAAGCAGCGAAGAAAATAAAAAGTTACAACATCAAATCTTTAACGCGTTTTTATCTTATAGAAAATTATTATTAACCTCAGGCATCACATTTTTATTGTTATCATTTATATTTAAATGGATTCGCACGTACTCCATTATCAAAAACAATATGTGAATGCAGACAAAGTCTAAATTAGATGGCCTTTCCACACAGGATGAGAAATAATGAATGACATTGAGCGTAAAGGGGTGAATGAGACGGATATGTATCGTGTTATGAGGACGTTGGATTAGTTGCTTGGAAAAAAGGGTTACATATATAAGTGGAGAGAGTAGACAACCACTCGAGAAATAGAGGGAGACGAAGCAATCAAAAAGAAGTGAAAGGGAGAAGGTTCCATGTTAGGGTAATAGGGTACTTTATTCAGAATATACGGGTACAGTACACCGGTGGCAGCGGAAAACCCAATCACCTGGCTGAAAGAGGAGCCAAATATCTGTCTGCGGTGGCAACCGATGAGGGTAGCCGAACAATTGCATCCAAGTTATTTCCACCACCCCTTCGCAGGTAAACAACTTTGGTAGCACTTGAACTGAAAGCTCATCCCAAACACGGGATGCTGCAAGAGGAGCAGCGACCCCGTGCAAAACGACAGTGGCTGGAATTGTTCGGTTAATGGCCTAGGGGAAAGGTATTTGGAGGGCGTATGTAGCCACTAAAATGCCCCTGAGTAGAAAACAATAGGAAGGTATTGAGCAGGCTTCGGAAATGGGTACCTCACGTCATAACCCCTTGCATGGGCCAAGTTCCATATTCCGTACATGCCCTACCTAGTACCTATTCCATGCCACTGCTTCACTGAAAACTCACTTTTGGCCAAACAGCCCCGAAAATTGCGAACTTGGTACTGCATATGCACCGGCTCCCTAGTTAGCTTCCAACACCACATTTTATCTCTAATATTTCTGCAATTAAATTTTTTCCTCAATCATAATGTACGTATTGTGGACTATATTATATCTAAGAAACATCTTTGGAGAGAAAAAGAGGACAGCTTGCACTTTAGGAGGATTACTGAGCAGAGCTACGTGGAAATAAGTGTATTCTCAGGATAATGGTAAGAAGGAGGTGAGAAAGAGTGTTGGTGGAGCATAAGAATACTTTAATACCAGTTTACTGAGCATATAGCACATAAGATCTCATTTTCTTGCCACTAATACTTTTGTTACGATACATAGATGGAAATGTATGAGATATAAACGTATTACAAAGAATGAACTAAACAGAAAAATGACCCACCAAGGATTACTATCTCCAGAATATAAATAGATGACAGCATGAGCAATATCAGCATATAAAATAATAAAATGAATAGGTGATGGGTTGCTTAATATTGACCATATTTGGACTAATTTCATCATTTATTTATGACATGAAAACTAAATAGTTATGGTTTACCAAATGCAGCCCGCTAAAAGAAAAAAAAAACGTTATCAAAACATCATTTCGGAAATGTATCCGCGCGTTTGAAGGCAAATAAAATTCAAAGCAGGGATTGAAATATTATTCGTCCTTTATTTCGAGACAGTATCCACGCATAATATTATATGCTTAATGTAATTTGACTTCTTTTGAAAATATATTTACTTCCACAGCATCATGATAACAATATTTAACACAGCCATTTCTGATGAGTATTAGGTCTCCAGTTTTGGCCAAATTCTGCAAATCGTCTTCACATGTTTTGAATACGAAAACCCTAAAAGTCTCTTCAAAATATACGCAAAGGCTTACAAGATTTTGCTTTGTTGTAAACTGAGATTTTACAAAATCGTCTTAGTTTTATACGTCATATATCCGGATGTAAGGAAAATAGAAAATAATACTATAGCTTATTTTTAGGTTTGTGAATTTAAAAAGTTATTAGTGGATCATATTATGGAATGTAATCGATTTCATTTAGATGTTTAGAATTTAAAATTTTCGAATCGATTTTGAAAGACTACCACTTCGATTTCCCACATTTTTATATGCTGTTGTTATACCCTCTACAAGTAAAAAAAATGTAGGGGAAAGAATAAAATAAGAAAGAAAGCGTAATATTGACCTCCCGCCCTGGCGAGGCCCGGATCACGCGCCAAGCTTTCGGTAACCGGCTACGCTGACCTCCTTGGGGCGCTTTTGTTTGCTTCTTTTCACTTAATTTTATCTGCATACGGGCTCTATGATTTCTTGGCCGTATCTTCTGCCATTTGCTTTAGGGAAAAGGGACCACCGCTTCAGTATTCCAGGATTGGCGACAACATGCTCAACAGCGAGGGAGACCCACTACTGGACGTATTCGAGGAACAATACTCGCCATCATAAACGTCCATTCTTTCATCTGCCATTTTTCGGTTCCGGAGGGTAGGTTTGGAGACAATATGTTGAAAGTATGAACGTAAATGAGTAGGAAGGGAATGAATGGAGTTGTTGGAGTAGACAAGAAATTTAATTAGCAATCTAGGAGGCCTTCCAAGATGACTCATACTTGTTAGTCTAAGCACTCCATTTTTGAAATGTAAACTAAGAGGGAGAGGGAGGAATGACCAGATCTGGAGCCAACAGAAATTGGAGAGCGTGGGAGAAGTAACATGCAGGGGCAAAACGGAAGTAGACAGTGAAGGGGACATGGAAAAAAAGAAGTATAACCGAGGAAAAACGCGTGCGAGAAAGAAATGCCTAAATTTTAGGATAAAGATTTCTCGACGACGAGAAAAAAATGAATGGGGTCGAAATCTCATCTCCAAGTTATTAAGGTCAGAAAAGGTGTATATGATGTCAAGGAGCAGCCTAAAAGCATTTTCGTAAAAACAAAGTTCATTTCGTATACTAATAAATTTCAATTTCTCCATTAAAATTTAACAAGATCCAGTATATATCCAGTAAAGTACAGACATATAGTCTCCTCAAAAGACTTTTTCCGGGAAAATTAGAGATCGCAACTGTGAGAGACTAAAAGAAAGATATCTGTTTGACTAGCAAACTATAGCAGAAAAACTAGCAATACATATAATCCCAATAATTTTCAATTTAATCAGAGCGTAAGGACAAGAATGAAAAATTATAACATGAAATCATTATCACTCAACTAACGAGCGAATAGTATCTATGAACCAATTTTAGTAAAAAACGTGAAGCAATTGTATAAAAATAGGAAGGTAATTCAATTTAACCCATTATTCCCCAGCGTTGCGTAAACGCAACATTATAGAATCGTAATTATTATAAAAAACCTTTGCGTCAGGATATTTTTTTCTCTGGTTTTCTGTATTCCTGAAATACCTTTTGTTCTTATTCAGTTATTTTTGGAAAATTTTTCACTAAAATAACAATTTTTATTGTACTTCGAAATTTGCCTATTTTGAAGAGTTGAAGTACTACATATTATAAATAATTTTTTATAAAGATTTATTGAGTAATCTTACTATAGGTAATGTTTTCTCTTAGTTCGAAGGTTCTTTATTCATCATGTTTATATTTGTCACAAACTTCCGTCGTGACTGGCATAAATATGGTTGTTGTAAATAATGTTGCGTTTACGCAACGATGGGAATTCTCTGGTAGACCAGAGAGCTTTTCTCAAAGCATAACGAAACTCGTCAGTATGGCTTTTAATCGACAATTTAGTCTTTTGGAGGCAGTTTAGCTGCATTTTTGGCACTCAAAGGTTGTGAGTTTGCAAACCAAAAGGTGAATGGCATCTTGAATTCCAAAATGGCCATCGGTACGAATTTTACATTGAACACTGGTACTTCGTGGGGTCAAACTTGCGCGCACACGTGGAACTGATACAGGGCAATGTTACTCCCATGTCGTTGAGTGGAAGGATTACTTAGTAGACGTTAAATTCAGCTTCAGATGCATTCAGTTGCAGAGATGGTAGAATGAGAGGGTGAGAAACGTATTAGTTGAAGCAGGATTGTGATGGAAGGTGGAGTAATCAGGAGTGTTCCTCTATTCACTCATTGTAATTTTCTCCGTGCAATCCTGAGTTACCTACTTTTTCTTTTATCGCTTAGGTGATGTAAGGCTAATAATCTAGCTTCAGTTGGATTCGTATCAGTTAGATAGTCCTCTGAAATGCATCTTTATCTCTCATCCAATAATCATACCAATTATACCGCAGTAGTTTTTGCTCGGCGTTTTGCAAAATGATTCAACCAGGGGTATCATTCAGATTTAAATGTGAAGAAAATGTTACCCGCTATTTCTACGCCTTAGACGTATACTATAGAAGAACCGTCAAGAAGGTACCTGAAGAATATAATTAACAGGAGAGGTGATGTATAATATTTTCTAAACTTTGGAACTACAATGGGGATTACATCTTCTCAGTATTTCAAATATGGATGATTGCAGTAAGCAATTCAAGGCAAATCACAGTTTACTCAAGTAGTATCTAAAGAAAAATCGTCCAGTTAACGCGCACGCCCAGGCAAAAGATGCAGAGAACAAAAGGTTCATCTAAATGTGAAAAAATAGAATCTACATCCGTAGTAGTCCCGAATTTCTGCGTGAAAAAAGTAATAGAAACACTTATTACTCAGTATGGAGGCCACTCACCAATCTGTCACTTATTTCTCAGTCGAAAATTACTTGAAATAATTTTGAGCTAATCAAATAACTACGATGAGGAGATAAATAACCATGCATTTACTCAGAGTAAGGCAGATTTAAAAAATATAATTGGAATCCTAATGTTGTCGGGGTATCATGTATTACTGCGCACTAAGTTGTACTGGACAAGCTAAGAGGAGATGTCTGTCGCAATTGTGAGGCAATATATGACGCGGATTCGATTTGATGAATTACCTAAATAAATCGGCAGCTCTCCAATAATTCTCAACTACACAAAGTGATAAATTTTTGAAAGTCGGATCTATTCTCAACAGACAAAACGAAAATTCCATTCAGTTAGGAGTTTTCCTAACAAATGGTTCCATATTTCAGGTGGCACACAGCTAAAATGTTATTCGTTGGGAACAATTCAGAGTAGGTTATACATTGTAGTGTCTGGTCTCTTCTACAGGCTATTTTTATCAATATTTGCCATATGGAGAGGCGGAACTTGAAAGTGTTATTTCGTGAAAGGTGTTCACGAAGATTCCCGAGGAAAATCGAAATATCATCAACGATTACAAGCAGGGAATTGGAGGGGTAGATTTACTCGATAATTATGTTGCACGTTACCATATCCAGATTTAGGGCAAAATACCTCTATTCCGAAAAGGGGTTGGTAGTCCAAAGTTGATTCCATGGTGATTTTACGCCAAAGTCACGGTCAAAGCAATTCCTTTGTTAGAATTTCGGTCTGAGATCGTAAAATTTTACTGAGGCAAGTAATCGTTTCCAATACATAATGCTGATGAATATGCTGACTTGGCATAAAGTATCGGTGCCGCTGGCGGGACACCTTAGGAAAAATGACATACCAAGAGATGCCCGTGAAGGGAGAATTGGGCATTTCATCCGCAAGCATACTTATAACTTCCGGCAAAGATGTCGAGTGTGTAAATCAAAGATAAGTTATGTTGTGAAAAGTGCAACGTTTAATTCCACGCTGAATATTATTGAACATTACATCAGAAAAGACGATGAAAAATAAAATACGCAACCTAAGTTTTAAAAAATTATTTTTTGTTTTAATTTACCGGGGTTTTCCCAGCGTTGCGTAAACGCAACATTATGTAAATCATATATTATGATGAATATAATATTTTTTTCTGAAAATTAATCTTAATTAGGCCAAAATAAACCGTAAAATACGAAATAACTTAAGGTAAAAGCCCTATATGCAGTCTGGGGAATAATGGGTTAATTTAATTCCGAAAAACGGGTATGGACATTTCATGCATACACCAATAATTGCAATTGTCTCCTGGAAGATCAAACAACAATTCATAATATTTAGTGCTGAGGGATGGAATCCCAGGACATTTCCACCAAAAATATTTCCAAGTGTCTAAAAAAATGAGAGGTAAGACTAAAGGGACTATGTTCTACCAATTATATTCGGTAAATTAATTATAAAGATCACGGATTTCACTACGTGACGAGAGAATCTAATTAACGCTGAGAGTAATGGGCTTTCCGGAATACCTCCATTTACATGGGGCTGAAAAGGAAATAAGAATGCCATCGCTCAAAAAACTATTCTATCTCCATAATCTATTCTCTGTTCAAAATTGGCATCGCTTATTCCCACCTGCTCCAGCAGAAAAATCAATTATTCATCTATCCTTCGATATGAAAAATTCCTGGCTCTTCCTCAATAAGGGACTACGGGTCGATGGAAAGTTATGACCCCAATTTCCAGCGCCATTCAATGACCCACGAGTACTTCACAAGACTTCTTAAATATACTTGTTGGATAACGTGGATAAAATGAGAAGCGGATATAAATTGACGATTAAAGATGATAATCAATGGGGATGAAGATGGTGTACCAATAATTTAAGAGGATTTCGTCAAAACGAGATGAGAGGAAATTACTGGAATAGTTTGGAAAAGCTACGTTAGAATATGTGGCAGAAAAACTATTTATTTCCTGAAAGCGAGATTGCAGCGCAAAAAAGACTCACTGAATAAATGTGTTCATGCCTGAAAGGCTATTTGAGCCTTAAAAAGCTACGATCATGAAATTAATTAAATGAGATATTGCAATATTTCCAATGGATTTTATTGCAATGACTCACTAAGAACATCCACCACTTACAAGATAAACGATAACGAAACAGAGGATAAAAAGATGATATTTATTAACAAATTTTTTGACCTATTACTATTTGAACTATTTTTAAAATTGTTTATTATATCTTAAAATTTTCACAAATCAGTAAACTACCACATTAAAAATCAACACAGGAAAAAAAAAGAAGTCCGTAGTAGTTGAAGAGAGAGACTTCATTCATAATTGGAAATTATACCATAATAAACAACAGAAAGGAATCACCAAAATAATTTGATAGTAAATTACTTAAGTTAGTGCAATAAACCACAAAAACCAAAAGGGGACAATGTGATTCTTATGCAGTAGCTATTAAGAAAGAAATGCCTAAATAAAAACCATTTTCGATCCCTGGAAGTCCGCTGTTTTTGGCTGAAAAATCAACTTTAATAAAAATAAGCCACAATTTAAAAATCAGCATTGATAAAAAGGCTTTTTGCCAATGAATGATGGCATATTAGAATCTAAAACATACTATGGGGGTTTACCACAAGTAATAAAAATTTCATCTCCAGGTTTTCCCTAAAAATGAACGTGAAACGAAATCGAAACGTGAAAATAGTAAGAAAACTTTACTTCAAATCATCTAGATATAGTAAACAGGTGCTGATCCTGCTGGATAAGTGGAAGTAATTTCCATAATTGAAAGTAATTATGTGAAATTAAAGAAAGGGATGGCAACCAGAAAAGTAAAGGGAAGACAAAATCGAGAGGATGGAAGGGTCTGGGCCAAGTAGCACGGCCATAATAAGAGAAGGGTTTGAAAAAAAGGTGATCTCATATAAAACCAGGCACATTAGTATGGAGGCTCAAGTGCGTGGAGGTGGCGATATTTTTTTTCCGGGTACGCAAGAGTGAGGACGAGAACTTGACTATGTGAAATTAAAGCAAATTTATCGGCGAGGAGATGGAGGCGGTGAGTGTAAAGGAGAAAATGGAGTTTTCCTAGAGGGTTGGTAGGGAGCTAGGGCTTTGGTAAAGGAGAGATGACTTCCAGACGAAGAGAACTGAAGATGCAAAATTTCACATAAAAATTGAATAGTATGGTAAAAATGGGATCAAATTTTGGAGGCATTGGATCTCATGAGACTAGTTAGATCCTTCTTAAATAACTTCAGGCATATAAGCTTTCCATGTAACGGAAAAATATTAGATTCAATATTCGGTGTTCAAAGATTCGACAGCTAGAACCTCAAAGCAGTGATGTGTTTCTCCTACTTTTTTCTACTTTAAGTATCATTTAACCCGATCTGTGGAATAAATTTGCGAAGAATTCTATAAAAAACTTTTATCTAAAAGTGATAAATAAGCTTCACAGTTTTGGGTCGTTAATAACGTGCGCCATGCCTCACTCATTATATCGAGCGGGCATTCGTTTATATATTAACATTATTTTTTAAAAACATTTTAGTGTAAATTTTAATTTTGCATTATAATTTGAAAGTTTAATTAAAAATCACCATAAGATCCTCATAGAAGAGAAAGAGCACAAAGAATAGAAGCCAGAGCATTTAAAAATTCCTACCATGTGTTTTTGCCTCCAACGCCAAAATGCTGCTTTATCGATCCATGATTGCCAAGTGTGTTTATTCAAAATAAAAATATCTCGCAAAATGCCAATGTACTCGGGATGCTCGAGACCTCCCGAATAATGTATGGAGTCCATTTTGAAAAAAAGTTTTCACGTTTTTTTCCTACAGCAGCGATCTAAAAAATTGCCTTTATCTGATCTGATATTTATGCACCTACCATATATGATTTAATTATTTTTTACAGGCAAAATATGTATATTAAATATATTTTCCGATTGATTTCAAAAAGAAAAAAAATATTATTTGCGGCGCGTTAAATATACGTTACATTAGCAACGCCGTGATTATATGTGACTTGCAATGCTTACATGCACAGAGTGTTGATAACTCCAGGATATATAGGATGCCTCGTATTGCCGCTCCTGGAAAACCACCGAAATCATACCTCCTATGCCCACCGCACTGTTTCTATTATTGATCATAGGAAATAATGAAATGAAATACTTATTAAGCAAATTATCATGAAAAAGGTGTTGTTTTCACTGGTGTCTATACCCGTACTCAACTTAAAAGAGACATTGCAAAGAGTTAGTCGCGGAAAGTCTCAACGATATTTTTCTCCGCATACACCACTTTCGATTTAGATTACTTGCTTCAATCATACTAAAAATATATTCACATTTCCCTCATGATGTGATCGATTCCAAATATAAAAACTAACGTTTTTGTGATATACATAAAAATATACATGGTCTAGTGTCCCTGTATAAGGTAATAAAATCACCTTTTTCTAAGATAACATTGTTAAAATGACTCTATGCGAAAAAATACTTTTATATGTAAAGTAGCCGAGAGTATTACTAAACATGTCATAAATTTATGTAATTAGAACAAGGTACTAGAACACTCCATGCCCACTGCAAAGGCCATCTACGGATTCAGTGGATGGATTAAACCCTAGGAACTAATATCATTAAATATTTTTTGGTGGTATTCAAGGAAATGTAGTCAGCAAACACAGAAAATAGACAAAAAAGGGGAACAACAAAGAGCTTTCAATAAATTGCAAATCATCATAAGTGTCTAATCTTATGAATGAGATATTTTAACGGCAAGTGATGGAAAAAAGAGCTAAGAATTAAGTCATACGTACGCAATGGCTAATTTTAATTGCTGAAAAATGATCTAAGAGAATCCATTACTTAAGAAAAATATTAACATAAAAATAGCACATTATAAGTGAACATATAAGGCAAAATAGTATTTATATAGTATAGTTTTTATTTATAGTATATTAGTAGAATTTTCTGAAAGAAATAGAAAATTTTATATTTCTAGAGTATATCAGTTATCAAAATTAAAAGTTGCGCTGAGATAATAATATAACTAAAGATAGATTATTTCATCGCATCCGTCGTGTTCATTCCGGGTACCTACTCTTAGGAACTAGTAAAATTTTAAAGTTTTATTTACACTACAACTAGAGCATTAAGAGCTTATTTTTCACCTCTTTCGTACACATATATCCATATGCCTCTTTACTTTCTACCTGAAAGGACCAGTTAGCTCGTTGATGCTCCCAAAAATTCTTTTCCTCCTTAGAATATTGCGCGTTTGTTTATGATACAGCATCATTTTCCTCTCAAACCGTATTCTACACTATTTTACACCACAAAGCCACCATTTCACATGGATTACTCAACTAAGGCTCTGTTTACCTCGTCCCTCTACTCAATACCACTATTCTCTCCTGCCCATCTGTCGCCTTTAGCGTCCACGAAATGGACTCCCGCGTGACATAGCGCGCCGCCCTGTACACACAAACGCCGCACTCCCCTGACCCGCACCGCGTGTTTCGCACAGTCAACCGGAAATTAAGAGCCCTCTCCGGCACCGTGGGACGCGACGACAATTTTAGTGGGACGATGAGGGTCAATGGGACCGCTAACACACTGGGAGACTGAAAGGGGTGTGAGGCAGGAGCAAGAGCGCTGAGGGCAACGAGGCAACCGGGAGCATCCAACCCTGTGCGATGCTAACTCAGACCACTGTGTGATGCTGGTTTCGGAAAACATTCATGGCGACAGGAAATGTGCTTGAATCAATTTCGCTACGTGTTGTGGCGGATCTAGGATAGGAAAAAGGGGCCTGAGTGGGAGGTAACATCCCAGCAGTAGTGGGGGTCCGAACAAAACTAAAATTCTATCTAGAGTAAATTGGATACCCAAGGGGGCTGTGGCCCCCTTATCTCCCCTCGCCCCCAAAGATCCGCCCGTGGCTACGAGCAGAGCGTAATCTACGAAGGAGATAAATGGCTCGCAGATTATGAATCTGTAAGATAAAGGTGAAAAAAAGAAAACGGAGTCTTCAGCATGTATTTTATTAAAGTTTGCGACAAAGCCTCAACTGCAGTAAGGCAATTTTTAAACCGTAAATTATCCTAGGAAAAATGTTTACCGGTGTAGACGCGTAATCATAGATACACTTTAACATTATGAGGACCTGTCGGCGCAGCATGCAGTGTGGGCAGAAATACAAATTTCTTCCTGATGCTGGGGGTTTTTGTGGTACGTGGAAAAAGAGAAGGAAATTGGTTAAACGATTATTTAATGCGGAAAGTAGTTTTCAACTTATTTGACACGCTTTCGTGATCCTGAAGAATGAATAATTGACCCTCTTTCTGGAGTTACAATGCCAGTGGCTTAAGTGGATGGATTTTTAATATATTTTAATAAAACTTTTTCATTTAATTAAAAAATGGCGGGTCTTAATTCTTAAATAAAAAGTTACAGAAAATATTTTCAAATAATTTAACTCCTGTTTATTCTAGGTTGACCCCATATGTAAGCATCCAATTTTATAGCCTGTTAGATGACGAGAGTTAAATCGGAAAATATAATTCAGTTCACCCCTGGTGCACAATGCATAAATTTGATAATTTCTTTATCACGCAATAAAAAGGAAATCCCATTTAATCCGAATTATCTCTTCAACTCTTAATTTTATTATAAATCACTCGAGGTCATCGAAATCAGTTATCATCTAAACAATAAAAACATCATTGAAGAACATCCAGATATGGATATTATTTAAAATTTCCAGTTCAGTGAAATAGATATCAATTTCCTGGGTCTTTAGAGAGAGACACTATATTAATGAAGAATGGGAGAGAGGGAAAAGTTGAAGCATTTCTCACACGTTCTCGCAACGACGACCGTAGTCAGCTTCTCAGAAATTCTGACAGAGGATGCATGACAGAGGAAGTGGCGAAATGAAAGCGGAGGCGGCCGGAAATAAGGAGCAGACCGTTCTCTCACCCTCCTCCAATTCTATGAGTTCCTATAACACCCCTCAAAACTCCCCCGGTGAGGTAACTCCAGGAAAGCCTGCCTATTCTGCCATGCACAGCTATTCTTCTACTCTAATGAGAATTGCCCTACAAATTAAATTTTTGGTTAGAATTATGCTAATGATTGAAAATTTCAAAGGAAGGCCTGACCACCAGCAGTAGCGTAGCCAGGATTACCGGAGATTTCGAGGCCCTTCCGGGGTATATGGAAAACACCCCAGGACAGAGGAGGGTCCGGAAAATTTAGGGATTTTTGATGTTAAAAATGTTATTTTTAGGATTCAAAAACGGTAATTTTGTAGGAATGTTTACTATTGAGGCCATATTAATCATTTTTGGCGCCTCTTTTAAAGGATCATAGGGAGGGGGGGATTTTAACCCGGAAAACGCCACCGAGGATACGCCATTGACTACCGGAGGCGTATATTATTTCAATTATTTATCACTGACCAAAGCCAATCAGAGATTGCAGTTTTCTAGCATAAAGCTTTATATCCTGTCTTTGGAGCGGGGCGATGTAAACAACAGCTGGCAATGAAATAAAAAATGTTGGCCTCCTCAGTCCCTTTAATGCCTTCCCACTGCACCCAAATAGTTATATTAAGTAGCTTTTCGATAAAGTAGAGGAATAGCAATCCTAAGACATTAACGGAATATACCTTAAATTTCCAGAAATTCAGAAAGATAGCTCTCGAGTTTCCGGCACTATACGCCACAGATCTGGGGTGGAAGTTACCACCCACCGGTGCAGTATGGTGAACGATTAAATCATTAAATCACGTCGTGTAATATGAAAAGTCTTAAATTTGAACGGTACTAACGCTGCATGGCTACCAAGGTATCTCCAACTCTCATACCACAAAGAAACACTATTTCCACCAGATTGCCTTCACCTTGAATTCCTTTCAGGCAAAATTTTATACAAATATTTTCAAAATTTCACTAAAATATAGAAAAATTCAACAAATTTTCATTCAAAACAATAAAAAGGCATGAAGATGGCATGAAAAAATTGGGAATTATTACAAACAAAATTACTTACAGCATTTTAGTTTACTTTATACTTAAGGTAATTTTTATCGCCTTTGGGTGGAAGGCTAACTAATCCCCTTCCCAGCAAGGTTCGTTTGAAAATTTAAAAAAGTTTAAAGGTAGAGAAAAAATTAGCACATAGCCTCTAACGTCACGGACACCTCAACTTCATTTTCCGCATGAGATGCGTCTGCTATGAAGTACGGATGAGACTCCCAGCCGCACCATTCATCTAAAAGAGGAAATGAAGAATATGCGGACGCAGTAATGACTCTTGGCGGCGGCAGCAAGATTCTTATTCCGCAGTAAATGTCTTATGAACCGAATAACCCAGAGACAGTTCAAGATGGCACCTGGAGTAAACATATAATTACCTCTAGCGGGAGGAGACTGGCGCAGCACCCACGCACTCATAGTTACGTGCATATGCGGAAAAATATGGAAATACGCTAAGAAAGGATAAGATTCAATATATAGAAGAAATGAAAAATAATTTCAATAATAATAGCATCAATATCTTCATCTGACGCTTTTTTAAAAGTTTAACTATGTCAAAATAAAATTTAATAACAATTATCACTCCCGAAACATTTTTTAGGGTAATTTGTAACATTTGTGAGTTAAGTGTTTTCCTTTTTGATATTTTTTACGAGTTTTTAGCTCAGCGGGAAGGACAGTCCTCAGCTCCTTGAAAAATCTATGCCAAAATTTCCTAGACTGAGTCATTTCATTCGCCAAGATAGGAGTGGTTGCGTGTTTCTCGAGCTAGCACAATGTTTGTGGTTTTAATCGTTTTAAACGTCAATTGCTCCGTTGATCTCATCTCCTGGGCCGTTCATCCCCTAGTTAAAAAAAATTAAGCGTTGTACCTATTCAAATTCATTCTGAATGAACACAGCTATCGCATTTTCTTGGAGCTATGCAGACACTCTTAAAACTCTCATTCGTCGAGGCGAGTATGCGTATAGTGAGTACTCTACCACTACTTTAATCCCCAAAATGTTTTGAAATTTCGTGTACCATGGTCGTAATCACATCCGCATCCCGGAAACTTTCCTCAAAGAAACATATTTATTTCTTAAACTCTATTTGGATTGCTTAACGCCTATATGCAGTCTTCCGACTGGTCGTGACCATTACTTTAAATCCAGCTTTGCACAGATCCGCAGGAGATATTTATATATCTTTCAAAAATCCTCTTCTCTGATCCTCACTTCCTGATGGTCTAATTCCAATCTTTATCCGTAGTTGTTTTGCTTCTCTTACGATTACTTTAATTCTTAAATCGAATCTCTGTTTTATACTTGGGTGTTTCCATGCCAGTGGAAGATGGAAAATAATACATCTATCCCTAAAACCGGTCCTAAAGATGAAGTTACTAAATATCATCTAGTTTCACCACCTCTTATTCTCTCGGCATCTATAGAGAGAATTGTACTAAGCAGATTATATATTCCACATAAAGTCATATATCGAGCAATCAACATGGTTTTATTCCTGGGCGAACATGTTTTACTAGGTTGGTCGTCTTTCAAAACCAAGCTATGAACTCAATGCGAGAAAAATTCGCAACTTGATGCAATCTTTCTTGATTTAAATGGAGCCATTGACTCGACCAACTTGGCCAACTAAGTCAACGGTTCAATATACGCCGCAGTTTTCTTGAGCTAATCAAATCTTTTTTGAATTACTGAACTAAGCGAGTTATAATTTCAAGTACTCCAGCTCAACGGTCTCCGGTTACATAAGAAGTTCCTCGAGATAGTGTTCTTTGAGTTTGTCAGTTCAAACTATTCATAGACAATGTAACTTTTTTATTTCTCCAATACAAGCAAATACACTTATCTATACAGATGAATGTAAAATGTTAATACAAATCAATAAAATCTCTGGCTGCAAAGACCTTCCTGCCTAGGATTAAATCACCAAATGTTACCTTAATTGCAAGCTCACCTATAACCCAAGGAAATAACATAACATTGACACTTTTGGGAAAATAAATACTATTATAATATTACAATTCCATAAATTTGGAGCCTTTCCTTTATTTTGACTGTGAAAAATGTAGACTTCATAGCAGACAATATACTAAACTTCCTACGACACATTAATTGAGTCAAACGTAAAGCCCTCTCTTTTAGGTCTTCTCTTCAGGTTCAAGGATACAGGCTCTTGAAACGTACTATGTTACCAAACTATTATTTTGCTTTTCGGTGTCAAGGTGTTCGTTCTTCATTTTTAGCGATTGTTTTCTGGCTCTAGTGACTCCACGCAAATATGTTTCCACATGTTTACCATATTTTCTCGTATCACATTACAATAAGAATACTTATTTTTCACCAAGAAAACTTATTTTAATCTATTGCTCCACTGTCGGTATTAGAATCAACGTTTGAAAATATCAACGTATGAAGGGATATGCACGCAAAAGAATGACTTGTGTTGAAACTTCTCCCTGAAAGAATGGCAGGATAGCCCAAACTCCAAATCCAACCAATTTATGGACACGTAAACTGCAAAATTTTTGGGCCTCTTACCACGCCATCGACTCCTTTTCTGCCCGCTTTCAGTTTCCTCTCGTATCCTTCGATATTCGTTTGGCACCCGCCCAATGTTCACACCGTAAACCTCTGCTGAAATGAGACTAGATATTTTCCCGAGGACCTTCAGAAAGCAATGCTCTAATCACCTCGCTTACCGCAATTCGATTTTGCATTTTACCGCTTCTGTTGTAAGTATCCCGATTACAGCCGTGGTTGAGTTGACCTGCGTTTAGTGGAAGGTTTAAGCTACTCCCATTGCCCTGTTATGTTCTGTGTAGACACTATTTGCAGGCCTCAGATGTACGGAAAAAATGGTAAATAAGGTAATTAAAGAAATTACACGAACTTGAGAAAATTTGCTTCTCAATAACAGAGGAGATACGAAAATTAAGCCGTCGATTCCATTTAGCATGAAATGATGTCGCCGAAGCAGGTTTAAAATTGAACCTCATTGTAGGTAAGCATGTGAATTTGTGAGCGATTTAAAAATAAAAAAATAAAATGCAGTAAAATTGCACTTTTTCACCAGGACGTAGCGCAATATGCATAATCAACTTCAACTATAGGGCAAGATTGAACGCTCTTTTAAAATGCCTGATTCCAAAACCGAAACCCTGTTCACGTATTTGACAATTAATGGAGGATTGATCCAGAGATCTACCAAACTTCTCCTCCCGCTTATTTTCCAGGCGCTGAGAAACATAATTTGTAATTCCGTCTGTCGCGCACACAACATCGCTCACAATTCCTGTTGCCCCAGTTTCCCTCAGTACCATCAGTTCACATTTTCCTCTTCCCCTCAAAATATTCATACATCTACTTCCTTTTCAAATAGATTCAATAGTGCCATCGGCTTTGATCCTACTAGCCCCTTCCGTTCATCCACATTTCTTCCCCTTCACTTATCCTCTCCATCTCCCAAAACCTACAGATGCCATTCTCTACAGGGTTTCCGGAAGGAAGGAAACGATAAACAAACGCAAGCTCCATCACACCTTAATCATACATCCTTCTTCCACAAAAGATGGCGCAAACGACCTGCCTCCAGCATTCTCCTTCCAAAGTCCAATATGCCAAGACATTCAATGTATACGCCCTCCATTCTTCCGAAAATCCCGCCCAATCCAGTTCAGGAGGGAAACTTTATCCGTGGCCCAAGTTGGGCACCACTGGAACGAGGCATACTATCTCATTGGAAGTGGCGAGGTCGACAGCCCTGCCAAGCGGGCTTTTTACCGCCATCTTAAGGGTGACAAGCCAAGCGAGAATAAAGAGCTCTCCACTTTTCATGCGAGTGGAGAGATCCTTCCCAAGGAGAAGTTGCAAGTATCGGCATTGCCCTAAGTTGAGTTCGCCCTTTTCTTGCGCCCAACTCAGACGTAAGGAGAAATTGGATCGGTTGAAGGCGACAGCTGAGTTTTCCTCCGTATTCTCTTCCAGCACCTCGGTATTTCTAAGGCCGTTCATCCTGCCTCTCCCATGCCTGGACTCCTGCTTCAAATGCTCATTATGAAAAGATAGTTCCCTAGTTTCAGAGGCAGTATCTTTGGACAAACTAGCCTTATTTTTTCGATTATCGTTTTCCTTCTCTTGGGAACTATTTTCCTCGTCTGAAGGTTTTTTGAGGTTCTTAATTAGCCCGATTTGTACATTATCGACATTAATAATGCCGAATCGCCATTGATAAACTTCGTCAGCAATAGATAAACTAGTACAATTGAAAACATGAACATCCTTTATCAAAATTATCAGCCGGGAAATCACAGAAATTTTCTCAGGTGCCTGTATTTGAAACATTTCATTGAAACATAAAAAGAGAAATTTTCCCTAGGCCGCAATGGACTGCGAGAATTTTAAATTGATGTAGTCAAGGATTTCGCCCGGGACAAACTTTCCTCTTTGTTATAGGCTAAATGATTCACACAATATGGGTTTTAAATACTGCAAATCCATTTAAAATGAAATTATTAAAAAATACAATGAGAATAAAAGGTCATATTGTAAATGATCAAAGGAAATAAATAAAAATATATAATGTTAATGAAGAAATAATAAAATGGGTAATGGTTTAATCAGTTACCTATTTTAATTTAAAAAATCAAATTGTAATTTATTTTCACTCTGACAATTTAAACGTTACCGTCAATAAATTATGAATTTTGGCATTGATAACAGCATACAATTTTACGAAAAAAGAAGGAAAAGATCAAAGAAATAGAATGGATCTGGAAGGCATGCGAGAAAAGGGAAAAGGGCATAATGCATACTACCTGAAAGGACCAACGAGGTTCAAAATAGGGGCAGGTTCAGAAAGAACAATGGCTGCCAGATACCCCCGTATTCGCCATCATCGTTCCCCTACAAGCGATAGCAGCTTTCGCCTATCTTCCTGTTCCATTCACATTTTCTCTTCTCTCGTCTGGCGATTGATGCTGGGGTTTGCTCCCGGGAGACACATCCATCTCTTTCCTTAGTTCCTCTTCCCCTTTCGCCATCGTGAAGCCGAGACCATTCTTTCTTGCTGCACGCTTCCATTTCATTTCGTTCTGGACAGGCCGAATGAGCAGCTACCGTGTAAGCGCAAGCCATTGGCGACACCTCGTTTATGATTAATGGCCAAGACCACCGCGTTTCCTTTGGTTATTTCACTCAGCGCGCGTGGCTGTTACTTGATTTCCCACGAGAGCATGGCATTATCTCCGTTCCCTAACCTCTTCAGCTATTTCCCGTGCTAAGGAGAGACGAAACCGCATCCACGAGGCATTACCAATTCTGCCTAATTATTTCCAGCTCGGTGCCGCCTGGTAGTGGAATCCCCAGTTACGTCTCCAGGAATGGCTAGATAAATGACCACAATTCTAAAAAACAAGTATAAATACCTATTGCAACACCCATATACCCATGAACTAATTAGGATGTACCTTCAAAGTTGCTCCGAGTCGACAAATTCATTTCAACTATAGCAATTAAATTTCAACTTTTCGACGTGTCATTTTATGCAATACGTTACTCTGATTGTTGGATTATATATATTTTAGTTGCTAAAATTATCTCTATATTCTTACGTTTCTTTATTAATATTGAATTTGGTTGATGATCTACTGACAGGTTACGCCCTCTGAAATTGACAAGGTGAGAACGTGCCTCGGGCGAGTGAGGAAGTTAATGATGGGCAAGGGATGGTGCAAAAGTGAAGGGAGCAAATTAAGGGGAAATTCGGATTTGAAAAGAGACGGGAAATTGCCCTGGGGCTGACACTATCGGGAAAAAAATCAAACAGCCTTCTTACAAGCACGCTGATTCGATCGATAGCGTAAGGTAAATGAGGAATAAAAAAGAGACAGATCACCGGATCGACGATAGAGGTCCCTTCACCCAGGGTCCCTCAACACCAACGAAACACTATTCATCGTCATACGGTAAGACTTACTCTCCGGTCGCCAATTAAGCCCTTTCTTACCCAACCTCGTTTGCATACCCAATAATTTCCAAAACAGCCTCAAACCCAAATAGCTCACTTAAATTGTCCAAGGATCTCCTTATTTGCTTATCTTTCCATTCAAACTAACTCTGTTCCTCATCCTTGGATGCTCAGTTCAAAGTCATCCCTTATCTCTCTCCCCCTTAATTTATTTACTCCCTATATTTTATGATGATTTTAAAATAAATTTCACGTTACAAGAAACGCATTATGTTGCAACCGCTTTTTGAAACGGTTTTGGGAATATATTACGATACGTCAAAATATGTACATTATTAAATCGCATTATATTAGATGCTCAAAATAGATGACTGGTGAAAGATAAAATCGTAGGACTGTAGTAGCTTCAGAGAAAATTAAAAACCAATAGAAGCCGCTACTATTTATTAGCTACATAAAACTTCATAGAACAAGCAAAAACACGCAAATAAAGCTCTGCAAACGATTTGCGACGACCGTTTGAGCTAAAAATCGGTATAGACACTGATAAGTACGTTCCGCATTTTAAGTTAGAGTTCTTCTTTAGCCATTTATTTTTATATACCTTTTAAGGGTACACTGGTACTCATTAACCGCGAGGTTCTCTCTTCCTTCAGTCACTTGCATCACACATAAATAGCTTAAAGTTCCTGCATTCGAGTCTTTTTATGACCTATATTTCCCTCTTATAGATCTCATACCATGCCTCATATTCCCTTAAGAGCTCTCTAATTTCCACTACCTCTTACCGCACTCAACTAACTCCTTTCCTGAGACTCCATTCGCCCCATTGAGTGCCTTCAGAGCGGCTATCCACAGCGTCGTTCAATATCTTTGTTTTAGTGCCGAGCTTTCAGCTCTTGACATTATCCTTTAAACGCTTTTCTTTCGCCAAAAAATTGGTGCATGAATTACCTTCTTCTATAACTTTGTGAATTCCTAGGGAATTTGCTTCTGCTCTTTACTTTAGGACCGCGAGTTACTACCTTAAATCATTTCATAATCTTATTGTCCTCATCTATCCGAAACAAAATATATCTCCGTTCTAACCCCTTCATTCTAATATTGAATTTCCAAATTCAAAAGTGGACCTTATTCTCTGAGAAGATAACAAAGAACAATATTGAGTATTTTGATACTTAAAATATTCACGGGCTACTCAGGAGCCAATGGAACCAATTACAAAGCATGGTGAGGGGAAGAAGAAAAAATTTTTCGTCTAATTGTGTTTCAGGATAATTTAACCATCAGCGATTAGCATACTTATGGGTGTCGTATATTACTTTACTTTTAATGCGTGATCCACCCATCCAATTTTACCTTTTTCCACTATCTAATCGCCTTCCAACCTTTTATAATAATTTTTCGCATAGTACACCCCAAGGAAATCTAGATGATCATCTGAAACAAGTTCAAGATGATGTGATACTTTTGGATGATCAAAAAATACTCGGTACTATTAACCCCTTCAAAGTTAACAGCATTCGAAATTTGAAACAAATGGATTGCATCATAGGTATTTCAAACGGTCGAAAACAGAGGGTGGTTTTGGAGAGTACTAAAAACTCAGGTTAAATGTGGTCCTGAAAGCACAAAAAAAATTTAAAGTAACTAGATTGTCAATGCTTCACAGGGACGTTATCAATGCGAATTTTAATGAAAAGAGATTATCCTCTTCGCAGATGATACAATTTTGCACAAGGAATTTAATACAAGTGTGATCGGCATAAATCAGCTGATATTTCTTACATTTCTAAACGGTGTTGATGTGTGTGTGTGTGTGTGGGCTTTTTTAATAATTAATACTGAATGTATGCAACCGAATCTCAGAAAAAGCACCTTAAATACTTACACCACTCGCAAGGTTAAGTTACGAGATAATGAGAAATAGAAGTCACTCTTGGGGGTAGGCTCATTTGGGGAACATAAGTTAACGAAATCTGCAGGGAAGCACGTCAAAGACCGCTATTTATAAAATTAAATATCAGTGCAAGCGAATTTACTGCAAATGAAATATCTTATTTTATTCTCGCTCCGTTCTTAGAGCATTCAGCAAGGTTGGTGAACACTTGCAAAGTATGATCGAAGACAAAATTATATAAAGCAAGGCGTGGAGCGTTTTCATTAGTTTTAGGCTGTTCTTACTGGGAAATTCTTTCTTCACACGACTCGGACAGCATTAAATGGAATATCCTACTTTCACCTCTCTACCTATTTCACTAGCTTGAATAGATAAAACATTTTAATTACAGGTCTGGTGATATTTCGTCAAGTTACGCCAAATGATACAGTTTTGAGCAGGGAAGTTGACGCAAGTCCGATCGAGATGCATCGGCAGATTTCAATTCAATTACAGAGGGGTGTAGTAATTTTACGGTAAATAATGAAATAAAGAGCCCAGATTCCTGAGAAAAAAGCCAAAAGACATAAAATATTTATAAAGTTACGCTACCACATACCGTGAGCCAGAAGTCATCATTACTGCAGGCTCTAGCGGGAAAGATGTATCTGTCGAAGATGAATATGCTCGCCAGATGAGCATGTTGTCATGTCGAAAAACGGGACTCGTAAAACAAATTATCAGGAAATGATAATGTGATTTTAATGATAGATGTTACTTGAATATTGCTCTGCACTTAGAGCGTGAAAATAAGATAATGGACCCCATCAACATAATCGATAATAAAAGAGGGATATGCGAGAGCTTTTACATTTATTTTAGCCTGTTCTTGCTTGGAGACATTTTTAGACACCTGTCGAGCAAGCCTAAAAGCATACCCTTCAGGCCACTATTCTATTTCTTAGAGAGGTAGCCTGTAACACAAGGAAAATATCAAAAACCATTAACGAAACCTAACTTTCTGGCTCCAAGCACTACCATACAGTATCAATTTTACACTTGGTAAGTCCTGTCAAGGTAAGCGAAATCATGATGACGTATATCCTTCCAGAATCCTACCCTCTTCCAAAGACTTCAGTTAATAAGTCGATATTTGTTTTCCTTGCCCTGAAATTATGCTTCTCTCAGAAAACTATTCGTTTCAAAACAGATTTATCACAGCCTCAAAGTCGTAGCCATAGTTATTTCCACTCGTCTCTCCAGTAAAAAACTCTCAGGCACGTGCGATGGATACCGCATACAGCACGGGTGCAGCTCTCCCTCTACCGTGAAATATCTTTCCTTCATCAAAGAGAGCTCCACATCTCCTTCAGGCTAAAACCTCCACACATAAGTTCCCACCCAGCATTTCATTACAGCGACTGTGATGTTTACCTCTCACCGGCAGCTAACACGGACCACTCGAAATCCTTTATCTCCGCTAGAATTCGTCTTTCTGGGTCACTACCTTTTCCTTTAACTTCCCAGTATTTCCTTGCTACGCTCCGAACAGTATCTTTTTTTTTTTTTTTTTTTTTAGCAACAGCTGCCGGAAATTCCTGTTCCAACTTAAAAATATTTTGTTCCTCACGCTTCCATAGAGAGATTGAGATCGTCGTCATTCGCTGTGCGCTCTGCTTACAGTACAGCGGCGAGTGAAATAAAACGGCCTCTCTACTAAGCAATCTTCTTCCCAAATTATGCTAATCCGTAAGATTCGGATTCCTTGTTACATTTTACAGATAAACATTGATTCACATCTAATGAGAACAGGCTTTCTCATGCACCATTTCAGTAAAACAAATATATCTTAGAATTCAGCCATAAAATGATATCAGAATTTTCAATAATAAATTTCACAACCTACAGAGACATAGCACAACCGTCAGGAATAAAATATCCTGCTCTAATGAATAGCGACTTAACGTCAACGTTAATAACGGTTCGTCATTTATTTTCTCGGCACTACGTCCACGTGGGACGCCAATATGGATGTAGTAAAGGGTAGCATAGCATAGCCAGGATGAGGAAAAAGATACTGGAAGGCATTCGCGGATTCAATGGCTGGCCTTGGTGGCGGGTTCGAGTCCCGCCTGGGTAAGTTGCACAAATCGAGGGCATGGGCGTTTGCGAATGTCCTTCTTTGTTGATTGTTGCTTCCCCATTGTAAAGGCCGTAAAGGTGTTGTTTATGGGCAGATGAATAATAAATAAATAAAGCCATGGGAAACACGATTGATCAGTGGAGGGCTCGCATAGGATTAGAAAAGGGTAGATTCTGGAAGATAATGTGCACGGTCCTCCAGAAGAGATCTCGAAAAGAAAGGAGGGGAGAATGAGGAGATGAAAGCAAACGGGGATGAAAATGCTTCGAAAGGGGAAGCTGCGAAATATAGCGGGAGAATGCATTTCCCACTTCAGTTGGTGGATGTGCAATTGAACGGGGAGAAAAGAATAATAATAAAATAAGTCTCTTGCGGGACGGAAAATGGAGCAGCACCCATTTTTTCATCTTTCCTCGAGAAATGCTCGTGCACACACATTTCCGGCTTTACTTCGAACACTATTTCCCCATTTTTTCCTCTATAAGTTCAATCTCTAGCGAGAAATACCAAGATAGTAGAAAGGCATTTTAAAAATCCGTGGAACGTAGCCTCCACGAAAATGTGGGTGGGTGAGTGAGTTACGGTGGGTGAGTTACGGACAGTCCAGCATCAAGTTCGTCGACCTTCAAGTTAAATGCAGCAGCTATCTAGGGAACCCAGCTTTATTCATACTTTTTTTCTAATTTTCTAAGGTACACATTTGCTAGATTGCAACCACTCAAGAGGTAACGAAGGAAAGAATTTTTCTCCCTCACACTTTCTCATTCTATATGGCGAGGGCCGAGGAAGGAATGTCTCGTAGGCAACAATACAAAATAATCAAGAAAAGTTGGAATCCCACACAGCTCATATTTACTCATATCTACATTAAAATAATGCGCTTTTATGATCTTGACATCAAAATATACGCTCAAAATGATGTAAATTTGTCTTGAAAATAAAACGAGGCATGAATTAATCATTGAAAAACAATTTCTGCCAAAATAGAGGGAATCAACCTTGCTTTTTAATTAATTTCTTTTCAAGTATCGTAAAATATAAAAAAGAAAAATTTATAACGATCAACTTATCTAACGTCAACATAGCAAAATACATACCAGGGCGAACTGTCATTCTTTTAAATTCCTACAATGATAAAAAATTGAGTCCTAATCCGAAAAACGGCTAGTTAAACCAGAAAGATAGTATTATATTATGATCAATAAAGCATAATGCAACTCATAACATATGGAGCATAAGAATGGTTGAAGGATACTTCGCACTCTCCCATCAATCCTCCGGTGAATGGCAAAACTCTGGGTAGTATGGCAGTGACAGGGTAACAAACTCCTGCACTGAAGCGGCGGTGACATTCGGAGGGATTTCGATCCAGAAGATCATGAGAGAGCAGAAGCCTCACCATTTACACCAAATCACAATCTAAAAAAATCCAGGCTCATTAGTTCAATGATCCATTGCCACTTCACTTCAAGTCATTATCATCACTGTTTTCCCCATCTTGATTACCATTCCGCCATTAAAAGAAGCCTTTACTGAGAACTGCCACACTCGTAAAACTGTCACCCTCAGGGAAGAGAACACGAAAACCCTACTTAGCCACGGTGAAATATAAGCACATTCCGAGTGAGAGCAAAAAAACGGCTGATGGCAAGCCACGGTCAATTTTTAACAGCAAGCATTAAAAGGGTATTGTTAATAATGCCGGATGCTCATCCAAGCGAACTTATTTGAATAACAATTAAAGTGAAGTAACTCTGGTAATGAAAAAAATGGAGGGTTGATAAGAAATCTGTAGCCTATTGTGAAAGCAGGACATAAAACATTCTCTACATTCTTAAGGTATTTCGAAAGCTTTTGAGCAAGAAAAGCATGCCCAGCGCCATTATAATTTTTTTTTTCAAATTTCGGAATAAATTTGTTTGCTTTGTAAGTAATAGGGTCGGTATCTACATTTAAAATGAATGGTTAATCCCCAATTAACGTGAGAGGGTGATTATCTGTATATGTGTAACTAATTAATTATGCCATTAATGTTTTCATATTAGAGATTACTAAGTACTCGGGTGGCCGAGAGTTTATAATTAATATCACATCCAAGAAGAGCATTGCGTGCTTTTCAATTAGTTTTAAAAACAGAATTCAATAAATTTGAACCTAAAGATACACTAGGGGTGTGCTGATGGTTTCTATTATACATTCAAATTATCCTCATTATCAATTACTTTAGTTAAAAAAATTGATTTGAGATATAAACATAATGAAGATGGATGCCACTGCGCTCCACGAAGAACGAGTAGTGCGTACTCCATGGATGTGATGCAATGCGACTTGTCAGGACCTCCAGCGCCCTCCATTTTCTTCCAGTTCTATCATTTGTACCATGTCGCTAGATGTTAGACTTACCCCCTACCTTCACTGCAGCCTTTCTTGTAATCATCAACCCGTTCCTTAGATGAAATTGATGGGCGTAGATGAGGAAGTTTAGAAGAAAGCGAAGGGCGGAGGATAGAATATAGCAGAAGCAATAGCATCCCTTTAAAAAATTAATATTACTTTCTTATAACTTAACCCCCAGAAATATGGTACCCTGGCCCGAGTATTGATTGAGCATGGGCATTTTCTTTTCCGATCACTGCCGGGACCACTTCGATATGAAAATTCCTTCACCCTCAACCAATGGGCATTTTACCAAGGATCAGGGAACACTATATATAAAACTGTCAATCTATTTTGGGAACCTGGATGACGTGGTGGTCTGCACGCTGGCCCAGAAAGACAGAGTTAGCGGTTCGAAGCTTATTCCAGGAGAATGTCTTCCCATGACCCACTGAATAGGCTATAAGTTAGTAACCTCAACTTTAGAAATGGAACAGAGAGTCTTCAAATGCCTCATTAAATCTCGCTGTCTTAAATAATTTGTTTCCCTCGGCCTTAGAGCCCAAATCACTGAATTATTTTCAATCAGAAGAAGCAGCGTGTCAGCTCAGCATGCATGTCGTCACCTGCCAACTGAACACAATGGATATAGAATACCAGATATTCATACTTCGAATACTTGTTTCAACAATGAAAAACCCAAGCACTCATTTTAAAACTATGCGTGAGAATAATAAATCAAAGTATAATGATTATTAGATAACCTGAAGAATAACTGAAAGAATACTCCTATCTATTACACTCTATTTTATATTTGAATAAATTACGCCATCCAGAGTTTTTATACGATTTCGTTAACAACAACTGTGCTCATGCCAATCAATAAAAATAAGAAATGTACAGGCTCTATTTTCCTAAAATTATTCTTAAAAATGTAAATATGTTTCGTTTTATTCACACGTCCCTTCCTCGAAATTGATTGGCTGATTCCTTCACTAGTTGACAGGTCAGTAATTCTATAAGTGAAGCTTCATTCTCAATGCTGTGATGACAAATAATTTTAAATGATTAAAAATTCAAATGCTGAATTCATTCTAATGTTAAACTATACTACGCCCTAGTACGGCTAACTTTGATGGGCTGGCGTCTTCCTCTCAGTCACCATCAAACTTATATTTTAGTATTTACTGATCTTAATTCAGAGGAGGGAGGAAGTTAAGAACGGAGGAATAACGAATAATGATAACATATAGACAAAGAAAATATGGAGATTAATTATCCCTGTATTTTAAAACGTAATTTCAAGCTTATCTTCGGTAACTTGAAAGGTGGAAGCCTTAAGTACCATTAAGGGTCAATGAGTAATGAAAGCCCTTAAATTACCGTCAGTTTGGTTCTTTGGAAAAATATTATGATTTATTTAAGGTTTTGAACTTAAAAAATATTTCATACCTAATAAATTTACACATTTTTAAAATATTACATCTCTCCTGGTACATAGTTTAATTCGGTAGATAGCGTAGTTCCCACGATAAGTTTAGTCCTCCACAGAGGGGAACTATGCGAGTGAAAGCATCGTAAACCTACAGCAGAAATTACAATTCAAGTCAGCTTCGGAGGACAGCTCCACCCTACGGTGACCTGGTCCTGCCACCCTTTCCTCTCTTGACTCGTAATGCTCTCTCTCATACGCCGCTTCCGTTCATGGCCCATAATTCAATGCGGGTGCTGTGGTAGGGGGGGACGGAAAATGCCCTAGCCGCTCCTTTTGAATCTCCAGGCCTCATGAACACTTTACAAAGTAGCCGAATAGGAGGGCATGAGGGTGAACGGCTGGTCTTAAAGCTGTCAAATAGCGGGCCGAACTAGACCTTGTACAGCAGCACGGGCACGTAACCAAAAACAAGCTATATATATGTGCATCATTTTATGACTGTAAACAATAGCATTTTTATAAAGTTAAAAAAGAATTTCTAACTATACCTATAAGAGCATCGCATTATTAAAATATGAGCGGAGCAGGACTCCAGAAAACTAGATTACCGTTAAATAACGTTATAACCATAGAGGTCCATTTTTCTTGATCATTGCCGATATTGTGACACTATAAAAACGAGGTGATGCGTGATATCTTGGGCACTAGCTACAATCCCAACTTACATAATTGGTAAAACGCGTCAATACATGCCATATAATTAAAAATAATCGATATTTTGAAAACGGTGATCGAAATTCACGAAAAAGATGGTATAATTCGCATCCATGATAAATCGTCATAATTTAACCTTATTTTATGGACTGAAAAAATTGGAGGTTAAGGAGTAAACCGTTAAAAAAATTGCATGTGAATATCTCGTCCCCGCTGCTTCCCTTCCTTTCCTGGAATCCGTTGCTGAAGACGAAACCTTTTCCTTCTCCAAGAAAGTTTCCCCCTCGAGGCCGAACTAACCCCTTTCACCCATGTAGACATCCTACCCGCGCTGTAGCGCTACTCCACTCCATCTTTCCATCGGGGTTTCATCCTTTCCTCGTAACTCTCAGCACTTCCTCTCCGATTCCCTCCGCCACCCGAGCCATCCAAATCTATTGAGCACAATCGAAAATATCTTTCTGTCCCCTTCGTCCCATTTCAACTCGCAAATTCCTCCTCTCTAACTCAATGGCAGACACACTTTCCTTTCACATCTACTCTTCCATCTTTTGCGCATAAAATTCTATTCTACCCCTCAATTCACGCCCAAAAATGTGAATCATATGCCACCCTTTTTCACTTTATTCCTGGAATCCCAGCGCGATCTCCACAATTTTTTAACATTGACCTTTCATCTCACAAAAAAAACCGATCGTTTCCCGCAACTACGTCATTTAAACTTTTTTTCTATATAATATTAATTTTTAATACGAGACATTTGTAGCATATTTTATTCTAATTTCGTCATTGATAAATTGTTTATTTAGCTCTGAATTTCCATCGTATCCCCTTCATAAGACGATGCCATGGAATTTTTTTATCAAGTACTCTACTGTCATTGTATAATGAGCCGAAACTTTAATTACGTCACCGACTCACGAAAACTTTGCAGAAACTTTCGCGTTTTTTTTATCTTCAAATTTTGGGACTGAGTGAGGAAGATTATTGTTCGTAGTAACCTATTTTTATCTTCCATCTACAGAATTATTTTAATGAATTAACGTTAAGGTTACTGAAATTCCGCATTCCGATGCTTTTATTTCCTTCTGCTATCCCTGAATCCCTCTCAAACCGAACCCCAACTTGTCAGATCCCTTTCCACTCACAGAAATGAAGCCCTTCAATCACTCACAGACTGATTCAACCCAAAGGTTGATTGGGAAAAAATAGCGTTAAGCTGAACCCTAATTATGTCACAGCATGTAATTTCACACGTTCAAGGTAGGGGGCTACTCCTTAGGGCAGGGGTCGGCAACCTTGGACCCGCATGTGGCTCTTTTGATATCAAATTCCTTTAATATATCTTCCATTTTCATGAGCAAACATTTATTATAATATAATTTTATTTTATAAAGTGCAAAAATATTGCAGTATTACAGGATGCTAACCATGAATGTAGGCAGGAGAGAAGATAAAGCGCCCCTGATATAAAAACATTGCCGGTAGTCAAATTTAAGCACTGTTGAAACTTCAGCTGAGCAGCTGGTAGCAACGCCAGAATGTTCATGCGGCAAATGAATGCATCGTAGACGGTCATCCTCTCCCGTTCTTACATCCATGACGTCAGTCTTCTTCGGAGCGCGGTTGCGTGTGTATGTGTATTAATTTAATCGCTTACGACTTGTGATCACAACTGTTTCCCGTGGTTTCAAGAAGAAGACGATTTAGAAGAAAATTATTTTCTCAATTATATGTACGCTTTAACGCTTAAATAAAATATTTTTTCAATAATATATCAGCATTTAACAAAATTCACTGGTAACTATTTGAAAAACGGAGGCGTTATAGCATTTTATTGGCAATTTTAGAAAGCTAAGTAAATAACAAAAATGTTGATATCATCAATGCGTCTAGAATGGCATCTGGCCATCTGAAGAAAGAGGCGTACTAAAGGAGAAAATTTCTGAGTTATTGAGGATTGGACGGAATCATTTGCGTTCATATGAAATTCAAATGGCCTTCCAACTTGTTTCATCTGCCAAGAAAAACTTGCATACAATAATAAAATAAGGCTTATGGTATTGAAATACTTCAACAGCGATTTCAACCCGTGACCATCAAAGAGTATATCAACGCAATACCAACTCTAAATACCACACTCCCTCTGCCCATGTCCTCATCGTTAAAAAGTTAAACTGGGAACTTACACATAGTGCCCAACCTAAAATGGGGGACGGATGAATGGTGGGAAATAGCTCACACACGCGGTTTACAACAGAATTCCGAAGGTTCGGCTTTGATATAATATTCAGTGATAATAAAATCATATGCATAAAAAATTACGAGTACTACGAACAAATTTTTAGAAGAACAGATGAGGTTCACGACTGAGAAATATTATATTTCTATGGATTAAAAAACCATTACTTGCAATATTAATTGGAATTTAATATTTTATTTAAAGTATTACTAAAACAATTTGCCCAAAAATGTTAAACTGCTGGTCATGGAACGAGATGGATTGGTTTAATTGGTATGAATGCTATGGCCATAATTTAATTGATGAACCATACATCGACGAAAAAACTTGTCTTTATTGAATGTAAACGTTTATTGGTATTGTCTTTGTTGAAGCAAATACGAGGTAAAATAAATTAATCAGAAAATGTCACCATTCGAAACGACGCGACGATGTGATAAATGGAAACGATAAGTGTAAAATAATTAACCAGAGAACAGCAGGTGAAAATGATAGGGCAGGAGGAACATGCCACAAAGAGTAGAGGTTGAGAAGAGGAGGGATCAGGTGAGATCCTCAGGGAGCCGAGGGACAGAGGACAATAGATTTCCCGACCAATTAAACGGGAAACACCATGGGAAATTACAGTGTGATAAAGCACTTCCATCGAGGGGAAATCTCGATCGCTATGTTAGTCTCAGAAACCGCTTTAATCAATTCCTTTAAGGGTAAACTTCTTGAATCATTGTTTAAAGGATTGGAACGGATTTCAATTAACTTTCGCGAAGAAAAATATTGCCCTGCGTTTAAATCTGAAATTTAAATTTCAGAACTCTGACAAGGGGAGTGTCCGCATACCGGGTCTCAGATTTCAATCAAACTTTTTAGTGTTGTTGTCCTTCGGGAGTTGTCCACGAATCACCCCCATCTGGGGTTGTAAGACCAACAGGTAAAACGTTGGTTTACAACATAGAAATCAGCCCGGTGGGTATGGTATCCAGCTCCTACCCCGACTTCCTTAGTTCGATTATTGGAAGCGGCACTTTTTCATTTTGTTTCTACCTCTCATTTTACAAAAGCCTGCTGTTCATCGTTATTCCAGATTTTCAATATAAACTTTATAATTCTGCGTGGATATGTTTTTCTGCAGTGCAGCTGCATCGGATGTTTTACCATTTCTTTAACACGGAGGCCTAGTTTCAATTTTGCGTTATTTCCGTGTCGCAACACGAAGTGTTTTCGCAATACGCATGTTTGGTTAGTCTAAAACTTAATTATTTCATCATAATAATCATGGAAATAATGATGAACAGCAGGCATTTGTAAAATGAAAGGTAGTAACTAATAATGGAAAAAAGTTCTAAGAATCGAACCAAGGACCACGCTATAGGAGCCGAATACCATAAAAACCGGGTTACTGCCCCTAGTTGCAGAATACTTATTTCTGAGGGAATCAAATAGGCCTGAAAATGTTTCGGACACTCCCCTTGGGAGTAAAAATGACACACATGAAAGAACCTATTTGTATGGGGTGTAAATGCTAATCAGAGTGTTTATTGGGTTGGGAATAGTCTTTGAGTAGTCCCAACAGAAAAAATGTGATGATGATCTGATGTCTTGCCACCATTGAATGATTTATCACCAAAAATACTGGGGCGATTACTTTGTGGATTTAACGCCCTCATTTTTATGATATTTTTATTTATCTTATGAGTGTGAAGAGATGTTACGTAGTAATTTTAGAGTATAAAATATACATGATAATGCATCAGCACTACATATTTTTATTGAGTGAATATGATAGAATTGATGCCTAAACAATGGGAATTTCATGAATTGAAATATTCACACTTAATTTGAAATACGTATGGTGAAATGGAAATGAGGAGTAAAAGGAAAGTTTTTAACATGACCATCATTTATCACTGTAGATACCTACGTCATGCACTATTCCTTTTTAGATCATAAAAAGGTTCTAACCATAAAATTCTTCTGGCACTTCGACATCCTTTCAACCACCACCACGATTAGTGCGTATCTCAAGCACAGTACTCAATGAACAAAGTGAATGATAAGAGAAAAAATAACATTTCCTCCTTGATGATCAAAAATGGGGCTTTAACATGCAGCAAAGCTTGTAGTAGTAAGCAGCTGAGAATAGCTACAATAAATTTCGGCATATGAATGCCGCGTGTGGCAGGTTTCTATGCTTTACCACAGCATGTGAATTACCGGACTATTTTCGGGTGTTTTGTTTCTTTGATCTAGGATTTATGTGCAAATTAAATTAAGTACGAAATACTAAACATATAACGAAACGTGGATCAATAAGAGCACAATAGCACATGAATGGCCTTTCAGACAACATCAAAGAGATCACATCTCTTAAAGTGACGAATGAATTCATACCCTCATGGGTATGCCTTAAAATTAACCAAACGCGAACAGCCTTAAGGAAAGGATTAAAGAAATTAACGCCTGGTGACATTTTTAAGCAAACTTTAAGGTTATACAAAGTGATTATGAGATAAACGTTAAGAACAAAGAGCGAGACCCTGCTGGTATTTTAGTACAGGAGAGGAAAATAAATGAACAGAAAGAACCAAGTCTTTATTAAAAATGCCCCATGAGAATGAGAACTTCAAGCACCCAAACAAAAAACTAAACGATATCATGGCGAAGAGAAAAAAATACGCGCGGAGTCTGCGAAGGGGAACAAAAGACGAGTGAGCAGTTTCCTCCTTTCTCCAGCTATCGCGCATGCGCAGTATTCCCTCCCGTCAAGAGACATTAAAGGGTAAATATTTAAGCGTTCGAGGGAATAGTAGGAGAGGGAATGTGCAAGTATGGAGACTTCCCCTTTGGACAGAAAGATAAACAATTGGTTGGCGTGGAGATGAGAGAGGAAGGGGAGAGTCAAATCAAGTAGATGGAGAGTGTTAGGGGAACTAGAGCAGAAGGAACTGTTCTTCTGCTCTCTTTACTTCTCCCTTCATGCTCAGTCTCCCAGGCAACGAAGGGAGGGAACGAGATCTGAAAAAAAGGAAGTGGTAAAGGAGATGGAAGGTAGGCGCTATGGAGAGATTTGAGAATCAACGTATCCAAAGAACATATACAGTGTCCTACTCAGATGGTAGATGCCTATGGTACCGTGAATCTGGCGAAGGCCTTGCTGAGGAACGTTGTATGTCTTACAATATTTATTGCGCAAACATCAAAGAAGGCTAAGGCTTCTTTTTGCAATATCTGTCTCAAAGTGAAATACCTACCCGCAATAAACTAGCAACGGTCTCTTGGCAAACAAATAATTTCAAGTGAAATTGGGTGTCAAATTGAATACGTAGGAAAATAAAATGCAGCACAGGCAAGGGATTAATTTGCATGAGATGTTCTCCACACATCCAAACTCGTTGTAATAAAGCTGATTGTGATAGAGCAAACAAAACAAATATTCTCAGCCCTCCACTCTTCATCCAGCACTTTTTAACCAGTACATCATTACATAACAAATTTTGTCATTTGTGAAAACATCGTGACCACATGGGAAATTCATGGATTCAGTTGAAAAAACTATTAGTTAGGAATCAACACAAAATATTCAAAAGCAAATTGAAAATAATGACCGTGATGCAAGATCGGAGAATGGTGGAAAAAGGCAAACGCTAGTGCGAAGTACAAGGTAAGGGACAAAAAGGAGAGCGGGGAATGGAGTGGGCGTCAGTCAGCAATCAAGGGCCTCAGCAAACAGGTGCTTGGCATCAAGGGGAGCACACAGACAAGAGTGTCGCTACGGCATCAAAGCATACAAGTACGCACTTGAGACTTCGGCCACGCGCGCCGTAGTGCACAGGTATGATCGCGCCGTAGTGCACCGAAACACCTAAAGAGCACGTCGATGGACGCATGAGCAGCTAAGTTTTAATGAGGGGGGATGTGAAAATGCAGGAAATGAAGGCAGTTAAATAATTTGAATGCGCGTGAATTCCTAATGGCGAAGCATTGGATAATAATCGCAATTAATTATAACTGGGTTGTCCAGACAAGAAATGGGAGGATTGATTGGAAAATATTTTATTTAAAAAAATATTTTTCCTGTGATTTCAGACAAACAATTGTTAAGACTGCCGCCCATTCTAAAGTCAAGGGAATAACCAAATGTCGCAAAATAAAGCAACGGTGAAGAAATACTGCGCAACACGCAAGATGATTTGAGAAAAGCAAGGAATAAACTCACGGGCCCATCTCTGAAAGAGGATTGAAAATTTAGATATTACGGAAAAAAATTATGATTTTTTTAATCAGTGTGCCAAAATTAAATCAAAATAACCAATAATGACTAATAAATAAGAATAAGGATTCAACTACAAACACTTTAGGGACAGTTTTCTTTGTCGATGCCCCTCTTGCTAATGCTAATCGATGAGACTGAATATTTTATTTCGAAAAGTAACACACTTCAGCATTTATTTACTAATTACTGAACAGAATTTATACCCTAATTCATGCCTAGCAGAACAAACCATTACGAAATATATTTTTTTCCAGCGTTATGGTTAGTTAGACATAAAGACTTCTCACACAATCACTTTGGTATTCTAAATGTCTTATCTTGTAAATCAAATTAAAGATAAGGCTTACGAATTTACCAAGTATTATTTACTGATAGTTATCTTGATTATTTTTCCTAAGTCACATATTAGCCTAATTGGTAATTAAAATAATGTATTTTGTCTAATAAAAAGAAGCAGTCGCATTCGAAGTATTCCTGAAACCACATTGAAGGCCCACAATGGCAACATTTATACCAAAATATGATATGTTTGGAATATAACCTCACTGTCCCTATTCTCGCTAGTGAATGGAAGTGAAGATAGGAAGAACTACAACAAGAGTATATGGTGGGCAGACTGACAGCGGGCAGTGACAACGGTAGGCAAATCCACAATAGCAGAAATAAGTTCTCATCACAGCCATTATGAGTCAGATATGACTGCTGAAACACCTTTCTCATGCTGGTTGCTGGGCCCTGGTTTATAGAGGGAGGAAACTGAGTGGGATTGGAGTGCAAGTCAAATAACGAGTAAGTTATACAACAGGAATGCGTTGTGCACCGACATCCACCGGGAGGTTGCTATTCCCTCGAGTGGAGCACTTAACGTGAAGGATGTCCAAGAAAACACGGTGGAAACTGGGGAATGGAGAAATGACGAGTATGTGTATAGGCACAGAGACTGCACACGTGTTCGGAAATAATAAAACGTAAGATGAAAGAAGAGAAATATACAAATCAGAGACCACTCAGGTGAAGGAGGAGGGTATAAATGTCGAAGCGCAGCGACATCGGCATCATCATCCCTGAGGATTTTGGGAAAGTCTCCCAACGAAACGTCGGCCTACACCATGCAGAACCTGACGCGGTTGGAAATCTGAGAAGTTTTTATCCATACTATTCACCGGATACAAAAACTCAGATTCTTCATAGAATACATCACTCACGCAGCCCGTACCCCAGATTCAACCTGCTCATTCGTTTGTATGGATGAGAATAGAGCTGACGCAGGACTTCGCTGCAGGTGTGTGGGAATTCACGGTAGGGAGGCCATTTACTTTCCCTGAACCATCTCGCACTCCGAGGAATTTTCTTAGCGGTTTAAGACGGATTCATCCAAAATTAAAATTCAGGAATCTGATTGAATCCGGTCAGCATCCAAGTGCCTAATCCATTAAGCTAGCAAGCTCTCAATACATAGGAAATATGATTTGGGATGCAGCAAAGTTCGGCAGCGCTCAATTCCTTCATTGTTTGTGATGCTAAGAATGAAGTATTGTGTTTGAAAATTATTTCCTCTGGGTAAAAAATCTTGCAAACATTAAAATGAAGATTTTACACGTCATAGAAATTGAGTAAAAAATGAAAATAGTGTTCACCAACCAAAAGTAAAATGCCTTTTTTTCTCACAACGGGTAGCGAGCATGAGATTCATGTGAAAATTATAATCAAACAATGGAATTGGCCGTTCAGTGAGTTACATTTAAAAAGACCGGAAAATGAGATATTGGGTAATTAGTACCTGCTCAAATATCAGAAATATATAGGTATCTTGAATTCAATTCATTCAATCCAATAGGCTATTTGTCCCTAGATAGACATAACTACCGTAATTTAAAAATGTCGAGGAAATTCTCGTCGTTATGTGAATATTACTTCGAAATTACTATTAGAATACAATACCTGTTTTTTGAGACGAAGTTGTAGAACTGAAAGCAATTTTAAGGCATACCCAGCCACGTTTTGCATTTCTCTCATTTTCTCGCTTGATCTTTGCAGTTCCTAATAAGGTTCATCTAAGTTTTTTTTTCGAAATATGCGTTAATCTCATGAATTTTACCTCTGTATATTCTTATTTTAGAAATGTTGGATAGCATTTTTACTACTTATGCCACAAACAATAACAGGAGTCCAAGAAGAAATTCCTAGGAGATAGGAGAGAAAGATACATAAAGAGAAAGCGGTCCTTTCCAATTTTGAAAGTGATGCTGTACAGAAAAAAGCCATTTCAAAATGCCCATGCAATTTAATTGAACATTCGCAATGGTTCAAATGATTTCCCCAGACGAATACAAACGAATACAAACGTCTATATCCTCTTTAATAATCCCCACTTCCACCTCTTACTCCGTTTCCTCAGGGAACGTTTCTTTCTCATTGCTAACCTTCGTCTTGAAAATTTCACTTTCCAGTGTTCCGAAAATTTCTCCATCAGCCGTCGCTGCTCCTTTCATCACTTTTGAGGTTTCTTTGATTCCCCCTCTTAATTCACTTCCTTTACTTCGCGATATCTTTCCACGCATTCTTCCGGGCATGCATTCCAACTCAAGGGAATAACTCCCAATGTCGCTATTGCTCCACCAACTCAATACTTAGCGTGTATTTAACACTTTTTTCTTTCAACATCCCTCCATTTTATTGCCACATTGACAGAAAAATCACATGATAAAAATGATAGGACACATGTTTCATCATTACTTTTTCAAAATTTCCGCGGATTTGATCTCTACAAAACTAAATAACATTAATTTCGTACGTATTTTTCGTTTCGAGTTGATCGTGGAGTGAGAAGCATTTAAATATACGACAGAATGTCAGAAGTGTGAAGCGACATGAGTAATATCCTTGAATGAGAGACTATGAAATTAAAACTAACATGAAAACCAATCACAGTGTAGAGTGAGAAATAGAGAGAGAAATTGTAGTAATACATAAAAACTTTCTCGAAAATGCACTTATGGAAACGATTAAAAAGTAAAAAGATAAAATGATATGGAATGTAAGAAGCAAATTTTGATATATTTTGAAGTATTTTAGGATTTAAGTGGAAACATAATAGGGAAGACAATAGGATGCTGGTAGTAAATCGTAATTCTACAGCTTTCGAGCACGACTAGAATGACCTCAGTTTGATAACATTTCTATTTCCAAGCAAGATGGAAGCTGTCTCCCTTTTGCTTACTCTATGTAAAAGTGTCACACCGAAAACATCCATTTTGTCACTTCTCATTAGGTTATCTATTCAATATTTAGAGCTTATTCCTCGCTTTTAATTACACACAAATATAAGCACTAGCTCCTTTACATGTGGTCAATCACTTTCAATCTTTTATTTTGTGATTTCATGAAAAGAAAATAGTGGAGGGAGAACCCAGATGAATAGGAGTTTCAAAAAGGTGGAGCAAGTCAGGCTACGATGTTGGCGAAAGAAAAAGAGGTGTGATCGCCCCCAAGAGAAGGGAAGATATCAGAGTTAAGCGCGTAAAAAGGAGCGTTGCAAGACTAGGAAGAGTAGGTGGGAATTCCAATGAGCTGCCTCTTGATTTGGAAGGAATAAAGAGGGCGAAGGTGGTAAGTAAGATGCCTCGGAAGTGCTGGGGAACATCAAAGGAGCTGCAAAAAACTGAATGATGAATAAAGTATACTCCTAACCTTTACACTACGCAAATATTACGGAATTTCAGTCAGCATATCCTTACTATGCGCCAAAATGCATTCATATTTCCAAATCAGCTTCAGCGTTGATAATGAGGAAAATCGAATTATAATGTAACATAATTGTTGGTCGTTACTTTGTAGCGAATGAAGATTTTCATTTTTTCATTCTTATAAGAGAGATTTTTCCGTGTAAATCATAAAATGGATGATAAAGATGAGTGGCGCAGTCGGCTTTGAAACGTTACGAAGTATAGAATAGAATATATTATAAGAATTTGTTGAACTTGTACAGAATGTCCCAAGTGATTTAAGTTGCTATTTTATTCGCGATGAAATATGTTAACTATCTAGAGAAGTTCCCATCTGGAAACTACGACTTCACGGCGCTTGTTCAGAAATTTTTAAATAAATATGATTAACGGGGTTCATTATGAAGATTATTTAGCCACAGAAAATTGATCAGCAATGCGCAACATCGCATCACTGTTTCGTTCTTTATTGCGCGAGAAAGACCAAAGAAATGAATGATTATGGTAACATAAAGCTAACTTCCTGCGTTTTCGATATTATCGTATCCTCTTGTTGCATATGCCAACGCTTATGCCTCACAGGGTAGTTATTTTCCTGCCTCCAGGGACATAATTCGGGAGAAATATTAACGGGAAACTCTTAATTTGCAAACAAAGACTGAATGAAGGTGAGCCAAGAAGAAATTCTGGAACATCTCAATAAAAGCATGATATCGCTCTTAAAATGTCGACGACTATGTAGATGTACTTTCAATGGTATTTTTTTACCGCCCATTTTCCCCTCAAAACGCAGCTGAGGTAAGCCGAGGATTTTGCTATAAATGTGTCCTCGAGGGATAAAATTCCTGCAAAATAATGCTAACAACATTCAGGTGGGATCGGCTCTGGAAGTCTCGGGGGCGACAAGGTATTTCAATCTATTCCCTGTCCCATAGGTAAGCCGAGGATTTCGCAATAAAAAAGTATATCTCTCTCTCAGAAAAATAAAATTTCAGTAAGCATGTTGAAAATATGCTCGTTGGTGGGATAAAGTAAAATATTATAGTTAAAATTAATTAAAAACGTAATAAAACTTCTTAGCATAATAAAATAGCTAAAATAACAATAGATTGCCTATTTTTTGACTACCGAGAAATTCACAGCAAATTAGCTCAAATAATTTAAAAATTATAATAAGTTTTTCAACTCTAAGAAATAAAGAAGAGGATACTAATTTGACTTAATTCTACCATATCTTCCCTGAAATTTCACCAAGTAATTTCAATTCACTCTTCTTTCCATTATCCGCGCCATTTGAATGTCACTCTGTCATTTTTCAAGTTTCAAAAATAAATATTTATAACTTCAAAGATTTTATCTAATATCTTTTAAATATTTACTTCCATAAATTGACGAAAATTTACTTGACAAAAAGGGAGGGAAGGAAACGTGACTTGAGGAAAAGTTTAGATAATTGGTTAAAAACTAGCCTAAAAGTAACTTACACTAACTTTTTTGATATTTTTTCCTTCATATAACCATCATATTAAATGTTCGAATTATATTACATTATGGTCTAAAAAGATGAAGACATAGATACAGACTAATTTTACTGATTCATGTAGTTGTACTAATTTAACTTTTAATTTTCGCAGAGCGAGGAAGTTGAACAATTTTACTTCAGTCATTCCCAAATGAAAGGCTGAGAAGATGAATTCAAACTCAAATATCTTATGCACAGATTCGAATGATTGTATTACCACCTCCTCTTGGAATGGAGGTAAATTTATCATGGGCTATGAAACGCGAGCCAGTGCGGGAAAGTAAAGTTTCCCATTCCTAGAATGAAGAGAAAATATCTCTATAGGAACAGCACTGAACGATTTCAAAGGCCTCGAATCAGAGGGAAAGAACTTGGAACTGAGGGCTTGGGGGGGAGTACGGGTGGGAACAATTACATTGCATTTGCTCCGAGAAGTACTTGAGTGGTGAGCTTTGTATTCCGTCCTGGGATTCATGGATCTCTATGTCTCCAGAACTGAAAGCTTCCTTTACAAAAGCCGACTCAACTAAAGAACTCTGCGCAATTTTATGAGCACTTTCTACGTGACTATCCTAGAAGACCTTCACTATCCAAGAGAGACAGTTTATGATGTGAGCAAGTGAGATAAAATACGAGGGGAGATATATCTGAGGTAATCTAAAGTAAATGAGTGAAGTACACTCTTGCCGAAAAAACTACTATTATTCGTAAGCTTATAACTAGGTAGCGATAATGCGGAAAAAATATCCTATATAGAGCTTCTTTCGTGGCACGAGTTAATGCAATTATGTATAACTATTCCCTCAGTTGAGATGAAGATGTCGCGTCGGTCGGAGCAAATATGATTTTAAGAAATTCAAGGAAATTCGTAATTCCAGACACGTTTAAGATGATGCAAAACATAGACTACTTACTTAATATTAATCAGTTTAATTGAACTTCAATAATATACGACAGAAGTTGATGAAATTTAAAATAATTTTGAATAAATTACCAAAGGCGCCCTATTAAAATTACTGTAAATACGTTTTTAAAAGAAAAATTCACTGTGATTAGAAAAAAAACCTAACTTAGAATCGGAAAATTGTCGGCTACTATTACTACGTAGCAATGAGTTAAATAATATATGTAAAAATGTGGCTACAACTAGGTACGGGCGGTACTAATAAAAGTACTGGTATGTTTGTGTTGAGAATTTAAAGGCATTAATAGTACTCCCCCGGTAGTACCGGCGGCGAAAAAATACTCTCACAATTGATAAAATACGTAAATTAGTAGAAAGTAAGCATTCCTTTACCTTAATTATCCGAATGATCCGGTACTTCAGTAAATTAGAATACCAGGCTGAGAGAATACACTGAAAGAGTCATTGAAAGGATTTTTACGGAATCTCATAAAAAAGAAAATATATTGGAGGCCTGGTGATAGCGACGTAGTTGTCGAAGTCAGCATCATACAAACAATTTAGGTGTATACGTTTTAAGTTTTTCTGTTTTCCTGGCGTATTATGTGTGAAGTTCTCTCGGAACTTCATCAGGTGGGTGCTTTCCCTACAGTTAGCGTTTTTTTGTCAGACTTTGACACCGTCATCAGAACGCCTTCCACGATTATTTTAAAGAATAAATCTTCTTATTCAAAGACCTGACGGTTTCAGTCTGACAAAACCTTTGGCTGTATAAAAATCACTCACTTGGTGCCCGAAAAGGCTCTAATAATTTGATTTTTTTGTTCTATCTTGTGAGTAACAATATGTTTAAACTCGTCTGGTGTACAGACCCAATATTTTTTGATTTTACATTGCTAGAATCGGTTTATCCATGCCTAAAATACTGCGATGAAATAAATTTCGATGTGTTCCGTTTAGTTTCGAGAAATAAATAAATTTTTGCGGCTCAAAAACTTTAATTATTTTGCCTTCTGTGACGTAAAGTACCTTTAATATCAAAGATGATAACGCATGCCTCACACTCACGGTTTTCTTAGAACAATGTAAAATGATGAGAAAATAAGAAAGGTATAAGGTAGGTAAAGGTATAAGAGAAATAAGATTATCCTACAGCTCATTGTCATGTAAAACATTTTTCGTTCATTATTGTGTTTCTTAAACGCGTCTTGATGTAACCTAAAGTGAATGTTAAACACGTACAATTGTTATCATAGTTTTATGCAGACGTATTTTCCTTGCTTGCAAATGGTCAGGTTCAGCCTTAATCGTCGATAGTTGACTATTAAAAAAACTAAGCAGAATTATTTTGAAGGGAATTCGGTGCATGCAAAATTCAGCTCTTAGGGATAGGCGACCGCCCCCACAGCTACTCTCCTCCATAGATCCGCCCATGACCACCGCGGAAGACCCTTTGAGATACGATTAAAATTAACATACATAAAAAATAACACAGATGTTAAGTGAACCAGGCTGAGAGTCGCTAAATAACCTGGAGCTACGCACTAGGCATCGAATGTTTGAACAATTGAGAATAGATGTCTCTCGCAGCGACACGGCGAACGTCATATAATAACCCCAATTTATTTTCAGGTCCGGAAGATACGATAAATAAAAGAGAGGTATTTTGCCGAACGGATAAGTTTAGAAATTTCTCATTCCCCAAATATTAAAGGACTGTAACAAATGCTAGGAGGACTTTCGTTCGAGTTTCCTATTTCATAACGGCTGGTGCCTAACATCCTCCGCCATCCTCCGCCTTTTAAGACTGCTTGCGGGAAATTGCGTACATGTAGATCTTAAAAGAGAGTTCTGTTGCCGTTTATTGTGTTTATTTCTTACCTGATTATATACTAGTAGTAAATTAATACCAGGAGTGCTGGAATCGGATCCCGATCTGGACTACCCGATTCGTTTGCTCTTTCCATTCCCCAGCCTCCCTTCTTCATCGCTCACTTTGCGAAACTTCGGCTATCCTTCCCTAACAGCGTTCTAAGAATTTACGTTCTCATAGTCAGTTACTTTTTGCCCACCATCTCTTTGCTTACGGCCACCAGGCCAAACTAACCATCTTCCAAGTCCACAACTCCCTCATGATTTACCCTCTCGAATTTTGCCCTCACCCTCACGATTTACCCTCTTATGTTCTGCGAATTTCTACATGGAATTGAGTGGTGAATAAGGGCATTTAATTGAGCATTTAATAAGTCATATTTTCCATAGTTGGCCATACATTCATGAAAAACGATAAGATGAAACTCCTTTTCAAGTAAGAATCTATTTAGCGAGAAATTCTTTCGACAACCTTTTTCATTCAGCCAAACAAGAAATTTAGGGTTGTAAAGGGAGACAAGGAGAGAAAATAACCCTGAACGGAACGTCATTATCCGCCTTCCGAGATTCGATGGGTGCACCTCGAGCCTACCGAGACACAAAAGCGGCATCGGGGATACGCCAGGTACTGAGAATTGAATGGAGGAGCAAACTGGAAAGGCTGTCTGAAAACTTGGGAAGACGTGCTCGGTTCCGTAACGAGAAATTGGAACGGAGGAAAAAAAGAATTAGCACGACCTCACCATTGGATTGGAACATTGGAAGAAATTCAACGCCACCTGTGCCTCTAAGATCTCTCTGACCTCTATTCTTCAAATATACCCTGAAACACAGCACAAAATCGAACGGCCCACCAACTTAATATTGCTTTTCCCATGAAAAAATTAAAGTAACATTACCAATAATCAAAGAAACAATGTCTCCGTACTACTAACGGATATAGGCGTTGAATATTTTCCCAGAAATTTGAGTAGAAAATTTTACCGGCAAAAAAGTGCAATGGAAGATCTCCTCAGGAGGAGTTAATTAATTTTTGCGCTCACCTACAATAAATATTCGATGTCGACGGCATTAATAGGTATTTGTTGGCGGTGTGCGGCACCCGATATCGTCATCGCACACCGTGAGAATCAATCATTAGCTATTACAAATTTTTTCCAAGAATAAAGAAGTGCAAACCTCGAATAAAATGTTGTAAATGTATCCTCGTAATAGGTATATACTGGCATTTTTTTTTCAGCTGATTCGGCATCGGTGCCGTGACGCGAGCTTTTTTCCGGTTTCGGCGGCACGTCGCATAGCTCTGCCTTCAAAGGCCATTCCAGTAGAAGACGAGAAGAAAATACTAAAACGTAAGTTTGAAACTATATCTCTAAAGGCGAGGTACCCGTTTTTCTCTTGACAACTTATTTCTTGCGGAGGAGTAAGAGGTAAGGTAAATATAACATTGGAATAAGATACATTCTCGAGCAGGTAAGATACCTTCCTAAATAGGATAAATATAATTACGATTCTTTAATAGTAGTAAATACCTAATTTCACTCGCAATTTTTAGCCTTGCATTTTTTTCAATATGTGTTTCTCCTCATATAGAGGGGGAAAGAGACGCGACAATATACGTGGTCTCCCTGGGATGACAACGCCACCTTTAAATGACACCATGAACTTTCTGTCCCCGCAATTTCGCTCCCATTCTTATTATTTGCATCCTGCGGCATCCCTTAGTTTTCTTTAAGAAAATATTTATACCTCATTATTTAGGACTTTTGCCGAGAAGCGTGAATTACTTATGACCCCTCCCTTTCATAACAATAAGTCACATTCTGTGAAAATGAATTATCCCTATTACAGTTTTCGAGAAAGAATAAAAACATCGACTCAATGGATAAGTATGCAGTGGTGCGAGATTGTATTTTGTATATCAAACACAGAGAAGTAACGGAAGAGGTAGTTGATAATATTATATAATATATGGTGTTCTTGGCTCTTTGCGCATGGCCTAAAATGGCAGAGAATAATATCACAGCGTGGGAAAAACTGATAGGGCTGATACGGCTACTATTAAAACTATTCAGTGTTATGGTATCCAAGTATATACCCAGATTCTTTTCAAATCGTCACTTTAATCTCTTCCCCAGCGTCTATACTCGTACACTTTATTAGTTCGAAAGATCTATCAGTACACCGCAAATTCTAGGCCTCAGATAGTACGGCAGGTTTAACATATTATTCCTATCCTATAAACAATTTTTCATTCGATTCATTAATTCCTGAATTAGCAAGTTTGAGAGCGAAGACCGAAGAGGGAAACATTGCCAAAAAATCTTTATATTCGACTTAGATTACAAATTAAGTATGAGAATCAGTGAATGACGACATCTGTTACACAGTAAAATAAATGTGCACACAGAAAAATTCCATTAACAACTAAAAACGATAGTAATTCCATCCTTCAGGTGTGGAAGAGAGGATGCAATTACATCAAAATTCGTAAAACTAACTTTTGGAATACTTTATGTTTCCGGGAATAGAAAACTTTTCCGTGAATTACACGACGGTTGATTACTTTCAATCCTTCTCCCTCCTGAAGTTCTGGAGTTCTAACCTAGATTTTCTCAGAGCACCCATTCTGGTCCCTAAGATTTCCCAAGTGGAACGCTGAAGGCAAAAGAACTTTTAAATAAGTTCGTTTGAAAAGAAAAGTTTCCACTGCTCACCGCGATAAAAGTTCAGTTATTTTATTTCCTGAAAAACAATTACCTATCTAAGAGACGATTTGATAATTCAAATTCTTTTTCGATGAAAGTTAGTGGAAATTGCCGTCCCTTTCTTTGGTGAAATGCGCATGAAAAGTTGAAAAACTTAATGTTTTGCGTCGATGCAATAGATAATATTGAAATAATTCTATTTTTCATTTAGTGAGATAGAGATTACCAGTACTCAACTATTAGAAAAAGGCTAGTGAGTGCAGTAAGATCCTTCCAAATCAGTAAAAAAATGATATTTTTGTTTTCCATGAGTTAAGTTTTAACCAACGATTATTCTTAGGACAGAAGGCACACACAATTAAATGAAAAATGTACATTTGAATCAGAAAGTGAACAGAGAACAATAATGGCAATCATCTCACCCACCTCATATCGCTGACCCATTTGTAATCATCACCTTAATGCTAAATATCACGGAATGTTTTTTTATATCCCTATTAGCTTCTTTCTCTTGCATTTTTTTGGTCTTTGGGAAATTTCATACATGTGAGTCTTTAGTTAAAGGTTTTGAGCAATTTAAAAAAGGGCCATAGAAAAAATCCAATGCAATTATAAATTGAACTATTTTATTCCACCTTATTACTGTAAGTGCTCCATTTTGACACCAATATATGCAATAGATGTATTAAAATGCTCTTGAAAAAATATGATAGACAACATTAATTATAATTCATCTTGCGACGCATCTGTAACCACGTGATCTTTAAAAAAATCTCCATCAAATATTTTACCAGCACCAAACTAGATTTGAGACATAATATTGTCGCATAAAGTTTAACTTTTGGCAAAGTATCACTCACTTCAACTCAATATTATATCTTGCACATCTTTTTTTTCATATGCTACAGAAAATTTAACGCGGCATAAGTCACTTTACGAGGAGTTATAAAAAAAACAGGTCGTCCTTAGTTCACATAGTTATCTAATAATCAGAAAAATTCAATATGAAACCAAAAAAATACAGAAAAATCCCAGCATTGAGATGGTAAACTTTATCTTACTACGTTTTAGAGTAAATGGGCTGGGCGCAGGAAGAGCTAAGACAGAAAGCAGACATTAAATGCAATTATCTCAGGGATCTCTCTCAAAGCAGATTTAACAAAGGTAAAAATTGAATGATAATGAACAAGATGGACAAGAAGTTTCCATACGCTTCTAGCGCAATGACAAATCGTACAATCGTATCCCAAACGTGACATAGAAATGCGTGGTAATAGATAGCTTTACCCAACGAAACTCTCCCACGAAAATTTCAGCCACGTCCCATTTAAATGAGTAGAGTTTTGTGCTATGGTATCCAAATTCTCTATCGAAACTCAAAACTATGCGCTCCCGATCAAATTCTAGCTTCCAGTCTCCATTTTTCTCTCTTTCCTTCATGGGACTGAGCATGGAAACTGATGGGTTTCCATGCTCAGTCGCATGCAAGCTACCTCACTGTTTTCTATGCACTGGCGTACTGAAAACTTCTCTGTAGCCAAAGCATTTTATACCATTATGTGACTCAGAAAGAGACTAAAAAATGAAACAAAAATACGTGCCTCTAAGTTTACGATGCTTTATGTCATGTGTTCACAAAATGTGTCACTTGTAGGTGACGTTGAGCGTTGCCGGATAGCGATCAGTGCAGAACGATACGTTTACTTAGAATGGATTCAAGTCCATAAAGTTGTAATCATTACACAAAAAAACGTGAACTAAATAAATGCGTGGAGCTAAGCATATTACAAATTTACTTTAAATATAATGAAGTTTTTCATGATTTTACTATTAAAAAATTTTAACGAACTTAATTATTAAATTATAACTGGCTTAAAATTCATTGAATAGTTTAATTAGCTCAATGAATAATAACATATCTATCATCAATAACCACACGGACATTGCTCTGCCTTTTACTACCTAATGAATTCCCAAATTTAAAATTCGCGAGATCAATGAACTATAATCAACTCGCTCTCCTAATTTTATTTGCACAGTTTTTTTAAACGACGAGATCATTCATTTACATCGTAAATTAAAAAAAAGATAGTGCTAACGATCACCGCACGTTATAATTAGAATCCATTTACAATCACTCTTCTTTAATTTAGGTAGGCATCCTAATTAGGAAAACATATACCAAAAACTACCAATTCAGGGCTATTTCATTCATTTGATGACCTGACTGCGGTGCCCAATTAAAACAAACTCCTTTATGTCTTTGGATCGAGAGAAAAATGTGTACTGACGAATTTAACATACGAAATTTCGCTATTCATCCTCATTAGCTAATTACGTAAGGGAAAAAATACACATTTATGAAATTAGGATGCTGGTGTAGAGCAGAGGGTAAGGAGTTCTATGTGTACGAAAGGAAAAAAAGCTTCAACGGGAAGTTCGAAAAGATGCACATTTTGACTAATTTCGGTGGATATTGAAAGAAAGTTTTAGCGCAAAATATCATTAAATGACCTTCTCGGAGAAAAAACGAACATAATGATGCAACGAAAAAAAGTTTTTCTTTCCTTAATCCTTCACTAAGAGATAGCACTCTTAGCATCTAAAAATTGTTGCGGATTGAGCTATCAAATGAGATCAGAGCGTAACGACAGGCGTAACAGTACATAAAACGATAGTCCAGATTTTTGCGGCATATATTAAAAAAACTTAGGAAGCATCAAAAAGGAGCTTTCTGCACGAGATGAACAAGGGTATACATCCACTCAAAGGAAGAATCGCACACCACACACTCAGAGTGGAATTTCAGCAGATGGGCAAACACAATGTTTCGAATATGTTACGCAGTTGCTTCCCACAGTCCACGGATACCTTCCCTATGAGAAAGTGTGCTTCTACCTGCCGGCATCCAAATCCTAAAAGGTATTTCCATCTATACTCATTTCAGTGCCAACACAGAAATTCCGATTCCCAAATACATCTTCCGAGCCACTTTTTTTTCTTCACTTCTGTATTCGTAGGGGTTACTGTCCTTTCCTTATCTCCATATTATGAAACCTCCATCCGTCCGTTGAATGCTTGATTCGGACCTGATCGTTAAAGGACCAGCAATAACCAGGAGGATCCTTTTTTCCAATTTTACCAGTTCACCTTTTTCCCAGATCTGACAGGCCGGTTACATGGAACATAAAAACCGGTGCACCGGGAAAGCGACTCAAAACCGAAGCACCCGTCAAGTGGTGGTAAAACTTGAGTCTTTAGGGAATTGATACTCATGTTGGGACCAGGTGAAGCCGATGATTTACGCTACGATTATCACTTATAGTACCTTCTCACTCAATTTGACCAAAGAGAACCTCATCGAAATAGCTTAAGAATTGGCTCTCCTAAATATATGCATATTTAGTGCAAATATTTATTTGATAATTGAACAATAAATTTAAATTAATGACCAGGCCTCACATACAAGTACTAATACTTTAAAGAGAAAAATACGCCTACCCGTGCGATTACGAAGGACTTAGTTGAACGGCAAAACTCTTAAAACCAGGTTGAATGAAAACGTCATCCAAAAGTATATAAGATGTAAAAAAAGAAGCTCCATCTCTTAATGGAGTGCACCCCGGTGCGAACGGTTACAACCGAGAAGTGGTTTTGAGAAACGATTTTGTACACCACCCAGCATTAAGTACCACAGACTCGGACGCCTTTCAAAGTAAGATACCTTAGACGAGATCTTAAAGATGGGAGAAACAGAGAATAAAGGGTGAGAAGAGGCTATGGACACAGGGATCAAGGTATATGATGCTGGAATTGATGGTTCACGTCAGGATATATCGAATTAAAGATGGTATAGGGGAATGCCGTATTAAACAATGGAAAGGCCGGGGGAGGGCTTCTCCGCTCAGATTGAGTACCACACGGCGTAGGAAGAGTTTCAGATAAAATACACTTCGTATGATACAAGAAATTCAAAACGGAAAGAAGCAAAGGGTAGAAGGATGTCCATTTTGGTTTCATCTCCAACGACCGTATAATTGTCTGCCCCCTCACCATCAAGAAACTCCACTCACATTTCACATGCACAGTGAAAATCGTCACTGGATACCTTACACGTTGGACCAGTTCAATGCAAGAATTTTAATATTACCTAAGTACCCAGTGCACTAAAATACACCATACTGCAGAGCATGTCGATGAATTTCATTCTCGAGTAGAAAATGGTGGAAATGAAGATAAATGCAAAAGATTAACGTAAACGAGTTTGAATCATTCACGTTGGTCTCGTATGGTGACGCATATCTCATTTAGAAACTATAAAATAATTTTTAAATTTCCATTACACATTGATTAAACACTAGTCAACATTTACCTGTTTCCACAGCAAAACATTTACTTCTGAATAATACAAAGGACCAACTTTCATATTTAAATACTAGCAAGTTTTGAAAATGATCGACTCTAAATACCCTGAAATTTTGAAAATGATAGGGTAGGTTTAAAAAAAGTAATACGTCACGAAGAGAGCCCAGTTTAGGACTAGTAATGCTTCCCCCAAAGGATTGGTATCTACCGCATCAAATTGTAATTTATTTAGAAAAAAATTCACCTTAAAATTCACTAACTGGATGAATTAATTTAAAAAAAGAGAGAGGAACATCCAGAATAGATATAGCGGAAAATGAGATCCCGGCGGTGGCAGAGAATTTTCGGACACTGCCCGATCCCTGCTTGAGTGTTGTGTGGAGGAAATTTCAAGTGCAACTCTCCGTCCGTCGGATGGGACGCTAAGCCGCGGTCCCCTTGGCGCCTTTCGTTAAGAGCAGGCTAATGCCGACGCCGGGTTTCTCTACACCCTTCCTTCCCTTCCCTCCCCTCTTGGCGCAAATGACCAAAGCTGTCGGTCGCCTCCTCCAAATAGCATACCAGGAAAATGAGTGGTTTTTGGACTGTTGATGGGAGAAATACAAATGAAAGGATATGAAGAGGTGATAGATGCAATTTCATACAAAATAAGTAGTGCCTCGCGTTATATTTTATCCTGGTTATCCTCTCATTCGTGTCCACCACCCTACAGCTGACACCAGCCACTTCACGCCAAATCCTTTGCAGCCTTCCGGCCTGTTGCTGCGCCCGGGTGCCTCTACCAAGCCAAAGGGTGCACTGTTGTGCAAAAATGAAGGATGAGTGTCGGCCGTGGATCCCTTGAAAAATGGCGCTCCCTCTCATACTCGACCCAATTTCGCTCTGCGAATCCAAACTCAAGGGTGGGTGGAAGAAACGAAAAGCATTTAAGGGCCTTTGAACCTCTTTGAAAAAACACGATGTCTCATCTCCATTTCTGTATTCCTACAACCTAAATATTCTCGCATTTAATTCAGAAAATAATGGTCTTTCTCAGTCTTTTTAAGCGCTCAAGCTGGGAAAATCTGGAAAAAATACAAAGGAGCCAAAAACGCGAAAAATGATTTATTAACTCTAAATTAGCGGGCGACACGCAATTGAATACAAAAAAATATACAATGTTTAAATTGGACTGTAATTTTTTGAAGGCATCGGTGCATTATTCCCTTAGCCATCAAATAAAGAATTTAGAGAAAAAATTTTGTTTTTAAGCTATTTTACACCCTTCCAGTACCAAGTCTCTTTGGACACTAAAATGAGTTGAAAAAAGGAAATGATTTTTCGAGACATTTCTAGCAAAGCTCAAAGATCACTTTCGATGCAGCTTTACGCAAAGCTTACAGGCTAGTCAAAAAAAAAAAACAAAATGATTATAGATATGACTGCAAATGTTGAATTCCGTCTCCAGATCCGAGTCTCAAAAACAACTTTTAATGTCATGTTAACTGTATTTTTTCGGTAAAACAGAGATGAGGCATAAAGAAGGACAAAGCGCAGGCAAGATGTCATCTTCAGTTTTATTTCTAGATAGTGATTGCAATTCTCCTCAACGATATTTATTCTTAAGGGATAGATCTTCTCCAGTCCTCGATGGTTTGTTTAAGCTAAAAACCACATTAATGACGGCCATTTTTTCTATTCTAACCTTATTTATCTTTTTTATTCATCAAATTCTTGGCGAGCTAATTCCCAAAAAAGGGTTCAAATTCAGCGGGTTGGTATCGCGTTGCCGTGGCAGCAAAGAAGAAGCATGCAGTTAGTTTAGTCTCCCATCTGTTGCAGAAAAAAGTGATGTTGTTTTAATAGACTACTTGATCAAAATTGAGTATCAAAATTCAAAGCTGTTTTTCTCTCGAACCAAAGAGACTGATCAATGTAATTAACATTTATTTTATTTTTGTGAATGCGGCCAGAACCTCCCACCAGCCAGTACTCCAACTTTCACGGAAGTATGTCGTTAGAATTTAAAGAAATGAATGGTAGAAAACACTCATGTTTAGGAACGGAAATCATGGAGATATCATACTGAAAAAAACACTAATTACCATGTACAAGCTAATTTTTTTACCCTGACGAACCAACCACATTAAACACTTTATGCAAGGGAAAGAAGTCGAGATAGAATAATAGAGACTAAGAACAACAAACTAAAATCGATTACCTTAAATTTTTATGCGGAGAGCCGCTAAACAAGTGAAGAGGAAAAGTCGAAAATTAAATAAGAATAAACGTGGCGACATAGCTCACCATTATTAAGTCATTTCCGCTTAGCACTGAACTAAAAATTATTATGTCCTCTGTCTCCTCTTATCATGACATTGAGCGAGTAGGCACATTTAATTAACGGTCAGAAAACCCACCAGATTTAGAAGTGGCGAAGATGCAGCTGAGGAATAACAATCCAGACACAAAGGACATGGTTGAAAGTTGATGAAAATCCAAAAGTGATGTAGGCGAGCACTGAGACAGTATCCATGAACCCCACAGCTTCAATTAGAGGATTTTAGCACTATTGTAGGCACTGGATGCGATCCAAAAGAAACACACTCAAATGTTATCATCGCAGGACAGTAAAATGCTGGGAACGCGTCCTCTCCGTGAAGAGGCTGCACGTGCACTAAACCTTACCCTGCTTTCGCAACTTGCTCACGGCGAACTCGCCGCTTCCCCGCCTCCCGACACATGCGCAATGGGCGACTTGGACGACACACAGTGCCTCCAAGACGGAGCGGGGGTTTGGAAGAGACAGCGCTGCTCGCTGGGAGCTGCTTCATTTTTGAAGACGAAATATAATTATACCCAATAATTCTGGTGCTTTTTAGCTTTTTAAACACTCGGAATAACACAAGAAATAGCGTAGATTATGATTTATTTAAATGGAATCAAAATATAATATTAACTTTTCATGCCTAGATCGCCTGCCGGAATATACGAATATTTTAAAGACAATTCTCTTGATGAAAACCATTCTTTAGTGGCTTTTAAAAAAGACACATCATAGGCAAAAACCGAATTTCTCAACCTTGCATCCCACTAGTCCATAGAAGGAAATTTTTGGCCGAAGGACTACTGACACTCATACAGACGGCAAAAACTTTCCATGTTTTTGAAAACATGACAAAAATACCATGCCTCGTGCATTTCACAATATCTACTGCGATAATCCCCATTCTTTCCTCTGAATCTTTCGTCTCTTTTTTCTTAATCGAACGCATCAAATACCAGATCAAGGGACACACCTCAACAGTACTTAAGATAAGATTTTTTCAGATGATTTCAAAAATGTCATATCTATGCCATAAAATTCAATATTTTAGAAACTGTCTGCTTTAGAAGCTGCCTCTCCTCACCTAACATGCCCAGCAAGTCCTAGTTTCTCCTCCTCTCCCCTATTCGTCCACTTCACCTTTTCCATTTTTCTCCTCACCCACATCTCGAACGCTTCTAGTCTTCATTGGTCATCCTTTCGAAGTGTTTATATATCCGCACCATAAAGCGCTACACTTCGGATCAGACTCTCATTAATCGTTTCATTAAACTCTTATATAACGATCCTCTCATAAGTTCCTTCCTGTTCATGAACGCCTCCTTTTCTAGCGCAATTCTCCTCCAAATGTCCTAGTTTAACGTACGTAAATTCCACGAATTATCGCCTTTATCCATTTATTTACAAACTTCAATCTAATCACAGGCTTTACGTACCTTTCTCAAGAAACAAAAAAGTCAAAATGAGTGTAAATTAATGCGTTTTATAGCTATGAATGAAGTCCTATGCAACGCAAGAAAGACATCTAGAAGGATTGGATCGCATGAGAAAAAGGTACCCACACTCGTAACTCGTTACCATTCCTTTAAAATTATGATATGAGCACGCAAAATTGCTCCTCTAATTCGATTGACACTCAATAGCTCACCTCATAACCCACCAGGTGGGTTTAGTAGTAAATAGGAGAAGCTAGATGTCACATAATGAGGATATCTGGCAGTTGCCCAACTTCAGATGATGAGTCCAACCGGGAACATGATAGCAAGAATTAAATTTTGAATCAATAAATGAATTAACGCCCATTACGGAAAGCGTTTAATGAATTTGGGGCAACCAAGAGGATGAACTGAGTAATAATTGAGCTTGACGCACCTATGCTGTAATTCTAAAGTGGCTTTTCAGATTAAAGTTTGATAATCACACGCTATTTCCTTTCTTGTTAATCCTTTATATTTCACCAATTACTTTTTTCTTTTAGGAACTTTCGCCCTCTCTCTGTCAACCCTACGGTTCGATAGATGAGGGTAGACCTCATTCATGACAATACCACTAGTGTGTGAATATCACTAATCCAAGGTAGGGGGATCGGATGCTTCCCCTGGACCACCTCGCGTATGAACCAAGTAAAAGTCACAGATATAAGAAACAATTGAATAAAATATTTCAAAATTGAGAAACAGGAAAATGCTTATACGAGTCTACTTTATCTAGCAGGAAATTTTCTAATCGATAGCATGAATTTTAAACGAATATAAGGTGACGTAAAAAGACGGGTAGAACAGGAGTGACGAGTCCAACAATACATAGCACAGTAAATAAAGTGGAGAAGAGTTAAAAAAAAACCCTCCCTGAGCAGGAATGCAAGGTTTATAGGCTTTTCGGGACCAAGTAGAGAATTAAGCACACATTTTTCTGATTGAAGAATAGACGATGTTGGCTAATGAAGGTAGATAAAATTGGCGTAAATATTCTCGCCATATTAATCTCATTGGTCATAGTTTCTCAATATAATACCCTGAAAACCTACACACCAATTCCTGTTCATACCTCCTACTGATAAGATAGATTCGTGAACATGAATTGGTGGGAAAAATCCTCCTAGCACTAGAAACCCCAGCGCGCACTCCAATTAACATTGGAACCATGTAGTAACAATATAATCTGAAAATACTAAAAAAAAATACATTTAAGCATCACTGTAAACGTAACTAGATACAAAACCAACACTATCGTACGAGTAAACGTACAACATAATCTGCTATGATGGAAATCGATCAATTTGAATAAGCACGTACCAAATTTCAACATCTTTTGACAATTTTATCTTGAGTAGCATAAGAATCAAGAGGACATGGTATTCACACTGAATTCTATATGTCAATCTCATCGTTTCCGCTTCACACTCCACTAGAACTCTCTTGTCCGATCACAATGGGCCGAAAAGAGCCGCAACCACCTTTCCGGTTGCATACAAGAAATAAAAAGTAAAGAATAGATGAAATTTATTTCACCTGCTTCCCAGTAGCAACTTCAGAGCAATGCGATCTGAATACCTACACCACAGAACGAAAAAATCATGACCGGAAGAAACAGTCGCAAAATATGTATCAGGATAGTGGAAGGTGAAAAATTGACTGAACCCAAGCATGGAATGCATTGAAAAGGACGCGAAGGGAGATATGGAAGGAAGCGGTAGGAAAGCTGGCAAAATGAGAGCGACACGAAGAAACGGAAATTGAAGAAAAAAAAGGGCAGGTCGAATACCAGAGGTTATCGGCCTTCCACAGAAAGACCAAAGCGCGAGAATACGAGTGGAAAACAGATTGAGAAGGAAAGAGAGCAGTAGTTACCCAAAGATATTTCTATTTTCCTCTCTTCCATCCACCACGCAGTCACTTCCTTTGCATCTTCTTCTTGAAGGGGTTGGATTTCAAGTTACCAAAGTCAATTTCAAAAGTTCAATTCGAAATGGATTGAAAAAAAATATTTTCTTATCAAAACGAAACGCAATCGAAAATGTCGGGGTTTTAATAAATAATATGCCTCACTTTTTAAAGTCTCACTTTTAAAACATTGAATTCAGTAGTGCATAATAGCTTTTAGCAATTAAATTCGAAGCCAGTACTGAGGCAATATTTAAACTCCCAAAACTACAATCGCTTTTTGTTAAACCTGATTGCTTAGCGAAACTTAAGTGAAGAAGTGTAGAATTTATGCATGACAGAGGCTAAGAATCAGTTTTGGTTATATTCTTAGACCAGCCGGGACCGTAGAAAATCAAGACAAAGCGGAAAAAAGTAATAATTTATGCACTCCGACGGGTGACGGAAATACGCTGAAAAATTAAACAAGTCTCAGAAGACTAAAAAATGTAGTCCTTTCGCCTAAATTCACATTCGCGAAATAAAGCGCGTACGTGATGCAGTTACTAAAACGTCCAACACTTAAAATATTTTGCCCGAAAAATGTACCTCCAGATTCTAACTGGCTGAAAGTTAATCGTTAGCAAGAGAGAAAAATGAGGTACTAAGAAGTATACAGAGGAGCTAAGAAAAATGGCTTTTGCGTCCCTTGACTCTCGACATATATCAGCGGCCTCAGCGCAAAACTCCACTTCCTTTGCATTAAATATCACAAAAAAACAGCAAGGACATTCAAGGAGCTCTTTAACACACTTTTATTCAAGACGCACTCGACCTCATACCCTCCGCCATCTAATTTTTTAACCATAAATAAAGCTTTACGGGTTTACCTTGCGGAGTGATTTGATAGTAAAATTACACACTGCAATATGTTCCACTACTATTTTATTCATCCGGTTTAAAGGTTTCAGAATAATCAAGTTATGAAACAAGTCTACCATGAGAGCACCTATAAAAAAACATCCGTTGCATTGGGAAGACGGGGTTGGGGTTTCCAGCGATGATGACATAAATAGTTCAGCGAAAAATCAGGAAAACAATCATTATCAGTCATGAATGAATGTGCATACAAAAATAAAACACCAGGAGCATCCGATTACTTACAGTCTAATCAGGAGAGAGTCAGAGGAGAAAATAGGTTAGAAGACAATAATAGGAGTCAGAACTTAATGGAATCGGGGAGAAACCAGGGGTGAACAAATAGCGCAGGCGAAAAGCTAAACTGGATTTCACAACCTCATTTCAAGGTAACATTATTAGTATTGGAAAAAGATAGTTACTTATCCAATACTTATCGAAATACGAACTTTCATACGTTTTTGCCTGGGTAAAGAAAGACTACATTAATAAGAATCCAAGATTAATAACCATGGGATCTTTAAAATCTCAACATTTCATCTGGAAATGTAATTGTTACTATCATTTTATAAAATTTTTTGTCGATATATTCATGAATTGGAAATAGTGGAAGGAGATTTTGTTGATATTGACTCGAAATATTTGTCTACGATTAAACTGATTTATTAAGCTACTACCACACTTGGTGAGGAAATATTACAATGTATACTCAACTGTGTTTGATGTTTTCAAAGTAACTTTACACAACGGGATGGTTTTCAGAACAGCAATCCTCAATCACTTACCTGAAATTAAAAACATGAATTTTAAATATATTAACATGCTACGTATGTTCAATATGCAACATATTAATAAAATCGAATGCAAAAATGCTGTTTTACCATGAGAATTAAATTCCAGGACGAATCAAACGTAAGACAATTGACTCATTGCATTTTTAATCATTGATACGTCTTAAGCGTTTCATATAGGCTAAGTATCAGTATAAAAACATACCGCATTAAGTATGCGTGGAAGTCGTCAGCATTGAATCCAAAAACATCCAACCTAATTAATTAAGTTACTGCAAGAAATAATAGGTTTTTATTAGGAAGCCCATGTGGGTTCACTTAATTTGAATCAATCATAAACAATTTCCGCATAAAATAGACATCTGTATGAAACAAAAGGGTAATTAGATATCGCAATATACTCATGTAGCTTATCCTCTTGCTCCCATCCCTCATTGTTGGATACTGGGATTCGGTTAGTGTAATAATTGTAAGTTTATTCTCAAAACGGCTGTTTTTATATCTTCAAAATTGTGCAATGAACATAAGGAATAATAGAATGAAACCTAATTGATCAACAATTTGTATCAAAATAATGATCTACTTATATTGCGCCTGAAAAGAGTGCAAACTCCGTAGCATTTTTACTTTTTAATGTTTCCAGTATACCATACTGAGCATATGGACGTATATCATATATGAACGATAGCACGAATCGTACGATGCTTAATTTTAAATAGAGACTTCTAATGACCATATCTCACAAAATATTTATTTTACAGGAATTTTAAACAAATAAAAATGTATGAAATTATAGTAGCTACAATTTATTAAGCCAGAAAGTTTTCGTATATCCGGTACCTTTGGAGTTATTTTGAAAAAAAGGAGATTTTTTACGAAATTGTAGAAAATCGTTTTCCACTATTAGATTCCATTTTTTCAAAATTAATAATTGTGAATTGATGAAAATTTTATCATTTATTGATACTATCTGGATAACGAGAACTGCAACAGAAATACGAATAATTTTAGTAAGGTTGGTCATTTGGTTGCTGTTTTCACTGATATTTTCGTAGAAAAAAGTCGGAACTGACTTTATTTTAATCAAAACTCCCTCAAATTTCATGCTAAAGAATTTTATGTTTCTAAAAAAAGGCTTTAAAACAATTAAAAAGTAATTTTTTTTAAATTTCCCGTAAAAAGGATAGTTTTCCAGCTATTCGACATTGAAAAAAAAAAATATGGTGTTTAACAAACCAAATCTAGTCATTAACAAGCCGTATCTCGATTCATAGTGGTCGCCAAGGCAACACAAAAACAGAATTTTCTTCGTTTTTTCACGCTAAAATTTTATAATGCATAGTTTTTTTGATAAACGCATATTTTTCAAATTATTTGCGAGAAAAACAATAAAAACATTTATGTTTTTGATGAAAAACTGTTATTTTTCAATAGCGAATAACTCGAAAAATATTAATGCTACGAAAAAAATGCTTATAAAATTTTCTGCTTCAATTAGTTTTTTCATCGATTACTATTTCCACCACCGAGATGAGGTTGATACCATCCCCAGGATAAAAGCGCCCGTCGGCATGATATAGATTTTGATGCTTTGTCTATTCCCTACTGTCTCTATTACTACTGTCAAAATTTCAAATAAATCCATCCAGTTTGAAAAAATTGCGAGCCAAAGTGCTTCATTTTCTAGACTAATTAGAGAGAGCCGGAAGGAGGCAATTCCTTAGAACGCGGTGTCGAAACTCAACGTCACTTCTTGAAACTACTCAGTAGCGCGAAAGAGAGCCCTAATTTTAATTAGGAGATATGGCAATAGTCACAATTCCCTGGTTCATTCCACCAAATTCTTGTCATGTGCGAGAGTACCTTATGCATCCTAAAGAGGAAAGCCACTGGTTGCACACCAAATGAATGCTTCCATTTAGAGATTTTACTCCTTACAACGCCACTTACGTGCTCATGAATACATTAATATATGCAAAGATATCTCCCGGTTGAATAAATATTTGACATAATACAACCAGAAGAATTTATTCATTTAAGGAATACTTTATCAATGCTTTGAAAAATGTATTAGAAAAGGGACGGCTTAAGTATGAACATATCAAGTAATATAATTTTTTTTTAAAGGTGCTTTAAAAACAATTCAATTAGAGGGTGTCGGTGTACGTATATTAATAGATAAGGCAGAATATAAAATGAAATAGTACGAATTAAAATAAGGGAAGAGAGAAAAAATAAAAATAATATGAGTAGAAGAAAGAAAGCTGCTGGTAAAAAGCATTGTAATAATAGGAGAGTGTTAGGAGGCCGGGAGAGAGGAATGAGGGTCCTTTGTTGATGACGCAACGTTTGTGAGACCACAATGGGAGAGTAACTGTCAGCGAGTAATGTCTCCAACCAAGCATCAAACGAAAGAGAGGCGTCGGAACGAGCTAATACTTTAATCCATTCCTTCTGTGATCGGATAAAAAAGAACGATCGAACAATATAGCAAAGAGAATAATACGCTTTAATTACTGAACATCAAACGTCGAGATACAAAGAGAATATTTTACTCCGTAATCTACAAAGCTCGGTGCTGTAAAGCTAAATGTCATTGCCGACTATTTTCATGATCATAATTAATATAAAAACGTGTTCTGTAATAGATATTCAAACGAGTCACGTGAAAACTATAAGCATTCAAGCTATATCACCCTAAATATATTCAGAGACCGCAAATAACTAGGAATTTTTATTTATTTGGCAGTATTTAATTGGCATACAAGCAACGGAAATTCAATTTCGGCACATGAGTCTGCAACCAGTTAATATTTGACGAAATCACGAAGCAGAAACTACCTGAGCACAAAATGTAAATCAATAGAACCTGCATTGCTCGGATTAAATATTTCTGCGTGGCCTAATTAGCTGGTATTTGCTTGGCGGCAACAACATTTCTGCCTTATTTTGTACAGTTTGAAGATAAAATAAAAATTAGGGATGTTATATGTTTCTAATATCAACAGCAGTTCTAAATGTTTATTACCTCTAAATTTTAATATATTTTTCAGATTTACCGTATTTTCAAATTGATTTCGCAGATTGCACAAGGATCATAATGTCTATTATGACAAATGTAACCTTAACGCAGATCATATTATTTTGTTATAATGGTATTTTTAAGAGGAAAATGAATAATCGGAGCATAATTTTTCAATAAGAAAAAATATAGTGCAAATTTTTCGTCCGGATAATCGTAATTCAGGGGCTTAGTCAATTATAGTCAGGATTATGTTGCCGCATCTAAAATTATACTGAGAAAATGATGCCACAGATGGACCATAGGAAATGAAACATATTAAGTTCAGTAATATTTTAATTAAGCTTTATTCGTTAAATAAGAGGTTGAAATGAAACAGAAATCCTAAAAAGTAAATTTAATGACTACTTGAATGTGATATAAAAATTTCAAGCAAAACCAATTGCTAATGCATACCGTGCTCAATATAAATTTTATTCCAACGTCTCCATCCCGGGTTTTTCTGTTTCATTCATAAAATGAGTAAAATAATTGATCGCTTTAAATTGCGATTATAACTCATTAACGGAAGGAAAATGAAGACTATTGTCGTTTTAAACCTTGCAATCAGCGGAGAGGTAACCAGTTCATCAGCTCAATATCCCAATGAATTCGAGTGGCCGTAGAGGGTACAGCATAGAAGAAGAAAGATGTTGAGTCTGCATAGTTAAGGAAGGTTTTGGTGCAAGGCGAAGAAAAAAAGGTCCCAACCTCAGCCTGAATCACACGACCACCCTACGGCGACACACTTTTCTGGGGACCGTAAAAATAATATTAATAATATTAGAAATAACACTCTCTATGTTTATGGTCCCTATTTTGCATCCATTTTCCTACTATTTTCTCAATCCCCTCCGCAGTACAACTGATATTCAAACGGCAGATGACTTCAAACGCCCACGAACAGAAATCCGCGATGAGAGACACGGTCCACAGAAAGGAACGTGCCCCCTACTCTGAACGCCATAAGTTTACTCCTCTTTGGATTAGATAGAGGCGAGCTCACGTATGTAAACCAACCATAAGATTAAATCTCTATGTGTGGTTGACATTCCACTGAAAGCTAAACGCGACCTTACATTCCCTCATTTAGATCTTTGGGTACTAGTCAGATAATGGTATGGTATTTAAAGGAGGCGACCGACAGCTGAGGTCATTTGCGCTATGAGGGAAGGGGTAGGTGAGGAACGGTGGAGAGAAACCCGGCGTCGGCATTAGCCTGCTCATAACGAAAGGCGTCAAGGGGACCACGGCTTAACGTCCCATCCGACGGACGGAGTGTTGCGCTTGAAATGTTCTCCACGCAACATTCAAGCAGGGATCGGGCAGTTTCTGAAAATTCTCTGCCTCCACCGGGATTTGAACCCGAGCCCACCGGGTGGGAAGCCAACAATCAAGCCACCACACCAACCCGATCCCCACTAGTCAGCTAAATTCAGGTTCAGGAAGCATAAATCGAGCTCACTCACTCAATGATTCAACGCAAAGGTTGTTTTTTTTTGGTTGCTTAATTTGAAAAAAATGAGGGAAAGCTCTCCTGATATTCTTGAAAAAATTAAAACTGTAATATTTAAGGTTGATATCTTGAGCAAGATTTTTCCCGCCACGAAAACGAAAATAGTTAACAATAATAAGGAAATATCTACTTTTCGGTTTCTCAAGCAGAAGCATTATCGTCATGAGGTATCGCCTAGCGGAGAGAGAAAAAGTATGTTTTTTTTTTAAAACTGCAATGGAGAATGAGTACCATGCGCACCGAATATATTTCCAACTTCATATTTAGCAATAGGCAATCAGAAAAGAACTGCATGCTGTAATTTAAAAAATTGGATGAAATAGCATATTAAATTTCTTAAGCATATTTTCAATGCAATAATCAAGTTACTTCTCACCCACCTCCAAAAACTGACTTCAATCCGATCCTAGATAAAGGGTGATGTAAATCAGCGTGAGAAAAGAATAAGGAGGAGATAAGAGAGACATAAGCCGGAAACCGGAACGATTTCAGGATTCAGCTCCACTGATATACCGGAGTGATATTTTAATTAAGACGGTGAGCACTTCTCGCTAAATGAGAAAGTGCAGGGAAGTGAGACGAGAAGCAAGTGCAGTGGATTGAAGGGAAGGAGAGTGCCAGCATATGAATGTAGCTCTGATGAAGGGAGCACACAGCGCTGGAGTAAAGCGGCCGAAGGTTAGAAGGGCACGCGGAAACGGTGGGGAGAAGAGAAAATAAAAAATACTAGATGAAGTTGAGGGTGAGGAACTGATGCAAGGTTACGTGCGAGCAGAAATAAAACAAAACAGCGCTATGGAGGGAATGAGAACTGCTGAAAAGGAAAAACTATCTGTTTATTTTAAACCGTAATGGAGAATGCGTACCATGCGCAACGAATATATTTCCAACTTCATATTTAGCAATAGGCAATCAGAAAAGAACTGCACGCTGTAATTTCAAAAATTGGACGAAATAGCATATTAAATTTCTCAGACATAATTTCAATACAATAATCATGTTTGCGTCCATTATCAGACCAATCGATGGTCGATGTGTTTACTTTGTGGAAATTCATGTTAATAAGATAAAAAAAGCCGTAGTAATTTTTCACACAAATATATATTCACTGAAACGGTTTCAACGTTTAAAAGTCATTATAAAGAGCTGTCTTGAAAATGAAGTGAATACGTTGAAACTGGCCCAGCGAAAAAATTAATGTGGAAAATCACTTCGGCTATTTGTATTTTATCATAAATAGACAATTCTGAATAATAAGAGCGATTTTTGAGATGGTACCGCATTTTCATCGATATTATGAAAGTTATTCTTTGGTAAAGCTAAGAACCCGATAGTTGGTATTCTACCAGCCAGGGAAGGTCACGTACCTTGCTCCGACTTTTTCAATGCCGTATTTTTTATGGCATTCAGAATGGCGAACACATCTGTATACTGGTAGTAGCTCCATCAAATGGGCCTTAGTTTGGCCGTAATTAATGTCCATGCGGTACTTTTAACAAACCTTATATAATTCCAAAATCCTCCCTGCACCTCCCAGCAGATTGGTTAGTTGGTGTAGTGGTTAGCGTCGTCCACTCTCACACAGGGGGCCAGGGTTCGGGCATTCGTCACGTCAGTATATTCTGCAGTCTTCATTTTGATCATACGGCGACAAGTATTACTTTTAATTGCTATGCCTTAAAAAAATACGGTATTAAAAAAGGCGGAGCAAGGTAAGTGACCTCTCCTTGTAAGTCGAAGTGGCAGAAGAAACCTCGTCATTTAATGTCTCTGTATTTCAATCTCTTCAGATGATTAAAGGGACGGAGCCTCGTTGACCTGAGGAGCAAGTTATTTGTCGTGGAAGGTGTACGCTCCGTAATGCTCTTTTCTCTGATTAAGGCAAAGTATTTTCAGATTTTTATTTCCACCCCATGCAATACCCTAAAATATGAGAAAGAGACAAAGACGCAGAGGTTATACGATACAACGTTCTACTAGGAAATTGCGAAAAGTTATCAAACGAAATAGCTCATGCATTCCACTTCATTATTGAACAGACTTTCTGTGTAGCTAAACAGAGGATGGTTTTAGAAGTTTCACATTCTTTAAGCATAAAGGGCGGTAGATATGTAACATATTTCTCCATATTCAGGATTACTCTCACACTGCTTCGGAGAATATTTTGTTTAGCAAATCCGGTCTCAGGCTATACGAATGAAGTTTTCTTGCCAACGCACAAACTTTAAATCGAGTGGTACAAGTTATGTGTATTGCACGAGGGGAGTACAGAGAAATGATTAAATCCGAAAATTGCTACAATAATTCGAGACCTAGGTGGAAAGAAAGCAACGAAACTTGACATTGATACAGTAAAAAATACACCGAATGATCTAAAATTAATTAATCTCACCCAAATACATTAAACGAAATTCATAAAATGTGCATCACACTATGCACGCAAGTTAGACAACAATAATTAGACATCAATAATATGACAAAGGAGTGTGGCGCTTACATCATGGCATATCGATTTCTTTCATTCATCATTAGATCGAGTATTTGTCCTGTTCGATAATTGAAATTGAAAAATAAATACTTGGCGATTGGTGTTCCCGTGTTACCTTACAGCACCATTAAATCACGCTGAAAGCTTTCTGTTTGACGCAGGGTATAGAGCAGACGGGAATAACGGACGACGAAAAGAGGGAGCTAACTTCATTCAGAGAGCTAGGCAAGCAAGGGATCAGAGTTTCGGGAGACGGCGCATTCCATCAAGGCAACTAAGCATCCATATCTACTTGCCTATACTCCACCGTTCGCTCTCTCTACTAATCATTCTTTTTCACTCACGTTTAAATAAAAACAAACCATTCGTACTAAAGAAAAATATGTACTAACGGACCATATCGTGCTAGAACCACAATTAAAACTTAATTTTTATTTCAAAAATTTGGAACATCAACTTTATAGTTTAAAACCCTGCCAAACTCATGGCTGCCCTTTGGCAGGTCGTTTCAGGCTTGATTTTGTGGAAGTTCGCTATATCCATAATGAAGAACAAAAATGGTAATTGCTACACTTTTTTAGGATCTTGAAAATGAGACAATGTGTTGAAGCCATGGTCGGTGTTGAGTGTTGAATTAAAAAAGTGTGGAAATTACCATTTGTGTTTTTCATTATGGATCATAGCATATTATTGTGCTCCACATAATCCTAGCGCTTATGAAAAACACAAAGCGCAAAAATGCTAGACAGCCATTGAGATTATCACAAGAGTGCTGAAAAAAAGGCGCGACTCACTCGCAGCCTTATTTCGTTCACGGATGATAGGATTCCAACGCAAAAGTTGTCCACCTATTTTACAGAACTGGACTTTATCATTTTTCAAAATGCTTTTTCCGTATCGCCACGAGAATCCGCGCCAGCTTATTGCGCCCATCTACTGCGATCAAAAAAAGAAGGGAGATCCAAAGCTATATAAACGAAGTTTATTTCAAGAATACAAACCAGAAAAAAGATTCTCCATTCTACTTGAGAAGACAAACTTTCCAAGCATCCCTTTTTTATCTGCTAGCGTCTCGTGGATTTTGACATCAAGGCATTCACAAGTTTTTTTTTCACTGCACGATTTATTTTTCTGAAGCCACGAAATCCTCCAAATTATGTTAACGACTTCGGCAAAACTTACTCATACGGGAAAACGTTGTAAGCTGGATTCCTGCTGTCTTAGATTTCAATGATAAGGAATGGTGCAGGAATAGTAAATAAAACAAAGTAATTGCAAACTAAATATTATAAATAAGCCTGGCAGACTATAGCAGAATGTAGCTAACAGCGACTAATGAATAAAAGCAAATATTATATCAATTTAAATCCCAAATTTAAATGTCATAGTAACATAATTAGTGAAACTTCATGAGGATCACCTACCAAAGGTAACGACAGAGGCCTCCAGATTATTTATTAACTAAAAATGGAATGGAAATAATCAACTCTGAGCTAATCAAAACGAGATAAGACAACAGTTTTCCCCTCAGGTCCTAAACATAGTAACTCACTCGCACAGTGAGCAGAGACAATTGAAAGAAGGGTTAAAACTTCTCCTAGCCGAATGGGTATTTCCTGTCGGAAGAACTGTGGATAACGCAAAGTAGGTAATGCGTGATTTTTAGTCGCTTCCTTACTAGGTCATGTCGTCAAATTTTAAGGGGAAAATTTTTAGGAATGAATTGATTTTTTCTATCTCCAAACTGATAAAAGCCTTAACCGTATGAGGCAATATTTCTGATATCTGAAGCAATTATCCACCCAACGTCTCAGTAGCTATGTAGCATCTAAGAGGTTGACAAGTCAGAGAGAACGTGGATTTCACTTGCATATTGCTCTTGCCATGATAAATGGCATTGTAGATCCTCTCAACCGGCCGGGTGAAGCAATAACTGTTCTCTTCCCAATGTAACAAAGAAATATTCAAAAGGTTAACGATTCTAGCGGGGCAAACGACATATAAGCCCACCACGATGACGCTTACTACCTCATCCTCTCCTGTACCACGATTTTCCGCCAGGTACGAGTAGGATGAAAGGGCCTGGGAGTGAGGGATGGAGGAGACTTCCAACCGCACGTTCTGCCAAAAGGAGGAAATGAAGAATAAGTGGACGTAGTAATGGCTCTCGGGGGCAGATTTCTGAATCCGCAGCGAATGGCCTTTGAGCAGTATAACCCGGTCTACGGCACATGGTGATGGCTTGAATTCTCTCTCGTGGGAAAAGGCAGAGGAGGGTGAGGATTTTCTCGTCTAACATTCCAACAAGACATTTGATATTCCCTACATATCCAGAGATGTATCTCTAGATGGTTCTGGGTTAGCAATTCATACAAAAAAATCTAAGGGTAAGGCGAGTTGATCCCTCGATAACAAGGAAGCGACTATCTCACGTAAAATATCACGAATGTCAAAAAGGATATGAAAACTATCAATTCACAGCATAGCAACGTATGTCATTTCTTACACCGCTTACTCGATTTACAGTGAAGACGATATTCGGTAGCAGCAAAAAGCTCATTTCGCATCTTCATGCTGGAGTCGGAGAAATTTTCCTGCCACCCCTTTCTTTACTTGCAACGGATACTATATTGAGCGCGGGTCCATTTTTTTTCACTCGTCCCGTCTTCTTTACTCGAAGGGTGACACACTGATTCCCCGCCTTAAAACCTCAACGCGTCAAAGTCCAATGAACGCGCCATCACAGCAGCGGTCGAGTCACTTTTCAACAATATCCCACTCGGACCACTACTATGCTTTCTTCCCGAAAAAAATCCGTCTTTCTGGGTCACTGCCTCTGTCATTCTTTTTTTTTTGTAGCTTCCAAGTCTTTTCTTCCTCCACTCTGAACAGCATCTTTATTTTAATAACGCCTGGCACAGCTTCTTCCTCTCCTGGAACACAATTTTTGCTTCTTACGACTCACCGCTTCCAGAGAGAGATTGAGAGCGTCACCATTCGTTACGCTAAGCGAAGCTGTTCGCAGCTCAGCGGAGAGTGAAAATAATGAGTTGTCTCTTCTTCTCACCTTTTTTATCTATTTCTTTCAAAACTGGTAAAATACAAATGCTAACTTTCATTCCCTAGCTCCCATAAACACTTTTACTTGGATTAGATATTGTTAAGCATCACTTCATTAACTCTTGAGAGCATTAAAAATTCGCTAATTGACATTAATTAATTACATTACAGCCAAATGTATAAAAAATGCGTTATAAACCGCCTTAAAACACTTCATAACCATTAATCCCATTTTGTTTAGGGAATATGGCGAACAAAGGAGGTCGCCGGAGAGGGGATAATTGGAGGATTAGAAAAATAAAGAACAGAGCAGATGGTACAAGAGAGCACTATTGAAGAAGAGAGACTAATGGGATCCATAGTTCCTAACGATGAGAGAATCAGGGGATAGAGAATGATAGGTAAGCTGCGGAAGAGATCGATTCCATGCTAAGATACGAAACGGGCAGAGTTTCGACCTAGGGGTTGGAGATGACGAGCAGAAGAAGGCGACGTAGATGAAAGGGAAGCGACTGCGTAGATTTATTGATGACGGCAGAGGGAGGAGCAAACTCATGTGAAGAAAGACGCGTGAAATGTGTTGGAGGTCGTTAAAGCAGAGCACCGAAGAGCATTGAAGGAAATAGAAATGTATGTACCACCATTAATTTGCTCAGATTACCTGAGTTCTAGTCCGATGATAAAACTTCAAAATCATAATGATCACTAATTTTGCGATTGATGACTGCGCCGACAGCTAATGAACGAATTTTGGTGAGCTGAGCATTAGTTTCACCACGTAAATAACGGGTAAATTCATCGTCTAAACACAGCTTGACAGCATAAAGGACGAAATTACTGGTGGAAGGGATGGGAAAATACCGTGTTTAAGCATCACTTCACCAAAATTCAGTTAGGTAGGACGAATAGTGGTAGCAAAAGTAGATCGATCGAGGACCACAAGGTATGGAACGAATGAGGTCGATTGGAGACGTGATAATATGATTTGACTACGAAGAGACCAATCAGAAATTTGAATTTAGGTATCTGTATTCCGAAAACCCCTTCATAATTACCGGAGCTCTTGAATCAACACTGAGAGTGGTGAAATCACTGTGGTGGAGCAGTGATTCATGGAATAAATGCATAGGTATCATACTGTGGATGGCAAATATGAAGGCAAGAATCCAACTGCAAGCTATTGGGAAACCTAATTTTTTTCTGAAGGATTGCTGTTGTAGATATGAGACAGGTGCACAGATTGGAACAGATAAAGAGCTTTTTCCACTCTGAATTCACAACTAAACCAAGACTGACTAATGTATCGGTAAAAGAAAAATATACGCATCAGGCAACGTCCAAAGGAGGTTATGAAAAATCGAATTAGTAGAATTTTACGGCGATGAAACAAATATACAATCGAATACCTCACTTCACCATCTCTTTACAAACTCTTCTCCACGAAGGTTAATATTAATCAAATTTCAGACTCGCGCTGCGCTAGTATTCTAACTGGGTTACTTAGCAGTTAGCACCGTTCCAATTGAGTGCACGCGATGAGCATGGAAATGAAAAGGATAATTTCAAACCTTAAGTCGCACAAATTTGGAGCATAATTGCATTTCACAGAAAATAGAATGGAATCACTCAGCATTGAAATGGCTTCTACTTCACGCTAATGAACGAAGTTTGCCAATCTGATCACATTTAACAATACCCATTGCGAGGTGGAACCTCCTAAAGCCAAGGAAATCTAGCGGATGATTTGATAAACGCTTGCATTTCTGCACGGATGATAATTTCGGGATAGTGTGCGTCAAAACTTCGAAAAAATTTTATAATCTCTCAAGATAAATTTAAGGAGAGGACAATCAGATAGCTTAAGGTTCTGTTCAATTGACTAAAGTCTCCCTTTTCCCTTGTAATCGTGCAGAAAACAGATCATCCTTATCCTCTTCACCTTCACCACTTCCACGGTTTGGACCCAGACCAACCGAATCTGAGGCAAGGTTCCTGAAATACTAGTTCACAAACCTCTGCAATCAGATCAGTTAAAGTCCACGATTAATAATATTGTTAAACACCAGAAATGCACATTAACATTCTATTTGGAGAAGAATTCTTGTTGAATTTTGAACTGAGAACATGATTTCATGTACAGAATTCTTGACTAAAGAATTGATGAGTGGTTCCTTGAGATTCAGCTGTTATTTCAGGCATGGAGATTTTAATTTGGGGGGGAGGGAAATTTTAGAAAATGTAGTTTGATAAAAAGAAACTATTAGAGACTCAGAGCCTTCAAAATACTAATTCATCAGAGAATTTAACTTGTCCTAATATTCCATGTATTCATTAATTTGTTGGGGAAATAACTTATTTGCGTAGTGTTGCATTGAAGCTCGCAATCACAGCAAAGAATTAAAATATGAAGAATAATATTTCATTTTTTGATGAACCCAACCGCTGATCCTCCACTTTCAGGAACCACATAAGCCGATACGTAAGTAATATGTTATCAGTGATCCCTCGGTGGGAATTAATTTTTTTTTTAACCTCGGCCATTACCTTGCAGCTCTTGCAGGCACACTGCCTTTTGGACCGCTACTGCAGGCTCCATCGGTTTGCCGCATGCGAAACGCCTCCCGTAGGAGCCATGGAAATGCAATAGAGTGGGCGAAGAAAATAATATAACGCTTGAGAGGGTGGGGTAAGAGATAGTCTTCACGCAGCAGCCGGTAGCGATGGTGTGGAGGCGGGAGAAGAACGTCGGATCGCATGGTGGGGGTGGGGAAGTTAACACAGAGTGGAAGAGGTGGAGAAGCGGTCAAACTGCTCTGACTCCAGAGAATGGGATTGGATGGGTGACGGAGCTGGAAATATGAGGGGATGCAAGCCTCCCACTCGATATTCGTGCATACTTCATCTTTATACGATGACGAGCTATTCACATAAAACGTTTCCTATCATCTTAAAACTGTAAGGGTAAGTAGAATAGATGTATACGAACATTCATTACCTTACCTATTAAAAAGAATTATATCTGAGTAAATGCTGAGAAAAAATATTCGAGTTTGAGTCACAGGAAAATGTTCCCAAATTTTAATGTGCGGCGTTTGATAAATTGGCTACCATTTTAGTGTTCAATTTTCAATAACCGATTAGTTTTGTTCTCTAAGAAAGGAGTTAAGGAAACCGCTTTAGGAAAAATATTTCTACTGAGTAAATGAATCTAAAAAAAATTAAAGGAGTTGAAAGAGCTATCGATGAATCCAATTGAGCATTAAACGATTGTTTTGAATGGCGACGTAATTTTACCTTGAAAATATAGCAATTACCCATTACCATAGCCATAATTATAGTAAAAAATACAGGAGCATATATTCAGCGGATCTCCTCTTCATTGACCTGAAGAAGCCTGCTGCACTGCCGGCAAAAAGATGAATCTACGCGGTAATAACCCCGAAAACCTCCACGCTGAATCCTCACCACACCGCGAAAGCCCACACAAGGATTACATATCAATGGCGAAGTTCTAACAACACGTATCTCAAAATTCGGCCGGTTTGAGCTATTGCTAATACTGTTAATAAACAATAAAATTCAAGCAAAAAACTACTATTTTTTTGCAAATGTATGCTTCTTTTTCAGTTTTATGTATTTTTTGGTTTTAAATTTCAATTAAAATTACATACAATTAAAAAATAAATATTTTTTTTTGCTCTCCTGAAAAGTTGCTATTTTTGAGATACGTATCGTTAGAACTTAGACATCGATATATAATTGCACTCCGATATAACTTCGAAAGAATACCTTTATTTTTCGTATTCATTACTTTCCATGCGATAACTACTTATATAAAATTACTTAACGCTATGGAACCAGGTGATCATACCTGACACACGAAGTACCGTGTTGAAGAGCAGGATGAGAGTGCTACACAAATAGGAACAGAGAGGAGATTGGATTCATCCCTGGATGATGATGAATCGGTGATTTGTGAGGAACTCAGACACCATGTATCTCATTTGGACAGAATCAGAGATGTTCCGAAATATTTCATTATCCAGCCACGGTGAGTGCTTGGAATCAAAATTGATAGCATCACCTAAGAACACATGCACAAGCGGTGAAATTAGAGAACGGCCGTCAGAACCAAAACGCTTTGCTCCCTTTGTAAATAGAGTAATTGAATTGTGACTTTGCCACTTAAGCTTCAGAATAATTAGCCTAAAATCCAACTATACTAAAACGAAAAATTAATTCCGAGGAAATCTGAGGGATGTGAGAACGGTAGGTCAGAATGCTCAATCGATTGGAGAGGAACAAGGGCACTGGCTGGTTTTTTATAGTCTTTAAATCATCATTCAGGAGTAAATGGATTCTATAAGCCAAATGGAAGAGAAATTTGGGAAATGAAAAGTAGAAATACTTATTTAAAAACAAATAGAAACTAACTATTCACTAAAATGAGAATTATGGCGCCAATATCTGCCTATATATTTGTGTAAATATCTTTTAAGTGAATTTAGATTGAAATTCAATCTACCACAACTCGTATCCGGCAACGCAGAAGAAAACGACATCAGCCATGAGCAACGATAAAAGCAGCAGCTATCAAAGATGTGGAAGGAATACAGGGTTACGTCGAAATACACGGCAACATTGCAGTTTAGAACGGATACTAATGAAAGGCAATACATTAGAGTTTACTCATCATAAGCAAATGCCCAAACCTTTATCCGTTATAAGAAAAAAAGATCATTCATAAATGGCAAAGAAAGCATTATACATAAATTCAGAATTTAAAAGAAAAATTATTAAAAATTAAAATCGATAATTTTTTTTAGAAGATTCAGTTAATAACTCAGCTAATATTCTAGGTTAAAATTTTCCTTCGAATGCATTTTATAAATGCATGCCTAGCTATTTCGCGATTTATTCTTTCTAAATATATTCCAAAGCTAAGTTAATTTTGTTCAAAGCCTTATAAGAGCGAATACGTTAACGATATTTATCGAAGGTACTGCCACAAATCTGAATAAAATCACGGGTGTGCTTAATGCTGTCTTAAAGGCGACAGAATACATATTGTTCAAGATGGCTTATTCTGGCCAATGCAAGATTGCTTATTTCCTAAAAGTTAAATTGAAAAGCACCCAATCACCTCATAAGAAACGCAATGATCAGTGAAAGGATTGTTAGCGCAAGAAGGAATAACGGAGAGTCTTAGGATGTAAATTTGATTAGATGAAGTCAGAAAAGAGGATGGTATCGCTATTGACGCGGAGTTAGCTTCCCTGAATTGCGAAAGCAATGCCAATTTCACTCTCACAAAAACACGGTCTCCCTCCCTTTGCTCCCTCCAAGTCATAGGCAAACCTTCTAATTCAATGTCGATTCCATCCACGATTCCCTTTCCCCTTCCATGACTTTTCTGCAATATCCGCCTCATACTTGCTCTGTTTTCAGCTGTAACCACTCAAGCCCTGGCTTGAACTGAAGGAACTGGCTTACCCGGTTAAAAATCGGTGACATGGAAAAGAGCTCGTGAGTAAATTGAAACAAGCGAGAACGCTCTACTGTCTGAGTAGAGACCGAATATGAGGACAAAATTCATACCCAGTGACAATAAGCTATTGCAATAAATCCTCAAAAAATTTCAAACTTTAGTCCTATTCCTATTATTAGAATGCGTATAACATTTAATTGGAATGAATTCTTAACTTGGAATGGATAAATTCGCCAGTGGCTCAAAAACATGATGTTCCCATTATTAATGATTCAGCGGTGTAGGTACTATACCATGAAAAAGAAAGGGAGGCGGTTGATCTTCACTAATTAAACCAACCGAATCAATATTATTGAAACTGGTAATCAGGCATCCACTACCAAACAGGCGTTTCGTTTAAAAAAATGACAACATTAGAATACTTCGGCCTGAAATAGTACGTGATATCTATTTAAAGCAAACCGTCGCGACGCGTCGTTTTGGATAATCATCAACAGGAAATGTTTAACAGCGTCCGAATTTGAACTCAGATAAGACTAATTTCGGTCTTATGTTCGAGTTTTTAGTTTCCAGTCATTAATGTAATAATAATGAAAGTAAAAATCTTTGCATGAGAGACTGAATGCAGCGCAGAAATACAGCAGTGCCATATTAAAATGCCTCCCCGTAGAATCAAGAGTAAAATTGTTCTAAATCTGTTTTGAAGTGATCCATAAAAAAATATCTTCAGTAATAAATGAGATTTCATAGAATACTTTCAAAATACAATCATCGAGGAAAATGAATTTGAATTAAGACCAGGAATGCCCTTCGTATTCGCTCACACAATAGTTGTCCAACTATTACAGACTCATTTACCTTTATAGTGGAGTAATAGACAAGCAACAAAAAAACCACAAATGACATTAGCTGGAGCGTAATATGAGCAGAAACATGATGCAAGAGGAAGATTATGAGGACAACCGCTGAGTGGAGGAGTAAATGGGGAGAGAAGACATCGCTCCAAGAGGTGTTCTCTGCGCAGTGGATTCGTTGGGCCGCCCAACTTTATTCTCCTATTCCCAAAGCATCCATCTTCGCCTTCAAACCACCACCATCTCCTCCCACTTATCTCCAGCCGTAGCTCGGCGTTCGTAGCCGCTTTCACCTCACCTCGCTCAATAGAGAAACCCACGGCGCACGGTGCGATAAAAGGGTTTCGTGGCGGTTTCTTTTTTTTGGAGCAAGGAAACGGGCGAATCACTTAAGAGGAAGCTTTTTTCCAGGAGCGAGCCAAGGGAGGAAAAAAATTGAAAAAAAAAAACAGGTGAGGGAGCGTCGTTATCCGATCGATCTGGCCAACTGTTGATCTCAAGCAGTCGCTCAAGGTTTCAGAATTTTTCCGAAGATCCGACGAATGAACAGGATTAAAACAGGAAATCAACTAGCAACAGGGGCCAACTAATCCTGATTCCATGAGCTTTTTCGAAGGTTACCCGAATAAATTTCGTTTTTACCTCTTTTCATTTAAATTCGATAATTACATTTCCATTGCTGACATTTCCGCTAGATGAACCCGGTCTAAGGCTGAAAAGATCGCTTTTTGCGAATGAATATTAATAGACCCTGTCGCTCAAAGATCCCTAAATGAACAAAAGAATAAAACTGAGTATAAATTTGCCTAAAAATTAGTACAGCTAATTTCATGAAGATCGAGAAAAATGAAGAAGGCGTTCATTATTTACTCAACTTAAAAGACGTATTTTGATACACAATCTCAAAAAAATACCCAGATTACCCTTCAAACCATCTAAAAGTTCCAAGTAAAATATTAAGGGAACTTTTATTTTGTCCGCGGCTCAACGTACCTGGAATAATAACATAAACATGCAGGAATTAATGTTGTCGTAGCAACTTTACACCTATTTGAGCCTCCTTGTAATAGAAATAATTTTTTAGTGCTGATGCCAGCTAGAATATGTGCTTTGAAAAAACTAGCGCAATGAAACGTAATTAGCACCTAACTAAAAATATTTGTGCAATAAAATATTAAATAAAACGCTGCAGTCATGGGATGGGCCACTGAATAATTCCATAGTGGAGCTCTTTTAACTCCTTTCTTAGCTTCTCGATCGTGAACGACAAGATATCGGATTCCTTTATGAGATAAATACATCCCATTTCCATCGCAAATAGAATAAGTGCCTTTGTCGTCTACTCCAGTAATTCCATTTACCAACCTCCAAGACCAATGATCTTAGTCACGCGATTTTATCTGTCATCGATCACAAATTACTACTTGAAAGTAAGCACAATGGGAGAAAACGTATACGACAAAGTTTTAGAAGCCGTGATCATATCGAGAAAAAATCTTATTTCATTCCTAAAGCCTGTTATAATTGGACTTGGTTCACTACAAGGGAAATTCAAACACGTCAAATTGTATGCCCTTTTTTAGAATAAAAGTTAATTACTGAAAACTGGCGGTTGGCTTGCATTAAGCGTAATTCCCGCAGACAAAATGCTTACGTATCTTATGACTTTGAAGAACTTCATTTAACTCTAAACATGTTTCGTCTTTTCCTTTTTTTCAGGAAAACTGGAACCTCTCCTGGAACTCGGCCAATATCGATTTAATGACTATACGTTGCTGAAAGCTCAATTCCAAACATACCGATTTCACCGGCGGGGCGCAGGCTGCAATCGTGGCAGACAATTCGAGGGTAATTACCTAGGTTTGAAAGTCTCTTCATGAAGTGTTTTTCCGACTCTGTGCATATTCCGTAATAGTATTAGTAAACATGATTACTTCGCTCTCTATGGTTTGCAGAGAACTAAATTAGACGAAGGAAAGGTATAAGGAAGTCGGTGTAAGTGCATAATCATTGCAAAGAAATAAAATGTTTATATAGTAGCATCTTAACGGTATATTGTTAGCGATATGACCTCTTAGCCAACCGGTTTATTTAAATACAACGCATTATAAAGGCCGTGCATGCTTTTATACATCGCGTGTTTCTGATACTCTCCATTGCAATCGTGCAGTCAGCTATTATTCCCATCTGCGTCGCTCATCGTTCTAAGCCCTTGACATTGCGCTTAACTCATTCATATCCCTATAGAGCCCTTTTCTACTTGTTAGCCTCTCTCCTCCAATATCCTCTTGAGCACCTTGTACTGCAATCCTCGCAGCAGCGCTTCGGAAGAGGCATTACTGCCCATGGACGAAGAAGGGGTATGATAAATTAATAAATTTCACATTCAATGAGCGAGCTCATCAAAGAAATATGGTGACTTGGTGGTGTACTTCGTAGTGTATGTGGCGGCCACTAGGATCTGGGTCCAATATGATTCAAATAACTAATTTTTCGGAATATTTCGTCCTTGGGATGGCTTCACATATGCAGTGAAATACGGGAAATATTTATTTATACATGAAATGTTAGTTTTGAACTATTAAAACACTGCCCAAATACTTACACTCAAGTGAGTAACTTTGGATGAAATTCAAGGCGGTGTTAAAACGGTGTTTAGAATTGATGCCGTGACTGGCGCTGAAAGAGTTTACTCTCATTTTTCATAGACGGAGGATTTATTTCGTGATTAGTGAAAAGACAGAAAAGTAAGGAGGGTTGCGGGAAATGAATTGATTTGACAAAGGAATACAGCTAAGAAACCATTCCAATTCACAGAAATGAAAGATATCAGACATATTATCAAAACGGTACATCAGAAAACTAAAAAAATCATGAAAATAGATTGGAAAACTCGAAGATTGAAGAATACATTTAACTATAAACGATTAGAAACTACGATACTACAATGATTTTACCAACCATAATAATTAATGAAGGAAAAATATTTGTCGTAATAATTACACCACTTTAAAATTAGGTCGAAAAAAATTATTCTTAAAGAAACAGACTTATTATAGCACAGGTCTTGCCTGCTTACCAGAAAAAATATGGAACACTAAACGAGAAAGACTAGTGAGCAAGTTAAATTAATGAATATAGTACCGCTAAAAAATATTAAAAATGAAACGCGTGCGTGCCCTTCCGGATAAAAATAATTCTTCTCCATGCAATCTTAATTCATACGGCAATGGTTGAAATAAAAAGAACTTTTTCAATTCGGTAATTTAATTCTAGAAACTATAGCAGACATTAACTGGAAGATATGAGAAGGGCTAAGAACACAATGAACATAGAAAAGGTTCAAAATAGATAAAAAGGGAAACAATATAAATCACTAATGCTAAATACTTCGTATTTAATAATAATATCCACTTTTAGTGTCAACACATCAAGCATCTTCAACCAACGAATGAACTACTTTATTGAGAAGAGGAAATACTATGAGCGGAATATACCGAGGTTAATGAAAAACGCGAGAGCTCTCTCCTGTGAATGTACACAATGTCCCTCGGCATTCAGCGACATTAAAGGGGAAATGTTAAAGGTCTCGAAGGGCTCTGAGGAAAGGGAATACGTAAAGTTTGAGATTTCCGCTTTGGGTAGAGGAGAAAAGATGAACAAGTGGTTGGGGAGGTAAGAGGACGGATTTAAAGAGGAGAGGAGAAGGAGAGCAGAACGATGAGAGCACTCCTAACGCCTCTCACGTCTTCACTTCAAGCTCCGTCTCCCTTCGAAGCGAATAAACAATGCGTGTCATTGGTATTCCTAAGGCAAAGAGGAAACGGAAGATTCGGTGTAGTTGAAACCAGTTAAAACTGTGGGTAAATAGCATAGAGTTCAGGTCTGGCTGGATACCCCAATCGGGGTGTACTTAATGTTTTATACATTAGCGGTTGACAAGCTCATTCGGCATAAGAGCCAAATATCAATGTTAAATCAGTCGAAATTTCTTGCAAAAATAGATATTTTTTTTCAAATTTTCGGAAAGGAGGGATGGTGAAGAGCCACTTTGAAGAACAGAGCACAAGATTCATTTTCATAAAGGGTAATAATGGAAGTCTTCTAATTAATAACAAAAACAAACAGAGGAGATGGTGGGGTTAACAGTCACAGTTGCAAAACAGAGACAGCTTATAAACTCCGCAATGGAAGAGGAGGAAGGAGGATAGCATTAAATGAGATACTTCATTTTAAAATTGGAATTTGACGCATAGGTAAGGGTTTTCCGAATTTTCTAGTGTGTATAGTAAAAATACAAGAAAGATTTGACGAGGATTTACAGAAAAAATGCAATCAAGAGTAAAGAGATCAAGGGTATTAAAGAAGAAAATAGCAATTTTAATTCGTAACAGGATGAGAAATGAAATAATTTTAGATCCGTAATCCCAACGTCTCATTCGTAGAACTAATTGAAAGAAATTTCATATATGATCGATGTAAGAAATCAATTGAGCAAGAGTTCATCGATGAAGATCAATATCTATTCACGCTAATCATAGGGAAGGAAATGGAGAAGAAGCAGCCGTTCTGCGTTTCTCTGCGTTCAGAAAGGGCTTTCGGATTTGATTAGAAACCAGAAAGAAAAGTCTCATGTAATGGCCGACGACTTACACGGCTTATCGAAAAACAAAGAAGCCGTGAATAAATGCATTTACTCCTGTAAAGACGCGAGAATATGAAAACAGGTGAGATAATACTGCGCTCTACTTTTAAGTGCCTGGATACAATATTTAACCACATGAAGCATAAGGAGATAGATGACATTATTTTATCTTTTCCATATTCATTAGTGAATTATCACGGTAAAACATAAATAAACTGAGGTTTACTGTTTAAACCAGGAATAGTACAATACAAAGAATTTGAAGTACATTTGTAGTAGATTTGGAAATCCGTTTTATCCAATCCTAAGTGAAGACAGGAGATGTAATGCCTTCGAAGAACAGGAAAACTTCAAACGGTCAACACAAATTAGAGAATGTATGTCATCTCTGGTATGTAGTAAAAGAACATTTCTTTGCTCTATCATAAAATTAATTTTTCCATAAGGTAATAATTTACCCAATTATACACAAAGCATCTAGTTTTGTAGAACAATGGATGTGCATAAGATGCATGGTTTCGAGTGAAAAAGTAGGCTTATCATTTCGCAAAGCTAATTAGTTCCTTCCGACGGTCCATCAAATAGAGTTATTTAACAATAAGGAAAGTGGTACCAGAATTCTGTGTTAAAAAGTATATATGAGTAAGTAAACATAAATTAATAAATAACCAATGACCTGGAGGGGACTTAAAATTTTGCAGCATTTTACATTAATGCGATCCCTTTGTGAATAAAACGGCCCATCTTATGAGTGAAAGAATGCTACCATGCAAGGAATTCATCATCAAATGTGAAGTCGTCTGACCAGAAGGCCGTGGAGGAAGTAGGACGGCGAGTTCTCCGGGTAGGAAGAGGCGAGGACGGCAGTAAGGGCGGACAGGGAGAGGAGGTGGGCTTATTTCCCTCGTGTTTGCACGGAACTGTGCTTGAGTGGGAAGCCTTGTATTCCGCCTCGCGATTCCATGAGTTCAGCGCCTCTGGCTTATTGCACTTCAATCGCGATGGTAGACTCAAGTAGAAGCCTCTTAACGGATTCATGAGCACTTCGTACTTCTGCTTAAATGTCCGGAGGACATGATGCTAGAGCCAAGAGTATGACACAATTTTCAAATACAGAATATTTCAATCAAAACCATACCTAACCATCTGAATTGGGGCTATTTATTCCACTTTGTGGATCTAAGAACTTATATGATATTTCTTCAATGGATGAAAAATTCATTTTATCTACAGGAAAGTGAAATGAATGCGATGCAGGAGTGGTTGCCTCAGGACAGTGTTTTCAGCATAATTTTTGAGAGAATGAGGAAGTTGCTCACAAGCTATCTGTTTGCTCAAAATGGAACTGCTAAAACATTATCCTTCTACGAATATTTTTCCGCAGCCACTTGAATGAAATTCCGACCAAAATCAAAATTAAGCATACGGATTTTTATACTTCTCTAAATTATTTTTCTTTTGGCCATACAAACGGGAAATATTTCCTTATTAATTTTTATTGCCTAATAAACAGTAATATTATATAACTGCTAATGAGATAATTCCACATCCATACGGAATAATTGGCCAAGACAGTCAATTCAACGTACTTCCCTCTGCTAAGAATTCGAAGGCAAGGGATTAAAAATTAAAAAATCAAGAAGGAATGAGATAGGCGGCTAGATGGCTGAAATTCAATTAAAAAAATGCTTCCACAGGAAACTAAATATGATCTCCGGAAAATGTCCCAGAACAAATGATATCGATCCATCGAGTAAGTATTAGCTGTAATTTTTTTTACGGAGACATATTTTTGAAATGGTGCAATACATCCAATCCGGGTACGCCAGACGAAATTACAAGGGTACAAAAACTAATCGAAGGCATATTCTTGATGTGATTGCCAACCAGCTACCCCTGTAAGCCATCAAATAAACTTCCGTTGGGCTCAAGTAAGATTAAAATGCTGTAAGGACGTGACTGCATTACTTAGATTTATTGAAATAAGTCTGGGAAGAAAATACAAGGGTCGTTGGACTTAGGCATGAGGCGGAGGCAAAGAGTCGTTTACCTCAAACCCCCACTCGTCCGATACCAAGTTCACAGCTACCCTGGAGAGATTAATTGGAAGGAGAAACCACACGCAACAACACCCGAGGCATATATAACACTCTACGAGCTACTTTAAGCCACTCCTTTTTTGAAGCAATTGAACTTGATTAATGGATTTTTTCATATAAAATTTATATTACATTGAGAAATATTTTATTTATGGGGTAATTTTCAGCCAACTTTGGAACGACTTCCAGGGAAATAACTTTTTCATCATTGAAATGGGAAGCATTATTGTTGATGTTGAAGTATCTTGAAATGTGCATATTTTAAATTGTTTCAAAACCAGAGTATATCCAATTAAAATGGCATTATACATCGTATAAGTCTGAATGATGTAAATTAAGCCATAAAAGAAGGGCTTGTGGTGAAAACATGATGGCAATCGAAGTTTGTATTGGAATCCGTCTGGGAATTCGGTGAAATCCATGGAGTAAATTGGCTCAGGGATCAAAATTCTGACAATATCCCTGAGTGGTGACTGGGTAGGAACTAATGAATAGGTTCTGAAACTCAGTCACCGGTGAACAAATGAGCGCCGAACACGCTTCATCGACTGAAACTGGGCATTAACATCAAGAATACAAAGGAAAATTAATTTCACTCTTATTTCTATTTAAGGTGATCATTATTGAATGAATGTACATGATACGAGCCGATAAAACCTTTTAAAATATACGAGTTATGAATTTAAGCTTGCTGAGGTCTGCTCGACGCATTACAGCATGTCAAAACAAGGTTTGAGTAAACATAAGCACTAACCATGTATTCACAATTCATATCTTGCTAATTGAAGACAATAGATAGCGTAGCGATGTGACGTTCTATTAGCCTTACATGAATGGACCAAAGCGTTGACAATGCACGCTGGTAGAACACATGAACGTAATATGTTGGAACAAGCACAAGCTTCCCAGAAACTCAGATAAATCTAATGAATTTTTCATAGTGAATTGATCCTTGGTGTACATAACTTTGCACACGTGCGCGTGACTGCGTACGAAGTTACCTTTTTCGTGCAGTTATTTAGAAGCTTTCCGGAAATAGAACGTGCCCAAACTCAAAATCAAAAGAAGGAGGAAGAAGAAAAATCAAGGATTAATGGGTATGTCTCACCGCTCCATTTATGCTGCTCGAGTGCTACGAGTTTTGGCGGCTTTAGAAGCGGCGCGAAGGAAAAGGAACAAACAGACAGGTAGTAAGAGACTGGGAAGAGAGAAAGATGAGGTCGTAAATGGAGAGTACCCAATCGGTTGTTGCGTTTAGGCGGAAGTAATTAAAGCGAACGCATATATTCTTCTGCTGTGAGAGAGGGGAGGGGAAGGAGTGAAGGAGGTAAGAAGAGAGAAAAATGATGGGCGGATGTAAATGAATAAGCGATTCAAAAGAGTGAGGCCAAAAGGGGAGATGCAACAATAATATAATGGTAAATCGTCTTTTTTGGGCGAGATTGGGACTAGAAAGCCCCATATGCCATTTAGCGCCTCGTCATACATTAAATATTTGCAGAGAAATACATTGTCAAGTTACTCTTGAAATTATATGCAGTCAAATTATCACGAAAGAGACACAGAAAAATGCTTAGAACAAAAGTAAAGTGAACAAAGTTACATTTACCAAATGCAAAAAGAGGTGAAAAAACGTAGGAAAAACCAAAGGATGTTGACTTTCGTCCATATTGGAAAAAAACACTGCGGGAAAACGCCCACACAAGAAATGGGGAGTGAAAAACCTGCAGAGAAAGAGCTCATGTAAACATGGATGTATACAAAGGCAGAGAGGGGACAGCAGAGACCAGTGCCCACTCATACTAGCCGTTTTAAGGACATTTCGGGGGACAAGGAGAATTGAAATTATTGGTATAAAAAGGATTTGGATAATTTTAAAGTGTTTGATTTTGAAGCATGATAACTTGGAGTGAAAATCCATTTATAAACTCGTAAGCCCGTTTCAGGGATGACTATTTTTCCTTTTAGAATTTCCTAATCAATACTCCTATTGCATCGAAAAACTATGTTATAAATCTGTTATGTGATGGAGAGTGTGGCGATGCGTTGAATCATGTTGTCCAAAAGGTGATGTACCTATTGTTTTTTTATTAATTGAATATATCATATTTGTACCATTCGCTATTATATTTAGCCAGTAACAGTATTAATGCAGCCATTTTTCAAAATACAGTTGTCATTTTAATAAATTTCCAAAATCTATTTAATTAGGTAAGTTTAAAAGACTAATCGATGTTTTCAATATTCTTACATTATTAGGAAGATTTAACTATCAAAATTGGGCATGCCTCTTTCTTAGTGGTTTTTTGAGCATTTGGCTAAGAAAATCTTTTCTGAAAAGCATAAAATTTTGGTGAGAGGAAAAAGTTATTTTTGCCATTATAACTACAAATGTGGCATTGTATTGATATTTAGAGGCATATTTATTACCGCATACAATATTGAAATTACCTTATTATGATACCTTTATTTTTTGGAGCATATGTAACAGGGCATTGTATACAAGCCTAATATATGGTCGTGAATTCAAACAAAATAATGCCATATAAAATGACTCTTAATTCGACACGAAATTTTGACGCATAGTCATGACCTTTAGCTGTTTTTAATTTGATTGAGTTCTTTGGCTTAATTAAGATCCCTATGTGGTGTATTAGAGTAGCAAAAGCATTTTCCTCTCCCTTGACCTTTCACATCATCAAAACGCCTATTTTTTTAGCAACATTACGCCTACAAGTAATCTTTGCTTTGTCTTCTTGTCATTTTCTTTCTGATTCCCAATCCATTTGCACCCGATTAGTTCCTATTGTTCCCAATGAGCCTTTTTTAACTAATTAACAAATTTTCTCCTGAATTATTCTCAAATGTTTCGCTCCTATATTCGCAGCAGTTGATAATAATCACTGCTCGGCCGTTGGAAGTCGTTGGCGATTTAGGGCATCCTAATTTCGCAGATGAGGTAGTTAACAGAAACTGACCGACCTCTGTGCATAGAAAGTGGGGTAATGATATGGTGTAGGTTTGATTAATTCTGAAATAGTCAACGGCGCCGCCCTGTGAACAAGCAGAAATGCACTTTGGTAAGGTTTTCAAAAGAACTGCTGTTTGGATACTTTAAACTAACGTTGCTGTGTTTGATCCGTCCAAGTCTTTGCTTGTTTCAAGGTAAACTCTTCCCTCGCCATGGAAAATAGTCGTTTAATTTATATTATTATAAAAGGCACATAAAATCTTTTTAGCGAAAATATTCAGGGTGATCAGTTAGATCAGTGAATATAAATTCGTGCAGAACTTCAAATAAAAAAACTGAGTCTCTGAGGGACAACTATTTGTTGAATTAAGGAGGAATGACGCAGCGGTCCACCGATGCACCAAATTCTGGAATTCATTGGATTGATAAAAAACTTATCCAAATCTGTATAAATAAACTTTAGTACCATCCATAATTTCTAACATCATCTCGCAACTAGAATAAAGAGGGTGCTTTGTGATAATACTGGAAGCTTGGATGGAGAAAAGTGTTACTATAGGATAGATTTGTGAAAGAGAAACGCCTAGAATTAACAATAAAAAGGGCAATAAAAACGAGCTTCGGGATGAAAAAGACAAAAAAAGATGAAAATACGATTAAGTACTGCCGATGTTCACAAGGAAGCAAAGTGGTGAAGAATGAGAAGGGCATTTGAGCTCACGTGGATTAACCGCAAAGCTGAATTACTTAAATCCAAGTAGGCTGTATAATAGATGGGAATGGCATTATCAGGTGAGAGAATTAGATGGAACGGGAAATAGAACCATGTAGAGGGGAAAGAGGAAGGATAGCTAGAGGCTTGGACGAATGACGGCACATAATGCCAGAAGAAAAAGAATGCGAGTGGCGTGGAGATGAAAGGTGGTTTTGCTGAGTGGGCGTGAAGAGTAGACGGAGCAAAAATGGACCAAGGGTGGTAGGAGAGACCCTGAGTAGGGAAGAAGTTGGAGGTTCTCGGAAGTGAGTGATAAATACGAGGGTCTCGGGTATAGCGTCGAAATACACGAGGCGATGAATCCTACTTAGAAAGTAAAAAGTTTCACCTCTCAGAATATTCTAACCCTCAAAACAACTACGGTCACTGGTAATTTGGCGGCAAAATATATTCGGCGGTAGAATAACAAGTTGAAGGAAAGAAATGGCTGTACTTTTTTTCAACCAAATTTTCTTCTTCAATTTTTTTTGGTGAAGCATGTAGCGATCTCGGAATTCAACCAAGTACCTAATTTTGGTTATGATTAAAAAAGAATATCCATCGGTATGAATGAAAAAAAGGTACTTGTTAATTACTAGTCACTCAAGATGAAGGTACGAAAAGGTCATCGCAGAAAATAGGGATGATAGAATATAATGCATTTCAGAGTACTAATGTTTGATTTTGAAACAATTAAAATTTAAGGTAATGTTCATATTGATGTACAACCGTTTTATAATTTATAAATAATGAAAAATCAAAGAATTTCCCTATCCAATTGTCCATTTATACAGAGGTATAGTATACGCAAAGGAGTGTATATCCGCAAAGGGGACTCTTATTCAAATCGGATGAAGAGAGAAGCCAAGGAAGAAGTGGCAAAAGTAATCTTATGATCCAAAAGGGAAAAAAGAGACAAGAATAAAAAGGTTGGATAATATGTTTGAGAAAGCGTATACAAACAGGGTTTATTTCAAGGGGGTTCGTTACACCTAAGTTATTTAAACTAATTTAAATAAATTGAACGACTAATCAAATGAGCACGGGGTGACAGCCAAAATAACTGAAGTCTAGAAAATTTTGGACGAAGGGATAGGACGATACGGATAAAAAAACGGAATAAGTAATATTACATCACGAATAAGACATGAAAAATTAGATACGGAATATCCAGGCAGGAGATACTGACGAATATTGCAACTCTCCATAAACATGCACCGATGGAATAGCTTCCAGAGAGGAATTGATCCAGAGACGATCATTTTTATGTGCTTAACTTCTGAAAGAAGGGGCTGAAAGATATAATTTAGCTAAACCTTCAAGAGATCGGTGAAAAATTATGAATGAATTAGGTAGAACGCGTTGGTAAATGCGAGAAAGCCACTTTTAAATAAAGGAATCGCTAAAGTGGAGGCTCTGAAGTGAACGGAATAAGGAGAAACATTAAACAGCAAAAATAAGACTTTGATAAGATTTTGATCTGAACTGGATAAATTTAAAAAAATGGAAAAGCAAGTATACTTAAATGACGAAGTTTAGAATGAACTAAGCGGATGAAAACGGACGATTTACAGAGGGCGGGGAGTGAAATCATTTATAAAGGGTTTTTTCAGGCTTGATCTGGTGGCATTATAACATGTAAGCAAAAAAAGATTAAATATATATTGAGTAATTTGCGGAATGGCCAGTAGCTTCTAATTTACTTAGTGGAACCCTTGCCTATCAGTGGTTTTTTTGCACAAGCAGATTGAAAGGCCCTCAAGTCACCACGATGATACAGCTCAATTTCATTTAAATGTCAGCCATGTTATGGCTACTGGAAAGTTAGAGACTTATTCTCAATATCCTAATGGGATTCAACGGCAATTATGATACTAAAAACGCAAAGTAGAAAAGGTTTAAGTTTTCACGCTAATAACATGTCACCCATCACGATAAATTTGTTTTTTTTTCAATTTTAAAATCACCGTTAAAACACTAAGCAAATACAAACGGGGTTGAAACTGTGAGGGAAAAAGAGGGTGAGAGTGAGAGAGGAGGGAGGGAGCGTGAGGGACTGACCGTCCTACGCAATGCATTCCCTAATCCGACAACACTCACTTAATTTCATATCATTAAATATAATCATTGAAACGAATAATTCCATATTACATTATTACTCGCACATTTTGGCCTCCAATAGAGCTGTTTCATTTAGCGCTAAATTTTCAAACATTATTGATGGCATTGATAAAAAAATAGAAGTAAAAAATAAAAAAAGAATGCCGGATTAAAATTAACTTCCCTCCGAATTTAAAGGCATACCCGTATCGTAATAACTGTATGAAAAAATCCACATCTAAAACCAGAATTTATTTTTAAAATGAAAAAGAATAAAATAGTTTCATTTTAAATGAACGCAAAGGGCTTGATGATTTTCATGATTCCAATGATTTGCCCTCATTTTTCACACAGTCCTAATTTTTTCTCGACATTAGTCGCTATTCCTCCTTCATATCCGAGCCCAATTCATTTCCTGTATTTTTCTATTTAATTGACTCTAGGCCTGTGGCTGAAGCAACGCGCAAGTACACTTCGAGGCTTCTCTTTCGAATACGTTTACGCAGCTATTACAGTCCTTTGCTCCCCATTTCCTACTACCCCTCCTTTATCTCACTCATTTCCATCTCAACCATCCAGGGCCACTTATTCCTTCACCCCATCTCCATACCAGCGGCCTTTCTTCTCCTCCTTCCAAAACGCCTCCAATTAAACCCTCCCTCCCATATCCTCTATTAATCTTTCTCGTCATTCCTCCACCGGATAATCTCCATCAAACGGGGCATTTTATTTCAAGCCATCGCCATTTAATACCATCTTGTGTGTTCCCGAAGACAGCACGTTTATCGTGATTAAAGTCGAGGATTATGCGAGAAGAGATTCGTTTCCAAGGCGGTAAGGAGAAGGGCGGGTTTATAAATGGCTGAAGGGGGGATGAAGGGACGAAGAAATAAATTAATGAATAGAAAGTGCACGGCAATGGGTGAAGAGAAGTTTTAGCGCAACCGGAGAGAGATACCTGAGGCAGAGAGTGAAATGAAAAGAGGGTTCGAAAGTCGCAGAAATAATTGAAGTTAGAGATGACAGCGTAGAGGAGAAAGCGCTGGCCGACACTCATGGAGGATTAAGGTGCAGAAAATCCAGACTGAATTAATCAGACGAGAGGTCGTGGAATTTAAATTTAACTCCGCTCGCTCTCTACTATTATGTCGGAGGAAAGCATTATCAGGAATCAATTACTTCACATGATGTGACTAATATTTTATGCTTAAAAATCTGAGCAAACTATGGTCTGGTAGAGATGCTAACTGCATCGGAATGTGCACCTAGGAATATTTAATTTTTATTCATTTCATTCAATTTAATTCAAAGAAGGAAAACTAATTCTTTATACACAATTGGAATTTTATTTTAAAATACACACAGTGTTTTACAACGCTCTCACTGTGTTTTACTAACTGCATCCAAAATAAAAGCTGATAAATTATGGTTTCAGAGTAATAATAACATTATTGAGGAAGATAATTAAAATGCGGTGATAGGTTGCCTCACAAGAGTGGCTTAAAGGCTGAAAGGTAAAATTCATGATGACGCAAGAATCTATAGCATGACTTCAGAAGATTTCCGATCCAACCTGTTAGAAATTGTGAAAGAAAATATCGTTTATTACCTTCAAATAACCCTAAGGATTACATAAACCTACCGTGCATAACTATATCAAATAATTATGAGCATAATGTATTTGAATAAACTAATTCAGATGCAGCAAGCTACCCAAGGATACTGAAGAAAGTACCCTCCATTATTTCTGTAAATGGAGTTATTTGTTCGCTCTTAGCCGCCCATAACCCAAAATTATCTTATCATTTCTCAGTAGCACAATCCTTCCTTTCGATTTCTTTATATCCCAAGACACTGAAATAAACGTCTTTCTCCTAATAATTAGAAAGTTGGTGCACAAAATGGAGATGTAGGAATAAGCGAATTAGTCAGTTTTAATCTAAGCTCTTCCCCATGAAATTAATCCTACAAGCTAAGGACATTAAAGAATGTTTCTCGAGAAGCAAACCATATCAGCGATTTGTTCTGGCTCGATTTCTCTCCTCATCACGTCGTACTGTTAAAATAAATAAAATAAAACTGAAACGAGGACCACATTGATGTTTTTACTCCGCAAATTATATCTGCCCTCGAAGATTTCTCCTCATGTGGTTATAGTAGTTCCTTGAATTACTTCCATTTATATTGCTTTCTACAAGAGGAGAAAACATAGGTCTCATTCTCAGAAAAGAGATAACCTCATCTTATTCATGCGTAACCTTCAGTTAAGTAACTTGAATACTAGCTAGCATCTATTGGCTAGTTGATTCGAGAATGTATGGTAACTGTTTTTTTTCATCAAAATGAGACACAAAAAGTACGAATAAATGATGGAGAATAGATGATCGAGATGTCAGAATACTGAAGAAAAGTCGAAGGGGTTTCCTGAATTAAAGAGAAAAAAGGACCGAAGACGATTCAGAAGGAAATATCGAAATCACCTAATTTGAATGACTCCAGATGTCAGCTCAAGCATGATTTCCTCGATATTGGTTAACCGAGCAAAAAACAACGGTTATGGGGAAAGTTTCCGCCAGGGCCCGCACAAATCGAATCCGAGAAATTATTCAGCCAAGGGACAATAAAGGAGCCAGGAATTAAAATTGGATCCTAGATAGGCTAGTGAGATTGCAAAAATGACGAGCGAAATCACACGCTTGGAATATGGTGATATGTAGAATTTAATAAATCCGGAATGTGTTTCAGGAATAATATTGGTTTTCAATAAAGTCATCCGAAAAACTAGTCAATATATAATTTCTGGATAAGGAACAAAGAAACTGATATTCCGAAAATTTAATTAGCTGGAAGAAGACGACATTCAATCCAAAGCATACAAATGTATAACTGTCGCAGTGAAAGCAAAAAATTAGTATTCTCACTTCACAGTAAATAGGGTGCTACGAAATAGAACGAGTTCCATCTCTGAAGCTTAGGGGGCTTACTTCCGAGTCCGCCACCAAATATGCTTCTTACTGGCACAATGCGGCACCGTAGCAGCTCGTAGTAGCAACTTCAGCTAACGTTTTGTAGCAAAAAAGTGCGTAGTCGGAGAGAAATCCACCGTCACCATTTCACATTTTCCTACGTTATGCATTCAAATAGCTCTAATTTCATTTCATTCTCGCAAGTAGTACGAATAGAATTCAATACGCACGCCTGTTGGCAGGTGGGTTGGTAAGAAATGCAATTATGCTCCCGTTCTTACTCGGGTGTATCCCTTCATCGCTTTCCTAAGAGGACGTTGACCTCCGTGGGAAGTGAGGGATTCTTGGCAGAAATGCCATCCTTGAAAAGTGCTCTAGGGTGTATTTGAGAGAGATTTCGATGAGAATGATATATGAGAATGAGGTGATATACGAGAAATTCCGATGCAATGTCTCCAGATACTGGGTATCTATGGAATATGAGAGACAACAGCTTTTTTTTACAAAAATGTTTTTCCAAATATGAAGTACGATGAATACAGGTTGTTCTACCCTCCCCAATGGAATTTATTCAAGGAGGTGAAAACACACTAAGTTTATTCATATAATGTTATAAAAAATATGTAAAATTCAAGTGTAAGGAAAAAGTAATTTCTTCAGTCAGAAAGTGATCCTCCTATATAGAGTAACTAAAAGTTATTACAATCTTAACACCCTAGGACGACGGCTGTGCAATGCGAAGGACATCATTAAACCTCGAATGATGAGTGGCATATATATACTCCAGCGCGTCGATTGCCAGTGTCTTAATATTCTTCGTAAAGAACAAAGATGCGTAACCAGGTTCAAAGAACATAAGCACTATCTTCACAGCGAAGACGTTACTGCATGCTTCAATAAACATATTATGGGGGGATATGAAGTTATCACTATTTTGGTCCTCATGCATTATGATAACTTCATTAAATACAAAATTGATCCATCCCTCAAAAGTATCCTTCATGGTTTCAAAACAATACGATTCGGGAGGGTATGCAGAAAAAAATAGAAAGCAGGACAATATTTATCACTGTATGCCAAAGAAGAACACGATTTGTTGGCCACGTAATGAGACAGCAGTTATGTTGGAAACGTAAAGAAAGGAAAAATTGAGGGAAAAGTCTCCAGTACCTTAGGGACAAGTACCAGAAACAGGTAGGAAGGATAGGCGGAAGAAGAACCTCAGGGAGATAAAAGAACTAACTTGGGTTAAGGAGGATTACAGTATACCAATATTGGGAATGTAACATTTACTATTAGTCCAGGAAATGAAGCTCATAAAAGTGCAAAACCTTGCAATTTTTTCAAACTGAATCGATTACTTCAAAATCTATATTATGCCGAATGGCGCTTTTTATTTTTTAGGGGTGAAAACTACCCCTAAAAGTTAAAACTTATAAAATTAAATTTTTAAGCTAAATACGGGTAAAATTTAGTTTAAATTATTTTTATAATTAATTTTTTGTTTGGAAAATAATTTTAAGGTGTTTCAACCCGTAATAATCAACCCTTATTGGGGGTTAATATAAAAAAGAATTTTCAAACTGAATTGATTTGCATAAAAATTTGGGATTAGACTAATCATACTTTTCAAAATCTATACTATGCCAAAGGGCACTTTTTACTTTTTAGGGGTGAAAACTACCCCTAAAAGCTAAAACTTATAACATTATATTTAAAAGCTAAATACGGGTAAAATTTAGTTTAAATTATTTGTATAATTATTTTTTTATGTTTTGAAAATAATTTAAGAACATTTAAGCCCTTATTGGGGGTTAATTTAAAAAAATTATGTACCCTAAAAATATAAATTATTTATCACTTTGTATCTTCTCATTCACTTTCTTACTCCTTTTATCATGTATTCATTTTTTTCTCTGATGATTTTAATCACAGCATTAAAAATATATAACAATAGGACAAACAGAACAAACTTCGTCATGGTGACTTAAACAAATAAATGTACATTTATGTAGACGTTACATGAAACACTATCAAACGGAGGCTGTATGGCTTCCAGTCTTCCAACCACATGCATGCACACAGGTCACTGTGAGCGAGAGCACACATACTCACATATGTGTAGGTATATATACATCTTATGGGTATGTGTGTTTATTTTGTAGCAAATTTGAGTGTATCGTTAGCTTCGAACGTAAAGCAAAAAAAGTATATACTGGTTATGAGGAATGTTATGCTCTGAATTGTGGATTACGAATTTTTCGAAAATAAATTTGATTGGTATTTCAAACATAGCTCCTTTATTTTTGATGATAGAAAGTTTATTTAAATAGTATTTGGTAGGGTTTTTACTGACTACGAGGTCATGTGAATTAAATTTTTTTCGAGTCCATAATTTTGAAAGGGGAGGGATTTAAGGGTTTAAATAAGGTGGAGCTCCCTTGTAAATAGAGGTTTTAATTATCAATATCTCACCAAATATTTATTGTACAGAACATTTAAACACACCAAAATATATGAAAATAAAGAAGCTACAATTTATTATTGATGCATTTTTTTCATATCTCAAGTTTTTTTGGAGTTATTTTGAAAAAAGAGCAATTTTAACGAAATTGTAAAAAATGGCTTTTCACTTTTTCCTCCAATTTTTTCAAAATTTAGAATTGTAAATTTAAAAAATTTCTAGTATCAATTAACAATACTTAAAGAGAAATTCTGAAGGGCATTGATCAATTTTGACTAATGTGGTAATAAGGAGTTGTTTTCACTGATTTTTTCGTAGAAAAAAGTTGGGACTGATCTTATTTTTAATCATAACTCGCTCAAATTTCATGATAATTTTTTTTTCTCATTTTAAGAAAGTTTTTTAAAAATAATTTTAAACAGGTTTCATAAGTTTTCCTCGAAAAATACATATTTCCCGCTTTTTGGTATTGAATCTTTCAAATTTAGCGTACGACAAACAAAAGATAACCATCAACAAGTTGTAGCTCGGTCCGAATTGGTCATAAAGGAAATATAAAATAAGATTTTTTACAAGCTACAGTTTTGTAACTGACAATTTCCTAATAAAATTAATACTTTTCAAGTTATTTGCCTATAACCGATTATAATCGTTGATTTTTTCGTCAAAAACTGTTACTTTCAATCGCGAATAACTCGAAAAATATTAATGTTACGCAAAAAATGGATAGAACATTTTATTCTTAGAATCAATATTTCTATCGATTCCTGTGGTCATAATATAATTAAAATTTTCCACCCCCGAGATGGGGTGGAAACCACCCCCAGGGTAAAAGCGCCCGTGGGCATGATATAGATTTTGATTCTTGGCATATTCCCTATTTATTGTGAACATTTCAAGAAAATCGATTCAGTTTGACAAAATTGCAAGCCAAAATGCTTCATTTCCTGGACTATATTTATGTGTAAACAACTCAGGTAACTAACTGTGGAATTGATGGAAGAACTGATGAGATGATGAAAGGGAGATAAACATGGAAATAAGCAGAGGCATACCTATTACATTTGATTCAACGGTATCAAATCAGATTTCCATCAAAACAAAGTACAGTATTTTATCAATCAGGAATAAATATCTATGTGATACATAATCACTAACATATTTATTTCAATTAATTAAAGCAATAACCAAATTATAGGTCTTTCTAACTTTAATTAATTAATTGTTTAGTGTCAAGACCTACCGCGATATATTAAAAAGAATAAGAATTTAAGAAATATTTGAGCAGAATACCAAAATCCAATCATATGACCATGCCACTCATTATGGGCAATGTAGAAGCTCAGAATATTTTTCTAAACTTGCTCAAAGATAAACGAAATTTGACCTTCTACTCTTCGGATAAAGAAGCGTCTAAACAAACGGTAAAATCAGAAACATAACATTCACAACGTAACCTAATTTATATGCAGTCATGTGATAATAGAATACTATGAGTGTTGCCTATTTCAAGAGTTACGAAGCATCGAGCTATAACTATGAAGTAGGTGAGCAAAAATATTTAATGTAATTAAAATCATTTAATTAACATTTTGGGATCGTCCTGGCTTTTATAAATTTCCTGTTATGCAACACATCCCAAGGCCTATTTACCACACCTTTCGTCGAAAGTCTTATTTTTCTTTTTCTTTTACCTCATCCGTTCAACCTATAAATAATTACACAGCCATCTCAAATCTCTCCACCTTCCCAAATGCTCAATATTCTACAGACCGTGCATCTAACTGGAGGTCATCCTCTTTCTACCCTAGCCTGATGGCTCCCTATTCCACATAGCTTCGTTAATCGCCAAGGATTCCTCCGCTACTTCCGCATCCTCCAGCAACAATCCATCAACTTCCTTCTGCCCTACCTACCCTCCTACCTAACTCACCTTCTCCTAACGCATTTGAGCGCGATATTCCCTACCGGGGACCACGTTTCCGCCTTGAAAAGAATCTCTCAACATTTCTGGAATCGATGGACGAACGAGTATCTAACCACATTACAATCTAGGTCAAAATGGATTTTGGGAAATCTAAATTTAGAACTGGGAGATTTAGTGATTCTTAAAAAGGAGAATAGCCCTCCTTTGCAATGGCCGTTCGCTAGAATTATTGATGTTCATCAAGGAACTGATGGACGAGTGCGAGTGCCTTTTAAACGCTTCGCAATACCCGGCTATCGACAGAAATCGCCACTCCTCTGCAGTTTAAAGCCCCTTTTCATTTCGTCGATCTTAACCAACTTGTAAATCGAGTTCTCAAGAGTGTTCACAAGGGCGGCCCTTATTTTTCAGAAATGAGAAAAATTATGTTTTCCTTGTCTCAGAACGATCCAAATTAGGTTTACATTCACGATGATTGATGATCTCTATTGCCTCCCTTATCAGCCTGGGGTAATACCTCTTTTTTTAGCGATGATTTTAGCTTCGTCAAATATTATATTATGCCCAGGCTCACTCCATGCATGCTCGGCAACTGCTGAGAGGTCGAATTTCTTGTTCTGCGTGGCCCTCTTGTGCTCCTGCAGGCGGATCTCATGGATCTGCATGTTTCATCGATGTATGCTTTACCGCATGCGCATGGTATGCGGTATACCCCTTCCTTGAGATTATTTGGAATCTTGTCTTTCGGCTTTGGGATAATCTGGTTTATTTTTGTCACGCATTTGAATCTTGTGACGATGTTCTTCTTCTTTAGGATTCTAGAGATCTTTTCACTTGTGCCGGCGACGTACGGGATGGTAGCGTATGTTTCTGGCTTTTCATTTGGCTGCATCTCCTTGTCTAGTGTCCTGTTGCGTTTCTCTACTTGCGCAGTCCTTTTTAGGATCATTTCTCTGTTGTATCCATTCCTCTTGAGGGTCTTCATCAGGTGCTCTTTTTCTTTGGCCAGTGATTATGCATCCGAGAGTTTGTAAGCGCGGTCGCTATAGATATAAATAATCGCAAAAGAAAAGAGGTATTACCCCAGGCTGATAAGGGAGGCAATAGAGATCATCAAAACGCCCAAAAAAATTTTAATAGAGAAGACGGATACAATATAACCAACGCCTGGAAGAGAGTGTTTAGAAATTCAACCAATCACGGCGCAGCAGCAAGGGTAACCGGCCAACAACACCGCGGCCGCCAGGAGGGAGAGCTATATATACGCGGCAAAAACACGGAAAGCACCACTCCGACCTGAAGACTTCTGGTGGAATCCTGGCGAAACTGTCGTCACCTCTGACCACGAAACGCGGCGATAACCCGAAAATGGAGAAATCCACTAATTCTGTACGCCACGGAAGACTGCGAGACAACAAGTGTACAAAGGGTTTGGGACCATATTTATCTGAATCTCATGCGAAAAATAAATTTGAAAATGCCATCAAAGCGTAATCGATAAAAAAATTGTTACAAGTTCGTTTAAAGGCGTTCATCAACAATGTCGCATTGATAGAGGCAGAATTTCAGTGTGCTTGCTCTAAAAGTTGAATTTAAGAACTTTCGGTGGTATGAAAATACCTTAGTATACAGAAAAGAGGAGGAGGATAAGACGATCTAAAGAGTTTCCGATAAATTTATTGAACAGCGTTTTTCATTTCCGCAGCACACTGTCCTCGTTAATTGAGATATTTAAACCGTGAGGCGAGAATAAAGCGCAGTGTTAAAGCAAAGGGAGCAAGTTTTGTCATGCAAGCGCATTTGTTGGAGAAATCTTGAATTACTTGAGTGGAAAGGGAGGATGATTTGAAGGGCAAGATGTAAATGAGAGGCGGAAAATAAAACCAACTTGATCGTCGGAGATGCTGGAGTTCAGGGTGAGGATGCGAGGAGACATTACGCTTCAGCGGATAACACTCCAGATAAGGGCGCTGCAGAAGGTATAAAATGAGACGAAAGCAAAAAATATATGCATTTTTAACGTCTATGAGTAATGAGTGCAGGAATGTGCCGTATTTTTTCCTTGTCCACTTGTGATGGAGGAGTTGAGGCATAATGAGATGAGAACTGGAAGCTATGAATTTGCCAAGATCTTGCGAGTATTAAACTAACGCGGGTAGAAACTAAGGCAGGCAATTTCTTAATTCAATGCCATGGCTGTGTTCACGTCACCTGGCGACATCAAACACGTTTTCGATTACTGAGAACATTCGTTGGGGAAATTGTGTTTCACTTATTACCTAAAATCGACTTTCTAGCAATTAGGAATTACACTTAGCATATGTAAAACTTTTATCATAGATGCTAATTGGCAATCAACCTAATTCAGTAAATGGCGAGGAGTGCTGCAATTAATATATACATTAGTAAAACCAGTTGAAATGAAACGAAATTCTGAAAAATTTAAGCGAATATTTTCATTCTAGTTTTTCTGTTACATTTGAAAACTATCTATAGGTATATATTTCAATTGTATGCAAATTTGCAAGAGTAATATTAATCCCAATTTATGGCTTGAAAATATGGTAAATTAAACTAAACTGCATTAAGATCTTTGGAGTGCCGGAATATTTTTTCTCCCGACAACAGAAATGACGAAAAAACCTGTAGAAAACCAGTTCTTTTGCATCTATATTAAGAAAACGAGTAAGGAATAATTTTACAGAAATTACGTAAAAATCCAATGACAAACCAGTTTTTACCCATATGATGGTAATGTGAAACATGTAAAATGATACTGCTTAACTGAGATGCTTGTAACGAGTGAAATATGTTCTATCAAGCATGAAATAAATATGAACACGTTCATGCAAGACGAAAAGTTTTTAAGGAGAATTCGGGATACGAAATTCATTTTGTGAAGTTGCTCATCGCCACGAGGAAGATGGTTACAAAAAACATCAATCACAATCACAAATTTATGTTAACAAACGGCATTTCCTCCTTATTCCTAGTTAGTCACACATTTTCAATAGCTTAGCCTAGTGAGAGGGAAAACGAGGCAAAGACGCATTTGTAATAAGGTTGTGGAACATAACAAATGAGACTCGCTGACTCTCGCTGACAAACAGAAACTCGCTGCCTTGATGTGAATATTATATCTATCTCTTCAAAAGGGAATAAAAAATGACAAAATAGCACAATATGAAAAAATAGCGGTGTAAATGGCCTCAAAAACAGGCTAAACATTCTCGCGGCTCATTTCAAATATGACGAGGGAAGAAAACTTCTTTTTTGATCTATATCTATCGATGGGAAAAAATCGAAGATCTATAGATGGCACTCGGTCTCAAAGTGTTAATTCTATTAACACGATTGACCAATTACAGTTCAATACCGCCCGAAACACTTCACTTGCATGTAACCCTACGCGAAATTCCTGCTTTATTCATTCCCTCTTACCTCTGACTTATCAATAAAGGCAGCGTTAGGAGTATACTTTGCACATTGGACACCTCTTGCTTCTTTCCCATTGCCCTTTTAGCCAGTATCCCTAAATCTCCTTCCATCCGTGGCTACCATTTCTTCAGCAGCCATCACTCACAGCAACACCATTAATCTACTGGACCAACCACTTATACTCGGCTCCTGAAATGCTACACCCACCAATTCCTCACCCTTCCCTCTTGCATTACCTCCGGAAATCCTCTCGTCCACCAAAGCCCTCCTCCACTCCTTCCCCTTCTTCTAACCCTCAGTTAACACTCGCCCTCCACCTTTCCCCTCTGCGTCATTACTTCCATCCCTAAACTTAAGGCCAGGATCTCTTCGTGACGCTACCTTTCACTTTTACTTCTCGGAATAATCCGTTCCACGCAGCCACCGCACAGGTTCCAGTTCAATTTTCAACCACCTCCCGCCTTCAAATCCCATTCATCTCCCCCTATGAGCCAAACTGCTTCTCATGAATTTGTGAAAACAGCTTTAAGACAGACATTCTCTTCAAACGATTTCCAGAGGAATAAACATTCCGGCTCATATTCCCAGTGACCAAATAAATTTCCTTCTTTATTCCTGCAGTTCGTCATGGCAGAAGATATTTGGAAACTATTTATAAAAAAAAACACGGGAAAGAGATTTTGGAGAAAGATAATACAGTTTTGTGCTAAACTTTCGAAACTTATATGAATGAATTGGAATTCCGTACCTGAAACAGATGCACATTTAGCAGAGGCAATGTGTTCGCATTTAAATTATTCATGAAATATTTCGACTCCTACTTAAGGATACAATTTTAATAATATGAGTAAAAAATGAATAAAATATAACTGAACATTAAATGATCAAAATCATATATTTGAACTAGCGAGGAAAACTTTTCATATCGAGAGGGCAGTTGGATGAGTCCGTCCAACTCAACACAACGCCCTGTTTACCTTATTATTCGCTGATTGTATCATTCACTAAAGTTACCGGATGGAAATATATAAAGAAATTGAATGATTAACGGAATAGTAATTGAAAATAGTAATAGAAAAGAAATTGACAAACTAACCGTCTTCCTCAAGCTTGACAGTACACTCAAATTCTCCTCAAATGCTTCAATACCAGCAACGTCTAAGTTGTGTCTTTTGAGTTCACAAGCAGCAACGAACCATTTTAATTTATCAGAATACATGTCAGTGTTTTTTTAGCTGAAATGTAGCTGAAAAAAAATGAATTGACCAGGATGGGAAAATGAATTGACCAGAGATTTATTTTATTGGAGATGAAGTGAAAAAAATGATAAGTATGGAGGGTGGCGATAGAAAAACAGGGAATCAGGCAAGAATGATACTCAGAATGGAAGCTTTAGTAACTGCTATTGGAACAAATAAAGACGGCAGAGGTTTCATTTGAACAGGCCTCAATGCTACTTTGGTAAATATTAATTTTATTCTTTTCCTGCATCTAAGTGAAATGGTTTGGCTAAATTTCCTTTTTCAGTTTTAAGCAGAATGTTGAAAAACTCACCTAAAAGTCTGTAAGGGATATGAAACTAAGAAAAATTAAGAGGAGCAATAGGAGGATATTAAAAGAGAAGCTTCAAAGCAAGATGGAGAAAGGTAAAAGTAAAGAGAAGATGAGAGAAGGGGTAATAGGATGTGAGATCAAAAAGGTAGGAACCCTTTGGTGGAAAAGTGGGTCAAAGCTAATGGGTTTAACCACGGATTAGGTTAAACTCCATTACTGGAAATTTCAGAGCTATTAAGGGCTGCAATTGCGGGATAATTTCCGAAAGGGACTTTCGATAGCTTTACCCGCACCATCACGCAAACAGTGGCCTTCAAGTGGGTAACAATAAATTACCTTAAAGTGGGGTTTTGGTCAGCAAAAGTTCATGCCGAAGCGTACACAGAGAATATGGCACCGATGATACAAAGGAACTCGTTATATTACGAATGCTATCATCCATGCTATCATACCAATGCTAACATCTGAATTCTGAACTAACGGAATATAATATCAGATATCTTTTTTCAAAAGCCATTATGAGTAAAAAAGAAGATTTAAAGTAAGTTAAAATAGGTTGTTAATCGTAAATATCTATCGAGACATTCAATTGAAATTTACGCGACTCATTTAACTTAAATAAATAGGAATAATTATAGATCATATACCAGACAAGACAACGCTAGCTTTTATGCACAGCCAATTTAGAGTTCAATATCAAGAATTATAATGAATAAAGATATTTTAAAAGTTGTATATATAATTTTACAGCATAATAAATTTTACTCTTGGTCGGAATGAACGATCGATTTCCTCGTATGATACATGAACAAATATTACTATACGCAAGAAATTTCTCGTACATTCAGGGGCTAACAGTGGTATTCAAATGAAGAAAAACAGTAGACGCATTTGTTTTTTTTCCTCGAAATTGTAGTTGGTGAATGCTCAGGGAAGAGATAATATGGCTATCTTATGCTGTCCCCGAAAGCGATTCTCCGAAAAAGCGACCACCGCCTTCCCCTTCATGAGTCTCAAACGAACAGACTCGAGGACAAGAACGGCGGCCTTTTTCACAACCAAAAAAACAGTTCTAACAGCCTCGGGGTAGAATCATACCGTTGCTCCTGAGACTGTGGGATTTCAGGACGAGGGATAGAGAATTGCAAAGAAGAATTCAGAAAGATTATAATAACTTACAACAACACGAACTCAATTATTCAACATAGTGACTCAATCTCCCACGATAGTGGACTTACTTTAGATTGCATAAGTCCCTTTATCTCTCGTGGCTGGTCTGTTATCACTTTTGTCACATACATATCCAAAATTTCCACCCCTCGGTGTGTGTAAGTTCTTCACTTTACAACCACCAATCGGTTGAGGCTCGATAATAATAGACTAAGAAAACAAATTTATCAAAAGGTTGTTTCAAAAATTTAATTCGGCACATAAATTTAAAAAAATTGAAAAAAAATCAGGTATATTACCAAGAAACACAATAATCATAATCTTGGATTTGAAAAAAATACAATACAAACAGATTTAAAACGTTCTCATTTTTATGACTGCTACGAGCATCAAAGTGACCTAGCTAAAAGAGATTTGACCATTTAGTAAATTTACTCATCATCTGTAAAGAGATGCAAGAGTAGGCAGTGGAGGAAAGAAAATATTTTACAGGGACCCAGAGACGAAGAAAGGTGTGCCAGGGGATGAGATTCTTGTTGGGCTGGAAAACATTTGAACGCGTTCATAAAGATAGGTATAATTGTTAACTAATTCAAATAGTTGACTTATTTAATTATACATCATTGTATCAATATTCGGTTTTTAACAACTGCTTTGCTCAGAGTCAAAATATCTAGAGCCTGAAGCAAAAAAAAAACAATAATATAAACGAATTACTTGGATTCTGAAATTCATATTTACTGAGAAACTTTCTGAAGTTGCTCCTCTCGAGTTAATCAAAAGACAACGGAAAAATAACGTGCAAAGAGATGCTTGAAATGTGGATGACAACAGGAATCCTGAAAGATGACAACAGGAATCCTGACTGGAACGAATAAAAAGGAAAAAAAAATATAACGAACAACATACTTATCTCGAAATTGAATAAAAGACATTTTCAAACAGGGACCAATCACCTCCCTGAATAATAATCAAAGAGTAAATCTCAAGTCGCAAAGAAAAAAATAATCTGACCCACGATACAGACTATCTTTTCTAAATTAAATGCACCATTCTCCGAGTGATAACACACTATCGTCTGCAGAATGTCCAAAGATCGATCATTGAATCATTCCCATCCAATCTTTTGAAAAATAAAGGAATAAATTTGAGCCCATATTATAAATCGTTTAAGGGAATTAACTATATCGGAGGAAGCAAAAAACTAAAATGCTGTCGGAAAGGACTTCTTCCTAACGGATAGGAAATTTAACCCGTCACAGGAAACATTAAGGCCAATGGGAGGATTTATGGGGCCGGAATAACAAGGCAGGAAACCATACGAGGTAACTGAGATTCGAGGATATGCCAGGGAAGGAGAGTGGTGCAGAATTGAATCGGAGTGAGTTTCGATGTTGAGAGGAGACCAAGCTTATTTCGCGATTTCAAGCCCTCTCCCACTGACCTCGTATCATTCCGTCCGCACTAACCCTGAACTCAGTGCACTTAATCTCATAGAACCACACTATTTACCTCTCCCTAAGCTTCCTTGTGACATACTCGAGATAGAAGAAAAATTTTCCGCTTAGGGAAAATAGGATAATTTCGAATGGAAAGATGTGTTTGAACCGCACGATAATATTCCGATCGTTAAATAATCGATCCAGGAAGACGGAACCTTAGAGCAAGTATTGAGGTGTCTTACGTTACTTGTTTAGAGCCAAAATCATAGGTCTACTTGGAACCCATATTTCAGCATAATTATGAGGTATGAAAAAAATTAGCAAGTAAAATAGGAGAAAAAATTAGGAGACTAATTAAGTGAACCGCATTGGATTAACAGAAAGAATGCGTGAATTCTAACCGATTAAGGTAACGAAAGAAATTTTATTGAAACTGCATACATAAAATCGTTGAAATACTTCGTTAAGGTAACCAATTTTCCGCATTATATGATACAAGATACCATGACTAATGATCGTTTGCAATGAACTGAAAGAGCCCGGTGAATAGCTAAAGAAATACTCGATTCTGTAACAAAATACCTTCAAATCAGGGCAAAAGGTTCCGCAATAATGAAGCTTCCCAAATTTTTTTAATCTTAGAAGAGGAATTTATTGGAAAGCATGATTCTTGAAACTAAAAAAATAAGCAATTGTAAGCGTTAAAACAAAAGTAGGTTTCTTTAAAATCCAAAAATCTCCATTCAAGAAGAATAGCCGACTGAATTATAGTTTAGGCATTGGATGTAAACACTGGAACACAACAAGCCAGGTATAAACAAAATCTCACTACCGACCCATTTTTTCTCAATCATACGGCCACTCAAACTTAAAACCACTGTATCCCAACGTCGTTATCTATATTCCAGTCATTCCATATGGACCAAAATGACCGAATCCTCGAGGAACGAAAATCCGCAGACGCGGACAACCGTAAATACAAGGGATCCAGACGTGCGCGACACATGAGTTTACCTGGGATCAACTCCATTCTCTGAATGATATACCCCAGGACACTTCATCCCATTTAAGTCGCATGCAGTGATAAGTGAGGAAACGCCGACACACAGCAAAGCGAGTGAAGCCACACGCATTCATGGGGAGAATGAAAAAGAAAAATTTAATTTTATTATCCAAGCGCCGCCGGTCATCTCACAAACTCACTCACAAGCTTAAGGGCAAATAATAATCAAATGTACAGCGAATAAATATACGCTTGAAATTATCTGCTGGACACCGGGTGCTCGCCAAATATGCAGAGGGTAATAATTGGCATGACACAGTGAAGAGAATAATCAAATAAAGCCGCAGCACTGTGTGATACTGATGCATAATTCATACTGTATATTCCACTCGTGTATTTCAGTTGAATTCAAAGCACACCGCTTTGCGCTCAGGTATTGCGAGCATGCAAGCATACTATGCTTCATCGCTATATTTAACTCGTAAATATTGGCGATATAGTAGGGGGACATGTCGCGCAAAATGAAACTTCGAAGAATTTTTACATTTTTGTGTAGCCAAATTCAGTCTAGTACACATGAAAATGTCAAAATTAAATTTTAGTTTTAATATTATATTGACATAGCGTTTTCTGTGGCTAAATTTTTGTGGCATAGCCCAGTCATAATTGAATTTTTTATTGTGCACTACTACCGTCTGCCAGTCATCTGCTTATATCAAAATGATAAAAGGAGATAGTGGTTTAAATAATAATAATGAAATATAAAAAAAAATCTTCTTCGTGATAAAACGGTGGTTCATGAACCATAAATTACTTCAAGTTGACTAAATTAAATTTTAGAAGTAAGCTGCCGGAATTCTAGATCGAAAGAAGCGATCGATTCCAATTTGGTAATTTTACTAGTAACAAAATCGTAGCGAGTTTCCGCTCACTATTTTATGCCACCTACATTTATTAGTTACAAATTACGTGGAAAATTAGAAATAATTTACAATGGAGTACGTAGGAGTACTATTAAGTATCGATCCCGTTTAAGTGCCGTCGACGTGTGAGGAGCGCATTTCAGAAGTAACGCCATAAAATGGCTACCTATATCATCATCTGATAACTCCCAGTTAAACGAAGACACCAAGAAGTCTTTCAGAAAAATCATTATCAGGTGGTAATGACGATGAGACTTTCAATATATTAAAGCGTTTAAAAGATAGAGCGTTTTAAGTAATAAAAGGAAACCACTCAAAAGAACAGAATGATCAATTAACAAAAGCTAGAGCGTTTTAAAACATAAATATTAAGAATTTTCAAAATAATTGAATAAATTCGGTATTGCTTCCTGAAAATTGAACTAAAAATATAAAAACATATCATTTGTGATTATATTTGGTTCATAAATGCTCCATTGTGAATGAAAAATGGGATTTTACTGACTTACCTAAGAAATTCTGATTAGACTAGCGCCATCATCATTTATTCGTTCACGCTCCTGTACCACTAAAGGCCACGCTTGTTACGATTGAATTAACGCTGCACGAGAACAGTTGATTAAGTCACCAAAATCGGCTGAATCCCTGATTAGGCTATATAATAGAATTTTCATCAGCGGACTGCTTCACTTCGAGAAAAAAACACTGGGACAACGTTCATCCGTAGGCCACCTGGTTCCTCTACAAACGCATTTCAGCGAACAAAATTACGCCTAGGCCGACCCTCTTCAGAGGCGAGGTGGTTGGTAAACAGGGAGATACATTATGTCTCCGAAATAAAGCCCTGGCTTCCTTGTACCTAAAATGAAGATCTCCCACGGTTAACGCTGAAACCTACCACCTAACCGAAAAGTCCCGTATACAAACCAACATTATCATCAAAAGCCATCAATCCAGGCCTGCACTTAATACTCCTACCAGCTCATCCTTTATTACGGACACCTTTCCGCATAGATTTTCTATGTTACTGACGAATTTCATTCGTAAAGAGCAACAAGGATGTTTTACTACGGATATCTCTCGGCAGTTTATTTCAGGCAACAATCCTTTAACGATACGTAATTCAAAGAAATTCCGTACTGAATTTGTCTCAAAAGCGCCCTACATTGCACTCGAATGATACCAAGAATTTCTTCCCGTGGCATGCAAAACGAGGGAAAGCATAGCGATAGAAACTTTTGGAAGCAAAAAAATGAAGTAGAGAATGTAGCAACATTGTATGCGAATCGGTGGCACGCTTTGAATTGAGGTGTGCTAATATGACGCGAAAAATACTCCACTTTCGACGAATGGGAGCGGTTGGGGAAGGACGATGGAAGGATGGCAAAGAGTGTTACCGAGTGCTAGGGGCGGATGCATCAATTAATGTGGTGGAGCCACAAGCGCAAATTTCGGAAAATAATGCCTTCCTCGTCACCGCAGCCAGAAACTGTCTCGGAACTAGGTCGAAGCGAGACGACCCATAAATATATTGTCTCGAAGATTGGACCGATGCGATGTCATTCATCGAACGATTGCATCCTTCAGATCACGTATCTTATCTTACCGAAGTCATAAAATCTCCAATCTCACTTTAATGCCCGCAACTTAGGTCAGAAGATGGAAACCTTGCATAACGTGTCGTAAAGGAAAGCTAATAGCTACGCAATCAGTTTGGCAACTCAAATATCCTGGAAGCCTGAAATTATCCAAGGTATTATAAACGAAGGAAGAAACGCTCACAAAAAACGGTGGGATTTTATTATAAGCGTTGCCGACATCCGTCTATTGCCTGTAAAAAGGACCGTTTACGTGCAAATAATCTACTCGGCATGTAACCCGGGTGAATGGCACCATCCCCAAGTAGCACACTCCGTTTCCGTCTTCAGGAGCGAAGAGTGTCACACACTTGTCCAGCAGATTGAGCGGCCGAAAAATGGATATAAAGATTTAACCCCAATTTGAAAGCGAGAACATGCTCTGCGTACCCAGAGGGAAAAGCTCAAAACTATATTGTCCTGAGAAATACCGTAGAGCAGTACTTGGCACTCAGTAGAAACTTTCAAACAGGAATTTTCCTGAGGATCTCCTGTCCTCATAATACATCTGTATTTACAGAAAATGGAGAAGTGTGCTGCCAATTGATATCATTCAACATATTGAAAGGTTTTACCAACACCACCTGTGTTGGTTTTACTCGTGTGTGAGGAATAGGATTAGAAGCACTGTACTTTTATCTCGGATAAAATATTTCCAAAACGATTAGCCCTGCAATGGGGTTACATGATTTTAAGATAAGGGCAAGTTAAGTTGAGATATTGAAAAATCATCTTTCAAGGGAAAACATCTATTATAACACTCGCTTATACCAAATTGCTTCAAACATTTACCTTCCATAGTAAAAAAATGTTGCTATGGGCTGCGTAATTATTGTGATACTGGCTCAAAGGATTAATGCATTACATGCTTCTTTTGAAATAAATACTAGCAATTTTCCACGATCATAAAATTTAACACCCAATTTAAGATATAGTTCCGCTTGTTCTGCCATGCTAGCGTTATGAATAACATCCGAAAATAAAAATACCACTCCATCACACTTGGATCTTCACATGTTATTCATAACATGTTTTTTCCAGGGTCTAACTCTTCTTCGTTTTTAAAAAATAAATTCGAAAAAATTAAATATGAGTCCAATGCTCTGACGATGAGGCAATAGAGGAAACATTTGATCGAAATAGAATTTGAATGTGGGTTTGAGATTCTTTTTAAGTTACCGTAAGCTCAGAGCTAGAACTTCCCCATTTAATCTTACTCACTCATTCCAACTTCGTCTACACCATGTGTAAGTCCCCCATCCGTCTTAACCTATTCTCCCTCCTGCAAAATACCCTAGCCAAGCTTCCGCTGTGGGTCCTAGATCGATCCTTTCAAACTGGGGCGGGGCTCAGTTCCCGAATCCTAGACGAGGAGCAGACATTTCCAGGACTGTCCCTGTCCTCGCTCACCTCCACAATTGACTTGCTGTCATAACATAGCCTTGTATACTTTAGGGTTAATTAATAGAGTGTTTTCATCTTCACAGTGAAAATGAAGAGAAATATAAACGAGAAAAAAAGAAAAATTCATCAAAAGGACCAAGAAAAAGAACTGGTGGAACGTAAAATTTCTTAAGGTTTATAGGAGGTGGAGTTCTACTAATACGTACCAATGCCATTGCAATTATACAGGAAATAGGGAACTGGTGAAATAGATAGAGGAGAATTAAACATGAAAAAAATATAAGTATGCGAAAACAGAGAAAAAGACCCGATGGGTGATGCCCTTGAACGTGAAGTTTGGATGAGAAACATTATTACTAATGGGTTAAATTAATATCGCATTTACCAAAAAGTAGGGATACTGGTGTCACAGTCAGAAAGTCTCACTCAAATTGATCACGTCAAATAAAGCATATAGGGTCGAAAACGTCGCTTAGCGCCTGATGAAAATTACCACGATAAGTGTGGCTATTTGGAACACTTACTGTCAATGTGGTAGAGGCTCACCATTAATTACAACGCAATTAACCGTTAGCACAACGATCAATATCACTTGAATGACACATTTTTCAATCTAAAACCAATCATATGTTTTGGAAACTGGAAAAAAGATCGGTGACAGAGTTGAATTCAATAAAAATTAAGCTCCTTACATTGCTTAAGAAATGTTTCATACTCAGTCCCCTAATCAAAAAACTACATGCATATCTTCCCTTTACGATGATTGTTTCGCACTCCTCTTAAGTTCACACATACTCTTTAGTAGTGTGATTTTAGAGACAGATGTGTCTCTTTGTTTCTCGACGGGATAGATTATTTGTTAGCAGGGTAGATTGTATGTACCTAGTACAAACTTCACTAAGACTTAAGAATGCCGTACACCAGTGATTCCATCGTGGATTTTATTTCCCTGAAGTGTGGAAAAAATATTTGGAATCATTTGCTAAATTTCATAACAATAACAAATATTGAAAAAAATCACCTTTTTTCAATTTAAAATTTGTGGTATGATACACCAACCGCGATATTTACGCCTTTATTTCCACTGGCCGGACTCTGCAACTCTGTAACTGAAGCAAAATAATATGAAAAACTAGGATATTTTTCTGAGCTCTTGCTTGGTGTTATGTTCCATTAGTCCAGAGGGATATAAAAAGTGTTTAAATATTTGGTGCGTAGGTTTTCGCAGCGCGATCTGTCACGAGTTGAAAGTTTCTCTTCCAGCAGCGCATTTTTCCTTGTCACTGTAGCGGCCATTTCAGGGCGCATCCTCAGGAATTTAAAAAAATAGCGCAAAGGGTTGCGCTCTGAGTGTTACAATGGAGGAAATTCAAGCATAAGAATGCGGGTCACGTTCCATTAAAAACGAGGCATTTATGGAGAACAGTCCAGGCTATCCATCATGGCTACCACTTTTCCCTCTTATTCCGTGTCCTGCGTTACACCGCCCTACTTCCATACAGAAACCCGTACATTCCTACTTCATATGCGTTTCAAATTTACTTTCATCGATATCGAATAGATTGTTTCAAATTGATAAAAGTTGAAAAAAAACAGACTGCAGAAATGCTCGACCGATTGGGTTTATTCAAAATAATATTTACATGGATAAAAGAAATTCATCCCATAACGAATACTATTCACGAATACCATAAGCGGAATCACTTGCCTTTCAAATCACGTTTTTTTCATTCTTACGCCATTGTCTTTATTTACATACTACCCCGAAAGCCGCCTGTAGGGGTCTGTTGCGGGGGTATTATACGTGTGTAAGAGTTTGTGTGAAATACATCAATGATTTCAAAGGACAGGGACAGTGGTTGGTTTCAGTGCCAATAAAATTTCCAAAACATGTACGTTTGGGCACCATGCTATTATTGCCCCATTTTATTTTTGTTCCCATGAGCATAAAAAATAATTTCTCAAAATAATTATTCTGGGTTTGGTAAGAGCCAACGAAGACAGATACAGGCCCAAAGGTTTGAAACCATTGCTCGACCTAGGAATGGAGAAGACGATTGGGAGGACTAGAGCCAGAGCCAAGGGAGGCTTCATCGCTAGCTATGCATAGATTGCGGGGACTGCCGACGCGACGCACTTGTAGTATTGGGTCATCGTTCTAGCGTCCAACTCGCCCCTGGCTTAAGGGATCCCTCCGGCTGTGTACATGCGATGTGGGATATTGGTGCTGACAAACAGATTCCGGCCAGGTGGTGTTTCTCTTGTGCGAGAAGCTGCACGGGAGTGACGATCGAGCCACAGGGAGAATCTAGGATGAACCGCACCAGCAAGGAGTACCAAATGGATGTGTACCAATGCTCCACTTCCACGTTCGGTATGGAAGAGGGTAGAACTCTAATCAGGCCTATAATCGAAATAGCTAATAACTTCCGATAGAAAGGCAGTGTATGCCGCTTAATATAGCATATACATTGAAAATTTAAGGGAGGGCGTGACTCAGAAACTAATATCCGAGAAAGATACCTGAAACTTGATCACTGACGATGCTGCCTCGAACCACCAAACTTCCACCCCGAAACTCGTAACTGCCTACTTCATATACGTTTAAAATTTACTTTCATCAATAGTGAGTAGATACTTTCAACTTGATAAAATTTGAAAGAAAAGACGGCAGTAATGCTTGCCTGCACTAAGTGAAACCCGGATGATTAATTTAAAGTGCTACGTATTGTGGAATTAATGAGTTTTAATTTCTTTGTGATAGAGTTAGAATCTCGTGAGCACAAAACATTATTTCCATCAAATCTCTCCGGGCCAATAAAGACACAGTAAGCACAAAAGCAGCGAAATGGCATTGAAAAAGCCTAGTTTTTTCACGCTTCCAAGATGAGCTTCAAAAGAATTATAAACCTGCGATTAAGTATGACAAAGATATGGGGGATATCATTGTTTTATTCTACATATTTTTGAAATATATGACAGAATATACTAGTTTATGCAATCAAGTAGCCCTAAGTCATATTTGAAAGCTTTGCGCAGATTTATATACCACCACAAAAGATTCATATCATTCACTCAGATCCATAATCCAGAAATCGTCGTAATAGCAAATAAACGCCCTTAGATAGACGAGAATTCATTACAACTATACTCCGAGAAAAATTAAACTTAGTAACGTGAAATAAAAGTGCCTGGAAACTAAGAGATTCCACGCTTAACTTTCTCGTTTTTGCCTCGTCAAGTAAATCACACTGATCGAGGGATAATCATTAATAAGAGCACAATTTCTGAGGACGAAGATCCCTTCATAACTCAGTCATAACTCCCCGAAGAGCTTAAAAACAAAAAGCCGAACTTATCATTAAAAGTCAAATAATTGGACCATACCTTGTCCTTAACAACCTTGTTGTAATGCGGCAGCTTTGCAGATGATATTTTGGAAAATATCACTCACCTGAAAAATGACAGAAATAAATAATTTTTTTAAAAAACATGAGGGGGATACAGTTTTAAAGTTTAAATGGAAAAGGTAAATTAGAACAGGATAAAGAACTGAATATGAAGGGAGCCACAATTTCAGAATACCCCCCAATGGCTCAGCTCAGTCGCGACCTACCTTTCAGGCACATACTTAATACATAGATAGCGTCATAAATATCCAAATAATTTCGTAGCGCATCAAATTCAAAACCAATTGAAATGAACAACATTTCTTCAAATGTTATTCACACCGAAATTTGTGAGTGCAAAAACAACACCATCATTCGAGGAAACAGCTGCGACAACAGCTTAATATCAATTGAGACATTACTTCTAATTATTTGTGCAAGTGTCTTCCTCAACGACGCCATGGCGTTTTCTAAATTTTTGGCGTGTAATTTGAGGCCCGTTACGGTCACTTAGCATAAAAAATAATCCCCTATAAAGTCCATTACTCATGGCTCATGGGTTATTTCACTCAAAATTGACTAGTCTAAAACATACATTTCACACTCATCACCAATTATTTTTCGGGTTTAAAGAAACTTCCAGCGTTGATAAAATAGCACGGACCTCCAAAACAAAATTAGCAAAAACCTTTGCTGTTCTGTGACGGTTGAGGGAAGCAGTAAAAACGATGATGGGTTGAGTTTCTCTGAGTACCTTAGCTTCAAAATGGAGGATAAATGGCATGGAAATTAAATTAAGGCTGGCAACGAACCAAAAGCCGTTCAACGCATCCGTGTCCCTAATCTATTTCCGCCTGGAATCGCAAATTGGCATCACTTATTCGCTCCTGCCTCCTCCGAAAACCAATAGACCATTCATCCCTCTATATGAAAAATTCCTAGCGTTCTCCCTGGCATGCCGGTCAATAGGAAGATATGCAATTTAGCCCTCATCCACCTCCGATGGCACGTTGATTTTCCTTTAATCCTTTCGAAGGCACAAGAGCCCCACTAAATACGATTATTTCCGATCTAAATTCCAAGGCATATTTTCACTTTAACAGCTAAAAAATAAGGAAACAGAAGAGTAAAAAAAATAAAACATGTAGACAATTATACAAGGATAATTAATGAGTTCCAGTATTGCATCACTAACATCCTTATCTAGTCATCAGAGGCCCTCAAGTCTAACTTTTACTCTCACCTTATTTAATTCCCCACCTATGTATGACCTATTAATTTTATAGTTCACCAATTTTCTTAGGAAAAAACAGAAGTGCCAAAAGGTCAATTTTAAATGCATTGCCCCTTATTGGTACCATCACGATGACTACCAGTAATTTAAGGGGATTGTTTGCTCAGACACAAAACAACAGACACAAATTCATTAAAAACACCACTGAGGCATAGCAAAGATAAATTTCGACGAAAAAAAATTTTCCTCATTCATCCGTTCTTTCATAATTTTAGGACAAAACTAACGTGAGAGCTGACAGCTACTTCTCATGAGTTAGTGGTAAAGAGTAAGGTACAGCGATTAGGGGGAAATTAGGGAGAATCGTTCTTTGAGAAAAGGAACCGCTAACAAAAGTGCAAGCATCAACGAGCTAAGTGACGCGAGGCCAAAGACCAGGGGAGAAGTGGTTATCCGCTCCGCATGATTTCATCATCGGCTCATGTGGGAAAGGGTTATGCCATCAATTTTTCGCCACGAATAGCTCACATATTAGGCCACGAATCTAGTAAATGAAAAATATCGATCTTTTTATTTATGGAACACTATCTTAATCGAAAATAACTAAGCGGTAAGCAAGTTCCTCAGTTTATTCGTGATTCAAATCATTTTCATAATTAATCAAAAACACTCGAAAAAGCCACAGAAGTAGGTGTAATTCGCATGGAATAAGAATTTTTTATTTCATATGAATTAACCTGCAGTTTTAACCCTCCGTTGGTCGCGCGGCGTCTACAAGACTCCAAGCCATTTTCTTAATTTTTCCAAATACTAGTTTTCTCTCTTTCAGAATTAACTGAATCCCTTAATTTCCAAATAAAAGCCCTTTTATGACATATTTAAGAAGGGACTTATTTCGCAATGACTCAACCCTTTGGGAACATGAAAGGTCTCTTCGGATAAGATACTATCAAGGAAAGCCGTTACCGATAGAGCATTGATTTTCAAAGCACATCCAACCATCTCAGACTGAAAGTTACACATCTGCTGATCGTATAAAAGCCGTAAACAAATTACTTTGCCGGCAGCAAGCACAAATGTTCGGCATTGATGGTTGAATCAGCCGAAAACAAGTGAAGATGCCGAAGTCAACACCAAGATAGATGAGGGATAATCTGAATAACTAGGCCATAGGTAGTGAACGGATCGGAATGTAATATGAGACAATAGTTTTTCATAAGTCAATAGTTTTGATGAGTGATACTACTTTGGTAGAAAGTACAAGAATCTGAGGCGCAAGAAATAGAAAAGACAAAAATATGTGACAAAACAATAGGAATGAGGATACAAGAAAATGAATACACCGAAAAATGAAGTTAGAAGTCGTAGGCATGAAAAATGGAAATGTTGAAGCAGAAAAATCTCTTGAAGTGGCATGATCAGTGTGTAATAAGCAAGAATAAACGATGTTTTAAGTTAATTAAAGAATAGAGGGGAAACATATTATCACGGCAACAGTTACTAATGACATATTTCAAAAATTGTTATGACAACTCTACTGACATGGACGCCGACTTGCACAAAATATTGGGGGTCTCAAACCGGGGATCTTTCTCCGGGAAATTTTATAAGTAGTGAGTTTTAAGTTTTTAAGAATTTTAGAAGAGTCATATGATCAATATTAGAACAGTGAGAACTCCAATCTCGATATCTGGACACTCCGGGGAAAATCGACAAGCCTGACACTTTTTTCCTCACACCCATAACGAATTATTGAGGGGGCTCGGGCCCCCTCAAGCCCCATGGAGTCGGCGCCACTGTCTACTGATACAATGAAGTTAATATAGCTTAGGCCACACATGGAAAAAGTGAACGTCGAATTAACCAAGGATGAGTTAAACGGCATACAAGATCAATATAAATCTGTAAAATTGAGTAAATAAGAAGAATATGGAGATAAAAGAGGTTTAGGATAGGAAGAAAGTATTAAAATTCTTTCTTCATCCATGGTAGGACTAAAAGGGAACTCTTCTTTAAATACTATGTCGAGTAACATTTCGATATCAAGGACCAAATATGGAGAATAGGCAGGAAAACAAAATTCAGAGAAGGCCAGATATAGACGGGGATAATACAGAATGAGGAAAATGTACAGGACAACTGGGATACCTTTCTGAGAACCTTCTTTACGAGGATTTGAAATTATCAGAATACGCCATTCGAAATTACTCGTTTCCTTGAAGGCTAAGATGCTTAAAACTGCGGCGGACAGTAGTCATTAGCTGGGATCGAAAGAGATTAATAACGTTATACTTAGAAGAAAATAAAGAATGCGGGAATCGCAAAAATAATACGAGATAAACAAAATAACAGTTAATATTTAAAGCCATGAGTCAATTCATGCGTAGCTGTAGGTGAATCCAACCAGAGGAAAAGATAGCATACCTCGATTATAAAGAAGTTATATGATGGAATAAAGTATATATGGGATTAATTGAAAAAAAAAACGGTTCTTGAGTACCTGCACAAAAAAATGACTTTGTGCTATCACGTCAAAAAACATTAGAACAAGAAGCACAGAATATTGAAATGAAAATAATTCTCGTGAAATGCTTTGATGACAGTTTCGTATGAAAAGCGTAGGATCGAGTTTTGGGATTATAGGGGACTAGTGAGTGGCGGAGTGATAAGGGTAGTGAACCCAGAACTGTAGCCGCGGTAAAAATAATAATGACTCTTTTGAGTCCGCATTCTGCCCGGATATCCGTTCCAATTACTATTCAGATATCTCTTTGATGTCCTAACAAGATTTTACTGCAGTTAGGCATTGATTCCATTTCCATACGAGAGAGGGAGAGAAGGCATTGGGGGTGTCGTCACGAGAGAGTAACGCCCTCATCGGGAACAATGCACGCATGAATCCCGATGCAAACAATTTTACCCATCGATGAAATAGGGGTCGCAAGCATTCCATTGTAACGCGACAACGGCAGCCCATAGCTCCTACTGTAAAAAGAATGTTACGCTTCTTTCGCCCATAAAGCATTTGACATATTACTCACCATTGAATTGTTCCAAGAAAGACTAATACATAGGAGATTTGACCCATCGTAATGGACATCTAAACACTACCTACGTACGTAGTACAATAATCAAGTGATAGTTTCATTCATTGTGTGGCAAGTTAAAAAAATAACAAGAAGACTCACTGTACGTGTCATCCTCCATCAGTAGTTTTTTCAACAAGGAAAGGAATACGTAGGGAAACCCACAGCTGCCCAAGGGAAACGGACAGCTGCATACGATCACCAATGAAGTAACACGATAGTAATCTAATGTATTACAAGTACAGACCAAAAACAGAGACGACAAGGTTTCTTTGTAAAAATTTGAGGTACTAAACCACACTTCAATGTATTGGGATGGACGAATCAAATCGTTATTCTTAGGCTGAAGAAACTCCAGTGATTTAAAAGGATTAGATTGAGTGTGGGCTAACAAAACATGAAAGAGGGATGAGTAAAGGATAGTGACGGAGCAAGCCTATGTACTTGATCCATCAGACGTACAGAGGGAATGCGGCATTGGGATATAGTCAAATACGAAATAATTTACGGCATGATTTAGATCACGCAGAAAGCATATCTTCCTGAATTTCACTTTACATCCACCATATTTTTATCCCACAAAGGTTTTAGAATTATATAATTATTCATCCACATAAAATAGGCACCTACCCCAAGAAAACGCAACAGCGCAATGACAAAAAATATTTCATGCTTTAATAATTTCGGCAGTTAATAACTGCATTATTCTGGTATGTAGCATGAAAACTTGGGAATAATGAGAATTTTACGTCCCTCAGGATAACCTAAAGCTTAATTTACTTCAAAACAGGAATTTGGACAACGTAAACCAAACGAATTTACTCGAAAAAAAAACTGAATTTAAAAAATTCACTCAGAGGAAAATAAATAAAGTACGACAGGGAGGAAGGCGAGGGTAATTAACGATTGAGCAAAACAAATGAAAAAAAATACTGAGTCATAGAGCGTATCGATCACGATGTGTAAAATAATCATTTTTTAATTTTACAATTATGAAAAAAAAATTCAATAATCATACATAAAAACTCACTTTTTCTGTAGTTATAACATGTGCCACTAGTATCGACAACAAGTACCTATCCCACCAAATTTTTTCCAAAACTACCACTGTCACTATCATTCTGCTAGAAAATTGGTTTCCTTTCCCGCCCGGTATATCACCCGCAGAAACGGGGGAAATTCAAATGCGTACTTTATGTTAGCTACAAAGATTGTCCCTCGCCCAACAACCTACCCCAAGCGTATTTTGAGCTGGTAAGTAGTTTAAGGGAGCCCAGGGGTTTGCTTAGAGGAGGCCCAATTAAATTCCATAGAAGGCTACATTACGCCACTACGCTAATTTCTGGTCCCACTTCGATCGCGTTTTAATCAGCTTTCAAAAATGTCCGCGGTGCAGTGATGAGTTCAATGCGATCCACTTTTTTCCAATATTTTGCAGTATGGTCTTCGACATTTAACATTCCTAATTTTACCTTATTTCCAGCGTGAAACTAGGATTACTTAGCCGGTCAGCGACGCGAGTAGCGACTTATGCAAACCCAATTAAATGCGCGGTCGGTGACAACACATTTAGAACCTACTTGATAGAACCTCTTGTAGTATTCGTGGAGGGAGCATTCAATATCCTTAAAATTGACGTTCTACTTAACTATCGCGCCTTTCTTATCCCCACCCTCCACACCCTTCCCTTCTCACTCTCCTTTCCTTCGATGCTTCGCACTTGCTCTTACACACGCGCAAATCTTGAAATGTGCTCCAAGCCCATCCTCTCTCGTCACAAATTACATGAGGACAATATTATCTAGATACGGAAAGCAGCTAAGTGTTAGCTTCTTTTGAAAGTATGAAGAATAATGCTAAATGCTTTAAAAAGCATCTCTATATGCCATTTTCAGTTTATCTTGCAAACCAGAAAAAGTATTGATGCAACTATTTTTTTCTGTATTCCTTTGCGTTATTTAGCTATTTTTAAACAGTCTCGATGACACATAATTTATGCTCCGAAAGTAGTCTCCCTAAACTTCTCAAATTTTCTAATGTCTTTACCATTAATACACGCTGCATATATTTAAATTCATTTTCGTGGATACTCCAGCTACTGTTAATCTTGTATCAATTAAGTCTGCTACTTTCGCCATCTTCACAACACTAAACCGCATCCCAAAAGGGGACTGATATCCTTTCTTAATTCAAATAAAAAAGTTCTGTAAAAGAACTGGTCAGTCTTCCTAGGAAAGCTAATGTGTCTTCAAGTACAACTGAATCCAAATACGTAAACCATATAATATGATATTTGACTGTATATTTTTCTTAGAAAAAAACTCTACGTGGTATTTCGTATTTTGAGAAGGTAATCCGTCGGATGTTGTCGTTTCGTAGAGACTTGCGAAGTCTAATTCGAGGAGACGCTTCCAATACGCAAATTATGCCATTCCACAGATTTGGGACCTTATCGAGACAATAATGTTGAGGGATACCCACTATTCCGTCGCATATGGATGACGAATGAATGGGCATTATTTCCCTTGCTGGAATTCCCTCGTCGGCTAAAGAATAAAAACCCACTGTAAAGGAAACCTATTTTTCCGCTAAACGATAGTGGCGGCACAAATTATCTTGGGATACTTTTTTCCCCATAGCACATTGTACTTTCGCAAAAGCAGATGTAGTAGGCTCACGGCTTCCATAAAATATGGTATGTTTCATTCCCAAAATTGAAACGACATATCCCATTATTCTTCCAAACTTCCTTTCTGTTTCACTAGGTAGGTAATTACACTTAGTTTGTTCGCGACAGAAAAGCACCTTATGTAGTGCTTATAAAAGTATCCTCCCACAAGGAAATGTAATTGAATAGAGAAGAGAAGGGGAGAAGGAGTATTGACTGGAAGTAGATGGGTCGCAGCAAGATTAAATTCATATAACATGAGAAATGGAAAAGCAGGCGTGGAAATCAACTCGTCGAGATAACGGGAAACACTTGGGTGGGGCACTATTCTCAGAAAACCTATCGCGCACCAAGCATAATAGAAAAGAAATTTTAAAGCTTTCAGTAATATTACTTAGTGGCAACAGCAACCTATAGCATTGATTTAATAGAAAATTTCTTAAGAATACGGGAGAATAAATCATTTTTGTGTCTCAAGTAAGGTATGGGGCGTCAGTTCAGTCCCCAAGTCAATTGTAAAACTTAGGACAATTTTTAACTGACTAAGAAACAAAGAATAATAAATTAAAACATGAAGAAAATGGAATGATACGACGGGGGTCGTCAAAAATATCTTTCCTCGACCAATTACGAGGGCAGATTCACTTACTACTTGTCCATTATCCTCGGCCAAGCAAGCATTAATTAAATACCCAACTGGTAGATAATAACAACGGAGAAGTTAAAGTATCCGGCACCAATTTTTGAAACATGAAAACTAGGGTACCGTAAACGTGGGTTTCTATGGCCCTGCTGTCCTTCTTTGGTCCAAACTGAGAAAAAAATACAGCTCAATTTGATTACCTTTAGGGAACAGTTTTTCGACTGATCCCAGCAGTTTCCACTAGGATGCGACATCAAGCTTTTAGCGATGTACTCGAAGCATTGACTGTTCACTCCTTGGATTAGCACTATTGGTTTTCTATTCTTTGTGCAACCACGTGTTTTTCTGTGCTCTTAAAGTTTTGTTTGTGAAAATAGCTCTACATCTGTTATAAGTCTGGAAAGTATCTAAATATAAGCACTATTATATAGTTATGACATTGTTATCGTTGAGATTTTAATTAGTAATAAGATTTTTATGTACAAATTTCAAAATAGCAACATATCTCCTAACCTCAAAATTAAGATCTACTTTGGCCCAGCTTTTTCCTGAGACAAAGTAGGTTGTACTTTTGCCAAAATTGTTTTTTACCCATTATAAATCTTTTACATGCATGTTGTGTTCTTTTTTTCTGAGTCAAAGTGGGTAGTAGGCCTACATTTTAGTGTTTATTTATCATATCTGTCCTGTTTTCGGCTACAGCTCTTTCGCTGGTATAACCGAATAAATGTATAGAAACTTATTTTAAACATTTTAAAATGTCATTATGTAAATATGAATCACCATGTATCACCATATGTCGGCATATATTCATTTATTCAATTTAAAAAAATACTGTAATCAACATGCTGTGTCCGTTGGGGGTCACAGGATAAGTTACGTGAAGAACGACCGTAGGCTTTCCCGGCGTATAGAATCGTGGACAGTTACTCGGCAATCCAACGGGTCGGGTTCTCCAGCTCCATCTCGGCCGAGGTTGCGATGTAGGTAGTAACCTTCCACGTTAAGTTATGTACCTCTATTATATTTTCATAGATAAGGATTTAAAAAAGGAAGCTATTTTATTCAATTATTTTAAAGTTAAATATGTAAAAAAATTAAAAATATAACAACACTAACAATTTAATACATTTTTACTTTCCTTAAAACAAATACGTTTAACTTAAACCGCATCTAAAATGTGTTTTTCTATTAAATTTATTGCTTTACCCTTGAATACAAGTCTTTCTTTGGCCCTATCTATTCTTAAAATGCTTTAAAGCGGCTAAAATCACCTTGGGCCGAAGTAACCTGAGATGCTAATAAGGACATTAAATCGTGAAACATTAAAAGCGTCAATTTCCGAAATGAGACAGACAAGTGGAATTCATTCGGCGCAAATAATCATGGAGCATTTAAAAAATATTGTACCATAGTATACCATCATAAGAAATCTATGGCGATCATTGCTAAAGACAACAGCATTTTCAAGGAACAGGCTAGTTTTTTTTTTACCAGCGTTGATGGTATGAAGGACCATTTGACCCTGACTTAGTGGTGCATCATTTCAGAAAACTAATAGTTCAACACACGAATATTACATTTGCATGTTGTCCCCTAGAGTCAATGCTGCCAAAATATAACGGTATAATAAATAATAATAATGGAAAATACAAATAAATAATAACGGAAATTCTCTTTTAATCAGCTACGCACAAATGACGTGTACATAACTCACCAGAATTCGAAGAGACGAACACGCAGGTTAGGAACATAAATCCTAGCACGTGCGACATAGCAGCAGGACGTTGAGAATCCAAAGCTGTGTTGATGAACAACTTGAAAACTCTCTTGAACCACAAAAACGAAACGAACAGCGCGCGTTATCGATTTGGAATTCGCTACATCCAAAAGGAGCACATTGCGAAAAGGTAGGCAAAAAATTAACACAGTCAAATACCACACACACCTTGCTACTGGGAGGTCGGCCGCACGTGCACTAAACCTTTAGTAGCCCGCCCGTTGCCGCCTCCCGAAAGGCACTGATGACGCATGCGCACTGGGGCGAGGGAGACGGCAGCGCAACCAGCGGCGAAAAGAGGGGAGGGAGGGAATATTCTCCTTTACTACTCTGATTGTGAATTGCTTCCGATTTTTCTGAGTGATCACATAAAATCCATTGTGGGTGCCCTATATCAGCCATTCCATTAGTATGTCTAGAAAGGATTTGGTCGGTTTAGAAAAGTTTAGACACGAAGATGGGTCGATTCCACCGAGTGGAAAATTTAAAATATGAATTTAATTTACTTATAGCTTGTATTGGCAACCTTTTCGCAACTGCGAGCTGAATATTCCCAATTACACAGGTCTTAATGGAGCCTTATATGCCAGTATTTTTGAAATATTGTTTTGAAAGGTATACGTTTTTAGTACTCGCTTAACGAAATCAATTCAGCTTCGGAAATGCTATTAAAATAACACAGAGTTGCAGAATACCTTGTATTTATCGATTTTAGAGATTACATAAATCTGTGGACTTAATTTCGCCCTGATTTCGTTGGGCTAATATTAAATGCTTAAATGGTTCAAATTTGAGTTAAGCCTCCAGGCATCCCATTCGTGCATTTAAAAACAATCCCGAAATACAATGTGGCATGAGAAGAAGAACCCCCACTCTGTCCCGAAAAGAGAAAGTTACATTTACATAACTGGCTATATACAGGCTCTGCTCTCATCTAACTTTACCAAACCTCGCGCTGAAACACTCAGTGACTGACTTAGCAGAAAATAAGTGAGACGGTGAAACACCAATATGATTTTTGAGGAAAATAACGTTGCAACTAAATATTGCCTTCAAATTTATACTCTAGGTAACAGAATCAACAGAATTTGAGCGTAATTCACTTTGGTTGCTGATTCTGGAGTATATTTTTTAACTTCTAAGATCTGAGTCCTTTGAAACCGTAGCTGGAAACCCAAGGACAAAAAATCCTTTTCTTTACTATAACTACCTCCTTAATCAACATTATTATTCACCTGTTAATCCGATAATAAAAATGGAATATGTCTTTTATCACCAATCACCATAATGAATTATCTATCGATAATTGGGGATATTAATACTTTGCAAAAATTCACTCCCTTCTGTCATATCGTGTCAGAATCACCAATCCCACACCTTATTCCCTCGGGCGAAAATTGAAGGAAATGTGAAATCATGTATAGTTAGAACAGGGATTATTTTCTCTCCTTGCCTTAACAAAGTTGATAATGTGTTTATAGAAATAACATTTTTACAACATTTTTTGCCTATGGTAATCTGATTGTGAACATGCATAACTCAAGCGACTTACTAGCTTAAAGACATGAGTACTGCCCTATATTAAAACACTGCCTATGCCCTCTAACTAGAAACTTTGGATACCTTCATAAATGTTGCATAAGTATTGAATTCACCGCCCCCCGATTTATTCTTTGAGGGCTTTACCTTTCAACCTAGGCTTCTATCTTTTCTATTCTAATCGCTTTATTTGAAGTTAGTGTAACCGATTGTGAAGGGGGTACCATGACAATGTTAAACTCGAAAACTACAAATATCTTATTTCTTCCATCAGGTTCTAAAAGTCACATCGGCTGTGGATAAACTCTCAGGCTATAAGATTGGGTTTCTTTTTTTAATTCTCAGCTCTTTTAACTTCTTTCCCTCTATCTAAATCGCGCAGAATACTCTTTCTTTCCTACCAGCACTCACTCGCTGGGGACCTTTAGTCAGTCAATCAGGACACGGATCAGTTGCTTTTCATAAGGTGAAACGCTTTTCCCTAAAAGCCAATTTTGAATTCAAACTTCTCCACTTTCAGTTTCATTTCTCACCCTTGGAATTTTTCTGCAAGAGATCATTTCCTTTCATTCCTTCAACAAACTTCTTTCATCCCTTCTTTTGCAAGATCTTTTTAAAGGTGGCCCACCATCATTATTGAACAGGTTTCCATGAAAATACCACTCATACAACTTCGTATCAAAATATATATTTTTGACGTGGCAAGCCATAACAAGCAAAAATTCAACTCATTTCAGACTTAACTGCGTGAAACCTTTCCGTACTGGAGAATGAAAGAATATACTTTTTTAGGTTCACGGATATATTTAAACAAGCACGACTCGGGTTTCATATTATAGTTACATCCAGTGGCGCCTACTCCATGGGGCCTGAGGGGGCCCGAGCCCCCACAAAAATTCGTCATGGGTGTGAGGACAATATGTGGTAGGCTTGTAGATTTTCCCTGGAGTGTCCAGATATCGACATTCGAGTTATCAGGGTTCTAATGTTGATCATATGACTCTTTTAAAATGCTTAAAAAACTTAAAACTCACTACTTGTAAAATTTTCCGGGGCAAGATCCCCAGTTAGGGCCCCCAATATTTTTTGTAAGTGGGCATCCATGGTTACATCGTCAACTGACCTTGACCTGGCGATGTTTTTTATGCTATAATACCTGGGTCATGCTTTTTAAAATGTATAAGTGAACCTGACAAAGTTCATTCTTTCATTTTCATTTAACAAAAATTGATAAAATATAATAGCTACCACTTCTTCCGCAAAAGTAAATATTTGGTTATTAAATAAAAATGCGGTCAATTACCTGAGCTCCCTCTATTCATTTAAAAATTAGTAAATGGATAGCAAAGAAAATTAACGACGAAAAAAACCACCCGCATTCGCCTATTCACTCACAAGTGCACAGTAAGTGAACTCGGAAGTAACCGCTCACATTTAATGAGTTATTGACGTGGTCTCGCTTGTGCTGTCGATCGTTAACTTGCTCAGGAATAATCACTGAAGGAAGGGATGGATCATAAGAGTGTACAAAAAAACTAACCCTTGATGCGCAAACACAGGGAATAGTGAAGAAAGCAGTGAAATAGTAAAAATTAGTTAGTGGCGTAATCAGGTCATCTGCGAAAAGACTAAGGCCGTAGGTAGAATTCTCACCACAGAGAGCTCGAGAAGTAGGCGGTGAATCGATAAACGAAAACATAACGGATCTCTTTATTTTTCGAGCACTATAATAATCGATAAAAATGTTTGAACGAGCCAATTCCTTCAAGCTTAATTTCACTGCAGTTATTGGTGCAATACTACATCTACATACTACCCCGCAATCCACCTCAATAGGCGTATGGCGGGGGGTGTGACATCAGCCGTTGCTAAATGAAAAGGAAATGCACAAAAACGTTCCACATAGAATTTATTAGTTTTTATTGTTCGGGGAAAAACGAATTACCATACTTATCCGCTCGGTCCTTTTTAATTTATCGTTTCTGTCTGACCTGGATACATAGCAGCTGACCAATGGTAACGAAACCCTTGGGTCGGGTTCGCGGGATACACTCCTGGGGCGAGGACTATAAGCGATTAGCTTTTCTCCTCTGCCCCCAGAAGGGGAAGGACGGGAAGGAACAAGGAAAGGAGGCGCCGCCGCGATAGGAGCCCGACGACGCCTCCAAGGAAAGGACGGGGAAGGAAGGAAGGGACGAGGAATCCTGCACCGTCACAAGGCGGGCAGGTCCTACCATCAGCGAAACCGTGCGTACGCAATTGATATTCTAACGACCTTAGAGGATTATTCTATGAGGAAGAATAATCCAACGATCAAATCGTTAGATATAGCAGCTGACCAGCTCTCGTAGAGTGAGGTTGTGTTTGCCGTGCGCTCCTGAAACCGGTTCTTCACTGACCGACAGCGATCACCTTGGGCTTTCACGCCGTTGCTTCCGTTTTTCTTAGTGTAGTGATTTTAGTGTGTACTTCTGCTAATCATATTTTGCGAAGTAGTAAGAGTAGTAAAAGTGTAATAGTGAAGTAGTGTTGTGAAGCCGCCTGGTCCTGTAGTTGCTGCTGTGCCTGCCACGCGACGGGGAAACGGATAAGTAGTCGCTGACCAACTTACTTGCTTTTAATTTCTCTTCTCTCTTCCATATTTCAAGTTGCCATAATTGCTTGTAAAGATTGCCTAGTTATAATACTATTAGGACTTATTGACAGATTTAAGGTATTAGTGTTAATTCCTAAAAGTTACTTGATCCTTCATTTGTGTGCGAGCTCTATCATTCACCCTTGTTCTTCATCATTATTACCTGTCTTAACTAACTCGTTTAGAAAACTAACTTCCTCTTACGCAATATTTGTATCATTATTATCGATTTCTGTAATTTCATAGCGTTTTTATTAAGCCGATAAAGCCCCTAGAGTAGTATGGCTGGCCGATCTTCCGTCACCAAGATCAAGAGTAAGGCGAAAAGCGACCTTCTTGAGGCACGCGTCACCGAACTCGAGAAATTAGTGGCAGAAATACACGCCCGGGTAACGGGTTTTGTGGAAATCCCACGGTCCGGGGATCGTAGCGTCCCCTCTACGGGTCCGCGCAATTCCAAGGTGGAGCAAGCAAGCTCGGGGGCGGCAGTCTGCGCGGAGACCTTGGAGAGGACGGTGCAGTCTTCGGGTCGGGGGATTACTCATAACCTGAGGCCCGAGTGGGTGGCTGTACCCCAAGGGCGGGGGGCGGTGGCACGGCCAAGTCGGGGAGTGGGGGAAGCGAAGGCTAACCCCATCCCCGTTCACAACAGCTTCGCGGTTTTGTCGGAGGACAATTCCGGGGAGCTAATTGGCGAGGTCGTGAAGGAACCCCCTGTCGCGAGGGATGCAGCTTCGAGAGGCAGCCGGAGAGGGAGGGTGGGGATTGTTCTGTTAGGGAGTTCCAATGTCCGGCGGATTTTCCCCCAGTTGGAGAAGAGGGCAAGGAGAGACGGAGCGGACCAACGGGTCTCTTCCTGGTGTATACCAGGAGGTCTTGTATCCCACACTACGGCGGCGGTAAAAGCAGCGGTGAAGGACACGGGCTGTTCTAAACTGCGGGTGGTGGCCCATGTCGGCACTAATGATGCCTCCGAACGCAGAGCTGATGAGATCTTAAATTCCTTCAGGGATCTAAGCTCGGAAGTGGAACGCGTTCGGAGGGGCACTGGTGTCAATATGCGACTGTCCATCTGTAGCATTGTTCCACGGACGGACTGCGGCCCTCGAGTTTGGGACAGGATTTCCTGGATCAACAAGAGGCTGTGGGAACTCTGTGTGAGCATTGGAGCAGAGTTCGTGGATCTTCGGCCGGTGCTTAGATCGTGCCGGGCTCCCCTCAATTCGTCTGGGGTGCATTATTCCAAAGAGGCGTCGGAACGGGTGGCTTGTAGGATTTTTGAGCACTGTAGGTATTTTTTAGACTAGAGGGTAGGTCATCTAGCGGGGTTATCAAAGATTTAATTGAACGTAGCCTCCGAGGAAATCCGCAATGCGAAATACACAAGAAAGTAAGCTTAGAAGCGTTAACGCCGGACAATAGCGTCATTATTCCCAAAACGCGTGCTCCAGAGAAAGAAAAAATATCAAATATTATTAGTACTGCCAATAAAATTCTCCCGCTGAGTATACAAAAGCCTAGAAAAGAACCAACCGAAACTCTAACTACAAAATATGACATTAACCTTGTTGTAGTTAATTGCCGTAGCGTAAAAAACAAGCGCGCCGAAATCGAGCATATTTTTCAGGACGCAGACGTGGTCATGGGGACAGAGAGCTGGCTTACGGAAGATATAAGTGACAGCGAAGTTTTTCCTCCAGAATATAAAATTTACAGATGCGATCGACGCAATAGAACAGGTGGCGGAGTTTTTATTGCAGTTAAATCCCATTTACAAAGCGCCGCCCACGAATTAATTGACAACGAAATTGAAAGCGTATGGTGTACAATTAAACAACGAAACAAAAGGAGTATTCATGTTTGCTCTTTTTATAGACCGCCGAACTCCGAAGTCGATATTATGTACCTTCTAGAAAATTAAATATCCGCATTTACTCAGAGAGACAGTAAAGGTGTAATAGTAATCGGGGGAGATTTTAATCTTCCATCCATAAACTGGGATACTTACACTGTAAAACCGAATTCAAGGAATAAAGAAATCAGCGAGGTATTACTCAACATACTTGCAAATCACTCTCTCGCCCAAGTAGTTGACAAACCTACGAGAGGAAACAAGCTATTAGACCTTTTAGCAGTAAGCCATCCTAAGTTGATAAAACAAGTCGATATTATTGACGGTATAAGCGACCACAGAGTAATCTTTGCAACGTTAAAAGTTGATGTGGTGTCATCCGTAAAACCAAAACGCAATATTTACCTATTCGATAAATGTAACTTCACTAAATTTGGCGAGATGCTTAATGACTCCTACAAAAAATTCGTTGTTACATCAAAGGACCAAAGCACAGATGTAATATGGACACGTTTCTTAGAAATTCTGCGCCAAGGAATCAACGAACATATTCCGCAAAAACTGAAATGTGATAATAAGGAACCTCGCTGGCACAACAACGATGTCAGAAGAGAACTTAGGAAACAGAGAAAACTATACAGCTTGTACAGAAAGTCCATCACGTCTCGTAATAAATCGAAGGAACTTGAAGCTAAAGAAAGTTACGCAGCTCAACGCTCAATAACCAAGAAATCAATGTGAACTGCAATGCGAAAGTTTAAGAAAAAAGTACTTGGTGAATTACTCGAAGAAAATCCGAAATCCTTTTGGTCGTACGCGAGAGAGCTTCAGGGAAAACATTCAACCGTAGATTCGTTATTTGATAAAGATGGTAAACTTGTCACCGAAAATATTGACAAAGCTAACACTTTAAATTTCCACTTCGAAAGTTTATACACTACTGACGATACTCAGTTCAATTTAGACATCCCATATACTGAGGAATCGATGGAAGAAATATCTATACAACGTGATGGGATAACTAAACAACTACAATCGATTAAGAATAGTAAATCTCCGGGTCCGGAGGGAATACCCGCGCGTGTCCTCAGGGAGTTAGCTCCACAGATCGCACCTTATTTAGAGATCATATTCAAGAAGTCACTCTCCGAAGGGAAGTTACCGCCCGACTGGAAAATTGCAAGCGTTACACCCATATTCAAAAAGGGAAACAGACATGACCCAGGTAACTACCGTCCGATTTCATTAACATCAATTATAGGCAAGATACTTGAGCATATCGTCGTTAGCAATATCATGACTTTCTTGGACAGACGTAACTTCCTCCATGACTGTCAGCACGGATTCCGAAAAGGTAGATCATGCGAAACACAGCTCGCGCTCTTTCTTCACGACGTTATAAAATCTGGTGAATCGAAAAGACAAGTTGACGCACTGTTTCTAGATTTTAAGAAAGCTTTCGACACTGTACCTCACAACAAACTTTTATACAAATTACAGTCATGCGGATTAAACGAAACAGTTTTAAACTGGATACGCGACTTTCTCAGAGATCGTAAACAAAAAGTTGTTCTTGACGGAATTAGCTCCGATGTTGTAAACGTTACATCAGGTGTTCCACAAGGAAGCGTAATCGGCCCCCTGTTGGTCATTATATACATTAATGATCTCTGCTCCCGCATTAGCAGTAAAATACGTTTATTTGCTGACGACGCTGTCATCTATCGCGAAATTAGTGATCACTCTGACTATGAAATTCTATCATCTGACTTAAACAACGTTCATTTGTGGAGCCAAGAGTGGGGACTCAAACTTAATCTGAGCAAATGCATGGCGGTACATTTCTTGCGGAATTCGTCCAACTCTAACCACGTTTATGCAGTGGATGGCATTAACATAAAGGCAACAGACGAAGTGAAGTACCTGGGAGTTACGATAACCTCGAAGCTCACGTGGGGAACACATATAAAGAATATTTGCGGCATAGCCCTGAAGAAAATTGGATTCGTCAAGCGTATTGTGGGAATATTTTCGGATGAGAAAGTAAAAGAAAGGTGCTATTTCGCTCTCGTCCGACCACACCTTGAATATGCAGCGAGTGTATGGGATCCAGTGCAGAAAGACTTAATCCGCGAACTGAATAAAATACAAAGGAAGGCTGCGCGTTTCGTCAAAAACCGCTACGGGCGTACAGACAGTGTTACCCAGATGTTAAGCGAATTAGGCTGGGAGCCGTTGGAGACTCGGAGGCTGCGCGCTAGGCTTAGATTGCTTGAACAATTAAGAATGGATATCTTTAAGAGCGACACAGAGAACATAATCTTAGAGCCACACTATATCTCCAGGTCCGACAGAAGCGATAAATTAAGAGAGATGTTTTGCCGAACGGATAGATACGGGAATTCGCTTTTCCCCCGAACAATAAAGGACTTTAATAAACGCTTGTCCCAACCTCGTTAGAGCACTTCTTTTTTTTAATAGCTGTAAACGGCTGGTGTCCTAACACCCCCTGCCACACGCCTTTTAGGCGGCTTGCGGGGTATTATGTAGATGTAGATGTAGATGATTCTTATACGATGTCCTACGTCTGAATGATATCTTGCCATTTTCGTCCTCACCTATCATCTTTCTCCTTTTAATATTTACAGTATTTGCTTCCTATTCAAGTCAAATTGTTGCCAGATAGCTCTCCTTTTTTCTTCAACAGATTGCTCTCTATACCGGAATCAATCCCCCATCATTCTCTCTGAAGATACTGACCTCCACGTATCACTGATATACCGTGGTTATTAGATAACGCATTTGCCAATAAATATTAGCCAATCAGAAGAAAACTTCGGTTGTAGTTGGGAATTCGGGGAAATGATCAGGAGAATCAAAAAACAACTTCTGTTTGCATGGCTGCATCCTTTTTACTTTACAATACTATTTGCGTGCTTCATTAGGGCTGTCAAATTTTTCACCAACACGCCTTTGGATTTTCATATCCCTGCTGCTATGTACGCGTGCTTGGATTTATATTCCTAACCTTTGCCTTCCCTTCTTCTAGTCCTGGTGAGTGTTTTCAATCAATGGAGTGGAGAATTTCTGTTGAATATTTATTTAAGACGGAAAAAGATTACCTGAATTAGATTACTATTCAATTGAATCTTCACATTTCTTTGTTACCTCTGTAAAATCATAGGATATTGTTAGGGATTTACAATCTTATTCAAGAATAAAGTCGGAAATCGAGGCAAACAAGCGATATAAACATTCATCCTTGAAATAATGGACACTTGGAAACATGGTGAATCGTTTTCCATGGTAAATACCGATTACTTACATAGACTCACCGATGGCCACTTACTCAAGAACAAGACAATACGATCCAAAGGGTAGGTATTCAAATGCAGACCTGCAGTCAAACGTCCACACCCTGTTGTTCCACTCTCACAACAGCGGTCGAGAGCTTAACCTTTAGTCCCTTGGTCGTTAATTGAGACCGGGTCAACTGTCGCCGAGAGAAGCGGAGTGCTCACGGGGAGATAGATGTTGAGGGAGCACCTTGGACTGAATATTCCGTATTTGGGAGGGAGTGTTTGCGTCCGCAACTGAGGTTTCGGCACGTTCCCCGAACCCCGAGTGGGAGGGCAGCCGGGAAGAGGGGATGGGTGGGAGGCGAAATGCATTTGAATGGACTGTATGGTCGAAGGCGAGAGAATGGAGAGCAGCTCTCTTGCATCACCTGGAGAGAGAAGTTCCGTTGGAGGTGGGCCAACGAGGCGTGGAGGATCGTCACGTCCTCGAATAGCCGGCGTGGGCGCTGTTTTACCGGCTACGGTAGACGGTTATTTTTCATAGCATAATATCCTTCGCTGGACGGCATTATTTCTTGCTGTAGCAAATATGAATTCTTTGTCTCCAGTTGCTCAAGATTATTTACAGAGAAGTTGTTGATCTCTCCAGCTTTCGGGTTTTACATAGAAGATTTTAACAGCTCTCACATCATATCAATCTATTGCTAATTGCTCGATGTAAGTTTTCAATTATTCATCCATTCGCGGCATTTATTGGTATAACAAAAAATATGGGTTGATTTTAAGAATGCCTGCGCAAAACGTCCGCTACAGCTCCATTTCAATCGAGAATAACTGACTGCACGCATAGTCTAATAGAACCTGATTTTAACAAGAGATACCACTTTTTACTGCATAAGGCAACTTTTGATTCTTCTGTGGCGGTGGGATAAAATAATAGGGACTACGCTCAGGATATCCCCAGTAGACAAAAGAAAAATAAATTGTGGATCAAAACATTTTTCCATTTCTATTTACGATTTGCAAAAGTAGAAGTGGTGATATGCTAATTATTAAGAGGTTACCTCAACTTTTTCCTTTATCAAACACGGCACTAAATATTCGGCTCCCTTTCACTTGCTATTACTTTCCATCAGCTGCCAAGGGAAGTACTTGCATCAATTACAAGGGAATTATTTAATTCGGTGCTTAAACCACGGCAACTAGACAGTATACGTATTGATATTTTATATTATCGAATTTGCCTTTTCCACACACTTTATTTGGTACCCCTCGTCTGGTTTCAACACTTTCCTGTCATTTGCAGCTGAAAATAATCGAAATACCATTTCCGTTAGAAAATGACAAGGTAGTACCTAGGATAATCATAACCGATCGAGGTATACCAAATATAGTGTGTAGAATAGACAAAGTTTTCATAAAACTCCCATCTCAGGTGCTCGCGAATTAATCACTTGATTTTATACTAACTTCGTAATTCGCTGACTCATTTCTTAGACTATTGTCCCAACTGCCTTCATCCTTTTTAATACCGACCAACCATCTTCATTGCTCCAGAAAAACTTCCAGAAGGACCAAGCATTATCACCAACTTCGACAAATGCTCGTTCTAAAACCTGAGAAAATATAAAAAGAACGGTAACAGTAAGCGTATACGATGAGGGAAGAAGTTTTCAGAGGTAGCATTATGTCTACTCAATTGCGAATCACATTATAAACTTTATTTTTTTCTGCAAATATTAAGTTTTACATAAATTATTTACCGAACCCTGCCCTTAGCGACTACCCTCGATAAATACATAATGCTGACTAAAATATCAGTTTAGAGGAGTGGCTGCAGATAAAGCAAAGAATCATAAGCACATTGTGGGTAGTTTGCTCCACAGAGGTGATCACAGGCGGGAGATTTGACATTTTTCTGCCGAAATTATTGCGTTTTTATTTTATTTTCTCGTCCAGCGCGACGATATTTTTCGATCCTTTTCGTTCGGCACACACCACCGCCAGTGAAGGCACTGACTTTGCTGGAGTGTAAACGGCCTATTAACGGAAAATGAGAGTAAAGAGTTAAAAAGGCCTTGATTTGCAGTTTGATGATGAGGTATCTAGGTGATAAGGAGTAGGACATTTAATAGTAACTACTTCTCGGAGCTAAAACATGTATTACCTACTTTTATAACGTTCTACATATAGCCCCTATTCCGTATTTCAATTCTTACTGCTTGTATACACGTGTTTACGTACCTTGCATTTCACTTGAAAAACTCTCATTCTAAAAATATTTCCCTTACACCAAAAATAGAAGCAAGCCTAAGAGTTCACCTTATATCAATACTCCACCCATCTCTTTTGAAAGTTAGGCCGTTCCAACACCCTTTCGTCTCCAAAGTTTGCTTGCGGAATCTGCAAATACTCGGTTCCACTCGCAAAGGGCGACAACCACCAGCAACCGATTAAATACGTTCAAATATTTACTCACCTTCCTCTCCAGTTCCCTCACTCCTCTCTCTGGCATAAAGTAATATAGACGTAGCTGCATTTAACGCGTAATATACGACGATAATAAAGAATTACTATGAGTGAAAAGATACTAGAATTCCTTAAATCACTTCTTTCAAGCGAAGGGCTTCATAAATAATGCCCTATTTAACTTACATTTCCATACAATACGGTTCTGGACACAATGGTCAACTCTCTAATCCCTCTTCGCGTTAATATCGCCCCTTACTTCATCTTACTAAATTAATGACCAAAAACCCTTTTCCTTAGGGAAAAATACGCCGCAAATATACATTAAATCTATCTTCGAAGTATCTATTCTACAATTATTACTAAGAATTTGGACGCGTATAATTTACTTTTAACTACGATGAAGAATGTGGATAAAATCCACTAAATCTTTTGATCACAATATCAAATTCTTCATTCTTAAACTTGTATTATAATGGCTTTTCAAATTCTAGTAGGAGTGTTTGAAAATTTATGTGTCTTTATCTCCAAATTTCTTGTTATTGACAGCTTACTTTCCATTCCAATAATAATGTCTAATACGCCAATCCGTGGTTTTTTGTTAATATATTGAAAAGGATATAAGAGATGAAGTAAAGTAATACTATAACTAATAACTTCAGGCTTTACTTTGTGAAACCTCTCCATATTGGAAGTAAGGATATAAAACTTTGTAAGGTTCACTGTTATTTAATTATGGGCACGACCCGAGTTTCGTAACTTGGTTACATCGTCAGGTGACTGATCTTGCATGCATCATACATTTATACACAAAGTACACAAGTGACAAGATGTCCTCACAGTCACTTGTGTACTTTGTGCGTAAATGTATGATGCATGCAAGATCAGTCACCTGACGATGTAACCAAGTTACGAAACCCGGGTCGAGCCCATAATTAAATAACAGTGAACCTTACAAAGTTTTATTTCCTTACTTCCTAAAATAATACTGATAGATAAATATAATATTGTGATGAATACGATCTCATTACACACCTTCCCAACAATTTTAAAGAGATTTTCGGCTTTTACCTTTCTTCTCCTTTACTCTTAAAAAAATCGTAACTTTCCCATCTCCTCTTCATGGTTCCCCACGGGGATAATCGGCAATTTCCTTGATCGAGTTCTTAATGCGCTTCACACAGCCTCTCCTCCTTCGTTCCTTCCAACCATTTCTTTCTCTCTTTACGTCAGACCCCTCAATCTCTAACTTTCTATCCTTTTATCCTCTTTTTCAATGCATTTACTTCGTCTTCTTCACGCTTCATCTCACCAATCATTTCCCAAGTCACCCGGCCGACAGGTCCGATCAATATACTCCTAATTCCTCTCCCTTCCCATATTTTTATCCATGGTTGATGCTGCCTTCACATGCTTATTCAGATGTCTGTTATCTGTTTAGGCTGATCACTTCTATTAGCTTTATCTGGATTTCATTTAAGCTTCCCCAATTGAAACATTCCACTGCGTTGTTCTCAGATTTTCTTGCGCAGTAAAATTGACGAGGCCCAGAACGACATGCATTAATTCTTAATTCTTAAATGAAATGAAACCGGAAAATGAAACACTTTGTAACTTGAGTATTTGTATATAATTTTCACATTCAGTCACCGTTTATACATTTTCAATAACCATACTAATTATTAGTTAAGAGACATTTTGTAACATGTGGCACTGTAACTTCTTAGGAAGGAAAAAAACTCTTAGCCTCTAAGAAATAAATTTTTTCTAGCTTTCTATCCACGCAGTAGTTTCCAGGACAAAATGTAGCAATTATTTGAGTTTTGGTAGTAAGGCGGTTCTTTTAAAGGGATAGGAAATCGGAAAAAACTCCACTATTCCAGAGAAGTAAATGATGAAGAAAATAGAAAATGGGCGAGTGCGGAGCTGGAACTGCTCATTTTATTTATTTAGACGTGTGAGATGTCCTCATAGACTTTGCGAGCGAGGGGGGTTGCAGGAAATATTATTATTATTGCATAAGTTACAATTTGGCAACTGGCCAGGTGGTAATATCGCAATGCAATTAAGGAAATATTACTGCGAATAACAGTGTCCACTTTCTCTTTTCCTTCTCTCCTCCATCTATCTTCACTAAATCGTTACGAAACGTACTCCAGGCAGTCTCCCCTCTCATAACGACCCCTTCCCAATCTCTTTCCCACCCTTCTCACGACAATTGTTTGTCAAAGAGGCCCTTAGCAAGGAGGAAGTATGCCCTCAACAGGGGAGAGAACAATGCGAGGGACGAGGTTTCAACAGCCATTCGCTTCCGGCCAATGCCCCTGAAAGCCCCTGACGAAGGTTTCACTTCACACCTCGACCTCTCCGCATTTCAGTCCTCACTATTCATTGAACATTGGAGACTATACAGCTAAGTTTCGAAGAGATAAATAAGTTTTAAAAGGAATGCAAGTTATTGACTTAGTTTCACTGTTTTCGTGAATTTACCACAAATAAATTCATCTTTCGTTATTATAGATACACAATATAATATTTAATTGGAAGACATGGTGAATGCAATGAATTTATAATTGAAAATGGCGCACTGAAGATATTTCAATGCAGTGCGACCCTATTCATAATATTAACATTGCTTAGGGCATGCGGGTCGCATAGTCAAAACGGTGTGGCCACCTTGGAAGAAAATTACACGAAATTAGTGAGATTTTTAAAATAAATAGATAAAAATGGATCAGCTAGGCTTAAGTTATTTAATCTCGTCATTCACACTGTATTTATTCTATTAAAATGTCAATTAACGTAATTTTTTGAACGCAAGCCTATGTAAAAAAATGAATTTTTTATTTTCTTCTTCGTCTTTGAAAGGAAACTTTGAACAACCGTATACGAGGAAAGGATACAGTACATAGGTCATAACACACATCAATTGAGTTCGGAACATAACGGTGGTAAATATTATAGGTAAACACACTCCAGTAAGACCTAAAGGCAAGTACTTGGGACAGATAAAAAAGTACAAAAGGATGAAATTCAGGGATCTGAAGGAAGTAGCTTGAATAAAGCTGAAAGGAAAAGCCCAAAATATGCATAAATGGGATTTTTTCTTTCTCGTTTATTCACCTGCAGATATCAATGAGGTTTGCGTTTACAGGAGAAAATTGGTGGGCGCCCTTTAAAGCATCTTACTACCAGCCTAAGGAACCATTGGAAACCTCCTCGGAAAAGAATATACTAAATCTACATGTAGCATCTGCGATTCATTGGTACCCTTTCATCCACGACCAATACCTAATTTTGATATTTTGCTCCATAAATTTCCTTTTATCCATTTATTAGGCGTTATATGATTTAGTTGTTTTGCTATGGCTCCCCGCTACGGGGGAAGGAACGGATACATTGCCAAAAAGCAATCGAAGTACTCCCAAGCAGTACACTCGTAAATTCACATTTACGTTTTGCGCATAGCGTGAGACCCACTCTGAAGGGAGAGAGGTGATATGAAATTTGCGTCGCCCCAAAAAACGACGTCGTCCCGTCCTCTGTTTTCGATATGCCACTGAGCACGACAGGCCTTTAAATATGAAACGAAATGGGAATGGAGTCCATGGCAAAGTGATGGGAAACTGAGAAAATGTCCATCCCTGACCCTCGCCCTCTGTCAGCAAGTGCCTGGAATATTTTGAGAGGTGGGAAAGCATTCTCAAATATGAACTACAGGCACCAGGTCCACCTCAAATAGGATACGAAGGAAGCATAATGTATTTTTTATTATTTACGCCAGCAATTTACTCACGAACAAAATTCAGGAACTCATTATTAACTTTGTGCTATTCCATTACATGTTTTCTTGGATATTTCACTATTAAAAAAGTGGAGGCATGAGTAACAGTGAAATATGCAAGAAAACATTTAATTTTCTCACGTTTGGGAGAATGATCACATGCAAATTACCGCAGTAATTATACCACCTCACAACTCAATGCAATAAGAATACATATGTTTCTAATATAACGCTTATGAGTGATAGGTTGGTTTCCTAATTTTTTGTCTTAAGACGAATTGTCTTATTATTCGAAAGATTATTACTTCTGGAGTACGTATTTTACGCTTTTAGATTTTTAAATGACGGCTATCTATTTTTCGCGATTAAATGAAAAGTGAACATTTTCAAGAGCGCGAAAACGCGACGGCTAAGTATGAATGCTGGGGAACACCCGTGTGACGTCATTCTGGTTCCGGCTGTCGCTGTGTGAGCCCACCTTGACGTCATTCTGAGGCAACTTTGGTGCGACCATTCCGCCGCGTGAGGCCAATTTGGTGCGAGGCTATGAGCGCCGCTACGTTGCAGGCTGCTAGCAGGTAGCAGAGTACCCTGCTAGCAGGTAGCGCTTGGCTTAAATAAGGATTATTAATACCCTATCAAACGAGGGAAACTTTCCGACCATAGGAAATTTTAAAAGGTGTTTATTTAGAGATGTTTCCCTGAGGTCTGTGCCTCAAGCATGCATTGGTAATCTCAGACTCCTCTGACTACTCGTATAGCATCTAGGTCCCTGCGAAGTCTCGAGGAGTGGCATCGCATAGGCGCCAATCTGGCCATTTTGAAATGAGGTTGAAATTGACCATTAAAATTCGTCTAAACTGGGATTTCTAAAACCAAATAATTTTTATATTATGAATACACTAATGGTTCGTAACGAATTGCAATCGATGTCTTTCGTTTTCTTTGATGAAGGAAACTACCATTTTACGAATTATGTACCATGCGTAATATCTAGAAGGAAAAATATTCACACCTTCCAACTACAGAATTGATCATGGTTTCGACTTAGTAATTCTATCGAGCAATTTCCGTGATAACATCCAATATGCAAAGCTCATTGGCCTCTGAAAGGGGTAAGCTCAGGAACCATTTGAAGACCAAAATTAAGACTTCCAAAATTTTTTCCTCGTAATTTTCTCATAAAACCGAGGATTTTCAAATTACGCACCACTTGTGCCGTCGAGATTCATTCGTCATAGTATGAGAACATGTAAAAGAACCAACAACGAATTCTTCCTCCAGTTTTTCGAATAATGCTTCAGCCCTCGTCTCACCAAAAATGGAATTTAATGATGTCGGGATATTTGTGAACACGACCGATATGTTGGGAATTGAAACTACTTACAAGCACAATCGCTCTGGTGGTGTAGTGGGTAAAGTATCATGCTATTGAGCCGAGGTTGATCTAATCTTGGTGACGAATGAAATCTTGGGTGCTTAATACACAACATGGACATTTATCTGATCTAAGAAAACCTTTCCAGACCTTAGTGTGGGGTCCAGAGGACTGCCAAGAGGTGTTGCATGATTGTTTAATTCTTATGCACTTGTTAGTTGAAATTTGAATACTAAGTAACTTTTTTGTTCCATTAACTGTCTTCATCTGACCCTCACTTAGACGTAATATCCTTTCCATTTCCGTTTCAAACTAAGCGCTGACCAATCATTTTTTTAGGGTGCACACTGCTGACGGATTCTGTAAAACGTCGTTTATTTTTAATTGAGCCCTTTTGAATTCGACCTTTTCTCAAGTTTCCTATTCTCTGTACACGTATTCCCAGGATTTGTTGTTTTTCCAAGCGTTGTGAAGAGTTTGAGCTTCCCAACACTCTCTCAGCATCGAGATTACAGCTACAGTGAATGCACACTTTTTTAAATACATAATTTCACGCATAAGGGAATGAATTTGGTTCTCGACTATGAATTAATTCCCACCTTGTTAGGGAAATATTTACAATCAGTATAAAATAACTAAACCATATTAACCGTTTTTAACAGCGATTTATGAAAAAAGAGGCAAATTAAAGCCTTCTTAAATGCTATTTGTCTAGAACGATAAAAATAAGGATACGTATTAATCTTATATAGCAATACCGTCGTTACTGTTGTTAATGGTAGCGAAAGTATATATCAGGAAAAAATTTAAAATACGCGACTAAAAATAAGAACATAAGTGTGCTAAAATATTGAATGTGAGCTGGGTGAAGTGAGAAGGAATAACAAAATAATTAAGGTAGAAAAATGGACTTCTAGTGCGATAAGAAAATTATAAAATTCCTCAAGGACGTACGAGCTTGAGAAGTTTAAAATAGGATATTTAGAGTTTATATGATTATGGGCTTACGACAGTTTTGGTCTTCATCCTGGGCGATTTCAGATATAATTGGGATTTTTTTCTCCATTAAGAGAAAATTTTTTTTTTCATAAAAAATGGGATTAGAATTTATTCTTTCGCGGGAGTACAATTTCTTTCGTCGCAAAAAAATGCCAAAAGACATCGTGAGGAAGCTTTCTGTGCTCCCTCACAGTTGTCACACAAAGGCTTTTAGGTGTTAGCGGCCTAAGTTGTTCTGTAAAGTGACAGGCGGGATTTGCTCTTCCTTTCCATTTTTTCTGTGTTGTAGGGTCACAGTTTGAAATGACGTTCGGAACGTGGCGTACAGAAGCGGGAATTCTCGATGACAGGAATGCAGGAGGAGATGGGCCAACGAACCAATGGAATTACATTGGCAGAGGGTGTCGGTTGACATATGCCTTCTATTGCTCGCGCACGACAAAAAGTGGCATATAAGTTGGGAGAATCTTACCGGATTGGAGCTTCTGGTGATAAATTCGCTGCTTCTGAAATGTACCCAGTTTGGAATGCTTTTGAGAAAAATCAATGGATAATATCCCATCTGTCTGTCTCTGTCACCAATAAATTCCAGAAAAATAAGTCTTCCATTCATTTATTTATTCAATATGATTGTGATTTAAAAAAATAAATCTCTTTTCTGAGTTCTAAAAACACAAAATGTGATATCCTAATAATTTATAAAGAGTGCAACACGAAAACTATTGAATGAAAAAAATTACTCGCATTGTTCGATATTTCAATATGGCACCAGATTCAATTTAAAACTGACAGATAATAAAAAAGTGATACATTTTGATAAAACCAATTAATGATATGTAAAAAAAGCTTTCCATTCACTTAATTATTTTGAAAATGATAAAACCCATAGAAATGATTGAAAAACTTTGTCACCCTCAGCAAATGCAACCGGTTAGCACATGAGCACCGATTTGTCTATGAAATATCATAAATCTTTTTATACACTGACATGACTTGAGAAATTGAAAATTAATATTATTATGCTTTTGGTAGTATCACTTCCCCAAATAAGAGAAATTTACCCGCTAAAGCATAATTTAGGCTTTAACTGGGTTCTCGGTTGCTGATTTTGATGAGAGAGTTTCTCTTCTACTCTGTAAACCTAATAAGTTCTAATACTACGAAACTGTATATGTATACGACTCAAACACTTATCGGTATCAGCCTAATCTAAACGAAATACGCCATGGAGAGCACGGCTTCAGACCTCATCCAGCGGACGGAGTGTTGCACTTGAAGTGAAACTCAAGCAGGGGTCGGGTAGTCTATAAAATTTTGAGCCACAACATTTGCAAAGAAATATTTGTTGTTATATTCCAAAAAAGCGAACTACTCTTTATTTTAACTCTTCACCTCTCTGTCCCTCTCTCCATTAGACGAAGGAGAAAGTTGTGAAAGTCACATCTCATCGACTGCCAGTCAAAGTGGTTCAATGTTTAAGAACTACGGTACACACAGTGCATAACACACAAATGGCTTGACCCAAGCACATATTGCACCTTCCCATATTAGTATTCGAGGTGAAACTGCAGTGAACACATCGGAAGTTTCCTCCTAAACTTGGGAATTTACACTCCATTTACTGTAGTTATGGTTGGTTAAACATTATAAAATTCTTTTTTATGCAATTATTTCAGCACAGATGGAAAATTTTCACGTTATAATGTTCGTATCTTTGTCATAAAAAGCGTTTATAAGGTACAACATAGTCATACAAAATTATCATTTCATGGACAGAAAATATTTATTTGGGAAAACGATTGATAAGTACTACAAATTCGTGCTATTATATGCATAACTTTGTGCATAAGAGAGAATTCAAAATCTGCCTGGATAATTTTGAGTGGATCATAAAAATGGTTTTACCGAAGCATGTATTGCACCTTTCAGGTGTACTCGTTTAGTATTTCATTTCCATTAAGCTATTCCACCGCTATTACAAGCCTTCATAAAATACGAAAAGTTACATTATACAGGTTTATGCTAATTTAAATTTTATTACAATTTATCATTGGCAGCATTAAAATACGAAATAGTTCAGGAAAAAGAAGCCGTAATGAATAAAAATAAAACATTTTTTTGCTGATAATTGATAAAAGATAAAGAGGCTAAGGTTGAATTTTAGCGCGTAAGATAAACATAAAATTCGACATCACCAAGCTAAAATGAATGAGCTCTATTAAAATATATCGCGGAATAAATTAACCATTAAAGAGAAATGGTGGCTTCTCGCGAACAAGAAAGTGGATATGCAAATCTATCTATAGTATCAGAATCGAAGTATGAGCAATTATTTCGTAAAAGGGTTTCAAAAAAAAATTTCACTACCACGGCTCATTTTTCATTATATTTAATCCAATTAAATGCTTTCCTTTCCATTACTATCCTTATATGAAACATATGTCGGTAATAAAGAACGGCGTGCACATAAGCATTTTTGAATCAAGCCTTGTAAAGAGAATCTTGTCACGGGACGGAAAGTAAAAGGTAGAGACGACGCCGTCTAACGAAACTTTTGGAAGCAAGCGCACTCATGAAGTACCTTTCCATAAGAAATGCGTCCCTATCTCAAGATCTCAATTGATTAACGAGGACTCCAAACTTCTTAATTGAAAACTTCATTTCCCCTGGAGAGATAACTCTTCCTACGGCTGATTAGACGATAACTTGCCGCTTCAGAAGTACTAAATGATCCGAGGAACAAATAGGACTGGTAAAATTTGACTACGACAGATTGAACACTTCACAACTTCTGATGAATACATTTTGGCCTCTGAGTCAGCATTTACTTCCACAAAAAGTAAATATGATCATATATATCTTGAAATTTGTAAAAAATAAACTATTAAAGAGAAATATAGACCATCTATTACTATGAAGGGCTTCAATTTTTAATAGTTATCACCGGAAACTTTCATAAAATTAGAGAAGAGTAAGCGAACGCTTCGCCGTTTCCTCGTTTCAAAGAACATTCAACTAAGAGTTGGAATGAATCCCAAATGAAGAGAGAGAGATAGAGTTATGTGAACGACAAAAACGTGAAAAAGTGAACGACACAAATCTTTATTATCTGGACTATTAAAAAAGATACTCTCGTACCTCTGTAGTCACCACATTTTACAGCTAACATAGATAACAAGTTAATATTTAATTTTAGGAATAAAAATGCTCACTATCATGGCATTTGTAATGATACAGGTGAATATCTCTCTAAGATGGATGGGGAAAGCATTTAAGGAAAAAGGTCGAAATTGCATAATTTATTCTTTGAATGCTTGAATGCAGATACATTAACTGAGTAAATAAAAAGCACCCGGCAATTCGAAGAAAATATTTCAATCAAACAGGCCTCCTCAAATTTATAGTGAGTGTAGATACGGGGAAAAAGGGTTAATCACTGAGGAATGGAATAGCTAAGAAGCATAAATATAAAGGAGAGTGATGCTAGAACAAAATATCTTAGATACTAAAAGAAAAAAGGAAAGAAATAACTGGTGCATTATTAAACGGAACAAATATCTCAATGATATTCATTGAGCAAGTCATTAAAAAGCTATGCAGTATGCAAACCTGAAAAGAAACCATATCTCGAATGATGAAATGGAAACCTAATATTGCTAAACGTGTTGGTAATACATAAGTATCCCTTAACAGAATTTGGATAGATATTTTCATTCTTTTGAAAAATATTTTAGGGCATTAACACTCATAAAATTCATTCACACATAGAAATTCGTCAATTCCTCTGATTAACGAAAAAATTCCGAGTATTTGCAACATTTTACTTTTAATTTTTCTTTGGTGGCACACTGCTAAATATTCACAGAATTTTACCGCTTTAGATTAGAATGTAGTACATTCACCATAATGATCAGATACTTTAAATGACATCTCATGATAGCAAAAATTTTCAACTTCATTCACCTGCAAGGCAGATAATGGTTAAAAGGAAGCTTAACTCGAGCACAAAAATGGGGGAAATATGATAAAAAGAAGTTTCTAGAAATTAGGGATATATAGGCCTATATTTCATCTAGTACTTATTCTTAGGTTTGACATTATCAGTTCTTATTAAGCGTGATAGGCGTCAATAAAGCCTATAAAATCATATAAACATACAGGAGACTAGAACTAATGCAACGATCCACTTTCAATTCTCTGCAATTTGACAATTTCATAAGCATGGAAGAAAAGAAAATAATTTTTTATGCCGACCGTCTCCCGTAAAATACTTCTTATTCTGTAATGAGTAATTTATTTAATGACGTCTATATTTATATTCGATTATCACTGGAGCCCAATTGCCGAGTTATCTTCTTCAACATTCAAAGGGCCGATCTAGAAATACCTCTCCCCATTAATTATTAGAGACAAAAGGAAAATTAGAAGAGACGAGGAAAATAAATAAGATACCTTTCCAGGGAGTGCGAACCTTTCCAGTTATGGCTATTATGGGAAAGTCAATTTTAATTTCAATCGTAGGCTGAGTATATATGTAACAGGATAGAGTTCATCCCGTTTTGAAAATTTATTACCAGAAATTCTTATTTTCTCTGAAAATTATAGCTTTAGCGGAAAGCATAAGCTGGTTCGTGTGATATAACTGTGTGAGAAAAATCAACGGAGCTATGAAAAACTAATGTTTGCAGAAAAGTCGATGCTTGAGGAAAAAATTGGACTGATTCCCAGAAAGGGTCAGTTTTGAGCCAGTTTATTTGATATTGGAGATGATTTCCAAAACACGTAAACATTCTAAAGCAAGTTACACAGTAATGATTTGGCAAATTAATAAGTTACGAAAAGTTAAATAAGCACTGATGGTCTGATCGTCCTGAACAAGCAAATACGATTATGGATTATCCTTTTTATTATTACAAAATCGTGACACTGTTGCGCACACAAAATTCCATTCTAGTTAATCAGAGACATCAATAGAAATAACCAATAATAATAAATAAAATTCAATATAGTAAAATTCTATAACGTTAAAACATTTGGGGCAGTAATAATGAAATCTGTTAATACCTAACAGCTCTTTCACTGAATGACAATAATTAGTGTTCTCTCTAATGTCTCCTTTTTTCATGTATTGATTTATCTACACAGAAATATATGCAAAGCATAGATGACAGAAAAACAAACTTCTGCAATTAACATGCTTCACCAGGGAAAGAGTTTTATTAAATATATTACAATGGGGACATACCGGGGAAAATAGGAACCATATTCTAAGAGAGAGAGATAGAAAGTTAAAAGCCCTTTTCCAAAGCAGGTACGATGATAGACAAAGATAGACAAAGGGAATACCCTCGAACCGAATGAACTCATTTCATTCTTCGTGATTTCCAAGGACCCAAAGCTGCGTAGAGGAAGGGTGAGGCCTGTCAAGTTGAACAGTGTCGCAGCACCGTTAAATTCAGGGAAATCTGCTGCATTTGAAAGCAATGAGGGTCGATTTGAGTGGGTGGGGGGCATGAATACACAAGACCGGTTGATGCAGGGTGAGGGAGAAAATAAATGCCGCTGCTTGTATCGAGACGCTGGAAAAGAGGCCATTGAAAATCTCACGCCGCCAAAGCGTTTACAAAATAAAGTGTAAACTTCCTAAATTAAAAAAAAGGAAAACCGTTTGAGATAATGAAAAATAAATTAGGACGTAGAAACGAAGGGTAAGGGGACCAGTTGAACAAAAAACTGTAAGTCTCTGACTTTCCACTATTTCCAGGCTACTTTATTTTTTTAAATACTTGGATAGAATATATTATTCATAGTAGTTGATTATATGACTGATAAAAATTTAATAAAGACATAAAAATATTAAAAATTAAGTAATTCAAGTATTATAGCGATATGAAATGATTTGTAACACTAGAGGAGTACCAAGTTAGGAATAGGATCTAAAAAATAGAGAATTTTAGTGGACGAGGAAAACATGAAATACGCTTGATGCAATAAATAGCTTTTTTCATTTTTAAGCAATTTCCTAAATCGTTCTATGACTTTCTATACACAATGAAAAACCATGCATTCCAAGGTTTTCCGGAAGAAATGTCACAATTGCATATTATACACTGAGCTACGAATAGAAAGAGGTGGGAGAGAAAGATGCATCTATTGAATAAAGTACAAAGAAATATAATGAAGATACACCACTCAATTTCAATGAGATAACGATATCTTCATTATAATCATAAATTCTATCATAAATTAATCAATGCTTTGGAAATATCAAACGAATTGCGAATAAATGACTGTTAATGATAGTTTTCTGGATGAAAAGCGTGCATGACTGCTCTCTCCAAGGAAAATACAATTAAAACTAAGGGTATAAATCAGTCTTAGGTTTAAGCTTCTCTAAAAATACAGTGCCATACTGAAATAAAGTAATCGCAAGTCATTCACTCGAAAAAATTACAAAGAATTTAAATATATTTTATACTCTGTACATGAAGTTGAAATACAACACGTCAGAGTGGTACGCACAACAACGCCTAAGTGATGCAAAACACCCCCCCCCCCCTGCGGTGCTTTTTTCAAACGAGATTGTGATAAATCAATCAAACTTTGCGAGCGTGAAACGGGTCTGAAAATTTGAGAGCATTCGGTATCAATGAATGCGCATGGAGAGGAGACGCATCCGTTCATCGGGATTTTATCCAGGTAGCGAGCAATTTCCGCTGCAGCAGTTGCTCGCGCAGACATTGGGGAAGAGCGAACACAAGGGCATTGACTCATTGCCGAGAGGAGTAGAAAGCGTGAGATGTTTACTCTGAAGGGGCTTAACGGGACACGTTTGAAGGGTTAGGAAGGGGTACAAGAATGCAGAGGGATGTTGAACATTCAAATAAGTGAATCTTGGCAAATATCCTTCGACAGATAGCCTAACCTCTAAATCAACTACATTAAACACTAATTAAACTACCGCTTAATGCTTAAGAACTGCAGGTAAAAATATTTGCAATATCTTCCGTCGACAAAAAGTTACATACAAAACTAGCGTACGCCATTATCTTGGAAAAAACACCGGGAACATAACCAAAATAATCCATTAAATGGCAAAGTGATAAATTAAAAAGTGATCAGTTTCTTCATAATTTAGGGAATCGGGTTCGTGTGGATGCTCGAAAGCTGGCCTCCCAAATCTTGGGACTGGGTTCAATTCAAGGCGATAATAGTTACAGTACGTCGGAGATGTCCCTATGCTTAGATGCCCCATACAGAATGGAGAGCCGTCAAAGTAATTCAGTCCTGCGAATAGAACTTAATTCCATTGTTTCCACTCGCATTTCCTTGACAGAAAGTTAACACAGAAACGTGGTTTCTCTCCACATTTTCTTCTCATAGCGACAATGACCTCAGTTGTCGTGTGACTTCTCAAAAATCAATTATTCTCATTTCCACTATTCAGTATTAGGACACTTTTTAATCTGTTATTAGTTAATGGTTCAGGAATGGTTGACATGAAAACTGAGGTCCCTGGAAGGAAAGTTCAAATGAAGTACATTTATTAGAGAGAAAAATGGGTTAAAAGGTAGAAATAAATTGAATCAGAAAGCAAATATCCAGGGTTTAAAAAAATGTATATTATTTATTGACGTATAAAAATCCAATTTATGGCATGAGGACCGCGAGATAAAAATACGTAAAGAAGTGATTAAAATTATCATGGTCATCGCCGCAAACTTGAAATTCTAAAAAATCACAGAATTTACTTCCATGTGGTTGAAAAATAAAAGATAGATTTTTAGCATATTCCTTGCGGTGAATAAAGGATGAAAATTATCACCAGTGAAATAAAATACATTTGAGAACACTCGAGGGTGGGGGAGGGAGTAACATAGCTGATAAATTTAATATCAGGAGAAATAAAAAAAATGTTTTGAGAGAAGAATGTCATATTGATGAAGAGCTAAAAACTAGCATGAAAACTCTTACTACAATGTAGAGATTAATACAGCACCCGGGGAAAATTGAGGCATTAACAAACACATTGCTACGCCGTGATGCCAGTCCCAAAAATTACAAACGGGATAACGTGATGAGATTAAAAATAATGAAACTAGGTGTGATGGGCAGGCTTTCGAGTTAATTGAATCAGGTTGAAAATGGATACGAGGGGATATGCCATGAAAATGTCAAAGAGATTGAGGACAATGTAAACAATATCACGGATGTGTCAACTCCTTTTAAAAATTCGGAAAAAATATTGTCACGAGGAACACAAACAGGGATGTTGGAGAGAGAAAAAAAGTTAAATCGGCAAAATAACACTGGATTTTATCTAGAGGAGGATAGGACATTAAATTCGTAGAACGACCAGAATAGAAGACACAATCTGCTCTTTATGCGCATTATAAATTCTCCTTAACGGAGGATTTGAAGTTTGAGTGAGACACGATTAATTTGAGGAACTAATATTTCACTATCCTACGTCGGAAATCCTTATAAATGATATATGTTGTAGAGCTATATGTAAACTCCAAAATAATTGCACCATTCAACAGAAACATTAAATACCAAACTGAACTGATCCTTGAGTTTTAGACTCCCTTCCACCAATCATTTCATCATTGTTTTCATCATACCTCATAATGTGGCTCACTAAGTTATCTAGTCCTTCTAGTTTTTTTAAAATACTTCCCTTTTCTCCCATTCTTCTTACCACTTTCTCATAACAAGATCTAGGACTTCATCCGTTATCAATGGATTTTTATAGCTTTCTTTCCCCTTAAAACTTCTCTTGCTTCATCTTAAAGTCCACTTATATTATTTTTCCACCAACTCTCCAGTGTTTCTCAGCCCTAGTTTTCTCTCCACTACTTTTTGAAATGCACATTGATGTTGTGGCTTTGCTTGCCTTTTGTTTTTTAACTTATTTCTTAATTTAAAAAATTTTTTAGATGGCATTACATCAGATTGTGATCACTATCGACATCTGCAACCGGGTAGCTTTTTCAGTCTTTTATCTGGTCCCTTAACCTTTGCTCCATTATAAGATACGGTAGTTGAAATACCCTTCTATGCATATCTTCTTCCCCTGTGACTCATAAACACTGTTTTGGCCATCACTAATTTTGCTCCATGCAGAATTATTTCTACTCTTTCATTTCGATTTCTTAATCCATATTACCAGTTATTGTTCCATCCTGGATTTCACTGACGACTGCGTTCAAAATGCATTAACTAAACATTACAGTTTTCTTTACGTCTCACCACTCTAATTACTTCCGTGATATCTTCGTTGAGGTCTGCAGCTTCATTACCCTCGTAGTCTGTCGTAAGCATATTAAATTGTACCACTACTGTATACGCAAGTTTGGTCTCAAAATTTACTATAAGTATTCTTTCATTATTCGGCAGGAAGATTTTCAAATCTTTTTTCAGAGCTTATTCTGAGCAGTATACCAATCCTAGCATTTCCGTGGTCTCCCCATGTCTTTCACATATGCAATTACAGCTGCTAAAGTAAATATCACCAGGCCTACAGTATATTGAGTGTCGCTGTACTGACCAACGTGGTCTCCACCTTCATCTATCAGCGGCTACGGCCTCCCGTCACCAAATCAGTGAGTCTTCCAAGGCTCAAAGTATCATTGAAATGGCTTGTCATACCCAGGGATAGACCCAATACACCAGGCAATGCCTTCGATTTATGTCCACGTCTGCTCATTCCGCGAGTAAACTCTCATATATCGCGGCAAACCACTATGTCTAGAGGTCGACCCAACATCCGCTACCTGGTGGACGCTCTGGCTGGCTTTAAGCTAATCCTCGAATGAAAGATTCCACCGCAGAAACTCAAATCTAGCTTATATTTTTCTTCCGATCTTGTTGTTATTAGATTCATTAGCATGCATTACTTTCTATTTCAACACTTTTCAAGGCTTTTAATTTTTCCGAACCAAACTTTTGAACGTAAACCATTCTGTGTGGTTACGCACCAAGTACTTCTTCATAGGTTACCTATGCAAAGTTTTATAACAATAAAACTTAAAGCTAATGCCCATGTTTCACTTTGATGGCTTTCACTATGCACGTTTTGCCTGTCCAGCAGTTCGAAAAATATTTATTCATCACATGGGACGCTTTTTATCATTTAACTCTCAGAACACAAGCATTTAAACATCATCTCATGTAACTGAAAAGTTTCTCAAATTTAGCATCAATTTATTGTTAAAAAATTAAATAAAAATAGGGGTAGGATCGGAAAATCATGAGGTCAGGAAGTGTTTTTAGGGGTGCGTCGACAGCAGGGTCATTTGCACATGAGGTCAGGAAGAAAACACTATACAACGTCATTATATTCGCATTTGCAATTCTCTCAATTAATAGTCTTCCGTGGACTGTAACACTGAGGACGAGTGAAAAGCACCGTGTGATAAAAACTCATGAGATTAGAGTGAAGAGTATAAACATTGGTAAAAACGCGGTGACACCAAGATCAGATAAGTTGAGAGGTAAATAGTGAATATACTTCCAGCATCTACCTTTGAAAATTAAGGTATGAAATATAGAAGTAGAGGCACAGAGAGAGAAAGGGAGTGTTTAGAATCTGAAGAGCTGAGGGAAGGACGAGATGAGGAAATAGGTTTATCCACAAGGAGAAAGATGAGGGAAGGTTGTAATATACACTCTTTAACCGTAGGGTCTCTCCCAGTTGGATGAAAGATTAAGTTTTCCATTTCTATCACTTCTTCATTTTTTGAGAGGGAGCGACACCCAAACAAAGCTTCCATTTCCTTCCGTCCCACACCAATGCCCCTTCCTAAAACCCATACCCCTGATGCCTCCCTTACAGAGGCACTCCATCACCTTCATTCGCAAAAAATACAGAGCTCCATTCCATTCCTTTCTCCTGACACACTGAGGCAGCAGTTTTTCGAAGCCCCATGAGTAAGAGAAAAATGAGAATAAAAATACATAAGCATACAAATATTGTCGCGCTAGAAAAATTCAGAAAGAGTGAGTGTGAGAGTCGGACGCATTATAAGTGAAAGGGGAGAAAGTGTTCACGGAGTGGTACATAAAAGACGCAAAAAATCGATGCGTTGAGAGAGAGGAGAAGGAGGGAATCAACTTTATTCTATGGCTAATATTTCCTCCGTTAAGTCCCAGATGCTCAACAGGCTTGCAGGAAGAAAATGGAAAACAGATCAACGTATATTTTTGAACACAGCTCGTTTTCAAACTTCAAAGCATTTATCAGCTTTAAATTGTTTTGCTTGAAATGTAGGAACTTTGCCTAAAAATCAAAATACTACTCCTATAAACTTGGAATCGTGCGTTCACATGTGCACAAAATACCTTATATAGATCAAACACAACATTGAATTAATACGAGATAAATAGGAAATATTTGAGTTATCCATGCACGGAACTTCAAAACGGGAAAAAGGTTTACATTCTAAAGTTGCAAAAGAAGATTGAGAGATCACAATGAAATAGGAAATTAAGCGTGGTAATGGAGGCAAAGGTGAGAATTCGTGGGTTCTTGTGAGAGATTATAAGGAATTACAAGAATGAATTAAGGGAGTTTTCATTGGAGAAGACGGATGACACAACCCAACGAAAAGGGAACGTTGAAAGACAAAAAGTGTACACGACGGATATGTAAACAGGGAAAATTGGAGAAGAGGTGGGAGGGGTGGACAGCAAGTTGTGGGATTAATCAAAATGGAGAGCTGGTGGGTTAAAGCCAAGAGAAGAAAATGCTGAATGTGAATGGGAAGAGAAATGGATCCGAATGATAGAATTTCTACCATGAAAATAAAGCGGACGGAAGGTATTTCAGACGGAATTGTTAGTGACATGAGAACATAAATATTTTCATTTTATGAGAGCAATAAATCAATATTTGGGCCAAATAGGTAAAAATATTCAAATTCAATCACAGATTCTGCGTCTGAGGAATGAAATATGGGGGAGATATTTTACTTACACAATCTTCAGAAAACTATTTTAATCAGGTCGATCAAGAGGAATCTCTTCATCGACCTGATTGAAAAATAAAAGGAAAATGCCAAGGTTAAGACAAAGAGAAAAGCACTTGTTGCACATCAAGAAAGACAAGAGGAAAAAGAAAATAATGGAAAGACTACTGCAAATTCCATTGAATATCGAGAAATTGAGAACTATAGTGTATGAATGCAGAAAGTGCAATGTTAGGCATGCATTAAAGAATCTCACATAAGACACTTTTACCGCCGCAATGAGCCGTAGAATTACAAAGGTAAATTTTGATAATTGAGATACAGGTTTTCAACATCAGGAAAATTTCAACATGATAGCCGTGTTTTAAACTAATTATGCGTCAGATAATGCGTCTGATCGAGCATAAGTGATATAATCCTTAGCTCTGACTCATTTTATATTCTTTTTATCGACCCCCTTTTTGCCTTTCACCCATTCATCTCTGAACTAGTTACCTATTCGGATTGTCCAAGAATATAGCCGCGTCTCAGCATCGCGCGAGGCGTCATACATCGTGGAACGCCAACATTTAATCCATCTAAATTCCCTTCAGTTTGATCCAATATTCCAGCCGTGCCTTTTCGCACTTTCTCTTTCGTCTTCCATCACCAACCTCTCCATTACTGCCCGACTCGACACCCGCGAATGATGAATGGTATCATGCATTGCCTCTCGTCGACGGGTTCATCAGCATTTATTTCCCGAAAAAATGACGATGCCATAAAAGTGAATATACACTCGTTCTCTCTAAATTTAATTAACTCTCGCATTGGATTAGACAGATTGATTAATGCATGTCTTTCAGAACGCTGGTATAAATATTGGCCCACGGCCGATTCCGGGTCCTCCCACTACTAACGTTTCCATCCGCACACTCGACGCAATTCCTACATGAAATAGTGATAAATCCGGTCATCTCGCGTTACTGCGTGAACTGCATCACATTTACACTTTCTGGTTTCGCACAGGCTCTTCCAGTCTTTGTATTATACTAATTTTTTTTAGAACTGTCCTTCATTCGCTTCATCTCCAATGGGACTTACATCAATCAACATCATCACATTCTTGCCTTATGCATGGCTAAGTATAAAGCGTCTATTGCTTATGTGAGGATTTTATCAACCATATTGCAACTTTTTACTAATATTAACCGGAAAAATCGTTACCAGATTCTACTGCTCACCACAACTTGTGGGATATAAATTCAACGTTACTATTTTACTTCCGATAATTCAAGTCCAATTTCAACATAGAGCATTGAAAAGGCATCGTTCAATTCTAAACATGCGTAAGAGCCCACCATGACTTCCACCTTTACTTACCCAAATTATTCTCAAGGGACCAGTATGATATGGATGTGGTTATGGTATAGTTAGTATATAGTTCAACTTACGTTCTTCACCCGATGACTGAACGTAAATGAAAAGGAAAGATAGTTTTCAGCTCCGACAGGAATTTTTCTTTCTTTCGGAGAAAAAGATTTTTTTCCTGACGATTTGAGAGCTGTTATTTGACAACAGTGGAATATCGTACAGTATTAATGGAAACCATCCGAATTAATACGATAAAAAAGCGATTTTAAACGAAGAGAAAAATTTATGCCCTTGGGTAATGAATTTAAAAAGAGAGTTTCGGGGGGGGGGGGGGGTGACTTTCCCATATAAATGTCATTTCATGTCATGTACATTTCCCATCTATTCATTTGACACCTCTCTCTTCCTACTCACCATTCCGGCTTAAATTAAACTTTAAGTTTAGCGATGCGCTATAATCTACCTTCACATTAAATCCACTACCAGCCTTTCCCGTAATATATCCTTCCTTAAATATACTCCTAATTTTTTCATGTAATTAAATAGAAAATTGTCCGTTTAATAATGGTATCATGTGGCAGTAAATTTTGCAATGAGGAAAGTCTAAATTTGAGCTCGCTTGTATAAACAGATTCATGGTAGCCGAGTTCTCTTTGAATGAGATCCTTCAGGTTATCGTTGATATTCGAGAAAATCGATGGACTGGCTGATTTTGATATATACGGGTAATTTGAAAAATGTTTTTCTAAACTGTAAATATTGGATAAAAGGAGTGTTTATGAAGTAAATTTTAAATTCAATAAATGGATATTATGCATTATAAAAATCATATTAATTGGTTTAAATACACACTGAAAATTACAAATCTATTCTTTCATTCCAAATTGATGGACATGTTAATGGAATTATAAAAAATCCTCATATTAAATTACTGAGGTTTTGTGAAAGACATTTTAGTTCATTACGGGTGTATTAGCGGACAATTATTTCGCAATATATATCCTCAATCACATCATTGGAGAACATTCACGTGGCGAGTTATATTTAGCCGGAAGAATTGAAAAAAATTATATTCCAAATCAATTAAGTATAGGAACTTTATTTTTCAACGGAGTATCATATGAAAAAGATGAAATTTCAGTTCCATGAGAGCTTAATGTAATTAAATTGTACTGATTTATTTCATTCAAAAATAAAACGATATGCATGGCGAATGAAATATTTCCTATAACATCTCGGGACTCAGATCTTCTATTTTAACCCACATTTTATACCTTTGTTACAATTGTATTTCTTGCAGAAAGATTCCCTGAATCAGAATGTTTTTATCTTTAAATAGGCCTCTGAAAATCAGATTTGGACTGGACGCTTATATCTTCTTAGAATACGCTTATCCCTCTCTATCCTCCCTTCCCAGGGCTGACCTATCCCACCGTTAAAAGCTGCCTATTTGTCGTTCAATCTCAATTATTCGTTTCTCTCAACTCTTTTTTATGTTTCTACTCTATCCCAATTATGCAATCCATGCTTTCATCAATGCGTTTACAGCCCGCATGGTCCCATTACACATCTATGACCCACTGCTGTTCACCATGGAAACCTAGATGATTCAACGGAAGTAGGAATATCCTGCATTCGAAAGATGTTCGCTTAATTGAAAATTTTCATGATATTTTGAAACAAAATCTAGGTACTCTATTTCACGAAAATTGCGTAGACTACTTGCAATACCAAAATAACTTTTCATTTGAAGTTAAATACGAAAAAAGTATACATTTTGGAGAAAGAGAAAACTTCCGGAAAGAGCATTCCCTGTTATCTGGTTGACCAAATGTCTTTCCTTTTACCGCAATGACAGTGACGAATCTTGAGATACAACAAAAATTAGAGAAAATGTGTCTCTCAAAAAGTTGAGGGTTTAGACAAAGTGACTTTCTGTCTTCAAAAGATAAATTAAATATACTTAAAGATAGCTAATCGAATCTTTTGAGGTAAATTGCATTATTATCTTCTCGTAGTATTCCTGTTCATACTATTTTTGATGAATATCCCGCTACAATCGTTCATTTAACTTCATATATATTCTCTCTCTCCTATATCAAATTAAAGCAAAATTCAAGCAAAAAACAAATCTTTGTTTTCAAATTTATGCTTCTTTTTCAGTTTTGTGAATTTTTGGTTTTTAATTCCTGTGCACAATTAAACATATAAATCGTTTCTTTAGCTCTCCTGAAAAGTTGCTATTTTTGAGATACGTGTTGTAAGAACTTAGCCATCGATATGTATTGTTGAACCCTCTGAAAATTTTCACTGAAGAGACCGTCTATTAATCACTTCGGAAATATCCAACGCCACTTATCGATTAGAACTGGGCGATTTAAGAAAAATTATGAAGGCTTAGATTCTAAATGATACGAGTGGATTTATCCTCGTACATTCGATGAATTTTTTAATACAAAACTACAATCTAGCTGATATGATCCGTGCCAACAACCGTCACCAAAGGGTTGGGAAGTGGGTCGAGCCCAGCTATACGAGAGCCCATGAAAATCCTATTTTCTCGGATAATATACCTCAATGTTGTCGATGCAATTTCCATAAAAACAATATTTTCCATGATCCAACGGTGTATCTCGTCTACTTCGCATCAGGCGGGAAAAAAGAAAGCCAAAAAACGGTTGTGCAGCAACTATCGCTCCGCGGGATAGTGGGTTTCCTTTGCAATGGGTTGTTATTCTTTGGTCAGCGAGAGAAATTCAAACGAAGCAAACCATTTCTTTTCTTCGTCGTTAGAATACACGGCCGACCACCGAGTCTCCCGCAACCCAGAGCATGAGTCACGATGAACTCGGTAGAATAAAGGTGCAGTCGACTACCTCATGTGCGCACATTGGGAACAATCCTCTGAATTTTCCTTCGCATATCTCAACGAAACGACAAATATCACTACGGACCATAGCAAGCTTTTTTTTGAGGTAAACAAGAAATTCAACGAGCAGATTCGACAGGCCACGTATTTGTATAGTGTTGACTTTGAAAAAGTTTTAGCTTTCTCTGGATGGACTGACAAGCACATTGGCAAAGTGCGTTTTTCTTTGGATCGAGAAGGATATGCTCCTATCTTGATTTGAGATGCTTTTGTCAGCAGGCGAGAGAAGGAAAAGTAGTCGGCTTGTTGGAGGCAGACTTGAGGGCAGCGGAAACAAAGCGAAGGATGAATAAAAATAGAAGTACCGTGTACTGTTGGGAGAAACGCAACAGGGACGGTAATGAGGCATATCAAAATCGGAGAAGAGGGAGGCCTAGGTATGCTTCGGGAGATGTTGACGCTGATATATAATACATCGAAGTGCTGCTGAGATTTCGAATTTAATAAAAGAAGAGATTTTGTCCCAAGTGAAGTGTGAATTCATTGGAGTATGCTTTTCGTGAATTGAATATTTTGCCCACATTAATTTAGATGTTTTACTTGACCCTTAAATATTGTCAAAAGAAATTTGACAACAATAAATGTCATGCATTTTTTTATTTTACAAAATTAATTTTCAAAGCAATTGAAAAGAAAGGGATGTATCAACCTGCAGGAAATAAAAGTTTATTTTTGCTTTGGCCACTGACCAGGAAAAAATAAAATTTTAATTTTGTACGTTTTATGGAATTTACCTCGGAAAATGGTGTGTCGTCCTTTAAATTTGTAGCAATTATGTGCATATGCATTGAGATATATTTTCAGTCGCAAATGACGTACTGAAACCTTTTAAGTGATGATTGATTAGGTATTTAGAGTAATTCCTGATGCTTAAATCGCTCCTCGCCATTGCCTTGCAGATTACGTCAGCGAATATTTATGCCGTAAATTTTCAGAGACGAGAAAATGAGGAAGTGGAGATGGGCTCTAAATGAATTTTAGAACGAGTGCCAGAGTAGGTGCGAAGAAGGAAAGGAAAGAAGAGTTAGAGGGAGATAGTGGGAAAAAGCAAGGCTCAACTGCTGCGCCTACATTCTGGTGAGCAGTACGAAATACGTTCGAGCCTTGGTTCGAGACAGACAAGTTTACCTCACTACCTTGGTGGCTAAAAAAATACCGTATTTGAATTTCCCTCGTGTCGTACCGCTAGAATGGTAATCCATTCTCCTGCGAAGCGATGGTGGCGGTACAAACTATGTTGGGATACTTATTCCCCCATAAAAAATCTCTCACAACAGTCCAATAGATTTCCTCACGCCCATGCCCTGCATAAAGGGCTACGGAAAATAGGATAAAAATCACTTGCTAAAAACTTTCAACACTAATACATATCTTAATATTCACTCAGTTAGATTGATGGGGAAAGTATTGAACGTTTAAGGTAACTTTCATGTCAGTCACGAAACTTTACATCCTTTACTGTTGAAAAAAATATATCTCTCCTGTATACATTAGCTTGAAAGCTGGGAATATCATATGATCTCTTTCCTTAGCTAATTGATTAACGATAATACATGTGTGGTTCCCAAAAGATCGTTATCCTAAAATATGCACTACATTACGATGCCATTATCAGCTCAAGGATGTTAATCAAATAAACTCGATTAGGATCAGGGAGCTTACCAAGTGAATATAATTGCAAATTCATACTTCTTTTATGTAAGGGCGGGATTGGAATATTCAAGTGGAATCGTCCGAGAAAGAGAAATATAAAGCACAATATATCAGCAAACAGCGGAAAAGATACCTGATTTACTATGAACCTCCGACGTAATAGCCATCGTATTCGCAAAGGTGAGAGGAATAATTTAGCAGTATAACTCCTTATTTCCCATCCCTTTTTTCCTCATGCAATTGGATGAGAGCAATGAGATTTTAACTCAAATGGTTGTCATACCATAGAATAAGGTTTCCTTAACTATGGTGCCTAAAACAATTGAATGAAGTTCATAATGCATGCAGGACTTTTGATGTAGGATTACTAAAATAAGTTTATTCGTTTTTGCAGAAAAAATATTTACTCCAGGTATTAGCAAATATGATACGCAGTCATGAGAATAATTCACCCAAAACATTCACATTCTATACATGCCATCTTTACACTCATATATTCTTACAGTGAACAAAACTATTAGTACGCGGGAAAAGCATGTTTAAGGTAAAAGGTGGCAATAAATGAAAGATATTACAGCGAAGTATGAAAAGGTACCTAATTTAACCACAGATAGAACATGAGGTACCGAGGAAGTACAAGTAAGCCAAAACGTTTAAGCGACCATAATAAATGCAAAAGTGCCATCATGATATCACTTTTTACGAGAGCTAAGACAAGAATACTGAGGAGAAAATGCAGAAGTTGGTTGTTAAAAATCTAATAAACAAATCTAACTAAATAAAAAGTGAAATATTTATGCAAGCAAATCACACTTCGCAACAGTGAAAAATGTTAAACCGCATCTTTAAAATTGGCTACTCGACTTATGAGAGAAGATTATTCATGAAAGAAGTTTGCTTCAACAAATTCAATAAAATGTCCTAATTTTTTCTGCTTCTCCTTTCCTCTGTCTTCACTCTAAACAAGCGTAGCCTCATATTCGTAGTCTCCAGAAAACTAAAGCAAGATGCTATCAACAGCGAGCTATAAAGAGGATTCAAAGAATTTAGATAATAATAATAATTCATTCATGCAACTCTTGCACGAATGCAAACTTTGTTGTTTCAATAGAAACTGGAAAGCAAGATTAAGAGGAATAAGGAAAGGTGTAGTATAAGAATTTATCTCTAAGTAAAATATTTTGTCGAGGTTAGCTCCTATTGATATGCCTTCGTTTCTATTATATACCATTAATTCTAAGATCTCAGTAATACCAATGAAATGACCATAAACTTCCAGTAATGGAAAAATACGTACACAAAAAATAATTAAATTCTTACGATAAGAATATTCACAATAAGCTATGAAATATTAATAATTAGTAGATGGATTATAAATATCATATTGCATACCTAGTGCATTGCTTGTTGACGAAACGTAAACAAGGATACGATGGCAAATGGAGGACGACGAGACGGAGGCAGATATTCGAGCAGAAAGGTATATTATTTTTTAAAGATACAATAAAGACGCCTGAATGGTTGGCGACGAGAAATGCAGTGTAAGCAAAAGGAAGCTACCTCCCTTACCTCCTTTCTTGTCTAGTAAGGTTGAAACCGCACGACAAAGGAGAAAAAAAAAGATACATGCTGGCGAGGGAGAATGGAACATATTATACGTCTGAGCCCTGAACGGACCACACAGACTTTTTCCTAAACTCTACTTTTTTCTCCTTCAGTTCGAAATACGCTCACGTAAGCCAAAAGCTATGAGAAATACTCCCTCTGTGTCATGAAATGTTAAACATCTGACCCCTGAAGTAATTTAAAAAACACAGAGATGAAGAATACCAACTACACAAAGAAATCCCGAAAAGCTCCACGCTAAGTGGAACATATGAGCTGGCAGCTGCGGTGACATTGTAGAAAATCCAGGTTTCAAATTTAATGACAATATACAACTCGAGTGGTCCTCTCTTAAAACTTCCAGATTAATACTAATAACATAAATCCACTTAAAATAGTGTCCGTTCACCCAATATATAATAAATAAAATAGACGATAAGGCCGTACAATAGTTACAAGTTTAACAGCGATGCTATCGGATCTCCAAGTTCCTTTAATCACAGAAAACCTTTCTCATTCTACTTAGATTTCCTATTCACTTATTCTATTTCGGCCAATTAAACTAGTGAAAAAGCCAATAAAAATGAAATAATTATTTGTGCTAGAATTTAATTCTCCTTGACAAGAGCGGAGACATAAAAAACCTGATCACTGCGATTAAAATAGCTAAGATGAATAGAAACTGGCTATAGTGACTTTTGCCTAATTCAGGAATGCATGTAAATTATGGTAAAAGTATTTTATTTCAAAGTAATTTATTTTGCTCTCAAAATTACGTTAATCGATATTCGTAAAAATGAAGACTTTTTGATTACATAGACCCTGGAGGTGAATACAGCACCGGTTTACTGCCATGATATCTTACTCAATGCCGTCGGATATAATTCTTTGGGAGGGTGCGGATAGTCATGATAAGGGCAGAGTTCATAACAGGGAAAGGGGGAAAATGTTAGGGCAGAAGATTGAAACCGCTGATACTGAAGGAAACTTCAGTTTGGCCGGGCAGCTCACTCGAGACCAAGGGAAACTTGAGGGCGGATGGATAAGACCACGAAGACGCGCTCCAACGGAAAAGGAAGCCGATCGACGGAGGAAAAGCCTGCGGTGGAGGAAACTCGACGAAGTATATGTAATGGAGATGAAACTTCATACTCTCTGGGCTCGTTTCAATGCATGAATAGGTGTAAACAAAATCATACGAACTCACTGAAAACTTTGCTTGAATCTTATATGCACACACATCGATAACCGCAGCTACCACAAGACGAGCATGAAGCGATAGTGAAGTTTGAAAGTACTGAAGTTGAAGGTGAAGTGCATGAGTAGGAAGAAAGAGGAATAAAAATGAAAAAGGACTAGCATCAGATGGGGTGAAAGCTATCTAAAAGCTTCCAGAGAAAATAAATGATCGGACTTGCGGTATAGTCGTCTATACTTGTGACGTTTCACTTTGGATAAAGTTTTACTGATCTCACTGCTCTTCGGGCGATTTCTTTCTACAACTTCAGCTAATAATTATTAGTGGCATGGAATTATTTCACCAACTTAAAAAATGATACGATGATTAGTCCATTTACGTTTTGGCATTTCAAAAGAGAAATCCCTTAGCAAGTGCGAATATCTGTCATTACTGCGGGATTACTTTTATTAAAATCGTTCCAGCAAATCCATCACGCATCCTCTGTCACGGAAAAATAATTGTGTTTAATAATATAAAAAACAGAAAGTCTAAGCAATAGTTAATAACAAGCACATTCATTTGCATTGAATTATGTCATAATTTTGGTAGGCCGCACTTTAGGAGAACTACTAATTTGAATTAACGACTGGCAAAGGGAAAACTAAAATTTGTTCTTTAAATTTATTCTGAAAGGGTGTTCCAACAACTTTCATCCAATTACATAACCATTTTATGAATTTAGTGTTTCAACTGTTAAACATGGAACATGAACAATTGTCCAGAAAGTGAAATAGATTACAGAAATATTGAGATTGGACGAGTGCAGTAGTTTTAAAAAGCTCTTCTTTGGTTTCTAAGGTAATGAATATCTAAGAAGCAGTACATATGCTTCCATTAATTCGTTTTTGAATGACTGTTAAGTGGAGAAAATCAGTCAAATGGAATGAAAACTTTATTTCATCGAAAAGTGAGAGAAAATTAAAGATAAGAGACGGTGAAAGGCTAACATGGGGTAAAAGATTCTCACGATAATGGAGGGTGTAAGTGGTAAGGAAAGGGGTATCTAAGGAAGAGTCGTGGAAGACCCGAGGAGGCATTGAAAAATTGAAATGGAGTCTTAAGTGAATACAAAAAACAACTTGATGATGCCACACCTTCGGTAATTATATCATTAATTCTTTCATTTCGAAAGGTCAAGGAGTAAGAGGGGAAAGACAAAATAAATTTAAAAAATTCTCTGTTAAGAAAATATCGGCAGAAAAATTAAAAATTTTACATATAATATAAGTTGGACATTTTCTTAAAATATACTGGAAAACATATGGAAAGTAACATTTTTCAATAATATTTTGTATTATTGTAGTATTTTTTTGTGATAAAAATGGTCAATACAAATCAAAAATGTAGCAACTGACGCCTTAGAGCAGAAAACTGTAACTGCGCCTAATTTTATCTTTGGTCAATATTTACATATCCTGAGAATTCCACTCTTGATCTCAAACTCCATTTCGAAATACCGAACGTAATGGGATAAAACGACGATGACATATTATTTGGTATTAATTTTAGTGAACCGTAATGCATGGGAAGAAATTGAACTCAATAAATTTATCTTTCATGCCACATTACTCTACAGAGAAGAAATAAACAATCCCTTCGTTCGTAAAAAATGGAGTAAGGTGAATTGCAATTGTAAATACGAAGGAAAACACAAATTTTAAACACGACACAGTCCCAAAATCAAACCACCATTAGCAAGAAAATATGGTGTGATTACAAGGACCTTCACCAGAACGATTTCGATGTTAGACATAAAGGAAGTAACTATCATGTAACAACTAATAAAAGACTTAAATTAATTTCAGTTTCAATCATTGGAGACAAAGATCATGGCAGTTAAGCATCGAGATACGCGAAAATATGATCGCTATCAATGAATTTTACCAGTTTGCGCCACGAGTTACCCATTAATTTTCGATCAAAAATCAACCTCCAACAAACGTCTATACAATTTTTAGCCGCCGCATTATACATGCAAACTCCCTTTCCCAACGCCAAATAGGAGTGGAATTCATGCATAGGAAATTAATGTGATTATTTAATATGGCCATAAAAACAACAACGCCCAGTATAACGAGGGCAATGGAGAGAGGCAGAATATAAAATGTAGCAAAGCTTGAGCGATGCAGAAGGACGGAACACATAAAGGGATGTGATATTAATGCGAGTAAACACGTCGCTGATACGTCACAGGGAGTGACTCGGTCTTCATTTGCCCTCGAAAAATGTCAGGCTAAGTTCAACGGACTTCCAAAGCGGAGAAGGGCGAGAAGGAATTCGGATGCAGGGTTTAGGGAGGTGCGGTTGGTCCCTCACCACATTCATTGCACCTTCTCCACTTCGTCCTTCTCCACCTTCCGCCCTTCAGTTTGCCGACTGCTCCAGTTGTTTGCGAGAGCAAAGGAGAGAACATATCAGCGCTATTAGACTCGTGAGGAATGCGGTAGGAAGGGGCCGGAGGGGTACAGAGGGCGGATTCGCGATCTTCCCAATAACATCTCACGCCTGCTCCCTCAATAAGTCGGATCCACAACTTAAGATATGCTACAAATATAGTTATTGGAATCTCGTGTACTTATAAAAAAGATAGAGGCCAAATGTGTATAAATGGAAATCCGATAACCAGCGCCTAAATAAAAAACAGAATCAAGCATTCTTTAAGGTAAGCCCACAAAAAAATCTGCCTTAGAAGAAATTGCATTTGAAAAATTATGTTAGATCTTTGTGGGAAATTAGGTTGGAGTCCAGCCAAAACGTATGCGTTCATCGATTGAAATCGAGTCACACGTTGTTGCCAGATCCATCGATCACCAGTACGTCAGAAGGAACTCTACGGCTTGCTCATTTATTAAGGGGTTATACATCCCCTCTGTCGCAAAAAGTAGTAAAGAGCCGATCAACGAGAATCAACAACCCTTTTGATTATAATTTAAAAGAATGACAGAATTAAAAGGGTAGCCTAAACTTAAAGGATTAATATTTTCGTGATAGGTGAAGCAAATAGAACATTTTACCCCAGGAAAAATTTGGTGACTTTTTGATTTGTGATTCCTAGTTCCCAAATATCTCACAGGGGAAAGCATAGTTGCATCATATGGATAAGTTAGACTTGGAGGGCCTGATAGAAATGACGAAAATGAAAAGACGCAATTTGGCTCATGACCATTTACATTGGAATCGAGCGAGTGTGATTCACATGACACTCTGACCCGCTTCAGCAACAGTCTTGGAAAGCTCAAATCGGGCTAGACGAAAAAACAATCTTCATACCCAGAGGGGACATCAGTGGAAGAAAAAAAATTTAAAGCGGACCTTCAAGGGCTTCTGAACCACACAGCCTCGCACATCATAGTATCAATGCCAAGATTAAGTGATGATCACGGGGTCAACTTTTCCCTTGAATGCAAATGAAAACTAGTTGTGGGGCTAGTGAACTTATTCTTGATGTTTTCTTATGATTTAAATACTTTTGTTAATTTATAACGGTTCATATATAATTTCATGTTATCCATTGCATTTTCAAAATATGAAATGCTTGCGAGGTGATATCTGAGAAGTGTTATATCAGAAAAAAATGATGACACAAAGTTCAACTATTATTAAGTACTTACTACTTTTGTCTTGAAATGCAGGTTTCGGCTCTCCCACAGAATTTTTTCATCATTTTCTGTTTTATTGCTTCTTTTCATCGGTGTTAATAAAAAATATTTCTAGCTGTAACTTAAGTAACAATTGCTTTTCGCATCCAAGTGTGATTTTCAAGCAAGCTAGCTGATATATATTGTTACATTTTATTAATAATTAATTATGTCAGTGGAATATATTTCTCGTAAGTATATATCAAATGAGAAACCTCTCCATTTTTCGTTTGCCACCCGTTTTTCCCTTCCGTTTCGAAAACTACGAGAGATGATATCTTCATTACGTAAAAAGACTCTACATTCCGTTAAAATAACATCATAAACCACAATTCAATGCTGACATTTTTTAATTTTGTTTTAATCCCAAACCACCGAATACAGCTCAAATTGAGTCATTTATATTTAGTATTCAAAAAGTTTAACAATTATTTACACGAACAACCAAGCCATGGATAGGGGAAACCTACCCAGGCGAGACTCGAACCCGCGATTTCTTGTATGGCATGCGAGGATTTTACCCAGCCGCCACCGAGGTCGGCGGCGTGATGTTGACGAAATGCCTGTTTACATGATGAAGATAACATCGTCAACAATTTCGGAAAAGGTGTACACTCAAAAGGACTTTCGCATTCACAGGCCTATTTTTTCAGGGCATGAGAGAGGAACCAGAAGTTGGCTTCTACTATTTTTAATTGGTTCGCCGCCACTTAGGTGTCACATATCAACTCCGAGTAAGACCCCTGTTCCAGCGACCCGTATCAAATTTATCCTGAGTATCAAATTTCCCCTCGGAGTCGTGGCGGGTGAAGTTGGGAGGGGAGTTGTCTTTCCCCCCCCCTTTCTCTCCCTCACGGCGCTTCGGCTTCCGTCTCCATATCCCGGCGCTGCGGCTAGAGGCCTTCGTGAGCCGTTAAATTGGGAAATTCAAACGCTAGGACTTATGGACTGCTTAATCCATTTAGAGCCAAGCAAGCCAGAATAAAACGACCGAACACACAAATTGTAATTCTTTGAATCAACTCGAGATAAAAGACCATACCTAACAATGATTCAACAAGAAGAAGGACAGGGAAGGTATGGCAGTTAATAAAAAATAGATATAAATTGTGAGTACCACAGATGATGGGTTAGAACTGACCATGTTAGTAAGTAATTAAAGTTAAACACAATAACTCACCACTTATCAAAATAGGAAAGTGTTTTCCTTTGAAGATTATTATCCTGTTCCTCATTAAAGAAAGGGCATTGTAGTGGTTCTTACCTGTAATAAAAGAGAAAAGGTTGGAAATACGAAAAGGCCAAAAATGTTAAATACATTCGGAAAAAACACGTACTTACTAACAAGAGCTTACTTAATACGAATGACAAGTAAAATACCAGCCAGAGAAAGAAATAATGTCGTAAATATGTAAATGAACTTTCATCTTTTTAAACCATGTTAGAGAGCTTGACAACTCGAAGAGTTTCAATACATTTTAAAATTAATTGTGGAACGGAATATTTGATCAAAATTGATATTAGCGACAACTTATAAACCGTCAATGACCTCAGTGGCCAGAGGCTTCCCTCAGGATTTAAACACATAAGAAGCTCTACCAAATAAGTTATTACTTTTTTCTCGATGCCATGGCATTCCATCGACGTTTACACCCAGCGAGATACTCGATGACTTATATTTACCTATTTTTACCCTAAAAACATCGGTAAATATGAAATTCTGAGCTCAGAAGATGTGTTGCTACGTATATTTTGCTTATAAAAATAATAGGAACAAAGCATCGTTGTCGTCCTTATCATTTTTACAAACGTTAATTGCTTTATACACATTTTTAAGGTAAAGCATGTATTGCTTCATACATGGAAGCTTATGGATTTCTAATGAATTTCATAGTAATTTTACTTTGCTGGGGTATCTTAGCAGACCTAACTTCTCTTACAACACCGACAGTAAAGTTTCCAAGAATAAAAATTTTCAGGAACTGCTTAGTTTAAAGTGGAAAAGGGTCGTTTAACGGGTAAGTTTATGACCCAAATGTTACAGATCCTATTGAAGGCGGATTTTAAGAGACGGAATGGCAGGGATTGAAATGGACCTCTCCCATGATTCGCGGTAGGCAAGCGGTCATGCATAAATTTGTCAGAGGGAAATCATGGTTTGGTCACCTCGTCTAATACCACATGGGGATTGAGGCTGTAACGATATTGCTGCTGGGACAGATAAGAGTAAATGAAGAGCGCTCACGAGCTAATACGTATAAGTAACCGTCACGAGTCCGGATAAAAATACATATTAGAGAACCTTCAGGCGAATAACGCTTATAAAAATCCATACTAGATGGCGCTTTACGCATCAAAGGCCGAAAAAAGCCGCCCTTATCCTAGCTCTGCGTAGGAACAAAGGGCAGGAAAGAGTGAATGGTCGCTGGATGTAAAATAACAAACAGAAAAATCGTGTAGAAACGAATGTCCAACATTGTGGCCGCCGCGCGAAGGGATAAGTAATCACAGAGGACGCCATAAAATACACCGACGCCACAGGATACAGCGACGACCTATTTTCCTAGTTTAGAACGGGTCAATCCCCTTCAGGAATAAATTAAACATGGCCAGAGTGTTTTTCCCTCAGTGCTTGTCCTGGGTCTGCAATAAAGGACAAAAACCGTGGAAAAAAAGGAATGTTACAAAAAATTAACCATTTTCCTAAAGCAAGTTGCACTGTTTTTTGTTTTCTGTAGGTCACCCTCATTTCACTAGTAGGTTGTCGTACTGAAACTGTGTCATCTACTTGTACATCAATAGCAACAACTTATGTACAGAATAAAAATAGTATCTCCGGTCAGATTATTGAATCAAAATTGGTACGGAGAAAAATACAATTCACAGGTTACACAAGAAGCATCAATTTTACAACGTTTTATTATTGACAACAGGAATCAAAGTATTAGCTGATATCTGGTGGCCAATTTCATAAATGGCACACAGATGTTTGGCCGGTTTATTTACTTGTGCTTTAGCCTGACAGTGTATTAAACGGATGAGTTATTAGCAATTTTGTGAGGCAAATACTGACGTATTTCTCAGTGAACAAAAGGGAAGTTGCTAATTATAAGGAACAACCTCCCTTTGATCTGTTTTGCTTTTGATTCTTATGTCAGACTATTTTACTATTAATGTTAGAATAAAATTTTGAAACTTCATAAACTAGTTCTATTAGTTAGCCTACATTAAATGTACAGATAGTATTCATGCTGGGTATGCTGCCATTTGGAATACTACTACGAGTTATTTCTTGCTCCTAGCCGCTATTATTCTCAGATGTCACGATTCTAATTATTTCCCCGACCCTAACTTTCCTGGCTTATTGGATAGCTGAAAATTCATTGACAGTTATTACAAGTTGATCAAACTTCCTCCTGTCTCATTCCCTCCTCTGACACTCCCATACTCAAGCGAACATCTTTTGAGTAGCCATTAAAAATGCATTGACGTTTTCATTCCCTTCATATATTCCAGTCTTACCCATTCTAACTTTTTCTTACGTAAGCTAGCTGATTCTTGCCCATTATCAGTCTCTTTATACTCCCACCATGACAGGAACAGTTTCTCGAATAATATTCAGAAATATTTATTAAATGTAGAGGTCAATAAATGGCCTCAAAACCCAAAAGTGGCGCTGCAATCATTATAGGTGCAATAAACTCTCTTCCGAACGGTAGCTCAATAATATACACCTCAGACCGAAGGATTAGTTTTCAGTTAGATAACACTTTAGTTAAGGAAAAATAATATTACACAATGAATTGAAATTGTTCCATGCCCGTTGGAGTAATACAAGAAAAATGCAAAAAAATCACGTAAAAATTTATTCTCTCAAACTGATTTCATACCTAGGTCGAGGACAGCAAATCTAAACGTTGAATATGACCGGGTACACCGGAGGTGTGGCAATGAAAGATGATGTTCCAGTTGTATGATTCTGTGCATCGATGAACGAGACGCCGTAAATGTTAGGTTTCTTTAAAACCAGTTTTCAAATTCTATAAGGCCGTAATAACAAATTAACGGATAAACAGGCTATAGACGCACCAACCCTTGCGACTAGGAGCCTTATTAATTGAAAGAATCAAACATCTATACGATAACGTTATTAACGGTTCTTCAGAGGATAGACATTTTCTGTAATGACACGATTACGAGATTTAAAATCAATACCTTGTTGTTTGGAAGTTGACACAAGCCCACTAGTAAATTTTGTTTGGAGCGTAGAAGAAGACTTCTCCGATCCGAGTGCCGAAAACTGGCTGCTTTGTAGCGGCACTTGATCCATGAAGGCTTATTTGGAAATTTCGGATACAACACAATCTATTTTATGGCAATAACCCCTCACATATTATTAAAACTATATCCTCATTTGCAATAAATTCCTCCCTTCACCGTTTAACCCAAAATGTTACCTGAGTTATTCCGCTAAATAAGTATTATTTCGTATTTTCTCTCAGGAATCTACGATTACGCAATAAAACTAAATCAGTGACTGTAAGAGCTTTAACAGAGAACCGTGGGGAAAGATTTCTGGAGGCTGGGATGTGTTGAGGAACTGAATGACGGAAGGCGCCGGAAGAAAATGAGGGATCTTCATTAAAAGGAAGAGAAGAGAAGGAAAAAATAAAAGGTTTTGGAACGGGTGAGCTGGTTATGGGAAAAAAGATGGCCATGAGAAAAGAATGGACGAAACTAAATTATAAGAGCGCGCCGTAATTTAAAGCACTACAAATAACATTTATTGGCGGTACACGTGAGGTGATGACTCGTAAGAAGGAACGATACTTTAGTCGATGTATGAATATTATGTCCCGCCTTAAATTTATGATCATCTAAGGCAGAGGTCGGCAAATTTTTCACCCGCGGTCCCGCACGTTCAAATCAGCAAAGCTGCGAGGAATGCAAATATCTTAATTTCCACCAGATATTATCAACTAATAAATAATATACTCGTCCCCTAAGTATTTTCATTGTATGATAAAATAATTCAAAAGGTAGCTTGACGCTTATCGAGGGGTGCGAGTTGTCGGCATATAATCTGAAACTAGAGTTACGGCCACCTTTGCCTCTCGCATGAAATTGGTCTCAGAATCTTCGAAATCATCGACATCACTCGGGTCTAGACCACATAATTGATGCATTAAGCATCTGTGCATGACCGCAACAATATTATTATTATTATATATTATTCATCAGGGCTTACCTGTTACCAAGTATATCTGTTCAATTCTCTAATTGAACACCTATTTATTTTTTAATAAGTTTTTTTTGGCTTTATTAGTTTTATTGGCGATCAATTCACTGAATTCATGGCAAATTTTCATTTTTATGACTTTTTGGAGCGAAATATTCATAAAAATAGTTTTTTTTTTACTTTCAATGGAAATTAATAAGGGTAGACGTTAGTTTTATGAATTCGGAGATCATCTCTCTACAGAAATTTGGAAAAAGCAGACGTTAATAGAATTTATAACGCCAAAAATTATTCTGGGAAATTATAACACGGTTGTGATTCAGAAACAATTCTCTTTCCTCAGATAATCGGAGAGGTCAACGAAAAGTAATTCGAAAACAAAACAGAACTTTCTTTAATATAAGGTAAGCACCGAATCTATCGATAGAAAGATTTTGAAACCTAGATCCCTTGTAAAGTTATTTTTGTCTTTTTCTAGTCCTTCAAGCATAACTTACAGGAATCTCTTCCAAAAATATTTACTTAAAGTTTCACAACATTTTACTTTTATCTTAAACATTATCGTTTAATACGAGAAAACAATAAAATACATCAATAACATTTTATCAAAAGAATATCTTGGCTTCCACTCCTTGTAAATAAATTGAAAAAATAATACCTTTTTATTTTTACATATTCTCTGAATTCAACGCCGACTCCTATACACCTATTTCAAATCAACCAAAATTTCTAAAACCACCCTGACCTCACCATAGCACACATACGCGCCCTCGGAATAGTTTGAAACCATGACCCTCGTGAAATCAAACCACACCTCCCTCATTCCAAGTATGCCTTGACTTTCCAACTGGTTAAAATGTATCCAATTCACCACATTCTGAAACCTTCTGGCGCATTCAGCCTTCAATCCAAACTCACGGTAACACCCAACGCGAGAAAAACCTCACCTGCCACCGCTACGCGTTCATAACCATTCCGCTGAATTTTTCATCTACTTGCTTCACATGTAAATTTGGTACGAAAAATATTTAAAAAACGCCAATTTTTTTCAAACAAATATATGAAATTTCTTCTGCGTTGATGGCATAACGCAGGAAAGATATTGCGAGTAAAATTATTTAGAAAAAAGGCTTTAGAAACTCAGAACTTAATTTTTAATTTGGACAGAAAGCAATTCTTCCTCATGTTACGTCATATATGAAGGTAATTACGTATCTTGACTGCTCAGATGTTTATCATATAAAGATATTTGAGGAAAATTATGCCCATAATGTACTCTAGAAACATCTCGATATCATTTGCAAGTGGGTCATGGATCACCTAATTTTTGGAAAGGCATGATATGTGAAAGTAAGCTATTAAGTTAAGCATTTTCTGAAGGTTGAGATCAATTTATTGGTAATGAATGGACATGGAAACACACATATCAAAGCAATTATTCCCTTGACATTATATTCGAACTTCGGTTTTCTTCATATCGTTGCTGTGTCAGTTATAAAAGGAAACCATACTTGCTCCCTGTTAGAGTTTGTACTTTACAATCGTGCGAATAGAATGCATCAGATTAGGGCGCGATGAACCTGGGCAAACAAGCGAGACTTTATGTATGATTTTAAACTTTCTCGGTAAACAGAATATTTAAAATTTACTCGGGTTTCCGCGGCGAGTACGCGAAGCTTTGGCGGAAGGAGTATCACTTTGCGGAGAAACATTGATATAATTTAATAACTAATTCGTATCAGGATTTAGATGAGCATGTTATATTATCTTAGATGCTCATGTTGTAACCAAGTTCGAATATAATACCAAGTCTCAATAATGCGCATTAAATATGAATAATTGCTTTGATATGTGTGTTTCCATGTCCATTCATTTCCAAAAAATTAAATCGATCTCAACCTTCAAAAAAATGCTTAACTTAATAGCTTATTTTCACATATCATGCCTTTCCACAAAGTAGGTGATCCTTGACCCACTCGCAAATGATATCGAGATGTTTCTAGAGTACATTATGGTAATAATTATCCTCAAATATCTTTATATGATAAACATCTGAGCAGTCACGATACGTAATTACCATCATAAATGAGGTAACATGAGGGAGAATTGTTTTTTGACCAAATTAAAAATTAAGTTCTGAATTTCTAAAGGCTTTCGTCCAAATAATTTTACTCACAATATCTTTCCTGCGTGATGTCATCAACGAATCTTCTACTCACTAATGAAGCTATGCCTGAAGAGTGTGCATATCATTAATTGAATTTTTCGTAACGTGGCTTCTAGGAAACGACAAAAAATATATGAAGGAGTCCCATTTATATCCAAGAATAAGAAGAATTAGGCTGAAGCAGGTTGTAAAGGAGAGAAAGAATCAGAGGGAAGCATAATAAAGGAAACAAGAAAGAGGGTGACAAGGGGCAGGTAGACGGAAGGAGAGAGGTTGAAGAAGAGACGGATATGTCAAGGGGTTGTTGAATGAATCTTCGTCCCAGAGCAAATTTAATTGTTGAAGGGCGCACTCAGTTAAAACTTGATATAAACACGGAGGACCTTGTTAAAAGGGAATAGTAGAGGACGTTGAGTAATGGAGAGGTAAAGTGAGATGAGTTAGCAGAAAGGAATACACGATTACAGGGGTTGGCGGGAGTTATACCCGGGCATTCGCTCAAAAAAAAGATTGATATTAGCTTGAATTAGAAGAAGTAATAAAGGTGGGAATAGAGGAAAACATGGGAGAATGGTGTGTAGAAAATTAAATTCCAAAATACAGAAATATTCCAATACTTGAATAAAACACGGTATTAAGTATTACAGAAAAGTTTGTTTAAACGGTGCACAGGCGGCTATGAAAAATGTAAAATACCTGAAATGTAAAATACCTGACATCAAAGCGGATTTTTAAATCGAAATACTTATTTATATACATTAGTTTAAATACTTATTTATACAAATTCTGAGGAACCCATGAGTTCTTTAAAACGATATTTTGTCCTTTGAAATCCGGCATTTTTTTTCCTTTACAATTTCAGATCCTATACATTTATCATTTATTCAGTTTCTTGATGAAATTCTTATGAAAAATAGAAGCATCATCCACTTCTTTCTACCTTTTCAGTAAAAAATCATATATTTCCGGTGATTAAAGCAGCTTTCACTTAGGAAATCAATGCTAAAACAAAGAGTAAATTGAAAAACGCTAATAGTAAATAAGTAGGTTTAACCATAAATCTTCAGTGCACATTTAATTTAGGGTACAAATTTCTACGACATGTTCTTGACATAGAGACTGAGTTCATTAATCGAAATTAATGTGTTTTAGTTGATACCAAAAAATAAAACTGAGGAGCTAATCTTCAAGAAGCAATTGATCTATAATATGATGGCAGGAAAATTGATCGGGTAATTTGGAAATTTAGTAGGTCTTTTTTTGCTAGAATTTCACTTGGTACTCGTAAATTGTTATTCCATCCAAAATTTTGAAAATTTCAGAATAAGGAGCACTTTCAATTGCAATTACTGTAAATTGGAGCATTAATCAACCATTACCTTCATCCCTTCCATATATATGAAAAATTCCCAGCGTGCTCCATCGAGGTATGCGGGACCAGAAATAGCCCCTACCCTACGTGGGCAGGCCCATTCATTCTTTCTCAAGTTATACAAAGGGCTCCTTCACTATGTCCTCCACGCACTCCTCGTATCGCGTGGGAGATGACGAAAAGAGAAAAGAGGAAAATAGGATGGAATGTGTTCCACTAACAGGAAAAATGGCGCTATCTCGCGGATATCGAAGGACCAGAAAGCACATTCACGCACTAACCTCTAACTGAAAGACTAACACTCTTCCAACCTACACTCAACCAACATCAAGGTACATTCTCAAATAATATTCAATGACACCCTTGTTCGTATCATTTTGGGAACTGGAGGGTTTACCCTAGCTGCCATCAAAAATCATCATTAAAATTGGTAGTTTTAATTAAAATATCACAACCTATTCTCGGATACGCTCCATCGTCGTCACCCACACAGAACTCTTGTCTTTAACGGCTTCAGAATTACTTCGTACTCCTATAAATTTCTATTTACCTAAGACAGTACACTGAAATGACCCCAAATTATTCATCAGACTACCCATTTGTCATAAAATTCAGATTATATTTTAGCAAATAAATATCGGTGTTTTTCTTATTGGCATGCGCATCCAATGGACTTTAAATGTAATATCCCGAACAGAATTGCATCGTGTGATGCTTATGAATTCTATTTCCGCGGTATTTCTATTTTCCTTCATCGTCGGTGTATTTATTCTTCCGACTTTAAAAATACTAAAACTGCGACCTAAATTAAAAGCCCTAGATAGAAGAAAATAACACATACCCTTGGCAGCGAATTCTATCGACATTTTGTGGTTGCGGTGTATGCCATTTTAAATTATTTATCATTGATTATTCGGTATCCGAATTAAAAGTTCAATTGCTGAGTTTGATTGGATTTCATCATAATTAGATGCCGATCACGCAAAGAGAAACCATTCATCCATGTTGCTGCGAGCTTCGGACTCAATTCATCTGGAGGAGAAAAATATAGCTGTCATACAAAGATGACGGAATAAGTATCTCATTTATAGTGATCACAAAAATGCAAGGTAAAATAAAATTATATTCCTCCGTAGGATGAAAACTTAGGTGTTTCTTTGCTCACATACTTTTTATTGTAGCAAGTGGTGTAGCAAAGTATTCAAGTCGGCATATAGATATATTCAAGGTACTAATAAAAAACTATTTTCTCATTTCATCAGAATTATTTTACTTGCAAGACAAAATGGACCAGGTGTACGCATGGGACAACTATTCTTTAATGCGGATAAAAAGAGGAAAAGCAGAAGGAGTTAGATGATAATGAAAAAAGGACTTCAAGACCATTAACGAGTACAAAAGGAAAATGAAAGCATTGAAACACGACAGTAAAAATGAACCCAATCTATAAAAAGACGATTTCGTTGCGCAATAAGCCTTCCATGGGTTAAATATGTTTTGTAGAGTGACGTAGAGGATGGGGAGTTTTTCGCCAACTTCGGTTGTTTGGCAAATCCTTTCAATCAACACGATACGTGTCTGAATATGAGGGAACTAAGCGACCCTGAGAAAGGAATTAAGTCTCCGGAACAACAGAAGTTTGAAGAGGATAATGTGACTCCCACAAGACCTTGCGAGAAAGATACATATGTAGCTGTGAAAGTAGAGCACGCGATGTAAAAAAGTAGTATGCATGGAAGGATAGGAGTCACATTGAATATAATGGATCAGAGAAAGAAGAAGCGGGCATGAGGCTAAAAACGTAAAAAAGAGGAAAATAAAGTTTATACATGAAATAGGCAGGTTGGTGGAATACAGCCATGAGATATAGAATAGCCTTTAGACAGCGAGAAAAAGCGAAACAACAAGGAAAGAAAAATACTCATACCAAAAAATAAGACGAAAGATCACGACGAAGTTTTAAGTATAAATTTTCTGTTTTGATAACTTAAGCAGTGAATCCTACCAAAATGACAAAGAAGGATAGAACGTAACTTACAATATACAATACACAGGCTCTTTTAACGCATCACTGACCACTTTTTGCAGCTGAATACAAACAAGGCTGCATAATTTTCAGTAATTTCTGGATGACTAAGTGAAACGGCAGTTAAGCTACCAAAGAAGCTCCGCAACCACGGAAGGAAGTGACGAACCTATCCTTCTTTGACGAAACTGAAGAGCACCACAGCACGATGGGCGACTTTGGATTTTACCGGCACGACAGAAGGGCTATCCTTCTTTCTCGTTCGTCGAATCATTTCTCCTTTGCCGTGACAATAGCTAATACAACCAGTTCCTACAACAGAGATGGGAAAATGGACGGATTTAATGGAGAAAAAGAAAATAGGGAAATCCAAGAGTGAAGCCGCAATAGAGGAGGCAATGATGTTCCCTCAAACGAGTCTCTGGACACTTAAAGGCAGGAAAAGCGTCGCCAAGGGACCGCATCTTAGTGGGCAAGAAGCAACCGAGGACATCAGACGAGGCCGTTTAGACAGTAGAAAGGGAAGGAGTGATATTACTCCGTGCGTCATATCATCTGCTCGAAGAGACTAAGGGATGAATGGGTTTGCATCCGCCTTTTATCCTCGAACGATAGCTTCATCTTTACTCTTCGCAGTAGCCTCGAGATAAAAGCCTTCTTTGCTACGCTTAATGGACAAAAATATTCCAACATCTACACTAGAATTCTGCGTAAAAATGGTGGCCCATTCAAAGTTTTTGTTCCCTCTTTGAATGAAGTACAGCTTTCTTTATAACTCGTTGGAGGTTAAATATCTCGGTCTTTCAAATTCAAACCTTTTGTTTCCCTACAGCCTTTTTTGTAGAGAAAAGAATAGGAAAACAACTTGCTCTGCTTGCTGCAATGAAATAAGTACTCAATTTGAATTTATATATTTGTTATGGAATGAGACAGGTTTTTGGAAATTGAAAAGATATTCCTATCACTTACAAATCATTTCAAAAGGAGGTAAATTATTTAAATTCAATTCTATTTTCAATATATTTTTTCAAAATTAAAACATAGCTTATTTTATGAAGCAGCTATAAACTACAGCATGAACGCTACTCAACTTTATGCATGGAAATATTAATATAATAAACTCGTTGTGTTAAAAATTGTGTTTGATTGAAATATTTTGGGTAAGTGATGATGGGTGAGGAGTAGAACATTGATAATGGATAGAATGATGGGCAATAGCCCTGAAGTATGTTGATTGGGAAGGGGAAAGACGTGTGTGACAAGTACCATATTCCGTATAAAGCAAACTGCTGATAGCAAAATGAACTAGTGGGAAAAATGAAGTGTATTTTGGCGAGAATGATTGCATAATGCATGATCCATAAATATTGATATGCACCGGAAAGGATGATAGGACACATTAACTTCGGGCGATAAAAACTTAAGCATACCTAGGCTCACAAGGCAACCGCGTCTTACCTCATTCGAGCGATGCTATACTTCCTAGGGGATGAATAAAATACGAGTACACTCGCAAACTACCACGCCTGATCATACTCCTGATGCACCCTTGTGGGTAAAGGAGTGGATCCACTCGGTATTTTATCATCTCCAACGACGCTGACGGGAGAAGCAAATTTTCCTAGCGTACGAGTCATAAAAAATATCAGGAGGTGGAATGAAAGCACCTGCTTCCAAGAAGAGCAGACATCCCCCAGGCCTCGCATAAAGAGAATCGCCCGAGGAGTGTGGCATCAGCAGAAAAAAATGCAACATTTTAACGTCTCAGAATTGAAAAAGATGGTGCATGACTTCCAGTTGGGGGATACTATTGCTCAGTTTTATTTTTAATGGAGAGGGAATTTGGCGATCTAGGTAATGAATGCAGCTGCTGAATGAATGTAGGTAATAAATAACGCTCGCGACTCTGTGACTTCGGTCGTTCCGAGTCACTTCGTAGCGAACGTGGCTGGCCTCGAAATATTATTTGATAAGAGGTAAATACGAGTGATGAAATAGAATCAAATGAAGGAAAAAAATACAAATATCCCTTGAAAAGATGCCTCGAGTGGTTGAGACAGTGATGAGCGAGGAAAAATGGCGATACGACCTCGAGAGCTGCTTGGAGAGACTTTATTCAACTGAAAAGCTTCATTCAACCGAAATTGCACTGCACCATTGCGGGCGAAAGCTTTCAGTGCCCCGGGACTAAAGGAGACAAATGGCCACCCCAAAAGACAAAAATTACAAGTTCTAGAGAGGCTCTTCACCAAAAAATATATACCGATATTTTAAAGTTTAAATAAGTATTTAATTATGGTTGAGATTTAACAATGCATTAATATGTACACTCAAGCTGAGGCACCAAAGACTATCTTCGCTGTATAGCATACCCCTTGGTACTACTGATAATAGCCACCCAACTCCGAAGATGGGTTCCATCTACAGACCATCTGCAGCATATTTATTCACTCAGTACTGTGCAATGCATCTTAAATTCGGGTTATCTACGCTGCCAGTCTACTCCCAAATCTTAAAAACGAACAAAATTTCGTTTATTTTTATATCCGGACCAAAGCAGTTTGATTTACATTTTATTCATAAGACAAGTAGTTCCTGAATTACAATGAGCATTTACAAACTTCTAACATAGATAATCAGCCGTTATAAATAATTACGTCGGAAAAATATATTATCCGCTTTTCTGAAACTCAACATACCTAATCGGTGGCATAGAAACCACCTTTCTCTTTCTCAGATTGTGAGGACCCACAAAATATCCATAGATCTAAGAAAAAAGTGCATTGAAACAGAATTCATCTGCTGGAATGAAAAAAAGCTGCATTCCCAATTGAATACAACCCATCGTGTGTGCAAAAGTCTAAAATCGTGATGAGCTCTCCGGACTACCTCTCCAGTTAACACATAGTACATTAGTTGCTTATAACAGCAAACAGTGCCTCGATAGGGGGAGATATTTTACAAATATCCTCGTGAAAATCTCATGAGATGGAAATTAAAGCGACAGTTCTAGATGTTCATCGAAAGTAACTTCCAAACCTACACTCTCTTGCCTTTCAAATACATCATTCCCTCGTTGCGCATGGATTGGATTACCACACGCTACAACATTTTCGCCTTAATGATGTCCATCATCAACTCTTCGTTAAGATTTACCTTCCCTAATGCAAACATTTTCCTCTACTAACCCTTAAGTAATCTACTAAAGGATGGATCCGTCGTGTTATCTCAGCTCAAATATTTATTCCTTTCATAACATTTTCCGTCTACCTCTCCTAATTCCATATGGGTAGAGCGTACAAACGCGACGCTACTTTTGGCACACTCCTCTTTTCTATACATACAACGATAGATCCACCGTAAACTTGTGCCCATCCACATCTATTAATCTCTTCATATGGTAAAAAACGTCTTCCTACTGGTTACCGAGGATTTGATCGCAACTTTGCATTTGCCTTATGTAATTCTGTGGTGCCGACGAAAAATAGTAAAACATTTCCATTTCCGCAACAAGTTTTCAGTTGTATCATGAAAAAAACATAGATGTCGTTATAATCACTGAAACTGCAGTAGTACTAGCCGTAACACCCCCTAAAAATTACTTCACGAAAGTGAACTAATCGAAAATTCTTTGAGAATGCGAGAAATTTGAGGGATTGAGGGGTTGGATGAATACAAATAGTTTGTTCGGAGGAAATATTTAGGGAAAACTGGCATACAATATCAAAAAAAGCTTTAATGGCGATATAGAGTGGTAATTAAATTGTACTTCAAAGCGCATATCAATTACAATAGAAAGTTATTTTACAACGGGTACCTGGATTATTCGATTCTACCAATAGAAAGATTCAGAAGACCATCCGAGAAAATTTAATTTGTACTTAATTTGAAAAGGTCCCCTAAGTTAACTTATGACTTGTCATTTTTTTTTAATTTAACGCTTCGTTATCCGTTAGAAATTACCGAAAATACATGAATCTCTTCGACATAGAACTTTGTAATACAAGGTGCAGATATTCTATCTCCCTTGAATTGGAAACGAAAACAACAGCAGAAAGAGGAGATGTGAGAATCGAAGAATAAAAGACATTCCGTGGGCACGAGATAGTAGGCGGAAGGGGAAGAATAGCAAGGCTAGTCGAGGCCACGGAACTCGATCCCTCCTCACTCTAATAGCAGGCAATTGAAACAAGCCGCTTTAAAGATGTCCAGAGATAGAAAAATTTGATCGAACATAAAAAAAATAATCAAATCCTAACGTTTCGTAAAAAATGTTATGTCGCTTCCGATGGAGATGGTAGTTTTTTCATTCAGCTATGATTTAATTTCCTACATCTAATTTTACCGATGCGATTGGTGAATAAAAATATATTTCCATTAATAATTCTTAGTGAAAAGGATGCTTTTAACATTCTCTGATATCATGAAAAATTATGTCCATAAAAGACTTTCGGGGTTTATGGCCAAGTTTTACGCGATTCGGCCTACTGTGCGCTGCTGGATGCCGTCAGTGATGCTCCCGGTAGCTCCAGACCCTTTCTGATCAGACTCTTTGTTTCGCTCCGCTGTTCAGCTACACCTGGATTGCGGTGGGCATCATTGCAGACCAAGCACACGAACCGAACGACTGCACGGCTACGCCCACATATCCTCCCCACACAGAGCTCACATCGGAATATTCAATGTCATTTCAATACCACTGTGAAAAGTCTGCACGATTTGCTTTTACAAAAGTACATTTGGTTTATGTTGCTATTAGGACAGTTTTCAACAAAATAGTCTTATGATGTGGTTGATTTTACCATGGCGTCTATGTTTCCCACCAAAAATAACTACAGGTATTCATGAATATGTTGGTATTTATAGAATTTTTTGAATTAATTTAAATGAAATTACAGTGAATTAACAACAAATCGATTACGTTGACTGGCGTAAAATAATATATAAGTCTTGAGTAGGAACTTCATATGAAAGCAATTATAATTGATGTGCTTTAAAATTGAGTATCAGTGACATTTAAATAGCATATTTTCTTCCTGTATTTCAAAGAAAATTGGTTTATTTTATTCATGAAAAATTATTTTGACACTTAAATTATTATTCACACTAGCCAAAAACACTATATCACGTCCAAAAATATTTTAGCCTTTTTTTGGCTAAACGTATCATCAACAAAGCAATTCAAGGTACTTTTCTAGACAATGGAGTACCAAAATCTGCAACTATCTCCCGGCCATCTTATCGGGTGGTAGTACGGGAGCCTACCAATAATACATTTCCAGGGTCTCCCCTGTAATTATTCCCTCCTCTCTTCGACCGCCATTCGTCGATGCACAGAACCGCACACCACAAAAGGAGGGAGAGGGAACATCAGGGGAGAGGTGCACGGGGATAGAGATACGTCGGCCTAATGCCTTGTCTCCTCCCACTCCAGCTGCCAACAGAGAGTGGCAAAGCCAAACAAACACGTACGCGCCTCACTTGTATGCAGCCGTCGCCGACTACAGAAGCGGTGCGACAGCATGCCCGGGGGAATGTTAGGTGTAGGAGAGAAAGGGAGGGCTTGAGGGGAAGCGTCCAAAAATTCAGGGAAAGTGTGAACACAGCCATGTTAAAAAAAATAACCAGAAACTACCAAAACTCGGATATAAACTAATTAATTCAATAGCGGTACGAGGAGGTTCATAGAATTTTCAAGACAGGAAATAATTATCCAACTATCGATTGAAGAAGAACAAGGAATGAAAGAATCTCACGAATCTGGTGTAAAAGTTATGATAGTGATATTAACGCAAACGAAAATATCATATATAGGTACGAAAAGTGCTAGTAATATAAATTATACACCAAACAGATTCCGTGAAAATGAATGGGGGAGAATTATATTTCTGTATTGGCCCTAAATAGGTGTTAAAAAGTTAAATAATCTCATGCGAAATAGCTGTACTGATTGGTACATTTTTTGAGAGAAGTTGTACTGGAAATAAAATAACATTGAAAGAACACTCATAGAGTACGTGCTTTTGATAAGGTACCCTCATATTACTTTTGCGTTTTGTAAAACTTTTTAAGGGATTATGTAACGACAGTTACTAGGATTAAGTGTAATAAAAATCCAAACACAACTAAACTGTGAGTTTGACCCAGCTCCTTCGCCCTTTTTCACTTTGGCCCCATTTTTACTCTCCTTTTCCTAACATGAGAGTACCTGTTCAGATAAACAGATAACATGGAGAATTTTTAATTCTCAGCTTTTCCAATTCTTTAGATGAAGCATTGAGCTCCTAAAAGCGGAGAACAGGTACCGCGGATAAGACAAAAAAGGAATTAACCAGCGTTACGTTGCCGTTGCGCACGTTTGTATCTTATACTTTTCATCAGCAACTGATGGAAAAGAGTGCGAATCTTAACATGCAGGTTAATTTGCGTGTAAAAAAGGACAGAATATAATAACGCCAATAAATGGAGTGATAAAACTAAAATATCTAACGAACAATATGTTTTTAATCATAAGGCAACGAAGAAAAAGTTCCATCATTCATGCATATCTTTAGGATTTAAAAGGATCGACCAACATTTTCAAAAGCTTCCACCTAATTTCACCGTTGCAAGATAATATCTGCTTTTTCATAGGATCCTGCGACTCTTTCTTGGTGGTGACTCCTGCAACATCTTGCACATTAGGTTGAAACTGAAGAATAAAGATATTCAGCACGTGCAAATAATTTCCACCTACAAAAATTTATCAAATATTCTGCCCGCTAAGTCCAGGCCATTGCTTCACAGAGTTATAACTTCGATTCAGGCGTCAGTTGGTCAGAGCACCAAGGGTCATTGATCACAAAAGAGCAGCTACCATGTGCTTGACGAAATAACTGTCAAGTTAGCAATGTCCTCCCGTGAAAGAGCTCTAGTAGAAAGTTTAATGCCCTTGCCAACTACTCAGTACGAATAACGTCATTCGATCTTATAACGCTAAAGGTGATGCATTTACGGATCTCTTAAGTAAGCAGGATAACTGATTCCCACACTTTCACCAGAGAGGAGTACTTGTTGCTTGTACTCACACGTACAGTAGAACGAACGTAACGTGCGCACAGGATAAAACCACTGGCAGGGCTTCCGAATCAAATAAGTGGCGTCGCGACGGCTAAGACCAATAAGAGTGCGTTTTCAATCTAAAGAGAAAAAAAAATTTCCTTCCCACTCTTGTGTCTTATTGAACGGCAAAATATGGCATAAACCCCTGAAAATTTGGCATTGGGTGCATGTTACTATTTTCATCAAAGATAAATCGTTTGAATTATTATCCCAACTTGAGAAAATTTACCTAATGATCGGGGAAGTTAGTAGATCAAGTATCTGCTTCTTTTTCACCCTTATAAACGTTTTATATTACCAAATTAAGGTGAAATGTGATACTGATACATTTACATATAAAATTTTTTCCAGCACCGAAAAATATACCATGCTCAGAGACAGATGGATTGAAATTTTTAAATCATATAGAAACTTGTCATGTATGGTACTTAACACAGAAAAAATAGACAATCTACAAATAACCGTGCGATTTAAAATTTCATCCACACCCCATCATTTTACACACCCTAGATAAACTTTATTGTACTAGGTACATCTGTGTGGAGGTCAACTCTTTCTTTCAGTTTGTACATAAAACACTCGCATTGGGTGTATAGATGTGCGTCAATATATCAATAAAGGGTAAAGCGTACACAAGACTCATCGCGCAATCACTGCGACTGGGTAGATTTACACAAACAAGAACGCCTGTATTGGCAGGACTCTGTTATTCAAGTCAACAATTGCTTCTATGCTTATATTACTACTGTATAAAACTTGAGTGGCAGCGTGCAAACTAACTACACTGCCTCAATTGATTCTCACGCCAAGTGTACACTGCGCAGAGATAGCCAGAAAACTTGCCGAATGGCTTCAGCATTCACATATCCTAACCTGAATGCCGATAAAAGAATTTTTTAAATGCAATGTGGCTAGGATGTGAAACAGTGTGAAAAATTACGTCCATTTCCATTAAAAACAATAGAAGAGACCTGCTAACTTCTGGAAGTGTTCTGATCCATGTCAACGCCCGTCATCTCAGCGCTGATGCAGCCCAACTGCTCCTTGAGCAATTTCAATGGCATATTTTTGATCACCCGCCGTGAAATGTCGACATTGTGCCATGTGACCTCCATCTTTACGCCGAAATGTAGAAGTGGCTAGGATGGAAGCGATTCCAAACTGGTTATGAGATTCAGGCGCAAAGGCAAAAAACGTAGGAAGTCATTGGAAACATCCCATGAAGAAGGTATAGTAAAGCTTGTTCACAGGCACGACCAATTCCGTAATAGCCGAGGCGATTACGTCGCAAGGATACCACAAATGTGCTCAAAATTTAGCGATGAAATAATTTTTAATCAACCACTTCGTCTTTTGTTCATGACTCATACGATGTTGAAAACAAACGGCCCACTTACTTCTGGAGGTTGATAGCAATTGTTATCTTAACAGCCATATATTTACTCAAGTTCCAAGTGATTCTCAAAACATTATTTTTCAAAAACACTTTAGGCGATAAATTTTTGATATGCTCATCTGAATTATTCGAGTGAGATAATTCTATAAATAGTAGGAAAAATATAGCAAAGAAATGCCACAAAGGTAGTGTAATTGGAGTTTACATAAGTAAAAAAATATTCCTCTGCTAGCGAGTCATCCTAAGTTGTGTACGGTCAAAAATCTACTTTTTCGCACATAAAGTAAATATAAACTCGCTATTTGCACCATTTTAAATGGTTCTCGTGGGTTGAATGTCTGGTGTTGTGCATTCAAATGGCGGGAGACTAAAAAATTCAAGGGATGAAACGTTTCAAAGCTCCACGTATTCTTTCTTATATGATTCACTAAGCCTTACACACGTTTACCTCCTCCCTACCACACATTTCTCATTTATATATGTAACGTATAAGATGAACAGGAATCAGCCATTCCGATGACCTTAAATTATGCATACCAACCGCGATACTACAACGTGATACTTCGTCTTTAATTGTCTAAGGAAAGCTGTGTCTTGCAAATATGTTGGAATATTATTTTTACACATCAGATGATCGAAGAATATTAACAACCTTTGTTGGTAGATGAGAAAAAACACCAAATACGAACAATTATGAAAAGACACCATGTAATTTGACAACGTTCATTCAATTCTGCGAGCAAATAATGTTTTAAATAACAATTTTGCTGTCCGGTAATAAGTAACGAAGTAGCTAACGACAATATCGTACTGGGGTATTGGGGTATTATCCCTAACTTAGGGTATTACTTGAAAATGTTTCTGGAGGGGGGTTAAACGGACAATGAGGTTGACGAATGAACGTAATAGAATAAAAGTAAATTGAGGGGAAAGACATATTAAAGAATAAATGGGGTAGTGTTTTGATAAGTTCTCACAGCTCCAAAGCCGAGACCGACCAAGAAATCTTCGTCACAGGCAAAAACGGTGGTGGTGTAGGGCACACACTAAAATAGGGACTGGTTTCCCCCATGGTTAGCCAGGTTTCTCAATTTCTTGCCATAACACTGTTGCTTGCAGGATCACAGCAAATCCAACTTCGGTCTTTTTCTACCGACCATTACTATCGGAACATACATAAAGCGTCAAATACGGAGGATGAGTAAGCAGTTCAAAGGACAGGAAATGCCGTCGCTGACGCATCTCTATTCATCCCTCATTAAATTTAAGAAAACGGCAAGGTGGCAAAACCAAGCTTGATTACAGGAATTAACATTTACATTGTTGACCTTCCAACCGATTTTCTTCTGATCTTTTTGCTACAAACCCTACAACGGAAGTTTAAAATCTAAAACTTATTTTTGGGAATGAGGGCATCAAAGGAAACTTTTACGATTTATCAATATTTGCAGGAAAAAGCCGACGGCTAGATGAAGATAATACACTGCAGAGATGAAAATTAACCACTGTGTGATTACCCATAAAAAGTTGATTTTACCGACCTAAGCTTCCATGCAAAACGTCATCCTTAAGAACTTAGGTTTATAAATTATATATGCTTGGAGGAGCATAAATAATTATGATTCCATCTCATCTCTGAATATCACACAACTAAATGAATTTTTTGCAATAAAATATGCACGGTGTTTTGGCAAGAAGGATCCTCAGTAACTACGCTCATACAATGACCTATGATCACTTCCTCAGCGTTACCGTAAATATAAAATATTGCAAAAAATACATGACACTTTCCCTTGACATCCACTCAACTGATGTCTCCTTTCTCCCCTGAAGTGGAAGATTGATTGAATGAGAATAAGCGAATGATTGTCGTCGAAATCACTCAGGATGTCACTTCGGACGCAACGTAGCCCACCCTGTCCGCACCCTTCGACTTCCATGGTCACAAGAGACCCTACCCGTTTCTCTCCCTCCTGGCCCATTCATCCACTCGCCAGCAAAATCCTATTCAAACCTTCGCCCTAGCCATCATCCCCGCTAATAGAGGCCGTAATCCTCAGAGAAACACAGGGAGAATGTCGCATCAGGCCCACTTTATCGCAGATGGACTTGGCATCCCAAACTTAACGCATGGTTTAACCCGTTTATAGTCGTGTTAGAGCACTCACATTAGGAGGAGAGGCAAATCCTGGCGAGATCTGATAACAGAGATATGTTGTGGTTGACGATCTCTCTGAACAAAGGGCCAAAGATAATTGTTCATCATCATTTCAAGAATATGCTGCAATCGACCAAAAACTTGAGTGGAAGTGTTATAAATTAAAATATTTCAGCGGTGCTTTCAAAAGACGAGAACCATGCCCTGTGTCCATTGTATTAGTCCTCTGCGAAATATGCATTTTAGCCACTGCATAAATCATCGCTGAACGCGGCAGAGTAAGATAAATTATGCTACTTAATGAATTCATACGGTTGAATTATAATGAAGCCTCCTATTTCTGAGGGCAATGGCTTCATGCAAAATTCAGAGCCGCCTCAATTGAGTTGACGGTTTGCGCTGCTGGGTAGAAAAATCGTGTCCTCCGGCAGGAATACTGAGGGAATGAAGTTCTGCACCTTTTGATTAATGGTGGCAGCTTACTTCAAGCGGATAGGCTTTAGCCGGAATTCTCAACATCCACAACATGTAGACTCTCATAATGCATCTATATAACTTGATGGCAGTGTATAGGCAAGCATAGAAATCCTCTACTATCTTGAAGCAATCACTATTGAGAAGAGGGATACTTACAATTAGGATGTCATGCTTAAATTATATGAATTCTTAATGCTTTTCTGTGCCCATATATCGTAGGTAAAATCGAACCAAGGCTAAATTTGAGAAAAAATAAATAACATAGCCTGTAAAAACATTTAGGTTTAACTCGGATAAAAGTCAAAACGTTATGGATTTTTCTAATATAAATATAAATAAATTAAATTCAAATTAATGTAAAAATTTTTTTGCACTCGAAATTGAGATTTTTTTACTTTTTATGTGAAAATTTGAAAACCAGACGTTTAATTGATATACATTCAAAATATTTCTTTGAAAATTCAAGGACAATGAGAAACTGCACTAAGAGAAATCTAATAAAAGAATGTAAAAGAGCATTCCGAGAAAAGATCCAACAAAATCCCACTAACAAAACCAAACTTTAAAAAAATCCCGTTCCCCAAGACATGGCCGAATGACCTAATCTGACCAGAACAATTACCTACTTACAATTAGATACAGTCTATCACGAGTCCCCCATTTTCAAACATTTTTATGATCAAAGTGAAAGGCGCGTTAAGCAATAACCTCGATTTGGGTAGTGAAGATGGGTAGAGGAAGGAAGTTAACATAGACTTCCAGGATAAAAAAGAATATACAATAACATTTTCACAATGCCTTTCACTCACAGCTTCCCTTCTCTATTCACCGTCGTCACATTTCGCCCGCGGGCCTTCATATTTCTCCTGTATCCACTTCACACCCTACTCTCCTCCGTGAGCTACCCTCGCCAAACTCCTAGCGCAGATCAATCGATCCTTTTCATGGAGCAAGGATCTCTTCCAGGAAGCGACGTTGAGTTGCCATCGGCGTGGGAACAAACTAAACCCTCCCTCATCCCCACAAGGGTCGCGTTCATTCCAAAATTGTTCCCATTTTCCGGCTCAAGTGACTAACCCGGCCTCCTTTCACTCCGTAAAAGCTATAGTGCTCGCAGAGTTTCTGTGCACTAGAGAGTTTCCCCGAGCCCATTTGCCCATGGTAGAGGAACTACGATTGGCTGCCGGCGTCCAATCCCGTTAACCGGTTCTTGACTCAATGCGCGCCGGGTACGAACCTTCGAAAGAGGCGACCTGAAAGAATCCCCGAAAGCGAACGTAATCCCTCGCCGACGCGCCGGTCTTTAACATAGAAATTCTATTTATGATTAACTACAATAGATATTGGGTCTAAACGTAAAGTGATTCCACTATTCATCGTTGGGGGTTGAGAAGATTATTCTCATCGGCTATCTCCATGACTACGCAAAAATTAAGCAGAACATAAAATTCTTCACCAACCAATTAAGAAAATCGATTGTAATCAGGTATGGGGTAATCGTCTTTGCGGTTATAAATGAGAACTTTCTCATTTCCAAACCCTATGAATCTCTAAAACGGATGTAGAAATTCATAATACCAAAATGAACTTATTCCAATGAATTCCAAAATATACGGAATATTTTCATTTCTTTACATTTTCCTTTCATTATTCGTTTTTACCTGAAGTCCATTGGTTATAAAATTTCAACACTGATTCGAACCTATGAATTCCACCACCTGATCGTCTGATGTTTGGGTTTTGGGGGAAAACCCTTGAAACGGAAAATTCTACCGTGGTGATTTTTCGCAGCCATGGTACCACCAACCAAAAGGAGCGACCTTGTTCGATGGCCGCATGAAGCTCCAGCACTTCAAATTCTGGGAAAAACTCATTAGCAGGTATTTCCAAGTGCCGTTGGCATGAACCCTTGAGATATTCACGTACGACGAATAGCGACGAAGACTCACCAACAGGTTCACTTGCATCAGGGAGCAATAGGTACACATCCGCAAGAGAGAATTTACTGGCAGTGTAAAACATTATGTGCAGGGATATTATGCCATTATGAAATTTTATTGACAGTGGAATTCATTTGCACAGAATTTTTCTACAAATTTAAGCAAATATTCACGTTTCAATTCACATATAGAAAACAGAATGAGTAATGTGAGATGCATGGAGTGATTATTTACATTTGTGGAAGGGGGCAATAAGGTTTTTAGTAATGAACAGCTTCCTTTTTTGATTAGCCTACATTTTCAGGCAATATCCCTCTTAGGTTATGAAAGAATATTTTTGATTCATACATACATAAAAGCAATAATGGAAGGATACTATATTTACAACGGAAATTATTTGAATATTGTGTTGAGCAATGAATGTAGAGGTATAATTTTGTTTCAACCAACCTATCTACCCGAAAATATGGGAAATCGGCGAAGCAAGCGATTTGAAGCATGAAGAGATAAAACTACTTTAATTCAAAGTTTTTCCTACATCACACAAAGTTTAACTACAAATAAATACTTTTCTAGCGGCTACAAAGAAAATATACAAGTAGGTTAATAATGAAATGACCTAAAAATACCAAAATGCCAGATTGTGGCGCATGATTATCTCTGAATAATTCAAATGCGCTGTGTAAAAAGTTAGAATAATTAAAGAAGCCAAAGTGACCTTAAAATTCCAGCATAATCGGTCAGAAATTCTAATTTTCGTTTGAAGCAGCTCTCGATACAGATTTCAAGTCAATTTATGCTTGGCGATTGACGCCATAAGGTCATATATCATGAATGTTAGACTATAGTGAGGGCTTTGTTACCTGTGTATTGCCAGTTAGTTTCATTACACATAAGGCTATTTGAAATTGCATTCGTTAAAGAGAAATACGTGTAGTAATTGCAATTACCATTGGCATTGGGATACAAAACAAAACGAGAAAAGATTTGGAGAACATGGTAAGGAGTGAAAATAACCATAATTCAACTGGAATTGATATCCAAAGTGGAACACATTTAATATCGCCCAGATCTCACATAGGTACCTATAGAATACTTGAGAGACGTTGGACGAATCTGCTAGAGTCTCTGTCGAAACTTGCCCCCTCACTTGCACACAGCGCGCTGGCTGCACGGGATGAGAGAGGGAGCCTCCAACAGGTGAAGGAATCCACTCAGCGGAGGGGAAGTTCTCCTGGCTTGGATCGGCTGGGAAGGCAATGCTCCTTAGGCGGTGGCGTCGAGAAATGTTTACGCCAGCGGTGAAAAAAGAGGCCACCACCTAGGATCCACAATAAATTATGGGTAAGGACCCTGACCAGTCAAAATGTGAGACCGCAACGGAAAAACGTGTTCATTGGACTTATAATCTTGCGATCCGTTTTAAGTGGAATTAAATGTAATGTATGGCTATGGCCGTTTTCAGCACAATTTTATTCCTCGAATAATGTAATCCTGAACCATCTTCTTCCTTCCTTCGACTTGAATGATATTTGTCGCGAACCTAATCGTGAGCCCACAGATAACCACCCTGTTTTCATTTAAAACCCTAATTTTCAATCAAGTTTTCCTCTCAACTTGAATGCGGCTTTACAATGTATACCAAAACAGTTATAAAACAAGGAAAAATTAAGATGCATCAGCAAACGTATTTTTAAAAAGTATGACTGAACGTATGGGTATGAAAACTTTTTTTGAAAAGAGGTAAATTATCATCTGAGCTTACTATCTGCCAGAGACAGAAAACTCAACCAGTCTATAACGCACATTTTTGTCGTTTGAATAAAAGAAGGGATCCCGACGAAAAATATCCGTCCCGTATATATCTCGTCGCGATGGTGCCCTCAGTCGTCTGCTCAGACATTCCATATAACGGAGGCGTAGAATGGGCGCGACGGCCGGAAATGAGGAGAAGGCCTTTTCTCTCCCTCTTACTGCTATGCTCAAATATTTCTCAACCTCAGTAAGAGACATGTAGCAAGTGGATGGGCTGACATAGGGGAGATGCGCAGGACAGACGAAAAATTCCACAGATATACGCTCAACATCAGTAGTGTACCTTATTCTAATGATACGCAGCCTAACAGCCGATTTGGGCCGATTTCTAAGAAAACAACATTTTGAGAAAAAAAAGATATGGCCAACTCAATACTTGGTTGGGACGTTTGATATTGACACACCAATTAGATGCCGTTGGCCTTGAATATATCTCGATAAAACTTGGCAGGTGAAAAATGACGAAGTATAAGGGTCCTTATTGCGGTCACCAAAGTATGAAATGTATTAGATAATATAATAAATAATACGATTAGTAGATTATAATAATTAGATTATAATAATAAATGATACGAATGATATATATAATCTTCATAAATAAGAATTTTACTTGTTGCTTCTTTTACACGTTTTGATATCATCCAGGTATTATATGATCAAAGCTAACATAGTAGTAACTTCTTGTGCAGCAGATCTACGTAAATTGATCGCTATATTTCGGAGAAGTGTTTTTGATTTTCATTTATTTTCCCACTTTAAACATATGTGATTCATTTTAATTCAAAGGGCAGAAAACTAGGGGAGCACATACGGGATAGGAAAATAAGTTACGTGTTTTTAGCATACGCTAAAGCGGGGTTAATTGCTTACTTTTATGATACAAGTTTTCTCTTGACTTGACAATGAGCTGCTGCACAAAAGTTAAATTTTATAGAGAATTCCAATCGATGATTTGACGCTAAGCGGAGATAAATGCATCTGCAACCCTATTTTCTGGGAATAGGAAGTGAAAAACGAATCCATTACTTTTCCTCCGTTTATTGTCGTTCATAATTGATGAGGTCATTCTCTGGCTTCATAAAATCTCTTTCTTCCAGAGCCGTAAAAGTCTTCTTAATGCATGGATTATATCTTTGGGAGAATCAAGATCAATGCAAGGCTAAGTTATGTGATCATAAAAATGATAATGGCATGAGAGATACTTGAGAAATAAACATACCTTTTCATTTCTAGTATACTAGGTGACTAAATATTTGTGATTATCTCAGCATCTGAATTGATGTGGGTACACAAAAACTGCCACTGCTTCCGCCAAAATTCATCGGTAAGTGCATGGAAAATACACACAGTTAAAACCTCTCAAATGATGAAAATACTTAAGAAATGCACAGTCCTATTACATCTACATAAAGGAGTCTATATGTTCTGGATAACTTCTGTATTTGCCACTACGCTCAATCCTATTTTTACTTCAGCATGTTTTATAAAATGAAGGTCACACACCGCCAAGTTAGTCCGATGGCGCAGAGCTTCCGAGTTTATGGAAACACGCCAACGGCACGCGATAATGCAGGGAGTGATATATTCTCGGCTTGACATCGCGATGGTCCACCCTCCAGCATCAACGCGCAAACTCTAATTTCACCGAGATATATTGCATCCCTTCATTTCTCAAATTAATGCCAAGGAATATGGTGCGGGCTCTGAATGGTTTAGCGACGCTCTTTAGCAAAACTGGGCATTTTGCAAAAATATTGCGAAGATAATTTCCTCTACCAAGGATTCTTTGTAGGCCATTAATCCTGATCTCGTGGCTGGATCGAAATTTGCTGTGGTTTGAGGCTGCAGGTGGTAACAGAGTAAAATTATCGCTCGCAGATTATGGGTCTGAAGGCAAAGCTTCCATATCATCGGCTATTTTAAAATCCACGGCATTCAATTATCGCCACAAGGCCAACATTTGAAAAGCCAAACGGCTAACCAGGAAACCGTATTTCGACTCAAGATACGAAGAAATAATTGTCTTTTACAAGAGCTCTCAAAAAAACACTATCATACAAGGTGCTGGGTCCGGCGTCATTCTTTGGAGCCTTCACCATGTGAAATAATATAGAGTAATTAGAAATCTTCACTTTATTTGAACCGATAACAGAAGATGGCATTAGATACCGGAACTAAGAAAGTTATTTTAATTGGAGTATGAAATCTTATCTGAGCATAAAAGGCATATTATCTCCATTAACTCTCTTAACGATTTATTTAGCAACGATACTTAGGAATTTGAATTTTTGCCGGATCCTCTTCAAAATACCCTAAAATATCTTTGCTTCCGTGACTTTATTAATAATTCTCTCCACTACAAACAAGAGAGAAGTGGTTAACCACACCGATTTGTTGAGCGACTTCAAAAAATGAACACTAAAAAAAAAAAAAACAGAAAGAAGAAGACTTAGTAACAGATGACCTTCCCTCGTAGTTTCGTTTTGCTCGCGGAACAGCATTTTGTTTTTGATCAATGAATATACTCCATAATACGTTAAAAAGAGTAATAGTTAAATTTAAAACGGACGGAGGACGATTTTAATGTCATAAATGAATGAAAACATACATCAGTATCAATTTTAGAAAAAAGACATATTTTTAATAAAATATTTAGCCAAGCACGAATTTGCCTGAAATACGATGGGAAGGGACAGTAAAATTCATGCAAACATTTTCTAAACATCCTTATTTCGGCTTTAAATCCCTCTCGGGCGAATCTCTAATTAGTCCTCTTTCCAGCGAGGTGAGGTGAAATTGAAAAAAATTAAAAGTTCCGAAGGAGGGGCAAGACGAGCGCAAATCCGCACGACGCCGTTTCCTTCCCCAGTCCTCCGCTACATCGCCGTCCTCCGAGCGAGAAATGCGAGCTGAAACTCACAGCCGCAGCATCCGCCAAAAGGAGGAAATGAAGAACAAGCGAACGCAGTAATGACTCTCGGCTGCGGCGGCGGCGGGTTTCTGAATCCGCACCAAATGGCCTTTGAGCAGAATAATCCGGTCGAGGGCGCATGGAGGTGGCTGGAGCAAAAAGATTTATCTCCAGCGGTAAAAAGGATGGCGGCTGAGGGCGAGGATTCATCACAATCGCTCTCTCTGCCTCTTCTGACGGTTTATCCATTGATCGTCTCCCGCCAGAACTGTGCAGTGTGATGAGACAAAATAAAAGAAGAAAATTTTTGACAACATCAGATAGGGAAGGAATACAAAATGTAATATCGATCTTAAAATGAAGCAAAACACATCAAGTCATCAAAGTGGGGCGTATAAAATAGTACCAATAAGATATACTTGTGAAATGACTCATCAAAATGGTGTGTCCTACGATGTAAAAGAAGCCTTTTAAATACAAACCACAAGCACATTGTCATGTGGTGCCTCTACATATTCACCGGTAAATTCACATGTGAAATTACTGATAACAAAGCGAATTTGTGTTTATCTGCGAAGAAATTTTTTACTTTCATCCAAGAGCCTTTCGTATGAAAACGTAAGCATCACAGAAGGAGAGAAGCCGCGGCAGGTATTAAACGTTAGAACTGGGAAATTCAAAATCATCATCATTTGAACAACACGAGTGAATATGAAGGAATAGTGCATTTGAAAAAGACCATATTAAAAGTTGCTTATCAAATTATTTAATGACAGAAGTACAATAACTGTTTCGAATTAAGATTGTGAGCAATAAGAGTAACGTGCTCACTTAAGTTTTGTCATTAAATGTTATTCCTATAGCCACAAACCCTTGGTCTATGAGAGCGGGTTATAATGATTTCAATAAACTAATGACATTAAAGACTACGATAAATGATAAAATGTACAATCCCTCTTTCTCACATTAATTGTCACTTGAGATTTCCACAGCGAAAGATGTACATTTTTAAAAATCAACTATTTCGCTTGACGCTCAAGCATTAAAGGATTCTAAATTCATCAATGAAATATGTTTCTGATAATGTCTCCCTGGATGGTACCATTGGTTTCTTTATTATACGTCACGTCGTTCAACGTCTTTGTTTGGGCATCCTGATGGATAAGTGCGCTTCATTATACGCTCAAAGGGAAAGCACAAATCAAAGAATCCTACATTTAACTATTAATCCTCTCGGAGTAATCTTTTTTGCCGGGATACGCGTTCGTACCACGCGTCGTGTTTGGTCTACGAACTTACACATAACGATCAATGTTGTGGAGGGTGGTATAAGCTTATCCCGTGCGTGGTATCTGGAAATCGTTCCTTCCATCGTTTGCTGTTACATACGTATACCATCATCATGCCTACTTTGATCCTTTACCTAAAAATCCTTACATGTGACCATGAATTCCAAGTTCCAAGTTTCCCACTTCTCTAGGTACTATCCTTCCCAAGCAACGCTGGGTGTTTACCTGCTAGCAGATTATAATAGCGCGTACACGACAACACTCGGGTTTGGACTGTGGACACGTCACTGCTGTGTTCCCTGAAAGCGTCATGGCAGGCCTACGCCGTCTCCACCCCTCACTTTACTCCTACTGAATCCCTTTTCACGCCAGCAGCAACCCTTTTCCTATCCACCTCCCGTTTACATTCACACCCTTCTACATTCAGTTGGCACTCACCCGCTCCCGCAGCCCACACCATGACTCTCCACTGGGATGAGACCAGCAATTTTCCCGAGGACTTTCAAAAGGCAATGTCCTAACCACCTCGCTTACCACAAATGGATTTTCCATGTCACCACTTCTGCTCTAATTAACCAGATAAGAGTCGCAGTTCTGTAAAGCTGTGGTTTAGGGTAGACTAGGCTAGTTCATCACACCGATGTCTTGCGTTGTGGATTTACCATTCTTTAGCCTCATAGGTAGAGACTAAATTTATAATGTCGATGTTTAAATTTGTTCAACGATATATTGAAACAACCGGGTTCAAATACCTGCAGTAAAAAATAATTAAGAACTTTTTTCACTTTTACGGAAAAACAGAGACCAGGAGGGACAGAGAAATGATAGATCTATATCGGTAAAAATTAAATTCAACTTTAAAAGTAATGGAGAAAAATTTAAAAAACATTTAGTAGAAGAAATTATTCAAAATGATGATATTAATAACATAGGAGAAAGCTTTTCTGCGAAATATGAAAAAAATCGTATAAGTAACGAATAACCAAGTAGCCCTAATATTTTCAAAGCGTTTCTCAAGATATACATTGCAAAAAATTTTAAAGTATGCAAAAAGTTTTATGATACTCTTATCAATAAAATTTAGCATCAGAATAATCTCTCTAATAGCTGTAAAATAATGAAAAAGAAGTTTACCAATCATGAGAGATATTTAAAATTAGCACGGAAAAAACTAAAAATTCTATAAATGGTCACCAAAATATTTGTAGAAATAAAACTCAGTTTCCACAAATGATGGTTTGATGACAAATGCGGTAGTCTTGGGATTCATTCGCTATCTCAGTTTCACTAAAAGGGTCTGCTTCGTTCGTCTAAGGCTTGTCGAACAGAACAGCCGAACGTGCAGCCGGCTGTAACGATCGGACGCTTTGAGGAGAGGATTACGTGGACTTCCATCGACAGGCGATGAATAGGAAATGCAACGCTTCTCTTGGCTCCTTTGACTCGACTTGAATAGGCAGATTTCTCAAACAGGTTCAAATTAATTTGAGACGGAGAGGAATTGAGGTGGTCTGGTTGAATTATAGACCCGGTGGGCTCACTGAGAAATTGGCGGAATGAATCTAATTGTCTTGGGACTTGTATAGCGAACAATTCCATCTATCCTTTCTTACACGTTTCAGTTACTATGCACATTGCAAAACAATACGCAATGAAAACTAGCGCATTGACACTGAAAATGAAATAAGCTGCATTCCACGTGCAAATGCTACTCTTAAATCGCTATCTGCTGGGAGCTGCTAGAGACTCGGAGGCTGCACGCTGAGCTTACGTTGTTTGAGAAGTTGAGAATGGATATCTTTAAGAGCGGCACGGAGAACATAATATTAGAGCCCCACTATATTTCCAGATCCGACAAAAGCGATAGATTAAGAGAGACGTTTTGCCGAACTGATAGATATGCGAATTCGTTTTTCAACCGAACCATAAAGGAGTTTAATAGATGCTAGTCGTAATTTCCTCAGAGCACTTCCTTTTTATGTAAGAACTGCTATTGACCTAGCACCCCCTGCCACAGCCTTTTAGGCGGCTTGCGGGAAGTTATGTAGATCTATATGTATTCCATAATCAAATTTATCAGCATCATTTTTTTTTACCTCTTACTGCCACCATAGTTTTCCTACGAACACTGATATCAGCCTTCAAATCCGCTTTACCTAACTTACCCTCAAAGTCCCCGTATTCTATAGCCGAACATACTCTCGAATTCACCCTTAAAAGGAACGGTTTCCGAAACGGGGGAAGATCCATGATGTCACGATACCGGAACGCGTCGGAACGCCATTCCAGCACTGGTTAACAAAAGACATAAATAAGTCAAATAACGCTATTATAAATTTTGTTACAACAAAATTTCTAATATATACAAACGTAACCGAAAAAATTTATAATAAAATGTGAATAATAACTAGTAATAAAAACACACAAAATAATATTTCACTTCTAAAAAAAGGTGAGAAAAAGTTAGTTCTGGCACTACTAATTTTGCCATGACGTCATTGGAGCGGAGGATATACAAACAGACCTCAAAACACCTTTATCCTTTTACGGACAAAGGACAACGCTCTCTAGATTTCTCTACAACCCTCCTCGTTACCTTCTCCCAAATACGCTACGACAGTCAATGTATACAACCTTCCTTCCTTCCTCCGAAAATCCCTCCTAATCCGAAACTTCGTTCCCGGCCAAGAATTGGAACCTACCGTTGGAGAGAGGTGTAACCATTTACTAGAGGTCGACAGCTCTACCGAAGAGGCTCAGGGTTTTTGCCGTCATCCTCAGGAACACACGCCAAGCGAGAAGAAAGAGCTCTACACTTTTCAAGCGAGTGCAAAGCCTATCTCACCAAGAAGTTGCAAGTACCGACATCGCCCTAGGTTTAATCTGGTCTTTTGTTACATCTTACACTGTACGGAAGAAATATAGTATTATCGACTGGAGTTCACAGAGGACTGAGTGTGCCTCTGTAATTCTCTTCCAGCATCTCGGTATTACCGACGCCTTTTATCTTTCCCGTTCCGCGGCCTCTTGCTGCCAAACCTATTTCGGATACCACAGTTCTCTAGCTTAAGAAGAGCTTTAGGTTTGCTGTTCCATTGGCTCCACTTCCATTAAAGATGCCCATTCCTTTCAATTTTGTCAGGAATCAAGGCACGAAGAAATAGATCCATTCGAACACGAAGAAAAAGGTTGTCATGGAGACAACTATTGGGAGTTATAATGGCGATTGCGTTAAGAATAAATAATCTTGATAGCACTACCACACTGTCGAGTCAGAAACGATGACACAACCACAATATTATTGAATTGAAAACGCTGACCTGCTAGTTTAATAGTCAAAAGTACATTCAAGCAAAAATTAGGTATAATTAATAAAGCAATTGAAGACGAGATATATACTTTTCCGTTTCAGAAAGCATTAGAACGAAATCATCCGACTACATCCCGGAATATTTACCAGCGCATCCGATCCGAAATAAATTCCATATCCATATGATTGAACCGAAGTTCGTCTTAAGAACCGATGAAGAAACATTAAAAAAAAATACGTCACATTTACTGATAGAGGAATTTTTTCCAGAAGCATACTGTCAGTGCAAATATGTTTCCTATGATAACTTATTTTCAGCAAATTTTTGGTACAATTTACATTGGAAATGCACTGTTGTGGTAAATTACGAGCTCAATCATCATTGCGCGGATACGTCTGATAGTGAGGACTCCCATTGAAATTCATTTCAGACCTGAAAACGTTATATTTCCACACTCCACGTCACCTTCCGCACAAAATTATCTCCACCAGACCTCTTCTGTCTGATATCTACCCTACCTCCACATAATAGATTACCTCCTCTTGCGTAGCAGCTTGGCTCATATCACAGATGGAGCACTTTCACGTTTGAGTCCCTCACATACAGACAGCACTACGCTCTCAGATAAAATAAAAAAAATGTATATGCTAGTGGGTGTATCGGAGTGGAGGAACGCAAAAATAAACGAGCAGCATGTAGTGGCCTCCAACGCCACGCTCATATTCACTCTGTCTTTTCGCTTCATGCTCGTCATCTTCTCTGTTTGCTTTGTCTTTCTCCGCATGTTCGTCCACCCCCAACACCTCTTCCCTATAACGCTTGTAGATAAATCTTTGCTTAACCACGGGCTGTATCCCATGATGATATCAGTTTGCCGTACGTGCAGGGTCCAGGTGCACTATCAGTGCAGCGACGTCATGCTCTAAATTGCTTGTACTCCGCTTTCAGAAAACGGTTGGAAAAAGCAATTTTGGCTTTTGCGATCGCAACCAAGTTTCAAAAAGACAATCCGCAAACTCAAGCTGTTCTCGACCCCTACCCCATGGACGTAAAGTAATTAGGGAATAAGCTCAACTGATAATACCAACCCAGAGGACGGTTAAAAAATAGACCAAAACGTAAGCTAAAGAAGAAAAAGTATTTTGAAATCTAATAGTCAACTAAGATACGCAAAGCCTGGCATGAGAAAGGAGAAAGCAATGAAGAAGATCACCATCGAGTTAAAATAATGTATAGGTCAAATTTCTCTTTAACCTGCGAAGACGTTGTTCTGTCTTAAAAAAATCAGTGAAATGCACCAATCAAATATTTTGCCTGTGACGAGATGAAGAAGACGGCTGTTTCGCCGTTCTCATAGTTTTTCGCATATTCTTCTTCACTCTTTCGACCATAGAAGCTAAAAATTTACGTTTAAACAATATTTAATGATTTATTGCTGTAGTCAAATAAACAATTAGTAAAACGATATATGAAACGACCCTACAGATATTCGGCAGGATTTTATACATAAAAGTTATGCTTAAAGTTCGGCGTTCTACCTTGTTTGCGCCGACAGTTGTACTTAGGTAGATAGTAGTAGTTAGTTGAACATAAGGAACCAAGAGTAATCAAAGCACCAGTATAATTCTTGATTAATCACAAATGCAGCACACTTTCCTACGTACCCCTAAATCCTTTCCAACTCCTTATTTAAATTTAAATCCAATTGTATTCATCCGATTTTTTAAAGTGAAACCTCATGTTCGGGCTATCAGCAATAAATGAGCAATTTTTGCTTAACTTGTCACACTTTTGTCTGTCAGTATCGCAGTCAGTATGTGAAGATGACCTATAACTTATTAGTACCCTTGAGGCTTTCTTCCTGAGACAATATGTATTTATGCCAATACCTGCACGACTCGACTTTAAGGTAATCTAATTATCTAAAAATATTTTAAATTATCCTCAATAGACAAATATTTCATGAACAAAGTCAGACCGAGATTTTTTAATTTTGCACCAGCTCCACGAATTGGAGGATATCTTCGTGAATCTTGGACGTGAGCAGTTAAAAAATACTACTCGTATTAAAATAAAGTAGAATCAATGGATTCATTTCCTATTATTTTTATAGCACAATTCCCCATTGTGCCAAGAGAGTGTGACAAAGTCTCCAAACGGAGCTTTAGTAAACAAAGAGGACAGAGTGTTCCGTGGATATATGCAGGGTAAAAAACAGTGATGGCAAGTGCAACTTAACGAAAATGTATCGTCACGACTCGGAGGGAAACGAAAACATGAGGTCTACGTTTAATTTCGTTCCCGCACGAAATTAAAATCACCAAGGAGTTTAGTTTCGACTTGGGACGAAACTTTACTCCCAGGAACGAAACTAAAGCAGGAAACTCCGCTGCTGATAGTTAAGTTTCGATTCCAGAAGTAGAGTGGAGGGGGATAAGAGGGAATAGCTTCGACCCATTACGTTTGACATGCGTGTAGTTGGATTAAAACGTCGAGCTTAAAAATGAATGGTCAGTTTGCGTTCACCTTCTCCTGTTAGAGATAAATACATGAGTTCCCCATGAATCTAAAGGCGGTAGACCGAACCTCTCCTTCATTCAAACACAATTCGTTCTCGGTTTGTGGGTCGAAACTAAACTGTTCGAAGATGAAGCACGTGGTCCTTCCGGTGCGAAACATTATCTACGTTTCGTTTCGTCCCAGAGTTATAGTTTAGCTTCAACCCGAAGTAGTTTTGACTCCCATTTCGTTTCGACCATCAGTTTAGCTCTCCGGGTTTAAATCCATTTCGTTTCCCGTCTATATTTCACTCCTGGGAACTAAGCTATTGAAATTTGACTGGTTTTGACTTTCGTTTAGTTCCTATTGCCATCCCTGGTAAAAATGGAGGATACTTAAATAAATTAATTCCTGAGTAAATAGAGCCCCTCAGGTTCCCTTCTTCAACTCAAATTCCTCATTCTTTCTTAATCCTCTGGACTTAAAGGACTTAATCACAACAAGTAGAAATCAGAGAATTCACTCATAAGGGGATGGGGTATCACTTATTTTCGTGGTTCCTGGACGGTACGCAACGACTACAACGAAATGCGGTGTTGTGAGAATCCGCCTAGGTAAAATAATGGATATTTTATTATTTTTTATATTGACAATGCGTAAAGCAAGGATAATAATTTCATAAATGTGTACGCATAAAACTGGCAATACAAAAACTATCGTTGTAAAATCACTTCCATTATTACTATTTTGCTATTTTATCATGACTTTGGGAAGAGTAGGATTCGAAGGGAGGTTGGCGGAGAGCTCCCAATACTCCGTCACTGGTATATATTATCTTCGCAGCAAAAGTTGTGGATTCCGAGAAGCTAGTATGGCGATAGATTGGACACGGATGAAAGGTGTCTGTAGCAGAGAGAGGTTGACGAAAGAGGAAGATGACGAAGACGGGAGTGGACAGGATCCATTTGAATTACATTTGTGGCGCGTGACACGACTGTGTGAAGAAGAGAGTTGGGGGCGTGAGGAATGGAACTAACATATGAATTGAGGGCTTCGAAAGGAGTTCGGAGCAAGGAAATAGATCCATATTATTAGCATAGGAGAGGGAAAATATTCCATATGTATTGCATTCAAAAAGGAATTTTTGGGAATAAATATTACAGAAAAGTAGCAAAAACACAAAAAATAAGTTCTTAATGTTCCTTTTGAAAGGCAAGAGGGTAAATATAATCGGTCAGTAGCTTTCAAATATATGTATTACTTACAATGCATGCTCGCCCCGAGAAAATATACTTCTGATAGTAAAATTTGGCCTGGTAGCTGATGAAGGCCTTGTGATACGCGCCGCACGATACGCGACGTAGTAAAAAGTTACTTTCTCTTCTATTTTAGTCATTACATCCTCCCGCTTCACCTTGATGACCTCAGTTACCAATTTTCACCAAATTGAAACAGCCGTCTTATTTTACCGACATTTCATCACGAATTCCAAAGAGAAGTTTTCGTCGAGGAAAAAAATCTTTCGCGATCCTTTGGGTGAAAATATGTAGCCCATGCATCAATAAATATGCATATATGGTTACGTGTAGTAGAAAAAAATGCTGATATTCGATTAATGTCCTCTGAGGTTTCTGTGTGATTGGTAGATACGTCGAGCATATCGAAAACAGGAGTGTTTCAATAAGGAGGCAATAATGCACACCGCAACAATGGTCAGTTTTCCAGAGGGCAAGGAAAAGGAGCGGACTAGGTTGAGGTAGGACGGAGAGAAAGAGGGAGAGAGATAAAGGTCCAGTCAAAACAACGCAAGAGAGGGGGGGGGCGACAACCTCCACGTCTCCCCAATTCGACCGCGTCGCCCATTCCGTGCGCGTCAAGCCCAAAGCTTAGGAGCAGACGTCTCGCTCACGAGCACCCACCAACCCGTCCATTATTTCCCTCGCTCCCTCGCTCCCTTGGCTCGTCGGGCGACTGATGCTGGAGTCGGCTCCGCGGGCGACACGGCCGACGAATTTCTCTCTCTCCTTATCCATCCTTCTCTTCTGACAATGAGAAACATTACCCATTCTTTCTTGCCACATGCTTACATTCCATTTCTCTCTTGACAGGCCGTGCGGGTATCGTATGTCCACAGAACACTTGAGTTTGATTAATGAACAAGCAAGCCGAGCTCTTGCCTTTTGCCGATCACTACTCATGGCTGTTCCCTTATTTTCCAAGAGATGGCAGCATTACCATTGCGGCATGCCATATTTTTTCACCCAATATCAAAAGTACCAAGTTGTATAAAAATATTATTATTGAAGAAAATAAAAAAAGCATCGCTTACTCGAGGAATATTTTACTACCAAAATATGTATCCAATTAAATAGGCTTGGTACTCTGACATTAATATACGGTTTTCATTCCAATTTCGCTTATTTTAAGCCACATTATGTGAATGAAGGGTCTGCAGCTAAATAGAATATTTACGCAAATCACGGAATGTTTTAAAAAGAGTTATAGAATTTGTAAGAAAAAATAATGCGGCTATATGAACCATTAGAAGTATTTTTATGCAGCTTTCCGACCATACAATGGATTGATGAGGTTTGAAAGATGGAACGGCTACGAAAGGAGAGAGAGAGAGAGACGTCTCACGCATATGAAGCAGGTATGATGGAAACGAGAAAAGGCAAGGGGAGGATCAGATTGAAAAGAAGCGGACACTTGTCCCGAAGCTGACGACATCGGGTCCGAAATTGGCCGGTCCCCCTCCGCGTCTTGTCAATCGAAGGCGTGAGGCAAAGCAAGGATAAAGATGTGTCAGAACGTTTGGGCGACGACAGAGGACCCTTCACCCACGTATCCTTCACAACAAAGGGACTCCTCTAACACGACAAACGCCATTTAGGTCCTCTGCCGACTTAGTTCCCGCACCCCATAATTGCCATCACCGCCTCAATTCAGCTCCTCTTGTCCGCCATGACATCCTGTAATCTGCTTATCTTCCTGTCGTAGCTAACTCTACACCTGAGCCTATGCATGGCTTTGGCATGGCTTTGAGTGCGTGGCTTTGGGATTTCTCAAATTCTCTATTCACTATCACTTCCTATACATGCTATTTTAAAATTGCGAATAAAATAATTCTCAAATTTTAATGACCCATAATACCTATTTTGAAAAGCCAATGAGCATTAAAAATTATGGAGGAAGAAGGCAGTCGGAGATGGGTACCACGATAATAGATTCATAAAAAAATTTAAAATGCGTTTATATATAATTGCTTTTAATGTATCATACTTGTTTAACCCCCGAGAGGGCGCGCCTGATATTTTTACACGACCGAGGGCGTGGCGCACTTTGTCCACGATATGCATTCATATGATAGCACTTGATTTTTGTTGAAATTTATCTTTATATGTAAAAATTAGTTCAACATTGTACATTAATATGCGATACAGATATATAGGTACACAGATGGTGCAAAATGAACAAAATGCATTGTTATGCGACAAAAAAATGAAATAAATGTGAAAAACTCAAACAAAATTGTTAAAATTTTGAAGTGTCATTTTGGGGCCAATCAGGGCCGTTCCCGGCTTCCGACGCCGTTTAGTTTGTAGTCTTCTTAATTTTAGAGTGCTTTTGCACGTGCTCACAAGAAGCCTGTCTTTCTAATTCTTCTTCACTAACACTGGAAAGGTTACACTGGTCCCTATACACTTGTATCGTCATTTTTCCCCTGCTTACGCACTTCGCGTAAAATCATCGCCACCGAAGAGGTGGTATATATATTATATACACACCGGAGGCTGGACGAACTTAGGGTATATAAGCCCGTCAAATTTTGACGATCGTCGTCGTCGTCGGCCAGTCGCGCGGCGTAATTTATACGCCACGGGTGCTGGGCTCCTCTTGGCGGTCTAAAAAAAATTGTTACAATACTGTGTGCTTTAAAAAAAGTACGAGGTACAGGGCAGGGACTTTGTACGCCACGTGTGTCGGTTCTTCTTGCCGGACTAAAAATATATTAGCTACAATACTTTGAGCTTTGAAAAGTCGCACTATAGACAATCAAAGCTCAATGTAACAAATACGCGAGGCCAGTCTAGACCAGAACGTAGGTAAAATGTTGAAAACTTGGCTTTCGAAGATTGGCGTACTTAATACGCCAGCACGCTCGCTCGGGGGTTAACGATGTCATTTTCATTCGATGGCTAAGCTATGCATAGTATTTAAAGTAATAATTTAGTGAAAACATCAGCTTCCGTATATTATGAAAGTGTCCTTTACTAAATTTCCATTATAATTCTCCCACTCCTCATGCAGCCTCTAAGTAGTTTTACTTGCGGGACAACCCTCAAGCAGTATGCAGTTCCCTGAATGCAGAGCCCTTTCATGATCTACATTCTCTTCAGTAGCATGCCGTAATGTGCCTCGGGTATCGTCTTTAATTTCCATTATTTACTTCCAAGCTCAACTCCACTCGCTTTTTGATCATTGCTTCACTCAATTAACAGGACCCGCTAAGCGTTTATTCTCCAACTCCGCCTGTGAACTTTGTATATTTACTGCTTTGCCACCCTCCAGGTTCCCTTGATTTCCCAGGTAACCGTCTCCTTCTATCTACCCTATAGGCTCAAGAATATACTCCTTTAAGAACGTTTTGAACTTCAAGGGGTCTAGATTTTTCTCTTTCCAACCCTTTTCTCGAATCGACCTTCCTCCTTTAATAACAGCAATATATCTCTGTCTCCTGAAAAGGGCAACACTCAATTGTCTACCCTATATACCCCACCTGCTCCTACAAAATTCCTTGTCACTTCTCTGCATGATTGTTAGTTCTGAGAATCATAATAGGAGAACACACAGAACAAGATTAGTCTAATCCAAAGAAATATTCAATGCCCGTGGTTTCTTCATAACCAACTGGTGAATTTAGCAGAGATGCAGGCAAGAGAAGGAAATGTGGGCGTGACGAAGAGGAAGATGGCTGAGTTCAATTATGTTTTAGCTCTCATGGAATCGTGACTGTGCAGAAATACAGAAGTTCATAAATAAGCAGTAGGTGGGATAGCTAAGCGAGATCTTCAGGAAAAGAAATTATTCGTGTTTTCTTCTTAGTATGGTTATGCGTAGGAAATTTAACCCCAACTGGTTTTTCAGAAATACAATCCATCCTGTAGGAACTGCAGGGGAGGGCTCAAAGCCATGGCCAAATATAAAGTCTCAGAAACTTTCACACATAAAAAGATTTTTCGAGCGAGTAGGGAGAAAATTACCAATGACGGAGAAGCACTCCATAGGCTACCAAATTACGTTAAAGAGATACTCAATCACTAATGCTATGTACGAAAATAAAACGGCACCCCATTTTTAAAATAAACTCCATTACAAAATAAACGAAATATAATTTTATAACGGGAGCGAGGAGTCATCATTGTTTTTATCTCCAGAGAAAGTCCATCTTGAAATCCATACGCCGGATTGTAGATGAATATATTAGACTCTTTGTGCCTCATCTTTGAAAATCTTATCCAATCTTCAAATTTCCTCGTATATCAATAACTCACGCCTAATTATTGACTGATTAACTTTTAATTTACTAACTCAACTGATAGAGTGAAAGTTAAAAAAAGATTAAATTTACCATACAATTAGAAAGTCTTTCTGCTGGACCAGCTACCGCGAAGTTACCAAATTCTCCCAGACCACTACCCAGACTCTATCTAGAAAAGAATGCATTTTTCTTGGTCACAAACATTTTCTTACTCTTTTCTCAGAAAAACCTCGCATTACAGATCAATTTTTTCTACTTTAAATAAAGCTTCCGCTACTTCCTCCTTACCTGGAAAATTATTTTCATTCCTTGCCACCAGCCGTTTTCAGAGAGAGACTGGGGACGTCACTATTTGTCACGCTGAGCGACTCTGCTTGCAGCTCAGCGGTGAATGAAAATAATCACCCATCTACCATCCACGACTTCTTTTTCTCATTTACGTAAGTTTGCCCAGGAGACTCAGCAATGGTTTTATTAAGTAGATTAAAAATATACTTACAGGGACATTAAGTCAAATATTATCCTGAAAATCTCAAAAAATATATCCCGTAGGCAGCTAACCTAAACTGCAGGCCGGAATATCCAAGTCAAACTCCTTCCATAACTTTTAGGACCGTGTTCTATAGATTTTTCACTAAAAAGGATGAGAGAAATAAGAAGGGAATTAGTATCAAAACTCTGAAAAGTCACTGGCAAGTTCCTATTCATTCTTATCCGCAATTGCATTGGCGCACTGCAGATCACGTGAAGAAAATTATATTTTTCAAACGAGAAACACGGAACTAAGTGCATCAATTATTATGGCAAACCTCATCAGGCGAAATACTCATTGAAGTTAACTCCCAAAGCACTGCCTCATTTTCCATTCCGCTTCAAAACTTGCACAATTCCGACCATCCAATTATACCGGGCGTTATTTTCATCCAGCTGCCTCGTATTTCCGCAGTCATTGCCTCATTCAGCCGGGGCAATAACCAGCCGGCCTCTTTAATAAGGCTGGGACTACCATAGTTCCACTCCCAAACTTACCACCCTCCCCGTTCCTCCATAAAATCACCTGAGCCTTTTCTCTTGCTTCTCCCCCACTCATTTTATTCTCGCAAGGATCATTATGTCCCGCGTTCTTGAGTCTCTGTGCTCGTGTCGCGTGTCTCTCTTCGTAAGAGCAGCATCATAACCAATAAAAAAATCTCTAAGGGACCTTAGCTTCTTATCTACTTCGTCGACCATTCCCTTCGTTCATTCTCCACATAGTTCAATCTCTCTCCAGAGCCTTTGCATTTTAAGGTACAAAGAGACCTATGGGAACCAATTAATTCTCCTCTCAGGATTCTGGCGCCCTTGTCGGCAGTTCAGAACCCGAAAAAAATAAAAATACTTGGAGCTCGTTGAGACGACTGAATGTTTAGAATAATTTACGGGAGGCTTGGTTGATAGAATTTCGTTGGCAAGGTTTTTATGCCACATCACCAGTTTTTTAAGCCTTAAAACTCCTGTAAAACGAGTTTCCATTTAACAAAAGGCGAAAATTTTATAGGTAATTCTTACAGCGTGAAGGGCTAAAGACGCAAGAAGAATAACTAGCGAAATTGACGTCCATCAGATAACGGAATGCATAAAATTCAAAGACATTACATAACCCTAATAATAACCTTAAACGGTTTATATAACCTATGTTTAAAAAATATTACATAACCTTTATCATAAATAAATATTTAATTTCGTATTAAGATGAGTGGATGCACATTGGCTATGCCGTATTAAAAATAATACAATTCTACGTCAATATGCATTTGCCATTACTTTTAGCCCTTTGTAAGGATTGCGGGGGTTCTTGCCCTTGGTGTCGGGAAGCGAATAATCACACACAAGTATTTGAAGTTTTAACCCAAAGTTTATTTCCCTTTGAAATCCCAGTTTCCAAATCAATTCAAGCAAAAGGCATGAAGTAATTATGAATTTTTGCGTCTAGAATAGCCAAAATTTAGAACATTACCAAAAGTCTCGGGAAGGAGAGGAGCTGCTGGTGATGGCACGGGTGGATGGCGAGGCGCTTAGGTCGCACGGGCCATACGGCCCGTGCTTCGACTCAAACTGTGAGTTACTGAGTGAGTTCCTGAGTGCGTCCGTGAGTGCCAATTGCATCTACACCGTGCCATTATATAGGTAAGAGGAACCAGGATGTTTTCGTCCAAGAGGAAGGGGAAAGGAAGGGGAAGAGGAAGGTTAGGCGTTCTTGAAAGTGAAAAGGTGCAAATCCCAAGGCATAGTTTGTCACAGCTGGCTATTCTGAGACGTCACACAACAACATATTTATGCATATTTTGGAAATGGAAATCCTCCATTTCCGGATCACTACACCTTGTATTTAGTACTGGAATGAAACGAATGGAGTTACATGGTTAATTCATGAATGGTCCATTCTTGGAATATCCTATTTGGTTAGAGTAAATTTTCGATATATTGCCATTCTTTTCTGGTGAATTATTTGCGCATATATAATGTCTTCTGGGATTTTCAACAATTTTTCTTGTTTTACCTCACCAACGTTTCAACGAGCGACTCGTTGATAATATGGTACGAAAACTGTCAAGTACCAGGTTCATGAGAACCATTACGATCTGCAAGCGACCCTCGGAACTGGGCTCGCTTATGTAATTTCCACATTTTGACCTGCGTGAGAAAATTACTGGCGTTCTAGAGGATAGCCAACTTCTAAACGGAGTAGATGCATTCGCTTGTGTTGGTCCTTTCAAAGAAGAGTACCGAGGTGTGCGCCGAACGAGGGACCTTCCTCTGGCGCTCATCCTCCTTCTAATGAGATTCCCAGCCGAAGATGAAAAAGAAATACACGGCTGGAAAACTTAGCGTCGAGGTCCATTTTTATTGGCCTGGAACCCACGGGTAACAGTGACTTTCACTGACAGACTATGCCTCAGCACTTCCGAACTTGGTGGTGAAACTGCATTATTTCGCGTAATTCCAACGATTTCTAATGTGATGAAGGTCATTGCCATTCATATAACTTTCATCTGTATATTTGGAGCTGTTGTGGATAATGAATGAATTGTTATCTTTGTTACTATTATATATATTTATAAAAAAAAAAATGATTTCACGATGATGGGTTATTTTTTAACACGTTGCATTCCTGTAATCAACACCCACTTTGACACATCAAATTTGAAATTTCCCGTAATTTTATTATATGCCAATTCCTGACGAAAAATATTTCTAACTATGGTTTGCACAAGAAATTCTCTATGGTCAGGGTAAGGAAATGGAGAAGGGAAGAGTAAACAATGGCTTTGCAAGGTCATTAACCCTGAAAGAAGAGAAGAATGGAAGGAATGGTTGGAAATACCCAAATCATCATGCATATTTATGTGAAAGAGATATGATCCTTCTAAGGACCTTCAGTGGTATAATCTTCTTCCAAGCCTCTTGAGAGTTCCTGCCGACGGGAAGGAATAATGCGGGAGATGGAGATTCGGAGGGGAAAGTAGGAAAGGGGTACTAGAGAAAATCGGCTCCCAAAATTATCGTCACGTTCCGTCGATAACAGCTTTTTAGGCGATATTCGATTCCTCGGCCGTCTCATCCAATCGATTGCTTTAAATCGCATTCCACATTCTCATTTTCTTCTCTCCTTCTGAAGACTTAAACCCCAAGCCAATTACTCCACGCCACCCGGATGCTAATGGTAAAGGTATAAGATGGATCAATTTCTTATTTGATTACTTTCTTTAATTGTAAAAAAAAACTCACCGGATGCAGAAAACATCGTTTTATAAAACCTTAGGCGTATACTGGTTTCCTCAGCTACGGGCATCTCCGATGGAGTTATCCTTATACGGGACCTGTATCTCTCATTTTAAAATTTTTGGTTTTGAGATATCATGCCTCAAATCTTCATCTGCTTCATTTTCCGTCCATTAAATAAAACCTTTTGAGAGTAAATATACCTGATCCTATAAAAATCCGATTGAAAATGCGATTAAGAGTTGTGAAAGTACAGCCAACTCAAGGTAAGGGGACGATAAATAAGAATCTAACATAGTAGTGGGAAGCATGCGAAACGCAAAGTCAAAACATACAATAATAAAAGGTTTTTCGCAAAAAAATACTTTGTTTTTTTTTCGCCGCAAATATATATTGAAGAATAGTTATGGTATTTTTTCTTAACTAGAGGCGACCATTAGTAAAACATAATCCTAAGCATTGATTCTCTAGGTTCAATCATAAACACTACAAAATAATCGTGAAAATGCTCTCCATTGAAAGTCATCCGATGAAGTCAATATTTTCAATATCAAAACCTTAATCAATAAAATAAATACGTATCAATTATCACCGGTAGATGAAAATGGTATTTTTTTAGATATTTAAAACGTCGCCTGAATGAAAAATGGTAAGAAAAAAACACGGCAGAATAAAAGCGCTTGGCAAAGATGAAAGCACGCGTTAATGCTAGCTCCTCGTGCATCCACGGCAGGGATAAATAAACAGCTCGACAGAATGTGAATAGAGTTAAAAAAAGAGCGATAACGAATCTGGATGGATGGATACGGATCACGTTGCAAAAAATAGCGACAAAGCACCACTTCGAATCTCGGAAAAAAACTGTGAGAGCTAGTCATACCGGCTGGCGATAAACCCACGGGCGATGCCTCTTGCAAGCCGGAGGGGAATAGAATAATGAAATGGACCTCCTATCTGTCACGGAACGACGAGTAGCATAATAGGAAGCAAAATATGATGGCCACCTTCCTCCTTCCTCATGATCCCAATAGAGGCCTTCTCAACTCGTTATGCATCATGTCGCCAACCGAACTCTTTATCGCATCGAGAAAACCACCTGACATATGAACATTAATGTTTAAAATAAATTAGGCTTGCATCCGCAAAGTCGAAAAAATATGAAAATAACCTCAAATGTTGAATTCTTATCCAAACAAATTATGTTCCATTTTAACATTTTCACCGAATAAAATTTCCAATATGTTTATGATGAAAGATTTCGATAAGTCGTGCAATTTTTCAGACGGTGATTTTAGCAGAGAAGCTGAGGAAAGGTGAAATGCAATATAAATTACCCACAATGGGCTGAGTACCCATTGCAAAGCTAAAAAAATATATTCATGCATACGGATACTTATCACTTGATTTTTTAAATATTCAGGGCAAGAGATTCTCATGTTGAGATAATCAGATGCAAAGTTCAAAGATAAATCACATTTGTTATAAAATAATACATTTGATAATGCAATTCGTCACGTGTAATACGGAAAAAATAAATCTCAAAATTGAGTTTTATTTTGGTGTCTTAAATTAAACCCGAAGAGATGTTCCCCAAGGCAAACAGGAAGTTGAATTTTGGTCAGTTACTCGTTTCTCTAACAGGAGGTTGGTTATCATTGATCAGGACTAAGGTGATCCCGGTCGTAAGCATTTCAAGTATTAAGCAAAGAGCTTGCAAATCCTTTCCTGGACTACCATTCCACTTAGTAACTTCATTATGGAAGAAAGTGATTCATCCTTTTTTCGATGAAATTCCCTATTTCGATCGAAAGATTATAGATTTTTGAAAGGTTTGATTTTTCGATAGGTTTTTCTAACGGTTATTCCGAGAGGATAGTCATTCTGACCGACAAGTAAAGTATTATTTCCATACCGGACACGCAAAAATATCCTTTGGTATATTGCATTAATAACAATTAGGATTAATAGCTTCATATGAGCATACTTTTAATATTGATAGAAACCTAAATATTTAAGGTATTTTTACAGCAAAAAGGCCTTAAACTCCTACATTAAAAAATCTGGAGTTACATAAAGCAATGGAAATTTACCTCCAGAAACCCAGTTGCTAGGCAACATTAACATCGCAAGTAAAACCAAAAATTATAGGATTTGCGAGTGCTTCTTGACTACAGCTATTCTATCTGCCGGCAATGACCTGGAATTATTTCCCATGCATTGCGATCCCGCCGCCCTATGAATTTTAGAAACATTTTTGGTAATGTCCCGGAAAACAAAATGCCGTTGATAAGTTTCCTGCTCCAGGTAACAATTATCACATGGTAAATAAGTTAAAATTTAATATATTTAACGCAGAAAGGTCGAAATAACACACTAACCCCAGAGTTTAACAAAAAAGGTGAGAAATAAATCATAAAAGAATTAAAATTCTTCAATGGAGTACTATTTTCGTAGAGTATCTAAATGGGAGACGATAAGATATTAGTATATTACCATTCATACGTACTTCCATTCGTTTAAACGCATTTTGTGAGTTATGTTGTTGTGAATTGCGCTGTGTGTAATACTCAAGTCTACTTAGCTTGATGATACAAAATATAGAAAATAGTTGAACTGAATTAAAAGATTGAAAACGTGAAACGTGGAAATAGAGGAGTAAAATGAAAGAAATTGCATCAAGAGGGATAAAAGGAAGATAGGATAAAAGTAATACACGAAGGAGATGGATAAGGAAGGGATAATGGCTTCGTACAAATTAAGTTGAACTCAACTTCTGGGAATTTGGAAGCTATTAAACATTCTAATCGTGGCGAAATCTCTACCAGAACATTAACTTCGGCGCCACTTTAATCAAGGTTGGCCTGAGGAGCGGTTTAAAAGGCTGCGGTACATGTTTCAATTATCTCTGACCCACCACGAACTCACGCGTGCGAGAAATCAAGGAAATTAATGGTGGAACCCGACGTTGGAAAGCTGCAAGTGGTAAAAATAAGGTAATACACCGAGAAAGTACCTCTTTACCGAGTTAACCGAAAAATATGTGTGAAATTTCTTGGCACAAACGTTAGTTGCCATGAAAATGTTATATGCAAGAGAGAAATGTAGAGGTTTGTACGAAAAAAGTCGATAAAAAGTCGAGGAAGTTTCAAGATTAAGATGGCAAATGGGGCTAGTAATAAATATTTATGCTCACAAAATACTATAACATGCTTTACGCTATGCACGAATAAGATCAAATATGCTTGCATGAGGGACTCACGTAATACAAGATATCGAATTCAGAGCAACTTATTAGAATATTAAACAGTAAATCAAGTTTTAACAATTCTGCTTAAAAATATATTTTAAGCATAGATGAAACATGAATAAAACTTAATTATTAATGTAAGTATAAAAATTATACAGTAATTTTTATTTTTATTATTTATTCAATATTCAAACATTAAGAGTGAATTTTCTATTACTATCTTAAGTATTTGCAAAAACAGTTAAGAACCTCGTTTGAGTCGAAACTGTAATAAACGCAGGTGAGTTCATAGATCAGCAAATTTAAACGAAAATTCTTGAGTTTCTCGTCATCAATCCGATGAGAAGGGAGAATCAGCAATGCCAAAAAATATGGGGGAATGGATTCTTATCCCTTCTCAAGAAAATTTTTAAGATAAATGGTTGAAAATGGTGAGTTTTACGGCTTTATGTGAGATGTTTTATTAATTCTTACACTATTCTATAACTAGTATTAATCCAATTAAGTAAAATGGATTAAACTTCAAAATAAAAAAGCTTTAGGGAAGGGGGGGAGGTATATCCCCTAAACCCTCCCTCGCTACACCACTGAATGGGTAAGCAAAATGTGCTAGTGTTTTATAACGGATAAGGAAGATCAAATTTGAAGTTCTAGGGAGTTACTACACATTGCAGCGAGACAATGAGTGTGGCGTTTGCAAGACCCACTCGGACAAGCAAACACAGACGCAGGGCAAACACGCTCACATGCATGTAATTTTAAACTGCAATCACGAGAAGAGGACGGAGAATAAATAGCCTGGGGGCAATAATGTGAATCAATGATGGAATGCCTCATGATACATTAAAAATAGAAAGCTTGGCCATATTTACTCCTAAAACATACTAATTACAACAAAAAAATCATTGATATAATGATGCAATATTAAGAAAAACTGTTCTCCTCTGGGTTCATATCAATTAGCTTGTGTGCATCCCAAATTTATTTAAACGAATTGGTATATTTGGCGTAATGATTTATCATATTCACTTAGCGAGTTGTCACTGGTTTTGAACGGATTCAGAGCCAAATTTTAAAAGCAGAACTCTGAAAAAATGTGAGTTAACTTCACATAACTGCAAATATATTGTTCCTATTCCTCAAAAAAGAAGGAACCCAATGAGGATGTTTAGAGGCAGCTAAGAAAATGATGAACTGTTTATTAACTTATTTAAAAACAGATATAGATAAAGATTAATTATTTTTTGGCTGATTCCAAGGTTTCACTGATCGCTGAAAATACGAGAACATGTTCAAAGAATGGTACACCTAAAAACGGAAACCAATATCTTCGATGATGAAGTTTAGATCTAGGGGTACCAACCCAGTGAGATATTTGAACTTACATTATTTCACTTAGTTTTTTTTTAGGGTAATCTAAAGCTCAGGAAATAATTTACATACAAAGTCTGCGGGAAAAAGTATCACCTTACTTATCTTAAGATATTTCCAATTGAAAATAGGTATCAATATTGAGATGATTTTAGACATTTTTTTATCACAGTGTCTAGTTTAATGAATGCTTAGAACTCTCAACATACCTCCAAATAAATTTAATTTCTAAAGCCATTAAGAAAATGTGACTAGTTTGTAATTATATGTGTACCACTGAAAATATAACTAACTTTTCACGAGACTTTTGCTTGAATTCAGGATAAGGTGGATAAAAACACTAAAAAAATAAAAGGGTAGCGATTCTTGGATATAAAAATGCGAAAAAAACTTCAATGTGGGGATTAACACGTTGCATACCGGGGTATTAAAATGCATTGGAATTACGTACCTACTTTGGTAGGGGAGTTCATATTGAAAAATTTGGCAATTTGGGCGATCTGCATTTGGTTTAAACATGGTTAAAAGATAATATGTTAAATTTAACTTTACCTAATCAAACAAAACGATAAGCCCATTAATAGCAAGCTACGAATAACAACTGAAAATATAAACACCGAATACTGTAGAATGATTTTAAATTGTTTCAGCTGACATGCCTCAATCACGAAAATCTTCGTCACCCGTGCGGATCGCCTGGGAAAATAAATGACGAGAATTCTCGCCATCTGCGCGCAATGTGATAAAACAAGACTATCCACGTACGACTAAAAACAACTTAAACGCTAATAAGCAAGTAAATTATTTATATGAATTAAATTAAAAGCTGCTAAAATAAAAATACTAAAAATACCTAGCTAAAATAGCGAACTTGAACTTAAATTTTACTTCGGACGTTTCTTATCATTCAGTACATAGCCTATATTTATCAAGTTTATTTAAAAATCATAAAAAAACATTTTATAATACCGAGTGATGAACGAACAAGGAGCACCAGGTTCAACTTTGCAACGACTAATTATATATAGGAAACCCATAGTCCTTTATTTCATACGCTACTTTCATTAAGCTTCCCATTCTATTTCTCTAATGTCCACGAGATGAGGAATTCATCCCACTCAATAGTTTTATGTACACAACCATAAAATATTTAGATTATCTTAAGGATATTAAAAAAACTAATTAGCACAGCATATTAAGCCTGACCCTCTCCCAATATAATAAAGACCGAAAATGATATTATTAAAGTAGCGAAAAAAAAGACAGTGTAGCTTAAGTCACATGGAGAAGTAAAGCGACGACATTCGAGCTGACTGCAATGAGACATACAAGTAAATAAGATAGCGATGCGGCAAGGAGCAGAGGAGGATGCCGTGCTAACAACGATTAAAAGTTACAGAAAAAAAGCATGGTCAACAGCCTCAAAACAATTATCCGACCCCATCAGACAGTGAAAACAACCCTTGCAGATTCCTCTAAGTTTTTGTGATGATGGCAGGGAAATTTAAGGGGGCTGACCAAAATCTCAGGGCTCACAATAATTGCCTGCTCGCTGTATGTATGAAAGCGAAACTTAGGGTGAAAGGTAGGAAGGCAGAAGGAAAGGTCACGGAGGGGAGATTTCGCATTGAATGAAAGGTGAACAACGCGTGGACGCGGGTAGGTTGGAGAGACTCCGCCATCCGCCTTTGGAACTCTCCGCGACATATTGGTGAAGAGAACGCAGAGTGGAACAGTGTCAACAGGCACAGGGATAATTCGGAAGAGGAAACAAACGTCAAGGCTCTGGGAAGTCAGAGTTCTAGTTTACGGAGGTAGGAATTCTAGCGATTCATGCTATCATAAAAAATAATTTACACTATACGGAAAGAAATACTGGCGCTTTATGGTTGCTATAGAAAACACCCCACAATTAGAGAAACTACACTCGTCTACCACGCGTCTTCGATCTGAAGAAGAATACTGGAAGATTTTCGAAACAAAGAGTCGATCTTACACAGAGTAACGCGAGGGAGAATCTGAAAAACCCTTCTTGCAAGCTATTCTACGCAATCACGAATTAAAAAAAAGAACTATCAACTATCAACACTATATGACCAACAGTATCAAACTGTTCTTTTGGTAAATTCAAATATTATAAAAACCTTTGGGATCGATATAAATTCGACGGAAACTTACTACCATTATTCATTATGTCTCTGTATCTTCTCAGAAAAGAGGACCAAATTGACAGCAGCTGAGAAAGCAAGCTTGAAATTAATACAAATCAGGTAAAAACCACGACTACTTCGATGGGTGTTGATATGAGCAAAAATAGACATAATCAGGAAGAAAATGAATTAGTAACCATGTTGAGAATAAGTAAAAAGCATTTGGAAATGTATACTTATCTAGTGAAGAACCTTGATTTGCACGGGGTCTAAAATGAGTATATATTATTTTGAGGCCTTTCCTGCAAAACTCCTATGCTTACTTACTGGTCGTCCAATATACTGGCGACATAAGAATGGTTCCCGATACGTTTCAGAAAAGGAACGGATTTGAAGATGAGAGAAGACAGAGGAATGAGGGAGGGGCAGAAGACTTGTGGAGGGAACTAAGTTGAAAGGAGGAGTATGGGGGCGGCTCAAGTTAGTGCTCTTAATGAGTTTTCCTCAAAAGCATGCCTCCGAGTCATTCCGAAGCGCATTCAATTGTCGGGATGCGCTTATCATCGGAGAATGCTGCGGCTTGTGCTGAGGGAGGATGGAGGGAGGATATCCTGAACCGGGTCACGGCTCTGAATAAAAATCGTCTACGACTACGGTGCACAGATTCAAAAGCCTGAACTGTCTCTTCTTTTGAGAATAAATATTATAGAGCCCAATGGTATTTATCACAATATTCCCACAATACTTGGTAATAGCGAACCACTGGCGACATGGAAATGAGAATGTGAATATATAGATATAGATCAAGAAGTGAACTTTGCTGAATTCTACGCAAAATCGTTATTTAAAAAACTTGACCGGTTTTTCACCTTTACACGTCATTATCAATAGGTGAAGTTTACCTCTTGATAATCGGGTCGAAACCGGTTAAGTCCTGAAAAGGTCGAAACCGGTTGAGTTTTTAAAAATAAGCACGGTGTGGAATACAAAAATGTTTACTTTTTAATCTATCATGTCACCATTCCACAAAAATGCAAACCATTGATTAATTTCAATACATATCCGCTGTGTGTAATTTTCAGAACTTTTTTGGGAAAATACTGGTACGTTTGTTTGGACTTATCTTGAGAAAAAAACCGGTACGCCAGTCGAGAGCCTTTATAGCGAAAAAAATCAGTTCACCAGTTTCATCCATTGCGCAGTTTTCATAAGTAATTCAATGAATTTGAGCGATTACATAAATCATACCGAGAGAAATTATTGTTTTTATTAATAATGTTTACCACCACTGTTTGTCTAAAATTTATTGCTGAAATTGTAAGGCCTAACTACCCATCAACTCAATGAAAATGAATAAAATGGGCTTAGGACGTATTTAAAACTTAGAGAGAATGAAATTTAAATTGGTGCAATCAATTTTGGGAAAGATAGCATGGAATTAGTTAGTCAAAGTTAGGAGGGAATAACCTTAAAATTCACTCCGAGGCGTATATGCTAAATAATTTTCATGCTCCAATAATACAGCACAATTGCAAAACGCTATGTTGCACCTTGCATTGGAGCATGGATTTTTGTAAACAAAGTACAACGGGTAAATCTATTCGTTCGTTCATTACCATAATCGATGCACTGCATGAAAAGATTTAATAATTAAATCTAATTAATTAATTTGATTTCATCGGATGGACAAAACGAACGGTGCCCAAATAGTGGTTTTCAAGCACGTAGTTATTCGTTATCTCATTTCTGCTATCGACGCAATAAATTGGTTTTAACGAAATAATGCACGAGAATTGAATAGGAATAAATGAGAGAAGCTAGTTTGCTCAGAATGAAACATTATTTACGCATGACACACAGGGCGGTCTCTATGGGTATAATTTCCAGTACAGTTAGCTTGTTTAACGTGGATTATATTGCAGCTATATAACAGTGCCCCCAGTTAGTTCTTGAAAATAATTAAGCGATAGGAGTAATAGGAAATGGATAATTCAAAACTAACTATTTGCTTGTTAAACTTTTAAAATGATCCAAATTTTGCAATATTACCGAAATTCATGCTTAACCAAGGATTTAAAAGGATAATATTCAATTGAAGCTCCGACTGGACATCTTAGTCCTAATAAATGGGATGTAGTGCCACGCGATAGAAGTAGTGAAAGGAAAAACTTAATTTTTAATGAGAAAACCATTACGTGGAGTAAAATTTGCACGACAGTCGATGAATAAGAGGCAAAATCAATTGTGATCAAATGATTGACTATAACAAATTAATTTTATTTACCCATGGCCAGAGATTGATAGATACTTTTTTCCACATAAGTGAAACCTTTTTTACCACACACAAAATTGACTTCTCAGATTGTTTTTTCCGCAAATTGATTTTTACTTTAAAGAGTAGCTCTCCACGAAAAATTAAATATTTATGCTCCTAGGCTACAATTTGATGGGTATGAGCAATGAATAGTTAAGAGGCTGGGAGTGAGGGAGGGAAGTCCAAAGGCTTCAGGGGTTATAATAAAAAGGTATGGTTGGCAGGCGAAGATTGCTTGGGAGAAGAATAACTCAGGAACGAAAAATGATCGAAAAAATGAAAACAAGTGGTTGATGAATGTAGTGCGGCAAAGCATGGCACACTTGGATTCATTATCGATTCGCGGATACCATCAAATAGGAGTCAAGAGAAAGGGAAGAGATTAAGTCAGAGGAATCTCTGCCCATATAGGGAGCTACTTGGTAGACAGAACTGACGCATTTGCGCAAAATATGGCATTGACATTAATTGCCGGCATAGGAGATTACCAAAGATGAAGAAAGTTACAAGTATTTTGTGAAGATAATGATCAAATTTAAAAGAGTTGTACGATAAAAATATAATTACAATATCAATACGAGAATAGGGGCTGCAGATTTGATGGGAAACTTGACCAACGATTTCACTAGTTTCACACTGGAAATATTCTGTTAATACCCATGATACCACATTGGAATAATTTCCTGCCGGTCTCAATTGGAAGAGAATATCTATGTTAGACGTTAAGAAATAATGGTTTTATTTGCTTCTTTAAACAATTCGTGAGTTGAAATAAATAATAAAACATAACTGATCGAAAGAAGATTGAAAACTTTAATGTAGCCATTAATATTAAATTCGATCCGCTATTTAAAGTAGAGAAGCCTACTTTTTTAACTCTCATAAAACTTAGGATTCAAAGACTGCCCATTGCCGATTACCGAAAATTGCCGAACAAGTAGAGTCCAATGACATAAGAATTACTTTTTCAAATGTTCTTTCTAAATATAACATTACTCAAAGCAAATACAAATGTGTTTTCAAAATTTCAAGATTTTTTGATCGTTACTTTGAGCTGTGCGTTATTAAAAACATAGTCAAACAGGAAAAGAGATTTGATTTTTTTTCTGTATATTATTTATTTTTTAACGTGTACGACAAATTTTTTCTACTTTAATTCATGAAGAAATTCGTGAGAGTCATGATGACAATAATACGTCACTATGTGATATCTAAATCGATTTTTAATGTAGTATGATTGTTTAAGTACGAAGGTGAAGTAAATAATAAAAGAGTTACCTTTATCATTTTCAAATTCCATGGTGCATTGTCATTAGTTAACTCAAAAAAAGGAGAGATTTATCAATATATCCCAACCATGGCCTCATTTCCATGTGATCCACCATCTACTCCACCCGCCTCCAATTAGTTTTCCTTTTTCCAATCACGAAGTTTTGAGAATGGCATTTTCCTTGCGGATAGATAGAAGAGGTAAAGAAGCAGAAGGAAAGAAGCCTTGCAGGCTCATTATATACCATTCCGGTCTCAAGTAAGACCTTCTGGGATCTTAATTAAACAAGAAGCAAAAAAGACAAGTTTAGAAAGGAAATTTTTCCCAATAAACATTTTTTGTGACTATGTGGGGCTGTGACTCCAAGTTGCTCTAAAAAAAAGTGAGACTAATAAGTGACAAGTCCACATTCCTGAAGTTTGCAACAGCCGATTGCACATGAAGAAAATAATAGCTTTCCACTTTGGTTTAAAATACCCTTTGAACGTAGGTTTTCGCAGCGAGGGGCATCGTTGATAATGGCTTCCGGGTGCAGCTGCGTGTTGCGCTTTGTCGTGCCTGCTTTCGCGACCGTTGCAGGACGCATCATCAGGCGATGAATGAAATTACGGAATTCGGTGGTCAATTAATATACTCGTCCACCTCCCCCATCCACCGGAGTAGTGGGGGAGGGGGGCGGAGTTGACGTCAGCAGAACTCTCACCCCTGTCCTTGAGCGACGAGCGGACTCTTCTTGTCTAGCGAATAACCTTGTTGGTAACATATTCGTCGTCTTCTCTTTCGGAAAATCGTTTTCCACGTCTGGCTGAGTTTAACGCCGTCCACTCTGTTGAAATTTTGGGGGCATTTTTCAATTTCAATAGCCTCCCGAATTAGTCGTCGATGATAAAATTTTTCTTGGGCTAAAACCTGCGTCTCGTCGATTAAAATTCGATGTCCATCTTCTGAGTAGGCATGCTCCGCTATCGCCGATTTCTCCGTGTCACGATGTAATATCGCACGGCTGTGTTCTTTGAGACGAGAAGTCACGGAGCGCCCTGTCTGCCCGACGTAAGATTTCCCGCATGAGCACGGGATTCTATAAACGCCTTCCACGTTGAGGGGATGTAGTCGGTCCTTGGCAGATGGAAACAAGTCGCTCATCTTCTTTAATGCTCTGTGGCGCGTCACGATGCCTGCTTTTCTCAGCACACGCGAAATTCTCTCAGACGTTCCAGCGACGTATGGGATGGTGGCATAGGCCACTGGCTTGTTTTTCTCTCTTCTCTCCGCGCAATCTTCAGGTAGGCGTTTATTCGGAATTCTTGCCTGGCGATGGATGAAGGCTTCCGAATATCCATTCTGTCTGAAGGTTTCTTTCACGCGATCCTCTTCTTTCTTCAGAGCGCCATCGTCAGAAACCACTCTGGCCCTATGAAGGAGTGTTTTCATGACCGATGCTTTCTGTTGAGGATGATGGTGGGAGTGCGCGTGGAGGTAACGGTCCGTGTGTGTTGCTTTCCTGTACACCGTGTGTCTCAGCGATCCGTTCATGCCCCTCTGCACCAGTACGTCTAAAAAGGGTAGTTCTCCATTCATCTCTATCTCCATGGTGAATTGGATGGATGGGTGGATGCTGTTCAGATGATCGGCAAATTCTTTTAGCGTGTCTTTTCCATGTGGCCATATGACAAATGTGTCGTCGACATATCTAATCCAGCAAGATGGTCGAAGCTAAAATACCCTTCTTCCTTTCCGGCAACCGATCGGCCAAGCTACCTCAATACTTCGTCACCATCGGTATCTTCTTTGTCATTCCCCCTTGCTCCAAAGCCTTCTTGACATAACGGCCTTTCCCTTTCATATTAAAAGTATTTATGGCCGAACTTTTTTAACTACCTTCATCATGAACATTATAGTCATAGTTCCTTTTCCCACCGTATTAGTGTTTTCAATCCTAATATGAAGTTTCTTGGTAAGGTCATTTTAAGTTATTTTTTCGCTGACAATGTTAAAAGACTCCTCTTAGCTATTAGACGACGGGGCTTTGCGGAACTAGGTCTAGTTCGCTGACAAATCTGACCGTTCATTACATTTCGTTGGAGACATTTTCATAGACTAATAGTTAAAATGTGCCACTTGACTTCTTTCACATTAAAGTTTCCGTTCGATAGTGAGAGCAAAGTTAAGTACCGCAGAAATTACTGAATGGAAAAAGCGAGAAAAACAAAGTTATCTTGATTTTTTTCTTGTATTCACTAACATTTTTGTAACTTGACATATAGTTTGCCAATCAAATAAAATATAAAAATTGATATCACGGGAGGCAGAATTTGCTTCCATTTCACCCACCGTAAAAAAGTTTCCGTTAAATCTCAGAGGATGGTATTCCAATTTTATTCAATGAGCGAGGCAAAGGTGGATCAAGATGGAAAACTAATCAAATGCTGATGGATGTTTTTTTTTAATAAATAAGAGTTTTTAATGAAGAGTTTTCAGATTCCTTAAATTATTATTATGAAAAGAACGTTAAACATCAAATCAAGTTTAAGGACCGCTTATATACTTTATCCTCTGTCAGAATTACATTTTTTAAAAACATTTTTGCGAGGGTAACCATAATGTCACACCCAAAGAAAGTTTTCCTAACAATTTAGGGAAAATGGATGGGATCTACTACTAGACCATAAGCAGCTCATTCGATAGCCATAGAGAGGTAAGTCAACGCATTAACTGTCAATAACAATGAGGGATAGAGATGTAGTGTTAAAAGAGGATACCTAAAGGAAAATACGTGTTTCAAAGACAAACGCGGATGAAGAGCACTGGAAGAAATAAGCTCGATTTTTTAATCCAAGGGTTGTTGAGGATACGTGAGGGTTAAGCCCACCGATGACAAAGCCACAGACGTCTAAATTACTAATTCGGGGTGGATGGCCAGTTCATTGGATATGTCGCATTTATAGAATTCTATTTGGGTGTTTCAGAGGGCTTTACCCGATATTTGAACCCCTTTTGCCAGCGACCAAGCGCTCTACCCAACAGGATAGCTTGATACCCAGTAAAAACAAAAGCACAATCGAATTACTCCATATTGTCGCAGCCAGTCTCCCCCTTTCTCTGTTGCTATGAAGAAATATGACGATCATATATAAAGCCAAAAAAATTCGTCCAGCAATCACTCGATATCTCTCTCAACCTACCACGCTCAGTCTCCTTACCTCCGTCGTTCTCAATCATTTTCTACAGAGCCTGCGGGAGGCTTATCGTTATTTCCAGAATTTCATGAGGTAGGAGACGGAAGGAATGGGGAGAGGGAGACAGAGGGGCGGGATAAAGACGCGACGCTGAGCAACGACTGTAACGGTGATTTATTGGAGAACGTTTGGTACGAAGAACATAACGCGCAAGAAAGAAGGTGAAGCGAAGCAAGTTCAAGCCACGCGTAGCTACTAAATGCTATATCTTTTCATAATACGTCAGGTATGGTCTAAAGTAAAAGTTAAACTACAGCACACAATATTTGTAAAACAATTTCTTATACATATAAAAAGGGATAATGATCATCAAGGAACGAAATATCATTTTGGTAGATAAAAAGGTAAACACTGGCTGGGAAAACATGACAATTGTAATACAATCTAAAAGCAAGGATTAGCAGTCGAAATTACGCCCTGCGACCTGCCATAGTTACGTGTTCTTGGGCAAAATTGAACTTTTTTTTACTAATGTAATTGTGAGAATTATTAGTAGGTTTCAATGCCTATGGTGAATTCTAATTCAAGAGAATATTTTGTCAGAGAAAAAATATACCTGTATATGTACTATCATAAATAACGTCTATGGCCAGAGTGGATGCAATACGCAGGGAAATGGAAATACAATTTGCTTTACTTAGGATTCTCAAATGTTGATTTTAAATTATCCCAATGTAATAAAACTCTCGAGCATTACGATAAATAATCTTTAGTTATTTACTCATAAATAAACTATTACTTTATTTTCCATCAATCCAAGGCAATACGTAAAAGTTAAAAAAATGAACATATTATATATCCCATAAGCATACTTTCAGTGAATAAAATGGTGCACAGATTTTTTATATATCGATAATTTACAACCACTCTCATGTTAATTTAAAATACCATCAGTATTTGGCTAGGTAGCCAGCAGGCTGAAAAAGTAGACGGGGGAATATTTTTCCTCATGGCAGCGAGCAAAACCGTTACACAAAAAGGAACAAAGGAAACATTCGTCGCGAGTGGTTGAGTGGGACTTCACACAATGAGCGTCCTGCTCCTTCTCTTTGTTTGATTGGACGGTGACCCATTGTTTTCTTATTCAGAATCCCTTGTACCTCCCCCCAACTCACAGATGTTTCAGCCGATCCCGAGGGAGAGAGAAGAATGAAACAGTGCACAGCAGAAGAATGAGCGAAAGGCATAAGAGAAAAGAGACGGGCAGCAATTGGAGGGTGGAAAAGAGGAAGAGAATCACTTTATGCGGCTTTAGCTAAGAAAACCGGATTGAAATACGTTAAATAAGGAGTAATATCTCACATATTCCTGGACGATGCAGAAAGAGCAGCACCGGACAGGAAATAAACGGATGAAAGCTAGTCTTGGAAATCGTAGAAATATGCAGCGTAGTCGTAGAAATATGCAGCGTAGTCGTAGAAATATGCAGAAAACTGGCACACGGATTGGTAACACTAATCATTAAGCATGACATTCACCCTCGATTGAATTGTATGATCACCTAATTTTTAGGATGTTTTCCATTTAATTTACTTAATGGATGCATTTACCGCGCGAAAATGCATTTTATTCATTAAAAGCTTCATTTACTCAACGAATATGAAAGGCATTAACTTCATAATATCTCACAAAAAACTATAAAATGTTCTTTTACATCTTGATAACCTAAAAAGTTCGAAACCGGTAGAGTATTTTTTAAATAAATGACGTGTGGAATGTAAAAAATTTATTTTGAGTCCATCAAGGCAGTCGTTACCTGTGAGAGAATAGTCCATTTCCCTTCGATGCATCTATCTACTATAAAGACCACTTACGACCACTCATTCATTCACGTATACAAATGTTTGGGGTGAACGAGACGAGATACGGCAAAAAGTCTAATGAAGACCCCCTCTAAAATTGTCTGAAACCCCAGGAAAAATTATGAAAACACTAAATTTACAATTATTTATCCGTCTATTCAATTAAAAGTGAGTATAGGGATTAGTTTAAAAAATGGCCACCAAATTCCAATGGCGGCGCGGCAATCATAAAAGCAAACAACAATCATAGCAACATATTTGTTTATGCAAACAAGAGGAGCTAAACTGGGAAAGAAGATAAAGGAAATGAAACGAAAAACTGATAAATATAAGGTAGGAAATTAAGAAAGTAATAATTGAAGTGTCTATTTCTTTGCGTCTTCTTTCCGCAAGAACAAACACCTGTTTAAATCAAAGCGCATTCAAATGAAAAGCGGAGAAATGTAAGGTAAGAAATTAGTTGTTGTTTTTGGTATATTACATCAAGAGTGTGGTGGTTATCAATTTCAAAGTTAACAAGTGCTCTAAATGCCATATTAGAAATATGATTCGTGCTGTTGACGTTAGTTCGTATCTTGTTGGCGATACACGATTGTAGTAGAAAGACTTTTAAACAAGTCTTACATAATATAGGTTGGTAAAAATGATTTTATTATCGTGTTTTGTGATGGTGATAACTTTTTATTTTTGTTTACGTTCTTTTTTCCGTTAATTTCCTTTTTAATGTACAATTTTATCCGTGAGCTGCAGGAGTGAATAGGCAGTGAATAATACAATATGGAAGATAAGTTCAAATAAAGGTATTTCTTATTCAATTATTTGTCTTGCGAAAATCACGTTTCCTTGAGTGACTAAGTTATTCAACTGTGAAAATTATCGAAATCTTGACATTCACAATGTCTTGTACACCAAAGGCTGTGATCCGTTACTCACCAGATTTATTGCGCATTGCGTTGGATATTAAAGCTGAGATATTTGTGTATCCCGATTCATTAAAACTTTAAATAGAGGTATTTCTGAAGTGAAATCATTCGCGATCAGGATCAATAATATTTCGATAAAATTCGTCATACTAGCCCCAATTCATGCTAAGGCGCATTTGTTCTAGATATTGATATTCAGTCCCTCCGTAATTCGCTTACGAAGGGGAACAGCTGTTACATCTTATTCGTATATCAAGGATTTGGTTGAGTTTTGTGGAAAATAATTAATAAACGTGTTTTTCATTGTAATTCGTAAAGTCGTTATGTTATGATATTACGTATGCATTGGGTGTTACAGTGGAACGTGGTCTCAACGTTTTTTGTAGTTGAATTGAATATTTATTTTACCTTTTTAGCCCCTCAGAAAAACGTTTCTCTTTATAAATATTTACATTCATATTGTAGCCTACGTACCATGCGCTCGTTTTACGTGAAAGTGGAAATATTGCTTATACCTAAGCTAGCCAGCTTAAAAGTAAACGATCCTTAAGTAACAAGTAGCAAACAAAAAGTGTAAGACCTCCCACAGTGAGCATAACAGGCCTTTTTCGGGGGGGCCTAGGGGGGGCAGAGCCCCCCCAGCGAGCCATGCGAGTCTTCTCCTTATATATAACATCGCATGTGTAACCACTCACTCACTCATGTATACTAATTCCCGACCACTTCCAGAAAAGCTGGAGAGCTGAAATATGTTGCACAGGTGGAGAAAAAATATTCATCGGGAGGAAAATTCCGAAAACTCGAAAAAGTCGATTAGTTTTCGAGATATATCGACTTGAATTAACATGGGAGCCTTATGGGACTAAAACTTTTTCCCAATTATTCCGTATTTGTTAATGTTTCAGGAATATGAGATTCCTGTGACGAAAACTAGATTTTTTGTTCAATTTTTCGATGTGATTGCCATTGCGATATTTTGATAAAAAGTATTTTTTATGATTTTTTGAAAATTTCCTATGCTTTTCTTACGGGCCTATCTTTGGAATTTTTTTTGACCAACTTGCAATAAAAGTAGGACAAATTCCTTGAAACGCAAGATACTAGATTTTTTGCTTGATTTTTTGGCTATCTTGGAATATTCACAAGTCGAAAGAATTCCGAGGAATAAACGGTTTTCGATTTTCCATTGTCGAGGAGACGAATATTAAATTTCGGATTTCGGCTTTGAGACTTCGGCATATGAAAATTTGGAATCTCCGTGAAAACCCTTAGAGGGTACTCCGTACCCTCACGCCCTACCCTGTTTTTCCGATAACCCTCTTGGTTAATTCATAATAAAATTCCGAAAAATATCCTGCACGTGAGGAAATCATTGTCGCCATTATTTTGTGAAGCACACGATCTTGAATAACTTGGCAACCGTTCAAGTTAGAGGAATGAAATTTTCAGGGTAATACTATTATCAAAAAGGACAACTTTTGCAATGATAACCAATCCACTCGATCGATTCATGTGAGAGTTATATCGATACCAATCTCCTTGGATACGCTTTATTCGCTAATTACTTTCTCGTTATTCGAAGTATGAAT